>NC_073699.1:104983790-107483790 GCF_023634085.1 Falco cherrug | reverse complement strand
ATGCACACCTAATTTGTTGTTCTTGGCTTTGGTGTTTACAGCTGTTGGCAAACCTTCATTTTGCCTTTGGTCTCAGTTAGGATTTCAGCCTGTGACAACCCATTTTGGCTTTTGGATCTGATTTTGGCTATTTTGGCTGTTGTGCTTTCCAGATGGAACACCAGCCTTGGAAGTTTCACTTCGGTCATCCTTTTCCAAGGATGACCTTCATCCTTCCACTGAATAGTTTCCAGATCCTTCAGCAGTTGTTCTGCTCCACTACAGTGGTCAGGTTCTGCTCTAGGGCGAGGATGGCTGCAGAAGTAGGGAAGAAAGGAATACGCAAAGCGCATCATGAAAGAATTGACACGTTTTCTTTCACCAGACCCCAGGATTTTATGTATGTTGTAAGGAAACTTCAAAATCATACTTTTGGAACAATTCTCCTTTAGAAAACAGCTCGTAAAGAGCTGCAGAAACTGCAGGAGTTTTCCCCTCCAGAGTCTGCTTAGTTCTTAGTGATCTCCCCTTAGAAATGCCTGCCGCCGCTGGGTGTCTGTCTTGCTGTTAATCATTCCTTCTGATTGCAATTCGTTTGCGTTCATTTCTTGCCTGTCTTACCTGCTTTTCCCTCATCTACCTTCTGCAACTGGGAGAGCCAGTGATGGGAGGTCGATTAGATGCTGCATAACCTTTTGATTTGGATTTGCACTAGTGGATTATTTCTGTAAATAAATAAGCAGTTCACTATCAAACCTATTACTTTTATATATATAAAAAAACTTTTTATGCTTTCTTTTACTTTTTCCTCTCTGTTGTTACCAAAATATATCCGCTATGTTAATCTTAATGCAGTTGTTCCCCCTTGAAAACTTAAAAACAGTAGATGAAGAAAAAAAATTTTCCTTCCACAGTATAATATACCTGGGTTGCCTTTCTCATTCGGAATCTGAGGCTGAAAGGGCTGGTTGAGTTTTTACTCCTTGAGATGCCTTTAGCTGTTTTTTCAGCAAGTTCAAACAAATGTATGAAGCTGTATATGGGGAAGTTTACACCTCTGCCAAGTGCGTGTTGATAAAGGGGAGACTTTGATCCCTTGGCCTGTCAGTTGTCCCTTGTATGTGCCAGGTCAGGACAAAAGTCTGTTTTCCTTAACAAATGGATTATGCTGCCTCCGAAGTACGGCATCTCTGTAACAATCGGTAGTCGGTTGGCACGATTATGTTTTGAGAGATTTTGACTGGGGAAAATATTTGTGTAAGAACTGATTTGTAGCATCTACCGCTAACTAGGTGAATGCGAATCATCAAACAGCTGGCGATGGGAGACAATCTCCCTATTTATAGAGACTGTAGATATTTAGAAGCAAACACACATGCCTGCACATTTAACTGAAAGGCCCTATAAATAGAACACCTGACGCTACCTCGATTAGGAGTTGTGTTATTGCAGTGACTGCAACTCATACAGACAGGATTCTTCTAGAATATGTAAGTGGATTATTTGAGGAAAAGGTGTAATTTTGTGAAGAGTTAGTGCTGCTGCCAAAATGCGGTGATTTTAAAGCAAAGAAGCTTCCCGAATACTTGTACTTTTATGTTCGCCTGACCTGGGGCTTGGGAAGTTAAGGATGTTTGAAACAAAAACCTATTAGAAAAACAAGGTGAGTTTCTATGTATAATAGCTATCGCGTCACTTAGTGGCTTTGGGCAAAGACTGGTGAAGGGCAAAGGGGTTTATACTTGGTGTTGAAGAGCTTTGTGCTGCTAAACTCCAAGGCAGCAAATGAACCGCTAAACCAGTTTAATGTTAAATGTAACCTGTAACGCAAGCAGCGGATGCTGAGTTTGTATTTAATTTTATTTAACACTTATTTTGTTGGTGCTCAGGGCTGACGTGCGTGGTTTGGACAAATCTGTTCTTTGCTAGGCTGGCTTTGTGGGTCCAGGGCTCAGGGGCAGGCAGGCGAGCTGCCTGGCTCTGCCGCTAGCCTGCAGGACCACCTCTGCCAGCTCATTCCTTCTCCTCGCTCTGCACCCTTAACAAGCAACGCAAAGATCCATTGGTTCTTCAGGGAAAGGACTCGCTTTTACTAACAAGTTGTACCATGTCCAGCATCAGTTCGAGGCCCCTGGGGATTACTGCAGCACAGTAATAACCTTAGATGGGTTAAGGCAATGTCAGCTGGGTTGAAGAATAGGTGTTAACTTGCTTGTGGGCAGTGCTCCACTTGCTCAGAAATCCAACCCCAAAATACCTGCAAACAGTGCAAGGTGGGTTTTGGTTTTGTTTTTGTTTTTTTTCCCCTTTGAGTCTTGTATCCCATCGGGGTCACCTGGCTTGCTTTTGGCTTTGTAGCTCTGGAAGGGCTCTGTGTAAGTGTGCTAATAATAAACTGCAGACCAAATAGAAATGTGGTGTCACACAGTGTCGAGTGAGTCCCACAGATTCATCTTGGGCACTGCAGAGGGTGTGCAGAGCCTGGAGAGAGGGGACCTCTGTGAAGTGTGAGCAAGTGCTGGAGAAGTGGGTCTGATGTGTTCCTGATCTCCTCTCTCGGCAGCTTCTCACAAAGCAGCCGGTCTGAATGACCTGAAAGCAGTCATTAGAAATACTTTTTTTTTTTTTTTTCCTTTCCTTGAGTGAAGAGGGTGAAGGAACACTGGTTATTGCAGCTGAGTGTTTCTTTCTTAGAGGAGCACCTTAGCTCCAGAGGGCTCCTCTGAAGCAGCCGTGAGCTGCTATTTGCATGTACCACTATCCTGGGATATTTTGACACACACAAGCAGAAGACCTGAGTTGCTTGCAAACCTTGCCAGACATTGCCAGCTCAGCTCAGTACTTGTATAATGGCACTTGTTACTGTTCAGCATCCTCGGCCTCCCAGGGTTCAGCTGGAGTTCGACCCTGGAAAATGGCATTCGCCGCTCAGGGTCCCTGGGGAATAGATGCAGCTAAGGGAGCACCAGGGTATGGCTGATGTGATACTGCACAGGCGATCAGAAGACATAGTCAGCAGGCTCTCTGCAACCTGCGGCGTTGTTCAGTGTCTGACTCCTATCTGGGGGCTGAAGGCCCTGCGATGTCTGACCCCTGAGGTTTGCATCACGGATTTGGCCCTTTGGGTCTGAAATTGCCCATCTTGAAGCAGGGATGCCAGCGCCCTGTGTAAGAGCCTGGTACAGCTGCTCCAGGGATTCACGTTTGGAAGGGTGTCAGCCTGTCTCCCTGCATGCTGCCCACCCGCTCCTATCGCTGCTGCTGGTGGCTGTTCTTCCTGCTTGCTTCTCTGAAAGGAGGTCCTGGCACAGCCCGTGGGGCCATGGAGGATGTCTTCGGTCATGGCCACGTTGCCCAGGGACCTCACCGCTTGCTTTGGTGCATGTACTGTAAACACGAAGGAGAGGAGGGGAAGCGTAGCTTCAAGTTGAGGGTGCAAAAGCCCTTGCTTTTGGCTCCAGGACCTGCTGCAAAGAGATCTCTGAAAGGCAAAGGGGGAAGGAGCTCCTATGGGCTGTGTCAGCCACCGATGTGTCCCCTCCCCGCAGCGGAAGAGTGCAGTGATGGGTACGGCTGGCGCTGGCCTGGTGGGGGGACCAGTGTGGTCAGGGTACTTGCTAAATGAATTTGATTTTTATGCTGTATTTCTTCTAAACGCAGATCTCTTCTACCCTCCTGCTGCTACCACAAAAGTCCCTCGTAGTTTTCAGGAAGCCTGTACAGAATAATTTTCCTTCTACTTTCCCCACTTCCTCTAAATGCTGGGCCAGACAAAGGTGCTGTAAAAATTATAAGCCACAGTTTGATCTCTCTGGGTGAAATGGAGTGACTCTGGGTTCACAGTGGTTGAGACAACATGGGAATTGGGCCTCAACATTTGTTTTTCTGTGGGCTCCCTATATGGTCTTTTATTTTAATCTTATTTTTGTTCCTCTTGTGTTCTCTCCTCCCTCCCCTCCCTCCCTCCTCCCTGCATTCACCATTTAAAATAGAACAGAAAAACACTGCTTGAAGTCGCTTGGAAGGCAAAATAGAAAAAAATATTTCCAGGATGCCCATGTAGCCCCAATTGCCAATGTGCAGCGGGTCCAGAGTTGCTGGTGGGCTCTGGTGCTTTTTAGGGAAGAGAAAGGGCCGCGGCTGGCCCAGCTGAAGGCAGCGTCACTCACTTGCTAGAAGCCACCGGTCTCGTACATGCCTGATTTACGTAAAGTGATGTGGAAGACGGGGCTTTTATCTTTTAAGACAGAGGTGTAGTAAAAGCAAACCACAAGCCCATCCGCAAGTAGATTGTGCCGGGGGATGTACAGACGGGCTGCTCGGCTCGGCGTGTTAAAGGCGCATTGTAGCTCAGTATGAAGGTGTCGAAAAGGTTCCCAGGAACTCTAGTGAGCCCTCAAAGGAGCCTTGAGTGAGTTCACAAGAGTCAAAGACAAAAGCAAGAAGGCAAAGGGTGCAGACAGGGAGTCCCTGCTACGAGATAGCAGAATATATTAGTGGTTTAAACATCCCTTGGTGGCATTTGCTTTATAGACCTTTTATTCCACAAATTAGTGATTTCTGTCCTGAAGGTTCCCGGAGATGTGTTCACAGAAACGCTGGCAGGTGAGCAGTGGTGGGCTGGCAGTCCCCAGCGTGTCCCACAAAACAATCTGATTGCGGTCAAATTAAAAAAAAAAAACAACAAAAAAACCCCAAACCCAAACAAACCAAAAATAAAAACAAAACCTTAAAATATTCTATTAACCCTTTTCTTTTCAACACATTTACATTTAAAGGCCACTCAAAAAAAACCCCCATTCGCTCAGCTGATCTCATTAAAGAGACTGAAGAACTTAAGTGACTCCTCAGGGACTTGAGCTTGTGGTTAAAGGAACTGAGAAGTCCCAAATGTTAAAGAAACCTTAAACTAGACCCTCTGATGGCCCCATATTAATGTGAGTTGAGGCTTAAGGGCTCTGATCATCTTCCATGTTAATTTTCTTAGTGCAGAAATAAAAACATAGTAGTGAGAAAAAAAATCTACTATGAAGGTACATTTAATAGCAACGTAAGGTGTCATCACGTGTAATTAACATGCAAGCTTCAGTCACTGGTGTTGCTCTTGGACCTCTCAGACTGTTCATATGCTGCCTGAATAATCTCATAGGCTTCTTTGGGTTTTGGTTTTTTTTGTTGATAACGGAAACCTGGAAATTCAGAAATTTGGGGATTCAAAAGATGGAAAAAAGGAGGCCCATTAATTGTGATAGTTGAGGCAACTCTAGGTAGTAGTTCATGAGAACCCTGCGGATGAGGCTGAGCATCTCTGCTTCCTTGGGCTGGGAGCAGGCAGGCACCCCTGCCCTTTTGTGAACAGCAGCCCACGTGTCATTTGGTTTCCACAGTTTTGTGGCAAAAATTATTCCAACTGGAGAGAATGTGGTACGGAATATTCTTCCTTGCTGTTTGCAACAGCCCCCCAAAGCGACTGCCACTGCAAACCCAGCAATGGGGAGGGGAGTGCCCACAGGGAATAGCATCACCCCCCTGCTTCTGCTCTCCTCTTCCTAAAGCAATAAACACCCGGTCACGTGTTACTCCCAGGTTAATCGAAGGAGTAGCCACTGTTCTTAGTGGACCGAGAGCATATTCTCTCAGGGGAAGGATTCGTGCCACCCTGCGGGCACCCCACATCCTAAACGTGTGCCTGAGTCTCCGTGGGCACGTCAGTCTGTTGGTGGCCTTGACTCAGCTGTGTCTATTGGATTACACACTCCAGTCTCAGTGCAGGGAGAAACATATGCTTTTGCTTTTTGGCTCAGCTGCTCCCAAACATTCACATCAACAAAGAGAACACTGCAACATTTCCCCCCCACCCCCCCAACTGATTGAGTCATCCACATATGCAGTTGTAGGATCTGAGAACGGAGGATGTGATAGCTAACGCAGAGCATCTCTGAGCCAGCCCATGGGCCATAGGAAAGGAGCGATCAGTGCTTGCTGATCCTGCTAATGCTTTAGAGCTCAGACTGGTCTGGCCGTGTAAGCCAGCGCAGCACCTGATGGTGTTGTGCTGCAGCTGATGCCCACAGGTACTAAGACGTAAGTGATGCAGTCTGACCTGATGGGTCCATGCCCTTCACTAGCTGGGGGTAGGAAACCCATAGAAGAGCCCTCTACACTTGTATAACTTATTTTCCTCAATTGTTGCAAGAAATCCCCAGTGGGCAGGTCTCAAGAATGATGAAAATTATTTCTCTTTCAAAAGTAAACTTTTTTTTTTTTAAATCTTACGACCATTTGCATGCACTGGTTCTGTTCTACTTGCTGCTTTTAGCGATCCAGATATTAGATGCTAGATTAGGGTTGCTGAAGTCTTTTATCGACTGCAGCTGCCTGAGCTGCAGAAGCCCCATGGCTCCGATCCAGTGCCCTTTGGGAAAGGTGACAGACGGCATGTTTGCCTCCCTTGCAGCCCCTGGTGCGGATCTTTTCAGTCCCATCTCCCCACTCGATGTCAAACAGGCTACTGTCGTCTTCCGTGGGAGTTAAGAAACTCTATGATGGAAGGCGCATGTAGCGATCTAATTTTTATAATAAACAGAACTCTTAAACTGACAATGAATTTCCAACAAAATGAAAAATTACATTAGTTTGGCAGGAACTTTTCCCATGAAAAAAGGGTCTTGACATTGCAATGCCTCAATACCGACCATTATGACTGAATTGCCAGAGTTACTGTAATAAACATCCACTCAGAATAGCGTGATGCTATTTTTGAGGCTAAATCTGTATTTCTGCTTATTACCAAAACTGAAGCATTGATGTCCACAATATTTTCTTTCTGTAAGAAGAACATAAACCATTATTTTTTTTGCTACAAAGACTGATTTACAAATTAGCATCACAGCAATGGTTGCCCCTCACTAGGGATGAGAAGACTTTTACTGGTGGTGAACTTTCCAATGATGGAACCGTCTTCACCAGGAAAGCGGAAGAATCTGTAGCACTTTGGGCAGTGCAGGGATGGTGGAAAATGCCTCTGTTGCAAGGTGTTTAGAGCGCCTGCTGTATTTGCAGGTGTTTCTGAAGTACCAGCTCCCCATGGCTGTTCTCGCTATGGTAGCTGAGTATCTTCACTAGGCAAGTACAGAACTTCAGCGCCTTACTCTAAAGCACGAGCACAGCGGCTGGTTTAAGAGCAGGTTTCAGGGCATGCTGGGATTTCTTCCTTTTTGGAAAAGTACTTATGCTTAAATTTAGGCGGCACGTATCTAAGGACCAGTGGATTCCAGCCTGTGACAAGTGCTTTCCTAAATAATGACCATAACGAAATAAACGAGGAGCTTCTGTTTGTTGAAGTAAATCGACAGGGCCCTGCCCAGTGCTCTCCCAGAGGTGACAATGCCAGTATCCATCTGCTTTGTCACCCAGCCCTGCCTACTGCAGATAGCGCTGGCATCTGTCCGGGCCCAGTCTACAGCCTCGCAGCATTTCTCCTAGATGAGTTAAACTTTTCCCCCCTCCCCTTCCTTTCTCTTCTTCCCACCTCCCTCCCTCCCTCCCTGGTCCTTGACAGAGGCGCAAACACTCTTAAATGAGAGATAGTGGCTTCCATCCAATGGAGCCCCGGTTAATCACCGAACATCGTGGGAAAAGCACAAGATGAGGGCCGAGAAACAGCCCATTGTCTGGGCAAGATTAAAGCCCCAAAAGCCGTATTGTCTACTGAGGGGATAAATCTTCCTGCTGTCACTCAAGCACTGAATTAAATTCCCCTTCATTTCTAAAGGGGCTTATCTGTACTGAATAGGCTGTTGCGCCACAAGCGTAAGGGAACGTATTAAGTGAGCTCCTGTCTTGGGCACCTTCACAAATAGACGAAAAACAGGAGCAAATCTGGAAGGGGCGGGTGGGAGGGGGAAGAGCAAAAGTGCTTTGGACTGGGGGAAAGAGGAGGGATGTTAATTGTTGTTGCAGGTCGTTATTACTGAGTGAGGTAAATGAAATGGCCATTTTGTTTGACTATCCAGCTTCCTCACTGCTGAAATAAACGCGATGGGGAGTGTCGGGGGTGAGCATCCTCCTGCGCAAGGGTGGCTTGGGCAAAGGGATGTCCTTGCGTGGTCCAGGCAGTCCGAGAATGACAGCGCGATCCTCTTGCAGGGTCCCGAAGGGAGGAACCGGCCTTTTGGTGATGCCAGGGCTTGGGCTAGGTGTGCTGCCAGAGAGTCTCTGCCACCCAGGTTGTCTCAGGAGGGATGGCTGCAGCGGGCTCCAGGCAAATATTTCCGCATCGATTTTGTAACGCATTTGCTCTGCTGCTGGCGCTGGCTTGCCCTTAGCAGCCGAGGGGCTGGGCTCTGGTGGTGGCTGCGGAGAAGAGGAATATTTTGAGCAGATGTAATGTCTCAACGAGCTCACAGGCAACACCACCACTGCTTCTTCTCTGAATGCTTCCTCTGGCCTTTGGCAAGGGCCCAGCACTGCAAGGACACGGGACACGTGCAGCCATGGTTTGGCTCACTGCGATCCTCTCCTCCTCCCCTTACGCTCACTCCTGCAGCGTTCCTCACCGAGCACCACCGTGCTCTGCCATCCCACTTGTAGCTGCCTCAACGGGAATGAATGTTGTTCTGTTATTTTTGGTGGTTCAGAGAAGCACTTTTGAAAGGCAGAAAAGACAGGCACTCCTGGTCGGGGGATGGAGTGTTAGATAATGAGTGTGACGTGTTCAAAACCAAGGGCTGGCCTGGGGCTCTGTTGTTATGGGATGCTAAAGGCTGAGGGTGCGCTGTGGCTTCCTCTACGCTCCAGGTGCTGAACTGTCATTCTTCTCCAGTAGGTTTATAACCCAGAGGAAGGTCAAACAAACTTTGAAACAGAGATCAAGCGTTTTTCACGTCAGCTGGTATTCCTTAGTGCCAAATTATAGTAATCACGCCAAAGCAATTTTTAATATTTGCAAATCAAGGGCAATGCGTTATAACTCTATGTAGGTGAGACTGAATTCTGCCCATTTGTTGATATTATTATTTTTTTGCCCTTTGATTGGAATATTAAATATTACTTTGCCTTTGGTGATGATTAGGGTGCTTGATGTTGTGCTTGTCTGCAATCTTTATTGATAGCCTGGTCAGTTTATGTTTCTGCAAACTAAAGCACATAAGGAAAAAGTTTTCCATCACAATTCAGGGTTGGACAGTAACTGTTCTTGAACCACAACTGAGCATACCACCGATTGCAAATGTCAAAGGACAGCAACGTTTATATGTTTCTATTCACCACGTAAAATATTAACATGCTCAACATAGCAGTCAGACTTTTCAGTTTAAGAAAACAGGTGATTATGCTTCACCTTGGTGTTAGAGTATTGGATTAGAAGCAGGCTGTGTTTCGCGTTTGGTGTGATTTGGTAAGCACTAAACAGGATTTTCTGCATCCTGAGTGCAGTTTCCTCTTGTTGATAGGGTTTAATGCTCCCATGTACAAATCTCTTACTGTGCAAATACCTCCAATCTTTCCTTTTAGCAACCCAAACCATTGCTTAAACAAGTGGGTTTACACCTGCTTACCAGATTAATTTAATTAGCCAAAAATAGAGCGAAAGAACTGGCTTGAGAACAATAGTTCGCATAGAACACTTTTTTCTATTTCTTGTTGAGTCTGGTAATCTACTGGAAGCTGGATTGAAATATTATTCCTCTTAGTTTCTTGGCTTCTTGTTTTTATAAACTAACTTGAGAAAATAAATGAACAAAATAATGTTTTGATGCTTTTATATTTGAAATAATGCAAAGAAGCCTTTTTCTACTTTTTCCAACCTTCCTATGAAAGACCCGATCTAGTTGCTCGCTATTTCAGGAAATCCAAGCTATTTGCTGTCTGAAATTGTCTCAGGTCTCAAGTTTTGCTCATGGAAAATCCAGAGCCAATCTCTCACAAACCCCACATTATTTCAAGAAGCCTGCATGAGTGCAGAAAGGATTGCAATTCATTTGCTAGAGCTGCGATCTGCGTCGTGGTGTTTTGCACCCACTGCAGACTTATGCGACATTGACTAGTGTTGACGGAGGGAAATGGAGCACTGGGGCACAACTGCCCCATCTGCCCCTAGCCCAGCGGCCAGCGCCTGGTGCCCTGCCTTGCCACAGCCAAGAGCCCTTTGCTTTCTGACAACTGCCCCCGTTCCAGGCAGGCTGAGTTGGGTTTGAGCATTCTTTTAAAACCACCAATTGTTAATTATTTGAAGGGGAAAAAAAAAAAAAAGGATTTTGTCAATAGAAATGTGTTATTTCCGTGACCTTAAATATTTATTTCAATTTCACCCTTACTTTTAAGACTCTTTCTTTACAAGCCAGACCTCTCAATTTAAGCAGACGGCACTTTGCAGCAAAAAAGGAGCTGTATAGTAAATGCCAAATTGTCTTTTCACACTGATCCTCCTTTATCTTTTAAAATTTTCTTAAAAAGACACCAGACAAATCCCCATTTCAGTAAATCCACGTTTTTCTAATAAATACAGTTATTTAGAGGTACACTGGATTGGACAATTGTAAACCCACTGAATTATATACATTAATTTGGTTAGAAATCAGCTGGTATTTTCTTACTGAATTGAGATCACGGACTGTTCCACGCATTTTTCTTCATATTCAACAATCTTTTGGAAGAGGCACAAGATTTAAGTAAAGCACCTTCAGAGTCCTACATAATGCTACTTTTAAAGTAATTTGTATTTAAAAAATAATAATAACAAGCAAACAAACTTGTTAGCCCATAGGATGCTTCTGCCCTGTGGCTTAATGGCACAGGTCTTTATACATCCAAATCCAGCAGCTTTCAATAACAAAGGATGAAATTCATGAAACAAATTGCTTCTCTCCTCATAAGTCACACACTCATATGCCAGGGTAAAGATGTGTTGATAACATTAAAATAGTTTGGTCGCCGATGAATTGTAAATTCCCACCGAGCCTTGGGCCTCGCAAGTGAGCTGCGAACAGCATGATGCTGGACACAGAATGCATTCAGATTGTGGTATTCACTGCTTCACTTTTTATAATATTTTTGGGTAAGAGCTAAGGAACACCACTGGGAGACTTTGGTAGGCAGCTTTGAGGGGGGAAAAAAGAGCAAAATATGCAGAGGCGATTTAATGAACATCCACGGTTCTTTAAAGCTGTACTGGTGTAAATGTGATCTCTGCTGACTGTGACTTTGGGGGGCAGGGGAACAAAGGATAAATTTACATGAATTTCCTTTCTGACAAAAGGTAGCACGTTTGCACTCTACCCAGAGAGCTGCTCTTCACCCACAGAAGAATTATATTAAGCAGGTACTGCTTTACGGATGCTTCACTCCGCGGTGCTCCTCCACCAAAGCATCAGCTCTGGGGGGAGCAATTCTGAAGGCAAGAGCCAAGTTTGGGGTTTGGGCATCTTGGGTCTCTTCTGCCGATGTGATCGAAGAAACATGGAGGTGCATGAGACCTGGACTGCAGAGCTCCCATTCCTCCAGGCACCAGAGAGCATCCTTTGGTGGTGGTCCTGTCTGCACAGGCTTGCTGGGGGGACTGCAGCCCTGTGGCGTGGCACGCAGAGCACGCCAGTGTTCCCCAAGATGCTGTAACGGGGGCTGGTGGTTAGCTTCTTGTTTGAAGACCAAACTGACCTCCCATGGAAGTGCTGTAGGGTGGAGCTGTCACAGCGCTAGGCTGGACTTGTGCCCAGGGCGTTTGTTTTGCAGGATTCCACACTGAATGCTTGAGGGACCACGTATATCAAATAAATAAAAGAATAATGCCGTAGTTCTGCTCTTTAGTTTTTCCCAGTTACTGTTTTAATCAGATCTTTGAATTATCCAGCGCAATTTGAACCCGACCGATCTACAAGTGAAAAAAAGCAGTAATGGATGGCTCGCCATGCCAGTTTTGGTGAATACCTCACTAATTTCAGCACGTTTGGAGGACAGCATTCAGCCTGCCCTCTGCAATTAGAGCCCCAAGCTCTGCAGCAGGATGCTGTGACTTCAAACCCAGGGCAGGGGAGGGGGACCAAACGGCAGGGAGTTCTTCGTGCAGGTCAGGACACTTTGGCAGGACCCAAAAGGGTTAACAAACAAACTGCCTGAATTGCTTTGTTCACTGGAAATCTAATCAGATGTTAACCTACAGTCTATATCCAAGCAATCCTTTCCTTATGATAGTGATTAGTATTACACTCAGAATGAATAGACCAAGGAAAGATTCCTATGGTAACCTTCAAAATGCATTCCATCGGCAGGCTCTGCCTACTCACAATAATTACGTTCTTAACTCGTCTAACAAACGGCATGCTAATTAGCTGCTTAACCAGCCTCAGCTCATTATTACCAAGGTTGGGCAGGCTCGAGTAAAGTGACCCAGAGAGAACAAGCCCACTTAAAAAAAATAATAGTAATAATAAGACATTTGTCAGATTTGCCGTGAAGATGGACCTCCTCCATAACGCCGGGGCTGCCTTTGTGCGCGGATTGGCCTTTTGGCAACGCCGCATTGCAGCTTCCAAGGAGCTGCCCTCCCTGGCTGCGCGCGCTTTGGGTTGGCGTTGGTGGGTCTTAATAATTAGCAACAAGAGCATCGTCAGGGCCTGTCCCCGCTTCGCTGGGTGCTCTGGGGAGCGGGCAGCTGCCTCGCTGCAGGACGGGTGCGGGGCTCGCCCCCCCGGCCGTGGCTGCCCTTGCTGCCTCAGTGACACGCTCCACCTCCACACCTAGGAGAGCTACTGAACGCAGCTGGCCGGTTCCTCGATATTTACTCCTCCTAGCTTTCTCCAGGGCTTGGACCCGGCTCCCTGCATGGTTCAGCAAAGATCTCTCAGGCAGGACTGAAGCAAGTGCCACCCGGATCCATCGTGCAGACCAAGGCTGTACTTGCTGAATCATGGAAGCCTTGGTTGGAAGGGATCTCTGGAGGTCACCTTGCTGCCTGAAAGACATTATAATCTGATCAAGTGCATTTTGAGTACTAACATGTAAAGAAAGCATTTTCTCAGGGTTTGCCTCATACTGGGATTTGCGCTAATCTGGTCTAATCAAAGTGGTTTTTTCTGAGGATCTCTTTAAACTGAGTTAACGTATTTCATGGACATCGCTATTTCACATTAAACCAGACCTGGCTTGATTGAGTTCACTCTAGCATAGGTCAGCTCAATCACAGTTAGGCTAGTGAATAAATCATGCTTTAGCACAAAGGGCATGAACTGAAGGAAACGGGGCTACCTACGTTCCTGAAACATGGTGAAAGCATGAGGACGCTTGTCTCGTTGGGCACTGGGCTTTGCCTGTCCTGTGGTTTGAGAAAGCCAGTTGGGGTTTGTTTTGAGGGATAATCTGCTTGGGGTCTTTCCCTGGATGCTGCCTTTTGGTCCTGACAGCCATACTCCATCCTGCACCTCTGTTCTGTAGTTGTGGTGCTGCTTCTTTGAGGATGAAGGAATTTCCTATGGTTTGGGAGTTCATCCACTGGCTCCAGATTAAAGCAGGGTAGAATGGGCTCAGCTACTGAAATATCCACGCCATCGTGCACCTTTCCTATTGGCTTTAAGATATTACCTCTAATCAGAAAGAAGCTAATCTGCACCCCACCTTGTGTTTCATCAGCTGTTTTCTTTGTTTGCTTTCATTGTTTTCTCACAAAATGTTTAATTTCCCACTTTAGCACTTTAAATTTCTTAATTCGAAATACATTTTCTTTAACATTCGGCATATGGAGAATAAGGAGAACAGTACTTTCATCGCTTCTTTTGGAAAGGTGTGTGGTAGGTTTTTTGGTGTTTGGGGTTTCTTGGGTTTTTTTCATTTTATTTTTTTTTAAGGTTAACACCTGAGATGGGGGAAAGTCCCAATCGATTCCATTTCAGTAGCCCTTGCAAAGGCAGCTTGCAAATAGGAGTATGTTTGGGAGGCTTCTGCTTAAAAAAGCACTCAAGATCCAGTTGTCTTTGCTGCTGGGCAGGTTAGCATACAGTAGCTGATGTGGTTAAGAAAAGATCACAAAAGTGAAGGGGTTTAAAACTCTTTTTACAGTTCTTCAGTGTCAATCCACAAAGTTAATCCTAACGTAAACAAAGAATAACACAATTTATATGCCACTAAATGCAAGCTTGTGATGTCGCAGAACACTGCAATGGTAAGGTTTGGTCTAAATACAATCTGTTCAGTTTTTATGTCCTTACACCAGCTGGAAATGCAAGCTCTCTTACCACGATTTCAAATATTGATTTGGTTAGCATACATCAAAACATTACCTTACTACATTAAGCAGAATGTTTGTTTTGGGGTTTCACACTTCCAACCCTTTTAACACCTTAACGTGCTCTTGCATTTTGTTGTGCTCCTAATTATTTTTTCCCCTCTTCACCTCTGCAGTTTATTCTTATGTTGTTGAAATCTAACCGTATGAATAATGAAACAAAGCTAGGCACACCGTCCCCAACAGAATGCAGTTTCTTCCTTGTATATGCTTACAGAGAACCGCAGGCCACAGAGCACAAAATCCCAGTAAAAAAAAGTAGCCGCCTTTACAATTTGTGCCAGTCAAATGCATTACGCAAGGTGGTCTATGCTGAACGAGAGGCAGTTCTGTACTCAAGTATAGGCACACACAGTTTTAATAAAATACTTATTTCTCTTATTAACAGCAGTGACTTTCTTCATCTTTATCTAATCCTGTTTATCAGTGGAATAGAAATGCATATGTCTGAGAGCAAAATATGTTGCTATCTCTCCTCCTCTTCATAAAATGTTGGCAAACTTTATGTCAGTAAAACCTGGAAATGGTTTTTGTCCCCATGCGTATACATGTTGATTTTTTTGATTGTTAATTCACGCCCTTCTTTGTAGAGATGGGGTTGGTGAAGAGGTACGTACAGCTCTGTAGGCAGATGTTAAAAGGTTTAGGATTTGCAGTTTCAAGAAGTCAGACACCTTTTAATAACCCTGTATGTGCTCAGCAATTTTACGGTTCCCATCAGCAATGGCTATTCATGGACCAGAAGACACCTGTACTGGGATGGTGCCAGGCAGACTAAGAATGATTAAGGGATGGACACATATTTTGGTTATCAACTTATTTTTCTCCAGTGTAATAATTATATGTATCGTGCTGCATACAACTTTATCTTGGCTGGATGAGAAATATATACTGGTGGTAATTTTCACAAGTATCTTCTTGGGTTCTGACTGTGTTTACCCTTTGGGTTTCCTTGTTAATGACTCTCCTACTAGCTGGTCTTCCCTGCAGGTGGAGCAGTGTTTGGGAACAGCGTGTGTCTGTTGTAACAGAACTTAAATTTCTACTTGAATGTAAAAAAAAATCCCAAAGAATTTGCGTATGAGTTCCTTTATGTTCACCAATTGCAGAATAGAAATGATACCATGTGAACGACGCACCCAACCAAAAAAGAATAACGGAGCTCGTATTTCAGCTCTTGTTCGGAAGCTGCCTATTGCTTCAAGTTGAGAGCTGGGCTAGTGAAACGATTCAAGAAAATTATACATTGCTTTCAGGCCAACTCACATGCAGAATTATTATTGCATGTGACTCTGCTATGAGTGATTGGGTCAGCTCTAGCAGCTGCAGCTATGCACTGTGGCACAAAGGGGAGAAAAGCCTGGTTTTTTTATTTTGTATTTTTCCTATAAGGCATAATATTTTAACCCAAGTTCTGCATTGAATGCTGAATGTGAGTTTAACCATCGCAAATGGAATGAGAAATCACCAAAGGCTTCCACTTTGCAAAGAGTCCCTGTCCGTCAGTCACATGTGACAGTTGTGGGGGCTTGTCAGAGGAATGCAGTTTGCTGAATGCCCGTCTTTCCGCTGGAACGTAATAAAAGCTCAAGTAATGTGGCCAGTGGAGAAAAGTATTTTAAAATCATGTGGAGAAATAGAAGCTTTCTTATATGTTTGGGAGGGGGCTGCTTGTATTTTGCATTGGTAATGAGTAGGGCAGATGACAGTGTTTGCTATTTTTGAAGGCTGAGCAGGTTTGCGTGGAAGCAATGCCGAGTATTGCATTCATGCTAAATTTGCAATGAACCTTTCTAAACATCATTGGTCTCTTCAAAGAAGCATCACCCTTCCCCGCAAACCAAAAAAGCTTACCAAAAGAAATGTGCATCTTTCCTCAGAGCCAGGAAAGCACCAAAAGGTAGCATATAGTGTGAAAACAAATTCTACCTGGTTAAAGGAGAGGAGCAAACAAAGTGCCTGGCTTAACCAGATAATCGGGATGCCCTCATACCATGTCCTCACCTCATCTTTGTGTGGTCCAGTCATAAAAGTCTCTTCTAGGGATGGGATCCATCTGCCAGTGGTGATCAGAAACACAGTTATTTCTGTTTCCCGCCCCCTGGAGACATATAATTAGAGGAACTGCTTCCCTAGGTGATCAGTGGCTTTCTGGTGGCTATGGTTGCTCATCCATCCCTTAGACCTGACACTGCTGTTCACACGCATGGCACGCAGGCTGGTCGGGGTCACACTACCAGAACCACTGACAGCGTGGCACCACGGGTTGTCACCCTGTGGGGACAGTCCCCAGCATGGGCAGGTCTGGTACCGGCTGTCCTTGGCACTGCAGGACCGCTGGGGCTGGCTCCCTGTGGAGAGGATGGATGGGAGCGGAGGTACCAACTGGAACATTTTGTTTCTTTTATTTCTCCCAAGTGTTAGAACGGTGTAGCGGTACCATCTAGAGTAACTCGGTGAACAGGAAAATAAACAGCTACGTGGGTGCAGAAGACTTCAAGTTGTCTGGCCCCAGGTTTTTCAACGGTGTCAAGTGATTTTTGTATCTAAGAAATTTCCTTTCACCGCTGACTCAAGCCATGATATGTGTTAAGAACCAGCTGAAACTTTTGCACTAAACCCCGCAGAATCCTCTAGCATGTCAGAGAAATTCTCTCCCTCTTCCTCAGACGAGCCGTAACTTCCAAATTTCCCAACCCTGTTGGCAGGGAAAGTAGAAGCATCAGCAAGGAGATGCCTAGCTTTCTAGAAGTAAAGCAGAAAGCACTGGAAATCTTCCTTGCTGTTTGAAAACTGCTGGGGTTTCGGGTTGTTTAGCTGTTGGCAGCCAGGACCCTAAGCCAGCAGATTTAGGGGGCTTGTTTGAACGGCACCTCCAAAGCTAACGGAGGTCTCCCCTCCTAGTACAGCTGCGGCTTGCGGTTCTGGATGAGCTGCTAACTCGAAACTGGAGCATATTCATAACCCACCCCCGTTTGTCTAATGCAATGAAGGAACAAGGAATATGAAAACACAGCTTCTGAGATCTCTGTGAAAGATTCTTATTATCCTGCCCCAGATGGCACCAGCTGTACTCCTGGACCAACACTAAATGACTGTGGGTTGTGCCAAATATGTACTTGAGTGGGTTGTACATGCCCTTTACAAATAGAAGTTGAATGTTAATAGATACTGAATGAAACCCATTGCCAAACCAAACAGAGCCCCTGGATATATACAGGGCATGCAGGGAAATTATACATTTCAGCAACGCTTGCTGCAGAATGCGTGCAAAGGATTTCAAAGTGTTGGTGGATTTAATGGGGTTGTTGCTAATTCTCTGTATGCTAATAGCTGTGCAAAGATGCACGAAGAAGAATGGGGAAAGGTTAAAAGACCACTGCACTGATATCATGTAAATTCAGGATAGGGTCAGCGTCTGATGTTGTAAACAACATCACATCTCGGAGTACATGGAGTTCTGATCCTTTCAGGTATTCGAGCCTTTGTCTGCTGATATAACGCTTGCCTGTCAGCCCCACGGTCAGAGGCCCAATCTTTTTTTCTTCAGTTGCTGAAAAGGTCCCAGCGCCACATCGGGGCAACATACTGGCTGCCTATTCTCCTTCCCTATGGAACGCAATCACTGGACAACTCTGCTATAATTCACTCCCTGGCCAGCCCTTTGAAAAGGTGGGCTGCCTCAGTGCTGTTAGCCCAGCAAGATAAATCATGTACTCGAAATTAACTTCCATTGAAAGGAAGGGGTGGAAGAAAAGCCGACTGGTCAGGCGGAGCATGCTAAAGAAAAGATGACTAGAGTTGATAAATGTCATTGCGGATAATTTGGGGGCTGTGATTAAGATCTTATCTAGGTAGGAAGTAAATAGAAAAGACTTAATAAAAGTCCTACCCAGGGATCCGTCCTTATGAACTTGTGCGGTTTTAATTTTTTTAAAGTGAATATTGAAGAGAGCACCAGAAAGGTCTTCATTAAAGGGAAAGTTGTTTTCAGGGTGCTGCCTGAAGAGATTTGAAAAGCGCATGGGCAAAACTGTACGTCTTCCCCCCACTCCTTTTTCTTTTCCAGAGGAGAAAGAAAGCATCTTTGTCTAGAAATTCCTCTAAAAAGTTAAAGGATAAACAACTGGGGGAGAGTCGATGAGGATTTCTGGGTAACAATCATCTGTTTTTTCTCTTCTCTTTTTCTTTCTTTAATGAATGGGCTTTACTGCCATAAAATTCCCTACAAATAAAATGTAACCTTATCCCCAATATGTGTAAGGGAGAGAACGCAGAGGCCTGTTTGTCCATAAATTCACATGCTGTTTGCTCAGAAAGCATAAACTGCCTCCTTTTTTTATTGTACTGCCTAGAATTTGCTTTTATTATATTATTAGAAGTAGTTTGCCTTTTTTTTTTTTTTTTTTTTTTTGGTTCAACCAATTACTCCAGCAACCTGCAAGCAATGAGCAGAAAGCGGTAGTAAACTCGGTTAACATCTGTGAGGCTGAGTGACAGGGATCCAGAGCCCAGTGCGAATTCCCTGTCACTGGAGAGGCGGGAGCCCTCCCCTCCTCCCTCCCAGCACTTGGCTGGTAGTACTGCCTGCGCTGCCTTTACAACGCGGAGTGAGCACAGACAATCCTTAACAGCTGTACAGCTGTTTTCTGTGTATAGACTTCTGTTAGCTAATGAGAATGTTTAAAGTTTTATTGAAGAGTGTATCCTGTGATCTATAACCTACCTAATCCAAATCTCTAAGGGATATTGAACTGCTAGAGGTTTCCAGAACCCTCAAAATGCCACCTCCTAAATTACCCAGGCTTCTTATTTACTTCCTCCGTGTCTTTTTACTACTTTCCCCAGCATATAGAACATATTTTGATAGGGAAACCGGGTAATGTACTTTAAAAAAAAATAAAATTTGCTCAAAAGAATAGTTAAGGGCACATAGAAAGAGATGTGAGGAGCCAGGGGCACTGCATTATTACCTAGACTCAAGCAAATCAAGTTTGGAGAATTTGGGAGATAGGAAAAGATCTTGGTGTGTCTCTAATCTCTTTGTGTCTCAAAGTGCGCTTCATGCTGTTGCAAAAACAAATGGGAAAAGGCAAGAAGAGCGAGCGGTTACAAGCTGTATGTCTTTCAGAAAGACTCTGATATTGAGTAAATTATTATATGGTAGTGAAGGACAAAAGCAGAACCTGCAGTTGCAAAGTGCTGTTATTGTGCTCTCAGACGAGCAGTGCGGGAGGCTCTGGTGTGATGGGGACATTTCTACAGAAAAAAAGACATTTTTGGAGCTGGGTGGAGGCTGGTCTTCAACGCGGATAAATTTGTGTATGCAGAGGTCAGTGTCATACTCACTGTGCTTCAGTTGACTAAATATAATGTTAAACCTCCCCAGTTGCAGGTGTGGGATGGGGAGGGCCCGATCCTGTTCCACAAAAGGTGGTGGAAAGCATTCTGCTGAACCTTGGGAAAGGAAAAGGACAATCAGTCGTGTGAGGCTTTTACGAGGGCTGCACTGGCTTTACTAGGTAGGCTGGATAGAAGGTGCATTCGCTGCAGCTTCAACTCCTAGATGCCTGCAGCTTTCTTTGTAATTAAACACTTACTTAAGTGTGTGACTGCATTGTTGCTTTCTTAGCCTGGAGACTGTTGTCTTGCTTGTATTTATTTTAAGATCCTGCAATAACAAAACTTATACAGTTCCAATGCAAACAGCAAATTTAAAAAGTGCATATCCCAATCAACAAAAACATTGATTTGTAGGAGCAAGAGCTGAAAACTTAAGTCTTTTCTTTCCATTTGTAAATTCCCCGTGTGCTGATGCAGGTTTCTATGCGTATACTCACTGTTTATAGGCATGAGCCAAAGTTTAGAGCTTTATTAAAAGAAATGTCTGTCTTGGGGAACTGGTTAGGCACTACTTGCCATACGTGTGTCACTGGGTGCTTGAGTCACAAGAGACTCCGCTGCTCCAATATAGGTTATCTGCATTTAAAAAAAAATAAATAAAATGGCTATAAATGCTGGCTAACAGACGATAAACAGATGCTGTTCTAGTGGTGCTTTTCATGCCCGCAAGTGTGGAAATACCAATGGTCGTGGTAACAAAACGTCTGTGCAAGCTAACTACCGTTTATATGGCTAGTAGTGGATGAGGAGGTAGAGGAAAATGATTAAATGGAACTTTCATCAGACTTTGGAGGGATGGTTGTGAACTCTGTTATGAGATGCAAACATCTCTTAAATATAAACTGTAAAAAAGAAAACTGCGTGTTTGTAATAGAGCAAGCATGCAGCATGCTTCTGTTTTATCTACGTGAATGCTTTCTGCGAGCTGTCTGCTCTGCTTTTGATAACTGATGATAGTGCTGGTGCTTCCATTCTGAATTCTACAAATTCTGAAGGTAGTTACTGAGCCAACTTTTCTTCCCAAGTATCCTTATTGATTTGATCACCTGCAGTCTTCTGCTGGCCTGTCTTTTCTGTATGTTCGCTATAGGAAAACTAAATGTTCTTTAGAAATTTCTCCACTGAAATCTAGCTTTGAACACTAAAAACATCCTTGTTCAAAATACATTTTGTGTCTAATCCATGAATGCTTCCCAAGCTATTGACATCATCGTTTTCCAGTGATCTCATCAGCATGTCAAAATCTCTGTTGTTAATGACTCTGAGAAAACTGTGGACCCAATAAACTCCATGTCAGGTAAAGAATACAGTGAGGATTGGAAAGTGACAGATAAAGCAAATATCCTGCTCCTAAACAAACACAGCAGGACAGGAGAAGATGACAAATGATGGGATTGTGTCAGCTTGAAAACAGATTGGACTAATGGCATGCTGGACTTTGCACTCCAGGGGATCAATACTCTATCAGGCAAGAGAGCTTGAGACCTTGTGAACAGCATTTGTATGGACAGAAGAAAGATATTTGCTGATAGCATGTGCGTTCGCTGCTCGCACAGCACTGTCTCAAGCACCCGGTAAAACTCGAACGTGAGCCTGAAAGGGCTCTGTGGTACGGTTCCTGCAGGCTGAGGGGAACCTTTTCTTCTGGGAGCCCTTCCTTCAGTGCTGGAAACGGAGATGTGGGGGAAAGTCTGCGTCTCTGCAAAGTTCTGGCACTGCGCTGGGGGCTGCCAGGCTTGGGCTCGCTTACTGCTTGCTTTCAAGCCTTCTCGTGTTTTTTGGTTTGTTGTTGATTTTTTTCCCCCTTGATGTCAGGGATGTGTAATTGAGTAGTTATGAAGAGAGGAAAAAAAAAAAAAAAGGTTTACTTCTTGGACTTTAAGGGAGGCTGTGCACATAAAAGGAATACATTTTTTCCTGTCTTTGTCCACTTCTGTTACAAAAACCTCCAGTTGGTATAAACTGGGTTCGCTCTAGGTGGAGCTCAGACAAACTGATGGGATGTGATTTTTCTGTTGTATTTAGCTGCATGAGGCAGAAGCATGGCCCTTCTTCCATACAAATACAATATGTGGGGAAAAAAATAGCTGGCAGTCATTTAGGCTAGGCAGATCTTGTGTGTGCGTGATCCCGACAGTGGGTGTAATGCCAAGCTGCAGGCAAGGGGTGTCCCTGTGCCAGCTGTCAGGAGCCCTGCTGCTGTTCCCCAAGGATCACCTCCTTGTCTGGCAGAACCCCTCTGTTACCTGGGCCCGCTTTAATTTTCACCTAATGAAACCTTTCCACTAGTGGGGGCCACTGGAGGTGTAAGGCTAAAGATTTGTTTTCAATAGCCACATTCTTTTCAGTTGCACTGAGGGCTTAAAATTTGTGCTAACCACCGTGCTGATTTTCTCGTTGGAGGCAGGGGACGTGGTCTACAGGCTCTTTGAAAGGGAACGATCCTCCCAAATGAAGGGAGGAATTCCCAGGGGATGAGATGGAAAGCAGTTTAGGGCTTTCTGTTTTGGCAGCGGGGGAAGAGAAGTAAGGATGTGTGCATGTTTATGTGCAACACTGAGATGTCACTCTAATAAAAGGAAGGGAAGAGTGTGAAAGGTGCTTCGAAGTGAGGAACATGCAAGCCACTGAGCAGGCAGGGAAGCCCCGCGTGTCTCTCACAGGAGCATGTGGTGTCAGTCACTGGTGCTCAGAACCCTTTGGTGTAACTTTGCCGAGCTTTTCAGTTTTCTGCCCACCGCTGCCCCCAGCGCGCACAGTTTTTTTAGGGGCCAGTTTGGTTTTTCTTGTTTTGTTCTGAAGTGAAGCTCTGGAGGTTCCTCGCCAATTTAGCAAGTCCAGATCCCTGCCGCGATTGCCACCCCAGGCTGCACCCTTCCTTTCCTTCCTTTTCCAGGGACTGCGACACAGCCCCTTCCCCTGCACCCCATACAGCCATGGCACGGGGCCCCTGGGCTGCCAGCCAGCGCTGGGGGGCCGCCCCTGGCAGAGGGGCACTGAAGCCTTACGGCGGCAATTTTATATATTACACCAGCAGCGAGGAGATTTAATCCAAAGGGCTTCCCGAAGCTGCAAGTTTCCCGATGGGCCTCTTTTACATTTGAGTGTTCGGACTCAGTCCTGTCCCTCCTCTTTTCACGACTCAAAAGCCTCCAACAGTTTCAGGAAGAGCAATGGGGGCAACTGCCCGGGGCTCTGGGCTAGTGGGCAACCCCCGGGCTGGGTTGGGTAACCCCGTAAGTCACCCTGGCTCTGAGCTGCACCCTGCCTGGGGGGGTGAGGGTTGACCCCAGCCATGGACCGAGAAGAGGCCCCAGGCATCTTCCTGCAAAAGGCACCAAATCTGCTGTGTTCCTGGTCTTAAAAACAGACATTCCTGCTGCTCTGAGAGTTTTCCCCTTTCATCTGGCATGCTCAAAAGGGATAACTATTTCCTGATAAATTGCACTCTCTTTAATAGCTATTAGTTGTTTACCTGAGCTAATAAGATTAATGTCGTTTTGAATATGGGGGGGAAAAAAAATCCCTTGGACAGACCAACACATGCTTTTAGATTTATATGCTAATCATCACGAGCATGAAATTAATGCTAAGGAGACATTGCAGGAATGCTTTTGCTTGATCAAGAAAACAGAAAGAACGAACAAACTTCAGGATGACCTTATACCTCCCATCCTATAGACCACATTGGAGTGCTCACAGGAATGAAATCAGTAGGACCGCTCGTGTGAGCAAGGGTTCGGAGGATCAGCCTTGAAAATGTGTATTTTTAACTTTGAAAGGTCAGGTTCAGAACCCAGGAGATCCGTATATTGCTTGTGCTTTTCCAAGGTGTTTATTCAGCTTTAAAGTCTCTTCAGAAAGAGAAGGAAAGAAAGCCTCTTGTGTGCCTATCAGTTTCTCTGTTGATATTTCTCTCTACCCATTTGATATTTTAGATAAATAGGCATTATCTCATCTGAAGGAACTCTTTGGAAGGCAGCAAGTATTTTTTTATTAGAGTCTAACAAGCTGCTATTTTAGAAATTATATATATAACTATGCTATGGAAAGGCGGGGTTTATATGAAGGCCATTTAATAAAAAAAAAGCAAATTAAATTCCAAGCAAAATATATAGAAATAAATTGGAGAAATTTAGCTATGAACAGCGTAAATATTTTCAATGGTGTAGTATTTAATTAAAATCAAGAATTCTCAGATTGCGCAGAGGTCCTAGAATGCACGTGAGTTGCAATAACCTATATGGACACTTAGCAAAAGAAAACAATTTAAAAATAAATGCATTTTGGCCTCTGCAAGGCTATACGTATTCCCCCTACCTTCCTTGTCTCATAAACACTGATGCAATGGAAATTAACAGTCAATGGAATTGATGAAGTTTAAATGGAAACACGGTACTGCTGGACTTGTGCAGAAAAAAACCCCTCTGCAGGTATGTGCCATGTGCAACCCCCCTTCATAAACGGGGAAGATTTGATGAAAATCTTCAGGACGGGCTAAATACCAACTTCCACTGCCATGTGCTATGATTGCTGCCCCCCGGTCACGCCGCCGCAGCCTCACGGTGGGTCTCGCTGCGCGTGCAATTCCCGACTTGCATCTTGCGCCATGCGTGAGGGCAGCCAGGGAATTCGGAAGGCCGGGATTTTATTCCTACCTGTCTCCCTCGGTAAACGAGGAGCCTGCAGAAACCAGCCTCCACGCCCCAGCTGCAGCCGCACTTCCTAACCCTGCCTGCTCACCTTGCCAGGCTGGGGGGCGTTTGTTCTCATACCAATAACACATTCCGAGGGCAATAAAGCAGCCAAAAGGGAACTGCTAAGGCACAAGAGCCATTACAAAGCTGGAATTTGCTTCTTAAATACTTTTTTGACTGACACCTTCTCTTTCGAAGACTGCTGGAGGAGAGGGAATGCTCGTATACCTTGCTTTTATTGCAAGAAGAGAGAGTTGCCAGTTAAGGATCTCTGCTCCGCGGGAGCTGACCTGCCTTAAAATCAGATTTAGGGGTGTGTACTGGGGGCGGGGGGGCAGGCAGGGAGAAGTTTAGTCTCAGTATTGTCTGGCTGGCTTGGTTACTGACATGATCTCACTGCTTCTGGTTGTCAGACAGTACTAAAATAATAGAAATGATATACTGAGAATGGGAAAGTGAAGCCATTTTACATATATTTCCAGTGTTGCCTCTCTTTTTCCAAATTTTCTTGGACACCAACAATTTAAACCAACTAACAAGCAGAAACCCTCTCTCTTATTATCTTTCCTTTTTTCTGTAATTTACACATAACGTGTGCTCAAAGAAGCTAGAGGAAAAAGGAGTGGTTTGCATTTATTTTGGCTTGTCTTCCCTTGTAACACGGTTGCTTGGGCCAGAGAAATTGCACGTCATATGGGTGGTGGGGTGAGGGCAAGCTCTGAGAATCCCAAGAAATGTTTACATCTCTTTTTTGCTCAGCTTTAATAATAAATGCATTGCTTCACCGAGGCATTAATTGGAATCAGTTGCTGTATATAATAAATTAAAGCTAATTCCCCACTCAAGTGTCTCAAAGGAATCTACTAATTTTGTTTTCTTTAAGAAAATCAGAAAGCTTGGATGTGTCTGTGACCAAAGCTACTGGCCAGCAGATTCCTCACCTGTGCAGCACAAGGGATTTGTGTGCCTGCATGTGTATTGCATGAAATAAGGACACTTTGCATTTTCAGAAGCATTTTGCCAAAAAAAGGAGCTCTGCAAAGAGCCTGGATGCACACTATGAGCTACCCGTGGCATAGCAGGCTACTGCAGCCAGTTACCTTAACAGCCAGCTGCACATGAAGGAAAGTATGTGCGTTGTATTTGACAAGTAAAAATGCATTGAATCTGCCACAGTCATTTGTCTTTATTGTAGCCCTAATTTGAATGAAAGCAAGTGCTAATAGAGGACACGGTTTGAGAAAACTCTGCGCATTGGCATAAATACCTTGCAGAGGGAGAAACTTGTAGTATGATTTAATAGCCTGGTTTATCTTTGCTCCTGGCAAAGTTTGCTAGTGTGGTGATGCTGGTTACTGATGCAGTTTTTATCAATGCATAATGCTTCCTATTCCCCTGCCCCCCTCCAAACTTCCCCAGTGAATTCATCTAGAAACATATCGATTCCATGCTGCGACAGTGGGACAGTGCCCTGCTCTGCAGAGAGCTCTTGCTGTTTCCCTTTTATGAACAGTCACAGACTGTGTCTGTCAGCACTGCTTGTCCTGCAGTACGTCTTCCTTGTGATTCACAATACGAGCTGCTCATCAAGGCAAGATAGACATGTTAAATAAAGTGCCATCAGGCCTGCTCGCTTGCACAGTGGTAGCCCATTGTGCTGCCATACGGGTGAGCCGGGGATGGGCTTGTCCCTTTGGAATCCTTTTTAATTATCTTCAACATGATTCCAGCTTGAAATGATATTTCAATTGAAAAGAACTCAGGGGACAATTACCTTCTTCCGCGTCTTTGTAAATATTCATGTGCTGATTTGTTCGGATGGGGAGTGGGGGTAGGATGCGGGGACAGGAAGAAGTGGAAAGAATCTGACAATTTTAAGCGTAAACATTAAGACCCTAGAACGGAAAGCCACCTACTTTCAAAGATGTGTTTTAGGGTTTGGGTTTTTTTCCCTTCCTTTTATTTATTTTTAATGCAACATGAAGTGACGTACAACCGTTCTTTGACCAAATTCAACAAGTGCAAAGGCTGTGAAGATCTGTCGTGCTGTTTGGGGAAAGCAGACAAACGATAAAAACTTTCTTGTGAACAAAAATCAGCTACTCCATTTTTCCCTTTTTTACTTTCCCCCTGCCCCTTCTTCCTATCTTCTAATATAGATCCTAATATTTTATGCTGTATTGAAGAACCTGATATATGACTCCTTAAGATCTTTGAAACTGGTTTGGGAATTATTCCAGTTTTTGTGACCAAATGGAGATACTTGAACAAGGCTGCAGGTTTTGCCTCTCAGATTCTGCTTAACCCTTTTTCTTCTCTCTCAGTTTCCCCATCTCCTGCATGAAACTGGGTGGTCCTCTCCAAGTACAGACCAACAGTGGCCCTGTGGGCACTCTGACTTGTGGGCTTCCCTCCAACAGATGCTGCTGACTAGATGCTAAATTCCCTTGTGATGGTAACTTGGCAAGTTTGTGCTAGGTACTATCTGAAGACCAAGGCATTAATTCAGCTCTCTAAGAGAAAGAGGCTTTGTGCAATCAAACCCCTCCCAACTCTCTAAGAACGATGTTAAGGCTTTTAATATCGTGCTTTCTGGGTCCCATAGGAGGCTGGGGAAAATAGAAATACTTTCACCAGTCAGGTTCTAGTTTAAAAAAACCCAACACACCAAACCCTAAATAATTAAAAAGATGGATACAGTCTGGTTTAGACCTCTTGTTTATTCAGCATTATTTAATTTCACAAATATTAAGTTTCCCTTTTCCATCATCAACACCCCTCCCATGGGATGCAAGTTACCACCAATTTCATTCTTCTGAAGCCTCATTAATGTCACCAGTTGTTCACTTTGACTTATGGGCTTAAATTACCAGAGACTGGAACAAGTGTAAATATAGTTGTGCTGCCCTTGAAAAGCCCATCCACACATAAAACTTCTGCAGTAAACAAGAGCTGAGAAAGTCAGGAAGCTACAAACGTGGTTGGGATATTACGATAACTCACCGAAAACCTCCTTGACAGTAGACAGAACCTAAACCAAACAGCGTAACCCAGTTGCAGTAACATAGTAAGACCAGAAGATGTGCAGGTACTGGACCCAGAAGGAATAGCATGTTAAATACCTATGCAAAAGTAAGGTAGATGGGTAATTGATGACTGCTTATTCTTCTTTTGTGCTTGCAGCACAAGGAACACAGGTGTCTGCTCTTAATTACACAAAACATTTGAGGCAAAAGTTAGCAGGGTATCTGGGATGTAAAGTTCATATTCATGACAGGAAAAAATCATGGATTAAATGGGAATGGTGAGGGATGTGAGACACCCCTCATCCCATATTTCTGAAGTTGTTTCCCCTAGAAGAGAAAAGCAGAGCTGGAGCCCACCCAAGGCTGAGAGTGTAGCATCGCTGCTTTCTCACAGGGTTTTTTTCTATTAGCCCAAAGCTGGGGAGAAGCATGAAACCAACACACACATACAGCTCGCTGTCATTCTTTACTGTCTCCTTAGATGCAGTAGTTATAAAAGTACACGTTGTTGACTTCTCTTTCTATGCCTTTTAAAGCTTTGAGGTGTAAACCAGAATGTAATTACTAATGAAACATATGCAAGTAACAGGGGTACTCCAGACTGTAGCCTCAGATGAGCTTCCTACGGGAGGGGGCTGAGTGCTTTTAGAGAAATACAGCCAGGGGAGAAAATGGGTTGCACATACAGACTGTCAATAATTTTGGGCCAAGCAACACACACTTAGAAATATTTCCTGAACCTCATAGTTTTACTACAGAGTGTATAATACTGGCACCGTAGCGGGATGATGATTTAGCAAGAAAAAAACCCTATATTTGAGTCACACGCTTACAGCATAATGAACATAGCCACAAGAGTTAAATAATTTCACATGCAGATGTTAAGCTGTTAGTACAATAATTAAGCATTAGAAGTTTCACCCTCACCATTTCTCCTCCAAAGAAGAGCTCTTTGGTATTTAGATTAGCAACAGGGTATAATAAACTTGTTAACATGTCAAAAATCTTGTGTTGGGAAAACCTGCGTGGCCAGTCGCTTCTCTTTAGGTTTGTTGTGCAGTAAAACAGAGCAATTAGTGCTGTGACTGGAGGAGCAACCCAGGCGCAGCCAGGGATGGCTTGGCAAGGCTCTACCAGGAAGCCTCGCCCGGTTTCCAATATAACGTATATTAAGCCAGTGAGACATGAAAATATATGTTAACAGAGTGCTTACACGACTGTAGACGTACAAGGAAACCAGGACCTCAGAAGTACAAATGCACTGTGTTTGCAGATACAGCCAAGTATTGTGGATGTAGAAGAGTGAAGGACACACGGGTTTTCTAGTGCAAAGTTTTTCTGGGAACAGGTAATACAGATTTTTGTTGCACCTATTTTTTATTTCTTTTAAAGCTTTCGACTTGTAAGCTGTTTGGGCAATTACAAACTACAAATGTTCATTAAAACCAAAACAAACCAACAACAGGCAATAGGAAAAAGTTCCTTGATGGGGAACAAAAACATTTTTGTTGAGGCCTAACAGAAGTTTGAGCTTTGTCCTAAAGCTCTCTCTAGTCTGCAGTGCCTCTCGCTTATTGAATAAGTGAAATGAAGCCCTTGGCGAGAGCTAGTAAGTGTGGGACAAAGGGCAGCAGTGAAAAATGAACACAGTTTCAAAATGCAGAGAAACAGATGTGAATCTGCACCAGAGAAAAGGAGGAAGGGAAGCCCATTACAGAGACCATATCAAGGGCAGAATTTAAAGCTGCAAAACATTTTGCTTACTGTGTTGCCAGCACCACACAGTATTTTACAGACTCATCCTCTTCATTATCTCTGAGAGTAGGGTATAGAGTGGCCACTTTTCAAACAGTGTTGGACATCTGAAGATTCTGGAGGAATATGCATCAAAAGACCTCAGGCAGGGCGGGGGGAAGGAGAAGGTGGGCCCTTATTAAGTCCTGCTAATGTTAGTGATGTATTGAGTGAAACATCATGCAAAATGAAAGCAAATCCTACTATAATCTTGACAGAACAAAAGGCTTTCAGTTAAAATAGAAAAATGCTAAGGCGGTATATATCAAACATAACTTTTATATTAAATGTGCATGTGGTAGAATATGGATCACATTATAAGAAATGTTGTTTGGCTTTTTGTCTTCAACAAGCACCTAAAGCTCTTGCTTGGGAAACATTTGGACAGTGCGCTGCTTTCTGTTGGTAAAATTAGATTTTCTTGTGTTTTGTAATTAGGAGGGATTTGCCCATCTGCAGTTGGAAGAGAAAAAATTTTGCTCATCAGTCATTAAGTACAAGGTTTACATGTCTAGCCTGAGTGAAAGTAGCTGTACTTCTCATTCATCTTTCCTTGACAGGATAAAACGAATATATTGAAGCAGTTATTCTTCTTTTTAAAGATCCCACCTTTTCTAACCACTTAATGGTATCAAATTTATCTGATGACTTAGTTTCTTTGAGCACAACTTCCCCAATTCTAATTACTGCAACCTTTTGTTCTAAGAATAATAAAATATAAGCCAGAGTTGGCACAGAGGCAAAGTGCCCCCTAGCAAAAGTCAAGTGCTTGCAAAGAAAATAAAACTCTCCCAGTTCCTCCTTGAAGTCCAGTAGCTCTCGCAACAGCAGTTGCTTCCTTTAATGCATTTAATTTGTCACAACTGGAAAAAAGTCTTTTAAAATACCTCTATCCTTAAAAGTGAATGTAGTCCTCTTTGGCTCATCTAGCCTGGTGCCGAAGTCGTCATCTTGGCAGTGAAGAGAATTCATGTATTAGTTTAGGGCTCAAGCAACATAAACAAAACTCAAGTGGCTGGAGGGAAAAAAGGATCATTATGTGAGTGAAAAAAATTAAACATCTTGACTCAACAAATGCTACAGTCCTGTCTTATACCAGACTGTCTGTATGCCAAGTTACAAAAAAGTCATCTGACTTAAGGGGGTGGGGGGAGAAAGGGAAACAGGGTTTATGTTTCGATGTGCAGAAACGTAATACAGTAAAAAAAGTGGAAAGGGTTTTTCTAAATATAATTTTTGTCAGCTCTTTTTTTTCTTTTTCCTTTTGCGTCCTTACAACAGTTTCACTTTAAATATATGTTGTGCCAAAAGCAAATAAGGGTTGAAAAGGAAGTTTATATGCCTTGCGATAGTGGGGAAAACCAGAACACAACTCAGGCTTATTTCTTTATGGCTGTCCAAGGAGGACATCGTCACATGTTGGGCCGTCTTCTGGAAAGAAACCATGACGGATTGGAGGAAAAAGATTTCTCTATCCATCTTGTTATGTCACCTCTTATAAATCAACATATCTTAATTAATTACATTCTTTTCATACCAAGACTTAAAAATTGATGAGGGTGTGCCAGTGTGTATTTATTGCTCATTAGCTGCATGACTCTACAGACTTTCTGTACTTTATTCCCACAGGTTTAAAAACTCCGCAGCATACTGTGGACATCTCATTTTACTTACTGTATGGATAATTGTCTCGGTCATGGTGACTTAATTGTGTTGCTATCCTGCAGCAGACATAGGAGATGCATAAAATTATTCTCTGTGTGTGTATGCATTTTTACCTGTTACACATGCATGGACATAAATATCTGTACCTAAATGGCTATACGCAGGGGCGTCAGGTTAATTCCACTTAAGAACAGCAGCATATTTGGGGGATCACAGATGCATGTCTTTTGATTGCTTTTCTCATTTGTAAATTAAGGTCAGCAGCCAAAGGGTTAATTGTGTGTGATAGCAGTAATAGCCGTTCCTTAGACAACCCCGCAACGCAGAAGGTCACATACTAAATATTTCTGTCTCTCATTCTGATGTGCCAAAATTTCCTTGAAAAAGAAATCGAAATGAAGCTGAAATAGGTCTTTTAACTTAGCTAATAACCAGGCACATTTGATATAAGCTACAGTCTGAACTGCAGAGATTGATGTCAGCAAATAAAACAAGGCAAAGTTTAAAGGGAAGCAGTCTAAAAATGAGTTCTGCTGGTGACACCGGAGCAGAAATACTGAAGGCTGTGGGTACAGATCAGTGTAGCTATCTGGGCAGACCATGCTCGTCCTGTCTCATTATTTCGCCGGTTGTTTGAAGAGCACTAGCCATTCCTGCCAGAGCCGCAGAGGAAATGGTGAGGGGAAGAGGACAACATGGAGAGTTTCCCAGACTACAGCTAGCATAGGGAGATAGCAACCAGATGGAAACTGTCAGTAATAGTGAGGCTATTGCTACTGCTGTTTGAAAATGGACAGAGTAAGGAAAAGAGAGGGGGAAGAGGCCGAGTGAAAGATGGATTGCACTGAAGAGCAGAAGAGGAGGTAATGACAAAGAAATGGGGAAAGGGTGCGTGAGTAGATCTGGGTAAGAGAAGCCTGGCTCCACAGAGTGCTAATGAACAAGAACTTTGTTACAGAAAAATAACCGAGCTTACCAAATTTCTCTTAAATTTACCCAGGGAAAAAATGGAGATCTTTCAGCATTTGCATTTCAATCCAGACAGATTCGGTCTCCAAAATACTTAGTAAATAGGGCAGCTGCTTGGGATGAAGGTGCAGGTTCAGGTTCCTGTCTGTTTAATCTGGAGCTGGAATTAAAACCCGGGTTTCTCTCAGCCTGTCACCTGCCTGAAAACAACCCCATGCAGGCAGATGTAATGCCTCTGGTGCAATAAACACTAGTTCCCTGGTGGAGGGAGGGCACTGGGGAGAGCAACTTATTTTCCAGCTGGACAGTAGAGCATTTACCTGCAATGAGAGGGATGTAGGTTAAAACTCCCATTCTCTACCAGGCAAAGTTCCCTAACTAGCACATTTTTAGCTATTTTGAGGTGGAGCTGTGGTTTGGATGAGAAACAGAGAAAACTTAGACAAAAGTTCCTGCCAGGTGTACCCAAGACTTTCTCTTCATTCTTGGTGCTCAGAAATGAAGAGTGGCCCCAGGCAGGCACCTACTAAGTCAAGTCGGTTTGTCAAAACCAGCAATGCTTTCTCTGTTAAGTGATCCTCACTGAGGCAGGAGCAGGGTAGCAGCTGATGGGAGTCGGGTCACTTCCTAGTCAATACTGAATTCAGATCTCAAAGTCCGATTCACTTGCCTACTCATTACCTGTGAGAGTTCCCCAAGTGCCAGGGTTTTTTTTTTTGTGCTGAAAGATGGCATCACTTCGCTCTCAGCTCTGGGATCCTAATAACAGCACGGATGCTGCAACGTCCCGTGTGCCCTCCTGACCCATCTGTGCTGTTGTTTTGACAGTGCTGGGCATGCCTCCCTAATTTCTGGACTTTGAGTCGGGGTGAAGCTCAGTGTTTCTACCAAAGATGCATCTCTTGGATGCTATCAAGCATTATTTACGATACAAGAAAGCTTGGGAGACCAATTGCTTCAAAACACAACTGAAAGGAGTGTGAGTCTGTGCTAAAAGCACTAAGGGAGAAGTAGGGCTGCTGATGTTTTTTGATGGGAACTGAAGCGCTGGGTTTCGTTATCAGCCCAGACCTAGAATTTGTTTTGTCCAAACACCAAATTTCTGCGTCAAGAGCCAGTAAACGGCCTGATAGTGGAAAACAAACATCTGGTCCTCAAGAGAAAAGAGGAGTCATCCCTAATATAGCTTTTAATAATTATTATTTCTTGTTCTATTAATTGATGTTCAGCATTTTGTAATATCTGCTACCTACTCCATCTCATGATTTAAGATGCCTGACAAATGAATATTTTGAAAACTGCTAAAGCACCTTGGCATTTTTTATTTCTGCTGCAAAACACAAAAGTATGCTTTAGTAATTCATTTAAAAGACCTTTATTTCTTATTGTATTCTTCAATCTTTGCACTTTAAGAATGAGTTGCTGTACTTGTGGTTTAAGAAAGTGCTTAGCTTTGTCTGTATGAGGACTTCTCCTTAAATCATATGTATGGGGCTAAAAACTGGTGAAAAATTAGGAATGTGCATAAGCATCTTCCAGATTGGGACCTCAGTTTTCGTAAGAAACAGATGCTGGTAAGAAATGGTTTGTACCTATACCCGTTCTTTTTAGGGTATGAGTTATTTTTATTGTGCTACTGGATTTTTTCACACATCTTTGTATGAAGAATTCTTCATTCAGTTTACCAGCAATTTCTTTAAGTGATGTCAAAATAAAAACAGCAATAAGAACGGCTGAGTTTGGGCATGTCCAGTAGAACTTGCACTTTGGTTTAGTTAGTTTGTTTGGACTCTGCTTCAGTGGAGATCTCAGTCTGGTCTTGCAACTCATTCATGGTTTTTTACTTTATCCAAAGTTGTCCTGTCCAGCAACGTAATACAATTTATGTATTCTTAGTATAACTGAAAATATTTTCCACGCGTTATAACAGTGACTCTTCAACGACAGTACAGGTCACTCAGATACATGTTCAGGATGCCAAGATGTCTGTGCTGAGGGGCAGAGAAATCAAGGCTATTTTCTAGCTTCCTTTCTTGTTGACATGATGGATGGCTGTTCAGTAACAGGGAAGATCTATGCATTTTTAGGTATCTCACGTTAAGAGAGATATACCTAACTGCAGTTCTCAGGCTCTGGAAGATCTTGTAAAGCAGAATTTTAACTTGCCCTCTCATTACTAGTGATCATGTGTTGCTCTCGGGGCTAAAGAGACCAGCCGCTTTGCAGAGTGATGCCTCTAGCTGGTACCTGCAGCTAGAGCTGCACAGCTCTGTCCTTCTGTGGCAGAGAGAGGGGGGTAGCACTGGGAGGGGATGCATTCATTTGGAGAAGTCTGTTTACTCTGAGAATAATGATAGGAGCAGCTTGTGAGAAGATGTGAGCTGAGGCAGAGGTGCATAGCTCAAGTCCCTTACAGTCAGGCCTTGCAGTACTGATGGCTGAGGCTGGGAGTAAGAAAACTTCAAGGTTTTTTTCAGATGTGCCTTTCTGTGGTGTAAAGCTCAGCACAGGTCAAAGCCCTGGTGTGCGTGCTGTGCCGAGGGTGCTGTGCCTGCTGCCGGGAGTGCTCGCTCGCCGCGGCCCAGGCCTCCCTCTGCCTTTGGCCCTTCATCCCGCGTGGGCAGGAGCCACCCACAGCCGTGTGCCTCGTGCCTGAGCCAGGGCCTGGGCTGCTGGGGTGCCCCGGGGACCCCCAGGCGCTGCAGACCCTCAGCCGGGCTCACCGCCACCGGTGGCACCCCAGGCACAGCTCCTCACGCCGCCGCCTCCCCCGGCCCCCGCTGGGAAGGGGCCCTGTGCGTTTCACGCTGCTGCATGCAGCTTTTCCTCCCCGGGAGCCTTGAAAAATCATGCGGCTTCATCTCTGTGTGTGCATGCACGCCTGTCGAAATAAAAGTCACGGTGAAACCCTCTGGGGGGCAAGCAGCACTCGCCCCCTGCCACTGCCCTCCCGGAGCCTAATCTGTGACAGGCAGACAAGGCCCCTCACTCAGCGGCTCACCGGTGGAATTTCTCCCGGACTAATGGAGTGCGGAAACCGGAGTCCCTCAGCTGGAGCCACATGTTATGCTTAGCCCCCGGCCGGGGGATGGGGCCCTGCCCGCAGCCGAGCCCCGGCGGGCCCCCCCGCGGGCCGGCCCCGCTGACCCCGCGCACAGCGCCGGGGAGCGGCCGGGGCCGGGCGGCCCCGCAGGTGAGCAGTCGGCGAGGGGCTGAGCGCGGCCAGCGAGGGCTGCGGGCCTTTCTCCTCAGGTTCAGCACTTTTTGCTGCCCGCTCTGGTAAGTGTTGAACATTTGTAACTTGCTTTTTTTTTTTTTTTTTTTTTTTTTTTTGCTGTGAGGGATGATGAAATGATAATGAAATGCCGCCCGCTGGAGGCGACGTGCCAGTGCCCGGCTCCAATGCCGGCATTAGCCTAATTCAGTAAGTGCTAGATGCCCGCTTTGTTTGTGTGGAGCTTGCAGCCCTATTGATGTCAAGCAGGCTGTTAAAAAGCATAATGACATGGCATTAGAGACCCCGAGAGCAATTAACAGGCTGCTTAATTAGCAAAAGGAATTAGAATTTGAGTGGCTGATCTTTGCTTAAAGACTTGTAAAAAAGCTGGAGCAGTTATCTGATTATGCATTGATCAAACAGGCTAACCCTGTCCTTAGGTAATTCTCTTCCCTCCATTGTGGTCTTTGAATATACAACTGTTTAAATATTCTGACCTGCCCCGAGAAACCAGAGGGGAGCTGGGCCCGCGGGGCTGGGCGGCAGCAGGCCCCATGCCTCAGCCCAGGGCCGGGCGCTGCAGGGCTGAGGCCTGGGAGGGCCATGGGCCAAGGCCTGGCCTAAGGGCCACAGCCCAGCCGGGGGGTGGGGGGGCTGTGGGGCCAGCGAGGACCAGGCACCGTGGGGCCGAGGCCTGGCCTGAGGGCCACAGACCAGCCTGGGGCTGAGGCCTGGGGGGTGCCATGTGCTATGGGGCTGAGACCTGGCCTGAGGGCCACAGACCAGGCTGGGGCTGAGGCCTGGGGGGTGCTGTGGGGCCAGTGAGGGCCAGGCACCATGGGGCCGAGGCCTGGCCTGTGGGCCACAGCCCAGCCTGGGGCCACGTCCCATGGGGCTGAGGCCTGGCCTGAGGGCAGTGGCCCAGCCCAGGGCCAAGACCTAGCGTGGGCTACGTGCCCATGTGGTAGCCAGGCCACATACATAGCCACGCAGGCAGCACCTGCTGGGCACTTACACTGGGTGTGGGGTCCAGGGCCTACCTTTGCCCTGTCATGGCTGCCCACACTGCCAGCGGCCGAGTCAGCTGCCCGGGGGCACACAGGGCCCCTTTGGCAGGGAAAGGGGGCTGTCACGGGGCAAGGCCGAGAGGGAAAGCTGTGCCCGCTCTCTGGCCGCAGCTGGGGAAGGCGTGCAGGCCACACAGGGAATGGGTTGGCAAAAATGAGTTTCTTTGCAGCAGCCTGCGCAGGGCTGAGCTCAGAGAAGCTGTGGGTGGGGATGGCAGGCCCAAACAGTGCTGGCCGACCCCCCCATGCAGACACACGCACGCTCTCAGCGTCTCCACTCAGCTGTTGGCAGCCGAAAGCCAGAGAAACCCAGAGTGATTGATTTTTACACAAACACGCACACACACACTGTATTGTTTGTTCTGCCTGCCTTTGGGTTTGATTCACTCCAAGTGTGTTATGACACTCTCCCTCATCAAATAATTGTGGAATCGCAGTTGGGGTGGGAGCAGAGAGTGCTGCTGGGGAAGGGGAGAACTGTGGGCATCACAAAATGCTTGTGTTTATTTTGGGTGGTATGTGCAACAAAATAAACATGTTGAAGTTGAGGAAAAGAAAATAGACCAGACAAAAAAGCAAGCTAGAAACCTACCATGCTACTATATGAGACTGTTTCAGTGGTGGTTGCTGTGGAAGGTCAGAGTAGATGATCACAGAATTTCTTTGGCTGTAACATGTATGTGACACTTACTTGACCTTGCTGTGCTTTTGGCAGGTGGTTCCCTATTACTGTGTGGCACAGAGTTATTAAAAAATCCATTAACGGTTGTGTTTGTGCTTGCCAGAAGCCCACCTTCCCCAAATATATTTTTTTTTTTACACAGGTTTTCTTGAATATTGTTCTTCTTTTTGCTACACATAATTTTGGCTTATTGGGAAGATGTTATTTAACATTTCTTGAGGCAGCAAGTACCCTTTTTTTTTTTTTCTGGATTTGTGAGAGTGAGGGAAGAGAATTAACCTTTACAAGGCAGGGGAATTCTGCTGTACCCAGTATAGTTTTCATTGTTTTACTTGCAAAAGTTTTGTTTGACCAAGCATGATTGTGTTTAGTTCCTGACAATTTTATTTTGGAAATGTTAGTTCCAAACATAACCACCCAGTCTCTAAAAGGCCACCATTGTTTATTGTTTTCCTTTTAATAATCTTATTTTTTCCTGTCTTCTAGATGGCTAGAAAGAGAACAAAAGTCACCCCTACCCCCCCAACTTAGGGAGTGAAAAACATCTATAAAAACTTTCTTAGTGTGGATGCTGTTTGCGAGTGTAATTGTACTGTGAATCTTCCTCCAGTGATCTAAGTTCTAGTGAGAGTCTGATTAGTTTTTAATGCTCTGAAATGAGTAGATTGTGATTTGGGCTACATTAAATCTCTGCTTACGGGAAAGTTATTCTGTAGGGAAATATTTATTACTTCACTATGAGTTTGTGTGAGGGAGATCAAATTTGTATTTTATTTCATGCTGTAGAATTCACTGAAATATTGTAGAATATTATCAGACTGAACTTAATCAGCTAACCCTTAGATCATTGACAGTACATCTCTAATTCATTCCTTTCACACTTTCCTATACCGAATGCAGCATTTAAGGTTTTTTAAAGTTGGGGTTTTTATTTTGTTTGGTTTTTTCCCCTTGGAGGCACAAGTCACTAAAATAGAAAGAGGAGGGAAATGCCTGCTTGTACTATTGCTTTTTCATATCAGTAGGCTGTGTGATGCAATTGCCAAGGAAATTTCGAAGCTGACATTCCAAGGTCTTGATCTAGACATCGGCTCTATGTAGGCAGAGCTCAATGCTCATGATTTAATTGGGATTGCTTGTGTCTTCAGGGATCTGTCCAGACGGGCACCAGTCTGCTATCAGAGAAAAGCCTATGTTGCATACAAGCATTTCCCTCATCTTTCTACTTTAATGACATATTTCTCCAAGAAAAATGCTGAATCTTTTCCAATAACTGCAAAAGTATATTTGAAATAAAAAACTGATTCCTCTAGAGACTTTCCTCGCTGATAAATGGACTATTATACTGTTCAGCCAAAGAAGATACTCGTATCTTCCAGAAATTGAAAGAGCATATTAATAACTGATCCTGTCTTAAATAAATTGCATATTAAGTTGGATAAAACATATTTCTAAGAAAAGGAAATGACAACAGACCCACATGTGATACGCATCACTGGGTAAATAAGTGTGTGAAGTTATACTTGTGTTTCAATGTTTGTAGGATGAAAAATTAATTGCTTTAGGCCTACTCTGCTAAATTTCTGTGGAACTTCTGACTTTCTCAAAACCTTTACCCTGAAGCTAACCAGAAATTTTGATAAAGCCTTTCCTAAAGGAGGTTCCTAGTCATCAGGATCAAATTGTTTGTGAGAGGGAGAAGTAAACACCCAGCCTGACTCAAACCAGAGACTCGCACCTTTTTCTGCCATGACGGTTTATCATGGAGTTATTCTGGGTTGTCTCAGCCATTTTAATAGAATGTAAAAAGATCCAAAATATTAAAATTTGTATCTGGAGAAACAAAAACTTGGAAATATCAGCAAGATGGGTAAATCAATTTTGTCCTAATTCTGCTTAATTTTGCACTGCTTATTTAGTGAGCGGATGCTTTTGTCTTAGTATAAACTTAGACATACGTAATGTAATTGGTGTTGCATTGCCTCTCTGAGGTAGCACTGTTCTACCATCCCCCTTTTACAGAGGGGAAAGCAAATTCTGTTATGAAACTTTTAAAGCAAGCCATTGTAGCTTCTGATTGTCTTTAAAACTACACTGTGAACTGCAGCAGTTCAGGAGCTGATGCACAACATCTTAGACATCTGTGCTGCAGGGGCAGGGCTGACGACTGTGGGGCAGTAACCTTGTCAGCCCTCTGTGCTCATCCGTCAAAACTTTAAGGGCACCCAGTCAGCAGAACTGTCCCAGCTGCTGCTGGTCTGGCTGTGGCTCCCAGCCTGGCCTCACCTGCTGTCCTTGCTCCCTGCCAGATGTGGCTGACCCTTTGAATCTGACAGTTTAACTGTTCATCTTATCTCTTTGCCTTCTGAGTCTGTAACACGACAAGTGAGTCCTTTTAACTCAATTGGTTATTTTTATGCAGGTAATTTCATAGAAACCAGTACAAGCAGCAGCTAGATAGAGAGGTAATGGAGAGCAGTTGGTGTTAACACTTGATCAGGTTCAGCAGCACTTGGGTCAGTTGATCTTACTGGTGAATTAACAAAGGTCACAAGAGAAGTCTGTGGCAGAGCTGGGAACTCATGTGTGATAAGGTAGTATCTTAACTGTTTCGTGATCTGTCACTATGTCCCTGTTCTTACAGTCTTGAATATTCCTTCCCCATATTTTAATATCTATTAAATTAATCTGTGCTATAGTACATTTAAAAAACCCAAAACACCCACCCCCCAAACTTCCCCCAAACCAGCAGTTTGAAAATGGGACAGTTTTTCAACTATTTGAACCCTGAATCAGTAAAAATAGATGTAACTTAGATGTAGATTAAACTCTTAGCGTGAAAAGTAGGTAAAATAAATACTTAAAAAAATACAGCCAAGCTTCTTCAGACATGTAAACAAAAACATGGTAGCACTTAATTTATAGGAAACCAGGATGTCTGCTGACCCTAAGCTGTATGTGAAGTTCACCAGATTTTTTTTCTTTATCCAAGCCAGGCAAAATGCAAGTAGGCAAAAGCAGCCAAGTATGAAATAAGAATCGGGGTGTGTGTGAAGTTTCTCTGATCTTAACGTTCATTTGTATTTTGTAATCCAAGGTGCTTAAAATAATAGGAGAGTATTGTTTTCTAGGAACTGATTTTAGTGTCTTTTAGTAGTGAGAACTGCCTGTCGCATCTTGATGACAGTGGCATATCTTTGTAAACAATTTAATTTGCAACAAAGTCTTTCAGTCACTTGTGTGCATTAAGTACATTTCTTGTTATGCTTCGTTCTGTGGTGAGTGATGATGATGTAATTATTCATGTAAATAAATTTTACCATGTTTTTAAGTAATACCAGTTCACTCATTTAAGCTTAGCAACTAATGTCAGTGACATTTCACTTAGTCCATGCAACAGCAAATGCCATTTTTATTCTCTTTGGTTTCTTGGACCACTTCATAATTCCATTTTTATTAATATAATGTGATGCCACTTCTTTCCAAAATACTAGAATTTATTAAGTATGATTATGTTTGTAGTTTGGCTATTTCAGAGACTGAGATTACTGTATGGAGAAGTTCAGAAGCTGAGATATTACTGAAGCTAGAATTATCTGCTGTGCTTCTGATCCTTTGTTTTGATAGGCATGATTCACTAAAATTTCACCTCCTTGTTGAAGGATGATTTGCTAGCAAAAGGCGTGGCTAGAAGACGGGCTTCTCTGAAAGCGTGCCCTGTCTGCAGAGCTTTTAAATTTCACTAGCATAGTAGAAAAGGTTTATATAGTTCAGTTATGACAGTGCAGGATGGTCATCTGCAGTATAGTTCCTAGGGCCTTTTCTGTTTTAAACATGTAATAGTAACAACAACAGTATTTTATTTTTTTTAAAGATTTGAGTTGGAAAACATCCTGGTGCTTCTACAGCTGATACACCTATAACCTGCAGAATCTGAGACATCTGCCACGTTCCTTTGTGAATGGTAGTTCTGTTTGGTGTTCAGGACACACTGTTGTGTGCGACCAGTGGTCAGGCTGCTAGTGCAGCTGAACATCAACAGTGGCAAAGCTGAGTTTCAGAGGCACACAGACAGGCCTTCCTAGGCGAGTGCAACTTGCCTCTTCACTGGTAGAGTCATGAAGAGCAGCACTAAGAATGGTTTTGGGGCTGGCTGTTGATGTGATGTGGCTCAGCAGCACTTTGCAGACTGTTCAGACAGTCTTAAAATAGCTGAGTGCTAAAGTAATGGTTTTTAACTGCTCTAAATTTAATTGCTTTTGAAGCTAATGTGAAATGTTAAAAGCATCAGGTGAACTGAGGTAATATACCTGCTGAGAGTTTGCTGGGTGAACCTCCCCCTTTTCCCTAACACTTTTCCTACCTAGATGACAGCTTTTTGCTTTCTTGGAGGAAGGGATGGGATGAGAAGAAACAGCACATCAGTGTACATCAGCGTTACTGCTTATGATGCCTAGATTACTCTGATATAGTCTAGCTCAGTGATGAAACTATCCACATCCTCATTTTGAGGACATAAAAGATGAAGACAGGAAGGTGGTATCTCACGAAAACCTGTTTGATGATCAGAAGAAAAAATGATGAGAGAGAGAAAATATATATGCGTGCATACACGCAAACTCTCTTCCTCAAGGGGAAACCCTGCTTAGATACCACTATGAAATCATGTTTCTGTACTGTTGCTGGTTTAATCTATTACAGTACATTTGACGTAATGCCAGTTAAATGTATTTGCAGCTTCAAATGCTAGTAAACTACAAATACTTTTACTCAGAACCTTTAGCAAAACTCTTGTATTTCCACTGAGCTACTTTTAAATAGCTTCTTTAATGTTGCATATATTGAAGTGCACAACAGACTCCTAACTTCTGTAACTTAGAAAGCTCTAGCCTAGCGGTCTGGTTTCCTCTGAGGATCTGCACCCTGATTCTTTTCCATTCTGTCAGGTTACCCCAGAGTCTGTGTATCCTTCCAGAGTTTTATACAATAAGCCTCTCATGCATTTAAACCCATTCCTGAAGTGCAGCACCTCTTCTAGATCTGAATTGACAAGGTGTTTATATGAGTATGGAATGAGGGCAGAGCAATTTAGGAGCTGAGATGAAAGCAGCATGCTGATGTGAAGCTGTGCTCAGGATCCAGTTTTTCTGTTGTCTTCTCTATGGCAGCAGCAGGCAATATTCCTGTCCCACAGACTGTAGAGATGGTGAGCTGAAAGACTTCTGCAGATGAAAGACAATGCTGACTAAATTCTTTGTGTTCTTTGTAAGGATGAAATTGAGATGTTATAGTATCTAAACTCCCTAGATAATACTGTAACTGAATGGGTTTAGAGTTATCTCAGTGATATTCAAGGGTAGAAATGGAAGACAAAATGTATTTAGGTACTTTGAAAATTATGACTGTATATATATACTTTTAATATACTATGATAAGCCAATCTCAGTTCCAAACTCCTAATTCAGAAGAACTGTCTAGATGAAAAGTGAGAAAGCTTAGAAGAGGAAGGGGAAGAAGGTCCTCTCATGAATGACAGTGGAAGGAATGGGAAGCTGCCATAAAGAACAGGGATGAAAACTAAATCCTTTGGAAAAAAGGACCCTTGAGACTTGTACTGTACCCGCATTGCTTTCTTCCTGATCTAAAATGAAAAAACCCTGCATGCTTTATTGAAGGGTGGACTAAGGGGAGATATGCAAGGTTTGAAGCACTTTTGCAGAGATTAAATGTGGGTCATTACCTTCTTTTTCGTTTTGTCCTTCTTTCATATCAGCAGTATTGATTTTTCTGCCTGGACCTAAATCTTGAACGCTCAAGCAGTATCACAGGAGTGCATTGTCCTGGGATTTCCAGCCTGCTTTATGCAACTTAGTGATGCTGGGATTACTAGAGACAGGCACTAGACTGGTCTCATGCTTTCATGAAGTGCAGACCAATTCAAACACCTTGAGGTTCAAGTAGCACTCGTTAACACTCACTGGAAAATTCTACAGCTTAGGCAAGAGCTCTCAGCGTATTTTTTTGCATAGGGGACGGACTTTTCACACAACTCTTCCTGCAACTAGAGCACTGGCTTGTTCTGCTCTCTTGTGAGGTTGTATGTGCTAAGCAAATTATCTACCTTCTTCCAGGAACTGTACGCATTTTAAAAGCTTGCAAGTTGTACTTTCATTCATATTCTGAAAGGTCCCAAATAAAAATAAGTAACTTTGGTTTGATTGTTTTGAGTAATTAGTCACAAGGCTTGGATAACATGAAATATGCGGGACTGTTCCCATAGTTATTTAATGATGCCTTTCAGAAGGTGCTTGATTTCAGTGGGATTTAGATTCTGAGGTGAGTTGGGGCTCCCTTTGTGGGGGGGGGGGGGGTGTAATGTATCCTTTTTCTTAGGTATTTGTGTTAATGTTGAACCCATGAACCAAACAGCCCACTGTTGTGCTGGCTGTGAAGAATATGAGAAATCTTTACTGGAAAAATACAGAAACTGAAACCCATCCATGGAGGTTGGTCCAAGGGGCAGGTGGATGATCGAATGTACCAAATAGCAATGGGTGTTCTGATTGATAAGCAGTGCAAGCAAATCTCTTAAAAGTTTGGTTTTAAATCCACAAACTATTTTATATTTTGCGATGCTTTAATTAGTTATTATTTGCTTTAATGGGTATAAAATATTTAAAACTTTGTGAAAACCTCAAAAACTGAGAAAAGCAATAAAAATACCATCTGTCTTTTTTCATTAACAGGAAACTGTTGACTTGTAGAAGTGCTAAGTTGTATCCATGTTGTAAAGAAAGCAAAATATAAGAATATAAGCAGACTTTTTTTTTTTTTTTTTTTTTGAGTGCTATTGAGCACGGCTGTCCTGAAGTCAGGAAATATTAGTAAAGTTTTGTCCAGTTTGGACTGATACTGAAGACTGAGAGAAGAATCCCTTGGATTTCACTTTAGCAGTCATTCAAATTTTGTTTTGTTTGTTTGTTGTTTTTTTAAAATAATATTTGCTCATGTACTTTGTGCTCTCTGGGGGAGTACAGAGAAAAAGGGGATAAAATTCCAAACAGTGCAAGTTTAGGGACAGGAGGGAGGGATTGTAAATTGAGTTGGTGGAGTCATACCGTTTTAGGTAATCTTGACCTAATTAGTCTAATGGAACATAGTCCAGCACTAAGCATCTGTGCTCAGATTTTTCAAAAAGTAAAGATTAAATTTAAAGAGATTAGACAACTTTTTTTTTTCCCTCTGCAAGATATTAGCTGTTCAAAAATGACAAAAATGTTCTTAAGCCTCTCTGAGGGAAGGGTGACCAAACAGACTGCCTTTTGTTTAGCGATGGAGCTTGCTTGCAAGCCACTGAGAGGTGGTGTCCAGTCACTGTGTGCGGGACCCAGAAACATGACTTATCTATCGCCAGTAAAGCGAATCAGGCTGGGGTATTAGCAGGGGGATTAAAAGTCGAAGTTGCTAGTGCAGCAGTGAAAACACTGGCCACCCACAAGGTCTGTTGGAGAGACAAAGTTGTAAAAGCTTTCTCTAAATGAGAGGAAAAACTGGGGCAATGATCTTCCCAGTGCTAATGTAAATGAGCCTTGGATTCATTATATTAATACTGACCTGGTGTTAAGGTATGGATAACAGATGCTGCTGACTTTAAATAGCACTTAGGCTTCTGCATGTTCATGTGACCTCTGAAAATGAATACAGGTTCCTAAATCTCACCCTTAGGTAGTTTTGAGACCTTCATGATATGCACATGCAGATGGTAAATGCTTTAAGTAGCTATATCAGGAAGGAAGTTACAACGCTGATTTTGCATGAGGTATGAGCTATCTGCTGCCTTGTGTGTAATCAGGTCTTAGTCAGATGATCTGTTGTTAATTTTTAATGTTTCATGTAAGGGGATAAAAGCTACTCATGAATATGCAATACTGTGGAGATTTCAAATGGTGGTCATAGTTCTTTAGTCCACGTAGGTCATATACAGGGCATTGTCCAAAAACTTTTCCTCCTGTCCTTGGCTGGTGGTCTATGTGAAATGAGTTTGTGACTTTAAACTAGTTCTTGATAAACATAACTGTATATTACAGACCCATCAACTTGATGTGCAGTAATCGGCTTCCACATTTTAGTGATTGCACTGGCCATGAAGGATAAATTGTATTGTCATTTTATCTTGCCTTTCATTTTCTGCCTTTCTTTTGGTAAGGATATTGCAAGACCTTGTGTTCATAGTCTAATGGACTTCCAGATAAATGCAGTACTTAATCAGGGTTGGTCTAGCCTGTTTATATATGCACATGTACATCGTATGTCCAGTGGTAAATTCAGGATTTCTGGGAAACTACAATGCCTATAGTTAAAAAGGACTTCTTAAAAATGATGATGCAAGATTGGGCGTGGTAGTATTTTGGTCATAAATTGACCAAGGGCAAGCTGAGTCCTGTGGACCAAGAATGAAGCAGGATATGTCAAGCCTGATTTAAAGCACTTGAATGGATTTTACCATTTAAACTGGTAGCAACAATCAGACTTTCTAATACCATTCCTGAAAAAAATCTTATATTGTGTGTCTGTGGTAAGATATCAGAGCCTCAAATCATCTCAGTCAGTGCCAATATGGATTATTTTTTTTAAGTATGGCGTTTTTCATAGATTTATCTTGGTTTGTTTTATTGTTGTTGTTGTTTAAATGGTTGGCATTAAACAGCATCACTGTCTGAGGATCACTGGTAATTATAGGGGTCATATTGCCTGATGAGAAATAGGTATTTCCATACTATCTACAAACCCCTCAGAGGTGAGCCACACAACTGCAGCACAGCTATTTTGCCGTCAAACTTCAGCAGAAATGTTAAGATGGAAAACAGCTTCCTAAATCTTCCTTTTACCTGTTGGTTAAAAATAAGCTTGATTTTCTTTTCCCTAAGATCAGAACCTTAGAGAGATATTTCTAAGCATTTTACCTTTATGTGGTGCCATTCATTGTTCTGCCTCTGTTGATGAAGTTCAAACCTATGTAATGATAGTCAGATTTAAATTAATTTCATGCCCAGCTGTATTGTAACATAAGATTTTGGGATGTATAAAGATTCTCTAAAAGCTGTTGTACCTCCGCTGTTTTCTCATGAGCTTGGTTATTTGTTTGAAGCATGCTTACTTTCTGGATAATAGATTGTTGTGGGCACCCAAATTTGCTACATCTTGAATCTAGAAAACAATCTCTGGAGCAAACAGATAATGAAAGTATGGATGGGGTTATTTCTCAACCAGTTCTGTAACACACTAGGGAAGTACAGCACTTCTCACCAGTTTCTGACAAGTGTTGTGAAGGGTTCCTGACCTGCAGAAACCTGGTATTGCAGTGTGCAGCTCCACAGTCTCCTACCCAGGAGCTCTGTCATGGTCTCTGCTAGTCTCGGGGGTGTACAACAGCACTGTCTGTACTGCTGGAGGAGCTCCTCTTTCTTGGCTTAGGTATGGGACATTCTAGTCTCAATTTGCACTCATCTCTTCCTCATTATTTTTGGTGATTTAAAATGGACAGATTGCTGGTGGAAGTTTTGTACGCCTCTGGAGCAGAATTGTCCCAGACAATTCTACATGAAATAGCATTGGCAGTAAAGATGGGCTCCAGCTGTAAATGCTATGGAAATTTCTTTCTGTAAAATCTGTAAGTCAAAATATCAGTGTTCCAGATAGCTGTAAGCCTTAGAATTGTGGAACCCAAACACAGAGGGACCAACTTTGCTTTCCATGAGAGACAGGTGAAATAGTAAGACACTGGTATTGCTGCTTTCAGACAAAGCAGTTAGTGTTAGTTGTGTGTAGATACTTTAATCTCAATTTTTCTAAAGCATATGGAAGAGTACAGCAAAACGAAACAGTTTTATCTGCCTTTTTGGTAGTTTATTAGTGATCTGATTATCTACCTCCAACCTATTCCAGATGTGGCTGGCTGTGGTCTGGTTGAGCTTGATTTGTAATGAGAATTTGTAAAGTGCTTGGGAGTTGCCATGGAGTTCTGTGAGGCTTTTTGTAAAGTAACTAAGTACAAGTTTGATACGGTTTTTCAAACTGACTTGTACTTCAGCTTTGCCAGGAGAATGCTGATACTTGCAAGCTGCATGACTATATGAATAAGATCTTGTGACAGTCTGTGTTGGATAGTTAATGAGAGAGGGGTATGTTACGTGGCGTATATTTCAAAGTAACTGTGGACACTGGCAGCCTCCGTGGAGTTATTGATGCACTGTAAATTTTTATACTCACTTGATGACCTGGGAGAGTTGTATGCACAGAGCCATACCCTGAGCATAAATGCAGCCTCTTAGGAATTGGAAAGTATAGCAGACCTAGTTACAAATATAGTTGTCTCTGTTCATTCCTTTCAAGTCTCCGCTTTGACTTTCATTATTTGAAATTTCAAATATTTAGATTAAAATTCTAAAAATCATTGTATATGATAAAAAACGTCAGGTGTACTTTGTACCCATCCTCCAAATTCTCTCCTTAGAAAAACACTGTCTGCTTTTTGCTGTACTGGTTCTCACAGTCTGGGACGTGGTGCCTGTCACTGTCTCCTGAAAACACATACGGGAGTGGCGTCGAACTACTTGGGATGCTGTAAGGATGTGCTCCCTAGAGAAAGGAGAACTGCTTTGCCTGAGAGAAACTCACTGCAAACGTTTGCTTGTTTTGGAGTGTTGATTTGAACAGAGTGCCTCCATCTTATGACATGGCGAGAGCTATTTGGTTAACAAAATTGGGATCAGTGTTGGCCCCATTCACTTCCACTGGTTTGCAGTAGCTCATTATTGAGACCGATGATCTGGGAGGCTTTTGGATATGGTTTTGAACTTGTTTAATCTTTACATTTTGTAGTTTTTGGAGAGGTTTGAATAGCTTTTCTGCAGAGCTTTGCACTTTCAGGTTCTGACAGGCCAGAAGCAAAACAGAAGTGTCTCAATTAGTTAAAAAAATACTGCTATTTGTTAAAAATGTGGTGAGAAACCCTATCCTCTTGACCTAGATTTTGTTGGACCTGGAAGGATTTTAGTTATCCTAGGGTGTGTTAAGGCTCAGTCATCTAAGGTGGAAAGGTTGTGAGACCCCTAACACTGCACCCACAGTCTCACCCTTGCACCTGTGCCTCTTGCAGTCCTTAAATACATCTACACAAAAGAATAAGGAATGCTCACAGTATCTTTATGAAGTCCTGATTCTATCAGTGGGATTTTTTTTTTTATTAACAAACCCTTTGACTTCGAAGCCTCAGCTGAAATACTTCTTGACCTTTACAAGTGAATCGGCGAGACACTAACCATGTGAGGTGGGTCATATGGAACAGATTTAGATACAAACTCGTATCATCCTACCAGAGGAATGCAAAGTCTCTCCCGATCCCTTCCACAAAGCTGCATCATGTGTGTGAGATAAATCCAAGGGACATGAGAGGTTGCCAGACAGCGCAAAGGACAATAACTTTGCTATCTCAAACAAAACAAGACAGCACTGCTTTGAAATGTCACTCTTAAAGGTGTAGTAACCTTCTCTCTTGAGCATTGTGAATTACTAAGTGAAGTGTTGGGGAGTGGAATGAAGAGGGATTTATAGCTGTTTTGAATCTGTGGTGGTCTGGCAAAAGGTATAAGGGACTGCATGAGCATGAAGGTGACTTTGGCAAGCTGCATCGGATTTTAAGAAGTTGGAAGCAGTAAGTTCAACTTTTTTCTGAACCCCAGAGCATCTTGAGAGAAGGTTCCATCAGTTCTTGTTTTACGCTCACCAAATCATTTCTTCCTGCAACAAATCTACAAGGGTAGCAAGGGCTTTCCTGAGAGCTTGGAGGTGAATTTTCTTCTGCCCCTATGTCATCACTTGTCAAAATGCTAAAATGCGTGCTGTTTGAATGCTTTTATAGGAGAGGTTATGTGAAATGTGTACTGTGCTGAGAAATGCTGCTTACAATCCCAAGTGAAGTATGCTGAGCAGATGAAACAAGCAACAGTGGGAGTTGTGGAGGTTATGAAGTATCACCCACTTCAGTGTTTCAGGTGTGCAGTTAGTGATGTGGATCCTCAGAACCTCCACTGTGATAAGTGTTACCCTATTTTGAGATGTGCTGCTTGCCTAACTCTTCTATACAGTAACCCTGTTAGGTACTCACCTAAGACGTGGAGCATCTCACTTGTTTGTTTTGATGATACTGGATAAAGGTTCTGTGGAATTTAGAAAATTTTTGAAGAAGATGCAGTTGTTACTTTCCTTGCACAGTCTATGAATGAGAACAGTGTAATTTAAACCCTTAGGCATTAGCTGACTGGGACATTTTCTTTGTTGTCTCGCTTTCTGCAGGAGGACCTGCTTCGGCAGGAAAGGTTGACAGCATGCAGGCCCCTGTGATTAAGACATTTTTCTCCAGCAACAAAAGGAAATTGCATCTTCCCTTGTGTAACTGCTCCCGTTCCCAATAGAAGACCATTATTATCATCTTCTGCCACTCATTTTGATGAACCCACAAGTCCAGCTTGTAGAGATCACACTTAAGCTTTTGACCAAGCCAGACCTTAAGGCAGACCCGTTGTTTAGCATTTTATTTGACAAACCATAAGTGGCTAACTGTATAAGCGCTTCCCTATTCAGTATCATGGTCCTTTATGAATCTTTGTCTTGCTTTCCCATCAATTTCTAAAAGGAGAGTAGATGCCTAATGGCAGTAGTGTGTCCAAGAGCTGGGCATTGTGATGTGATGCCCAAATTCTATTTAGGCACTGCATAATAGCATAATTTTTCTGAAGGTTTGGGTATGCAGCGAGCGTGGAGTTCTGTCGGAAATGTAGCCATCGGTGTGTTATAATGGGAGCTAGTGAGGCGCAGAGCTTTAGTGGTTGGGCCCCTGTTGGGACTTCTGAACCCTGGTGCCTTGCCTTTTTGCTGGGGAAGGGAAAAATGTGGGCATCAGGCCTGCTGAGACAAACCTTAGCAAGTTTAGTTAGAGAGGTGTCAGGCTTCTGACCAACATCATTCTTCATTCCCTTATTTCAGAGCTTTTCCTTTCAAAGTGTTTTTGCCTTAGGACTCTACAACTCTGACCTCTAGCACCAATATTATACCTTTAATTATGTCTGCCAGACAAATATGTCACTTTCAACTTGCTTTAGTCCTGGTGTGCTATGAATCTCCCTTGGCCAGTGTACTGTAAGGTTCTGGGTCTTGATAATGCTATTAGCAGGGAAGTATTTTAAGCTGTTCGTTGTATAATCATCCCTGTAAGGTGGTGTTTTTCTCCAAATTAATCAGCAGGGCTTGTATTTAATCAACAATGATACATGTATATTTTTTCTTAAGATTACAGACTTCTGTCTCAGTATTTCATGGTAAGCTGGATTCTGCAGTTTATCTGATTTGTGAGATTTTAATAAGTTTGGCCTGCACATAAATAAACATATGTTTGACCTTGAGCATAAGAGCAGAAGAGGAGCTATAGCCCCTGTTGGTGTTGCTGACAAAGCAAACAGTTTAAACGTGGAAATGAAAATTTTATTTTCTTTTAGTATGTATCCTTTTTTAGTTAATGGCAGAAGAAAAATGCAGCTGCACCAGTCCTCAGATTATTAATATTCCTATTAAAGAGCAATGAGGATAAAGAGCAAATGGGAAAGAATAGGAATTTCGTTTGCTTGCTGGCACTACAGCGTAAAACATTATTAAGATGATTTGTTAAATAATAGAAAGGGTTTTTCATTTCCTAATTTTCCAGCTGCAGCTAAAGCTATCTCCTGGCAACCTGCTTCTCATTCCTTAATATTTAGACTTATGGACCAATTTGAGAGTATTTTCTTTCCTGCTATGATTAATGCTTCTATGAAACAATGTCATCGCAAGCCATCTACCTACCTTGTCAGCTTGGCATCAGTCTGGCTGTGCTGTGCTGTAATTTATAGCTTCAGCCAGTAATTTGCAAATCTAATGTTGGGGAGGCTATGAGGATCTGAAATTTGAATGCTTTTTACTGATTTGGTAAATATCTCCCCCATTAGTAAAACAAATGGCACAGGGATCAGACATCATCTCTAAGGCTCAATAAATATTTTATCAGCCATAATGGAAATTGTCAAATTGATCTAATTGTACAATACGTTATCAACAAGATATCAAAGTTGGACATGGCCTCTGCCCTTGTCTATCATTTGCAGGCTTTTGTCTTCGATTGCGACTTCCTGGGAGAAAAGTAGGAAAGTGCAGAGTTCGTTGCAAAGTAGTGTGAATAACATATCAAGTGAATATCCATTCAGAAGATAAATTCTGGAGAAATAATTAACTCTCCCCTGCTTGACTATAAAGCAGGACTGCAGAAGGTTCATGTAAATCTCCCAAATGGTTACTGATATATTTATGTTGAACCTATACACATCGATCTAATACATAAAGGCAAATTATCCATCACTGATTCTGCTTTTGAGGTAACATTCATGGCTTCATTCCTTTCAGAAGAGACTGAGGGACTGAGGGATTGAATGCAAAAGCAAATTTTAGCACTCTGACAGCAACTGGGGGGATTATTTAAATAATATATTTTACAAAGTTTAGGAGAAAAATGACCTAACTTTGGCTAAAATTGAATTTAATTATTACTCTGCTTGAATTCATGGAAAATGGTCAGTTACAGGAAATCTAAATTTGTAAATAATTAAAGACTTATTTGGATGCCTGATTAAAAGACTTTGCCATGCTAAAATTCATGCTTGTATAGTTGCCTTGTTAAACCTCATCCTATAGAGATGTTTAATTAAATGTAGCTCTTTTCAAATCTTGTGTGTGTGGAGGTGTGGGGAGTGGATGTAATCCCATTCACTGATAGAGAAAAATCCATTTGCATAGAAGTGATGAGAACAATTTCATTTAAGAATTTCCTGAAAAGTGAAGAGTGGGGAGGGTTAATCTGCCTGTTGGGGTGAGAGAAACAGTATTGGGATGTTCTCCAGTTGCCTGTTCATTGCAGTAGATCTAACTGGGCAGCTGGTGTCCTGAGGGGCTTTAAACTAGTGGCTGATGGGAGTAAACTTCTGATATTTCTCAAGGTGTCATCTTTTCTTTCAAAGCATTCAGCTTTCAGCCAGCCATTTAATATTTAATGGGTAGGGACGTAGGAAGATACCAGGGCTGTGCACAGAACCATTCACAAAAAAGCATGTGGCCACCTTAAACTGGACAACCAGTATCCAGCTTTTTTGTTCATAGTCATTTTTTCCCCCCAAGTACCCATCGTCTAGGGGTGATAGGATGCTATCTTGAATCTGTTTTTTCTGTGCCTCAGGTTGCTTATTGCTAAAAGTGAGCATGTTGGTACTTTACTGCTTTAGTGGGGTTGTAGGCATTGCCTAAGTGCTTCAGTTCTTTGAACAAAAGGTGAAGAAGGAATGGAATTCTTCCTTTCTTTTTCTTGAAATTATTGTTTGGGTCTCAAAATACCCAAACTTGCCAGTGTCTCACTCTGGGTAACTAGCTGAAGAATGTCAGTAGCCTTTTCATAATTAGAGAATCTTAAATGTGTTCTTGGATGCAGCCCCTAGTTATGTTTTTCATTAGATCTCTTGGAGACTTAAATAAAAAGTCTTCACTTGATGTTTTTGGTTTCCTGTCATTTTGAATAAAAATAAGGATGGAGCATGTGGTATCTTAATAGGAACCTTGAGTAAAAGTAGCTTTAGGTAGCGCTGTCTATGAGAAAGTGCTTAAAATTTAAGCTAACAAACGGCAAACATCCTGTAATGCATTTTTACTGTTAGTTTGTCAGGTACGGCTACTTTCTGCATTGTAAATAGGGAACAGAAGTAAATGGAAGTGTGTGTGGAATTAGAATCAATTTCAGGATGTTAATAACTGAGCACAAGTAAGATCATAATATTCATTAACTCAATGAAGGGTAAAGGGGCTACTTTAACAAAATACAGCAGGCAACTAAGACCAAGTTAAGCTTGGACTTCAATGCAGCCTGTAGCCTCGGGGTTGTTGAGTCAAGAGAGGTTTCTAAACATAAGCCATATGCTTGTTCTTTCTTTCAAATGTTCTTTAAATGTATATGTTCAGTTTTCCACCCCTGCACTTGGTCATTCTGTGCTATGCACAGTAAGCATGCGAGTTATTTAATAGAGTTTTCTCCAAAGGAGCTCTGGGTATGGTTTTTTTATTTTTAAACAGGATCTGAGCATGATGGAGCGGTAGCTCAGTAGATAATACCAAGATCTTGACATTGTTAAAAAATGTTTTAAAACACTGAATTCCGGTATCTGTGGACTCTGTTCTGTAGCAACGTACTAAGAAGTGGATGTAATTCACTTTTTGCTTAACAGGTGATGTATCTGAATAGCTGATTGACTTAGTTGCAACATAGACTAATTTTTAGAGGAATGTTTTCCTAGGTCTTTTTTCAGACCAGCACCATAGAAGGAAAATAAGTGGCTCCCTTGCCTGGCAATGCAGACAAATGTGAAGCGTTTTTTATTAATAATTCTTTCCTGTTAAAATCTATTAGTTGGTGAAAGTGAACAGTCTTTGTGCTATTGGGGAGCTAGGGGGGGATTGCAGCGTAGACCACGCGTAGCTACCTTGGAAAAGAGGCACGTGTTCCTCACTGTGCAGGTGTCTGGGAGAGGCCCATCAGTGATGTCAAATGTTGGTGCTTCCAGGCCCGTGTTAGATGACTGTCGGCCTGAGAACATGCAGGGTCTTGGAGGTTTAGGAATCCTTAAACTGCACAGCACTTATGCTTAGTGATGCAAATCTGAACAAGAAGTAAGTTACTAAGTGCCAAGCCAGTGTGGTGCATGGTCCTATAAGGAGGGAAGAGAAGAGCTTTTATTTGGTATTTCAGCTTTTGATAGCGTTTTAGCAGCACAGGTCAACCAGGGACCCAAGTAGTTCTGCATACTAAAGGGCAGACAGTGAGTGAGAAGGGCTAGGGCAAGCATATTAAACTGTCTGATACTGGCCATACATCAGGAGTCTTTAGACATCCTCTGTATCAGAATATACGGAACTGCCAGCAGGAGAGACATGAGCTGTGCTCAGCACAGATTGTTTTAGATCCCATGGTCTTGAATCTGCTAATTTATTTCATATCCACCACTCTTCGTAGAGGGGTACAGATGCTTTATAGATTGGGGAACTAAGAATTTTTCTTCCCTCTTTCCTGTTCTCCTCTCTCCCAGTGCCAACTTCCATGAAGATGCACACTTACGACTTTGTGGAACAGTGAAGGTTTGAGCCATAAAATCCCAGTTATGGGTTCTTTTCTGGCCTGACTGGGGGGTGACTAATTCCCAGTCTCTTGCCTTCTGACCACTGTGTTCTCTGTAGCATCTTGGAAGCGCTGCGATATTTTGTTTCTCTCTAGCACACACTCGCACAGAGCACAGAACCCCCTTGTGTGAACAATTCAAGTGATGACAAACTTGTGGGTGTGAACAAACCCAGAGTTTAGCACCAATGATCTGCTGCACGTCAGTTAACTTTGGTGAAAGCGCTATTAATTTTTAATGCCAGGTTCATGCAGTCCTTCTTTTCTTTACATCCCATGCACACTCCCACCTCCAAATCAGCAGACCTAGATTTTTATCTGTAATGGCTTCTGGTGAGAGAAAAAAAAAAAAAAAAAAGTTGTTCTTAAGCATTCATTTTCTAGGCCAACAATAACCGTAGCCTAGACGAATAACTCCCTCCTAGTTCCTACAGAGAGAAGTGTTAGACTACACAGACAGTGAGGTCATTCATAGTCACTATTGTTTCTTGATAACCCAATTAAGAAAGTGCAATTTATCTAGCCTGTTTCCATTTAATTATCTAATTTGTCTGACTGAGCCGGACTAGCTATCTTCTCTGCACTCTAGGGTTGCTATCACACTAAGGACTTGTTCTGCAGCATGCTCCCCAGGTGCTTTTCATTCATTTGACCTATAGTCATAGACAGTTATAAATCAGGAAGGTAGAAAGAGCCATCACATTGCTTTCCCTTACTTTATCATTAGGCGGGAAATGTGTGCACTAGATTGAGAGCCACAGTGCTAATCTAAGACCAAACTTTAATAAAGATATTTTATAGTCTTCCATTTAGAACTAAATATGGCTTGAAAAAAAGGTTTGTGTGTGGGCAGAAAGATTTGTCAGTGTGGATGTTCCACAGCAAAGGGTCAAACCCACAATATTGATATCCAATAGAGAAATTATTGATACCTGTATATCACTGTTACTAATGTGCTCTAATGAACGTTGTGTTTGTAAATACTGTCTTTACCAGGATTTTCACTGCTGCCAAATGCACTTCTGGAGATACCTATCTGAAGCAGAGGAATAATTTCAAATGAACAGCCCATTACCTTCAGCCTGTACAAACTGGCAGCTAAACTGCAGGAAGACTGTTTCTTGAAGTTTACTTCTTTTGTCTTCCTTATTGCTCTATCATTTTACTCAGGGCTTTCTCATTTGCAGTGTTCAATTCACAGATTTAGGGATCTTGTTCCTAGAAATGTGTTTAGTAAAATTAATATGGTTGGCAAAGGATGCTGAGGTCTTCACTCATGGATTTGTTTTGTTTTGTTTTTACTGGGTTGTGATTTTACTGGTTGTCTGGCGTTGGACATCAGCTTCCCCTTCTAGACACTTATTCAAGTGATATAGTGTTTTAGAGGTGCTTGTGTTCTGGCTCCCTGTAAGAGTGGTAACGATGTCCTCAGTTTATCTGCCTGGCATGTTGGTGTTGATGCTTGGGAAGGAATTGATGTTACAGATCAGACCAATGGTTCAGCTAATCTGTGTCCTCTGTCTAATGGGAACAGGTGTTTTGGAGGAGATGGAGGGAGAGCACCTGTGGGGGAAAGTTACCTTACAAAATAGGGATTTCACCTTAGTTCAGATAGCATTTTTGTGACAGTTCAAGTGTGAAAGACGTAACAACAGTAGGAGTAACAAAATCTACTTCTCTGATATAGTGCAGTTGCTATTGTGCCTGCTGTTACTTGTGGTTCTGTCCTCTTTGAAAGGCCCACCCATAAATGTTATGCTACACACACTGCAAACATTTATCAGAGATAATAACCACCTCAGAGATTTGTAGTCTGGTTGGAGTGAAGATCTACAGGCCCAAAAGACATCTTTTGAGGCTTAATGTGGTGGAAATGAGCCACCTGAAAAATTCTGTTTTGTGGGGATCAGAGGATTTTCCAGGGTTTCCCTGCTGTTGACTTGTAAGGACAGCAGCGATGATCTCGTTTACATTGGAGTTTGATTTTTGAAAGCCAGGGCCATCCACCCTTCCTAAGGTTGTGGGTGTGTGGGGTTTTTTTTCTGAAGTTGTTTGAGCTGCTGCTGTTTCTGAAGAGGTGTGTTCTGTGCTACTTGAAGTTAACCATGAACTGTGCTATCTGCTGATAGCATGGAGATTTTGTTTGCTTTGCTACAGTCCTGTGCAGCCCAAGCAGGTGGACAAATACCTAAGAAGGGTTTGGTTTGTTTGTGTTGTGTTGTATGTGGGTTTCTTCCTCTCGCCTCTCCACCCCTTTAACCCTGTAGCAGAAGCACTCTTGCCCTTCCAGAGGTGCATGTTGCGTCTTGCTGAATCACGTTTAGAGAAGATTTTCACAGTGTAATCAGAAACTTGGTGCCTGCATGTGTTTCCAGCAAATCACTGAACTCTTTGACTAACAAGTTAGCCAAAGGATCGCGGAGGAGGTATTTGAATTTATCTGATACATTGACAAATGAATATCCCACGCCATGTTTGTAGCCTGTTACAATTCAACTTAATTGTATGGTATGATTTCATGTAATCTGCTCTCTCTGTTTAACAGGGATTATCAGATCACATGGCTTATACAAGGTATTGGGAAATGGCTTCTGAGAAGTTTCTGAATGTGCTAATCTGGCGTTATATATTCTCAAATACTTAGGTGTTTGGCATATTATTAAAATAAAATTTGTAATGCACTGATACGCAATTTAAGCCATAAAGGTCGAATCACCTAGGTGCTTCCTTTATGCAGGCATGCAGACTGGTGCGTGGAGAGCAATGTCTGTACTGGGTTTATGCAAATGTTAAGATGATTCTATTTAAAGCCCTGTACTGTTGCCATCTCATGATGTGTTGCCTCTCCAGTTCCTGACAGTGTGACAATAATGGAGCTTTTTTGAAGCTGTGATCCCTGAAGTTGATTCTGTTCCTGAATACATATCAAAATCTGTCCCTCCAATTTCTGCATCTCCTAGGCTTCTAGACAGCTTAGAGACTGAAGTGTAGGTCCATAGCTGATTGTCCCTTTGCCGGTGTTAACAGAAACTCTGTATATACACCATATGATCTCCTTTGCTGCTTTTCAAGGTTCATTCATGTATTTCTTGATTAAAATGGCGATGTTGCATTGTTTCACCTTCACAAGGGCAATGCTGATGTGATACCTAACAGTTCTTCTCAAAGGTGTAGTCAGAAGTTTCAGGCTCCAAAAAACCCAATCCCATCCATTGGCCCTGACAAAATATGCTGTATAGTAATAGTTCATCTTTCATATTCTTGTGCATAAAGGATCACAGTAGCAAATTTCAGCTTCTGTGTGCTGCTAATATTTGGGGCTCAGCAGAACCTGTGCTTCAGATTTCCTGGAAGCTATTAATAAAGCTAAAGCCAGTTGCTAAGTGTGCAAAAAACTATTGCACACTATATGCTTATGGCTTTATTTTCTTATTCTTCTGTGTAAAGGCTAGGTTGTAAGAATGAAAGTACTGTTTTATATTGAATTAATATTTTGAGCTTTCTTTAAATAGTCATTCATGGCTAAAAATATATTTGCATCACGTTTACTTGATATTTCTCAAAAGTCTGTTGTCAAGGTGGTCAGTAAATGAGGTTTCGGTGACAATGTAAAGTGGTTTTAAAATTAAGATGTACTTTGTTATTATCTTTAAAAAAATTTGCATATTCTCTCTTGAAACATGGCCTTTTTTAAAATTGCCAATCAAGAGTATGTTGCTTTCTGTGGAACAAGTGGTATGTGTGTCTGTAGTTTTGCAAATATATCTCAGTTCTTAGGACATCTTTGGCTTTTTCTTAGACCTTGGGGGGTGTGTGTGTGCTTTTCTGATTAGGATGTGTCTCCAAGGATTGACTAAGAGGGCAGAACTTCCTCTTCTGCTTCTGACCTCATACCTGAAACAGGTTTCCACCTGGAAAGTTTTGTAATACAGAGAATGCTAATTTCTTTTACACCCAATATGCACAGTGAAGGAGTGAATGTTCCTGTGATTGCCGATTGAATGTAGCATCCCCAGTATCCTCTCGTCATTGTAGGAACATTCCAGAGTGCCAAGGTGATGAAGTGTCTGTCTGGTCTTCTCTGAACATTGTTGCTACTAATGGGTGCTATTAACAATTCAGTTGCATCCCTTCAATGAGCTGGGAAGGATGTTGTGTGTCTTAAAGTACCTGTACCTATTCATCTTTTCCAAGAGAAGTACCAGTTAGTTTACTGTAAAATGTAGAGAAATAAAGGCAGGACAAAGCACTGCAGTGGAAATCACTCCAGTAGTACTGACTAAGGGTTTTTTATTTGATATGGAGAAATAGTGTGAAATGGGGACAATGGACACCGACTGTGATTGTATATGTCTACTCAGGAATGTGGGTATGGTGACTAGTCATGGGTGCGGTGTCTGGTCACATAGGCACACAGCTCTGAGGAGACAATTACAGTTTTGAGGAGACGCCTGCCCCTCTTCCTCTAACAAAGGGGAGACGGGGAGACGCCAGCCCTTCTTCCTCTAACAAAGGGGCTATTTAAAAGAGAATGAGAAAAGGATGAGAGACATTCAAATGCTATCTAGAGGGAGGGAGTGCTAAGTCTCCTTGCTGGAGAAGATCGGATGGTCACAAGAACATGAATCACCTACAAACCTGCAAGACCACCACATTCCAGGAAACGGACTGATAAGCTAATTAACATACGAAGCGGGGTTTAGGTAACGAATATGTATAGGCGTTAATTGAATATTCATTTGTTTTATTGTATAAATGTGAGATGGTTCGTCACTTCGGGTATGCACGCTTGTGGAGGAGCGATCCCCCGTGCATCTGCGCGCAGTAAACATACCTACTTTATAACTTTCGAGTTATAGAGTCTAATTCCGTACGTCATATTCACATATGAAGAATGGAGTTGGGTGATTTGATCCTGACACAGATTTTGTCCAGTAGGATAAAACCTGCCTGTTGGGTTCATAATTCTGTGCAGCTGGTGCCAGAAATCATGCGTTTGCTTAATGTGTGTGAGAGTAGAAGCAGGCTGGCTAGTCAGAAGTAGTCGTCCATCTTCTGCTTCTCAGTGTTCCCTTCATCCTTTCATCCCTTCAGTGTGATATTTCATGGAACTTTTCATCTGGCTAAACAGGAGGATGGCTAGTTTTCTTCCATGAATTTGATGAAGTCCAAGTCTCTTCTCACAGGTAGAAGTACCTTGGCCAGCTAAATCAGGTGCCCTACGGTCTAATGTACCATTTTACACAGATTTGTGACCTCCATCTGTCCTGGGAACTGTGCTGTCCGAAAACTTGTTAGGAGTGTTAGTATTGGAGCATACTTGCAATGAAAAAAATGAAATGATCGACTTTTTTGCACCTGTAGTTACATTTGTGCTTCGTAGCATAATATTCTGTTAAGTGCTTGGCTGAATGCCAGGAATTTGGAAAAATGTTTGTAAATCCTGAAAGCTTCGCATATTTCTCCTGCATGATTATTAGTTTAAATATTTATACTGCACAAAGACAACAGGCAGTATTTGTTATCCACTTGTTTAAAAAGGTAGGTTGCCCAGCTGGGGCACTGTTTGGCACTGGCGTCTGCGGTGACCAGCCCCCCGGTTTGTGCAGGTAATTTCAGAAGGTCAGCTCCCGGAGCCCCGTGTTTGATAGCCCTTGTGCCACTGCCTTGCAGGAGGAAACCCTAGCAGCAAAAGTGAACGATTTGAGAAACCAGTGAACTGAGTGTGATTACTCCAACCATTTAGCAGATACTTAAAAACGTCAAACACATTCAGAGAAAAAACGATCTGTTAGCAGAGTTAGGGACTAAGTTTATAATCTCTACCCACTTGAATCCACAGTGGATTTCAGATCCAAAAGCAGAGGACCTACTCATTGGGTCACTGGTTGGCGCACTCTTCTCCGCGAAGTGTAGCAAGGGCTCTTGTAGCTTATCAGGGGCTGACATCTGGCAGATTATGTGTAATACTTAGGCAAATGTTAATTCATAGAGTCCAAGAGTAGAGTTTTGGGTCTTGCTAGCTATGCAGGAGTTGCTGTATTACCCTCAGTTAGCATCTTATTTAATCCTTCTCCCACTGCTCACCCTCCCCCATCCTTCTGAGGAACCACAAGAGTAAATTCTGCATCCTTTCATATGGCAGAAAGCCTGAGAAGGATCCTGTGCTCGTTTCCATTATGATAAAAGACAAAACAACTAAATTAAATTGGAAGCAATCTCTGCATTACACAAGTCTGCATACTCCAAAATTCTCAAAACAAAAGAGGTGCAGGGGAAGCCAATCACTGTCAGAAAGGAGGAAAAAAGTGTCTCTGTACTAGAACTTTTACTGTTCCTTAACTCAGACCTGAAATATTTTAACTCCGCCACAACCACAGCCATTTAAGTGGCAGAATGCAAACAGCAAAGCCAAGGAAGTTGCGCTGAATCTGCATGTTACCTGAATGTTGTGCTATTGAGAAGTCACATAATTTCACAGCAAATATGCCTGTAGTGAGTGCCAGTGACTTTGCTACAGTGGGATTGTCTGAGGCAGCAGTTTGCACATTTTCACCAGGGAGATGCGTTAGCCAGCTAGAGGAAAGTGTGCTAGTGACTTGGCAGTGTAAAAAGGCAGAGGAAATCCAAACTGTCTTCTAGCACTCGGGTTCTTTTTTCACCTACAGAAAAAAAAATCATTGAAACTTTGAAAGACTAGACTATTATTTATTATGGTTAAATTGGCCACTGACCCACTGGCGTAGAATGCAATCTTTTGCAAAAACTTGTTGCTAGATTTTATTTAATTGGAAATGGAGGAATGGAAAAGTTAACTGATCAGGTATCTTGCCTCATCCAATTTAATTATATTAAGCAAAAAAAAAAAAAAAAAAAGTGGTTGTGAGGGTGAGGGGAATTCCTTGGAGCTCAAGTCACAATGTTATTATCAATTCAAATTCAGCTTGCTTTTCTATCCCTTCACTCTGAATGGAACCTGATCTTAAGAAACAAAGATGCTTTGCCTGATTCTGTGTGTGTGCGCGCGCATATGTGCACTGAAAATTGCTGCTAATATTTTTAGCCGTCTTTAACCTTTGTTAGAAATAAATGGAATAGTTTACATTAATTTTTTTATTATTACACAATATTATGGTACATTACAATAATGAAAATTATTTGCATACATATAGGTTTGGAGTTAACGTTCAGCTTTTTCAAAGATCAGAGGTGTTCTTTGTTGTCTACTTGTGAATTAAATTTTCCAAAGGAACACAGGAATATCAAGTCACACTATGCCACATACTGAAACACATTGTCAGTGAAAACCTTTGTCAAGATGATACCTGTAATCTTTAAGGAATTTTATTGCTCAGTGCTTGGAGAAGGGGAATGTCTCTGGAACTCACCGACTGGATGGGATGTTTCTAGGAATGCACTCAGCACTTTGCAGGATTGTTCCTCTCCTGTTGCAAAGTGCTGCGTGAATCGGGACCAGGACTGGTTTCTGCTCATGTTAGAGATGACCCAAAGTGCCTACCACAGACAGCCCTGGCAGTAGGGTTCAACTATTTATGTAGCCCTGTGTGAGTGCCAGCAGTGAAAAGGAATGATGGTTTTGCAGCAAAGGCTCTAACATAGGATTTAGTAAAAGCAGAGATAGTTTCCTAGCCCTCACTCTTATCACCTTGGCGAAATCATATCTCTAAGGTTTAGTTTCTCAACTGTGCCTTTGGCATAAAAATTCTGTAGTTTTCTGTTTGTTGAGGTATAAAGTGTTTCAGGCACATATCTTGTGTGGATTTTGCTTCTATGGCATCTAGCACAAGATCACCTTAATCTTAGTTGTAGCCTGTATAAACGACAGTACTGCACACAGAAGCTATAGTTTAAACTGGGGCTAGGTGCAGGCATTTAAGGACAAAACTTGGCCCCTAAAATGTATATGTAAATATGTGCAGGAGACCTGGAAAATCTCATAAGCCTGCAGTTTGTGGCTCTGAATTTTCCTCCTTGGTTACAATTGATGATGTCAACAAAAACTAGCACAGTGTGAGGACCATGGGTTCCTTTTCTCCTTCAGCTGTAAGCAGTATCAGGACCTGTTTGTATAAAAATACAGAATTTAGAATTTGAAGGTTGGCAGGTAATAATTCAGCTTTATAGGTTTCTCAAGAAGAATTTTTTTGCAGTGAATTGTTCAGCAATGAGACCAGCATGGCATTGTGTTTAATAGAACTTGAATTATCCAGGATGGGATCAGAAGTAAATGGTGCAGGGATTACAAACCAAATCGAGCAAAAACTTTGTTATTTCTGCAGACTTTCCCATTTGAGATGACTACAATAAAAAAATATTTCTGCAGAAGTGATGTAATCCCATAATAAGTTTGTGATGAAAGTACAACTTGCCTTTTCAAAAAAAGGGGGGAAGGTATGTGCCTTTGGAAAAATACGTCTGGTTTTTTAAAAGCTTTTCAAACAAACCGTGAGAATTCCAGGTTCTGTTGATAGACCCTGCAGTTACCTGGCTGTGTCTCCCTCGTGACTGATAAGTTACAGCTTTATTTTGATAATGTACCCGTGGTGAGATAACGGAGACAAAGGAGGGGCTTTCTCCAGTTACATAAGTGGCTACCCTCAGGTAAAGCAACTCAGTTGTTCATAAGTTGACCCATTGACCTTCTAATCACTGACAAATTATCCACTGCTTTATTCTACAGTCTTCATTATGCACTGTTATTAAACAGACTAATTTCTTTTTTATTAGGACAGGATCACTGAGGTGCAATAATGACCCTTTTCATCAACTTCAGTGAGGGGTTATGGAAGTATTTCTGTAATTTTTACATAAATGTTAGTACATTGCGACAGTTCCCTTGGCAGTTTTCAGACATTTGTGATGCGGAGAGTGACACTGGGGGCTTTCAGGTGTTGTATTTTATAAAATGTTAATGTTTTAAAAGCCGAAGTCTCTGTAGAGGAAGAGTCTTTGTACAAGGTATCCCCAGACCCAGAAATAAGAAAGTCACACAAGTTACTCCCATGGCCCTTCTTCCTCCTGCGTTTCCTGGAGCGCAAACGTGGTCCGACCCTCTTTGCAGCGCTGTGGCCTTGTCAGCAGCGGTGGAATTTGCAGCTGGGTTTGTGTGTGTTGCTGAACTGGGTAAAACTCTTCCCACGCAGACCTGCTGCACCACTGTAGGCTGGAGCTTGTGCTGGAGCTGCTCGCTGTGGTTCCTGTGCCCACAGCAGGGCTTTGTACAGGTGAAGGTACTTCTACAGAAGGAGGTTTGTACACTAGTAAAACCCCAGTATGAGTGACCTCTCTAACCGTTGATTGACAGAACAGTCTGAAGCCTGAGCTCTACAGCAGACTGTTAGTAAGTCTGAAGGGAGAAAAGCAGGAAATAAGTTTTGCCTAAAATAACAGAGATAACTTGATGTTCCTTGCATGATATTTTTTAACTTTTCCCATCAGTCTTTCAGGAAAGCATTTCCAGTTTTTCAAAGGATTTATTGTGAAGGTGTAGGGAGCATGGGGCAGGGCAAACAAATTAGGGGTTTAAAATTACTATTAAGTCTCTTATTTTCAACCCCCTTGACTGAGATCCTCAGTTCAGAAGGAAAGAAATCAATGAACCATAGTCTACATTTTGAAAGAGAACTAGTGAGCTTAGGTTTCCGATATTAAACATCCTAAAGAAACACAATTTTTCAGAAAGCTGTAAGTACCTGCGTTTTTTCTGAATGCAGGACATTTCCTTTTTGACGTTTCCAGTGGGGGTAGCGAATGCTGGGACAGTTTTGAAATCAGTCTTGAAAGCTTAAAACGGTACGTCTGGTAAGTGTTTTATTTCCCAATGTCCTTTCAGCTATGAAGGAATGGAATCTATTGTACTGCATAATGTAGGAACTAAAAAATGCCAAAGTAACTATTTCCCCAAATTTTATTTTAGGAGTTAATGATTGGGAGAAGTTACCAACACCACTGAGGGAACAAGTAGATCAAGTTAGAATTTAGCCCTCACCAGGCTTTTGAGAAGCTTAGTATTTGATCTTTTTCCTCCCCCTCTGTGTTTATTTGGATTCTTTTGACTCTGAGCTGTGTCATCAGGAGCAGAAGCAGAACTGTTGTGTACTCCGATAAGGTATATTCAGTATGTCCTGTGCATAAAATCAAGGAATTTCACAAATTACCATGCAAACCTTATCTGGCCTTTCAGAACGAAATTTCTGCTGTTCTGGGGTCTGCTTTTTGCCACCTGTGTTGGTCCTTCTTTAGCTCCATTTATTATTGGCATTAGAAAGCCTGAATTTATGATACAGAACCTCGCGGAGCACCCTGGCGCGCTGTAAGAAATACCAGGTAGAGAAGTAGAAATGAGAGTCAGGTGACAACATGTTGTACAAATACTGCGATAACATGTTCCTCTTTTGAAGGACAGAGGCCTAAAGTGCAAGAACCTTTCAGTTTATGAGTTTGTTGCTAATCCCTTTAAAACTGGGAGATTAACTTTTTTGTCAATGGGAGCAAGAGTAGGTGCTTAATCTATATTGTTGTTATGCTTAAATGGTTGTATGTTTAAACCTTCCATTTTCAAACAGAGTCTCAAGTGCCTAAACCCATAGTGGTGCAGAAAATAGAACAGAAAGCTCTCATTTTTGGACATTCCAGTTGTGCATCCTTACTCTCTGTTGAAGGGCTTTTGCTTTCCCTTAAGCACATAGAGAGAGAATCCCAGCAAAATCTTTGTGATTCTGTATTTCATCCGTGAGTGTTTGTAGGATTGAGTTTAATCAGAGCAACATATAATCTCTTAGAAGATTGTCAGTGAAAAAGCCCGAGACCACATTTGTTGAGTAGATGAACTGCAAATAATTCAGTCAGTTGCTGCGCTGCAGAATGGGTGATAAATTCTTGCAAATGGGTGGGTATTTTTTAAATCACTGGTAGGTATAAACTCTGGGTATTTTAGTCCTAAGTCTTTTGTTGCAAGATTAAAAAAAAAAAAAATAAAAAAAAATCAAGTGAAATCAAAGGCTTGGGTTTGCATGATGGGAGCTATATGAAGATTGTGTCTGGTGATTAGCAGCTCTCACAAAAAGTACTCTCAGTTCAGGTTCACAGAATTATTTCCCTGTTATCTTTGTTGTCGATGGCATGATTGTATATAGATTTCCACAGAAATGTTCTGTTATTTTGGAGTGAAAGGGACCTGTTGTATTGTTTAAAACGCACTTGTTCCAATTCTGAGTACTTTCCATCTGTTTTCCTATTTCCTTCCTCTTGATAGGAGCAGCATTTCCTCCCCTTCTTACTCTGCTGGAGCGGCAGAGAGGGAGACACTGTGCAAAGCCTCACTTAGCTCTGTGCTACAGGATATTGCCCAAGGTTTAAGCTCTGTCTTCAAGAAAAGAAAAGAGAGGAGAAGGAATAATTTTTATTCACTTGTTTCAAAGGCTTTTGGAGAAAGCCAGTATGGAAGGCTTTACACAAAGGGAGCCCAGATAGGGTAGGATCGCCAGTTTTGCTACCTAACAGCTTGACCCAGGCGATACAAGTTTGGGCCCCAGTCCAGGTCACGGTGAATTAAGGGTCCACAGCAGAAAAAACCTTCTTCAGTAAGCGCTAATTTCTCCCTCCTTCCTCTCCCTTTACCACACACGCTTCTCTTCACAACTGCAGCGAACAGCCGAACGTGCTGAGTTGGCAAAGGAGCGTTTATTCTTCTCTCGCCCTTGATACGTGGTTCCTTCCATGCCCCTCTGTGGGACTTGGGGAATAACCCGTCTGAGGCACATCGGTGGTCTTTCTGCCCGTGCTGTGTCCAGTCTGAGACAGGCAGAACTGGTCTAGGCTGTCAGCCACCTCGTGCCTGTGTTAAATAAAAGTGCAGAAAGAAATGAAGAAGAGGAGAATATTAAAGAAAAGGAGATTTTCCAGAAAGACGCCTGGGAGAACTGAGCATGGCAGGGTGATGGCAGCGGGGCTCTGTCTCCAGCTGACCCCCAGCTGCCTATAACAGTTCTTATGTAACCTTGTCTTCCCCTCAGAGCTGTATGGTATAATGGATTTCTTTAAATTAATAATGCGTAAAAGGAGATTTACACCGCAGTGCTAAAATATTGTCTTTGCCTTTTATTCATGCATTTGTCACTGTAATCTCTAATAGAGGTGTTCAGTGGGGGGGATAAATAATGAAGGGTAAAAAACACTGTCATAATCCAGAACCATTTGCAAATTCATCACCAATATTCTTTTGGAAGCAGAGACAGAGGGAAATGAAAAATATATACTGGTGCTAATATATCTCACTGATTTCCATCTCCCATTTATTCAGAGAACCTACTTTGAGCTATGATAGAATGTGAATCCTAGAAATTGCCATTCCTTTTTAAAGACGAGACTAAGGCTGCTACTGAGCCTCTCAAGCTACAGATTAAATATCGTCAATGCATACTAAGTAAATGTGCTTTATAGTCAGACATAATACACTTACCTTGCATTTTTTGATTAATTAGGGTTTAAGTTATCATGTACAAAACAGTAAGGAAGTTGTAGCGATTCTTTAGCATTTAAGCTGTTGTGGAAGCTTTTTATGACATGTTTAAAAAGTCAAGAAAATGAAAGCAAGTATTTTAAAGCAGAAATCTTGTAAAGAATTTTTTATTCATTATTAAAAGTAAGAATGACTGAAATAAGTTGGAAGAGCTGTCCTGAAGCAGATGCAGTTTCTCATGAAGTTCAGAATCCTTTAACCTTCATAAAAAATGTTGCAACTCCAGAATTTTGAAATTGTGTTCTTGGGACAAAAAAAAATAAATGTTATTGCACAAGAGCTTCCCTTGTCATATTCCCTGACCATCTAAGCCTGTGAATTATTACAAAATTTAGAGGGTGAAGACTTTTTTTTCTTTGTTGTTTGTTGTTAGACAGGGGTTATTTGGGTAATGTTGGGATATAGCATAGTGTGCTTATACATTAAGTTAAAAGTAAACATGGGATATTTTATACCTTTTACTGGAGCCTTTATGATTGCCCTGGTACCAAACGGGATAGCTTGATCAAACGCAAATTGGGTTCAACAGTGTTCCTAGCATCCAGACTGCAAAGGGAAGTGACTGAGGGCGAAGGAACTGAAAGAACAGGCTCAGCTGGTCGGAGGGGGTTCCCTTATCAGTAGATAACGGGCAGTATTGTTGCCGCTCTGATCTCTCAGCAAAGCCAAGTCTGTGTTTTTATTGACTTTATGGATGCTTACATGGCAGCAATGCTGCAACTGGTGTAGAGTGGTAGAAGATGTTCTGGGGTGTGAAAAGTTTGGACCTAATATATATACTAAGGGAGTAAGAGTGTGTTTTGTAGTCTGTGAGCTTAAAAGTTCTGGACTTAATGGAATCTGCTGTTGTATGTGTGACTGCTCCCTGCTGCCAAGCTGGGGCTCCGTTTGAACCAGCAAGCAGAGTGAAAACAGAATGTAGTAGCACTCTGAAAAGGGGGAGAAGATGAAATATATCACAAGATAATAAGAAAATAAACCATTAAAAGGTTCTGTTTGCTATTATCATGTGGTTTTATGTTAATGAAGTTGTTCCAGGCCTGTTTGAGTTTAACTCAAGCAGGGGAATATGAGTAATATGAAAAATATGTGGGGATGAAGACCCTAAGTTAAAAAGTCTGTGAAACATTTAATGTTTTCATTCACCATGCATTTCAGAAGAAGATATAAAGCAGCCAGAAAGTGGTACGGAAAAAACATTAAGCACCAGATTTTCGTTTTTGTGATCTCTAGATCTCTGAATCTGTGTTTACAAAAGGAGGGCAAACTTGACATGGATGCTGGCATGGACAACTGTGGAGATGATCGAATTCAGATTAATGTGCTCAGTTTACACATATTTACGTAAATGCCTTGATGAATCTTAGAATCCAGAAAAGATGACATGAGTGGTAAATTGCCCTCTCTGTAGAGGGTGTCTGTCTAGATTTAAGTAGTGTTGGGTTTTTTTAAACAGGTAATTGATTTATAAAAGAAGAAAAAGGTGTTGGAGGCAGAATTTGGAAAGCAGCTTTGGTCAGAAAAGTGGAAAATCACAAAAATGTCCAAACAAGAGACTTGAATATTTTTTTAATAGTGTTTTATTTCAGAAAAGCTAAAAAATTTGAGCTCTGACCTGAAATGACCTAAATTTAAAAAAGGAAAAGAGAGAGCATGCAGGGGCTAAGATGTCCCAGATTTAGAAAAACAGATTCCATTGTGAATTAAGTTGATCTAAATTTTTATTATTATTATTTTTTCAGTTAGTTGAGAACCTTGAAAAAAAACTGCGGTCATTTCATATGCATTGAGCTTTAATTTGTTTTGCTTTGAGAATGAACTAAAAGAATCATGATCCAGGATAGCAAGAATCATATCCACAAATTGATTGGAAAAGGTTTCTTATCTTGTCGGGTGGCAGCAGCAGGCTTTTGCAGCTGTTATCATTTACTGTACGTGAACATCCTAATTCTTGCTCCTCAGTTTTGTAGATCAGTAGGGTCCAGGGCACAGATCTAAGAAACATGGAGGTGCTGTGTTTCAAATAGTGAGCTGAGTTCAGTTGGAAGAGCTCTCAGGAACGGCTAAGACCTGACAAAAATAAAGACGGAGATGCTCATTTCATTGTTCACTGTCTTAGAGCTGTACTGGCTGGTAGTCATGCATCACACCTAGCATTTGGTCAGCCAGAAGAGGTAAGGGGTTTTTGGTGTTTTCTTTTTTTGTGTGCGTGTGTTCTGATTTGGTTTGGGTTTTGTTTGGTTTTGTTTGTTTTTTTAAAGTGCCTTTGCTTTCTGTCTTTGTGCTGGATATAACAAGAGCAGTAAAGCTAGGAACTCTGAATCTACACCTTGCCCCAGGCAAGTGAAAGATGGTCTTTCTCTCTTTCAAAGCCAGACATCTGGTTTCTCAAAGAAAAAATCTCTTAAAAAATCAAAAAGAGACAAAGAACCTACCACTGATTTAAGAAATTAATTTTTTAAAAAATTGTTTCAAAAAGAAAACTTTCTGTAGTAACTTCCATGCATGCAGTATTCTAAATCGACTGCAGAAATAAACAATATGTAACGTAGGAAGAAAGACATGAATGCAAAGGCAGGTGATAAGACAGATTTTCAGGTGAGATATAAAATCACCTATTGAAAGAGGGATAGAATGGGAATTGCCATGAAAAAGGAAAGCAAAAGGAGAGGCTTAGCAGCAAACTAGGTGCAGAGATGGAGTCTGATGAAGTTTGGTGCTGCGCACACTAAGTTTAAACACCAGAAAATACAGAAGATACAAAAAGTGAAATCAATTTATTTATTTAATTAATTTTAAAACGCGATCTTTACAGGGTATAGAGCTTTCTTGAGCATCTGGGAAGAGTTTGTTTTGTTTTGTTTTGTTGTTCTGGGTGGATGATGTTAACATGCAATATTAGAAGACAGTAGCTGTATTTAGTTCTGAATAAAAATAAGATGCTAATTTTGATTGGTGTATTTTCAGTGCATCTGCATGTTTTCCGGAAGGATAAACAGTGAAAAATAACAGTCATTTAGACACCTGGTTGAGAGCATAAGGATTTTTCCTCTTAAGGAGAAAGCTTTAAGTTCCCTTTGGTAGCAGTTAATATTTCAAACAATGTGGGACTATTGCTAGCCAGTCAAAAGCAAAATGTAAAAATATTTTTATCTTAAATATTTTTCTTAATAATAGCTTCAAAGGCAGAAAAATTGCCTGTTCAATTGCAGTTGACTGTTGTACGCTGTGGCCTGGCAAAGTCCAAGCTGTAGAGAAGAGAAGACCTTGCATTTCGGTGGTGTTACTGGGCAGCCTGGAACATGAATCATTTTGCTGTGGTATGTGGCCCAACAAAAGTATTTCTAGCACGAGAAATACAGGAGGAAGAAATGTTGTGTTGTGTAGATCTACTAAAAGATACTAAAAGAGTGGTATCAAGTTTTATAGTAAATCCTTCCGGATTTAGCTATCAAGTCTCAATGAAAATCTTCATAACCAATAGTGGAGGGAGTAACTAGCCTGGGTGCCGATGGGATGAAAATGTGGTGGAATGGAGAGGCAAGCACCAGTTGTGAAGTGGGACAATTAACAGTTTCATCACTCAAACCAGTCATCTCTTGCCTGTGAGTGAGGAGATAGGGATGCTGAATGTAATATTACTGAGGAAGTTGAAGAGACTCATGGTGTGGACCTGTAGGGGAGGGTGTAGTATGGCTGACTGTTTCATTCCCCATCTGTTTCTGTCATGTCCTCTAGCAGTTGTGCTCTCTACGTAACTCAAGGAATCGGACAGGGAGGGAGGAACGGCTCCTGCCTGAGGGAGGTGGGTGCTGGAGGCTGCCCTAGAGAGCCCTGGTTTTGCCGTCATCTTTAAAACCTGGCTGGATTGGCTGGCGCTGGTGAGCTAGTCCTGGAACAGATCACTCCAGACAGGTGTTCAATGCAGCACAAATTTTAGGTAGAATTCTGTTTATTAGCATTAATGCTATTTTTGCCTCCAAACTGAGTCCTTAAAAAATGAAAGGTAGTTGATTGTGTTGTGTATAAGGCCATAGGAACCTTTGCTAATCCAAATGGGTGAAGTCAGCTGTAGAACCAGGGTTAGTGGTTTACACCTAGACCAGTTCATGTTCCTGCTTTGATTTTAAATTCGTAGAAGTTGTACATGGGGCAAAATGGCTTCAGGGTGGAAGAGTATAAATCTGCACAAGGTGGGTACTTGGTGCTGTCAGTAGTGCAGTGAAAATGGCAGCAGATGGGATCCCTTATAGCCCCTGGTTATTACTGTATCAGTGTTGCAGCATTACACAGGAATATCACCTTGCCTTCTGTTTTGCTGAAATGAATTAACTGACAGGAAATCATGGATTTCCGAACCCAGCTTTCCTTACGACATTCCTCGCTGCAAAAGGAGAATTAAACTGGTGAAAGGGAGTAACAAGAAACAGGTTCTAAAATTATTTTATATGGTAAGAGTGAAACATCAACCTGTTTAGTAGCAGTTCCACTGCCTTTAAAAAAGGGTTTAAGAGAAAGATAAACGGTGACTGAGGGAATCAAGAGTGCAGAGAATTGATTAGTAGATGGTGGGTTGCAGTGGAGGCATAATGTCTGTTAGAGGTGGTGATACACTGCAAACACCCCAAGAACTGCTTTATGGCACCGGTCCTCACCGTCTGTGTTACGGCAGCCCTAGTTACAGTGTTTTGCTGTATGTGCTTTTGTAATTGAGGGGGAAGAATCCACTGGGCACTTCTGAAAATTCTCCGTTAAATCCCTTATTAGGTCATGAATGGAAAAAAAGCAGTAAAAACTTTCGAAAGAGATTTTTGGAATTCTCACCATGGTTTTATTATCTTCATAACTTTCAATGGTCTCACTGTTGAAACTGCTTTAGTGGGAGTTATGAACTGATGGTACAGGGCAAGACCGAAAGAATGCAGTTTCTTTGCCACTGCTTGTACAATACAGCAGGAACATTCAAAACTATTGCAAAGAATCATTCTTTTCCCTGTTCTTCCACTACCGCAGAGCATGCGTAAGTCTCCTTCCTCATGCATTCGTACGGGAACTGCATTTCTTCAGATTTCCCTTCTTGGCTGTTTCTGCTGACGCTGTTTTTCAATTTAAAAATTGCAGTCAAATACATGTATTGTTTTGGATTAGTGCAGCACTGTCATAAAGAGCACAAAGACTGTGCCATTTAAAAAACATTACATTTTCAAAAAATTGCAGTGGTTGGGTTTGGTGTGTCTCTCTTCTGAATATTTTGCACAATGTTAAGAAACTTGAAATTAGAAGCCATGTTAAAGCAAAAAAAAAATAAAAATGGGGCTATATGCCAGAAAGCACCGTGGTTTATGCTGACAGTTTCAAAGTGTTTCTAGGCACAAGTGGTGTGTGATCTGGAAGCCAACAGTTTTCAGAGACTGTTATTTTGGAAGTAGGATAGGAGGATTCATTCAATTCCTTATGAAACATGGTTACTTGAAATCTCCGGAGAGAGAGAGGAGAGGCCTTTGGGAATAAGCTTTGATCAAACCAGCTGTATTTCCAAGAATTTCCAAAATTGGCCCCTGTTGCTGTTTTAAGAGGTTACAGTTCCTGCCTTCTCTCTCTCTCTCTCTCGGAAGTTACAGAAGGGATGGCAGAATCTGAGATAGGAAATTTTCTCGTCTAAAGCATTACCTTATATACCGCCACTGCTTTTAGTTTCTGTTAATGTACAAAGCTGCAGACTGCGAGAGAAGGAAATGCTGGTGTGGAAGGTGGGGAGGGGAGGGCAGCTTGGGACAGAAACTTGACATTAGACCGCAGCAAGTCACCGCAGCTGGTTTGGAGGCTTGCTGTGTACCTAGTGAAAGTCAATGGAATAAGCTGTCTGAACCACCTAGGCAATTAAAAAGAAATTAATATGTGATGCTTAAAGTACTTTTGAGTTACATACAGTAGGTGACTTGATGTTTCTCCTTCTTTCCGCCTCTTCTTAGCACCTTTGTGCCTTCCTCAGTTTCCATGTGTAGCTTGCTCCTGCTCCACCGTTACTCTCTGATTTCTTTCTCTATCCCTTTTTTCCCTGCCTCAGCAGCTTAAAAAAAAAAAAAGGGAAAAAAATCCTTTCTTTCCTAGCCCTGTGGCTGTGCTCTCCTTTCCTCTGCTCGTGTCCCAGAGCCGTGCTCGGGTCAGCAGCAAGCTAACGCTTTTGTCAGCGTGATTAATAGCGCTGTGGATTGTCGTTAATTCACTGGCTAATGACTGCAACTCTGGCCGCTCCTGGAGTAATCGGGTGATGTATGTGGGGAGCGCGCACCTCATGGCAGAGGTGAAAATCATTTCGACAAGTCAAATATTGTCACAGGGAACAAATGGCTCTCCCTGTTAATAAAAATTAATGAATTTTTTTTACCACTGGCCTGCTAAATGAAGCTGTGGAGTGACTGAGTGGAGGGGACAAGCTCGGTGGAATTAAGCACTTTATTTGATGGTTAAAACTATAAACATCTTTATTACAGTTGTGATAGGATGTGGCAAGCGTTGGGGATTTTGTTTGTGTTGCAGAGAGGTTTGTTCAGATGCATAGAGGCTTTTTGAAAGTTTGTGTCTGTGTTTGCATTGGGAGGGGGAAGAGAGAGAAAACAAAAGAGGTTTGATCTGGTATAGTGGGGATGAATGGTTAATATTAGTATGTCGTGGCTCCCTCCTTCCCTTTATTCTTTCAAGGTTGTATCCAGAGTGCCCTGGCCGCTCTGGGGCACAGAACTTTGGCAAAGCCACCTCTCTGTGCTTGCCGAGCGCTGCTGGCTAGTGCCTTCCTTTCAGTTCCTTGCCCAATCAAGCCTCCAATTAACACTAGTAATCAAATAACTGTTGACACTTGCTACCAAACCTGGGCATGGAGGGGTCCTCTGGGAGAGGTGGTTCTTGTTCCTGGTGGTTTTTGAGGTTAGGCTGGAGAATGGGGTGAGAGAGGAAGAAATGATATGGCAAAGGCAGTATCCATGAAGAAGTCAGCAGAATTTTTTGATGCTGCAGCAGGAACTGGTACTTGATTACCTGTTAACTAGTGAGCTGCGCCTCGTAGATAATTACAGAAGAGTTTGGCTTGATTTCATGAGGACTTTTGATTCTGTCTGTGCTGGTGAGAAATGCTGGGTCTTCCTGGTGAGGTAATTGCTTCTGTAGAGCATATGACTAATGCAGGGTGCAGCCCAGTGGTACCTCAGAGTCCAGAGAGATGGTGGGAACGCTGCTTGGCATCCTCGTGGTGTTGGCTTTTGGAACCACACTCTGCAGATGCGCTCTGATGGAAGTGATCAGGGAGCTTTGACCAACTTGTTTTTGCTTGCATTACCTGCAGTTTTTATACTCTTGCCAAGCTGACCAATGAAGGACGATTTTGAAAATCCTGGTATTAAGTAGAAAACAAATGTCAAATAACCCTACTATAAGGCCTTATTTGTTTTATGCAGTACGTACGGGAAATCTTTAAGCAATTTCACCATTCTAAAGTCACGTATATGAAGAAAAATACCATTTGACCTGTCAGAGATCTCGCAAGTTATCATATATTTGACTATCAAGGGAGCAGAAAAATGGAGGCATTAGAAAAGGAAAACACTGGGAAGCTTGAAAATAAAAACCAGAAGATCTCAGCGCTGTGCAGGAATGAACATCAAGTGGCCAGGTTCACTTTGCAGACAGGGGCACAGCAACAATCCTGTAGTATTTGTGTGTGTGTGCACATGTGCACGCCGTAGGAAAGGCTGTCTTGCATGCTGCTGCATTTCTTCTGTTTTCTGCACAGATGCTCTGACAGAGGCTGTGTCAGTGAACACAAGAAGAAATATTTATACTACTTAAAGATACATTGCTTTTCACAACAATGTGTGGGTACTGTCTTGAGAGAAGTAAAGGCTTTGTATACTTTTGGGTTGTGCTTCCCTTAATGAACTCTCTTTCCTGTCTGAATTTAATTTTGATGTAAACATGTTTGCTGCATCTAGGAAAATGATCTCAAAAGAAGAACCACAAGAAAGCAGAATGCCATTTCTGCAATTTTAATCCACTTTATGTGAATACAATTTTATGGGTAGCAAAGTTTAGAAATGTGTTTAAATTGCTGAACAGTACTGAAAACTTGCTGCATCAGGGACTGTGACTTGTCCTGTAATTCAGGATGGAGATGCTCTCGTTCAGACCAAACACAAAGCGAAGTCTTGATCGATTGTCACTGTTAAAGGTCTGGTTGGGATGTTTACTCCCATTTCCTATGTGAAGATGCAGTAATATATTGCATAATGAAGCATGGTCCAGCTTTAAGGTTTTTCTTTGAGGTGAAGTGTTTTTCTCTTACGCTGTCAACTATGTGCAGTGCTTCCAAGTGCTGTTAAATGAGGAATTTGATTCCAAACACGATGAGTTTAGAGATTTCTAAAAAAATCCTGCAACGCCTAGTTTATAATTTATACATTGTATTAGAGACCGTGGGGATTGTATAAATGCAGGAGAGCAGCAAACAAGATTTTGCAGCAGCTTCTGCTTTCAAAGTATATTTTATTAGTGTGCTTGAATGCTGGGTTTGGCATATATTTCATAGGAAAATCTACCCTATTTGTCAATGTGAGAGGCAGAATAAATTAAAACTTGATTAACCAATCCCAAATCTGGGTTAAGCATTACTGTGTTGAAAAATTCTTTGTGGTACATAAGGACTGAAGAGCCTGCCTTTTGAAAAGACTTTGAAAATTACAAATTTAAACTTAGTAACTTAGGTAGAAGTCCACTGGTACTTAAATAAACCAATTCTGTATTAAATAAAATACACATTATTTTGGTCTTGTCTGGGACACTGTAGATCCATTAATATTTTTAATAACATATTTGTGAGCTTACACGCAGATATCTGGTTCTAGGAAATTAGACCAAGAACTGTGTGCGTTCAGTTGTAAAAAGTTTCTGATGGGGCTGGTCAATATTTGTTGAATAAATCTTAATTGCTGTGTGGGAGTTTATCAGTATCATTTAATTTCCAACAAGAAAGGGAATTTTTTTAACAAGGCTAAAATATTGGTTGTTCCTTAAAGTTATGCTGAAATATCTTGAAGTGATTTGGCAGCGTTGAACTGAAATATTTTGGAGTGTGTTGTTAAAAAAAAATAATCTTAATTTATGCTTTTCTTCTAATGAAATAAAATTTCAAAGTTGTGTATCATTTTTTATGGGATTGCCATGAGGAGTTTTGAAAGAATGATGTTTCTCCAAGCACTTCTGTATCAGTTCCTTGTGCCACGGATGCTGATGCAGAGGGAGAAGCCCTAGCTGCCCAGCAAAGTGTCACTGGTTCATCTACATACGAACGTGTAACCCGTGTAAGTTAGGCTTTGGATCCCATTCCCAAACTGTTTCACGGAGGTTGACTGCCTCACCTGGTATCAAGGCTCATTGCTTTAGTCATCTTGTACTGCTATAGCTCAGTATTCCATATTGCTACAGTTTGTTGCTTCTGTTGGACTCCTTGGAGGTCCAGGCAGGTCCCTGATGGGGGCTCATGGCAGGATTTGGTTTATGTCTTATTTCCAGAAGAGGGGCCTGGAAGTATAATGTCACTTGGGAAAAGGTTTAAGCTTTCCTACAGCAAATGCTGTTATGGTGGGTCTCCTTAAAAGAACCAGTCTAGCGAAAGAACGGTAAAGCTGTCGAGACTTGGGTTTCTTTTCTCTGTTGTCTTGTGGTTTTTATGGTTTTAATTGTAACTTTAATCGTGCCTTTTACTTGAGGAAGCCCTGTTCTTTTTACTTAGGATCATGGGCCTCTGATAGCCAAAGTCTGCTTATCCAATGTGTTTGAGCCCATTAGCTATCTGTACCACACTTTTTTTTTCTTCTACTTTTTTCTTTTTTTTTTCTTTCGAATATTTTTGTTAGCCTGGACTTTTTATTTGAAGAGAACAGGATTTTCTATTTATTTTTTTAAAAAAGCATCCATACTATTTTTTAACTTAAATCAAGCTGTTGCAATACATATCTCTGAGAGAATTGTTTTCAGTGGGGAATTGGAGCTTCCACAATGCCACGTCTAAATTCTCGTGTGTTTCATTATATGTTTTTTCCATTTATATTATATTCTAATATATTCTTCTGCAGTTATTCTTCCAAAGTGTTTTTTAAACTCCTTGAATGAGATTGAAAGTTGTCAGCTGAGCAGAAGATATTTATTTTCAATTTTATGGTAAATGACTACATGGCTGAATATACCACTTTCAGAGATGGCTGAATTTGCCTCAAATAGTAAATAACATTAGCCAGAGCTTCTCCTTCCTGCCTTGCTCTTAATCAGTGCAGTCTCTCCTTTGCCAGAGCAGATTGACCAGTCCTGACATGCATCTCTTTAACGTGGCCATGTGACTGCTAAAATCCAGGAGTTGAAGAGTTAAGGCACAAATAAAATCTCAAGTTCAGACTGTCAGCTTAGATAGTGCTTAGCAAGGGTCGAGGAAAAAAAGCCAGTTGTGATTTAGAAGAAAAACAGTGAGATTTGACCAATTCCATGGAATACCTTTCTTAGCCCCAGGGCAAGTGGAAGTGGTATATTAACCAAGGAATAGAGCAGAGGAGGAAAAAGGCCAAATCACATTTCTTTGAAACAAAGAGGCTTTTTACCAGGAACAAGCCTTGATAAAAATTACAGTGGCATCGCAAGTCATTTCACCCGCTCTGCCTCGGGCTATATTAAAGCAGTGAGGAAATAGGGGATGCAGCAGCCCTGAAATACAAATACAGTAGTCCCGGGAGTGTTTTTACTATAAATAATCCTTTTTAGAATAATGTAGTAGCTTTAAATAGGGCCAGGTGGTGGGTGCAACACCCAAGATTGCTTTGGAAAAGAGCAGAGGGAAGCAGGTTAGCGTACCTCTGCCCAGATGTGGCTACGTGCCCTGCAAAACACCCCATCTGCCTCATGCTTCCACATCTTCCCAGCTTAAAAATAATGTTAATGGATCTGTCAAGCTAAGCCATAAGAATACTGCAGCGTGATTGTGAACGGAGTGGGTATAAAACTACTGCAGAGTTACCTGGTATCGGGAGATTTTCCATTGGAGATCGTGAGATTCCTACAAACATTATCCACTGTTGCCTGACACTCACTCTCAGCTCCTTGGGAAAGTCCTGTAACCCATCTGCCAAATGCTCAGGAAACCTACCTGCTGAGCAGTACCTCTTCACAAAGTGTTCGAGAAGGGTTATATGTACTGTTACATCCCACTGTCATTTGTTGAACTTGCTGTCATTCCTGTCCTATATTTTGCAGAAAAAGTCTAGGAGCACTTTCACAGTCCAAATGACTTGTAAATAGGCTTCAGTGGCAAAAAGCACGAGGATTAAACATATGCTTAGTCCTTTGTCAGGACTTTTTTTTTTTTCTTATCGAGAGGAAAGCCTGACTTTAAAGACCACTTGAGTGAGCAGGAAAAAATGCCCCAAACAGTAGTCTCTGCACTGGTGCTCACAGTGCAAACATTTGTTGAAATGAGGATGTGAAATATTTAGAGGTGAAATAGAGCTCTCTGCAGAGAATGGGATTAGAAAAAGTTGTGTTTCTTACTGTCATTGCTTGCTCCATTAAAATTCCCTTTTTTCATAGTAGTTAAATATTTCTGTAATCCATCGAACATGGTAGCTGGAGGAAAGGTGCTTGGTCCAGGAAAGGAGTTCGGGTTTGTTCCCATAGTATCAGTAACCTGACTCCTCAGCCTAACGGTGGGAAATCTTCGGTAGACCTCTAAGTCAGTCTTTGCTGAGTTTTCCTTGTTTGCATGTTTGAAATCTGACAGGTTGAGTCTCAGCTGGAAGTTGACAGAATGGATTTAGTTAGAGCTGCACCTCGGCCACGAAGGTCAGATGCAAATTTGAGGTTCAGTTGCTGTTGGTTGTGCTTGATTGTTACGATGTTTTTCTCTCCATGAAGCTGCATCATCAGTTTATGGGCAGTTACTGTTAAGAAAAATCAGTGGGTGATTTCTAATTTTAACAGTTGTGAAAAAAGGCCTGACAATATGGTGACAAGGCTGTCTAGATGCCCAGGACACAGAGAAAACACAATTATTTGTGACTTTTGTTGCAGGCCACCATTAGGCTTGGTGGGCTCTAGAGGCAGGTGAAGGATGTGTGGGAGCACTGAAATAAAGCTCAAAGCCGGGCAGGGGCCGGCTGTGAACCCCTCCAGCATTCCATGTGCTTCGAAAGCGAATCCGCAGGGAGTGGGAAAGCCATTTCCAGTTGAGTTTTTGAACACCATCCTCTGCTCCCAGGCACTGTCAAATCTCAGAAAGTTGGCTCCGTGGTTCTAGGAGGGAACCTTCATGGTCTAACCAGAGGTCCCTCTCTGCAGCGCCCTGTCTGTGCTTGGGACAGTGACGTGGGACCGCGGCCAAACCATGCTTTCTGTTGAGGAAAAGTTGGGGGTCGTGAGTAGGAACTGGGGAGCAGCAGCCAAAGCCAGGGTGCTTTCTGTAACAGGTAAAGTGAGCCTGTGCCCCCCCAATGTGGGCAGAATGCTCAGCTCTGGATGCAGAAGCAGGCAGACCTGCTGCTAAGCCCAGGCAGGGCAGCGCTTTGGGGGGTGATGTGCCAGCCCAGCTCCCGACCACCGCACGGCGTGGGGCACCCAGCTCGGAGCCTCTCGGCAAGGTGCAGCCCTCCCAGAGGGGCTCGGCAGCGGTGGAGGTGCAGTGCCGTGTCCTCATCCATCCTCCGTTCTGGCGATCATAAGGTTTGCTGTGATCTGCGCACAGAGACAGTGTGTGTTCTTTCAGCGTGCCCGTTAATGTGGTTGTATAAAAAATCTCCAAAGATAAAAGCGTCAGCTTAACGTTTGACAACCCTTTGTGTGTCCTGTTTGGGGCAGAGCTCGGGCAGCCTCTTCTGTACAAAGAGGAGTTTTCGCACAGATCTTCACTTGACTTTCAGGTCTGGAAAAAACATTCTTGGGTCAAAGTGAAGTTTGAGGTGGCTGCAGATACGTGTCTGTGAATGTTGTGAATCAAACCTCCACTGGTCGTACACAGTTCTAGGGGGACTCAGCTCAGTGACTGGGTGGGATTTATGTTCTGCTAAGAGGTCTTGAGTTTGATTTGGCTTAAGCAACACAGACATTGGGGGGTGGGTCCTTTGGGAACCTCTTTAGCAATAGAACTGTGCATTTGACTTCTGCTGTTCTTAACTAAAAAGTATGTGAGATGATGACTTTCAAAGACTGAATTTTAAAAAACTTGACTAGGCTAATCCATTCAAAAAAATGCAACAAGTTTTACAAAGTTTTTTGCTTTAAAATAGAAAGGGTAGGTGGTAGAAAATAGCTTGAAATAGAAATCTAGAAATGTGGTAAATTTGTGCATATCTGAGTTTAAAAAATACCTATATAGTGTTGTGAGTGTTGAGGAAAATCAGGTTTGTGGAGTGCAGTGTTACTCAGGATGGTAAAAATAGTATGAAGCAATTTGTCACTGTTTTTGCAGAGCTCTGCCGTTTATTGTATGATATAAAATTGGTGAGCTTCACTGGATTTTTTTTTCGGCCAGGGATGGAAAATCCAACTTATATTGTGGCATTAAATGTGTGCCTCTGTGCCTCTGAAAATAGAGCTCTGCTTTTGACACCCACCTCACGGCTCAGTCCTCTGTCCTGCATTGATTCACTGATTCCCTTTTATTCTGTATAGTCTGTTGACACTGTCCCTTTCCTTGCTCTGCCCTCCCTCCTCTCCTCCATGCCTGGGGTATGTTTGTCTGGCTCATGTTAGGAAATATAAATTGTTATCGATTAATATTAATATTTAGCATGTTTGTGAAAATGTCTTTTCCCACTGCTATTAATCTGCTATGTTAATAATGCCAGGACTCCTGTTCTGGACCCTGGGGAACCCACAGTGAGTTGAATGACAATGAGACGGTGACAACAGCCGAAAAGCACTTGGCAAAGATGTGAATTCCAATTGCAAGGTCTCCTTTTGGAGACTTACAAATGCTTTATTCTTGTTCTATGGTTTGACATCCAGGACTGAGAGAAATATCCAGCATCATTTGATAGTTTTTGGAGAGCTAGTCTAACTGCATTTATTTATTTATTCTAAATAGGTAACATTTCTCTTAGCAGAAAATTTATCTTGCAGTCATTTTTAAAGTTCCACTTTACTACATTTCCAGGAAAGAAATTTCTGTAGAATTGGACCATTTCTATAGTTTTATAGATTTTTAAAGGGGAGGTATTTTGTAGCAAAAATAAGCAAGCCACTGAAAAGCAATTATGATTTTTCTTTACGAAGTGGAGCATTTTCTTTAGGCTTTCATCCCTTCCTTTCTGCATTTTTCTGTTACATTATTTCTATAGATTCTTCACAAATGTTTGTTATGACTGTATGTGTAATGCATTGTACATTTCTTGTGACGCTTCATTGGAGCTATTATTTTGTAAATAGTTTAGAGACAGAAATCCCAAAGGCTAATATTTTTTCCAGTGGCTTTAATAATAAGATAGTAGAGCTTTTTTTGCTTAAAAGAACCTACTTTATCTACTGCAGCCAAATATGCATTGAATTAATTTTTTAACATAGCACAATTTGTAGAAATATTGTCTTAAATTCCAATAGAAAACAAAATGCTGAATACAGAGAGATCAGGTGAAGTGTAGTTACTGACAACAACATTCTCTTAAGTTTGATTCTGAAAGGATCTTGTATGGAAATATTTTTGATGCCTGGTTGAACTAGACTTTTACTGGAAATATAATACTGGCATTTAGTGGAGAGTAATTTGGACACTTTCCCTGCTGGTTTTACTAGAGGAAAATGCATATTAAGGAACACATTGAAATACTGTTTCGAGCTTTATTCTTCATTTCTGCCAGCAGAAATCCCTTAATAAAAAAAAACACTTATATTTTTTTACTTAAAACCGAAGGCACTTTAAATTCTTAATACCTGTTCTTCTTACAGCCAAGTTCTGAAGCAACTGATTTTTTAGGATGTTTATCTAAAAAGACGTCTGATTAACTCTCCTGCTCTGTAGTGAGTCATCATCTGTTCTTACAGCTCACTTCTGATGTAAGGTGTTTCTGTTTCCTTTTGATAAAAGGACTTGAATCTGCTTTGAGAGGTACAGTTACAATCAAGCAGAACAGACCATAAATGGGAAACTTGAAAAATGAATATACAAAGTAAACATGGGAAAGGTGTTATATTTGCAAATAGTTAATTTTTATCATAGTCCTTTTCCTTTTCATTCGTCCTGTCTCCTTCTGCCTCATCCCTCACTGTCTCCATCTCTGAATAACTCTGCAGTTCTTAGTATTCTCCAGGACTAAATTGTTTTTTAATGTATTCCACAGCAGTTCTACATTTGACAGAGGTTCAGGGAAGTTTCAAGTATTACACCCTTAAACATCGATTGCAAAGATGGAGTGATTTGTATGCTAGACTAGGACACCGAAATACAGCAGTAACAGTGAAAGTTTCCTGTTGTGAGAGAAGTGCAAATAGTTTGCTCTTTTCTGAAATGTTACACAGGAGATGTGTTAAAACTTGTGTCTCCTTTGGACTTAATTTCAATGACTTGCATAAATAAAAATTTCTATGAATAGTCCTGGAAATGTGTTTTGCGATGGCATGATTTTTATGGGTTTGTCAGAACAGGTGTTAATTGCTGCAAAGTGACGTGACTGAGGTACAGTGGGATTGGCAAATGGATTTTTGGACAGCTGGATCTGTCAGGACTGTGTTACCTGAGCACTCATTGCCAGGATCCTTTTTACAAAATCAGCATCTTCCGGCTTCTTGAGCATTCCTGAAATACTGTGCTTTGTAGTGTGTAAGTAAAATATAATTGCAGTGCTTTAAGGGAAAATACAGACCAACAGGCTAAAAGAGGTGCATTTGAATGTCTGCTAGAGCTGGGTAAGGAGGGTGTGTGCTGGTGTCACCTCTGATTTAAGGTTAGCAGAATCTGAATCTGAATTTTATATGCACACCTATTTAGTGGAATTTAGCTGGTTGGCTTGGCCATTGGAACAAAGCCAGTAACTTGTGACTTGGCCTATTGCAACTGTGCAACCGTTCTGTCCTGAGCAGGGGATATGAAATACCAGACCTTTACCTGGAACCATTTTGATTGTCCCTAGTTCCTTTGTATTGTAACATTTTGGGTGCTTTCAGATAGTAAAGTTAGAGAGCCTGTGAAAGCCTATGGATGTGCTCTAAAGGAGAAAGAGGCTTACTCCACTGAGAAATATGTCTACAATGTTTTATGTATTAGTGTCATCAGTTATTCAAGGCGCAAGACTTGGGGGGGGGGGGGGGGGGCACGCAGAAATTAGAGCTAACCAAAGGGAAGAAAAATATTATTTCAAGCTGGATATTTCCAGGTACGTTCAGCATCCATGGAGGAAAAAATAGGCATAATCACAGCAATTTATATAGCAGCAGTGCCCATTAAACTAAAAAATTAAGTAGAGGATTGTGTTAGCAGTGTAATTTCTCAAAGGTCACATTGGATCGTGTGGCACTCCTTTGGCACAGGGGCATGTTGGCAAAACCACTTCCCATTTGTGACCACTTCCCTCCCTGTACGTTTATTGCGCGTCTTTTTTCAAGTATGAAACTTGTGAAGATGAAGGGTTTTCATGAATGAATGAAAGAAAAAAAAAAAGACATACTAAACGTTCATTTGAAGCAGAATCTACTTTTCCTCTTGTGGGAGTTAGAGCTGTATGGAACCCTCCGGAGCATGGCTCTGCAGCTGTGTGCAGGAGGGTGCTCTTCGGCACTTCGGCTGGGTTGCTGAATGTGTTGCTCTCTGACCTGCATCCACCAGCAGATGCTGTAGATACCGGTACAGCTTAGTTAGAGGAGAAAGGTTCTTGCAATGAATGGATAGAAGAAATTGTGTGACGGACTTGAGAATCTTAAGTAACTTAGTCTTTACTGTTGTTTCTTTACAGCCATTACAATTAAGTGAATATTGTCTGTGGATGGAGTAGAAGCCATTTTTGTATAGCTGTGAAACATCTCGTGCTTCAGTCCCATCCTTAATGAAACAGCAATAATTCTTGTCACCAGTTTTGGCACTAATTTGCATCCTTTCTGGGGGAAGGAGACCCAAATAATTTAGACTAGCTTCCAGAGATGGTCTTGCACTGAATTTTAGGTCTTTGGCTTACATATGCAAACTCTGTGAGGTGTTACTAACACCAGCTACTCTTTCCTTTACTCTGAAGACTCCCTGTGTGTTGAGGGAAATGTGCCTTTGGAGGTGAACTCTCTTCCCAACAGTCGGTTGCTTTCACCAGTGGAGTGACTGGGAAACCATGCCTAGATGAACTGAATAGTGGAGTCTCGTTGAGGCATGTGTTGGACACCTTGACTTTTTTATTTTGATGCTGGCGTTTGCAAAGCACTCTGCAGAAGACCTGCGTCCTAAAGAACGTGAGCCCATGTGAAATGAGATGCCAGTTCCTGGCGCTGCAAAGTGCTTGAAGTTTGTGGAAACTGGGCTTCATAACCAAGTCCAGACAGATTCAGTCCAAGTAGGGACGAGGTTTCTGATTTTCTATTGTATTTCAGCTGTGGCCATCAGGTGGCAATCTGATCACTAAGATCATTCACTGTTCTGAAGTCACTGTTTGGGTGGGTGCCGTTTGGTGCTTTCGAGTGTCCTGTGTGATTTATAGATGTGTCTTCTAAGTTTTGGTCTGCACCTGGCTGTCAGCTTTCCACCCTGTCCAGGACAGAGAGAGCAGGCAGCAAAGCTCATGCAGAATTCCGAATGGAGTAAGGCAGTGTATAGTACAGGTACTTGTTATAATTTATCTGAAGTAAGTTATAGATGGGCAGCACAATATTCAGAGGTAATGAGCCCTGCCAGTTGTTGGCAGTGGCTAAGCACATACTTGCTTAATGTAAGTATTTGCACTCTTGGCTGGATTAGGCTGTAACATTGATGATTTGTTCCAGCTCTGCTGGTCTACAAATCGGTCATAAACATGACTTTCATTTTGCTGATGAAACATACTGAGTGTACAGCAAATAGAGACAGAATCCTGTCGCCCCAGAGTTAAAAATGTAGGCGGTCTTGTTTTCTGGCAGTGTGAAATATTCTGTGTCTTCTTTCTAATGTAGCACTGTATCTGGTGATTTTTTGTTTGATCGCTTTGTTTTCTTCCCTAGGGAGTGTTTCTAAAGGAAAAGTCATACAGCGTAGGAACCTCGATACGTTCCATGGAGTTGTAAGGGTGGTGGTGACATTCCTCTTTGGGTTGGAAAAGGTGTTTGGGGTCACCCACTGCTCTTCCTCTAGAGTCAGAAAAATGGAAATGAATCCCAGGGAAGTCCTGGCCTAGTGGGTATTTTCTGATGATACCTTTTCTATTATAATAGCCCAAGAACAGACAGTTCTAGACAACGCTACAGTTTTAATACCTGTATGCGCTTCTAAACTTACAGCTCAGAATGAGTTGCAACGTTTGACTAACTGACTAAAAAAACCTTTCAACAACCTAAGGAAAAAGAGTCTGTCAATCTATCACTGCATTGTTTCAGTCTTAGGTATGAAGTCACAATGCTGGGTGCATATTTATATTTTCTACTGTCTTGCTCACATTCTTTTCTGGGGCCAGAGATTCCAGGTTAGCTTCAAAGGCAAAGTGTGAGTTCAGTGGGTGCCTGTAATTCTTCTCCTTGTTGTGTAGAAAATGAAAATACTTGTTTTTTTACACATATTTTGCATTAATATGGACCAATTCAACAAGAGCATCCTCTGACCTGGCAGCATTGTGGACTTCAGCCTGTTGTTACCTTACGCACAAGTAGAAGTGAGGTGTTTCTGTGAACATCCCATTCTGGAGCTGTCTGCCAGATTTGAGCCTGGAAAGTCACCACGTGTCAGCAAACAGCACAGTGCCATGGAATATAACAACAGTGTTAGGGGCTCAGTCCCGTCGTCTCTTTGCTCTGAATATTCCCATTGCTCTCGATGGGAGTTCCAAGTACAGAAGGAATGTGGGATCGGGCCCAGTTTTATATTTATTTCAAGGTCAGTGCTGTTCAAGGCAGATTGTGCTTACTGATCAGACATGAGCAGTCCAATATTAATTCATTCTCGGTGTGTTTGTAAGTGTCCCTAGCGAAGGGGTTGGAGATGCTCTTTGCAATGCCTGTGAGTGTAGAAGGTGCTTAGTCATTTCAGATAAGCAGACATTTCCTTAGCAGAATATAATAATACTCTTAAGAAATGTATTAAAAAACAAATACAAAACCTACACCCCCCCCCCCGAAATCTAAGGCATTGTTTCTTCTAGCACCATTTCCTTTAACATCAGACTTTCTTTTTCTTTCATTACAGCTGCTAAATAGATTATTCATGAGATCTCTCATCAATACTAAAGCATCACTTTCATTGTTGCAAGAAACTCATTGGTGTCACACAGATTTTAAGCCTGTACCCATATCTGATTATCTGTGGAAATATCCTTTCAATGGGTCTTTTTATTGAGTAATTTTGCTAGTGAGCTTTGAAGGACTAATTTTAGTTTCATGACAATAACAATAAGGTCAAGTTGTATTTCTGTACTGCTTTTCACACAACCAGACATTCCAGAGTATTGAAATACTTGCCATTAGAAGAGGGACAGATGTAGGACAGCATGGTTGTCATCAGTGAATGGCCACATCCCACATGCAGCTCTCGAATAGCAGCCAGCTGATTTGTGTTGAAACTCAGCAGAAAGGAAGATTATTCCTAAACAAGATGTTTCTCTGCTCTTTTTTTTTTTCTTTTTTTTTAAAAAAACCAAACCAACCAGTTGTGTTGCATCTAGAGTAATCCTGAGAAGAGCAGTAAGGTCAGCAACTGGTGCAATAAGCAGCAATGGCAATCTAGAAGATTCCGCCGTGCCATGATTCTAGGCCTATTAGCAATGTGATAACCAGAAATTAGCGAGGTTTAATCAATATTGAAGAAGTAGTGTGAGTAGATGGACTTGTCACAGATGCTTCAGCTCCAATCAAAACTAAACCCCAGCTGCTGAGTTTGCCTAAAATCCCTGGAATAAGCATGAGCTGTGGAGAATATCAGCTAGTGCATCTGTGTGGTTTAGGGGGATCTCTGGAAGCTCTTTCCTAGCAGGGCTTACCGCTTCCGAGGCGGACTCAGAAGGCACGCTGCCCAGAGTTTTGCCCAGTGATGTTCTGGAGAAGGCAGGTAGCAATGATAGGAAGGGTGGATGAGGAGCTGTGCTGTCCGTGCACCCACAACCTCCAGCGGGTCCTGGCCAGATGCAGGCTGGCTGCCCCTTCTGCTGGGCAGCGCACGGAAGGAGCGACAGGTACAGGAGCAGCTCTGATTTTCTTTGAGAGCCCTGGCTGTTAATAAATACTATGTCAGAGCTATTGATCTAAATATTTGATTGTGGTGACGAACCCAGCGTGCATCCACATACCTGTTTGGTGATTCTGCTCACACGGATGCCGTATGGTATCTCTTGTATCAGAACTATCATGACCTGAAAACATTCTGTTTCATTGTCACCACATGCCCGTTGCCAGTCCTTGATAACTGATTTTAGCAACTAAAAAGGCAGGAGGAAAAGATGACCTGTGTTTCATGATTTCTCTTAAAATATGAGGTCAGTCACATACGGGTTCAACTTTGGAGTAAATTAAGTTTAATCAGAACCAGCCTGATTGTCCCATAGAAGAAATAAAATTACCAGTGTTCAGTAGCGAGGTGTCTTTATGCTCTACTTGTATCATTTGAAAATTTTCACAGGTTGTGCTCCAATAAACCTAGTTTTGCTTTTCAACTCAGTTGGAATTCCTATTTCTTAAGTGCAAAAGAGGCTAATCATAGAGTCGAATATAATTTGACTTGCTAATACTAGGAGAGAAAACATTTACAGCAACCACAAGTATTTTCAGGATTATGGAGTATATCATACTTATGAAAGCTTGTTTCTGGCTACATATTTGAGTAAGGAGGGTTGCACTTTTTAGCAGAGGAAACATTTGTAAGCTGTAGCAGGCAGTTCTCTGTATTTCTTAAAAGCTGGAGCAAAAAAATGTTGGCAAAGGAATGAAAATCCTCGTCTTTAGTGAAGTCTGCCACCAGGTTTCTTAGGCATGAACTCAGGAAAATCTTTATTAGGCATAAAAAAAAAAAATAGAGAAGGAGATGTGTCTTTCACACAGAAGGTATATTCTGAGGGTATAGAAGACGTGTAGTATGTATACCTTAAGTTGAGCCTTGCTTTTTCAGCTATTCTTCCCTGATGGTTTCTATTTGGCAGCAAGAACTGTCTTCCATGCTGCAGTGAAAACTGTAATTTTTGTTGGGTGCTGTTTCCCCCCCGATTACATCAGAGGTCGGTCATTAATATGCACTGTGGGAGTCCCTCTCATTTCTGCATGGTCCACAATGAGGCGGTTGTTGGACTTGTTATCATAGTGGAAACTACTGTGCAATGAAAGCACAGTCATGCTGCCTCATGTTTAATTGAGAGATGGCAAATCTGTTCCCAAAATACTTCAACTACTTGTATTGTATGACAAATGTGTTTTTCTTTTCCCCTTCATCTGTTTCCCTCCCCCACTTTTTTCCTTTTTGGATGAAAAAAAAGCTCCGTTTTCGTTACATCTGAATGTTGTAGCTTAGCAATTGACTCCTCTTGGAAAAATCCCCAAACATTATTGCTCTCCAAGTCTACCGTTTTCACCCTTTAAGCTTCCTATCTGTTACGTATTTCAGGCTCCCTGGGACTTGTGGTTACACCACCCCCCCACCCCCTTTTTTCTTTTTTTCCCTTTAGCATGTTGAGAACTGGTTGTGTAACTTGCTTCTCCAGCTTATTTCATGTTCATGCTGCTGTTTGGCATCACCACAGGTGTGTTCTGGTGGGACCTGGTTAGCAGGGATGATGCCCTTATGCCTCTAGCGGGTGAGACTGGCCACATGCGGAAGGCGGCCCTGGGGTACCACCTCTTGTCTGATGGTGTGGGACAGTCAAAAAAGGCCTGGTTCTCCGCTTGTTTACCCTGAATCTTCTTCACCTACCATAGCTCCGATGACTCTTTGTACTAAGAGTTGATGTTACGAAATGCCGGGGCCTACTGAAAGGTGCTTCCAGATCATGCATCACCACTTGTCTGATGGGTGTGCAAGAGAATTACTTTGGGTATCACTCATTTTTTGATCCAGAGCAGTTGTTCAGTCTATTCGTAATTCTCCAATTGCTGAAAATTATTTAACATTAAATTAATGAATTAGACCATCCCTATACCAGCTTTATTCCTGTCAGGTAGAATTTCCAGAATCAGAACTGCAGAGCTCAGCTGATTTTTTGGTCAGTACCCTGCTCAAAGCTCACCTTTTTCCAAGTCAGTTTGTTCATCCATCTCGGTTGCTTGCCACTTCTTTTGCACTGTTCCCTCTCCTAAATCTGCTTTTACATTTCAGTACACCTCTTTTACAAGTTCTGCTCTGAGACTTCCCCACTAGAATAATATTTTCGTGTGTAAGTAAGCAGTGTTTGCAATTCCTTGAGATGCTCTCCCTTTCAACAGATAGGATATCTTTTGTTTAGTGTTGAAAAAGTTGGGTACTAACAAACATCCCATTTTGCTCTGTGAGCTATGGGATTAGAAGGAAATAATAATCCACGCTGAGTTTCAATTAATGGCTGGAATTGTACACTACAAAGTTAATGCACTAGCTGATGGGAATATTTGTCTTTTTGTTAAATCAGGATTAATTTGTGATTTATAACTATGGATTTATTATGGGGTAGCTACAACTAACTTAAATGTAATGTCATGCGAACCATTTTAGCTTTACACAACGAACCATAATTTTCTTACTGACCGGTATTTTGGAATATTACTTAAACATTTTACCCAACTTTCTGTTAAAACTACAGTTTTCTTGCCAGCTGATCCCCCCCCCGCTCCGTATGTGCATGTATTATCGATTGTGCTTCAGATTGATACAAGGCATGTGAACGTGCATCACTCAGTTCAAACAGGGTATTCTAATGTGCTGATGTGGCAAAAAATTTGAAGATGCGTAGTATTTACTTTTTTTGTTTCCTAGTAGCTTTCAGGGAAGATGTCTGAAATTTACTTCTTAATCTCAAACCATTAGAGTAAAAATGCTCTTTGTTAGTTAGAGGGAAATCTCATTAGTGGTCTTTGTGCACTGGAAAGTTGGACCTAAATATGTATGTATATCATGTTTCAGATATAGGAAATAGAAGATACAAGAGCCCAATTCTGATAACTCTATGTTGAAATGATTGATGATGCCTGAAAAACTGTTCACTTAAATACAGCCTATGATGTTAAAATATTATACTTTCTTTGTATGATAAAGATTGTAAAATCTGTAAAAGGTCACATTTAGCACTAGGAATCCAGAGAGGTAAATGTATCCCAGAGATTAAGCCTGTTGTCTTTAGTAGAGCTCCTTTGATAAATTTATTTGATTTTATATATATAAACTAATTTATATTATTTTATGTATTATATATTACAATATATATTATCTATTATGTATATAAAATATGTATTATATTATTTATAAACTCACTGGGTTTAGCACTTGCTTGGATGATCCTGGCATCCTCTAGCCAGTTCTAATATAGAGAGTTCAAAAAAGTTGTTAAAAACCCACAGATGGTCCAGTCAGGAGTCTTTAAGGGGTTGGAAACACACATTTCAGTGAAAGATATTCTATCCTATGTAGCTCATTCAAGAGGTTAAGAGGTGACATCCTCAGAAATTGAAAAGGGAGAGATGCTGAATGCGGAAGGTAAAAAGGAGGCAGACGGCTTGGCAGGGAGAGAGGAGACAAAGGGGCTTCTAATTCTCCATTAGCACTTGCTGTTGAACTGTGTGCTTCGTGGGGGGGGGTGGGTGTTGTACAAGCCCTTTCCCCTTAACGGTTATTGCTACTGGGCAGGAGCCTCACAGTGCGGTGTGACGGTGGGGCGGCGTACCAAGGCTTGCTGGCCATTGCTGGGAGATCTTAAAGCAGGGCATTTTTTCAGCCTCAAACATAAGCAACGTACCACCTTTTGATCTTGAAGATGGAAATAATTCAGAGGAGTCCCGTGGTCTAAGTAATGTAGGAGGTTGTGTGGACTTAGCACAAATCCTCTTTTCTGTCCTTAAAATCTATCAGTGCTGTACCTATTTGCAGATCTGTTGGTTGTTTATGGTACATCTCTGCCTCGCTGCATAGGGGCTCTCTAGTGTGGCAGGCCAGCTTGGCTCAGGAAATCACACCACCAGGGTTTTATAGTCAGAACACAGATGCTACAGTGGATAAGAGAGAAACTAGTGACGTGGGGTTTGGTTTTTGTTTGATACAGCAGCTTGTGTTTTTATTTTTTTTTATGCTCACCCCCAAATTGCTTCTTTTGTTTGCCCAAAGAATGTTTCAGAATGATCGCTACAATTATAAACCTGTAACATCAAACCTTAAACCCCCTGAAAATGTCAAGATTTTTAAAGTGGAAATAATGTACTATTGTGCAGCATATTTTTGGAGTCCTAAAAAGAACTCAAGTTCTTGATTTTCCAGCAAGCTAGGAGAGACTGATGGGAAACACTTGCGTTACAGCTGAGGCCTGGTTAGCTGTGACCGTGGGCCTGTGTTTGGATTGCAAACTGTGGCAATACTTTTACGAATTACTCTGCTCTATTTTTTTCCCCAGTGAGTGGACAAACCCAGTCTCATGTATTCCTATGCAGTATAGGTGTTTGTGAGGTTAGAAGGCATTTTTTCAGACAGGAACTGTAATGGCAGTCTTGCCAACTGAAGTATCTCTCCTTTCTGTTGTATCTTTGGAGTAAGGAGGTTGCTTTCCTCATGAAGGTGCTTGGCTAAGACCTCTGAGGTTCATTTTCCAGCTGTGTAGCAACCTGTTTATTCTCATACGGCTATGTGTCTCACCTGTAAGACTCTGTAAACTATTTCCCCTTCTGTCTCTTTGTAAATTCTTTGAAGAACGAGCTCTCTTCTAAGCAGGGCTGGTTCATCAGACTGAATAGGAGCTTTCAGCAGTGGTGTCACGATAATAGCTGCATTTCATAGGAATAAGTGTATGCCAAACACAAGCACGTCAGAATGTGGTTTGAGTGTGGGAATTTCACTGTGTACAAGTCCAAGGAAAAGTTGGTCAAAACCCAGAGTTTTCTGTCTTTGGGGAATTTTGTAAAAAAAGTAATAAGTTTTTTTTAAAAAAATCATCTTACTTCTGTAATCACAACACTTAAATTTCAGAATTTGGTGTGGTCAGGAAAGCAAAGGAGGAAAGGGGATAATTAACTTTGAAATGATTGGAGTGTTTGGTTCCGAAAACAGAAAAATGAAATGTATTTTTGCGTTCTGAGATCTGATGTCCACTCAGCTACGATTCCCTGCAGCCCTGTGACAGGGAGGGAAGAGTCCAAGCAGAGCTCCAGCTGTGTTCTCCAGGCTCCTGATGTGGAAATGCGGCTGAGTCTCTGTTAGAACAGCAGGTCCAGGGACTTGTAGGAGCCCATCTGCACAGCATGGAATAGCTGGAGGAAGCCCTAAGAGTCCATATGGCGAGGCTACCTTGGAAGATTGGCCTCTTTGGTTGACACATACCTGAACTTGGAGGAAATGTGGCAGTTTCTTAGCAGAACTGCACCCAGCAAGCAGAATTCTGCCGTGAAATCACTGAAATGCATGTCTGAATGAAGCATTTTGGATTTGACAGACTATCATTTTCCGGTTAAAAGTATTTTTCTGAAAACTTCTTAGTCAACTATTTTTCTGAAAACTTCTTAGTCAACTGCTGTGCTCACAGACTTTTTTCTTTATTTAGTTTTCTTTCGGTGCATTCTGGTAAACATATCTCAGATTATTTGTTTTTGGCAAGTAATGGAAGAGCAAGGGATGTTTGAAGAATACTTTTAGCTTGTACAAGCCAGTATCAAACCAGAAAATGGATACATGTTCTTACAGTTTAATAATGTAATTGACTTGTAATCTGTGAAGTGTAATAATTTGTTGCTGGAAAATGAAGCTTAAAAATCCTTGCAGGATTAAGGGCATTTACTTTGTGTGTGTGTGTGTGTGTGTGTGGTGTGTTTGTTTTCCCCAAACACACACGCGCACACACACACGCTCCCATCCTATCCTCTGAACCAATTTGATTCCCACTCTTTTGTAGTCACTGAGCTGAACAGTGCTGTGATCATACTGAAGATGCTAAGCATGAAAGATTTGATATGGTATTTCTAACTGGATGGCAGTTACCTATTCTGGCTACTAATATTAAGTCCTTATACTTAAAATTTTGCCTTTATTCTATATACATCCCATTCAAATTTTCTTAAGTGTTTGTGTGGGTTTTTTCTACTACCTTATACCACTGAAGAAGTTGAGGCATAGGAAAAACAGCTGCAGTTTTGCAGATGTTTTGTGGAAAGACCACACAAATCATTATTTTAAAAAAGGAAAAAAGAAATAGTGACTCGCCTCCGAAATTCTTACATCCTAATAGTATGAAATTAAATAAGCATTTTAGGCCTGTGTTTTTAAGTGCTTGGGTTTCTTTTTAAAGAATAATCTTATCGTACTGCTTGGGTTCATCTGTTCCTGTCTAGTTTCTGAGATGTTGTGTGGCATAGAAGAGGGTACAGCCTTTCCCTAGCCCTTTGACCGTTGTTGCACTGCTGCAAACCAGATCCTTGTCCTGTGGAGTTCAGTGAAACAATATCTGTACTGTGGCTGGGAGTGTAGCTTAAAATGCTCACTGTTCGAGCACTTAGGACACATTAGCTCAAAGTAGTGTTAAAAACTAGCGATGCTTTTGTTACACTTGAAAAGGTACATTGCTGAGACGTAGCTGGAAGGTCAGATCAGGCACCGCTTCTGTTGTGTGACACATTGAACCCAAGAAACCCAAATACTAGGCAAGCAGTTCTTGCCAAACGTAACTCAGATTTTACCTTAATTTCTCTTTTATTTCCTCTACAAAATATACTGAGCCAGTTAAAACAATAAATGGTTACAGGGAACCTCGAACACTTCTTCTGTGTTTTCTTCCCTCTTTTTGTTATTGAAAGACAGCCCCCCCCCCAGTAGCCCTGATCCAGTATGCCGGGGCAGGCCGGCAGTTAGCTTCCATCTCATCCTTCAGGAGCACTGAATATTGTGCAACCAGCAGGATTATTCTTACCTCAGTTCCACCTGAGTTCTGTAGGTGAGGATTATCTTTTTTTCTGCCACTACTTTTATCCTTAAAGCATGTGAACTAGGCTTTATGAAACTTTGTCCCAAGAAGAGATTAACTGATGTTCACGTGAGTATTTCAGTGTGTTTTGTTCTGCTGTTTCCCCTTTTAGGTGACAGCGAGATTGTAAATAATATGTACGAGACCGACCCTGATCTCCTTGCTGGCGAAAGTGCAGAGGAGGAAACAGAGGACAGTATTATGTCCCCCATTCCTGTCGGACCTCCATCACCCTTTCCCACCAGTGAGGACTTCACTCCCAAGGAGGGCTCACCTTATGAAGCTCCCGTCTACATTCCTGATGACATTCCAATCCCACCAGATTTTGAACTCAGAGAATCTTCGATTCCAGGGGCAGGGCTAGGGATTTGGGCCAAAAAGAAGATTGAAGTTGGGGAAAGATTTGGACCCTATATGACAGTACAAAGGAGCACATTAAAGGAAACAAACTTTGGATGGGAGGTAAGCGTGCTGAATGTGCTAATCACATTCATTTGTCTTCTGTGCAAACTGTTCATAAAGCTAGACTGAGTCCCGACTGGCCTGGGGACACCAGTAGTGGCTTTGCTAATGCCGTATTTCCCTGCGTTATTTTGCATCCCCGAATACCTGCAGTATTTAAAAAGCAGCAGAAATCCTTTTTAAGATAGCTTCTTGGGCTACAAATACTGCCCTAGCACCATTTTGGAAGGTTGGTTTTAAGTGATGTTGGGTCACTTCTTAAAGTGCTTGTCATTTTCAAATTGTGTTCAGAACTTGTCACAATGGAAGAAATATGATTAGTCGCATCATGTTTTGTAGTTGGGTGTGTTACCTTTGACTTCCAGTCCATGTTAGCTGTGCAGGCGTTATTAACTGGTCATAGAAAAATAGCATGTACCCATTAACACTCTAGATGTTCTTGAGTTCTTGTTCTGCAGCAAAGATAAAGAAATGTGAAAGTCATTTTCCCCTAAGAGCTAAACAAAAAACAATCTTCAATGGGAAAACCAGCACTATCCCAGAACTCCTGTCTTTCTCCCTGCTTTTCTGGGATTGTTCCAGAAATCATCTTACTCTCTTCTGCTCCTATATTCTTCATTTGAAAATATCTCTACCCCTACTAATTACCATCAATTATAGTAGATTCTGTGAACAGTGAAACATAGCCTAGGATTTGTGCTCTGTGTCCACAGCCCTATCCCAGTGCCTCCAGTGTCCGTTATAGAATACATAATTGCTTCTCTGTTGTAGCCCCATGTCCACACCAACACTGCAACACCCGTGATGGGCATCAGATCTGCTGTCTTGTCTTGAGAAAGGGCTGCATCTGGGGAAGCTGGTTCAGGCTCACGTGCTATTTGAGGGCTAGCCCTGTCCATCCAAACACGCCGAAGGTGAATTTTACCTCCCTTTTGCCCGGGTGAAGCAGTAACTTGGCCTGTTTCCTCCACCAGCCACTAACTGACATGAAGCCACGGTTTAAAAGCTATTTGAGTACAGAGGTGAGAAGCAACTAAGGGATAAAACTGTAGGACTTATCATGTGGGCAAGCCAACAGTGCAATCACAGCAGCTCTGTTTTCTTAGAAAACAAGGTCAAAAAGGCCAAACTTAAGCATTAACATTTTAAATTGTGTCTGATTATATTTACACTCTTGATTGTGAAGCCTGAAAAATCAGTGAGCAGTTTGATCCTGTGAAGCCCAAAGAAGTATGTCCAGATGTTTTAGTTTACTTTTTTAATTGTCCAAAGTGCAGAAAAAAAGCAAACCCCACTTGCTAGAAAACCAAAACTCAGTCATGTTTTGTTGTTCAGCAGTAGGAAGTGTCTGAATGAAGAGCTAAAACCAGAGTTTGGTTAAATGGCAGAAGTTTGCTTTTCTCTCTCTCCTAATGCAGGGGAAGAAGGGAAATTCAACAGAGTTTTGATTCCCTGTCCCCCCTGCCGACGACATTGCTTAGAAGTTCATCTTTGTGTTAGCTTCTCTTCTTGTGAATATCATGACAGAACATTTGATTAGTATTACTGTATTGGCTTCAAAACACGGGGATTTTTTGGAAAAAAACCCATCCCTGTAAATACACTGGAAACACTTGCCTGTTTCAGGGAGGCTGTAGTTGTAGGGCAGCTTGAGGTTAGCTGATGCACTGATCACTTTAAGGTCTCTCTGAGACAAAGCACAATTTTCCTCTAGGAATATGAAATATTTATTATTTATAGGCTGCAATGTGGAAGTGGCTCCTACAGAAAGGTGAAGTCTCTTTTTCTGAACCTAGATTTTATAGGTGGCATTTGTTGTTTGGTGTTTTGTTTTAAGGTTGATTTTTTGGGAACAAAAGTTCTATCCTCCTTGGCTACTAGAAGTAAGATCAAATTTGAAAGGCAAATCTTTTTTTCTATGACCTTGGCAAAACTTTGTCCTTGTATTTCTGATAAAAGTTTGTATTTACATTCATGTTTTTAAGAAATGTTCCCTATATCCATTCTGCACTGAGTGCCAGGCCTGATACAAGCCGTATCTATTCACTTCGGTCTACGTTGACTTTGTGATACTGTTTATTTTTGTAGCGTAATTGAACAAACTTTCTTTCTCTGCGGTCCTTCTCGCATTCCAGCGGCATTCTTTTGTTCTCTGATTCGGCCCGTATGTTTCATGCCTGAAAGGAAGGACTATGTGTCCTCCATCAGATGTCCTCAAACACTGCCTTCGACCCGCCCTGACACTCTCTCTTTTGACCTTGCCTGCACTTGCAGACACCTCTTGAAGTTTTCCACTTTAAAGGCAGTTCAGAAACCCATTTTTAGTCACTCGGTACCTTGTCATTTCACCGGGGAACAACGTACATGGATACCTTCGTGTGCTAAATGGGAATTAATGTAATCAATACTGTCTGCTTGTGGGTTGGTTTCTGAGCAGTTTCCTTTGTGTGTAAGGTTGAAAAGGCCTTAAAGAGATGTTCAAGGCAACTTGACATGATGTCACTAGGAATGATGCTAGGAAATTGTAACTTGGGCTATGTTTCCGTCCTCTGTTAAGAAAACTTTAGTTGGCAGACAACCGGCAGCAAGGGAAAAAAAGAAAAGGGAGGGTTTTTTTGTCAGCCTGTAACTTGTTGACTAGACTTTTGCCTCTACGTGTTGTTTCTTACAGTAGTGATAAATCTAACAGATCTAGTTTCTGTAGCATTCCTTGAGAAGTGTTCCTCATGCTGTTTGATGTTATTCTTTGACAATACTTCTCTGTAACCTGTCGTTTTGACTTGCAGTGACTTGAGAGGTGAATGTGGTTGTAAGACTTCTTACACGTGACTCCTTATTGCTGGTTAACGAGATATTACCATTATACCTGAAGTGCCTGTCCTAGTAGTTGTATTAGTATTTGTGCTTCAGGAAAGATGTCTGTGCTTCACACCCAACCTTCTTATCTATTCATGCTTCTCAGTTCATTTTCTATGGTTTATACTCTTGATAATGCCACTTCTCTGGACACCCCAGCTCACGCCCTCAAATCCTAAAAACCTCATGTTTTTTGTTTGTTTGTTTTTAATAGTCGTCAGTTCCTTAATTTTAATAGTGTTTCTGCCTTTCGCACAGAAAGTTCATGCCCTTCATCACAGGAAATTTGTTGTCAGTCTTTGACTAAACAAAGAGTGCCACTAGAAGTGGAAATATCTAAGAATGCTTTACATCACATTTTAAAGTGGCCTTTCATTAGCAACATCTCAGTTTTGCTAGAAAACTGTTGTTTATGGTGTTGTATAGGATGCATCTTTGTGCTGAAAAATGCCTATCTGGCTTCTGAACATGGTCAGTGTGCAAATTTCTTAATGGGTTTGGACTTGTGCCCATCTGTAATGGGCCCCCATCTGCTGTGGGTAGCCTCAGGCGTGAAACAGTGTGGGGGGACGCTGAAGTAGGCTCTTTATGTGTAGGTGTGTAGGAAGGCATGGCTTTATTGCTGTTCTGTGGATTTTTGTAGTTAAAGCTTAGGCATGCTAATTCAGCGTATTAAAATACAACACAAATTTAAAAATGCTTCAGTTTGTACTTCACAATTAAGATTGGTTTCTTCTAATTTCTGTAATTAAAAACATCCATTGGGAGGGGGGCTGGAAAATGGGCTGCTGAGGGCTTTGATTTGAAAATGGGTCTCTCTCTTCTGTCCAAGGCATTAATGCTGCAGAAATAGCTTTCTCCTTTCAAACTTCAATAAGACTAGATCTGTGAAAATTAAAATGAAACAAAACAGTTAACTGTGTTTCTTTGCAGTCTGCAAGAAACATGGGCTCCTGTTTGGAGGCAGCGGCCAGCTCTTTTTTTTTTTTTTTTCACCTGAACTGTTTGATCCAGACCTGGCTCTGGTGTAAAACATCTAGCTCCAGGAGGTAAAAGAAGAATGTTCTTTGCTGAAACTTTCAGCTTTACTCATTATTTCTCCTAATAGCCTAAAACGTCATAGAGAATACAGAATGCTGTGTCTTACTTGCCGTATCTTGAAAAAAAGATACGTATTTTTTTTATTATAGATGTTTTTCCTTTTAGTCAGACTGGAGGGACTGGGTTAAGACTGGGTGAATACATGTCCTACTTTATCTGCAGCAGGTCTTTACTATCTTGTTTCTTTGAATGTTTTTCCTCCAACATTTGCTTTGTGGAATATGTTGTAAAAAATATTCTTTAAATTAAACCACACCTATTATTCAAGGGCTTTTTTAACATGGGATGACAGTGAGTGATTCATGCTCATTTCATAAAAATAAATGAGATGTGTCGGTCTTCCGGCCCCCACCCCCTCACAGGGATGATTCAGTAAGTGCTTGTATAGGATGGTGTGCCGTGTGTTTTCCCTCTGTGCCTCATTCCCTGACACTACTGTGCTGGTCATGTTTATCTACCTTTTTTTCCTTAAAAGACACCACCCAAACTAAAAGCCTTGTGATTATTTAGTGTGACGTGATTGCATTTCTGCTCTGCTCTCCTGATCCTATTACTTCCTTGCCTGCTGACACAGAACATACCATTCAGAGTACCCCAAATAAATCACAGCATGTTTTCACTTTATTGCCTCTGGGACCTAAAAAAAAAAAAAAAAAAAAAAAAGGCGTAATGATTTTGATCACTTTGTTGAGCAAATAGTGATATTTATCATAGCACTGTTTATTTTGCTAATTGAGAGAAGAATGGGAATCACATCCTGGAGAGAAATATAGCAACTGAATTCCAGGGAATTTGGAAACAATCAGATACGCTTTTAGCTCAGTTTGCTTCACAGGGTAAATACCATTAATAAAATTTAGTTATTAGTTTCCTTGTTTTGATTTGTATTTTAAGAGAGGTTATTTCCTGAAACACAAGAGACTTCTCTTACGCTAAAGTGTAAGAGGCAGGCTTCTTCTTTACATATGGAAAATAAGTGCTTTCATTTGATACTTTAGGGTGAAGATATAAGCTGTCCCATGGAAGACAAATAACTGTGGAAAAAATAAGAGCCGGCAGCTAAGGATGCAGCAGACATTCTTGGCTTCACATCTGTGCCAGTGGAAAACTCTGCTGTTTTTTGAACATGCTTTATAGTGTCAGTGATTCATAGTAGTTCAACCTCCCTGTTCCCACAAAATAGAATATTGAAATTTTGGTGGGGGGGTGTCTTTTGTGTTTATTTTATTTATTTTTTTTTTAAATACTTGTGAGTGCCAAGGGAAATTTATTTCACACGACTGGCTTTGAGTGCTGAGAGGAGAATTATATTGTATTTCCTGGAGTCTTAAAAATATTAAAAAAGGAAGGAGACTCTAAGCATTCTTCTAGCAGTGATGGTTTTGCCGTGCTTTCCAGTTAAAAGAACATGAGGCTAAATTCCTTCAGTTCACTTTAAAGGCTGATACGTTTTGTTAAAGAAGCATGTTCTTGTCTGTCCTGTTTCTTAACAAAAGATGCTAAAAGAAGTATGAATCCTTTAAATGAGCAAAGAAATCCCAAAACCTGTTTGCACTCATCTCTTGCTAATGTTCTTTTAGCTCTTAGACTGAAAGGATGTGATGACATTTCCTTGTAGTTTTTCTTCATGTGTCTTCTGATTCATTCATTTTCTCTGGCCTCTGCCTTTCCCTTTGGCTTGAGAATAATGTTACTGTAACAGCTTCTATTGCTCAGGGTAAGAGCTTATGAATTGCTGTTTTCAAAACCACATCTAATGCTCTTGCAGGGAATGAGCAGTCTTGGAAATTGCTGAAGAGTGGTGTGCATGGCCATTCCCTAGATGGAGCGTGTTACCTACGCAGAAAACATTTCCCATGCAAGATTACTTCACAATTTCTCAAAGTTTTGTTTGGCTAGAATAATTCTGAAAAAGAAAGAATCTATGGCTTCATAAGGTAAACAGAACGTGAGAGCACTCTGGGACCTCCCAGATATGCTCTTAGCCACTAGTAGTTGCTAGTGGGCATCTGTAGTTAGAATTTATATATATGTGCATTATAAAACTGCAGGTAAACTTTTGCTTTAGACTGAAAATGGGCACGTAAGTGAAAAAACTAACCTCAAGGAGGACAAAAAGCTCACTGAACTCTAAATATTGTAAATACTCTGTGATTTTGGGCCAGCAAAGTTGCTCAATGTTATATGTGCTAGATACTGTCCCCTTTCCAGAGGACAACTGTGGTGAGAACAGCAACACTTTAATTTGCTCCACAATACATGGCCTTTGTTGTGGTGAGGAAGGGGAAGGAGTTAGCTTCCAGGTCCTGTCAACTATTGGGCTGTTTCCTATGCCTGGTATTAAAAACATGCCAGTAGGCACATGCTACGGGCTTTTGATTCAGAAAAAGAAGCAACAAAGAAAAAGCAGGGAAGTGTGCAGGGGAGCTGCTTCTTGTATCAAAGGCAAACCCCCATTCTCTACAACTAAATCTGTTGGGGGGTGGAGTGTAATTTATTAATTTCAACCCTGGATACAAATGAAAAATGCTCTCCGTGACATCCAAGTGAAATGACTGAAATTTGTACCATTTTTTGATGTTTCACCAAATGCTTCAATGTCAGGGTTAAAAGAGTAAGCCTTTTTTAGGCCCAAGAATGCCAAGATATCTTGCTCTATCTTAGGCCCTTCTCTAAAACATGGGTATATAAGGAATTAAGAAAAAAAAAAAAGAAGAGACAGGGGAAGGGAATGACTAAGAATACCTCCTGATATTTCTCCTTTATTTCCATAAGGGGTAATAACTCATGAGCAATCCGGCAGAGGGCACTTTCTTTAAATAGAACATTCTGATTCACAAGCAGAAAAAGGAAATAAATATTTTCTTTTCGTCTTTGAGAGACATCCATGAATATCAACTTCTGAAACAGTATTTTATCATCCACACTTAAAAAAAAAAAAAACCCAAAAAAAAAGGAGAGAGAGAAAGAAGAAAACGAGGAAAAGAAAATCCCACAAAAAGCTCAGCGGTGACCACAGGGTTTGAAAAATAGCTCTTCTTCTTGTTGAAAGCCTTGCAGAACACAGGGCACTACTTTCTCTGGAATGTTAACCTATGTAGAAATCCAGCCTTTATTTTGTCTGTTCCCAGAAAAGCCTGGCTGATGGAGCATTGGAACACAGTAGGCTTTTGTAAAGGAAGTGATCAATAAGTTAAGAGTTAAAACATAAATATACATGGGGCTTTAAAGGACACATCACTGTGGAGTCTTCCAGTTGCAATTTCAGAAGGTGGAAGCAATGCAAAATAACTTGCTTTGCTGTTCATAGGCTGCTTCTGCATGGTAATCACAGATGTGTTTGCTGTTTGAGAAGACAGCACTTGTGCTACTTAGTAGTAGGTGTGATAGTATGGCACCGAGGACTCCAGCATGAGCTAGCCATACCAGAATGTACCTGAGTTCTCCAGTGACCTTGGGAGGTGTCTTCGAAGGTCGGAGCTGCTGCCGCTTTCCTACTTAAAGGTAGGCTATCCACACCTCTCTAGTACGGTCCTTGCTGCGTGAGGGACCCTGCCAGCCAGGTTCAATGTTTTATGTGTTCACCCAGTTATTTTCTGGGGTCCTTTTTCTGCGTAGCTTATCCCTAGCCCCTGAGTCCCAGTGACCTTGTGCTAAGACATTAGAGACAGTCGTTACTCAGCTTTGAGGTAAGGCTTAATTACTTGGAGCTGTGTTTAGACTCCTAAGGTTTGTGACATGAGCAAACCTTTCAGTGAACCTCATTTGAGTTGCTGGTTAAACATGAAGTCTGAAGGTTTTAAATTAAATTTCTTTGCTTCAATCTGTATGATACAAGAAGTAGCAACAGTGAATTTTCCAGAATAAAATGTTCTGTTAATTACTTTCAGAGAAAGGAGAAATCACATTCTCTGCATAATTTGGCACTGCCCTCCTCTCCCCATAGCAAATATGGAGCAGCACCGCAGGTTTGGAGAACTGCTAAATGTAGCAACTCTTACTTTGTGGTATTTAGCACTTGACACATTTTGGCACTTTGATTGCTCCTTACTTGGCTCTGGAAATGCAAGTGGGTTACCTTTTTGTATACAGTGATGAAAACGACCCCTTTGGTCTGTGGTTCTTTCTGAAGTAGTGGGATGTAGGTGGGTCTTTGGTTTTCACTGTTGACGTATTAGTTATTCATCCTTTCCTTTTTTTTTTTGGTGTATTTCATCACAGCAAAATACTGGGACCTGTACAAAATGAGACAGTCTTTGTACTGAAAGTTTACAACTTTGGAATGCAGGACCTGTTTATCCAAGGAAGGTGCGAGGCTAAGTTTGAGTCACATTTAGAAACATTAATGGAAGAAGCATGTCTGCAGGAGGAGGGCTAGTGGTCAGACAAGGTGGCCATTGGTCAGTCAGAGTGGAAGGAGTGTGTCCATGCATAGGGATGTCTTTGAAAATTTTATTACTAATCGTGGGCTTTGTTTCTCGAGTTGTGGCTAAGGCCAGCTGCTTTGCAAATTGTCCTTGTAAAATACCCACCTCGACTGGTTTGTGCATCTCTCATTTCCTAGTTCTCTCTGTTCTCTCTGAAAGCAAACAGATAAGAAGATCATCAGAGGCACAGGCCTAAGTGGAAGCTGGTTAGCTAATTGGGTTCCAGACTGGTAACAGTATGCTGTGACCATTTAATGTGTTTGCATTGATCAGAGACATGCACATTCAAGTGGGATGAGTAAATAAAGGAGAGGCATCTCTCTTGCAAGGGAAGTCAATCTGTGTACACATCAGGAAGCACAGACGAGAGAGCGGTTCGTCAGAACTTGCCATCACTCACTCTCTTTGCCCTAGAAATACACAAAATGTGCTTAAAAAAGGTAAAGTGCTTTGCACTGAAGAGTATTCTCACCCAGACACCCTGCCTGTGCGCGCTCTTTAGTGGGGCTTATTTAGGCTGCTCTTGGCAACATGTTGCGAGCGAAGTAAATCTCCAGCGTGTCCTGGAAGCAATGTAATGTACAGTAAATGATGCAGTAGTTCAGAAGCCCTGATCTTTAAGAATCAGCTTTGTGTTTAATGCATTTCATAACCTTTCTGGTATAGAAACGGCAACGTTCGGCCCACTCATGCCTGCATTTGTACTGAGGCAGTTTGTTCCACACGCAGAAGTGGGTATTTTCTTCCTTTTGATCTGATTAGCAAGCAGTATGTTTCTTCACTTTCAGATAATGCCTGGGCAAGTCATTGCTTTAATTGTACATCTTATTGTGTCATCCCTCTTCAATCATGTTCAAAAATACCTACATTTCACCCTTGTCCCCCACCTCCCTTTTCCCATTTAGATCTCACTGAAGTCCATTCTACCTTATCAGCACAGTAATTTCATGAGCAGAGCTAGGATTTCTGCCGTTTAGGCCCCGGCCATTGTCTGTCGCAGCTGCAGTCAAGATAAACCCTCACCCAGAACAAAGTTGGAATGACCTTTTACAAGCAGAATCTGCCTTGTTTCCCTCCAGACTAATTTATCAGCCTTCATTTCAGCCTAGTCTCTCAGCAGAGGCCTGAAAGAACATTACAGAGAGCATGAATGAACAGGGGGATTAAGATGCTTGGCTAGTCCCTCTTTTTCCTCAGACACCTTCTGGATTTACTGAGATGTAAGCTGTAAATGACCGTAAGTGGTGAACTGCCTTAAACTTGGAGTAAGGGAAAGGGAAGGAGCCGGGGGGTGGGGTGGGGGGTGAATCACCAAAGCCAAATGTTTGGAAAAGGAGAGTGATGTTGGGAACTGGATAAACCTCCTGTCTTGAAGTCAGAAAGTGGTAGGTCTGAGCAGTAACGGAGTCCCCCGGCTCCGCTGACCGTTGCAGGGAGGGCTCCTGCTTGGTAGGCCAGTCTGTCCCCACACGAGGGGCAGGGAGGGGGGACAGCCTGGGCAGAAAACTGCCCCGCAGGGAGAGGGGCTCCAGCTTTTTCAGAACTGCTAACAAGGGGGTCTTGCAAATTTAAATCCAGTTGCTTGATTTAAAGCAAATTTTAAAAACTGGATTACATATGTGTGTGCTACCAGTATTTTTGTGCAGCAGACCAGCAAAAATGTTATTGGGAGCATGATTTTAATGCTGCAAGAGCTGTAGTTTTTTTAAAGTGAACTTGACAAGTGTCAAAGAGCCTAGTGTGAAAGAAAAGATCCACTTTTACACTTTTAGCTGGCAACAGCCATAGTCCGAAGGACGTGCTGTAAGCAGGGAAATAAATATTTGTCTCTTGCAGGAGGGGAGGGTTTTCAGCTATAGTCTGGGTGAACAACCTGCCTCTACAACATGGGTGGTTGTTGTTAGCTTTAGCGGAATTGGGTAATTCCACCCCTGATACCATAAGACATCAGGTATCTTTTTAGTGCTTACACCTTTTAGCTTTCTTCATCTTTTATATAATGCACGAAAGGGTTGTTTAACAACTTTGAAACATTACTGTTAAATCACAAGCTGCTCAGTTGAGGGGGGCGGAATCCTTGTCTGTAAAACTTGAATCATTGTGGTGGATTACTTTAATTGAGTTGACTTGAAAGCTTTTGCAAGGGAAGAATTAAACACAGCTCCAGTGATTTAGCCTTTGATATTGGTAGCGGTGGTTATTACCGGTGCTGTATTACTGCATGTGTGTCTTCTCCCGTCAGTCGAGGAACACAGCCGAGGCACAAAGGCAGGCTGGGAACCTGCCGGCGATGCTCCCTTTGGAGCCAGGTGTGCAGTCCTGCTGCTGTGGGGTGGGTCGGGGGGGGCTGGCCAAGTGGTGGAAATGTCTACATAGAAAAATGTAATGCAAGCAGATTTTTCACCCTCGGTAGATTATTTGAGCTTCTGGTATATTTGAATGTTTTGGAATGTTTCAGCTTACAGTGAAAAAGAAGTAAGAGGCGAAGGATGGAATGAATGGCGGGTGTGGGGGGAGTGTGGAAGCAGTCAAGTGAGCAGCAGGGCAAAAACATACTGAAGAACCAACCTGTGAAATTCATGTGGCAGTGTCAAGCAATGGTGAACATCAACCGCAAGATGTTTAGAAGCTGGATGCAGATAAAAGACCAATGTTTTGAAATTATTTTAAGGTTATGAGGAGTTTAGCGTATTCACTGGACAAGCCTGGCATTTTGGCTATGAGAATTTCAGATCTTCCTGTGACTGTACATACCAAAAAACCCTACTGCAATTAATTGGTATTTTCCTTTCTGAGCAGTAAAAGCCCTCAAAATGCAGTGACTTGTGATTATAACAGAAACGTCTAGGTTTTTCTAAAGCTTTGGAAGACTTCTGATTTAATTTAGATATTTGGGTGAAAGTTCAGGCTGTGATTGCTTTGTATCTTCTGTGTGGCTAACCCCTATTTGTGCCTTGCCAGTCTTTTAGCTAGTAATGTGGAAGTCATAGGATTTCTAGAGTTGATGCAATCTTTTTTGCTCTCAGTAGCGGGTATGTTTAATCTCTTATTGAGAGAGCTTAATAATGCAAAAGTACTATACTGTTATGAAGCTTGCACCATGTTATATGTTTACTTGCATTCAAACAAGAGGTGTGTGTATCTGCTCTCGTAAATACTAACCAAACTGTTGTTCAAAGTACTGATTTACGGACACTTCCACTCTCAGAAGTTAACTGTCTTTTGCTATTCATAAGTGCTTAATATCATCTCCAAAATGAATTTCAGCAGTGTGGAAGGGAGATAAAAAGGCTGTCTTTCTGGAGAGTTGTTGAGGCAAAATGCAGATAGTTACTTATAATGGGAGAGATTATTTTTGGCTTTTGTCCAGTTTCCTGGGAAATGGACAGAAAGAAGCTTAATTTCTTGTAGTCCACTGCAGCTGTGCTTAGGTTTTAATAAACACACAAGCTTGATTAAAAAAAAAAAAAAAAAGGAATCCAGGAAGTTCAGATTCTTGTCAAGTTGTCTATGTTCTTTGGAGGAGAAATTGGGTTTTACTGCTAAGTGGACTAGCAGTACGTCACAGACATAAGTTAAGCGTCAGGGATGGTGCTGACCGAAATGTCAGTAACCCTGCAAAACTTAGTAAGTGAGCGAAAACAGTCACAGGTTAACTTCCATTTACATACGTGTAAGGTCATGTAATTTAGTGGAGAATAATCTAAGCTGTGTCTGTGCAATGCTGAACTTCAAACTGGCAGAATGGAGGGAGGAGAGCTTGCAGTCTCTGCTGACAGAGCTGTGAAATCATTGCCTCAGTGTGCAGTGGCAGCCAAAAAATAGTCAACAGTACACGGGGCTTACCAGGAAGGATGTTGAGTAGAAGGCAGAGGACATCATTGTGCTGCTGTATAGATCGTGGTGGGCCTCCATCTTGCAGCTGTGGTGTGAGGAGAGGTAGAGCAGAGCTGGGGAAAAAACAGGGGAGGGACACTGAAATTTCCCAAGGACTGAACAACTTTTCTAGAAGGAAGAACTAGAAAATCTGGTTTTGCTGACTTTGGAGAGGAGAAGGTGTAGAGTAGATAACTGTTGAAGTTTACAAAGTCCTGAAAGCAGTGGATAAAGGGAAATTGTAATTTCTATCTAAGAAATAATGTAATACCTGTAGTAGGAGCATTTGATGAAACTAGTAGAAAAAATGTTTAAATTAAATACAAGCAAGTACTACTTCATGTAGTGAAAAGTGAATTCCAGAACATGGTATCTGCTGAGGCAGGTAGATCAGAAGGTTCTGAGAGGACTGGGGTGGTGTGAATCCAGCCCATGGATGGATGTATCAGCAGGAGTAGGCAGGGATATTGTCTCTAATATCTCTTACGTAGTGGCTCTGGATACTGGAGGACTACGAGGCAAATGTAGTGGTAATGGGCTCCCTAAATACTGTCTCCAGCTTTCATTGTCATCACTGCTCTTGTCCTAAGGTCAGGCAAAGACCAACCCTGAAAACGTCCTTGAGGCTGTCCTTTGGCAGAAAGGGGCATCAAGGGCCAAAAAACAACCAAGGAAGAAGTTAAATGTTTCTGGGTGGTAACAAATGACGTAAAGGGAGAAGTTGTGGGGTCAAGGGACTAAAACAGGGAACACACCAAACAGTGCCCCAAGTTAGAGGGGGACATGCAGCCCTCCTAAGGCTTCTGGGCTGGGCAGACCATTGGTCTACTCAGGGCATTTCTTAGGACCTGATGAAGGTGTAAGTGTTCCATTCTGTTCCCTGCTCTCTGGCAGTGCTGCACTCGTGTTAGTGGTGCACCAGTGTTTCTATTGCAAATCTCATTTTCAACTCTTTATTTAGATCCAAGCCAACAATCACACTGTAAATTCACGTCTTGCCTGCAATTTATTAGGAGATTTTGTAGTGATTGGCTGGAAATTTCAGATTTAGAAATTTGAGCCAAAGTGACTTTTTTTGCTGTCTTTTCTTGGTTTTCAAAGTTCCTTCATTTTGTAAAGGACGTGTGTGTGTGATATATGTATTGATAAATGCATGTGTAAATTTACTGCTTACTATAAACTGTAATTGGCAAGAGTAGTAATATAGCAAATTCAGAATGTGAATGATAAAATACAGATACTGTATCCTTTAATTTATTACCTGTATTATCCACACTCTACGTTTTCCACTCTGTTCCCTCTCCTTCATGAGTTGTGTTTTCACTAGACTGGCATTTTCCTACTCTGATGAATTAACTGTCAATTGAAGTTAGTGAGATAAATCAAAACAAATGGACACACTGCTCCATATTGACTTTCTCGCTGCCTGGTTCTGAGAACCACTTTCTGAGCACTGTGCTGCTATTATGCTCGCTTGGTTCTAAGCAAATGTACAAGAAAGAAGGAACTGGGGGAGGTAGGTGTTTAATAGCCATCAATTACATTTTCACTATCTTTGTTTTATTTAGGATCTTGTCAACAATGAGATCTGTCCCATTTACCTAGAAAGAAGACACTTGGCATTGTGTCAGAAAAAGAAATGTTAGATGGCTCTCAGGAAGCATATGCTGAAGTTTAGATCTTTTAAAATGTGGTCTTAATCTACACTAGAAAAAAGTTTTTGAAATAACCACAACAGTTTTAAGTAAAAAGGAAGGCACATTTTTATCAGCAGGGGCTATGTGCAGGCACTGGCCGGAACAGAGGAGAGAGAAGTCTGTAGTCTGAATCAAGTGAGATTTACTAACATTTGCTGTGGGAATTTGCTGCATGTAATCACATAGTCGTTGGGTAGGGGACTTCAAGATGTTGAAGTCTTGGCTTTTATCCCAAGATAGCAGAGCTGTTTCTAGCCTGGTTTATTCTGTTTGTGCAAGGAGATGAGTGATGATCAGGCGCCCCATAACTAGGATCATCTATGTTGCTGATCAGACAAAACAGTGTATACTAAAGTAATCTAATACTAAAATAGTATTAGAAATTAGATCTGAAATACGGACATGTTTAAGACTGTTACCCTTGCAGACATGGTAGAACTTTCACAGTAAAGAAGACATGATTGCATAGGTACAGGCATTCATTTTATTGTCATCAGAGTTATAATTGTATGATAGAAAAGTGATTGATGGTTTTTAAATAATGAGAATAGAAAATCCATCCTCATGTCTTAAGCAGTGCTACTGCAGGGCTGCGTAGATGAAATACCAGCCATACCTCTGGCTGACCTTAGTTACTCTGCACAGTTTCAGTAATAAGAACAGGCATATGCCTGTCATACAGCAAGTGTTGAAATTCTTTTGTTATTTGTTTACTTGCATCTTAAAAATCTGCGCCTTAACACTTGGCTTTGAAATGCATTCCAGATCAACCAGATTATTTTTCCATAGCTATGGCCCGATTGTGTGTGTTGTATCTTCCTGTGTAACCAGTACCACGTTTAGCAAATAAATTTAACACCTTCTCACCTGGAAGAGATCTTATAAACTTTAATTCAAGAAGTAAGAGGTTAAAAAGATGTATGTGCAGAGGAATGGATGGTGGAAAAGGGGTAAAGCCTCTCAGCAGTAGGTTAATTGGAGAGTGGAATACCAGTGTAGATAGGAGCACATAGTTTCCTTGGACAATGTGCTAAAGAACTGGGAGCTGGGAAGGACCAGCTGGGATTGTTAGTGAATTAGCTGAAGTCAGAAACTGCTGAATGGAGCAAAGAAGTAAAGGGGAAATGAAGGTTAGGGTATAATTCAGTCTAAATTAGGTGGGCCATTCACAATGCATAAAAGGGCTCTGAGCTTCCTTTCTTGGGGAAAATGGGTAGGAAAGCTCACTTTTATTTGGATGCGTGTTGAGTGGTTGATTTTAAGAATGTGCATACCTAGAGCCTACTTTTTGGAAGTGCATTATCCCACATGAGTTTGGAGGAAGCATTGAAAATGCCATGAGCCTGAAAGACAACAGATTTAGTAAGAAAGACTCACAACTGTTATGCTGCAAAAGCATGTAATTTTAATTTCTTATGAACTGAAACAAGTTCTCTTCATTTATTCTGTCTTTGCTTGCTTGTTATTAATGATGAAAACTCTGTATGTGATCACCTCGAAATCCTGAGTGCTTGAAATCTGATTTAGTTTTGGCTCATCGCTACTTGTAATTTTTGAAGACTTTATTTTTGTATGTTTTCATCTATATGAATAAGAATTTATTACAGCACCTGTGTATACTTTCATTAATTTCTAAGTTTTGTTTCTAAATCGTTATACCCATTGAAAGCAATGTGGCAAACAGCAAATGTTCTTGGAGACTGTATTTTTTCTACCTTAAATTGTGAAACAACAGGGGAGCCCCTCTCTTGCATGAATTTAATATACTGAGAGTTAATTTCAAACAGTACCTCAGTGAAGCATAAGGCATTGAACATGCAAGGGGAGCTCTTGGGTGGTTTGGTAAGGTTCTGTCAAATCCCATGTACTTAAGCAAAATTAGGAAGAAAAGCAATAAAACTTTATTTGTTTGTTATTAGGAAATGGCAAGTCTAAAAGCCTCCGTGATACTTACTGATATGAACCTGCAGAGGTTAACGTGGCCTCACCACGACCAGAGCAGTCTGTGATGACTGGGAGCAGCCAGACCCGAAGAGGTGGCTGGCATTGCTACATGCACAGCCATTCACAATCCACACACACGTGGCAGCATCCATTTTCTTCACTGAAATCTGGAAGGAAGGAAGGAAGGGATTTGCAGCATCTTTGGAGATCAACAAATGTTGACTGTTTCATAGAAAGTGGATAAAAACATTTCAAAGCTGAGGGTTTCTCAGAGCAGCCTGCTAGAAGAACCTTCTTGTCAGAGCTGACCCATGCCTCTGTCTAATAATCAGGTGCACAGTCACTTGAGTCACCTCCGATGGCTTCAGTTAATCCATCTGTTGAATAGTATCTTTAGAGTAGGGTAGATACAAACAGCCCGCTAAAAAGTTTATGCAGGGTGAACACTTAGGACAGTATCATAGAGGTAAATGCAAAGAAAGTTTGTGTTACAGATGGTTTTTCTTTTTCGTGTTAAAACAGATATCTTGCAGCGATACTTGTCTGTGGTGCATTGCTTTCTAATTTCATGGAGGAGTTTTGCTGCATCCCTTCTGGTGTGGCATTAGGTTTCTATGTAGACCTTCAAGCTTGTTTTCCCTCAGTTTGCTTTGTATCCCCCAGAAGTACAGGATCTATTTGATGACAAAAAATTGCCATTTTTCAACTTTGCAGATATTACAGAACTCCTTAGAGATCAGCGTTACTCTGTTGTGTATGTTGTCTGCGAGTGCAAAGTGGTTGTACCTTCTGTTTAAGTAATGTGGTCTTTGTGGCTGCGCAGAGCGTGCTGAAGTCACGGAGCCGTCAGGTCCACAGAGAGATAATACTGAGTTTCTGGTTTAGAAACGTGGGTGATGCTAGATGCTCTGTGTCTTACGAACCTACCTGCTGAGACATTGTGCTGGATCATTAATAAACTAAAAGCCTGTCTGACTGTTGGTATTCTGGTTTTATCAGACATAAAATGCTTAATAAGGAATATATTACATGGCTGATTTTATCAGCGTGCAATTCCAAGAAGTGCTGGGGCTGGAGGTGGAACTTTTTTCCCCTGACACAGCCCGGACTCATTTCTGTGTTCACTCTAAAGGCTTATGTCAAGCCCAGTCAATTTAAATGAGATTCAGAACTGGAACAGCAATAAGTGTTCAATCAAAGTATTTGATAAATCACTTAAACAATCTTGCAGATTGCAAATTCTGTAAATGCAAGTTCTGCACTTATTCAAAACTAGTGAATGTGACAAGACTAAGAGACAGCAAAGTCAAAACAGCAGGAAGAAAAACTCAGATTCTTTGATGAGATTAAAATACCAGCAATTTAAGTGGCAAACAGGTAGGACTGCTGCTCATGTAGCTTTCTAGCCAATACTTAAGCATTTACAAGGAGAATATACAGATGGGATAAAGAAGGGAAGGCTGATTTGATGATTGCAGCATAATTTTACCTTTACTTTGGGGTATGTGTGTTTTCTGTAATATGGCATAATTTAGATGGTCAGGAAAGTTTTCTCTCTTATTAAAGGGAATGACAAGTGACTGTAAAAGTAGAAGGGAAATCTCAACAAATGCCAGATTGCTTTGAATGCTAAACAATTTTTCTTTGCTTAGTCAGATTGGAGCATGAGCTTCCTCAGGGGGAATTTGTTCTGATAAGTGTCTGCACATAGAAGGTGAAAACAAAGTGTTGAAACAAACTCTTTGACTTGACTTTAAACTGGTTTGTTATCCACTGCAGCTATGAGCATGCCCAACTGTGTTTAATGATTTTATATTTTGCTACAATCTTGATTATCTTGAAGAAATATGGCAGAAATTAAAGCAATTTTTCTTTAGGTTTCAGAATGAAACCTTGCATTTTCCCTTTTAACCTTTTCCCTTCTTATTAATGAAAGAAGTTTAGCAGATAATGATGGGAGAGGAATACACTTGTTGTCAGTACCAACACAAAGGCAAGAAGCAAGATCTGAAATAACAGTTTTCATGGTTACCAGAAGGAAGATGAAAAATCACATCATTTGAGGCTGTAGCTAGTGTTGATGTTCAGCATTTTAGTCTAAAAAAAGAGTTGTTGATTCTGTGTGTGACTAGTTCAATGTTCTCTTAGCATCTTTGTCCTTGTTGTAGTAGGAGTGTTTTTATTAGGATCCTCATGCCAATCTTTTGTTTACAGTGTATTTTGCTCAATTCCACCATTAATATGGAAGAATCCTCAGAAGTCAGGAGTTGGATCACTTTTTGTTAAGATTACAGTAGGAGCCAGTTGACCTGAAATTTGTGCTGGTTTCCTCCCAGGCATTTATTTCCAAGGACATTAGCAAGTGGCTGATCTCTTTGTCTTCTTTTCCACACCTGTTTTACCGCAGGTGTGAAATGTCTTAATTGGTGCTTAAAACATGCATTCTGAAAACATATACATCTATTTTCAGGCAGCATGAGGCCTGATTCATGAAAATTTTGAGGGACTTTGAGATTGTTGAATGAAAACTACTGTACTAATCACAGTATACTACAAATTTAATGTTTTGCCCAACTGTGAAGTTGGACAGATTTGCATTATGCTGGTTGTAAATACATATGTACGTGTCTGTGTATATTTAGATACATATGTATGTATGTATATGCATGCACACATAAAAAATGCTAAATGCTTCCTAGAGGTCTTTTGCGTCACTTCTGTGATAGGCTTGCTGTGACCTCCTGTCCTCTGAGAATGTTTCAGGCAAGTCACTCTTAGTTAAGCTAGTTTTCCAAAAGCTACCTGAATACAAGTGATTTTAGTAACTTAGTTAAGATCTGCATTCTAGATCAGTAGCTAATGAAATGCCTTATTCTATTAAAAAAAAATAGAAACAATGCTAAAACTACTTCACGAATGTGGATATAATTGTTAAAAATATTTCCTCATTAATTGAAACCAATTCTTTGCTCTTAAAAAAATGTAATTTTTCAGACTTGCTAGCAGTCGTTATTCTTTCTCCCATAACATATGCACGTTTGGCACATTGCACACATATTAGTTAATGGAAATCAGCAGATTTAAGGATTCATGTAAAACTGTATGATATGTACAAGTTAAAATTGCTTTTAAATCTTGATTTGCTTGCATGATGCCGGTGCCTTTATTTTCTGGTATGTCTGTGGCTCTGTCTAGCAGATTCAGAGAGGTTAAGCTGTGTGTGTGCGTGCAAGCGTGTGTGTGCATGCGTCTGTTGTTTCTTTCTTCTTGAAATGCTTCACCACAGTAGGCAAAATGGATGAAACATAGAAAAAGAGAGACAATAAATAGTTTCCTAACCTGGCTTGGATAATAGAGAAAGTTCGTTAGATTTATTAATCCTCATTTTCCTTTGGACTGTCAGGCTTAGAGTGACAGTAAAAAAGCTTGTGACGACTTTGGCTAATTTGCACTCCATTCACTTTCTCATGAAAACCCATCAGGATGACTGAAGAACTGCTCTGCAATTGACCTTATTCAATGGCAGAGTGATATACTGGGAAACAGGCCAGTTTTTACAATGCCGAAAAGAGCAAATTGGACGGAATCTTTGTTCCTCTCTTTTTTTCTCTTTCCTTTTTATGCCAGTCTTGCTCTAGTTAAGCTCTCTCATTTGTTCCAGCAGTAGCTCTAGGGCTCAGGTCACCCTCTGTGGCTGCCATTGCAGGTGATCACTGGACTGCTTGTCTTGGATGCAGAGAGGAGAGAGAGAAAGGGAAACGCTGGAAGATTCTGCTGCAGTGAAAAAGTCTTAAGGCATCGTGCTCAGCCAGATGTTCAGGGACAGGAGGCTGGTTTTGTCTTTGCAGGCAGAAATCGCCGGTGCTCAAACAGATTGTGTGCATCTAACAGCCAGGAGGCAACTGATAGCCACCTGTAGTATTTTCCTGCTGCTCTTCGGGGGAGGCGTTAAAGCTGGTGGCTGGCTGGTGGTGGTCACGGCAGATGAGAGATGGGGGAGACTCTGAACTCATCTGTGAAACTTTTCTGCGTTCCTTTTATATGCACAGCAGCAAACCCAGGATCTTTTGCTCTTCCCCCACATGAAGGGAAAATGGGACACACTTAGAGTGGCCTGCAGGCAGACAGGGACAGCTTTCGCCTAGGGTGTAGGGACAACTGTTCCCTTAAATGAACATTTAATGTTTTATGCAAAAGAGAACAGCCATGAATGAGAGGCTGAGTCAGATTAGCACATGAACAGTCAGTAGTCTGGCAGATAGCGGATTTATCTGGGGCAATGGAGGAAGGCAAAACAATTTGAATTTGAGTCTGAGAACTGGGCTGTTGCTGTTTTGGGGTGGATTCGCTCTCTCTGACTAAAATTACTGAAACTGCTGCTTTGTTTCAAGGTTGCATCGAGAGTGGGTTGTGTAAAGATTTCTGACTAGTGAGATGTTCTGTAGGTCCTGTCTTTACTGCTGCACAAAGCGTGCTGCATTTCACTCCTGAAGCAGCAGGCTTTCACTGGGTGGCTGCCGTGTTCTTGGTGCGGTGCCTTGTTTGATGAGGCCCTTTTGAGGAAGCCAACTGAACATGACACAGATCAGTGTAAAGCTTTCAGATGGCTTTTGAGCACTTTGGTGACCATTTCAGATTGTCTGAGCCAGCAGCCTTGATCTCTCTTTGCAGAGGTCAGGATCCAGCAAGACAAGCCTAAGAGTTACCAGTTCAAAGAAGTGCTATTCAGTTGCACCTTGAAACAGCAGAATGAGCAAACACTTAATCTGTCTTCCACCTGTTAGAAAGAGATGTGTGACAGCTGTCTGCTTGTCTCTTATGCTGTGTAGATGCGCTTATCTTGTTTATCCGAATCACCCAGCGCCTCCCCACGTGCAGTTCCCGGGTCAGCGGTGCACAGCTTGGGGCGCTGGCAGACTGGGAGCAGGAAAGACCTGCGGTCAGTCCTGGAGTGGAGTGGGAAAGAGACGTGTCTGTCAACCCTTCTGCCTCAGGCCCCTTGGCCAGCCTCTGGGGACAGTGACTGTGAGCCCCAGCAAAGTTCTTTGGCAGAACAATGACTGTGGGCCAACTGGAATGCCACCTCTGCGTTTATGTGGCTTCACCACCTAGCTGTAATCCTAGGCCAGCTGCCACGCCAGGCATCTATTATTTGCCGCTTTATAATCTGTATTGGGTCATTTAACCCTGTAAAGAATTCCTTGATTTTACTTACGATATTTTAAATTAATTTGCAATTGCAAATGCAATTGCAAACAAAAGTTTCCTCCAGGCAACACTGTGCCTCATGGGGAGCTGCCCCCCCAGTCTGAAGTGCTAAGTAGAGGTGTAAAATTTGTTCTCCAACTAGTACACTCATTTCTCACACCAGAGAAAAACAGTTACTTTGCATACTTGTATTTTGAGACCAAATGAGAATGTTTCCGTGTGGTCCAGCTGCTCTTTTACTATATCCTTCTTTCTAGAAATGTTACACATAACTTGCTGAACTATTAAATCCGATACATGTTAGATGTAAGATTTTTGCTACTTAGACTTAAGCTTTTTGTTAGTGGTGTTGAACACAGACAGTAAGAACAAGTATAGCGGCACCTCAGTGAAGCAGCAGGTGAGAGTGATACAAAGTTTGAAGCCACAAATATCAAATTCTGTTCAATCATATTTAAGTGCTTTTGTCTGCTACATTATCAAAAAGTCTGAAGATTTCTGGATGCAAAAAAGATTTTACTGGATCTTAAAAGATTGCAGTCATTTTTCATTGCTTGTTTTAAACTTTTCTATTATACACTTAATTTTTTTTCCAATTTAATGCAACTAAAGAAAATGTGGTGACTGTATGCTTCAGGCTTCATTAAGCCCGAACCACTCGACAAGACTCAAGAAATGTATTGTTCTTCTCCTACAACTTGACCAACTGATTAAACACATTGTAGGCCTAGACTTCTGAAAGGACAGGTGGGTTTCTTAAATAAAAAAAAAATAATAAAAAAAAGCCATATCACATCCCCCAAACTTTCAGCCAGCCAAAAACATCTCTGGCTTTTCAGTGTATGAATGACCAGCATAAGTACTTTTGATTTATTCGCGTGAGAAAATAAAAGACATCCTACTGAAATAATAGGATTTGGAAAACTCTTCTCTTTACAAAGCGATACCAACCTAACGCTCCCCAAACATCCTGAAAGCCTTGATCTGAGTGTTCTTTTTAAGCACAGTCGTTATGTGTGTTTTAGACTCCTGCAGGAAAGGTTACAGGCCGCGGTGTGTTTAGGCTCTGAAAGCAAACCAACAGGCTGGAGACTGAGGTATGTCTGGAAGAATAGGGGAAGCAACAAGGCTTTTTCTACCAATAATTTTGGGGGCAAATGTTGACATGAAGGAAAGGGTTATGTTGACACAGCAGGTCTTGACATGCAGGATAAACCTAGAGAGAGGTGCGACAGTCTCTGAAGTGCCCTGCTGTCACTGTTAGGTCTTTCCCAGGATAGAAGAAGTCTCTCCAGCTATTTCGGGTCTTTCACAGTAGATGGCCCCCAGTGGTGTCACTTCTGCTGCTCGCTGTTTCCACATAACTGCGCGGAGTCACTGGCATCGTTCTAGTCTTCTCTCTGTCATCTCCTTGCCCTCCTCCTTCTGGTGCCCTCAGGTCCTCCAATTTCCCCTTCTCTCTCTATCAAATTCTGCCCATGTCCGCACCCTCATTAATCAATGTCAAGTCACAGAGTGTACAACAAGGGCTGTATTCTTCAACTGCCCCCTCAGCCCTCATACATCCCATTGTTCCAAAAAACTGATTCAGATGGCAAGAAAACAGCCGATGCAGCACATAAAAGAGATGAGACAGAAATGAAAAGAATCAAGGAGGGGAAAAAAAAAAAAAAGAGGAGGCATTTTTTTCCCCTGAAACACTCGAATAAATACTCGGCAATGATAATTTAAATTATTCATACATTTATGAAAACATCCATTGAAAAGTGAAGTGTATGATGCTCTTTGTCTACTTTACTTGTCTCTTGTTTGTGATTAACCTTTACTGTAACTTGGGCTGGCAGTGCCACAATCACAAAGACCAGACTTTTCTTTCCATGGGAAAAAATGTTTCATCGTATCCAAATGAAAAATTAAGTGGAGGTATTTAGTGCTGATGTGGCAATTTGTTGCAAAGCATTAAAGATGCAGTATTATCTGTGCCTGTAGTCCAAACACTGCCTATTAAAGAAAAAATAATAATAATAAAAAAATAGACAAAGCCAGCTTTTAACAGTATGTTCCCTTACATTGTAGTTTGACATATATTCTACTTCCAGTACCATGATGTCCTTCAGGAGCCAGAGAGCTTGACACCACGCAGTGTACGGGGGTTGCTGCACTCAAATAATGGGAATCTGTATGTGTATGAACCACAGACAGAGTCTCAATGGAAATTAAAAAATCAACTCCGTTATTTTAATTACAACTCCTGAGATGTGCAGACTACGTAAGACTTACTTGTAGAATGGCAATAATTTAATCAGAAAATGTGAGACGTTTGAGACCTGACAGTCTATGGAAGTCCAGACAACATTTCTTTTGCCTTTTAAATAGACTTTTTTCTCAGTCTTTGTGGTCATTGCCTGACTTCAGAAAACCTTAATTTGCAGTGAGATGAGTAGTAGAATATTAAATGCCAATACTGATAAACAGTCGAATATTGGGAATAGCAATAATAATTTGTGAGGTTTTGGAAAACTCGGATCTGTGGGGATTGTGTTCTTTTGGTCTATCTATGCAATTCTTATTTTTTTGCTGAGACCAAGAGGAGTAGTCAAAGCGAAGCTTCTCTTACGTTTGTGTCTTGCTTGTAATTCATCAAATTTCTATCCAACTTCCAAACCAGAGAGGTCTGGATAGTGTCATATAATTTATAGATAATCATCCAAACATTTATTCTCAAGTGAACATACTTAGTCCTGCAGATATGCATTTATGCCTTTCCATAACTGGTTGATTACGTGGGAGGGGGAGCCATTGTCTAGCAGTCAAAGCCAAGGGATTTTAAGCAAAGATCTAGTTACTCTTCTGTTGACTCTGCAGTTGACTCTGTGTGTGACCTTGGACATGTCACTTATACTCTGAATGCTTCACTTCCTTCTGTAAATGGATATAACAGTTTTGAGCACATGCAGAAAAGTGTGTCTGGAACTTGGTAAAGCATTTTGAGATTTCCCTTATAATAGGTGCTATTGGGTCTTGGCAATTAAAACTAATAGCACTCTTCACTAGCTGGGTTTTGTTAAGCATTATTATTGTGGCACTCGTCTCAGGAATTTTGCAGATTTTCTTTCATGCCCTTTTCAGTCACGTTCCACTTTTGCATTTTGTCTTCTGGTTTTTCTACCAGCAATTTCTGTACAGAATGACTCCAGAAGTTTTTCTTTACATCTATCTTGTCTAGGATTTACTGGTATTGTATTTTAATACTGTCTCTTGATTTGTCTTTTGCCGAGGTGAAGCATGTGCCCTTGTTTCAACAGAAAACATTTTTAGTAAATCCACTAATGGATAAATCTACTAAAAGAGGCTGTCAGCCATAGGATACAGTATTTATATAGAAAGTGTGGTGGAAAACTGTATATTAAAAGAGGAAAGGAGCTGGAGCAAAACTCCTAAATCAAACTCCTGGCAATATACTGTCTTGGTGTGTATTTCTTGCTAGGCTGCGATTCCTTTTTCTTGGAAATGATCCAGAACTTCCTGGCTCAGTGATCTGGGATACTTTTCAATATACTGGATATATGGAGCAGTGGGCAGACTTCAAACAGCTCTGAGATTTTTTGGGGTATGGAGAGACATCCAAAATATCGGTTCCTTTTCTCAGCTGATTTGCATAAATCTTCCTTCACTGCTTCCAAGCCTTTCTGTAGTTTCTGAGCAAGAAGCAGGCATCACATCCCTCCCTGCCGTTCACACACTGAACCAAATTGTCTTTGGGGTCAGACAGCCAGATGCAGGTCCCACCAGTCCTACAGCTCTTTTCTAGCTTTGCACCTCAGCTCCTCTCACACCTTTATTAATGAATGGGCAATGATACAGCCATGCAGAAATAGCCTGAGTGCTGCTGGCTGGTAGTAGGAGCTGCGGGAAGGATGGATCTCCTGCGTGTTCACACCCGCAAAGACACCCCCAAACTTCTCAGTTTGGATGAAGATGGCTTAACTGGGTCTGGTTCTTCCCAGCGCAAAGTCATCCTGTTAGCTGGTTGTCAGTGCCTGCGTTTATAGTAACCATCGCACCCTTTTTTTTTTTTTTTTTCTGCTAGGTCTTTCTAGGCTGAGGAATTAAAAATGCCTTTTTTGCGGGCTTCATATTCAGGTGGTGTAGAAATAATAACTGTGCCGTCCGTTCCCTGCGTGGCTGTTCCAGGGCAAGGCTGAGTCCTGCCGTGCCGCTGTGCCCCGGCTGCGCTGGCGGCCGCCCCCCCGCAGCCCCCCGCACGCTTTGCCCGTAGAAGGGATGGAGATGCCTTGTTGTGCAGCACTCCCTCCTCCCACCCAGCCACCAATACTGGGGTCTGGGAAGGTAGCCAAATGCCACTGAGGACACTGGAGCAATAAATCATCCTCCTTCCAACATCTGCAGGCCCCAAAGGCTAGCCCCTTGCCGATGATGATCTCGCCTCCCACCCCCTGCTTTTTATCCTGTCCCTCTCTGACAAAACACCTATTGTCACAGCCTGAGTGAAGAAGAGTCCTTTTTCCTTTACAAAGGCCCTCTGAAGCCAAGTTGTGAGCTGCCAGAGAAGATGCCTATGTCTCGGCAGGGAGTCTATATCTCACTCTTTTTCTCTGTAGTTCATACTTTTTCTCTCTCACGGGGGTCACCCAAAGCCTTTCACTCTGGCTTCATATTCACATAAAGACATCAAGAAAAAGAAAAACCACACCAGAAAGAATTATTAGGCATGGCTGTCAAATGCTTTATGGGGGGGGGGGTGTGGGGGGGGGTGTAGGGGGAAAGAACAGTAACTCTTTATGTGCTGGCATTGTTATAAGAGCTAATGTACTACTGCTGGAGCGCAGTTTGCAGGAAGACATTACACGCTGTAAGAACTGGAGAGAGACACGCTAAACTAAAATACTGTATTTCAGCAAAAGGGCATTTTGTTTTAATTTCTAGTTTCTTAGCAGGTTTTCCTAGATTATAGGAGGCTCTTTCCTGATCCCACTTTCTTGAAGAACTTTTTTTATTTGAGGAAGTCATTATCGACTGCCATTTGCATGCCGTTTCTTCACTGCAGTGATTTTTAGGATCAAATAGATCAAACTGTCCCCAGTCCACTTTTGCATGTGAAAGGAGTTTCAAATTCCAGACACCGTCACCACCAAACCCTGCCCAAAGTATTAATATTTCCTCATTAAATGGGCAAAGCTGCATTAATGCAAATGAGCTGCAAAAATGGAAGAGAAGAGCCTCCTTGCCCCTCTTCCCTAGCAGCAGGGATGGAGGGGCCAGTCGTTACACTTCGGGTCTGTTTGGGGTGCAACTGCTGCGCTAAGATGCGGATTCAGGGTTATGAAATTGCCCGTTTGTGGCAGGTTAATGCTGAAAAGCATTCCTGAATCTGCTACCCATCTCTCTCCACCATGCTCGTGGGGAACTTTGGAGAGCTGTGAACTGAAGGCTTCGCAAACAAATCGCCTGCCCAAGGTTCATCCAGATGCCACGTAGCCGTGTATGTTTTTAACCCTTTGAAGTTGTGTTCCCTTTCTTTGCTTGCTGAGAAGTGGGCAAGCTGTGCTAGGCACTACTTTAAGAAGACCCTGCTGCCTTGGAGAGGAAGATAAATTAAAAACTTCATTTAATCCTTTGGAAGGCTGAGACTGTAAAGTTAACAGTCAAGTAACCTATTAAAATTTACAGTGCAAGGCATCAAAACAGAAGAAAAGTGCACATGTATAAAGTTTAAAGCATCCTTATAAAAAGCCGGAAACCTAACACTGCATTCCTACAAATTATTCCCTTAGCAAACATTTTTATTTCCAATTAGTAAAAGAAAAATTGCTAATTTGCTGCAGTTGGACAGGCCTGACGTCTCAATCTGCAAAGTGTCAGTGCTGTGAAAGGAAATGTTTCACACTGTGCTGGAGAGAGAGAGCAGCTCTAAAGAGGGTCAGGGCATTGGGCCCAGAAACCAGATTGACTGGCCATAGTGCTAAATTACTCACACAAGACATACATTGTCTGCAGTGCCAGCTACAGAGTACTCACTTTCTCATTCTTTCCCTTTTTTAGTTGGTGCTTGTGGGGGAGGTGAGGGGATGGTAGGGTACAGCAGAAGGGGGGCACGGAAGAGAAAAGGGAGGAGGGCTCTGCTCAGCAGCAGCAAAGTGTATGGTCTCATCCTCTGCTTCTGTCTGAAGGCAGAGACCCCAGACAGCTGCAGCGAGAGGTGGGACGCCACTCCGAGCCAGCTACAACCCCTTTGGGAACCGGTCGATAAAACCAGGCACCCTTTGTTATGGCACAGATAGTAGGTGGACCAAGGTGAATGTTGTGCTGGGGAGAAAGGCTCAGGCTGTTGATGAACAGCCCCTCTACATCCTTAACAAAACAACGTGTCACCCAACAGCAGCAGTGGTTGTTTTTTAACGATAGTAGTGGTATTCCTGGGTATTGCTTGTGTAAGAGGAACAGATTTGTATGACATGTCTTACCACGTGAAGAGTGTAATCCTTGAGAACTGCTGGAGGATTCCAGCAATGTGACAAAGGGGTAGAAAGAGAAAGGAGTAGGGAGAGAACAGTGCGAGTCTGCAAGGATATGGAAGGCAAATAATAATAAAAAAAAAAACGGTCTGTGTATTTCAGCACTGTTGTGGTTCTCTCCTTAAAATACCCATGTTGTATTTATTTCATGGGGTCATCAAGAGCCCTTGAATCAAAACGCTGTTTTTGAGTGTACTGTAATACCTTCATCAGCATGTAAAGCTGGATTTTATGAAACTTTAGCGATCTGGATCATCCCCACTGACTAATGAGTGATTGCTGAACCTTTCTGAGAGCTTCAGAAGGTTTCATTTTTATGGCTTTGCCTTGGTGTTTTCCTGTTACGCAGCTGCGTTGAGCAGAGCTGAGACTAACAGATTGACATGGTTCAATTTTATATTATACAGGCTGGTATTTGAATTTAAAGAATTGTTATAATTGTTTTATTAATCATTTATAGAAAAAAAAGAACAAGGCAAGGATCAAGTTAAAAAATAATTACTACTTTCTAAATGGCAATCTTATTATCTGCCTGTAAAAAAGTTATTTTATTGTTTTGGTTCCTGTTTCCCCCTTGCTGCTCCCACCCCTCCATTTGTCTCATTCTGTGTATTGCGAGGACTAATTAGCTGAAGATGGAGCAGTGATATTGAAGGTGTGAAGTGCTTGTAAGCTTTAGACGACGTTTGATTCATCATAATGGGCAGTGCGGTGCAGCACTTGGATGTATAACAGGGATGAACTTTGTACACTTCTTAATGAGCTGCTTGAAAGTAACATTTTATTTCGCTAAGATACTGGTACCTCTTGTAGAGCAACTTCAGTATGCTAGGCAGACATCTTAATTTCTCTTTCCTTTCTACAAGGAATCAGCACGAGGCAAGCACTGATTTATTTCTGCTAAAAATCTTCCATGTGGACACAGAATTCCAGTTAATTTGGTGGAGGAGACTAATTAGTAGCTTTTAGTTTTGCCTGAAGGAAGCTATTGCACCTTGACATAACAATCTCCGCAGCCCTTTTCCCAACTAGACAGGTTCTGGGTTTCTTTCTACTGATAATCCCATCAGGACCTTTGTTTTCTGATAAAACTGGATTCCGCTGGAGAAACCTAAACACATTAGAGGCTCCATTACATCCTCTGCGCACTTCTTGAAACCTGCCCTGCGCTTCCTGTGTGTTAAACAGAGCAGATGCTGCTCGGTGCCTCTGTGGCATAGTCCAGTCCAGCCAGCACGGTTATTACTGATAGCTGCGTACAGCTGCCCTGATAAGACGGTAACATTTTCAATGCGTCCCTATTAAAAAAAAAAAAAGAAGAAAAAAAAAAAGGACGAAAAAGACCTCGCCTTTAGTAGATAACTGAAGCACAAATGTGATGGTTTCTTTCTGTCGAGAATGAAGATGCTATTTCTAAGAGTCGGTTTACAGTTTTCATTCCTGTGGATCTCAGCAGGCAGTTATTTATGATCTGATATGAAAACAGTACTACTTAGTTGATATGAAGAAAGGGAGAGAGAAAAAGCAGTTTATTTTGGGTTCCAGGTTTGAATGTTACAGAATGGAACGCGAAATATGTGTTTCCTTTTTGAGACGGGCCTTTCACAACGCTTACTGCCAGAACAGGGAGCTCCAGCACTTTGTGCATGAAACCAAGCCCATCGGTGAATCCAAGAATTAACTTCCTTTGAAGAGGCACATTCTAGCATCTGGTACAGGAAGGAAAGGAAAGGAGAGAGTGATTCAAACTTCTGGGAGGATTTAGGAAGTTTTTGTTGGGGCTGGGTGGAGAGATCTGTGAGCCATGGACTGTACTAGAATGAGTAAGTAACCACAGTTGCTTCCATTTCAGTTTTCATTTTCTTTGCCTTTTTGGGGCAGAACTTTGCCCTATGCAATTTGAAAAATAATTTTAAGAAGAAACTTTTATGGGAAGCGGCTCAGAAAGTTACTCCTTTTTTTTTTTTTTTTTTTTTTTAAAATCATTATCCTGGTATCCAAAGAATGCAGAGAGTGAACAGTGGTGGACTGAGTTCCCCATGCTAGCTTGCCATGACCTCCTGTGTGCATTGCTTCAGTGAGGAAGGCATTTGTGGACAGTCAGTGCTGAAGGGAGCGGTACTCATGGTTCATAAATTTTTCAGGGTGAAGGAATTCAGTTATTTCTCAAGTCAAACGAAATAAAAAGCCCTGAGTTGCCTTGAGCCACTTGGTCATTTTTTGTTTCTTTGTCAGCCAGTGAAAAGAGAGTGCTCCAAGCACGAGCCAAGAGTGATACGGGGTGTGCTTTCTCACTGTGCGCGCAGCCATGGACATACACCCCATGCCAGAAGCCAGACACGGCGGCAGAATTAGCCTGAACACCGTGTTCCTCCTGCGTCTTAGTGCCTCTGCATTTTTCTCAGTTCTGTAGGACTGGAAGCAGTCCAGGCACTTTACATATGCAAACACCTTCACCTCCGAGCTGCTGCTCCCATCACAACGGGCACATTCTGTCAATCAGTCCATGGACACAGAGCAATGTAGTAACCCTCACCACAGAGGGTTACTTTGAATTTGTTTCCGTGCATCTGGGAGCTCGTGATGTGTGCGAAGGAGGGAAGTCGGTGCCTTCCATCATATGGGGTTTCCTTCTTTTTTTTTTTTGTTGTCTTTTTTTTCCTTCCAGGCCTTTAGTGTCATCCTTAAAGCCCAAAAAATACATTCATGTTCTCTACAAATTGTTGCTATAATTACAACTGTGTGTGGCCACACAGAGATCCTTTGGAAACCAGATGTCACATTTTCTAACCTCTGCTGCAGGGGTAGTGGCTGGCCACATAAACTTTACAGTACAGATATTTATCTTTTTGTGGAAATGACCTTGATGTTCAGAAATGGTTAAGGAAACTGGCCTTGATCTGTAGTTTTAAAAAGGATTTGTCCTAATTACCTGTTGCTTGTTGTCTTCCTCATACTCTTTTTTTCTTTTTTTTTTTTTTTCTTTTTTTTTCCCCTCAGTGTTTCACAGTTCAGTGAACCAGCACTGACTACCCCTGGTGTGTGGTTGGTGGTGGTGGGGACCTGCGTGTCCCGTGCTGGAAAACATCTTCCAGCAGCAGGAATCTCCAAGTGGCCTTTCTGAAGCCTCATCTTTGGCAACCAGTGCAGGTGCTGCTGCCATACCAGTGTGCAATACTTTTCTTACCTGCTCTTACAGGTCCATCAGGGGTGGGTCTAGTCCTCTGAAGGGGGACATTTAATAAAAACCTTTGGGTTGCAGGGATTGTGTCACTTGTTCTTCTGAGCTGATGCCCCAGAATGATGTTCTGATGAACCTGAGCTATTAAAGAGTTGACTTTTCAAATAGGGGTACATCAGAAACTCCTAACTGGTATCCGCCAGGGTTTGATGACCGGATTTGAACCTGGATTATGACATTCCGCATTCTCAGGTGCAGCCAGCAGTAGCCAATGGAAATGCTACATCAGTATTTGTCCTTACCTCTTCTGCAGGTTTGCATGGGGTTGTTAGATACTTGCTGTGGTTCCTCTCTGAAGCTGGTCATGCTTCAGTTAGGTTTTAATAGATTCCTAACACATACAGAAACTACAAAGCACTTTGGCTTTGGCAGGTCAGAGTAGAACGTAACAAATGCAAAACACTTGCTTCTGACCTGAGCTGTAGATTTTGTTTTTCTTTTTTCTTCCTTGACTGTTTGTTTTTTACTCAGCTATCTCTGTTAGTTACAGTGGAGGGGACAGTTACACTACAGAGAGATAAGCCAGGCTTCAAAGTCTGAAATGATGTGTGTATAATTCTGAGCTTACTGGGGTCAAAGGTGTTTGCATCTGAGGAGGAATGACAGCCTTATTGTTAAGATTAGGTCTAAGGAGCTTGAAACTCAATTTCTAAAAGCCAGAGACTGTGTGATTTGGGCACGTCACCTAATTTCTTGTCTCAAGTCTTGTCTGTAAAATTGGGATAGTAATCCTTCTCTTCTTCTGTTCTCAATGTTTATCTGTTATGTTTACTTGTTTCGCAAGGTCTTTTAGGCAGACTCATCTTTGTATTTTATGTATCAGCTAGCGCAGATGGGCTTTGGTCTTTTGTCCTGGATGCTCCTGATAATAATGGTGGGAAACTTCGGCGGGTAGTGTTGCACCAGGAAGTTCAGTCACAAGGTTATCTGACATGGTGCTTCCTCATTACTTAGAAATATCAGATGTGGGGAATAATGGAGAAAAATGTGTCCCTGAAAACGGTGGAGTTTGTTGCTGAGATTCTTTTAAGTCTACCTGCTTAAAGATAAATTTTGCATATTTTTCTTCACAGCTAGGCAGAACACATTAAGGGAATTAAGATTTTCTTATGCTAATTTCCTGCATTTCACAAAGCATGCATAGCTTGGTGAAGCCTATACGTGGGTTTGAGCCAAATTTGCCTTTTGAAACAAACTACTGTGCTTTGGAGAAACAACAACAGTGGAAGCTGGTGCTAGGTTGTCCAGCCACATAAGGCATTTCTTCAAGTAAATTATCAGATAAAGGTCAACTTGTATCACCTTAACCGTGATGCAGCTAACAAAAGTGTTGTTTGTGAAGCAGCTGCTGATTATCATTGGTGAGCAAATGTCTTTGAATTTTATAGCTCCGGTTATCTGAAACTAATAAAAACACAATGCCAGTGACGAGTCGAAGGTCATCTCATCTCTCTGTTGAGGTGGGTAGTACTCAACAAAGCTCAAGATTACACACCCCTTTTTGTCTAAATATAGTCTGTAAACAAAAGTTTGTAAACGAGGGATGTAAATCAAGGATGTATTCTGTCCTTCCATTAACACTTAAAAGTTTTCCTTTTCCATTTTCACACACTGCTTCCTAACCTCCATGCTCCAGAAGATAACAGGGAAGAGGTAGCGTATTTCAGACTCGATCAGGTGCCATTTCAGTTAACCAAGCACTGGGAGGGTTGTGAGCCACTTCTGAAAAATCAGATTTAATAGAAAATCTATTGAAACAGTCAAAATGCTCACCTTTCAGAGAAGCCATTGTGCCAAGTGCAACGTAAAGAGACAGCAATAAATCACCATGCTATACACCTCAAATAGATAATCAATTTAATTGAAAGCATCAATAATCATAGTTTGACATTTATTACCCTGTGGATGTTTTATCTTTTAGGCTAGGGGACAGCAGGGCAATGATGAATACCAGTTCTACCACGGAACACAATTACGTGGTGCAAGGGATAGGATTTTATATTCTGCAAAAAAAGCAGTCAAATTCATAATTGAACCAGATTGCGCGAAATCTGTGAGAAATAAAAGCTTATAACTCAAATGCACATAACTTGAATTCTGGTGTTATGGCCCGTGAGATAATGTCACAAATGCTGCTTTGTGTATTCTTTTAGAGTGACTTAGGACAGCAATTGTACAGGGCCAAATCTCCCTCTACAAAATACCATTGTTTTTTATACGTGCACAAGAGAAAACCAAAAGTAAGCCTGGATTGTTCCTTCCTTGGCTATCTTCCATTGTTTGTGCTCACCTGGTCCCTTCGTTGTGCATCCTCAAAGGTGAAAAACAGTGTACAAGTTACACCGGTTGTGTAGACAGAAGGCCCTGAGAGCAAAAGAGGGGTGGAAATGTTCTTTCATGCTTACTTTCCAGTAAAGGAGGAATGTTCCTTTTCACCTGAATAATTATTTCCATGTAGAATGCCTGCGTCACACCATCCAGCGTGCTGTCCGAATAAAATAATGGAGTAGATGTATCTGCTGAGCTTGTCAGGAAAGCCCCCAGGACTGCCAGGGTTGCCTTGCGTACAGCTGCTTCTGATGCACCCTGGAAGGCTTTCAAGAATGTAAAACCCCCAATCTTTATAACTTGGAGTTGTGGAATAAGTGATTCCAAAAACCTAGATTGTCTGTATTAGTTTGAGTCATAATTGTCTGTATTAGTTTGAGTCATGCATTTATTATGCATCAGTTAAAGCAGGTATTTTACCTTTTTTTTTTTTTTTTTTTTTTTTTTTTTAGGGCTCTCTTAAATAGCTTTTGCTTTCAGAACAGTGAATTAAACACTTAGTACTTTTGCTGCCTAGTACAGCCTGGATACGTTGTTGTAAAGTTCTCTTTTCACTTTTTCTTATTTGAACTAAAACACAATTTAGACGCCATATAGACTGGCAGATAATGCCACTGTCATTACACTGCTGGCAAAAGTGAGAGCGTAAAAGTAAGTCTTTTAAAGGTGAGTGATTTAATCAAGTCAAGCTCTTGTCCCAGAAAAATGTCAGACAGATTATTGCTTTGGATATAATTTTAATGTTCTTCTAACCAAAAGGCTGAATTGCCTGCATTAGGGAAGGAGTATATACAGTTGTGTATTATAAATTTACAGTCAAGTTGACAGTCTTGGCTATAGCAAAATAGCTAATTATTCAATATAGTATGGGGTTTTTTTGTTGCTTCTCTGCTTTATTCCATTGCTTATCCTAATACAAGAAATCATTATTTTATTGTTTTAAACAAATACAATTAAAATGCACATTGCTTCTGCGTTATAAAAAGGCACATCTTAAATACAGTGGTGGTATTTAGGAAGCCTGGTATGGAAGAGTGTGATGACGTGGTGTCTTTTGAGAAACTGAAGACACCACAAACTCATCCTGAGCCTCAGAGTCCCTTATGGAACTGTCTGAATGTTAGCACGATCTACAGTATGATGCCAAATGTTCATAGCAGTAGATAAGCCTTCAACAAGAAACATAGGAACGTTCCATTGAAGATGACCATATTTTTCTCTGTAAAAGCTACAATATTCATTTTACAGCTGTTCATCTGTTTGTGGTCCTGGAACAGCCAGGACCATCCAGCTTGGCAGGTTTTGGTCCGTTTCCCACTTGGTCCCAACAGGTGCCATGGGCAAACAGGGGGAAATTATCACAGCCTTTCGCTAATGAGTTCATCCTTCCCTTCCTTAAGTCAAAGCAGGACCAATTGACCCTGGTGACCCAGCAGTAGGGACTGACAAGCGCTAGGGAGTTTGTTGCTTTTGCAGTGCTTGCTTTACGCTTTCTCAGTCCCAAGAGGTTTAGGGTGTTGAGGAAGACAAGAACCAAGTTTAGGAGAATGTGAAACTGCTGTGTTGTTCTTCCTACAAAGCAAGAGTTTCCTTGATGGCACATTCAGATTATTTGGTGAGTAAGACAGGATCTCTTAACTGTACTCAAATCAGTGATTATTTACTTTGGGCTGGCAGTTAAAAAAATGCTTTACTTCATTAAACCCTCTTCAATGGCTTAAATACATTTTGTTTCCCGCATCTGGATACATTATGGACATTTGTCTGTGATCTATAGGTGGTAGTTTTTAAGACATAAACAGAAATGCTATTTGGCAAGTTCATGTATGGAGCCATCTTTTAACCTCAATGTTCTTTTTGGCATAAGATGAAAAAACTCCTTTTAATCAATACTCAGAGCTGGATCTCCCAAGTTTTTCATCAGAACTCGGAGTGTTTAATAACAAGAAGAGCTGTGTGTGCTTTTCAGAACTTCTAATGAAAAAAAAGTCCTTTTTTTTTTTTTCCTGCTACTGTTCTGAATGAAGCTCCAACTGTAGAATCCATTTTAATTCTGATAGCAAACAACTGGAGTTACTAAGGATAACATATGAAATAAAAAAAAAAAATCTGGTAGCATTTTGGCTTACTTCAGGAAAGTCTTTTGCAAAGATTTCAGAATTTTCTGAGCCACCGCTCTGACAGCTAGGACTGTTGCTTGAGAATCATGGTCAAAGCTGAGGGAAGCGTTTTGTCAGGTGTCTGTTTGAAGTGCTGGCTGTGAGGTCTTTTTACAGAGAAGATGTGTAATCAAGAAAACGTGAGCAGACAGATAATGGTCATGTTCTCCGACCTCAAGAAATGAAGTGCTCACTGTATTTGTAAGCTCATTTCCCTAGTTATTCACTGGCTCTTTTAATCAGTGTTCTGCCTAGATTAGGACTGGCCTCTCTGTTGGGGAATAAAAGCCCATTTCTGTCCTGGAGGCCAGAATCAGTCCTGGTGGAGAGGGTGGTGTTACTGTCTACCTCAGTTTTCACATATCCTATCGCTGATTTATTGTATGTACTTTTAAAGTAAAACAGCCCCCTCCCCAATGCCCGAAAAGTCTCTGCTGTGAGTTCAACAGCTGTCTGGAAAGGCAGATATAATGTGAGAATGTGTAAAGAACACATTCTTTCAAGTCCCATTGAAAAGGGAATTGTTATATAAACAGATGGGAGGATGCCATTGCCCTGGAAAACCGTCTGAGTGCTGCCCCAAATTACACTTTGGCAGAAGGAGGCTGAAGGGCAGAGCAGAAGAATGAATTATGCTGTGGAAAGACCTGCTGGAAAGGACTATGTGTAGAACTGTTCAGTTTGGAGAAAAGAAAAATATATGTTGAGGAGCATAGACAATAAGGATACGTGACTGCCAGTTCCTGTAAGGCTGGAGTGCAGAGGATGCAGGACAGGTTGATGCTGCACCTCTTCTCGTGCACCGTGGCACTGGTGCCGACAGTCTGTTGCCCGTTCTAGTCTTCAGGCCTCCTTTCTTCACTGTGTTCACTGGGAAAGGCGAGGGTAGGTGCCAAACGATACCTGGGATGCTATCTGAAACAAAGGGAAGGGAAAGAAACAGATCTTCAGTGCTTTTGCTATGGGATTTAGTGTGGGGACAGAAGCTTAAGCAAAAGCTTCTAAATCTTACTCATAATCCACGGCTCAGGATGGTTTGTCCATTTCTCTGCAGTGCAGTGTGTGGTACAGAGGGTATTGAGCTACATCTGGCACCAGTTGCGGGAGAGTTTCAGCTGTGGTTAGTCTTTCTCTGGTGCTGCATGGGAAGAGGAAAGCAGCAGGTTTGAGCTTCTGAGAGGGATGCCTCCCGCTTGTGTAGAGAGTGCAGAAGCTCCTCTGGCCAGAATATGCTGCCTGGAACTTGGTGGAAGAGGTGCTCATGGGATCCATAGTGTAAGGGATCATAATGAGCTAAAACCTCCACATTCCTTCATCTTTGAAGTTCCTGAGAGGCTCAGTGCATCCTTCCACTTCTCACCAGCAGGTTTTAGTCTCTCCCAGGAATTACTTTAAAAGCCTTTGAGGGGCTTTTGAGGGATTTACTGTTAGGGTTCCATCCTTTCTAGAAGCTTACTTGGGACAAATGCCAGATATCTACATAGATAAAAGTTCTCTCTCCTCACTCTGGATGTCTTTTTACTACCTGTTTTAGAAAGTTTTGGAAATGGGACCAAACCAACTAACAGTCTGTGTCTCAGTGACTGTGTTGTATACTTGAGAAAGTGAAAACTTCCTTCTAAGCTCATGACACGATGTGCAGTCATAGATTTATTTTGAGGAGTGATTCATATTTGTAGTTTATACAGATGCTCTAAAGATTAAAGATTACCTTAGGTTTAATGTTTTTTAGCTTGCAGTTGTAATTCTCTTATTTGTCAATGCCTGACACATAGCTGGTTTACAAACTAGATGCAAAGTGAAGCTACAGATCCTCAGGATGGCATTCCCCCCGAAGCAGCACTGGAGCTACACCCAGCCCTGATGTATGAGTGTCCAACCCTTGGACACTCTAAACACAGATTCCCACCTGTGGAAGACATCAGCAGCCTGAGAAAAAACCAGAAACTTATTTCCATTTGGACTCCCTGAATTCCTCTCTCAAGAAAATGCATTGACATTGCCACCCACTCTCTGTCTGGCTGATTAAATAAAATATTGACCTTTTCCAAACACAATATTATCACTCCAAGCATAATATTATCCAGTTCTGTCTGAGATTGTTTCTACAGCTCTTAAAAGGGAGCTCACCTGGCACCCCCTATCAATACAGATAAAACACCCTACGCTTTTTGAATAAGAAACTGATTGTGCTGATGTCTGAAGTTAGTCCACACAATAATTCCATATTTACTTTATAGAGAGTATCATTTGCTTAATATGACTTCTGAATAAAGGAAGACAAAGTGCCCTTTTCTGTCCCTCTATCATTCTCTTTCCTTGCACAGAACATCACTTACGGGGAACTCCTCTCCAAGTTAACTTACTAACTCAGAGTAAGTACTTTTTCTGTATTTGAGCGGCAGTGCATCTTGAGGATGAGTGGCATATACAACAGCAGAAGCTGTTCCTTCTTAACCTGTGTGGTTAACACAACTCATACCATGGAAGAAACACACCAGTACAGAATATTCCCCTCCTGTTTAGAGCCCGTGCAAGGCTCTTCATAGCTGCAGTTTATCAAAGCCCTGTTTTGCTAAATTAACTGAGAGTTAAGTGATGTAAACTTCCTTCAAGCTGTCTGTGGCAGGCACCCGCGGTGGCTATGCTAGTGAACGTTGTCGTCTTATTCTTTCAGAAAAGGTCATCCCTGCAAAGAAGCACGAAGTATCTGCATCTTCTGCTAAAATAAACAGGATTCGAACATCTCAAAATCAGCCTTATGTTTCTCTTCCAGTTCTTCTCGAGCTTTAATGGGCCATTTTTCTTGCTGCAGCACACTGGCTGTCTGTGACCTTGTCATGTTAAAGTGACAGTTAGGTTATCCTGCTGATGGGTATCAAATTGACATATCCCATCCTTTCTGTCTGAGTGCCAGGCGGGGATACATTCCCAGACAGCCTATGCTCCCCCTGGACGGTACCAGCCATTAGGAAGGCTGCTGTTTTCATTCGGTCCTTTCACAGTGTGAGCAGCAAAACTAAGCTGCTAAATGAGACAGTGCATTTCCCACTTTAGACTTTTGAAATTGGTGGGAACGTTGCATATTGGCTTTATTTTCCTTCAAGTGTGATTAACGATCAAAAACCTACATGTCACAGCTTAGCTATTTAGCTTTGGTGCACTATAGTGGTTACATCGAAGGCCATTATTTTGATGGAACCGAGGATAAGCTCTAGATACAGCTGCGGTTTATGGAGCTGGATTTTGGGCAAATTCTGTACGCGGTGGTTCGCCGGTTGGCTTTTATGTTTTATGTTTGTGCTTGTGATTTGACATACTGGCATGTAGAGAACTTAGAACACTTTCAGTGAGCTCACAAAGGTGTGTGTTACTTGAGCAGAGGGAAGACTTGCCTTTTGAACCAAGACAGGCGAGCATGCCTGTGAAAAAAAATTATCCATTATATACTCTTGAAAAGCGGTAAACCAGTTTGTAATTCTTATCAGTGTCTTTTTAAGCTGTGAGGAAGAGAATGAAATTATGTCATTTTTCTCTGTTCTTTCTCAAAGTCCTAACTGTAATTATTACATTTTAATAAGGATGGAGGCTGTGTCGTTCAGCATGGGTGACAGAAGAAGGCAAAGCCAGCTGGCCCTGCTCTGTATCTTGAGACCCGAGGAAGAAAACCTTTTACCTGGGTGCATTTAATCCTAGTCCTTCTCTTTGGCAACTGTGTGTACAGGGAGATGGAAGTGCTGAGGCTTCCCTGTTTCCTACAGTATTGGTGCTCGTCAGTTTCAGCATCAATAGGCTACAATGAAGGGGATTTTGTAAGAAAAAAGAAATAGTGTTGATGTCACCATATAGGTTGGAAGGGACTTAACCTCTGCTGCTGCAGGGAGAAGGGCAGGAGTCTTTGAAGTCTTGCCAATGGAACTGGAAATGAATGCCACCTCAGTGATACCAAGAATGAGGCAAACCAGTTGATGAGCTGTCTGTGAACCTCACCCAAAGGGAGGCATACATGACTGGAGTTCGAGTAATGAGTTGTTCTAGGGACTAGGTGGTATATTTGTTGAATCCATTTCAATACACTTCTTCCCTTTGAGGGTATTTTCCAAGATACCCTAGTCATAACAGGTAGGATTAGATATTAAGGTTTGAGTGCATTGCCTTTATAGATTCATATGTCAATGTGTGTCCTGGATAGAAAGGCTGCAATTTAATATGAACTATGAGCTCTTCAGCTGAAGCCCAGAGGTCCCCATACGTCAGATCAAGTGCACGTCAGCATTGCCATTACAAGAAGATGTATGATCTCTCTTTATTTACTTATGATTATTACTGATCATCTTAACAAACAGGTTATCAATATATGAAGTACAGAGTAAGTTCATTTATATTATTCTGTCAATATCAAGGTCATTTTTATAACTAAAAAGGGTCGAGAATAAAGGCTAGATGGATCATATATGACTAAAGCTAACCGTCCAATCCATTTACATTGCTGCAAACAGCAGAGCTTTATCTGTTAACCAAAACATTACACTTCACTCTTCAAGATGATTTTTTGCTCAGATAATAAATAGCTCTAGCTACATTAAGTGATTGTGTTATGTAGTTCTGTGGCAGACAGAATTTAGAGTTGATGACCCTAAGCTTCTGTTCTACTACTATTTTCTCTGTGGTTAGAGTGGAGATGTAACGGGTTTGCAGTTCAGAAGCACGTTGTCTCAGTGAATCTCATATTTTATTTAGTATAGAAGTCTGCTCAGCATGTTCCCAGGTTTGAAGGTGAGCAAACTGAGCAAATATAGATACAATTCAATAGATACAATTCAATACTTACAACTTCTGGTTTAATCCACAGACTGTACACACTGCTCAGTGCTAGACACGAAGAGAAGTGTCCCTTTCATCTTTTCAGAATTCAGTTTTATAATGGAATGTCCCTTCAGGAAAAAGGGAGTTCAATTTAATATTGGTAAGCGTATTTAAAATAGAAAATCATGATTAATTTAATGTTTTTTTTCTTCATTGTGTGTACAGTTACATATTTCTTTGCTGGGAGGTGTTTCAAGAAATGAGCAAAATACTAGACAATAGACTTGCAGGCTTCTGTTATTAATTGGGACTTACTCTGCCTTCAGGAATCACTATACACTGGAACAGGGGGATGCAGTGGGTGTGCACTTCCTACGTAAATGTTTCATCTCCACTCCAGGGTCCTTAAAGATCTCATTCTCTGTAGTTGGTAAGACTAAGGTATTTCCTTTGAATTGTAATAGTAAATAGACGGTTGCTAAAGGTGATGTTGGATTGCTGAAGTGGAGAGGAAGAGTAGGGACAGGTTAGCCGTGGTGTCCTATGGAAGGAAAATGCATCTCTAACTTGGATCCAAGGAACACATGTAATGAATGAAATATATTTTCTTTTAGCAAAACTGCCAAACTATCAAGCAGATTTCTCATGCTCATTAACACTGGACTTTAAGGACTCGATAAGAATGCAATATAAAATCAAAGAGCCCCTAAAGACTGTGAGATTATATTTAATACTCTCCTATCACCAGTCCCTGAGTGCTTGGCAAGAGAAACGGTGACATTTACTAATCAGTACCCTCTCTTATTTGTCTTGGCTGAAAGTCTCAAGTCCTCAGCTTATTGAAGTTATTACAAATGCTCTCCATTAGATTCTGTTTAACTTCCTGGTATTTGCAGCTGAACTTGATCGCAATGCCACGGAGGAGTTCTGTCTTTAAAAAGTGATACAGACGTTGTGATACCATGTATGTAAATTGCGTGTTTATTTTCTGTCTTGTTGTCTTTGTCTTTAAGCACGTTCTTAATGTTTGATGTTCATTCTTCTTAATATTAACTACCCCTGGCATTTTCCTGCACCTCTGTGGATGCGTAGAAGGATGTTTCATGTTATAAGAAGGTTCTGTTTCTTACTAGAAGATGACTTAGGATGTTCTTTTCTCTTGAAAGCCCCTTGGAATAACCTGTAATGATTTACCTCTGTAAACTGCAGTTTGTTCTCCTGAGAGCTGGCAAGCAGGAAGAATTCCTCTGCAAAGCCGTGCAGGACATAAGGTGTGAGCAAGTGCAGAGGTGTTCCCTGCGGCAGGTTACCAGAAATTTGGGCCATGAACCCCTCCTAATTTTGCATGTTTTTCGTGCAGTGCTGTACCACCTTTTTGTTCAGACTTTCAGCTGAAAAATAAATGGTTATAAAACGGGCTGTGGAGTGCATACCACAGCTTTGCAGACTGTTACTGGTCCGCAAACCACAGTTTGGCTGCTCTACAGTGTTCCCAATTGTGCTGGGGTTGCCCTTAGCAGTGAATGGTTGGTTTATTCTTTATATTCTTTTCAGCCCTTGGCTTGTTTCTTGCCAGTCAGAGTAGTGCTGTTCATCCTCCTTCACTCACCAGCCAGGAAAGGAAATTCTTCCTCTCAGACAAGAGCTTTCCTCCCTTTCCTCTTAATTCCAGGCACATTTGTTTCAAATTCCCAAGGCAGGATATTGAAAATTTCCTCAAGTTAATAGGGCTTCACAAATTTACGTACTATAGAAAAAGTAAAATTTGGGTAAATTTGTGGCCAGAAAGTGCTCTGAAATCCCTGTATTTTAAAAATATGGCTAATAGAAAAAATACTTAAGTACTGAAATGGTTTTCCACGGGTCCCTTCTCCCTCTGGCTTTACTATGAAAGAACATCATCTTTGTGACTTAGCTATTGTGGCGTTGTTAGCCGGTGCGGTTTAAAGGACCGTTCCAGCTCCTGAATGCAGAGTTTAACAACACGCTTACAGTTATCACCAGGGTGAGCCCATGCCATGCTATTTGCTGTTTTCAAAAGCCTGTCTTGCTCATCCTTCTTGCTCCAAACTGCAAAGGAGGTTGACAGGTTTCAATAGGCTTATTCTTCAGCAGTTTGTGCAGTGATGGGACAGCTTCCCAGTGGAAAAACCAAATGACAGTAAAGAAACACAATGTAAACCTGGCAATCCCAAATTAGGTTCATGTGTATTTTATATCTGTTTTCTTTAATACCACTCTTATATGGTTCTTATGTCCTCGTGCACCAGCGTTCCTTTGAAGTCGGTTACCATCAGAATTAATCTTGTCTGCATAAATAGCATTACAGTGCTTTTTCATCAACTCATTTGGCCTACGTCAGCGTATATAATTTCTGACCTTTTCCATAGCTCCACCTTGGGGGGTCTTGGGATGATCATCTGAAGGCATTCCTGGGCAAGGCTTTCCTAACTGGGTGACGTTATATTTATAAAGACAAAAGCATCAAGTATCAAAAATGGGCATTAATCATGAGAGTGTTTAAGGACATTAAGGAAGCTCAGATGAGGAGTGTCTCTTTGTGCTGGGAGGTAAAAACAGATACAACACTGAAGGTGAAAATGTTTACACGGAAAGCATCTGGATCAAAATTAATATTAAGCCAGCTCATTCCCTGCCAATACTCAAACAGCATCATGAACTGGATTAACACCCTTAACGGTTTTTGCGCAGGCTGTTGTCGCTCATGAAGCACTGTTTGGCCACCCATATAACATTAATGCAGAGAAGATAACCAATAGTCCTGTTTGTATTTCAGGACTTGATAGCTTTGGTGACAATAGATCGGATTATTAATTATTCCAGTTTATTCATTTGGCAGGCTCCATAGTCTGTTAGTGAAGGCGAAAGAATTTTGCCACTGATTTACCATATAACTTCAGGCAACTCAGTCTTTGGACCTCAATTATAGGCTTTTCAAGTAGATATTTTCCTTTCACAGAGAGCTCAGAACTCACCCAATTTTCTGTTTAATTTTTTCATATTTATATAATGATTGATTGACAGATCTTGGGTTGGTTCTGTGTGCTGTTTGGAAGGTCTGTGGTGCCCAGGGTAGTGTCTGTATTTGGTCGGTGATGCTCCTAGCCTGTGCGATGGAAGGGTGTGCTGCAAAGCAGCAGTGAGGCTTTGATAACCCAGCTAGATGCTGCAGGAGACCTTCACGTAGAACGCCAGACTTCACGGAAGAACTAGAAAAGCAACAGCTGTTCCGTCAGTGTTATGCTTTGCACAAATCAGTTTTTTGGTTTCACTTCAAAATTGGCAAAGTGTTAATAAATAAACAAACGCTTTCCTGTGCGTGCATTCACTATTTGCAATCTACAGAGCTGTTAATGGCAGAGTTGATTAGCTCTTTATTGCTACAGCAAGAGCATTTGTCAATATAACGAATGATGGCTTTTCATGTCTCAGGCAAATAGTAACAATGAAAAATACTTCATGTGATTTGTTTGGTTTTTTGTTTGGGTTTTTTGGTAAAATTGTCCTTGGGCGCCAGGGAGTGAGAATGCTGTTGTGATTTTTGCGAAAGCTAGATACAGACAGATGTAATGAAGAGTCTCTGTATGTGTTAGAGCCAAGTGAGCCAACGTGTACTAGCAGCCAGTTGAAAAGAAGATTCATTTTTTTGTACCAAAACCCCTATATCCCAACTCCAGCCTGTGCATCCTGAACATTGCCGGTTCTCCATGGAGGCTGAGGTGCTGCAGCACAGCGCAGGGCACCTGGAGGTGGGAATGTCTGCCCAGTACCCGAGATGAGTTTTGGTACTAATTTTTGATTCTTTGATACTCATTTTGATCCTCATTTTTGATACCCTCTGTGCTTGGAGGGCTGTATCCCATAAGGTGCATCCCGTAAGGTGCTTTGTGCTGCAGGCCTCTGGAAAAGCCCTTATGTATGTGAATGTTTCTATCAATATCACCGATACTACTTGCTGAAACACCTGACTGGGTCAGGGCTAGCACTCTCTGGAGTTTGCAGGAGGCAACTTTTAAAGGAATAATTAATGGAAATGATGAAGAACAAGATTTGTAGCTTAGTAACAGTGTCGGAGCTGAACTGGAGCAGAGGTACAGCAAGCAGGTGAGCTGCTGCCTGCATGCTGGGCAGGAGTGGCCGTTCCCTGGGGATGCTATGTGCTGTAGGGATGCAGGGATGCGTACCGCAGCTGGGCAGGTGGGTTTTTATACTTAGGGACCATGTCCTGGAGGTGGAGGGTACCAACCAGGATTAGGACGCCCAGTGTCGGGTTGGTATGATCGCTGTGCTGGTGTGACTGCTTCTCAGCAGCACGGCTGAGGCGGATTTTAAAGCCTGTAACAAGGTGGCTGGAAGAAGATGTTTGCTCTGCAGGTCCTGCTGTTCCCATGTGCACCGGGTGACGGTGCAGACAGTATAGTCATCGCATCTCAGTCAAGCGGAGTAAGTTACCTATTAACAACAGCAAATTAGACACAGTAGACACATAATCTGTGCTTTCGTCTGAAGTATTAACGTGAACTTGGGCACAAGTAAGAATCACAGCGCCTCAGCTAATTTAAGGCTAAAGAAGTGTCTTCAAGGTAAGTTTTTTTATGATCCGGCTGCATGCTGCCCCCTGAAGAAGGGGCAGGTTTAAGACAGCGTGGGTGGCACAGCCTGGGTTATGGAGTTGGAAGCGATGCCCCTGTAATGCTGACCTAGGCTGAGCAGGGATGGGGGTGCAAGGGGCTCTACAGTGTGGGTGTAGGGCAGGATAGCTTGGAGAGCGTGGGCTTCAAGGGCAGGTGCCTGGGCACTGATGTAAACATTGACATGCTGGCTTAACTTTACATCTCACTGACTTCAGCCGTGATGTATTGAGGTCTTACTAAAGAGTCAGATGATAATGAAGAACAAGTTATTGAAAAAAGTGCTAGTATCTGCACACTGACTTTTGTGGAATTATTGGGCATTCTTTTCTGTTTCCAACTCAGAGCAGATGTGGAAATACTTCTTAAAAATAAGTGATACAGCAGGGGCAGGTTCTAGTCTGCCATCTTCACCGTTAGTTTGCTGAATGCATCAAGCCATGCTTATTCAAGTTTTCTTTCTTTTTTTTTTTCTTTTTTTTTTTTTTGAATGACAGTTTATCTGAGCTCACAGAATGAATGGATAACGTTACTATTTACATAAGCTCATTGTGATCTGTCTCGGTAATGTAATCAAATTAGGGCTAACTGCAGCTGGAGAATGCCAGCTTGTAAACTGTTTTTCAAAAAGAATCACATGGTGTTACTTGACATGTTTAGTATACATTCAGGAGGCTTTGCAAAAATTATAGCACATCCCTAACTAATGTAACTAAGTCAGGATTCTGTTGCCACCAGTTTGCTGAATCCAGGAAATGAAATGCAGTGAAATTCATCAACAGTCAGAGGAGATACACCTCCAACCAGATTCCTGAAACACAAGTTTTCCTGACGTGGCTGCTGCTGACATGTTGTCTTTTTTTGGCTAAAATCAACATATCAGTTGATAGAAAAAGCATATGGTGTAAATTTTGAGTACATTTAAGAACATCTGTGTTAACTGCAAAAGTGCAGCCCACTGTACACGTCAAGCACTATATTTAGTCTTATGGCATTCGCATAAGATGAAGTCCAGCCTGAGCTAAAATTACCCCATGAGTAGATTTTCAAAGTATCTTTTGTTATTCTTATTAATAAACATCGCATCTGGTACTTAACTTTCCCTCTTTCTTCCTTTCTCATTTAATTAAGAGGTACTATTTACATCGCGATGTTGCAGTCATCGGGTTCTCCTCGTGCTGCGGGGTGAGCTCACAGGACTTTGCCCCTCAGAGCTTGCAGTGTGCCAGCGTGCCCAAGCCAGCTGCTGAACTTGTGTCCATCTAGAAAGGTGGTGGCAGCAGTTTTCATTCCCAACTGGGAATGCAGAAGAAGGATTTTGGCATTTCCTCCGTAGCCCGGGAAGGTTTCTGAAGGCTCTGTCGGAGCCGTGGCAATGGCTTTGGCAGCAGGAGGTTTTGGGTTCTAGCCTCTGCCCCCACAAGCACACAATACTCACCACACCCTGCCAAATACCCAAACTATCTCAGTGTCAGACTGCCAACCTGTCCTACTGACAGGGGCAAATAGGAAATGTGGGACGTTCAGGCTATGGGTCATGTCCAGCCTAAGGCAGAGTGGCTGTGGCAGAACTTACTCCCATGCTGTTGCATTTTGGACGTAACCATCTTTCCTTTTTACAGTCCGGTGTGAAGGAAGGATGGATGATACCATCTAAAAAGAGTTCCTAATCCCCTATTACTGCTAAAATACCTTTTTCCACACGTAAATGTTCTGATAATTTGAGGGTGGAGATGGTTTCATTGAAACAAAACCTCATCATGAAATCAGGGCTTGTTTCCCCAGAAGTTCTGTAATAGAAGGAAACTGAAAAAATATTTCACCTTGTCAAAAATCAGCCATTTTGCAATATTCTGAATGAACAGTTAGATAAACAGCCACCAATGCTTTCCTGTGGAAGTGCCATTTTTTAATATGTATGAAATACTTTTTACAGAAATTCTCTTCTCTTAAGAATTTTGAAATTTGGGATTGGCTATGAATTGAAAGGAAAAAAAACCCCAACAAATACAGTTTGAAAAACAGAACTTGCCCCTTGAGTGTGGATCTGTCCAAACCAACAAAAGGAAGCTTGTGTTGGCATTTAGATTCAGACTCAGGAATTCCTGACTCTTAAGCCTGTTTATATAGGACTATACCACAGCCCAATTTGCACTTCATTTTAGTTTTTTTTCCCCTTCTACGTTTATGGTCATGTTGAACGGGTGGATTATGTACTCTGAATGCACATACTTAACCAATTGTATTTAAGGGGTTTTTTGCATATAATAATTATAGTTAAGTGTCTTCATTTGGAAGCAGCAGTGTTTCATGAAGGTTTTTAAGGCATTTAGCACCATCATATTTATATTACAGCTCTGAAGGTTTCGTGGCCTAATTCTCAAAAGGCTTTTGAGGGTCACTAGTTCCCAGTGAAAGTAATGGGAGCTGCGAGTGCTCTGCGCTGGGGAGTGGTCAGCACCCGCCAGCAACCCCGTGACGTGTGCTTCTCGCTGTGCGTGACAGATATTTAACTTTCCATAATTCAGCGTGAGATTTCAGCTTGCGTATGTGCAACACACAAGTGCAGGAACACACAGATTTTTATTGCTCTGGTATTCACCTCTTGGTCCTGTTTGCTTTCAGCTACTTTCTAAACCACAATTTCAGTATCTATTAGAGCTGTTGTAAAACACAGAATGGTTTAGGATTCTTATGATTTAAAACCTGACAAGTTGTTATTACAGCTGAGCTTGGGGATAGTTGCCAACATTTTTGAAATTGGTACATTGGTCAGTCTCACCTGGGCATGGTCAAAGGGGTGCACGAACTCTGTGCCAAATCCTCGGCTGCTGAAATGCAACAGAGTCTCCTTGGCCCTTTCTTTTTGTTTCTTTTTATTTTTATTTAAGCAAGGGTCCTTCACAATGTACAGCCACTCTCATTTCATTTTGGGTTTCCTCGCGTTTTGGTCTCGGTTCCTTGGAGCTTTTTTCCGCTCTTCTTTGATAGCCAAAATACATCGGGTGGGCCTGGAAGCCCCGAGGACCTCAAGCCCACCCTAGCACTTGAGTATGTGTTTAACCTTAGACACCTGAGATCCCCACTGAGGTCAGTGAAACTGCTCAAATACTCGGGAGTCCAGCTGCTCCATCGGGTCCTGGTAGAGAGTGTTTATCCTGGTGGGGCTAGCCAGTGTGATGGGAAGTGCAGGTACTTGACCTCCCCGAATGCCTGCTGACCTAGATTTAATCGGAGGTAGAGCACAGCAGCGTTTTAATGACTTGTATCACCACACCTCTGCTGGAGGAGGAATTAAAGAGCTTCCTGCGCAGCTGCTGGGAGCGCCGAGGTGCCAAAGTGGTCCCCCAGCCCGAGCCCCAGCCCCACAGGCGGTCCCCGCTGTTGGTGTGGGCCCTGGTGTGCTCTGAAGCTCAGCACCTGGCTGCAGGAGGGGAGAGCACGCATGTTTGTCAGGGGAGAGGCGCCTCCAGCATCGTGTGGGGAACGCGGCTGTCACCAGGGCTGCCCCTGTCACCAGGACTGCCCCTGTCACCCGTCGTTTCGGCCAGCTGGCACAGCGAGCTGTGGCACTGGCAGCTGGCTTTGGTCACCTGCACCAGGGGACTCACTTTAGGAGAGCCCGCAGGTCCCCATCCTCTTAGTGACCACCTTCTATATCACCTGCCATTTGGGAAACATGTTCTTGTCAGCTAAACCTAAAGAAATTATTTCTAGAAGCTGCAGAAAACCTTAAAATATGTGGGAGAATACAATAGTAGTTCTGGTATAAGCCTTCCATCTAACTTCCAAAATGTCCGTGGTGCTCTGTTGCAGTTGAGAGTTTGCATTTTAAAAAAATAAAAACAGCAAAAACCAAAACGTAATCATCATCATCATCATCATGTTCTTTTATTATTTTGTAACGTTCTTAGCTGCAACTCAGTTTTTTTCCTGTTTTGTTTTTTTTCTTAGCAAATACTGACTGATCCTGAGGTGACCTCCCAAGAGGGCAATATAAAAAAGGTAGGACGTGGATCAAACTTACGCAAGTTGTTTTACTGTCTGGCTTTGAAATACACGTAGACACTTTTTTCCTCTTTTGAACAAAGGTGTGTATCACAATAGCATCGTAAAAGTTTTCCAATATTTGCTGTTGCTCTTTTGGATTAAGTATTGTGGTTCTTTTGGCGTATTTTTCTGTCTTTTTGTGATTCCAGTATTTATGAAAAGGAAAATAATAGTTTGAAGTGTTTCTTGATTCAGCTACAGAATAAACAGCTACTAGTCCAAATCGAAAAACCTCATTTACCTCTTTTCCAGTAAAAGAAAATGTTGGTCCTTTGTTAAAAGTGCTAAATTTTTAGAGGTCACTTCACCATGTAAATGTGGCTTATGTGAAGTCCAAGGGAAGAGGAACAGATATATGAAAGGATAAAATGTAACTCATATGATGTATTACTGGTGCTTTTCATTGCGTTGTGATGCTTAAACTATAATACTGACCAGAGAAAAATGTGTTCCAAATACAGCCCAGCTGTATAAATTTCTTCGTAGTAGCTGTGAGGCAGCCTCAGTACTACATATTTCAGTAGCCAGTCCACTCTTTTTGTTGGGGTTACTCTCAGTAACACTAAAATGACATTCTTTCCGTGACTATCTGTTGGTTAACAGCTTTACCAAAGTGAAGTGTTACAAGTCATATTGGATTATACCCTCTCTAGACGTCTAGAGGTAGTGCGTCCTTGTTGAAATAATGAGCGAGCTGTAATTCTTTTCATATGCAATTGTCTTAGAATGGCTATGCACAGTCCTATTCATCAAATATGATTTTTCGCAAGTGGAAAATATTTTAAATCGGAACTCGCAACTACTGCCATTTTTATTCATCCATTTAGGCGAGCTTCAGTACTGTTTCTTAACTCTGAAAGCTAAAAGGAAACACTTGTTTCACCCTGCCAAACAAAGTGAAATATAATACTTGTCGGGCTCCGAAGTTTGGGGAAAGATATTTAGACACATGTCCAGTATGGCCCGTTCTATTCTTACCATGTCGAAAAAAATGGGCTTTTATTTTAGAAAGCCAGGCTACCGATACGAAACATCCTTTGACCATCCGATGACCTTGCGAAGGACCTATCGCAATACCGCTGAACTTTTTACCTTGTTCATCTCCATAACTCATTTGGTGTTCGTCTCTGCCTCTGTGGGATCCTTTTGTCTGAACAGACATGGTGACAAGGTGGCAGGTTCTTATTATCGCAATGCACTTATCACAAGGATGGAGTGAATTCTCCATGGCCTAGGACTGCTCAGCTATTTCTTTCTCAGCCTTTAATTACAATATCACAAATAAATTCTGCATCCCTGCCTCGCAGAATCCACGTTGCCCTAAAGAGAGCAAGCTTTGTATGAAACCAGGGCAGAAGGAAACGTTAGACTGGCAGCTTTATATGTTCAATACATGGTTTTGGATTTAAAGTTCCTTACTGTTATTTCAAAGGGAAATGCTGCAAAACTACAGGTCTTTGAAAAATCCCGTGCCCTTAAATATTTTTTTGTACAGCAGGTATAAAACTGGACAATTATGATATTTGACAAGGGGGGAAGAACTGGCCTTCCACTTCTGTCTTTTAAATGCATTGTAGAGAAGCACTAGTGGGAGTTTATGAGGTGATAAATTTATTGAAGGATGGGCAGTAGGGTTTTACAGCTAGGGTAAAAAAGGTCAAAGCAGTAAGGTAAAGAGTTCAAGTCTAAACTTTATGGCTTGTGAAAAGACTACTGCTAGACAGCTTTTCAGTCAGAAGAAAATGAAAAATAAAGAATGAAAAATCATTCTGTACAATTTTTGTAGTATCTTAAAATTGTTTGTAAGTAGTACTCTAGCATTTTGCTCCGGTGGTACAGAACCCTCTTGGGAGAAGATTTCCTTTTCCAGCCTCTCTAAATCATTCAGTTGTCATATCCCTGAAGATACAATAGTTGAGATTTGACTTCAATTTATTCCTGTTCCTTCAGAGATGGGTTGGTGGTGAGAAGGTGACTGAAGACAAATGTAACTGTAGTGGGTGGGCTGATTTAAACTAGTCGGAGCCAAACTGAGGGACTGTAATTTTCAGTGGCTCATTTGACTGACTGCTGTATCACAGGTTTAAAATTGGGTAGTAACAAGGGCTAGAAAGAGGAAAAAAAAATCTCTAGAATGCAGAGAAAATCTGTAGAAACAGGAAAAAAACAACAGAGCAGCGAAGGGGAAGCATGATAGCAGTGAGAGGTAGAGGAAGATGCACAGGAAGCAATCTCTGCTTAAAAATTGACCCCAGTATTATTTCTGCTGTTAAGCTGCCAAAAAAAAATTATAAAAATTAAATGCTCTCTTGCCTAACTTTTCATACACTGAAAGGCAGTGAAAAGTCTGAAGATGTAGCACAGCAGACACTATTATATCGTATAATAAAGCAAGGCCTTTTTTGGCTTGGAGCAAAATAAGAAGTGTTTTTCCACTATGCCCAGTATTTTTCAGTTCGTATTACTGTTAGTTCTGCTGGGACCACTAACACCAGAAAGCTGATTTGTTTGGTGCTGGTTGTCTCACAAGAATTCAGATTTCTAGCAATACTATTAAAGGACCTGTACCCAGGATCATTTTTCCTTATCTGGAAACGTGCTGTGCCATAGACTAAAACGTGGTGTACTCATGGCAAGATTTCCTTGTATCTGCTTAGCTTGCTGATACTTAGTTTAACTTGCACGCAAATGTACATGCCTGTTTGGTTAATTTTAGATAATCGATTGTGAAAGTAATGCTAAAAAGGGAGATTAACTTCTTTCAGTGCACTGAAGGCATATATTCAGAGATGTGCACAAATGCATGTCATACCTGTGGGTGTTTTGTCCTATACTGTCTCACAATCCCAAACTTCTTTTTTTCCCAGCCATCTTCCCGCAGTCTGTTTATTTTGCTTAAAGAGCAGCTCACATGCTCTTGCCCTGAATTTTCTAAGCTTCTCCACTGCATTTAATACATGGAAAAAAATGGCTTGTTATCATTATCTCCATTGTCATTTTGATTTAACTTTGAGAGGGAGATGAAAGATGTAGACTTCCTCCAGCAGGAAACAAGGCCAGCATCCATTACGAGACACCTTTTTTTCCCAAGGAGCAGTGCTAGGTGTATTTATCTCTCCTCAAAAAGTCACTTTGGATGATGGTTTGAGAATCATATTGAAGGAGGCTCTGTGTGTAGAGCTCCTAGCCAGCCTCCCCTGGATGGGCTGTTTTTCTGACTGTGGTGACAAGAGACCTCAGGGACTTCTCTCTTCAGTAGACTCTCTATTTAGTTTCTGTTTACTTAGAGGGAATAGCCTGAGGGGCTACTGGAGAGAAAACATCTGTGGGAGATAATCTATAGAGTTATCTATCTATCACTCTTGTCGACCCTGTCTCCCTTGAGAGCAAGCTGAGAGACTTGTAATAAAAAGGCATCGCTGAAGAGGCTTTAGGGACAAATAAAGAGACATGTTAAGGGCCAGCTGAAAAAGGATAGAAGACATTATTAAAGCTCAATAGCCGTCTTATCAAAATCCAATAGGATAGGCATTTGGCAAAAGGCTTTAAATTTATTCTTTGACTTTCTCGAGAGCTTGAATTTATCCATTAACAAGAATGTACTACACAGGGAGCGGGAGATGCTATCGGCTTCAAAAGAGTTGGATTCAATCTGGTATTGTACAAAACACAACAACAAAAACTGAAGACAGAACCAATTTTTTTTGCCTGCTTTGGCTGACTTTGTACGTACATTGCAAAATACTAGAAGCTGATAATGTAATGCTGATGATGCTATAAACTGAAAGAAATTTATCCAGCATAGTAACTAATTCTCTACTCCCAAATCATGTAGATTTTTTTTTTTAAATAAAGTTGCTGTTAGAAAACGGGGTGAGATTAGAAATCTTGACCTCTTAAAAAGCATCAAGTAGTAAAGAAGAAAGCTAGGTAGATGGAAAGGCTTTATTCCTAAAACAAAAGTAAAAGCCAACTACTGTTGTGTTACTGCAGATGCCAAGTGGGATAGGGCCATAAATCTCTCCAGATTTATTATTATATACAAAACGCTACAGGTCACAGGAACCATCTGATACTTCAGAAACACATTGTTCACACAAGATGATTGATTGATAATTATGATAATTTGCAAAATGATTATTTAGGTATTATAACCATAGTTTGTCCCACTGGATTGCTGTGAAGACATTTTCTATATCATGGGCCGTCAGAAATGGCCTCTGGCAACAAGGGATATGGAAAGGTCTGGTCGGTCTCTCCCGGTGGGATCTGTAGGACTGATGAATGATGACCCAGAGGAGTAAGAAATCAGACTTCAATAAGCAGTCAGGAAGGTAGTTAGAGAAGAGCAAGGGAACTGTTAACTGTCTTTTGTGGAGCAATTACTAGCTGGGCCATACACCCTCAGGCCGGAGCACAGACTGTCGTAATATTATACATGCAGGGAGAGATCGAGATTTTAACCTGAGCCGTTTAAAGTTCCAGGATTTGCAGCACTTTGCACAAAGTACATTTGCATGCCTGCATTTAATATATACTATGAATATATTTATTATCTATATCTAATAAAAGGTGTTTTGAAACTGTTAGTAAGGATTTAAAAATCCCAATTTTGGTGATATTTCTTCATCTTTCAGTTCTGTATATTGGAGAATCAACCCCCCAGTTTTAGTGGTTTTAAAACAGTCTTCGTACTCACTGAGAATTTACACTATGAACCAGACTGAATTATTTTTCATAGAGCGCCTGCTTCTGTGTGCTTAAGTTTAGGTGAAGAAAGGAGAGCGTGTTCTTATAAAAGGGACCAGGCTATCGAGAGCTGGAAGGCAGCGCTGCACAGTGACCAAAACTGGAGGTTAATGATGCTTCACAAACCCCTCTGAGATTGTGTAACAATACCAGTTATCATAGTTAAAGTCCAGTTTCAACATCCTCACTGCCTTACAGTTACTATTTCAGAAAGAGCTTTAATTTGCTTGTTTTATAGGTTGTATCTTTATGAAATAAAGGTATGTTTAGCTGCCACAAACAGAGGCAGCTTTGAGTTGATTTTTATAATCTTTTCTTGAATAGACTTGCGTCATTCCAATAAGCCCTGGACAAAAGAGTGGACAGTTGTCTGAGAGTCTTTTTTATAACATTTCTCTCTTTCTATTGTTGGAGAGCTGCTAATAAAAGAACCAGGAGTCCATTAATTCAGTGAATGAACATATAGTAAAGTCAGTTCCCTCTTGAGAACAATAATGTTGCGGTCAGCTTAGGTTTCCATGGAAACTAAGTACTTCTAAGAAGTTTGCATCCTTGATTTTGCTGAAATGAAGCATGTAAAGTAAAAAAAAGGTGTAAGGCTGGCACAGAAAAGTCGGGGGAGAAAAGCGATGGTTTAAATTATTTTGCAAGAATAACAGCGCACGTTTAATTTCTGTGATACAGATGTTTGGGCTTGATTGTATAGAATGTGTGTGTGTGTATGACAAATGATTCCACGAAGAGGTCTCGAGGGGTTTTGAACCCATAAATCAGGCCATGTTAAGACGACTAGCAGTGGTTAACTTTGCTCCCTCCATATCTCCAGCACGTTCCAGTCAACTATGGCCACATGCATCACAGCGAGATGTGGGCAGCGTGCCTCAGCACGGGTCTGTGTCCAGGAGTTTCAGTACTATAGATGTTTTGGGTGGTGAACGGCAGTTCACCATGTTCCCTGTTGGCAAGATGATGCAAAGGATGGATACAGTGTGAACACCTCATACATACAGTTTGAAATCCGACCTTTTCATAGATGAAGTTGGTTCTTTTCCTCCCTTCCACTCTAGGCAAGTTTGTGTTTAAATCACTGCAGCCACCAGTGTAAACCGAAGAGCAGTGATGCTGATTTGTTCTTTTAGCACTAAGTTTTAACCTGCTGTCTTATTTTCTTGGATAAGTGAATTGCTGTGGCTGAGAGGGCGGTGGACAAATTTTGGACAAATGTATTGCTGAGCTATTTATACACCTTGTCCCAAATGACGTGCATCTCTGTTGAACAGTGTCTCTTAAGATAAAAGTGTCCATTTAACTTCAGGCATAGACAGTTACGAGAGGTCACCTTGTCTTCTTACAATGCATCTCAAACATAAACACACAGCCTTTATGGTGGCCTCAAGTTATTAACAAAACCAGCTACGCTTTTTTGGAAGCGAGAAGGCAGGAGGCTGTTCCCTTGACAAAACAAACCAACCCGCTCATGTCGATTTGAATCACAGAGCTGCTGCGTCTCCGAGTACAAAGTATGAGTAGTAAGAGTCAAGTCCAAATTGCTGTCTTGTTTAACCCCTGTGCCCGACTAGTGGTCTGCTTGAGGGGGAAAAAAGCCAAAACCACTCCACTAGTGATTTATAATAAGTGTCAGAGTCATATTTCAGCATCAGTGCAGCCTCATCTCGTTAGGGCAGAAACGGTAATTCATTAGCTAGCTGGCCAAGTCATTCATTCTATCCCTTTTTTTTTTTTTGTAAGTGGTTCAAAATATCTTGCGTTCTGCTGGTGAGCATTCCTAGAATCCCGCGGTCAGCTGTCCCGCAGCCTGACGCCGTGTCCCCTGTCCCTCTGCGGGCCGTGCGGGGGGCTGGGTACCTCCCCTAGAGCGGCAGGCGGTCCCACAGGACAGTGATGGTAAAGGAGACTTGTTAAGGCATTTTGGCTGAGTAATCGGTTATGCTAAAGATGTATGCAAATTTAAAATTTATAAACTTCTTTTACAGCTTAGAGCTTCCTAAAGGGTGCGAAACCCCCGTGCCCCAGCGAGTGGGCTCTCTGCTTGGCGTTTGTGAAAACGTGCACGAGCACACACTGACAGTTTTAACACTTTTCTCACAATCCTGCTTCTCTGTCTGTATAATTGGTTTCAGTGATTCCCTGTTGAAAAAACACGTGTAATTTCACATGTGAAATTAAAAATACTCTACGCACGTGTCTATTAATTTCATTCAAGAGATGTTTTTAATGGTTTGCATCCCTTTGAGCACATACGCTTTTTTTTTTTCTCCTGCTAACAAAATGAATTGCAAACTGAAAAGCTGGCATTTATGTACCGCCTGTAAGACGATTACTAGGGAAATAATATTCTGGATGATTAGGAGGTATTACAGCCTCTACTCAGTTTAAAAATGCCAGAATGCCCCAGAGATCCCCATGAATCTGCTGCCAGCCGGCCCCTGTCAGAGCTGAAGGCAGCACTGTCTGGAGCCCAAAATCAACTTCAGGAAGGTCATGTGAAAGAAAATCCTCCGTCATCAGGAAGCCCTTGGCCTCGTGGCCTTTCTGACATTTTCTGACAAACCTTAAATCACCAGAGTAGACAAAACATCACAAATTTTGGAATGATAGCCTCTGGGATTTCAAAACTGTATGTTAACTTGGAAGGTAACCCCCACCTCGGTCGGCCCCCGCAGTCCCTCCTTGGCTGCAGAGGGTGAGCCTGCCCGGAGGTGTTCCTGGAGCTGGGAACCTGTTCCTGGAGCTGGGAACCTGTTCCTGGAGCTGGGAACCGCTGCAGGATGGGCTGGCAGTGCCAGGAGCCTGCGACTGGTACCCCGCCAACGTGGGGCTGCGTGCAGCCCTGCCCTGGTGTGTTGCCACCAGTTACACAGTACTGGGAATACATCAGTGTTGTAAGGACAGACTGTGCCGTGTAGGACAGTTTCTGTTCCGGAGTGAAAGTTAGGATCAGGATCTGTCGTATATGTTACATACATTATAGAAGCCAGATGGTTCTATTAATATAATCTGTGGTCTTGAGGTGTGTGCAGGATTTGGTTAATCACACTGTGCAGCTATTAAAGGGAGCATCTATCGGGAGGGCGGGGGGAGCTTAGAGCTTGCTAGCTAAAATGAACAACTTGGCTGGTAACTGGTGGGGGGGAAGGAAATGTGGGGTTTGGGTGGAGGGGGTGGATAGCAGAGAGTGACCCGGAGTCAGCTCCTAGCACCTATGGTGCTGCTTTCAAAAGAGAAAAGAAAAGCCAAAAAGCAGGGAGCTGGATGCCAGTGACCTATAATTAAATATATATATCATAGCAAAACAAAAAATGATTTTGTTCTCCCCCCCCCCTTTTGCTCTAGAAATATATCAAGGGTTTACAAAGCAGTAAAGATATGACTGTTGTCCCACACACGTTCCAGGAGTGCAGTATATTTTGATGATGCCAGTTAGATGGGGTTTTAGATTAGATGAGGTTTTTATGAGATTATAAAATATGTGTTCTGAAAAAAAGCCCCGATTTATTTTTCATAGGGCACTTTGGGGAGAAAAATAATTACTAGAAGTCAACTGTTCAGTGATATTCACTAGTCTGGTCTGTCTTTATCCGTGGAAGTTTCAGCATGCAATAGCAGCACTTCGTAAGCTAATTAAGTTAATTTCCTTTGCTCCTTGTAGTAGATACAGTAGTTGCATGAATGAGTGCTGTATGCTCAGACCCGCCATATGAAACTGGACTTATTTGATGGTAATAAGAAAATTTTGGCTCCACATTTTAATCATTGTCCTCAAATTATTTTTACTCAATATGGATGTTTCTTTTCACAACATTGTGAGTTTTCAAAACTGTTTCGTTTTGAGTTGGGCCAAAAATATTTCACTTAAACTTAATTGAGTTATACTTTCAGATTATTTCCTTTAACTTCTGATAAATCTAAATTTCTGTAAATACTTTGATTTAATCAAATTGTAACTTTTCAACAGTTTGGGGTTGAGAAATGTACAACCAATTCTAGCCTTAGTGTTAATTTATATCAACAATAGCAGTGAGTATTTATGTAGTACTTAAACTGACGGGGACTTGCCAAGTTCACAGTCCCAAATCCCCTGCATGCTAATTCGGAGGCACAAGAGCTTGCAGGGTTGATTTCGTCCTTCCTAAGGAGGAGATAAAGCAGCAGGTGAGGAAATGGCAACATGTCCAAGATTCTATACTGGCATCATTCATTTTCAGCCCTGCCTGTTGCGTCGGTGTTAGCCCGTGCTTGCTGGGCTGGTGGTCTCTTCTGCCCTGGTGGTCTCTTCTGCCCTGGGCTGTGCGCCGTGGCTGGCAGCTGGGGTTGCTCAGCATCCAGAAGAACAGAATGTAGCCTCTGCTTGCGCGGGTGGACTTTGGGTTTGATCTACAGTAGGTTCAGGGTACACCTCAAGGGCCCTGTGGCGCTGGTCCTGTTAAAATTGGCAGATCTGAGTATTCTTTCACACGGGTGGGTGTTTCTCAGAGTAGTAGGGAGAAGAGGTGCAAAGTCGGGGGGGGGGGGGGGGGGGAAGCACTATTTGCAATTATCTCGAAGTTGTTCAAGGTGACCTATGAGTTACTAAGATTGCAACCTGGAAGTCAAGATACGTAGTTCACTTTTCTTCTCCCCGCTAGCTGGTCAGCAGTTTCTAAATTTATCAGCTGATCACAGAGTTTGCAACTGGTGAGCAAGGAGCGTGCCTGATGGGGGACACACGGCTTGCAAAGCCCACGGGCTGCCCTTTGACTGTCAGCGGTGCTCCACAGCTCGGGGTTCTCTCCCTTGTTGCCTTTGGTACCTTCATTGAGTTGGCAGCAACTTCTTTCTGATAGACCCTACAGAGAAGATAATGGGGGCGGGGGGGAGCATGAAATGTGAACGTTATCCTTCCATCTTCAGTTACTGAGTAATTTTCACTGAATTTGTAGCCTTAGCTTGATGTTAAGTTTTGAAGATCTCCTGATTAATTTCCTGAGCTGAGCAAAATGAATATTCTCTCTCTCTTGACACTGCAGAGGGTTTTTTTATACCAGTTTCTGTCCAGTTGGGCAGCTGTAAGGCTTTGAAGTCTGGTTACTTTTCTTTGAAATGTACAGTTATACATGTACTACGGTAACTTTCTGTTACTGCACAGAGAAAGGTTGCAAATAAAAAAAAATATTAATAATAGTAGTAGTAATAGCAGAAGTAGAGGAACCTAAATTAAGTGCTTAAATCCTTACTTGGCTACCCACATGATTTGGGTTTTTTTTTTCCTTCTTTTTTTCCTCCCTCCTTATTTTATAATAAAATACAGAGGTGTAGAAAAGAAGTATAGAAAGCTGTGGAATAGATTACAAACCAGTTTATAAACTCCTTCTATTTACTTAATGTGTCCTGTAAGTAACTGTCCTATAAGTAACTGAAATTAAGAAATCTTCTTTTGTATCCAGGCATCCTATCTCCTAATCTTCATGAGTTAGCTGATTATTTTAGGGGTTCGTTGAAGTGAACGCTGGCCTCAGAGAAGAGTGAGTTCAGCTTGCTACTGAGCATTTTTCCAGATCATTAATAATTACTGTAGAGATAGTTACGCATATCTGCTGTCAGAACATTTTAGACCCTGGTTGGTGCAATAATTCCTTCTGTTCCAGAAGAATAAATCCCAAGTCCTAAAGAAATTGTTTCTCTTAATTTCCACTGGAATTTCAGTCTTCAGCTTTAGCTTGCGTCACCCAGAAGGCGACTAGTTCTTCCTTCTGTGCAGTCTGGTGGAAACTCTGGAAGTCTGCATAAATGCTGTCACATCCAGGTAGTTTTTATGGTAGTGCTAAAATGTTATAATTCTTCTTTCCTTAGGAATTAAGTTTTGAAATTAATCAAGAGGAATTTTCATTTTTCCTCTTTCCCCCTGCAATTGCATATAATTTATATATAAACCCAGAAAAGTATTGACTTTCTTGTTCATTCACTTCCCTTAATATCTGGTTAACTTTTTTTCTCTTTCCATTTTCTCTTTCCATTTTCTCTTTCCATAGTTATGCCCTGAAATAGTTTGGGGCTACTTGCTGAGTTGTATTGGCAAATTCAAGCAGTCTTTTACTCACTACCACTACCTTGAAATAGAGATTACTAATTTTCTTCGTCGTGAGAATCTTAAAAAAGGTGAATCCTGAAAACTATGTGGAAAGAGCTCATATATGATGAGGCCCGGGTTGCCCTGTAAAATCTACACACTAAGAAAAACACTGTCAATCTTCTGAGACTGCTCAGCTCTACTTTGGTCTGTCTCGAGTTGCAGTGGTCATTATTCTGACATAATTCCTTTTCTGTTAATTCATATGCTTAATACAGGTAGTTGTTTCTTTTTCACCTTAATTCCTGTTAGGAACAGAGATCTACAGCAATCCTGTTGGGTTATTTTGTCCAATTTCCTACAGTCGCATGCGGTAAGGATGTACGATCTCTCACAGAAGGATTGTGCCCCCGCCTAAGTAAGATAATTTCTTTCAGGCTTTCTGTCTTCTGATGACTAGAACATGTCTGCTAAGTTCCAATGTAAATTTATTCCTGGCAGTTTATATTTGCTGGTCCTTTTGCCAATAAAAACTTTTAATTTGAATGGTATCCCATCTTCCATTCCAGTTCTGATGTTCACCATATGCTCATTTGTTCTTTGCTTTGATAGGCTTACGGCAGAGAGCATCTATCTCCTGCTTGAGCAAACTTCAGTGTATCTGTGCTGCCCTTGGTAAAAATGGGGCAATCCTGGTGTACAGAGATGTCAGGCTTTAAGGTCACACTCGTTTTCCCAAGGCATTGCTGTATTGGTAGATAATGTCTGCAGCAGTGGCATTCAGCAAATCCCGTCCTCATCCCGAAGCTGGAATGACTTCAGGCAGAGCAAGTCACTGCTTTGTGCCCAGATTGCTGTTCACACAGCTGTAGGATCAGTTTTGCTTTTTAAAGTTAAATTTAAGTCCAAGAAAAGAAGGCATAATATTAAGAAATAGACATTTTAATTATTATTATCCAGATGACAAGATTTTCTCAGAGTAAGGAAGTCAGAAAAGCAAGGATTATTATTTAATCCTGGTATATGCCTATGTTATTTCTGAACGTGGACCAAGGCTTTAGCCATTTGCTATATGGATGTTTGTGTTCTTGTGACTTAAAAGTGTTACACAGACGGAGGTGAGTAAAATGACCATGACCATGAAAGCAGATTATTCTGAGATGATTTGAAATGGCCCTTTTTGCTGTGTGATAGGAAGGTTGGCAAACAAGTCGCTGATGAATGTCAGAGTTTGCAGTCTTGTTTGGTTTGGAAACTTGCTCAGAAGTTTGGATGCATCTCTGAAATTCATCAGAACCCCTTTGGTCTGAAAAACCTTGATGAAAACTTTGCAGATGACATTTTTTTTACATTAATTTCTTCTAATTCCTCACACTAACTGGGCTGGAAATACCCAAGAAATAGGTTTCCTTGTTGTATTTTCTCTGTTCTGTTTGTAATGCCAGCCAAAGTCTTAAAGTGTTAGAAGCTTATGTACATAAATAGTGAGAAAAGAAGCTAATGGATTTTTTCTTTTTCTCTGAAAGTTCAGAAATGCTTTGGAGCTGGACAAGGTTTTGAGATTGTGTTTTCCTTCTTGCGCTGGTTTAGTAGAATTAAAGAGCAAGGACTTTTTCTTTTAGTATGTCTGAATGGATAGTTCTATAACAAAGCAGAACCACAAACGAGGATATGGTTGGCATAATGAGCAAATTTTAGAAGCTCACTAGCTATTAAGTAAATGGTAAATATTATGAATAACAAACTTATATGCCACTGATTTATTAAAAAAAGGGATGGATAACTGGAAAAAATGCCTGACTGCAACACTGGTAGATTTGGCCCCTGCCTTCAACTGCCTTCAGACGGGTGCAATCCTGTGCACATCTATTTGAATGACTGAAAACAGTTGCTTTTAGTATTATGTTGTTTTTAGTATTTAGTTGCTATAGTATTATGCCAGAGGAAAACCCTTCACATTTTTAGGCTTTGAAGAGGGAGAATATATTTTTCAGATATGTGGTTAAATTAATATTTAGTGTCAGTCAGAAAATATACTGGATTCTCTTTGGGTAGGAAAAAAAATATCTGTTGATCTCATTCACTGTATCATCCTGTATCCCTGCTTGTTCTGTTAGCCTCGTGCTTTTTCTGCTCTTTTTCTGTGATGCTGAAATACGTCAAACGCTGGGTTATAATAGCCATGTGTTTGGTAAGCATCCTTCCCATTTGTGAATAACCATACCTCTCTCTTTGTGTTTACGTGGCCATGATTTACCTTTGTTAGTAGCCCTTCTTCCCTCAGTTTGTTTTCACTCACATAAAACAGTTCACCTGCATTTACTGTGCTTACACAGTGCTCCCCCTTTTCATGCTAACACAGCACATCAAATATTTGTTCAATTTTTCTTTAAATATCTACTTAAATGAATAACTATTTCCTTTTCAAAAAGAAAAGGAAAAAAACCCTCCTGAGCATCTTAATTCATGGGTCACAACCGCAAAGCCAGTGTGGTGTCAGAGGGAAATCCTCTTTAAAAGAAGCAGAAATACTTTAAATAAATAAATTCAGTTTAATTGTGCTTCTACTGGAAAAATTCTTTAAGATAAGCAGATGTCATTCTGTAAAACAAACAGCTGAAGCTAAAATTCATATTCTGCATTAACCTGGAGGGCGATCATCTGTATCACACATCCATCAGAATAAGATGAGAAGAAGCCAGCCTTGTAGCAAGAAAGATCTGGGTTAGATGTGAAGAAAAATGAAATACTAGACTAGTTTAGTACCTGAGTAGACTCTCTAGGGAGGAGATAAAATATCTGCCACTGAAGGCTCTTAAGAGGTTTAGACAAATACCTGCCAGGCTGGACTAGATATACACAATCCTGCATTAGAATAAGGGAAAGCCTAGGTGACTTCCTGAGTTCCTTTCTAGCCTTACGGGTTTTTATGGTGCTTATAAGTTTATCTTGTTAATCAGTGGGAAAGCAAGCCGTGGAGGGAACGAGGCCGGGAGGCTCAGCCTGTCCTTTCATTCTCCAGGTCGGCTGCACGTGCAGGCTGAGGCATACTGAAAAATGGGAGATGGGGCATGGAATGCTTTTCTTCCTATTTTAGACTTTTTTTGCTTTTCTTTTAATGGCACCTGGTAAGTTTTATGCTCTTTGTTTTCAGTGTTCCTTATCAGCCAAACATTTTTGTCCATTTTCAAGTGGATTTTGTGCTCAGGAGAGCTGGCAGGTTAAGAGAAAGTCGATGTGGAGGGCTGAAAGTTACCTCCTAAACTCTGATGTAGTTGAGTTTCCTAGTATGGAAACTAGTTGATCCAGGTTCTAAACTATGTATTTATACACACCTGAATAATAGAAAACAAGAAAAAAAGAAAAGAAAGAGGAAAGAAGAAAAAGAAAAATAAAAGCAACTGTAAGCCAGAGTTCTGAATTAATATAATAAGGAAAAACAAGGATGGTGGAATATGGAGTAACAAATGCAATAAAGGATAGCAAGTTAATGCTGAAACGTGTTCTGCTTTTATAAAGAAGAGTTAAGGTGTCAAAATATTTTCCTGTTTCAACATGGAAGTTATTTGTCCTTGTGGCTGACATTGCTTAGTTTCTATGTATCGTTGCAATGGGTGGAAACATCCTTTAACTGCCAGACAGCACTTACCGATAAGCCAGCCAATTAATAATGTTGATTTGAAAAGCCCAAGAATAGGTGAGAAAGCAAAGTCCTTTGGTAAGTCATATTTGCACAGTATTAAGAGTCCCCTTTTACCTGATCTCGTAAACATGGTATTAGGAACTCTGTGCTATTGAAAAGTTGAGAGACTATAATGATATGTGTAACTGATAATTGCCACTCCTAACTATTCAGCACCCACTTATCATGCCTTTTGTACATACATACCTTTGAAATAGACAGCTTATGGCATATGTATTTCTCTTGCCCTAAGTACTGATGGGGTGGTGGGGTTTTTTTCTGATACATTTGACCTGTTTTATCAAAGAAATAAGTGTAGAAGAGGAATCAGTGTTGCCTTCAAAGTTGGTGCCCCTCAAATTGTAGACTTTACGTTAGGTCTGGATATGCAAACAGCAAGCCTCTGTTTGCTCAGCTGATGCCATAGTCTTCTCTTACTGCGTTGCTGTGTGCACCCAAAAGACAAGATGAATACCGTTTCTGATGAAAACAAAAAGTCATCTGAATCTATAAACGAATGCAAAAGCAATTCAGTGTGGTAATAGTAGCTAATTCCCCACAGCCTTGGCTTGTTACTTTCGGTCTTTGGCGTGCATCTGCTCAGTCTTGAGCAGGAGCGATACTAAAGATGTAAGACGGTGACGCACAGAACTAGGCTCAATCATGAGGGAGACTTGAGCAGAGCAGAACTTGTCAACTGGCAACAGAATGTACTCTATCATCTGTGTCTTTGTATGTTCCTGTACTCTTAAAAAGGCATAGAAATGGAATTAATTAGAAGTAGATGAAGCTCTTTGATTAAAGGGCTTATTTGTTGCGTAGATGTATGTATAGGTATAGAAATGCAATTAGTTTGAGAGTGCCATTAGCAGTGTCAGAGACCAGAAGTAATAGAGCTTAACCCTCACAAGAGCGGCCCTGTAAAGCAGTGTGCAGTTTTGATCCTGTCGTGAAGGACTTGTGTTATACTAGAAGAACCGATTTTACCTCTTAACTCTTTCTGCGGAGTAATTTCCAGCAAATCATCCTGTTCTGGGAAAGTACACACAGTGCCAGCTCTTTCCTTCCTGCAATAGAGAGGGTTGAAAACAAGAAGTACGTCAAAGGCTTTCTTTAAAATATGCAGAATGCATAAATTCTGCAGCTTTGTATGCGCTGAGGATCGGGCGGGGAAAGGCCCTGCTTCAGTGGCTGCTCACGTGCCACCGTGCAGCTGCTGGGGTGCGGGAGCCTGGTTAGATGCGTACGGGATTAAAAAGAAATCTTTCAGAAGTGACAGTACTGGGGTGCTGCACGGTGCTGCTGCCTTCAGCAGTTTATCAGTGGCTGCCTAAGTTCACGTAGGTGGTATTTGAACTTACCTGCGTTTCTGGTCGGAGAGTGGACTTTGGATGCTGCTGTGATCTGTTTTAGTGAGTGTCGTGCAGTCTGTGAGTGCTATTTGTTGTCTTCCTAGATCTGCAGAGTATGGGGAGGGGAACACCGAACGTAGCGAGTGCCAATGGTTTACTTGTCCTGGTTGAGTGACTTTTGAGGTTCAGTATTTCTGCCCGGTGCATGTTGTGTTGCTGCTCTTTAATGAAAACACTGTTGACTTAAGTGCTGTAGTGCAAGTATTCGACCACGGGGTTCACCACTGCCAACTTACTAATACGTTGTGACGGTCCGCAGTCATGGAATACTTGAACTCCTTCTGCGGGAGAAATATCAGCATATGTGGTACCCATCGTGTGAGAAAATGTTCACCAACATCAGTCAGGGTTGGAACAAACCCACCCTTAATCATCATAAATGTATATTATATATCTGTTCTTTCCCTTGAGAAAGCACCTTACTTTAGATGAAAAGAAATGCACTTCATATTTCAGCTGATAATGAGAAGTTAATAAAATTGGGATTTTGTGCAATGCAGGACCTCTGACATCTTAATCTTTATTAAAGAGACTTAAACTACCAGGAACTGCTGGTGCTGACTGGCACAGCCAGACTCAAGAAACACCAGGAGAGACTGGTCAAATGAACTGTTAAACAACTCTTCCTAATCCATCAGGAAGAAACAATAAGTGCTGGAAACATCTATTTACCATGCATCAATCACGCTTACCTAAGCAATTTCTAAGTAATTATACTTCTGTTATATAGTTCCCGAGATGACTAGTCTGAATGAGACATTTGCTTTATTAAAACAAAAAACTTTACTTTAGTTGACATATCAAATGTTGTTTCACATTCTGACAAAGTAGTAATTTTTCTGGACATAACCTCTACTAATTGTTGTGTTAAAATCCTATCTGGAATTCAAATAGCTACTTTTCCCTTTTAAAAGCTTGAAAAAAAGGAGAGGTTTAAAATTTTTAAGTGGTAGAGATTTTGTCTTTTGAATTTTGCTAAGTCAGTAAAAAAAGTATTAGGACCACCTTGCCAAGATGTGACCTACGGGAGGGTAATATTTTAGAGGTGGGGGAGTAAGAATTGATCTTTGCTGCAGTAAAAGCTTATTGCTTCTATCTTTCCTTCCTTCTTTTCTCCTCTTTTCTTTTCTTTACTCCTCTTTTCTTTTCTTTCCTCCTCTTTTCCTTTCTTTCCTCCTCTTTCCTCCTCTTTCCTCTCTCCTCTCTCCTCTCCTCCTCTTCTTCTTCTTCTTCTTCTTCTTCTCTTTCTTCTTCTCTTTCTTCTTTCTTTTTGTTCTTGCTTTTATTCAAAGATGTCCATGCAGGTGCACTTCTGTAAGAGACTGCGATGGTCTGCAGAACAGAGCAAGCTGTATACATCTAGCTGTTCTTGTTCTTAGTTCTGAAGGTTTAAAAGTGTCACTTACATTTTTCCTGACCAATATATAGCATTCTAGACTGATAGATAAATTAATGAAGGGCCATTTGTATCTACATTTTATATAGCTGTAGAAATGTAATATCGTGTGTCTTGTTGACCTCTGGTGTTTGAACATTGTGGAGTTATAAAACCATATATTTGTGTGTGTGTGTGTATATATATATATGCGCGTGTGTGTTTTACAAACCCATCGTTGTGTGGGGCTTTGAAATGTCGTTTTCTAATCCACTCAGAGAAAGGGGAGGGATGGAGTCTTTGTCAGTATCCAAGCAATTAAGATAATTAAAAAAGAAAGCTTATTGGGTAAACATGCTCTTAGATTGTGACCTCTTAATTAATGGACTACAGGGAGAAATTACAGCAGTGGCAAGATAATTAACACATGCATTTAAAAAGAACTGTTAGACAAGGGTATTATAGGATAGTAAGACACAGATTTGAATCACCGAAGGACTATGGAGGTGAACAAACACAGTTGAACAAGACAAGATTTGCATGTATGAGTGCCCCAGCACACAAGGGGGAACAGATTAAGTTAACTTTGTTATCACATGTAGGCGGCTCTTTTAGTAGCACATTCCCCTCAGCAAAGTATTTTAAGAGTCCATGCTGATTTTTGTAGCCTCCACGGAGAAGAATTCTGCCACAGAATGTGTTGCCATTTCTAATAATTGTGAATATTTCTAGTAGAGGGTTGGAAATATCCTTGCTCTCTTGAAGTGCATGTTGCCAGGCGCCCATCAGCATCGGGGATGCAGGATGGAACCCCTGCGGGAGGCGGGAGGGTGTGGCGATAAGGACCTGAACGAGGCTCTTCTGTGGCACCTTGCACATGTCTTCCTGGTTTTGTTGCTCTTACTAACTCTAACCATTCCAGTAAATAATTTGGAAATTGTATCACTCATTTAAAAAACCAAAACCAGTTTAAGAACCAGATTGTTACATTTAGAAGTGTTCTGTATTTCCAGGAGACAAAGAGGAGATCTTATGTCATGTCAAATTTTCTACGCTTTAAGAGATCTTCAACTTTGTTACATCGCAGACACATGTAATTTTTCTCTCCCTTCATCTCCATGCTGAGACATTTATTTAAATTGAAACTTCCAATACATTTCCAAAGAATATAGAGTGGACTTAAAAAAATCCTTCTGTGCTTTTCCCCGTGCCTCTGTAGAGGTGTGCACCATTTGTGCATGGCCGGAGAAGGCTCCCACAGAGCTCCTCGATGCCACCCCTGGCGGAGAGGGGAGGAGGGTCTCACTCACTGTGAGCCTGTGGGAATTTCACAGGTTTTTGGTACACACAAATAACATATAGCTGGTCACAGAAAGGAAGCCGATTATGATAGTCTTGGCTGTAGTAAATGCTTAGGAAAGTGTGGAAGATGGTGAGGATAAAAATTAGCATATTGCTAACGAACCCGATGAGAGTGTTGTGAAGAAGCAGTCTGCTAGGAAAAGGGATCTGGGGGGATCTTCCTTAGGATTACAGCCGTGTACTGAAGGGAAGTTTGAGATCATTTCCTGGCCCTGAGTAAAATCAGTTCGTTACTGGGTTTTGCTCAGACATCACTGCTAAAAGTAACCTGAAGCCGTCTTCTTCAAATGCCCCCACCTGCTCGTAGCCCCACGTTACCAGTACAGTCAGGGGACCTGGCTGCACCACCTCTGGCATGGCCACCCAAAGCAGGGCCCTCCGCGGGGTCTGTCCAAGCCTGGGGGGGTGGAATTTGCATTCCCCCAGAGAAGCCACCAGCGTACACAGGGCACGAGCTGCTCTGCGGTGTCATCTCATGTGATCTCTGGGGCACCTCAGTCCTCGGCAGTTAAAGCTCGGGAAGGCAGGTGGGCGATGGACCGTCTGTGCCCCCCTGCAGCTGCGGAAGCAGTGCGGCACGCGATCGCAGCCGGAGCTCAGGCGTTTGCACACTTCTTGTGAGAAAGCAAAGGGTGAATTGTAGGGTTTGGCTCATGTGCGTGCTGGTGGGGCCCAGCAGCTGATTGCAAAACCAGTCATCTCCCCAGTGTGGAACCAGCTCAGCCCAAACGAGCTGGAATGCCCAAACCAGACACGGTCGGATTGATTTGCCTCTGCACTAAACCGCTCTGCTCCTTCGCAATTGTGAAGCGGCGCTGTGCCGGTCATCGAGTGGGATCTCTCAGGCCCCTGTCTTTATACATGAGCAAGTAACTTGCACCAAAATAGACGTGCGGTGGTTACCACTCATGGCTATCGATAATTCAGGAACCGTAGCTTTTAGGAGACACTATGCCACTAAATGTGCCTGGCAAGCGGGGAGCTGAGTGGGGGAAGCAGGCATCTTGCTCGTCTGTGCTTATTTTCTGCCCCCTTTGGATGTACATCCAGTTTTTTGAAAAAGAAGGGCACAATGACGTGTGAAGGTCAGGCTGTCTGTGAGCATCAGAACTACCTCTGGCACGTGCTTTTTCCTGTGCAGAGTGTTTCTGGGCTCACTGTCAGGATGTTCGCGTCTAAACAATATAGGGAAAAAAGGTCACGCCGTTAGAGCTAAGGTCTCTCTGATGGAGCATCATGGGCTTCGCAGTGACCAGCAGCCAGTGTCTCGAGAGGAGTATAAATACCTAACAAATATGTGATGACAGCACGTAGAATTGTCCATGAATTAAGCTCAAGCTCGCCCAAAGCGCAACCAGCCTGCAGGCAAGGTCTGAACTTTGGGTGGGATACGGGGGTGCTTTGTCTGTGTAGAAGCGCTCTCGTACACATGGTACATGTAACAAAGCAGTTTTCTGTGCTCTCTATTCATTACATTTCCTAAACTATGATTTGTAAAAAGAACAAACTGGAGAAAAGTCTAAAACTAAAATGATTTTTGTTAGGCGATCAAGCCTCATGTTATAAAGGTACACACAAGCCAAAGCCGAGCCATTACGTACAGTTTAAGAACATGTGATTTGCATAAGTTCCCACTCCCTCACAGTATCATGGGGAACAAAGAGATGCTCTGCCAAGCCAACATTTCACATATCCAACCGTGCACTTATCCCAAATCCCACCCACTTCTTGGTAAGTCTTAGCATTGCTTCTTTTGTCTGTATATAAATGTCCCTGTTCAGTACAGTGTTCATCCTACCTGGAACATTAAAGATGCATGTAGACAAAAAAAAATAATAAAAAAAAATAATGCTTTATGAATGTTTGATTAGTGACTTGGGCCCCAAATTTTTAACTAATTGAGTACATTAAATAGTATGTCTCTGAAAGACTAATACAAGACACTTTTCAAAGCTTCTTTAATAAAAATTCTATTTGGGATTTGACCATAATGGCTATCCTTGCTTGCCAAAACATGACTTCTTAGCAGGTGACTTTCATCAAGTACATCTGAAATAGTACCTAAATGAATTAGCAATAAAATGGACTTAGGCCTAGCAGTAGGAGCCTCCATTAATCTTGGGTTAATCACTAAAGAGATGCCATTCACTTTTCTTAAGAAGTCACATTTTTCTCCCCTTGCTGGCGACCAGATTTCATAAAGTAACATATTTCTAATGAAAGGGCTCTGCTTGAATTAAAACCCTGAAGGTTTATGCAGATTTTAGTTTTGATTACTGCTGGCATGGGCTCTTAGCAGACTCCGGAAGGTAGGTCCGCAGTGAAAGAGTCCCAGCATGCAGTTCATAATATTCTTTGAAATAAAATAGTGCACTTGTACTTAGTGGCTTTAATCAGCTCTGACTTTTGATAGTCAAACAATAGCTAATTACAGTAACACCTGCCTTCTAAGTCATGTCATGTAGGTTATTGCCAACAAGAGACCTTGTATCTTAGCTGCATGATTATTATAGAGTCTAAAACCTATCTGTTAAAAAAAGAAGGGGGAGAGAAGAACTGAGTTTGGTAGCCATTATACGTATTTTTATTGTCTGATGCTTTTCTGGCTTTTCTGTTTGCAGCTTTCTGTGTTTGAAAGGCAAAGAGTTGGTGTTTATGACCAGATCAGAGAGGGGAGCTTCAAGGAAAAGGATATGTTTTTGCAGCTCTCTGTGAAGTAACGATAGATAATGCCGAATGTATGAATTTCTAAACATATTTGAATGTGTCTCAATTTTCAACGTACCACAAAATTTAAAATATGTTGCGAGCTGTTCCCATCATCTAATCTCTGGCGTATAGCCACAGAGCAGAATTTTATTTCACTGCCATTAAATGCAATGGTACAGTGAGGGGGACAAAGGCCCATTTATTTCAACCTTCATCAAATTTGGAAGGGCTTCATAAAATAAAATACCCAGCTAAGAACCTGATTTTGAAATAACAGACAACGTTTCTGAAAATCAGTCCACTCCTTTTTTCCCTAATATTTGCCTTTGCTGTGAAGACTACAGTCAGATGAATTTCACTGTACATGCTAGCTGCTGCGGAAGCCATAAATTATTGTCTCATTGAAGACTCTTCTCATTAATTTTGCTAGCAAATAAGGCTTCGTTTTCACAAACTCAGTCAAGTGAATAATATCAGATGTTCGCCGGAGGCTCAACAGCCACTGTAACAACTCTCCAAGAGTCAGAACTACAGAGGGGTGTGCTGACATTGCAAGAGACGCTCCCTTTTCCAGACCCAAAAAGATAACGGGTCAAATTATGCACCTGGTTCTGCCAGACTTGATCTCAGTACTGTGTGACCAGTAAAGCTAAAAGGGCATTTAGTAATCTGAGCATTTAGAGAAAGCTTGCTAATGAAAAAGGGACAAAACTGAGCCATCGTTAGATCTTGGTTTACAAAGCGAATTTCTAGGAGCATGTTTTAGAAGAGCCTTTACATTACAGTTAGGTGATGCACAACGCAGAGAATTTCACCACTTTCTCTCCATGGTTTTGGAGGCAAATAGATGAAGTTCTGGGAAGAGTATTGATCTCAGACAGCTCTGTTCTGACTGCCAATAGACTTCTCTTCAAAATATTTTGGGATTTTGACACAATGTGATGTAGCTCTGCCCTAGGCTTTTCATCTGACATCTTTTCATTGCTGTCAGCAGTGGCGAAGCAGCTCATTTAGACAAGGCACTTGCATATTGGCCTTTATTATTGAAGCTGCAGCGGAACACTTACCCAGGACCAAGGCCTCATCGGGTTAGGCAGTCTGTGTATTCTTAATAAGTGACAGTCTGAACCTCTTACAGTGTAAGTACATGAGTTTGAGGGAGGTGGTCTGGTCTGCCTAAGGTGGCATACAGGTTGCATCTGAGCTGTGGGCTGAGTGTGTTTGGTAGCATGCCCTGCAGCCCTGGTACCAGGCAGGGGCAGTGGAAGGGACTGGATCTGCTGTATGAAGTGAGGTCCTGCAGCTCCGCTTGGCCAGTGGAGACACCAAAGTGCAAGGTGTGAAAAGGCTGTTTGAGACTGAACCGATCAGGCTGAGCAGGGAGTCACATGTAGGGTTTCTTTGATCCGAGTTCCAATCCAAGGCTGTGTCATGCTGCTCCCACCCTGCCCCGCCCCCCCCCCCCCCAAAAAAAAAATACCCAAACCAACTCGAAAACAGAAACAAAAATTTAAGAAAAGACAAATTTGAAGTTGTGTAGAGTACTCTGCTGGCTATAGGCATGTTAAGACTCCAAACCTCAATGCATGATACAACTCAGTCCCCTAGGACAGAACAGTTTTCTGTCTTTCCTGGCACCCGAGCACCTCTCTTAATACAGATTTTGCCATTTTATTTATTGCTTTATACAGAACTTTGACTCAGAGTTGTACATTGGCTACTCTTCACATTTTAGACAACTGAATTGCTGCTCAGCTGTCATACGCGACAGAAAATGAGCCATGAAACAATGTATTACCTGCATCATATCTGAGTACTGAAGACCTGCATATGTGGTTAGAATTTCTCTTTACAATCTGACTGTACATTTAAAAACCATTCCTTCTGGGTTATACAAGGAGTATGCAAGGGAATGCATTCAGGGTTGCCTTAATGAACAGGGAATATGAGTGCATGTTAAAAGGAATTGTTGTTAACTCTGCTTCCCAAAGCTACTTTTAAGTTCAGCATTTAATGGGCTATTTTCTTCCCCTGTAAGTTATTCTTTCTCACTCTACCATTTGTCATGTTAACCTCAAACTGTGTAGTAAGAAATCTTCTTTATATCAGTTACCATGTTTGCCATATCTGATCAGTTTGATTGATCATTGCCCCAGCCACAGGTTGGTAATAAGCTGTTTTGAGAGAGACACACATTTCCCATAGGACAAAATTGGCATGACAGCATTATAAACTGGCCATTTATCAACCTTCTCCCTCGTGGTCACTGTCTGAACACTGTTAGGCAGGCAGGCAAGCTCGACTCCTGCAGCACTTGGGGGGTGGGGGGGGATAGAATCGGAGCCAGTGGGCACTGTGGTGCAGCTAATACAAGAGGCAGTAATAAATGACACTGTATTTGAATCAAAATTGTTAGTGCAAATGTCACGCCTAAAGTCTACCAACTTCCTTTTCTAAAAGCGTCTCCTTCAGATGCGTGTCAGGTCGTGCTGTTTCCTCAGCTGGATGGTCCTGCTCCGAATGGGAGCAGGTCAAAACTATCAGCACAGGGAAAGAACTGCTTCACAAGAAATGATGGGATGCCTTTCCTGTACCACAGGGTGACGATGCTCTCTGTGCTGTCCAGAATACTGACTTAGCAAACGCACCTTAGTCAAAGCTTTGCATGCCGTGGGGTTTTATAGACCGTGTTTCTGTAGATATGTGTGCAGGAAAAAAACCACCAACCAACCACACACACCACCTGAAAACTGTTATGCAGATATTCTTCACTTACATTTTTACTAAAATCCAGGGAGGCAATAAGGTGGTGCAGGGCCTCCAACACGCTGTAGTACGGTCACGTAACTCTTCCTTGCACTGTTGCTTAAGCAGTGGCAGCAGATCCCAGCCCTGGGAGGAGCAGCAGGCCTCCTGGTCAGAGCTGGGTTTTGGGAGGGCTGGGAGTTTTGCAGTCCTGTATCTTACACCTTTACACTGCTGCTGTGCCAGCTGTGGGTTCCAAGGGTCTGGAGGGTTGTAGTAACTCTTGGAACTGTTACTGCAGGTACCTCAAAGACTCAGCAACCAATCTTGTGTTAGCTTCAGGCAGTCAAAATGATGACTTCTGCCTTTCTGTCTTTAGCAAGATTAAAGGTATCTTTTTACCAATCCACAATCTGGGCAGCTCCTTCATAAGTGAAGAATTATTAGGGATATCATCCATCCTACTCTCAGCAACAAGCTTAGAAAGGGAGTGGGGAAAAGAACAAGAATTCAACTCCATGACTCTTAAGACATGGGTCCTGAGCTGCAAGCCTGTATTTCCTATATTTTAATTAGACCTTTATTAAATTTGATGCTGGAGTTGAAGAATCCCTTTAGTTAGAGCTTCAGAGTGAAACATGACTGGAGAAACCCACAGTTCCCTTTAGTGGATGCTCCTACACCTGTCCTGGTAAGTCTACAAAACCCATCCTGTGCCTCAGCTCCATCCCTTATCTGGAGAGATTATTACATTGTGTATGTCCTGCGGACGCCATGTTACCCAGATGAGCCACGGGACCGTGACGTACTAGTGCGTCCTTTATTACTTTTGTGCACAAAGGACAAAGGATAAGCAGAAGCTCTTCCCCATGGTGCAGCTGTGGAAGTCCAGTGGATGGGTCCCACAAATCCTGCCCAGGTCTGATTTGTTCCTTGTTACATGGAAATGAAGCTAGAATAAGCTAGCAAGGAAATGTATCAACGTAGCACCCTCAGTATAAATCTTTGGAGAAAAGTTTTTCTAATACCTGCTCGGTACAGTCTGTTAAGCACACTTGGCTTAATCTCCTGGCAGCAGGCCTTGCTGCAATCTTGAATAATATATATTTTTTTATTGCAAAAAATTTAAATCTATTAAAATATTTCAGATTCCTCATGTATTGCCTTACTGTGCAATACAAGGACCAAATGATGTTCCTAATTAGATAGAAATTCTTGTATTTTGCAAGAGAATATCTGTGTTGCAGAAATAAAAACAGTGGGAAGCTGACTTTGCACTAAAATACGTATTTTATAAGATCTCGCTTGATGTAGAAAGGTGTTTAATCACATGCTTAATTTGACTGTAGTGGAACTGTTTACATGCTTAGAGGTAACGGATACCTAAGCTCTCTGCTGGTTCAGGACCTGAGTTATTGTCGTGTTGTACACTGTGCTTGCTTTAGTGATGCTTGGTTCCCGGAACCCCCTGTACGCAGAGTTTCCAAGTGCTTTAAGGAAGTCTTCCCCTGTATCTTGCCTGACTGAACATCTTTAGCTTTAGCAGTATGTGATGCACATTAGGGGAAGGAATTAATCTTCTGAACAGAACTGAATGAGGTGTTAGAAAACTTTTCTTCTTTTAACCTGCTCGGTGTGCTGTGTTTTTTTCCCCGCAGAATTTTGGTAAAGTGACTTTTATTTTACAGCTTGAGTGTGAAGTTATTCCCAGACTGCACAAACTGCGATTTTTAATCTTAACGATAGATTTAGTGACCACTGAAGTGTAAAATAAACTACTGTGGCCTAATCAATCAAATCTGCATAGTTCAGAGAAAGCACCTGTATGAGGCTTTTATATCAGAATGTCTGTAATGGTAATAGATGTTTATTAGCAACCATAAAGCTGTTTGAATTTAATATCTCTCTAAATAACACCAACAGCATTAAAACAAATCTCTAAAGCAAATGCAACTGCACCATAAACAGCCCACAATGTAAGGTTTAAAAGCCATTACAAGAATCCTGCGAGATTCATGGTTTGTTCTGTGGCTTTGGACACTCAACTGTGAGTGAAAAAACACTGTGGTTATTGTAAAGAGCCCCTAGAATTGAAGCATTGCCCAGATATTAATGAATTGATAGATTTTGTATTTTAGCACAAAATGTGTAAAGCTATCTTGTTAAATGGAACAGACAGCGGAGGCTTCCAACAAGGCCATGTTCACAATGCAGCTACATCTGAAATGTCTTTAGAAAATGAGATTGTAAACCATCAGCTTTTAACCCAGGAACCTGCACCTGTGAAGCACTGAAGACTCTGAGGTTGTTTTGAAGCACCAAAGTGGTTGCAAGCACTCCAGACTTGTTAGGTTACTTACTAATCCCTCACAGTTAGAAGTGAACAGGAATTACCTCATGACCAGTTTTTTAGGCCTTCTTGGCACTTTTCTATCTGTAGTAAACATACATATGGTTCTAAGAAAACAGCATACAAGCAAAACCGCTAATAAACCATTAAGCCCATGTTGAATGCACTTTTGAGGATTTTAAAGATACTCAGAATTTAAAAATAGGTCAGGTTTTCTTCTGTTTAATCAAGAGTCTTTCTTTGCTCCCTTGTTTTGTAAAACATCCTTGGAGATGGATATAAGCTGGAAAATCCTCAGACGAGCTGCTTTTAAGTCCTGGTCTCCTGCTTGCTTTTCAGGTTTGGCCCTGTATAGTGAAATCTACAGCAGGGTGCTAGGTCTCGGTTTCATTACCTGGGCTCCTGAGGCAGGAGGTGATGGAGTGTACATCCTTGTTTATGTCCTTGCCTTCTCAGCAGATCAATATTCTAAATTTCATCTGGGCCCCTTTTTAAAAACTTACCAAAATGCAACTTTTTTTCCCCGCCTTAAAAATACAGTTTTGACTGAGTGAAGCTACTTGTGGACTAGGCTCTGAAGTGTTTCAAAAACAAATAAGCCACGACAGGAGTTTTGTGCATGGCTCCTTTCTTGAAGGATCAAGGGTAAGGGAAGCTTTCTGCACAGATAATGTGGGCAGTGGCTGGCTAAAGCGGATCGATGGTGATCTTAGCTGCGTAAAGCTCTTCCTGAACGGTGAAGACAGCTGCTGATCTCCCATACGTTTATAGGATATGGAAGCGAATAAATCGTTGTTTTGTGATACTGACGCAGTCTGAGGTCGGGGCCCCCAAGAAGCAGTTGTTTTTTTGGGTAAATGTGGTCAGATCAAAGCGTTTGAAAAGAACAAGACATTCAGATGACAGGAGGTCATGGACGCGTTGGAGAATAAGGGGCGACAGTGTTCGGCCGCAGCTGCGGTTAGCTGCCGGCAGCTCTGAAGGTAGTTCGCCCCGGCGGGGAGCGAGTCGTGCCTGCGAGCGAGGGGAGCCGAGCGGCCCTTGCAGCCAGGGAAACATTGCTGCACTCTGTGCTTTCAGCGCCAGCCGCACAGAGCCGGCACACACGCTGCCCCGTCCAGCCTCCGCGGGAGGATGCCTGCTCCCAGGATGGCATCCAGGGGGGTGAATTGTCCCAGAGAAGGGAGGCCCAAACGGGGTTTTATTCCAGCACAGAGGAGGAGAAAAGAAAAGAAACCCAGCAGCCTTTTACTGGGAGTGAGCAGTGCCCGGGCACCTGATGCTTAAGGAGCAGGGATGAGATCTCAGTCGTTTCTGGGAGGAACTGGAGTCGGAAAGAGACTCTTTTGCTGTTTGCAAAAATGAGATTTTAGGACAAATCTCTTTGGTATTAAAAAATCTAGTTGGCCCCTGTGGTGCTTTCAGCTGGCACACAGGACGCACTGATGGCCTGCCTGTTGTAGCTGTCGTGTCCAAACACTGAACCTGGTCTATAAGGAGTCTGGCAGACAACTGTATGTAATACCCCATCGTGGTCACCGTTGTGGTGAGCGCTCGGAACACGCCAGCTTTACATTTGTGCTCTGCGGTGTGTAGAGGCATCATCTGCACCGAACAGAAAACAGCCTGGTCCTGCTCCCAGGGATGCTACAGACCAGCTGCAGACAGTTTGGGGGAAGAGGTGAGAGACTGAGAGAGAAACCTATCACTTACGAACTCCCAAAACAACTGGGATTAATCAAAAGGAGTGTTACTTATCGTTTATAGGAAGTTAAAGATTGATATGTGGCATATGGAGGGTGTTAAGAAAAAAAAGCTGTACAGTCAGGTCTGCTGTCTGTCTCCTGTACATGAGCAAGTGAACAGCTTTTCCTCCACTCTTTAAATGCAGCTAAATAAGGACTCTGTGTAGTAACAGAATGGTTTCTGTTATAAGAAATCATTCTTATTTTGCTATAAATTGCAGAACACCATCGTCACCCTCCCCCCCCCCCCCCCCCCCCCCCCAAAAAAAAATAATATCTGACTTGAGCAAAAACAATTCCAGGAGACAGCTAACAGTGCTGCCTTAGTGTGATAACAAACCATGATCTCAGCGAGGGAAGCTGAGGGGGAGACAGTGCACCAGTACTAGAGATTTTTTTTCCATCAGAGAGAAAAATTTGAACAGAAGGCAAGGAGGGTGAGATTGGATACTAGAAGCCATAAACCAGAGAGAGAGACAGTCATTGTCTCAGGGAATTAAAGTAATGTAATTGGTGCTCGGACAAATATGTTCTGTGTTTTGTTGGGAAACCCACCAATAATAGGAGCAAGTATTTTGAGCGTGTTTCGTGTATCTATCTATCAAACTGTGCACTGGAGACAGGTTTAAGTTTTGCCCATTGTTGCAAACTGCTGTTGGTTTTGAGCCATATTTTCCTAGCACCCATTGGCATTTTTTCTGATTCACTGTTAAGTAAGTCTGTGAGTTTGCCTTGATCCCAGAAATCTACCGAGTGTGATCACCTGTCGTGAAACTGTACACGACGAGCTCAGGAACAAAACAGCAAACCCACAGTGACCCGGAATGGCTGGTTCCTCCTTCCTTCCTGTTTCTTTGTTGCATCTAACTTCGATGTCTTGCTTCACTCTTGACTTACTAATTCCTTGAAATAGGACCTATTTTATGTGTCACTTGACTACTTGGCATTTCCTGCAAGGTGCCAATCCCTGACTGAGTTTCCTCGGTGCTATGACAGTGTACTGAGGAATGCTGAAGGAGCTTCTCACTGGAAATACAGTTATTTTTTGTGAGGCAGGCATGAAGTGCAGAAGACAGAAACAAGATGTTCTGGGTCTGTTAAGTGGTTACACTGCTTATTGTATAAGCATTTACAGTTGTGTGAATAGCTGGGTGCAAAGCTGGCATTGTGTCTGCTAGTTTTCATACTCTGCAGGGTGATGAATGAGTGAACTGAGCTCAGCAGGTAGCAGACCTATCTTGCAGTGAGTGCATCAGGACAAGGGAAATGAAGTAAGGAAGAAATGGAGAAACTGGTGCCCAGCCTTCCCTTAGGTGTAGAAAGATAATTCAGTCCTATTTCGTTCATTCCTGCCTTTTGAACTTACCTTTTAAAACAATTTACCAGTTTGTACAGCTTGTCCAGAAACATAATCCTTACTATATCAAAACACGCCCCATTTATGAAGTTCCAGTATTAAATTAAAGTGTGGACTAACAGTAGTAGACTAAAGCTAGTATTGAATCTTAAGCAAGGTACCTTAATGTGCTACTTGATGACAAGAATAATCCTTTTACCTTATAAAAAAGTTAGTACCGATGCTTCAGAAAGAGGAGTACTTCTTAAGTTTGGGTAGTTAGCGCACGAGAGGAAGGTGGCCTGTGTTCTGAGGGCTTTGGGTCTTTCTTACCCTAGCGCAGACCTGCTATGACTGCTTGAGCAACGTACGGCGGTGTCTCAGTTCATGGATTCCCATTCCCAAAACCCGGGGAACTAGGCTTTGCCTTTAGGAGGTGGAGGACTGGAAGCTTCCTCAGCAACGTGGTGGTTACAGCACCTTGTATAAAGAGCCTGGTGCTCTGAGACTTCTGTTGCAACACCAAAAGCAGTAATTATCCCCCGAAGTTCCCCAGTTAGGCATTTGTGAGCAAGGTTACGGTAAAGAAGCTGGAGCCTGCTGCAGAATGCCAGCTTTAGTACAGAGATTACACAGCACGAGGTGCCATGGATTTGCAGTGAAGGTGTAGTGTCCCTACAATGCAATGCCGTTAAAGCCATGGAACTGCAATCTAAAGGAGTTTATATGAGTTTTGTTAAAAAATAAATGTACTGTCCAACCACAGCACTCGTTTTTCCAAATGAAATAATTTGTCTTTAAAATGCATCTTTTCTACTTCTTCAGGCAGAGCCAAAGGCCTTAAGTCTGCCTTCAGGATTAGCAGCCAGTACAATTTCAATTTATAAATGAAGCCCTTTTTGATTTGCAAATAAAAAGCATCTGAAACCACTAACCAACTTGGCTTTTATTTTTATGTCTATAAAAATGTCTGAACCATTTGTTTTTTAAATTTTCTAACTAAAATGTGCTCCTACGAGCAAGTATGTCCAAGTTTCAATTGGAAGAGAACTCTTTTTTGATGAGAGGAGTTAAAACATCCTCATGTTTGCAAGGAAACTCAGAGCAATTGGTCCTCTAGAAGTAGGCTAGCAAAGAATTTCATTTTAAAATAACCGTCGGTACCTTGTTGCTGCACCTGCACAAGTGACACGAGGGGCTAAAGGGCTAGTTGTACTTGGAGCCAAAAATTCAGGTGCAAAATTGTGGTCCAAAGAACACAAGGAGGAGTTTTCACGTGGATTTCGGTGGGACAGGGGCTGACCCAGCATGACTGGGAGGCCCGTGTGTCGTCTCAAGGGGAAGCATTCTCCCAAGAGCCATTGTATGTGGTGTGATGCTGACAAAAATGCCATGGGACTGGGTTTTCTTACCATGTTTCTCTGGCTGTGTTTGCCCATGGAGCCACTGAAAAATACTAGAAATAGTAATTTACAGCAAAGTAATTACAGTTTGGTTGCAACTTTATCAGCAAAGCATTGTCCTAGTGTAAGAAGGCTGACCGTTGGTAGCTCCAACACGCCGTGCAGGTAAGCGCCTGTTGCTAAAAGGCTGTGTCTGTGAGGAAGGGATCTCTGCTGGCGCACCTCTGCCAGTCCCGCTTCGTACCTTTTCTCTGCCCTGATCTGCGCAAGAATGTTAGGAATATTTTTGTGGCCTTGGTTTCACATCAGAACAGGAAAATAAAAAGTGCAAAAAATGAAAACACAAGACGGTCACTTCTTTTTAAATGTTAACAAGTTGATCTGGGCTAGGGCTGTGGTAGAAATTCAGGATGACTCCTTTTCTGGTTTTTGTTTCTCTTTTGTTTGCGTTGGAAAGATTTAAGTAGTCACCCCTTTTCCCAGGTCCAGTTGCATAATTTCTTAAAACCCAGTTTAAAAGTGGTTTCTGCTGATGAAAGGTGAACATTGCTTTGCCAGGCAAAACACTTGAGACAGCGAGGCAACCATTCTCTGCTCCTGCAGACCTGAGGCAGAAGAAATGACAGGTTGCAGGAGGGTATGCTCTGCATTTGGTTTTACTTGTTACTTTAGAAACAAATTTAAGAGGAAAACAAAACGTATGAACAAACAAAAAGCCTTTGCTTCCAGGGAGTTTGTATTTTTCTGGGTTCAGGCAGTGATTTTCACTTTTCCTGCAGCTGGTGCATCAGTTTTGGCTGTTGTTTGTGTGTGTGGTGGGAAGTGTTGCTGTAAACCCACAGGGAAGGAGCTGGAGGGCTCAGTGGATGTGATCCCTGCAGGCCATTTCACCTCATCTCTGCCTCCGAAACGGTTCCGATCTCATTGTCTCTCAGCACTGTTTTAAAACGTTTGTGTTGGGTCTGCGTTGCCCTTGTGAACGATCCCTTAAAAAAGATGTCTTTTTTTTTTTTCTTTAAACCGTTTAAAAATGGTTCTAGGAAATGGGTGGAAGAGTGGCACGGATGAGGCCGGCCTGGATGAGGCCAATGTGGATGAGGCTGGTGCAGCTGAGGCCGGCCTGGATGAGGCCACTGTAGGTGAGGCTGGCCTGGATAAGGCCAGTGTAGGTAAGGTTGGCGTGGGTGAGGCTGGCACAGCTGAGGCCGGCCTGGATGAGGCCAGCATGCCTGACAGGGTGGTGGCCACAGTTCCCCACCTGTGTGAGGGAGGGAGAGCCCCGGACCCGCTGTCCTTCGCCGGGCCCTTGGCCGGGACACTGCCCCACTGAGGGGCTGCGGCCAGCCCGGGCTCTGGCTGTCACGGGCAGCCGCGTCAAGACACAGTAGCTTCAGCCCAGGATTAAGCGAAACTATTCTTAAAAGAAATCAATGCGAACCTCATTAAAGTTATATGCTATTAAAATATAAATGGGATTTCAGCGCGGTGTGCGAGATGGAGGGTGGGGGCGGCCGCCGGCAGCGCCGCGGTGCTGTGCCGGGGTGCCCGGCGAGGGGGGCTGCGGGGGCGCCGCGGCTGCCCCGTCCCCTTCCCCTGCCGCCGCCTCCCGGGGGGCGCCGGGAGCCGCGCTCGCTCGCCCGGGGGCGGCCGGCGACGGGGGGAGAGCCCGCCGCCTGCCGCCCGCCCTGCCCGCCGCCGCCCCCCGCCGCGCCCCGCCGCACGGCCTGTGCGACGGCGCCCCCTGTGGGCGGGAGGCGGGCCCTGCCGCGGCCGGGGCGAGCCTTCAGGCGCGGGGCGCTCCGCCGTGCGGCTGGACCCGGCCTTCCTCCCCCGCGTTGCGGGGCCGGCGGGGCGCCGGGCCGCGAGCAGGGCCGTGCTCGGGCAGGTGGCGGGGCACCTCGGGCCTCCTCACGGGCCGCTGTCCCCGGGGCGGCAGCCGCGGAGCCGCTCCGGGCGCCGCTGGGTCCCGCCGCCCGCGCTCCTGCCCGCGGGCGCCCACCGGGCTGCGGGTTCGAGCCCCGCCGCGCCCGGCCTTGGCGCGGGGTCGCCCGCCGGGGCTCCGCTGAGGCCGGGCAGGCCCGGGGGCAACGCGGGGCCTTGCTGGTGGGACGCGGGGAGGCGGTGGGAGGGCAGCGAGCCTCCTGCCACAGCCGGTCTGCTATCGAGCAAAGTGCACTTTGTTCCAGATGTGAACTTTGAGGTAACGTGGTTTTTTCAAACGGCCTTTGGCTGGAAGCAGAACCGCAGTGAGAGGTGGCCGCTGCCTCCTGGCAGCAAATGCCAAAGTTCCCAAGGTTACGGGCAGTGTAACTGTATTTCAAAGTTGTCCTTTGGAAGAGGGAAAACCCCCTATTTTCCACTTGTTTTTGCAGGTCTGATCAGAGATAATGTTATTAAACAACGATGAGGCTAAATTCTGGTCCTGATTATGCAGGTATTTCTTTTCGTGGAAGAGCCGTTCCCTTCCACATCGCTCCAAGTGGGAGAAGAATTTGCTTCGACAAATGCGCTCTTTTGTTTCGAAGTGTCAGCTTGGAGGAGGGTTTGGTTTCAAAGGAACCATGTAGTAGTTTATGTCTCTATCAAGTCCTTAAGGATTGTGGTTCTGTTCCTAATAGTAGATCTGTGAACAGTATATCAAAAATGACAGCGCTTTTCTGGATATTATTATTCCAATAAAATAAACTGTTCCTGGATACATGACTTCCAGGGCATGGAGAGTAGAGCTCTGTGGGAAGATTTGTTAGAAATAAGATACAGCTTAGAAGTTCATTTATCCACGTTTAAAAACAAACGCTGAAACAAACACGCAAACAAACCCCGAAAAAGCCCTACAATACTTTTAGTCCTAAAATACTTTAGTTTTGCACCAGAATGGTGATTTTCAATTTTGCCAAAACAGCAAAAGATTTAACTGGAAGATTTCTCTGGAAGTAGCTAAATGTTGCCTTGTAAGTCAGTTTATTAAATTATTCCAAACACTGTTGAAAAAATACCACTTTTTGCATACCAACGCAAAGAATTTGGCAGCCTCGCTAACGTGGAATTTTTTTGCTTTGTTGTATGATTATATGTTCCTTATTGTATTTGGGGGTGTCTCCCAAGATGAGAGATGGTACCGTGCCGTTAGCCTGCCCTGCTGTGGGAGCAAGCCCGGGGGATGCCAGCTCCCTGCTCCGTCTGCCCTGCATAGAGTGGGAACGTGGAGGGAAAAGGCTATAATACAGATATCAAGTGGCTTTGGTGGTAACAAAACTTTTCTGAAATTCTAGATTGATTTCTCGAGATATTAGAGCCTGCAGTACTTTGGGAAAAGTTCCAGGTTTTGAGAATGTTGAAATGCTGTTAGACATGTTCTGAATTTGTGGTTAACTTGGAGCTGCCTGAACCTTGTTTTAATACTATATGCTTCCCTTTAACCCCTGAACCATGGCAGAATAAGGCCCTAAGCTAACAAAATAACTGTGAGTGCCCTGTTCCAAATTGTTCACATTTATAATGGCACTGGAAATATTTCTATGGCATGTGTGTGTGACATTTGCTAAAATTTTATTAGACCTACAGTTGGAAATTAATTCACAGAGGGCAGAAGCAGAGAAATCTTGATGAACCGTTAATCAGCCCCTTTTTAACAGCAAAAGCAGCCACATGTTTATATAACAAGTTGAATGCATTCAATGATAATTTTCTTTATCGGGAAGTACTCTCTCTGTTTCAGAGTAACAGTGAATGCAATTTGCTTATTATTGCTACTTACAAAAATACGTTTGTTTAGTCTTTTATTTTTATATAGCTCTTACTGTCTGGAAATACTCGGAAGGCTTTTTCTTTTGTCATAAACGATAATACTTTTTTGTACACGCGTGCACGTATATAGGCAAACATGGGTACATATGGGTATTTATACTTGTGAGTCACGGGTTAGGGAGTTCAGTCTCTCTCCTAACGCTCATCATCTCCTGTGTTTGTGAACCAAAACTGTTCTCGTTTAACGTGAGGGACGTTTCAGCTTTTACAATTTGTGGGAGCAAGGGAAAGCCGCACGTCTGTGGATCTGTTCGAACCCCACTGCAAGCTTCTGGGCAGAAATCTGGGCACTGTCCACCTCCTGCGGCAGAAGTCTGGGCACCATCAACCTCCTGCACTTTGCTCTTCTGGCCCTGCTTCACCAAGCTGGAAGAGTAAATGGCACATTGGCACGACAGGCTGGCTCAGCGGGGCAGGGGCCATGGGAGAATCAGACCCCCTGTTTCTGCTGAAGTGGAAGATGGCAGAGCACAACGTGGCAATCTTCTACTGTGGATTACTGCTAAGCCTTTAGTCTTCACCTTGCTGCGGCTGATGTAAAAGTTCTTAATGACTAGTGTATATGACCAGTATGTATTCCTGAACCAGTGACTGGTGACTCGGTAACATCATAAACCCTGGGGCAGTTCAGCCGGGGGGGTGTGCATCACTACTGACCACTTGTGTGAGTGAAGGGATTCTGAGCATGCCCAGGAGACCTTGGTTATAAACCCCCTTAGCTACTGTACATTGTGTGCAAAAGAGCCACTTGTGTTTTAATCTAAATAGCTTGAATGGTTCATTATGGGCCAACACGGACTGAGGAACTGCAAAATGTTGGGCGTTATCCAAGTTTGTTCCCAACTAAAAGACCCTCTTCAAATGTTACATATATGTTTGCTCTGGACTGGGTTTATTTGATTGTTCTAAACACCAGTTGTATATACCACGCTTTACAGACACTTACAGATAACAAGCTACCAGTATGAACGACTGCCTTGCGGTCAATGCCAGTACAATACAGCGTACTGCAATATAGCACAACACAAGGAAGGTATTCGCATTTTCTTGCATTTTCAGCTTGCTTTCCATTAATTTATGGGACATTCTTAGTCTATTTTTATTTGACTATACCTGTAACAGTTGGTTTGAGAGGTGAAAAGCCTCTGGTTCCAGATACCTGAAAATATATATCTGTGTCTATTCAGCCTAGAACTGTGCCCGAAATCTGCTGAGTCGGGACAGGCCCCTGGAGATTTCTGCTGCCTCCATTTACCCACGCGTGAATAGCGGAATCCAAAAATCTCTTTTGGTGTGACTTTCCAGCCTCAGTTAGGCCTGAAAAACAGGCGCAGAAATTAATTTGAATCTAAGCAATGTCTTATTTTCTGATCCTCTTAAATTTCTTCTGAACCGTTTTTAAAAAGATCTTGAAAAAAAATCACGCTTTATGGAAGTGAATTTAACTGGAAATAAGCAGGGAAAATGGGAGGTAAAGGATCTCATCTGTCTCATGGCAGATATCAAGCAGTTTTTCTCAGTGAAATTAGCAGAGTTTGTAAAGACAATTTCAGGTCACTTAATCATCAAAGGGTTAATTCTAATTTTGAACTTCCCAAATGTCAGTGCTCTTCTATCCAAAAATACAGCAACTGGCTTTATCAACATACGCTTTTCATTACCTACAAGACTTACAATATTTTTGGTGTCTGTATCAACTTGATTCAATTACTGGTACCACTGCAAGGGAACATTACCTCCAGGGAAAAGGGGGTGAATGCATCAGTGCCCATGGATACAGTGTACAGAGCAGATTAATATAACAGATTTACATCAAGACTGCTGACTCCATTACTTTAAAACTCCTGTAATTGACTTTTTTAAAAATGACATTAGCATTTAAATGGTACTATCGTTACAAGGGTGAAGGTTCAGCAGAATATGATCAATTTATTGAGCTCTTCAAATGTTCTTTTGATATTTATTTTTTGTTGTCATGCTGGAGGGTTTTTTAGTGTTTGTCAGACACAAGAAAAAGTCTATACCATTGAGATCTTGGTCTATGCAGCTACTGAGTAGAAATGCATGAAAAGCTTACCTAAAGCAGGGTGTGACCTACTCAGAGTTGTCTTTCTCACCTTCATCCCCCACACCTCGCAGCTTTTTCTGATGTGTAAAATTCCTGTATGACAGAAAGAAATAATTTACAGAAGCAGTCTTTGGTCTGTGAGAAGAGACTGGTGTTCGTGCTTCTTACGCAGAAAATGGCCAGGGAGATTATCCACCTTTTTCAGCATTACACATCAGAATTATTTCCATTGCATTTGAAACATAGATAGCCACCAGTTCAGCCAGTACGGCTACTACGTCGAGGCACTTTGCCAGAAATTTCAGATTGGCTTGGGAGAATGATATGCTCTGTACGCCATCGCCTTTTGGGAAGAGTTGGATGCCTAATGCACTCCGTACCTGTTCAACATCTCAGCACAGTGCAGGTTTTCTGCTGGGGCATTTGTTCTGCAGAAGGTCTGTCACAATCTCATCTGCAGGCTCTCAGGCACAGGCAGTGCTTTCCCACAGGTGAGGAGCTCCACGTTCCACGCAGACAAAACTGGCTTTTACTGCACTAATGGAAATTTGGAATGGTTTCGTTAGAGCAGATGACTTAACCATGGTAGTAAGTGCTCAAAAGGGTCATCTTGCAACACCCGGCACTTTGCAGTTATAACTCATTAAAGACTGAATTATTGTAAAGAAATGTTGTTTGGGATGTCTAACAATTGGAGCGCACGGCTGCAAAGCATGTTGTGAAAAATCCCTCTTAGACAAACTTAACAGGACACAGCCTGTTCTCATGGAAATTCTGACCCAGAAGACTGGGATGGCCCACAGCTGATGCCTGCCTGCAAGATTAGTCCCCAGCAGTCAGCACCGATCTACATATCTTTCTAGATGTATATGTATCTATACCTGAGTGCAAGAGTGTACGCATCTGTATCTATCAAATCGGTTAATTCTAGTCTAATATTCCGATGTCATCTATGAAGTAAAGTTTTGGAAATCTCTGAAGACAGATCAAGGACTACCCGTGGCACTGAAATGGCCTAAGAAGGGCATCTTTTTCAAGCCTACAGGCAATGCAAGTAGCGGACGTTTGAGAGTAGATCTGTGGTAACTTAATCGAACGTCCCCATTTGTGTGTAAACAGGCTTTAAGTCTTTTCCTCTTGAGCCATCTAATGTCACAAAACCACACACAAAAATCTAACAGTCCCTGGGGCTTTGCTGAGTCTCCTTTGTTTTCTCCAATTTTAAAAAGCAAAATCTAAAAGAAGAAGGGTAGAACAACTGCATTGATTATTTTTTTTACAGTTTTAATCGGCGGCTCTTTGGCTGCTGCTGCTGCAAACGATGGATCCCAGTCCCATTCTGTGTGGGAAGGCAGGGCTGGGATGCAGCGGCAGACTTCAGACTACAGCGGCAGTAGGTAACTCAGTATCCCTCCTGTTTGCCTCGCTATAAAAATGCTTCGTAATGACCCAGTTCGACCCTGCCAGTTCTCTCTGACCTCCTCCTTTTCAGGATGCTGCTTAATTTGCACTAATTACATTCCATTCTGACAGGAACTTGGACATTGTCTCAAGCTTTCAGGTATTTTCACTGCTGTATTCCAATACAGAGTGCTTTTGAGGCTGAGTACGAAAATGGCAAGAAGTAATTTATGAAAATACACTTGGTTTAAACGTGGTTTAATATAATATGTAAATAGCTTGCATGTAGTGGAATCTATATGTATAAATACCCCTTCAAGTTTGACTTTGCTTTAATCATGAATTCTTACTAGGATTCAGGAGGTCTTGTTAAACCCAGCAGTAGCAGATTTGAATAATTAATACATTTGTTGGCTTTGGGGTTTTGTGTTTGTTTTTTGGCGGGGTTTTTTTGGTGGTTTGTTTTGGGGTTTTTTTGGTTTGCCTCCAGAATCCCAGGTTAAATTCCTAATAATACTTCTGGGGTTGTTGACCACTACAGAAAATTCTGCTTCAAAGAGGTCACTAGTGTAGGAAAGATTTTTTACAAAAAGGAAAAGTTAAGGGACAGGTTTGGCTTTGCTGCTTCTAAAATCAAAGTTGAGCGGGGGCGTCTGTGTGTATGTATGTGAATAGATAGATGGAGAAATATTCATTCAAGTGTGGGAGTTTTTTGTTTTATAACAGAATGAATGAGAAACGTGTCCAATAAGTGATTTGCAAAATTGAACGGTGTCAAAATGTCTGCTTTGGCCTAAATATAGCCTATTTACTGAGGAAGGATTGGGGGCTCTGGCACAAGTGTGTGTGAAAGAACACGGGACTTCTCTCCCTTGCTTTGCATTAATAGGCTTTCTGTTCCCTGCTTTGCTGATTTGCATGGAGTTTGTCATCCCAGAACCCTCTGCATGGTAGAGAAAAATTCCGTGAACAAAACGTTCCGGATGCTTTCCTCCTCATTTGTCACATGTGGATCGCAGGTGTGCAATACTGAGGATGGCTCAAAACCTGTGCCTGCCTGTTTCAGAATCACCGGGTCGCAATTTCCTTTTGCAAAGAGCAGGTAGAAACCGCTTGGTGTTTCCAGCAGTGTGGCAGCAGCGCAGCCCTACCGTGGCACAGCTCCTGGGGCTGGGAGGAAGGGACCGCTCTCCTTCTGGAAGCAGATCTCCCTATGAAGTCTCAAAGCGACGGATAAAAAAGTATCAAGCACATGCCAAGGCTTTGTATTACTTTCAAAAGAATAAGATACGAGCCATTGTTGGAGCTGCACTAAGGCTTTTAGGCACAGACAGTATCAGTAAAGTAGTTGCATGTTTCAAAATATTGTATCATTTTAAAGTGCAGCACGCATTAGATCAGTGAAACGGGATATGCCAATTTGAACTGTGTCATATAATGCAGCTCTGTGTTTGGAGAGACAGAGGCACCCCGGACCCAAAATCCCTGGAGCTGTCTTTCAAAGAATGATAGTTACGGAAATTAGCAGTGCAGAAATCCATACTAATCATTCATCGGGAGTCTTATTAACTGTCTTACCAGTGTTATTAGGAGAGGGCCCGGCCCCCGAGCGGTGCAGCGGGGCAGAAGGCAGCTGCTCCCGAACCGGCACCGCCGGCTTCCCTCCTGCATCTCAGCCTCTTGCTCACTGTGGGAATCAGTTTGTAAACTGTCGCGGCACAAGGGAAAAAAATGACCCAGTCTTTGCGTAAACTTAAGCGACGCCTTGTGCCAGAGAATCTGACGCGGAGCGAAGGAGGTGAGGCTCAGCCCTGAGGACGAGCTCCTCCTGCTCCTCCGTGAGCACCTGGGGCTGGGCAAGAGCGTGGAGAGGGCTCTGGTTCGCGGCAGGGGCGGCTCGAGCGTATTGGTGCCAGAGGCTGGTGCCTGCTTTGAGTAGTCACGGCTGTACATGCTGAGCGCCCTGAACTCGCAGGCTGTCTCTCCAAATTTTGTACTTAATACGCTGGGAGTTACCATAATGTCTCTTTACTTACTGACAAACTTTTACCTACCTAGGAAAAAAACAGTAATATTCATCCTGGCTGAGCTTCCCGTAGGGAATTTTGCAATATGCTTTGCCCTTAGTTGTATCAAGTGATTTTGGAGTATCAACTTGAGACCTATTTCTTAGGAAAAAGAAAGCCTTAGTGTTTCAGAAGGGTGAGTTTCAAGTGTGACCCTTGGTATTCCCATCTGATGTGAGTTTAAAATGAAAGAAAATTAAATTACACACTTGGGTTCAAGGATTTAAGTCTGTGAATCTTACTCTAGCTAGTATCTCCACCATAAGGGAAACAAAGAACATAGAGGAGATAAATAATACTTGAAAAAGACAGAATCTTTTTTGTCTGCTTCTTTATCTGTAGTTTGACTGTGTTCCTTAAGTGTTGAAAGGGGCACTTTCTTGGCAAGTATGACACAAATAACCTTCACCCTTGACTGCACTGTCTGAGACTGTTATAAATTTGAGGATAAAGGACGTGAACAAGAGTTACTTTATATGACATTTTCTCATAATAACAGGGGATGGAGAAATGAATGAGTAGTCCCATCGCACTTGTCCTGAGATTGTTTTGTCAAACCACCGGATTTATAGCCCGGCACTTTTGCCGTGTCGCAATGAGTCGCCCGTGTCGGTTCTGGTTTCTGTGGTGCGGCGTGGCACCTGTGCAGGCTGGGTGCTGGGTGGTCCCGGTCAGGCAGCCTGTTCCTCATGCTTGTTCTGTTACGTGCTTACGTACCCGTAGCTGGTTTTCCTCCTGAGAGGGCTGCACTGTGGCGGTGGGCAGCCCCGGCCCTTCACGAAGCAGAAGCAAAGCATCCGAGGAATTGGCGATCTGGTGGCACAGTGGTGTTGAGTAGTGAAACCTCCTAAGTGTTTGCACAAATGAAGTATTTCTGGCTAAGAACGCAGGTTTCGTTGTAGTAGTTCCACGAAGATAGTTTGCGCAGTCCTCTGTATGGAACTCAGGGGGAGATTTCGGATTGCCCATGAAGGAATTGTGTGCCCAGCCAAGGGGCGAGCCGCCTGATTCCTTGGGAGCCATTTGGAAATCTCAGCCTCAGTATTTAAATTATCTGATCTAGTAATCTTGTGCCCTCCGCTGGGGGCAGGGGGAGAGTCATCTTGTCATGAGACAGCTGAAAAGAATCATTTTTTCAAAGAAAGTGTTCATAATTTTTAAAATTAAGCCTTTTCTGTTGAGGGTAAACACATAATCTAGAATTTCACCATCCCGCTTAAGAGATACTACACATTAGTATATTGGCATAGTTTTAAATGAACGTGAACAGTTGAAAGATAGTAATTAAATTTATCAGCGATATATTCTTAGAAAGAATTTTGTAATCCTTTTAGATAGATTCAAAAGCATTTCTCAAGATTTTTCACTGTTCTAAACATTTTTGTTTAAATTACAGCAATCCGCAGCATATGGTTGTATTTATGCTGTGAATAAGCTTCGGGTATTTTCTTTCTATGTATTCCTATTGCAGAGCCTTTTAGGGAATTTTTCAGACTTCTATAAACACATTTTTAAAATTTTTAAAAATGTCTTCTTGAAGGATGGTATTTAGCGAATTGCAAAAGTCTGCCTTAAAAAACCGCCAATAACATGACATGTTTGACAGAATCTTTAATCAAGAAGCACTGACGTGATCGGGGCGCTCCTGTGTACGATTTGTGGATTTATTTCTCCTTCTTCCTCAACCCTGGTTTGTGCAGTGGGTGCCCGCTGCCGGGGCTCAGCTGGGGGGTGGGGACAGCCCGGCACCTGGCAGGACCCAGAGATTCTCTGCAAATAATTCATCATCCGTACTACAGCAGTTACAGCTGAAAACACTCAGGGACCTTAGAGATGACAATCAGCATAAAGATTTGCATCTCAGCCCCACACCTACATACGGTATTATAATGAAACCTTCTAGACTCGCCATGGACACTGGTTTTGATAATAGTATCTGGCTAAAACTGTACTGATGTCTGTATAGTGATTCATCCATCTATGAACCAGGACAAGGCATTAATAAGAGGTGTAGTATTGCCAGGGGCAAAGTTAGAGTGCAAACTTATCAAAGGCGCTGAACTTTGCTTCTGCGCTTTAAATATAATTCCATTATTACTTCATAAATAAAGAGATTAAGGTATGTAAGCCATGAGCTGGTGATTATATGGGAACGTGGTTTAGGTAAATTCATGGATGCTGTTTGGTTTGGGGAGCTGTTTTTATCAAGTGACATTATGGGCTTGTTTTCAAAGAGTTTGTTGAATAGGTTTTTGAGCAATTCTGTGCGTATGGAGCTTGGTAACACAAAGTAACAATTGCTTTAGATTCTCCATCCATCTTTCTCATCTATTTCCTTTCCTTTAAGAATTGGGATTAATTCTCATGGGCCTTTTTTTGCTGTGAAATTTCAACTATTAACCCAAACCAAACCCCAGCCAAAGGCAATCCCATCTTCAGCTGTGGTTTCTAACTTGTGGTTTCTTGAATAATAAAATCTATTCCCACAACGAAGAGAACTCCTCAAACATTTACTTCTTAGCTGTTTGCTGTACTCAAACATGTATGCTGCTCATCCATAATACGCAGAAGTACGTGTGAAAACATACACGGATGTATTTTCTATCAAGGTAGCTTCCTGGCTAGCCACTCGGTAAGCAGAGAACTTTTCCAGACATGCAAACGTACCAGTGCCGTATCAACTTTGCTCAGATATATTTTCTTCAAGGAATATTAGGTCAGTATCACTGTGCCACGAGGTGGAAAGGAGTGACTTGATCTCCTCTGCTCCATTTGTTATGTTCCTGGGTGATTGGTTTTTAGTATTTTGTCCTCTCTGGTTTCGTAAGACAAAAAAATATGGTCCTCTCCCATTTCCGTCTAGGGCTCTATTGTCTGAGAGTTTCACCTGACACTACATTTAGTTACCCACTTGCTCTTAACATCTTTTGGATATTTGTAAACTAACATTGCTGGACGTGCAAAAAAGTGTGAGAAAATAAGAAGTGTGGCTGTGGAGCTAGCAATTTTGTATTGAGAAAGAGGAAAGGGAGAAAATAGAATAAAAAGATGTTAGGCATCTTTATAGGAAAACTACTCATTTTGAAACGGGATCTTTTGTAACGGGAAAAAAAAGGAAAATAATTGAACCGAAAGTGAAATAAATCATCCTGATTTACACCATTTATAGAGGGGCTGCTGGGCTGCCCAGAATGCTGGTGAGAGGCAGCGAGGCACTGGGTGTCCTGAGACTGATGAGGCAGAGTTGCATGGGGTCTGGCTGGGTGCCCTTCACAGCCCCATCCCTCAGGGCAGCGGGGGGAACCTCAGGATGAATCCCTGCCTCTCATCTGGGAATGACTCCTGGAGTTGCCTTCCCATCAGCTGGCTGAAATGGTGTCTTGTGGCTTTTGGCACATGACTGTTCAGTAGTGCAGCGTGTTGACGGGGGAGCTTGGCCATCCTTTCGTGTCTTGTGCCTTTTGCTTTAGCAAAACTCTGCTGCTGGGGTCAAAGAGCCTCCCCCTGCGCTGCCTGGCAAACAGGCATTCCTGCAAGTATTCCCGCTGCTGGAAGGGACGCGCAGCGAGCCCAGGGTTGCTGTTGAGCAGGTTTTCTGTGTACTGTATTCCTGTGGGATTCTGGTACAAGGTGTGCAGCTAATAGTTTCTTTAATATATCTGGGAAAATTATATACAAACATGCATTAGAGCAAAACACAGCGTATACTCAGTACTTCTTTTCTGGAGTGTTTGGATCTTTGATTTCACAGGGAAAGGGTTTCCCTGGAATGGGAGGAACTGTATAGCCTTTCCTTGCAGAGAATACAATTGTCCTGCTTCCTAGAGGAATGCAGCAGGTCTTTCCCCCTCATCCTTTTGTTTAGTCTGGACTGTGTTTGGTTTTTAGGCTTTCTTTTTCCTCTAGAGCTTTGTAGGCAGAAGACAGTGTGTGAGGAGCCAACAGTGACTCAATAAATTCTGACGTGGCAAAGTTCCTGTTTCTGCCTAGGGCAGGTCGGCCCTGGCTGCACCAGGCAGCCTGCTGCATCATGTGAAGGGCTGTCCCATCCTTGGAGCAGAATCTCTGTGTCCACTAGGAATCAACTTGCAAGCAGGTGTTACTATATCTTGTAAAGCATTTCTCGTATGGTAATCTAACCTTAAACTCCCCCTACACGTTACATTTTTCAGCTAGCCCGAAGAAGTGTGGCTCTTTTCCCAAAACACAGCAAGACAAGGTCTTTCCCAAAACAAGCAAGAAACAGACAACGTTTCTGTCTGTTGCAAGGACTGTGCAAACCAAGTCTCATTTTGTGTATAGGCTTTTATATAAATATTTAAAATATATATTCATTTTCATACCATACCACTTCAGTGTCTGCATTGCAAATGATAGTTCCATTTTAAGCAAGTCTGTGTCCTTAAGTCTTTGCAGAATGGGGAGCAATGCAGAACTCTGCTCCAGAGTACTCAGCAAGCTTTTTCCTAACTGTGCTTCGTAACTCTCCATTGCAGGGTGTTTAGGATAGGAACCAACCTAGGATGCTTAAACAACTTAGGCTGTTTTGTTAGGTATTTGGTAAAATAAATTCCTGGGGGAGATGATATGAATGACTTTCTCACTTAACAAGTGTTTTTAAGGTTGCAGGATCGATGTATTTACACTTACCCTGTTCATAATGAAAAAGTAAATTCTGCTTTAAAACATATTTTTGTTCCAAAATGTAAGCCAACATTTTAATACAAAGATTACTCTAACTTTATACCATCTCAGCTCATGTCAGTGGAAATGTATAAAGCATGCTTCAACTCTTCAATATAAGTAGGAATTTCTTACTGTGCATAACAGAGCACTGCTTTTGAGGGCTTTGAGCCCTACAACAGAATGAAGAAGGGAGGAAATATTAGAGAGCTTCATAGGTGGAGCAGAGATGTTGTCCAAGTTTAGTTCTAACTTTGGGGTCTCGGAGCAGCTGCTTGAACTTGACTGCCCACATTCAGGCCTTCCCCATTAGATTTCTTCCCTACTGTGGGATTATTTTAATAAATTGCAATTTTAATTATATTACAGCTGCTGCTTAAGTTTGCTCTGTTGCTGGCCAAAATGTAGCAAACTTTAGAAATAACTGTGGTAATGTAAAGCGAGCAATGTATTAAAACATTGAATAGGAAAGGAATGCCTTATTATGTGGTCTAATACATATTGCAGTCTGCTTAACCTTCCAAGCTGGGCGATGAAGGAGGTCTTCTGTTTGTTCCTGATGAACTTCATTTTTTGTAGGATTATCCATAATTAGAGAGGCCCAAAATTTCTGAAGACTCAAATTAGGCAGTTAGAGCAAAGTATTGTAGGTCAAGACTCTTCGGTTTCCTGACACTGGTCGGCTGCGGTCCTCCTCTGCACCCCGGTTCACTATCTGCAGAATGGGTATGGTAGCTTTCTGTCTGTCTTTCAGCAACATAATCGTATTTAATTCATACCTCTAAGCATTTGATTCCATTCAGCATCAAGCATTCACATTTCTTTCCTAGGATTTCTTCTGGTCTTTATTAGCCGCTGTTGGGAACATGACTTCCCATTGATGGGACAGTGTGGGCCGGAGCAGCGTGATGTCCTCTCTGTGTAGGTGCCTTGGTGTCAGGGGAGCTCTGTCACAGGTCCTGTATCCTGTTCTTTCCTGGGCAGAATTGGTCGGCCCTTGTTCCTCCTTTTCAACTGGAAAAGGTACTTGGCACGCCTGCTTCGGGGGAACTGTGGCCTTAATATGCATGAGGATGCTTATCATCCTCCCTAAGTGTGGAAAAAAAAAGCCTACTTCATCTTTGGTGAATGTAATGTGTTGTTTTGTTGTTTGTTTTTTTTTTTTAACTCCACACTACCACACACTTCTAAGTTAGAGCAATATACCATTGTTTTGTTTTTAAAGAAAATCCCTCTTTATTTTTCCTGTGATTAGTTAAAGCTGTATTTTGATCTGTATATAGTTTTGTATATATGGCTGTATATGGAACCGTATTTTGCTATAAAAGAGATACTGCAGTTGAAATTGAAGTAAGAAAACAGAGAAACAACAGGCATTGCTGAGATTGCAGCACTGATTAGGAGTGCAAATTAGATTTAGATTTCCTGAGTATCTAACAGCAGCTAAGCATTTTTTTGCCCTTTGTGTATGAACATTTCCATTAAAATTTACAAAGGGTTTGAACTGGATTAGACTCCCACAGTCACTTTGAAATAACAAAATACAATTTGGCTGACAGGGGCTGTTTAGAAACCTTTTGCAAAAATTATCTTCAGAAACGTTAGCACTTAGCAGTTACAAAATGTCTACTTTTGTCTTGCCCCCTCTGCCAAGTTCCCTTTTTGTCTTGCCATGAGGAGGATAAATTATCCGACTTGCAGAGATAAACCACAGAGAGGTGAGATTACTGAAGCTGAATACTGGAAACTCCCAGCGCTCTGTCCTCCTCAACAGTTTGAATTTAAAACCCTGCTTCTGGCTGTGTCAATCAGTCACTTAATGAATACATTACTAAATGTAGTTGTTTTTTTCCTTTCCAGGAGATGCAATTAATGTTTTGGCTTAAGACACCTAGTTTATAATAAACGTATGGAGTGCAGCAAAAGGTCTTTGAAGTAATTCAAGGAATTATCAGAACAGAAAAAAGGCATACAGTACATTGCTTTGGAGAGTCTGAAATGCATTGGCATAGGGCAACCAGGGGCAAACACTACCTTATCCATGCTACCATAAATACTTTACAACCTGACGTACCGTGCTTATACTAAACATCACCCAGGGATTGGGCTACGGGCAAGGACACAAATAAAAGCCTCTTCTGCTGTTACAGTTTTGTGCTCTTCTGTGGCATATAGCTACGAGAGTGTGTTCAATATAGTGGGTGGGTGTCTAAGAGGTTTCCCTCCAATAAAAGGAAGAGCAGGGTTTTCCTTCCAAGATAACTTTTTCCAAAGAACCGGTGAAATGCAGGCTGGCTGAAACAGGAGGGTGGAAAATAATTTTAGCAGTAGGTGGTGACAGTTTCTTTTAACCTTCTTTATGTTCTGCATGTATTAGTTTAGTGGCTGACTAACAGTATCTTTGGATTTATCTAACCAAGGAGCCTTTTGACAGAGTAATTTTTTCCACTTATTTATTTCTCAAGATTTGCACTCTGAGGATGTGATGGTGGTGACATTGGAGGGGTCAGAGGCTTCTGGTGGCTTCCTCTCTTTTTCATGGACAGGTATAGAGCTAAGGGTGATGCAACAGGGCAGATCTGTTTGGAGCAGGTTGAAGAGCAGCGGTGGTGGTTGTTGAACCGGGTGAGATTGTCATTTTCTATCTAACATCTACTCTGGGAGCAGTTTTGTGAATGATGTTTTCCTGGTCCAGGGTGTTGGGATTGGTAGGGGAGGTGGCTTGTTGAGAAAAGAGGAGAGGCCAGGAAATCTCATGTCAAGCAAACGTTTTATCCTAACATGTTCTGCTTAGTGTTTCCATCCTGTGTAACCTGGAGGTAAATCAAACCCAGTAAATAAAGCTTGGATGTTGTATACATGTTGTGTCTAATTCTGGTAGTTAGGGCCAGGCACTGACTGCAGTTTTCTTTTGGGTCTCGTACTCTGTAGATAAGGTCTGTAGTATCAGATCTGTCTGTCATTGTTAATCTTACCCTCTTTCCTTGTTTGCTCTGCGTATCTCACCCACACTTCTTCTCGTCTTGGAAATACCTCAGTGTTGCAGTGGGATGCTGTGTGGGTGTGCAGTGAATTTACTGTAGAATAAGGGGCTTGACTCTGAGTTCCTCTTGGCAGAGGCTGTGCTTGCTTGTGTCCGTGAGGAGCACCCAGAAGAACGATCTGGCTGTGGCTCGGGGCTCAGGCAGTGTGATGGGACAGGTGACAAGCCACAGGAATTAACTCTGTGATCATTGCCGCAGCTTTTGTTAGTGCTGGAGCTTGCAAACCCTTCAGCCGATTTGCACTGGATTCAAGGTCCATAAAGGAAATGAAACCCTGAGTTTCATGTTTCAAAACACAAATTTTGCAGTGGCCTGTGCGGGAGGATATGGTGTGAACAGTGCTATATAAAGGTAGGATATTATTTATAAAACTAACATGAGGAAAGTTTTAGGGCTTTGTAACCAGCTGCAGGTGATCTGATTTGCTTACCTTACCCTGAAATCTGAAAAGCATACGCAAACGTTTCCACATACAGCCGCCTTCGTTTGGGCTGGTTACTGCAAAATGGATGCAGTTTGAAAAATCCTTAGGTTGAAAGTGTGCTAGTACCCAATTACCATTTTTTAATGAGATTGTGGACCTCCCTTCGGGGCCTGATGTGTACTGCACCTCTTTGGCCTACACAGTATGAATGTTGCGGCCTTGCGGTGCACAGTCGCTGGGCTGACTTGCTGTAACGTGTTACAAGCGGCAGCAGAAGGAACACTTCAGACGTCTTGCCCAGCGGCCCTGAGCACCCTGAAAAAATCTTCCGACCTTTGAAATCCAAGACCCTTGTGTGTCGTTGGGGCAGTGCTGGCCACCGAGGGGGCAGGTGAGCCTGGCTGGGCTGGGGGGCGACGGACGGCCATGCGTGGTCCAGCAGGAGCCCTGAGCGCTGCCCTCACCGGGAGCCGGCTGCCCATGCCGCTGCTGCTGCCACTGCTGCCACTGCCACCGCTGCTGCCACTGCCACCACCACTGCCACCCAGGAGGCTTTTAGGCTTCCATAGTGCCAGCTCTCCCATTTCCCACCAGAGAAGAAATATGTGGAAATTTAGGAATATGAAGGTTTGCAAATATTGGGCCTAATTCTCTTCACTGATATATATATATCTACACACACAGAGACATGAAATAACTTTAAAAGTGGAATTATACTTCTAAAAGTCTTTCGCTGACTGCTTTTATACCCGTTAATTTATCCCACCTTAATTAATACATAATGTAAATGGTGGCATTGATACTGATGAATTAACTCATAAATAGAAAACATTTCAAGACTTGAATTGTTGTCCTGTGGAAATTTAACAGAGACGCTAATTTTTAGCTAGTCAGATATGGGAGTTTTTATCAACATAAGGAATAAGGACTGAATTTGAGGTGACCTGCTTGCAAAGCATCTGTAAATCAAGAAGTATTCACAGACGTGCACAAAGCCAGTGAGTCTGAGTAGTGAATACATTGCAGAGTTTGACAGCTAATTCACAGAAACTTGGGAATAAAAAAAGAAGCTAAATTAATTCAGTAATTCATTACCATTGTGTAACTGTGGGATTTTGTCGTATCTGGAGAATGTGAAACTTGGACTGAACACAGAACAGTTTACTGGTGACATTAGTGTATGCTAATATCCTAATATGCTAGAATGAAATATATATGCATAATTTATATATAATTTCAATTAGTGTCTTAAAAAAGAAGTTAGCAATTCCAAAGTGTTTACTGCTGGCTTTGCCTTGGTATCTCCCCAGTAATTTGTTCATTACCATGTAATGTTTCTTGGGGCATGAAGGCAGCGCAGAGAAGGACATCCCAAGGACATCCCGAGGACATCCCTTTCCTGCGCTCCTGGCGGGAGTGGTGGGCTGCAGAGGTGGTGGCTGGGATGGTTCTGAACCCGCCTGGTGAATCGCCCCATGGCATCTTCCACAAGCGCTAAATTTGCCTGGAGGGCCACCTGGTCATGCAACAGTCAACCTGGTCTTAATTTGCATGCATGGAACTTCAGCCAATTTATAGCTGTCAGTGCATATATATATGTAAGTATAGATACTTTTCCCCTCTTTTTGTGTAAAACAGTCTCTCCAGCCCATGATCTATTTCTAAATTCCTTCCAACTTGAGATCAAAGACAAAAGCTTGCCTATCCACTAAGCTTGGCTACAAACACCACCTGGAGTAATTTTACACTGCTCTGTGTAGACCTGAGGGGCCGAGTTCAGCCCGTTATCCCCGCGTGTGCCGTGCCAGGAGTGGGGAGGACCTGGGGGGCAGGCTCCGCCACTCATCAATTAAAGGGTTAACTGCCAACGCAGAACACAAACAAGAGATGCAAGCAAACAGTCCCCAGCAGAAATTGGACCCATCACTTCCCTCTAATGAAAACCAGATTCACTCCTGCAACAATCATTCCACTGTTCCTAGATACCCTTCTTAGCTTGAGAGAAGCATTATTGTTGTTCCTATTAAGAAAAAAAAAACATCCCACAACTGAGCCCATACACTAAATTTGTAGAGTTGATCTATTTTATCATCTGATTTTCTTTCTGGGAAAAGAAAAACTGAAGTAAAAAGGTTTGCAAGGTCTGAGTGTTGAGTCTTGGAGCAAAAGAAAAAAGGGAGGGAGTTTGCAGTGCCGTTGGTCCAGATCCTAATGTGAATTATCAAACAAAATAACTGAATGTATGCTAGTTGGAGGTTTAAATATGTGTCTTGCATCCCCACCTCCCCCCTTTTTTTTTTGGAGGGGGGTGGTGCAGGCAGATCCATGCATAAGGGCTGTTTACAGAAGGAGTGTATTTCACTTCGTTAAGCAAACGTTATTCTCCTGCTATCTGCCCCGTTCCTTCCTGCCTCTGAGCTTCACTTACATACCAGACTATGCACCAAAAGAGAGACTTGACCTAAGAAATATTTACTTTATAGTGCACAGTTTGCCTGTCAGATTTAGGATGAAGGATTAGAGTTTCTCTGGACTGGATCTCATTGGCCCTCGCATGGACCAAAACACTTGCTTCTGATCTCATTAGGCAGATGTAAAGTGACTACAACTGTGACAGGTTATTTTTTTTCCTTAGGAAAGAAAAAAAAACCACAACCAAAACAACCAAGTTTAAACCCAGTCTAGTTTTCATGAAACCTTGAAAACACGGTTTTCTCACACACTTTTGCTTGAATTGCGAATATTTTTGCACATCCTTCTTGAGATCTCGCGTCTCTTTTGCCTGTTTCTTGGATGACACATGAAGGCTTTTGTGTGCTTTCAGCTAGCTGACCTTGTGAGCAACATAAACTTGGTCTTTAGCAACCTGATCAAAATATGCAGTGCTGAGGCTTTTTTTTTAGCTGTTGGTTTAAATTTCATGCTTTGTAGCTGATTTGGTAGAGGGTAGAACGAGATTCTGATTTGGCTGCAAAGAAATCAGAATTCAGACTTGTCTTACTGAGCATTTCTTTTAAATAGACAAATCAACTATGAGGTCTTTATAGATTTATCCTGCTCCTTGGTATCTCTCAACAGTCAAGCTGTTCTTCTGTGAAGGCTAGTATTTCAAACTTACACAAATATTCCAATGCTTTTTAAACATGTTCCAAATAGATATTTATTTTGGCTACAACAATATTTTCCTTTTATTGCTGTTATGAGATTCAACATTTCCAGAAATAACTTCTGAAAGGTGCTTGGGGGTCTTGGATATAGGTGTTGTCAGATACAGCGGAGAAGTATTTTACAATGCACAATGTATACTAACATGTATTTTGAAAAGCAAGGAGTGCATTTGGGAAACTGAAATATTTTTTTCAAGAAATTTCTTGTGAGTCATTATGAAACAATACCCTTTCCCACACCCCACAGACTTGTTATTCCATAAATTCACTGTGTTGGAGTTGACTTGGTGCATCTGGTGATCACTGACTGATGCTTAGAGTTTTGAGTTTCTTCTGAGTATATTTTTGGTGGTGTGTGTGACGATTAGGATGCCATCTGTAAAGCTTTCTTTTGCGGTTAGATTTAAGGTATTGTGTGATATTTAATTGACTAGCAATCTAGTAATCAACAAATTCCTTTCTGTCCTCAACCTAATGGCAAATTCGTCTCTTTCCATTTTGAAGGGACTGTGTAACCGTCAGTCAGTTCCCACATGACCCCTATCGAAACCCCAAGTATTAGCATCACTTCTTCCAGGTAGTAAACTGAAACTCCGGGAGATTCAGTGACTGGCTAAAGGCCAGAGCAGGAATTCAGTGGTAAAACCCCGAGTTGTGTCGTTCTGAGGTGCTGCCGCGTTGCAGTCTCCTGTGCTGTCTGTTGGGTGATCCTCCTGTCTTCTGAGTAAAGCTCACGTACAAAGGTAACTGAGGGAGGAACATCAGCGGTTGCATGGGAACACACAGCAAGTTACAGAAGCGTTCAGACATCTCTTTACGGTATCTTGTGTTCTCCTGGATCCTTCTTGGGTGATCTGGGTTCTGCTAGACATCAGTAAAACTACCACAGACTTCACCCAGGGCCAGACTCTAGCTCTGTTCCCCAAGAACAGAAGTCGTGCTTCTTATTTCGACTTTGGTTACCGGGGGTTCCCTTCCCCTTGCCTTCCTGCCCAGTCACCCAGCGGCTGGGGGCTTCTCTGACTGGGCTTGCCTGGAACCAGATAGTTTGGCCACAGGAAAAATGGAATTCCAGTCTATGCCCAGTTCAAATTCATACTTGTGTCTGCTGCAAACATTTCTTGAATGCTGTGCAGTTGTGATTTTTGTGAATGGTCTGGTTAGTTTTGAATTATATGACTTATACCTAGAGTCATATAGTGGGGCTTCTATAGGACTGAAAGAAAATCTGTAATGTTGCATTTCTGTACATTAATTTTAGGGGGTTTTTTTGCAGGGCATTACACAGACATGCAGATGTGTACACCTATATATCTGAGCGTATAACGTAATGAACATACATTTCTGAAGAACTCTCACTGTTAGAGCCTGATGTTTAAAGAGGACTGCATCACTTCCCATTCATTTCTGCAACACTCCGAAATCTGCTGACCCAAGCCAAAACCTCTCCACTCTCTTCTGCTCTTTGGGAGGAGTTAGGGATTTGTGAATGTGTGAAAGTATTAGCTGCCAGTTATAACTGGAATCAAGCCTAGAGGAACCCAAATCCTTCAGCGGGAAAGTTTGTAATACATTATCTCTGGAATCGGCCCAGCTTTCAAAACCAGGAAGTATTAATAGGAATAAATTTGAGCACCATTAGCACTTCCAAAGGATGATTTATTATCCATTTTGGTTGCAAAATATTGTTTAGTTGCATAACCTTGTTCGTTGAAATAGGAAATGTCATTAATGGATTAGTTTATTAAATACACGGACGTGAAGGCGAGGGAGTTCCTGTTAACACAGAGCCTGAGCAGGCAGGCGCTTTGCACTGTCTTTGCCGTGTTAGCATTTACAGCCATGCTGGACCTGATTTGGGAGAGGGGGAGCGTTACTTTTTCTGCTTAGAAGAAATATCTGAGCTTTTGAAAAGGAATGACAGTAGAAGAGAGTGTGGACAGGAGGCGCAGAGTCCTCTGGCCGTGCCAGGTGGGGATGCTGTATGCATGCATCCTTGGAGGGACTGGGAGCTGCGGGTCTGGACGGGAGGCAGGGGAGGACTGAAAGCAGCGTGCCATGCTCAGCGTGGTCTTTTCTGTTCAGATTCTGGGTTACGTATCTGTGCACATGGGGGGATGAAACTGGGTATCTCATTCTTTCCCTGGCTCTGAATAACACACAGCAGAGAACAAGGCTGCTTGGGCGTAAGTGACTGATAAGGCTGGCTTCAGGCAGCGCTGCTTTGGGGTCGATGCTGTGACAGTTGCCCAGGATGTCCGAGCAACTTGCTGGCCTCTCAAGTCTTTTGTGCACTAAATATTCTGAGGGTTGTGAAGATTCTGATCTTGCTGTGGTTCTGTTTTTTTCCCAGTAAATGAAAAGTGAGTTTTCCAGCACTTGTATGTGACTGGCTATTACCACTTACAGAGAAAATTTACTTAAAACATCATGTTCTACTTCAATAGGAATAAAGGGCTGGCCAGTGGTCATTATATTTAGTTATCTGCTAAGTTTTACTTGGTATCTGACTGATTCATGGAGGCAACGCTAATTATACTGGCTTTTTTCTATTACAAGATATTTTTTTTCCTCTAATGTTTTGCCCCTGTAGTCAGTCTGCTCCCTGTAAAATCCTCTCCTTTCCTCTCCTCCTTTGATCTGCTGGGTAGGGTTCACCTCCTTCATTTTTTGCAATTACCAGTCGGGAGTGAGGATGCCCCTGACCTTTTTCCAGCAGTCTGGCAGACACATGGGACAGGAAGCTTGGGTTTTATTTCAGGCTTTTCTACTATTCATCTTGGATGGATTACAACAGTAGCAGCTCCAACTGTCTCAGAGCCCTTTTCGTGATAAAGCGAAGGTAACCTCCCAGACACAGAAATGTGCAGGCTAGTGCTGTCTGATTTGGGATGGACGGAATAAGCGCACATCTTGGGTGGGTGATCCCATGCAATAGCCCCTCATGTTCTATATGTTGCTATAGTGGGAAGAATTTCTTTTCTGTCAAGTTCAGCAGCAGTTACCCGAGAGCACAGTCTGTTCTGGAGAAGAATCTATGTGGATGTCAATGCAGCAAATGAGTCACTTGCTCAAAAAAAAAAAAAAAATAATAAAAGGACTTGCTTCTGTTCTGCTGCTGCTTTGCTGCATTCTTTTGCTTTCAAAGTTTTGAATCTACAGCAGCAGTGGAACAGGCAAAATAAATCAAACTGCCATAAATACTTTGCAAAAGATTAGGATAGAGCTTCGGATTTATGTTTAAATTTCAAGGAGATGGGTAAGTTTCTTATAAAGGAATGCTGTTTCTGCCTGCCTTAAGTCTTGACTGAATTATGTTTTCCCACCTTGCAGAAGTAATCAGGAAAGCTGACACTGTCCCTGACATTGGTACAACTCCACAATAAGAAGTGGCGGTAATTCTTACTTTCCCTTCTTTGTTTAGATAGCTTAAAAATACAGAGAAATCAATTTTTCATAGCTAGTTTTAGTAGACAGGTGATTAAGAAGCTCTGTGTGTGTGAGCTTGCCTTTCTGTTTTATCGTTTCACAGCAAAACATACAAAACCAGACAGACATCTCCAAAGAAAGAAAATGTGATAATTCCTTTAGAAGTGCTGTGATTTGTAACAGCAAGAAAAAGTGAAGACAAGCTCATATGCAAGAGGAAGGGGGTGGGGAGCTGGAGAGATGAGCCTGTGGAATGACATTATAACTTTACCTGCTTGCTGAATGTATCTGTGGATTTAAATGACATCTCAGGGGACAGTATCAAACTTCTAAATTCCATTCATCAATCAGATGGGAGAACAAGACCTGGCTTTCAGTCGGGCAGGAGCTGGAGATTTCTCCTGGAGTAAATGAGCTCCGACCACACAGATAAAGAACGTCTTCTGTTCCGTTTTAAAACATTTCAGGGGAGAATCATCTGTCACCCGGCTCCGGGCTGGAGGCCTTTCAGCTCCGACTGAGGTGCCGAGTCCGGTGCAACAGCGACGCTTTTCAAACTCTTCCCAGTCCTTCATTCCATTTTAACTTCCAGAATTTGCTTCACAGCTTTTCATAGTTTAAAACAAACTGCCCAGCACGGTCGCTGCAGGTAATTTCATGCGGGCAGGGGGAGGCTGGATCGTGCCAAGCAGGCATTTGCTCCCCAACGTCTTGCAGAGCTGCTGCTTTATGAATTCTCTGTGTGTCTGTTCACTCTTTCCTAGCCAAAACCAAAAAGGAAATAAACAAAACAACAAAGGAAGTAGATTTTTGCATGGGGAATCACTTTTCCTGGGTGGATCCTGGACTCGTCTTGTCTCGAGTTTTATCGAGATTCAAATGTAATTTGTACTATTAATCTGTTAGTACAAATCCAGAGTAGACAGTGACTTGTTCTCTTAATGTGGAATGATGCCTAGGGAAGAACTGAGGCTTCATCTGTTAGCTGAACTGAGTGTCTGTGATCTTTTTTTGGAAAGTTTTACACGTTTTATTGTACCACTTGTGCTCATCTAGTCCAGACAGCCCTGCTGGTACTCCAGACTATGATAGCTCTTTTGAATGTTAAAAGCTGTTGGTTCACCAGAAAGTTCTGTTTCAGGAGGCTGAAACTAATCACAGACTTGGTCAAGTTTAATGGATGTTTTTAACTGAAAGAAAGATGAATTTTAAAATGCCAGAAATCCATAGATGGTTTCAGAGAAGGGCCTTCACACGATTATCCCAGTATACTTTTCCTTCCCAGTGGCTTTAAGACACTCCCACTTGAGGCTTGCCCAAACTCCCTGGTTTAATATCTCGGTCTGTCTAAATAATGACGTTTTTATTTGGCTGAAAGGGGATAACAGCTTTTACATAGTAGAATGGAGATGCCTGCCTGTGTATGGAGGAGAGGGGGGTATGGGCAGCATACAACAGAAGGAGGAGAAGCCGGTGGCGTGTTACACCCACCCCCCCACCCCCCATCTTATAACTTGCCCCTTGAGGGGTAGGGACGGTGGAGACTGGTGTTCAGCTCGCCCTTTTCCTCAAGAAAAATCCTTTGAGCCTGCACCCTAATAGATGGCATCTCTCAAGGCTGGGTTAGGTGGACACCTCGGCTTCATGGTCCTGCAGGGTGAGTGCTCCTGGTCAACGAACTGACCCGCTGCTGCATCCGCTGCGTGGGATGATGGGCTGGGAAAGCCTGTCCTGCCGATGCATGGAGCTGGGGGCGCAGAAGGGGGAAAAGGCACAAGGAGTGGTGTGAGCTTTGTAACTTAATTGCCCAGAAAAGAAAAAGTGAGCATAGAGGTGGAAGAGAAGAACTTCTTCCAAGACAAACAAAAGTACCTAAAGATCAAACCTGGTCTCTCTGGCTTCATCTTTAAAGGGAAGCAAAACCACCAAGGTGTAATGAGATGCCCTCATAGTCCCAACCTGTCAAAACCAAGAATTGCTGGAAAATTCTATGTCTGTTTTTTTTTGTTAAATATTTCATCTTGATTTCCAGAACAAATGAGTTTGGGTAAACTGGAGATAAGGATCTGAAATGTGAATCACTGGCTCATTTCATTGAAAGCTGCCATGGAAACATATCCCTGGTTAACTTTACTATCTACAAAGGCTCGATCAGTACATATGATCCTAATGATTTCCACCCAATTCACAGCTATCTGGGTCAGACACAACTTACGTAGTATCACAAAAGAATGTGTGCCTCATGTATTTATAGTATGTTTTTCCATGCAGAATGAGAAAAATACACTGCGGGGGAAAAAGGGGGGGAGCATTTAAAGCAAAATTTCATTTTAATTAAAATAAAAAGCAACTTTTCAAATATGAAATGTCAGGCTGGTTAACCTTTCATCCTGAGTCTGGAAAGATACATTTTCATCTTTGCAATCCCTTAGTTAGTGGTTCCTGGCACATTACATTAACTAATTTGAGATCGAATTATCAAATTTGCTCATTGCTGCTAGCACTAATTTGAAACCTTACAATAAAGAACAGTTTGAGAGGCAGATGAAAGGTTGCCACCCACAGAGGCTCCAAGACCTGTCCCTGGTGTATCACAGCAAGGTTCGGAAAGATTTGGGGTAATTGCAGTCATGAGCTGGAGTTGATTGAAGAAAATTATACCCCAGTTTTTTACTACGAGCTTTTTTTTCCCCTTTTTCTTCCTTTCATTGTGTGTGTGGCTTTTCTTAAATTATTCTGTGAAATACTACTGCAAGAAAGACAAAGTATTACATTTTTAATAACTTTATTAAAACTTCACCTACAACTCTTTCAGCTGTAATACTACTGAAGTTTCTGAAGAATTATTTCTATAAATGTTACCTGTATTTTCCAAGTTTTAAAATTTTATTGTATCTGAGGTTTTTGTCTTTGCTAAACTTGTAAACAAAAATACATTAATGGCTTTCAAAATGATGTAAAATCTTTTACATTCCTATTAGCAAAGATCCCCTGGCCCTTCTGAGTCTTACATTTTTATAAGAAAAATTTCTCATCTGCCAGGTTTAAGAATGGCAATCGTGAGCTGCAAGCAATTTTCTAAACATCAGAGTTTCGTAATTGTTATAAAAGTGATGCCTCAGTTTCTTCGACGGCTTGGTTGAATTACCATCCTCAAAGAACTTGCATTTTAACAAGTTATCCAGGCTGAAGCAGCAGGGGTCCTGAGAGAGGCATTTTCTTTCTGACCTTCCTGAGATAAATAATTAAGATGGAGTCTAGATAAAGATCACTGTCAAAGGTGAGGGGTCAACCTGGCTGGCTGACCCAAGAAGTAAAATTGCCCTGCTTGCTGTAGCAGCAACTTGAAGGCAGCTGTGTGTCAGCAGGAAACAAAAGTTTTTTTCTCTGTTGAATAGGCAGAGCACTGGAAAAGAAGAGATGGGGGAGTAAAGGTCTCCTATTTACAGTGTATATCCATCAAATGGTGTTTATAAAAAAAAAAATTCCTTCTCTGGTCAAGGTTAAGGGAGCAGATTAGGGGATGGTAACAAGGCTTGAAATTTGAAGAGTGCAAAGGTTAAAATGTTCTTCTAATTTGGAGCCTGTAGGCATTATCTGGGTTTGGAGCAGGCTTTTCAGCCATTTGGATTTTGTTCTGTGAAATAAGTCATTATCAAACATGTGCTTCTATATTACACCCTCCCCCAGGGTTTTTGTTGTAGTGAGGATGCTTCGACACCTAGGAACCGAGCTAAGCAAGCTTTAGCTGAGCAGTGCCCGTGGGAACTGTGGGTACCCGCCTCACGCCCATGCTTCTCGCTTTCCAAGACCGTGGAAGTCATCTTTTCATCTGAGGAGCATCCTAAGGGAGTCACAGCAGGCCCTGGGATGGGAATCACCTCTTTTAGTCACACCATCGCTTCTTGGAAGGGACCGTGTCCTGGAGGGAAGGGTGCACGTCTGCAGCCAGGTACAGGGGAGACAGGCATCAGCTAACTGCCGGTGACGGGTGGAGGCGATGGCACTTGTTGCCTGTGCTGAGCTGGTCCCTGTGGTTGAAGGTCACTCACCGACTCCCTAGACGCAAGGAAATTTTATGCAAATTAAGGTGCCTTGGAAGGAAAACCATCCCTCTTTGCCCTGCTTCCAAAGTTGTGTGGCTGTTCTGCAGACATCACTTCATGAGTCGGTGGTCACTGAACAGCAATTAAAATAAGCCAAAGGTTTAGGAGCAGTTTGGAAATTGTTTGTAATGAACTAATCCATTATCATTAGAGAACCAGAATGTGAGAGGGAAAAATGGGGGGGAAAAAATCCCTCCTCTCTCCAGACCCACCTCCCCCCAGCCCCTCTGTTCCTGAGCTCACTCCTGTTTGCAGCACCCTGCTTTGGGAAACATTCTCATGAGACAGCTCAAAATGTTGGGCTTTACCCCCCTAGCAGTTGCAACCGTGCGTGCCTTTGTCCCCAGGATGGAGCAGAGCTGCACGTGCTGGCTCCGCGGGCAGATGTCGAGCGTGTGGGTGCAATGCGGAGCAGCAGGTCCGTGCTTCAGCGGGGAGCAGAGCCGGCCTGGGCTGCTCTCGCACAGCGGGTGCCCCTGCAGAGCTGTGGGGCCAGGGCTGGCCCCCACCTTCAGCCCCTGCAACAAAGGAAAAAGGAGCTGTGCCTTTAACTGTCCCTGCAAGATGCCTGCAGTTGGGGCTGCCTCTTGTTTGGAAGAGGGAATGCTTGGGGGCTAGTTCCAGAGCTCAGTGACAGAGAGGAAACAGGGCCAGGAATAAATGGCCTGTTGATTTACTCAAGTTACATCATTTTCTTCCCCTCAAGAGCCTATAAATCTCACGCTCCTTGTAAAAACAGAATTTAAAAACAATTGAGAGCTTCTGAGACGACCCCATAGCTTCCAGCCGCTGTGGCCTCTGAATATAGAGCTGCCTTTCACAGGCTGGACCACTTGTTTCATATTAGATACTAGGGGAGCCCTGCTTCCAGCTAAGCAGCAGAAGCTGTTAAGATATTTTATAGTCGTCCAAGCGGTTTAGATAACACTCTCCCCATACATATCACCGGGCTTTAGCTAAATAGCAGGCTTCCTGACTTGGCCGTGAAGCTTGGAGAGTCATTAATTCACACGTTTGGGTTTCTCCTCTCTTCGGTCATATTTCTGATCAAAGACACCCAGGCTGGCAGAGGTGCCTCAGTTAAAAAGTGGATTCTTCTGATTATTTTACAATTTATAGCCTCTTTGCTCTGAGGGTTTGCATTTTCAGAAAAATGCTCAATTGTTGAGCTTGCTACACTGCTCATTAGTTTTGCATTCAGCCTCACGTCTGAAGAGGGTTTTAAATTCAACAGGGATTTGTGTTTTATTATTTTTTCGTTGCTGATGTGATAACGGTGGGCTGCAGCTCTTTCCATAGCTGGGTTAATCTTTTGGGTGGTTATCGGTGTTGTGGAGGGTGAAAAGGGGGCTTGTGTGGAGCAGGGCATCTTCACTGTCACTGCCCCTGGCGAGTGGCAATGTGCCACTTCTCACCCGTGAGCGAGGTGCTAACCCAGGAGAGCTGGTGTGTCGCTTGTCTTGATGTTAGAAGCCACGTCTCGATGATTTTTTTTTTGGTTTTTTTGTAATTGTTGTATGGGGATGTGGGGGTTCTGGAGAAAGGACTGGAGTTGCTAAAGCTGAGTGGGTCCTCATTCCTTAATCCGTGGCAGTAAAAACTCTGGTTCAGAAGTCTCTAGGAACCTTGAAGAAACAGAAGGGGCTTTTCTCAGTCTATTTGCAGCCTTTTGCCACCCTGTGTAACAGTGTGGGATCTTGCCTAATGATGTCTAAGAAGCATTGCTCAGCCTGATCCAAGCTTTCTAATGGCTAACATCCAAGTTTTAACACCAAAGCCCTGAAGTTCTGTGCTCTTTATTGTAGCTGATAAGCTCTAAAGTGGCTTCCATACTATTAGGTATGTAAACATACAAAAATCTGTAATTTAAACTGCTTTCTTAGACATACACCATGAGCAAAGATTGTTCTTTTCATTCAGTAAAGGGGAGAATAATAGTTACTACACTTGGCCGGGCTGTTACTGGCTAAACTTACAGATGGGAGAGTTTGTATTTTACTTATCAAGGGATGCTTTGGTAAAGATATTGTGGTTAAGTGCAGGAAAAGCAGATCTAAATAATGAAACCAGTAATTCCTTCTAGACTGATTTTTTTTTTCCCCAAGAAAAGAAATAAACATACAACTTGACATAATTCAAAAATGCTAGTATTTGCTCGTTTCTGGCTTGCTGCCATCCCAGAGTTAGCACAGGGGTGAAGAAGAAGGAATCCCTGCAGGCACAATTCATATAAACTAAGTAGATTTACTTATCATTTATGAAAACAAAAAGAAGGTATCTGATTAATCACTTTGTGGATTGAGGTCTACATCGCGATGGTTTAAGCGGCAGTTTTTAGTGTGCTGTGTCCCCACTATATTCTGATCTCAATTTGTGCTTTCTTTTTAGAAGTTTCCAAATGACTCAATGGCTGGGTTAAAACATCTGGTGGATGCTTCCCTCCCCAAACCTTTTAGCCTGATGAAACTCAGGTAACCAAAAAGGGTGCCTGTACACATTAAGGCATACATGCTTCTATAGACACATGTTTAAGTAAAATTTATGGTCTATATTTTTGTATGTCTTTACAGGGATATGTATGTATGGGTTGTGGAAGTCACTGCCACTGGAAAACATGATACAGGGCCCCTAGTAGTAGGAAATGTGCCAAACCAGGTGGAAAGTGTGAGGAGGAATACGAACAAAGAAACGTGGCTTGGTAGCAGGCTCGCTTTCTGTAATTTCACTCTGGCCTCCATCAGGAGTGTGTTGTGGAGCTAGAACAATTATTAAGTATTTCTGTGAAGGTACGTAGCACGCTTTATCTCAGAGTAAATATCTCATTTGTATTCCTAAAAATACTGTGGACATAATATTACCCAAAGATTCTTTAACACTGGAAACCTAGTCATTTCTCTAGGCAACAGGTGGTGAGGCCACGGCTTATTGCTCCTCAGCTTCCCTGAATTAGGGAGCCTGATTGCAGTGAAAGGGATCTGAGACTGCAGAGTTTTCAATTTATGTAGTGTGCTGCCTCTACCTTGTGATAAAATAAAAAGGGTAAACCCTTCTATTTTCATGTATTATCAAAAAATATGTAAGTGAGAGACAAGTTACTTCAGGGTGTGGGTGTGTAGTGAGGCGTAGGCGCAGGACGGAGCAGCACCAGGTGAAGGGTCAGTGTATCTTACATCCAAATAAGATGATAATTACTACAGAGCTCAGACTGACAGTGTTGCGTAAGGGTTGTTGTTCTGTGTCAGATACCAGAGATCGCAAGACTTGGCATCGCTTGTCAGAGGGACAGGACACTAGCCTGTTGGCCTTTGAAAAGATTTTCCTAGGTCAGATCTGCAGCTGAATTTGGAAGTCAGGTGTGTGCCAAAGGAGCATGTGTGCGGGGTGCTGTACCCAGCTGCCGTCTGTGCTGTGCCAGCGCTGTGCCGGGAGCCGTGTCCGTGGCCACCGTGGAACTGCCACCCGCCGCCACTGCCGCTTGGCTCCAGCCTGGTGCTGGTCTGTCAGCTTCTCACTGGTCCGTGCAGGAGGTAGAAAACTGTCCATCATAATGCAATCTTAAGACTTCATGTGGTGTTAATTGCTTCCCAAATCGTCAAAATCTATTTTACTATCACATCACAGAAATCTTTCATTTTATGTAGTGAAGACTACATTGTGCTTATGACTGTAACTGCGCTTGAAATGCCTGGCGCCTAAATATTGAACTCGTGTTTTGTCAAAGCTTTCACTCAGAAAATATCCAGGAGGATGCATTGGGCTGACTGTGGATAGCCAAGTCGTTTTGTAATACATGGAGCTTAAGCCCTAAGAGAGTGCTAGGATCTACTGCCAATATTACTCTTGATTTGTGTGTCTTTCTTCCATATTATACCTGCACATCATCCATTTTACATAAATTATAATCAATTAATATGCAGATGCAATAGAGCCACAGTTTACCCCAGTTCATAATATAAACCTGATTTTTCTGTAAACCTTCTTTAAGGAAATACTTGCCTGCTACAATTTGGTGCCCTGGGATTTGGCAGAGTATTGCCATATTCATAGCACGTACCTTTCTCGTTCGGTCAGCGGTGTGGTACCCAGAGGTGACGTGGCAGGCAGCGCTGCCCAGCCTGGGGGACATGCTGGGGCAGTGGTGATCACACGGTGAGCTTCACGAGAAGCTGAGGGCAAAGTATTCCCATTGGAGAATAAAAAGTTACGGAGTAAAATTCCAAGGGTAAATTGAGAAAGTCTGTGCAAATTCCCCCGTTCTGAAAAAAAAAAAAAGACTGTCTTGCGTAAGTAAGAGAAGTACTTGTACCGCTGGTGAGCTCCCTGTCAGAAGCTGCATAAGAAAGCCTGCCAAAAGCTTTTGGGAGCAAAAAAGCCTTTTGGGAGGAGAAACTCTCTGCCAGCTAATAATTTTGAACTTGTCTTTGCATTACCCTAATGGCATTGATTTTGCGTAGAAATTTGTAGGAGGGTAACATAATCAGATCAGGACTAATCCACCTGACTCTTCAGTTCAGTAGCTGAAGGGACTGGATGTTACAGACCTTTTCTTACGCTCATGGAATTTTCTTTCTCTTCATTCTCAAATACTACCTAAAAATGAAGAACATTTTATGTAGCTTAATCAACTTCATACTTTCAGTATTGTGAAAGGGAGTTTAACTGTTTTTTAAATTGGCATAGGCTTTTTTGTTTGTTTGTTTTCTATTGCCTACTGTTCCTAACATGCTTGTTTACACAGTGTATTGGTTTATGTCTTCCAAATTAATTGAAATCTGTAGGGTTGGTTAGATGTGGTATTGAATAACCACCTGGATTAACCAGCTGCAGTCTCTGAAGCAGAGCAATATGGGTCATTTAAGAGTGCTAAGCTCCTGGCAGCACCTGAAGGTACTTTTGGAGCCCACCCTAACAGACCACTGCCCCAGAAGGTGCTGTTCGGTGGAATAACATGGGGATTGGTCCTGAGTGTCGTGGCCTTCAGGTAATGCCAGGGAGGAAGACATTGGTTGACCTGTTTCTGATGTATAATTGCAAATAGTAGTATACTGTCTTCTTGTGTCCATCCATGCCGTATTTGACCTTTTCAAAAGCGTTTCTGCAATTTTTTTAAGTGCTTCACTTACACTTTCTATTCTCATGTCACTGCAAACTGCATATGGTTTTGTGTGAAACGGCAGTGGCAAAAGCCTTCGGTAGCAAATGCAACTTCTCAGCAGTGCAGGGTGGTGTCCTCATGCCTCTGGTACACTTGGTACTTCTCTTTGGGTCTGTTTCCCTGTCCCCATGAGCCCAGCGCCGTAAACCAGATTGGAAACCTAGTTCACATTCACGCCATACGCTGCAGAATCTGCCTGTTTTCCTCCCCTTTCAGGAAGAACAATGCCCGTTTCCACATCTCCAGGAACCACCCGGCTGACCAGCTCCCGGCACGTTTGGCGAGCCGAAGCAGGTTCTGAATCCCACTGGTGCATACAGTATTTTCTTTCACCGGGGTATTAAAAAGCAACTAAGAAAGAGACCTCACAGATGCCAAGAACTGTTGAGCATTGAGTTGTAGCCTCCATGGTGCTTCAGTTCCTCCGCTCTGTAGATAGGCAGCGTTTTTCATGCTGTTTGACAGTTATCTCCTCAGCAGCATTACTGGGCTTATACATCTCCTTTCAGCAGCTCCAGATAGAGCTGACAGCAGGGGGATTCTGTTTTGTCTCAGCGCAGGAAAAAAAAAAAAAAAAAAGGTGGTCTTTTGGCAGTAGCCAAGGCCACACTCAAGCACCAAGGGGCACAATGTCTCCTCTGTCTCGGAGAGAAAATAGCTTCTGACAGGAATCAGCTTTCAGTCAACTGCCAGGCATCTCTCATTATGGGAGGCCCGACCTGCAGGCTGCTATGTAGATAACCTGTTATCGTAGAAGATTGAATGCGGAGTTAAATTGCCTCGCGCTGCTGTTTCTGCAAGTTCCGGGGAAAAAAAACCCCGTAAAATATTATCCTTGGGAAAATTTGTCAGAAGTGGAAAAAAATGGAAGTTGAAGGAAGGCAGTGCCCCTCGGTGGGTGGACGGGCCAGCAGAGCCCGCGTGTGCCTCGACTTCTTTTAATATGCCACACGATGTGTTCAAGACAGGAACGCTGAGCACACGTATGTACATACTCGGTTCATTGTAACAGGCAGCACTGCGCTGGAATGAGCTTGTGCAAAATGTGAGGCTGATAGTTGGGCTTTGATTTTTTTCTGATTATAATGTGAGAAGTCTCAGTGACTCGGTGTTCTCTACAAATCGGTAAGCTGGCCCTTGCAGCACCCTTCTGGAATGAGTATAGAGCTACCTGGGTAGGCAGAGACAGGGAGACGGGGAGGACAGGCTTTCAGACACATCTTACTTCTGTGTGTTCCAGTTACCCCACTGGGCACCGTGTTCCTGGGGCACTGCGCAGGGGCATGTCCTCCCTGTTTCTCAGATGTGGGGCACGCAGCCCTGCTGATAACTGTAGCCTTTCATGTTTCATCTCAGCCATCCAAAATAGCCTGACAAAATACTCTGACAAAAACCAAACCCAAAAGAAAACATGGAAAGCAAAACTTCTGGTGGCTTCAGCAAGACCGATGGCGAGCGCAGCAGTACCTTGTGATTGCCAGCTCTTGGGCAGCTTTCCGTAAATCTGCACTAGGCTCAGTCCAAGCATTTTCTTTAATCTGTGTGTCTTTGCATGTGGTGTGAAAGGAATCAGCTGCTGCACCCATTTCACTGAGCCCTTCCCCACGCACCCTTTTGTGCACTGGGAATCATTTTTCATTGAGGCCATATACAATTAAGGCCAACACAGTTAGATGGGCCTATTATAGTAATTCTGTTTATGCTGACAATAAGTTATTTGACCTTCAGGCTGATCATGTTTCTGATACGGAATATATCAGCTCACTGACTTACCTGCTGATAATGTGAAATCCATTGCATTGGCGTCTGGGATGCTGCAGTTGGACCTGTGTTCACAGGCAGAGGAGGAGCATTGGGGAAGAATATGTCACCTTAAAAAAGCTTTTAGATCCTCTAGCAAAAATGCCTTGAAATTACCATATTTTTCTTTTTTGTGACTGGGGAGAAGGGTCTTCTGAATAATTCATTCCAGATTAACCGTAGTAGCTGTTTGTTCAGGCTGCCTGGAAAGGTGATAAACCAATTAAGAGGGGATGGAGGTGAAGCTGAAGGCTTCTGCTAATCGCCTGTAGATGCAGTTAAACATTCCTAAGTTGAACTGGGATGCTTTAATTACAGCAACATTTTGAAAAATGGATGCTGTATTAAGCTCTCTGGAAACATCCTTCCAAACTCTTTTTCAAAGGCTCTGATTCTTCCCAAATGCTTAATGTAAAAGGGATGTCCGGGCACAACTTGTGTGCATGTAATTCAGTGCGCCTTCGAAAGGGGACCTGGTGCTGGCAGGAAGGCTTTGTCAGTACAAAGTGGGATGTTTCTGGAATGGGAACTCCGTTTCCCACTGAGGAGATGGCCTCAGTCAGGACTTCAGCGTTGTGTTCCTCGCTGTCTGTTGTTCTGTGATTTTAAGCGAGTCACTTCTCTCTGTTCTCTGTGGATGTGTGCAAATTGCTACAAGATTCTGGGGGGAAGGGTGGTATTTTTGAGGTAGTATTTATGTCTCTCTGTCTTCATATCAAAGCAAAGGAAATAGCTGTGCAGGCAAAGAAGTTACTTTCTTCTGCCATGCATCCCAAAGGAGCTGCCTGAAATCCTTGTGTAGTGGGATCATGCTTGTATCAGTTATGGTAGCAAACGTCTGCTCGTCTCTCATGCCCCTCAGACCAGGCGTCTGTGCTCCTTGCAACCCTGTCTCGATCTTTTTGCACCACCTGCCTCGGGGTCTGGAGCAGTTACAAAAATAAAGAGGAGAAAACACACAAAGCTCATCACGAGTTCAAAGGACCACAGACACTTTGTTAAATGCAGGCTCTTTGTGCTATCTTGTACATGACATAGTTTGCTGAACAATTTGGTGACTACTGTACACTGTCAGCTATCGCTGTCCCGCCACGGGACACGGCAGGGCTCTGAATGCAGCAAAGAGAAATGCTTTCATGTCACTTTTATCTGACACTGGACGCCTGAGACAAGTTTACCGAGGTAGCATTGAATTCTTTTTAGTAAATAGTTGTGGGATCCTGCACGGCTTTCCCTGGGTGCGCGTGTACTGTCCTGTTTCACCCGGTCACTCATCTGAGTAAGGACCACAGCGTCCTGTAAGATCATCCAGCCTGTGGGATGATTCCCCCGGGGATCTGTTCCCTCCCGTTACCCAGGCAAGGGCGGGTAAGGCAGGGTGGGAGCAGGCTGCAGCTGACCCTCTCTGCTTTGCTGTGGCTGCACAGGTATCAGGGCTCAGCGCTCCACTCCTGGAATTGCTGGAGGCACAGTCCTCTCTCCAGGGTGTTCCTTCTGTTCCTGCTGCGTGCACCAGCTGCAGGACCAGAGAGGCTGCAGCCATCGCAAAAGCCAAAGAGCGATGGCAGGCGGTGGCACCGCTCTGCTGCTGCATCCGTCGCAGGTGGCCAGGCCACAGCTCCGTGCCCTCCGGTGGGCAACCGCTGCCCTGGGAAGCATCAGCAGCCACAGGCAGGGTGACAGAGGTGCAGAGCCAGGGACTGACGGCTGGCATGGGGAGGGCCATCCCAGTAGGTCCTCATTGCCAGGCTGGCTGCCTGCCCATGGCCCAGACATGGGAGTGCTCGGTTCTGATGAGTGTTCAGGCGTCTCCTGCGTGCCGTGCCCTCTGTCACCTGCGCTGTGTTTGCTGCTTGCCCTCAGCCAGCTGCCTCTTACCTGGCCTCTTCCACCAGTGCCAACTTTGGTCAGCGTTTGGCTTTAGCAGTAAGATGTATTTAGTAAGATGTATTTTAGAAGAAATTGTAACAGGAGTTTTAGGAGCCGCAAATAGGAAACCCAATTTTACTATGAGGTTCGGAGTTTTTGTGTGGTTTTGATTTGCAAAATACCAAGTAGAGCTTCAGGCTGAATTATGGAAGTCCATTCACATGTGAGGACAACGCGCTGTCACTAAGCAGGGGTTGAGGGCAGAGCGTAAGCCCACGGGGCTAATGCCTTCTTGAAATACAGGTTCTTAAAACAAAAATAGTTACGCTTCTGAAGGCCAGTAGTTAATTTTGAAGGGTGGAAGCGTGAAAGTTGTCTCACAAGTAGATGATGTTTTTTCTCCCAGATCATGAATACTACACATCTATTTCTGCCACTTTAAATTTTCATGGGCGCTCACGTTGTAGTTGCCTTAATTGTCTCGTGTCCTTTCCCCACTGAAGCTTCTCAGCTCAAGCGGTGGGGCTGTGAGGCTCGATAAACCTCTTTCGAAGCCAGGCTGGCTATGAAAGTAAGCTATGATAAGGGCTGTTATGTTGTGCGTCTTCGCTAAAGCAGCCAGTTGTCTGGCAGTCACTTTGAATCTTGGGCTTTAGTGACAGAGAAAATTCACTGACCATTTTCCTTGCTGAAAATTCTCATACTTCAAGGTGATTCTGATTTTAATGCAAGTGTCCTGCTAATTTCTAAGGTGCGTTTACAAACGGTAGATTGTTTTAAAGGGCGTTTGCCGATGGACATTTACCGTATTCAACACAACAAAAATATATCGGAAGGTGGTGTTTCTTCTGTTCTTTAACGACACACAGAGCCAAAGGACTTTGTCACCTGTTAGCTGCCCGGCAGAAATAAAATCCTGTATTTTCAGCCCTGATTCAGGGTCAAGAGGTAAGGAGATAAGGCCCGTCTTTTGTGAATGGGAGCTTGACTTTCAGAGAGCAGGAAGTGGGAATGAATGCGGGAGAATGGCAGGAGTCAGGATGGTGAAACCCCAGCCCGCACTCATCTGATAAGAAAGAGACACTAAACTTAACGCTGACGGGGCGACTCCACTCCGAGGCCAAGGAGAAAGGCAGCCGCTGGCCCGCCGGAGTTTGTTTTGTGTATTTACAATCAAAGCAGTAATATCATTTAGCATTCATCAACGGGAATAACGCTGACCCCTGCTCCTCTCGCCCCCCGCCCCTGGCTCTCCCTGTCTGCTGGCCGCTGGCCTTGCTGCGGGTGGCCGGCGTGATGCTCCGGGTGCTGGAAGCTCCGAGTCTCCCTCTCTCTGCCTTTTCCCCCTTTCTACAAACATTTTTGAGTCTGAAGGAAAGCAAAGCTTCGACGGGCAGAATTTTGAGAGGGAGGTTTCAGAAATGGTTCCGTAAGTTATCCCCGTGCAGTCCCAAGCTAGGAATGTCACCGTGCCGCAGGAGCAGCCATATACGTCGCTCTGAGTATCCGGACCGGGGGGGGGGGGGGCGGGGGGGAGGGCAGCAGCAGGCAGAGCAGAAGCTCCAGGCCCTGGAGGAACCCAGGGCAGCACAGTGCAGTGCTGGGTGGGTGCCCTGGAGCCACCCAGCTGCCCAAACCCATCCCTGGGTGCCTGCCCCGCTGGGACGGATCCCCAGGGAGAGCCCACCGGGCTGGGGGTCCATCCACGCGGCAGCGCTTGGCAGGTACGGAGAAACAGGGCTGGGACAGCCACCCGTCCCCTCCCCCGGTGGCGGGCTTGCACGTGAACAGAAATTGGTCTAATGAAGCGGAGCAATGTTACTTCAAAATCTATACTGTGATTTCAGTTTTTTCCTAGACTCTGTAAATGTAATTAGAATTTGCCTGCATCAAGTAGCAGTTCCCCAGAAAATCATCAATTAATTGATTCCAATTACTCGTAATTGTTTCTCATACATTTTAATTAGTCTGCTGTGTTGTTACCAGCAGTACGAGTCAATTATACAAGTAATCAACATGCCTTTAATAACTGTCATGAAAAGAAGTTGTGAAAAAGAGTTTAGGGAGGAAGAACAACATTCTGGATGTCAAAAAAATGCCTGTTAGGCTGATTGATGGTTCAGCTGCCATGATTTCTGGAGACAGAGAAAGTAACCAAACTGTACAAGGCAGATGTTACGAGTAGGCAAAGGACTCGGAACCTGAGCTACACCCCTGTTACTCCACAAATAATGGAAGCGGTTAAGGATGAAAACCAAACCAGCTTAGGAGTAATTAACATAAAATACATTAACTCATCATCCGTGAAGGGCAATTATATTTCTTTTATAAAACAGGAATGCAAGTTTGCAAGAGGAGCGTAGGGGCCAGGGTTTTGAAGTCTGGAAGTGTTGTGTTTCCTCCTGTACTGTGACTGCTCGTACAAGTCACAGTGATCTATTGGAGATGTGAAAATAAGGGAACGCCAGGTTTGCCGACCTCCCAGTAAGTCAGAAAGTTAAAACACAATCCTATTGAATGGAAAACATTTGCATCCAACAGCTTTACGCGTGGTCCATCCATTCCAGTTTTCTGTTGTAGAGGGGTTTGTTGCCTTCACGCAGGAATTCACCTACGCACCACAGCCCAGCTCATTGCACACCTGCTTCACGTCCAGTGCCAGGGCAGCCTGCGGACGGAGCAGCCACCGCCGTCTGCAGCTGGACAAAAGTTTTAGTATTTTGTGCTGCCGTCCCAGGCTCTGTGTCTCTGAAGGATGATGCTGCCTGATGTGCGTGTGAGACTCCATAAGCTGCAAGGTTTCATTTTACAGGCATTTTAATGCTAGCCTGCCTAGCGATGCTGGCAATGAGCAAAAGGGGATTTATTGTGCAGCTTCTCTCACGAAACAGTCAGTGGCCACCGCAGGACTCGCGGTGGGAGGACGCGTTCCCTGCTGCTGAGCACGCCGAGTCCGAGTGCTCGTGTCGCCTGTCGATGTAACCGGAGAGGGTAGGAAATATTTTTGCTAAACTCTCCTAATGACAAGGCAGTAACACTTGTTACCAGTGCTTTTTCCATCTGTGCTGGGACCCTTTGGAAACAGGGAGAACACCCCTCCGAATAGCATTGTGCCATTCTAAAATGGGTTTCTCCTTCAAGCGGCACCAGCTTGCCATACAATTCTGTAATCTTTCTGTTGGGAATCTTTGCCTTGGTGGCACTGTAGGCATGATAGCCCACAGACCGGGACTTTGGAGGGGTGGTCTGGACTCCAGCATCCCTCGGGCACTGGAGGCCATTGCCTGCGCTGCAGTGGGGTGCCAGCCCCCGGGACACCTGGGCAGGCAGTAGGAAGCTGGGCCTCAAAATGCTCAGTGTCCTCTTGAGGATCGGCTTTGGCCCTGCATGGTCCCCTCAGCATGGGAGAACATAACTTTCTTACCTTAAATTATTCTCGTGTTTTTGCCAGTTTGCCTTTGAGTATGTAAAAAAGATCCTTTAGACTGGGAACCGGTCTTACAGAAAGGTGGTGACAGTCACACCACCATTCGTGAGCAAGTTACTTTAAAATGATTCAACAACAAACCCAAATAAATAGTTTTCCAGGAGCCCAGCAGCTCTGCAGACCTGTGGCATTTAACCTTTACGCTTGGGCATTAAGAATCTGTGGACGCATTAATCTAAAAGGACATTCCAGTGGAAAACTGTGCACGTTGCTCTGTGTGTCACCTTGGGTTATTTCACTGCTTATTTACAGTAGGTGCTTCGTAGAAAAGGGGAATGCAGGTCACTTTTAAAGATTTAAAGAAATGTTAATGTTCTTAAATGTCTGCCTGAGCAACCTTCAGAATTAGGCTGTAGACTTACTCCACGTCTTTTGTGATATAACTCAATTTAATGGACTCGAGTTCTTCGTTGTACCTAAGCACAAGGCATCCTGCCTAGACAGTCCCTTGCCCCCAGCTGGCAAACATCTCAGCTCTGCCCCCACCTCTGATCCGTACAGAAATCCGAAGGACTGAAACGTCAGAGGTTTATCAAGCCAATAAAGCTAGTGAAATAATTAACAGGAGAAGTATTGGAATGATTATAGTAGATCTTTTCATATTGATTACAGATGTGATTTTAGTACAAATATTTAAAATCAGTAGCAACTTCTACTTCCAAATGTTCGCTAAGAGCTCTTGGAGCGTGGGTCTCTGTGCAGAGCATTCCTCTTACAGCATTCCTGCCTCAGAAGAAAACAGTGGGAGAAGCTGTTTCTAGAGGGGGATGTTCCGGCTTATTCAACCAGCAACGCTCTCATGGCTGCGGAGGGGAAATGGTTTGTTTCTTCAAAGTCAGGCTGTTTTCCATGTTTGGGATGTGTTCAAGAAATGGCAAACTGGAGTCCCTCGCAAGTTGGTTAGACCTTAGAAATTCTGCAATTCTAAGAACTGAAAAGTTCTTTTTCCCTGTTTTTTTCTTTTAGATTTGAGGTAGGAAAGGAATGTCTTTATTATTGTTGTTACTGTTGCTGTTATTATTTACCCGTTTGCAGTTGTTTTCTATCTCCAAGTCTCTATCCTTGTCGGGAAGAAGTAGATGGAGTTGGCTGGCGCTGGCCAGCCCTCCTATGCATAATGACATAATTTCCCATTGCAGTCATCAGTGGAAAGAAAGCCAGATCACTCTCGCTGTTGTGACAGCTAGGCTTGGCTGTGAAGTTTTAGAAGAAAATGTCGACATTCTGAATGTACTCTCTACATTTGGACAGCACTGAAAATAAAAAAAGGAGGTATTCATACATCGTGCTTTAAAAAATCCCCTCGTAAAGGTATTCTCCCTTAGTCTAATAGCTTACGTGTGCCACAAATGGCTCTTGCAGGTGCCCGCCCGATTCTGATCTAATGCTTTAAAAAGTCACTCAGGAATAGGAGGGGATTCCCAGATTCTCTTCTGGATTCTGTAGTGCCTTGCAGCACCTGTACGGGTTGGTCACCTCAAGGAACGATACCCTCTTTTGTCATCTGGGCCAGAGTTGTAATGATGTCAGGATTGAATATTTATGGTATGCTGAGGTATCCCTAAAAAAAAAATAATATTATACTGATCCCAGGTAATACGGTTTATTCCCATCATACGCACGTACAGACTCCACATTCTGTTACTTTGAGCCTGTTGTGCCAGGCATCGCCAGAATAGCCACGTTGCCAGAACATCCATTTTGCAGGCAGACTGCTGATAGTTACGTGTTTAATAATGAGGTTAACTATTTTTCCATCAGGAAGAGAATTGTGTAGACTCTAAGTACATGTCTGTAGAGTACTGCGCTGTGTATAGATAGGTTTTGAACAGGTTTCTGACTGTAATGATGTAATAACCACTAGTTCAAAGATGAAAGAAAGTATAGGAAATCTAATATTTTGAATGTTGCCAGTAGAAAAGCGTTGCTGAGGCTACTCAGCGTGGCTTGAAAAAGCCCATTATTCAGTCAAGTGATAACAGTATCTGTGATTTAATTAATATTGGTGATTTTTTGATGCGTATGGACTCCATTCTCAACAGAGTAAAGATGTAGCACTAAACAAAGCCTTAGGGGTCCTTAGGTCAGGGACTGTCACTATGGAGCTGATATCAGTTACAGAACAGACAGGAACAGATTTCGTTTATCTGACACTGAGCATTGTGTTGGAAAAGTTGGCAGTGCTAATAATTAGAGATGTGAGTGCTCACTAAAGAAACCCTGCTTAGCATGTAATCAATCTTTACGGGGGAAAAAAAAAAAGAAAAAGGAAAAAAATGAATCAACGCACACCTGCAAGGTTACAGGGAACTTAAAAGGAACAGAGAAAGTAAGGTCCCATCTTAGGCAAACACTAGATGCTTTCTGAGCATCGGACCGCAGCTTTGAATATAGAGAGAAAACAATCCAATTCCCGTTTTCAGATCAATTTCCTCTGCTGCTTTTTGCTGTCATTACTGGAGGGCGCTTTTTGGTTATTCTTACTCAAATAACGCTATACGGGGCAAGGTTGTTCAGGTCAGTATTAAGGCAATTACAGGATTCACAAACAACATGATAGTGAGATCTAAATTTTTTTGCGTTTTAGTGCTTAGGAAAGTAAGGGGGAAAGTTGTCTGATCTTCAGGCAAGACACTTGGCTTGCCAGAATTTATTATCATCTCTTTGTGGGGCGGATTAGCCATGCCCCTGCCGTGCTTTGCAGTCAGGTTACTGCAGTGCTGAATTTACCTGTGTGCTGAAGGGTCGTTTTCACCTTCATTTTTGTCTGAATGCCTTCTCCTGCTGTGGGCATTGAATAGATCCACGTTCCTTGCGTGGTACTGAACGATAATCGGTGCAAAAGGAGCATCTTCTTGTTGCAAAGTTCAGTGCTTGCAAGCAGCTACAGCAGACAGAGTAAATACTTTGAATTTGTTTGAAAGAGGGGAGGAGAGGTTCTGGAGCTATCTGCCTCCACCAGCAGGATGTTTGCGAACTTATTTTTTTCACATTCTACCTTCCAGACAGTCCTTTTCATACAGATAATACAAAAATTAAAAGTAGGCTACTGAAGCATAGATACATATTTAAAAAATCTCTTTAAGTTGGTAACAAAACACCAACACAGGCAAAAGCCTTTGAACTTCCCAAGCTTCAGCTTTAACGGGTTGGTGTATGAGAGAGTGTCTTGAACATCCCCTGAGAGAATAATTATTTTTGGCAAACTTGCATCGATCCAGTCTTAACTTTTCAGCAGTGTGCTCTGCACAGCAGGTATCCTTTGCACTCTCTTCTATGTCTTCAGGAAATAAAACTGACAGAAAACTCAATAAACCAACTGTTTTCCCATTGATCATATTTTGATTCAGAAAATTCAGCAGGCAGCACGGTGCTAAATTATTAACTGAACGTCATCATTCACAGGGGACATTTTTTTTGGATGGTCTTTAGGGAAACAAAATGGTCCTTTACATTTAATAGGCAAAGGAATATCATCGGCTCATGAAAAGAACTCCTGCCATGCAAACAAGTTGGAATGCATGTTTGAGTTCATGATAATTGTATGGAAAAGGAAAAGATTGTACAGACAAAAGCATATAGCATATAGTGAGTGCTTGTTGCGCCAGTCCTGTTTGCCTTCCTGGGACACAGAGCTTCCCACAGGCTCAGGGCTGGTGCCCGGTGATGTACGGTCACGTACGCACGTGCACACACGCACGGGGGTGGAAAGGGCACGTGTGTGCGTGGTCAGGCTGTTCTGATGGGCCGGGAGCAAAGTGGCTGGCGGCATCCCTGCGTTGGAAATTCTGGATGAGGGCAAAGACTCGGGGTGCAGCCAGCTGGGGAACTGCTGAACTGTCCTGTTGCTCTGACTCCTAACAGTGTGCTTGGCTCTCAGGTAATTCTGTATTTTGACTTCTAATAAAGGCCATATTAGGCCCCGGAGACATGTGACATCATTTGAAAAATATGACATAAAAAAATTCCCCAACTGTTCTAATGCCAGAAAGCCCACATACCTTCAGTAGTCATGTAGGTGACAAGAAAAAGAACAAATACTTCCACATTGAGGTAATACTGCCATAATACTTTAACATAACAAATATATTTGCAAAACAGAACAATTGGATACTCTGTCTTGGTCTTTTTGTTTTTCTTTCTGGGAAGAAAAGAAAAGTTGAAAGAAGAAGGAATTGGAACAAAAATGTGTATTTGTTATGAAGTGAAATGTCGTTTGGGGATCGGGTTTTCATGATGGAGAAGTGGCCAAAAAAAAAGCGTGGCGTTTCGTGCCGATCTCTGCTCAGAAGAGTCTCTGCCAGGGTGGGCCGGGTCTGCTGTGACTCGGGCTGACGACAGATAAGTTCACAAAGCTGCCACGGCTCCGTGGGACAGACGTCTAACGCCACAGCGCCCTGGAGCATGGCGTGTCAGGGGCGCGCTGGAGAGCTCTCTGAGACCTTCAGGTGCACCGGTGTCATCCCTTTGCAGAGCACTTCCTAAACACGAGCCATTAGCGACGATGCCATGGGAAGGGGCTGGCCGGTGCTGAGCGGCCACTTCCAAACCCCAGGAGAAAGCGAAGCCCAGTGGTGCTGTGTGAGCCCGGCGGTGCTGGGCAGGATGGTGCTGGTGCTGGTGCTGGCCGCCGCACGCCATCCATTAGACAATGCTGCCTCTAGAGTGCACAAAGGTGCATTGACTGCTTGCAGAGGTTAAACAATACGGGCTTTGTGATACGCTCAGCTACTTCTGCTGAAGTGGAACCTTCTTCCAGCACCAGGATTCTCTTTTATTTTTCAAAAAATGACTTTTCCTGGCATGTTGGGTATGGAAAGTGTTTATCGGGTTTTGCTTTTGTTTATATCAGTTGAGAAAAGTCACGATGATGTTCCTGGTCAGTTTAATCCGTGCAAAAATATGTCAGCCCGATGTGTTTATGTTTTCTGTTCTGTGCATTTAGTCAGCCTCTTTTACAGCTTTCAGCAGGACACTGAGTTTTTCTGGCAGCTTATGTTCTGACATGGTGTTACCCAGCAGGGGAGAAATAAAGGGAGGATGTTTAGGTTAATGTGGTTTAATAAAAGATCTGGTTTTAAGTCTGGAAAAGGCATAGAGAAGAGCCTTTATCCCAGTGTTGATTGTAAGGGATCTTTTAGTCTCCAGGCTCAGTAACAGTTTTTGGATATGAGAAAATACTATGGAAGATCTAGTGATTTTTCATAGTTTAGCTGCTGGGAACCAAATTGTCAGACCTGTGAATTTTACAGCAGTTAGATCCACAAGTTGTTCTTTCCTAGTCATGCTGTTAGATCATTTACAAAAGAAAAGAAAAAAAAAGTGAGAACAAGATGCTCTCTTAAAAAGCAGAGAATAAAGGACAATTAGAAAAAAGAGAACACTTGAGCTGGTATGCAAAACTACATTTTAGTACTCCACAGATCTTGAAGTGGCAAGAAAAGCAGCCCTAAGCATGGGAGATAAATGGTATTTCACCAGGAGAGCCACAGACAGAATAGGCTCAAACAAAAACAGCAACACTTTTGACAAACCTACCTTTAGCTCACCAGATCTCAAGAGGGTGGTTTTGCTTGTTTGTTTGTTTGTTTTTAATTCAAAGGTGGTAAATTCACTTTAGTGAGATTTGGCGTTTGTCTGGTGCAAAGCGATTACATGGTCTGGGGCTTGCGCTGGCTGTAGTCGCCCTGGGTGTGTGATGAGCAGTTGTGCCGCTGTTAGGCACAGTGAATGCATTTGCAGTTTTGGATCTGTAGAATGGGAATTTCGGGTTTTACCTAAAAAATCAAGTTAGAGAAAAGATTATTACATCGATTTTATAGATGAGGCATTAAAAAAAAATAAAAAATCACAGAACTTTCTTGAAGTTGCACGGAGCGTCAGTGACACATCGGGGCACGTGCCCTAGCGTTTTGTCATCGTAGCCGGATGCCGTGAGCAGCAGATCATCTTACCTATTCATTGCTCTCGACAGAGCGGGCTCGCCAGCTGCAAGGCCAGAGAGCAAAGAAGGCAGGGGATTGTTCCCAGCTAGGTTTGACGGGATGTGCGGTCTTTCCTTTGGCCATTGCCTGTTTTGGTCTCTTAACGCCTCCTGATGCGGGCAGTAGTGACCAGCACGCTCACACTGTGTGTTTACTTCGATCTAAGCCCAAGGAATTTTTCCATGCCGTCTGGGTTTGTTGCTTTTTTCTTTGACATACGGTCTAACGGGCCCATTTGAGTTACTTTAAAATATCCACGCCTACTGGATTTCATTTTAACAACGGCAGCAACGTGTGTAGAGGGCTCCTTATAACTCTCTGAAAGTATGTATGCTGGTGACTCGAAACCACCCCATCCCTGCGCTCCACTCCCTGCTGTGCCGAGCACTCCCTGTGCACCGAGAGGGATACACAGCTTCTGCCATGTAAATGTGCCATTTTCCTAGCAAAGCACACCTTTTAAAAACTGTCTTTAGAAGAATAATACTGGGTAAACCAGCGTAAGACATTCTGGCATGATTTTGATGTCTACTCCAGCTCGCTGGGAGCGCTGTGTTTTGGGTGGGCTGCTTTTTCTCCCATTATCCAATTTGTGAGATGCAAAGAAGGATTTTTATGTGAAATTAGGAGAAAATACTCTTGTGATTTTCAGATACGGGAAGAGATTTCCACCTTCCAACCACTAGGAATAAGCCTGTGTTTTTGTAAGTGAAAGATACTGGACCTTGCTCATGTAGTGGTGATGAGAGGAGAGGAAAGCAGCTGCATTCTGGATGCAGAGTGATGGAAGTGTCCCAGTAGCTTTGCTCTGAAATTACAGTAATAATTCTTAAATTATAGCAGTCAGAAGTTAATGTATTTCTGCTCAGTATTGTCAGTGGCGAACCAAAGCCCATTAATTTCCCACTCAGTGTTTGTTTGAGAAATCATCCCCTGTCAGCTGCTGCTGGTGAACTTGTCTCCTAGCTGCATTCCTAGACATGCTCTCTGTCTCCCAGCGAGGGTCCTATCCCTGCAGGAGATAAGATACAACTGGTATTCACTATGAGGTGTCAACGGGCGGCTTTATGACACATGATGAGTGATAAAGGCTGTGGAGAGGTGCTGATGTGGCCACATTAGTTAATGAGGTCATAGCTGAAGTTGCTGCCCCACTGATAACCTGCAAATCCAAATAATGTGAAGATATCAGTAGGGTGTTCAGAAGTCCTGTCCCCGTATTCTCTTGCTGTCCATCACGTTCAAACACCCAATAAAAAAAAAAAAAATAATTAAAAAAAAGACTATACTTCCAGAAGGGTAACGCTCATTATTTTGGCAGCTCCCAGAGCTGGTCCAACTCTGGGAAAGCAGTGGGATACAAGAAATTTCTGCACAGGCTCAGTAGAGTGCTGTTGTAGAGAGCCCTGCATTCTTTCCGTGTCTAAGAAGAGAATTGTTATGTTGGATTAATAATTCTGAATATGACTGGCAAAGCGGGGCCTCAGTTAGCTTGTGAGCCGGCTGCGGAGAGCGGTACGTTTGGTTTAAATGTACTAAGGCTTAGCAAAAGCCTCTTTGCCCCTAAACGCATCTCAAAAGAGTTCCTGTCCTCAGACAATGATCTTTTTCATTGATGGTTCTAAATATGTGAAGGGAACATTCCTCGTGTCTCACAAAAAAAAGCGTTGGGATTTCAGGAACGGTATTTTTAGAGAGGAGCGGAGGGAGCCTCCCCGCAGTGGCACGTGGAGGCTGGCAGGGACAAGCCCCAGGGCCACCGCGCTGACCATGGGGTGACGTGGGAGCATCCTCATCCGAGGTGTCCCGGCAGCATCCCAGTGGTGGGGGAGCCTTCAGCGGGCTGGAGCGATGCCTGCAGTGCTGGATTGGGGATGGAGCAAAGCAGCTTCCTTGGAGCCACGGGAGGAGCGCTGGGACGCAGTGGCAGTGGTTGGGCTGCGCGCGGAGCATCCTTGGCTGGGTCCTTCTCCCTCGGCTGCAGCAGTTGTTGCTTGGCAGCTGTCAGCGCCGTGCGAGGGGCATTGTATTTGCTTTATTCACAAATCACATGCGATCGGGTAGGTTTGAAAATCACGTTGTCACTTAATAAGCAAAAAATGCCTGGAATTTGGAAACCTGTTAAAATGTGCTGGTTTTCCCCCTTTTTCTCGTCGTAAACAAGTCAAGGCCTGGCAACGTCTTGTGCTGGTGGTGAACTTTCTGTCCTTCCCTTCTTAGCAGCTCAGGTCTAATTTATTTAATCATTGGAGCAAACTTTCAAAGTGCTCCGTGCCTCCTCTTTTGTTTCTAAGGTTCAGATGTATTTTTAGTGCTTGTTACTGAACTGGGTCTGTGCATTGGAGAAGAATTAATTATTGTTTTGGGTTTGTTGTTATTCAGACATTCAAAAAAAGGGGATTTACAGACTTTGAACACCTCAGGGGCTTTGTTATATGCCGTTTGTGTGTTGTTGGGGTTTTAATGATGATTTGGTTTTTAATATAAATTCAGCGCTGGTGAAAGGTGACAGCCCTACCAAGTCAAGTCCTCGGTCACCCACAGGACAATTTTAACCTCAGGAGCAGCGCAGCCTTCCCTGGGGGCCCTGGTGACCTGCCCGAGGGCTGGGGCATGGGGACCGGCTCAGAACGTGGGAGGGAAGAAGCTCCCTTTAAGAACCAAATGCTGAGAAAGTCACTGAAGTTCCCCCCTTTTTTAATAAACAAAGATAGTGAGTCCATCAAGCTGTTTTTACATGCCTCCAGCATTCCTAAATAGAATATTTACCATTGATTTAGCACATCTTCTGATAATACTTGTGGTTCTAAACCATACGGATCCAGGAAGGCAATTGATAAGCTGTGTATGTGATCTCAGCTGTGTTCCTTCGATAGAACAAATTGAATTTTTTTGTTCCACAATGAGTTGATTGTAGAAAAAATGCTCCGGTTGGCCATCACGCATGTGAATGCAGCGTGCTTTTTCCAGCATTTGAATGCAGCTTTGTACAAAGTTCTTGCAAACAAATACTGACTTTGTAAAAATTTGTGGAAATTGGAGATGGATGGGGTACAAATATGCATTGGGAGTATTCATTAAAAATGACCGAAAATTCAAAGAAAAGATATCTACAGTATTCAGTAAGTTGTGATTTTTATTTTGTTCCATTTGTGTACCCGAATGCTGAATGGTGACTGCATCTTTATCCACCTTCAAATCCAGAAGGAAGAATCCAGATGTTAGGTGAATCTGGAGAGGTTTCAGGAAAGAAGTTGAACTTTTAAATGCTTATTCTTAGCCAGGCTCTGGAAGTTGACAAGAAGTTCACAAGAATCGGTGCAGTGTCTGGGCTTTTTGCTAGATGTGCCATGGAAAGTGCCAATTTAGTAGTTGTCACTGCTTTTCAGCAGAGGAGGTGACAGTTACCTTTGAGGTCAACATAGAAACTGTAAAAGTAATAATAAGGTCCTAATTCCATGCTCACCTCAATCAATGTAATATTTATTCTGGAAGATACAGAACTCTCCTTGCTCCAGTTCTTTCTTTCCAATTCTTTAGAAGATTGGTTCTGTAGTGAGCATGTTGTTAAGCCTTGGGTTTTTTTAGGTTTTTTTTTGTTGTTGTTTGTTTGTGGATTTTTTTGTTATTGGTTACTTTCTTGCAATCCATGTCTCTCACTAGCAGCAGGAATACTTGGAAGGGATGAAGTCTTGATCTTACTACTTTTATTTAAATTTTGCATGTGTGGAAGAAAATAAATAGGTGTAATTTGAAACTTCTCTGTCAAATTATAAAATGGGAGATAGAAGAGCAGTCGCAGTATCTTGCTGGTACTTTGTTTCAAAATAGAGGCGATGTGCTGGAGGTGAGGGGGGTAGAGGATGCTCCGCTGGCTGTTCATGCCCAGTGTGCTCCTGTCTGCCATGGGCTCCTGCAGCTGCTGCTGCTCCCAGTAGGGATATTTTGGCTCTGCAGGTTTAGGAGAGCATAAAAGTTTCCTGCCTGTGAGAGCAGCTCAAAAACTTGCATCCTGGACGTTTAGCGTGTGGCCCTGAGTCTACACAACCCGTGAAAAGCCATGTTTTTAAAAGGCTTCGTTTTTGAAAGTGCTAAGTACAGACTGTCTGCCTTTGCCTTCGGTGGGAGCTGCTAAGCGCTCAGCACTGCTGAAAACAAGCCAATTTACTGCAGAGTCTGAATAGTTTTAGGAACAGGACTTCATCTGCCTGTGTTTGTGGCTTTTAGCCATTTTCTTCAAAGAAGGAATCCCTACTCCACTTGGTATCGAGCAGCGTTTTGCCGGTATTGCCTCCTCCTTGCCAGCACGCTTTGTACTTTATAGCAGACCAGGTGAGTAACATGTAACGTTTTAGTGGCCCAACCAGTCCTATAAAAGGTGTCACAATCCATTAATCTATTTCCCTGGTATAGTCAGTCCCCAGGAGTGACAGCATCAAACCTTTCTATTTAGCATGTAGATATTTTACAGCTTTTCTTCACGGTGCCCAAGCTAGGTTCCCCACAGCCCTCTTGTGATTGCAAAGCTGGGAAAGCACACCCGGGCTGGGGGCTGCCTCCTGCCCATCCCCGGCTACTGCCCAGCCCGTCCGTCCGACTGGTCGTCGTCAGGAGGGCGAGAGGCAGGTGCCGGGGGCTGGCACACCGGGGGCTGGCACGCCAAAGGCCGGCACACCGGGGCTGGCACACCGGGGCTGGCACACCAGGGACTGTCTACGCTGGGGGCTGGCACACCGGGGACTGTCAGGCCGGGGGCTGTCATGCCGGGGCTGACACACCGGGGCTGGCCCACCGGGGGCTGTCACACCAAGGGCTGTCACGCTGGGGGCTGTCACACCAAGGGCTGTCACGCCGGGGGCTGTCACGCCAAGGGCTGTCACGCCGGGGGCTGGCACACCAAGGGCTGGCACACTGGGGCTGGCACACCGGGGGCTGGCACACCAAGGGCTGGCACACTGGGGCTGGCACACCGGGGCTGGCACACCGGGGACTGTCACGCCAAGGGCTGGCACACTGGGGACTGGCACGCCAAGGGCTGGCACGCCAGGGGCTGGCACACCAGGGCTGCCCCACAAGGGCAGCCTTTGCTGCAGGGCAAGATGTTCTGAGGGCTGGGGTCGCTGTCGGGATTCGGCTATATGGAACATCCTGGGAGTTTTATTGGTGCTGATGGCTTTGTCGTGTTGGAAACGTTGTGTTTCTCACGAGGCAGGCACATAACCTGCCAGTTAATGCTCGATAAGACTATTTTCTGGATAATGGACTAAATACCCAGTCCTGGCTGAAGGTCCAGACTCTCCGGTAAGATGAACTGAGCATCTCCACGTTGTTGGTTTGTTTTTTCTCCTGTGCTGGAGAGTAAGTTCTTTGGTAGTTTGCAGCCCTGCACAGAACCATAGGGAGAACTGGGAAAATGGTGCCTAGGGTAGTGTTTTAAGGATCGTTAATATTTGAAACCTCTGAACACCAAAGAAAGGGATAAGAGGGAAACAATTAGCAAGTGGAACACCGGGATCCAGATAGGCTCCGGCACTATGTGAAGTATCTACTGACTGGCCTTCAGTGCTTCCGCACCTTCTGGAGAAGCCGTTTGAACATCACCAGGTCCTAGCTCTGTCCCCTGCAGCCAGGCAGCGCAGCTGCTGTGGCAGTTTTCTCCTGCTCTTCGCCTGCTGCATGGAGCACTCACCTTCACCTTCCGAGCCACTGTGCTCACCCCTGTGGCTCTGGTTTCCTCTGTGCTCTTGTTCTAAGACAGAAATGGCAGAACATCCCCACCATTTTTGCTGAGTACATTGTCCCGAGTTCTTCAGACACCAACGTGTCCCTGCACTAGGGACTTCCACGCTCAGCGTCCTTCTGTACCCTGCCCAGGTTATTTCAAAGGGAGGATGCTGAATATTTAATTACACAGATTACGATACGAGCCTCGCCTGAGAGATCATCTATGGTTCTTTACTGTGAGTCATTGACTGTACACAGAAGAAAGATGCTGTCCCACTGTGCCAGGGGTCAGGAGGCTGCTGGGGATTCAGCCTGGCTACACTTGGAGCTCTCAACGTTCCTGCTGAGTTCCTGGAGACCTCAGTTGGGTCTGTGTTTTGTAATGAGGTTTCCAGCCATCCAGAGATGACTCTGACTCTATGAACTAATAGCAAGGCACCAAACAACAGTAATGACTTACAGTGCCTTTCTCTGGGTGGCTTATTTTCTCAGATTTCTCACCTAAAACTGTTTTGATGCATTTTTCTAGGGCCTACTGCCATATGAAGCATTAGTGTTACCTCTTCTGCTTTTGGTCTTATTTTGTCTTTCTAAAATTTTTGCTATTAGACCATAAGTAATTCTCACCTTCAGCTCTTTGTTACTGTCTCCTGCAGTCTCCTAACCCTACCTGCTTCAGCTTTGAAAAAAGATGTTACGTTTGAATCATTTTTTGGACACAGATTTTTTTTTTTTTAAAAAAAACCTCACCTGGTTTCATAGCTGGCTTGAGCACGAGTTAAGCCCCGCTGTCGTGCACCTCTGGTCGGTCATTCTATTCATTCTCTCCTTTTTTTGTATCTCACTCTTCCTCCCTCCATGGGCCCAGCCTCTGTGATTAAGTCTGCAGCTCTCCTGCTGTTTTTAATAGGCCTGTAGACCTGACCATCTGATGAGAACCAAACTGCACAGCGTGCTCCTGAATACTTTCACTGGAATCTCCTAATGCAGGGTATTAATCATTACTGTCAAACCATTCAGGCCCTAAATGTGTCCACCCAGTATAAAATTATACTAAACAGGAGGGGAAAAAGGACTTGGCCCATATTAAAAACAGACATCAGGCAGTGCCCAGAGCTCTCGGGCATGATGGCCGAGGGCACTGTCCGGTTTAACCCACAATAGCTTATTCAGCACAGGCTGTTTGTGATTGACGTTCATACAAGTTTCGGAAAATTAGCATAATGAGTTAAAGGAAATATAGAAAGGCGTGGCTTCCTCTTGCCTTTACTAACACAAATTCCTGGGAAATAGTTTGCTTGTGTGTGTAGTTCGGTCACATCTACCTTAGCGATCTTAATAAATATTTTGTGCGGTTGGGTCGTCTTTGGCTGCAATTAGAAAACAGTAATTGCTAAATCAGTTGCTGTCATACTGAGTTATTGTATATACAGAGCTCGGGGATTGCTTGCTTCACAGTATCACTTGAATTTGATCCTGGGAAGTGCCGAGCACAGCGTGTTAGTAAGGCATGGGGTTACTTGACAAGTCTCAAGAAAGGTAAGGCTGTTTCTCTGTTAGCTGTGATTTAGACATGCATGTTTTGAACTGTATTTGTTCTTGATGTTTCTAAGCTGTCAGGGAATGCAGCCCCTAATATTAGAATGCGTCTTTCTTCTCCCTCCCCCCCCCCCCCCCCCCCCCCCAAAGGCTGTTTCTAATTCTCTACAGTAAGAATGCCTTTATTCTTTGGAGTTGGTTATAAAAGTTAATCGAGTGTAAAATAAAAGTTACATAAGGTGAGTGGTAAAATTTTATTATTACTGATGTTGGATTTATTGATGACTCCATTCGGTGTTATGAGCTATGGCATACCACCAACCCCAATGTGCTTTCCTGCCAGTCCGTTACAAAGGCTGTGTTCGCAGACGCCCTTCAGCGATGCTGTGCGTGGAGGATGCGATGTGCGGTACCACACAAACCCTCAGATGTGCCTGGCATGGCCATAGGAATTTACAGGGAAAGCTCTCCAGCTACCAGTTACTATATTCTTAGGTAAACGCAGGAAATTGTACTGGCAATTGAGAGGAACTACTGTTTATTCCAGTAAGGCCACTGCTCCGTGCTGACAGCATTGGTGAGAGAAGGCTGCTAAGGATGAGCCTGCCAGCTCTTACCCGTACAGGCTAGTGTCAGTAGTCAGCTACCACTGTCATCCCTCACCACAGACTTTTTCCAAGCCCACTTAGATAAATAACTAGCCCTTAGCATACTGATCAGGGATCCTTTTACGCAAGCTAGGAGGGAGGGGTGAGCTGGTAAGGGTACCAGTCCTGCGTCACTACTACAGCAACAGGCAGAAGGTTCCCACTGCTCAATATAGTTGTGTTGTTTTTTTTTTTACTTGCTTTTCACACAATAAATTTAGATTATCTTCACTAATCTTTCCCTTGTTTTACTCTATGCCTATCAGAAGGCTATATAAAACCAACAAAAATAAAATAAAACATCTGTATATGTTTCTGTGTACAAACTGAGAAAGTTAGCTTCTTTTTGCACCCATCATTAGCTGTATTAATTGCTCTGAGTGGCTAATGGGGTAATGTGATCGTTAGTGGTTTATACATCTAGTTCAGTGTACTACTGATTTAATGTTCTTTTTTTCCATTCGGTTATCTCTTTGATAAATATGGCTTGGAAAGTCAGGGTGTTTGGCACTTCTGAAAATCTTGCTAGGTTTTTCTTTCTTTAGCAGCTTTTGCATTTGTCCCTCTAAAAGCTGATTGAAGCAACAGCGACAAATAAATAAGCCAACTGATACTGGAAAGAACAGTAACAATGCAGCGTTTCCTACCCTGACTTGCATTTCATATTTACCATGCTGTGCAAAAAACCCCAAATCCTCCCAGAATTGTGGTGCAGTCGGTTAGTTGTCACTGATCTCGGCAAGAATGCTTAAACCTGCCAACTGTGTTAGATGCTTGAGGTCTAGACGAAGATGTAGCAACCAGGCGGGTTTCAGCCGGGTTTTGCTTTTGAAATTATGTAGAGATTCCAGAAATCGGGGTGGAGGTCAGTGCTCAGAAACAAGAACGTCACAACTCTCCCTAAGAAGATCCGGTTTGTTTGCTTATCTGAGAGGGTTCAGCTGCCAAAATAATGAATTTATGGTGGAAATGAGAGAAGAGTCTTCTCTCCCTTACTCTGTCCTCTCCAAGCGATACCACTGAATGCTGGAGGAAGGAAGGAGCTATTCCTACTCTCATAGCAGCATCGGTGGAGATCTCGGGGCTCGGGAGGTGCCGGGGCAGGTTGTGCAGTCCCTGCTCTCTGACAACGAGATCTTGGGTGAGCTGCGCTTTGCAGAAAAGTTTCTCCAGGTTTCGGCTTCGTTACTGTGGGATGGACGTGACCGTTGTCACGACTCAAACCGAACGGCTGGCAGTGACAGCCGCCTTTCTGTTCCCCCCAGGTGCTGGGTGCTGGGATGCAACAGGGTACAACAAAGTGGGAACTGGGGTAAAGAGCAGTGCGAGCCAGCTTTCTGCATGGGACCGTGCTTAGTAGCACCAGAGGTGCAGGTCGATGTGCGGGTGCACACAGACGTTTTGGAGCAGCTCAGGAAGGATTCCCAAAATTCCTGGGAATTCCCAAATTCACTGGCTGTAAAGCACTGGGAGCCAGAAATGCTGGATGTCAGCATATCAGTGTATCTTTCCCTGGCTTGTTCTTGGATGCTTTTTTGCTAAAATTACTGGAGAAAAAACAGTATGAAGAAGGGACCAGTGTTTCAAGTAAGTTCCAGTGGCTGCGGTTTCGTTAAGTGAGGGGGAATTAAAAATTCACGTAGGAAGAAAGTCACTAGGGTAAAGTCCTTGCACCCCACGCCCGCAGTCAGTGTGCGTGTTTTATGTCCCCGGCATCACTGTTTTTATAGGCAGTACTGTCCTCTGCGTGCGCTGCCACCGTGGCTGTTGTCTTTGGGGCTGCTCTCCCCATTACCTTTTCCCAATCTGTACGTTGTTGCCACCCTTCGGTCCTGGGGCTCATGGGGCTGATGTTGGTGCTGTCCCCTCTGCAGTGTCCTCGGCTGGTGGTCCTGGTCCACGGTCCTGGCACGCGGGCACCTGGGCTGCGAGTCCGACCCCCCCGAGCAGAGCCTTCCTGCTCCCCCAGCCGTGCCGCTCGCTCTGCCACGCATCTCTCCGACGCTCCAGATACATTTCTTGCCCTCCAACGCAACATCTGTGCTCTGCTTTTATCCCTTTCCAAACCTGTCTGCTGGGCCGCGTTGCTCCCCGGCGGAAGCACGGCTGTTGGGCTGCTCTCAGCAGCACTTGGCAAAGGCTTCGCACGGGTCCGGGCTCAGCAGAGCTGCCCGGCTGCTTGCTCTTGCTCTTCTTCAGTAGCTGTGCTGCAGGCGATTGGGAAGGTCTGCGTGTGATCAGGACCACGCTTTCACCTCCGTGGCTCCCACTAGCCCTTACCCATCAAGGACAGGCTGTGTCTGCCCCAGCCCTCGTACCGGCTCGCCACCGGCACCCAGCACGCTGCCCAGCCAGGGCAGGGGCAGCTCCCTGGTGCCCCCAGCCCTCTGAACTGGGCAGGGGGCTGCTCCCTCCCTGCCCAACGGTGCCATTTCAAACCATCTCCAGCATCATAAGAAGAGCAAATGGTGCTCTTAACGAGGGGAGCCAGGCTGGGCTCATGGGACGCATGCCTTGCCATACTTAACTCTTACAAGTAGTTACTGGTGTTAATTTGACATGACAAAGGGGATTTATATATGATTTCTATCTTATATCTTTCCTCTACAAATGGTATGCCCAGTGACTCATGCCAAGAGAGAGGCAAGGATATCACACAATTCAAATTGTTTTGAAGAAAAGGGACCCTCAGTGCCCTGAATAAAATAGAAAATTGTTAATAGATGAAAATGGCAAAGCGTTCTCTTCTGAAAAGTCATTGTGAGACAATTATAGCCACCAGCGCTAATACTGTCAGCTTACGCTTTCTTTTAGCAAAGGTGAAGGGGAAAAAAACCCCATTTGCCAAATGCAGTCTTTAGAAAATAGAGAATTATTATTCTCCAAGATCAAAAGATCAGTGTCTCAAATTAAACATGTGCCACAGACCCACGTGCACACACGTGTCCATGCACGTGTGTTAAGTGAGATACATTTATAACGTATTATATATTTCTGTGTATGAAGGACTTACTTCACTTTACCTATTTAAAATACACGTGGTTACTGGTTCCAGCTATGCGTCTCTTTATCAAAATTTTATTGATCTTATCTTGCTCTCTTAAGAGGATAACTTAGGTGTATTAAAGGCCATTTATTCCTTAGGTGTCTGTACTAGTGTAGCATGTTTCCATAACTGTATTATTAGTTTTGTCCAGCCTACAGGAAAAAGTGATACTGTAGCTGGCATCCCAGTGTTAGGTCATATTAAAACCATCTGTAACAAATCTTTATTTGCAGTTACTTTGGAGTTCAAATTTCAGCTTCTACTCCACCTGTCATCAGTGTTTATCCTCATAAACTTTCACAGCTTCTTTTATTCTGTTTCTTTTATTTTTTTTCTTCTGAGAGACCTTTTCAGAATTTTTGGCAGTCTTGCACTTACTTTGCCTAGCAAAATGTCACACTCTTTCATTTAGAAAAGACACAGGTTTTAATGACTCTACAGTATTTTTAGAAGAATAGAATATTTTTTTAATGTGATTTCCAAGAAAAACTAGCACTGTTGCTAGCTGCGATTTCTGTGGCAGAGGAAAATAAAATCTTCAGGGGAGTCGTCTGCAAACTGTTGCAGCAGAGGCATGCTTTTGTTTTGATGTGAGTAAATCTGCTCAGACTGAATAGCTGTGTAAAGAGGATACTAACGAATTTTAAAGGTGGGTTCATTCAGATCTATTCAGTTTGCTGATGAAGATTATAGCCAGTTGTTTTTAATATTGTCCAACGAAAGGTAACAGCATTATCAAGTTGATAATTATCTAATTAAGAGCATTATCAAATGTGCAGTGTGCATTTCAGAGTGCTATTAAAAAAAGCCCTTTACTTGGCATCATCTAGGATATGTTGTTATCAGAATAGCCTTATTAAAGATGGTGTTTGCATCTTGAACCTCTGAGAAAGCACCGTGTTTGCCAAGACCACTTTGGTTTGTGTCTTATGTCAGGGCAGACAACATACATACTGCTGATGCTGGAGGCAGCCAGCAAATCTGTACCATAGATGCCTAACTTTGTTCATGCAAAAAGACTCATGTTCTTAAAAAAAAAAAAAAGTCTGTAGTCTTCCATGTCATTTGATTTTGAAAACTAAAAATATTCTCGTGTGTTTCCTTAAAACAGCTCTTACCATCTCTGATTGCTTCTTGTATCAAGTGGGCAGTCTCACATCCCACTGCAATTAGAGGAAGGCTGAGCTTGGAACCCCAGTTCACAGAAAATGCAGATTTGAGGAAAATTTTGTTCACATGATTATGTTGTGATGGCTGTCTTTTAACAATCGGGATGAGAAACCTGGATTTCAAATTCTTCTTTGACCTCCGTAGTGGGTACTGACCGGTGTCCAGGGAGGACACAGCCACCTGGAACAGGCAGGGATGCGTGCCTCCCAGGAACCACATCCATCCCTGCGGGCCGCCCATCCCTACGGGTGTCCTGGGGGGGTGGCACTGGCCAGCCACCAGCTTGGGCAGGCTGCGCGGGGAGCAGGCAGCTGCAGTGAGTGCAGTGCTGGGGGCAGAGGCAGCTCTGCAGCGCCCGTCGGCACATGCCGTCCAAGCTGGTACCACCGTGGGGCACGGCAAGGTGATGGAGCACTAGCCAGGACGTGAATGAGAGCTGGCTGCTCCGGTACGGTTGTGTATCCTGTCTGAAATTCCATTAAGCTTTCTTTTTTTCCAGCAAACCCATTTATGTTGTATTTAGTAAAGATGCTTATTAGACAATCAGCGTTGTGTCTGCTAGACAGCACTGCGCCGAGCCCCAGCAGCCTCTCCGCAGAGAGATGGGGCTGCAGGCACAGTGCTACCCCACACCTACGGTTTATGGGCTGTCCTTTGAAATGGGGCTGTTCTTAACACATTTAAACTTTTATTTGTTGCTGTGTCGGCATCCATATTGATGGGGAACTCCTGCCTTTTTATCGATGCTGTTGCCTGGGTCGATTTGCAATGAGACCATCTGTCAGAAGGTTGTATCTAGCTGTGGTTCCTATAAGGTGCAGTGAGCTCATGGGTGCTGACTTCCTGGAAAATACTGAAGACACGTCATTTTAAAAGTAAGCAGTGGCTCAGGTACTTTGATTTTAGTGTCTTGCTTGAGAAAGGGGAGGCTGCTCATCGCTACCTTTGATGTCTCTTCTGTACGGCTACGCACTCGCCTGCACCTCGCAGCTGACGCGTGCTTTGTCAGGTGTGCCACATCAAACGGCTCAGAGCCCTGAAAGAGCAAACACAGAAACCAAGTGGCATTAGCAACTTTAAAATTTTGTTAATTAGAAGGTCTGATTTGGTAACCGCTTGGTATGCATAAACCTGTGTGGACTGGGCTCGTACAGTATAAGTTTTAAAAGCTTTTTTTCCCCAAATTTATGGGTTTTAATCAACCTCCTTGGTCTTCCGAGCAGAACTGTTTTTAAATGTCAATCATTTCCGACTGTAGTTTATGCCGTCAGATTGTTGTGGTGAGCAAAGACGGGCATGCCAAAGAAAACAGACGTTCTACTGTATTGGAAGAGTTGTAGTTTCAATAATTTTCTATAAAGTGTGTTTTCCACTGTGATATCTGCTGTTGTTGTTTCAAGTGGGGTCTGGGGAACAGTTAATACGCACATGTTTTCTCTCAGAGTTTCCAGAGCTGCCCAGTGAAGTAAAGCCAGTAACTCACATTCCTGTATCAAAGCATGGTGCAATCTTGAAGGAAATAGGACACTCTTACAGCTGCTGGGGGTTTTACCGTGTTCTCAATAGTGTTGTAAACACACCGTGAATCAAGTGATTGATTTGAGGATCATATAAGATCTTATTAAATGAATGAACCCTTGGAAAGGAGGCAAAACAAAAGTCACTTATTCTACAGAAAATGGCTCTTGAAATAGCTGATGATCACAGCCATTGAGGTTATTGTGATAGGCGCTTGTGTAAATAATTTGTCATGTTGACAACTTGCAGCCAAAGGAAGAGGACCATGTGCTCCGGCTCCTCATAAACGGCGCCTGCCTGGGGCTCTGGAGCCAGTGTCCTCTTTCTGGTCCTTTCCTCTTCACCTCTTACTGCTGCAGTGCAAAGAACACGTGAGTCTCCAGGTGATACAGGTGTTACAGGATTTGATCCAAACTGTCAGTGTGTTTTCCACCTTGAGACATATTTTATTTTCTCATGCATTGTTGCGTTTGATTTTTTTTGTGAGGCTTTCTGCCTCTTATCCCACAAATCATGTTTCTAGGCCCTCAGAATGTCAGAATTCAGCTGATCCAGCATCTCCTCATCTTTTTAAATGATTGGCATAGCAGTACCTCATCCTCAGGCCAAACAGAAACGTGGTTTTGTTGGACTTGCTATTTACTACAAGCAGAATGAAGCAGAAGACCACGTTATGAAAGAAATCGGTGGGTAAATAGCACATAGCTGAGCTCAAGTGTGTGCAGAGTTATTTGTAGAGGTAAGAGCCTTCCAGAAATTTGACGTGAGGGCAGTGGGGTTCAAAACACAGAGCAGACAGGTTGCTCACACGATGTTCTGTGGTTTTATAGCAGAGGCACCATCAGGTATCCTTCATCACAAACTGCGCTATTATGTACTGGGCACAAACAGAAGACTAAACACTGCACGGAAAGTGAGAGTAGTTAATGCCTGCGTGCATATTTTGAAAACTACAAACGTGAGCGGTTCTGGAGGATGGTTAACTTGCCTGCCTTTGGTGATGCAGATTTTGATCATTTCATTAGCTTCAGCCTAGGGTCTTTTGTCTCCGGTGGGAGACTCTTGCATCCAACTGACCAAAGAAATGACACAAAACGCTGTTTAAAATGTAAAGGAAAAAATCTGTATTTAAATGGACTTTTGTGAAGTATTTTTGAAGTCTGTCAAGTTTCTTGGTACTTTTGTTGGTCTGTGCCTTCCTTTCCCGATACCAAGCAGAACGGCAGGGGAAAGTGGGGTGCAGTTCTCTAAAGCACCACGGAATCGTGCAGCTGGCCAGGAGAGGGATCCGCTCACAAGCCTGACATTTCCAGCTTTGTCTTCCATCAAGCGAAGTATGAACGGCTGTATTTTGGGTGTCTAAGCAGGGTTCTAGGGCTTCTTCTGTCACCACGCCGTCTAGGTTGGCTTTCTTTTGATGTGTAAGTAAATGCATACGTAGATGTATATAAAAAATAATAATTGCTCTTGTCTGTCTTTTGCGATCTGTTTTCCTGTTTAATGATTCTGTTGGGGGTGAGGGTAGAGAGGCGGGGGAGCTGGCTGCAGCCATAAAGCGGACAGAAAACAAGCTTCATCTTTGTAACTCAGAAGAGTGCATTATGGATGTTTTTAATCTCTTTGACCTCGTGGCAGAGAAAGAGGGAAGTGAAGAAATTGTGACAAACACCAGCTCTTTAATGCCAGGTTTGTTACTGCTTGGAGTGCCCTAAGGGTTAATGTAACAGTTTTAAGTCCTTCAATCACACCCACCCCCAACTACAGAACACTTCCAAATAATCCCTTTATAATAGACCTTTTCCACAGATTGTATCTAACCCATGCATTAATGGGGCCCATTGGTGTCAAGCATTTCAACAAATATGGGCCAGCCGACTGCTCTGGGAGCCCCTCTTTCGAGCTGCAGACGTTAATGATCTTTTGCCCCTCTGACTTAGCTCCCCTGCTGCAGGGACAAAATTAAACTACTGCGGATGGCAAAATAGTTATTTGCTGCCCAGGCAATTACATACTTCCAAAACTCTCCATCGCGGAAGGCCAGATGGACTTTATAGAAACCAGACCCAGGCCACAGTTTTAATTATCATAGTCCTGTCAGAAATGAGTGAAATTCTGAATGACCGCATGAAACGAACCAAAAGCCTTACACATGGATTTTTTCCTCAATAAAATTTTATGGGTTCTTAAAGAAACAGCATTCATATATTTTACGAGGCCTAATCATTCACTAATGCCTATATTAGTGCACCTGTGGCACTCGGCCCCATGGAAATTACAGCGCTGGTCTCAGCTATGTTCTTGTGCGTGTTATTACAAACCCCTTGTCAAAAATACGCAGCACATGTTCCAGGGATAAGCTGGGTTCGTTTTCATTAGCTGGCAGTCATTGTAATAAGGTAAAGAGATTTATGAACCTTTATCAGCCGACATTTTTGTTTCGTGGTGTGGGTAAGACTTGTATAAAGAAAATGACCCTTCATCATGCAAGTATTTGCAAAATTTGTCACAGGGCATGATTGGAAGGGGTTGGATGTGTTGTCTTCCTGTGCTGATTCAATGTGAGAAAGAATTTCCACGGAATGCTTTCCTCCTCAGAGCGTAGTGCTTGCTGAGTAAGTGCTCGGGAGCAGTTTGCAACTATTTGCAGAGGGAACCAGGTAACACCTTTGTGTTACTCGCCTGCTCAACCCTGCAGAAATCTCCGTTTCCAGTTCATGTCACTCTGATGGGCAGCGCTGTGCTTTTCTGCCACTTCTCTGCAAACTTGTCCTCGCTGCTGGGGTGGCCCTGGGGTGCAGAGGGGTGCTGGGGCGGTGCTGGGGTGGCCTTGGAGTGCAGAGGGGTGCTGGGGTGGCCCTGGGGTGCAGAGGGGTGCTGGGGTGTCCTTGGGGTGCTGGGGCGGTGCTGGGGTGGCCTTGGAGTGCAGAGGGGTGCTGGGGTGGCCCTGGGGTGCAGGGGGTTGTGCAGTGGCCTTGGGATGCTGGGGCTGGTGGCCAAGCCTCCAGAGTGGAGATTCAGTGTGGGGCAGACGAGCTCACACCCGTCTCCTCCCTGGCTGGGGCTGGAGGTCCGAGCTGACACCTCTCTCCTGGTATCCCCTTCTGTTTGGTTCTGGTCCCAAAGGGACTAATAGATGTGCAACAAATTTAATTGCTTAAGATTTTTCCCCCATGGATAACGATTCTAGATCCTGCGAGAGCCCTACTTTAATCGGTTCATGTTTATTTGTGCAGGTGGCCCAAGTGTTTTATTGTACCACAGCATGTTTAATCACACAGAGGCTGCAGAAGCTCCTCATCCCCCTCTGACCAGCGCGGCATCTCCAGGGCATCTGGGGCAGGTATTTGTCTGCCCTGTTGGTTTCAGGCAGAGGCTCTGCAATCCCTGTAGGTGATTGCCCTTGTGTTCATTGCTCTCCTGACTGTTAGACAGCGCCCTAACGTCTGAACTGAAGGCTGTTGTTACATCCCATCACTCAGTCTCACCAAGGCTGAACACCGCCGGTTCGGCCCGCTTTCCTCACAGCGGTGCTTTGAGACTGCAGCTCATTGCCCTGCTCTGCCCTCGACTGTCTCTGCTTGCTTTGCCTCTTCCCTGGGGAGTGCTGCCCTGCCGTGGCCGTACCAGCGCTGCGTGGGGTGAAAGTCCCTGTCACCTCTCCTGAGGGCTCTGGTCCCTTTGTATACCCCAACACGTTGTTATTGCACAGAGGAATTTTAAGGCTAACCAACAGAGAGAGCGTTTTGCTTATATCAGAGGGGCTGGACGGTGACAGAGCCAGCCCGGCACAGCATTGTGTGCAGCAGGTCACCCGTGTCCGGAGCTGCATCCCCCGGCTGCCCAGCAGACCTCATGTCCCCCAGCTGAGCCCTTTGTGTCCTGCCTGGCCGCTCTCCGGCTGCGTCCCTGCAGGCTCGGGGCTGCTGTGATCGGCATCACCGGCCACAGGTCCCGTTTGGGGCGGCAGGGGAGTGGTGTTTAGCCCGGGACTCTGGTGTCAGCCAAGGGGAGGATGAGCAGGTCAGCTCGCAGCAGAGGGAAGGTGGCACCAAGGAATGCATCTCCTCGGGTTGTTAAAGTCAAATTTGCTAACGAGGTCCACTTCAGCGACGTGCTGACAGCCACAGAACATACTGGGTGTGTTAGCTCCAGTGCTGCTGGAATGAAGTCAGCTTTCTCTCCCTATGCTTTCTCATTACTTCATGCATTTGGCAGCTGCTAACAGACTGGACAAGCTTAGCCAAAATAAGAACTGATGTAGAAACATGGAAAAGGCTATTTAGCATTTCCAAACATTCTTCCCGAGGAGATGGCCGGAGGGGGAGGAGAAACTGCTTGATGTATGTATTTTCTTTCTGTGGAGCTATCAGACCTGAGCAGCTCTTTGTCGGGGAGCGGGATGGGGAGGGCCGGCGTCTCCAATGGGCACGTGCTCGATTCCTTGCACCGGGCGGCTTCATCCCCAGCCCCAGCGAGCCGCCCCATGGCATGGTGCTGGGGTACAAAGTGCACTTGTACTGCATCTATCGGTTCCGAAAGGGGCTAGTAGTAAACTGAGAATATTTGGATAAACTTGCCAGCCCCCAGGACTAGAAAAGGACTTTTGTTCCTGTAAAGAAAAAGACTGTTACATTACCATAGGATGACTGGATCCAGTCCAGTAAAAACTGAACTGCAAGTATAAAAAATGATTAGGAGTGTCAAACGAAGGATCTTTTACTTGAGGTCAGATATTTATTTTCATTTATTAGAATGTGAGATCTACATCTACGGCCTAGCTTTGGTCTGAAGCGATGTCTCTCTTAGGAATACTGGCCGTCCACAAAGAGAGCGTTGTGCCGAGGGAGGGGGCTGCAGGCTGGGGCTGCTCCTGGTGCCATCCTCTGCGCCGGCCCTGCCATGCACCTCTGCGTTCTCCAGCTTGCTTATTTCTGGCTTCCTGATTTTGAGTGGCAGGGGCAGTGCCCTGGTGTGAGATGCTTCAGCTTAGCCCAGTTCCTGTGTCAGCGGTGGAAAGGCCGGGGGTAGCGCCTGCCGGCCTCAGGTGCATGGCAGGGATGCGGCAGAGTATTTTGTACACACCCCACCATCAGTGCAGACTTGTTTTCCAAACATTCTTTCCATCCCCAAAGCGGTTTACAAACATGTACGTGGTTCTTTGCAGACAGACTCTTCCTTTTTGCTCTTGGAAACAGAGAGAACAGAGCTGGCAGAGCCCCCGCTGCCGGTTAACTCTTTCCCCAGTCCACCAGCAAGTGTGTACTGGTGCTTGCTGGCCATCACGAGGCAGAGTGGGACGGGCCGTAGCTTCGTCCTCTCATGGCTTATTTTCTGAACTTCAGGATGCTACAAAAGGGAGCAGGAGGCGGGAGGTAGCAGTTTTGGATGGAAGAGGTAGGTTTGTTAATCAAAGCAGAGGAAAAAAGAGAGCGCGCTAGCTGAAGTCATATGAAATCACCCGCAGAGGTGCAGCCAACAGATTATTGAGTCCATGCGCCTGCTTACGTCTTTTTTTCATGATATGCTTCAGTGTAAAACGTAGAAGACATATTTGGTGCAAATGTTTTCCTAAGATTTATTTTTATCTAATCACTTATGAAAGTTTTACTGACTTTAAAGAACAGATTTGCTAACCACCCATAAACCACGTTTTTCTGCTTTAATTAAACCATTTTTGTCCATGAGGTTTTGTTCACACACTGACAACATCAATATAAATATATCTCTGCCAGAGTAATTAATAAAAGCAGACAGCTCAAGGGAGAAAGCATATGTGTCGTATCATCTTCGTAGACTCTACTATTGTATAGTTCTTCCAAAAAAAGTTAAGAGTTGCCCCAATTAAATTGTTATGTGGCTTATGTATGTTCAGATTTAATTTGGTATAATTGAATTTATGTTCATCCTTAGAGAACTCATGGGGCTGCCAGATACAGACAGAAACCATTTATACCATGGAAATACTATGCTGTTAGATTTTTTTAAAGGCTGTAGGATTAGGTCTCAATAAACTGTTTCAACAGCATTTCAAGGCTTGTACGGTTGCTTCAACTTACCGTGGGTATTTGCAAAGGGAATGAAGACAATATTGTTGTGTTCGCCGCATGTTTCACTTACTTTGCATGCTAAAGCACTGCTAAAAATGGGATATGGTGCTTCCTACTTAGCATTAAATTAATGCTTGCTATCATGGTTGAAAGGAATTTGTGAAGTCCTGTGTTCTATAATGTATGATTTTTAACTTCAAAATATGTTACAGAAGAAGTATCTCCATCTGATAATGAAGAAGACTTTCAGATTACTATCAGGTGGACCTTCAAAATACCTGAAGTCTTTGTATTTTTTTCCAAGCATATTTCAGTGGTGGGAAAGTGTTCGGTTTGAGGACACAACCATCCTCATGTCTAGTGTGATGGGGAGCTGACTTGGGAAAATAATACCATTTTCTGTGCTGCTGATAGATTTAAACAACCCCCCAGCCTTTTTCCAGGCGTTTGGCTTCATGTCCCATCTTGTGTTTGGCCGACATCAGCAGGGGTTTGGGGCAGTTGTCCTGGGGGGAAGGTGCACATGTTGCAGTAGATGCTCGCTTGCTGCAGTGACAGTGGTGATGCTGAAATCCCAGTCACAAGCAAACTCTGTACAAGGAGCAGATGTCTGCCCTGTTTAACACGCAGGGAATGAGTGGCCCAGACAGGATGGAAGTTCTCTTTTCCTGACCTGAGAATCCTGATGTGCTGTCTTCATTTTAACAGAGGAACCATGTTCTCATTCTGTAGTGGGGACCTTTTAGAAAGCAAATATCTGTCATCCTCAGCTCCATCTTCTGGCTTTCTGATAGCTGAGAAAACTGCTGTAAAAGGCACATGCTATTCTTTTTTGTTTTTCCTTTCCATTTGGCTTCAAAACAGGTCATCTTAAAAAGAACAGAAGTCTTCTCCTGCTGGATTAGAAAGTGGATCAAAATGCAAAACTTTGGCTTTAGTTGTCCGGTGGCGTCTCTAAGGCTTCAGACAGGTGCCCACAGAAGATAAGAAATGCTGCATGGAGGTTATCAGAATCTCCTTAACTCAAACCTGACTTGCTCAGGCACAGCAAGGTATATGGTATGTCAGATTATGTATTGTTTTGAGACCTGCTGTCAGAGAACCAGATGTGTTGGAATTGCCTCGGTAAAGTAACCCGAGCAGAGGCATCTGGGTACCTTTCATTTGACACTTTGCTGTGGCTTTCCATTGGAGCAGTTACCTTAACAACATCGTTCTGCTGAACTGTCTTCTGACCCAGAGATGGTCTAAGATCTGAGCTGGAGATTTTGAAATGTTGTTTCTCAGCATATTCAAAGGGCAGATTTATCATTAGAATCAATTCCCTGGAATATAGCATTTCATAAGTAGGTGAATTGGCTTGGGGTAAAGTTCATCCAGGCGGCACTTGGGACTGTGTAGTTTACCCTTGTACTTCCTTATAACTAAGATTTCAGTTTGTGATGTCAGACAAGATACTTGTTTAATTTCAGCTGCAGAGAGGTCAGATCACTGAGCTTTAGAAGGAAATAATTGAACCAGTCCTTCATTGGTCATAGTTTTGAAAAGAGAAGCAAGTTATGGCTTGAAGAATCGTAACACTTGCTTTAAAAAAAAAAAAATTCCACATGTTTGAGTGAGAAAGGGTAATAGTCATATTTCTTTGGGGGATGCAAATGCCTGAAAAGGGAGGTAATTGTTCTGGGATGGCGTATGGAAGTGCCTGTAGGTAAGAGGCTCCCTGAGCCAAGACCCATGGCTGTCACTTCTCCTGGCAAAGAGTGGAACAAGCCACTGTCCCATACCAGGGTTGCTGGTGACAAGAAGGAACAAGCAGTAGTAACGGGACAGAACTGGGCAGTGGAACTGGGCTGTGGTTCCTTTGCCTCCTTGGAGCGGTGGAGCTGCCCGGGCTGGAGCCATTTAAAAGGCGATTGGAAAACGGGCTGGCGAAGGCATCGCAGGGAGGACTCCTGTGGGCAGGGGTGGGCCAGGTGACCCAGCGCAGCTCCGCGTTACGGACCTGCAGCGACACTTGGAGCAGCGCTTCAGATACAGAGACACCATCGGCTCAGGGACATCACGGTGTCTCAAATGTTCTAGAGCTGCCAGGGTCCGTGGCTAGCACTAGCCCAGCCTCCCGGCTTGCACACCATCGTGTTACGGCACTTGTCCTGCGGGACACATCGCAGGCAGCGTGCTGCTGCCACTGGGCTGGCAGATCGCTTGTGGATCACTGGGTGGTGGCCCGGACCCCGCTCACCGTCAGGTGTGATGTACATGAAGTATATTCAAACAGGCATAGGAACGTCTTCTAGACAGCGGATTGTTCAGCTGGCAGGAATATTATTGCTTCTGAGATTGTGGTGAAAAATGAGCGTGCCAGAATTCCTTTGCAGTTTGAGTAAATCTGTTAGAGGGCAAAATGACTATACTCACTGCATAAATTTGAAGGGAAATTACTTTGCTCATTCTGTTTATGTGTATCTGGTGGGTGAGAATGATGCTAACTTGCGGGTGGCTGTCAGGTGTTTACTCTCCTTCTGTAAAAACACTTTTCTATCTTCAGCTGAGAAGCGGCTCCAAACCCCTTTTTTCTGGTGCAGAACCAAACCACGTGAGGCAAAGATGTAAAGATGTCCACCCTGGTGTCCCCAGTTCTCATTGTAGTGATGCTTGGAGTGAAGACAAACCGTGCATAAGAATTGCAAATTGAAGTTCTCCTTCAGGGTGCAGCACATATGAAAAATCTTCATTTCCCTTGGGGGGCAGATGAGCCCAGGAGCAGATTCTCTAGCAGCTGGAAGTGCTCTGAGGATCTGCTTTCCTGGCCTTGCTCTCGTTATTCAGCAAATATCCCAGTGCTGTGAGGCAAAGGGATGGAATAAGCCTGGATGCTTCCCTGCTGGCTTCTCTAAGCCCAGGACAGAGAGGAGGCTTTAACTGAGGAACTGCCTCCCCAAGCCCTGCTCTCCCAAACCGGACAGCTGTCCTCCTTGGCCCTCTAGCAGCCCAAGGCAAGGTGAGCAACTGGTTATGGATTTTCCTTCCTTCCCAGCCCATCTCTGAGCCTCTCCAAGCCCCCGCGGGTCTGTGCCAATGGGTGGCATCGTGCTGTGGCCGGCTGGTGCTGCCCTGGGACCTGCCCCTGCTGTCCTGGCCACACTGCCTGAGCACCCCGGGGAGCCCACCAAGTACCCCCCGCACAGAAGGGATCGGTTCTGCCTTTGTGGCAGGTCCTCTGGGAAGGTCTCTTGTGATCTTGTTTGTCTATAGTATTGTAAGGACTCAATAGGCAGCTGTTACGCAGGAGGTCACTCAGTGGGTCCGGAGCCTCGGGTGCTGCTGTGGAACGGGTGCACAGGCTTCGGCGCCTTGTTTTTGCACCTTCTCTTGGTAATGTTTTCAGTAAATATCAACTATAAAGAAATCACACATTTCAGCTTTGTTCACACATTTCAGCTTTGTGCGAGGTGAGCAGCGCATTGTTACTGCATCAAGAGAAAATTTCTCCCGGCTCCGTGTGAGATGGCTGCTTTGTTTTCAAGTCTCTTTAAACAGGGGTCTGCTGTTCCTGTTTTTGATCAGCTGCCTTGTTCAGGAGGGAAACCTATAATATCCTTTCATTCTTTTTCTCAGTGCCAACCCGGTTCACAAACTCATCTATTTCACACCTTCTAAAGAGCATGAGAATAGTCTGCAAAGCAGCTGCCTTACTCATTTCTGATAAGAAAGGTTACAAGGACTGTGCTTCCTTGTACGATTGTGGCACCTTTGGGGGGTTTCCTGTGTAAATGAAACCCTGGTGCAGCTGTGCTCACACTGGTATCAGCTCTGGGGGAGGGGAATGCCTTGATTTGCTGTAGGGTTTCTTTTTTTTCTTTCTTTTTTAAAATCTCTGTTCTGACAGTGTAGGGTCATGGCTAAAGCTATGGTAACGTGCACCCTTTGGGCCTGTAAATTCGAGGCATTTGAAGCTAATATGTGGAAATGTATACACTTTCAGGTGGATATTCCTAGGCTGCTTGATGGCCATTACATGTGCTGACGTAGAAAGGAAAGAGGGGCAGCAATCCTCTGTATTAGACATACTGTTGCTGGTACATGTTGTTCTGGAAGAGCGTGATACCTGCCTTGCTCAGGGCTCTCCTCCTCCTGCCTGTTTTGCTGCTCTAAACCACCCCTTTGGCATCTTGGGTGCTGGTGGTGCCTTTCTTTCCGCCGTTGTGTGTAGCTGTGGCGTGGCCGTGCACAGCAGTACTGAGCAGCCTGACCCTGGTGTAAGCAGTGCTACAGGGTGCTGCTACTCAGGTGCTCGTGAGCCAGCAGCCCTGGGTGAAGGGAGACCTGAGACCAACACTCATTGCATGGATGTAACTGGCACCAGTGACGTACAGAACAAAACCTCATGGCCTTTCCTACCTCTCGAGACGTGTCTCAGCTCAGTCTTGTTGCATTGTCGTAGCCTATACTGCCAGCAGTTTTGATGCCCTGTACTTTTGATTCCCAGTAATTTTTGACAGAAAGCTTGATTTGCGGTATGCTGAGGTGTTCAAAACGTGGCCCAACCACCAAAGCCAGGTGTGCAGATAACTCCAGGTATTGAGCTTTAGGAATAGTTCTCTTTGCAGTTTTAGGGACTGAGACCCAGCAGTTGTACCCCTCAAATACGCAGCAGGACGTGGGCTTAATTATCTGGACATCACTTAACTGTACCTTCCTGTTACTGGAAGCTGGGCCATATATCCCCAAATCTGTCAGTTAAATGGAAAATTTGTGCCATTTCAAGAACCTCAGCACTCCAAACTCATTCACCTTTCCCTGGGGTACCTGGATAATTGATGTTATAATTTGTTTCATTTATTATTAATGATCGAGTATAATCTGAGAGGTAGGGGAAGGGAGTGGAGCTGCCAGGACTGTCGGATGACAGTCCGAATTCTTCCCGAGGAAGAGGCTCGTAGGAGGCTGTAAGATCTCCTGCAGGTCATCTTGTTCTAGATTCGTCAGTGGACTTTGCTAGTGCTGTGAAGAGGCCGGCATTTTGTAATTGATATTAGTATGAGTGGGCAGTTGAGGTCTCTGCTACTTTTTTGGCCAGAGTGTAAAATGCGGCAAATGGTTTTGGCACTCAGTGCTTTCAATAAATCACTCTGAAGAGGCCTACATGTTAGTGGTGTTCCACAACTCCATTCCCAAGACGTTATTAAAATAAAGTTGCAGTAATAAGAAATGATTTAAAACAAGCAGCAGCTACCTCCACACATACAGATCTAGCAGAACACCCAGCACACACCTACCGAAGCTGATCAGAATTTATTTTTAAGGTTGGCTGTGTTTTCGTTAGAGCAGTAGCACGTTTTGAGTATGAGTGAGGGGAAGGAGCCAATTTCTTTGGTTTTATCATAACAGATGATGCCTGTCTTGCCACTCTTAATGTTCAGTGTAAAGCCCCAGTTCCTGGAAACAAGCGATTAGTAAGGACCTAGTAAGGACCTCAGGGTTCTTAATTGCCAGGCGCAGGGGAACCCCAAGGTCAATCAATTACAGACAACAGACCCAGAAACCAAAAAGAAAGCAAAAAGAATCCGTCAGCCTTTTTTGTCATCTCATTAATTTTAAGACAACCACGTGATTTTGGACCCTAATTTGCAGAAATTGCAAGAAATAACTGTTTTGTACTGGGTATGTTGCCCCTATACCTGAGGATGTTGTAATGTTTGCTTTAGCTGAGTCAAAAATGACTCTTAAGCTCTGCAGAGAATCATTCAATTTCAGACCTTGGCAGCACGTATGTGACTATTTTAACAAAAGGACCTGCATGGAACTGGCATCTCCACCGTGCCGCACAGCTCAGCCTGCTAGCCTGCTGAGGGACCACAGGTACTGAGCAGGCAATGAGGAAAAGCCACCAGCAAGAGAGCAGACGGACTTCCTTTGGCACCTTCCTATTTCCTTGGCACTTCTGCTTCAGGAATCAGGTGTTTATAGGACGTCTGCCATTTCCAGAAGTCATGCATGGCTGCTAAAAGCGGTGAAACCAAGGCTGAGCATCATTGGGATGCATGTAGCAAGCTTGTGGAACAGCGAGGCTCAGGCTTGAAGTCTTACAGATCTGCTGGGACTAAGGGTGAGCCAGATGCTTGGCTTAGTGAGCACTCTGGAGTTCTCCACCTCCACACGGCACCAGCGCCGTGAGCTGCTGGGGGTTTTGTCCTGTACAACAGGACTGCACTAGTTAGGGAAATTTAGGAAGAAGTCTTACATGTCCGGCTTTGCAGTGCCTTCAGCTGGACTGTGGAAATGGTTCATGTTTGAAAAACAGCAAAACTCATTAGCTGGAGCACTGGGGAAAAAAGGCTGGGGAGAGCTGTTAGGGGAGCTGCGTCTCAAGTGGTAAGAGGACTCTTGGAGAAATTACCATCAGAAAATGTTCTCATCTTAACACAGCAGTGTTCTGTTCGGCTTCTGCGCCTGTGTTTGCTCCCTTTTGCCAGGAGTGCTGCCTGCATCTTCCTTCCACTTGGCTAATTGTCACTTTCCTTAAGGAGAGCCGTTTTAACACCACATCTTACTGTTGAAATAGCACCAGGCTAATCACCCTAAAGCATTTTCTATCTCCACAGAAGCTCTAAGAAGCTCCAGCGAATCACGCCTGGTTTAATCCCTTGGAACGGCACTGGGAGTTCAGTGCTGCTGGGCTGAAGTGCTCCTGCTCCCTCTTCCTAATTAAGTGAAATGAAATGTCCTGAACTTGAAATCCTCATCTGCCTGCAAGTAGACTCTGCCTTTTGTTTATCAGATGAGGACTTCTTGCAAGCTCCCATTTGTTTTTCATCTCTTAAGCTTTTAGAACTTTACTAATTACTGTTTTTCTAAAATGAAGCTCGATGAAGTAGAATGCAAAAGTGCGACGTATTGAACTCTTCCAGGGGGGAGGAAGACTTCAAAGTTTTTGTGTGTGTATTTTACAAAGAACTGGAAATCCCTTTCTTGACTTGTGTGTACAATATCCGAGGCAAGCCTGTGATTTGATTCAAGCATAATTTTTTACGGTTTACTATTTAATTTAAATCAGTGTGGTATGAATTATGTTACTAGTGAAAAACGAGCTTTTGTGGAGATAAATGCTTGCCATCATCTTGAAAGTTGTCTTCTGTTTTGACATTTTTACTTTATGTTTTTCTGCATGGTGATTAGATGTTGCTGTGCAAGCGTAGCTGATTGCCCTCAAAGAGAATGAGGGTGGGAGAGAAATACAAAGAGGTGGAATTGGTTTCATGCATCAACAGGAGTTGGCACTGGTAGCACCTTCTCTGACATCCTGTTGTATTCGGGGTTGTCTTCTGGGTAGCAAAACTACACCTCCAAAGCAAGAATATAAGGGGTGATATGTGCAGGGGGGGGAAGCGGAGCTGGTGTTGATTTTTCTCAGGAGTTCTCGGCTTCTCCTCCTTGTACAGAACTTGCTCTGCCCTGTAATCAATACTGCGTCTGAAATACTGTGGTGCCTGTTGCATCAAGCTGCTTTGGAGAGCAGGAGATGCTTTCATGGAGATCATATTTAACGAGCTCTGTAAACGGTGTACTATATAATTATTGCTGCTGTTGGTTCCTCCTGCGAGGCTTTGTATTTACGGTCAGGTCTGATGTACGTTCAGCTGGAACGAATCTGCTGTGCTTGAAAGACACATCGATGACACTGCGATTTTGCAGGCTTTTTGCCCTGATGCAATGCTAACTGACACATAGGAATTACTCGCTGGCTGTTTTGTGCAGGTACGTAAGAAAATAGCAGTTAATAATGGGCAGACCTTCAAAAGGCTCAGCTGGATTCAAGTATGCTCAAGAAATTCAGCCTTGCTTGCAGAGCTTGTGAGCTATCCAGACTCCTCTGCTTTGGAAATTGAACAGGGCGTTTTGGTAGGAACCAGCCTTGTTTCATGTGATTTCTCGTGTTCTTTAGATGTGGTGGAAAAAAGAATGAGAAGGTTCTTTTTTCGTGGCAGAAGTATGTCTCAGAAGCAGCCTTCCCTGTAGCTTGCTGATGTTTTTCCTCCAGATCCTTCATGAAACCAGATAGTACGGTAGCACCACAGCAGACTCAGAAAAACATCCACCAGTGGAAAATTTCCACTCCTGACGTGTGGCTTGAGTGGGAGTGAAAGTTCAAAAACATTTGTTCTTTTAAAAACCTGAATCAGCCTCTCTTGCGTTGGCTGCTGCAGTACGGTGCCTCCCATGAGCTACCAGTGGTACTGGGCTCGGAGGTGGCATTGGGGTTGGCAGTGGCACTGGACTCAGTGGTGGCACGTGGCTCAGGGGTGGCACTGGCCTCAGCAGTGGCACCAGGCTCGGTGGCAGCACTGGGCTTGGCGGCAGCACTGGGCTCGGCGTGGCACCAGGCTCAGTGACGGCACTGGGCTCAGAGGTGGCACTGGGCTCAGAGGTGGCACCGGGCTCGGTGTGGGCACTGGGCTCAGCAGTGGCACCAGGCTTGGCAGTGGCACTGGGCCTGGCAGTGGCACCAGGCTCGGCGGCAGCACTGCGCTTGGAGGTGGCACTGGGCTCAGAGGTGGCACAGGGCTTAGCAGCACCACTGGGCTCGGAGGCAGCACTGGGCTCGGAGGTGGCACCGGGCTCAGCGGTGGCACTGAACTCAGCAGTGGCAGCGGGCTCGTCAGCGACCGCTCCTGCCCCTGCCTGGCACTGCCAAGCCCGTTGGCCCCGGAGCAGTCCAGCTGGGTTGCCTCACACCCGTGATTCTCCCAGCTCAGTTCCAGGCAGGAACCCCTTGTTTGAGAGCAGGAGATCCATAAAGATCGCTCTGCCTCTCCGCTGGGCTTTTGTCACGGAGCCGGTGGTTTCTGTGCACCCGCCGTTCCGCTGAAAGTTGGTGTCTGCTGGCAAACTGGGCTGCGTGTGGATGGGGAGGACTCTCCTGAGGATGGTCACACGGCCAGCTCATGGAGCTGGACAGTCTGTCACAGATGAATTAAGTTCTCTGATCCTGCAGGCTTTTCATAGCCCTTTGAACTTGACCCTGGAGTCCCCTGCACTACACATGTACTTGCTTCCCATGGGTGCACACGCGTGGTTTGGAGATGAGGACCTGAGCGATGGCAAGGGGTCTGCTGCCCGCTCATACCTTAAAGCACAGGTGGGGGCTTTCAGGGAATAGCATTTTCTCTCTTTATCTGGCGTTTTTGGGGATGGGGAGCTGGCTCCGGGCTGTGCTGAAGGACCTTTCGTTTGGACAAGAAATTAACTATATGCAAGGAAAATCAGTTCTCGCTGAATACGCTTAAGAGCTTTTCCTGTGGCCCTAAGCTCGGGGCAGCAAACCAGTTGGGTTTGGCTCAGCTGCTCTTCCCATCGGTTTTCAGTGCTATGACCTGTTTTTGTCTGACACGTTTCTCATTAATTCTTTGTCAAATCACCAGGAAGCCTGCTTAATTGCAGGCAGAGCGCTGAATTTACGAGTTCATCTAGGCTTCGTGTCTACACATTGACAGAGGTGTTTCTCTGGATGAAGTCTTTTTCTCTTCATTTTGTGGCAAGAATGGTCTTTCTGTTTCAGTTACTTCTGAAAGTCATAAATTGTAGCAGTCCCTCCCTCCCCTTTATTTAAAAGAAACACAACAAAACTTCATGGCAACAGTTTATTGCTCTAAATCAGCTTGTGGGTCATTAAAGCAAAAAGGGGGGGGAAAAAAAGGAAAAAATCTCCCTCTAACTGCTGCCAAATAAAATGTGTACATCAGCCAAACTGTCAAAGGCAGATCCTGCAACTATGGGATGAGAAGGTTTATTACACTTTCAGCTTCTGGGGAGGGATGTTATAGCAACAGGACGCTGGGTCACTGATGGCAAACTCATGGTTGCTTCGTTTCTTCAGGCACACTAGGAATCCATTAAGCTAACTGACGACAGATCCCTAGGCATTCCAGTCCTACAGCACACCTCCGCGGAGGCCAAATGTTGGACGCTGCCCATTAAAACGTGAAAGAAACAACCCAACAGAGAGCCCACAAATTAGAGAAGCAGGAAACCTCAAATGATGTGCAAAAAAAATTGTAAACGTTCAAGAGAATTTTTCCATAACTTTTGCTTCATAACTCAGCATTTCTGATGTTAATAAATTATGAAACAGAGCCTTTGCAGGATCAATGAGCCTTTTGGATTCAGATCCTGAATGCTGTTCAGCAGACAGCAGATGAAGCTGCAGAGCGAGTCCTGGAACATGACAACAATTTCCTTTTGGCTGGGTCGAGATGAGCCTGAACCACAGTCACCGCCAGCATCCTGGCTCAGCACCCAAAATCCGCGGCTCTGTGATGGGCCGGTTTAAACCCCCGTAATCCCGGTGAACACGAAGGTGCCGCTGTGTTAACCAGGCAGAGTGAAGAGGAGAAGGATGGGGACTGCAGCGTGGGGAGAAGGGAGCACGCTGTGCAAAGACAGCAAACGGCTCAGCAAGACAAAACCGTGATGCTGTTCCTGGCAGGGAAGGGAGTGGAGTTGGGAAGACTTGGATGAACTGTTGGATTTGAAGGCAAAAGTGATGGGAGGTGCCTTGGGTTAATAAATAAAAGTATATACTGAACTCGCCATCTGCAGCAGAGGGAAAAAAGAGGAACTTAGTTTTCAGTGTGTTCAGTGAAAAAAAACGCAATGAGAAATCCATGATTGGGTGGGTGGGATAAAATGGAAGATGGATCAGAGGGAGATGAGGCAGAAGAAGTGCTCCCACAATAATTAACTTTATGAGAATGCTCACAGGCTGCAATCCAGGTGAAAGCTTGCTTTTCCAGCAGATCCACAAGTGCATGTGGCTGTCCCAGACCGCCTGTAGTTTAACTTGGGGAAAAGGTAAGACAGACCAAGTGTGTTCTTGCACTGAACGCAGCTCGGTGAGGAGGTGAGCCTCGGGTTCGGATCTTCGGTAATCAAGAAGGTAAAGCGCATTGCCCCAAAACTGCCTGGAACATCAGCACGCAATGGTTTTAGACTTGCAAAAATGTTACCAGTTACCAATTATAAATTTCTCTTTTCCTCCCCTCCCTTATCTTCCCCCCTTTTTTCCCCTCTCCTTTTCCTCTGATAACTTCTTTTAATGTCTAAACCAAATTATCCACCAGAGGACCTCTCTACAACCCCCCTGATCTCAGAGCTAGCCTGAGTGCAAAGAGCAAGCAGAAGGACAACTATTAAATTTCAGCTCCACCAAGTCAGATTCCTGCTAATTACACGTGATCTTCTGTTGGGTTTTTTTCTTCCTGTGGTGTCTTTTTCTTGCTGTTGGTGCTAAATACCTGATGTCAGCCTTCACCTGCCCAGGAAAACAGGGATATCTATGGATGAATGGTCTTATGATTAAAGCTAATGATTAGTCCTTGACAGAGATGAACTCGGTTCTGGTGCTAACTCTGAATGACCAGTTGCTTTAATATATGACCGTTAATAAATATGACCGTTTTAATGAGTAGGTCCCGGATCAGGTGGCTGTGGTGAATTGAGCCTTCCAGCAGGCTGCTGCGGGCTGGATCCCTCTGTGCTTGCATTTGCTGTTGGTATTTTACCCATAGATAACACTATTCGCCTCCTTTTACTTTCCCCATTTGGTCTTCTTCAGAGCATCAGTCATCTCTTAGTGCTGGTCATGCTTCTTCTAAAAAGCATATACAAATGAATGATTGATGTGCATTCCAAAAGTGTGCCTTCAAACAGAAAATCTTTTTTTGTTACTGAAAACGACTTCTCAACAGTTGGTTTGGGCAATTTCGGCAGAGGAAATTTCTGATTTCCTTCTGGTCTGAACTGGAAGAAGATGTGGTAAAAGGTTTCAGTTTGTTTTTCCGGAGTTTTTTCAGGTGGCAAGAAGAGGGACTTAGAATATTTTTCTCTCTGTCTACGTTTGACAGAGGAAAAAATATGTACTGTAGATGGTAATTTGCGACTACTATTGGATTTTTTTCAGTATTTTTGAAGTTGTGATATAACTTTCATATAGAACAGCAGAAAAAAGCATGAGTGTGTGAACTTGGTCTTTAATTAGAGGTGTCAACCACAAAGAGCTGGGCTCAGTCAAGAATGCCCCTGCTCTGTAGCAGGTCCTGCAGCACTTTGTGCTATCGGCTGATTACACTTACTGTATCTGGGTCTGAGAAAAATCATCCTTTCCAGGCAGTTTGACACTTTGTTAGACAAATACTGAAGCATCCTAGTAAACTAAATTTAAGGTATTTGCCAACCTTGGAGTTACCACCTGTATTTCTTACTTCAGCTGTAGGGGAAAGGCATATACTACAGGTTTGCAAATACTGATATTTTAATGAAACAATAGTTACTTAAAGGCAGGATTTATAAGACTGGCCTGCGTTCTTGTAGGTAGTCTCTTGCTTCTATTTTTGTACCTGCGATAAACTGCAAGTATCTAATGAATACCTAACTAGCAGGGACCGAATAACTAGTAGTTTAACCTATACTTACCTTCGCTTACTCCTGGATCATGGGCACACAGAACAAATCACTATTATTAATCAGGCAGATAATGTTCCTTGAAAATTAGAAAGCTAGATAAATCTAGACTTACAGAGGTTTACACCAAGACAGACTGTAGACCAGCCATTCTAAACAACTTTGCTAATAATCTGTTCCACATCATTACATCCCATTGTGATTGATTTTTACTCATTCCTGATGAATGTTTCATCTTTGGAACTAGTGAGCAAGTGGAACTGCAGCACGTGGAGGAAGCGCAAGTGGCGTCAGGTCTCTCTGGTCCACATAAAAGGTCGCACACCTAATGTGTAGAGTTCTGAACAATTTTCTGCTTCACTGTCTACACTATGGGTGGCAGTGGAAGCCCAGCTCTTTGCCCCGTGGTGACAGGTGCTGTCTGGATGCAAAGGAGGGGACATCATTCCAGGAAGACGCTTACAGAGGTTCAGAACTTAATCCTGCCTGTCTTGATTCGCTCTTCAGGGGCATGATCACAGGCTCAGCATCTCCTGTGCTGCCGGCGGGTGATGCTTCCGTGGTTCGGGGATGCGACGACGGGGTGGTATTCCTCCTTTTCTGGTGTGGTTCAGGTGCTCATACATTTTGCAGTTCTTCCCAGAACTGGCCAGCTCCACGTGCAGACATTCCACTGCACATTGCGCTGCCGCTAGTGCTATCTTAGGGGCATCCATCGCTCAAACACGATTGTATTGTTTTGTCTTGAACTGTAGCCCCTCTGTGGACTGCCCGCATGCTGCCATTGTGATTGCAAAGGAAAAATGTGTTAGCAAAAATCCTAGGAAATGCCCTAGTCAAAAGTAATGCCTTTACTAATATATGTAATGGGACAGGAGAACTCGCATAATTGCTTCACTGTGGTTCAGCTGGAAAGCGCTGACTTACAGCTGTATGGCTGGTAATACTTTGTCCACTTTCTCCTACCTCCATAACACTTTATTTGTTTCCAGCAGTTTCAAAGACTCCTTCTTGATAACAACAGAAGCGTACCATTTGATAAGGGATAGTAATATGCAAAATGCCGTTCAGTGATGCTTCTGGACCTTGGTTTGTGATGCCTTGTTCTATTTATGGTGTGGAGTGAGTGTGTGTGAAAAACAGGGGCTAAAGTTCTCAGGGTTTCATACAACCTCTTTTTTTCTCGTTTTGATCTGTGAGATTTCACACCCCCTGTTTGGGTTTTAAAGCTCCTCTCAGATAAAACCACAGAGTTTCAGGTGATTTCTAGCTAAGGCAAAAAGACATTCTGAAGCTGTCGAGCCTTGTGCAGGGGCCCTGCAAAACAGCTGGTGAATTTGAGCTGAGCGTCTTCAACCCAACAATTCTAGAATATGAAAGAAGGCATCTGTAAGATACAGCTGTGGAATAAAATAGACTATTAGTGTAGTCCTGGAGTGTGCCATATTGTATTCCCAGGGTGACTTAATTTCAGTGGTTGCTGCTGTATAAATGAATGGTACTGGGAGGTTAGTGGGCTGCTGCTTATTCAAACCATTAAAAACTAGATGCTGTGTACCCAAACTGTTCAGTGGCTTCAAATCAACAGCGGAACATTGACGATTCATCTTGGTTTTGTTTTCCAAATGATTCCTGTGGGACCTGTTGCCGCTGTCAGTGTCAGTGTGTCCCCTCCTGCCCCTCAAGGTGCTGCACTGGCTATTCCACGTCGTTACCTAATTGAGATAACTGCTTCAGTCTCAACAGCCACCAGCTTCAGTCAACCCCGACATTCCTAGAGGTTCCCTGAGATAAAGCAGAAGTTACTGCTCTTTTAGCTTGAGTAAACTCAGTAGAGTTGTTCAACCCACATCAAGAATACTTTTGTTTTTTTCTTGCAAAGTCCAAACTACCTTAATTCAGCTTCCTGTGACATGACTGCTGTGTGTCAGGCCTTTGCTGTGAGGAGCAGAGCTCAAGGGGAGGTAAATAAGGGCATTAAAAAGTACCAGTTGTTGAGAAAGAGTCTAGTTAGGGAAGAGCAGGGACTTTTGTGGGGTCTCACTTCCCCTACAAATCGCTGAAGGGAAAATTCAGCACCTCCAGGGTAGATCTTTTAATCAGGTTGCTGCATAAATGCAACAGATTTTAAGGGGAGTATCTACAGTAAAAAAAAAGCAACCAAGCACACTCCCAATATCCCTTTGCATGCGATATGTCCTCAATTTGATTCACATATGTGTTTAACATTTGATGTAAATTGATGGCTCCTGACGGGGTTTTCACATCGCCCTTTCCCTTGGCACGAGCGCCTGCCCTGGTGCGCTCTGGCAGGTGATGGGTTAATTCCAAGTGCACAGTTGTACCTGTTGGCTGTGGGAGTGGTGCTTACGGTTGGACGAAGGGCTGTAGGTGTTGCTCCCCGGTGTAGCCCTCAGCCCCTGGTGAAGACCAGCAGCTCGTCCTTCGAACGCAGCAAGCTGGAAGCCCTGGTGCTCCTTGCCGTGGGGCGGCTCACCCACTCAGTGGGGTTCAGCTCTTGGCTGTGTTCAGTAACACGTTTTAATGGTCTGAGACTCATTTGCCTAAGGAAATTCTTCTATTCCCTTTCTTTCTCCCCACCTAGAAAAGGGAACCGTATTTATTGTGGGACAAGAAACCGGGAGATGCTGTGTTTGTGGTAGAGAATGCAACTGGGAGCTGAAGAGAAAAGGCAGGCAGGGCTGGGGTGGGGGAGTGACCGATGAGTGATGAGAAGTGATGGGATCAGGCATGACTGACTGTGGGGACTGAATTCTTCCAGAGTCATTTAGGTTGGAAAAGAGCTCGAAGATCATCAAATCCAGCCATTAACCCAGCACTGCCAAGCCCATCGCTGACCCATGTCCCTGAGCGCCGCATCTGCACGTTTTTTAAGTGCTTCCAGGGATGGCGACCCCACCACCTCCCTGGGCAGCCTGTTCCGATGCTTTGACCACCCTTTCAGTGAAGAAATTTTCCCTAATATCCCATCTGAACCTCCTCTGGTGCAGCTTGAGGCTGTTTCCTCTTGTCCTGTGGCTTGTTACAGCGATGCAGGTGGTGGGGAGCGAGCCAGGGCTTTGCTAGTGAGGACACCCGGTGCCAGGTACCGTGGGTGTGGGATGCTGGGAGGAAGGAGCTGGCACGCGAGGAGTGGGGACCGAGGCTTATCCTGGCCAGGGGACAGGCATGGAGGATGTAAGAGGAGAGGTTTGCAAGCTCGGCAACAGGCACTGGGACGAGGCACGGAGAAGATGCTGGGGTTGATGGGCAAGGAACCTGGGCTTTGAGTCCTGAAAGTCAGAGCAGTCTGGCAGAATGCTTGGGAATGGGGTTCGGAGACAAGCCTGGATAACCTGGGGTGAACTAGGTGGCATGGGCTGAAATTTGTGGAAATGGGCAAAAGATTTGTGTTTACTGCCCTACAGTCCTCTTGAGTGCCTGAATACATGTCATTTACCTTCTCCTCTCCCACAAAGTCTCGAGACTCGAGGGCAGGGAGCTCGGGAGCTGCCGGGGGGCCAGGGATGTGCCGCGGTGCCGCCGGGGTTGCTGTGTGGTGCAGCGGCAAGCCACGCACCTGACCTAGAACACCACACAGGAGCGAGTGCTGCAGTTAGAGTCTGGTTTGAAACCAAAACAAACTAGAAGAAAATGAAACAAATGACTGAGAATTAGCTCACATAAACCAGAATTTGCTACTATAATTTTAACAAATTCGCCAGCAGGAAAGGTCTTGCCATGTAGTTTTTGACTTGTGAAATGTGTGTTTGTTTGGACGGGGGAGTTCTCCTTCATTTACTGAACCTGAACGGATAGATCTGCTCCAGAAATTAACGGGGGCAGTGTGGCAAAGGACGTTGCCAGTGCAACTCCTGTTTTATTTACTCAGGAAGCTGGAATGTGAGGCGTGAACAAGGCAGGGTTTTTCTCCAAGAGGAAGGATGATGTTTTGTGGCCAAGTCAGTTGAATTGAAAACTATAAACTCCATCACTGCTTCTGCTGCTGTGTTCTGAGGAAGTCGCTGAAGCCAGACTTGCCTGAAGTGGCCACTAATTGCATTGTTCCTCATTATCTTTGTCTGAATGCCCAACTTGACACCTGGGATGCCAATCCACCGAGGTGCCGGCAGCATCAGGCAGGGCTCTGCTCTGGGCGCTGGACGTGAGCAGTAACCTGAAAACACGGGAACAGCAAGAATGCTCCAGGTGTTTCGTGTCCCTCTCTTCGTCTTGTTTCTTGGGCTATAAAGTGAGTTTATTAGGAATCCCTCACAGATGTGTTATAAAACTGAATGGCAGTTTGGGTGCGTGATGTTGCCACGCGTGTAGTGTTTGTTTAAAATAACTTTTGTGCGTTGTTTGTGCACCTTCTGTGCTTCAGCCTGGTTAGAGTCAGAGCCTGTCCGTGTAGCTGAACCCGCCCAGGTCTCATAGGTAAGCAACCGGGAGAGTATTCCCAAGCAGGGGATTAATGACACTGAACACAGGGAGTGTTGTTTCTCACCAGTCCTGTCCCAAACACACATATTCTGGGAGAAAATGCGGTATTTCCATGCAGCTTCAGTGCCATCGTTTGGTTAGGAAGGAAGAAGCCAAATCCTGACACCGTGATTTTCCCTTCCTCCGTTGTAATACACGTAGCTTGAGAAAAAAAAGGGTTAGTGCCGGAGGTGGGAGACCAAGGTACGTCTGCTGGGAGCGGTGCAGGGAGTGTGAGCTTGCCTGGTGCCGCTGGGGCTGCCTGGCTGGGTGGCGCTGGGCTGGTGCTGGGGGCACACAGCCAAGACTGGCACGGTCCTGATTCTCCACGGGGGTCCCGAGCTGCGCAGCCAGGGTCCCAGCCGACAGCAGCGCTCCAAGATTTCGCAGCCTGACCTTACACTTGATCTGTTGCTGTCATCGCTGCATTTTCGTTTCTCCTTTCCTTTGTTCCTATCTTTTCTTTTTTTCTCGGTCGTGAAGTGGATGGGAAAGTATTATCGTATCCCATGAGATTTTGAGAGAATTAATTGCTAGTAAAAGCATGTTAAGAGCTTTTGATGACTGAAGTAATTTGCAATGACACAGGGTCTGGTAAGGGTAGAGGGAAATCTAAGTCTAGGGGAAAAAAGAGTTTCTGTAATAAGGAGGCCCACTTATGAGCAGAATACACCCTCGCCGTACTTAGGACTCAAAGGGCTTTTCCTCATTTTGGTGGTGTCCTGTGTTGTTTTTAAAATGTGCTTTTTTCAGTGAGTTGCAGAATGGGTCATCACAAATGTCGAATGGAATGCCGAACATGTTTTCTGTTTCAATGTCATCGAACTTACTTTACTGTCTTAAGAAAGAAAAAGTGCTAAGTCTCTTCCTGGTAAAACAGCGATTTTCCTTAGACCAGGACCCTTTATTTAACCCTTGTTTTTCACACTTGGACTTTTAAGCATTTGAGGGTTTTTATTTGGAAAGATCCCTCTTTTGCTCACTGGCCAAATTTTATCTCACCTTCAACCACACAGATCCTCTGCTGTCAGTGAACTTCTAGTGGTGTACTTAGATAAATGAAAGCGTCACTTGTTACAGCATTTTCTAAAATATAATTTCACAGCACTGGGGTAAGTGACCTGTTTTGAAAGTTTACTAAAAAACAGAATGTCATTATTTATAATAAAACCTGATCCTGTGTGGAAGGATGAAACAGTGTGAAGATGGAGCAGTTTAAGGGCCTTGTCATTAAAATGAATACGGTTTGGAGGAGTTATCTGCTTTGATTACTGAAGTGGTGTGGATACTAGAAGTGTTTGTCTCCTAATAATTGTATTCCTGAGCCTATTATCATGGACAACTGATATCATGTTATCATTGTAATCATGGATGACTCTGATACATGTCCTTGGAGGTTCTGCTAACCAGGAACATCAGATTATGACTAAGAGCTGCTTTTAGTCTTCCGTATGTCTCTTTTTTTAATTATATATGCCAGCCAGCTTTCTCCTCTCTGTTTCTTCTTTGGAATCCTGCATTGCAAGTAATTCTCCTTTCTTTCTTCTTCCTGTAGCTATCATTTTACAGCAGATGACCCATGTATTTCTTCTTCTCCTGTTCTACAGATTGCTGATGACCTGGGAAATGACAAGTTCTGTATTGATGCTGGCCAGAGTGGAGCTGGGAACTGGCTGAAGTACATCCGCGTGGCCTGTTCCTGTGACGGGCAGAATCTAGCCGTGTGTCACGTTAACGACCAGGTAACGACTTCGGCAGCTCCAAGGTTGCTGTGCCCACCTCGCTGCTTCCACAGCTGCTGGGGTGGGTTGGCAGAGGGTAGTGTAGAGTGGCAGCACTGAATGGAAGCAACCAGCGGGGTCATCTGTTCAGCAGCTCTGCTGCAGCATCCCTGAAATGATCTAAAACCCCTGGACTCATGTGATCTTCCAGTCCCTGACTCCTTTTGTGGTGGGGAAGATAATTTGAAATGTTAACACCTGGTGTGAAGTGTAAGTTGTGTTAACAAAACACAATGAGACAAATGGAAACCAGTGTTGGTATTTCGTTGCCATCAAAACCATAGGAAGTTCATGTTACCGGTTGACAGTGGTGGGTAGGGAGTGTGATTCCAAGCTCTAAAGTCAGCTGTTCTCTGATCTAAGAGGGGAGTGAGGGTTTGGGAGTCTGTGGAGGAGGAAAAGTAAAAGCCTAACAGGCATATTTACAGAAATGCTGGTAGAGCAGCCTCTAGGTGGGGGTGCGGGCGAGGGATATTACACAGAATTAATAGGATTTTGATAATGTTAGCTAACGTTTATAAAGTTCTTTGAAGATTAAACCCAAAAATGGATTCAAGATGAGCAAGCCAAGCTGGGAGTTTCACAAACCTCGGAGTGCAATCCAAGTACAAGTTACTGTTTCAGACCTAACTTAAATGAGAAATGCACTCTTAATGTTATTACCAGTCCGCAAACAGAAGGCATGTTTGGATGCACACAAAAAATGAGCTGAGGATGGGAAAATACACTTCTAACAGAAACATTTTAAAACCTGTATCTGACAGGGAAGCTAGAGTGAATCTGAAGCCAGCTCACATAAAATGAGAATAGCTCAGGGCGCACCAAAATATCAGCTCACTTTGTGAACTTAGTTCCTGTTTTAAAATGCTTTTAAATAACTTAATTTTGGATGCCAAAAAAAAATTACAGAAATACCGCAAATGTTCATGATTCAAGCAATCCAGAAGAGATTGAGGCACAAAGCTCTAAATTTCAGCCTGCTTAGTTAAAATGAGCTGCTGATTGCTGCAGTGCCCACTCACCACTACTCACAAGTGCTCTTACAACAAGGAGCCGTCTGAGCAAGAGCCAACATTTATCATCAGCTCCTTGTCTTACACCGTGAGCTGCTCAGTGCCTTCTGTGGCACACACAGGGCTGCTCCTGTGTCTCAGTTTCACAGACCGACAGGATAAATACCTTCGGGGCCGTTGCATTTTCCCTCACCTGTTACTTAGGTCTTTCACCATCCTTCATTCTGCACAGAAAATACGGGTTTGCAGGAGCCTGCGACTGACCCGGCTTCCTTGCTGTGCATCCTGCAGCTTGCCTGAGCACAAACTGCTAGCCTGAGGGATACCTTTTTAGACTTTCCAGAAGATTCAGCAGGACCAGTGCAACTGCCTGTGCTAATACTTCCCAGCACTGCAGCACTGTGCATGAAATACAGCTTTAGCCAGCCGCGTGTGTTCACTTCTTAACAGCAGTTTTGCTCAGTGGTCTCTGCAGGTGACTTTGAGTGCTCATCCTCGCAGCTGCTACCGAGAATGTTTACCAGCAGCAGTAGAAAAGCACAAATATTAAAAGAAGAGAAAACCAAATATTTAGAGGTTGGGTTTCATAAAAAAGATCTTAGACTGGGGAACAAAACTGAATTAATACAGGGGTTTTTTATATGAATACACATCTCTTCTTTTTAAAATGTTAACTTGTACACTGCTGGCTTTTCCCAGGTTCTCACAAATGCTTAGACTAAGGACTAGACATATATACAAAATCTGCCAAAAACCTGAAGGCTGTATCACGTTTTATTCTAAGCCCGGTCACTGCATGTCCTTCTGTTCTTGTCCCTCATCTGGAGATTTTTGGTTGTGCATATTTTTAGTGCATGCAGCAATCTGATTGGAAAGAACAGCTGTTTATCATACCCACTCATCTTCTTTTCTTTATTTTTTCTCTGTTATGACCACTCTCCTACAACTCTGTAGTAAATAAATTTACTACAAGTCACATAAAAGGGGGTAGGTAGCAAGCAAGTGCTTCTTCAGGAGGAAGAAAATAAGAAGCTGCAGAACACAATGAAACAGTAGCAAAGGAAAATGCTTTCTTCCCCTCAGCCTTCTTTCCGGAAAGATTGAGAAGTCTTAGGTCAGGCCAGCTGGCTGGAATGAAAAAATCCAGTGTAAAAAGCAGCAGATGATGGTGATTGATAACTAGAGGCACTGGGTGCTTTGGGGGGGGAGGAGTAAAGTCAGAGTAAGGATATACTGTTTCCTCAGATATTGATTAAGACAGCCTATGGACTCATTTCAATGGCACAGTACTTAGAGCAGTCAGCAGCACATTAAAATCTTTGTGGACTTGTATTATTATTTATAGAGGAGACAATTTAACCATGTTTGTTCTGGAATTTCCTGTTCGTTCCAAGTTTTCTCTCACACCACTGCTACACAGAACCAAGCCTCACTACTTTGTCTCCTGGAAAGATTCTGGTGTTAGTTGGTGGTTACTTGTTTTACTGAAACGGATCGTTGTTCCAGATTATGAAGCTTCAAAGGGTAAAGGTGGCTGTGAGTGTCTTTGGTTGGCATGAAAACTAAGAGCGTAAGATGCAAATATAAATAGAAAAATGTCCAACAGTCCATAAATGTATATGTCTGCAAGCTGACACGTGCTTTCATCAAACTCAGTGAATTCATAATTCACAGGTAGCCAAGGTGCCTCTTGGACATAAACCCCTTGTATTTGAACTCTTTAGACACTCAAAATAAAATTACTAGCATGCAAAATCAGGTTCTTCGTCCTGGTCCTAAGAAACCCTGGCCTGCTGAATACCAAAGCAAAAGTGGCATGCATTTTCAAAGATACTGTAGTTAGACAGTTGAAGGGTACAAAATGTTTTTACACTTCCTTGTTTTTTCTTTAGCTGATGTCAGTGTGAGGTCCATACTCATAAAAAAGGGGGTGTGGGGGGGTGTTACAGGTCGTCTTCCTGCAGATACCTCCGAGGGTGAGCAGTTCTGCTCGTGTGATTGCTTCACTGAAGTCAAGGGCACTGAGCTGGATTCCTCACGGGAGTGTGTGCTTCTGGCCAGGGCCGTTGCATGCTTTTAAAACGAATCCACTCCTTTTCCCTGCAGGATATATTTAGAAAACCGAATTTGTGTTGAGTTCAAACTTTCTTTCGTGCGCACAACACCCCGCGCAGTCCGTGCAAGGGGAGACTCTGCTGGGTGCCGGTGCTGCGCGCATCCTGCGAGCGAGAAAGGAGACATCTCAGGCCCTTACGAGAGTGACTCCTAAAGCCGGAAACATGTTATAAATTTTCAGAGTGACTAAGCATTGCTAATTTCTACCTAGTGCTATATCCTAATGCTGCTGGTTTTAACTTCATTTGATTTCACTTGCTAGCCAGGTACATTTTTTTCCATAACAGGCACTCAAAAAAACAGGGAGAAAGGCTTTGTGCAGTAGGTGTGCAAAGATTTGGGGGTTGTTTGTTACGTACATAAAGAAAAGCTTTTGCAATAAAAGATTATCCACAAAATAACTAAGCAGCACTGTGATGATAAGAGCCAGGATAAGCTTTTAATCAAAACCACTTCCTTTTCAGGAAAAAATAAACATTTTTACATGGGGAGATGGTTTTTTGACACACACTGTGCTACCACCACATTCTGTTCTGCTCTGCACTCCTGTAACTTGGGAATATTCCCAGGGATGTACAGAGAATTTTCCTTTATTTTTAGTGAAGAAATTGACAGCAGAATCTGGACCTCTGAGTATTTTGGGGTGGTTGGTTTTTTTCCCAATTTAAAGATTAAAATGTTGCTATTTAGAAAGAGATTAGTTGAGGCATTTCATTAACTGTTTTTCAATTGTGAAACCAATTTTCAAATGTAAAATAATGTTATCCAGTTTTCTTTATGTTTATTCTTACTTGACAGGTATTTGAAAAGAATAGAAGATCCTTGATTGACTGAAATAATTGTGTGCCTAAAAGAGGGCTAGAAAAGAATGGTAGAAAAATTATATGATTTGCTAAATGTATCTGGAAAATGAGACATGACTTCTGTTTTATTTTTTCATGTTGCTACTACTGCCTTCATGGGGCAAATACTTCAGCAGTTTAGCTGTTCTCGTTCAGGAGACTGTAATATTAAACAGAATACATGTAATAAAGGTAATAGCCATGAGCTTGCTTTCAGGATGAGAGCTACTGCTTTTCTTTGTGTTACATATATTGGAAAAAAGAAGGAGCTGCAGTGATGGAAAAAATCGGCCCTCTGTTTAATAAGCCAGTCTTCTGGGTGTGTGTATAATAGAGGTATTTTATATGTATTTTACATACATATTCAGTGACTGTCTTCAGGATTCCTAGTTGTGTAACACAGTGCCTTAAAAAGAGGAAATAAAAAGCAGTGTGGCTTAGTTGAAACAAAGGGAAGGCGATTCCAAAGGAGGAAGACATCTGAACAAAAGCAAAATGTGCAGCCCCGTTCTGGCCAGAAATGCACGAGGCCAAACTTTTACGTGTTCGCTCCTCCTTGAGCCAGCCAGACACACACAGGTTTGATAGTTGTCTTAGACGAGCAGTAGGTAGGAATATTTGCCTTGTTACTCCAGCGGATTGCTAGTATAGTTAACTATTTGCAAGACAAGAACGTAAAGCAGCAGCTTTTTAGCTCGTTTTGAATTGTCCCTCGGCCACTGCCGCACACTGATCCAATTAGTGGGTGTGTGTTTCGATCTTTAGGTAAACACTGCAGCTGTTTTCTCCATTCTCTAATGCCGTTTTTTTCCTAAAGCACAAACGTGTTGCCGCAGTGAAGCTAAGAGAAATAGTAGGCATAACTCATACAGCAGGTAAACAGTGCTGTTTTTTATGAAAGATGCCTAACTAATGAGGTAATATACGGACGTGGTTTTCTCACTTGACGTGTTTCATCTCCATCTATTGCCTTGATACTGGAAACAGTTAAACAATTACTGCATTGTTTCTGAGCTGTGTCTGTCTCAAGAACACTTTTTCTCAGAGAAAAGATGTACAGCTTTGATTACTTTGTGCTCCGCTCGGGGTGAGATCAGCCTCAGAATGCGATTGTGTGCTGTGGTTCTGCATTATCGATACTTTCAGTAATTGTACCAAATTGCTTGGTTATAGGCTGCAAAATGTTATAGCCAGAGCCAGCTTTCTATTACATCGCGTTTACATCCACAGAAGCAGTTATAGAGCAGATCTGTGTATCAAGCCTAGACTGGAAAAGGATTCCTCTGGGTTGTTTTTTTTGTTTTGTTTTGTTTTTTTCTTTCTTATTTTTCATCTTTTTCTAGTGCCCTGTGCCTGAAATAATTTTGATACAAACTAAGCAGCATGGTATTTTCAACTGTCTGTGAGAGCACTACCCAAACCCTAGTTATATTGTTAACAATTTTGTGTTAAATAAAACTGACTGGTAATTAGGAGAGGTGCCTCTTTTGTTGTGAGAAATAAGAAAGGATAATGTGTGCGTTTTTTATATAAATGCTGAACATAAATGATTTATGAATGTAAATGTTCTGATGGATTAGTAAATCCGATCTTGGTCGGCGCACAACAAATAAGAAAGGAAAGGAAACACAGCAGTGGTTTTAATTAATTCAGACCATCAGTAGCATGATTGCAAGATGAAGTTAATTATTATAATGAAATGTTTGATGAAATTAATGTGACTCCAGCAGAATCCAGCTTTTCCCTGATCATTAATGAAGCTTGTACTATGTGTCTTGAAAGACCGTGACAGGCGTGTTTTCACCTACAGCTACTTTGTTCTGAGCACAAGCAGGAGAGGTGGAGGAGCTCGGGATGCTGATGCCGTGGCACTGTTTGCCTTTGTCCTAGTAGAATCCTGACGGACTTTTCGCAGTGTCAGATCTGTGGATGTGTCTGTGCGCTAGGCACACCTTTTAGGATGTGGTTTGTACATGAGTGCTGGTTTGGGTTGGGTTACTAGCCGAAGGAGAAGTGTGTGTTAATAGCTGTCTTGACTTCTTTTTCGCCTCAGCTGGCTGCAAGCGGCGGCGCAAGGATGATCCTGTTCCTCCGAGTCGAGCCCCAAGTGCTGTGCTTATTCCAAGTCTTTTCTTTTTGTTTTTCAGGCAGGTTTGCCACGGGGGGTTTAGTCCTGGGGAAAGCTCTCCTCGCTGAGCGAGCGGGCAGGGGATTGCTGAAGCGTAAATCAGAGAGATGGTGAGGGGAAAGAAGGCGGATTTTATACCACTCGCACTTTGCAGCGGGGTCGTGGAAACCGGTTACAACCCGGTGGGAGACTGGCGGCGGGTGGGGGCCGGGCCGCCTGGCGGGGGTCAGGGCGCCCCTCGCGGCGGGGCCTGCGGGGCCGGGGCGCACCGGGCTGCCCAGCGCCTTGCCCGGGGAACCGCGGGACAGCCGGGCTGGGCTGACGCGGGGGTGCCGGGCCTGGCCCGCCCCGCCGGGGGCACCGCGGTACCCACCCCCCCCCCCCCGGTAACCCCCGGGCCGGGCCCCGGGCGCCACGGCCCCGACTTCCCCTTCCTCCGTGCGGCGCGGCGGCTGCCGGCGGCCTGCCCCGACGGGGAGAGCCCGGGGTGCCCCCCCCGCCCCGCCGCCGGGCCGCGCCTCGCCCGGAGCCCGCAGGTCAGGCGCCCCGCGCTGCCCGGCCCCGCGGCCGGTCACGGCGCTGCCGGGCGGCCCCGCGCTGCCAGGCCGGGCCGCGGGTGGAGTCTGCCCCCTGCTGGGGCGGGCCGGGCCCCGCGCCCACGGCCCCGCGCCCGCCGCCCGGCCCGCCGCCGGCTGCGCAACCCCCGCTGCCCGGCCCGCGGCTGCCCCACAGGCGGCGGTGGGAGGGGGGGGTCGCGCCGGGGGCAAGCTCGCTGCGTCGGTGCCGGGGAAGGTGTGTGGCAGCCCCGGTGCGGGGGCAGCCGCCGCCGGGAAATCCCGCACCCCCGGGGCCGGCGCGATCGCGCCGCAGCGCCCGGACGGGGCCCTGCCGGCCTGCGTGTGCCGTTGTACCGCGGTGATCGCTCCGTGAGGGTTTTCCTCAGCTCCATCAGGAGGGAACGCCGGCAGCAGTACCGGGGTTTTCCCGAGGTGCCCGCGGCACCGTGGGCAGGGGGAGGCACCTGCTGCCCCCCGGGCTCCAGCCACCCGCTTCCACGGTGGAAGGGAGGGGGGCTCGGGGGGGGACACGTCCCGGTGAGACCCTTCACGCAGCCCAGGGTCGGAGAGGTTTGTGTCTTTGTGCCCTGCAGACGGAAGGGTGGCAGCTCGTGCAGGGACCCGTGCTGGGTGAATTGTAGTTGATGTCCCAAAGAATAATTTCATGCCTCACTGTTAAAGGCAGAGCTAGCAAAACCTGGCGGTTAATAACTGTTACCTGTTGAAGTCTTACGGTGTTATTGTTAAAGAAGACAGGGTCCAGCATACTCTAAAAATTTGGAAAACATACAGAAGACAACAAGTTTCTTGGATTTCACATAGTTCTGATCCTCTTTGTCAGTCATGCAAACTCCCATCCTGCTGCTGGTCTCCTGCTGCTGTTTCTGGCCTTCCCTGCAGTGGTCTGCACCAGCGTCCTCCCAGCCGCAGGGACCGACTGGCTCCCCATGCCCCGAATGCCCCAGTAACCGCGCTGGGTGCCCACCAGCAGCGTGCCACCACCAGCGCCTCAATGGTTACAGGGGACCAGCCCTGCTCTGCCTGCCGATGCGAGTGAGCCCCCACCAGCACGCTCTCCCCCCCCGCAATCTGCCGTTGTGTCAGGGGTGATGGGGTCCGCTTGCCCCCCCAGTTGTTGCTGGAGATGCTGCCGTGGGTTCGATTCAGTTCAGGGGTAAAACGGTAAGGATGGGTGCGTGGTACCTATGGAAACACACTGATACGTTGCTGCCTTGCGACATTCGGCTTTGTTGCACCTCAGATGCAGGGGATTTCTTTCTCATTGCCCTGTTTTCTAAGGAATGCATCCTTGGCGTGTGAGAATTCATTTTGGTTCGGGAAAGCTGTACTAGGTGTCCTTTAGACCACGTTCTGCACACCGCAGACAGCAATGTGAGCAGGGCGTACAGCGGGTAGGCGGCCTCTGCCCTTGGCTGAGGGCTCTGTCTGTGCTGGGGTTTGTCCTCCAGCATGACAGCGAGGGCGCGATAGGCGAACAGAACCATGGTAGGTGAACAGAACCACAGAAGGTCCAAGTTCTGTGGCTAGGCAGGCACTCTGCGTGGGATAAACTGCTCACCGGGAGCGATTCACATCTTGTCTTTAGGGGTCAGCTCCTCAGGCTTCAGGTGAGAGTAATCTACAAAATAATTCTGTGAAGATACGCTAATTCAGCTCTCTAATCATCAGGCCAGTTTCACCTTAGAGCAGCAGAGGCTCAAATGTGTCAATTCCATCCCTTTAATCTTCCCTTCGCTATAACAAATATACTAAGCTTATAGGAGGTAGGGAAAACAATGGGAAGATTTTGCGTAATTTGAATGAGAGAGGCTGTTACTGTAAATACTATTTTATTGTCCAAGCCACATGAAACACTTACACACATAGAGTAAAATAAAGGCAGAAAAAAAGAGCTCTCAGTAGCAATTATCACACAAATCAAGTGACAGCCTCCCCTATTAGCTGGAATAATTTGAGTTATTGGTAAAATGTAAAATGCAAGTCTTTGCACATTTAACATGTCTCTCAATTTTTGTTTCTGATTCCCAGATCTATTATAAAGTTATTAAAGAAATTGAGCCAGGAGAAGAGCTCTTGGTGTATTTGAAGGAAGGTGGTTATTCACTTGGGAACATGGCGCCCAGCATGGAAGGTAAGGCCTCGCTTTGCTAGACAGGACCTTTTTGCACCTCTCACCAGCAAACCTAGGAACGCTGAGAACCTCAGTGAGTGCTGGACTGGGACAAAAACCTGGTCCGGTACCTGCCCCTTCTGTATCTGTTCATATTTTATGCTTATTTTCACTCTTTCTCTGGTGAGAGTAGCTGTCCTAGTCAACGATAGCAAGCAGCGTTTGTGAACCTCAAGGCAACGCAACAGATTAACTTGCTGCTTCTCTTTGAGGAATGTTGTGGGTTTTAATGTACTTGGAGGTGCCTTTTTAATCCTCAGGGTCACTGTGTTTCTTTGGGTGCAACAAAAATGGGCCAAACATTCCAAGGCTTGCAAAGCACTGGTCTTTAGAGCTTTAGATGACACGGAAAAGGGGTGGCCAGGCAGAGGGTGGAGGAGCCATCGCTAGAATTGTTATTGCTAGAATATAGACACCTCTGAAACCCTGAAATGATGCAGTGAAGGCCAAAGGAATGATTGTTTTTAAAAGAAAGGTCACATTTTTGTTACTGCAATGTCTCTCCTGCCTTCCTCCGCGGTGTTTTGCCGGACTGGCTGCATGGCTCAAACAGGCTCGCAGCTGGGGGAGTTCCCTTAACCCTGTACTGTGTGTGGTGTGGAGCAGCCTGAAACACTAACCCGTAGTCACTTCCATATCAGCATAACCATTTTCCTCTAAATATCCTGCTGTTAACTACAGAAGTTCAATAATTGCACAGACTGTCTAAAGGACTGGTATGCTCTCCAGGTTAAGCGAGTGTTTTCTAGTAAGCTAGAGGAGTGACGAGCTGAGATTTTGGGATTCTCTTCCTATGCCAGAATGGCGCTCTGTGAAATTCAATAGGACAGGTAGAGAAGGATGGGAGAAGAGAGAGAAGACTTTGAGTCCTTGTTTCTTCTTCATGGTGCACAAAGATGGCTATAAAACACCGGTTTGATACACAGCAGCGTGGAACTGTGCTGGTCATTTGGTTAGATGGTTGAAAGCTTTGGGTTCAATTTTAGTTTCACAAGGAGGAGAAGCATTTGGTACTGAGAAGCAGGAATAGCCAGAATTCCTACAGTAAAATGACAAATCTAATTCAGGGGTTTGGGAAGGAAGCGCAGGCGGAGCTGATTCCCTGAAGAGGCAGTTGGGAGGCAGCGTTCCCTGCGGACGGGTCGCTGCTCACCTGCTCTTCGCAGGGTCCTTGCACACTTCCCTGTAGTAGCTGTTGCTGGCTCTTGTCAGCAGTGGGAGAGCAGGTTAGCAGGACACGTGGCCTCAAATAGTCTGGCAATCCCAGAGTGCTGCCAGGATTTCCCCCCCCCCCCCTTTGTTAGAATGCTTTTCTCAGCATTCATCTGAGACGCTGACTGATGTTTGTATCCCAGCTCTTTCCCTGCCAGTGACAGAGCCTGTCAATGCGCACTGCGCAACAGAAGTGATCTCTTGGGAAAACTAGGAAAGATGGGCTACACCATTCCCAAAATTATTATAAAAACAAAGCAACACCACATGCATGTCTAAAGTAATCAAAAAATGCAGATTCTTATTTTAAAATGGTTGTTTGCAAGCCCTGAGATGAGCACAGGACCCTGCTGTGGCAGAGCATTGCAGAACCCTGACCTCCTGGTAGGTTTCCCGATCCTGAAATGAAATGAAATGAAATTAAATTAAATTAAATGAAAATCAGTCTGGACTCGAAAAGTTCTGCTCTGTTTTCTAGGGCTCTTAGTTTCCTTGGCATTTGGTGACAGTGAAAGTTAGAGAACAATGTAAAAGGTACATGATTTTTTTCAAGATTATTAGGGCATATTACTCAGCGCCTTTTTCTGTTCATTCATTGAATGTAGAGGCTGTTGCAGGCTTCTCATTATTATTTGGTGACTGAGTTCTAGAAATATATTATTAATCTACCAGTTGGTTTTAAGCTATTAGTTGGAAATACTGTTTGACATAATTAATTGCTGAAACTTGAGTTGTCTCACCTGGGCATCCTACAATACATTTATTTTCTGTATGTGCCTGTAAATTTCAGTTTCAGATTTGCAGTGAAACTCTTTCAGAGTGCACATACTTACGATATGCATAAATAGTGTGAAATATTTCTGAAAAAAAATGGGTGGTTTGAGGATTAGTGCTGCTGAAAGCTCTTTTGGTGAAGGTCAGTGGGTGAAGTAGATGGGCAGGCAGTGCCGTAGCTACTGTCTCACTGAGATATCAGCTTTGGGATGATTTTTTCAGTGTTCTCCTCCAAAAAGTTAATAATTTTCTTGAGACCAGCACAGAGAGATTAATAGTTTCTGGTTTTCACAGTGAAGGAGTAACGCACGGGGGGGGGGTTTGATGTCAGGAAGAAATCAGAAAGGAAACTCACCACTGTTTTGCATTTTTGTTTCTAATAGGCTTCTGTTCGAACAAGCAGAAAGTGCTCCTTGTTTTCCATCTTTGTCATTATGTAACATTTATCTGTATCTTCCCGGTAACGTCTAGTGCTTTTGCCACATAATTGCTTTCAAATGATCGTAGGCCAACATTAAACATTTGACTTCTTAATACTTTTTACTTTCAGCAGTGCTATCTTCCTGCTGCCTCGCACCCCCATTTTGATTCTGAATTAACAAGAAAGAAAATGCAAAATTGTTCCACACAAAGATAATTATCATAAAAATCTTTTATCCAAACCCCAGCCAAACACAGCAGACCCCTTATCACTGCAGGAATTTTGAGTAGGGCACTTGAACTCCTTTGAGATTCAAGTCTGGTAGATTAGCATGTAGATGCCACATAATTGTGTTCCCCTTGGTTTCTCTGAAAGCTATTAGGCGCTGATTTATTTTTCTGTTACATTCCTGCTTTGTCCTGAGTGTTACTGATGGAACTTAAGATAGGCACATATAACCATAGATTTGACAAACAAGACATAGAGAACAGGCAGCAATTTTTTTGTAACTGGGTTTTCCTTTTCTTTTTATCCCCTTCTCCCTGTCAGATACTGAACTAGCAACCTTTTTTGAACGGCAGTATTTTCATTTGTGGTGCTGAAAGGAAGAAGAAAACTTTAATGAGAACTTGTTTTGAAGGGCCTTTTTTTTTTTTTTTTTTGGTGCTTAAAGAAAGGAAAAAAAACAAACTTCAATGAATCTGAAGTCTGCAAACTGGATGTCTGATATAAAGACACAAAATAGATACCGGGTCTTCTTAGTTTAGTCCTGAGCCTCCTTTGTTGCTGAGGTTTCGTTTCTGCAGGGTGATGGTCTGGCTCTCAGGCTACAGGTCAGTTCCTTTCCCAGCACAGCAGCGGTACTTCCTGAGAAGTGTGATGTCTGACCTTCCCAAGTGCAGAAACGGGGATGCCCAAGGGATGGCCGTTGGATATTGATATGATATAATCAGCTACTCAACCAGCCAGTCAGTGCTGCCTCTGTTTAATCTGTCTGAACATCAAAACAGTGTTTGCAACCAGTGGCAACATGAATAACATGGGACTACAAGGCTTTTAATCATACTTTTGTCAGTTCTGTAGTTTTTCTTTTCGATAAAAATTTCTTTTTCTACACCCAAATATTCAGAAGCACATGCATTTCTTTTCTTGCTGTCCATCTTTTCCACCTATAGAAAAAGTGGTTGTGTTTGGTGATGGAAGAGGAGGGGTGTTGTTACTGAAGCATGAGCCTGTACAAAATAGACGGGGTTGTTTTTTTTCAATTTAGTGACATGCGAGGGCTCGAGCTGTAAAATCTGAGCCGCTCTGAAAGTATGCAAATGCGGAAGCAAAAAATGCACATGCCTCAGCTGAGCTGTCTTCTTTCTTACATCTCTTAATAGAAGGCTGATAGGGGCAGCTCCTCAGCTTGTATAAATGTAGCTACACCAGCTTTTACTGGCTGAGGATCATGTTATATTGTGTGGGATCTGTGTGAGATCTGTAATTCTGCTGACAAAGGCCAAGGAGAATTAGAAGCAGAATCTCTTTAAAAGTTATTATTGAGGCTATTAATGTATTTCATCTGTCTGTCTGTCTGTCTGCCTGCCTCCTCTGTAATCTCATAGAAAGGAAAAAATGATGTTACTGCCATTGATAGCAAGAGGCAGTGCAGGATCAGGATGTGTGCTGTGGGAGGGGGTGCTTGCAATTGTCCATCTCTAGCCAGGTATGCAGCAAATTATTCTCCGTGGGTAGTTTTCCAAACTCAAGGTGAGTTTCTGGTTCCTAGAGGATAGTTTGGGTGAAATAAGATGCAATTAATTGTGTAAATCTCAAACTGAAGTAGAAAGAATTTAGTATGAGTTTGCAGAAGGTACCTAGATGCATTGACTCTGAAGTCCAAAAAAAAAGAAAAAAATTAAATCTGTTTCCTCCATTCCAAGTTTTCTGGTCTGGGGAATTGCCAGTTTGAGCTTGAGACATGCTGGGAGTTTTGCAGGAGCTTCTTAAGAGATGAAGGTACCTGGGAGTTCCCAGTCTGGAGGGCTTTCAGTCACCTCCGCAAAAAAGCCTTCTTGCCTTGAGCCATTATTTATGAAAGAGTGAAGAAGAGAAACATTTGATTCATGGGGTGAATTCTGAGGCAGATGAACACTTCACCAGAGCAGTTCCACATTATCTGGAGCTGGTGAGGGATTTATCCTGTTACTCTACAGTTCAGTGGGCTGCATGAGTCAAAGGAACTTCCATCCCACGTACGTCTCTAGGAGTCAGAAAGAGAACAAAAGTAAGGTCATGTTTATTAGTGCCAGTGACACTTCTGAGTATGCCTTGACGTCTGAGACTATGAAAACTGAATGTTGCAGCAGATAAAACACTTGTTCCAGGGCTAACGTGAATTCATTAATAATGAGGAGTGATGGCACGATGAGATTATTGCCTCAGCCCATGCAGTGCGTGCGCTGGGGACACTTGATGCTGTCAGGCTTGTCTCTTCTCACCCGAGTTAGGGACGTGTGGAGGGAGAGAAGGTACCTAAACCCACCTAATCACAGCCCTTGCCCCCCTCGCTTGCTGCTGTCACACTGAGAATGTTTTCGGTCCATAAACATCTGCCTATGAAACTTTAAATTTTGCTGGGTAATGTTGTATGCTTCGTGCTGTTGTTACAAGTAAAATGCAATAACAAGACGTACCATAATGCTACAGTTCTTTATTTTTTTTCTCTTCCTAAAAAGTAATTTGGTTTATTTTAATGGTAGTTTATACACAGTCTCTCAATACTGCTAGGTAGTTTTTATGTCCTGATTTCCAGTTTTCCCCTCCTGGGGACACAAAACACATGAGATATGTATCAGTACTGTTCTACAAAATGCAAGTAAACAGAATTTCTCTAAGGAGTAGAGCAGGGCCTGATCCACCTCCTTGTGAGGCTGCTGATAGCAATTTCAGAGTATGCGATCTGTCAAAACTGGGTGAAATGGGAAAGATATGTGTGTTCTCTTCCTGTAGGTCTCCTTTAGTAGTCAGAATCCCTTCCCACCCCCCCACCCCCAGCAAAGGAAAATGATGACCTACTGGATTGTATTTCTTTTTACATCCCTCTCTTCTGCAGTTCAGGAAATCCTGTAGCATCTCTGTATTTTATTAATTCCTTGTGTAAATGGGGTATAGTACCAGGAGACGTGCCGCTTGGATAAATAGCAAGGCTGCGCTGATTTTGTCTTGGTGATATTTTCTTTTTTAGCTGTGTTTGACTTTTTCCAGTTTGTGGGCATGTCGATACTTTCCGTGTAGGTGTGGGCCACTTTGGGTTTCATCTGCCTACATAGCTTGCTGTAGCAGCTTATGGGATCTTGTCTGTCTTAGTCACCGCAGAAGCAAGTCGCGGACTCCCCGGTGTGCAGGGGCACGGGTTGAAAACCACAGCCTGAGTTTAAATAGGCTGTATTGAGAGAAACGGAGAAAGGAGATTATTGCCCGAGCGCAGGCGGGGGAGCGGCGGTCTCGGGGTGTGACACTGCCTGTGCTTGTACTCGTGCCACACTTCTAACAAAATTAACCCTGATTTATATAAAACACGATTTCAGGCCTTAAAGCACAGCCTAAGTTGTTGTTACTGTGCAGAACTTCGGGCAAACAAGTGCACGGGGGATTTTAAACCAAGGGTTTGCCAAAAGGCTGCCAGTTTTGAAAGCAGCTGCAGGCGGAGAAGCAGCCACAGAGACGCAGCAGCAACCGCGGAGACGCGAGTGCCACCCGCATCACGCCCGTCATCCCCTTCCCACAGCATGGCCACGCTCGCGGATGGATCAGCTCCGTGGCAGCATCGGCTTTTGGCTGCATCTCTTAGAATATTTCCACTCTTCCCTCTGAGCTAGTGCGTTTTGCCACAGGCTTTCCTGTTGACAGTAAAGTGATCAGAAGAAGAGAATAGAGCTTAACACGGAACAGAGCCCCCGAGTGCGGAGGGTGGGGGTAGGGGAGGACAGGGAAGCACGGCACCGGTGACGGAGTGGTGGCTGGAGAGCTGCTGTTTGAAGCTGGCTGCTGGGTGGAGAAACCCAGAGCTTTCCCAACTCCCTCGCAGAGGTTGTTCTCCTGGAAAATTTACAGCTCTGAGCTGATTGTTTGGCTTGGCACTGTGGTCAGGATGCTGCCTTGTAAACTTAATAATAGCTGCCCTCTTTTTAATTTGTTTGACCTTGACTACAGTAATTTATTATGTGCATTAGATCTTTTTTTTTTTTTTTTTTTTTAATACAAACAGCACAACAACAAAGAATTTGGCTCCCTTTCCTTTCTTCCATGGTACTCTGGTTTTGAACTCCTCAGGTCTGATGGCGCACTGTGCTTCTGCAGTTGTGTGGGACGAGTTAAGAGGGTAGCATTAGAAAGACATTTTCTCAGAAAGGAGCTTCCCCAGGTTTGTGCTGTGGCAATTTGCTTTTCCCAGTGTCTGCCCTTATATGAGCGTGGTTTGTTCCTTTTCTCCCTGGCAGCCCCTTTTGAGGAAACGCTCATTCGTATTTTCAAAAAAACCCATTGCAAACAAGCGCAATGCTCCAGAATAGCCCCAGTATTTCATGTGTCTGCTAATTGTTGTAGGTCTCTGTATCTTGGCAGAAGCCACGACACACAGAAAACTGGTTGTGTGATTTATTTTTTTTTTCTTAATGCTTAAAGTGAAAGCAATCTGCTGGCACAGCCTACCTTGGTTTCTCTCTCCTGTCACTTGCAAATTTCCTCTTTGATTGTTTGATAGATCCTCACAGAATACTATGTTTTCTTTACAAGCCCAGCATTGGGTACAATAATTAGACTTGCTTGAACTGCCTGATCCACAAGTCAAAATCCTTTTCTCTGTCTGTTGTAGAAGAGCACACGTTTCGCTGCGAGGACTGTGATGAACTTTTTCAGTCAAAGCTCGACCTGCGGCGACACAAGAAGTACGCCTGTAACGCTGTCAGCTCCCTGTACGAGACCCTGAATGACGAGATCAAGCAAGAAGGTCTTGGGGATGGACAGGTCTATGAGTGCAAAGACTGTGAGAGGATGTTCCCCAATAAATACAGGTACCAGAAAATGGCCAGAGCCTCCTCTGACCTGCCCCTTTCCATTCCTCCTGCGCAGTCATGTCTGATGATGGAAAATGTGGGACCGAGGTGGGAGCTGGGTGGCTCAGGACAGCTTGAGGGATATGCCTTTCCTTTCTCCTTGGGGTTAAGGAATGTTGTTTTTAGCATCCTTCAATGTCATTAGCTGTTGGACAGCATTGGGTTTCACCTCTGTTGCATAGACTGTGATGCTTTGCATTACTCCTTGGTAGAAGCATCCACAGATTATTGGCAATATAAAGTTTTAAGTGGTTGCTTTCTGAATTCCCTCTGACTTTTCCAGGGCTGTGACAGAGAGGTTGATAGACCTGGTTAGTATCTTCACAGGAACTGCTCCCATGTGATATGGTTCTGAGGGAAAAAAGTGGCATTACGTTCTGCCAGTATTTGTGTGAGGACTTTTTTTATTTGTAATTCTTGGTCATTTGAGATCAGCGGGTATAAAGAGGTGTTGTTACACTAAGAACTCTTAATGTGGTCATGAGCTCCTATTTGCTTCTGCAGAAGCAATTAAAAAAATTCTATGCCAATCAAATTTTCAGTTTTCATTTTTTTTAAAGAAAGAAAATGTTCATGAAAAAATTTTGTGTTCACCAAGCATTTTTGTAATGGAAATGTGAACAGGAAAAAAGAAGATAGCATATTCTCCTGCTGATATTTTTATTTGCAGTAATTATTCAATTGTTATTATAAGGCAACTCTAAACAAGAGTTAAACTGTTTTTACAAAGGAAAAATTATTTGGCCCAGTAAGTTTTAACTTAAAAATTGCATCTTTCAAGCATAACATGATAGTACTCCACTGCAGCTTTAAAGCAGAGATCTTTGAGATTTCTGGTTCATTTGCAATGTGAGACTCAAAGAGTTAAATTGTAGGGGTCAGCTTTAAAAAGTTGAAGGGTTTTTTTTTCATCATTTTGGGATTGTGTTTATATGCATCCTAAGCCTTCAACTCCTGGGCCATAAGTTCAAGGTTTTCTCCGCAGCATAAGGACTCGACTTTTATCTGCTTACCGGAGGCTGAAGCTCTCACATACTCATTTCAGTTGACTTCTTAGATGAACAAACACCACAGGCAGCAAGTTACAACCTTGTGAGAACTGGCAGTCCTCTGCCATGTGCTATATAAGTAGAGCAAAACCAGTGAGTTTAAAGCCAGTATAAGGTCTGTTTCATTTCAGGTAAAAAATTAAAAAGATGATGTTCACCAGCATTAGTCATTTTGAACCTAATTATGTTGTTGCTTTCAGTTCTTTTATCTACGTAAGTGAAGAAAAAAACCTGATTTAAAAAAAACAGAGAAAGGTGAAACAGAAGGAACATTCCACTAGTTTATCTGTATTGAAAAGCTTGGCTCTGGCTGTGTTGTGGGTGTTGTAGGGGTTGGTAATAGATACTGTCTGCCCGTGACAGCTGTGTAGCCGTTCTGGTAGCACAGTTTGCTATCTTTATTCCTCACCCTGTGTTTCTACGTTGTTGATTAGCTACTAGGAGGCTGCAATTCTCTTAATTTCTTTACCTGACAAGAAAAGGAGAACATCCTTTAAATGTTTTAAATGTCTATGATTTCAGTGGAAGTTCCAATTCTTTTATCTCTCTGGCTGTGTTAGAAACTTTTTCCTCTTTAGCTTCCAGCACTCTGTAGTTCGTATGTTAATTCAGGAAATACCCCTATGAAATGTATGGGTCCTCTCCTCTTTGTAACATCTGTGCGTTCCTTGGCTGCCCCCGGGGGCTGGACTTCCATGGTCTCTGTTTTGCAGGGGTTAAGAGAAGCAGGAAAATTTTAAGGGGAAAAAGTCCCTTTAGTGATTACACATCCCTGTGAATAAGATGTTCAGAGTCGTCTGGCGGAGCTAATTCTGGCTGTTCAAATGATGCGGCTGAGTTAAGGTTCCAGTTTCCCTCGGGTTTTGGGGGGGAGAGGGTAGGTCAGACCGGGACTCCATCCAAGCCTTGGCTCAGCACGGGGCACATTCCCCTTGCGAGCATCGCTGGCGGTGGAGCGGAGGGCTCCGGAGCAGGCACTGCTTCTCAGTGTCGGTAGGCAGGAGGGACAAACAAATGACTTGTTCAAAGTCAGGTCAAAAACCCTGGGGAGGGCCAAGGACAGAACACCCATTTTAGAAGCCCTGTCCCGATTTGTTTTCAGGACCTTCTTCCCATTTTGATTCTTCTGAATCATCACTCTGAACAGTTACTTCACAGACCTAGTGATTAAGAAGGAGATGTGGCAGAGCATCCACCGGTCATCGGTGGGCTCAGCACAAGCATCTCGAGCCTGAGGCAGAAGCCCATGTGTGTGCTAGCATGGATTCCCAACTTTTGAGCACCCCTAGGTGATGGAGGGGCCTCTTTAAGGTATCTCCAACTGAAGGAAGATGGAAATACTCTGGAGTCATGAGCCACAGACCTGTATGCTTGGAAAATGTCTGGAGTGGTTAGAGGCTCCTGGGCTCATTGGGTGCCTTGCCTTGTAGACGATGGATTCCAAACTTTTGCGTTGGGGTTTTCTTGAGCAAATAATATAAAGTTCAGGTTTTTGACAGGGGAAAGATGTAAGTCAGCAACATGCTGATGGACTTGATGGAGCTGGGAGAGAATGTTCACCCCTATCCCTCCCCCATCGATCTGCTGCATTTTATGTTCTCAGAAAGACACTGAAACACAGACTATATCCAGTCAGTACCTTGATGGTCTTATAATTTTTCGGAAGTTAATACAGATCAAATCAAGAGGGCCACTGGGGAACTAAAATTGAGCATTTAGCAGCTGACTAAATAAATAAATGTTTTGCTAATCCCAGTAGGCACTTGCCTCTAAACAGCCTATTAGTTTGTCCATATTTGCTCTAAATAAGCTCATAAATCACAGTTAACAGGAACATACTTTTGTATATGTATATGAAAGATATATATTTCTTTGTACGTGTAAAAAATTCTGTAGTGTTAAGAACACCATTTCTTTAGCAAAATGAATATTGCTTCTTTAAAATTAGTGAATTGGCAGTTTGTAAGGGGCATGTTCAGGAATATGAACTATCTGACTTGAAGGAAGGAAGGGGCAGGCTGGTGGCTGCTTGGATTCGTATGTAGCATTTCGCACCAAGCCCACCTGTGATGGAGCCACCTTCCACGAGGTTGCCCTTGTTCCTGGGCCAGCAAATGCCTTCAGGGCACAAAGATTTCAGTGCTAGTCAGCTGCCCGTGCTGTTAGCCTTTACACTGGGAATTGCAGAGGATGCCAGTGTCAGGTCCATCCTGCTCCGCCTCGGCGCGGGCTGGTGCTGGGGTGCCTGTCGGCGTATGGTCCCGCTGGGGACCGGCTCCCCGTAGGCAGCTGCGGACAACCAGAGCAGTGCAGTCCTGTGGATGTGTCAAGGCTGGATCAGTTTCGAGGTTTCTAAATCCCTCAGGCTCTGTGGAAATGCCCAGGGGTTATCTGCTGGGAAGCTGTCCTGTACCATTTAATGAAGACTGGCAGGATTTTCCAGTAGTGTTTAGTTTTAATGCTCCTATAAAAAATACAGCCATGCTTTAAAGTTCCATAGGAACGTTTAATATCGATCTGTAGGGGATTTCAGGCAGTAGTAGATTTCACGTGTTTGTCCATCAGAATTCACAGTAAGTAGGAGTATTTGTAACTCTCCTTCAGCTACGCTGACGGCAGCAAAGGACACAGTTTTTTTCCTTTGTTTCTCGGGGCTGGCCTGAGACGAGCGGGATTTCCAGCCCACTCGGTACATTTTACAGCACTCCATCCCCAGCAGAACAGTTTCCCCGGCTCCGTCCCTGCCCCCCTGCCACTGACGGTGACCTCCGCGGAGCATCGCGCCGGGGCCGGTGGCTCAGCTGCCTGCTGCTGCGTGGGGGATAACGCAGCTCCCCACGCCTGGCTCTCAAGCCATCCCCGCCGTGGCCTTGTTTCAGCAGCCGCTTCGGTTTGCCATCATCCTCCCGGTTTGGGAGAGGCTGCCAGTTGGCAGAAGTCGCAATTGCCGAGTTAAGTAATCAAAGATGTCTGACATTTAGAAGTGAAATGTGTTTGCACCTTATCATGTTTCTTTCCAATGTTAAGTTGCTGTGTTCTGGGAAGCTGTGGGCTTTGTGCCCATGAAAACGGCAATGTGATAGTCTCAGCAGCAACAGCTAATATCTTGTCTTTCCCTGTGGGGATGCCATGGAAGTCTTGGTCACAAAGTGCTCATTTTTCCCTTCAGGAACCTGCGGGGTCAGGTCTGGCTTTACCTTCCTTTTCCCCCTTGTAAATGGACTCGGGTATTTAATAAGAAATACCATAAAACACAGTGACGTTTTGAGGCGGAATAGGGCAGCTTCCATCTGTGAAATAAATGGCAAAAAAAAGAAATCGTATTCACCTGTCGACATGCTGCTCACCCCCTGTTCACGAAGCCCTTTGCATTCACCCCCTGCAGCAGCAGCCGGTCCTGGCCAACCCCCCCACCCCCCCGGACCCCCCAGGCTCGCAGCCTGTTTCTCTATCACCATCTCTAGTTGCTTCTCTGGGTTTCAAACCTCCCCGATATGGGGCAGGAGTTCTGTAACGGTATGTGCCTTGGCAGCGAGTGCCCGCCAGGTTGAGGTGGGCGCGGGGAGCTGGGCTCCGCTCGCCGCCGGCTGGGGGGCTGGGGGCTGCTGTGCGAGGTCAGCCTGTCTCTCTTCCCCAGCCTGGAGCAGCACATGGTAATCCACACCGAGGAGAGGGAGTACAAGTGTGACCAGTGTCCCAAGGCTTTCAACTGGAAATCCAACCTGATTCGTCACCAAATGTCTCACGACAGTGGGAAACGGTTTGAATGTGAAAACTGTGTGAAGGTACGGTGCAGGACACGGTTACCATGAGCAGCTTGGCCTGGGGGGCTGTGTGCTGGGACCTGGGGGAAGGGGTTCAGAGGATGGGTTACCCGTGCTGGTGTGGTTTGGTGCTCTGGCTTGGTGACACAGGGAGAGAGGTGTCTCAGCTGGCCCCGGCATCATGGTTTGGATGTGGAGCTCAGCCTTGCCCCGAGCCACTGGCCGTTGGGCTTTTCCCGGGTGCTGGAGAGGCTGCCGGGGCGGCGGTGACCTTGCGTGGGGCAGATGTGGGCAAGCAAACAGCTCTTAAACTGGGAGCACTGCACGGTGCCGGCAGCCTGGCAGGACACAGCTCAGCCCTGCTCGGTTCATTAGGTGTTTGCAGCGGGAGGTGAATACCCCGCTCTCCCAAAGCCAGGAGTGGTGGAGACATACCAAAAAAAGTAAATGCAAAAAGTCACGCTTTTGACATACGGGCTCTTCTCCCTACTGCTGTGCTTCCCCTTCCTCAAGGTGTTTTCTCTTTCAGGTGTTTACGGACCCCAGCAACCTCCAGCGGCACATCCGATCCCAGCACGTGGGCGCACGGGCACATGCCTGCCCCGACTGCGGCAAAACCTTTGCCACCTCTTCTGGCCTCAAACAACACAAGCACATTCACAGCACTGTCAAACCTTTCATATGTAAGTTGTCACGGCCATCACCGAGCTCCGGCTTTTGCTATAATTGCACGTATCCTGCAGGGCCCCCCAGTACTAGCTGTCCCTCTGTGAGCAGCCGCTGTAATTTTATAGGTCAGAGCACAAGATGAAATTCCGCAGCAATTCCGCGCCCCCCCCCCCCTTTTTTTTTTTTTATGCTCCCTGTTTTTTCAGTAAACATCCATGGCAGTTTTTGACTTTCTTGACAAGTTAAAAGCTGAGTCTCTCAGCAGTCCTAGCGATGCCATTTTCTCATATCTTTTCTTTCTCTCGTCTTTTTTTCCTTAATAATTTTGGAATGTTCATGTTGGTGACATAAATAAATAGCTGACATGGCCTGATCTAAATGTTTTTCAGGGGTGCCTCAAATCCTGTAGCCGTTGTAAAGAATTTGGAATAGTCACAGAGACAAGAAGAAGGTGTTTTTTAAAGAGTTTTTGCCTTCTTTATTTACTGCATGTTTCATCTAGATAATGCTTGGAAGCCAAATAAATAGCAGATTAACTGTGTCCTTAGTGCTCTCTTTAGTGGAATATTTCTCATTTCCCTTGAGAGCCATTCATCTCATTTCTTGTCGTTCTTGGGGTAGTATATTTTTTTAATTGACACAGCACCTATTGGATTTTGATAACTGTGCAGAAAAGTGGATTGTGTCACAACAAAGCTATAGAAACTTTCGGGACTGCTTCCTGGCACTCTTCAGACAGCGTAGCTCAAGCACAGGACAGGATCTGTGTTTGATTCCAGGCTTTGATGTTACGGTAGGGAAGCCACTGAACCCACTCCTGCCTTTTTTTCCCTGTTGGTATAATGGGAACAGTATGCAAGAGTATCCTGGGAGACTCGTTTCATTAACGTGTTCTGAGATAATCAGATGGGTGTCAGTGGAGGAAGAAAAAATACTCTTATTGCTCATTTTGATGCAATCTTTCATTTGATGACGGGCACATGAAAGAGATAATTGGAATCTCATAGTATCGCTGCAGTGAGATGAATGATTTCTTCTCATAATCTCCTCACTCTCACCTCATAAGAATTAGGGAGTTGTCAGTCTAAATCAGTGTGTGAAACAACTGGAGGCTGATCCTGCCTAGCTCAGATGTGCCAGGTGGAGTCACATGCCTGAGTATGGAATCCATTAGCCACTTCAGGGAAGCCGTGAGGCAGGATTCGCTGGAGTTTTTCTTTCCTATTCCGTGGAAGAGAAGGATTTGGGGTGGGGGGAGGGTGTGTGTGTGTTTGTTTTTCACAATATTATACTTGTCATTAAAAAAAACCCTGAACCCATAACTATTGCTGCAGAATACAGGATGGCAAGAGGGGACATCACATGCAGGGTTACTGAATCATTCTCTAACTGGAGATTTCACCAAATGTTTTCCAGTTTTCCCTGTTTTAGAATGATGATGTCTGCTGTCATATCCGTAGCACTTTCCTTTAGGGAATTTTATGCAGCATCATCTATATCTAGCAACTCATTCTGGCGTGGAAAAGGGAAAACCAGAACCTGATTCCCTTGGCAGACTTGGCTTTCGTTATCCTTAGTCTTCTCATAAAGTTTTGCTACATGGGAACAGTATAACTTCTTTTTTGTAATATTGCGAATGCATACAATAAAAATAGTGCATCCACCACAAGCAGAGTGTTGAGCCAGTGAAAACTCAGAAAAGAGCACTCAGTTGTGGTAGAATCTGCTTAAGCAGACGAGCCATTTGTTATAAACTTGTGCGTATCTTCTAAACCACAATATAGCATCCCTTGGCACATGGCAGGGGAGATGATTAAAATTAGAAAGAGGTAGTTTTGTTCTGGGAAGAAAAATAGACAAGCATCTTTTAAAGAAATCCACCCAAATGTGACATGTATTCAGATATTACTAGTAATTGGAGAGGGAGCTTACTCGTGGTATCTTTACACGTGGAAGTATTTGCACCTGCCTGTTTGTTTGGACACACACGGTCACTCCCGCAACCCTAAAGGTTTTAAATATTAAAAAATATTTAAAATGTATTTTAAAAAATATATTAAAATATTTAAAATTTATAAAAATATATATTAAAAATATTTTCTTAAAAAAATAGACGAGCAGGACAAGAAAAATACTCACCCATCCTGGGACCGAGGGTATCAAACCTGAGAGGCAGCCGTGACCCGGCTGTGCTGGGTTCAGCTGGCCATGCCTGCGGGGATGCGGCACTTGGCATCCCGCTGAGGGTCCCGTGGCCAGCGCATCCCTGGTGATGGCAAAGCACAGGAGCAGCCTGCAGGGACAGAAGGAGTTTGTGGGACTTGTGCGTTACATGGCTGCTGGCGTATCCTTCTGCTTAAATTTCTATAGGAACGGGGATTGTTGCATCTAATGGACTGTTAGCTTTATAGAAAATAAATCGAGTAGGGTTCCCATGAAGAGTTCTGTTTAGATGCTTTTCTAAGAAAACATTTTAAAATGAAGTAAATAACCTAAAGAAACCCTTTCTTTGAAGGTCTGAATAGCTGAATTAGTACACCTAACAGCCATAATGCTGTATGGCTGCAATAACAGTAGTTCAGAAGACCTGGAACAAGGTTTTAAGGTGTGATGGCCAAAAACTAGGGGCGGCTTTAGCATGCTCATTTGAACACGCTGTTAGTCAAACCCTGAAACTCTTGTGGTGACTTTCTAGTTCTCCTCCTTCTGTGCTTCCTTTGCAGCTCCTGTATCTGGGTCCAGAGCAGAAAGGCTGAAATACTGTGAGGAAAGATGGCTCATGCTAAATTCCTAGTGCAGTCAGAAACCAGACCCAGCAGGCCCTTCAGTGACAACCCACTGAATTTTGGGATGTTAATTCGAACACAAATGTCAAATTTATTAAATTTTAATAATCTTTGCTCTGGATTTTGACAGAAGGGGCTTCCCCTTATATTTTCAGAGCTGAAATAACTCAGCTGACAAACATTTGATATTCAAACGCTGCTGTAAATCCTAAAGATTTAGGGTGAAATACAGGGAAAGTCGGGCTTGCAGGTACCTGTCAGTAAAAGCTGGGAGGAAGGAGGGAAGGACCGCTCCGTCATGGAGCTGGAGGACTGGGTATCGGGGGGGTGGGCCCTTCCCTGCCCATCTCCGAGCGATCCCCTTTCCCTCTGTTTGTCCCAGTTTCCATGTTTACAAAAAGGTGGTAACAGCAGTTCTCCAGTGAAAGCAGCGTGTTAATTCACTAAGTAGAATTTATTCCCATGTTGAAAGAGGCATCAGATAATAAAAAGTTATGGTGTTTTCATACACAGAAGAGTTTGGGTGGGATTTTTTTCTTCCTTTGCCCTGTTCCTTCCACACCAGCAAAGGCTGCAGGTGAAAGGGGTCATAAAAATTCACATTTTGAAAGCTTAGTATTTACAGGTCGTTAAAGAAAACACCGGTGTAGCGTTAACTTAGCATTGCTAGGGTGTCTTACTAATTTAACGACTGCAAGATCTCACCCCGCTTCTAGCTGAACCGAGGCCTGGCTGGCAAAGTATTTATAGAACATCCCTATGGAGTGGTTACTTACTATTAATGGCATTAAAGAAAGGGTACGTTTGATTAAATGAGGCAAAATTCTTCTCCCTTCAGCCTTCAGCGCTTCCTGCCATGCCAGGACTACAGGGAAAGCAGGCTAGCTAATATGAATCGATATTATCATTAAAACACATAATTATCTTTATGGGAAATTCCAAAAAATACTTGGAACAGGAGTAGTGCATCCCCTCACACATAGAAGGTGGCTTGTTGAGAGGGTTGTGGAGGGGAAGGGTGGTGTCACCTTGCCGTGGTGGCAGCTGGACGGGCGATGCCTGGGCTCCCAGCGGTGCTTTGCTCTGTCCGCTCTCCCTCAGCCTGCTCCCCATCCTGGCTCTCCCAGCGCCGCGGCTCCCAGGCTGCCCCTTCCTTTCCTGAGCGTAGCCGGGATCGCGGCTCGGGGGGGCTGACCCCGTACGAATGCTGGGAGAGGGAGACAGCTTTTCCCGTGGACCGAGGGGACCTGCTGGGCTCAGGAGCCTGGTTTTATATGGGGGGAGCTGAACCCCAAAGAGACTAAGCGGTGTGCTGAAGGCTACGGAGGGAAGCGCCAGCAGGAGGGATGCGGAGGCGAGTTTCCAGGGGTCCAGGCTCTGGCTGCCATTTACCTCCTCGCCCTTGGGGGAAGGGACATTTCAGGGGTACGGGTGGGGGACGCTGCTGAAGCGCCCGCTGAGCTCCCTGCCATTTGCTGTTAATTTCATATCGCTTTTGTTGTTGGTTTCTGTTGATGCTTTAGGTGAGGTCTGTCACAAATCCTACACGCAGTTCTCCAACCTCTGCCGTCACAAGCGGATGCATGCGGACTGTCGCACCCAGATCAAGTGCAAGGACTGCGGCCAGATGTTCAGCACTACCTCCTCCCTCAACAAGCACCGGCGCTTCTGCGAGGGCAAGAACCATTACAACCCGGGGGGGATTTTTGCCCCTGGCCTCCCCCTAACGCCCACTTCCATGATGGACAAATCCAAGCCCTCTCCCAACCTCAATCACACCAGCCTGGGATTTAATGATTATTTTCCATCCCGCCCGCACCCGGGGGGGCTTCCGTTCTCACCTGCCCCCCCAGCGTTTCCTGCCCTCACTCCAGGATTCCCAGGGATTTTCCCACCATCTCTATACCCCAGGCCCCCCTTGTTACCACCCACGCAACTGCTCAAAAGCCCCCTCAACCACACTCCCGACGCAAAGCTCCCAAGCCCCCTTGGGAACCCAGCGCTTCCTCTGATCTCTGCAGTGAGCAACAGCAACCAGCCCACCTCAGGGGAGGAGAAATGTGAGAGCAGCCTGGAAAACTCCTACCTGGAGAAGCTAAAAGCCAGGAACAGTGACATGTCCGACGGCAGTGACTTTGAGGACGTCAATACAACCACAGGCACAGATCTGGACACCACTACCGGCACCGGCTCTGACCTGGACAGTGACGCAGAGAGTGACAGGGACAAAACGAAAGAAAAGAGCAAACAAATGGAGAGCAAGCCAGATTTTGTCAGCAGCTCTGTGTCTGCAAGCTCCACCAACAACACAAGTGAGATCCCTCTCTTCTATTCTCAGCATTCCTTCTTTCCCCCCCCTGAAGAGCACCTGCTGCCTACCACGGGAGCAGCCAATGACTCCATTAAAGCTATTGCCTCCATTGCAGAGAAGTATTTTGGGCCTGGCTTTATGGGGATGCAGGAGAAAAAGATGGGTTCGCTCCCCTATCATTCCATGTTCCCTTTTCAGTTCCTCCCCAATTTCCCCCATTCACTCTACCCTTTCACGGAGCGGACCCTCAATCACAACTTGCTGGTCAAGGCAGAACCAAAGTCACCCAGGGACCTCCACAAAGTAGGCAGCACCAGCTCGGAGTCACCCTTCGATCTCACCACAAAGCCAAAAGAGATGAAGCCAATCTTGCCGCCACCTAAGGTCCTGCCAGCCCCGTCTTCAGGGGAAGAACAGCCGCTGGACCTGAGCATTGGCAACCGCATCCGAGCCAGTCAGAACGGAGGGAGAGAGCCACGGAAAAACCACATTTATGGGGAGAGGAAGCTAATGGCAAGTGAAGTCTTACCCAAGATTTCCCAGTCTCAACTGCCTCAGCAGCCATCCCTGCACTATGCTAAGCCATCACCCTTTTTCATGGACCCCATATACAGGTATTAACATACCCTGCCTTAAGCATTTCCTCTAACGAGCTAATTTTCTAGCTGACGTGGCAACTGGAGGCAGGTTGGGATGTAGGTTGTTTAAAGAGGGCAGCGACACTCTGCTGCAGTTGGTTGTAATTCTCTGTCCTTTGTCACAGCACGTTGAATTTTCTGGATTGAAAGGGCTGAATAATTGAAAGGGGCACTCATAATCAATATGTATAAAGTACACATCCTTATTTTGATAAAGAAGAAACTTGACCTATTTAAGGACTCTCCCACGAGCCAACGCTAAGATGGCACTTCTGCTGGGGAAATTCCAGAGGTTTGATTCGATAAGAATGCAGAGTTCAGATGCCTCGGAGCCCAGGCTCTCATGGCTTGGGAATGAGTCAGGAGCCCTGGGAGCCTGGAAATGCAGCTCTCCCACTGACTTACTTGATGGCCTTTTGTGAGCCACTTCACCTTTCTACCCATCCCCCCTTTCCACTTCTTCTTTCCAATTCCTTTTCTTAGAGATTTTCAGTTCATAGGAGCTGCTGCGGTGGACCCAGACCTTTGAAACATTTGTAGGTCTGGAGTAACAAGTCGTGTGTCAGTACACGGTGGCGTGTGGTTATCTGGATCTCTCCCAGACATGTTTCTTGCAGGCTTAATATCTCTTAGAAGATAACAAGGGTTTTGTAGTTTCACTTGAAACGGCGGGGTTTTGGGGAAGGCCCAGTGTGTTATGTCATGCCTAGAATAAGCCGGACACGAAAGGCATGTGTAAAGCAGACGGGATGGAGTTAGCTAAACACCAGTTAAACTTCCAGAAGGCATGAGTTCCAAAGAAGATGCAAAGGGAAGACTTAAGTCTTTTGTCATTTTAGAGCTTTGTATAACACCTGCTTGTAAAGGAAGGTTATTTTAAGCTTTATGGTGAGGGCATCAGTAAGTTTGTCTATTCCCCATCCAGGCACTGGCACTACCCTTGTTATTGTCCTGCTGGGGGTGAGAGCTGTTTGTTGCATAGCGAATACCGTTTGCTTGTTTTTAGCAAAGTGTGCGCTTGTTTTTAGCAAATACCGTTTGCTTGTTTTTTAGCAAAGTCTGTGCTTGTTTTTAGCAAAGTCTGTGCTTGTTTTTAGCAAAGTCCATGCTTATTTTTTAGCAAAGTCCGTGCTTGTTTTTAGCAAAGTCTGTGCTTGTTTTCAGCAATGTCCGTGTTTGTTTTTAGCAAAATCCAGTGGAAAGAGGTGTCCTGAACCAGTCTGATGTAGTCGTTAACATGGCAGTTTGTTCTCCCATAGGACAGGATGCTTCATAACACCCATTTCGGTACATGGGTTCGGCCCCAAGGGCTCCTGGGCCCCGTTGCTAATTAAACAGCCGGTTCCTGGCAGCGGGTGGCCTGTGCTTGTGTGAGTGGCGTGAGATGCGAGCGGTGAGATGTGCCGCAGGGTTGTGTGGGGAGCCTAGTGCTAACCCAGCCTGCTGGAAGTTAATGGATGTGCTGCAGAAGCTGGTGTTTCCTTAGCGCTGGAAGGACTCCTAGTCACCACAGAGCGATTATGTCAGCGCCGGGATGGTTCCTTGAGCGTTCAAAGGGCTGCGAACAACAACGGGGTGGCGTGGCCTTCGCCGCCGGCTGGCAAAGTGGGCCAGGAGAACAGCACCTATGTCACTGCCTTGCCGCTATTGTACAGTTGATAACTGTGGGAAAAAATGATGTCAATGTCTAGCCAGGCCAAAGAACTGTCAGCTGAGATGAGGATTAGTGAGCCCTCGTTGCTCGCTATTAAGAAAGCGTCTCTCGCTTTGCCAGCACTCTCGGGGTTGATGCTGTGTTGCTTGCTTGCATGCTTACCATCTGTGATGGAAACGGCTGCATCACAACCCGGGATATGTAATGTATTCTGTCTGCAACCCACCATGGTCATCTCCTCCTGGAAAAATAAGTAATGATGTAAATAGTCCGGCATTTATTTTTGTAAAAAGTACTTCTGGAAAAAAAATAAATAAATGGGAGAGAAAGGCAAAAGCTTCGAGTTAGCTTAGGATCCTGCCACCTCTGGGCATTCTCAGTAGGAATGTTAAAATAACATGGGTTGAAAAAGCCGTTGCCAATTAAAATAGCAGCCTCGGGAAAACCGTAAAGGTCCCGAAGGCAGATGGAAGTGAAGGATGGGGGCATCGTTTGTTGCATTCCATGGGATGCATATAGTTTTAGTAATATATTAAAATAGAAAGTCAGCGGTGGAGTTGCTTGCGAATCAGACTTCTGATGTAATGAGCTAAACAGCAGAGCTTCCAAGTCCCAGCTTAAAAAATATGGAAATATTTTGTTTCTAAACTTCTCTTTATCAGACTCTCTCACATCATTTGGCTCCTTCATTTTTCTCCCAAAGGCCACTTAAATCCTTGACATTTTCTCCTGGTGATATAATTTAATGCAGCCAGACAGCCTGAAATCAATGCAGTTTTTAGCTCAGCCTTGTTAAGGTAACATTCTCAGGCACTGGGCTGAAAAGATCAGCTTAATCCTCTGCTCGCCGCAGAATTCAGCTCTGACGAGGAAGTTTGTACGTTGGTTGTGTTCTCGTTACCCGGCACCGGGAGATGGGAAAGCTGCTTGAAACTCCGTCACTTTGCTGAGGTCTTACGTTTCTGATGCCGGTGGGGCTGCCTGTGGGGCCACCAGGGCCAGGGGACATTCCCTGGGGCACCGGGGCCGGCCACGCCGCGTCACCGAGAGCGATGCTTCGCGGGTCGGGCTGGCGCTGGCGGTGCTGGGCTCTTTCACCGTCTGCCAGCGACTTTTGACGTGTTGTTTTACAGATTGTCGCTTTTCTAAAAACTCGTGCCCGTAAAAACACGCACCTTCCAAGGCGCAGCGATTCTGACTGCATTTCAAACCCAGCTCTACTCTTTTCTTCTACCCAAGAAAAATGAAATGCAGATTAAGTACAGTTCGCTAAATAGCACGCTGCATGACTCTTCTTTTAAACTCTTCGGTAATTTGATCCACACACCAATCAGCTGAAATGCAGCAAAATAATTTGCTCTCATTTATGCTGGACTAATGTAGTTAAAATTACTTACTATTGGATTTCTGCTAGTTTAGCTGAGATGGACTCTATTCCAGTAATTTAAAGATGCAGCTGCATTTATTTGAGTTTTTTCGTAACACTTTTTTTTTCCCACAGAGGACATTTAGGTTTCTCCTTTTGGTGGTTCCATACCACGTTTTCCCTGCAAGTAGAATATTTGGTGAAAGTGAAGCCAATTGTTTTCAAACCCAGGAGCCTAACTATAGATCGTTCCTCCATAGCAAGGTGCTTAAGCATGGGATGTTCGAATGGACCAGAGCGACATCAGAGGAACTCGGGTTCCTAAGTCACTTCAGAAATCTCCCACCAGTTCCTAACTTTTTAAATTGTTGTCCGTATATGCTTGCCAAAGAAACTCAATGCAAATTATATCTCAGCTGCAAGGGAGGAAATAAATATGAAACACCTAGTGATTTCAGCACACTTGGGGCTGCAAAGTCTGGCCCCGTGTTAACTCTTAAGGTAAACTCTTGAAGACAATTTTTTTCCATGCAGTGGCTGCCTGCTGTGGACTCTAGAGCTTCTCCCACTTAAATGCTGCTTTTTCTGTAAATGTAGGTTTTTTCATGATGTTTCACCACAGCAGAGGCTTATAAACCACTACAGCAGAGGCATTAGCTCTCACATAGAAAGATCAAAACAATTTCTTAGTCGTCAGTCTGCTGACGGCTAAAAAAATAGCACCCAAAGGAGGGGATCCAGTGCCTTTAGTGGGGTAACTTGCGGGTCATAATTTGTAGTATCCAGTAGAAGGGGAAGAAGGATGTTTGTGTCAGGAGGAGAACAGCAAGAACTGAAACACCTCGGCAAATGTTTTGGCTCTGTCTTTGCTGCCTGTAGCCCTGTAAGGTATGTAACCCTCTGTGTTGTTGTCCAGCAGGGTGGAGAAGCGGAAGGTGACAGACCCTGTGGGTGCCCTAAAGGAGAAGTACCTGCGACCCTCCCCGCTGCTTTTTCACCCCCAGGTAAAAGCAGTGACGTTCGTATGCGGTGTTGGTTGAATGACAAGAAGTTTGAGGTGGGGCTGGTACGGACAGGTCGCTTGGATCAGACTCTTTCTCACCCAAGAGCCCAACTGGAAGCTCCACTACTTTCTGCCAGTTACTTTCAGATACTTTTAATGTCATACCTGGTTTGAGGATGCTGGTAGTTGTGCCTTGCTGTTTCTTTTGCATTAGCAAAACAGGGGTGAGGTCTGGACAGTGCATATGGTCGCCAAATTCCCCTTGCCCGTGCCAGAGTGCCTACGGAATTTTTCCATTGGGAACACCTGGTGCAGTTACCCGCAGCAGTGCAAAGTGGGGGACCGTCTGGCATCCGAGCAGTAGCATTTTATACCTGTCTGAGGGTCCCTTATGTCATCTAGAAGGTGTGAAATTGCAGGGCAGGGGAGAATGGGGGTTCAGTTCTGCCTGCTCCAAAAGGTGACGGGACACCTGACGGAGAACTTGTGTTCTCCTTCCTGCCCAGCTGCTTTAGGCTCTGTTCCTCTGACAACTCACGGATATTTGCTCCCTCTGCATCTCCTTCAGGTCTGAGTCACTGCAGAGCGATGGGAAATGCTGCAGGACAGCTTTCCCATTTTGCTGGGCTGGGAATGCCAGCCCATCAGCCCACAGAGCAGCCGGACCAGGCTTTTACCCCAGGGCATTTGAAAGGCGCAACTAAGTCCAGTGCAACCAAGACTGTTCATGGGAACCAACCCCAGTTTCCAAAACCCCTTATGAGCAACAGATGAACTCTCCGAGCAGCGATATTACTCTTTGCCCTTAGGATTCCCTGCTCCAGAAGGATCATGCAGCGAGTCCTGCCACACGCTGCCCGACATCCTCTCCCGTGCGATGGTCGCCAGCTATCCTCCATCTCCTGCTGCGAGCGCATGCTGGGAGTGAGCAATGTGGTCCTTATTGTACTCTCCTTTATATTCACATGCATTGTTCTCCTCTGATAATGTTTCCCACCTTAGATAAATAACTTGCAGGTTTGTGAAAGCTGGGTCCTGGTTGCTTTCACAGCTAAACTTAGTTCCCTCATTGTTTCGCATCAGCCTCAGAGTTTGGTTAATAACTTCCCCTGATTTTTCCTTCATACAGGCTGGATAATGTGACAGGCTGGCCAGGAACATCCTGTGTTTGTGTGAGTTAGAATAGTAGGGATATCTGCCTGTAAAGAATCTGATAGCAGGGAGGAGCTAGTGTGGCAAAGCAACCCAACAAGATGATGAGAAACGTACAGACCCCGAGTAGGAGCAAGCATTGGGTGGAAGCTTATTAACATTGTTCCTGAAATCCTGACCACGTCCTCTTCCCATGGCAATGAAAAGATGTGGAAGGTCTGGTTATCTCTAATAGCTTATCACACAGAATAGCCTAAAATTTACAATCACTCAAGCCCGAAACTTCCTGGTAACTGTTTTTTAATAAAGCGGGTCGCTGTGTAAAGATCACTTGGTCTAGCGAGTTGCTGTTCCCGTGCTATGAAATCGGTCAGGTATTTCAAATACGGTGAACGAAGACGGGTCATTTGTTCAGGAGCATGTGAGACTTGTACTACCAGATGCCCAGCTGTTATTGTGGATCTTTTCCTAAGAAATCGTATTTTCAGGGCCTCCTGCTTCTGCCGTCCTCATTTGGACCAGCGTTCACATGCCGGCTCAGCCAGAGGCATGCTCCACGTGTGTTTCTTTCACACTAAACACAAGTCTGGTCTCAGCCTTTTCTTCTGTGAACAGTTCTGCGGCTCTCCTGAGGGCCCTGGGTGGGATGTGATGAAGCCAAAAGATGTGATATGACTGAGCATTCGGAAGATGCTTTCTCTCACAAACTTAATTGCAGGCAACTTTTATTTCTGAGCCAGTCGTCAACAGTAGTTTCTCTGCTCTGATGGGAGTTATTCCTATATCATCTATTTTAAATGAAACTCTGGACAACATTAACAAATGGTGTAACTTTTTGATAACTCAATGGAAAACCTTTTCTCACCTGTTAAGTTTCTTTTCTTCTCCCCTTCTTTTTTATTATAACCAGGCAGTTGTTCCCTAAATAGCAAAGTGCCTTTACCACTATGGCCGGTGTTTAGAATTTTAAAATAAGCCTACGGCTATCAAGCCAGCAAACATCTCTGACTAAGTGCCTAAAGAACAGGGCACAACAAAAGATATCTCCAGGTACTCCAGCAAAGGGCTGAGTGGCATAGCTCTGAAAGATCCGGATAGCATTTTAACATGATGGTTTTGTTACATGACTGGCAGCTGGGGCAGAGCTTTTGCTGTAAATGATCAAGTAACCTTTTCAAGTGGCTGGCGCTAAGTATTACTTACTATTTATCATGGGCTGGGAGCCTCCAACTAAGGGGCTGTGGATCTATTATTGGGAAATGGGTTTTACTACTCCTCTTTTTTACAGCTTATGAATGGTTGTCAGCCTTCCACAATGTATTCTTTGGTGATTAAGACAACTTTTTTTTATAGTCATACATTTTAAACAATATCTTGGCTCTCTTCCCCCCCGCCCCCGAGCCCAGTTTAATAAAGTGTAAACGTGCAAAAGGTCAGCCCTTCCTGTACAATAGAGCATCTAGTTTTGATATATGGCTTCCTACCGCCTTCCGCTCGCTCGCTGTCGCCCCAGCGCTCGGGCTGCCTCTCCATTCAGGCTCCCACTCCCCCCAATGCTCCCTTCGTTCCCGATGATGTCATCTGCAGCGAGGAGGCAGCTTTATTGCTGCCTTGTTTGTTTTATCCGTGTTTTCTGCTTGGTATCTTAAAAGTGCTCTCAAGAGTGCATAAAATTGAATGTTGGAGATGTCAGCGTAGTCCTCGAAGTTGCATTTCTCTCTTGGATTTGGATTTCCTGCTTTGCTCTAATGAAAGTAAAAGTGGTTTTCTTTAGGTAGGATTTTTATGCTTTTTTTTTTTTTTTCTTTCCCCTTCCCCTGTATCTCCAGGTTTTTCCCTTTGTCCCTCTTTCTGGTGTGGCATTTAATCCAGTGTTTATGTGAGAACATGGCCATTGCAGTCTCGTGCAAACCAAAGCCGATAAAGGCACCCAGAAAGGTTTTGTTCAGTGCCTGCCGCCCCCCGCCCGCTCAGCGTGGAGCTTGTGGTCCTCCTGACCGTAACTCATCCAGCCACAGCTGACACAGAGCATTTTGGCTGGAATTCCCTTTCGCTCCAGGAAGCCCAGCCATCTCCCACCCATCCTTCCATCACCTTTACTGGCTTCTGAACCTTTCTTCCATATAATTAAAATGTTGGCCTCTTCACCCAGCAAACTCTCTGTGCACCCCTTCCATCCTGCATCTGAGCTTAACTCCTCCTCTTCCCCAGCTGCTCCCTCCTTACCCCTCCAGCCTCTCCTCTGTCCCAGCTCCCTGATCCACAGTCACGCATCCCCCCTGGGCTCCCTCCCACTCCAGCCAGGATTCTTCTGCCCCAAACTTCCCTGCCTTCTCCAAGCAGGACTGGGCTGCCTGCCCTGCCCGCAGCTTCATGTCCCGTCCCTCCGTGCCTGTGCCAAGGTAGTGGGTGCCAGAGGAGAGCCCAAACCTCCTCGTGATCCAGGACTTTTGTTCTTTGTTTGAGAGGGGGGGTTTGGGCGGTGAGTTTTACATCCAGCAGTTGACCACGGTGCCTGATTTCAGTGTCATCCCTGGGAAAAGGGAAGCCAGTATTCTGAGATAATTTTTAATCTGGAATGCTGAAAGTAAGCCCGTGCACATTGCAGGAGGTGAACAAGTGCCCCGTTTCTGAGCTATGATGCTTCCTGCACGGCTTTGCCAGTTGTATCTTTTATGGTTTCTCTGAGCCTGACACGCTATTTCTGTCTTTCCCGGCTGGATTTGGTGGCTCCATTTCACACGGAGCAGCTAGCTTCTGACAGTAAGTGCAAACATCAGCAACGGGCTTTGACCAACACACCAGGGGTAAAAGACATGTTTTTATGCATCAGATACTGTTCTTCCTGTGGATTTTTATGACGTGAGATCTTGCCTTGTACTTGTAGATGTCAGCCATAGAAACAATGACAGAGAAACTGGAGAGTTTTGCAGCCATGAAGGCAGACAGCGGCGCTTCCCTGCAGCCCCTTCCACATCACCCCTTCAACTTCCGATCTCCGCCGCCCACGCTGTCCGACCCCATCCTGCGCAAGGGCAAGGAGCGTTACACCTGCAGGTAAGGGCCTGTGCACCCCCGGCTGTACCCCCGGCTCTCCCCTTGTTGCAGCAGCCCTGGGAGGATGCCACCACAGCCGGGATGCTGCACCAGGCACCGGCATGCAACATCTCTATGTCTCGGCAAGGGTGGGAGTTAAAACAAGAAGCGGCAGAATTAGAACAGAGCTTTCTGATGACTAATTCGCTCTGAAATAGCTTGTTTTGTCTGGTAGAAAAATCAGCATCTTCTATTTTCTTTGTAATTTTGAATAACCTTGAGAGCAGATCTGGAGATTCTCAAGCAAACAGAATTTGCCAAGCCAAGTCTCCTGTGCGTGGTAGCAAACGCCCCGGTTCTCAGTGCGAGTGCAACCTCAGCTGTGTCCAGTCCCAGCTATGCAAAATAATGGAATTTAAAAACCAGCATACAGTAAACAGCTTTTTCAAACACAACTGTATCCACATCGATACTTACATATCCACTGCAGCTCTAAGAGCTCGTGTTGGAGCAGATCACTGGGGAATAAAAACCTTTATCTGCTTGCACAGTTACCTGCAGCTGCTAGAGGTGGCTCCCACTGCATTTTTCTTGGGTGCAGTAAGGGGGTACGTATTTTGTTTGATGGATCTCTTATGTTCAATTTGCCACAAAAGCTGTGGATTCAAATTCATTGGATAGTTAGAAATTTGAGGTTTCTACCTGCAATAGGAACTAAGCACGTTTAGATATGCACTCACAAGGTAACATTTGGATTTTTATTATTGATGAACGCCCACCTTAACCGTTCATCTTCAGGACATCTGAAGGTGCTGAATGTCTCTGAAATTAAGAAAGTCTGCTCATGCATTCCTTCTGTAACAGTAAGCATCAGCTTTTAGAGTCACAGACTGTAACCCTTCATCCTTAATATTTTATTTCCCGATTATTATTATTATTTATAGCTCCCTTCCTTTTGAGTTTACTGTGAATCAGATTTATTGTGGAATGCAGTTCATTCTCTTTATTTCATTTCATATTGCTGCATTTCCTTATTCTAAGCAGGCAGTCAGACTCGCAGCAGCATACCCCAGTAACAGAAACACAGTGCTGCAGCGTTTAACTAGAAGAAAATTCTGTGAATTCCGGGAAGGACGATCAGGATTATGTATGCTAAGCTACTAAACAGGGCTGTGAAGGAGATCCATAAAAATCTCAAGCGACAAACAATATGAAATGGCAGTGACTAAAGAATCTTGGTCATGGTGGTACGGAGTGCAGTGCCTGGGTGGCAGGTGCAGACAAGCAGGAGGTTCTGTCGCACGACACACAGTTCAGTGGAGGAACTCATGGCCATAGGAGGCTGTGGATGTCCAACGCGTATGTGCGTTCAAAAAGCTTTTAGGAAAATAGATGGAAGAAACTCAGCAAAAGGGTATCATTGAGAACGGGTCTCTTCAACCATAGGCTCAGGAGGATCTTCAACTTCAGATGGAAGCTGGGAGAGTATCCTGGGGATGGGTTGCTGTGCTCCGATGCACTGGCCCAGGCCTCCAAGACGAGCTGCTCTGTCAGCCAGCATTTGGCTCTGGCTGTTCCAATGGGATTTTTTCTTTTTTCCTGCCCTTCCCAGTGATGCAGCATGGTCAACTGTTGTGCTGTGTCTGGGATGGGGATGGGTTGCACCAGTTCTCTCACCACTGAGAATCCTGTTGTTCTGGGGTGGGTGTTGCTCTGTTAGTTGTCACCTCCCCATCTTCCTCCCCCAGTACATCGGTGCTGAGAGTCTCTAGGGAATAAAGGGATTTTCAGGGATTTCCCAGTGTTGGGAGCGGTATGACATGCGCGAGGTCGATGGTAGCTGCTGATAGAGTGTTTGTAAGTGACCTGGTGTGGCAGGCCTTTCATGCACTGATGGTGACTTTGCCTTTCACTCTCTAGGTACTGTGGTAAGATCTTCCCGCGCTCAGCAAACCTGACAAGGCATCTGCGGACACACACTGGAGAACAGCCCTACAGGTGATGTTGCCCCCCAGACAAAACCCCTTTCCCAACACACTCCTCATTCACCACTCTGTTATTTTTTCTGCTTTCTATAAACCTGTGCCAACATAATACCGTGGCCCCATAGCATTACATATAGTGATTCATAGGATTGTATATTATGTGTACCAGCCAAAAATAATCAGGCTTGGCAGCTTGAAGATAGACACTTAACTTATATTTAGATGTATGCTGGCAAATGAGTGGTCTGATTTGCAGTGTTGTTTAACACTCACATTAACCATTCATCTCAAGGACAGCTGGAGGTGCTGAATGTCTCTGAAAATCGGGCTGTTTTGAAGGGCTTGCCAGTAAGTTAACTGCCGGCTCTAGGTAGATTTTAATTCTGTTTTTTTTTTCCTAATGCATATCAGAGGTGCCTGGAGTGGTGGATCAAAATGTGAAAGAGAAGCCCTGTAGTGTTGTCTGCTTTTAAAATCCCAGTTTGGAGTTTCCACCTATAATTGGTAAAGTTTAAAAAGAGTGCTGAGAGCGGGGAGAGCCGCGTGCTGTTTCACACGTTCAATGGGTGTTTAAGGGAGAAGGCTGAACGACTGTTTCTGCCAGTTTGTGGGGCAAGGTGATGTGATTTTTATGCTTGAGTTTGCGTGGTGTCTATGCAAAAGGGTGCTTTGCAAAACTGCAAAAAAACCCCTCCATCCCGGGCCAGCACCCTGCGGGCGGGCATGATGCTCCAGCCTGGGCACACGCAGGTTCTGCTTCTCATAAAGGGGCTCCTGTTTAAGTGAGTGTTTTAAATTTGACTCAAACTCACAAGAAGGTACATGCAAGCGTGTATGTGTGTGTAGGTATATAAAGGAATATTTCTCATGGAAGACAGAGTTGGATTTTTTTCCCCCAGTGTTTTCTCCTGGTGTTTTGCAGTCCGTTTCAAAAAACTTTGGCAAAAAAAGCATGCTTCGATTGTTTTCTTGTTAGAATAGGTACCTATATGAGCAAAACGGAATGAGTGATGACTTGAGAGCTCGCTGAAAATCAAGCACTGTGTTTTCCATAACGTGAGTAAGTGTTTTGCGCATTGTCAAACAATAGTAACAATTCAGTTAGTTTCATTTTTGGTAGCTGATACTATGGTATTTCCATACACAGTCATAAGTTCACAACAAAGCTAATGTAATAGTTATTATATAAAGAGAAACACAAACAAATTTATGAGCAGCAAAAGGCCATGTGGTCAAATACATCAAATTTTTATGCTTAGTTTAACTTAAGAAGCTACTCTCTCGCACATTGTAATCGCTGGTGCATACAGAGTCAAATTTTTTTTCCATACAGAGGCATGCAGAATTTTGAGTGTAGACATTAGGTATATTAAAAATAAAAAAAACCCCAACTCTCCAAAGCAGACATATATTTTGGAACCATTCCCCGTTCTGATTTTTTCAGTTGCATTACTTGATACGCCTTGAATGAATAGTGTGTACTCACTATACACCCCTGTCTGACTAAAATGCTTGCTCCCGATTATTCAGAGATTGTTAGTTCAATTTTCTTCCAAAAAAGGAGACTTGCAACTTAACAAAGGTTAGGAAAATAAAGATTTATTTGATCTGGTCTTCTCCCATAAAATGGCCTGTGTGGGTTTTTTTGTAACAGGGTTTTGACTTCTGGACAATGTTGCATTATAATAGCACTCCTGAGAGTTAGTGCTGCGTTTACAGAAGAGCTTAATTATCGTTTACAGAAGAGCTTAATTATCATTGCTTTTCTTTTGCTCTCAGAGAACTGAGATTTCCAACTTTTGCAGCAGTAATTGTTTGGAAAGCTTGGGTCTTTTTTAAGTGCCGACTTTTTGCAGGTAAAAGGAGGTGGCTGACTTCTCAGTGTTTAACTGATGCCTTTCTCATAACTTTTCATTGGTTAACTGTTTTTTCTTTTGACTCTGTCAGTGTTATATAGTAATCCAAATATGACTTAACGTGTTCTTAAAGCTAAAATAAACTGACCAAATGTCCAAGTGTAGACCAGGGAATGGGCAGGCCAGAAAATCAGGTGTTTTGGTTGTGATTCCTGCTTGTCATTGATATGTGGTGTGTTTTTTACCAAGTCACTTAAACTTCCTAGGTGCCTATTTACTGCTGTATAAAGGAGGAATTAATAGCACATGAGCAATAAGGAGGCAAAATAATTCTTTTTGTAAAGGGAAAGTGCTACGTGAAGAGTAAGAAATACCTGTGATGCCCTTCACTTCCTAAAAATCAACCGATTCCTGAAAAGACTCAGACAATATGCCCTAGGGTGAAATTCGGCATGCTTCTTTTCATTCCTTTTTCCCACACTACATCCAAAATTCCGTAGTATGTATTTCAAAACCCAGTGGTACAAAGGACTATCGACCTTAACTGTTTCTTTCAGAGAAATGCAAAAGAAACATTGGGCTTGTAAAACCACATCAGGCTTACCTGGAAACTCAGGTCATAAACCCCAGGGCTTTGCTGTCGGTCTGAGCTTACCGGGCAAAGGCCAGAAGGGGCAGATTTTGGGGAAGCTCCTTGTGACCCAAAGGGTGCATCGTTGTGGTGGGTTTGCTTCTTAGTTTTGATTTCACTCCCTGGAATCACAGAATCACATAAGCTGCATCAAACCTGGACTGAGGACAACTAAAAGCTGCTTGATTCAGCAAGACTTTATTTTCTTCTCTTAAATGTCTGTTCCCTCCAGGATGCCTTCTAATTGATTCTTGAATTACACCCAGTCCTGAAGCACTGCCTGTAAGGCTGTGATTCCTCCTATAAAGATGTGCTTCCTGACGTCTGTTTTGAATTTGTTTTTCTTTAATTTCCTTGTAGGCCCCCATGTCCTGTTACCTGCATTAAGTTGAAACTAACAACTAAAGCTGATGTCTACCAGGTCATTTAAGATTGCATATAGCTCACTAAGTACCTCTTCTCTCTCGTTTTCTCTTTTTAAAAATGTAGCCTGAATTCATCCCTGGCATAAATGTGCTTGAGGTTAAGGAGTTACTCAGAAGGAGATTAGCTGTCCATGTGGTTTGTGCTTTGTTCCTGCAATTTGGTCTTTACAGCTCACATTGATCATCAAATAAGGGTAAAATTTTGCAAGTGCTGTTATGCTGTTGGAACTCTACAAAGCCTGTTATCAAATGCCTGACTGTCGCACGTGGAGTGTTCCCAAACCGTGTAGTCACACAGTGATTAGCTACGTGACTCGTTCTTACGTTACTGGGTCTTGCCGCCTGTTTTTCCCCGCTGGTGGTGTTATCCCAGGTACCCGCGCTCCTCGGGGCCCGAGGGATGCTGGCCCTTCCTCAGCTTTGGCTCCTTCTTCCCTTTTGTTCACTCCTACTTTCTGTTTTTTTAGCCCATTGGTGTGTTACTTTAAACTGATAAGGAAAAAAACTTTACTAGCATTTTGTCAGCCTGTTTACAAAGCAAATACCGCTGCTTTTGAATTTTATTCTTCTCCTGCCTCTGCGTTCACCCCTTCCCTGAATTGAAGCTGGTTCCTCTGTCTGGGTCATTTATTTAGATTAAAACCAGCAGAGATCCAAATACCGACCCCTCTGGGACCACAAATAATACAGTACGTCTCCCTCATCCCTTTGCTTTCAGACATTAGCTATTGCTCCTTTCCAATGCCCCTCTGTTTTCTATTTTTTTAACAAGCTCTTTATCCTTTCTCCGTACCCTACCCTGCATCCACATAGCTCATCGTTAGAGCAAGGACCTGTCAGGGGAAACTTTTCAAAGACTTCCTGAACATCTAAATAAATGGACATACCGGAGGCCCAATCGTTCTTGCCTTGCGCAGGCGAGCGCTGCCTTTGAAGTCCCTGGGGCTGCTGGTGTGAGTAATGCAGGAGCCCCGGCGCGGGGCACCGCAGGCACGGCGGCATGGCATGGCACAGCATGGCACAGCAGAGCCTGGTGCTGCCAGGCATTAGGCAAACACCAGCAACGCAGCAGTGCCCAGCTGGGAAGGGCACGGAGCATGGGGACAGGCAGGGAGCAAAGCCCTTGGGCATCAGCAGGGGCGAGGAGGGGGCGGCTGATCCAGCACCGGCAGAACTGGGCTGGGCAAAACTGCGTGTGGAAATCCCGTGGGGTAACAGGGGTTCTGGCTGGTTTGGACACCGCAGTTTTCTGAAGCGCTGAACAGTAGGAGCTGCCGAAGCCTGGCAGCTCCTGAGAGCAAATCCTGCAGTGGCTAACGGAGAGGAGGAGAGCAAGAGCTGGAAATCTGTGCGTGATCAACCCTCTGTGTATAAACCGTGCTTGTTCTTGCTGGTGTTCAAATAATGCCTTGCTTTCCTTAAACAAGTTTTTTTTGAGAAACCTTGGGTTTTGGTTTCAAGGTTTTTGAGAAAATGAAAAACTTTTGAAGTCTGAGAAAACTGTGGCTTAAAAAGAGATTTTACTTTCTTCCTAGGTTAATGATAATAAAGGTTCATTATTTGAAAGCTCTTTATCCTTTTTGGTGATTTAACGGTAGGAAATTTGGAGGTGGACATGGAATCCATAAACATTCAGCGAGAGAGAGTGTTTCATAAATGTATCTCTGCTATTTCCAAAAATAATATCAATTTCTTTTTAGAGACCAAATAAAAATCACAGCTGTGGCACATCTGGAAATTATGTGTGTGTTTCACAGCATAGATTTTTTTACACTCGCACCTCCTTCCCGCATTTGAACCTGTTGTGTTTGTAGGGTGTCCGTAGGGTCAAGGCAAATCCCGTCTCATACTGGAGGGATGGAGCAGAAGGTGGGGAAGGGCTGGGTGCCCTCCTCGTGTAGGGAACTAACGCCGTTCCCAAAATGTGCCCATGTGCATCGCCAGCTTCTTGCCTGATCAAATAGTGGCTCAGCCCAGCGGGGAAAATTTTGCTCTCGGTTCGAGGAGCGCAGAGCAGTTCTGCTAAAGCAAGCGGGTTTGTTCTGGAATTACGAGGGCTTTAAGGACAGGTTTTATTTGGTGCCGTAAGTGTCCAGGATTTGCAGAGGTCTGTAGCGGGGAAGGGATTCTACTTCTCATGGGGTTTGGAAGTAGAGCCATGAGGAGAGCAGCTTTGTTGAGCTACAAATGACGTATTTCAAGGGAGAGCTAATGAGGGGTTCAGGCGGATTCCAAGAGGAATTAGGTTTTCTGTAGCGTTAGCGCTGGAACTCTCCACCGCGGCTCAAAGCTGCCCTCTTCAGTACATGGCCTGCCTTCCTGCTCTGCTGGGGGGGGCACTTCACCAAGCACCACGGTTTAGCAAAGCCTTGTTGTTATTTGGAGGGAGTCTGGATCCAGAGAGGGGGGTGGCAACTCGGAACAAGCTTCCAACGCATCTACCACGGGTCCTGCAGAGGTTCGTTTCAAAGAGGAAACATTTCTTTACTCAGCCAGTTTCCCTAAACATTCTGGCTTGGCTTCTTAGATTCCGCATTTTTTTCATCGTAAACCAGATATTTACTCCATAGGAGTAAATCTTACCCTGTTTGGAAACTCCAGTGTATTTCTTGGGAGCTATTGTACTATCATAATAATCATAATTACCTTTAAAGTCATGCTGTACTGCCTGCATCCTGAGTACAACAAGGAATTTCACAAAGTCTGGAATCTTCTGTATGTCCAGATTACTGGGTCGTGTAGAGATACACTAGCTAAGAGCTATTTTGTACATTTACCCTCCCGTCTTTCTTCTCTTTCTGTCTCCTTTTTCCTCCCTCCACAGCCATATTTCACCTGCTTCCCCTACAAAATGAGAAGGGTGGAAGAAATAAATTCACCTTTCTTATTTTCACATTCACGTGTGGAAAAGTAATTATTTTGTTTGAAATTCTTATTTGTTTGGATGACTCACTTCTTAATTAATCCTAATCCTTTTTTTTGTGCTCCTTGAGTAACAATAATATCAGATTTGTCTGGAATGATTAATGCCTCGTGCTTCCCAGGTCCTCAGCTGAGTAAAGATTTATAGACCAACGTTTTCTGGTTTTCTGATAGTCAGATTTTTCTTTTGCATTTTTTTTTCCCCTCACGTTGCACTCTTTGGCATTTGCTTCTATTTTTCAGGTGTAAATACTGTGACAGGTCATTCAGCATTTCCTCCAACCTCCAGCGGCACGTTCGAAACATCCATAACAAGGAGAAGCCATTCAAATGTCACCTGTGTAACCGATGCTTTGGGCAGCAGACCAACTTGGACCGACATCTTAAGAAACACGAACACGAGAATGTTCCAGGTAGGAAAGGACATGGCTGGGTGGTTCTCTTGCAGCACTGGAGAGAGAAGACACCGTGGTCTGGTCTCTCTGGTCCTTGGGAAACCTTTCTGGAAAGCAGTTTCTTAAGGCTGAATGTCATTAGGTAGAAAAAAGCCAAACACCAGCTCCTTGTGCGTCCTGAGACACGTTTATCTGCGATGCCTGATTGTAATGTGCACACAGTCATGCACGGTGCTCCGCGCTGCCAAGCTCTTGTCAGGTATTACTTACACGTGCCCTTTTGCAATCCATAAAATAGCAGTCGTGATGCTCGCTTCCTGGGGACTCTGTCCAGGGAGCATAACCTCACCTTGTGAGACCTCCTGGTACAATGCTGATGTGGACATGTCAAGCTCTACCAATCTACCAAGAGTTTTCATCCCGAAATGCCTTTGTAGGTACGTGTGAAGCTCAGGAAGATAAATTAGCTTTGCCTTAAAATAAAAACTGAAGGAAGACATTCCTGTGCTGAATCCTACTAAGTGATTTCCCAGCCTAGGAAAAAAAAAAAGTATATACGGAAGAGTTACAGGCAAACACTTTTGCAATGGACAGTGGTTCTTAAATTGTATATAGCATCTGTAAGTGCTGCATCACCATATTTCTCTCTGTAGTTCAAGTCTGGAAAACACAAGCTTTATTTGGCTGCTTTGGCCCATGAGATTTCTCTTAAATGTTAAATCATTAATATATAGTGAGGGGATTGTTGCGTAACATTCGTCTTTGATTTTTCCTCTAAACAATAGCTTTGACAGTATCTGATAGTTTCTCCTGTTCTCTTTTCTTGTTTCCCTCACTCAGTGAGCCAGCACTCCGGAGTCATTACGAACCACCTTGGGACCAGTGCCTCTTCCCCCAACTCGGAATCAGACAACCATGCACTTTTAGATGAAAAAGAGGATTCGTATTTCTCTGAAATCAGAAATTTTATTGCAAATAGTGAGATGAACCAAGCATCAACTTTAGCAGATAAAAGGTAGACAAGCAAATAAAATTACCTGGTGACATGTGTTGTTAACGTGGTTGAGAGACCAGTCAGCCTCTGCCCTGCAGCACTTGGTTTAAAATGCACAAAAGAGAGAAGTGTAACAGTTTGGAAGGAAAACGCGTTCAGCTTCAAGCTCTAAGCCCAGTGTTGTCTTTTCAGCCAGCGACTGAAGGTAGGAGGGCTGACACCAGGGAGCCGCTGACGGTCGGACCATGGCTGCAGCTGGTGGGGCACATTTCAGGAGCAGCTGCACTAGAAGGCAGGGCGGCCCACGGCTGCTGTTGGCTCCTGTTGGCTCCAGCGCAATAGTTGTGCGAAAATACAATTTGTTCTCTAGATAAAAATGTCATTATTGAACCGTTTCCTTCTGCCATGAAGCCACATGGCCTGTTCCCTCACTGCTCAGAGTGCCGACTAAGGGAACCAGAGGCACCTGCCTTACTAGTCTGTTAGTTCATTTCAAATTATCCTTATTTTGACAGAGTGATATTTCACCTGCTGCTATCCTGATTTCCCAAATAGCTATTTAATCCCAACGCTAAGATTTAAGTCCAAAATGCAAGTATGAGAAATCCACATGGCGGTGTGACCCACCTAAAGAACAGCAAGTCGTGTGAAACATGCTGACCTAAAGTTTCTGGTGCAGATGTTAATCATAACTTTAGGTCACTTGGTGGCATCCTCTTGGTTCCAAGTCCGTGGCGCTGGCGATCCCACTCTTGTTCTCTTGGTCAAACTGCCGGTGTTGTGTGCTCCGCTGGGTCCACGTGGGCATGAATAACAAAAATAATAGGAGAGAGGATTTAGGCTGGCTGTTGGATTGCACCATGAGAAAGCTTCCTCCTCATGGTTGCTCGAAGGCAGATTGTTAGAATACAATAGGACAGAGAAGGAGGAAAGTCACTTGTCCCACAGATGTCATATTTCAAGAGATGGAAAGCTATCATTTAAATCCAGATCAGACAAAATTCTAGTTTGAAAAGCCTTGGAGTTGGTATGTACTTGACAAGCGTATTAGCCCTCAAGACATGGTGGAAGGCTGACTTTTAAATGCCTGAAACATGTCTGTTTTCCTTTTCCTTGCTGTTTAAATAATATGCATATGTACATAAATATGTCTCTATATTCATACACGTGCATAAAATTCTCAAAGTCTTAACATCACAGCGAAAATGCCTGACTTATGCACTTGGCATCTTTTTTTTTTTCTTCTTTTCTTTCTTCTGCCCCCACCCTCGACGAAATATTTCAGGCCAGAAATCCAGGATATTGATGGCAATTCCCAGTGTCATGGATTAGCAAATGAGAAAACAGAAGATGTGGATGATGAAGATGAAGAACTGGAAGAGGAAGATGATGACAGCCTGACAGGGAAGTCACAGGATGAAACGGTATCACCCACCGCAGAGCCCCGAGGAGCATTTGAGGATGAAGAAGATGAAGAGCCCACATCTCTCACCATGAGCTTTGACCACACCCGAAGGTGAGGTGGGCTATTCCCTTCGAGAAGTCACACGGGGCTCAGACTTCTGGCCCTGTGTCAGTGGTAGATTGTGAGTGCTTTTGTTTTATTTTTCAAGCCATGTATCATACCTCCAGTTTGATTTAAGCATTCACTTGAGAGATTCCATTTTCACCATGGTGGGGGACATGAAACAAGTGGACTGCAAGGAGGATCTGTGCTGAGGTGTCTATCCAAGACTTAAGAAGTTAGTTCCACACAGAAAACAGCATTTTCATGGTACCACAGTTCAGCAAATAATGTCTTTCTCGCTAAAACACTGGTCAGGGCAAAGGAAGAGGCATACGTGTTGTGCTGCTCTGGCCATTTTAGTTGTAGCAAAATGTGGTTGACTTCAAGTGGAGTTCTCAGAGCTCGGGGAAAAAGTGAAGCCTTTTTTTCCCAAGGTCAAGCCATGCCTAGATGCCTTTAAAATTGAAGTTTGTTGCACATAGTGTAGGCTTAGCTTGCTTTCTGCCTCGGTCTGCCTCCAGTTTCCCCGCTGGTATTCGTAACAAACGTCCCGTGATGCAAAGTAGTATCTATCTTGATTTCAGCGCATCACTATTTTAAGAAAATTCAGCAGTGTTCTTCAGGCACTGGTCCAGTGTCAAACATTTCAAGGAGTGGGCAGCAATTGGACATCTCCACACAGAAGACCAAAGTGAATCGTAGCCACGCTGAACGACAGATCTCTATAGCACTAGTGCTTGTCTGTGCATAGTCATGCTCTCCACTTTTTCTTTGCTCCTTGCATTTCGTGTCATTTTGGTGTTTGTCCGTGTCAGTTCACGCATGTGGCTTGTGAGACCCCCATGTATGTGCATGCAGGCACTGGGTTAGCAGCACTCACATTGGCTAGATGTGAACGGTGAGATGAGCTAACAACAGGTCAACCCCTTCCCCTGGTCATTGGTACAGGTGTATTGAGGAGGACGAAGCCGGCTTGTTAGATTTGGAGCAGATGCCGAATTTTGGGAAGGGGCTGGATCTTCGCAAAGCAGCCGAGGAAGCATTTGAAGTTAAAGATGTGTTTAATTCCACCTTAGACTCTGAGACAATAAAACAGACTCTGTACAGGCAGGCTAAAAACCAGGTAGGTATATGACAGACCATTTTATCTAGCTTGCCGCCGGCACGTACGGTAGGGTTAGCAGGCAGCTGGCCTCCTTTAGCTAAGGTTTATTTTCCTCTTCCAGTGAGCAGGAATTCTAACTGTAATGTGTGAATTGTGTGTGAGCTGTGTCTTGTTGCAATTACACTGAAATAGAGGAGAAACAGAGTGGGCATCGGTTTTAGGTCACCAGATGAATTTATCATTTAGCCTGTGCTGTGGGAACATGCTTATCTAGAAAGATAGAGGCATCTGTCTGTTTTTCTCTGTCTGTATAAATGTTTTTATAACTTATCATTTATTTACACTTTGGGATGGGTCTTTAGTTGGTATATACTAAGAAAGCATCCTTGGGTTTGATTATCAAAGGTGCAATAGGCAACAAGATTTCCAGGACGTGCAATCCAGCAAGTCTAGAGGACTTCCTCACTTACCTCCCTGATTTCTAAAAGCAAACCTTAAAATAGAAATCTGCCCTGTGAGCTAGGCCAGTTCAGACCCACCAAGAAACCTCAGAATGACGTCTTGGCACGTGTTGGAGTTCTGAGAAAAATCTGGGGATATGGGGCAGATCCGTTTGTGCTTTCTGCTTTGTCATTAAACCAAAATACTCAGTCAAGTTTTATGAAGTTCACGTCTTGATCCCTACAAAAGGATTCTCACAAAAGAACCAGTCAGTGAAGTTCCACCACCGGACTGGACTGGAGAGAGCATACCCACCCCTTTGGGGGGGTGAGTGTAGCTGTTGCCTTGGAATCCCTTTCTAACCTTCCAGCAACAGAATTTGTCATGAAATCTATTCTCAATGTCCAGCAAAGCAGTAGCTTAGTGCAGTTGCCAAGCAGAACATGATTTTTGATTTATGGTCACCCAAAATTATGAAATTCTTGTCCTTCTTCACAGTAGGCGCTAGTGCTGAAGCTGGGGAAGGGCTGCTTGAGGCTAGGACACAGCTTGCCTCTGGGTGAAATGAATTTAAACACAAGCTGCTTGCCTGACTCTTCCATGTGTCCTGTTACTAATATGCCAAACGTGCTAACGACTCAGGAACAGCTCACTCTTTTAAAATTTACACTGCACTACATCCAGCCTGTGCTTGGATGGGGGGATATTTTGTTTTTTTGAATGGATTTTGTAGTGTATGATACGCAGGACTGGTTACACTGGAATCGCAAGAAGTGAATCACTCGAACCATCTCTCATGCAGAAAATGTAACGGTAAAACCCAAGATGTGCGTGAGCAGCACGGTCCTTTGTTGCTCTTTCTTTTAAGCAATTTTAGAAGCGTGCATGTCCGTAACACTACCAAGCTGTACTCTCCCAGCACTCACCTACAGCACCTGAATGTGTTGCCTTGACAAGTAGAACTGACTCTCAGCTTTTACGAGGGGAGGCTGAAGTCGGGTAACTGGTTCGTATGGTCACTGTTACAGTTGCATTACTCAGGGTCCTGCTGTACTGAGCGTCGTACTGATGTCCCAGATAATGTATGGTCTTTGTCTTCTGTCCTGCAAAGGGTTGTGTGCGGCTGGGGGCAACCTCAGTAACCTCAGTGTGAAGGAGAGGGCTACACAGCCACCAGTTCAGTGCCAAGTAGGAGTGTGCGTTGCACCAGCTGATGTAGGCAAGGGAGGCTGGGGACAAGGTCCTCCTGTGTTCCAGGTTGTGGGTGGCGGTGACATTGCCTTACACCTCCAGTATGTGAGATTGTCGTCTCCCTAAGCCTTCACATCACTTGTGTGGGCTCTGAAAGGATGCGCAGCTGTATGAGACAAGTAGTCCTGGGAGAGGGAGAGCATCCAGATTACAAAGAAACAAGCAGATTGTTATAGAGAAAGCAGAAGCCTCAATGCATTTTTCTAAGCAGACACTTTTAACCGTTTCACCGCAGCAGTAAATCTACCCTGACAAGGACATACGGACACAGCGGTAATGCCAGTGAGCATTTCATGCCTGTATTCCTGAACATACGTGCAGGTTTCTGCAGGCAGCGGTGGGCACCTCCAAGCAGTGAGTCACAACAAGTAGCCCGCTGCCCATCGGGTTCCAGCTGATGAGGGTATGGCTGCGCCACTGCTGGGGCCCCTGCCTCGCTTAGCCACTTGCTTGTCTGTAGGTGTACTTTTTTGTGAACAAAACAAAATAATTGGCATTCTGCTGGTAGCTGCTTTCCCCTGAGAGCAGAGCCTAGACTCAGGTGTGGGGTTTGTGGCCGAGTGCAGAGCCGGCACAGAATGGATTTGGTCCTTTAAAAGCTGGTGGGAATGATGGCCTCTCCTGACTAACCCTACAGCTGCCTATACACTGGCAGATCTGCATAGCTGGAGTGATGGGTATCATCCTGGTGTATGGATATAAATTGAGACCTACTGGCAAGGTTCTTTGCCGGGGCCCAGGGGTGCTGGCTGGCCTACATGTCCTGTGTGGTTAGATGGTGCTGTGCTTTGGAGGGTTTGTTATAGCCTGTCCTGTGTGTGTATTCACACGTGTCCTCTGCATTGCTCTTCTCTCCTCCAGGCTTATGCAATGATGCTGTCCCTGTCTGAGAACGCTCCCCTCCACGCGTCCTCCCAGAACTCTCTGGGTGCTTGGTTGGACATGGCAGGAGCAGCTTCAGAGTCGGGGACCTTTAACCCCATCAACCACCTCTGAGAGGTCAACAAGGCACTGGCCAGAGTCCAAGCGAGGAGGCGGTGGTGCTGCAATTATCCTAGCAAAAAATCCTAGCAAGCAGAAGATGGATGAGAGGGCCTCAGGGAGTCGTCTGGACTTTTGGCTGAGAAGGAAACCTGTTGCATCTGACCTACAAGTCCTGCATTTTTATCTATCCGGAGTTTTCATTTCTAATTTATCAGAACGGACGTCTCCAAAACTGGATAACCCTGATGCAGCCCTAGGATTTCACAGTCTATAGGAATAGCATGAGCAAGACACGAATTGCAACAGTGCAATCAAATATTGGCCCCTCTAATGTTACAAACCAGTTTCACTGAGCCAGTAAAGCCTGCGTATCAATGAAAGCTTGAAACCATTCGGTAGCATTTCCTTTCAATTCAGCTGAACAGCGAAGCAAGAAGGAAAGGGAGCCAGGTGACCTATCCCTGGTGCAATTCTGACACAGCCACTGAAGAGTTATACCAGGGAAGGGTAAATTCAACCCATTTAATTGACGCCCAAAAGCCTTTGAAATTCTGTGCTCTCACAGAAATTCCGTCCTATCCTTTGTTCCCCACAAAACATACCAGCACAGTGCAAAGCTGCTGGAATGCGAGCCCACGATCCACCACGTGCAGTGTCCTGGTTGAGGAATCTTCAGCCCAGAGCATTGCTGAGGTTGGGGTTATCAAGGTGTCATGCAAATACGTGGCTCACGCGCATCGGCTGTGCCCTGAACACCCTTCTGTCTCCACCAACACTGCAAGGTTGCGAGAGCTTTCGATCTCTGCTGCTGCCCGTGAGTCCAAGCTGCTGCTTGGACTTGAAGCATCGGGAGTGTTTCAGAAAACGCCATGCTCAGCGAGTCTGTGGGGTGGGAGGACGGGGGGCTGTGGCACTGCCCTGTGCTGGCCTGGCTGCCCCCAACTGAGCTGCTGAAAACACTCAGAATTTCCCAGGCAGAGAGGTCCCGGGCTGAACCCCCACCTGGAGCGGGGAGCTGTGCAAGAAAGCGTGGGAGGTGGCGAGTCTCGCTTTATGAAGGGCAATTGGGACACATCTTCTAGTTTATCTCCCAGGGTTTTGTTTAGAGTGACATCCTTTCAGTGTTGATAGTATCCGGGAATTGTGGCAGAAATTTTTGACTCGTGCAGTTGTTTTAGTATGCTGGATGGTTGCTTATGCATCACACACTGCTACTTGGCCTATAATTTAAGTAGAAAGGTTAAAATTTCCTTGCTTGAGCAACCTCAGGGTTACAGCCCTCTATTCAAGCACATCACTAAGAATAGAATTGTCTCTCTGACTCTAAATTGCTCACAGGTGTTTTATGAGTGATTTTAAATCACTTCAAAGTCTCATCTTCGTTACTGATACAAAGCAGCCTCCAGAAATACTGTGATGTTGATGCTAGTCTACGTTGCGATTACAATCTGCTGTGGGAGCAGTGATTTGCAGGTAAAGCTGAATTATGGAATAATCAGGAAAGCAATTAGACCTTGCAAAGGGTACCGTCAGCTACGCAGATCAAGTTTAGAATGCGTGTCCTAAGAATTGTTGCATTACAGCATCTAAAAATTGGAAATGCTGAGGACTGGACTACTGCTACCACTGAGGGCAAGCACGTGCCTCTGCATCTCGCCCATTGCAGTTCTGCGTTGGCAGCTGCGGGGAGTCTGGGTGCTCTGGCAGGCTGGCTCTGTAAGGATTGCATCCAAAGCCAGTGAAGCCGAGAGGAGCTTTTCCCATTTACTTCAGCATATTTTAGTGCTGGGTCTGCTTCTGCGAAGTGCTTTGATCAGGTAATAACGCCTGCAGAACTGGGTTAATGGCTGATTTCAGAGAAGCAGCACGCAGCCGTCAGTGATCGCCTGTAAGTACTCGAGACGCGCAGCCGCTCTGCCTGCACGGGGTGGGAAAGGACGGATGGTGGCTCCTGTGTCATCCAGTGGGGAGAGACGCAATGGGGAAGCCTCACTCCAGCAAGCTAAAAGAAAGGAAACAGCTACCGGAATAAAGCGGAGGGTGTGTTAGGAACGATGCCGTGGCAATTCGCTCTGCGCCCCAGAGCGCACGTGAGGCTGTTTTCAGAGAGCCGGGAGCCTCCGGCTGTCCGCAGAGGAAAGCATCTAGGGTGGCTTTGGTACAGAAGGAACAAAAGGTATATTAGCAGCATCAGTGTATTTTCCAAGAAAATTTACCCTTCCTTTTTGGTTTTTGACAACATCCTGTGAAAGTGCCCAAGGCTCTGAGACCAACAGTCAGTGTAACCCGAACTGCTTCATATATTTGCACAAAGCTCTTGGGTAGGTCGGCCCGAGAGCTGCCAATGTCGAGAGAAGCCAGGCTCTGCGAGGGGCTGGGACGGCCCCGTCCCCGCACATCTGCCTCTGCTGCTGCCGCAGCACAGCCCTGCCCAGGCGCTTGGCCTTTAAATTATTCCCACGGGGGCCAACTGAAAATAATAAAAGAATTGTTTCTTTTCCTGATGGAATTTATTTTAATCTGTATATAACTTGTAATTTTTTGCTAATTCTTTTCTTATTTTATTTCTTCCTTAACAGTATTTTTTGCATTAGGTATCATTATTGTGAAGAAATAATGTTAATATAAGTACGTAGTGAAGGACCAAAATTGTGTAATTAAGGTTGTATGTTGTATGATTGATAACCAGGGAGTAGGAAGATGTTGTCCATGTGCCAAATGACCCTGACCAGCCCTGCTCTAGTCGCGCTGCCGATTCTCCAGACAATCATAGGGTTTGTTAGTTCGCCTTGACGTGACCGGTGCGTTAGACGAAGGTTTCTCTGTAGTTCCTCGGCCGCTTGGAAAGCAAACGCAGCCCCCACCCGAAAGCCAGCAGCCCCTCCCCGCGCGCCCGGCCACCGAGCACCGGCAGCCCGGCTCCGCAGGGCAAGCAGTGTGCCGGGACAGACCCGGGAGCCGGCGGGTGCAGCTGGGGGGCCGGCAAGTGATGCCACCGTGCCAGCAAGCCACACCACCATGCCAGCAAGCCATGCCACCGTGCCAGCAAGCGATGCCACTGTGCCAGTAAGCCATGCCACCATGCCATGTCTCACCCAGCAGCCCTTGCTGCCCACCGGCACTGAGGTGCAGAGCCGGGAGCTGGGTGACGTGGTGGCGCTCGCGGGTGCTGCCACCCCAGGAGGGAGCAGCCGACAGAGCCAGGGTGACCCCGCTGATGGGATGCAGCGTGTCGGAGTTGGCGGCAGCGCTGGGTCCACAGCAGACGTGCACTCCGCTGCAGCACCCCCATGCCCTGCCCTGGGAAGGCCACCGGCTTGCAAGCCCTGAGCTGCGCCAGCTGCTCTCCCCGTGCATGCCAAGGGACTCATCCAGTGAGCGCTGGTGGCACTGGGGCCCATTGCCACGGCCCACAGAAGCACTCGGCCCCGATGGGACTGTCTGGCCCTGCAGGATCCTGGACCCCACTCCAGGAGAGCACAGAAATGTAGCCCGGCCTTACACACGGGGATAGATGGGTCCTGTCCCGTTACAGCACGAAAGCCTGAGCTGCAGCTCCGTGGCTCCTGGTACCTGCCTGGAGGAAACCGTACATCTGAGCATCTTTCTGAAGGGACCGCAGCAGTGTCTGTCTTGATGGAGCAAGATCTGTGGGTAACAGTAAGTGTTTGCGTGCTCTGACCCGATGTTTTCTTCATCACTGAAGCAATCTTTGAAGAGGCTGGCATCACGCTGCTCAGCGTGAGGAGGGAACAGAGCAGCTGAAGGAGCAGCGATGAGCTGGGTTCCAAAATGTGGGCCAAGTACTAAGAAATGCAAATGTTACTGCGAGGATTTATTTGGGGTGTCTATGGTCTTCCCTTCGGTATCCCAGCCCTCCTGGCTGTCTCGTTGTTCCTTCAGAGGCTGAGTTTGCCAGCAGCTCCTCACGCTGCCTCAGCTTGCGCCGTTACTGCCCTGGGGCTCCCCAGGAGCAAGGGCATCTCCTGCTGCGTGCTGCTGCCCGGGGACAGGGAGGTCCAATCCAGACAGGGACTGAGGACATTAAAAATTAGTTCCTAAAATCATGAAATGATTTTTTTTTCATACTTCCTGATTAAGTTTTCTTCCTGTTTTCTTTAGCTAGTGTCTGTTTGTTGTAGGATCTCCCGACTCCTCTAATTTAGCACTGATTACAAGTTTTAATTTTTCCGCAGTTAAGATAAATAAACAGAAAGCCTCACTGAATCTCTGTTTATCTCGTAGCTTTCATTCAATTGCACTTGAAACGTGTTGCAGCTCATAGCAGATGTTTAGGTTTTGATTTGCTCTTGGAGCAATAGCAATCCCTTGTTTTGCAGGATGTTTCCCGAGAGGTGCGCGTGTTGCGGAAGGTTCTGTGCTTCCCAGCGGGGGTGGGGTGCAGGGGGCAGGCCCCTGGGCTTCGGTGGGATGTGGAGCTGCCGTGCTGGAGGCCATCCCACGCCGCTAACGCGTTGTGCCAGGGAGGTGTGACACAGCAAGGTGCGAGCCGCAGGGATGGCGATAAGATCTGCTGTTAGTTGGAAAGCCAGGGCACCGCTCGAGGTGTGATTTAACCCAAGAATATTTGCGTAGGATCTATTTATTAAAAGTGTTTTCACATCTCATAGCCATATTGCCACAACAGCGAGGAGGAGAGAAGGGGAGAAGCCCTGTGAATTTTTTGTGTCACCGGGTGAGGTGGATGCCACTGTCACTGGCTGGTCAGTGCTGCCGCAGGGACAGTGCTTCGAGCAGCATCCTTGCTTCTGAATGCGACTTCGACCCCAGATAAACCTTTCAGCTAGTTAGGGAGGAGAAAATCGGTCTGCTGTATGTGCTTTCCCTTTCTCTTGCCTGCTGGGATGCCGGCGGTCGGTACTGGTGTGAGTCACTGCCTGATGCAGGCAGCCGAAGGCGCAGCACGTGGTGTCGAGCGCGCGGGCGCACCGGGGTCTCCCACGGGATGTGCCAAGCAGCCGCGGGTCAGAAGCACCTGGTTTGCTCGTGGATGCACAGGGGTGTTCCTGCGGGGCATCTGGCTGCCTGGGCGCGTGCCTTTGTAACGCACCCCGTGCCGGCTGGGTGTGCGCGCCGCAGGTTGCAGCAGAAACGAGTAGGTGCGCACAGGGCTCCAGGGCGGCAGCCGAGCGCCGGCAACAAAGCCAAACCAAATGGGGTGAAACAGCAAAACACGAGCCAAGTTGGCTTGAATGCGTTCCAGGATGAAACACAAAGCTTGGTTTGTGTCTTGCTTAAAACAAACTAGTGGAAGCTTTCGATTTCTCCCTAACCAGCACTTAGACTTTCAACAGACGTTCTTGAAAACGGCTTCTTTTTCACTTCATCTGAAGCGTTTTGAAAAGCACTTGCACAATGACATGAACACGTTTGACTCTAAGCATCAAAGCACTGGATTGTGAGCCCACTCCCCTCGGCCGATTTCAATCTGCTGACTTACATTCGACTTTTACATGCTGTATTTTGTGTGTGTGTGTGTGGCGGGGGAAGGGGGAAAGCATCACGGTGTAGGAACCTGCCCGTTTCTGCCTGTTGGAAGATGGGCGGGGAGCGATGCGGTCCGCTCGATCAGTGCTGGTAACGTAAGGGCAAAACCCTCTGCTCCCAGACGATGGTCAGTAGTGCTTTCACAAAGCCATGACACTTTTTCTCTGTAGTGTTGAGTGATACTGTGACTAAAATGCTATTGAATGATTCCAAGATTATTTTTCTCTTTTCTTCTGTCATTACTTCTTGTTACCACTTTGGAAAAAGAATGAAAACGGAAAAAAAAGGCAGCTTTGATTTCCAAATGTGCAATTCACATGTGAACAAAGTAATTCTGAAAGTAATTCTCAATGTATTTTACGTTCTCGTTGCTCTCTTCAGAGCAAGAGATGTTTTGCCCTGATGTCATTTCCAGCCTGCAGAAGATGTAATTTAAAACATATATATATTGTGCTTGCAAGAATCATGAATCTGTGCATCCTATGTCATTCCTTTTCCCATTGTTACAATACAGATATGATTTAGGGTTTGGGTTTGGTTTTGTTTTGTTTTTTTCTTGCTTTAGAACTGTATAGTGTTTTTTAAAATCAATTGTAAATGTCTGGTTTTCATATGTTTAAAAAACATTGAGAAAGAGGATGGTGCTTGTTCCATATCATTCTTGATTGTATATTGCTTCTGTTATGTTTATAAGTAAACTGTGCATGACTTGTGTTTAGCAGTCATTATTGTGTCTGTTTGTGAAATTTTTATTAAAAAGAAAAAAATTCCGTAGATGCACTTATTGTATATGTGATTAGATTTTGCGTCCGAGGCTAGAAGCCTTGAACTGCCAAGGAAGGAAAAAAAAAAAAGTGTTGGCAGTTATTAATTAATATGAAATCGCTTTGTTGGGAGCATAATGAAATAAAAGATATGAAGTGTAGAAAATAATTAAAAAAAGCGATTTTACAAATTTCATTTTGATGCTTGTGATAAAAGACAAATGTACTTGTGTAGAGAAATTCCTTTAAAATAATGAATAGAAAAAGCTGATTTTGAGGTTAATGCTGTAGAATAGGAATGTATACCAAATGTAATCTTTCCAATGCTACAATGAATTTATACATGAGATTGATATGCAATAAACCTGTGTGCTTTTATAAGCCATGGTCCTGTGAGCTTTTTTTCTTGGAGGAGTGGTGGAGACGCAGCGGCATGCGCAGTGGGGGGGTGGGAGTGACTTGCTGGCTGTGCTAACGGGAGGCTGTGAAGGTGCAGCAGGGCCAAGCGAGCCCGGGAGCTGAAGGGGAACGTCACAGAAGGAGAACAGTACACAGGAGCAGCATGAGGGTGTTCGGGGAATTGAAGGGGAACATCACTGAGAACCCTGTACAGGAGCAGCGAGCTGGGTGTTTGACGGGAAGAAACAGTCTGATGAAGAATTGGATTTCCAAATCTTTATAGGCTGCAAAGATAACAGCTTTTACCCCTCTTCTTCCCAGGTGGCTTGTTCAGGTGGAGAAGGAAGCTGGTCCACCACCGCCTCGGCTGCTTGCCGTGCCGCGCATCCTCCCGGCGAGCCCGTGAGGCTCCATGGCACTTCCCACCCTCGCCCGTGGGTTTCGCTTGCCTGTTCTTTGGTCTTGCTCTGATGGGGGGGCTGGTTTCCAGGGAGGTGGGGGGGGTGAGCAGGGAGCCCTGGTGGGGCTGGCAGCACCTTCCTGTCCTCGTCCAAGGGCTACACGGGATGGCTGCCGGCGCTCGTGCCATCCAGAGCTGGCAGGAGGGTTCCACGGTGAAGAATATGGCATAACGCTGAGGAGCCCTCTCGCTTTGCTGTCGGGTACTTTATGTACTTGGCTTGTAAGACTTCAAAAGACCTTCAAGAAATGAAACAACAGACCCTGAAATGAAATGACGGACACCCCTCCTTGCTGCCGGGGCCCGGGAGGACCAGGCGGTGCTGCTGAGCCATGCCAGCATCCCGCTGGAGGGATGCGTTCTTCTCGCTGGGGAGCTTGTGTGGGGCAGAGTGAGGATGTTCTGGGGTGGGGGGACGGGCTGGGATGAAGCATTATCTGAAAACGTCAAGGATATTTCCTTTCACAACGATGAGCTGAGAGTTGGTGAACTATCTAGTGATAGCGGTCAGATGGTTCAGCAGGGGCCCTGGGAGCAGAAATGACTTGAAAGCAGGGTCTTTGCGCTAACACCGTGCATTACCGCACTGCTGAATGATCTCTGCTCAAAAAGTCATTCATCGGGAGCAAATGATGGCATCCCACATCCAGCATAATAGCCCTTCCCTGGAGTTTGCCGGGGAAGGTTTCAGTCTCAGCGGCTGAACTCTGGAGCAGAAACCCTCAGCCCCGCCGTGACGGCTGGCAGCCTTGCTCCTTATTAGCCCCGGAGCGAAGGGGGGAAAAAAATCTGTGGGATAAGAAAGCCCTGATAATAGAGGGATTGTCAGGCAGGCTGCGGCAAGAGGAGAACGGAGCCTTTTAAAAGGCTTTTGCTGACAAGTGGACTTTGTCATCCAGAAAGCACTTGAGCTTCACCACAGATCAGCGAGAAAAAGGCCCGTTTGTGGGGATGGGGAGAACCGGGGCGGGGGGCGGCAGAAGGTCAGGGAAGGGGCTGTTCCCAGGGAGCGCGCGGGAGCCGCTCGGGGCAGCGGGAACTGGGGCTGCCGGCGGCCCGGCCCGGCACGGCGACCTCCGGGCACGGCGACCTCCGAGCGCAGCCCCGAGCGCGGTCCCGAAGTGCATCCCCGGGCGCGCCCCCGCAGCAGCCCGCTCCCAGTCCGCTCCCGGTCCGCTCCCAGCCCGGGCCCGGCCCGCTCCCGGCCCGCTCCCGGCCCGCTCCAGTCCCTTCCCAGCCCGGGCCCGGCCCGGCGGGCTGAGGGCGCTGGGCCAGCGGCGGCGCCGTCCGGGCGAGCGAGCAGCCGCCCCTGCGGGAGCAGCGGGGGTGCCGGTGGCCCGACCGACCGGGGCCGGAGTGGGGGGTCTGTCACCCCCTGACACGGGGGAGGGGGATGCCCAAGAACGCTGTGACCTCAGTGACCTTGGGGACAGCCCGGGGCGCAGGGCGGCGCTGCGCAAGCCCCGACTCGGGGGACCGGCGACAAGCCCCGGCAGGTGGCCCGGGGGGGAGGGGGCTGCTCGCTCCCGCCGGCCCGGCAGGCCCCGGCACGGCGCGCAGGTCGAGCGCATCCTCCCGCCGAGCGGCACCGCCCCGCCCCGGGACCCTCCGCCCCCGCCCGGCCGAGGGGGCCGGGCCGCTGCCGGTCCCTCCCCGGGGCGGCCCCAGCCCGCCCCCGCCGCGGCCCGGCCGCCGCCGCGCTGGGCTCCGCGGGGCGCGGGTAGGTGCGGGGCGGGCGGCCGCCTCCCGCCGGGGGGTGCGGGCAGGGCCCGGCTGCCGCGCTGGGCCCCGGGGGGAGGCGGGTCCCGGCGCTGGGAGCAGCCGGGGGGGCTTCGGCCGCCCGCTGGGCCCGCCCGTCCCGGGGATCTCTGTGGCCGCAGCGGGCCGGGGCTGCCCCCCCGGCTGTGCCCCGCTGCCTGCGCGGGGCTGGGGGGCGCGGGAGTTACCGGGCCGAGGGGACCCCCTGCGCCCTGCACCCGTGATGCGGCAGGGGTGGGGGGGGCGAGGGGGAGCTCCCGTGGGTGGGGGAGTCCCGTGGCGGAGGGAGGGGTCTCACGGGGGAGGGGAGGTCCTCATGGGAGGTCCCATGGTGGGGGATTCCTGTGGGTAGGGGAGTCCCATGGGGGAGAGGGAGTCCCATGGCAGGGGGTCCCGTGGGGGGGGGGTCCCTTGGAGAGGGATCCCTATGGAGGGGGGGTCCCATGGGAGAAGAGAGGGTCCCATGATGGTGGACTCCCATGGCAGGGGGGCCCTATGGGAGGGGCTGTGTCCCTTGGAAGGGGATTCCCATGACGGGGGGGTCTCCCATGGGGGAAGAGGGGGGGTCCATGGTGGGGGATTCCCATGGCAGGGGGTCCCATGTCGCTGTGCAGTGCCGGAGGAGCTGGCAGCACGCAGCACCTTGGCTGCAGGCATGCCTGCTGCTGGTGCTGGGTGCTGGATGCTGGTGCTGGGTGCTGTGCCGAGGGCACACGTGGTCCTCAGCTCAGGGGTGACGAGCAGAAGGCAGTGCTCCTGAGGGGCTGTCGGGCAGCCCCCTGGCCAGGGGCACATGCCCCTGGGCCCAGGGCAGGGAAATGGGGGCACCTTGCCCTGGGGAGCTGCTGTCGGGGCTCTGGCGGGTCCCCCCCGGTGCAGGGCAGCACCTTCCTGCCGCAATTTCTGTCCCTGGTCTGTGGCCTTGGCGAGGGAGCGGCCAGAGGTGACGATGGCACGCAGCAAGGTTGTGGCTGAGAGCGATTAAACCAGGGGTTTTTCCTCAAATGGTGCAATGGGGTGGGCGGTGGGTGTGAGGGGCTGTGGGCTGTTTGCTCTGTGGGTGCTGGGTACGTGGTGTGGCACAGGAGGAGCTCGGTACGCTTCGCCTGGGGCGAGGAGCTGTGGGGACGGGAACGGTGCCTGTGGTGCTGTGCAGCCACCCCGGGGGGTCTGGGACAGGTACCAGTCCGCACGGCACGTCAGCCTGGGGGGGTGGAGGCCAGGAAGGTAAAGGGTGGCCCTGGTGACTTGGGTGGTAGCACCCCTAGTCCCTGAAGGGGGTTTCGAGGGGACATGGAGATGTGGCGGAGGAGGAGCAGGGCTCCAGGCCTGCCCTGGCTGCTTCCCAGTGCCTGGCCGCATCCTGCACTGCTCTGCCTGAAACTGGGCACGGGTGTCAGGAGCCACCAGCCCGGCTCTGAGGGATGCGCGGGCAGTGAGGGGGTGTCTGTATGGGCTCTGCCCGCCTGCAGCGCCTGGGGAGAGCGGAGCCTGGGTCCTGCACTGTCCAGGGGTTCCCCATGCGCATCGGTGCGTTGGCCGTGGCTGCAGAAATGCCCTCTGCCATGCTGGAAGAAGGTGCTCAGCCGTCTGTCTCTGTCTTATGCAGCTTTCTGGTTCACTGTGCCGCCACCATGTCTCAGAGCCCCCCTGGCAGCTTTGTGGACGACAAGACCTTTCTCCTGGAGTACCGATGCCACCCTGTGCGGCCGGAGCCCCCCAGCCCGACCTACCTCCCCAGGAGGCCCAGCTCCACCACGGTGCCCGAAGCCACCTCTCCCACCTCGGCCGAGCCCCACCGCATTGTCCTCAGCACGGACAGCCCGGCTGCGCTGAAGGTGGGAACCCAGCAGCTGATCCCCAAAAGCCTGGCTGTCTCCACCAAGACCAAGACCAACCCCTGCCGGCACCAGAGCCTCGGGGTGGCTGGGTCCAGCCGGGAGCCCCTGGGCCCCGACACGAAGCGGGTGTCCGTCCCCAGCCTCTCCCCGGAGGTGGAGGATGATGGTGGAGGGGGGCTGAAGCGCAACCTGAGGAACATGTCCTATCGCGCGGCCATGAAGGGCCTGGGCACGGAGCCGGAGCCGGTGGCCACCATCCCCTCGCTGAAACCCGTGTCGGAGGAGGGCAGCGCCCTGCCTGCCCGCAGCCCCGGCAGGAACAAGGTGGGTTTCTGCAGCCACTGTTGCCCACTTGCTCTGGGGTGGAGATGGAGCCCTGCTTTCCCTGGTGATGTGCTGCTGCTGGGGACCCGCAGAGCCCTTTTCCTGCAGCTCTTGTGGGTTACAGAGCTGCGTGAGCCCGGCGTGGAGCTGGCAGGGCTTGCCAAGCCTGCTGATGTGACTTGTGCCTTGGGAAGCGTGCATGGCCCCGCAGATGCTGTAGGTCCCCAGAGAGCCTGGAAAGAGCTGACATGGCTCTAGGGGGGGGAGACTGGCTGTGCCGGGGCCCCCGCTTGTCGGCAGGCAGCTGCGGGCATGTTTGCAGGGTGGGGCTGGCCGGGTGTGTGGCTCCGAGATGGCGGCTGGTTGTACATAAACATGGGTGAAGCCGGTCTGGGGAAAAGGAGACTCCAGTGCAGGCAAAGTCCAGGTGTGAGGCAGATAGATGTGAAAGGCAGCGGTGTAACTACAGAATGGCTTAGATGGTGACCCCGATAACGCAAGGTGAAAGCTGAGTCACTTTGGTAAGGCAAACAAAAGCTAAGAAAAATTGGGCTGAAAGAACGGGGTGGTATTTGCTGACTGGCTGCGCGGGTACCTTCCCTTCCCTGAAGGTGCTAAACGCTTCCCAGGGCCACAGAAATACAGTAACTGCGGTGTGTTCTCCTCTTCCTCTTGCAGAGAACCTTTGGGCGGAGGCGGGTGCAGAAGCGCGGTGGCTCGTTCAAGGACCGTGAGTGCTGCCTCCCGTCTTACCAAGAGCACCGGCTCTGGCGTCCCCCAGCCTCGCAGGGCACTTCTTGGGGATGTGAATCCCTAGAAGTCCCTTTGCCACGTGTGCTGCCGCTTGTCCCTGGCCTGGGGCCATTGCTCTTGCCTCTGTTTCCCCACCTGCAAGAGGAGCATTGCAGCCCTGCTTTCCCAGGGGCACGGTGATGCTCAGGCTGCGGCCGTGCTCGCTCCCGGCTTGGCTTGCTCTGGGCAGACGGGGGAGAGCTGTGTGCGGTGTGTGGCTGTGGGAAGCTGTCAGGAGCAGGAGCTGCTGGCTGATCGGTGCAAAGTCCAGCCTCAGCAGGGAGGTGCTGGCTCCTGGCCCTGGCGCTCATGGCAGGGCTTTTGGCCGACGGGGTGAGGTGGTGCTGGGAAGGGGAGCCATGGGCTGCAGCTGGGACAGGCTTCACTGACCTCATGCCTTCTCCTCTGCAGAGCCCCGGCTGTATCAGGAAATCCGTGAGAGAGGTCTGAACTCCATCGGCCATGAGTCAGATGAGGATTTGCTGGAGGAACCCATCCCAGAAGAGCCGTCCCGTCCGGATGCCGCTATCGTGGTGCAGAGCTATCGCCCGGCGCAGGTGACCTGGAGCCAGCTCCCAGAGGTAGGGGCAGCAGCCCAGCCCGGAGGGTCCCAAAGGCCACGGTTGCCCTCGCCACAGGCTGCTCCGGTGCTCGAGTTGTGTTGCAGCCCCAGCTGCATGTCTTTTAAAAGCTTGCCGAGCTACCAGACAAGCTGTGAGGGGCTAATTCTGCGGTATTAGTCTTTGCAGTGGGATGTTCTGGGGCTGTCCAGCCCCGGCTGGGACGCGCAGGTTCCTGCCCAGGCTCGTTGGGATGCCGGCTGAGCCGCTGCTTGCGGGAGCTTCACCCACAGACAGGGGAAGGCTTTCCCCGCTGGCCCTCGGGAGGGTGGTCTCCTCCCGTGGAGCAGCATCAGCGAACCGCCGTGGGCTGGCAGCTGCGGTGGGAGCTGCGCTGGTGGGATGCGCGGGGTGGGCGCAGCCGCGGGCCGCACTAGAGGGCGTGCAAGGACCGCCGGTGGCCGTGGAGGCGGCTGCGAGCGTAGAATCTTGTGATGGTTTTGGGTTGGAAGGGATCTTAAAGCTCGTCTGTCTTTATTTACTTATTTATTTATTAATCCCGGCCTCTCGCCCACAGGTGCTGGAAGCGGGCATCCTGCGAAAGATATCCCCTGAAGAGCGCAAACGGCAGGAGGTGAGAGGAGCCTTAGACATGCCCAGGAGTGCGGCGTAAGCGCCAATAGCAGCAGGGACGCGTGTGGCCATGTCTGAGCCCCCGAGCCCAGGGGTCGGTGCGGAGCAGGGCTCAGCTCCTGCCTATGGGGTTTGTTGTGCTGCTGCTTCCAGCTCTGGGACTGGGTGGTGCTGGGAGGGCTCATCCCCGTGTCCTGGCAGGGAGGCAGGCAACTCTTCTGGATGCTGATGGGAAATAGCCACTGGAAGGGGAAATGTCTTAGTGCTGGGGCTTGTTAATGACCGAGTGTCCTAAACCACGCTGAAGTTATTGGTGTAGGCCAGGCAGTGCCTGAGATGGTAGAGGCAATGCCGTACTGTTGGATCGAAGCTATTTCCAGTGGCTTCGTGCCAACCGAATGTAAATAAGATACAGCAAGTTTTAATTCACTGCCTTGTTTTGTCAGTTTGTGCTGTCACATCTCCAGTGCCCTGCTTTTTTCAGGCAATGTTTGAGATCATCACTTCTGAGTACTCCTACATGCACAGCCTGGGCATCCTGGTGTGCCACTTCATGAGGTCAGAGGAGCTGAAGGAGACCATGACGCAGACGGAGCATCACCACCTCTTCTCCAACATCAGCGACATCCTGACTGTCAGCACGAGGCAAGTGGGGGCCGTCGGCGGGGGGTTGGGACCAGGCAGGTCTGGAGGGGGGGCTCTGACCTCTGTTTGTTTCCCATTGAAAACAACCGTCCCTTGGATAGTTGGTGGTACTGGGACATCCCGCCTAGTGCCTTGTGCCGTGGCACGCTGCCGAGCAGCTCCTTCCTGCTGTTACACGCTCGGCACTCAAATGTCTAGTGGAAATGTCTGTTATCCTGACACCCAGTTTTTTACTGGATTATTACAGTGGTGCTCAGCCCTGTGGCTGCAATGGGGCACCAAAAGCTGGCTGAGTCCCATCCCCCTGCTCTGCTTTGCCTGAAAATTCCTCCTCGGGTGCCCGGCGCTGCCACAGCGGTGGTCCCTCCCTTTGCCTCTGGGCTGGGGAGCCGGGCAGGGGGAGCCGGTAGCTCTGGCGTGGCCGAAAGCGGGGGCCGCTGAGGCTGGGGCATGGGGCAGCCGAGTTGCTGTGGCTGCTCCGAAGTTGCTGTTCCGAAGCGCGGGCTGGGGATTGCTGCGGTGCCAAAACTGCAATGGCACCTTCAAAGAGCCGGCGCAAGCGTGGGCTCTGCTGCCGGGGAGAGGGGAGCGAACACCCCGGGAGCCAGTGCTGGGGGCGTCCGGCGAGCCGTGTCCGTGTGGGAAAGCAGCCGGAGGAGAGCGCAGGCAGGGCTGCAGCAGGCCTGGGAACTGCTGCGGGGGCGGCGAGGGCTTGCGGCTTCCCACAGCTGGGCAGGAGCGGCCCTGATGGGGCAGAAATTAATTTTCCCAGAGAGCTAAAGCGGAGGAGGGATCTTGTGCGGGAACGGAGGAAGCGTGTGCATCTGGGGGCCGGGGAAGCTCTGGAGCTGCGTCCCCCATCTCTGCAGCGGAGCTGCTGGGAGCCACACTGGGGATGTGGCTGTCTCCGCTGCACGGAGCTGACCTGTGCAGAAGGGACCCTCTGGGAAAACGGGAAGAGTTGCAGTGGGAGCGTTGTTAAACATCTGTTCAGTTTGTCCAGCCCTTATGGGTCGTGTAGTGAAGTTACTTGAAATTCTCTCCTTAGCTTCTTTGAAGACTTAGAGAAGCGACACCAGGAAAACGTTCTAATGCCTGACATCAGTGACATAGTGGAAGAACACGCCTCAAACCACTTCAATCCCTACATCAGCTACTGCTCCAATGAAGTCTACCAGCAGAGGACACTTCAGAAGCTGCTGTGAGTACTGCTGAGGGCTTGGACTTGCAAAGAGGTTGCCTGCAAGGGGTCTCCGGGCTGCAGGGGGGCTGGCTGGCTGCACATGGGGCAAATGGGGCCGTGACCTGCACGTGGCTCCCTGTGGCTGTTTCCTTTTCCCTAGGGAAGGCTGTCTGCTTTTTGAGCAGAGGTCAACTTCTAAACCTCAGTGTGTCTGTGCAGGGTGATTAGGACATGATTTGAGTTGTGCTGTAAGAAGGACGAGGATAAGTGGGGGTGATGCTACCATGTACTGAAGTCAGGCAGGTCTTATAATATACATCTATATATATATATATCAAATACATCAATAACACATATGGGGTGTGTTAGGGACTTGTATGGAGGCTGTTCTCCCCATCATACTGGTGGTACAGGTCACGTTTGTGTCCGCTGTTGGCACATCTATGGCATTACCCTTCTGCCAGTGGACTCGACATCTCCACGTGCTTTTCTATTGCCTGCTTAATGGATCAGTCCATTTTCTGCCCCAGCTGTGTGCTCTGAGCGTGGCCACCTGCCACGGAGCACCAGAGGCAGAGCGGTCACTGCACCGCATTTCCCATGCAGGGAAGGCTGCTGGAGAATCTTGATAGCTGAAGAAGAGAGTTAATGGTGCTTTCTTGTCCTGTTCCAGAACCACAAACCCCTTATTTAAAGAGACCTTGAAACAAATTGAAAGGAAACCAGAATGTGGAGGCCTGCCAATGATCTCATTTCTCATTCTCCCTATGCAGAGGGTAACACGCCTTCCTCTGCTGTTAGATGTAAGTAAGTCACACTGTGGCGTTGCTTGGCCCCTCTGAAGAGGTGACTGTTTATACCCTTCTTGGTTTGCTGAGCTCAGGACAGCCTTCTGCTTGGCCTTCCATCCCATGGGGAGCTGAGGCTGGGATGCTCGAGCCTGTATTCAGGATTTGGATCCAGAGTGATCTGCTTCTCGTGGGTGTCAGATGCGCAGCTTAAGGCTTTGTGAATAACGCTTCCCATCTCGGCACTGTCCACCTGAGTGACATGTGGTACTTCAGTGCCCCGTGCTGCATCTGGGTACCCAGGGTGTGGTGGCATGAGCGTCCTCTTTGATTAATGGTCAGGTGGCCCAGGAAGGGAAAGCAGGTCTTCACTGAAATCCAGGACTTTGGGACCCAGCAGCTCTAAACAGCAAAGCTGCTGGGTATGGGATTTCTAGTAACTGCTCCCAGTCTGTAACAGGCTGCAGGGGTGAGGGCTGGGGGGGCTGCCCCGTGTGCAGGGTGACGTTGTTGGTCAGGCACGTATCTGATGGGAAAGTCCCAGCAGAAACTGGCTTCACAGCTACCAGCACTGTTAAACCTGGCTCTGACCTGTCCCACTGCCAGGCTGGCAGCTGGGGACAGCTCGAGCACGTGTCGCATCCCGAAATCCCAGGGAAGCAGTTGGTGCGCAGTCTTGCAATATCACTAAAGCGTCTTATCTTGAAATTCTAGACCCTCTGTCAAAAAACAAAAGCAGGCACTGCAGCGTACGGAGCTGCCACCCAAGCGCTGAAAGCCATCAGCAAGGTGAGGCCCGGCTGCCCGCCGTCCACCTTTCTTCCTCCCAGTGCACCGCTCCCTCACCCTGCCCTTCTGGCCTCTTGGTTTTCCTCCCTGCGTCGGTTCACTTGAGACTTCTCTTCTCCAAATAGCTGCTGGGGGTACATGTCTTCTCCCTTGGTCACCTTTTTCACCTGATCTTGGGTTTTTTCCTTTTCTTGACTTCTTTTCTTCTTCCCTATTTGGCCCATCTTTTGTCCTTCCCTCAGTGTCATCTTCTCCATTAGTGCTCTCCTTTCTCAGAACTTCCCTTGAGGTGACAGCGAGCTGCGACGCTTGCCATGGTTTTTGGAGATGTAGGCAAGGAGCAGTAAACAAAGCAAAGCGTGGAGGAGTGAAGGAGCAGCAGAAGCAGTAGCAGTCATGAGCCGTGTGCTGCTCCTGCTCCCACGTCTCATCTCCATCTGCTTTCCCACCTGGTGGTCATCCGCACAAGGCAATGCACCATGGAGGTTATGGCCACCAAAGTGGCGGTGGCAGCTCTTCCTTTTGTGTCCCTGAAGATCGGCTCTTGGCAGTGCGCTCCTGCCACTCATGGTCTGTCCTGCTCGCTCATCCAGTGGGGGGACAAAATGCATGTTGCCTTGGCTGGGCCAGCGGGACCACCCTTCCGTGGGCTGGGGGGGCGGCTGGCAGGGGGGTCTCTGCTTGGGACAGGCAGCGCGAGGGGCTGGGGTGCCACGCGGCCGCCCTCTCGGCGGTGCAAAGGGCGCTGCTGCTTCCCCTGCCTGTGGAAGGCTTCTGTCCTCCCCTCCGTCTGTCTGATTGCTCATCCTCCTGTCTAAACCTCCTCTCTTCAGATGAGTCTTCCTCTTCCTCTTGCCCCTCGGTGAAGCTCGGTGTTGGTGTGGTTTCACTTTGGTCCTTCTGCAGGCAGAGCAGACGTGCCATCTCTCCGCTGGAGATCCCTGGCAGGGGACCCTCCGGCTGCCTGTCACGGGTGCCGGGACCCGGCTGTTCCCCCTGCCCGGGGACGCAGGGCAGCCTTCGCCGGCAGTACTGGTGCCAGTGCGGGGGATGGATGGGCTCAGCACCCCGTCATTCTCCACTTGTGGTGGTTTTCTCCTTCTAGCTTGTGAAGAACTGCAATGAGGGAGCTCGTGCTATGGAGAGGACAGAGCAGATGTACACCCTGCAGAAACAGCTGGAATTTGGAAAAAAGAAGGTGAGGTCCTGTGGAAGTGGCAGGGGGAGATCTGCTGGGGTGCGCTGTTAGAGTGGCCCAGCCCAGGCGTGTCAGACCTGTCCCGGGAATCCTTCCAGGAAGCCTTGGCCAGCCGCAGCATCGCTGCTGCCAGGAGCAGCACCACCGCTCCGTGCCCGGGGTGACCGTTCTTCCTGCTGTTCTGACTTCAATAGAAGTGTCTGGGCACCTGCCCTGCCAGCTCGGAGGGTTCAGTCCTGGATAATCCGCTGTCCCTCACAACCCTTCACTGTCTCTTCTGCCTTGCCCTGAGCTTTCACCTCCTGCACGCGAGTGGTGAGAGCTGGACTCGTCTCTGACGAGAGGAGGTTTTACGTGGGTGGGTCGGCTGGCAGCAATGCCTGCCCTTGCTGTCTTGTTCCAGACAGACCTGGGGCTTCGTCTGTCTGTACGGACTGTCAGATGTGGGCAGCTCACTCAAGGGCAGCAGTAAAGCCTCGACATTGTGCCCCACGGCCGCAGTTGGGGGGGCTGCGTCTCCAGATGGGCTGCAGTGGGGTGCACTGCTGCTCCGCTTGCCCGCCTGCCTCCTGGAAAAGATATCTAAAAGCATGTGATGTGTCCATCCTGACCGAGCCCAGGGGCCGCTGCAAGTTCAAATACAGCTTCTTGGCTTGATTTTGCGTGCCGCTTGTGAGAGGGGTATGAAGTCAGACTTCCCCTGGTTCCGTTTCAGCCTTTCCCGCTGATCTCTGCTTCCCGCTGGCTGCTGAAGCGGGGGGAGCTGCACCTGCTGCTGTCGGAAGAGGTGGGCATCTTCCGCCGAGGCGCCGGCAGGCTCTGCTACCTCTTCTTGTTCAATGACGTCCTGATCATAACCAAGAAGAAGAGGTAAGGCTCAGAGGGGCTTCCTTTCCTGGGAAGACAACTAGGGGGATGAAAATCTCATTGACCAAGCAGCACGTGGCTTCCTTTCCCTGGAAGACAACTAAGGGGGTGAAAGCCTCAGCTGCCCAAGCAGTGTGTAGCTTAAGAAATTCTTGAGATTTCCCCGTTTTGACCTTTATTGAAGTGTCCCTTGTTAGCCAGAAGGGAAGCGCCCAGCTCCACTGCCCGTGGCCTTGCTTCTGTTTGTGGGTTGCTGGCAAGGTGACAGAGCCATGTCCTGCCCCTGGGCATCAGCTCATGTCCTCACTGTGACGGCTGAACGTCACCTGCCGGGGCTTTGAGCTGGCACTGGGTGGCAGCTGGGTCCTGGCCGGCTGCATCCTCTCTCTGGCTGCGTGCGGCTGAGCTGCGGATCCCGTCTTTGCCACAGCGAGGAGAGCTACACCGTCATGAACTACACCACGCTGGACCAGGTCATGGTGGAGAAGATCGAGACTGCAGACCCACCTTCCCCTCCTCCTGGCAAGAGCGGGAGCGGTGGCACAGCCCGCGGCACAGCCGGTGGGCACCTGCTCCGGGTGGTGATGGAGAAGGACAGCGAGGGCAAGCGGGAGGAGATTGTGCTGTCAGCAGAGACACTGTGAGTGGGCCGGTGGGATTTCACAGGGTGCACATTCTTGTTTGTGGGATAAACTGGTGCCCTGGAAATCCCCCTGAGGCTTCTGCAAAGCGCCCTTTCCCTCCCCACTCCTCCTCCCGGAATGGGGGACCTGCACAGGCTTCTCCCCTTGCTCTGTTTGTTTCTCTCTCTGATTTCCCTTATAATTCCCATATAACGCTTCCACTGTCCAAATTAAGCAAAGCAGCTGGGTGGTGTGTACTGCTTGTGAAGTATCTTTAAGTTGAATGCTCTTGATCAAATGCTTGTCCTGCAGGAAATTTCCAAGCTACTGCTGGCAACACGGATGCCGTCTCTAAGGCTTTCTCTGTAATCTGGTCTTTCCCTTTGCCAGGAGTGACCGGGCCCGGTGGATTGCTGCGCTGATGCACAGAGGAAAGGAAAAGCCTGACACCACTCCTAAAGGAGGTACCAGCATCCTGGAGGGCAGGGCTGGCTGTGCGGGGATTAGAGCTTGTGTTTGAGCTGGAGCATTTGCAGGTTTCTACCCTGTTCTTACCTGCTCCTGCCGGAGAAGGAACTGAGGATGTGTGTGGATGGAGAGGGGAGCTCAGGGTACCGCGCCTTGCTCGTTGGGCATTGCCTCCCATTAAGTTATCAGTCACAGTAAACCTTAAATACATTTCCTAGGAAGCACAATGAAATTCCAGGAATGCCTCAGGCTGGTAGTAGGCTGGGATTTGGCTTTCCCTCCCCGCGTTCGTGCTTGGAGGGGGCAGCAGGAGAGGCCAAGGGGAACGGAGCAGGACTTGCGGTGGAGCCTGGAGGGGTGGGCAGCCAGGCTGGGCTGGGGAGGGGGGCACCGCCAAACAGGGGTGCTGGTCCTGCCTTTCACTGGGTCCCTGTTGTCCTCTTGCTGTCGTCTGCAGAGCTGAGCCAAGTGGAGATCACCCACGCCTACCTGGCTAAGCAGGCAGACGAGATTTCCCTGCAGCAGGCAGACGTTGTCCTCGTGCTGGGGGGCGAGGATGGTAAGTGCCAGCCACGGCGTGGAAGGCTTACCTTGGGCAGAGCTGTGTGTGGGGAAGCTTCAGTGATCCCACTGAACTGGGATTTTGGCAATTTTTGGAAGCCTCCAGGAAGCCCTAGCTGCTGGTGGGGTCCATGTCGCTGGCTGGCTCTGTGTCCCAGCAGGTCCCCAGAGGCTGATGACGGTGGCACTGCCATGGGCGGCTGCTGCACTGCTTACCAGTGCCTCCTGTGTGCAGGCTGTGGCTGGCAACCAGCAGCAGAGACCTCAGAAGTGAAATAAGCCCCAGAACAGGCAGTAAATCCACAACCTCCTCCCCTGCAAAGCTTTCCCCGGGTGCCTCCAGCTGGCCCCGCTGTGGGAAGGGGAGCAGTGCAGCCCTCTGCTTCCACCTGCATCCCCAGGAGTCCTGGCCCTTCCTCGTTGTGTGACCAGCTCTGTTCTCCTCCTAGGCTGGTGCTGGGGTGAGAGGCTCAGGGACGGCGAGAGGGGCTGGTTTCCCCAGTCCTGCGCTCGGCAGATCACCAGCCGCACGGCGGTGGAGTGCAACGTCCGCCGGATGGAGCGGCTGCGCGTCGAGACCAATGTGTAGGCTCATGGCCCAGGGAAGGTGCCTCTGCCGTGGCGTGTCAGGGGTCTTCAAACCTCTGCGGACTGAGCCCGTAGCGAGAAGGGAGTGGGAGAGCCTTTATTCTTGAATTTCATTTCCCTTGAGCTGTCACAGGCGGCAGATCTTACCGTTCCGCACTGGCCTTTGTAGTGGCCGTGACAGCAGCTAATTAATGTGAGACCTGGCATTTGAGCGCTCCTGGCCAAAGCTCATATTAATGACCTGGAACAGGCTTCAAGAGGCAGCCAAGGTGCTGGCTGAAGTTGAAAAGGCTGCGGCTGGGTTCTGGGCTCTGTGAAGCGGCTCGTGCCGCCGTCTCTCTCCCTCTCACTGGCTGCATGCCTTGTGGGGTAAGACCCGGCACATGGGGAGTGTATACCTGAATCAAGAATTTTTTAGGAACTTAAGTCTATATGCTAGGCTTATTCCTTCACCCCGTTTTCCCCTCCTGTTTCTTTTTTTTTCTCTCCCCCTCCACAATTATTCTTGGTTTTCGTGCACGCTCTACAGGGCGAGGGTGCCCACCGCCCATCAGTCCCACGCTGAACTGGCAGGTGCTGGGGGCTGGTGCAGTCCAAGCTGTTCTGGAGTCAGCTCTGGGGCCAGGAATGGGATGCTCCGGCCAGTGGGAAGCAATCTGTGAGTCCTGCCAGCCGAGGAAGCCAGGCACACCAAGAGGGAGCAGTGCTGTACCCCCTGCTGCGCTTCCCATCTCCTGAGATGGCCAGGCAGAAGCAGGGGTTTTGGTCCTCCTGGAGAGGGATGTAGTTTGGGGGGGGGTCAAAGCTCAGCCTTCCCACAGCAGAATGGTCCCCTCTCCTCCCCTTCTCCCTCAGGATTAGCACCAACAAGTCATTAACGAAGAGGGCTGAAGAGGGCTGAGGCAGGGTCGTTAGTCACAGTGGAGCAGTTTGCATCTGGGGTTTTTATGGGTCAAATCTTTAGTGCCGCTGGCAGGAGATGGGTGGGCAGCTCCGCTGGGGGTCTTCGATGCTCAGCCAGTCACACCTCGTGGAGGGGAACCAGCACCTACTATTTCAGGATGAGGCAGCTCCGTGTGCTGCCTGGCTTTGGAGTCACAGGGGCAGCATTGTTGGGATGTGGCTGTTTTGATTAAACTGTCAACAGATTAATTAGATTAACAATAAATTCTTGGAGCCCAGTGAAATCCGCGTTCTCCTCGCCTAAATAGGAACTGCACGCAGTGTCAGCAGCACCGGTGGGTCCCGGTGTTTAACCTGTTAGTGGCAACGGGTGGCCCTGAGCATGCAGCTCCGTGTTGCGGGGACACTGGGGAGCCAGTTTTCCCCACCACGAGCTCGGAAAAGCAAGCGTCCTTCTGCTGGCAGCATCGTTCTGGCCTCCACACCTGCGCTTCTAGGAAAGCATCCTGCAGAATAGCTGACTAAAAATCCACTGTCAGTTGCAACACATTTGAAGTGTAATCCACTGAGACAGACAAGGTTAAGTACGAGATTTGGTGAGGCTTTCTGTTTATTTCTCTTAACTGTGGAAGAATTTAAAAATTTTCATGAGTGCTAAGTTAGAGGAGGCGGGATCCAAAAAGAGACAGTAGCTACATGAAAAGAGGAAACAAACAAACTGTATTAAGAAATATGAACAGGAAAAAAAATGATGATATAAAAAAATACAGGTACAAAGTTGCTGCAGTCCCACGCTTAGACGTACAGTTTACTCCAGGCAGGTACCAGGAGCCACGGAGCTGCAGCTCAGGCTTTCGTGCTGTAACGGGACAGGACCCATCTATCCCCGTGTGTAAGGCCGGGCTACATTTCTGTGCTCTCCTGGAGTGGCATCACTTGCTGGCAAGTAGCATGGCATGCCAGCACGGCGGCATGGCTCTCTGGCACTGTGGCATCAGTTGCCAGCACAGTGGCATGGCTTGCTGGCACGGTGGCATCACTTGCCGGCCCCCCGGCTGCACCTGCCGGCTCCCGGGTCTGTCCCGGCACACTGCTTGCCCTGCGGAGCCGGGCTGCCGGTGCTCGGTGGCCGGGCGCGCGGGGAGGGGCTGCTGGCTTTCGGGTGGGGGCTGCGTTTGCTTTCCAAGCGGCCGAGGAACTACAGAGAAACCTTCGTCTAACGCACCGGTCACGTCAAGGCGAACTAACAAACCCTATGATTGTCTGGAGAATCGGCAGCGCGACTAGAGCAGGGCTGGTCAGGGTCATTTGGCACATGGACAACATCTTCCTACTCCCTGGTTATCAATCATACAACATACAACCTTAATTACACAATTTTGGTCCTTCACTACGTACTTATATTAACATTATTTCTTCACAATAATGATACCTAATGCAAAAAATACTGTTAAGGAAGAAATAAAATAAGAAAAGAATTAGCAAAAAATTACAAGTTATATACAGATTAAAATAAATTCCATCAGGAAAAGAAACAATTCTTTTATTATTTTCAGTTGGCCCCCGTGGGAATAATTTAAAGGCCAAGCGCCTGGGCAGGGCTGTGCTGCGGCAGCAGCAGAGGCAGATGTGCGGGGACGGGGCCGTCCCAGCCCCTCGCAGAGCCTGGCTTCTCTCGACATTGGCAGCTCTCGGGCCGACCTACCCAAGAGCTTTGTGCAAACAGATGACGGGGCCTGGCTGGGGCAGGCGGCAGGTCCGGGAGCCCGGTGCCCTTGCTGGGGTGACACGGTCCCCGCTGCCGCAGGTGGCAGCCTCCTGGCTGCTCCTCCCGCCTCCATCCCCTTCCCAGCTCCTCGCTGCAACTGGAACGGAAAAACAGCGCAGGGTGCAGGCTTGGGGCGAGAACACTTCAACTGGGATTTGCATTTACCGGACCATGCAAGAGCTTTGTGTCTATCCACACGCTGTCTTTGATTACTACACTTAATTAAGGCTTACTTTACAAACGACACGGGCAGCTCAAGTGGGCTTTTCCCGGTGTGAAAAACAGGCTCCTGCCCCCCTGCAAAGCTTGTCAAGAGCCCCCCGCGCTGCCAGCAAGGCAGGCATTGCCTGGTGCTGGAAATGCCAGCTGGGGGGCTCGTAACCGGAGCTGGCAGAGGGGGTCGGGCTGTGGGCACTGGCTCTGCAGAGGTGGTGGGGTCAGTGCCAGAGCCCAGCGCCTTCCCCCACGGCACGTGATAATTTACAATAAAATTACATTGCAAATTCAAATTTTTAAAAAAATAACAATTCATGCGGGCTGATGCTTCTTACAGGAGTGCCGGACACATTCAGCCATCAGTCCTGACAACACTAGTCCCGTACTTTTGCATAAATACCTATTTCAGACCGTAACTTCAGCCCCCGCCAGCCCAGCCCCCAAAAGATGAAGGCCAGCAATTTGCCGTGAGCCACCAAAGTCCGCTGACCAGAAGCAAAAGCTTCTCAACTGTTCCTTCTGGTGCCTGGCCAAGGGTGTGCGCCCGTGCTGGCATGTGTGCCCCCGCAGTGTGCCCGGAGGCCAGCCCCTGCTGTCACAGTGAACTGGTTATACTGGGCACTTCAGCCTCACTCAGCAACTCCAAGAGCAGCAGCTTAGGCTGTCAAGAAATGATAACCTCTCCCATGGCTTGTAAACAAGTTCATTAAATAGGATGTTGGCTTCTTCAGGTGGCTGCTTGGTCACACTGAGGGAGCGCTGGCGGCAGCTGCAGGACCTAGTGCCCGTCCATCGCGAGCCCCCCCTGGGGCGGGGGTGAGCCAGTGGGTGCTGGGGGCTGCACAGCTGGAAGGGAAGCCGGGACAAGTCAGTCCTCGTGGTCTGTGCCGTGGTGGTCACAGCCAGCCTATGGCTCTGGAGGGGAGATGCTCCAGGGCTGACCCTCCTGCCTGCTGCCCTGCCTGGGGGCTGCACCCCCTGCCCTGCTCCCTCCCCGCCGGGAAGGCAGGACCTGGGAGCGCTGGCCCCGCTCTGCTGCTGCACATTGGAGCAGCATTTTTAGGTTGCTGCCTGCAGCTGGGGTGTGCAACAGGCCACTTGTCAGGGTCTGTTACTGACCTGGGACTGAGGAGGGGTGCTCGGCCAGTGGCAGGTGAAGGGTACCACTTGCAAAGCAAGCCAGACCATCCCGCCACCCATCCCCGCAGCAATGCTCTGAGCCAACAAATTCAATCAGGGTTTGGGCAGAAATAAGGTGGGGGGAGGGAGGGTGTTCCACTGTGGTCAGCCCATGGGCTCATTTTGTTTTGGTGTGCCCAGAAAAGAGTGGGCTTTACCCGCACAGAAGGGTCCTGGCATTACCACCGGCACAGTTGGGGTTTAGGCTACTCAACAGCTTTATTTCCACGGCACTGTCAGCACACAGCCTGCATCTTCATAAAACCTCCCTCATGGCTGGGGTGACAGTGAACAAATCATACCAAATGAGGGCCTTGGGAAGAGGTAGGTGCTACACCACATAACTTGTTTTAGTTGATAGTGCCACTGCCAAAACCAGCCCACCAGGGCATGCACCACAGCCCACGCACGCGTACCGCAGCATCCTCCACAGCAGCTGCTTTTGCATTTGGATCCCCCCACCGTGCGCCTTCAGCGGTACTCACTGCGCCTATACATTACCTTCCCGACACGTCGGCCCCATGTACCCGTTCAGACAGAGGCACTGGCCGTTCTGAGCGTTGCAGTAGGAGCTGCTGGGGGCACACTGGCACATCAGGCTGCAGTCGGGGCCATACCTGGTTGGCCGGCAGTCTAGTGAGGGGGCAGAGAGGCACTCAGACCGCTGCTGGCAGCTTCTGCGGCTGAGCAAAAATGCTCAGACAGTTCCCGCTGTGCAACAGCCAGAGCCTGCAGTGGCGGCCGAGGGCACAAGGCGGGGAGCTCTGCCTGCCCCTGCCCCAGCCTGCTCTTCAGCCCTGGTGATACAGGACATCAGAGCATTCCCAGGCCAACAAGGTGGCCCTTCTGCATTTGCCCCTCATCCTTTTGAGTCTGGCGATCTAAATACAAAGGCACTGGAGGCTGGGGGAGGATTTGCATTCAGATCTGACTACAAAGCGAGGTTGGAGAGGTGACTACCACTGTTCAGATGCCCTCTTACTCTTTGAGGGGACGCACACAAAAAAGAAAGTCCCCTTCCACACGAATTCAGCTCCAACAAGAGGGGTTTTGCATCCACGTTATGACTGGGCTCCTAGCTTACTGTCAGTGCCCCTCTTGTCCGCTCCCCTTTCTCACTGCCCCAGGCTGTGGCTTGACTCACCCGAGCTGCACTTGGGGCCAGTTTTCCCTGGGGGACACAGGCAGCGCCCCGTGGCCGGGTCGCAGGGCGCATCACCGACACAGTCGCAGAGTTGCTGGCATCCCTGGCCGTACGTTCCCTCCTTGCAGGCTGTTTTGAGAGGTGAGATACGGCACACGCGCTATGAGATCTCACCTTGGGAGCCAACTTGTTTCTCGGGAAGCCAGAGGAGGATGGGGTACCTGACTGACAGCGCTCGCCGCCGAACCCAGCAGGACACTGACAGCGACCGGTGGCTGGGTCACAGGCTGCTCCGTGCTCGCAGTCGCAGCGCTCCCAGCAGCCAGCTCCGTGGAAACCCGGAGGACAACCTGGGACGGAGCCAGGTGGAGAGCTCATTAAAGCACGGCTGGGTGGAACTCAGGCTCTGCTGTAGGCAGCCTCTGCAGCAAAGCCTCCATCAGCCCACCAGAGAGAAGCAGCGAGCTTTTTCTCCAAGTGCCCAGACGCCTGCGGTTGTTCAGTGGCCGGGGACCAAGCCGCAGCGATGCTCAGATGCAGAGCACAGCATTTCAGCCCCGAAGGGTTTGCTCAGCACCCCCACACCAAGCTGCGCAGTGGTGACCTGCACACCCAGCTGCCTTGAAACAGCACCTCTGTATCCAACAATCTCACGGAGAGAACAGAAACTACCTTCTTGCAACTACTTCTGCCGCCCGGGACGGGTTCGCTGTGAACACCAATAAGAGTGAGCCCACCGGCGCATGCCACCACATGTGCAACTGCAGCAGGTCACACCTTTGTCCCATGGTCCTGCCCTCCAGACCAGCTTTAGAAAACAACCGCCCCTCGCAAAGCCAAAGGTTCTTCCATGGGCACAACTCACTGTGCTCGCACAGGGGCCCGTAGCGGCCGGCGGGGCAGCGGCAGGCTCCCGTCAGGGAGTCGCAGGTGGCGTTGTGCAGGCAGGCGCAGCGCAGCTGGCAGTTGGCACCGTACCTTCCCGGCGGGCATCCTGCGGGGGAGATGCAGCAGCAGAGCTGCTCAGTGGGCAGCGAGCCGGCCCCGGCCCCGCTCCTGCGCCTCAGGTCAGGCCAACAGGCACAGGCAGGGATAACAGAAACTGGACCCGGTATGAAACAGACTGAGCGAGCCCTGCAGTTACTGGGCTGGTGAAGGACAATGCACTCAAGTCAGGTTTACCTAATTCACAGGATTTCCCCGTCCACCCAAGCGCACACAAACAGGAGCCGTTGGCTGCATCACACAGCCCCCCGTTGCGGCAGGAGCAGGTCTGCTGGCAGCCCACCCCGTACCGGTGCTTCTCACAGCCTGCAGGACAAGAGGCAGTGGCAGTGGGCACACAGAGCATGGTGCAATTCGGGCAGGAATGCCCAAGCACAGGCAGAGGTCTTTGGGCAAGAAAACAGGTTCCTGCTCAGGACCTTTTCCAACCCACTGCCTGAAATGCCTGCTTGCCCCAGTGCATGACCCTGCAGCTGGTATTTACCTTGCTCACAGGCGGGACCAGCTCTCCCTGGTGGGCAAACACAGTCTCCGGTGACCGGGTGACAGGTAGCACCTTCCCCGCAGGAGCACACCCCAGCACAGTCCTGGCCATAGCGACCAGCAGGGCACCCTGGCGGGAGGAAAACCTTGAGCAGCCCTGGTCATGCCAAAGCACAGCTGGCTACGTTTGAAGCCCCAGAAAGGAAAGGCTTCTCAGCGGGGAGGCAGAGGAGTCTGCAGCCCTGTCACTAGTGCACAGGGTGGCTGGCAGGCCAGGGGAAGAGCTGTTAGGTTTCCTTCTGCCGGAGCAGCAAAGCATTTTTAGCAGGGAGACAGCAATACAGTGATGGCATGATGCAAAGGCTCATGTCTCAGGCCTTTCGTAGGGGAGAAATCATTTTGGCATAAAACAAAAGGAGCAAGAAAATATTTCCGTGGTTAAGACTGACAGCAAAGGACATCAGCTGCAACTGCATTCCCGCAGCGAGGGTGGCACTACATACGCCAGCCTCCGTGCTGAAGCAGGGAGGGCACTGCTGACAGTGCAGGTTGCAAAGTGAGAGCAGGAGCTTTTTCCTGCTGATGGGCCGATGCAAGAGGCAGCCACTGGGACGCTTCTCATCTCCCACAGGGTCAGCAACCTGGCTGTGTGCAGGGTTTGCATCTGCCACCATCGACCTTCTGCTGAGGAAACTCCTGCCAGCTCATGTCCCCTCTGGCTGACCCAGGCACTCACCAGTACCGCAGTCAGCACCGACGTAGCCAGCCGGGCAGTGGCACATCCCCGTGGTAATGTCACACAGGCCCCCGTTCTTGCACTTGCATGGCCTTTCGCAGTTATGGCCGTACCAGCCAGGAGAGCACTCTGCAGAAAAAGAAAAGAAACAATGGCCTCAGTCCCTAAAAAGATGAGAAAGCAGTACAAACACCCTGGAAAACCCCACCACATGGATTCGCACAGCCATTTCATCAGACAGCTCTTGCTGGAAGCGGGTTCATGCCTGGCTGGTACAGTCGATGGGTTTCTGATCCACTTTGTAGCACAGAGCTGCTCCAAAGCACTGAACGGGTCAACCAGAAATGCGTCAAGGGCACACGACTCGCATGCATCCCTTCCATGACCTGATTGTGCCAGATGTGCCCCAAACATCACAGCCAACACTAGCTCCATGCTCAGGTGCCTCTGCCCTCCCGGCAGCACACGCCGGCACCCAGGAATGCGACAGCTGGTCTTTAGCAGGAGCCAAAGACAACCCCACAAAGCATTTCTAAGTAGCCTCATGGCAAAGAAGCAACACCACCAGACAGTTTTGGACTGTTCAGAACCCCTCTGCTGAATAGGTGGTAAATATCCCACAATTTAAAAGGAAAACAGCAAAAAAATCCAGCCTGAGCAGAGATGAGAATGATGTTTTGTTTAGATGAACTCCTACTTGCAAATCACTCAGCAAGAGACACTGCAGAGGTCAGAGCCTCTCGTCTGTGCGCAGGGCTGGGCTTGGACAAGGGAGCAAGAAAACGCTTGCTTGGACAGATTCAGCTCCCGAGCTGTGAGAGCTGGGCAGTGGTAAGAACAGAATGAGAGCAGACCTCAGCCGTGCTGCTGAGGACAAAGGCAACATGGCAAGACACCAGGGAAGACAACCCGTCCAAACCTGTGCTTCAAAGCCACTCCAGCAAGCTGGCTGCTCCCCAGGCTGAGGCTTCTCCGGCGGTCAGCCCAGCACCGTCCCCTGCATCGGGGGTGATGGCTCGGCACTGGCGCCACCAGTGCTCCCAGCACCGGCACTGTGCTTCCAGGACGAAGCGCAGCAAACTGCAAAGGTCTGCGAAGCGGTGGAGGAATGGAGCATGGACTCACCCAGCTGGCAGGCAGGACCGTGGAAGCCAGCGGGGCAGACGCACGCCCCGGTGACTGGGTGGCACTCCTGGGTGGCTCCGGCACACTGGCAGATCTGACCACAGCCCTCACCGAAGGTCCCTGGCCGGCAGGCTGTCAGGAGAGAGGGCACCAAGGTGATCTGCTTAGCGGGAGTTATCCCACCCCTCTGTGCCAGATTTCTTTTCCCTTTTTTATTTTAAGCCAGGATTTAGGAAGTTGCTTTTATGACAGCGAAAGTTCTCTCTGCTACTCAAAACGCAAAGGGACCCACACGCAAATGGTTCCTTGACTCCGAAGACCTGGCTTGAAAGGAAAACCGAGTACTTAAAGGCATTAGATGCCTTTTACAGTGCTGGCCCTACCGACCCTCGTACTCCTGCAAGCTTCCATCCACACACAGGCATCTCAAACACAGCCCATCCTCTGGGTCAGGAATGTGCTCACATGCCTATGTCTCTTCCAGACTTGCTCATACCCACAGGAGCTCATTTTAATACTGATTTATTGCTAATCCTCTGGATAAATACATAGCTCTGATTTCCCACTTGGCTCCCTGTGCTTTGCTAACATTTTGTGGGCATGCACCCAGCTGCCAAAATGTGAGTTGCTCCTTGGCACAGCTTGCTGTTGGGTTTTTTTTTTCTTGTTGTCTTCCCCCCCCCACCCCCACCCCCCGCCCCCTATTTTATGTAGCAACTGCTTGACCCGTCATGTCCCAGAGCCTGTCAGCAGAACTGTAAGAGGATCGCTGCCTCCTCCGTACATTTTTCACATCCAGAGCCCGTGAAGCCCGGCGGGCAGCCGCAGCGGCCAGTGATGTGATCGCACGGCACTCCCAGGGGACAGGCACAGCGACTGGCACAGTTCTTCCCGAACGAACCCGGCAGGCAGGCTATGGGAAAAAAAAAAAACCAGAGATGTGAGTCTCCTGACGGGCTTTCAAGTTAGTGTCAATGCTCGAAAGGTATCAGAGCCCAAGAACCAGCTCCTGCCCTCAGCACCTGGCTAGACAGCATTTTTTGCAGCAACCCAAAAGCCTCTTTCAGGCCAGGCTCTCAGATCCTCAAAACGCGTTGCCACAACTTGTAACTCTTATTAAAAACGTATTTTCTCTCCTTCCCAGACTCCAGAAGGAGCCTCAGTTTGTCCTGAGCCACAGCTGAAGGGATGCCGTGCTGCTGTGGGGATGCTGGCTCCGAAGGGATGCCGAGGGGGTGCTGGCTCCAAAGGGATGCCGAGGGGGTGCTGGCTCCAAAGGGATGCCGAGGGGGTGCTGGCTCCAAAGGGATGCCGAGGGGGTGCTGGCTCCAAAGGGATGCTGAGGGGGTGCTGGCTCACCTTTCTCACAGCGCCGGCCCCTCCACCCCCGGGGGCAATCACAGGCACCAGTAACGTGATGGCATGACACGTTGTCCCCGCAGTCGCAGTGCTCTTCGCAGCGTGCCCCGAACAGCCCCTCTGGACAAGCTTCAGAGATGCAAACATGGGAGAGACAAGTTACACAAAAAAGGTGACGTGGGTCTTCTTTCACTGCAGTTTCTGTAGGCACACACTTCACACTTTCTGTCCCTTTCATGCCAGTGCTGTGACAAGGCTGGTGACATCGGCCAGCCTGCAACGGCATTATTGCTCCGGGAAGTGGCATGGCCAGAGCCAACGGACGGTCTCGCCTTTGGTTTGGCAGCGATGGGCAGTGCGGGGAGGACGGTGGTCCCACCCTCACCCCATGGCACGTATGGTGCAGGAAATCAGTGCCCAGCCCTGAACGCGTGCCCGCGGCTGCTGGCATGCAGGAGCACGACTGTCTCGGCAGCAGCACCGGTCACATCTGCAGAGGGTACGCGAGCAGGAGGCACCACTGGAGGTCACCTCATTCGATGTGAAAGTCTCTGTTTAGCTGCACCACATGGCTTTGCAAGTGTTATTCCTGGCACTGTTTAATGACAGCTGGGTGCCAGAACAGTATATTTTAATCACGGCAGCAATCGTTTAGTTTTGCTGCTTCTCCCGTTGTCAGAGGCACCTGGTTTCTAAAGCAGCTGCAAAACAGAATGTGTGCAGCACCAGAATTATGCAGAAGTCGGCAACTGCAGGTGCAAAATCTATGAATCTAATTTTCACTTCTGCCTCATGAATGAATGAAAAAAAAAAAAAAAAAAAAAAAAAAAAGGCAGTCAGTCCCTGTACAACTGTCCAAACAGGTTACTTGTCCACACAAGGGCCAAGTTTGTACATGCAGCTGTGGTGAGAGCGCGGCTGCACCGCGCACACAGCGAGGCGGATATTTGCACATACACGCAGTTTGAAATACAGCTCTGTGGGAAGCCAAGTAGGGGAGCCTAGATTATTTTTTTTTTTTTTAAAATCATATAATTTCTGCATTTGCGGGTGAGATTTTTAGTTCATTTATATTGCAATTATAAAAGTGGCCCTGCAGGTGAGCTCAGTGCAAGCAACTGTGGGTAGGGTGAGGCAGGAAAAGTCCCCGGGGTGTGATGGCCAGGACCACAGGGGCACCTGGAAGCCAAAACTTCCAAACACCCGTCTTCTATAACCTCCACCCTGGCAGAGGGACCTGGCTGCTGGGGGTTCCAGGTGCAGGGTTTTGGAAGCGCGTGCTGTGATGCTGGGAGGGGATGACGTGCCCGAGGATGCAGCACAATGCAGCTACTCGCCCTTGGCCGGTGAGGTGAGCTGGTAGCTCGACTCTGTGGCTGCCAGCCACGCTGCTGGCAGCCTGTGAAGGGGGACATCCCCAGCAGGAAACCTGAGAGCACTTCGATGCGGCCAAGGGCAGCCACAGCAGCAGCTAACTGAAGCCAACAAGTAACGGCATTGGACTCGGTCGCGCCTTTTGCACCACAATATAAGGAATATGCCAGGCTGAGGTGTCATGACCCCTGAAAGGGAAGAACCTTGTGGATCTCTTCTTGGCGTGCTGATACTCAAAGTCCCTGTTGCTGCTCTTTAGTAAGGCCAACAGGCTTTTCAACACTTCCTCATAGCACAGGGATTGCCAGGGTATGTGTTACAGTTAAAGATAAGGCGAACACAGGAGCCGGCTGAATGACAGATGTAATTATTTGCTGGGGCTTAGGACCGAAGCCAGGCATTTATGGCCACCATAATACAGGGAAGTGCAGAAGAAAGAATGGAAAGGCGATGATCTTTTGTTGCTATTAAAATAAACAGGCCACAGGAAGACCTTCACTCAGTATTTTGGTTTCACTGTGCAGGTAGTGGGGGGGGGATTGCGGTCCTGCCTTACATCCCTGCTTGGAGCCTGCAGCTCTGCAAGGATGCCATGGGGCCTGTGCCTTTGGGGACGCCATCCCTCTCCCACTGGCATGACCACAGGCTGCTGTGTGGCCTCTGTGTGCCTCATCGCTTTTAGGACAGCCCTCAAAGGAAAGCCGAAAGCTCAGTGGTGGGCAAAACCAGAGCACCCACCAGAATCATGGCACCCACAAGCTCCCTCTGCATGCTGAAACCCAAATTTTATGTCCTTGCTTAAACCGCCCCCCCGGTCCCCAGAACCCCTTCGTGCAGCACTGATGTACCATCAGCATGCGGTACCCATGGCCAGGACCCCGCCTTGTGCCCCCACTTACGGCTCTCACACTTCTTGCCCGTCCAGCCAGGCTGGCAGGTGCAGTGGCCCTCCTGGCGGTCGCAGAGCCCTCCGTGATGGCACTCGCAGCGCTGCCGGCAGTCCGCCCCGTGCTGCCCCTGCGCGCACTCTGGGAGGAGGCACACGGTGAAAGGATGCCCTGACACCCAGCTCCCCGCGCATGCACGGGGAAGGACCCCACTCTGACACCCACCTCCCCTGACACGCACGGGGAAGGACCCCCACCCCCCTCACTCATGAGCTCACACCACCCGCACCACGCACGTCACTCCCCGGTGGAAGACAAATCCAAAATGGGACCCGTTTGTGGCAAAGCCCATTCTGTGGCACTGCTGACGCACCGTTACTCACCCAGCTCGCAGGCCAGCCCTGTCCACCCCTCGGGGCAGGCACAGAGCCCTGTGGCAGGGTCACACGTGCCACCGTTTTGGCAGAGGCACCGCTGGCGGCAGCTCCTCCCGTAGAAACCCACCGGGCACACTGAGGGAAAACCAGGCCAAACACCCCAGTCAGAAACCAGCTCCGAAGGCAAGCATCATGCCTCTGGCCACCTGCCAGGGCAATAGGTGGACAGCCCAATATAAAACGAAGCCCTTATTTCTTGCGATGAGAGGCAGGGAGAGGAGCCAGCAACACCCTGAGGCTGCCGAGCTGCCTGCATAAAGACATTTGGTATTTTAACCTGCTCAGGTAAGAGTCAGGGATGACACACGGGACCGGGTGCTTTTAGAGCCTCTTAGCTCTGGTGGTGGCAAATATGCAAAATAAAGGTTGGGAGAGTTCAGCAGCCAGGAGAGATGCTCCATTGGTAGCCAAAGCCTTTGGTCCTGAGCTGCAGAGCACCCTCCTCTCTGAGACCCAGACAGTGCCAGTGCTTGGCAGAGAAAAAAAGCCATTTAAGCACATGAATAATTGTTCTGTGCAGAGTTTCACTGAGCTGTGCCTAAAGGCATCACTGACTTGGTGTCAGAACGCTCAGTGCAGCGGATGAACAAGATGTTCCTCTTATGTGCTGCTACAAAACTGCAAGTCCACGCAATTTCTGGTGCTCTCAGAGAAGGCAAATTCGGCTTCTCTCTTTGTGAATGAATCAGGAAGCACCACACAGCTAATTACCATCTTGGTTACAATCTGGCCTTGCTATCATACTGTCTCGGCTTTTGGTAGTCACTACTCATCGAAAACTCTGACCCACCTAGAGAAATGCCGTTTTTAGCACACACTGGCCGAGTAAGCCGGCAGTCTGAGTTAGGAAGCAGCCATAAGGTGCGTTACCTTGCTGGCACGTGGGTCCCGTCCACCCGGCTGCGCACAGGCACCGGCCGCTGACGTGGTTGCAGGTAGCGTTATTGAAGCAGTTGCATGTCTGGCTGCAGTTCTCGCCATACCTGTTCTCCTGGCACACTTCGGGGGAGCAGAAGCAGGCAAAACTGTTAGGTAGCAGGTATGAATTACACCAGCCAGACTCCTACTAACCATCCCAAATGCACTCATCCGGGAGAGGAACCCACACCGGTGCGTGGCTGCTGTGGATGGCTGCCTAAGCTGGTTTTTACGGTGCTACGGGGAAACTACAGCTGTATGCTACAGATGGCTGCCAGCCAAACGTGGACACTTGTTATCGTCAGCGTTACTTCATTTTATCTATTTGGAAAGCGTTTTGCTGGATGCCCAAGCCCTCATCACATTCAGCAACAACGTGCTCAGCCAGAGCCCCCTGCAAGTCCCTCTCCAAACCCAAAAGCTGCCCTGCCACAGAGAATTAACTTCCACCCAGAGAAGCACGCACATGGGGAGCAGACCCCCAAACCTCTGGTCTCTCTGCTCCAGCAGCACAAAAGACAGTGAAAGCTCTGGCTGGAGGGCTGCTCCTGCCTCCCCCCGTCCCGTCCCCCGCCACAGCGGGGGGGGCCAGGCTGTGGGGCACCTACCCTGGCCGCAGCGGGGGCCAGTCCAGCCCGGGGGACAGCGGCACTGGCCCGTTGCAGGGTCACAGTGGGCACCATTCAGGCAGTCGCAGGCTTGCCGGCACTCCAGCCCATAAAATCCATCAGGACAGGCTGTGGAAAACAAAGGAGAAATCCCCACAAAATGCCTGTACGGGGAACTGGAAATCCCCCAGCAGAGAAGGGATGCCCCTTGGTAGCCTTTTGGCTGTGCCTGCATGACAGCCACCTGTTAACAGCTCTCCCTGCAGCAAGCAGGGCAGGAGAAGATGGGATGCATGTCCGTTATGGATGGTCAAGGTAGAGGACGAAGCTGTGGTGGATCAGAGGAGCAACGGCATCACGTTTCTGACCACCAAGAGCCCAAGCAGGCTGGTGGGGGGAGCCAGAGCCCTGCACCCAGGGACCCCTTTGAGAGGCTGCTCCAAGACCCTGTGTGCAATGCGTGTATGCACATGGGTGGCCAAGGCAGCTGGGCATTTACTTCTACATTTTGTTAGTTGGGGGGGGTGGGGGGGTTGGGTTGGTTTGTTTTTGGTGGTTTTTTTCCCCTAAACCTTCTTCCTTCAGAATTAGAACCAGAGACTTAGCAGCTTGCGGACACGCGGTTTTCCCCATCACCATCCCGAGGGATTCTTTTTGCTGTAACAGCATAGCAAAGTCAGACAAGCAGTACAGACCCTGCCAGCAAGGAGCCCGCGGTCTGTGGGAGCTGCTGCCACTGCCTCCTCCCCGGGCACAGGGACTTACCGTGCTCACAGAAGGTTCCTCGCCAGCCTGGGCTGCAAGTACAGGCGCCGCTGACGTGGTCACAGGCAGCCCCATTGTCACACTGACACCGGTGCCGACAGCTCAGCCCAAACCATCCCTCCGGGCACTCTAGCAAGCAGAAGCAAATGAGACTGAGAAGCCTGTCCTTCCCTGGTGTCGCTGGGAAGCTGTGCTAAGGCAGGAGCTCGGGCTTTGCATGGAATAACAGTATCTGGCAGCTGCTTTTTTTATAGCAGCCAGAGAGCTCTACCCTACCCCTTACAGATGTACACCCACGTCACCCAGCCACCCTCAGGGTGGGACTGGACTGGCAGCATCACTGACAGGGCACGGGGACTGAGCTTCTGTGGCCAAACCAAGAAGCACCGTGGGAGAAATCTGCACCACGGCTTCCTCTGCTGCCTTTCCAGGGAGAAGGCAGAAGCCTCCCGGCCCGCCTCTCCAACGCCTTTCCCCTGGCAAACACATCTGTACGGCCTGGCTGGGTTTCAAGGCAGCAGGGCGGCCGGCTGGCAGCACTCACTCTTCTCGCAGCGGTTGCCCGTGTAGCCAGCTTCACAGATGCACTGCCCCGTCTCCGCGCTGCAGCTCCCGTCGCCGTTGCTGCAGTTGCAGGTGTGAGCGCAGTCGGGGCCCCAGCGACCCGTATTGCAGGCTGAAACACAGGAGGGAACCAACCCTTAGCAGCGAGCGCGCCACTGGCTCAGCTTGTCGTTGGCACAGCGCTGCCTCCTCCTCGGGGTGTTGTTCCCATTGATCACAACTGCTCGCTTGGGCAGAAGGAGAAATGCGGCTGTTGGAGCTCAGAAAACCCAGTGGGACAGTGAGAGCAGGTGCTACGTTAGAACGTAGTTGATGTGAATTCATTCTGCAAGCAAGCCCGCTGCAGCAAGGCAAGTGGCACCCGGTGGCACCAGCAGGACAGACTGGAGACACCTAAAGGATCTCAGATTTTTCTGGCTGGCACAGCATGATGGTGACAAGGAAGCAAAGGACGGCATAGCTTTGCACAGGTCAGCACCTTCTAGAAGCGATGGACAATGAACAGCGGGTACGATACCTCTCTGACAGTTGTGCCCCGTCCAGCCAGGTGCGCAGCTGCACGTCCCGGTCACAGGATGGCAATGCCCATCGTTCCCACAGCTGCAGCTTAGCTGGCACTCTGGGCCAAACCAGCCAGGCGGACACACTGCCAAGACAGACATGGACCGACTGCAGGCGGGTGCCGTAACACCACGGCAAAGGCTTCCCTCCTGACTGACCCCAGGGGACCTGGCCATGAGCACTGATGCTCCTCGGCACAGCGTGGCGCTGAGCGGGATGAGGGGTTACGGTTTTACCTCCCATTTCTGCTGATGCCAAAGCTACCGCTGTGAGGACCAGAGGGACCTCAAGGGAAGAACCCAGCCCATGCCCTGAAGGCACACGCAGTGCCAAGCCCTGCTCTGCTGAATGTGGCGGTGCCTGGTCAGCAGCTGGATGCTCTGCTTGCTAAAGCAGCTCCTCCAGGTCCACCTAAACAAGCCTCACCCCAGCTGGAGGCAGCCGCCGCGGCGTGAGGGACCCGATGGAAGATGGCACTCACCATCCTGGCAGCGGCGGCCAGTGTAGCCGGGTGGACACAGGCAGGCTCCCGTGGCAGGGTCACAGCTGGCGTTGTTTGCACACTCAGGACAGATCTCCTGGCAGCCCAGGCCCCAGCGCCCGTCAGGGCAGGCTGCAGCATGGGCAGGGAGAGAGGACACGCAAGCCGAGGCGTAAGAGGGAAACGCTTGTTTTCTGGTGCACAGAAACGGGTTCCCTTTTCTTGTTCATACTAGCAAGGACAACAACGCTTTGTTTGTTTTATAAACAGTGTGTGAGCCCTCGTAAGTGCTATTCTGATCTCATTCCAGTACTTTCATGTCAATTTTGGATTCACATCTACTTGTGGGGAGCTCAAGGGCTCCCTGCTCGGAAATGGTGTTGCTGGCAAAGGGTCTTCACAGCTGCTGTCACATGTTAGTCAGCATTCCCAGATCCACTTTTAGTTGCAAAGATGAAGCAGAAGGCTAAGAACTGATAGAACTGGGGCAAGAATCCTTGTCTAACTGCTCCCCAGCTGCTCCAAGGCATGGTAAGCACTGTGCATGTGTCGTTTTATTGCTCAGTCAAACCACTAGGAGCAGGACATCTATCTATGGCCAATATCTTCCAGCTGCTGTAATACTATATAATCATGTACAAGTTTTTAATTTAGAATTATCTGGTTTTCCAGAAGTTAAAGAGTAATATGGTGCAGTCAATTAAAAATACACATTAGTTGAGGAAGACTGCTTTCCTATTTTAAGGACTGCAACAACTGAAAGATCTTCATCTTTTTTTATTGCACATGTTTACTTGTACTTCCCTCAGCTTCAACAGCAGAGCCAAGCTAGCTGAGGCTATTGTTTAAGACTTACCACCAAAAGCTGCATTTTTTCTAATTTTCCATGAAGATGATTCTAATTGCACCAGACGTTTTTAAAACTAATTCTAGCAAAAGAAAAATAATGGCTAGATGCCTAAATCCCTACCTCGGCCCATTTGCTCCTGTTGCCTCCTCACCTTGGCCGCAGTCGTGTCCCGTCCAGCCTGGCAGGCAGAGGCACTGCCCCGTGCTCCGGTCGCAGGGTGCTCCCCGGCAGGAGCAGGGCTGCCGGCAGCCCGCCCCGAACTTCCCCGCCGGACACTCTGCGTTGAAAAGAGCCAGGTGAGAACCGCTCCCTCCCCAGCCACCTTTCCCAAGTGCGTATCGCTGACCAGAGCCACACAGCAAAGGAGCCTCTGGCTGCGTAAGGAAAAGCTGAGCGGTGAAAGGTTCCTGTGCTGCAGAGGGAAACGGTGCTCACGGTCCTGGTCAGGACCCTGTCACGCACATGGGTCACCTCTAGCATTTCACCCCACTGCCTTGATTTGCCTGTCTTAGCATCGCTTCTCTGCTGTTGCTTGTCCTTTCAAAAAGCAGTTCTTCATACGAGAGCAACCGGTCACATGCCCAACAGCTGAGGCTAAAGTGGTCTCCGACCTGTGAAGGCGATTTTGCAGAACGAGCCGCTCCCTTGCCCTGCACCCCGCAGGCTGTGCCCCGGCCGTGCTGCAGCCCTGCTACAGGCACCCACCGCCAGGGAACAGGACAGGGAAGACACGCTTTTGCTTTGCCTTGAGACAGACGCTCGTCCCCCGGGCCATGACCCCAGCCACCCTGCTCTCTCTGTGCTGGGCTGCAGCACACCAGGCTCACAGCCCCCAAACCCCGAGCATCCCTTGACTTTTATAAGATGCTGTGAGGGCTTTTTACTGCCCTGGCCGAATGTCTCCAGGATCTGGAAGCCAGCCTTTTAAGAAGCAGCAAGGCTTGCAGCGGGTACGTTGACATGAAGCAACAGAGACAGAGCATCCTCACAGGGCAGGAGGAGTAAGGGCTTTTCCTTCCCCCTGCTCTGAGTACCAGGGTGGTACTGCTGATAGCAGAACACTGGGTTTGCTCTTTGTACCCAATGATACAATTTAGCAGCCAGCTAATTACGTGCAGACTGAGGGCCTCAGTCCCAAAGATCCTTAAATCCTATTTTGAGTCTCCCAGAAGAGCTCCATTGCTCGCAGTCCTTTTTGTTCACTGAAGCCAATGTTTTGTAAGGCTCTAGCAGATGCAAATACACCAGCATTCACAACGCACGGAGGAAAAGCACACCAGCGCGTAGATTTCAAGTGACACAGTGGAGTTTTTGTTATTCCTCCTCCTTGCTAATTGATGGCAGATGTTTGTCTTCACCCTTTAATAATTTCCAGATCCAAACAACAGCCAAGAGCCTACTATTTCTATACAAATATTTGTGTTATTTCCTGTGACTCCCCCCTACAGGCTTAAGCTCCTTTCTTATTCTTTTTAAAAATATCCCGAGCAAGAGCACCCAGCCCGCCGAGGCGCCGCATGGCTCTGGAGGCAGCAGCATCCCGCCACGTCGGGGGGGCTCTGGGGCTGTCGGGACCCCTGCAAGGGGGCACAAGCCCTGCAAAAGCTGCTCACACCTCTCCTCCTAATGCTATTTCAGCTCTGTTAGCACTTTCTTGCACTGGAACTTTTTGTGCCCATTTGCAGCTTTTGTTCTGACCACAGAGCAGCTATGTTCTATCAGTTGTGGTGTTATGCAAGGCAATCATGTGCTAGCAGCTTAATGAGGTTGGTTAATGGTTGTAACTTTTGGGTTGGGTGTGGATGGAGTGCTTGGTTAGACCTAAGTTAGTGCAGAAACTGCTGGGACGCTTGAAGCAAAATTCAGGTGCTGACCCTCACAAGCCTCTTAATGCAGTCTGTCTTCAAGGGCGGACTTCATTAGTCCAACCTTTTGCATTTTCTGCTGGATCCAAGCAGTTGAAGTGTGATTCGGAAGGAAGCAACCTCACAAGAGGAGGAGGAGGTTGGTTTTTCAATCGTTGGGCAGCTCTGAGGCTGGCAGAAGTTATTTTCCAGGAACCGTGCTCATGTTTTGTAATCATCCCCTCGTGCCAGTGACTCACTGCCTTTAGGTTTGCCCAAAACACCTTTGTTCAAAGGCAAACTCTCTGACACCCCAGCCATCTTCCGGGATCTTGAAAAGCTGCGGTCTCAGAGCCCGAGCGTCAGCTGCACGCACAGAGCTGCGCAGTTCAGTACTGGCATGCACAAAGAGCAGAAAACTGCTCGGAGGTTCATGCAGAGGCAGTTCAAACCCTAATGTAAATGGAGGGTAAAGTTTTCTGCTTGCAGATCAAATAGAGTTTCAATATGGAATAGCGAATGGAACGGAAAATATGATACTGTTCTGCTGGGCACTGATTGCCTGGAAGGAACAAGATATCAAGGGGGGTGAAAGATAATTATCTAATTAACGTATCGATCTATCACCTTTATCTACAAAAGCTGAGATGCCCAAGTAGCAGGATAAAGTAAGACCTTGTTCTCCTTTTCTGAATAAGGCTCATTATGCTTCCCTGCCTCAAAGAGACTGCAGTACTTTACACCGACCTGCAACGGCAGCTCGTGTGTCCTCTAAAGGCATTTCAGCTCCTCGTGCATTCGCTCAACTGCACTGGGCCAGGGGGCAGAGCACGGGAGGAATTCTGGAAGTCCTTTGGTGTTGTTTTGTGAAGAAAAAGGTGGTATGTGTGAGGAATCATGAGTTTACAGCACGCTCCGGGTGGCCTGGCACGGCCCCTGCCTTACCTTGGTCGCAGTTCTCGCCGTGGTAGCCCCGGGGACACTCCTTCCAGCACTCTCCGGTGACGTGGTCACAGGACACTTCGGGAGGGCAGCTACATTTCTTCTTGCAGCCATCCCCGTAATAGCCAGGGTCACAGTCTGTTAACAATCATAATGAAAAAGAAAGAACATCTGGCATTACTCACTCGACCCTGGAAGAGCAGGCAGCCCCAGCTCGCAGTGATGGGCACTCACCAGCACCCTCCCGAGCTGACAGCTGGGCACAGCAGGATGGATGAGGTCCACCGTCCACACACACAGGCACTCCCACCCAGCTGTGCAGGTTCTGCCCGCTAATTTCACGTGACTAAGTTTTGTTCTTAAGTTAAACAAGAGGCGAGACACCTTCCAAGGGTGGAAAGTGAGCTGAGCTACTCCCCCCAGAAAACCAGCTAGGAAAAAAGAGGCTGCGGGAGGAGGAAGGGCGATGCTCTGTGAATGCTTCTCGGCAACTCACTCATCTCACAGCGCTTGCCACGGTAGCCAGGCTTGCATCGGCAAGAGCCATCCCTCTTGTCACAGTCCTGCGTGTTCTGCTGCATGCAGCGGCACTCCTCCGAGCAGCCGGGGCCGAACGCCCACTTCGGGCAAGCTGGGGGCAGAGGGGAAGAGCTGGTCAGTGACCTGCGCGGCTAAATCACACCCGGCAAGGGACATGAGCTTTGTCACCAACACCGGCCCTTGCCAGGGGTGGTACCTAGAAAAGGCTGTAATCTAAGAATAATTTCTCTCATAAAAAAGGCAAGGACAAGCATACCTAAATGGCAGTACCGTCCGTACAGGCCAGGATCGCACAGACAGGCTCCGTAAATCCGATGGCAACGACCCCGGTTGGCACAGTTGCACTTTTTCCTGCATTGTTTCCCAAAAAATCCTTTTGGGCACCCTAGTAATAGAGAGAGGATTTTCTGGGAAGATGAGCGGAATTCAGCCTGTCATTCTCTTTCCGGCACGCCACAGAAAACGCAGCAAAATCAAAGCTGTACAACACCAGAAATGAACCTAGGCAAAGGATGCAGCGAGTGTCGCAAAGGTGGCCGGCTTCTTTTCTGACCAGGAGCGCGCTTGTGCCATCAGGTAACAGTAAGAGCGAGCAGGTCCCTGCACCAGCTCAAAATAGGATTGCTTCAGTATCTGGCACTCCTGTCCTTGCACCCAGTGGCACAGCGCATTTCGCTTGCTGCCTCTCTCCAGCCATACGAGGTGCCTCGAGGGCACCCGTCAGCTCGGCACCCCGCTTGAAACGGGAATGCTGGTCGTGCTAGAAGCCTGCCCTGCAGGGCGCTGGGGAGGGAAGTTTGTCATACATGAGAAAGTAATCCACGAGGCTGTTCCTATTGGTAAGTAACAGTGATATTTGCACTATTAAAGGAATAAATTTACTGTCCTTTCTCTGTTATGCTAAAGATCTCACTATTAGAAGCACATGGCAGCCAGACTGTGTCAGCAGAAAGCTCCGGCCACCATCTGTCCAGGCAGCATGTGCCTCCTCCCCTACAAAAAGAACAGCACAGACAGTTTAAGCGGAGGAAATGCCACCCTGGGACACCAGATCAGTTCTTTGTTGTTTATTTTAAACCTACCTTCCTGTTTTCTCTCTGTACCCCTCAATCACCTCCTTCCTACTGAAAGAAAAGGTTGGGGTATCTCTCACATTCATTTACATTCTGCTTTGGTCTCCTCCAGTAATAGTTCCCATATGCTCCTAACCACTTGTCTAAAGTCGTTTTGTCTCAGGCTCTTACTGGCTCATTTTTTCTGTGTTTTCAGATTATGTCCCCCAGATTTTAACTCTTTGGGAGCAAGAAACAAATACCAACAGCCAGTGACAGCTCTGTTGGGTACTTTGGGTAACTACTGTTGTCACAACTTTTCGATTCTTTGGTTTTTCTTCAGCAGAAGAAACCTCCGCGGTTCTGTACATTCACCACTGAATGTCCGCTTTCGACTTCCTTTTCTGTGTCATGGTGTAATACGGACAGATGGCTGCTCGCGGTCATTGCTGGGGACTGCAAAGGTCTTCCAGTGCAAAGACAAGGCATGCTACCTGGAGCACCACTTTGTGGGTGAAGAATGCCCTTTATCATCTTTTCCTTATTAAAACATTTTTCCACGCAAGACTAGGTGACTCAGCGAGTCAGATGGAGCAGGGATGTGTCAGAGCCACTTGTGCTGGGATGGTTCCACAAAAGAGTTAGAAGATGCTTTCAGTGAACAGCTACAAAGGGACCGGTGTAAGGCATTCCATGGAAAACACTTGAAGGGTTCAGAGAAGCACAACGGGAACATCAAAGAGTGGCGTCAGAGATGGCTGTAAGAGCCATTTATCAAATTACAGCAAACGCTCTACGCGTTGAAACAGAAATGAGCTACTGCCGCAGGCTGGGGAACATCACTTGCAACTGGCAGCTCAGGAATATTGCCATTTTCTTGCAGGAAAACGTTTTAGGAAGAAAACTGCAAGGGAGGCCCCTGTGTTTGGTGCCGGATTTTGGGACCCCACAGAGGTGCCGTCCTGGCGAGGTGAGACACCCCGTGCCCCACCAGGTCCCTGCGCCTCGCCACGGCTGTGGTGCGCAGGAAGGGGACAGCGATGGAGAGCCGCGGGCTTACCGTCTTGGCAGAGCTCGCCAGCCACCCCAGGTGGGCAGCGGCAGGCGCCCGTGGCGGGGTCGCAGGTGCCGCCGTTCTGGCAGCGGCACGCCAGGCTGCAGTTCCTCCCGAAGGTGCCGGCTGGGCAAGCTGGGGCGAGAGAGAGAGGCGAGGCTCAGGTGGCTGCCGCAGCCCCGCATGCAGCCACTGCCTCCCTGCATCCCACAGCAGGGGCCAGAAGAGCCGTCTCGCCCGCTGCCCTCCAGCATCACTCACTCTGGTTGCAGAGGATGCCGGTCCAGCCTGCCGGACAGTCGCAGCTGGTCTCCTCTGCGTTGCACGTGGCTCCGTTTTGGCAGTCCTCACACGTCAGGCTGCAGTCGGGGCCGAACGTGTGCTCCAGGCAGACTGCAACGAGAGGCACTGCGGGTGAGGGGCCCTCCCCAAGCCTGCCTCAGCATCTCGGGGACTTTGGGCAGAGAACCCCCACCATGTTCAGGCTGTGGCAAAGCTAACGCACCTGTGCTGTAACACAGGTTCTGTGTACACAAACAAGGCACTCGACACAGGCAAATAAACAACCCAGCATGCATGGTTAATTCTGAAGACTTCCAGGCAAGTTATGCCAGCTACCACTGCTGCAAAATGCCCACCAAATTTTTCTGAAAGCGTGTGCTCTCCTCTTGCTTCCATCTCTTCCTCCTCATCTTCATAGTCATCATTAAAGAGCTGGGTAAATTCATCTCGCAGGATTGCGACATGAGGGATTGGGCGGATAACGGGGCGCCGACTATCCAGAGCTTCCACAGGGTCCTCTATAGCTAGGGAGGCAGTCACAGAGATGACAGTGTCAGAGTGGGAGAAGAGACAAGATCTCTAAGAGGTGAATGGCAGGACAGAACCTCTGTAATAGGAAAGGGAAAGCCGAAGTATCTATACAGGGGCGGCGCATCTGGTTTGGCATGGTTGGCACCACTGATCTCTCTCTGCATTGACACCTCCAACATTTTTGCAATTTGTTTGCTTGTTTTGGCTAGAATAAGCACGGGCCAGCTAAGTGACTTCAAAATCTATGGGTGAAGCTTTGATCTTAACCTTGACACAGCTCTGGCTTCTCAGGATCCTGAGCTCGCACGCATCCCATCACCTTTGCCCTGCTGTCATTCTGCCCAGACCGCTCAGCTTCTTTGGGTTTTCAGGCAACTTAACTCTTTCGTGGAAAATTAAACAAGACCACCCATCTAACAAAACGAAGCATTTCAGCTTGGTTCTCCTTTCGGAAGGAGTATCTATCAGGTATGGCTAAAGGTTTCCTTCCCTTGTGGGGTTAAAAATCAGGCAGCCAAGGGATGCACAGGCACCCTTGGGAGCCGGGGCAGGTGCTGCAGAGCCAGAGCTGGTAAAAGCCAGAGGGGCTGGAGGATGCTCAGGCATTTTGCCAGAGCAGTGAGGTACTGAGTGCTGCTCTTCCGGATCCAGCTTTCGGGAAGCCTCTCCAAGAACCTGGACAACACTGCTGGGGGTCATCAGATGGAGTGACGTGGTGGCTGCCCTAAGTAAGTTGGGTAATAGTGTGTTTGGTGGTGGGATAAAGGCACTACTGCTTAAAAAAAACAATAATCTGTTATTTCTTACAAGGAAAAACCGTAGAGGCTGGCGACCGTGGAAAGGACTCCAGTACTTAGGTTAACGTGGAGCTCTCGCTGCGCTGTGCAACGTGGCTGAAATAGGACTGGCCCTGTCAGGGGAAAGCTTTCTGCTGGTGGTGCGAGTCATTTCCACTGCTATCAGTAGTTAAGTGCTGTGGAAAAGGTGGTGTGCAGGGCTAAAGAGCTCAAGCCCACACTGGCCCGGGCTGCGTGCGGGGGGCTGTGCTGGGGGGCAGCCTGCTGCTCGACCACGCGGCAGCGCAGGCGTCGCACTTACAGACACAGCTCCTTCGGTCCTCATCCAGCCTGTGTCCGATCTCGCAGCCACACTGGAAAGACCCTAGCTGGTTCTGGCATATGTGTTCACATCCACCGTTATCTGAAGAGCACTCATCCACATCTGAAAAACATGGGATATGGCAGTGTAATGAGAGCGGAGCCTCTGTACAGGACCGGGGGGCAGATATATTCCTGTCCACAGGTCAGCAAGCAGGTTGGTGGCATCCTCACCACTAGTTATGTCAAGCCACCTGACTCTAGAAATTGAGTGAAACCACCCAAAGTGTCTGAGGGAGCCCTGGGTTTCAGTACCATATGCTGAGTTTCAGTTCATGTCTCCCACTAATTTTGTAGAAACAGGTAGGTCAGCTTGGATTTTCACCTGGGAAATATTACGGAGAACTTTGGTAGTGAGAACAACTCATTAGGAGGAACAGCCCCACATTGTTACTGCTAAGAAGGCAACTCATCAGAGAGCTGACAGGAAAACTGGCACAAGCTGGGAGAAACGGGAAGAAACACCTGGCTGTTTGAAACCAGGTAGGACAATTCCTTGTTTTCTTAAAAGCTTGTGTTAGTCGCTGTCTTAGCATATTTTCTACAGACACATTTATTTTCCTGTATCTCTTGGGTGAAAATGATGGGCAATGTTAGCCTCTGGGGTTGAACATAAATTGATTTCTGTGAATTAATGGAGTCAGACCTGGACCAACTCCCTTGGAATTCGAACTGGGATAACGCCATGTGTTTAAAAGCCCCATCACTACTCTTCAGTTGTGCTGGACTAGCATATGGGTTAGAATAGCTGAGTTGCCTTAGCTCTAAGCAAACTGAGGAGGCTGACAAAATACAGAAAACCAAGATTAGTGGAACCTGTTCCGTGTATCTCTCCTGCCTTGCGGCGAGGCTGAGGACCGTGGCGTTGCTGGTTTACTTGCGGGAATCCAGCTAGATATTTCTGCTTACCATCACACCCGCAGCCGTCCGTGCTGAGCCTGTATCCAGCATAGCAGGCACACTCGTAGCCTCCAGGATAATTGTAACAGTCTTGCTGACAGCAGTGAGAACCATCATCACATTCATTGATATCTAAACAAAAAGCGAAGGGCACTGGATGTTAATGCATGTCTAGCTTTGCAGTGGTGATACTACTTGTTAAAACTGCTCCGTGACTAGTTCTGGGAAGATTTTACTGATCTGACTGCCAAACCCTGAGCTAGTAGTCTTGTTTTCCTCTTGAAATGAGTGAGGCTTATGTTAATGGATCATCCTCTGCAATGTGCTCCCCAGCCAAGGAGGAGTCCTGAATCCTAGAGGCCTGTGGGAAGATAATTGTGATTTTCAGCTCAAGATTGTTGTTAAAGGCTTTGTGTACTTACAAACAGGGGGAAGATTCCAACTGTAATACTGGCTCTTGTTTCTGATTTACCCTGTTAAAAATACTGATGCTGAGTTTGGAGATGGTTGAGGTCTGCATGGTTCCTACAAACTGAGTGAAGTCTCTGAAGGATGGGTCTAGATAACCTGGAGAAAGCAGAGCTCCTGCAGCTTGACATTTCAAGCCCCTTGTATTTATGGGACTCCATTTGTCTGCTGTGAAGTGGAATTACCGCAGTGCCCGTGCAGTAGAGGGGTTTGTGAAGCATCCCCCTACCAGTGGAGGAGGCTGGACCAAGGAGGTATCTAGCAGGAAAACAAAGAGCACTGCTGGGCTACAGAAAGTTTACCAGGCGTCGTAGCATGCAAAGGAATAATGATCTTTCAGGGTAGACTTCAGTTCCGGTCCTGCCTTTTTTGCTCCCATCTCGTGATGCTATATGGAGACAGCTCCTACTGCTTCCTCAGAGCCACGGAGGAAAGCCAGTATCCTGAGGATTTTGGGTCCCTCTCCTCCGGCACAGGAATTGCCCCTCTTTGCACAAGAACTGTGGGTGCCTGCGGCAGCCTGCTGAGGAGCGAATCCATCCCTAACAGATGCCCTGGACCGCCGTGCCCCTTGAAAACTGCAGGAAGAAGGTGGTACTGAACAAAGACGGAACAAATTCAAGAATTACTTCCTGGGTAAGATGAACTGCAACTCTACACTGCATGGAAATATGTGAGTATGGTTTTGCATCACTAAACACTGTCACTCTTTGCTAGCAGCCTCTTATTTGCTGGTTTTCTAGAAAGTATAGGTATATCTGTCTCTAGGTATAAGTGCCTCAAACTAACCTGCAGGAAGGGCGCCAGGGTTTCTTACAGCTTTGGACTGCCTGAAGGATGGAAACATTCCCCCAGCCTTGCTGGGCAAGCCTGAGCCACAGCCCTATCGTGAGCACGACGTAAACCACAGCCCTATCGTAAGCAAGGTGTAAACCACAGCCCTATCGTGAGCACAGACGTAAACAACAGCCTGACACACCGGTGAAGTAAATGTCTGGCTACTGAGCATTACAGTGGGATTCTGACTAGGTTATTTGCTGCAAGGGGCTCAGTAATGCAATATAAAGTGCATGCCTCAGCTGTGTAGCATTTACAGAGCTCGAGGTGCATTTCACCCTTACCTCTCCATCAACACATATTTATAGAACCGGATGGGGCTGAACTATGTAGCTTGGCTTGCACATAGTGACTCATCCACATCAGTCATTTACTCAAATTACATGGAGATAACAGGCAGGATGGTACATTTTGAGTATCATCCCTTCCAGATGTAGGCTTATAGGCATCTGAGATGCTAGTCTCCGTATCTGCCAATGCTGCCTTAGATCAGTTTCAGCAGGCACGAATTAACTAGTCCTGAAGTCAAGAGTTAGTGTCCAGGGAGGTCCTTGAGCACAGCTTTGAGGATTCCAAGCACAGCAGTATCTCACCTCCTTTCCCTTTGCATCTGTTTCTAGCCTGGTTAACCTTTTTGTAGTGCACATACACAAAGTAGCTAACACACGGAGGTCCTCATCGTTACGAGATGTACTTGTAAAGACAAGATTATGTACCTTTTCCCTTGCCTTACCAGTGCATGTCTTCTGGTCCTCTTCGAGCCGATAGCCAAAGTTACAGGTACAGACTGGGCCAGAGCTGGTGTGGTGGCACGTATGGGAACAGCCACCATTGCTGGCTTCACAACTGTTCACAATCTCCATTTCTATCCCTGGAAAAGGCACACCGGTTAGGATCCTGCAGCATGTGCTGCACATCCGTCTGTACATACTGGCTGCCCCAGCCTTCCCTCGGTGCTGCCCTCAAGCAGGTACCCACACGGCAGCTTCCAGCCCAGCTCCTCGCATGCACATTTGTGTGCGAACAGCCCTGCTGAGAAGTGCTCCACAGTGGGGGAAGGATGAAAATAGTTTTGCACAGAGGCCACCGTTGGGCTGGGAAGTGATGTATAAAAATAAATGGATGGATCCCAGGCAACGCCCCACGTAGCCTCTTAGGGACAGACTGGCGGAGCAGGCTCTGGACAATCTCTGAGATGAACCAGACTGCAGACAAAACTGCTCCCATTCCTGACAAGCTGCAGTATGTGCTGCCAACTGAAAGTTGGCTCGGTCTTTGTGAGTACAGAGCTGTTCTGATGCCAGCTAGAAATGGGAGCAGCAGAATGCAGCTAACTATGGAAACATCCAGATGCCTACAGCTAGAAATGTTAGTTACTGACACGTCAAAAATGGTAGGCGCAAACATCAATAGCAGCCATATATCTTCTTAGCTTGGCAAAGTTTATGTAAACTTGTCTAGTCAATTAAGCTTTCTTAAACTAAAAAGAACTTGTACCATGGAGCTTTGACTCAGTCCTGAACCTCAGGAAAATAATTTCTGCCTTCAAGAACATTTTTGAGTTTTTGGTGTGTTCAGACCCAAGGAGGATGAAAGAAGGGGAGCTTGATCCTTCCCAATGGATCTGTGTGCGTCAAAACCAAAAGCTGTGCCCTGGTGGAAGACTATCTTCCAGATTTCACACCATGAATATAGTCTATCTTTCCTTTTCTCATTAATGCAAGACAACCAGAGTTTTGCATTAGAAACATGCTAGAAGGGGCAAGGAGAAACACTTCCCATACAAGAACGCTACTTAATTCTATAGCTGGCACCTAAGTAGAGGTATTGTCGATGTTATGGCAATGAGTCGTGACAACTGGAGAAGCCACGTCCAAACATGAGTGGGGCTTGTGCTTCCACTGTCCCTGATGTCAAGTGACCCTCCAGGGTTAGCATCTCTTACCAGGGGCTTACTTGGAAAACCAAGACTTGAGTAGCAATGAAGCTAAGCTTTTTGTCACCGGTCGGCCAGCTAGCTGAAGCCACAGAGGGTGATCTTCCCTCCTGCACAGTCACAGGGCTAGGTGAGGAGGTAGGATGCATTAGGCATAGACCTGGCTTCCGAACCCTATCCTCTGTAAGCCTTGCTGGCAATCACACACCTTCACCCCAGCAGCTGAAAATAAATGTGCTGTTGCACATGAAACTGAGCTACGGCATTTTCTTTCACAGAATATGCAGTGTGAAAGAAACCATGTTCCTAGAAAGAAAGGTGTGTGTGTGCTTAGGTTGTTACATAGCATGTCATCAGTCTAGCTCCGTGCATTGCTCTGTTTGATGCCTTTCAAGACCCATTTATGGTCTGCACAGCCTTCCCCTCATGCCCTTGGCAGGCTCACAGTGAGAGCTGCTGCAGAAGTGGAGCATCACGGGTTCCAGTAACACCAGCTGCCAGCACTGGGACTACCATGGTGGCTTTCATCTGTAAGGGGGTGCTAGTGCTAAATGCCAATAGCTCTGCTTTGGGCTGTCCCCGCTGATGTGTATTAGCTGAACAGACGTTCAGGCAATCTGGCTTATTCTTGCATAATAGTGTTTATTTTTTTCTTGATGGGAGCAGATGCAATCACTTCACTAGCTCAATTCCTTCTTCAGTGACACATCTGCAGCTGCCTGAACTGGTCCAGCAAAGTCCCCAAGAGCAGAACTTGGCCTATTTGGAGCCAAATGGCTCCAAATACATTGCCTAAACAAGGAAAAGTAGCTTCATGGTAATTTTAAAGATCAGACAAACTTTTTTATCTTGGTGGAGAGTAAACAGTCCCAAACCTGCTTGTGAAATCCTTCAAAAAAAAAAAAGAAAAGAAATTGCTATAACTTGGCCCCACCAATTCACAGAGGATAGTGCACAAACACTTGCCTGCAGAAGCAAACCCACCTCCCATCCCTGCCTGAGAGGGGGTCCTGCATGCAGTACTCACGATAGCATTGCCTGCTGTCCGCCCCCAGCTCGTAGCCTGGGTTACAGGTGCACTTAAAGGAGCCGCGAGTGTTGAGACACTGGTGTGCACACATGGCCAGCCCAGTCGTACACTCATTCACGTCTGCAAGAGATGAGCAATCAATAAGCAAAGCAGGCTGAACCATCAACATTCTTTCAAAGGGATGATTGTTACCATCATCAAGTTTTTCACCGGTATTTTGCACCCTAAATTCTTCACCAGTTTTTCACACCCTAAATTCTTCACTGGTGTCCAGGCCAACAGAGAAACAGAGTTAAGAGTTCAGAATTGCTGTGAAGCTTCCTGGGAAGCTGGATCACATGAAACTCAAGTGTTGTTCCAGAGAACTTGAGCAGGGCTCTTGGACAGACATCAGCTGAGCGCTCTCATGCCACCCCCAAGAAGGCTTGTGCCTCACTCGTAAATTCACAGACGCTGACAGCTGCTACTGCTGAGCACTATTCTCCCCCATCAGTTGTTTTTCTCCGTGGAAGCTTTGCCGCAGGCGCTTACCCTCACAGGCCCTGCTGTCGGGTGCCAGCCGGTAGCCAGGGTGGCACTCACAGCGGGCAGTTCCGTGGTGGTTGTGGCACCGGTGCATGCAGCCCCCGTTCCTGTCGCTGCAGGGGTTCCTCACTGCAGATCAAAGCAGAAGAGGCAGGCTTATTGCATACCAGTCCGAGCTCTTGCTGGCATTACGCTTATGGAAGAACAGAGCATCGAGCAGTTTCTAGCAAAAAAGTCTGCATCTGTGAAAGACCATTCTCCACCAGACAGAAAGTCCCTGCTGCTGCTCTCTGTGTGCTGCTGCATCCTGGCAGGAGGATTTACGTGGTGCAAGATCCTGCAAAAGGCAGGCACTGATCTGTGTAAAACCTTTCCAGCAGAAGCTTGGCAGGGGCACGTCCCTCTGTAGAGATTACAGAGCAAGCGCCAGGCAAATTTGCTTCCAGTGCTCCTGTCGGGAGGTTCTGCCAATCCCTGACCTGCTCCAGGACCTGGACAGATGCTACAATCCCCTACCACTGGCTGTGGTTTTAACATCCCAGTTGTTCCTTTTCCCTTAGCAACTTCACAGCTAAATACTTCCCTCCTACTACTTCTTGAATACCAGCTGCTATGAATGAGAAGATTAAATTTCTGCTCTCTGTCCCCTTCAGTTTCTCTCCCTCCTGCAGCTGAGCACAGGTCAGCCAGAAAGTTGCAAGCAGGGGGAGAAGATCCCGTCCTGCTGCGACATGTTGCTGTCCTTCACTTTTCCAGAAGCACGCGCCTTCGTACAACCTCATTTTTGTTGGCTACGCTCCTTCAGCTCTTCCTAGCCTTTGCGAATAAACTGCAGAATAGAACCACAACATAACACGCAGAGTTCTTACTGGGGAGAAGCACTGCAGAGTGCTCTGTTTTGACATCTGAGTGTGCGAGTGCGTGCTCCCTATTCCCCCCACCCCTCAGCCACCCATGAAAAAAAAGGCCAAAGCTCAGCTCTGCCTCCCCAGCCCCCCATGCGTGCCCGAGGGGACTCACGGACGCAGCGTTTGCCGTCTTCCTGCAGCTGGTAATTGTGCCGGCACCGGCACTGGTGCTGTGCCAGCGTCACCTGCACGCAGTCGTGTTCGCAGCCACCGTTGTTCAGGGCACACGTGTTCACAGCTACGAGACAAAGGGACATGAGTATTTGTCGCAAAAATAATGGCACCTGGACAAGTCTCCTGCACAGGACCAGGGCAAATTGCACACGCTGACACAGAGTCCTGCTAATGAGAATTTAAAATTGGGGCATATTCAACCTGGGCTAAAGCCAGAGCTGTGCTAAAGGTGAGCTGTTGCTGCAAAAATCTGTGTGCAGCACACGAGAGAGGTCACCGGACCCTCTCCAGATGGGGCCCCTTTTCTTTAAAGGTAAAATTGGCTCAACAGTGTCGTATAGCAGCTTAAAACCACTCTTTTCTGCAAAAGAAGATCCCAGCAGCAATCCTGGGAGGTAAGACCGGGATGTGGGAGTCTGGGCTAGGTCCTCCGTGGCGTCACACAGGAGGGAAGGTGACAAGCGGCATGCTTCCTAACAGGGACCTGCCCTCTCCGAAGGGTGCCCGTGTCGGCAAGCACGCTTCCGCACTGCGTTATTGCCAAAATCCTCGTACTTTTATTCAAAGGCAGTCACTGCAGGTGCAATGCCACCACTACTTTAGCTTAATTACTGCTCAGAGTTGCACTCTGGTGTACTCAGGTTTCCCTGTAACAAAACGATGCGGAACACTAAGTTTCTGCCTCCATGACGTGCAAAAGACGCTGACTTCACCATGCAAAGCCCAGCTGGTACCATCAGTTCTTCTGGGAACGTTTAAGGAAAAATATTTTAAGATGCATCCTGCATGTCTGCACCTCAATCAGGTGTTATAACCCCCAGCTCAGTGCTTTGACTAGGAGATTTCTACACGCAAGCCAGGACATGTGCTCATCCACACTGCAAGTAACTGATGCTGTCACCAGCAGTGCAGCTGAGCACAGAGATATGCTGGTGGGAACCGTGATTTCATCTGAAGTGCAGCCAGGACTGGGAATTGAGATTCCCAACTGGTGTTCCTGGCCGTGCCACAGCGTTTCTGTGTGGCCTTGCGCAAGGCGCTTTCCTGCCCAAAGGATTTCAAACAGTCAGAAAACAGAAGGCTTTGCCTAGGCTACGGCAGAAAACAGATCTTATGACCAAACACGTGGACTATCTTTATAAGTTTGCTATCGTTAATCAGCCCTAAAATAGCCTTCTCCTCCCCACTTTCTGTTCTTATAATCTGGGACTTCTCTGCAGGATAAGCACCAAAAGCACGATGTTTAATGGGAGATGTGTGCACCTTGCCACCGGCAAGCGGGCAGTTTGCCTGCTTATTTTTACTAGGCTGCAGCTATCCAGGACCACTGACCTTGTTGTATCCAGGAGAAATTTGAGACAGAAAACAGAGCAGGGAAGGACTTTCCAGAATGGAATTCATGGACTCTGGTAGATAAGTCATCTCAGGGTAACTACATATCTCCAAAGTGATGAAGCCTCCTCTTGGACCATTGCATGACTCTTGAGTTAGCCTACTCCTAAATCTGTGAGCATCTCAGAGACTGAGAGTGCTGCAAAGACAGGTGTCCCTTACGGGGGAGCTGGGAAATCGGCCTTTAAAGCCTGTTCCTCCACTCAGGAGACACGAACGTGCACGAAACGCACCGTGTGCTGCACATCAAAGCTGTGTGGGTGCAACACGGCTAAAACCCAGCCATGGTGTGGGATGGAAACCCAGACCTGGTTTCCATAAGCAGAATGGTACGATGAGTTGTGGTATCACACATTTCTGACCTGTTTTTCAAACTCCAGAGTAAACTAATGTGCTGACTCTGAGGAATCTTATAAGCAAGCTAAAAATATCTCTAATGAAAAACATCTCTCCACAAACTAGCACTTCAGGTAATCACAGTGCCCTCAACAACCTCGAGAGTTTTGCTAAGCAGGCGAGCCTGGAAAGCATACGCTAGTAAATGCCTCTGACTTTTAACAAGGTCTCTGAATCCCAGGGCAAGCTGGGTCTGTCAAACACCCATGTGTGGGGCACAGATGAGCGGGTGGGCTGCAGGCACCATCATCAGGTGCATCATGCATGCAGCCCACCATCAGGTACCAACGCCCTGCAACAGGCAGGCATGCGGCACTGCTCTGCCAGGCACTCAAAGGAATATTTCCTATAGAGAAAGCACAGCAAGTAATTTGATTAAGCCTGTCTTGTATATTAGTGACAAACAAACATTTGGCACAGGAGGAAGATAAAAGGCAGAACAGTATATTCATATATTTTTTTCTGCAAGCAGTTCCCTTCCAAACACTATGCCTTGACTCAGAGCTGAGGAGCATTCGCATTTCAAACTTTTAAAAACCAACTTCCCATTGTATGCCTCTAATTACTTAAACAACATTTAGGGGAATTAAAGCAACTTAATAGAGTCGAAGTACTGCCATACACAACGTACAGCTGGAGCAAAACCTATCAGTTTATGTTAGTTGTGCTGACATTGTTTCCAAATCCATTTGGAAGGAAACAACAGAAATGCTCAACGTTCCGGAAAAGTTATGGGTCAGAGTTACAGTACTTAAGCTTTAACAGAGATGGGTGGTCATTTTAGAAAATTCTGATATATTAAAGTGTTTAATAACATATATTCAGAAATACCCATAAATAATGTGCTTGTTGGAGTGTTCTTTTTTTAAAAAAAAAATAAAGTAAGACTATGCTAATGCCTGCCAAAATATTCCTTCATATGGGAAAACTACTGGGCCAATGTGTAACTAGCCAATGCATCTTACATCTAAAATAACCTCCTAGTATGCAGTTATTTGTATGGATTTGCAGTCTAAATAACCGCCCTCCTTGCATACCCCTAAAAGACAACATTTCAGAGTGGAAAAAACTCATGTCCGGGTTCTTCTTTAACCTACAAAATGTAAGCAGGCAGAAATCCTGTCAAGTCTGGACACAGCAGCCTTTCCAAAAGCGTTACTTCTACACACTAAGCTCAGCGTGTCTCTCCGGGTTGCACCGACCCACGCACCAAGGCACGCTGCCGGCACCCACCAACTGATGGAGCTTTGCAAGGGCAAAAGCTGCTCCTGGACGGCAGAGGAATCTTCAGGCACTCGACACGTGGGACGTGGCAACGCTTGGGCACTGCGAGCAGCTGGAGGAGGATACGGACGCAACGGAAGGGACACGCGGTCCTGGTCCAGTGGGTCCTCCTTGGCCAAGGTGCTGGCCAGGCACACACAACCGAGTGCCTGAACCGCTTGTGCCGATCTTAACCAAGGCCGTCTGCCGGCCACTAAGAGAACATAAAAGGTGAAGCACTGAGAGCACAGGGGTCTTGTAGAGCATTGTTTCCTCCTGTGTTTCTTTAGTACAGCTTATTTGCTAGCAAATATCCTCTTCAAGACTAATAACCCCATCTGAGCCTCTCCATTCTGCGATTGCACACGATGACGAAGGGGCCAGCGCACACTGCTGTCTCAGCCATCGTGGGCACGTTCCAGACCACTACGGGTAATGGGAACCAGAAGCCCTTCTCTGCCAAGAGATTCATGCACAGGGAAGAAGTGGCTGGCATCACCGGCTATACGGTGCTCGTAAGCTACACAGCGCTGGTGGCACGCACACGACGTAGCAAGCAAAGCAATTGCATCCTGCAGCGTCGCAGAGCTGCTCATGCTGCACAGACTGGCAAGGCTGCTTGTGCAGTACCACCATTTTGCTAAGATACAGACTAATTAAATTTAACAATCAGGAATAATCAGATGAAACAAATGAAAATGTGTTAAAATTGTTCTGGGTGTCTTTCCATCAAAGCAAGGGCCTTCTAATTCTGGTCTCCTTAGCTGGCTTCTCGCAGAGTTAACAGCCAGCAGACCTCACTGCTGGCCTTGCTTTAATTACTGCTCTTTTTTTCTGTTTACAGAACCACTCTAAAAATATTTCCATTCCCAGATGCTTTCCCGAGATTAACATTTCTGTGACAGCGTTGCCAAATCCAGTGTCATCTTGTACATCACACAGACTTTTGTAATTAAAGCTCAGACAGATTTTCCGCAGATGATATTTCATCGTCTGCAAAAGGGACATTACTTCCATCCCCTCTGTCTGAAGGGAGTGCAGTGCTGCTGAAAGATGCTAACTCCTACATTCTGACCCTCTCAGGCCCAGGAAACAGATAAAAAGGGAGGAAAAGGACGTCGTTTTTACCAGCTGCATATGGGAAGTGAGGCTACAAAGCAGCAGCCTAACACAGGAGTCAATCTAATAACCAAGCTACCCAAGCTCTGTACATCCAGCTGACCTCCTCGGACTGGGAAGAGCTGACCCCAGCCCCTGTAGGTACGCTGAGACACCCTGGGACCCCCTCACTCAGCCCAAGGGCCGTTACCAACCCCCCGCCGTCAGCATGCGCTCCTTCTGTGTCTCTCCCCGCTTGTCCCCGGGGCTCAGTGGCAGAGACCAGTGTGTGGGTCTGCAGCATCCTCACAAACCCAGAGCGTAACCCTCGTGCCACAGCGAGGTGGGGGTAACGCTTCGCTTGGGCTGACTTGGGCTCCTCCACTTAACTTCCCTTCAGATCCGTGTAACCGGCCGGCGGTGAGCTAATACTTTAAAAGTAACTGTAAGCGGCTGTAAGTAGAACTGAGCACAACGTTTCCTTTTGCAGCGTCACACAAAACCATCGATTCTGAGAAACAGCTGAGAAACGTGCCACTGGACAAAGAAAAGGTCAGACTTTCTGAGACGTGCAAGCTGTCTGTACAGCGCGTGCAAATGGAAAAACTCTGCAAAGCCCATACGGGCGGTCACCCTCCGCGCACAGTTCGAACCCACAGACCTTACAGCATAGTCCTTCTGCACGCCGTATAAATTGCTGCTATATTTGAGATTCCTTCATTTGAAGTACTCTTAATGGGGATACATCATGTAATCCCAAACTGATTTATTCTAACCTCAGACAATTTCCAGAAACATGTTGTGTGTTAATACAGACCATCTCGCTACTCTGCAGGCCAACAAAAGCAATTGGCTCAGATTAAATTCTTTGCCTTGGACTGGATTTCATCCCTCTGCTGAAACAGCAGAGAAGGACCTGAAGATGTCAGCTTCCTGCCTCCCGCCCATGTGGTTCTGATAAAGAGAGGTAATTTCAGGACGTCCAATGACTCGTTTTGTTCTGTTTCACTTTCAGTAGGATTTTTTTCTCCTTTTCTCCCTCCCTTCTGCCTTAAGATCATCAGTGACTTGCTACCTTTGAACAACAAAGATGCAACGACAGAATCTCGCACAATGGAGCTGCAGCTCACCCAAAGCATCGATGACGGTTGAGAGCTTCTGCAAGAGGAGCAGGACACAGGGAAGTGGCTTCAAGCCATTCTTTGTGCTCTCCTGAGCCCCAGGCACCAGAGCGGTTCCAGGTACGCATTAACCCCGGAGAGCTGCTGCTGCCTTTTGGGTCGCATGGGCACACCCTGAGATGCAGGATGCAGGATGCGGGATGCAGCCCCTGCAGGCTCCTAACACCCCAGCTTTCACACATCACAGCCTGACGCCGAAAGCTTGGCCTTGGCTGTAAGCTTTTATTCCACTCCTGCACCACAGGAATCGCGGTCAGGCTTTTGGAGCCCCTCGCTCCCATGCTGACTGATAGGGGCAGACACAGCTCTAGGGAAGGAAGGGATCCTGAGGTGTGAGCGTGCGGGGACACTGGGAGTCTGTCATCAACTGCCCTTGGTTCTCCAGGCCATGTCAAAGGCGGGATTTAGGAATCCCCTGTGGGCCTGTGTGGAGAGCCAAGCTCTGTTCATGCTGTAAAAGGTACTAACGGCCTCGAAGAAAAATGCTTTTAAAGGCAAAACCTTTCTTCCAATCCTACAAAACACAAGGGCTAATCCAAGCAGCTATTTACACAGAGCTGCAACACACTTCATAGGAAATTTCTTTTAAAGGTGCCTAAGTAACTTCTGAAAACTGTTACTGATCTTCCCTGCATTGTGCCTTTTTTACCATCTGCGATACTAAACACAAAGACGTGAACAGTTACCTAGGGTGCAAAGCCATCAAAAGAAAGTAGCAAAAGGTTTCATCTGTTTTCCAATTCTTTGACACCTTCCAGAATAAAATCAGCTTCAACCTTCCATCACAAGCTTGGAATAATAGTTCGGTCTGAAGGTGGAAAAGGACCAATCTCCCTGAGTCCACCCTGGAGAGGCGAGCTCTGCGCCCAGTCCTGCACTCCTGGGGTTAACGGCCACCAGCCTCCCAGGGGAATTCAGGATCATCCCGTTTCAGGCAGCGCTGCCAATTAATTGAAGCTTTTGCGGCTTTTGTGGGGATCGGAAAACATTTAAAGAATTAGATCCGTGGTTTTACAGACCTTAACAAGAAACTTCACGGCAATAGTCTTTTTCTGTCTCCAGAACGCTCCCTGGCTCGCGCTGCTGCTCGCTGGGGCTGCCAGCAGCTTCCCAAAGCCCATCTCCACGCCTGACCCAGCCCAAGGTGCCAGCATGCTGGCAGCCCTGGCTCAGGCCACCAGCAGCACTTCGCCAGCCTCCGAGGGCAGAGAGGAATGGGCAGGAGAGTCTCGCCATCTCCAGTTCCTAGCCTCTTCTTTTTAGTTAGTGGCATTTTTTTTTTTTTTCTGTTTTAGCAGCACTGAATCTTACCTGTCCAGCAAAATCAAAGCATATCCCAAGCTGAAGAGAAATGTAGCTTTTATCAGTTAACCTAATCCCTCGGAACCACGCAGGGAAAAAAACTATCCTGGCTGAAGTCAAGTTAGTGCCTGAAACTTCACAGGGCTGAAGAAACATGGTTCTGACCCTCCTGAGCAAACCCCACTGACCTGCAGCCGAGGAAGCAGCTGCCAGGCACTGCAGCATCTCTGCTCTGCTCCTTGCGACGGTGGTTACCTGCCCTGACACACCTGCTCTGACCCACGCTGCATCATGCTCCGGCTCCAGCCCTGCCCTGCACCACAACCCATCTCCTCGCAGGTACCAACCAATTCAACAACCATACAGCAGCTCATTACCAGGTAGAATTTCAACTTTTTTTCTCCCCACACAGGGGGCTATCATGCCTGCTCTCTGCACTGCCCTCACTCAGCCTCCAAGGCATTGAAAAGCTCCTCTGCTCCAGGGGACACCTTGGTGCCTATGGCTTTGGTGGCTGCTCATGCTGCTTTCCACTGCTCAGTCATGTTGTTCTGCCTTCCTGTTGGAGCTGGCCTCAAGGTCAGCATTGAAAATGCCTTCCTCTTCCCCAGCAGCGCTGGGAAAGCACTCCTGAAACAGCAGCGTGGCAGTGTGGAGGGAAGGCAAGTGGAGCAAAGCCTCCTGCCTTCGCTGCTGCCTGTGCCCTGCCATCGCTGCCTGGTAGCTCCTCAGCAATACTAGCTTAATAAAAACTGTGGGATTTCCAAGACTGGAGCAAAGCCTCTGCCTTTGCAGCGTAAATATTTATGTAGATGGAGCACTAAAGGAAAGAACCACTTGTGGGTACTTGTGAAAACACCACAGAAAGCGAGGGCTTGCTCAAGGGCTCGGGATTACCCTAATGTGACCCATGGAAAGCCACCTGACCGGACCACAGCTGCTGCCAGGCTCACAGGTGCGCTGCCCCAGCGTCAGCGAAGGCAAGAAACCGGAGAGCGCATCCCACTGCAGCAACCAAACCGGGGGCAAAAGCATTCCCTTGGTGGCCTCCCCGCTGTCACCAGCCAAGGTGCTGCCCTCGCCAGGGCTCTGCTGTGGGGTGGGCTTGTTCCAAGGGCACCAATAACCGGTATTTACACAAATCAGGGCTGTGTCAACTCAAACCACGTCACGCTGGGCTGCGCGTGACTGCTGCCGTGCAGCTGGCAGATGCAGGAGGACAGCTGCTGGGCTCCGGCACCAAGAGCCACCATATGGAATCCATAGTGGCAGGGAGCTGTTCACCAGGGAACAAGCGTCAGGATGGGGAGTCGTGGCACGTGGGCACCTGGGGCACAAGGCAGCCTTACATCTCGGGTACACAGAGGGCAGCCACAAACCCCAGCAGAGGAGTAACCTCTAGGTCTGTGCTCTGTCCCAAGCTTTTACTAGAAAAAGATGCTTACTCCTCCCCCTCCGCACAGCCAGCTTAGTAGCTTAGGACAGAGCTATTACAAAGGTGTGATACATACGCACACTTCTGTCACAAAAGCGTAAAGAACAAAAGCCACCAGCCCTGAAGCGAGAAAGCCAGATTTTTAGGTCTGCTCTGTTGTTACTTTAGAAACCGCATTGGACAATTACGTAGCGAGAGTTTTGACTCACCCTGCCTGGTCTGCATCTACTTTCCTGTGTACTTTGTGGATCACAGGGGTACAGGCACCACTGAACTAACAGCAGATCCTGCCAGCTCCACTCCCCAGAGCTTCCAGAAACTGCCCAAGTTACTCCTGTAGTAGATCAGGTTTCATGAATAGAGACCCCTTAATTTTGGCAGATGAATTCCAATGCTGTGCACGTTATGGCAAATACTTGCTCAGAAGTTTAATGCAAAGCAGGTTTGCAGTGCTCAGCGCAAGCTGCACGGAGCAGGGAAGCCCTGCCTGCCCAGATCCCGGCAGAAATGCTCCACACGTTGCAGCCACACCAGCAGGTAAGCCTGAAGAAGGAAAGCAAAGGATGGAAATTGCTTTTGAACAAGAGATTCCTCCCTCTAGTGATCCCTTTTGTACTTCCTCTGGAAATAGCTTCACCTTCTGGGGCTGACCCTGCTGAGAACATCCTCATTTCAGTTTGCCTCATGTTTTATTCTATGAGGCAGAGGCGGCAGAACCACTGTATACCACAAAAACAAGAACTACATATTACAAAGAAAATTATTAGATGACAAACCGCATACATGCTTACAGGCAAAGAGCAGCAATGCATAGCCATCAACACAAGTTTAGATGCTCAGTGCTAGAGCAGTGGGCTGGGAATAATTGGCTTTTTTCTTTACCTTGTGGTCCTTTTGCTTCTGGATTTTTCCAGCGAAATAGAGGGCACTGGGTGAACTTGCACCATAAGGGCATGTCTCACTGTGCCTCTTAGAGCATCGTCATATAGCAGGGGCAGCTGCAGAAAGATGTGCCATTTGTGCTGCTCTGGGCATGGTGGGTACCACTTCCTTAGGTGGCATTTTTTCTACTTGCATCACCATTCCCAGCTGCAACACACAGGCTCACACAGTCGTTCTTAATAAACTCTGGGACACAGCTATATTCTGAGAAATAAAACAGCAAATGGCCTTTGTAATACCATCGCCCAGGAATTCTTTCCACTTGCATGAAAATATCCCTCAAAAAATGGAAAAATGTGTCAAAAAAAAGCTGTGAGGGAGAAGTGGTTTAATAAAAACAACAGCAGCAGCAGATGCTGGGAGGCAGACTCCAAGCTCCACCCTGGTGTCTCTGAGCCTCTAGTCTGGGGCAGGCAAACAACAAAATCTGAAGAAATTGGCCCAGAAAGCAGCTGCAAGCCAAACCTGGCATCTGAATTGTAATGTCTGGACACGCACCGTCCAAGCGGACGCATGACCAGCATCCCAGGGAAGCAGGTTTGGGGATTATTATGGCCACATCCCCACACACAGCCATGCTTATTTTCACTTGTCTGTCATACCTAGTGCATACTGGGCAGACTGGGGAAACAGCCGAGGCAGAAATGGAGACTAACTTCAACCTTTTCATCATCTAGTTTATGTATTTGTTCTGAAAATGCTGTATCTGATATATCCTGTATCAAAAGCAGAAGCTGGAAGTTACTTCTGAACCAGAATAAACTCAGGAACTCCAAAGAAGTCAAAATTGTACATGTCCACGCTGAGGAACAGCAAACATTATGAACCCAGTAACAGAAACACGTTAGGGAAGACTACCAGGATCCTGAGAAACAAAGGAACTCGCAATCCATCACTGTCATCTACAGTTCCCTGCAGAGAGGATGGATGTGAGCGGGGAAGCCGGTGTAGGCACTTTTTGTACAATGCCACACATTCACAGGTAGGAAAAGGGCTGTGAAGAAATAGAGATTCTTGAGAAACGTAGGACTGTGACTTACCAATGCAGGTCCTGCCATCTGTGTGCAGGCGAAAGCCTGGCTTGCATTCACAGTAATAAGATCCAAGGGTGTTCACACATCTGTGCTGGCAGCCACCATTGTGGACCTGGCACTCGTCAACATCTGCAAAGGAAAAGGGAAGAGGGGAAAACAATTAAGTGGGCATGACGGTATCTGAAGTCAGGATTATTTATCCTCTGTTGACTGACTCCACATTTGAGAAAGGAATGCAGAGGGAACAGAATTGCCATTTCATTGTTTAATCAGTCAAGCTATTTAAATTTCAAGGACAAGCATGCAACCAGTGGGGGGTAAAGAAAAAAAAGAAAAAAAAATCAAGCATCTTATTTGTCAATTAGCATAAAGCATCCTTCATCTCGTTCACCTCACAATGGTCACTTTTCCCATTCGCTCTAAGATTGTGGATTAATTAATACTTTACGCTTCCATACTCTTTATATGTGGAAAACAGGCTGGGCTGGTCCATCCATTACTTCCATCAACGGTGGGAGCAAACAGCTAACGTTACAGACCGAAGTGAGGAGGAACGATACGAAACAGCCAAGTTCAATGCTGCGGTGCCACAGCAGCAGATGTTCTCATCCTTTTGAAGCACAGAAGCTGGCTTCCACCGAGCTCAGCCAGGGGTCACAGGTGAGAGGTTTTACTGCCGTGCTTCTCATCTCAGTGTTTTGCAAAGCGTTTAATGCATTTCACACCATTTGCACCTGGAACTCACTTGACCTGCTGCTGAAATGCAGCAAAATCTGGGGTATCTAATGATAAGCTATGCTGAGAATTGCTACGCATCACCAGAGACGAGAAAGAAAATGTGTTAATACCTGGAGAAAGTTATTAAAATGGATTTGTTCATAATTATACGATGCTTCAGAACATGATGAAGTCCAACTGGACCCCTAAATGTTGCAGAATGCAAATGGTGAGACTCTGACCACAGGTCCCCAGCCCTCTCCTCCCAGCCCTGTGACAGGAGCAAGCCCGGGAGAACGGAGGCAACAAGGAATCCGTAGGGCCAGTAACTCTGCATGTCCATGTTTCTTGGTAAAGCTACAGGTCCTTGAACAAAACCATCCTTTGAGCCAGCAAAATCTTCTGCCAAGCACTGAGACATCTTTCAAGAGCTGAAATAGGAACTAGCCCATGAGACAAAAAGTCCTGTTACATCTTATTATCAGAGCTTCAAAACCAGGGAGGTAGACGGCAGCGTGTTACCAAAGGGAGATCCCTTCCTGTTTCACAGACCTTACACTGCCTTTAAGCGCTGGGAATAACTTCCAGAACTGAGAAGAAATGTAAAAATGTTTGGAGCGCCCAGTTACATGGTGCTAACTAAGATGTGTATCAGAAGCTTGTCAAAGGCAATTTCAAGTTTCTGAGACATAAGACTCTTTCATATGGCTATAATTAGAAATAATAGAGATGTTTGCGGATATGGCTGCACAGCTCCTTAATTCCTGCCATTTGTGTGTGTACACGTATACATGTGCACTATCTTTCAGACTGGAAAGGATCAAAGATCTCCAGTCTGAGGGGGGACCAGATCACATTGATGCTGCCAGCACAAAAGCCAACCAGTAATTCCTTTTTCCATGGAGAGAAAATTTCAGTAGCCTTGGGTCTATTAGCGTTTCTACACACTGTCTGCATTTTGCAAAGATGTCTTCAGCACGCACAACTATTTCCCGCTGGCACGGCAGAGCGGGTCACGCAGGCAGCAGGACACTACGGAGCCAAGCTGAGCAAGGAACCAGCACCGCTTCATCAATGGCTGTTACTAATAAGATAAAGAAACATTTCCACGGTGCAAAAACCTGCTCAACCCTCACCCTTGCTCCGCGCCAGCAATCTGCTCCCCTGCCCGAAGCATCGCTCCGCTTGCTCTGCTCCCCTGCCCTCCCCCCCCCCCTTGCAGCCACTGCTGCCGCCAGGGTGGCACGTAAAAACCACAGGAGGGGGAGAAATGCAACCTTGACCAAAGCCAATGCTAAAGTTTTATGTTAATTAGATTAATTTTATGTTAATGAGATTAATTTTAGGTTAATCAGATTCATCACCAACAAAATCTGCTAGCAGCAAGTAAATGGACTGGAGCAAAGAAAAATGGGAAGCAAAGCTGGAAAGGTGAAGCTTGTTTGACTCTGTGTTTTGGAGCCACACAGTAATAAAAAAAATAACGATTGTTTATCAGGTTACTTTTCATTAGAAGGCTTCTCACTGCTTTGAAAGTTAAGGTCAGGGAATGAGAATGCCCCTCTGCCCTTTCTGTCCTAGCAGTGTCCACTTGACCTCTGATGTCCTGCTGCCTCACGGGGCTCCCACTTCAGAGCTCCCCATGGCAGTCATTAACCTGGCAGAAAACAATCATCTCTGTAATGCCAGGCCTTTGCTCAGCATTACAGAAGGTTTTGGTGTTTTCTTCCTGTTTTTTTCCAAGACACTTAATTTTTAAAGACAGGAAAATGAATAGATTTTTGAGGTGGAACATAAGCTTTAAGTGATGCTCTCCAAAGTGTAACCCAAATCCAAACCAGCTTTTCACAAGGGAAAAAATGCTGCGGCATGAATCCGAGATGCCTGTCAAAGCAACTGAGTTCTAATTAAATCATTTTCCTTTGCAAAGGCTTTACACAGTTTGGATGCTACTGAGCCCTAGAGCCGCCAATGCACTCACTAGTCGCGCAGCAGAGCAGCAAGCTCATCGGGAACCCACTGGAGCAGGCGTCCCCACGAGCCCTGCAGCTCCCCAGCAGCCCCACCAAGCTGGAGCTCGGGTGTTCAGGTCCGACGCCTCTGAGAGGAAATCGCCCAGGGTCTATCGCTCACGGGAAGGAGGATGGTGCTGCTCATGGCACAGCACACAAGGGAAAGGCACTGCCCTTCCTGCAGCTGCCCAGGGCCAGGAGAAAAGCGACGTCCCCAGGCTGCACGGTGGAAGCAGAGCCAGCCCTGCGCCCGGCCAGCCACTGCGGTGAGCAATGGGTGCTGTGTCCCCGAAAGAGCTCACGGGAACACAGGCACCGCTTCCCGGCCATGTTCCATATACTGCATTTGTGCTACTGCTTTTTTTCGTTGTCGGGTTTTTTTGGTTTTTAACATCTCTATGGGCAGAATTAGGTATTAATATACACAATTGGCTCTATTCAGGTCAAGAACAGGAAAACCGGGCTTTGGGAAGATTTTATAGAGTAATAAAGTTTTTTGGTCTGCATTTCAATGACTGTTCCACTGCTTCCCTTCAACTCTAATCTGAAACCACAGAGAATTTACCATCCAAAAAAGTTAGTGATGTGCTGAATAAACTTCTTACTTTCACCCCATTACTCATACTCAGTAATTACACATCTCCTCTCTAAACATCTACTCTTCCCACTTTCTCTTTTTCACCCTCTAAATCTCAGTATTATCCAGGGCTGTCCCCACCCCACAGCCCCCCCTGCCCCATCCCACCTTGGCTGGGGAAAGCGGACAGCCCTGCCCCTGCCGCACAAACACCCATCCCTGCGCCACCGCACGCCGTCCCCGCAACCTGCCACATCCCCCTCCGGAGCCTCGCTTATCTCCTTCTGCAGTAACTGAGAGATTTTCGGACATACACTACCACGATGGTGCGACCAAAACAGAACCTCCCATCCTTCGCAGCAGTGGAGGGCAGCAGTGTCAGCACCCAAGAAATCTTAGGTTTGCATCTTTGGAAATAACGCAACTCTGCAATTTTTCCAAACCAATTCCAACTCTGGTATGAGCGTGCAGAGAGACGAGGCACCTCCCAGGCGGATGCTCTACAGGGAGTTTGCATTTTCTGGTCAAGACCCATTGCTTTTGGTCATCAGCCTACGGAGCCATGGGCTGCGAATGCCACAGCAGCTGCGTGAGCACTCGCAGAGGGGAGAGGAGCCAAAGCTTGCTCGTGGCTCTGTCAAGCAGCAGGGTTTCTTCTGGTGTGACCTGAAAGGCATTGCTAAAAAGAAGGAGCCGCAATGATGGTGTGCTGGAGCCCATGCTAGATCCGAGAGGATCACTCTGTCCTGCCTAAGCAACAGCAGCAGCTCATGCTGGGGAATGGGAGTTGCTCCCGCTCCACCAGACACCCCGGGCAGCCCTTTCCCGGCCATGCCCAAGCATCAGGGTCCATCCCGCAGCCCAGGACTTCTGTCTGTCCCACACCCTGCAACAGACAACAGAGTACAGAGAGAGCAAAGAGGCAAGAGCTGTGTTTCCCAGCAGGACCTGGGATGGAGGAAGGGCAGTGCATTGGTCCCGGGGATGGGGAGGGGGCAGGTCCACTGGCCACCCCAGCAGAAGCATCTCCAACCTGCCCAGGCATGCACAAGGCTCACCAGCAAGTGATTCACCCAGGAATATAAACTGTGAAGCAGCAGGAGCTGCCTCCTGGGGTCAGGACAGAGCATCGCTGTGAAGGGTCACGTTGCCCTCAGTGCACATCTTGGCAGCATGAAGACCCGAAAATTTACGTGATGCTTTGCGAGATGCGGTTTGTAGCACGCTGAGGTTATTTTCCTATTGGAGAACTGACAAAATCTGGTTGAAATTAGTATACCAAAGAAAGAAAATTAGAAGCATACAGGCTTTTCTTCAGGGGAGGGTAGCTGACACTGAGCAACCCAGAGCCGTGCCAGGATGGATGGGGCTCGCCAAGCCCAAGTGCCTGCATGCTCCGCTGCGCTGGCACGGACAGGGAAGCAGATACCGGCCACAGCCCACCAAGGCAGACACAAAAACCAAACGTGGCAAGAGCCTGGGAGTGGGACTTCATTTATTGGGTGGGGAAACCTCCCTGCTGTGTAAGGAAACCAGAGTTCATGTCCTCATCCATAAGGACACAGGGCTTGCCCAAGAAACAGCTGATGCTCTGTCAGACCCCAGGTTCTGGCTATGTGGACCAACAGGGGTAATGCTGCAATCAAATGTAGACAGGATGAACACAAGACAAAAAAAGAGGGAGCAAGGAGCACTTTGGTTAAGTGCACTCCATGACCATGCACAGGTCCTTTGAGAAGAAATACTATGATTCATCTCCACCAAGAGCTCCATGTCAGAGGAAAGAAAGTGGCAACAGCAGCTCTGCAAATTACAAAATATTTGGTACAGAGGCAGTTTATCTCCTCTGAAAGGCTGAGGAGGAGGAGACGGATCCCAGCTGGAAGCACAGGCAGTAGATAGGCTGCTGAGGCTCACTCTGTCAGGCCAAAAAGCAGTGCCAGGCTTTAATCCCTGTGGCAATTAGCCTGGATTACAGAGCAGAGCTGCAGGGAAAAGGTTAATTAAAATCCATCAGGCTGAGCATGTGTGGGATTTAGTGACTTTATCTTTCTGGTACCAGTTTGTTGAAACTACTTCAGCAATTTATAGAAGAGACTGGAAGGAGACAAACCAAGAGAGCAGCACGCTGGGCGGCCAAAGCTGGCTGCTCCCGAGTCGTGGAGCAGAGCATCACCGCTGCTGCCCCGACCTACAGACACCCATCAGAAACTCAGGGCACAGAACAGTGCTGGGATGTGGTAAAAGGAAAACTCCTATGCATTACTTCGTCTCTTGCACAGTCCCTAGCACGGATAACCTGGAGATGTGAGAGGCCCCGTTCTTCCACCCTCCCCTTGTAGACAAGACTCAGCAACAGCTGGATCCAGCAGCGCAAGGAAGACATGGGAGCAGGCGATGCCCTGCCCTGTCTCGGCTAACCTGGAAGCCTTTCCCTTCTCCAGTTAAATGAAGAACAGTACCTGCCTCAGGCTGGTCTCAGCTCAGAATCCAAGGGACTCATGTGAGGAAAGAAGAAAGGTCATTTTGGGCAGTCAAAATGCCTCCACACCCTCAGTTTTCATCTTCTTGTAAACCAGGCATTTAGAAAAGCCTTGAAGGCACTTACAGAGCTCCACAGAGTAACTGGGGCTGGCGTTCCTTCTGCTGCAGCCACTCCTAGGCAGACAGGAGATGCCCACAGCTTTCCCACACTACTTGGGCCACCCTCAAGAGCAGCAGTCTCCAAAGGTGCTTCAGAAACGGGTGCATTGGTTTTAGAATAATCTGATGAAGTGAAAATGTATCAGGGAGCTGTTTCGCCTCAGTCACTTGCTTTGTCCTCAGCTCACCTTCTTTTGCCTTCAAGCGCAGCAGCTGGGAGAGTCGCCCAGCTCTCATTTGTGCTCACATTTCTGTCTCCGGATGGTGCTGATAATTAGCTATTACTCAGAGCGGAGCAGAGGTGCACGTAACAACAAGCAGGCAGCCCGCTCTTGACTTGCTGCTATACTCTCCCACTCAAACCTTCTTTCATAGCTTTGTTTTACCCCACTTCTCTGTGGTGTTTTGAGTTTTGAGGGTGCCGTTTTGAGAAGACATACCTGTGCAGAGGCATGTCGGCTTGGTCCCTGCGCCATGCCATGGAAGCTAACCGCATGGAGATAAACACTGACACGCAACAGTACCGACGGATGGAAATGCAGGTCGCTATTGAAGAAGCTAAGGGAAACCATATAATCAAATAAAAGCGACCAGCTATGCTCTGTGCTGTTTTCTGACATACTTAGAGAATCACAGAGAGAATATCAAGGTACCAGGTCTACTCACACTGTGATGATTTAATGCCAGTCCCCAGCAGAGCACGACCTCTCCTGTAAAGGTTAGCTGCGTAAGGGCACGATGCACAGCACTGCAATTAGCCACTCTAACACAAGGATCCAACAGAGCACTGTTTGCACACAGAAGGCATTCTAAGGCACTCAAAACCTCAATGGAACATCCACTGCCATTACACAAAACACCTCTTCATTCTCCATTCATACGATAAAATTGCCGATGAAAGGCATTTACAGCAGTTCCTTGTGGTCGCTTTGCTTTTGCAGCTGGCTGATGAGAGAAACACGTCTGCAGAGTTTGCAGGGCTTGGACTGGCAAGTGGGAACGCACTGCAAGTAAACCAGTGCGTGGTGTTGTAAAAATCACAGGATCAAGAGAACGTCTGCTACTACCTGTTTAAGAGACGCTCAAGCAGCGGAGGAAAAATTACCGACCAAACCCACAGTAATACCGAGTTTGGGATGAACAGCGCCCCTACGATTCTCTCCTCTGCCCTACTGCCTGCAGGCGTGACACCAGCTTCCTACCACCCAGCTCCTGCCACCCGAGCGCTCCCGCGTACCTTGGGCTATCTACCTGCACGCTGGTGGGTGAGGGGCTGCAAAACCCAGGGGCCACATCTTCAGGGAACTCCCCCCCCCCCCCCCCCCCAGCACCTCATCTCAGGTCACCTCTCCTGAGGATCAACTTGCATTTAAAGCCAAAAATTAAGCTCCCTGAAAAATCATCTTGTTTCTGATACCAGCACCTGCAGAGCAAGCTCTGGACAGCAACTGGGGCAGTGCAGGGAACAGAGAGCACCTCCGAGCGCTCCTGGCAGATGGGAGGCTGAGACCCCCTCGCTCTGCTAGGGGCACGGCAGTGGTGTGAGCAGAACAAGCTCGTCCTGGGGGAGGAAAGGACCAAGGTGTTTGCCCGAGTCAGCCTTCACCCTCCATCTGCTGGCTGTGTCAAAGCACCATTCAGGGGAAAGGTATTTCATGCTGCAACATGTCCAAAATTCACTTGTTTCAGAGGTGGAAAGAGAGAATACATCTTTTTTTTGGTGTCTTTTTCTGTTGTTCTCAGTTGGGTGGGCCTGAAGGCTGTGGTGGGTGCGCTTGGGCTTGTTTTATTTTGTTATCTGCACCTACTTCTTTGTAAACTATCTAAGAACATTAGACACAGCTTCTTGGAGGAAAGACATACTTAGCTTACCTGCCTGATTTTGGCTTGGATATTCACTCCTTTTCTAAAGATGAAAAAACCCAGCTTCCTGAAAAAAGAGGCTTAGAGGTAAAACTTTTCAGTAGATTACTTTTTCCCCCAGGTTCAGAGCACTTGCAAGAATGGCCAAAAGGCCAGGGTGAAGGTGCTTTGCTTTGCTGCTCGAAGCTTTAAATTCCATTCCTCCCAAACACAAGAAAAGACCTCAGCCTTGCAGACTGAAAGATACTTCACACAAAAATCAGGATAAAGCCACGAGCGTGCACAGAGCTACCTGTCTGTGGATAAGCAGAATCAGGATCGGGCAAATTACACAGTAGGGAAGGGAAAGCTGGAGGTTTATATTCCAGACACAAAGCTGGATCTCAGGAGCTTGTCTTGGAGAAGTCGTATGAGCTAGTGTAGTTGGATGGAGACAGCAAATGCGATCTGAATTTGAGACAAACATCTGATCTATAAATAACAAAACAGCAACTCACCCCATTTCTGAAGGTCTGGCACATCTCACAAGTGTACTGATATCACTTTTATAAATGCTTGGGGCATTTATTTATTAGGATTATCTCATGATGAGATAATGCATTCCTTGATGTCTACATTACTCATAAGCATCCTTTAGTCTTTAGTGAACTTCACATATTCTCCATTATTACCTAAATCTTCAGGCAACCACAAAATTTATCTGCCACTAAGTCAGTTGAACACACAAAGAGGAAGGGGGGGGTGTGTGTACTTGGAGAGCATACACCTCGCTCAACGTACCCATCTACTATCACACATAAGCCAGTGGCCAGTGCACAGAAATGTTCAACAAAAGGGATCAGAAAGTGGCAAAAAGACATTTATCACCTCCTCACAGTGCCGGACACAGCGCAGCAGAAAGCACAAGTCTTGCAAAAGAAAGAAACAAGCACAAGTTAACCCATCGATGAGAGGGAAGAACCAAGTTTTGCTCCTTACTGACGGGGAAATGGAACGACTGAAGCTGATCGTGTACCTTCTGGTATGCTGGAACCTCCATCTATTGCTAGCAGCCGCAGGCTGCTGATGCCTCAAACTTTCTGACAGGATGACAAACTGCTGGGGTACCACTGGCCGCAGGCGCTGCCGCACACAGCGGGAGCACAGTGTGACTCCAGCCCCTCCACCTGCCCACTGGGACACCCAGGCTGGCCGAGCGCCACGCACACAGCAAGGGCTCGGGGTGCCTTTGCTGGGGATTTGCTTCAAACAGACGCTGCCGAGTCTGAACATTTCGGCGCAGAGCAGTAAACTGCGAGATGTGGCTCCTCCGACCGCATCCACCAGCCGCAGCCCCCACACTCCTCATCCCCCCACGATGCTGCCAGAGGATTCCCCTTACGCATCAAGTGCCACCAATGCTGAGCTCCGTCCTTTGCAAGGCTCCACCGCACGATCCTCGTGCAACCCCAACTCCGAGAGCCTCACAGAGAGAAAGGCAGGGGAGTTTCCTGATAAAACAGCATCATCTTTCATTTATTGCCCTGGACCAGAGTAAGATCCTTCAGAACCGAGGAAAAACTTAACCAACGTACTGTAACGGAACGCGTATGTTTGTTTTTTAAAGGACCGTGTGAAAGAACCGGCGCAGCGGATGGAAAGAAACTCCTGGTTCTTTCTCCTCCTGGCAGAAGCAGCCCCCGGACCGGCAGCCCCCGCAGGCTGTGCTGGAGCAGCACTCGGGGCCGGTGGGAACGCGGCCGGCGGTGCAGCCTGGCCGCCCGCCGGTGACTCCAGCCGGTGACTCCCGCTGCCAGCCCCGGAGCCCCCGCCGGCAGCCGCGTTATCCGCCCCCCGCAGCAAGCGAGGCGCGGGGAGGGGAGGGTACGGGGGGTCACCGGGTGCCAGCACGGAGGGAGAAAGCCCCCCGCAGCCCTCCTCGGCTACCGACCTGCCCGCAGCCCCCCCCACCCCCCCACCTACCTGCCCGCAGACCCCCGCCCCGCTACCTACCTGCCCGCAGCTCGGGGTGCCCCGCCGCGTAACCCGCACGCCCCCCGTAGCAGGGGTAGCAGCTCCTCCAGAGGTAGGGGTAGTGCGTGCCGGCGGCGCCCGGGGGGGCACCCAGCAAGGCCAAGCACCCCAGCAGTAGCCAGAGCCGCCCCCGCCCCATGCCGGCCACAGCCCCGACCCCGCGCAGCGCCGCACCGCGCCGGGAGCGCAGGGTGCGCAGGGCAGCGCGGGGCGCGCAGGGCAGCGCGGGGCGTTGCGGAGGGGCGGCTCTGCCTGCGGGCGGGCTCCGCGCCGCCCCCGCCCCCAGGTGAGGCCGGGCCCGCACCCCCGGACCCCCCCGCGGGAGGAGCGAGCCTGGGGGAGCTGCTGGCCCGCAGCCCCGGGGCGACCGCCCGCGGGAACGGGGCGGGGGGGGGACCCCGGGGGGGTGGGGGGCGGCGCTGCCCCCGGGGCTCACGCCTGGAAGGGGCTGAGCCGCAGGACCCGCTGCCACATCGCTGCCCCCCGTAGGGGGTGGGGCGGGCAGAACCAGCTCCAGGAAAAAAGTAATAAACCAGCGTATTTGTCCCAGATCGGGGCACAGCGGGGGGGGGGGGGGAGGGGCAGGGTGCCCCACGGGGGCCCGGCAGGGTGCCCCACGGGGGCCCGGCCCAGCTGCGGCGTGGGGGGCTTCACTCACACATCACATCACGTGCAGGGTGCAAGGCCAGGGCCCCGCAGCATCCCACCGCCCCGCCAGCATCCCGCAGCTGGTGGCACTGCAAGCAACAGCAAACCTTCACCGGGCTTCTCTTAAAATAATGCCAGAAAAGAAATCTTCATCCACAGAGTCAAGCCCAGATGAGGAATGGCCACTGTGGCTACCCCAAGGAAAACCATAACATTACTGTTTCCTGCAAGACAGAGCCTAGATTTTTATTTTACCTTTTTCATTAAACAAGACTAACAGATTGGATTTTCCAGAGGCAAGCTCAAAAGCCTCATTCAACTTTCTGGAATGTTTTGAAACAATGTGCTTGCAGGGTTGAGCTGAGGGAGAGCACAGCCTGCTACTTTGAGATGTTTTAGCAGTATTATTTGGCTGTAGTAAAATTCCAAATTAAAACTTGTGGTTTAGGCTGCAATGAATAGCATTCCATGAAAAATTTTGAAACACAGAGAGAAGCTGAATCCAGAAAGAAAATAACGATTTAAGGCTATTTCTGCCACGGTTTCCAAAGGAAGGTGGACTCCAGTCACAAGTCCCCTCTGTAGCCCATTCCAAGCGGAAGCATTTCAGGGACCGCTTCAGCTCATCCGAATAGTCACCCATCGCAACAGTTCACCTGCTTCTCATCAATATTTCAAGTTTAACAAAAAGATCTGACTCAAAAATTTCTCAGTTACTTTATGGCAAAAAAAGATAATCTTTCTGAACTGCACATTGTTAGAAACGGTCTGTGGAGGTAAAAATCTGTGCAAACCACTGATGTGCCACAGCCCGGCAGCCAATTAACACGCATCTTCCTCTCACTGCCTGGTAGGTGCAGCAGCATCCCCCCGAGATGCTGCTCAGCACCGGGGCAGGGAGGACACTGGGCAGAATAGGGACAGGAGGAGGGGAAATGCTGGAGGGGTATTCCCAAGAGGCACCAGAAATTATACCTGCCCTCCCTGAGCCCCGTGATGGGCTGTCCCGGTGTGGTGCTCTGCAACACACCTCTGTGTGCATGGTCGTGGGCTGCCGTCCTGCTAGAAGCCCCTTTTCCATCTATCCAATACTTCACCCGTTTAGAAATAACATATTGCCAGGCGTCAAGAATTTTCATTGCTGGCCCAGGTCGGGTCCTCGGGGGTACGCCCTCCGAGCAGTGACATTTAAGCCGCTCCGATGGCTAGTGTTGACACTTTTCCTGTAAATGTTTCCAGTAGTGTTGACATGCAAAAATGAATGTTGCCACAGAGCTATGAAAAACGGTTTAGACTGACTTCCTCAGTTCAGTGGTGTTATTAAGACATTGTCTATATTAAATCAGCCTTGCATGGAATGCAGATGAGTCACAGCGAGCGCAGCTCTCCCAGTGACTCCCGGACTCCACAAGCACCAACCAAAGGGATCTTTCCACTGGCTCCATGACCTGGAAATTTCTACTACCTGGGTATAGGCAGCCCCCGACAAAGAGTGCTTGCTCCTCACCCTGCACAAACGGATGCTAGCACAGCCGCTGATGTTCAACAACTTATGTGACAAACTTGTTCAATCTCATCCTTTCTTAGACTGCTAAGAAAAAAAAATCAATAATGATGAGAGGCTCAGAATTTTCCAGATGGCTCTGTATCAAAAGTACATCAGGCTTGAACATAAACAGAATCCTGCTTATGTAATAAGTTATGCTTGGCCAGGGTTGAGCCAGCTCGAGCTTCCTTGTCACCTAATTTACTTCAGCTGATTAAGTACTAAGAGTTGGTTTGAGTATGGCAACACATTACAATCAGCAGCAAATCGTTACTGCTTCCTGTGGAACCAGCTAGGAGAGCATGAACATCCAGAGGGGTTCTTTAAACAGCGACCGAGCTGGGCTGAACCCATAACTCTCACAGAATTTCATTCAGATTCAGTCTCGGCATTAATAAATTCTCGTAAGAACCCAAACAAATCACAGCTGATGATGCGGCACTTTGCAGTTCAACAGCACGTTAAGTCATCCCTGCACAGCCACAGGTCAACCGGCTTAGGTAAACACAAGTGCTGGAACCTTCATCCAAAGAGTACCCAAACCCCAAACCAAGTTTCTTCTGACGTTTGAAACAGGATTCTACAGTTAAAAGGAAAACGCCGAACAGAAAATATGGAAGCAGTCCAGAAAAATGCAAAAGGTGAAACACAGAAGGGGAGCGGGAAGGAACGCGGCTGAGGCACAGGGTTTGCGATCTCGGGGTCAGCACAGCATGAGCCGTCGCCTCGTCTGGTGTGTAAAAAGCACGTGGCGCATGGCTGCCAGGGGATACAAGCAGTGCAAGAAGATTTACAGCTGCTGGCTCACGCAGCTTTGCACAGCGGAGGTGGCCAGCAGTGGATGTGCGCTTTACAACCCCTGCTTCAGCATCTTTTATGCGCTTTGCTCTTCCCCGGGGGGCATTTTCCCTGTTCAGGGTTAGCTTCCCAGCCTCAGCTACCTGGGGCTACTGCAGGCGAGGTTTTCATCTTATTCATCAATTATAGCTGAAGAAGATACCGGAGGAATACAAAGTGGAAAAGTTAAGAGCTTGTAGTTTTTCCAGGTGTGGAGTCTGAACTCTCCCTCTTCCTTCCAGTCAGGAGTTGGCTTATTTCAAACAAGCCATCGAGCCCTCCCTGACCCATTTCAAAGGGAATTTAAAGGGGGGAAAATCCCCGTAATACGGTGTTCTGTAATGGCACCTGGATTAACCAGCCCATGGCACTGGTACGTAATAGTTCCCCGAACCCCTCATGACACTAAGGCTTGGCTGGTGCAAATCCCAGGATCATCCACTCAAACGGTTTCAGCAGCTGGAAGAGGAAGGTTCACCACTGCGGTTAAAGGCTAGTCCACAGCAGAGGCTACCCCTCTAACAGGCAGTTACAGCTTAGGGAGGTCACTCGCCACTTCTCTCTCCTGCTAGTCTTTCAGCCGAGGTCAGAGAGAACTTTGGCACCACCTGGATCTATCTGCCTACACCAAGAGGAACCTCAGGTGCCAATCTCTTCGGCTATGACATCTTGACTCCATGGATTCACAGCTCAGGCGCTCTGTCGTCATGCTGCGCCGTAATGTTGGCTGATGAAGAGTCAGATAAACAAATAGCTCAAGAAATTTAGCATGTACCAGTTATGCATGCTAATAACTGCATGCTGAAATGTATTCCAGACAGATTTTTGAACCCCTCTGCATGTGCATAAGGAAAACGTTAGCTGGCAATTAAATGAACTAAGACCCCCCCTGTGTGCATGAACAATCCAGCTAAAATGTGAATTTTCATTTAATTTTGGAGCTAATGCCCTTGTCCTAAGAAGGCTATGAAAAGTTAAAATACTCTTCTCTATGTGAAGTGGTGCTTAGAAGAATAAAATAAACAAGCCTGTGAGAATCGCATTTTAGAGGTTTGGTTTATGATGCTTTCTAAGACCTCTCTCCACTGCATACTTGGCTGAGCTCTCTCCATCATGCCTGTCACTAGTGCAGGACCCTGTGCATGCCGACTCTTCCAAAAGTGTGTGCAAGCACCCTGGTTTCCTGCAAAACCTCCTTCAGCGAAACAAGGAAGTTGAAGGATGACTTAGTACCACTGCAAAAATGAGCTCCTTTCCCTGGGATGTAACTTAGACCTGAAGCAGTGGTGGCCGATGGATCTAGAAAAGGGGCTTCCACATCTTTCAAGTCTCTAACACATAACGTTGTATAGCAGAACCTCAAGATGTTGTTCAAACAGAACTTGAGCTCCCCTAGAATTTGCTATACCTCAAAAAGGCTTGTAAAAAAGAAAACCTGTTTGTTTCTGGTAAAAAAACCAACACATAATGTCCCCAAACCACTCTAAAGACAGCTTGTCTGCTATAGCCAAAATTAGAAATACAGCAATGCTTGAGAGGCTCATGGTTACAGGTGTAACCATCCCATAGTCAACCAAACAGAAACACTCTACAAGCCCCTGCGTAGCTGTATATTATTGATACTGGTAAATCATATGAGAATTAGTAGCGTATCAAATATATTTCTTTGTGACTCTAGATCACTAGCTCATGTTCACACCATGTAAATAAGGATGAGAGCTGGTACCACCCAGGGGCTCAGCGCTGTAATGTCAGCTTGTCAGACCCCAGATGGGTACCAGAGCTGACTGGCCCCTTCCTGGTAGCATTAGCAAACAGCCCAGGACCATATAAATCCAAGGGCAGATTTTCTTTGTAACTATAATCCCTTTAGCTCAGAAGTGAAAACACACTGGACAGCCAAACACTGCTGCTGCTACTGCCCGTCTCTGCCTGTTTCGTGGATAAGGTCAAGCCAGGAGCCATCCTGTAAGGTACCAGGCCAGGTCTGAGCCAGCAGCGTGCATGCACACACATGCACACACACGCACAGACACATACCCCAGCCCCGTCCTGGGGTGGGCATTACTGGCACTGGGACATGGCAGCCAGCGGGAAGGAACTGGGGGGGCCTGTTGCTCGGAAGATGCCACATGTGACCATCTCAGCTCATCGTTGTGCCTGCCAAGCGTGCCAAGCTCTGGACAGCCAAAGGTTTCAAGAATTTCTTACATTTCTTTGCAGTGTTTCAGGAGAACATTTGCACTCATTTTAAGATCCCAGTCATCAGCCAACCAACCGGCACCCTGGCATGAGCAAAACTCCTTTTCTTGCCCCTTGCTCCTGCAAGGGTATTCCTCCACCTCCATATTTCTACAGTGAGTGAATCAGCATAACTTCAACCAATTCTGGGCAGGAAAAGCAGCAAGCTCGCCCTGAGCCATACCATCCCTCTGTTTCTGAGCAGAGGTTAGGTTGGGAGGGCCTCACATAGGCAAGATTAATTTTTTCTAATAAAAAAAATCTCCTACCTTAGAAGCAAACACCGAGTCCTGGTAGTTTTCCGCCTCCCCACACAAAACATCCTGCTGATGTTATTGCGTAGTTATTTGTTTAGCAGATACTTCAAAGAGGAGGACTCTGAAGAGGCCAGCTTGACGTCACTCCCAGCCGGGCAAGAGCCAGGAATCAAGTCACAAGGGTAAAGCAAGTGAACTGCTGGCTTCTGAACCCACGACTCATCTCCTCGGGCCACCCTCAGAAAAGATGCAAGGTCCAAACCCTCCTGCCCAGCACAGAGCCAGCAAAGGGCTCCAAATATATAACCTCATCTTTGGAGACCCAGGCTGCATTGTTCAGGCTCCATCAGGACTTTGATCAAGAAGAGCTGAATATTTTGCAAACTTTAAACATTAATGAGTGCCTCCTGTCTTTTCAAGCTGCCCCGTCTCTACAAACACGGATCTAATCCCATCCACTTCTTCATACTCGCATTAGCATTCAGGGTGTTTGGAAAGAGTTCCTTACCTGACGCAGAAATAAAAGTTAATGTCAAAAGTGGTGAGTGCAGCAAGGTCCACCCACTGTCACGCTAGTAAGACTGATGGAGAAGCACAAACCACAGAGAGGGTAACTAACACCTGCTTTGCTGGTGCGTAGAGATTTACACTTGAGCAAAATGGGAGTATATGAGTGATGTGACCCAATGCAAATTGTAGTCTCTGTTTAATTTAGAGCTTAATCTTTCCCATGGTCTTTTTTTGTGCGTGATGAAACCTGCACACTGAACAAGGAGCTCCAGGAGGATGATGGCAATGACCGCTCCACTGCCACCAACACCGCATCGGGGAGGGACGGAGGCAGGCTGCCACCTCCACTGCGACAAGGGGATAGAGGGGGCAACTGCCGGCTCTGTAGGCATGACTGGTTACAAATAATACTAAGAATATATTGACATGGATTCACATTGTCTCCCCTAAAAACGAACAAACAAACAAAACAAAAAAAAAAGGAAAAAACCACCCCAGATTGTTTGTTTTCACCAAAATCCTGAACCTCTTAATCATCTGAGAAGCTAATCCTCATCAGGGGAATTCTGGGGAAACCGAAAATATTTTAGCTTGGCTAAGATAAGGGCAGAGCTGTTTATTTCACACATCTCTACAGTGGTATAGAGCCAGGAAATACTTTCCAGTTATTTTCAACAAAACAAGACAAATGTACCAAATTGGCAAGAAAGTGACATTTTTCTGCAGAATTCTTTAGTGTCCAAACCGATATCCACAGAAATGACTCTTTCCCAGTTTGTCAGCAATCTTTGTTAATTATTTGGAATACTTTTGGACTTCTGCTAAGCAAACCAGTGCTGAAAATATGCGAGAACTCCACCACAAAAACGTGACCATCCTAAGCAATCAATAAAGTACCCTGCAGCAGGCATTTTAGTGTCACCCTAGAGAATACCTGAGCTTCAGATTTCTGGATGGCAGGAGCCCGGTAAAGGTGGGTTTATGATATTGTCAGTGAATCCTGGAACTGCAAGATACTCTAGAAAAATGTATCTTGCTCTTGGCTCTGATAAGCAAATAGCTTTTTGCATTTTTCTGACTCTCAGCTCCAGCCGACTCAAACATGCAGCACTTGCACAGATAACAGTCAGGGAGAAAAGGACGGGGAATCTACTCGGTGCAAAACAGATTTGAGCCATAGGAGAAATGGCCACGTGAGGTGAGGCTTGCTCTGGATGCTACATAAATCCCATCCAGTATTTCCATTTTGCAAACACAAAGCTGTGTCTTCTCTTTGGCTTTGGTTTGAAAGCAGGAGATGTGAAGGGGAAGGCAGGGAACAGTGTGACAGTATAGATGCCGAAGGAGAAATCTCACCTCTTTAGAGGCAATACAATACATGCCATCGACTTGAACAGGACCAAGATGTCACCCTGAAAACATCACTTCTATCAGGTCAGGCTTTCCTTCTATGCCCGTTACTTGCACCTCTAAACCTTCAGCAGACAGAGAGCACCTTGGGTGGCTAAACAACATCAGAAGCGTGCACTGTATGAGAAGGTTTCCCCAAAAGCCTCTCCTCTGACAGCCACCCTGCCGCCCATGGCTCCAGTGCCGATCCCCCCGCAGCCCCTCGCTGCTGGGGCTGGGGTCGTACCAGGCGGCCGCGCACCCCTACCTGCGCATGCCTTCCCGTCCTGCTCCAGCCGCAGCCCCGCCGCGCACTTGCAGTAGAAGCTCCCGATGGTGTTGCAGCACTGGAACTCGCAGCCCCCGTTGCCCGTCTCGCACTCGTTCACGTCTGCAAGAGAGAAGGGGGAGCACAGGTGAGCTGCTGCCGCCGGACTGACTTCGGGGTACCGCACGACAGCAAACCCAACCGCTCTTATTGCGGCTTAGTCTCCTAACTTTTCACCGCCAACAAGAACATTAACCAGTACAAAATGATCCCCCTCGTTAGATGCTCAAATGCTCAAGATGGCACTATCCAAAATAATCCCATCCTGGATGAACACTGGCACTCATATGCATGAGAATATATCTGTTATCACAAAGTGATGCTACACTCTGTAATAGCCATCTTGCTCATGAAAATAAGCAAACAAATTTTTTTCACATTAAAAATCTGTTGGTATAGAAGTTTTATCTTCTTGTCTTAAATCAGAGTGGTGGAACTATCATAGCTTCCCACGAAAATGTCTTCAAAGAAACCCATGCCAAGTTGCCTGAATAGTATTAATCCAGAGAAGACTAAACTAAAAGGTCGACAAAACCAAAATATCCATGTAGTACACATTTTCTACTATTTTTTGTAACTCAAGCCCAGAATAAATCACATTACCTTACCAAAACCAGATATTTCTCTTCCCTTCAGCCTGGGGTGGGCCAGACCCTTAAGTAATGGGGAGCACCTTTCTCAAATTACCTTTTAAATAGAGTGAATGACTCATTACCAGGTAAAAACAGAGGCATCACCCTCCCCCCACCCTTATTTTCCTTGTTACCTAAACACAGGCTCCCTCTGCTCCTCCGTTCAGTTCCCAGGGATTTAACAACTGGGGACCCAAAGGAACTGAACCCTGTACTGCCCCTCTAACTCCAAGGCAGCATCCCCCCCAGAGTCCATTGGGGAGCTATTAATAAGCACTGGAGATGCTTCCCATTCAAGCATTTTCACACCTCGTCAAAACATGACAGCTACTTTAATTAGTAAAAAAAATAAAAATAGTGTAAGTTGCCAAGGTTCCCAACATACAGCGCATCAACCGGTTACATCACCCTGGGTGAAGAGGCTGGAATACCCGAAGCCCGCTGGCGACAGCCTACCCGCACCAGCTGCCCAGGCTCTTCAGGAAGGTGTGGGAGCGGGAGCCAGCCAGGGAGCTCTGCCTGACTGCCCATCCCTGCTCCAGCACACAGCCTGCATCCTTGGTCCCTGGGAGAAATACCAAAGGCTCAGCTATGAGCATCGCTCCTGCCACAGCCTCGGGAACATCTGCCTATGGAACGGCGGGGAACGGAGACCGGCAGCGAGGTGGGAAGGAGGCAACCTTGCGCCACATCGATGTTAGGCTGGTGTAATATTTTCAGTTACAGATCAAAATCGAGCCCAGATTAAGAAACGCTAAGTTTCAGTTCAACATGTGAAATATATGGGGAGGTTTCAAAAAGATTTATCAGCTGTTGGCAAATTTTTGACATTTGGCACTAAGCGAGGCACTCTAAAAATGTATTTGCACTTAAGAAGCCACTTTTTTTTTTTCTCTCTTTAAAGAAGCATTTCCTTCTTAAAAGAAAGTAGAAATATGGAGACAAATACTGTTTTAAGGCATTTGGTCTGGATGGAAGAATAATGAGCTGTAGCTTTGCCAAAACCCTGTGCTGCAGCCATACTATACTCTGTACATTTCCCTCTGCTACTGCAGATAAATCTTGGTTTTCTTTTGCTCACCCAGAGCCGGCAGAGCTTGCTGTCTGTCAGCAGCCAGCCCCACTCCCATCTGCTCTTCGCTCTGAGCCCGACTCCAGCTCTGCTGCCTTTGTGGCCAGAGGCAGACGGGATCCTTCGACAAGCCCCAGGGAACAAGGCTAGGACAGGCCCACACCGAGAGGGAGCACTCCTCGAAGGGCAGCCAGCCTGGCTCTGCTTCAGGATGCCACAAAGAGGTGGCCTGCAGGCAGCTGGACCGCTGTGGACCTCTGCACGTGTTATTAGCACGTCCCATGGAAAGGAAAAAAAAATGATATTGAGGTGAGCTATTGTGTTATGCTTTAGTGGTCTGCAAATAGGGACCGTGAAGTAGCGCAGCGCAGCGCTCGCTGCAGGTGTGACTGCCAGTGGTGATGGGGACGAGGATGGGAACAGGGATGGGGACAAGCAGAGCTGCCACCGTGCCCCAGGCACCCACCGCACTCTGCCGGCAGCACCTCCCCCACCTGCAGGAAAGCTCTTTGCAGAGGCATCCCTTGCAGTGATGCTCTTTATTCAGGATAAAACAGGCCCTCGGTCGCTCCTGCGATACCAATAATAAAAGGTGTCTGCGGGTAGTGCACAAACCTGTCAAGTCGTAAAGAATGAAACGTATTACCAGCCAAGAACAGAGGCAGGGAAAGACAGGGATCAAAACAAGGCTGATGTGATCAAAGAGACGCAGCGTTTAATTCCCTCAGCCTCTTCTAATTCAGTCCTGTCTGGGCTCGGAGTTCCCTAACTACTTCTGAAACACCAGACCGTGCAAGTTTTGTTTTACCTTTCAGAAATCCTAAAACCTGCTAGAGCTTAACAAAATCCCCAAGGGTTTATACTTGCTTAATCCTCTCATTGCAGCAACCTGCCAGTGTTCAGAGACCCATGGCTTGTTCCAAAGGCTTTGTGTAAGACAGGTTACTGAGTGGTGAGCAGGGCTACCCAGCAGTTCCCCTGCCTTCTCTCTGACAATGGATTTTCATGCTACAGGTGTTACAAAGATGAATTCAGCAACACCATAAATTGTAATTAGATTTTCATGTGCTGTAACTGCCTATTGCAGTGTCTGTTGAAGAAAGGTGTGTTACTGTCACAACTGTAAGGGGAAGAGTTTTATAAACCAGTTCTGGGAACGAACGGTTCATCAGTTAAAGCTTTTCCTCCTTTCCTGTTCTCCCCAAAGACCTGGCAAACCTTATACATGTTGTCCCACCGTGAACGGTTTCCAGACAGACGCCAGCTCTGGCAGTGACGCTAACTGGTGACAAGACAGACCCTGGTTTACGTGCTATAAGAAAAGTGAATCCAAGTGCTGTGAGTGATGCTCACCACTACAAGAGCAAATTCTTGTTCCTGCTTTGTGCATTGTTCCTATAGCCATTATCACATGGGTTTTACTTACACAAACAGTACCAGTGGTTCGACGCATTGACCGGGCAGTGCAGTATTTCAAAGAAATACTCACTGACTTGTTATGGAGAGCAGAGGGGGAATTAGGAAATGCGACCCTGGGGGATTTTATAAAACTTGGAGAAGGCTTAAGAATTTGAAAACCTGATGATTTAGAAGTTAAAAGGGCACCGAAACATCTGTCATGCGGAGTCAGGCAAGGGGGGAGGAGGAAGAAAGGCTTATCGGTTTGAAGGTCCTTCCACAATGCAAGTAGCCTGCTAGGAGCGTTCAGGGAGAAGCTTATAATCCAGAATTTGTCTGTCTTGGCCCTGCTCATCCTCATCATGTTTCCTGGTTTAATAAGCCTCTTGTGAGATGGTCACAAATCAGCCACTGGCTTTTCAAAAGGCTTTGCTGTCAGGTTGCGTAAACTCTGACGGAGAGGAGTTAGTCAATGAGCTTGAAGGGTTTCATATGCTGTGTCTGTGCTGGGTACAACTGAAGTCTAGCATATTTGAAGGGGGTTTTGTTATTATAATTTTTTAACAGCAGCTTTTATATAAAGTTCCCTTTAATCTTTTAAATGGATGCAATCTCTGCAGCTTCCCCGTGAGCCAGAAGTTTCCCCAGAAGATGCAGTGAGAGCAAGAGTTATTCTTGCCTCCACGTTTTGTAAAAATAAGCATTGTGGTCAGACTCTGCAAACACTTTTTTCGGTTTCATAGAGCTTGTATTTATCAAAGCTTTGTGAAACTTCCTTCCTCCGTGACTGAAACATATGATTCATAAATAAAAGGATGAGTGTTCCTCATGCCCTGACTCACCCCATGCTCCGGCACCACCACGGCCTGTCTAACCCATACGCCTTGATCCCGACCCCCCATGTCCTGCCCAGGAGCTGCTCCAGCTCAGAGCTGACCCCAGTTTGATTTTGTGCCACTGCACCCAGCGAGGCATCCCAACTTTCGAAAGGAGGGAGTCCCAGCAGTGCTCTCGGGGCAGTCAAGCAAAGCATGAAAGCTGTCAACAGAGGGAAGTCCCTGCACTGACCAGGACAGGGACGGGGAGGCTCAGTGCTTGTCTCCACGGCTCCTCCTAAACCTGAATCGCCTGAATGCCAGAGCAGGCTCCTGTCCCCTGCCACCGCCGGCACCTCAGCCAGTGAAAGTGCCATCGCACTCCCAGGGCACTAATTGCCAGCGACCGCAGAAAAGCAGCTCGGAGATACTACGGCCCATCCTTGTTTCAAAAAGCGGGGAGGCCGAGGTTAACTATTTCGCTATCATCAATTTAGGGCTGTTTGGCCATCCTGAATTAGAAGATCTTTGAACAAAGGATACCTCGAAATTGCCAGCAACCCCCCAGCACAAAAGTACGAGATTTATTTTGCCTCTGCCAGGCAGCCATGAATCAGCTGTCACCACCAGCCAGGTGTCACGAGCAGAGAGCGGTAAAGCTTGGTCCCTAAATCAAACCTGACCCTCCCGAAGCTGCGAGCTAACTCAGAGCAGCTGGGCTGGAATCAGTCCTCGCGGGCCCTCGGAAGGCAAGAGCCTGTATTATTCCCTGGAGGTTATTGTGCACCTTTGAAACAACCCATCAGTATTCTAGAAAGGTGTGATGGCTGCAGGCGCTCCCTCGCTCAGCGTGCTTGGCTTACACTGAAGCATTTCGGCATGCATGCCATATGCCACCCACAATTACAGACACTCTTCTCCTTGCCCCCAAGGGACGGTGCCTTTGGTGCCACAGGCCACCAGCCAAGACCTAAACCTGGCCCACGGACCGTGTGTTCCTGAAATCACTGCCTTGCGTCCAGCTTCTTTTGCTACAATATTAATCCTGCCTAGAGCTTTCTTGGACTAATATTTCCTGACAAACATAAAACTCAGTTCAAGTTCACTGAAATGTCTGAAATACTTTCACGGAAACCAGGGCTGGCTTTGAGCACAAGAAGGGACAAGTTACCATTTCCCACTGAAGCCAGGCAAAACTCGTGGAACCTCCATGCTTCTCGTAGGGAATCCAGCCAAAGCATGCAATTCTGGCAAAAGTCTTAGCCCTGTCCAAACTCCATCATTCAAATCCAACCTGAGAGACCATGATCCTCACTCAGACTTGAACATTGCATGTTTTTTTACAAGACAAGCCTGGGGTAGAAAAGAGTGCAACATTGCATGTGGCTCAATAGCAAGGAACGAAACGACTGCAAACAGCCTCGTTGGTGCTCAGAAAAGTGCTTGCAGGTACACAATCACCTGTAAATGTTTGGGGTCATGGATGTAAGTCTGCTGCAGCTTTCTCAAAAGCTCAGCTGGAGGGGAGGGGTGAATGGAGGCAGGACTGCACGAGACCCTTCAGGTTATTTTGATGCGGTTTCTGTGTCCAGATTACTCCTGTTGTTCCTATCACCTGGGAAACTCAACTTTTCACCTGCATTGGATGGTTTTTCAAAATGAAAAAAAATAAAGCCAGTATCCAATACTACTGAGCCCATGTGAACCTCAGCAACGATGGGCTGGCATTTCCTGCACTCGTATTTTCGTGGCGGTAACACAGCAGCCAGAGCATGCACTGCAACGTGCTTGCTCCTCTCTGTAGATTCCCTGCAGACCCTTGAAACCAAGTATGGGTCGCCTCGAATCACACCCACAGGCTCCACCTATACTTGATTTCTAAGGTCATGGGCAGTGGATGTCAAGGAGCTCCTGGAAACCTGTTCCCCAAGAAAGGCTTCTTTCTATCCTTAGTTTTATTCATACATTATTGAAGTGCCGTGTAAATGTAAATCAATTGTGAAACTCTATACAAGATTTCTGTTAAAAATTGGTTTCAACTAATCTGTTTGTAAAATACATACATTTCCTTTTTATTTTTTAAGAGAGTTAGGAACAGATAAGAAAATACTGTACTGAACATTCAAGCACATAACAAGTTTCTCCAAATAATCTGTGCTCATTTAAAAACACCAATCTTCAGATAATTCACATCCCCACTAAATTAAAGGTAGGCAGGAATCAAAGGTTAATTAGAGGAAAGATGCTCCAACACAATAAAATTTAGACTTTAGATATCACCTCACTTTTCTAGCTCTGTGCTCCCTCTAGGCAGTGATCACTACAGGTTTTACAGCATTGCAGTAGTTTATATTCATGCTCATTATCTTTAGCAATTGTCTACCTACCTATGCAGTGCCCAAGCTAGCCAGAAACAACCACAAGGTTCCTATGATAGAATCACCCCTGAATTATTTAATCCTTCCCAGACACAGCCTAGCCTTCAAAGATTGAAAGCAACCTCGACATCTGAAGTGGCAGGGCTGCAATATGAAAAGAAATACATCATTTTAGTTAATTTTTTTTTTTTAAATATCCATAATTTTAAGCAGCTTTGCAGAGGAATACTTAAGGCTTTTTATAGAAGTTCAGTCGCACCCAACCAATGACCACGTTTCTCATAAGACTGAATTCATCCGCTTTGGAAGAATTTCATACTGCTACTTTAGCCTTGCACCTGTGCAAGGTTTGTTCCAAATATATTCCCAGTTTCCAGCTGAGTCCAAGTCCCTCCCAGTATCAGGAAGGGCAGTGACTGACTGTCTTTGCATTGTGCCTTTCCTTCTGCATGGCACTGTACAGTCTGCTTACCTGTATTATCCTCCTGGCATTTCTCTCTGCTGGCCCAGAATAGTCCTTTTAAACGCATCAATGTATGTTCTTATGCAAAGCCCGGACAGACAGACAGACCAAAAGCTGGGGTGGGTTTTGGGCTGGCCATCAGGAGGGCTGTGGCATTAGCACTGGGCTCAGATGCTTGCTCACGGGTCCAGCTGAGGTCCTGCCATCTCCTTTGCTCCATCCCAATTTGGTGCCTGCCAGGAGCTGCATCCCTGTCCCCGTCCCTGCCCAGCCCTCTCCCAGCACGGGCCAGGGCTCCAGCCAGACCGAGAGCCCTCCAAATCAAAACGTGAACCACATCTCTTGAGAAACTAAACGTCTTGGAGGATCTGCATTATTGCGATGGGATTTGGAATTGCAGGTAAACCTGGCTTGATCTGAAGAGTTCAGAGCCTCAGGACCATGGCTGAGCGCCGCAGTGGTGGTACTCATTCTGCATTGACCTGGCTGCTATGCTCCAGCATTCACAAACCCACTTTGATACCTTTTGCTAGGAAAGGATTGAAACGAAATACTGGTAACAGTAGGTATTCCTACCCTGTATGAGAATCCTCAAGTCATTTTAAGGAAAGCAGAATTCAAGCACATCTGGTATTTTATTTATGGAGGTTACACACTCCCACATGAAAGAAACCATCCACTTAAACTGATAACAAACCCCCCCCCCCCCTTCCAATCTGCCTTTGGGCTAAGAGACCATTAATATTCACAGCCTATTGTCAAGCAACTTTACAACATCTTGTAAAAAGGCCTGAAGGAAGTTTAAATGCCAAGAGGCCCCAGTTTCCAGCATCTGGCTTTCCCTTGAACAATGGCTGCCCCTTTTCCAGCACACCCAGAAAACACACCATGAAGCCACAGAGTCATCTCCCAGCTCGCAAGCACACACATCAGCCGAGTTTTGGGGATTCAGGGCAGAGAACGTGACCCTCGCTAGAAAAAGGAATGTCTTTGTACGTTATCCTGACGACTCATAAAAGGTAAGCGCACTGCAGACCACAAAATCATCTCAGCTATCTGCATAACTTGCAATTCCCTAGAAAGGAGGACCAGGGTCCAAATTTCGGTGCCAATGTGCCAACCTCTTCCCCATCCCACCAGGTTAAGATTTTACATGGCTTAATTTCCCTTAATTGAGTAAAATCAGCCAGCAGGAAGGTGAGAGGAGCTGGCAGGAGGTTTTCTCGTGTTCCACTGCCATCTCTTCCTGGCTGAGGATGGCAGCCCTGGAAAGTGCTGCAGTAGCAATGTGCCGGTGGATTATGAATGAGCAGTTACCCACGGGTGTCAGCAGACAGGTCTCCAGAACCCCACCACCACCACCCCCACACACGCGCTGAGGGGCTGGCTGCAGCGGGGCAGCCCAGGGCATGGTCCAAGCCTGGAGAGCATCACCACCGCTTCCAGGAGCCGGGGGCAGGGAGAGCATCTCTCACCGCAGCCCACGCCAGCCTGGCAAAAGGAGTGCCAGCGTCTGCTGAAAGCACAACTGCAGGATTCAGACTGTGAACAGGGACCTTGCTGGCACCAAATTCCCTCTCCAAATCAGAAAACAATGATCACCATGTAGGCTGTGGAAAGAGGGTGTGAAGCAGGACTCCGGGAGGGACGATCTCACTGGGATGTGTCTCAAAGGTGAGGCTGTGTGTGTCAGGCTGCCAGCCAGGAGAGCGTGGGTGGGAACATCACGCGGGGCTGCAGGTCACAAGCTGCAGCACCAGGCTCGGCTCCCCCTCACAAGGGCCCTTTCCCCTCCGAGCGCAGGGAAGTTGCAGATTTCCCAGCCACGAGCAGACTGATTCCTCTGCGGTTCTTACTGTGACTGTTCTGTGGAGCCAAAAGCTTCCACTGTGCAGGTGGTTTTGACTCTCTTTGCTCTCTCCAATCCTTTACGTTCATCTTACCTCATGCCGGTGTCCAAGGAGGCTCTCGTGCTGCCGGGGTTTTTCCCACAAGCCGTGAGAGGGACCCAGATGCTGCTGGTGCTCTGCCGACAGCCAGGATGCTGCGGCTCTGCCCGAGAGGGAGCAAGCGAGAAGCAGAACCTCAAATACTGCTGTCTTCATTCTTGTTCCTTCTGCTTTCAGCAGCCCATTTCCTCACCTTGGATAGAGCAAGCAGACTGGATTCATTCCCAGTATTCAGGGAAAACCCTCTTGCTGCTGGGACTCTTCCTTTTGCACATCCTCTAAAGGTGGCTGCAGTGACTCTCCTCCCATCACTCAGCCAAGACATCCCTGGCAGATATCGCAGCAGCTCCCTAACCTCACAGCCACTTGCACACCAACAGCTCATTATTGGCAGCTCTCTCCTCTCTCTCTTCATTTAAACACAGCCTTTATTATAAATATAGGGGCAGATATTTCGGAGATCAGCTGTGCACTCCAAGCGAGACAGCTGTATGGCCTCCCCGTTCCCCACTGGTGAACCAGCATCCCCAGGAAAATAGAATTACTTATCTGGAAAATGCAAAGCTCATATCCTCAGCTGGCTCAGTCCCAAATACCTGTCAGCGATACTGACCTGATGCCTATAGAGAAAATCATCTGTCTGGATGCTGTGTAAGTGGTTGCTGGATGTTTCTGCTCTGTGATGGTCCGGAGATTGGTCTTGCTGCCTGGGGCCTTGTGCCAGCGTGGTCTCTCTGGCTACAGGAGAGATCCAGTGCCAGTCTTGGCTTCAGAAACATGGAATGGGTGTCCGAGACCAAGTGTTCCTACTGATGTTACTGCGCTGGCTAGGTCAGTAGAAGAATGATTTTGATTCCTGGTTTCAGAAACCATCTGCCTGACTCAACACCTCTGCGACGACACCTGGGACAACGACCATCAGGGTGAAAAGCGCGGTGATGCTTGGACTGCTGTCTGCTGCTGTCTAGTGAGAAACAGTGTGGTTGCTTTTTCCCATCATCAACTTTTTCCTTTTTTTCCTAAAATAATTTTTAACTGCTTCATTATTTATTATTGCTAAGGGAGAATTTCCATTTCCTGAGCATTTCAGATCCCGAGACCTGCCTTTTTCCTCTTTAGCACGGACAATTGCGAGCCAGCCCAAGCTGGCCGCACACAGAACTCCAGCAAACTCCAGGTCAGACGAGTGTAAGACTGACCCTTCACATCTAGTACTTACAAGACTGGAAGGTTTGGGGCATATACTGCTGGTAGGGCAGCATCCATGCCCGGACAGGACACTTCAGTTTCTTAAATACCTACCAAAGGTGGATGGTTCAGGTCCCCAGAACTCACAGCATGGAACTGGCAAGCCAGCAAAGACCAAATGAAAAAAAAGCCAGATTAATTTCTTAGAAGGGAGTCTCCTGAAGAAAACAAAACCTGTGAAATCTGTTTTTCCAACAGAATCTGCACTTACACATACACTATTACATACACATAATATAAGTTCTATCTGTAATGATTTTTCCCAAAAAAAAAACCTCCATAAGCTTTGAAAAAGCATGATTTTTTTTCCTTTCTTTTGTAGGGAAGTGACCTTTAAGAAGACAAAAAAAATTAAAAAAAGTTGCTGTGTTATGTTTGACCAAAAAAACCCAAAAACTTCTAGAGTTTATATAGATTAAAAGTGGTTAAAATGGGGATAAAATATTTTTTATTTAACTCCAAAGGGGTAACCCTGCAGCTCTTCAATGGGACAAGTTCTCACCACAGTCCGAGGGTGAGGCAGGCGCTGGAAGGAGCCCCAGCTCCCGGGATGGGTGAGCAGCACAGAGGCTCTATCCCCTCCCTCTGGCCGAAGGAAATTTAACAGACGCAGCAGTTTGGAAAGGGCCGCTGAACGGGATGCACTCACGCAAAGATGAAACTTCGGGTAGTTCTTTTCTAAAAATCAAGTTGCTGTAGCGTATCTTCATTAAAACAGCGGCACTGGGAAAGGAGCTGGGTGATGTCCTGAGAATCTGAGCTACCCTGGTTTACAGCCCTTATAACAACCCGTCCATCCAACCTCACGGAACATCGTCCCAGTGACGAGCACTCCTGATAATCGAAAGGAAATAAGAGAATATGCCTTATCTAAGCAGTTATGCACAGAAATAACAGAACTGCATGGGTCCTACAGACACTTCTGCCTGCCTGAACGTGGGTTGAAAGACGGTATTTGCAATTGTTTCTCTGAAAATCTGCCAAACCGATGAGCCTGCGGCACGAGCACATTGGTGTTACAGCTTTGCTGCTTCTTCAGTAAACTTGTTCAAAAAGTTTGTCAGCAAAGCAGAAATTAAACATAACAGCCATGCTTGGTGGGGATTTTTTGTTTCTTTGTTTCTTTCTTTGTTGTTTTTCTCATTTTGGTTTTGTTTCCCTTTCCTACAGCTCAGCACACCCTGGGCTTTGGCAACCAATTATGTAAAAACGGCTTTTTCCCATGGTGTAGGCAGGAGGTCCACCGGGCTACTGCCGCCCAGGGAAAGCGTGCATTGGGGTTGCAGCCCTGGAGAACACAAGGGTGTAACCGAGGGAAGAGTTTGGCCCCAGGACAAGGAACCCAAGGCATGGGACTCTCCCCTCACTGCTCAGTTCTTGCTGCAGAAAGCGACGGAGCCCCTGCTTTGGGCAGAAGTGCTTCAGGTGCAGAAGGGTATTGAAGGTGGAAAAGACAAGCTGCAAAATACAAGGTTATAACCAGATTTGTAAAAAGGAGAAACTGTAAGGATGGATTATATATTTTCCTGTCTTTCAGATTCACATCTTTACCCATCTAACCATCTATAAACTCAATGTCTTTCCACGGATTATATTAAATGCTCAGACAACCTCAGCCTGTCTCCTCCTGATCTACAATAACAAAGACATAATAAAACAGCCATGACAGGCAGCACCTCCAGGAAATCTCTCTTTTTTTTTTTCTTTTTTTTTTTTTAAAAAAAAGAAACAACAGAGCACAGCTTTTCAAGAGAACATGCCTGATGCGATCTGCCGCGGTCTGCAGGGAGCAGATTATCTTTCACAACTCTGTAGCTTCCTGCAGTGCTCAGATAAAACTTACGCCGTGCAATGTTCATTGCTTTTCACAGGCTTTTTTGTTCACCCATAATTTCTTCCGTAATTCTCTGTCCAAACTGACATCATCTTAATTTTGTTAGTCGCTTATGCATCATTTTTCAAACACTTTTGATGTATCTGGGCTTTTCTAATTTTTTTTTTAATCATAATCTTTGCGTCATAAAGCACAGAGCACAAGGCTGTACCTGCTATGATGCCAAGGGCAGCGTGCGAGTCATCTCTGCGATGCTTGTTAGGGCATGTTGATGTAGGAAATGCAACAGTATGCATATAAAGATGCATACATATGTATATACATGCACTGTCTGCTGTAAGCAGAGGTTTGGAGAGCTCCAGGGGAGACGGCCTAGAGGCCACAGGTTCATTTCACCGCAGCAGGATCATTCCCACATGTACCAACGGTGGATGTGCAATCTTACATCTCCTGTTTAGTAAAAGCCAACCTTTCCAGAGGGATTGCATTATCATTTTTGGCTCCCGTTAAACTTCTCACAAATATAAATATGTTAGATGGCCAAATTACATTTAATCAATATCACAATGAGGGCTTTAAATTTTTATGAACTTCCATTATGAATTTTTATCAAGTTGCAGAAGACAGTGAGTTGATGTACGTTGACTGTAAACTTTGCAGGTCTTTTTTAATTCGACCCCTGGACATGATGGGCTATGCCATGAAGAGTTCCAAAGGATTTTGTCTACTCTTTAAGGTATTTCTTTTTTTAAAGGTAAGGAAAATGAAGTTCAACCATGTCAGTGGTTCAGTTTGGGTAAACGCGTGACAAGAGGTGCATTTCTGCTCATCACCTTTCCCAGCTGCATGGCTTCCTCCAAGACAACACAACCATCTTTCCCATGAAACTGTGACCAGGGACTTCCCAGAGTCTCCCTGACCTAATGGAGACTCAAAATCATGCCTGCAATCTCTTCACCTGCATCGAAATGCAGAAGCAAACGGCTTGCTGGGATCGGTCTGTCCCTGCTGGAATGTGTGCGAATACCTGCCAGATCAGTGCCAGTTACTTCTTTAGGCTGTGCAAATGTTCTGGAGGGAGGAACATCTGCAAGAGATAACAGCTTCACGGATCTGAAAGTATTTCCATACACATAACTAGGTGTGCTGGGTATCTTCCATGAGGCTTCCATTAAGGGGCGAGACAATGATTTTCATCGATTGTTCTCACTCCACTCAGAACACACACATTTATTCCTGTCAATGTTGTATGATTCCTGATTTCCTTAGCTCCTTGCCCATCGCAAGCCTCAGCCAGACTTCAGCCCACACCACCAGAGATACTCTCCTCTTTCTGTCTGCTCCTGTACTGTGTCACTGGTTTCCACTAAGCTCCTCGCTCTCTACTGCCATGCCCAATCCATTTCCAGTTTTGGCACGTTTCCACTTTATCTTCCCGAGGGTCCTCAGGAGATGGAGAGGTGGGACGGGCAACAGCATTCAGCCAGGCTATTTCTTTACAAAGGTTACCCCCGCACTCTACAGACCTGCTCCCACTGAAGTCAGAGGCAACAGTCTGGCGAGCCTCAGCGAGAGTAACCTTAGACTCTCAACTTCTGCCATAAAACCTTACGGACTATAAACATCTCTCCATAGTGGAGAGAATTCTTTCTTGACACATTATATAATGGATGCAATATAAAAATATACTGCACTTGGCAGGCTTTCCAAGGCTTCCCTTCGGGAGCTCAACAAATGGGCTGGTGTTTGATGATTTTTTTTTCCCACTCTATGGCCAAAACTGCATTTCATGGAAAGACAGCAAGATGGCTCTCCTGGGAAAGAACCTGTATTCCTCTTACGGAGGAGCTTGAAGAGACTTCCTTCACAGTTTCCACATCTTTGAAGTGACCTCAGCTCCATGAGATCACGGATGTGTTTGCCAAGGCTGAGTGTATGAAGGTGTGAATGTCAGCGGCACTTTTGTCCTGTTATTAATTGCTTCTTGCAGAGAAGTCCGTGCCAGGGTGATGCTCTGCATTCACCAGGTAGCTGGTGATCTTTAGCCACATGTCCCCACGGCACATCACCCCTGAACAGAGCCCAGTTACGCCTCCTGCTCTTGCAGCAAAGCGGCCAGGCTGGACCAGGCTTCCAGCTCCGCACCTGATGAGATGAGGCAGCAAAAGCACGGAGCTTTGTTCTCCCGGGTTACATCGTCCTGATCCAAAGCCAATGCAATCCACAGAGAATCAAGGAAACATTATCAAAATGGAGTTGGAGGGTTCAAAAGAAATGCTGTTGCAACAGGCTAAGCTGCAAAGAGTTCAGATAGGGACTGAAGATGAGTGAATTGGTCTGAGCGCCAGGCGCACGTGCACTGGGAGGCAGGAGATCTGGGCTCCAGATACATCCCAGACTCACTGCCTTGCCTTCCCACCGCCAAGTCACGTAACCTGCCATTCTGATTTCTCCACCTAAAACATCAAAAGACATACCTACTTCACGAGCCCTCCTAGCTGTGATGCTTAACACATCTGAGTTTGTTAGTGGTTTTATTAGCTGCTCCGTGCATGGTGCAGGAGGCTGCTCATCAGTGGACCTCACTCTCCTGGAACCTGAAATCGGCATCAACACTTGCTTCTCCCAGACATTTGCAGTTAAGCAGGGGACTAACCAGGATAAAGAAATCAAAGTTCTCTTCTTCTCTCATTTAAAAAAGGAACAAAGCATTGACTTTAACATAATTATTCCTGATCTATAAAATGGCAATTCCATTGTAATGTAGACAGCAGTGAAATACAGCTGCCTTTGTTTACAGCAGTGTTGCAGGAGTGTAGTCAAGTGGTTTTCAAGAAAAATATTTCCTGTGAACTAGGTGCACTTGCAATTTAGCAAAGCTCTCAGTGTCATTACAAACATACCATGCCCAAAGTCACCAGAGCATTCAAAAGAGAAGAATCTGAACAGATGCCTGTAAAATCCCGAGGTTTTGTTCTAACTTCTTGGTTATTGGATTTGGTCTTTCCCCAGGAGGAGGAGGATATAGTCTGGTATAACAGCCATAAATCTGTTCCTATCCCTAAACAATGCAAACAACATAAACCTCCTGATTTTTGCTTTCAAACAAACCAGAACCAGCAGCTCTCACACAGCGTCATCCTAAAAATGTGTTTGCTAGCTACCTTTAAGATGTTATTGTACACAAATATAAATAATATAAATTAAATCATAAACAGAATGCAGAGACATCCAAGAAGAGCTTACCTGCTGCATATCCCTTCTTCAACCAATTAACTAATGCTTCTGGGCTAGCCCCAAATGGTCCAAAATTGGTGATTTGACAGCTCCTCTGAACAGCTGACCGTAATAACCGATACAGTCTCCCAGGGTCCTGACATGCAGCTCCTCCAGCTGCTGACCTTGCCAGACAGGACCACCTAAGCAGCTGACAGAAGACAATGTCAATTACAGTGAGATTTCCAAATATGACTTATGGCCTTTTTTAAAGCCAAAAGCTTTGATGAAAGTGATTGAGTGGACACTGATGATGACCTGGCAAAGACTGTGCAGCTGGAGAGGTAAGACTTGACAATGTATTTTCAGGAGCAAGCACGTCAGAGGAGAAGGCTCTGCTACCAAAGTAAGAAATGAGAGGAAGAATCAGTTTGACATTCAGCTATTTCACCAGTCAGGCTTAAACTTACCCATCTGAATTCTTATTCAGATAAGTAAGAAGATATTATCCTTAGCTACAGGATCCACTCTCTTTGTTCAAACGGAATTCTAAACCAAGCATCTTTCAAAGCTCTGAAGCATTGACTATCAGCTGCTCCTTCCAGCAAACTTCCTTTTTTTGGCTGGAACAGCCTCAGAAGTGCCGAAATACCATAAAGATTATGATCACAGGCAGCAGGGTTATAACCTGAATGTTCAGCTACAAGAGTCCTTCTTCGTCCAGTCTGTCCTGGCACTTTGCAGAATTTTGATTGTATGCAACACTAACGTAAAGAGCACCTCTTTTCTGAGGCTTGCTCACTCAGCTACCAGCGCACAAAGGGCAGTACATGTCTTACTCTGAAGAACTGGAAAGTCCCTGGGGAAAAAATAATCTTCTTCTAGTCTCTTTGTCTCTGTATAATTAAGCTCAACACAGCAAAGCACCCAAGGGGAGGAAGCTTTTTGTACGGTTCTCAAGAGCTGCAGTAACATTTATAGTACAGGATGGTCTATGTAAAACTATTGATCACTGATCTCATTATTTATATTTCACTACAAAAGCCCTTCATGTTCCCAGATGCATAATAGGTGTCAAGAGTAAGAACCTTGAAAAATAAATTGGAAAAAAGTTACAATAGCAAATGGCTTGTTTATGCCATAATTGGTATTAGGCAATTAATGGCGGGATGAAACATCACATTGCTTCTGAAAACAAAAAGCAATACTGTTTAAAGAACATTTAATGAGCATGTTTTATGTTGTCCTCAGCAAGTTTACTGCCAAGCCACAAAAGACATTTATACACACTTCCTTTTGTCTCTAATGAAAGGGTCATTGCTACTTGCTTCTTGTTAAATTCACAAGTTTTTTTTTTAAAAAAAAGCACAAATGTAATGTTCTAAACTTGAAATCCACCTTCCTGAAGGAGCAGTTGTTTAAGTTCAAAGATGTTTGCTCAACAGGGACAGCCACAGCACTGGGCAGGCGGTCAGAATTAGAGGCAAAGCAAACACCTCCATGCAGAAAGACGGCATTCAGTGACCGCCTGCCACAGAGATCTATTGTATAGCTCTGATACCCAGATACTCCAAATATTTGACATTCCAAAATCTTCACTATTAATGAGGTGAGATCCTGAGCAACTGGGGAAAAAGAAGGCGGAAATAATGTATTTCTTTGCTAGGAGCGAGCATTTTGCTGTGCAATTCAGGGCAGTTTCCCAGACCACAATGGAGGGGGATAATGCCTAAATCATTTTAAACCAGAAAAATTACCTGATCTGCTATTTCCCAAAAATAATTTGCTACATCTGTTTCTGCTATGCATTTCAAATATGACTGCTCTCTGCTGTTACATTAAAAAAGGTCAAAGCCAATACGCTGCACAAGAAAGGTGCTGCATTTCCAGCTACGGAAAGTTTCAGTACTGCAGAATGGAAAATGGTGGGGCAAACATCTCCAAGCACTTTTAAGAGACCAGAGTCCTTTTTTCCCTTATCTCCTGCAACTTGGCCATGGAAGCACCATGCAGCTATCCAGACAGCTTCCAGCAGCGCCTGCACAGCGCTGAGCTCTCACCTTCCTCCTCCTGAGCCAGACACAGCCCTAAAGGAAGTTCCAAGGAGAAAGGTGTTAACAGTAGCACCAGTGTTCGGGAAGGGAAGTTAGCGGCATTGTTTTCCTAACAATGAAGCTTTTTTCTAGGTTTGGGGAAAAAAGAAAAAAAAAGAAAAATTACCTAACAAACCATTTCAAGAAAATAATTTTCTTGATTTTCTGCCTGGGCTATACATGCAGGAAGGAATGGACTTCAAAAGACTTAGAAAATGGTATATTCACAGAATAAATAAGCCTACTACGGAGATGTATCAACCAACACATATGAAATTTCACATAAACCTCAGATTCCTTCTGATTAAAAACCTGTGTAAAGTACAAATATTTTCATAACAGATTTCTCCCTAAATATGCCATGATGCATTCTGTATTCATACTGTCTGCACGGCTTACTGTTCTCCTTTTAACCATTTCTTCAGTTTAAAAATGTGCATTTTTAAAGAGCGTATCCTGTTACACTAGAGACCGTAAAGTGAAAAGCCATGTCTTATTCCCACATAAGTACAAAAACATCTCTGGCACTCTTTCACTTAAACCCTTGGAGTTTTCTAGGGATTCATTTTACAAGTTAAATGTAGAATATAATTTTCCAGGCAAGTTTATCAAGGCAAATCATAACTGAGCTCCTGAACAAATACAAATCAAAACACATTATTTGACTTTTGCACATGTGGTTGCCTTGGGACTGCACAAGCCCATTACGTATCAGGGAAAGAGAAGCCTGATAGCATCTGAGATATCAGTAAATTGTGGGAATTCAAGCTTCTCGTGATGAAAATGCTCAGCAGAGGAAGTGATGGACAATTTGCAGCTGGTAAAAAGAGGCATCCTCTAATGACATACATCTGGCATCCATTATCTCCGCATCTGCTGCACTGAAATCCAATATGCCTTGCAAAAAACAATGGTATGCTGAGGAAAGGCACAATATCCCCTGGATTCTCTTTAACAGCTTAAGACCCACCCGTCCCCTTTATGCGCTGCACACCGTACCGTTAAACCAGCGCAAGCAACTCAGCATCCTACCGATCGCTTGCATTTATTACACAGGACTGCATTGTTTTGGCCCTTTGATCTCTGACAATCAGATTAGGACCATGAATCAGCATAACTGACTTCCATTATCAGTGATTTGAAACAGCTCCTGGCTGAAAGAGCCAAGAGCTGGTTTGGAACTCTGGTAATGATCTATCCGGTCTTTAAGCAAGCCACTTAAATCTCTAAAGAGAAAGAACTCTATTTTAATCTGCAAACACAGGCTATCCTACTTCTTTGTTCTCACTGTTCATTTGTATTGGCATAGCTGTCCACAGCACAGTCCACCTCAAAAAGACCTCTTTCAGAAGCCTGGACCGAAAGCATCCCAGAAAGGCAGATGCACTTAAGGTGAAAAACATCAAAACCAGCTTCTGCTGCAAAACTGCTGATGGCCACTGCCTGTGTGCGAACGGAGCGGGACCGGCCTGCCCAACGAGCTATACGCGAGACAAAACCCAACTGCGATGACAGGGTCCTAAAAGCTGCAGCGTGCCAGGCTTTTCAACTAATGTTCCAGAATAAATGGAAAGTAAAACACAAATGCGTTACTTAAGAGAGCAGCTAAAGGCCAGCAGCCCTGGCGTCTAGTCCGTGAGTGTGCTAGACAGCCCGCCGTGGAGAAGGGAGCTCGTTTGGACTTTTTGGCACCCCCGTGCAGAGCTGCCTGCTGGTCTGGTGTTGAGTGGAGGATTTCCAGATTCAACTGTGGTTTTATTTGCTTGGGGAGGCGGGAAGAAAACCAGTTAATATGCATTCACATACGGCAAACTAGAAACACCTGTTGGCCTTCAAAACAGTTTTCTGGCTGGCTTAGAGAGACTGAGGGTCTAACAGGTGTCCCTCTAGCCAACGGGAATGTAAAGAGCTTACAGAGGCCCCACAAACACTGCATCATGCAAAGGAAAACCGTCTGCACAGCTATATAGAGCACATGTGTCTGTGTGTGCAAGCTGAACCACAAGAAACTGAAGTCCCATAAAATTAAGCGTGTCTGGGAGGAAACCAACTACTCTGGGACTGGGAAATCTCACCCCAGAATAGCACAGGCTGCCTGGATCCTCCTTTCCGTCTAGAGCCGCTGCTGCCACCACCGAACGCTTGCTGTGCGCCTGCTTCCAGCAGCTAGCACTCCTGCCCTGCTCCCGGGCAGGGGGACCAGCCTCAGAGCTGGGAACCAGTGACACAGCCCTGGCACAGCGTGATCCCAACACTTCCCTGCCACGTCAGCACCAACACCATCACCACCAGCACGAGCACCGCACGCAGCTCACACCTGGCGGGCCGGGACAGCACTGACTCCGGGGGGAGCAGGGTCTGGGCTTGGCTGCCTAGGGCATGTGGGGCACTAGCCATACACAAGCACCGAAGGGTCTGCGTGCTTATATATGGCTAGAAAGATTAAGACTCCCCAGTCAGGTAAATACTCACTCCACTGCAAACCATTTCCATGTTTCCCACGAGGGAACCATTAAAATGCAATGCATATTCTTGAATACTAGCTATAGGTGGTATTAAAATACTACAAACCATTTCTGTACCATGCTATCCTACCGTTCATATACACACACATACATATGTGCTACAGGATGAATTTAGAACCCTGACATAGCTGTAACCAGCCAACTCAAGCTAAGCACATGGGAAACCTGAGGATAAAAGAGCTGCAGAGGCACAAACTCCCTGAGCTGCTGCTTTGAACCTGGTGCCGCAGTCTCTGGAGAAAGAGGAATCCTATTTGCAGAGATACCATTTTTCATCTGAATTTTACAACATACCTAGCAGTAAAAAGTGACTATAACAAACTCCTTTGCTGGCTGGTGCCACCCTTGATTTGTTTGAGGGCGTTGTCGGAGGGAGATTTTCCTCCTCCTCTGCTATCAAGCAGCTTGGTTTGGGTTAAGGCTGCACGGAATGGCAAGCTTCAGCCCAAGTGAAGAAACTGCATTGCACAACAGGAATGCACAAGCATTTGAATTTGGATCAAGTAGATACAGAAAGTGTCCTCCCTTTCTCACATACCTCTCATTAATTAAACCTCTGGAGCAGGAATCCTCCAAGCATCTTCCCGGGAAAAAAAAAAAAAAAAAAGGAAAAAAAAAAAAGTATTTGTAATGACTGGAATCTCAACATATCTTTGTTTCTTGAGGTATTACACAAATGACACTGTGTCATTTGTGTAATACAAAGGACATACACAAATGAGACCATACAGCAAAGGAGATGAAATAGACTGAAACAGAACAAGGGAAGCAAAAATTAAAGGGAAAGCTGTGGCTGAGGTGGAGATAAGAAGTTTCAGAAGCTGATTGAAAGATGTTATCACCTGCTAGAGAACACTGCTTTAAAAAGATGCTTTGGAGAAGGCAGCGCATAATGAATAACAACGTTTTCTCCAACCTTTCCAAACCCAGAAATTGAAAGCATAACATACTGACGATTTATTACAGACCATACTATGTATTTAAGCATAAACTAATCCTAAAAATTCCAGGAAGGTTTACAGCAATACTTATCTTTTTTACTTTGGCCTTCACTCCTCATTTCACTCACTAAACCCCCTGCTTTGGCTGGCACGTGTTTCCCTTGTGCCCACAGCCAGCACAGAACCCCACACTGCCAGTTTGCACAAGACCCCCGGAAAGCAATGGAAGATCACAGGTCCCGAGAGTTAAGCCACCCTGTATCATTTCTCTTCTGTAACGTAAACTGGCAAAAGGCAGAGCTGCTAGGGTCCGCAGCTGGGGACACGAGGCACGGCTCAGATGTGCCTCCAGAAACTGTTCTTCTGCACAGACTGAACCGGGCTATGGTTTATCATCATCTTCTCTCATTTCCAGAAAGCAGCCAACTGGGTGAGCCAGTGAAAGCTTGGGATGGCCCTTGGCTACCTGACCTGGGCGATGGTCGTGTCCTCTCCAGTTAACGGTCCAAGGATTCAGCATTAATTCAGTCTACTTGGCAACCACGTATCATTCTTATTAGCAATTACACAATGGGATCCCAGCAGTCCATTGTTAGACTGCAATATTTTTCATTGCTTGGAAAACAATCTGTTCTCCTACATAAATATCCCTTGACTCACCTCTGTGCTTACAGTCTGACTTTCAACATATGGTTTATGAGAAGTACATACTTAGGGTAGACTACATGGCTCTCAAAAATGTAATGCTCTTCAGACGCTTAGCTCAACTTTGCAAGTCGCTGAGGTTTCGCAAATGCAATTCCCCCTTTTTAATTGGTCACAGCTGGCTGCGAACATTCATGGAAATCCTTGCAGGGAGATTAGAGCGGGGCCTGACATTTTGCCATGGTGCTGGCACTGCAATAATTAAGGAGTTTCAATCCTCACTAAAGGGAAAGCATGCACCGCTTTGAAGATGGCATCCAGTGCTTCACATGACTTGGCCCAAGGTACCAGTCCCTCAAAACAAAGTGTAGATTTGGCCTTCTCCAGGTGGCACAACAAGCAGTTTCCTTCCAAGCTTTTCTTACCTCTGACAGATCTTAATGCAAGAAGCAGCAAAGATCTACATGAACGTTTCAAACCAGTGTAATGTCAGCGGTAGGATTCCTCTCCCGTTTATTTGCCAAAATCCAGGCAGAGGGCTACAATTCATCTAAAAGACTTGAGCCGTTTATTTTCTTTCACCCAATAGAATAATCTCTTTTAAATGATAATGGAATCCTTAATTCTTGACTTCAACCCAACGAAAGCTTGAAGAGAACATAGAAAGCCATATTTCGAATTCACTAAAGCCCTTAAGATTTTGGTCTCTTTTTCACCCACTATCATGTTCCTTTAAACAAATGTGTCAGTAACATTTTTGCCTGTGCATATGCTGCATCACTCATCGGTGAAGCTGGACAAAGCTGGACAACTTTAAGCATGAGAGCGTACATCCAAAAGGCTGTTTGCTGTACTCCAGTTAACCTTTAGAAACTCAAATCATATGAACTATGAAGTTATTCACAGAGTAATTGCCCTGCATTTACATCCAGATTTGTAAAATCGAGCTCGTGCCAGGAAGCTCGCAATGAACATGGGGCGTCTTGGTGAGGGATGCTGGAGCCCAGACTGCCTCGCAGATGGATGTCTGAGGAAACTTGTTTTGCAGGTACAACCCCAGCCGCTCCCCCAGCTTCAGAACATTTTCTCTTTTCTTCAAAACTCACTTCACAAAAGATTATTTTTTTTTTAACTGAATGAGCCCCTACATAGCCTTGGCTTGTTTCCTCTCACTAACTTTTTCAAAGAGCTCAGCGCTACCTGTTTGCCAGCTATTAAATACCTAACATTTGGCTGATGGACAAGCAGATAGCACCGGACGAAGCAGAGCTCTGCACAAGCTGCCCTTGTTCCACTGCCTCCCTGAGCCAGAAAGAGAGAAAATCTCAGCAGGCAGAGCTGCACGGCAATGCCGTGAAATCTCTGGGCTCAGGCTCTTCTCCCCTCCCCAGCAGAAGGCTAAACTTTTGAATCAGGAGGCTGTTTATAAATAAAAGTACTCGGACTTCTTGGCTGTTGGAGAAGTGCTCTGCTTAATTTAGCCCTGGTATTATTAACAGTGGATTCTCTCCAATAAACTGACAGCTGAAGAACAATTGCTGCTATTTAATCCCGTAAACGGATTTTAAATTGGCCTCGTGAACTGTAAACCCACGAAACATCGAACACAATATCTTGCTACAGTCATTCTGAAATCGGCACCAGGGTGCCTTTGGCCCAGGGAAGTCACCCAAGTCCAAGCAAGGATTATCGCACGTGCACACTCGCTGCTGGTGTCTTTCCACCTCGGAAAGAAGCATCTGGCTCCTGCATCCAAGAAGAGTCTACAAGGTGCTTTCCTTTGCTTCCAAGGATGAGAAAGACCTTTCCCATTTTGATTTCAACACCTTCAAGTGCTTGGCACTCCTGTTTCTCTTTGAAAATCCCCTCCAGCCCGAAGGCTGCAGCAAACCCCTCTCTCCCACCCCTCCGCCCAAACAGCCCCTGCCCTAACACATCACAAAGGCTTCCAACTGAACAGCTCGAAGAGATTAGCGGGAGAAATAGGGTCATTAGTCAATCAAACAACACTGAGGGCATGTCAAACGCTTGTGTAAATGAGGGCAGCGCTATAAAAGAAAGAGACAATAATGGTCTCCTGAAGCAGCAACAAAGCCATTTCAGCTGGCCTTGCAAAAGCAGACACTAATCACGGGCCCTGCTTGCTTACAGTTGACCTCTCCTTTGTGCAAAGCTAAAGAAGATTTGGGCTGGCCGATCCTTCAAAACGCAGCCGGGCTAATTAGGAAGGGTCCCGTCCCTACGGCACGGCGAAGTTCCCACACAAGAGCCCCCAAAGCCTGAGTGTTGCTGAAACGATCCACTCCACCGTGAAGTTTTCAGTAAGCAAACGTTGAAGCCAGGCAGCTGATTTACAGGACAAGATGCAAACAACAACAACCTTTATGCTCCGTGTCCCGCAGCCGGACGGTCCCTGCCACCAACACGCAACCCCCCGGCATGCAGAGGTCTTGGGCGCTGCCAGAGCCATGCGGGCAGCTGCTCCGTGGCACCCACTCGGGTACACCCAGCTCACCAAAACCGGGCCCTGAAGCATCGGGTGGTCTGAGGGTCCCTGGGAAGGCAGGGCAGGCTTGGAGCAGAGCCCAGGTTCACCAGCACCCCCTCCCTCCCACCAAAGAGCCCTGTACAGAAAGGTCATTTACATCCCAGCTCAAAGAAGGGAACTCCTAAAGAGAGTCTCAGCCCAAACCAAACCTCCAACACTCCATTTACAACCCTTTCATCTACCAGACACGGAAGATAACGAAGGAGTTCAGGACAACCCAGCTGCTTTCTCAGTTCAGAAACACTCTCTGCAGCCACTATAATACCGTTCAGCTCAAACTCTTCCTCTCGTTTGCTGCACCAGCAAAGGCCCACTTACGGCAGGTTCGCAATGCCACGCTGCAAGGGATCAAAAAGACGATAAATCTTTACACTGACAGCACTTTACAGGATCAAAAATGCAAAAGGCAACAGAAAAGGCATTGAAACCCAGGCAGGTAAACAAGATGCACTGCAAGACCTTCCTGGAAGAGCTCACTCATCCCTGCTGAGAGGTCTGCCTTCGGAGCACAATGATTTAACACAGACGGAGGGTGCTCACATGTTATCGCTTTCAGCAGTTCAGGAGACCAGGAAGGACAGCATCTCACCCCTGGAAGCCAGGCTGATTGGGTACCGCTGGTTTTCCAGCCAGAGTAAACACAGGACTGCTGTTGCTCCAGGCTGGCCAGTAAAAATATCCCATGGTGAAAGGTATGATAAGAGTCTGGCCAGGACAGAGAATGTCCTGCCTTTAAAACAAACACGTCTGTATTTCTTTCCAGAAAAGAAAAAGTGATACCATTAAGATCAGACACAGAGATTTCTGGAAGACAAATGACACCACAGAATACCGCTGTGGAGCAACTTCATTCACTCTAGGTTATTTTCACGTTGTTTTTAATCAAACAGCCTCAGCAGAAGCCCTCCGGACCACATCCAGATCTACCCCAGTCAAATGCTACACAGCTACATTTGGGGGAACAATTTCTCAAGAAGGCATCATCATCTCAAATACCAGGAGAGCCTCTTTTATAGGTGACAGATGAGGAAAAATTGATTCACTGACTAACCATTATGCGTCTTTTCCCAAAGCTGCCTTCTCAGAAGCAGCCTCCAGCCTCCCATCCCATCACTAAAATCCAGCACAAATGTTGACTGACGGGCACAGAAGTCAACCACCCAGAGTACTTTTAACAGTGAAAGACAAAATGAGAATCCAGGCAATTAGGTTTCCACCAGAAATTTGTCAAAAAAAGTATTTACTAAGAAAAACTATTTACAGTAATCAATAATAAAAGAAGATGAAGGGAAGCATGAGTTTCTTGCCAGAATCTTCCCATATGCTCAATCAGCACGTTCTCTGTGGCAAGGACCGTGGCTTTTGGAAAATACTATAAATAATGAAAAGCACCAAGAAACAGGGAAAAAAAAAAAGATTAATTTTCTTCAAGCTAGGGCTAATACAGCAATTTCATTGGTCTTTTTGAGTATTCAGGAGCAATATCTGTTTAAAAGTGGGATGGTAACAAAGATTAAAATGAAGCCTGAAAGCTAGGAAAGCTTCCTGAAGATGCTTGCAAAGCAACTTGTGTTGCAAAATGAACGCTGTCCCTGGTTTACTGTATCTATACACTTCATTCCTCTGCAGGCGATGAAAACGTGCCATCATTTGCAGAATCTACATCAATGGGTTTGGGGTTTGTTTTCAGGAGTGGGCGAGGCTTATGGAGCAGTGCCCCAAGAAAATAAACCACTCCTCTTCTCAGCGTGCTGGCATCTTTCATGGCCACCACGTGCCCTCTCCAAAAAACCTGCTGCAGATACGAACTGGTATTGATCACATTGTATTTTCTACTGCTTTACCAGGAGGCGAGGGAAAAAGTGGAAATCCTGAGCCAGCCAGCACGTCCTGCTTGGGTGTGGGCTTTCAAAGCCCCTTCTCCTTCCGTCCAGCCCTTTAAGCAACCAGAGAGTCCCATCTGGGTGGATTTGCTGATGAAGCAGGACAAGGGTGCCTTTGCAAGCTTTACAAACAACAGGCCTCGGAAACAGCAGAGCATTGTCCCAGCAGAACGGGATGTCAGGGGTTGCTATTGCCCTGAGCGCAAAACGTAGATCACTTGGGAATGAAAATAATTTGAGGTTACAAATGCAGAGGAATGCTCCCAGTTCAGCCGGGCTTTGCTGTTTCAGAAAGCAATAGAACAATTAGCACTTTATAAACTGACAGTAAGCAGCATGAAGAATGATTTATCCACTCTATTTCACATTCTTCCCTGTTGCTTGTAATTAGCTCACTCCAAAATAACGAGTTTGGGTTGGTTTCTTCCTTTAACTTCAGGTAGCAGAGCCATAATTTGCGTATCCTTGGCCATCCCTCATTTGATGTAATGCAGCCCATCCCCCCTGCTCTGCCAAGATACAGAAGGTAAGGATGTGGCCATGGGTATTCACGACTTCAGATACTTATTTAAATTTGACAGGCATACTGGAGCTGAGCAAAACAGGTAAGGAGCTTCTCTGAGCTGACACTAAACCCATGCTTTTAGTAAAGACATTCTAAAAGTTCAAAATAAAGATCAGAAATCCAGTAAGTTTCAAAAGCTCTTCCTTCCTATTATTATTATTATTATTATTGATGATTATAATAATAATTTTTAATCTGGTTTTACAGTTTGGTTCCTTGCTTCTAGGTTCCAAATAGAGGCACATCCCAAAACATCACCATAAAGGTAAAATATCCTGCGGAACAGCTCAACAGCCAATTCATTTAGAATTTAGAAGAATTAAAATAAAATCAAATTGCTTAGAAATACAAGTGAAAACCATGACACAGATAACTTGTGCTTTGTTCACTGGCAGAAAAATCCTGGAATTTTTTAAATTTTTGTTTTGTAACTCAATTTATCACTTCCAAAAGGTGCAAATGTTGTCATACTTTACATGATTTCCCAAAGTGCAACTACTGGAGGGTCACTAACATCTGATTTTTAACCACGGACTATAATTGTCCAATTTTTCTGACTAACAGCCACCTCTTAACTGATGAGACCATCCTTTTCCCCAGAAAAGGGGAAAGGCTTCTTGTACCAAGGACCTGTTAATCCGGAGGGGGGAAGCAAGCTGCAACCCACAGCTGCGGTCACAGCATCCTGCATTTGCCCCCTGTCTTTCTCTCCCCTCCTGAGCAGCCCTGGGGTGGCACGCAAAGACAGCACACCACACCGAGCACGCTGGTGACACGAGCCACTTTGTCCTCCTTTGCTGCCTTTTTTTGTCTGCAAAAAGGTTTTGCAGGGCAGTAAAATAAAATCCGATCCTCAGCCATCCCCAGGCTGACCTTTTAAGACGCAAAGCACCAACCTGGAGTCCCTTGCCCAAGGAGGTAACACCAGTGCAACTCCAGATGTATTTTCTTCCCCTCCAAAACAAGCTAGTCATTTCCCTTTTAAAAAAATATTTGGGGGTCTCAGAAACATGTGCTTTATTTTCAAAGCTGCAACCAATTATAATTGCAGGAATTGTTAAACATTTCCAAATGTGAACATGCTTTTTACCTCTCAGGTTCTGGACAGGAAAATGCCCGGTGTTTATTTTATTAATTTGTACAAAAGAAGCTATGACAAAAAAATTTCAGGGACAATTTCAGGACTGTTTATTTCCTAGAAAACCCTGTAACATGTGCAAACATGAACCTCAGCAGCGGCGCAGGATCATGCGCATCTCTGAGAATTAGCCATGCTTTAATCCTTTGGGGGGTCAAAGGATGAGAGGGAAGCAGTATTTTAAGTAACATGTTTAGACTGCAGTTAGAAAAGTGTAACTGGACGGATAAATATTTTGGACTCACGGTAGTATTGTGTCTGCAGCGTGACTATTTTAGAAATGTAAAGCAAAAAATCAAAACAACCTGAAAACTGGTTCTATACTAAGCAGCATCCTCTTCACCTTACTTAAAATGTAGAGTTTAAACCATTAGCACTAAAACAGCCATAGAGCTTCACGTGAGCAGCAATTAAAGTTGGACTGCTTGGGTCCCTGGGCATTGCTCTGTTTCCTGCACAGCAGTGGGGAGGCTCCGTGGTGCTAAACCCCAGTGCAGCAGCGAAAAGCTCAGCCCAGGGAAGCTCGCGCCCTGCTGCATCTCCGCAGGCACAGCGGTCCCCCAGCCGCTTGCATCACCGTGCTTATGACAAGTAGAAATTCATGTTGTCCCCAGACAAGCAGAAATTCACGCTGTCCCCAGACACCAGCCCATTTTTAACACGCTCACACAGGGACAGAGCACCCTGTATTTATAGCACACGGTGTTAACTCTGGGTGATGCCTTTGCAAATGCTGTGGGGAGAAGGACAACCAGCCCGGGAGAAATGGCACGCCTCGCTGTAACAGAGATGAAGGCTGGCTGGTAACAGGAGGCTCTAGCAGAGATGCAGACCTATGGCCAGAACTGTCTCAGACTCCAGGAGTGGTTTATGCCTCGTGTCAGAGGTGTCTGTGCCACCTCGCTGCTTGACAATGCCCAGGCTCTGCTGAAATCCCACCGGCTGGGCTCAGGGGCTGGCTGTAGCCACACGGAGCCTGCACTTCTACAAGTAGCTCCCGTTTAGCAGCAAGAGAGCAGCAGCCAGGCTCATGATCTCTACTCTGTGGTTCCGGGCACTTCTTTTTGATTCTTCTTACCAAGGAAATTGCTTCATTGCCTAATTGAGAACTTGTGCTACCACTGGAAAAGGGGGCAGGGGACTCCTAACCATCACACACACCCCCACTGTCCCAGTCAAGTTCCAGAAAGCCTCCGACTGTAATACACACACCTCTAGTTCCAGGTAACAATACATATTAAAGAAAGAGGAAGGAAGGAATAGCGCCTGAAGTCAACTGCATCAAGGAGGTTTGGCCAATCTAATCAGATTTGCCAATCTGCAAATCAGCTACAATCAGTTTGTATCTGACAGAAAATCTTCTTTCTTTAAAGGTACTATCTAAATGTGTAAGGGCCTTTTAAGCACTTCTAAATTGGCACTTGTAACAACAATTAAGGTTCCTTAAAACAGATGCACCATGAAAAGTGCACAAGAGCAGGCTGGTTCAGTGGCAGCGAGACCTCACACTGTCCCTGGACTGATTAACTTGCACGGTCACCTTTCCACCTTCTGCTCCAGTTACTCTGGGGTTGAGGGGCTTCAGGCTTTGCAGAACATGCTCCTCTCCCAGCCCTTCTCGGTGGGAAAAGACCGGCTCCTGCTGAGGACTATTCCAACAGCAGCTCCCCTCACCTCCATCCACCTCCTGTTTGTGAGAGAGCACGGAACCACATATCTCTGAAGGAAGAGACATACATTGATGGATGATTAAAAAAAAAAGTAGTCTTATTATTATTTAATTTGCTATTATAAATCCATATAAGCTAAAAATCGTTTGAGTAATTGTTACCGCCCTGTACCTCACAGACTTTGCAGTTAGAGGGAAGAAAGGGACGGCCGTTTCTCCCCACAGCAGCACGAGGCACACTTTCCCTTACCGTATATGCAGCATGCAGAACCATTCCAGCTTTTAGCATTTGTTTGCTATAGACTATCATGTTACCAAATCAGAACATCTGTGAATTACCAAACATAGGAAACTCAATAACCTTCAAGAGAGAATTTGTATATTGCACAAAGGTTAATTAAATAAAGCTTAGCAGCCCCAAAATAAAGCCCAGCCAAAGATATAACTGATCCAGCTAGTCAGAGAACTATTTTGCTTTCTGATGTGGCAGCCCATTGCCATGCTCCCCCAGGCTGAGCTGCACTCCACAGGCCATGACCCCAGGGTTTCTTTGTTTGACCCAACTTTAATCGCCTTCCTTCTCAGATTCCAGCAAATCCCTCTGCTGATGGCAGCCAGGAATAAAGGCTATTGTACAGTACAGAGCTATGTTTCACAGCAAGTTGTGATAAGCATTTCCTTTCCAAACATCCAAGTTCCCCAAACATTACAAACAGTGGCCAAAAAAAGTAGAGAGCAGATTATTGAACTTTTGCAGATAAAACAATGGTGAGGATAAAAAAAATATATTGGGGCATCCCTTGCTCTTTATCCTCTCCACTTCTGACTCAAAATTAAAGGAAGAATTTGAAAAGGCTCCTTACCGTACTGACAGCGAGGTCCTTGGAAACCAGAGGAGCAATGACAGAGCTGGGAAGATCCCTCCACGCAATTTCCACCATTGAAACAAACCCCATAACTGCAGACAGCTGGAAGGAGGAGGGAGAGAATAATTCCCGAGGTCACAGTCAGAAGGGTACATGCACTAATAAGTAACTGTTCACTGATTAAGTACCCATAGCCCCGTAGCAAACTTGAATAGTTATAAAAATACTGTGGAAAAGTTTTTGAAAGGTGACTTTTTTTTGGTTGACAATATATTAAACTACAGTGTCTCTCAAAAAGTAGGATAGGAAGTAAAATACCTTAGGGCAATGTCTAAGGGCTTTTCTTAAGGTGCAGCTAAATGAAAATACACAAGAAAACATCAGTAGAGCTGCAGGGTTGTTGCTTTTCCAGCCCACAAGTGGGTAAAATAGTCAGAAAATAACTTGTGCAGAATCGTATCAGACCTTGTGGCAACAAAGATGAGTTAGTTATTTTGAAATCGGAGGCATCTTTCAGGAAGAAAGCATTAGAAGCTGCTTTCCACCTCTCCTCTGAGCTTCCCTGGAGAGCTGGCTACCCAAATGTGGCGTCACCTTCTGAATGGGCGAGAGGATGAAATAGAGCTAAACTGTAAGTAAGCCTGAGCAGCCACATTTCTCTGTTCTCACCAAGTGAAGTGTAAAATGTACACAGAGACAAAGAATGCTCAATTAGGCTTCTGAAATCCACCTTTTCAAATCATCTAAATAAAACCACAAACAAGGATATGTTTTTCCAGTGAAATGTGTATTTCTCATAACCCGTGAAATGCTGCCAGTATTTTATACTTCCCACTAGAAAATGCACATCTCAGAAGGAGAAATGTTGTTAACAAGTGATGCTGTCACGTGTGCCATGCTTTGTCAAAGTGTAAGGATGCAGAACAAGTGCTTATCTTCCTTTTTAAGTCCATTTAAAGATTCAGACAATGAAATGTTCTCTCTATTCACTGATCTGGACATAGCTATGTTGCCAGCCAATTTCTCTTTTCTTTCTTTTTCCTGTACCTCCTCTTTTTCTTTCCCTTTTCACTTTCATTGAACAAACTGTAACAAAATCCAAGAACAATGGGACTGGGTAGGAACACATTTCACAAAAGCAGTGGCAAACCAGATGATAACAGAGAGCAAAAAGAGCTTAACCTGTCAACACGGTACAAGAGCTATCACAGTAGTAGCTGGTCCAGCAGTTCCCACTGGCCTACCCTGAGATCCCTGCTCAGCCCAGGCTGGATTGTGGACAGCCCTGGGCCAACAGCAGCAACGGGGACCGATATGCATCCCGGGAAGGAATGCACTGCAACTGCCAAGTGTGTCACGGTCGCCTGTGTGAGGGGCCCTCACGTCCTATTGATCCAGCCGATGGATCCAGAGAACGTCTTTATTTCAAGTAGCTGAAATTACAAAAGACAGACCTGGCAATCCAAAACCTGTTGGCTCAGAAATGCAGATTTACTAGAAAGAGCACAGAGCAGAGGCGAGCAAGCGCTGACAGAGCCAAGTGCAGCTTACACTGCGATTTACTGTGGATCGTGTGCCGGCTGAAACACGCTGCTGCCCTGCGCGGTCGCCGGCTGAAGCAGCTTGCCAACAGAATAAGTGAACCATCAACCTGCAAATGTATATTGCATCCTTAGGAAAGCTCCTCTGCTGAAGTGAAGCGGATCTTTGTCTTTGGCTTTAGTGGAAACAATAGGAGCGAAAACGAGAGCAATGTTTTCTCCTGCTAGGAGAGCCAGGGGTTGTTCCAATCTCAAGGCACTCATGGGTGTAGCGGAGCTGATGGTTTGTGTAAGGTGATCACAAGCCATTAGTGACCCCACTCCAGACCCACAGTCACAATTTACCCCAGCTAAGAGCAGTTGGCTTTGCTGATGCAGCACATGTACACACAGCGATTCTTCATGCTCAAGAAAAGCACCTTCCAGAACGATATCAGAACTGGCCTCTCCTAGAAACTTCAGCAGTCACACTTGCTTTTAAAAAACCAGATTGTGTGGGTCAGGCTAAAGACCATTTTCAAGGATTTCACTTTGTAAAGAAAAAGCCTGAGACATTTCAGACCGACTGCAGAGTCCTGCATGCTGCTGGCCACTCTCATGACATGTCTGCAGCTCCTGACGGTAAATTCACATCATGTGGGAAAACAACACAGCAACATCTCCTGCGTTAACATTACCTGGGCTCATGAGTGCAGACAGGCTGGAATGAATGAATAAATAAATAAACACACACTCCTGGAAATGCCATTTTTTTCTTCTCTTGAGCTGCAAGGCTGCCAGTTCCGCATGTCCTGACTACCTTAAGGACAAAGGTGGAGAATTAAGTACATCTCCGGCAGGTACAGCCTGGGGAACCACTGTCAGCTGCTCAAGCACGTTGAGTGAGGACCCCAAGAGACACTGGTGGCACTGGCCAGTGCAGAGAGCAGCATGTGGTTCTGGGCATGTGCTGGTGGAGAAGTCCCCAACCAGAAGGCTCTGGACCATGCTCGAGGCCAGCACTGAAATGGCACCTTTGCAGTTACCAATTGAACATACAAAACCTGTGATTAAATTGCAAACCGACGTATGATATGGGACCACGTGGAAACAATTATAACCGTGCTTACGGGACTGAGGCTTCCACACGCATGCTGTCTGTAACTTCCCGCTCCGATTCGCAAGTTGGGAGCCCCCCAGCTTCTCTTTCTATTCCAGCTAAAGCTGTAACTAATTAGTAACAGAAAAAGCAGGTCTGTGATTACACATTTCATTTTGTGTTATTATAACTGGGGAAGAAAGGCACCTCGTGCAGGCTTCAAAAATGGCTGCAAAATACTTGGCACAAAATACTCCTACCCCAAAACACCAATTGTGCACTCGGAATTAAAAGGAAACACAGATGGAAACAGTGCAGGGAAGCGTTTGCCTTTCTGGGTCACGCTGGCAGGACATTTTGTGTGCACCAGAAGATAAATCTGCAACATTACCAATCCATTCTGAAAGGTAACTCAAAACTTTAAGACATACACACCAAATCAGAGATAGGAAAAAGCATGTACGGCCTGCATGAAAGAAACCCAAATCTTGCAGGTGCCAGCTTGCACACCTGAAAAAATCCTTCCCTCCCCCCTATAGGTCTGCTTGCAGCTGCACAAATGGGAATCATGTTTTGGTGGTACTAGCGTCCCCTATAACCAAAGAGGATAACCTGGGCAGTAAAGCAGGTCCTTTTCCTCTCCCCACCCTCACCTCCAGCCTCCTCTCTGCTGAGTAATGAAGGCAATGTAGTCAGTGCAGCGCAGATTCATGTCCTCAAACCTCCTAAATGCTGAATGGTTTCACCAGCACGCACAAAACTGCCCTGACAATCTCTGCCTCCTGACGATATTTTGGAGAAAGACAAGGCAGCACTTTGTTTCGGGACTCAGTGCAAGTCAAATCACTGGCTCAGACCCTGGAGGTGGCCCACCCCTGTGCCCTACATTGTCAGGTATCTACATAACTCTTACCACAATGCAGTCAGTTACAATCCGCTGGACATGGAATTCTAATAACCATGTTACCAAGTTTCCCACTATTCCCCTCCTACCCTTGAATCCTCTGTATATCAAATATACGCCCTGGTTTTTCCTACAGAAACACAACTGACTTCCTAATTTCTCCTCTATGCTAAAATTCGATACTGTTTTGCGCGACACTTTCTGCCTAGTCTGCGGTGATTAAGAAGTTTTTGTGAAGGTTTAGGTGAACATGACATTCCACAAGTTTGCACATTTGCTGTCACAACACACACTCTGGCTAGAGAAACTACATACCTACCTTCAGGATGTTTGCTCTATCACCTCTTCCACAACAGAGCTGTCAGAGCACCCCAGGGTTAGGCATGGCTGGGGGATGCAGGAGCTGCCTCGCAGCTCACCAGCTGAGCGATAGCTTCAGCTCCTTCGAGTCTCACTCTCACTGACATCCCAACTCCCCAAACTTTGCACCTTGGATGTACCAGGTCTGAAATATCTGAGCCTCGGTGTCGGCTCTTTTAAAGACCTGATGATTTTTCAAGTCTCCCTTCCAAAAAAAAAATTACTCAGTAATACAAAGGTAGCATTGAAGTCCAAATACTCATCTACCCAAACTAATGAAATGGTGACGAAATGTTGTTTCGGAAAGCCAGTTATCTTCTCATCTAATGTTTTAATCACTTTGCATAGCCATGTATCCTCGGGGACCATGGTGATCCTTTACCAGTCCTGTGCTGGCCTGCTGGTGCAGAACACTGGAAGTAGGGAAACTCTTCCACAAGCACCCTGCCCAGCTGAGCCATGCCGTGCGATGCCTGTGACTGCAAACACTTCCCCGTGTGCGTCCTCCCCCAGGGTGAGGCAGAAGCAGCTCTGGGCAGTGAGCAACTTCCCATCTCCAGGTGTGCACCAAGATTCTCCTAGGGCTGCAGCCTTAAGTTTTCGCCAGTCCTAGTCTTGCAAGAAGTGCCGTCTTCTGTTTTGTCCCTTTCCTTCAGGCCTCAGCACCACTAGATCGATTTGACTGCATGGCTGCACGGTAAGGCAGTTTGGTTTTTTCCTGAATCCTTCGCCTTAATCACCCAAAACCCAGACTTTGGGCAGGGTCCCAGCAAAGCTCAGCCTGGCTCCACGATGCCCTGTTTGCCAGCCTTCGAAGGCAGTTCAGTGAGACCCAAAGCACAACAATGGAAAATATTAGAAGCAATTGCAGCAACACAAATCAGGGATTAGAAGATACGGGTGTTATTCTTGGCTGTGCCCCAGATTTTCTGAATGAGCTGGACAATTCCCTGCTCTGTGATTCAAGCCGGCACATACAGAGTGGAAATGATAATAAGCTACTTCCCAGCCCAGTGGGGCTGAGGGGCCTGTGGGTCTTTTCCAAGCCTTCTGCAAACTAGCTCCTAATTCAGAGCGACATAATTTAATGCAATGAAATTTGGGAAATGGGCAGCAATGCTTTGCTAGGAAACAGGAAAGAAAGGATAAATTACAGAAAGCATTGCTGCCTTCTGCTTGAAAGGTCAGACAACGTCCTTTGTGAGGATTTAGCAAGGCAGAATTCTGGGGAAGTCAGAGACAAGAGACTGGTTTAAAAGGAGGAGTGATGGAGGAGAGCAATCCTCCTGTGAGACGTATGGGCTCACTGCAGTACAACACGGCCATTCCCTGCGCGGCCAAAGACGGTCTCCCAGGGGAGCGTACGTTAGAAGTTTAACCAATACTAGGCTTGATCCCAGGCGAAAGGTTCAGAAGTTCAGTCAAAGCCTTTCAGCTGACAAAACAATGAGCCTCCAGGAGCCAAGAGGTGATGTACAAAGGAAAGCCAGCCTAACAGGGAAATTAAATTGTTAGCCGAACACATTTCCTGCAGAGCCTTCCAACCTGTATCACAAATAATGGAGCTGCTCCCGCCGAGGCCGGCTCAGCCGGCTCCTGCGTGCCTGTGCATGCTCGCCTGCGTGGCCGAGCTCCCGGGGTTATGTGCGAGCTGGGCTCGGCAGTGCCGGCGGAGCGAGCGCGGCAGCCGAGCACGGCTACTGCAGCGGGCCCTGCTGAGCGCTCTTCCCCTTCCTGGCCAATGATATGCTAAAGCTAAGCAGAGCTGGCAGGAAGAAATGTGGTTCAGTGCGGGGTAACTCGCTCTGGAGCCTTTTATAGAAGTTTCTCTTTTAATGAGGCAATTAAAATTCAGTGGTTTTCTACTTAGCCCTTAGGATGTTCGAAGGGGCTTTCATCGTGTCTCACACTCCGATACTTCCTTGCCCCTCCTTCACACTAAGCGAGCATTAATTCTCTAACTAGAGCCAGGCTCTACCTCTACCTGAGCTAAAAACCAGAACAAAGCACGATCCTAATGAGGGCTGGATAAAAACTCCAGTTAAAGATAACTCGGGATGGCGACGGAAGCTTCAGACCAGCACCTCACGCTGAGCTCCTCCCCTATCTCCGCAGAGGCAGGTGAACAGCACACTGCGCCTGGTGCAGGCTGCCAGGCAGCAGCAGCTCTCCGGACACGCAGCTGCACAATGGCCAGAGCTGGCTCAAGCTTCTCGGCCAAGCTGTGCTCACCTAGGCTGTTCCATTTCCTTCAGCTAGCTCACTGAAAACCGACTCGGGTGTTTCCATCCCACTTGGCAGCGGAGCCGGGCTCTCTCCCCAGCTGCAGTCCCAGTTACGACTTGGCCTCGCTGCCCGTCCAGCCTGAGCAAAGAGCCGTGTTTTCTGCAGGAGTGTGCAGCCCCGGCAGAGCTGGCACGGGCATCTCCTGCACAGCTCACAGGCAAACGCTGCAATCGTGACAAGGTCACCGGTACTAAATCTTCTAGCAATGGCCTTCTCTTTAGCCTCCTCCATATTTATTGCTCTCCTCAGTGCCTTTCTGCCTCATCGTGTCACTTCTGAACGTGGCAGGGGCTGGCCCAAGAGCACAGACGTGGTGTCTGCGGCTGAGCTCCAACTCCTCATGCACATCAAGAGCTAAAGACTTGGAGGGACCCAGCTTTTCAACATCTTGAGCTGAAAGTAGAGATCATGGGGATTACCAGACATGCAGGCCCCTCATCCTAATCAGCAAGGGCTTTAACTGTGTTATTGAACCCATGTGGAATTTAAGTAGCATCTCAGAGGCCACTTGAAACTGAGAAGCTTAGTCTGAAAGTCCATCTATCAGTAATCGGGCAGGGAAAGAACCTGAAGCCATGCTAAAAATGCAAAGGGTGTCTTGACTTCTGACCTTTTCCCTTCCCAAATGGGACTGGGTGGATGAATGCTCCAAGACTGAGGGCAATGGAAACGCAGTAAGATCTCACACTTCTGCTGCCAGCAGAAGAGATGGGACAAAACGCAGGCACACTCCGAGGGAACCGGGCACTCTGCCTTTACAAGGTGAGGTCTGACAGCTCCATGAGGTGCTACGAGCAAGCACAGCTGTCACGATTTCAAATGGCACAGTAGGAGTGGAACAAAGAAACCAAATATTCTTTGAGACCCGTGAGATCTCTGTGGAGCCATTACTCTTCAGACCACTTGCTTTAGCACTGTTTTACAGGGTGTTTCTATGAAATTTTCCATCTCTTTCCAAGCTACTAGCTCCCAGCAGAGCCCACGCACTCTGAGTCACCAAGTGCTGTCCTCATAGCCCCTTACTAACAATCCTCTCACCTCTATGTGCTTAGAGACACCAACCTGCACGTGAGGAAAAGGAGTACACCCTTTTTTTGCTACAGACAGCCATCAATCTAGGCAAACAATGAGTATGCTCGTCACGGTGGCTGCAGTGGGACAAGCCCTCTTCTTCCAGGCACCAGTGTGGGCTCTGAAAACCCGAACAATTTCACCACGGTGCTGGGACCACCCATTTCACGGTGCTATTTAACATTGCTGTTCAAGTAAGAAAGCAGCAGGCTTCAGCCAGCTACACACAAGTCTACAGTGGTGAAAATTTCCCCTAATATAACATCACATGGGTTGGGCTTTTTTCATTTTTGAAGGAAAAGCAATGAACAGTCCCGCATTTGGAGCAAAGAGCACCCTGCAGTGAGGAGATGCCAGCCTCCAAGAGAAAGCAAGATAAGATGTCCTTATTGGACTGATTCCACCACACAGTGTCCAACAGCTCTAATTAAACTGTCAACAGCCGTGGCCTTCCCCACCTTTGTACTCCTGGAACATGATCAATGATCTCTGAAGACAGATAGGAAGGGCCACAAATCCTGTTGACATATTTTGGCATAGCTTCATTGCGTTCAGCAGAGCTATGCCAGCGAACACAGGCTGGCTCACGATTGCTATATACAAAATAGAAAACCCTCGAACATACATAATGCCCTGGCTGTGGTTCCCTGCCTCAGCACTTCGCTAATATTTCCTGACTCATTTCCCCTGCCAGGCCTTCCTACACCCGCTTCTGGTCCACTCTTGTACTAAGGTCAAGGCCGCCAGCAGGAAAAGTCATCACACCCCTGCAAACCAAAAAGCTGGGAGCTCCTCAGGATGAGGATCTAGTTACACAGAAACCAGAAGCGTTCCCCAGGACAGTCTGCAGACTGGGACAGACGGTCCCGGCTCAGGGCACTGGCCATCCCGCAGGAGCCAGGCAGAGCTCTCCCGTTTGCCTGGGTCCAGCCAGCGGGATGCTCAGCCAGCTGCTGCTAGACCAGCACCAGCGGCAGGGGAGGTCTGGAAACAGGGAGCAAGAGTCCCGTTGCCACACTTTAGCCACCTAACCAGATGACTGGTCTTCTGCTGCTCTCAGGGTATTCAGATGAGATATATTAATACCTGTTTTTTCAGTCCCAGCAGCTTAAGGTTACAGCCCCATCCCAGTTTTAAAGTTAACAGTATTCAGCCAGGTCTGAATCCCTGAATGGAGACAAAGCCCCACGCATCAGAAACACACGTCTCCTGGTGAATGTGCAACACTGAAGACGGAACATTTATATTTTCAGCATCACAAGAGTATTTAAAAGACTTACAAGAAATCAAGCATTGAAATAAAGATGTTAAAACGTAAGCTCCAGCAAGGCACTTGGAAATCCCAACACACGCTTCCTTGTGAGCTTATGCCAGGTATGATCAGGGCAACCTCTAACTCTGGAAACAGAACCCTCTCTGCCATAAACACCAGCACACCCATGATGCTCTTACATTCTGCTTTCTCCCTCCTGCCATGCCAAAATTTCTAGTGAGGTGGTTTTAAGCCAGCCATGATCCTCCCTGAAGCAGCACATATAGCTTGTCTGAGTTGCTCACCAGCCAAAGGTCGTGATCCATCCCAAAATCCCACCGACAGCTTGGCAGCAATTTCTGCTGAATGTTTTGAGTTGGTGTCATTCTGCTTTTGCAGAGAGCGCCAGGGCTGGCTGTCCCTAGGAGCTGTTAAAAAGGAGAGAAAAACACACAAGCTGCCTATCACAGGAATATTATTTAAGATACTTTGAGTACTTGGGGTTAGCCAAATGCAGAGAGTTGGCTGACAACTGCTGGGACAGTTCAGCAGTTGCCAGAGCAGACGTGGGAGTAGATTTGCAGTTAACCAGCGCTACACCACGGCACAGGGCACATTGCTGGCCTCAATTTGCACGTTCGTGTCCTTCCTGCTAAAATACCATTTAAATGATAGTGTCATCCACATTGTCACTTTGGAATATAAAGTTCAGTGGATGGAAACAAGGAGGGGGAAAAGGACTTTGCAACCTGTTCTTCAGCTTACACTTTGCCTGCAAAACATCTACTAGCTTTCCTACTCTTGGGAATAATGCACAGAAAACACATAAACAAGACCCACTTAAAAGAGAGCAACAGGAACCACTGACATCCGAGAGACAAGAAAATAAACAGCAATGGCTTGCCTGTCACATCAGCAGTAAGTTTGACATCAATAGCAAGAGTGCCCGAAAGAGCTGGACCTCCCTCTCTGTTTTCATTCCAGACCGACTGCAGTGAGCAGCTGGGTGAAGATCATTGCCCAGCCTCTGAGTGCTGGTCCTAATGATGAGGATGATGAGTTAAGAGCATGCCCTGAGCAGCTTTATTTCCTACTCTCTGCTTCCTTCCTGGATGGAATTACTCACTTCCTTGGCCGGAAAAATCATTACAGAACACACTTTTTCTGAGTTCATCTGAGGTTATTATCTGCTTGCTGACAGCAGGTTATTAGGCACTGATGGAGTTTCCTCTTGCACAGTGGGGCTGCTCTCCTGTGTTGCAGGCTTTTGAATAGGAAGAATAAAGATTGCTTGCTAGACACACCTTTTTTTTTTCTTTTTTTCTTTTTAACCTTTGCTTCAAGCATCAAAGCACACGGAAGGTATACGCAGCCTCTTTACAGAACAAAAGATGACTAGCTGTGGGAGACATTTTCCTATATTGTAGGTCAATTACAATCAAAATTGCCTTTACAATGGAGTTGGACACAGCCAGCTTTCATTCCCTTGATGACAAGGTAGGTTGGATCCCAAATGCTTTGTTGGTTCGCCTGCCTATTACTTAAAAAGAAAGCTGCTTTTCTATGGCGAGGGTAGGAGTGCAACTCCAAAGCCTGATCCCGAAAAGATCAGAGCTCCATTATGCAACTAGGCAGAGAATTAATAATATATCACAGGGAGTGTGTGTGATTCTGCCTTGATGGTGACATTTATTTCGACACGTGCTCAGATAAACCTTTGTTTGATTCAAGAGAAGATTTTACTTTGCTCTCAACATCTCAAAAGCAAAGTTTAAAGTTAAATATTTCCCCAGCTGGATGCGGCCGTAGGATAGAGGAAGGAGCAGGGAGCTACGCAGCATCAGCCTCCCATGGCAAGCAGGGCAGCCTGGAGAGGGAGGCGGGAATATGGGGCCCATGAGGATAAAGCTGCCTCTGTCTTCTGCAGCAGTAGCGTAAAATCATTTTATATACTAATATTTGCACATCCCTAGCCTGACTTGTGCAAATCTGAATACATATTCCAGCTTCCCTGCACAGCTGGGAAGCAGATACTTCCACACCTGTTTTGCAGAGAATTACACTAGACCAAACAGAAAAGAGCAGGAAAGCTAGACACAGAATCCAAAAAAATCTCAGGGTTTGGGTCTCCACTTCAAACCTTAGAGGTGCAACCACTTCACCCATGCTGGCAGTTTGCCTTCTCCTCTGAGGCCAATGCTGCAGCATCCCTTGCTGGATCCTACCAGTCCCGAAGACAAACTCTCACTCTCTGGCTAGAGGAGGGAGCAGGCGAAGGGGAGGACTGCAGAGATCTCTAACCTCTGGCAGGGGGATCTCAAGCTCAGTAAGTCTTAAAAATAACACATTGAGTACCTGATAGATGCCCCTTTCCAAAGGAGTTGAGGAGTCACATCCCTTCACAAGTAAGCTGATCCCGCTCCCACCCACCGGACAGGGCAAGGAGCAGGGAATGGCCAGGGAGCACACTCAGAAAGTGACCACACGCTGCTGGCCAAACCCCACCGCCTTCTGCAGCACGGCACCGCCGCCCGGTTTCTCAGCCTTTGTGCAATTAGTCAAAGGCTGCCTCTTCCAAGGAAGCAGCTCTCGCAAATGCTGAGTAAGACCAACTAGCCGGCAAATAAGCCATCACCAGCATGTTCAATCACAGAGACAGCAATTACTGCTTTTGATAATGAAAAGTCCACTCAGAGCTTGGATAACAGCTTTCCAGCTGCCACTGGCACCATCTGAAACACCGGTTCGGGCTTGATTTTAAACGTTTAGTAGCAGTTGGCAACTGGATAAATGAATGCAACTCTGAAAACCCTTTCACGCTGCGATGAGGAAATTCTCCACAAACAGAAAGCACCACACAGCGCTTCCTGGGAAGCCAGAGAAAATTCCTTCTGACACACAGTTAAAATAAACAAAAATAAAACCTCCAAACAAACAACAAAAAACCCAGCCCCGTTTAAAGACATTTTTCTAGCATTTAATGCAGGCACAGGACTTGAAATGAGCACCCTCAGCCAAAAAAACAATACGGACAGTAGCAAATGAAGAATTTCATCCAAACAGTGTGATACTTACGGTAGAGACAGCCAGCATCCCCTCCCAGCTGCGACCATCCTGGGCAACATCTGTATGCAGTCTGGTATTTCACCTTGTACACTTGCCTGTAGCCCGTGTAGTATGCAGTTCTGAAACACAACAAACCAAGATACCACCCGGACAACGTTAATTCCGGCAGAACGAGGAAACTGGAAAGAACAGAGGTTGTAACACTTAACTGTGGATATAAACAAAATGAGGTTTTCAAATGCACTGACATTTTTTTCCACCTGGTCTAGCAATGATCACTGATGCTAAGAAAATACTTCTTAATTTACTCTAATCAGAAACACAAGAGATGTGTGTCCAGGTCCTCATAACACCCCTGACTGTTTTCTCCTCTTCTAAACTATTTCACAGCTCTGAGCTCCTCTCTTAAACTTGTTAATGAAGGAAATTTAAACTTTAAGAGAAACGGGTATTTCAGTCCAGCTTTAGCGTGCATGGGCAAGTGTCTCCAAGGGGCTGGTGAGCTAAAAAAATTGTCAGAATCCTGATGGGAATATCCAGCTATGCAAAAAGCTCTCCATGCAGGTACGATTTATATAGCAAGGTTCCCACAGGTTAAAGCCAGCAGAACCAATCTCCCTGATGGAAAGGGCTTTCTCCTCCTTGCTCTCCTCCCGCTCTGCCCTGCAAAACCCTCAGCTAAACATTGACAAGCCCAGCCACGCCACGTGCGATCACATCTCCCCCATCTTCCAGAAAAAGCAAAAAGCCCTCTCCAGCACGGCACAGTCCCGGGACGCGGCAGCACTGTTGCCTGCTCAGCAGAGCCAGCACAGCCTCCGCAGGGGATGATGCACTCAGGTGGAAGCTGAAGGTCCCTGCAACAACTCCTACGAGTAACTTCCAGGGTGGGAGTTGGGGTCTGAAAGCAGGAATTGATCTGAAGCAAAAATAAATATAAGTGACGCTTTTTTTTTCTCTGGAAATTTGATGTTTTGTGTATGTGAAAATTGAAACACAGATAAAACTCTTGAAGGCAATTTTTAAAAAGATCCTTTGGCAGGACATGAAACTACTCCACCAAAGCAAATCAGACAAACAACAACAAATATTTGGCACAGCAGATGTGTTGTACATGTCCCCTGAAAATATTTATCCTAACTCAGTCTAGTTGTTTGATTTTGTCGAATGTTTCTAAAAAAAACCTAAATAACAGTGAACCATGAATTCCCATGAAGAAAACCTTTGGCTACTCCTCTGTGCCAACCAGCATATGGAAGCACAACTGAGAAAAATAAAAGCAGATACCATTTTTTTTGTATGAGCTATTAACAAATTATGAAGGAAATGCTCGTGTTCCCGAAGCAGCTGAGAAAACAATTTACAGTCCCTCAAACACCAGGAGAGCAGCAATCAGGCTCAGATCCACCCAGATCCTCTCGGTACCAAGAGCTATGTCCCAGCCCAGGGCTGCAGCGCGGTGGGCAGGGTGCGTTAGGAAGCACAGGAGGACATGACAGCAGTGGGCTGGTGCTAATGCAACAACCATTCCCTGCATGGGCTATTCTGGAAAACACCATCCTTCTCATCCAAAATGAGGAAGACTGCATGGCCACAAGCAGCCCCTTCCCTCTGCCCTGCACGGGCTCAGAAACGGGGAGGAAAAGGTATACCAAGAAATAGCAATGTAGGACAGCTCAGGACTAATCCCGGGCTCCTTTCTGCCCCAAACATTACCCTGAACAACCTCATATCCACGAATTTGATGGGCTCGTCTGGACACTTCAGATCCTTAAGTCAGCCCAAGTGGATTCTAAGGAGATGCAAATATTTTGACAGCCTCCATTGCCTGAGGATATCTGGATGCTGCAGACTGGAAAGAACCACATAGGCGATATTTTATCTTCAATGTTTCTGTTTTCTTTCATGTTTTAAGGAGTCCCTGGCACAGAAAATGTTGAACGAGCCAGAACTAATGGAACCCAGGCTTAAAAATCTTGCTATGTCCTGCTGCTGGAAAATCCACTTCCAGCCTCTCTGGGACAGCTCTGCTGTTCCTCCAAGTTTCGTTACTGAGGGCTGAGCAAAGCTACCTTCTGTTGTTACCTAATTCAGGAAAGTTACACAACCAGTAGCAAAAGCATTGCTTTACCAGGAACAACGAGAAGCGCAGCCCAGAGGATGCTCAGATCATCGGCTGAAGAGCAGATGCTGGCTCCCTGAGCAGGCAGGGCCCGTGTTGTGAGTGTACGGAGCAAGGTTTGTTCTGACTTTTGGGAAATCTTTTATCTCTGCCTAGAGTACAGGACTGCAAGTCCTATAAAACCAAATGCAACTGGTTCTGAAACACACAAACTCAGCAGATAAACATCCCCTTGGCCACCCTGGGTCCCCTGCCTGCCCCAGCCCACCCTCCTCCCCTGAATCTCGCTTACAGTTTAGGCAAAGCGATGGAACTGTAGTGGCGTCTGCAGCACCCCAGGCATGCATGGGAATTTTAGAAAATTAGCTCTAACACTTATGAACCTTGCATGTCAGTGACTTGTGCTTCAGCCCCTGCAGACAGCTGGTCCTTGCCAGGCAGGTGAGCTAGGCAGCGGCACTAAACGGTGCACTGGGGAAAGGAACAGCAGATGCTGGATTTCCCTAGTCATGTCCATGAACTCAAAGGCACTGAGGCCAATTTCAGGCTAACCCTGTGTGTGTCAGATCCTGAAGCTGTTAATATGCTTCCTGAGGCCTGTGCTGCTGGAGCTGGGTCCAACTGGAGCAGCTCCAGCGGGTGAGACAGAAGCTGCGTAGCATCTCTCCGAATGCACAAACTGTGCGCTCCACTGCCCTCAATTGCTCAGCACAAGGGAGCTTGGCAGGAGATCACCCATCTATCGCAATAAGCTTGCTGCGATGGGAACTCCTGAAAGAAGTTTAGAGCAAGGGGATATAGGACAAAATCTTGCCTAGAATGACGAAAGTTCTGTGATAGTCCTTTTACCATCTTGCTTTTAAAATTCCTTGGGTGAAATCCCTCACAGAATCTCTAGGCTTCATCTCTGCATTTTCATCAAGGAACAGAGTTATAGCACTAGGCTGTTCTAATATTCACAATGAAGCACAACAGAAATTTTTTTCATTTCAGTTCCTTGATTTACAATGTCAAAACAGCACATTAAAGAACGCGAGGGACAGCTGGGTCTGAAAAGTTCCCAGCCTTTGAAGCAGGAGGAGACAGGGCACCTATCATTTCAAAGCCCTCTCTTAAAACACGGTCAAAAGATGGACTCTGTTTGCTCCTTTATTACCACTACACAGATATCATCACCAAGATAATTACTGGCAATTACAGGTTAGGAGGAATTCCTAAAGTCAAGACTTAAAAGCTGTCTCTAGTCCAAGATACTTCTTTGAAACTACTGCTATCATTATTATTTTGTAAAGGCTTGTAACTGCCTAACAAGGCAGGAAAAGCAGGTGGAGCACAGAAGAAGATGGGGCACACTGTAGTTTGGCTGCTATGCAGGTAAAAAAAGTTCATTATTTGCACTGTTGCACACGTTCATAACCCTCCCCCTGCAACCCTTCCTTGCCTGGCCTCCCAGCTCCCAGTAAAGGCCAGTCAGCAACTCAAGGGCTGTACCATTAGCTGAACAACTGCATCCATTTTCTGCTCAGTGTACAGACAAATTCCTTTCTTGCCCGTGCAAGCCTACCTCCACTGAGCTGTACACTCTTCTGAGGTGGGCACAGCCCCACTCTTGGTGCGAAAGGAAGCCGGTGACCCACAGCAAAACCTGCCAACGACCACCACCTGTCCTCATGGAGCATCACTTGCACGATGGCCACATTTTTTGTGGTATTTGTTATTTTTTTTCAGACCATACACAATAAACCTCACTTGGACCCAGCTACTGCCTTCAGCTTTGTAAAACTACAGAGGCACTGAGATGCCTCCGCCATGAAGCTGAGACATCTAAAGATACAGGAAGAATGCACGTGATGCGATTAAGTCATTTGGTTAACATGGCAAGATCATAGGAAACAGATGTAATACATCGTCAGATGACTGCAAACAGCTAACCAGAAGAAAGCTTCTTTAGAACAAAAGCAATATATCTTCCCTTTGGGAATTCCTTAACAATTTAAAAACTCAGTATCAAAAAGGTGCCAGGTAGGGTCAGAAACCCCTCCAGCTAGACACACGTAGGGTTTACAAATCTCTCACAGTCTCCAGGTTTTAGCCAAGAAAAAAATATCTAATAAAATAGATTTACTCTTTACAGCTCATTTGTGGGTTCAGAGCCACATCTCCCCCTGCACGTAACTTTCTGTTTACATTGGCCCCTAAATGAACTGCTTTGCTACCCTAATGCCAGACCCGCTGACGGCCAGGTACCAAGTGCAGGGTAAGTCTCCCCTCTCCCTAGAGAGCTGCAGGGGATTGAGGAGAGCCACAGCCATGCTGGCTGGTCACTGAGGCTCCTCGGAGGGTACCACGCAGTTATCAATGCTATTTCTTGTGCCAGACCCCAGTGTGGGCAGCAAGACAGGCACACATGCAGCTGCTCCCAGCCCTCTCCCCCTGTGCCCAGACCCACCAGCTGCGTGGCCGGTGCAACGGGCTCTCCCCTTTGCAGATGCCAAGTGAGCAACAAGCTCGCTTCCCCGCTGCTGATGATGAGAAGGAACCAATTTCCATCACGCAAGGAGCAAATCAAGCTCCAAGGAAGAACACATACCTCCGCTCGTAGCCCGTACACCACTGCCGTCCCCCGCAGTCCTGCTTCCACACTTTGACGGTGCGGGTGAAGGCCTGGACACAAGGCTGCCGGTGCCCCACGACCGCCAGCTCCTGCTCCGCACAGACGTTTGGCCTGCCACAGAGAAAAAGAGGTGTCTTTGAATTTCCTTACTTACGAGCTTATACAATATATGGTGTTTGCCTCCTCCTTTAATTAAATCAGTGTAGGGAAAAGAAATCTGCCAGGTTGACCAGCCACAGGCAGTTGTCAAATGCAGCCTCTCCAGCTGCCCCCAGAATTCTTGGATTAAATGCTCTTGTGAACAGATAGAATTGTAAGAGCGTGACACTGGCACCAACAAAACACACAGTAGAATAGTATAATCTGTATTTCTCAAAAGCATGTCAGTAGGCTTTTGTGAATCAGTTAAACATTGGAGAACTACAAGGTGAACATCACAAACCCACATTTAGATGGAAAACGGCCATCTAAAGCAGAGAGGACACGGGGAGTAATCCCACGCTATAAGCCAGTGGCAGACATGAGAAGCCTGCTCCACCCTGAACCCCCTCCTTGAGTCTCCAGACCTGCAGCCTGTGATGAGGCTCAGATACAGGAACAGAAATCTAAAGCAAGATGTTTTTATAACATTGCAACATAGCAAACTTCAGTGAGATCGGGAAGCCGACATTTGGTACCTCTAGGTCCTGGGATGCTCTACAGCCCACTTGAAAAATGCAGCAGTTACTTTTCCACTGATAAATTAAGGCTGATTTTTAGCCTTGAAACAAAAAAGGATGGATCAGAAAAGATCCGATAGCACCATAATTTCTATGTTTGTCCATCCTGTCTGATCTCAGTTAAAGAAGAACACATTCCTTCTTTGGACCTAGGGCATTATTTTCCTGACTATTGTCATTGTAAACACAAATGGGATCTGCATCATCTGACAGCAATTGGAAAAAAAAAATATTCAGCCAGTAGAAATGATACATCATTTTGTTAATACTGCTTTAAATCTGTTTTAGACATTTTGCTGTCTTAGCTGCTCTCTCACACATTCAGAACTGCAAGACTAATTCCAGTAAATAAAAGTGAATATATATATAATTTGGTAAGAAAATAAAGAAAATACCATTTGTGTTTAATTTCTTTTCTAATCTAACTCTCCTTCTCCAAGTACAAATCAGTAGTTTTAACTAAGAACAAAGAGGGAATCATTTATCCCTGACTTAATAAGTTATGAGCCATTCATTATTTGGGACTGCTTCTGTTGCTTCAAAAGGAGCCGAGAGTTTTCACAAAAATACTTTCTATAAAAGAAGTTCAACTAAATAGTTTGGACATGGTGAAGCATAGAGATTGCAGCTGGCATCTGACTGCTCCAAGATGTTCAATTACACTGCTCTTACAGCAAGCCTGGCAATGCCTTTGGGATTAATGGCATGTTTTCTTCCCCCTCCGGTTTTGCTCTAAAATCTCCTCTCGTCATCCCCACATGTGGCCACTGCTGAGCTGCTTGGCTTGCAAAGCTCCGCACACATCACTTCACCGATACAACAGTTCCCAGCACTAATGGTGACTGCCAGAGAAGCTGTTTTATTTTGTGAGCGTCTCCATACACGGCGAGCTGCAAGCTGATGCCAAGAGCGGCATCTCCCTACCCTCTGGACCTCCTCTGCTGCAAGCCTGCCGGCGCCTCACCTCCCAGCTCTCTGCACGTCCAAAACCAGAACTGAAAGGAACCACAAGAACAAGGCTGGCAGCAGTGCCGTTTTGGTGTAATTGATTACAGTGAAGAAAGGTTTTTGTGTGCCCCAAACAGTGGTTGTGTGTGCAACAGGCATCGTCCGCAACGCCCCATGGGAAGTGACAGCCCTGCCCCGGCGCTGGCAGATTCTTTTCTCTCATGCTTTGGCACACATCTCATCTCTAGCATCTCATCCAAGAAGACCTAAAAGTAATTGTCAAGGCAGGAGCACAAAATCTCTGCCATGGGGAGAAAAGGCATTGTCTCGCAAAACCTTTATCTGCTGGAAAGGACCCCTTTCCCATCAAAAAGTTAAAAACATCAGGGAGAGCAGCTTGGAGTTAGCACACCATGCAACACCGAGTTCATTTACAGAAAGAATTAGAGCAATCCCCCTGCATCGAGAGATCATCTTCTGGCAGGAGACCAAACTTGCAAGGAAGTTTTCCAAAGAAGCCAAATGATTAACACCAAACTGTAACTGTAAAATTTAATTAAAAAGAACGGACCTACGTGCTGCTAGCCTAACAGCAAAAGGGGGAAAGAAGCATGCACCAAGAGATAGACAAAGTGCAATAAAAATAGCAGGTCTGTGAAGAAAGGTCAAGCTATTTACACAACAATCACCTCTTGCGCTCACACAGTAGCAACATTGTGGTTAAAAACAGTGAGTTACCTCCTGCAAGCAAAGCCTATCCAGATTTTCAAACGTCTATTCCCCTTTATGTACATCTGGTGCTAGATAAAGAAACACAGAGCAGCCCTCCCTCCCTTTCACTCTCTCTGCTCCTGCCTTCACCCTTGATTTGAAAATACTGTATTCAACTTCTGCTTTGCAGTTCCCTGCCCTGTAAGAACACTCCAGCACTCTTTTCTCGCTACTTACGTATGGGGCTGCAGTTTGTTCCCAGAAGCCAGAGAAGATATTTGCAATGCAAGGATGAATGACAGTGCCACTGCACGAAATTCCATCGCAACACCTTCTCTCTCCCCTCCAAGGTGCTTCCAGTGGGTGCCTAGAAAATCTCACAGCCTTCTCAAGCACGACTCGCCAGTTCCTGTATCTCAAAGGACACTCCTGGCCATCTCCTGCTTCTAACTTGCCGGTGTCTCTCTTTCTTGCAAAAGACAATGCTATTGGAGCACACGGGAATTCTTGCACAGGGAGAGCAGCTTTATCATTTCTAGATGCTTCCTCACATATGGGTTCAGTTCAGCAAGTTTCTTCAGTCCATGGGAAATGATTATAGTGCAGATTGTAGCTGGGTTTTTCCCAAATCCAAACCAGGCTTCTTATGCTCATTTGCTCGCATTGAAATGTACTGAAGTGACTTTTCCTTCTGGCATTTGCTTCTTGCCAAAGCCCGAAGACCTGGTGGCTCACAAGACCTGGGTTCTGTCCAGCGATGAAGCCCCATGTGGGTTTAGCTGATTTGGAATTGCGACCCACTGCACAAGGCAATATAAAAATCAGCACCCATCAAGTGAAAGGAAACAGGAGGCGTGCTCTGCTGCGCACCGAGAAGTCCACTTCCAGGGGGCTTTTCCAAAAGCAAGCAGAGTCTCTTTTACCCCACCTGCATAGGTGAAGCCATCCAGCTGCTACAGCCCCCCACCTTCCTCCGGAGACGGGCTTGAGTAACTCCTGCACGCACACACACACACACTAAGAGCAGCTTCCCTGCATTTCAAGGGAGTAACAAAACTTTCCTCCTGCCTTTCCCAGGTCTAGCTCCTTTCCCTCACGTGCTCTCTTGTTTCTTTTCTTGCTGACAGTCAGAAATCCCTCCCACCAGCTGTGTCCAACCCCGAGGAGAGGAGGGGGGAAACCCTGCAGAACAGTAGCAGAAATGATTCGGGTTTGTTTCTCCAAAGACAGCTCTTTTGCACTACCCAAGGCCAACTCTGTACACACCACCCAAAATCCCTTTCCCAGCAGCTCTAAAAATATCCCACAGAGACTGAATCTTTCCTATGCACTTTAACAGATAACAAAATTGATCACTTCCCAAGGAAATTCTGCTGTGCACATAATACGGACAGGGACACATCTGACCTGCACTCAGCTGCTCGAGTGCTGTTAACAACCAGGTCCCAGGGTGGTGGGGAAATACACTGGGCAAAGAGGGAGCTGGGGAACAAGATGAAATTGCTATCTGCCTTTTCCCACCAATCTCCCTACTGACCAGGGAGAGAGCACAAGAAGTCATTGATGAGGATTTTGCTGAACCTGGGTGACAGTCCGCTGGCCCCTGCAGAATGAAAAAACAGAGAGGAAAGTGCCCAAGCCTGGCTCTGAGTTGGTTCACTGCTGAGTTTCCTCTTCCAAAAAACCACCACAAGTATCTCCAGTTGTTATTGCCAGGCTTGGCGGCACTGGGGAGGGCCAAGGAGCTTACAGAGAGCGGAGCTGCCTCCTGCCTGCCTTCCTGGAAGGATGGGTGCATGCATAGCAGCCAATGCAGCAGGATGGAGAAGACGAGAGCGGAGCAGGGATGCTGCGCTAAAACTTTCCTGCCTCAAGAACCCACCATCAAAGCCTCCCACTGAGGGCGAGGACTCGTCAAAGCAGCAGCTGGGCACTGCTCCACTGCCCTGGGGCAGCCCCAGGCAGACCTGACCTTTGGCAAACACCGATTTCTGCGAGTGAAGTAGGATAAGAAAGTTTGCGCAGTTTCAGTCCCGTGCCAGGCGTGTATTCTGCTACTGAAAGACAACGATTACATCAAGACTGAAGTCACCCACAATCCATGCCCAAAAGCTGGTAGCTCTAGGAAGAAACCAAGGCAGCTGCTTTAACACCTTAACCCTTCCAACGTCACAGCAGTTGTATAAATCATTTAGGTCACAGAAAGAGTAGGTATGGGGGGGGCTAATGTTTCCACTTAGAAGTAAAGTATCTGCCAAGCCTAACAGATGGGAAAACAACATCTTTCATTCTTCCTAAAGAAAGGCAACTACATCAAGATGTTTTGTAGCGATGGAGAGCGTTCCAGGATACAATAAATTCAGGCCCACGTTTTCCTGTCAGGACTTAACAGTTTGGACTTTTCTTACAGTAGGAAGCAGTGAGGTAGCTCCTGGTTAGTCTCTCTGTGCTGACTTACCACCACTAGCCAAACGCTTTCTCTACACACAGCTGATCCTCTGTTTGGGCCCAGCTTTGGCAAAAATGGTGCTGGGAAGGCAGTGTCTGCACCTGTAGGAATGGTTTGGGTTGGAAGGGACCTTAAAGATCACCTAGTCCGACCCGTGCCAGGGGCAGGGACACTGGCCACCAGCCCTGGCTGCTCCCAGCTCCGTCCATGGCCTTGGGCACTGCCAGGGATGGGGCACCCACTGCTGCTCTGAGCAGCCTGTGTCAGCGCCTTGCCACCCTCAGAATGAAGATTTTCTTCCTAATATCTGATCTAAATCTCCCCTCTTTCAGCTTAAAGCCATTCCCCCTCGTCCTGTCAGAACATGCCCTTGGAAAAAGCCCCGCTCCAGCTCTCCTGTTGTCCCCCATAGCACCGCAGGGTGCTGCAAGGTGTCCCTAGAGCCTCCTCTGCAGGCTGAGCAGCCCCAGCGCCGCAGAGGGGCTCCAGCCCCCCCAGCATCTTCGCCGCCTCCTCTGGGCTCGCTCCAACCGCTCCGTGTCCCCCCGGTGTCGGGGGCTCCGCAGCGGCGGCAGGCGGTCCCGGTGGAGCCGTGCGCCGGGCCGGGCCCGCCAGGCCGCGGGCGCTGCAGCCCGGGCGGGCAGAGCCTGGAGTGTGGCTCCCTCTCCAGGCCGCGGCTCGTCCGCGCCGGCCGGGCCCCTGCGCTGGGCCTGGGCTGACGGGGCTGGCCGGGCCACCATGCCAGGAGGCCACCGTACCCTGCTGGCCGACCACCATGCCCAGGAAGCCACCATACCCTGCTGCCCACCATGCCCAGGAGACCACCATGCCCTGCTGGCCGACCACCATGCCCAGGAAGCCACCATACCCTGCTGCCCACCATGCCCAGGAGACCACCATGCCCTGCTGGCCCGGCCACCGTGCCCAGCAGGCCACGATATCCTGCTGGCCACCATGCCCTGGCAGCCACCATGCCTAGCAGACCCCCCATGCCCGGCTGGCCAATACACCCAGCAGGCCCCCATGCCCAGGAGACCACCATACCCTGCTAGCCACCATGCCCAGCTGGCCACCATGCCTAGCAGGCCACCATGCCCAGCTGGCCACTACACCCAGCAGGCCCCCATGCCCAGGAGACCACAGTGCCTGGCTGGCCACCATGCCCTGCTGGCCACCATGCCCAGGAGGCCACAGTGCCTGGCTGGCCACCATGCCCTGCTGGCCACCATGCCCTGCTGGCCACCATGCCCAGGAGGCCACAGTGCCCTGCTGGCCCCCATGCCCAGGAGGCCACAGTGCCTGGCTGGCCACCATACCCTGCTGGCCACCATGCCTAGAAGGCCACCATGCCTGGCTGGCCTCCATGCCCAGGAGGCCACCATACCCTGCTAGCCACCATGCTCTGGCCACCATGCCCGGCTGGCCACCCACAGAGCAAAGGACAGGCTTTGGTGGGGGAACAGCTGGGCCTGGAGCACAGCAGGAGACCCCACAGCGTGTAAAGCCATCCCTGCCACCCTTTGCAAGCCACTTCAAAGGCAACAACAAGGCTTCCCACTTCAATGGATTCATGTGAGCGAGCGCTGCAGAGAGAGCACTGAAGGGAATAGGTGAAACACATGAAAGATGGATATCGAAAATGCAGCACTGTTTAATACAGTCTTAATTTTGTATCGTTTCCCAACACAAGGACCTGCTGAAGATGTCATCCTTTGGCTCGGGGTAAAACAGCCCTGGAAAGGGCCCAAAGATACAACACGGTCCGACAAAGACTGATGATAACATCTGCGATAACACCAGAGACCACAGATTTAGAAACATTAGCTTGTCATTCATTCCCTAGCATTATTTAACCTCTGCCACCAAGCGTGCTGAGTGTGGAACGGGCTTCGGGGCTCTCAACTTGGCCAGTTCGGCATCGCCCCGTCACCCCACATCCCCCCTTCATCCACCACACCGCCCCGGCAGTGTGGCGGTAACGGCTGGACACGATGACCTTCAAGGTCTTCCCACCTAAAGGGTCCCGCGACACCCGACCGGGCGGCGCGGAAAGGCTCTGCCCGCCCGCCCCAGCCCGGCTCGGCGGGGAGCCCACGCGTGGCCCGACCGCGCCCCGCAGCCCCGAGGGCCGCCCCCGGCGGGGGGAAGGCGGGCCCGGCCAACCGCCCGCCCCGGAAGGCGGCGAGAGCCCGGCCCGGCCGCGATGCTGCAGCTCCGGGACACGGCGGAGGGCGGCCCGGCCGGCAGCCCCGGCAGCCCCGCGGCGGCGATGCTGGTGCCGGAGGAGACCGGGCCGCCCTTCGAGCCGCCCGCCGCGCCCCGCCAGACGCTGCGGCCGCTGAGTGTGCGCACCGCCACCCGCGGCGGCCGCCTCCGCCAGTACTTCGTGTTCCGGGTACGGAGCGCTGCCCCGGGCCGCCCAGCCCCGCACCCCGCCGCTGCCCCGGGCCGCCCAGCCCCGCACCCCCCCCGCCGCTGCACCCCCCGCCGCTGCCCCGGGCCGCCCAGCCCCGCACCCCGCCGCTGCACCCCCCGCCGCTGCCCCGGGCCGTCCAGCCCCGCACCCCCCCGCCGCTGCCCCCGGGCCCGCCGAGCCCCTCACACACACCCCCGCCGCTGCACCCCGGGCCGCCCAGCCCCGCACCGGGCCCGCCGAGCCCCGGCACCCCCCGCCGCCTCTGCCCGGGGCCGCCCAGCCCCGGGCCGGGCCCCGCCGCTGCACCCCGGGCCGCCCAGCCCCACAACGGGCCCGCCGAGCCCCTCCCCCCCTCCCCCGCCGCTGCCCCGGGCCGCCCACCCCCGCACCCCCCCCCCCACCCCACCCCCAGCCCCTCGCCGCTGCACCCCGGACCGCCGAGCCCTGCACCCCCCACCCCACCGCTGCCCCGGGCCCGCTTAGCCCCCATCCCCCTTAACCTTGGCCCCGGTGAACTCCGCATCCCCCAACCTCTGCCTCGGTTAACCCGGCACCCCCCGACTCTGTGAACCCCGCAGCCCCCCGACCTCTGCCTTGGTTAATCCATCATGCCCCAACTTCTGCCTTGGGCTGCTGAACCCTGCATCCCCCCCTAACCTCAGCACCGGTGAGCCCCACATCCCCCTGACCTCTGCCTCAGCCCGTTATCCCAGCACACACCCCCAACCTCTGCCTTGGTTAATCTGGAACCCCACAACCACTGCCTCAGGCCACTGAACCCCGCACCCCCCCAACCTCTGCCTCCCCCATCTAGTCTGGCACCCCCTAACCTCTGCCTCCCCTGTTTAGCCTGGTACCCCCTAACGTCTGCCTCCCCCGTTTAGCCCGGCACCATAGAGCAAGCAGTCAATGAAATCCGCGTGGTCGTGATGCCCACCGAGGACGGGGCAGTGCAGAGCGTCTGGCTGCTGACCGAGTAAGTAGCGCTGCCGAGGGCCAGGCCCCCTCCCCTTGCACCCTGCGGCAGACCCCAGCCCTGCAGCCCACCTACACCTTTCAGAGCCGTGTGTTGTATTAACGCTTGTGAAGTGATGTGGAAGCCTCAAAGTGGCCTCGCATGGCTGTACCATATCGCTGTTCCTGTGTAATCCAGCCCACTGGGGGATTTCGATGAAAGCTCCCAAGTTCACTCGTTACAAAATCCAGTACAATAGGGAATTTGCTCATACCCTAAACCCACTAACGCAGCTTTAATAAACTACTTCACCAAAAGGCAGTGAGTTACAGGCCGTTAGCCCTGCAATTCACCGATCAACGAAATGGAAGCTGACAATTTGCAAGGTGTCTGGACTAGGGGATAGGAGCAAAGCACGAGCCGAGATGCCTGATTCTTCAGAACAACGCTCAGCCAGCTCTGCCAGCTCCAAGCACCCCCTGGGGTGGGCAGAAGGCAGGGGGCGATTTCGGTCCTTTCACTGTGGGACAAGTCAAACCAGCAGAGAGAAAGGTTCACGGCAGGTGGAAACGCTCCAGCCCACCGCCCGGCCCCACTATTTTGCACTTACCTTGACACAGTAAGGGTAGCTGTGGTCTCATCAGCTTGACATCAGTGTTCCTGTTGAAACAGACAATTTTTAATTTTTGTAAGGGAAGAGAATTAAATCAGTAACACTATCAATAAGCTGTTGCAGATTTCAAAGCTGCTAGTTTAAAAGCTGAGCTCATTACCCTTAAGAGTAAAAATATGATGTACTCTTAGGTTGCCCTGATAGTATTATAGCTGTGATGGTTCAACTATGCAGCATGGCAACACACTCCAAGAAAGGTAAGATCTTTTAGTTAGGAAATTTGAAGAAACAAATCAGTTTTGAACGTACAGATTGTTCTTATGGAGGGAAATAAGAAGTCAGACCACAGAGTTAAAGAAAACTATTTCTCTCCCCTGAACATGCACCAGTGCAGTTAATAATTTAGCAAACATGGCAACACACTAACAGCATGGTACCAAACTACTGGAAGAGTCATTGGAGACTCCACTCTTAATGGAGGATGCATTACATAGCATTCAAGATCTTCAGACTTATCTGATTTTCTTAATATTTTCTTATGTTGTAACAAGATGACGTTGTGACGTTCCACCTCTCACCAGACTTGCTGATTCAAAGCAGAGGCCATAATGGAAAATAAGTATGACTAAGACATCAGATTTGTTCTCCTTAGCAACTCTTCTATCCATCAAGCTGTAAAGTGTTTCCAGCCAGTAAAACTGCTAAAGCTCAGTTGTGTTATCTTACTAGAATTGATCACTGGAACAACGAGAAGGAGCGTCTTATTCTTATCACAGATTGGTCCCTCCTGATCTGCAAATACAACTTCATCAGCCTGCAGTGCCAGCACGTGACAAGGATAGCCCTCAGCGCAGTCGATACCATCTCGGTCGGGGAGTTTCAGTTCCCACCTAAATCGCTGAACAAGTAAGCTGGCATCGTAATACGGTAGCGTCACTGCAATTCCTGCGTTATCATTATAAGCAGTTTGAACTGTCAACCTTTGTCACTGACTGCTGGACAAGTTTGAGGTTTCCTTTTGCGCATGTGGCTTTGCAAATAATTACTGAAGCTTCATTAGAAGGCCTCAGAGTAGCTGCTGTTTTGCTGGGATAGTTACTAGTTACGTTAAATGCCAATTGCTTAAGGACTTTCAGGGTAAGACAAATAGATTCAGAAGTTCATTGCCATTATGTAATGCAGTAAGTAGCAGCAGCAGTAGTAGCACCCTAGCATTACTAGAAAGCCACGTGTACATGTTGGTTCATGCATAAACACAGGCTGTCACAGGCGATACAGTTCAGGCATTGTGTCCTAAGTGTCTAATGAGCTTAACCTTTTTGCACTCAGCTTATAAAAATGTTCCTTTGCGTATTTCAGGGGCTGAATTCTTAACCGCTGTAGAGGAAAAACTTACTATCAAACTTATATTTCAGCTTCCAGTTTTAAGTAGGTCTTTTCCAGACAGCACACTTCTAATTAAACTTGCCTCAAAGACTCCAAAGTCTTACCATATTAATTCCGCTGTCTTCGGTATCAGGCGAGAAGGTACTGGTATCCGAATTCAGTGGGACAAGCAAAGCCGCGCCTCCTTCATAAACAGATGGAACCCGTGGTCCACAAACATCCCGTACGTCACCTTCACCGAACATCCGATGGCAGATGCTGATGAGAAGATTGCATCCCTTTGCCTAGTAAGGAAGTTGCCTCTCCTATTCCAGATGGCTTGTTGGTCTCATAAGCTTGATACGACTTGTATTATTTTGAAAAGGTAGAGCAGTTAATTCAAAGGGACAGAACGCAGAGCTGTAAGCTACGTTTCCCCGTTCTCCAGATTTTGACTTGCAGGGCAGCCTAACTGTCAGTTTTGGCCAGCTGCCTATAAGTGGTTTAGACAAGAAGGAAGCTGAAACTTCCAAAGGTGTAGAGTTATGTAAAACCCAAAAGAAAATGGATCTTGGTGCTATTCCTGCTCTTACTCACCTGACAGGCTGATGCCTGACTTTTCATCTAGGACTGCTAGCTAATTAAACAAATAATTCCTAACCGTTAACCTTCACTCAGGTGCTTCAGTTTTTCTTGCAATAGCTGCTGCTTTCCTCTGGAGGTTTCCTTAAAAATAGAACACTATAGTAATTTAACGCACCAATGAGAAGAGCAGAACTACAGTCAGAAATAAACTATGCAAGTCATTGATAAATCTTTATGCATCTAGCTGATGTTTAAGTTACATGTAAGTAGTGTCCCAGTATGAAATTAACTGTATCATTAAGGTTGAATGCCAGAATGTAAAGTTTACCATGGCATGAGAGCTCTTACGACTTCTACAGCTTTAGCGTTAATCCTTCACAATTCAGTATCAGTAGCTGTGTGCTCTGCAATTTTTAGAACAATGGAAAAACAGAGAGGTGGGTTTTTTCTTTCTTTCAGTTGGAAAACTTCAAAACTCAGCTAATTCAAGCTGTGAAGAAAGCCCATAAGGAGTGTCCGTTGCCAGGAAGGGCTAATGGCGTGCTAGTGCTGGAGCGTCCTCTTCTGATCGAGACCTACCTGGGATTGATGTCCTTCATCAACAACGAGGCCAAACTTGGCTACTCCATGACAAGGGGCAAAATCGGATTTTAAAATCCACTGCATTTAATCTTTTCAAGGGGAGGTGATTTTGGTCTCCTGGGGGGAGCACGCTGTGTGGCAGAATACGTGATAAAGTGAAGATGCTGGGAGAATGAAAGGAGGCAGCTGTAGAATTAACGGTTCACAGGAGGCCCTGGTTGTTATGGAGGATGCACAGGTCAGATTAATCTGAAGCAAACACAAGGTAGTGTCATTCTTCTATTTTGTGTCGAATTTACAGTTCTTACTGGTTCTCATACAGGGCTAGTCAGCAGTGGTGTTTTCCATTTCTAACTGCGTGTTCGTCCCCATTAATTAAGTGCAATTGGTACCTGCTACAAACACTCCACACAAATATCCAAGATACAGGAGAATGTACATGCCATATTACAGCTGTATCCCTATATATGGTGTCAAATCATGTAGTGTGCTCAGGATCGATCTGTATTGTTTAAAGAGGTATTGGTGTTCACGGTTCACTGTAATCCTAGCATTTTGATTAATGCCTGTGAAGAATTTCAAAAGCTGTGTCAGTCATTCTTTAGCAAAAGAGTCAGCTAATTTTGTAACAGCTGTACTGTTTTGTCTGCTCAGAAGCAGTGCACATGAACTATTACTCTGTAAACCGAAGTATATGGCTGAAAATGTGTTTATTAGCTTTTTATAAATATCCTTCCGTCTAAGAGTGTCTTAACTTCCTAGCTTATTACATGTTTTCCTGCTGCAGCCATAGAATAAAGACTCTTTCGAGAAAATATTGCCAAAAGCCTCAAACACATTTGCCTTCAAAGCTATTATTTATAAAACTAAAAAGGAATTCTATTTTGATTAGATTTATATTCTTAGCAATTTTTCTTACATCTACTCTAGTTTGGGACAGCAGCAGTGCAGGACTTTTTAATGGAGACAGATAAAACTTTAAGCACTGTATGCCAATCTTGATTTATATATTCCTGCACTTCACCTCCTACAAACATCCAGTAATGAAATTCAGAAGCCACATAAGAGACAAGTAAATTGCTCATGAGGTTACTCTAGCAAGCTTTTTCATTGTGTGTGACCTTCTATACGTGGTGTTTTATCAGGGTATTTATCTGCAGAACTACAATACTGACTAAACGCTGCACTGCAGTGGTGTTTTTTGAACTTCAAGTAGATGTGTCTTTATGAAACTTACATAAAGCTGAAATCATGGTGGAATGCAACAAGGCGCATGCCCCTCTCAATGCATTTTCTAAGATACCGGTTTAATTTTCATTAATCTTGCAGTAAAGTTACATTTCAACTCTATTTGTTCTTCGTTCTTCATTTCGTGGAGACTGAGGCTGTGAAACTAAGTAGCAAAAATATCCAATAAAACCTTAAACAATGGGCTCCCTTCTTTCGAAGGATACTGTGGCTTGCTACTTGGGTTAAAGGATAGTCCAGTGGCTCTTTCCCTGCTGAGCCATCCACTCCACTTTGGCACTGCATAGTTGGGTCAAAAGCTCCCATTTCAGTTGCCTGTATCAGCTACAATCCCTCTCAAAAGATTCAGTATACTAAATCTATGCTAGACCAGGCCCAATTACTGTCACCTGTTAACATCTTAGTCTAGAAAAGCAAAATTATTACAGATTACTTAATTTGCTTTCTGAACAAAGAACTTGTTTTGCTTTAACAGTAACTGATTTGCTAGAAAGTATCTACTTTGCTACAGTATTTAATTCGAATTAGAAAAATCTGTTGTCTTGCAAGACTAGATGTAAGCTGTACACTGTTGTGTGCAAATAACTGTTTCCTTGTGCTGGGATAAATAGCTACATAACCACAACACTGGTCATATAGAAACAGACTTTAGAGTGGAGAAGTGCAGGTTTGTAGTTAGAGTCATACCAAGTTTGTAACTATCAAAATATTTATTGGCAATTATAAACTTTAAATAATAGCTATACATTATATACTCAGAGCTACAATTTTAGAAAAGAAGGGTTCATAGTTCACAAAGTTCAAGAGAAAGTTCAACCACATCAATGCTAAAGTTTTCTTGAAATGCAGACTTCATTCTCTACACTTCAGTTGCTACGTTACTTCGAGTTTGGGTACACTCCTTCAAATAAATAATTTATAAATACAGAAACTTCAGACTAGGCAACAGGCTTTGACCCCTTTCCTCATTCTTCCTCAAACAAAGCATTTTTAATGCAAATGATTGTTATTTTACCTCTTCTCTTTCTAAGTAACACACACAAAAGTTGTCCTTACTCAGAAGCACGATGGAGTCTCCACTGGAATGCCAGGAGAGAGACACGATCTGGAAGTCACCTGCAGAAACAGATCAGAATTTGTCAGCAAGAAGCTGACAGGCCATGCTCTTACTCCAGGAAAAGGTAGCTGGAGCAAGTCACACACAAGCATAGATTTTTCTGGACTTGTCATTCTAATTCAAACTGATGCCACAAGATTGCTCACCACTGCAGAGCTGCATACCCTGATGATAATTGCTGCTCTTGTGTAGAGAGGGAGAAGCTGAATCTTTGCTATTTCTTTTCTGTTTAATAGGCAGAAAGGCATTTATGTGCTCTAGCTAATGGCCTTGCATCACTTACTGCCAACCATAAGACTTCAGCACACAGGCTGACTTAAGAGTTCAGGTTCACGTATGTTCTTCTATCCTTCCATATCCTATCCATATCTATCCTGATATGGAAGCGTACTATGTTACCATGAACATTTTTCCCCAGTCTTGTTTTGTTGTTTAGTTGTTTTCAGAATACCCAAAAAGTAATTTTTGGAGTTTTTATTTCATTAATTATTTCTGGCATTCTGCACAACTGCAGTGTCTATGTAAATAAACCAGTATGAATATAAATCTTGAGAGAGAATTCCACATACCATACAAATAAAGCAACAATTAAATCATTGCTAGCCCCCGTGCCCTGTCCTTGATATATTTTATCACATTTACTATGTCTCATCATGAACTCTTTTTTTGAGGAAGAAATACTAGCTTTTAAAAAGCTCCAAGGACACATCTGAGCCATTTACATGGTAATGCTCAGACCAATTTTAAGTGGAAAAATATTTTTTAAGTAGGAACCTGCTGCTGACCTATGGAGGTTATGGCAGGCAGCCTTACCTTCCACCGGGACCTGCACTGACACACAGCCAGCTGGGGACCATAAGTAGACTTTGTTATTTCCTGTACATACAGCAAGTCGAGGCTGTCGTGGATCCCACTGGAAAGACTGGATCGCACACAGCTGCTCTAAGACTACAAATAGTTTCAGCTTTTGAACATCCCAGATCCAGACAGCGTTAGGAATGTTATCTGTCAGGAGAGGAAGAGGTAATCACGTAAATAAACACCTGAAGGATGAAGACATCTTATTTTTTTTAAAGAAATGGGCATTAATTGAGGTCTTAACACAATACAAACCATTTAGGTATGCTGCAGGTTTAACACCACTAGAATTTTGCTGAGCAGTTCCTTCAATTTTGCCTTGGAAATATTGCAAAAAGGATAAAAGAAGTGACTTAGTTTGTCTTCTGGTCCTTCACCAGCTTTTATCAAATTATTCAGTTATGCTGCTGTTGATGGGGTTTGCATCCAGACAGAAACAGCCCTTCAGGACCATCGAAGGGAAAGATAAAAGATTAATTCTGTAACTTCCACCATTTGAGGTAATCGGAAGCCCCCCTACTACAGGTTGTGAAGAACTCTGCCTTTCAAAAGATACCTACTGTAAGTGGAGGAGGAAAGATCTATGTATTTCATTTTCTAATACAGTGATCTTACATTTGAGGGAATATGAAAAAGCACACTATTTTCATTGAATACAAAGCCACGACCGAGTTAATGCACTGATAAGCAGTTCTGGCAGCTCACAATACTTCATATGTGAATATGAATATGCTAGAAGACGTAGGCTGAATTTTCTCTGTAGTTACACATTTCCACAACGGAGACCTGATTTTAAATGGGGCCATGAGCCTTCTCATAGCACAAAATAACTGACCAATTATCGTCCTAACTTCTTTTATGAAAACACACCACATGCAAGGAGTAGGTTTCCCCTTTAATATAGGGCAGTAGGAACTTACCATTTTTGGTGGCCAGGAAACAGTTATCTGGACTGAATGCCATCATCCCAATTCCCATTTTGGGATTTGCCCTGTCAGCAACTGGTTTGACATACTGTAAGGAAACTGGCACCTGGGAAATGTCATCTGCAATTTGAAATAAAAGTACTTTACTAAGCAAGCTTGAATGGACACAGTATTTAAATGCCAACTGTTAACAAACCCTCTTATGTCTGAAGCAATAGGACCATATTTTAGTCTTCTCCAAGATGTTCCCATCAATGTAAGATATTGCATCTTCATATAAACAGTTTACTATTTCGACAAAAGAAGAAAGGCTGGAACAAGCCTGAGATTAAACTATGAAAAAAAGGAGATGCACTAGTTAAGTAGCAGTGGAAATCTTGATTTCAAACAAACACCAATGCCAAACAAAGGTGATTTACAGTACTATGAACAATGAGATAGTAGAAAAAGGATAGAAAAAATATTATAATAATCATACATTGTCTACCACCTCCTTAATATTTCAAAGCCTGTTACCTGCAGGCAAGTTTAAAGCATTTCTGCTACTACAGCTTCTCAGACAAAAGCCAAATGGCCTTTTCACAGTCCGCTTCTTTATATAACCTCATACCTAAGGGATTAATCACTATCCTAAAACAGACAGCAAGACTGTAACACCTTCTGATTATTTTTTTATTATTATTATTGAAATTGCCACATACTATAAGATTCTCAATTGTAATAGTTATCTGATTCTAGCAATTATTGGCAACAGTTAAACTACGCCATTACATCACACTGCATGGATAGAACAAATGAGAAACAAATGCACACAATATTAAGACAACTTTTGCAAGCAGCTCCAAGACTGGACTGAGATCTGGATGCTATTTCTGCACCCAAGCAATTCAGTTCCTTCCTGCGCTATCCTGCCCATCTTTAATCTGCCTTCAAAGCACCACACAGACAGCGTCCCCACTAGCAGGGTGCTTACTACCTGTGGAGCTCTTCAGTGAATTTGAGAGCCTCAAGCAGAGTATCCAGAGGATCAATTCCAATATCGAAGAGGCAGAGTTCTCCTATAAAGTTTATTTATAGAAAGACTTCACATGGCAAACTCAAGTGTCTCATTTTAGTAAATTTTGGCTTACATTTACTTTGTGTGCTGAAGAGAGAACTAGCCAATGCTCTTGTTGGAGGGAAAGAAAGTCTCTCTGTTTCAACAGATGGGGATTTCTCCACTTCTTTATACACAATCTACAAAGAAACAAGCAAGAGTTCTACAGAAGGGCCCCGGAGAATGTGAACATGGGCTGTTAACAAATCATCCACATCCTGCTAACTCATGTGCAAGTGTATTATATCTCAGCATCCCCTAGTTTATCAATGGGGAAAAGGCCTTTGGTAGGCAAATACCAAATCCAGCATTCTCAGCAACTCATTTGCTATTTGGTACCATGATCACGAAAACACTCCTGTGACAAATAAATGAACCCTGAAGTCTACAAAGAATGAGTCTGCCAGAGTACACCTCATTCATTATTCCCAAGCGCTAAATCTGGCAGTACAATAAATCACCTTCATTACAATGGGAACATAGATTTTATTTTTGCAACAAGGAATCTTTAATTGGGTACTATCATAAATAAGTGCAAACAAAGTGCAACATTGCAGAAAGAAATAGCAAAAATATTTTAATGGTGTCCTTACAACGTATTAGTCCCAAATGCAAGCTTAGGATAAAATGCACCAACTGCAATTCCTGTCTGTGTAGTAGAGATTAACAGAGCTATTTCCATTTGTCTTCCATTACATATTTCACACATAACTGGAAGTAAGGGTACTTTTCAGTCATGAGAAGTTTTGCTGAGGTGCATTTAACGGATCATGTCTCACTTCTGGTTAAGATGCATCAACACAGACACATGAATATTGCAGACTTGCAGTCTACACACGTAAAGTCTTACAGGATATCAGTCCAGACGCGATAATAGTCTTTCCTCTGCAGTGGCATGCAGCACTACTACACTGTGTGTTCTTTTTACCTTGACAGATGAGAACAGCTTGTGATTTTTGGAACAAAAGCTATAGCTCTCCACCTGCTGCTGACTACCCAGAATCTGCTGGGCCTTGCATATGCATGTATGCAAGGATAAAAATAAATTATGACAGATGTTTACAGGAAATGCTCTTTAGGTGAGCTGATGAGTTTGTACATACAAGATGTAAGTCTGAGCACAATCCATTTCCAACGCTGTTTCAAGTCATGAATTGTATAAAGCTGAGACAAGTCTCTCCTGTTAAGTTTCCCAGTTTGCCATCATCTACATACCTAAATGTGTAATGCAATCACCATCTACATCAAAATACAGTGGCATATGACAGAAGTCATCTGAGAAATCTGTTAGTCCTAAAGCTGAGAGGATCATATGCATGTGTTCCTTGAACTTGAAAGGATTCATCCGGTTTTCTTACATCTCCAATTTTCATGCAAATTCCCAAGCCCTATTTACACATTAGGAGGGGGAGAAAAACCCAAGATCCACAGAATGAAATGGATACAAACGGCAGCAGCAAAGCACTGTTAATGATTCAATGGATTGTGGATCCATACTTACAGTCTTTGTATTAGCAATTGTTGCTGGATGCTCAAACTCTGTGATCTTCTTCCACGTTATATGGTTCAAGATACGCACCTAATTCAACAAAGCATTGCAAGACAGAACTGTTAGGACAATGTTCTACAAATGGTTTAGATAAAAGAGAGGAAATAAACCTGTTTCCTACCTTTTCACCATAGCTGCCAATTGCCAAAAACTGGCTGCTGGGACTCCAGGCAACTGATTTTACGCCTAGAGACCATTCATAAGCCCGATACGTGGACAGCAGTCTGCCATCAAGGGAGTACAGCAGTATTTTGTACTGAAACATAAATAGATGAATTCTAAAGACTAACAATATTGTTCAAAGCCACAGACATGCAAAACCATTCCCTCCAAACTCTCCCTGCTTGAAACACAGCAATGGGCATGGTCTCATATCTGTGACTTAAGAGAAGAGGCACTAGGCTTCCAGTTCAGCTCTTTTGGCACTTCCAGAACATGCCCACCCTGACCCCAAGAGCACAAATGCCCCACTGGGCCCGAACAACAGCCCATCCAGCCCAACGCTTCAACAACAGCAACAGGTGCCATTACAGAAGACTCTCATGCTCCTTCAGCATCTGCAAGCCACCTAACTAGGGATGTTACAACCCTGCCCCTTCCCAGGGTTATTTGTTTCCATCACGCTGTTCATAACTTCATGGCCAGAGGAGGACACTTTTCTATACCTAGAAGTTCACCTACTCGAGCAGGAAGGATAGCAATTTATATGTTCCTTGCTAACTTTTTGGATGAGTACTTTTACTTAACTGTAAAATTACTGTGCAATGCCATGTAAAGTAAAATAGTAGAAGAATCTTACAGAAGAATTATTTCATTGTTAGGTCAATAGTGCCTTCTGCAGTGTTTACAATCAAGGGGTTTTTTCCAAGGCAAATTAGAAAGAAAGCTACTAAGAATTTGCTGTCATTAAAGATTTACATAACAGCTTGACATTCACTTGTAAGGGCATCCATTACCAATACAAGGATATTCTTTAAAATTGAGTTCAGCTTTTGTTATGTTTAAAAGAAAAAACAATTTTAACACTAGTTATTTTAATTACCACTTTATACATGGTGGCTAAAAACCAGCTTGAATTCTCCAAGAAAATAATGTGCTTTTTCCTCATACCTCCAGACATGTATCCCACACTGCCAGAACACAGCCATTAGGAGCCCATTCAATCCCAACCAGATCTTGTGTTTCAGTGTCAAAATGCTGCCCGCAAAAGAGAAAAAACAAAACCATTTGAAATATTACGCTAACAAAGACTGTTGCACCCGACCTAACATAATTGTCAGTTTTCACCTTTAAATGCTACTGCAAATGCAAAAAGAGCCTTTTGTACACTAGTGTAGAAAAAGAAATACTTCCTTTTGTAATAGTATGCTGCACTCACCATTTCTTTGGTTTCCCTCTACAGGAAAGAGAAATAGTTGCTATACCTCAAAACAAACAGCATTTCAGAAGAGAATAAAAGTAGTTACACTGAATCAGTCAAGAAATCTAGCCAGCCTAGTTCCTTGCCTCAGAAAGACCAGTACAGGATCATTAGGGAAGAGACTGGGAACAAGACAAGCATTTAGTGGTGTTTCTCAGATTTTGCTGTCAGCTTCTCACAAGACTCAGAATTCCTGCACCAGAGGTGACACGATGTGTGGACTGGCTCTTCATGGGTTTTAATTTCTCAGATCCATCCGGTCCTCTAAGACATGCCAGTGTGCATCCTTCACAGACCGTTCTCATTGTTAAACAGAGAATGTGACAGTTTATATAATACATTCCAAATGACCACTTTATCAAGCATCTGATACTTTCATTATTATTAATGTAGCATAGCTTGTAAATCAGCTCATGCAAGAACGTAAAGGTGGAACTTTCACATTCCATCAGAAATTCTTTACCAATATATAGAATATATTGGCCTCCTGCACAGAATACTGCTGCAGAAGTATGCCTGAAGGCCAACAAAGGAGCCAGATGCTGGATAGAAAAATGCATTACCAAGCCTAAAATCAGACTACCAAAGTGACTGAGTCCGAAGCAGCATGCACCATATGTTTGTAGTCTATGCAGAAGCAGCGGAAGGCAAGGACATATCTTACTCTCAGTAGCTGCCAGTCGCTGCATACAAAGATGCTAACAAAGTCCTTGCAGTCACGTCTTTCTGCTACTGCCATATAGCGGCCGTCCTTGGTGAACGCTAGCCCTGCCAACAAGACAAGGTTAATTAAAAAAGAGAGAAAAAAAAAAATAAGACAGACTAAGTTGACAGCTCTTCAATGAAGAGCATTTACTCCCAATTCAAAGGAGAAGTCAAAAGGAAAAGTATCTTCACAGAAGATCACATCAATCAAGGCAATGCATAGTTACTAATTCGCTTGTGTCAGCCATTCTTAAACTTTGTACTATTTCTAAGAACATGGCTTCATAGCCATTTCAGAACTTCAGCATGCTTCAGAAAAACACATTTAATCCCTGACACAGTTGTTCTATAAAACACACAGATTTCAAATAAACAGTTCATTAAGTCTAGCTAAGTGGATTAGTTAGGCAACCGCTGGTATTGCACCAACTTCCAGGCATCAGTCCCCATCCACTCTTATTTTACATGTAACACATAATTGCCTTTGTCATATATAGAATACAAGCCTCAGGCAGGAAACTGTAACCACAGCCATGTGGCTACAGTCCTAACATGAGCTTTCCTTTCAGATCTTTCCATGTGTAAAAGATGACAAAAGCCACTTTGGATTAGTGTTTTTCATCATCAACGCATCCAGCTTAATTTAATTTAAGGTCCCTTTGGAGAAGAACACACCAAAGATGCATATCTGAAGAACAGGCAGACAGAGCAGATGTAACCCCTCATCCACAGCGAGAACATGACAAGCCCTGAGCACACCTTGGTGCACTTGCAGGAGGCGGCACACAGGTACTGATCTCAGAGCTGTGCACCCCTGTGGGCAAGCTAACCCCTCAGCAGGGAGGGTGCCAGAGCCAGTTTTGAAACACATCTTTCATCGTTACATGTCAACTTAATTCTTCTTTTCCGCCATATTAAAAAAATACCATTCCTGTGTTTGGTTTGTGGCACTTACCCTGCTGACAAGCTTTGGGATACTTGATGTACGATATAGATTTTATACACAAGGACCACACGGTTATCCGCAGCTGTCAAAGAGAAAGAGACAAGGAAGTATTTGTTTATTTTGTAGGTTAAAAAAACCCCTAAGTAAATAGAAACCCATAAATCCAATTTAGCAACACAAAGTAGATCAATACACGTACTGTGGCTAATTAAGCTTTGCAGCTATTCTATGTAGCTCAAACACAAAGCCCTGAGAAGTAACTGCAAGGAATTCCCTCCCAACTCCCTTCAGTTAGCAAGGTTACTTATTCCAAATTAATATTACAGGCACACTGGATACTCCAGAAGGGTATATAAGATGCAGAACACCAACAGGGAAAAGAGCTCCTCATTATTAGTGACTTTAATGTTGTTATCATGAATCCAGCTACGTGGTTGCCAATGTATCATACATAGACACTTTTTAGTTGCTAAAAAGTTTAAACACAGAATCTGGATGATAGATAAGAAGTTTCTTGCATTTAAGAATGAATAAGAAGTTACAGCAACTTAAGAACATTGTACCTCTTGCCACTAAGTATGAAAATTTTGGTGTATTTTTCAGCTTTCAGACACATTCGGCTTTGACAGAGAATTTGCATTTTGCTCTTCCCTCCTCAGCCACACACAAGACTGCAACGTTATGTAATTACTGAGAGAATTAGAAAAGAACGAAAAGATGCTACGCAAAGCAAGGCATTAGCCATCATGTTTGGGGTATTTCTGGATGCTTGTGCATCCATAAAACACTAGAACTGCAGGGAAGGCAGTCAGGTGTAAAACAAGCCTCTCCACCACTCTTCAAGGTCACAGCCTGCATTCTGGAAGCTCTGTGTTGCCATCTGCAGATTATTCAATTAAAAACAAATACTTACTCTCCCTTAGCAACAGCAGCCACACCAGACATATGTGCATTAATCAGTATGTCATGTGAACCTTTGCATTTATATCTGGAGTGAGGAATGTTTCCAATGTAATTTTTTTCTTGTGTTTTCCTACATTTTATTGCACCAAGGTAAGAAATTCTAGAAGAGACACAGGTAAAACTATTCTTGCAGTAAAGCACCACAGTCATAAAGCTATCTTTCACAGAACTACTGAACAACAAAATTAGTTCTGATTCATTACAGAATTAAAACTTTAGCTCTGTCTACCATTTCACCATCCTGCTTCAGATGCAGATCATCAGCATTAGCAGCAGTCGGGGGAGGAAGCTTCTGCTACACTCTTTTGCATGTTTGTCCTCAATGCACACTCTCCTTCCCTAAAGTAATTGGAACTACTCAATGGTGACTAAGGACTCCAAGGCAGCATCCTAGAACAGATTCACTGTTCTATGTGGTAATGCTACAGACTGTGTGTTGCAACAGGTTTTTTTTCATTGCTGACACTATCATTTTTGCTAGAAAGCATGATTCAAGTAATTGATGTGGTGTCCAAACTGAATTTTGGAACCCTAGTAAGTGCTGCCTCCTTCCACAGACATGTGGAGTCCCAAACAAGAGCCCTACTGCTTTGTATATACAGAAGCAGCTTTTGAGATGTGAAGGGACAACCCAGAAATAATTAAAAAAAAAAAATTATTACAGGAAAGAGCACAACCAGATCAGATTCCAGTCTGCTTCTACCCAATGTTAGCAAAGGTATTGGACCACTATTTAATGTGGTGTTTATGATTCTCTTTATTTTACAGGTATGAAATTACAACTAGACATCTATAGTACCACCTTCAAGTTTAGCAGGTCCTAAAGGAATCCACTACATGAACAACATTAATCAAGTTTTATATGAGCTGCAACTGCTCACTTCCGGACATACAAAAATACAGCATTGTTAGTCTGCTCTTCATGCAAGATTTACTTTAAAAATACCAACACAATGCCTACTCACATTCTTCTATAGCAACTGCAACAGTGATATGCTGCTTGCTCCTATTAATTGCAGCATTAAATGTACTTGCTGCTGTTTCTCGCTTGACCAAAACACGCAGCATACACAACATGCATTCTACACCCACTTAATACAAGCTTAGCAGCTGAAGCTTTGAATGCTGAGGTCTGGATCATAATTTTTTCTGACAAAGGCATCCACGTTTACACTTGTGTGGCTTCTTGGGCTCACAACCAACTCACCTGGCCTACTGTGTGCCAAACACACTTCTATCCTGGACCACATCGGCTGGCTCAGAGCCTCAGAACAAGGTAAAACCTTACCACTCACACCAAGCTCAGGTACACAGGAAGAAGAAAATCTTTACAGAGGTGAGAAACAGCACATCACGTGCTGAGCTCTTACTGTCACCTCCGCCTTGACTGAGACTCCACCGCAGAAGAGGAAAGGCCAGTACACCTTTGTTTTGAAAAGTCTTTCAAGCATCCACCTCCACGTCACCTTCAGGTGCAGTCCTCTGATATTCAGACAGAATATTCCCTTAAAGGGTCAAGTTTTCTAACTCCTCAGAGAAGGCACAGATAACAGCTTCCCTGTTCATTCTTGTCAGGTTGTACTTAACTGCCGAGCACACACTTCACCAACACCAAAAGTTTCGGTAATGCTGAACTCTGATATTGTTGGAGCAGTACCGTGTTGCACTCTGCACCTCCCCAGCCCATCATTTCTAGCATGTACAGCATAAACTGCAATAATGTCACTGCAGTGCTGGGGAAAGGCTACAGAGCACAACCAGCACACTCATGGGAGACCGTGTATATGCTCTGCCATAACTTCATCGCAACCTCTTGCCCAAGTCACATGACACAACCTGAATGCTTTGGCCTAGGGTAGAAATGTGTAAAGGCAAACCACTTTGATTCTCCAAATTAGGGTTCTTTCCAGTTGTTCTATTTGTACACACTCAAACACTTTTATAAACTGAGAAAGTTACACTGTGTGCTTGATGTATGGACTTCACACCCATCTTACATGGATTAGCAATATGTTTACAGTTCAATTGTGACAAAATGGGAGAACCTTCCTATTCCCAACTGGAACAGAAACATTATTCCACGATCTTGCCCAAGCTGCCCGTGTAAAACTAGCCCAAGAAAAGAGTATTTCACAGCTAGCAGATATGATTATGAGAGACAGAAACCTAAAATGCCGAGGGTGAAAAAAGCCAATCACTTAAAAAATTACAATACATTGCATCAATCTTGTTTGCTTTTCTCAGAGACTTTGGGGGAAAGGGACAATTGCTTTTACAGCAGGAGAACAGATTGTGGTCAGCAAGCCCTTCTTCACTGATCATTTTGAGGGGTACTTTCTCTTTAGCATAGATGACTTGATTAAGTGGAGTTGTCAAACTCAAATCCTAATGATAATGGTGTCTGAGAAGTTTTCAGCTGTTGTTTTGCAGTGGAAAACCAAACCAAAAGCAGACACATTTTTAAAATAGCCTAAAAACAGCTGAGAAATAAAAAGTATTTAGATGGTAACGTGATAAACAGTCTCCAGTGCTGGGTTCAGGACCACGTCCCAGTGTTGACAGCTATAGGCAGGTGTAAGACTGGTGATTTTCAATAGATAAAAACACACTTTTAAACAACCTTGCATCTCAAATGACTGTCAACTTTTGTCCCAGACTTGACTGGGTCACAAGGCCTCCTTACATAGCAGTGTCTGTCAGCACCGGATTTCAAAAGATTATTCAGAGCACATTCCTCGACAGAGAGCATTTTTCAACCAACATAGCCATTTACAGTTACTAAGGATTAGCTCCAATATACACAGAAACACAATTTTTCCCCCGCTGCTGTAGTTCGAAAGAAGCTCCTTAATGATTCAGTACCTAACATGGAACTAAAGAAAGAATATATGCAGTTTATAAGTAAGGCTCTTAAAAGAAACACTGAAGGGCAATGCTGCTGGTCTTCAAACTGTTTATCATAAAATACGAGTCATGAGGAAGCACAGGATCCATTTGCTTTCTTTGTATCTTTTATCTTCAGCTCTTTTTTAAGCTCTGTACGTGCCTATGCATTCAGGTGGAACAAGGGCGCAATGAGGAGAGATAACTGGTACCACACCTTCCACTGGACAAACTGGTAACATGGAATCTTCTAGCCATGAGCTTGCCATGTAACACACTGCAGGCATGCAGAACTGCCTCGCAGAGTGCCTTTCAGCAGAAGTACCACCTACTACAAAATAAGTAACAACCAACAGATAGGGGACAACAAGCTGCTTTCCAGTGCACTGCATCAATCAATACAATCAACATGGGGTTCCAACTTTTTCAGACACCAGATGAGACTTTGCATAGCAGGCTTTCAGAACATGGTTTTCCAACTACTTTAGATTTGCTCTTCATTAGTTAGATGAGAAAAAAGTACCTTCATTCCCCCACTCCCAAACCTGCTTTTCCTAACAAAACTGTACTCTAGCTTGGTATAAAGAACAAGGTGATGAAAAATCAATTTGCAACTATTCTGGCCACTTCTCATGTGTACCTGTGAGATATAAGCAGACAAAGAAAAGCTTTCTAGATTTGGATGTACCTTGGAATATATCTGGCTGCCCAGTAAAACTAGTTTTTGTCTGGCAAAACCTAGCAAGTTTGTATCCGTGTGGTTTGCCAGTCTGGACAGCAGCACTGACACCCCCCAATGGAAGGAAATCCTTCAATCCAGCTTAGCAAGAGTTTAAGTAACAAACCTACATCATTTCTACATCTCAGCAGGACTTCCATCCTAGATGCTGACAGAATGACACACACGCACATTCTTAAGCTGACACACGGCACAAAGACACTTTCAAAATTTTGGGTCAAGTAACTAGGTACTATGTACACTTTTGCAATTAAGCATGGTAAATTCCTCTGCCTCTGCCAGTAATCTGTTACTGTGAAAAACAACCCACTATCAAGTGAAAAGACAGAGTTCTCTATATACTTCCTCCAATAAGACTGTACCATTTAGTTGCCTTGTATATCATGCTGTTTATCACAGTAACAAAGTTTCAGACAGGTACCTGTGCCATTCAGTATTACTGTACACTGTGCAACAATTCTGGGATCCAAAGACTTGCACATCATTACAGACTCATCTCCGATAAGACCATCACATTTGCAGAGTTATGTTAATATTAAGTGCACATAGAGCGTGGCTGCCCATCTCAAAGACTGAAAAGAGTCAAAACGGAATTTTGAAACCTGCATCAGTTCTGCTGTACTCATCTTGAGTTAGGAACTGCACACCAGTCACATCAAAAAACCCACAACATTATTCACTAGAGTGCTGACCAAAAAAAGAACTTGACTGCAAGTTAGCCAATGAATAATTTCTCTGTGGCACAAGTATGTATCGCTAGAAATAAATTAGCACCATCATAACCTTTAAAAAAGTTCTAGGAATAAGAGAGTTATTTGTGAGCTTACAGTGGAGCTCACGTGTTGATCTGAAGAATTAAAAGTATGAGTAATTAGTTGGTGCTGTTTGAAAATGTCAGGCTACCAAAGCCGAGCTGCATTGATTTACAGGGAACCCCCAAGCCCTCCAACCAATTGCTGAATTTGATAACACACATAATACACCATTATTAAGTGTCCTGACAGTTTCTGTCACAAGCACTACTCATGTCTGTCCCACCAGACTATGGATTTAGCAGAGAGAGAGTAAACACAACTCAGACATCGGCATAACCCAGGCAGCTGTCTGACAAAAACTAATTTAGCAACCTGTTTACAGCTGGAAAGAAAACTTATCCCAACACATATGCCAACTTGGCAAAGGCTTAATGAAATCCTCTAAGGTCAAACCAAGTTCTGTTGGGAGGCAATAAATACTTGCTAGTCCACCCACACACACACGTGCCATGAGATACTCACTTGTAGCACATAACACCAGCCTTCAGTTTGGGTTACCAACTACAACACTTCTGCCTGATGAGCAGGCATGTCTTTACTGACTTCGGGTTGAAATTCCGGACTCATTTCTTATTTTAATCGCCATCAGGGTGATTAATTCCTGGGAAAGCTAAGGCCTAAATTCATCACTCCTCCTAACCCACTATCTAAAGAAGCAGGGGAATGGGGCGGGGGGGGGGGGGGGGGGGGGGGGGGAATGCTTTACAACCACAAAATCTTTACCCCAGTCAGCACTAAAAATCCTGGCCAGCACTAAACACCCTTGCCAGAGAATTCTGCCACATGTGCAGCAGGAACCACACCACAGCTGTATGCCAGTTTCTCCACAGGCTCCCCCGAGAGCACCAGCATTTGCACTAACACCAGTCCACAGACACAGATGACAAAGCCCCTCATCTATGCACCACTAACATTGGGATTCACACAAAACAAGAAAAAAATCTTGCAGCGTAAATTTGCATTCAGTGCTAGCAAGGGTTACAGTGCAATAACCTGTACTCTAAAAATCCGTCTACAGGTTTGAAAACAGCAAATACAGCAAAAGAAAAATGTCTTGCATCTAGTTCTTGGCTATTTTCTGACTGTTCATCATTGTACTGAATAACATGGATCACCAGCTCTAATGCAAAGACTATAAAGGTGGAGAGTCAGACTTCCCCATGACTTCCAACAAGCCCAGTGCCCAGCATCCACAAACTGATTTGGATTCTACCTTAGTTTGGAATCCAGAATAAGACTCTTGACCGCTAAGCACTTACAGGTGTTATAATTTTAATTTCACAAGTGGTTATATCAACAGCAGTCTGGCTCCTATGTGTAAAAATCAAACAATTATGAAAGTATTTCCAGGATGTGGATCTAAATCTCACCTCATAGGTCAATAAACCTAAGACAGTATTTTTTCATTCCATACCCACTCTTAAATGTTTATGGTTTGGGGTTTTATTTGCTGGAAATCCTGAGCCTTTGCCAAGCTACAAACAACACATTTGATTTCTAAAATTGCTTCGATAAATGCTAGTTATCCCTACACTTTTCTCAAACACATAGTTTTACTTTCAAAGCTAAGCATCCATTTTCTATCTCATCACCAGAAGCAAGAAAATAAAACGTTAACAGAATAACCAACATCTAAACTGAAATTAACCTAGATTACATACAGGAATATGGGAGAACTATAAATGTATTCTTTACCACCACTACAGCTTTAAGAGCTTTAGGTTATTTTAAGAGGCAAAGGGCAGACAGTAACATCTGATACTGTCAAGAGTAGTAATCATGACTTCACACTCACATGGAACTCAGTCGTATTGAGAATGTGACGACCATCCGGACTCCAGCATGAAGCCACCAATCCTGCCGACCCCTCGTCAATCTTACAGTGCCAGTCTGGCTGCTCCAAGGACCAGACCTAGGTCAGAGAGGAAACCAAACAGACACTGCAGCAAACAAACAGCTTATCAAAATCTCTTCTCACAAGCACACGCTACAGCTGTGAAAAGCTTCCTGCGTTGCATACCAGAGAGGTCAGGAAACTTGAAAGCCCGTGGCCATGAAGGACTGGCGCTGGATCCCTCTGCAAAAGTAAGCCCCACACCTCTATGTGTTAATACAACCATAAAGTAAGGTGGGGGGGGGGGGGGGGGGGGGTTCTGTGACAAATATTCTGAACGTGCAACACTAGAAGTTTTAGTCCATTTAACAAGTTTGTATATATTTATTTCCTACTGTACTAAGAAACTGGCAAGATATTCTCCAGCTTTGATGTGTTTTGACAAATATTTTTATTCCTTGGGGTTTTTTGTTTTTGTTTTCTTCAGAGATGTTTGTCATGGTTTTAAAAATAAGGGCATGCTGTATTATCCTCAAACCACATGTTATCAATAACAATGTCAATTACTTTGGCAACAGCCTTGAGCTAGTGCTTGCTGTTAAGGAGATCCCACTCACAGCACACACGAATCCCCAACAGGAAACATTCTGCCCCGTTTTTGTCCTTACCTGAACAATCCCTCGCTTGTACATGGCACACAATATGAACAGAGAATCAGACGACCATTCTATATACTGGATCTGATCCAGGCAAGTGTACAGCTGGAGGATCTGGAGGGAATTCACGTCCCGAACCACCAAACGGTACTGCACACACGAAGCCTGAGCAAGAACAAAACCAAAACCAAGTTGGCACACCAACACCAGGCTCGAGAACCGCAACTTTTACAGCGCCGTGACAAAACACTGTGCTGCTGCCACCTTAGACACGCTTCAGACGCCACTGGGATTTTTTATTTCAGAAAGGCTTGACGTGTGCCATGCTCTACTGCAAACTGATAGCCAAAGCAGGAGGGAAGGGGGGTTATAGTAATAAAAAGAATCCTCATTCACTCTATCACTGCTGGTTAACTAATTCTACGTTTTTTCAAAATTATTCATTGGCTCATAACTGTTATTTTATTTAATTAACCTTAATCAGGTCTCCATTACAACGACCCTCGTTAACTAAAAGCCTTTTAGCAGGCAAGCCGTCCCACAGACACGGGTTTTACTCCAACAGCGCTGCCGCTGCTTCTCCAGCACCCGGCTGGGGGGCCCGCCCGGTACCACACGCCCCGGACTGGCGGGGAGAAGCCGCTGCGTGGCCGCGGGCCGGGCCGGGCCGAGGGGCCCCCGCTCCGCCCGGGCGTTTCGCCCAGCGCTCCCCTCAGGCCGCGGAGCCACGGCAGGCGGGCGGGAGCGGCCCCGGTGACACGCGGCGCCCCCGCCGTACTCACCAGGCACTTGCCGTCGGGGGAGAACCTGCCAAGCAGACCGGAGAGCTTGAACAGCTCCGAGAAGTTCATAGCGGGGAAGGGATGGAGGAAGGGAGAAGCGGTCGCGCCGCGATTCAAACACGCCCGCTCCACCCGCCGCCGGCCCGGCCCGGCCCTTGCCCCGCGGCGGAAGCGGCCGGAAGAGGCGGGAGCGCGTGGGCGGGACAGCCAATCAGAGCGGGGCGCCGCCGCCCCGCGGCACGCCGGGAGTTGTAGGCCTGAGGCGCGGCTGGGCCGGCCCGCCCGCGGGCGCCCGGCGGCGGGAAGCGGGCGGGAAGCTGCCTCATTGAAGTAATTGTTATGCAGATGAGCCGTGTAATGAGCCGCAGTGCGGTCAGACGCCGGTTCCCCCCTTCCTGGTTCCACAGTCTGCCCCCTCCCGCGGCCTGCCGGCGTAGGCCAGGCCTCCCCTGGCGCGTTTCCGCGGGCCCTGGCGCGCGCCCGGTGCCCGGACTAATTACCCCTCCTGGCTAATTACTGACTGCAACGGGAGACCGGGCGCGATGACCTGAAAGGTTCCACAACTAGGACAAGGGAACTGCAAACTGCAATAGAAATACCCCAGTAAACAGGATGCTAATTGGATTAAAATGAATAAAAAAGGAACGTTTTGGGAGGAGGATTAGCCAAGGATCACTGGAGAGGGGGGAGCAGCCTGAGTAACCCCTCCCAGGGTACATATACCTTCAGGAAACGGCCACCCCAGTGCAGCCAGCTGCAGAGGAGCCAAGGAAGGGACCAAGGATTTTGACAGGGACATCTGTGTCCAAAAAATGGCCCAGTGCTTTGGGCACCAAGCACAGAAACTGAGGAGGCCTTGGTGTCCCTTCCTTGCTGAACTGCCACCCAGCAGTGGGGGGGTACACAAGTCTTCCTCCTTTGGTCCTGCCAGCTCATATTCTGCATTTGTGCATGGGCAATAAGCCCCTCCTGGACAGCAGACTGGCTGCCAGGCCCCGCAAGAGCAGCTGTCTGCGTGGAACCCACCTCCTTCTTCAGGGTGTATAATCACCACCATTTAAAAATCAAACCTTGGGATTAGAGCAGACATTTGAGTCTTGGTCTCTATGGATTAGGTATTTAGGCCCCTGAAACTGGTTACAGTGACTCTGATGTGTTTAGGGGCTAGTAAATGCATCTGTTTTCTGTCCCTGCCCATACCAAAGGGACAGAATGTGACAGCTGCTCCACAGCCACCATCTGCCCTGGAAAGCAAAGTGTGGGTGCCTGCGGGCAGGGGGTGGCTGTTAGTCCCTGAATAGAGGCGGGTGACTTCATGGCACAGCAACAATTTACCAGTAATGAACCCCGCTCGCCGTTTTCCCCAAGTGACCAAAAGACCAAAGACTGACCGGCAAACTGGTAGGTTTTGAAAATGGCTGTCAGTAAGAAGGTGTATCAGTGAGTCCACACAACACAGATAATAATCTCATGGCTGATGGTTTTAATCAGAAATACTCAGTCTTCATCCACAGCCACTCTATGTGCGCCTCAGCAAGCCATTTTTCCCCTGGGGGAAGCAGCATAGCGAAATGCAGGGCCCTTATTGGTCCCCCAGGCAGGCTGCCCCAGTCCTCTGATGCCCCAGGAGAGATGAGCTGGTGATTTTGACCAACGCAAGCACAAAACCAACTCAGTCTATCAAACTGGTGAGGGGAAGAGCCTCCTTTGGTGCAGCAGTCTACGTTGAGTCTCCTTCCCCGCTCCATCGCAATTAAACCCCAGCAGCCGCCTCAGGCACAGCGCTGCTGGGTGGCTGCCGCTGCTGGAGCCCCCAAGAGCCAGCTTGCCCCGGAGTCACTTTGGCACTGGTGACCAGCTTAATTCCCCGGCACGCTTGGCTGAGCATTCCCCACCCCCTTGCAACTGCCTCCTATTCCAGGAAGGAGTGCACAGGGTTTTGCCTCACTTTTCACATAGCTTTCAACAGCTCCAATGTCATTGCCTAGGCGACCGGGACGCTACTTGATTGTAGTGCAGTAAATAACATAGATCCTCAATCCCAGGCCGCTCCTGTCCGCGGGAGACCTCCGGAGGAACTTGAAACGCTCGGGAAGCCAAAGCAGGTAGGAGGAAAAGAAAATGACTGAAGGAAACCCCTTGCTATTTTTGTGCGTGAGTTACTCAGCACGACCCTCTCTCGAGTGCTCGAAAATGCAGCTGTAAGATGATTTGCAGCTCCTTTGCTTGTAGGCTAGTGACACGATATTAAAGTGTCTTGCAAAGTTTGCTCCCAAGTGGCTTAGATCTGGAGTTAGAGCACTTGCGGAGAAAAAAGTGGCCAAACCTTGAATGGGAAAAGCAGAGGTGGGGCCAGGTACTGGCAGGATGCTGAGGCTGGCTGCCTGCTGCCAGGTCCCTACGCAGGGCTGATGCTTGGCTGACAGGGAGGGAGGGAGAGTTGGCTGGTTTAGCCTCCTGCCCCATCATGAGTTGCCTGTCAATGACTCTGGCCGTCAGAGAGGATTTCTGTTGGACCTGCCTGCTTCTTGGAAAGAAAATTGTTAATAAGCTGCTGGACCCCAGGGAGGTCTCCTGAGGTTCAAGTGTGCTGCAGGAAAGCTTGCTCACTCGTTTTTGGACACTTTTACAAGCCTTGTTTTGCAGGTGTGAATTTAATAATCTGGGACAAATGAGCAATAGCACAGGCTAGTGTTGGCATCTTGGGAGCCATCAGTGTTTTGCAAACTTTTATGTGCTGGGGGATGGATGAGCCTGATGGTTCTCATTTTGCAGAGGAGAGAAGGTCCAGGGGCCAGTTCACAAGACATCAAGTAATACACAGCAGCTTGGTGTGAGACTTAGAAATGGCTCTCAAAAGCCTTCCTCTCTCAGGATGGGCCAAGAGGCTTTTGGAATTAGGAATAGCCCCATTATACAGGTTCTCTGCATGTATTTCCCTTTAAGGTGGCTGTAAAATGCTGTCACATTTCATTCTGGGCTGTTGGAGTGACAGGATAGTGGTTAATACATTATTGCTAGGTGAAATAGCAATGCACATTTCTAGGTGTCTAAAACCAAGGCTTAGATTTAATGCTGAGATCAAAGATGCACATTCCAGAGAGTGCAGAAACTCAGCTGCCAGGCATCACTCTCGGCAAGGCATCAGCCCCCTGCAGTACCCTCCTTATATTGATGAAAGAAGGAAGTTGAGTTTATAATAATTATAAGAATATATTCAGACCCTGTGGTCAAAACACAAACCGTCAGCTGAATGAAGCATGGTTGAATATATGCAAGTTCATCTGCTCTGCTTCTCCAGAGAGTCATTCTCCCTTCTCGGGATGGCTGTAGTGGGCTTTGGTGCATGCTTTTCATTCTGCTTCTGTCCCTGGGGCTGGGGGAGAAACGGCTGCTTCAGCTGGGCTGGGGTTGACTTGGCATCTCAGACATAGCCAAAGTCACAGCAGTGGGAAAAAGACTGAGGACACTGAGCGTTTCCATACTAATCAGTGGAAATCACTTCAGTGGCAATTTACAGGGAGGGTACGTGGCCAGAAGGAGCTGGCCCCGGAGCGAGCCAACCCGCTCCCGCAGCTCCAGAGGGGTGGCAGCCCCCACCTTGGTGCTAAGCCGGCAGTGGGCTGAGCTGAGCCCCAGCGCAAGCGAAGGTGGTGGATCGCCGCTTGGTAGGGTTTATCTCTGTAGTCTTGGCCTCTTTTTTCCATGTGCAGTTTCCCTGCAATGCCCTGACTAGCAACAGAGGGAAGCAGCAATCCAGCGAACAGTGGAGCCGGCTTGGGGAAGCACATGGAGAGCAGCTTTCCCAGGTGAAATCTGGCAAATCACGCCAGCAGCCTTGGCACCAAGCACCAACCACCCTGCTTTGCATGATTTGGTCTTTCTTCCCCCAGTAGCCTTCAATAAATGTGGTGTACATCCTGTGGCAGCCCTCGTGCCAGCCCTGCCAAGCATCCCACATCGCCTCCCTGCTGTGTCAAGGCAGAGGGGACAGAGGACCTCTTTGCCCTTCCCTGGGCAAAGAGATCTGCAGTTTAATAAGCAGGTTTGGGTCTCTAGTGTTAAACTCTCCTGGTGGGGGTTTGGCTAGAGAACTCTTTCTGGCAGAAGTCAGGGTGATACCTCAAGTTTTTCTTTTGGTGCTGTGAAGCTGGGGATGTCAGGGAGCTGACACAGTTACAACAGAGGCGAGATAGTCTCCAAATGGACCAGGGGGGCTGGAGGTGGCAGAGAAGCTGAACCTGAGCTCTGGCTGATCATGAGCTCTGCCACTGCTGATGTGTTTAGCCCCAGGTCATTCACTTCCCAGTGCCATTTACATACCCCATAGGCACTGGGAAGGTAGTTACATCCCAGCCATTTGTAATTCTTATTTAGCAACACAGAATTAGTCTCTAAAGCTCTCCCTAGTTCACCTTTAATTTAGCTGTGCCACAGGGCCTCCACTGCTTCTGATGGTGATGGTGTGTCCTTTCCTTCTGCTGGACCTCACCATCAGAATGCTTTCCCAGCTTCCCTGAATGTGACTGCCTTCACTGTTCATTGCATAATGGGACTCCAAATGGCACCTCATTTTTCTTACTTTTTCTAGTAAATGACGTTGTCATCAGCACCACTGCCAACCTTGGGGAACCCTATTTGCAAAGGCTTTTGTGATTCTTGCTCATTTTAGATGCTCAGCCATCAGGCTGTCATTCTTGCAGCAGAGGTACTTTCCCAAGATGTTGGATGATCGCAGCAGCAGGGATGTGCATTAACAACACCCACAGCCTGAGCTTCTCTTTTGTACCATGGAGTTTAGAGCACAAATGTGAGAAGATACTGGCCTGGCTTTGCAAGTGCTGATTGTGCTTTGAAAGAGAAAGGGAACTTCCAAAACGCCCTTAAAATATTCAGATTTTTTTTCCTTTTGAAAACGAGTGCAGCCACGTGGTTAGAGCTGGTGTCACCCATCATGACCACGCAGCCGGGGCGGTGCGGAGGTGCTTTCACCACTGAAGGGAAAGGCCTGGCTCCTTCCTGAAGCTGCCGCTGCCCTGGGCCAGGGAAAGCAGCATGGAAGAAGGGTAAGGCCACTAGCAGTCACCTGCCTCAGCTCTGAGCTCTCCTTTTCTCAAAGCTGCCATGTAGGTCCTTTCCTTTCTCTGTGTGTCACATGTGGGACGAGGAGGGATGGGAGGACACAGACTCTCACTGCTAGCTATTCCGCAATGACACCCATGGGGAATGAGCCCTCCTCTGCTGTGGCAACCCCTCCTGGAAAAGCATCTGCAGATGTCTTGTCTTGCAGATGCAGCAGAAAGCAGCTCCCAGCATCAGCTGTCGGAGGGCACCACACTGCTTTCGTTTTAACTCCTGGCCCCTGCAGCCACCCAGTCCCTGGCTGATTCAGAGGAGCCCGGGCGACCCCGAGCATCACTCAGAAAGCTGCTGCCCTCATGCTCGGCAGCTCAAGCCCCAAAAGCAGGAAGTTCTCAGGCTTTCACTATTAGATGTCGGTACCAAGTTGAAATGAGATGCTAACACTGGGATGGGTCAGAGGCGTAGTCAGGTGGTGCCTGGGGCACATCCATGTCAGCCAGGGCAGGGAAGCAGCCCCACTGCAGGTAAGGGAGGAAGAAGACGATGGCATGGCGGGGCTGCCAGCAGAGGAAGGCAGCATGGGGATCAAGATGGCTTCGCAAAATCTGCCGCTCTGGCTGCTGGGGTCAGAGAGGTGCTGGGCACAAAGGGAGAGCTGCGTACTTCCTTCCGCACTTGCAGGAGGCCAAGAAATGTTGGCCAGGGGCAAGGGGAGCCGACTGGATTGAAGATGACTCTGCTTGTGCCTATGCAGTAGCATTCAGAAGGCTTTGGCTGAAGAGTGGGCTTTCCCACAGACTTCCCGTATGCAGTCTCGGATAAACTGTGCTTTCTCCCATTAATACTTTCTTGTCTGCAAAGCAAAGGCAATGTTCCTGCCTCGCTTTATTTGGGGGGCATCATATTCCATTCAATAAAGTTTGCAAGCTGCTTAGAAGTGGGAAGGTCATTTTAATGTCTGAACAAGTAAGATTTAGGATATCTGCGTCATGGCTTCACTAAACTTGCAGTATGCATCTGGGTGTCTTATGGATTTGTGGGCATTTGCAACTAGAACTTCCTGAGAAAAATACATTAGCCTGTTGGCAAACGATGTTCCTGGGATAAAAGGTGCCCCATGCCCAAAATGCACAAACCAGGATCAGAGCTGAAGGGCTATCTATCAAGATAGAGCACAGGCAGACTTTTGAAGTGAAGTGGGCACTGGTTCAGGATGCCTGAGCTCCTGCCAGTGCTCAGAGCTCCTGCAATCCTGCTTTTTTGGCACACCTTGCTCAGAGCCAGTGGCACCCGCAGATGTTTCATGTACCAGTCCATGGGGTATACAGCCTGTGGCCTGAATTTGTGGCACTGCTGTGATTCAGAGACAGGAATGTCTCTCCCGCATTCCCCAGATTCACAGAGGTGGACTTCCACATGCAGAGCAGAGCAAAGATGACACCATGCAGCCCAGCAGCTTGGACCTGGGGCTGCAACAAGGGTGCACTGATTCTTGCTGCAAGATTATTTTTCTGCCACCTAGCTTAGGGTTTCAGTTTGATTCAGAGAGCTGGTACTCGAGAGTTTGGTATCACTTTGTCTAACCAGAGAGCCCAAGATGTTTGCTGAATGAAGCCAGTCCAAAGTGATTACTAAGAGCAGTTGGGCAAAGCCTCCCCAGGGCTGGGAGAGCTGTTTGTAGCCACACTGAAGCACACCACAAACATCTGAAATGGGAGCCTTGAGTCACAGAATGAGTGCTTAGCAGAAATGGGCTGATGTCCCAATGCCCTTTCCAAAACACCCACATATTTGTAAGAGCACTGGCCTGCGACGTCATCACCAGAGATACCACCCCTACGGGAAAGCCTGGCAGTTTTCTTTTGTTATCTGTAGTCCTGGTCTGCAGTGAAGGTGTTTCCAGTCACCTCCCATCCTGTGTATGCTGTCTTTCCGTGCAGCAGACTCCAGGGTAGGCTAAGCTTGGGTCACCCCTCCTGCACCCCACTCCTTGCCTGCAGCTTGCCATGGGGGTGAGGGGCACGGTCTCCCTGGGCCTTCTGGGGCTCTGGTCCCTGTCGTGCTGCAGGGAGCAAGGTGGGACACTCCTGCCCTTTGCCAGCCATTTTGCTGACATGAGGTGGCTCTCCAGCAATGCTAACCTTGCTGTTTCTTTTTACCCCTAGAGTGATTTATCCTTTGTCAGACTCCCCCTCCGCAAAGATGTCCCAATCATCTCCAGCTGATGAAGGCACAACGTTTGAGCACCTCTGGAGCACACTGTAAGTGGTGGTTGATCATTTGCCTTGAGGTTTATTCTGAGTCAGAAGTGACCCTTTCCTCTGTAGTCTGTGTTAGCACCTATTATTGCTGTGGCCTGAAAGGAAACAAGTTTCTTTCGCATGTTCCAGTTGCCACATATTCCTTTTCTACATTGAGAGTTTTGCTGCCAGACTCTGATCTCTCTGCTCAGACCATTTCATTTGCCAAACCCTTTTGCCCTGGTGGCAGTAGGCAGTTCAAAGATGGTGGAGTGTGCGTACCCTGAAAGCAGAGCCCCACAAACCTTGTCTCCAGGTATTGGACACTGTTTCTGAAAAGCCACAGCATTTTTGATGCACACATTAAATATAAAGGCAGGAGAGCTGCAAATTGCAGCGTAGCATTCCTACAGCATGGATGCCCTCATGCACATTGGAGGTCCTTACTGGGGCACGCTTCCTCTCACTCAAGGAAGCAAAGGTGTTCGGCGAGCAAAAATGCCTCAGCAGCAAGCTGGGAAAGGGAGCCACTGACTCGTGCTTGTGCAGAGGAGAGCAGCTGGGCCACATCCTTCATGCCCTGCCTGCTGAGGAGCCCCACTGGCCACAGCAGCACCCTGGGGACCCTGCCCATGTCCCCATGGGCACATGGAGCCAGCTCTGGTGAGCCGCGGCTGAGTACCAACACACCTGCCTGCTTTTCCTGAACCGTGGCACTAGGAGCTGGCATTGATAGGTGATTTTTTGATGCGGTGCTCCAGGACCACACGGAGATGGTGTCAGGGTCAGAGTAAAGGACCCCTTTTGGCTGGGACCCTTGCTTGGGGTGTGGTGGGAGACACTGGCGCCAAGCCTGGGAGGATGCATTCTTACTTGTTAGTCTTCACTCATCAGGTCATGAGGCTTGGTGACTGCCCAATTAAAATGGGTATTTTCTAAAATTAAGCGCCAAGTCACACCAAGACTTTTGCAAGTCTTCTGGCCTTTGAGCCTCACACTCTAATCAAAAAAGGAGGAAGAACTGTGCTTAATTTTATCCTCTTTCTTCCTTGGTATCCTCTCACTTAAAGATATCCCAAGGTGACAGATACACTAAAGCAACCAGATGGATGAAAAACTTCCCAAATCTCTGGTTGCTTTACCCACCAGGCAACAGTTTGAGCAAAACCTGCTCTGCCATGTGAAAATAAAAGCAGAGGATGGAGGAAGAAGTCAAGAAGGGGACAGGGATCAAGGGAATTGCAGGTTGTTGTGTGGTTGTGGTGCAGGCTGTGCTGGAGAGCTGGAAGGCTGACTGTGCACATCACCTTTTTTGCAGGGAGCCAGACAGCACCTATTTCGACCTCCCTCCATCCAACCATACAGGCAGCAGTGAGGTCTCCAATCGCACAGAGGTCACGATGGATGTCTTCCAGATGAGAAGCATGAATGACTCAGTCATGGTGAGTGTGCTCAGACTGCACAAATGGGAGCTGGGGTAGGAAGTGGGATACTTGCTGGTTCATAAACCAAACACAAACACAACAGGTGCAGCTGTCATTTGTGCAGGGTGTGATAACCTGTAATCGACTGCACCCCAGGATTGCAGCTGGATGGTGCAGTGGTCAGTATAACAGTGGCTACTTATTAATAGATAATATTGCTGCAGGCAGCAGCGGGGACTCCGTGCTGAAACAGCAGCAGAGCCTGAGTACCTCAACAGGAGGAGAGAATAATTTGCTCTGGTATAAACATGACGTGTAGTAAAGCCGTTTGTAAGCTGCTGACAGTGCAGAGCTGCTGGAGGGGCAGATCACACTCCCAACTCCCAGCTCTGCTCCCGCCACATCCCCAAGCATCTGTGCCATTGCCCTTTCCTCCAAGAAGCTGGTGTGCCTGTGTCTAAGGCAAAGCGTTTGAAAAGCATAGCGGGTGTGTGAGACATCTGAGTCACTTCTGTGTGTTAAGAGCCCTGAGCAGGGCAGCCTCCCAGGAGCATACCTGAAGCAGCTCTGGCTGTTGGCAGCGTCTCCCTCCAGAAAGCTGCAGTTTCCCTCCTCGCCAGCTTGCATCCCCTCCCCCAGCCCCCTTTTCCCTCGCTTTTCACTTGCTTTCCCTCCCTTCCCTGGCCTTTGTCTACAGCGGGCAGGAGCCTGGCAGAGGGATCAGGCAGGGCGGTGGTGCTAATTGGGGAGCTGCCCCTCGCTGAGCTTGCTGTCGCCTTCCTTCTTGTTCCCGCTGTAACCGAAGCTGAGCCTGAGGAGCCGGTGCAGCCCAGGGTGCTGCCAGGGCCACGCAAGCCCTGGCTTTGCAGCACTCTGCACACAGCGGCTGCACACAGGCAGGGCAGAGCCAGCTCCTGGCCCTTGCTTGGGATAATGAGCCGGTAGTAAATATTTACGTTGGCCTGGTCGTGCAACCAAGCTCTGCGCTGCTGAGCTCCCAGTGAGCCGCGGCCAGCTCTCACTGGCTGGCATCACCGAAATGCATGGCAGGGTGATGTGTAAATAAATACACAGATAACATGATGCCACCATCCTGAAGGAAAGGCAAGACACAGGAGCCACAGCAGAGGGGCTGCTCAGCCCTGCTGTGATGCCTGCTGCTCATGGTGCTCAGCAGTACTGGAGCGGATGTGTGGGAAGCAGCAGGTGTTGTGGCACCCAGCAGATGCACCGGTGCAGATGCTCGGTGGCTGTGAGCAGACCATCAAAATGCTCTGTGACCTGCCCTCCAGCCAGGCATGATGCTCCCCCTCAGCATTGCATGGGCACTGTGTTGCTCCTACAGCTTGCTTCAGGGTCTCGTGGGAGGAGTTGCTGTAATTAGATGCGAACAATTCCTCAGCCACCCTTTTTGCTTAGAGATGACAACTTTAGGACTGGTAGTTTGTGCAGTGCTTCAGGCTTTCCATACGACACCATCACAGACCTTCTTGTGCATGGGTGTGCATGTGCAGGCCACTGCTGGGCAGTGGGTGATGCACGCTGGTTTTGCCATTCAAAATGTGCCACATCACTCTTTGAACTGCTTATCTGCTTCAGTATGGAGCCCCGCACAGTGGGGTCTGGCTGAAGGAAGCACCATTCCCCCATCTGCCTTGAGTCAGAAGGAAATCAGCCTGGTCACTCCAGATATCTATCTATCCATCTACCTGTATCTGTCCATCTAGATATCTATCCATATCTGTCCATCTAGACATCTGCCTGGCCATCTATCCCGATCTATCCCTATCTAGCACCTAGATATCCATCCGTCCATCCACACCTACCCATATCTACCCATCTAGATAGGGATAACGCCATATCTCTGAGATACGGAGCTATCTCAGAGTCACTGCATCACCCAGTCGATGCAAGCACAGCCACCTCGGTCTGCTGGTAAAGGGTGCCAGCCAAATGGGTTTCCAGCCCAGTGCAGCTGCAAGTAGCTTTGTAGAGTGGAGTCTGGCTGGGTTTGATGATGGAGCTGGACCCCCTCTCTCCCTGCAGTGGGAATGGTTGGTATCGCCTAGTCCATCACTGGGCAAGCTGGGGCCTGCCCTGTGCTTTAATGAATAGTCATGAGGGACAGAAGGGGTGGGCCCCGTTTTGTTGTTGGATGCAGCTAGTTGACAGAACTAAGGGAGATGAAAAAAGCAAAAAAGCCAACACACAACAGCACACAGGTGGCCAGCGCAGCATCCCTGGCGCTGCCCGCCCCAGCCCTGCTCCCGCGCTCCCTTGTTCCACCTGCCTTCCTAGCCTGGCCATCCCCACCGCCGCCCCGACCCCATGACTGCCGTGGTGGGACGCTTCCCAGCGCTCTGTGAATCCCGAGACAACTAAAATGCTGTACATTAGTGACCCGATGCAGCATTATACCACGGTAGGTGCTACTTGTTATTAATGGGGTTTGCCTTCCTGCTTTTATTTGAAATCGTCCTCCGCTGCGGAGGCAGCAGCTGGGCACGTGCTCCGGCTCTGTCTGCTGAGCTTTCGTGCCTGCTGCTGCCTGGGATGCACCAGGGGCTTGTCGTGGTGTAAGCCTTTCCCTGTCCTGTGGCTGCACAGGGGAGCTGTGGCAGCTCCAGCCCCAGTCATGCAGGATAAGCTGTGCCAGTGTGGGATGCTGCAGCCTTGGCGGCTCGGTCGGCATTCCTCTCTTGCTTTGCCTGATCTGATGCTTGCAGAGCCCAAGGTGTGATTTAAAGCTTTGGTGCGAAGGGGTGCAGGCTCCCTCACCCATGTATGTGCAGACAGGAGCGGTGTTAGCTGGAGCATCCATCCGAGGAACGCCCTGTGGTGCGGGGCACCACCAGCACCAGTTTGCCTTCCACTGGGAACCTCCTCAGCCGAGTTCATGACATGCACCTGAGCCCCAGGCAGGCTTTCCTTCCCTGGTTTAAGGTCTCAAAGTCTCAGGGAGGGTAGAGTGGCTGAAACGGTACCTGTGCTGCAGGTGATACATTTTCAGCCTTGTCCTCAAGCGCTGAGGTTGCTTTCCTAGTCAAAAGGGGGTTGTGTCTGCTCTCTGGCATTAAGAAAAGGTAGATACAGTTAGAGATAGAAAGGTGTGGTGTTGCACTTCCTGACTAGAAATTACTTCATTCCTCTTTTTTGTCTTAGGTGTGTTGGTACAAAGCATATATGTACCGGCTTCATTTTGTGTTGTAGTGCTGTTACTTGGGAGGTCGTTTCTGCAGTCATGTGAATATTTATCTATGTGTGTGGATAAACATATGTGCGTATATATATATTTACAGACACAGACACACAAGCCCTGCGTTGGGTTTGTTGACACACATACACACATAAACACTCATGCCTTCAATTTGTCTTTTAAAGGAATGTTTCCAAAATTTACTCAATTTTAAAAAACAAGTTGGTCTTTTTTCCCCCTGCACCTGACTTTGCGAATCTCTGCCAGCAGATTTCCAAAGCCCCAGTACTCGGGCACTGCCTGTAGCTTTGTGCTGGCAGGGGATCCCAGCTCGGGGTGGCCAGCCCGGCTTGCGGAGGTGGGGCTCTGGGTCTCGGATCTCCTTCATGTGCAAAGTGGTGACCGTTTTTGCCAAGGGAAGGCTTTCTTCTGTGTGGAGGTCAGGATGCTTTTCTCACTGGGTTGATCCCAATTTACCTGCCCATTAAGATGTACAGCTGCAGGTTTCAGCTGCTCACACCCCTGGCTCTAAGCTCCAAAAATGCACAAAATCATGTGGGGACAACTTTTGCAGATTTTTTTTCAGCTACTTCCAAGAGCCACCTCACCCCTAGCCTGCCCTGCAGCTCCAGAGCAACAGATATTGCCGGGAGGGGAAAGGCTTCCCGGTTATTTCCCATTTCGGCAGGAGATGAGCAACCATGGCAGCACACGCACCGTGTTCTGCTGGGTGGTCCAGCCTGAGTACACACGTACATGTGTGCAGGGGTAGTGCTGAAGATGGCCTGTTTACTCATCAGGTGCAGAGCATTTACTCTCCATTCATTCCTAAAAAAGGCACGTGGCTGTGCTCCGTGCGTGTGTGCAGCCTGTTCCCTGGGGCCCTTCCGTTGTCCCAAGAGAACAAACCAGTTCAGTCATGATACTTGTGGATTATTTGGAGCAGCAATCCCTTTTCCCCTTGCTGCTGTCCTGGTTGAAGCTTGAGCTTTTCTTTTTGAGGGTGACTTCTGCCGCATGGCTTCCAGCCAGTGTCACCCACCTCCAAGGCTGCCCAGCCCTGCAGTCCCCACTGGCTTGCTGGCTGGACTGCAAGGGCTTTCCACGTGCCTTTTTAACGCTTGTTTTGCTAAAGTTTCTCATAACTTTTTCTCCAGGTGAAGCCTGGGATTGTGGAAAGCTTGAATGAGGGTGGTTTGTCTTCAGCTGGGCTATTTATAGAGCAGCAAGAAGGAATAGAGGGGTTTGTGCACATATTTTAGGGGAGAAAATGGCTGTATGTGTAATAGCAAGCCAGATCTTGTTCAGCATTCCTCCAGTTAGTCACAGGCTCCAACGACCTTGCGAGAGATGCAGACAACAGGAGAACTTTCCTGGAGAAGGATGATTGCCTTTAAACCATTATACATCGTAGATGTTTGGGTGAGGTTGGGATCCCAAGTTAAAACACGTCCCCTGATTCCTAAGCTGTGAGCCTCACAGCCCTTCGGAGCAGAAGGCTTCCTGCAGCTCTCAGTTGCCCAGAGCTGCCCCAACTGTGCTGGTGGCTGGAGGGACAGTCCCCGCCAGGGTGCAGGGGGACACAGTGGCTGCAGCTGGGTGAAGGTGGGGTGCAGGCGGGTGGCCCCAGTCCTCCTCCAGTGTTGGGTGCTGTGGGGAATTGGGACAGCAACTGGCAATGCAATGGCCACTGTGTGTGGTCACCAGCAGAGCCCAGGCAGCCACCAGCAGCACCCGCCTTTGGCACTGCCATGATGCTGCTGGCTTGCAAACGTCAGGGAGCAACCCTTGAGCAATTTGGGAGCTGCAGATTTCTGGGGGGAAAAACATCCTGTTTGCTTTGAGAAACAGTTATGTTTGAATGGTTTTTTAAAAAAAAATATTTGTTTATTTCTCTACTATAGAAAAAATGATATTTTTTTTTGTCTGATTTTCAGATGAAAGATGAAGGCTGCTTTAGCCATGCAGCTTTTGAGAACGTAGCTTTGCTTAGGCTATGCCTGCAGGTAAAATAGCTGCCAGGTCTTACTGGAAGTATCTGACAGTAATTGTTCAGAAGAGGAATAAGAAAAAGAAAATACAAAAAGTCAGGATTTGGTCCAGCATGTCTGGAATAAGAGCCAGTACATGCTTGAATAGGTACATTTGCTCTGTGACCTTTCTGCAGTGCTGCAGAAAGTGCTGCAGCTACACACTTTGTAGGTTTGAGGTTTTCCCCAAATTAGAGCTGCATCAGGGAAAGCCACTGAAAGCAAACACCCCGGCTAGGAAACGAATTACACAAACCACCATTCAGAGCTGGCTCTTCTGAGAGAAGTGGTGTGCCTGCGTACCTTTGTGACAAGTGAACGCATGTGGGGGACCATCTGGCAAACGGGTCGGACATTCAGTAACGCTGTGGCAATGGGAGTGACACCATCGTCAGTGGGCTGGTGGTCGCTCTTGCACTGGTGCTGAGTGCTAGGGCAGCTTCACCAAGCCTTGATGCTCCAGCTGCTGGAAGGGCCACCATCGAGCAGAGCCCTGCACGCAGGATTGGGGCTGCTGCTCCCCACCCTGCAGCGAGGCATCTCCCACACCTGAGCGAGTCCTGGAAAATCCCTGCCCAGTGTCCCGCTGGCAAAAGAGTGGCTTTGCATAGGCAGGTGCATTAGAAATCTGGGTATCTTGGCACCTCGCTGCCTCCAGCAAGGACGGAGTGGATAGAAGGGGATGATTTAAGTGTTTTGAGTTTATCCCTCGCACAAGTGGTGACCTGTTCAAAAACCCAAGCGACCCAGACCAGCTCTTTGGCTGGCTTTCCCGCATGCTGGCCCTTTAAGGAGGCTGTAACAGGACACCTGGAGCCCTGGAGAAGTGTGGCTGAGGTTTCCATGTCTCTAAACTGGCTGGTGTTTTCTTTTTTCCCTCCTCCCCTTTTCCCTTCCTCCAGTCCCAGTTCAATTTGCTGAACAACAGCATGGATCAGAGCATCGGCAGCAGAGCAGCCTCCACCAGTCCCTACAGCTCCGAGCATACCTCCAATGTCCCAACGCATTCGCCCTACTCGCAGCCCAGCTCTACCTTCGACGCCATGTCCCCAGCTCCCGTCATTCCCTCCAACACTGACTACCCTGGTCCCCACCACTTTGAGGTGACCTTCCAGCAATCCAGCACCGCCAAGTCAGCCACCTGGACAGTAAGTTGCATGTCTTCTTGGCTTCGCTAGAGAGATGCTTGCTACTGCCGACAGCGTTTTCAGCTGGCTGGCTGCAAACACCCGAATATCTTGGTGGTGCTTGCAGCGGGATGCAGAGGGTACGCTTGCACGGGGTGGCTGCAGGGTGCAGCCACCGTCCCACAGGGACTGCGCCTGCACAGGTGGCTCTGGAAAACAAAACATGCGGGAAACATCAGTGCTTGCTTGGCAGGGATTTTCTCCAAAAGGGCCGTTAAGCACAGTGGTTTGAATGGAACATCTCTCACAGCAATTCCTTAAACTGAGGGTAAATGTCCCCGAGAACTGCAAAGCTGGAGAAATGTCCTGGGGAAGTACCTGCCTTGTTCTCGTGGTGCTTCCCTATGCATTTGCCAGTGACTGCTGTCAGAGGAGAGGCAGCAGGCGAGACGGACCTTTGCTCACATCTACTGGGACCGTTCTCAGCTTTGCCCTAAATTCTTGTCATTTACAATCCTTTTTCCTCTTGTATCGGAAGAGTAACTTAATCTCTAGAAGCCACAGCAAAATAACAGAGTAGGTTCTTAATCATAGAGGGATCACTGCATGGCATCATGCCGGTTGTGATGTGGGTGCAGCAGCCTGGTCCTCGGGAGTGGAGATGCAGGGCTGGGCCACTGGTGGTCTGACCACACGGCTGCAGCCCGGCAGAGGAGTCCTCCACAGATCAGGGACCCAGGAACAGGGCAAAGCATACAAGGGCTTCTTTGCTTCTTGTGGCAAAAGGACCTAAATTCACATCCTGGCTCCCGGCTTAGTGTAACACTGTCCCTGTTTTTAAGAAAAAATTGCACTTGTGGCTGGTGTGGGAGATATTTCTGCAGCGGATGCCTCCCTGGGTGCCTGGGAGAGCCGCTCACCAGCATGTCTGAGGCAGGCAGGTTTTCTCTTCTGGGAAGTGTTAGCAGAGCAGAAAGGCTGGGATGAGACAACTGACACAACGAGGGAGCAGCAGGGTTTCCTCCGGTGCTGCTGTTTGACATTATCATGAAATGGGCAGAGCAGACCAGGAGCGATATATCAGCCCAAGGTGTGATAATGACTTTTATTTTTGGAAGCTGATGTGTTTAATTGCCAAGACAGTCCTTCCCATGGTAGACAGAAAGCATCCTCAGATGCTTCTGTGCAGGCAGACCCCGGGCTGCAGCCAGTGGGTGCTGCTCCGCTCGCTGCTGCTGGTGGGCTATGCCAGGCTGCTGCCAGTGCCTTGTGGGAGGGGGTGGGCTATGGCAGCTGCCACATCGCTGCGTCTGTCTCCTGCAAAAACCAGCAGGTGGGCAGGGTGGGCAAACCAGCAGCAAGCTGGCAGTGAGCTGATGTTTGAATGCAGCCAAATTCATGGCTGGGGCAGCAGAGCAGCTTCCCTGTGTCCGGTTGCTGGAGCTTCACGGCTTCACTGCTAAGTTGCACTGAGCAGGGGCTTGGGACCAGCACCGTGATTAAATTGACTTGCCCTCATAGGAGCAGTTCAGCCTTCACTCTTTTCCACTGTCTTTCCTTGCAAGATGTTGTTAAACGATGCGTTTCATTAGATATTGAATAAACTGCAGGTCCTCAGGGTAGGATGTGACTGCAGCCCCATCCTATCCCTACTAGGGAAAAAGTCACACTAGGTAAAAGTAAAGCTGCATAGGACCGGCACAGGGAAAGGAGGTATTCCTGAGGCACAGAAGCATCCAAATGGAAATCTAACCCACAGTGATGCAGGGTGTCTTGTCCCAGCTGTCACGGCATGGAGGAAGGAGGACTGGAAGGTGTCTGATGCTCACTCACCACTGTTCCCAGCTAGCAGTGCTGGGGAGATGGCTTTGGGATGGAGCAGACACAGCTGTGGGCAGGGCTGGACTGGGTGCTGCAGGACACCCTCGGACAGCACTGTGGACAGGGTGTGCACAGGCATGTCAAAAGATGTCGAGAGCACCTACTAAAGATCCGCTCTGTGCTCACTTTAATTAGCAGTAAGGAAATACCCTTCCCTCATCCCAGATGATGCATCTTGCAGCTGCAGGGAGTAAATGGAAAAAGCTGTTAGGGTCTTTTTGACTGATTGTTCTCAGAAGAGCAGAGGGAGCAGCAAGAGGCTCCCTGAGGCAGTTCCCGTGGCAAGGGAGCCTGTGACAGCCCCCTTCCCTTGCTAGCACCATCCCAGCCATCTGGGATCTTTCTACATCTTTCCTAACTAAACTGAGCCCAGACTGTCTTGGCATCACCCCGTGCTGACCGTAGCTGTTGTGTCCTGCTGGGAGCAGTGCTAATCAGGACAGGATTGCTTTTTTTTCTCAAGCCTTTGTGTTAAGGTCTCCTTTGTACATCAGAGCAGCCAGTGCCACATCGATGCTGTGCGAGCCCACCCAGCCTTAGGGGAGCAGCTGGACGCCAGAGATGCCCAGCGAATGTGCCACGGGCAGCTGTAAGCACCTGCGGAGGATGCGCCTGCCAGCCATGGCTGGGAGCTGAGGCTGCTGAGTGCGCGGTTGCAAGGGGGGGGCCTCCTGGGAAGTGGTCCAGAGTGGAGGAGTTAAATGCCTGAACTGGCTTTAGTACTTGGCAAGGCAGTCAGTGAGATGTGCAGACCTCCAAACGGTGATGCTGAGCTGATTGTGCATCCCCCAAAAGCAGGCTGGCTGCAGGACTAGCACCAGCCAGCCCACATTTCACTGCGCTGAAGCTGAGCCTCGCGGAGAGCAGAAGTGGATCAGCAGCATCTTGCACCCTGGAGAGCGCAGAGGATGTTTCATTTGAAATAGTAATTTCTGCAGGAGTGCAGATGTGGGTGCAGACTGTCCAGCTTGCCAAGGTTGCCACATGAAGAATGGTCCTGCTGTGGCGACAGTCAGTTTTGCTCCATGTCCTCCTGACTGATGGCTGTCACAGCCACGCAGCTGCACGTTTTGTGCTGAAAGACGGGGCTGCTGCCTTCCTCCTGCTTGCCTTGTGCTCTGTATGGCCACTGCTGCACTTGAAAGTCTGTCCCGGTTAAACGGGGAAAGGAATTCAGCAAAACCCGATATGTTACGATATGTTATGTGTTGCCAGTCAGTTAACATACAAAGAATGATGTATGTACACAGTGAGATTCCTACAGAAGCCGTGAATGCATATATAACAGCGTACAAGTAAGACTAGGAAAGCCATTGGGAAGGGCAGGCACTTGGGAAGGAAAGTTAAATGTACAGTCGGTAGGGCTGGGGACAGTGTGGTGATGGTCCAGCCAAGGGTGGCTGACTTGACCATCTCAGTGTGCTGAAGGATACAATGGTTTGATTCAGCACTTTGAAAGAAACAACACGGCCTATTTCATCCACAGCTAGAGTAGCCTCATGGCTTTCCAATACTTTAAGATTAACTGCACTAAATATATTATGCCAGGACCATGAATTCAGCAGAGCTGCCTTGCCAGGCAGTGTTTTGGAGCAGCGGAGATTCCTCCACCCTGGAGGAAGGCTCTGCCAGACCAGCAGCTCCAGAGGCCTCCTGCAATCTGAGGTTGGATCATGGGGAATGCAGCCAAGGAGGAAGGGACAGCTGGTGCATAGGCAATGCCAAACCAAATAGTTCAATGCAAGTCACCTTGTCAAATGATTTGGTATAGGTTTTCTGATACAATCATACGCTTTGGTTGATGGATGTGTGTAGCCCAATAGACTCCTATTTTTGAAGGGTTTTGACTGAATCCCTCTGGCTATTCCTCTGGGAAATGCAGTGTTATCCATCCTTCTGTGCTTAGCAAAGGAGGCTCCTACAGAGCCCAGGGCTCCTGGCCAAAGACAGTTTGGAGATGAGCTGTCTGCATGGCAGGGTGGCTTACTCCACAGGGGCTGGGCAGGCAAGCATCTCCCGAGCAGGGGGAGCAAGGCAGCACCGAGCCTGCTGCCCTCATGTGCACACACAGTTCTCATGTCCACACTTCAAACCCTCTGTTGACAAAACAGAAAAGGTTTGGGAGGGAGATCCAAAGAAGATGAAAGATCTGGAACAGATGCCTTCTAGGGTGATACCAGAGAAATGTTCTGCCTAAAAGGTCTCCACGAGAAGAGTAAGGATGGCTTGATCGCAGTCTGCACAAGAGATGGTTTCTGATAGCAGACAGCTCTTTAATCTAACAGAAAAAGACATAATGAGATCCAGTGCTTGGAAGCTGAAGCCAGGCAAACTCAGACTAGAAACAAGGTGGAAATTTTTTAACAGTGAGGATAATTAACCATAGGAACAATTTACCAAGGAATGTGGTGAATACTCCAACTCCTGAAGTATTCAAATGAAGAGTCTGCATATCTCTCAAAAGATAAGCTGCACTTCAAGCACACACCATGGGCTCAAAACAGAACAAGCAGGCAGGGGTCTTAAGCCAGCAGCGTAGGGAATCAAACCAGAGGATCATCACCTGTTCTCTCTAGCCTTAAAATGCCAAACCTAAATTTATTAAATGGGTGAATGGAGAAGAAGCGAAGACCTGGGACAGGGGTTTGGGGCTGGCGTTCCCAGAGCCAGGTCTGTCCTTGCAGAGGGGTGCTGAGCAGCGGGTGGGTGCCGCTGCATGTCCCGACTCCTGGGCTGGGCTCTGAGCACCGCATGTTGCCCCAAACCCTGAACCAAAGCAGCTGCACTGGTTTGTGCTGCGGGAAGCCCTCCAGGCTGCCACCACCTCCCTTCTCATTTGTAATGGCCTTCTTATCAGCAGAGAGCAATGGCCAGATGCTGAAAATAAGGTTTTCCCTGTAGGTTCTAAGCCCCCCTCTGGTAGGTTGCTTCGATGGGGCTGGGAGGAGGACCAGGAGCTGCGGCGCTGCAAGACAGGGCATGCCAGCAGCCTGCCTGTTTGTTGGAAGCTATCAGGACTCTGGGTTCCCTGGAGCTGCCCATACATGCTAGAGCCGTGAGCCGATCTCGACTGTTTTCTCACAGGCAGCCCCTCGCCACGCTAGCCAGCTGGTAACTGATAGATAATTAGTATTTTTCTCAAGTCGGGTTTGTGGCAGATCGGTGCTCCCTCCCCTCTAAAATGCTGTCACGTGCACCAGAGCCAGAAGAAGCGTTAATAGGGTCTTTGGCCTCCCGCAGCCTGGCTGCAAAAGGACATGGGGGCTCGAGCCCCCAGCACAGTGCAGCTGCCTGGGCTCACACGGAGCCCCTGGCAGCGGGGGAAGATGGACAAACCTCAGAGCTAAGTGGACAGGGGGACCCCTAACTCAGTCGTGGGCACAGGGGGCCCCCTGCCCATGTCCAGGGCCTTGCTTGCTGCTTTGGGGAGCAAACAGCCTGCAATGGAAAGGCTGGAGAGGCTCAAAGCCAAGGTGAGGTGCTCCTGCTATGATGGACAGCTGTCCAGCAGTCACCTACAGCAAACTGGTCTGCATCCCAGCGCTTGGCCAGTGGGAGACTGCTGTGTTGTTCCAGTTGCTCTGTAGCTTTCAGAGCTGGAGAGTGGGCACTGGAGAAGCTGAAATGGTTTGTCTGATGCTAACTGAATGAGGAGGATGGAAATCCTTGGTGTGGCAGGAGGTAGGTTCTCCCTTGCTGGTCACTGTCTGAAGCTGTGTGGGGGAGAGGCAGTTGTAAAGAGGAGGGAAAAACCTTCAGGAGCATGTATAGAAAATGAGCCCCCTCTTCAAACTTTCTCTGGCACTTTACCATATTTTAGGGAGGTACCTGTCCAACAGCAATGGCCTGCAGATGAGTAGGGAGCACGCACAGCTCAGTACGCTCTGCCTCTGAGCCACAAACATCTTTGTTTTTACCCGAGTAGCTGGGCAGAAGAGTGTGGATATTTTGGCACGCCAGAAGTAGAAAAGCAACCTCAGCATCAGCCTGCTCCAAAGCCCATTGAAACCAGCCCACTGGAGGCTTTCCACCAGCTTTCGCAGGGCGTGGATGAGGCTCCAGGAGCTCCAGACACAATGGAATTAAGAAAAAAGGCAAAGGAATTCGGTGTGCGATGTTCCAACACGATCCCGCTATCAGCTCCACTATCTCGAACGTGTATGGTATGCACAGGTCAAGGGAACGACTTACTGGCAACTGCTGCTCCAGCAGGAAGGCAACACTCTCCTGCAGGAGAGGCTGGAGAGAGATGGGAGAGGATGCGCCAGGGAATGAGGCTGCTCCGATCAGCTGCTCTGCATTTGGGTCTGAAGCATGCAGAGGACGTGGGGACGGAGGGACCTGCTGAAGGAACAGAGACAATAAAGGCTGCAGGAGGAAACACACGTCCATGCTCTGGCTCAGCAGTGAGCTCGAGTGGTGGCTCCAGCAGAGCCCCAAGGCAGCCCGACGGCAGCATCCTGGTGGGTCAGCCAGCGGTGCTCCCCACCACAGGTGCCCCAGCCAAGTCCCTCGGGACTGGATGCAGGGCCTGCTGCCGCACCGCTGGAAGTGGGGATTTACCACCTGGGATTGCATCCCACACCACGAGAACCACAGCTTGGAAGCGTTCTGGGGAGCCCTGACCTCCAGCACTTTAAAGAGGAGGGGGATGGATGCTGGGTGTGCCCTGGGTGAACCACGTTCTCTCCCTGTGCCCACTCCAGGCAGTGGCTGTCACAAAGCAGGAGAAGCAGCTCCCTGCTGCTTGGCACAGCCTGCCAGGGATGCTGCGAGGGGCAGTGGTCTCCCCCCAGAGTCCAGGACTTGCTGCTGTGGCTTTTTGCATTTCGTTTCCAGCAGCAATTCCCAAGCCAAACCCAGTCTCTTCCTTCCTCCCCTCCCAGCTTGCTCCCCTTATCCAGTTTTGATAATGCAGAATGAAATAACTGTTTTGCTGGATTTTCAACTTCCTTTTTGGATGAGAGGGAACTCCAGCACCAGCTTGGTCAGGGGACCCAAGTATCCAGACATACAGGAGTCAGACTTACTAGAAGAGGTTAAAGCAACCCAGAGTGTGCCAGCGCTGGCTGGTTGAGCAGTGACTACGAGAGGCTGTCATCCTGGTTGGCAGTTATTTTAAGGATGTGCACACTAGGGAAGGAAGGGAGAGGACTCCTTTGGGGGTTAACCAAGGGATTTTAATTAGCAGTAATGGCATGATAATAAAGGTAGAAGAATGTAGGCTGTAGCGTGCACAGCCTGTCTGTGCTGGTTCTGCTGTGGGGACAGCCCCAGCCCTGGATGTCACCGGTGGTCCAGCGCTGGTGGCAGTGGGGCTGGGGGCATGGCATGCAGGGCTCTGCATGGGGCGCTCTGCCAGGCACCGTGAGAACCCCCGAGTCCTGGGCTCTGTCAGCCTGATGTGTCACCAGTGTGGTGCAGGGGCTGCAGGCATGGGGAGGCAGGTGTTGGGGCATCCCTGAGAGCCATCCCCAGGCAGTGTCTCTGCTGCCCAGCCTGCCCGTGGGGCTTGGGCACCAGCAGATGCTCTCCCCTCAGGCATCAGTGATGCACCAGACATATTTGAAACCAGCTCAGAGTAAATGAGCAACAAAGTAGCTTTTGGGGAGGAATTTGCAGCTCGATGAGAAGTTGTATAGGCCAGTGATTAAAAATATGGTTATTAAAAAATTAGAAAGAAAAAAACCCTAGCTCTGTGGTCGGTATGTCTTCCAGGATCTGTCGTAACAGATTCGTCCAAGCCGGTTAACGGTATTTGCGGTTTGCAAGATGCTACATGTCTGAGTAAGATGACAGACACGTTATTATCACCTCTCCTCTGCGATCTGTCTGAACCTGTCCCAGGATGCAGCTCCGCAGCTGCTTGCTGGGGAGTGCAAGGAAATTAGCAGCCGGAGGCAGCACTTTTCTTCTCTCTCTCTTGCCAGGCTAGTGGCTTTATTGGGATCCATTGACTGCAGTCCTGGACACGTCTTGAGTAGAGCTAATGAGGAGACTGGAATGTAGAAAAGGAGGAGGAGGCGGCTGGTAGGGAGGAGGGGGGGGGGAGGATTTGTGGAAAAAGTAATTGTTGAGCAAATCATTTCCTTCAAGAGGGAAAGGAGGACTTGGCTGCAGCCCTCCCAAAGCAGGCAAGTCTAGACGCTTCAGTGTCAACAGTTGAAGATAAATAAGATTTTATCAGCTTCGAATCTGTTGGGACACATCCTCCTAGCGGTTCTGCTGCCCAGGGAGGGCTAGGACACATGGACTTTGCCCATAGATCTTTCCATGCTGAAGATTCTGGTTCTTTTTTTGTATGAGGCTGTCAGCATCCATAGGGAAAAACACCTCTCCCTACTCTGGTTTCCTGTGCTGGAGCAGTAGCTAAGGGTCTGAGCAGCGTGGTGGCCTCTTCCAGAGTGGGTCCTGGGTACTTGCTCAGGGTGGGCAGCAGTGGATGCTGAGACCTAATTTAATGCTACTTCACAGCTGCAGCTGTATCGGTCACTGTGAATCATTGCGGGGCGTTAGCTCATTTGGATCTGGTGATGTGCAAAACATTTCCTTGGATGCAGTGGCAGCAGTACCAAGGTAACCTTGGTAAAGCCCTGCAGCAGCCAATTGCACCGCGGGGCTCTGTCACCCTGCTGTGCTTATTTCCCATTATGTTCGTCACTGGTGCAGCAGAGTCTCCATCTTGCCCAAGAAGTAGCTGTGTTTTGAACATGGAAGTGAAAGGAACCCCATCTCAAGACATATTGGGGTACCAAGTCCCTAGAGAAACAGAGGTTCATGCTGATATACCACTGGTATTTAAACAATCCAGCTTTTCCAGTTGTTCCTAGTGCCCTGGACTTGCTTTGCAGGACAGATCACAGTAGCAGGGAAGGGATGGCAATGGAGGTAACATTATACTTTCAGCCCAGCAGATGAGGGCAGACATTGAAATCAGCAGGACTACAGAAAAAACCCAGAGGAATATACCTTCTGCAAGTTTACATACGCTTCAGGTAGATCGCTCAGTGCTGTTACTGCTGTTTAAACCAAACCAGCACCCACGAGCCACACTAACATGCGAACCTGTTGTGCACCGCAAACATGCAATAACAGACACTCTGGCTTTTTCTGTGAACAGAGATGACCTTAGTAATAACGTAACTTTGGACATGAACAGTCCAAAGGGTAGAGCAGGGACTGAGAATAAAGGCAGGAGGTGCCCAGGGGTAGAACTTACCCAAGCTCTTCTGGAGGTGTGAAAGAAATCTTGGGGCTGAGCTCAGGCCGTGCTGATGCACCAGTGCTGGGAAGGCATTCAGGTGTCCCAAAATGTTGTTCCCGTGCCCGGGAGTGGCAGCGAGCTGGCAGCAGTGTGAGTGATGTGAGTGCTGGCTGTGACCCCGCTGCCACGTGTGGCTGGTTTCACGAGGTCAGCTTGTCCAAATGCTGCAGAACGGGAAGGGTATGAGTGACCAGCCTGAGGTTCAGCGCTAGGATAGCTGGCAGAACCATGGCCGTGGCAAAAGAAGTAGTACCAAGCAGCGAAGCGGCTGCACTAGCCGATGGGATTAAATACTGGCATTTCGATCTCCCGGGTTCCACTTTGCAACTGTCTCGTCTTGTGCTTGAGGAAAGCGCGGTGCCTTTGTGCTCCCTGCGAGCCGGGTGTGCACATTTCAGCTGCAGCTTGTAAAGCACCAGTAACTCAGATTACGTAGTGCAGCCCTGCGCAGAGATGCAGGTCTGATTGATTATTAGCAAATACAGATAACCACATAGGAGCAGAGGCGTGCTCTTCCCCTGAGCAAGACGTGCATTTTGCTGTCCCCTATAGAGAGGGTACAGCCAAGGGCCCTTCCTGGCTTCAAACATGGCTGGGGACATGGAGCCTCTGGGGATCCCCAAACCTTAATGCTCATTCACCCCATGGCCATCAACAGGCCAGGTCTGCGAGACCAGGCGCACTTTGCCTTAGCAGCAGCTGGAGGTACAGCTGTGAGGAGCCGGGAGTGCGGCCGCACAGGGCACAGCCCTGACTGTTCTTGCCCAGAGTTATCAGCATGGAGTTCCTTAAAAGAATAGTTTGTTATTGTGGAAGGATCTTTGAAGGCAATCCTGGAGCTGTTAAGACATGATAAGGTTATCAGTGGAGGCATGCCTGTGTTGAGCGGCAGCCTTTCTCCCTGCGGGGCAATTGCTCTGCTATTTAACAGAGATTTATCCATGTCATAACATGGTATAATGAGAGAATTTGTTACCAAAGAACTTGCCATAATGCACCTCTACTCTTCCAGAGCAGTTATATTTCCCAGGCATGTTGAGGACTGCCCGGGAATGTCTACATGAAAGGATCCTTTGACAGGAGTTGTCAGTATTTTAACACCTGGCAAGGAAGAGCCCCCCTCCAACTAACCCTTGTTTTGCCATGTTGTCTCCTAAAATGAGGGCGTGAAACCCCCATTGCACTGTGGGCGAGTAGGTTACGTGGGCCACGGCCGCACGAGTCTCCCCTCCCAGCCGGGCAGGAGGGAGCGACTGGGCGCTGAGCAGAGCCTGCGCTTCCAGCCTAGGCACAATCGCTGCCGGGATCGCGCCCAGGAAGCTAACCTGGCTGTAAAGCCAAGGCGTGGGCAGTGTCATCAGGTATCGCTGCAAAATTTGGGGATTTCCATGAAAGGTGGTGTTTCCGCATGTCCTCTCTCTCTGAGAAAGTCCACATGCCTCCAATACTGAGGATTAATTCTTGCTGCCAGATTCAGCTTCATATTACACCTCCCAATCTCACCCTCTAATGACCACAGCATTCTCCCACTCTCTCTAGCCCGGAGCAGGCTCTGACCCCAGCATACACCCCCCATGAGCCGCTGGCGTGCCTCTCTGGGAGCTGGTACCTGCTGCCAGCTGGCCGTCAGTCCAACACATCCCCACCATGCCCAAGCTGCTGCAGTTTGCCTTGGTAGAAGCCTCTCCCCTTTATATCTTCCCTGACCTTCCCTAGAAATACCACCTGGAAAGGGCTTATCATCTTGTTTGCCTCTTCAGCAGTTTCTCATTTGCCTCTGCAGCACTTGCCAGGCTGATGGGAGCCCATCCAGTCCCAGCAGGCTCGGTGGGAGCCTCTGTGGGCAGGGAAGGCTCGCTCAGCCCACGGGTGGATCCACTCCTACGGAAAGGGCAGCAGGATCAGGAAGCACAGATCCCTTCTGCAAACCCACCTGATGCATGTGTGCACCAGACTAGGCTGGCAGCAGTGGGAAGACAAGGGCTGAGCCACCCGTGTCAGGTCCCTAATGCCCTCCCAGTCCCATGCCAGCTGCCAAGCCCTGCCATCCCCCGGCTTCAGGCAGCCCCGCCACCCAGAGAGCGGAGCAGATGGCTCACGGTGGGGCAGAGGGAGCCTCACTGGCCTCTGCACACCTGTATTCGGATGGCTGAGGACAAGCTTTAACATCCTCACAAATACTCTGCACGGTGGTATTTTCTTGGCATCGGGCATTATGTTGTGGGGATGAGATAAAATACTTTGAGCAGGAACATGCCCTGCCATGCAGGGACTGGCTTCTCTCTGTGCGGCAGGGGTGGGCTCTTGTATAGCAAACACATTCTTTGTGAGATGGAAAACAGCGTGGCACTGGTGAGGTGGAAGGGAATTGCACATCCCCACACCTGGGAGCCGAGACACGCGTTTACTGGAAGGTGAAGGACGGGCCCTGCCTCCCCCACCCCTCCGCTCGAAGCGTGCAGCCTGCTCCTGCCTGCTGCATGCTGCCAGCCCCTGCCCACTGCACGCTGCCAGCCCCTGCCTTGCTGCAGCCCATCACCTGTGGGTGCGGTGGTCCTGGACCAGCGCTGGGTCCCTGTCCCGAGGGTGCTGTTGCCGAGGGGCTCTGCCGTGCTCCAGGGCCGGCTCCCAGGCACGCTGCTGTCTTCAGGCTGCCATTCCCATTTTCAGTGGCCACCAGGAGCTTCCCCTGTACTGAGCAGGTCCACAGCCCTTGCAAGGGAACCTTACCCCTCACTCCAAACCGAGCAAATCCCTTGTGCCTTTACGAGGAGTGTTTAAGTGGTCATGAACTGTTTTCTATTGATGCCTGCAGAGCATCCTCCTCCAGCAGCCAGCCTGGGGAGCGGGTCCCGCCGTGTCTCCTCTGGGAGCCACTGCTGCTGCAGCAAGCAGCTGCAAAGCATCGACTCATGGTCAGAACAAACCCTGTCTGTGTCATTCGTGCTACTCAGAATTAAACTCTGAGGTTTTGCATAATTAGCTGTGATTCCATTAACGACGTTAAACACAATTTCCTTAGGCTGTGGTGCGTCAGCACCCTCAGTGCTCTCAGCTCAGCCAGGAGCTGTGCACAATAGGAGACTCAGGGTTACGTTTCCAAAATGGGCTGAGTGATGTATGCATGAGGGTTTCCACTGATTTTCAGCAAGATTTCCTCTAAGGCACAGCATAGTGGATGCTCCTGCTTTGCCGGAGCAATTAGGCTAGCTGGGAACCCCTTCCTACAGCGCCCAGCCCTTCGCCCTGTAGGTGGGTGGTATCTGGCTTACGTGGGAAGCGGATACGATGTGGTGCGGGTGAATTTGGTCACATTTAAATATTTCCACGGGAAAAACAAATATCGAGCCTAGAGAATAAACAGTTACCACAAAGACAGGCTGAATGTCCTTTGGTCACCGTCCCCTACAAAGCACTGGGAGTAAGCACCAGCAGTTTGCAACGTGGAGCAGCCACGGAGGCCAGGTGCCACAGGGGTGATTGCTGGTACCTGGAGCAGCTTTGCACTGGCACAGTCCCTCCAGCGTGGCTGCAACGCAATAGGTGGTAATTGGTTTTATAACAAGTCATTATTTTAATTTGCTGCTTTACTGCCGTGCTCGCATTTTGCTTGGAGTGGTGAGAAAGCAGCAGGCGGGTGGATGTGAGGAGCCGAGGGAACAGAAACGCCTGTCTGGGTGCAGTGGGAGCGGGGGCATCAGCCTGAGCCCAGCACGAGCCCCCGTGCCAGGAAGGGGAGGGAGCCCTGCACTTGCACCGCAGCAGCAGAGGAAGCCGAGGGCAGGCAGGGGAGCAGTCGCTGCCCCATCAGGCCCAGTGACATTCACCCGTCTCTTCTTTTCCAGTACTCCCCTCTGCTGAAGAAACTCTACTGTCAGATTGCAAAAACATGTCCCATCCAGATCAAGGTGTCCACCCCCCCACCGCCGGGCACCATCATCCGGGCCATGCCCGTCTACAAGAAAGCAGAGCACGTCACCGAGGTGGTGAAACGCTGCCCCAACCACGAGCTTGGCCGTGACTTCAATGACGGTGAGTGCTGCTCTCCCTGCTCTGCCGGGGACCACCCTGTCGTCGCGGGGGGCCATGTGTCCCGCCCTGCGCTGCAGCCCTCGCGTGCACAGGACCAGCATCCTGGGCAGCCACGTCCTCTAACGCAGAGGTTTGCCTTGCAGGCCAGTCAGCCCCAGCCAGCCACCTCATCCGGGTGGAAGGCAACAACCTCTCCCAGTACGTGGATGACCCCGTGACAGGAAGGCAGAGCGTGATGGTGCCCTACGAGCCCCCGCAGGTACCCTGCTGCCCTGGGGTGGGGGGGCAGGATCAGCCCCTGCCTCTAGCTGGGCTTCTGCCGGTGCTGAGGGTGAACCCATGGGTGACAGGGCAGCTTGGTAGGACACAAAGGGCAGGAGCGTCCTGCTTGCCCTGGCACATCTAAGGCCACCTGCTGCTTGCTTCCTGCACTGGTGGCAGCTGCATTTGAGCATCTGCAGCTCCCAGCCTTGTGATGCATCCCAGAGCATCCTATTCCAGGGGAGCAGGTTGCAAAGGGAGACCCCTCACCGTCCTTGTATGGTCCCCTTTTCCCAGCTGGGACCATCCCCACACCACCCTTCTCTGGTGCTCCCCTGCTCGTCCTGCCAAGGCGCCAGCCCTGCGCTGGGGGCTGGGAGGGCCCAGCCTGCCTCCCCCCATCACTCCCTGCTCAGCGCCGGCTCTCCCCTCCTGGGCAGGTGGGAACCGAGTTCACCACCATCCTGTACAACTTCATGTGCAACAGCAGCTGCGTGGGAGGAATGAACAGGAGGCCCATCCTCATCATCATCACCCTGGAGACGAGAGAGTGAGTGGCTGTCGGGGCATCTCTCCCTGCTGTGGGAGGGCTGAGGGCCCTCGGGAAGGAAGCCCCCCCTGCAGAGAGCACCCCCAGGGGAAGGGGATGTGGCAGCCCCCCGCAGCCTCAGCCTGGCACAGGGGAAAGGCTCTTCCCTGCTGGCTAGGAAAGGGCTGGCCTGGAGGGACTGGGGACCCAGCCCAGCACCAGCTGCAAGCTGGAGCCTTCCTCTGCCTCAGGAGCTCCTCTTCCCCCAGGAGATTGCTGCCAAGGGGCTCCCTGCACTCAGCACCTTGGGGGCTTGATTGCTTCCCAAGCAATCCGTTCATATGGAGCGATGAGAAGATGCTTGACTGGTTTGGTTTCTGAGCTGGACCAAAACATGGACTGAGCTGCGACACACTTCCCAAGCAGAAATAGGGTCACTGAATTCTCTCTCCTCCCAGCGGCCAAGTCCTAGGAAGGAGATCATTTGAGGGACGGATCTGTGCCTGTCCCGGGAGAGACCGGAAAGCTGATGAAGACCATTACCGAGAGCAACAAGCCCTGAACGAGAGTGCAGCTAAAAACGGCAATGCCAACAAACGCAGTAAGTCTCCTTGCCAGGAGAGGGAGGGGGCTCAGGGCACTGCTCTGCTGCAGCCCCAGGCTCCTGGCCTGCACCTGCACCCCCTTGCCACTCAAAGCCACGCAGAGGCTTCTGCCTCAGCTCCGTTCCCATTGCACCCAAAATCACCGTGCTCCAGAAGTTTCGGGTCCAATCCCCATCCAGGCACCATGCTTTGACCTTTCTCAACCAAATCTAAAGTCTTATAAAGAGGACCCACTCCCTTTTCCCTCCAGAGTGCAAAGCTGTTTGTGCAGGGCTTTCATGTCCACGTAAATTTGCTCTTCATTATTACTAATAAAGGGACATCATCGATGCCAGAACCCAGGTGAACAGCCAGCACGCTGCATGGCTTGAGCTTAAATCCTGCAGGGAGCCAAGGTGCTCCCGGCCCGGCTGCGAGGACAGCATGCTAACGTTCTTCCTCTCTCCTTCCCAGCCTTTAAGCAGAGCCCCCAGGGCATCCCAGCGCTGGGTGCCAGCGTTAAGAAACGGAGGCACGGGGAGGAGGAGATGTATTATGTGCCTGTAAGTGTTGGTGAGCTGCGCTGGTGGGGAGCTGGGCTGGGAAAGGCGGTGGCATTGTCCCCTCCGCGATACACCCCTTGGGGATGTGATGTTGAGCAGGATGGGGTTGCATGGTCTCCTGCAGGGCGGCAGGTGTGTGTAAGAGCAGAGACATTGAGAACAGAGGCGAAAGCATCTGTGGGTGCACACATCTGAGGGAGTTCTGGACCCCCAGGTAGTCCCTGGCCCCAGTGAAGCCGCACCTTCGGCTGGGTGGAAAAAAGGGGCCACGAGGAAGGTGGCTAGGTGGGATGGGAACAAAGCAAAGCCCTGGACTTGTTCCCTCCTCCAGGTGCGAGGCCGGGAGAACTTTGAGATCCTGATGAAGATAAAGGAGAGCCTGGAGCTGGTGGAGCTGGTCCCGCAGCAGCTGGTTGACTCCTACCGACAGCAGCAGCAGCAGCTCCTGCAGAGGCAGTACGTATCACCACAGCCCCCCGAGCCTACAGCCCGGAGAGGCTGGGCAGCCACCCCGGCTACAGGAGCCCTCAGGCAGCCCCAGTCTGGGGCTGGTTCACCGGCTCACAGCACGGCTGCCCAGTGCCAGGTGCTTAGCGAGGGCTGGTGACCGCTATAGGGCCGGTATCGGTGCGGAGTGGCTTTTCTGTGCCACAGTCCACGTCGGCACAGCTGCCTGAAGCCTCAGCGGGGAAGTCTGATCAGCCAGAGGGGAGGTGGGCTGGGGCAGGGTGCCTCCATCCCCCCCTCTGCTGCAGGCTGACCGGCCGCTTGGTTTCCCCCGAGCAGGAGTCAGCTGCAGACGCCTTCCTCCTACGGTCCTGTCCTGTCACCCATGAACAAGGTTCACAGCGGAGGAATCAACAAGCTGCCCTCTGTCAACCAGCTGGTAGGGCAGCCGGCACAGCACAGCTCGGGCTCTGCGCCCAGCCTGGCGCCCATGGGTAAGGGTCCGCACCTCACCGGGCTCGGCAGACCGCAGGGTCCCTGCCAAGGGAGCGGGTGGTTGTCACAACTGGGATGATGTCTAATGGATCTATTTGTTGCATTGACATGGCTGCTGCCCAGGACCCGGCATGCTGAACAGTCACCCCATGCAACCCAACGGAGAAATGAATGGGGGCCACTCGTCCCAGTCCATGGTCTCCGGATCACACTGCACCCCCCCTCCGCCCTACAACCCCGATCCCAGCCTCGTCAGGTAGGGAAGGCATCCGACGCCCTGTCTGTCTTGTCCTCTGATGTTTCTTGCTGTTGTCCCTCACTCTAACCTTCAGATCTGTCTAGCAACTGGTCAACTGGCCACTGGTCCCAACTGAGAAATCACTGCTCACGCAATCACGTAGACCATTCTTCTCATCTCAGAAACCAAAGCCCAGCTACCTACCAGTTAGAAACCTCTATCGCCCTCACATACCTCTATCTGGGTAATCCGTCCCTGCTTAATTAAAAATTAAATGCATCTGAACAAGAGTCTTTTCCTGCATGTCCAACCAGCACGTAGCTTTGTGAGCTTCCCCCTTCCCCTTCCTCACCCGCAATGCCTGGAAATCAGTCCGCGTGGCTTATTTCCATCAGGAAGGCATTAACAGGTATGCAGCCACTTTTTAACATGTCAGTCTTTAAAAAGACCACAGACATTTCAGCAGACACCCTACCGAAGTCAGGGAGGCTGTACGTGCAGTTGAACTAGAGGCGCGTAGCCACAGCCCGGCACGATGTACAAAATACCCCCGGCAGCCCCAGCCTGCGCTGCGGAGCTCGGCCTCGCTGCCCAGACCGGGCATGGCCCCGGCTCCTCCCCGGGAGCTCCAGCTCCCTCAGGTTATTCCGTGTAAGTCACCGAGCTGAAACTTCTGACAATCAGGAGAAAAATAGTAATAATAAAAAAAGTAGTTCTAGGAATGAACGTCATCTTGCTTCACTTTGACACGAGTGGCAACCGAGGGCACAGTAGGGATGTATGACACAGACAGAAAGCCTGCCCGAGCGGTTGGAGCATCCCAGAGCTCCGTCCCTTGCGCCTGCTGCAGTCCTTCTGCGCCGCAGGGCTGCGGGAGCTGCCAAGGCCGTTGGCAGCAGGAGCTCGCCGCAGCCCCTGCCTCTTCAGCGACCTGGAGCACGGTTTGCACTACAGTGATGGTTGCGAGCACAGCTGTTATTCGTGAGAAGTTAATGCCACTTTATTTTCCAAATTTTTTCTGCAGTTTTTTAACAGGATTGGGGTGTCCAAACTGCATCGACTATTTCACCTCACAAGGGTTACAGAATATTTACCACCTGCAGAACCTATCCATAGAGGTAAATGCTTTGGGAAGATCTGTTTTACCACTTGTTTCTGTCAGCTGTTGATCTGAAAAGCATGGACAAAACTGTTTTAAAGGAAAGGGAAAACTGTGCACCAACCCCTCACACAGAATATACGCTCCCCAGGATTCGTCCCTTCCCTTTATGCATCCTTTCCAGTCCTTCGGATTTAGCGGTAGTTTAGCCATCAGTAGCAGCCATGATGGTCTCCATGGGTTCTTCCAGACTGTCAGAAACAAAAGAGCTAAAAGATCCCCAGCCCAGCCCTCAGGCAGATTTTCCACCTACCCCAGAAAAGCCGGCTGAGGTGCTCAGCAAAGTAACCCAAAGCCCACTGAGCTGGCACGAGCACCTCCACTGCAGTTCGGTGAGTTTTAAATCTGATCTTATGTCTGCCTTATTAGTCTTTAAGACAAAAGGAGCTAAAGTAAGGGAGTCAAGCCTGGGATGTTTGTATTAAGGGACCCCTGGAATGAAATAGCACAGGTCTGGCAAAAGCTGGCATGAACAGCAGTAGAGGGGGTGCTAGAAGTACCTGCGCTTGCACACCGCGCCAGCCCTCTGCTGCTGCCGTCCTCGGTTAAAGCACAGTCTCTGCAAAATGCGGTTGCGGGTGGCACCAAAGCAGGAACTTCCCCAGCCCATCAGGGTAATGAAAAAAAATGGGGGAAAAAAAAAAATATTCTTAAACTCTCTGAACCATAGCACGCCCTGTAAATCCCAGTGTTTTGGCTGAGACAAAGCTCCTGCCCCGATCCCATTTGGCCCCCAGGCAGTTGGTAGAGATGTCACCTGCCTGGCAGTGACAATAAAATGCGCGGCCGTGCGTTGGTGATGCAGCTGTTGGAGACACGATGATTTTTCATTGGTAGCTGGGGCCAGTTGCGTAACCTTAGCCTGGTTTTGGACCATTTTCTGAACTAACTCCGTGACCGTCTGTAAGCTGTCAAAGGGAAGGTTTGGTACGGCCAAAACTTGTACCAGACCGCTGAGCTGTGTGTCCAAGTCGGCATTTGTAATTACTAATTGCATACTCACTGTCTTCTCTAGTTAACACTCACGTGAGTCTCTGTGTTTGGCATTAACATGGATCTCTGGCAGCTCTCCGCTACGACGGTGTTTGTCCTGGTGCAGGGCCCCCAGTCCTGAGGTTATCGACCTCATTTGGCTTGATGAGTGTGGCCCATAGCATCGTAACAGCCCGCTGTCGCCCGCCTGGGTGCGTTCGGGCATGGCGCTGGCCCCCGTGGGCAGAGGCTGCTCCAGCTTCCCGGTCCAGGACCGGAGAGGCCAGCCCGGCCGATGGCTCCTTGCCCAGGTGAACGGACATGAGGACGCTTCACATGCTGCTCTGCAACCTGCGTCCGAAAGGGATGGGTCCCCTCCCTTCGCATTTCCACATCAGTTTGATGTGAACCCATGCCCTCCAAAAAAGAAAGCAAATTTCTAATGAGCAAAGCTGCGTTTGAGTAACTGGGCAACTGGCCACCGGTTACAAATGAGAAATGGCCTGTGGGGGATGCGCCCGTGGCCTTGGTGCTGTGACCCAGAGGAGGTCCAGCCCCGCCACCGGTGGGTGCTCAGGGATTGTGCCCATGTGCTCCCCCCCAGGTTCGGGGGTCCAGGGCTCGCTGCCACAGGCAGCCGCATCTCTGCCAGCTGCTGGCTGTGCCTCAGCGGTGCTGTTCTTCCAGGATCTCGGAGCACTGAAGATCCCGGAGCAGTACAGGATGATCATCTGGCGAGGTCTGCAGGAGCTCAAGCAGAGCCACGACTACGGGGCCCAGCAGCTCATCCGCTCCAGCAGCAACGCCTCCACCATCTCCATCGGCAGCTCGGGCGAGCTGCAGCGGCAGCGTGTGATGGAGGCCGTGCACTTCCGCGTGCGCCACACCATCACCATCCCCAACCGCGGCGGGGCCGACGAGTGGGCGGACTTTGGGTTTGACCTCCCAGACTGCAAATCTCGCAAACAGTCCATAAAGGAAGAATTCACGGAGGGAGAGATCAACTGAGGGTCTCCAGAAGGCAGCAGCAAAAGACCGGAGGGGGGAAATGAAACCCCCTATGAAAAATGTTTTCAGCCTTGGGCATCTGGAAAAGTGTAATTTTGTTGTCTGGAGGGGAACTGCAAGCCCTGTGTGAAAGCACGGCCCTGAGCCGCACGGGGAGTGTCTGCCCCGGAGAGGAAACCGTGGTGGCTTCGGCGGAGGGGAAGAGGAGGGTGGCGGAGCCAGCTCAGCCACGGGCGTGCGGGTTGTCTGCCCGCTGCAGGCACCCGCTGGTGCTTTACACTGTTCTGTGTTTTACTGGAGGATCCCCGCATCCGACAGACGTGGTGTAAAGACGGTACATTTTTCTCTTTGCAAGACCAGCCTTCGGTACGGCTTACCTACCCCCGTCCCGTATCCCCCGTCGTGTCCAGAACCGACACCATCGTGATGGTCTTCACCATCGTGACGAGGACTCGGCCCTTCCCTGCTCCATTTTCTGTACAGAAACCTGCCAGTGGCTGCTGCGAAGCCACACGACCTGCTCCCTGCCCGACTGCCACCACCCACCCCTGCCCTTCAGGTCTCTGTGCAGCCGCAAAGAACCGCAAAGTTCCCGATGTGGTCACGTACTTAAATATTTGTGTATATAAACAGAAGCAAATGTACATACGGTATGCTCATTGTGCTGTAAGGAGAAAAAAAAGATTTATTTTCATGTACGCTATAAAAATTGATACTTACTCCTGAGACACTATAGTGCCAAGTAAATTAATTTCATGTTCTAGCATGTAAAGAAGAAGAAAATCGTGTCTCCAGCCTTATCTACTCAAAATTCGTATTTTTTCCTCCTCTGAGTATCTTTCACACAACTGCAAAGGAGGGGGCAAGCCAGGGAATTCTGCTGGGAAGTCTGAGGTTGGCTGACCCCTCCCTGCTCCAGTGGGGAGCGTGGCACACGGCTGAGCCCCAGCGAGCAGGAATGCAGGAGGGGACATTTGATCCGACTTTGGAGCAAGGAGACAGACTAGGTGACCACATGAGGTCCTGCCAGTTTCGTTTTCTGTCGCTGGTCATTGTTTCCAGGCGTAATTTGTCTGTTGATTCAGGCTGGAAAAAACCCTGAGCAGAAAGCAAGGCCACCGGTGGGTGCGTTCCCTCCCTCGCCAGCGCCTGCACGTGTTGAAAGGCGACGTCCCACAGCCATCTCAGCAAGGCGCAGAAAGTCACCGGGGCTGCCACTGCGCGGAAGGAGGGGGGGCGGGAGGGCAGGGAGCTGCTTCTCAGCCCTCAACCTCAGGTCGCTCAAGATTTTGGGCAGCTGGAGGGAATCAATGCAGAAACGACGCTGCCTGGCACATTCCCACTGCTGCGTCTCCTCCCCGCTTTGCCTCTCTGCCGGAGGCAGACCGCCCACCGTGTCCCAGCTCCCCCAGGCCGGGGAAGGAGCCAGGGGGCCCTTCACAAAGCCTCCAACCAGCAAAGCAAAAGAAGAGGAGCCGAGTCCCACCTACCACCTCCAGGGCCGTCTCCTTGCAGGCTTGCAAGGAGGATCCCGGGGAAAACAAGCATGAGCTCCGACACTGTACCAGCACCCCCAGGGCCCAGGTCCTCCCTCTGCCACCTCTGTCCCAGTGTCCCACAGCGGCTCTGAGACTTGGGCATGCAGGAGGTGGCCTCCTCTCCCTCCCACCCTCGGCAAGGGGCTCAGCTCCGCTCCCCCAGCCGGATTGAGCCGCAGGTGCCAGGGCAGCATCCCGGAGGCCGTTACGCCCCTCTCCACTGCAGCAATTAGGAACCTGACTCCTTTGGTGTTGCCGAAATGTGAACCTAAGTCCTAAGATAATGACTAATTAAAGCACTTTAATGCTTTAAAGGTTTTGAAACAATCATTCGTGTTTTTCAATGTTAACTAAGGCTTCTTCTGCCAGTATTAACTAATACACTCCCACCATGGTATGAATGGTATTTTTTGTAATGTTATCTTTGGAAAATGTGTTATTTTTATAGCTGTGGGGTTTTTTTGTTTTGGTTTTTTTTTTTTTGTAACACAATAAAAACATGTGGGAATGACAACATCTGGCAACTAAAGTCTTGCTTACACCGTACGGCAAGTGCCCTCCTGTACCAGCTTAAGCCCTAAAGCGTAAGGCCTCGAAGGGCCACAAGTTGCTTTGCTTCACCAAGCAACTGCAAAGATACACAGAGACGCAGCCCTGTGCAGGAGCAGCTGCCAAAAGTGTCTTTAAGAGGCCTTCTGCTCCTTGCGGACACGGGGGCAACTGGCCTGCGGCAGCAGAGAGCTTCCTCCAACACCACGGTCCCTGTTTTGGGGGACCCCTGTTCTGGGGGAGCAGGGAAGCGCAGCTTGTTCCCTGGGCACAAGCAGCCTTACCCCACCGCAGGCTCTCGGTGCTGCTCCCTGTTCCCAAGGCTCCGCTGAAGGAAGCGTACGTCACGCAGAAGTGACACCCACGCAGAGCCAGCCTCGACACCCCAGCACAGCGGAAAGAAACCTGCCTGCGATAAAACAAGTTGCCACAGTGACTACAGAAAGGCAAATGCCGACTTCTTTATATGTAAAACTTCTCTTTTTTCAATAAATGACTAGAAAATAGAGAATGAAATCAATAGCAGCCTTTATCATTAAGACATAGCTTTTCTGAGTTTGAAAAATTACACCATTAAAACCAATTTCCACCAGAGAATTGTCTTTAGTTATAAACATCACCACTATTTCTAGTTTTAGTAATACATATTCCATATGTAGGAAGTGGAAATTGATTGAATGAAAGAATCTTGCAAGAAGTGTCATTTCCAAACTAATACTTAAGGCAAGAACTTTATTTTAATACAACACAAAAAGCTTTCAAAAGATCTTGGAAACTGACGCGTGAGAAAGAGACTACAAACAGTCAAACCCACACATCAGCAGTAAACTTAATGCAAGAATAAAAATGAACAAAGAACCTGGCTGAAAAGCAAGACCTGCCTGTTGCTGAAGGCACTATCTTGTCCTGTGACATGTATTCCAAATCTGCTGGACTGTAAAAAACCATACCTTTAAAATATGCCATCAGATGCCCTTCCTACACTCAAAGGACATGATTATTAGTTCAGTTGCTACAAAAATGTAACCGTACAACTCCTGCATTTAAGCAAGGCAAAGAGCTGCCTGCAGATCGCTCCCATGCTGCTGCAGCGAGTGATCCAGACAACGCTAAGCCTTGAATAACCCGCCCGGCGGCCGCACGTCTTGGTCGCAGACGTTGTACAGGGCCCCCGTACATACTCACAGATTACGCTCTGACACAAGCCTTTCACAGCGCAGTGTTTGCTACCGAAATGCCCAAGTGTGTTGCTCCCCCAGAGCAGCCTTGTTTAAGGCCTCACTACGAAGACTCTCATCTAACATCAGGGCAGCCACAGGTCTCCCTCCCTGCTTTATTACTTCCTTCCCCCTCCCCAGAAAATTAGATCACAACTTATTTTCAAAATGTTTTAGAAAACCCAGTAAAAACAACCGAAAAAGCAATATATACAAGGCCCAGAGGCAAGTTCAGCACAGAAGTCACATTCCTGTATATACTGGAAGGAGAAGAGCACGGACCAGACTGATCCTCCCATATTTTTTTGGAGCATTATGTCATCTTGCTTGCAAAGCTGCCAGGGAAGCCACCCACTTGCACCGTTCCCATCATGGCTGGTGGTGGCCTACACCACCTTACCACAGCCTGAGGAGCAGCCGTCTTCTCCCAGGAAAAGAGAATTTCACGACCAGCAGAACTCTCCAGGAGGAAAAGCTGCCTGGATGAAACTACCCAGAATTTCTCGAGGGCTCTGGCTGATGCACAACAAAAGACACACAAGCCTCAGCACCGAGCACTTCTGGTTCAAAAATTCTTCCGTCTTCTGGGACTCCCAGCGGAAAGGTTAAAACCGCAGGTCTTATTTTAAGGTTACAGTAGAGACATCCATTGCTAGGTGGAAAGACCTCCCTGTAGCACAGCTTAACGGTTATCCTTCACCTCAGAAAACAGCGCTGTGTGTCACACTATCTCAGTCTTGATCACGCATGAATCTATTGCTTTGTTGCGCAAGTCAACAGCAGATCCGTTTCTCCAGGACTGTTCAGCAGCTGCAGCGACCTGAATCGTCCACAGAAACTGCTCTTTGGTGATCGCTGGGGGCTCCTTGCCTGCAGGGACAGGGACGAAGCGCTGGCTGAAACCCGCATTATCGCCTGCTCTGCCTCGCAGCACATCACCCACCATGGCATCGCTCTTCAGCTCCCAGAGCTGGGGCCTCTGATTTTAAAAATAAAGTTTCTGCCCCCTCCCCTTACTGCCCTGTGACCAAAACACCGCGTTTCCCTCCATGCAGCCAGCAGAACAGAAATACTTTGATTCCTCCTGGGTAGCCAGCACGCTAGGTGAGGGTCTCTTGCTGTTACAAAGGGCTGCTGTCTTCACAAATGGCAGCAAGGTCCAATGTAATTTTCCCTCCCAATTTTAATTTCTTCTCAGAACACAGTTTCAGATCAACACTCCATCCCTCACCCGTCTCACTGACTTGGAAGTAAGAAGAGCAGCAGCCCCCCCAAGGAAATAGTCATTAATTTTCATTTACTGAAACGAGATCAGCTGTTCGCATTTTCACCGAACTAGCCACTCCTTCGGAGGGTGACCGCTCCACGCATGTTTTTTCCCAGCCACGTGCGCTGTTGTGCTCAATACGCATCTGCTGAGAACATCAGGGTTTGTTCAGGGCAGCAGACCAGCCCGTGAAACCCCATGTTTGCTCACAGGGAGCTCCCTCAACCACCTGCACAACGCTGGCTTTCACTTAACCAGGATGAATCTCTCATTCCCAGTTTTCACACCGACTCGTTTCTTTGGGGGATTCCAGCCACGCAAACACCAAACTGCAATTGCTATTGGAACAGCTTCCAAGGGAAGTTTTCCCTGAAAGCGAACCCAGAGCAACACTGGTCGTTAACGCAAGCTTCCTCCTACCTTTCAGGGTTCTCAGAAAGTGTCGGAAGAGCTCCCTGTGCGCATCCCTGTAGCGATCAGCTTGGGTCTGTGAATAAATGGACACGGAAGTGCCATGCTCCGTAATCCCCAGGGGATTCTGATTATCTACTCGTAGCGTCCCTCGAGAACCGTGAACCTGCAGGGAAGGCAGCAAACAGGAGAGAAAGCAACGTTTTTAATTTATTGTGCTTTCCATCTTAACACCTGGCTAGTCTAGAAAAGCCCTGGTTCATACAACCAAGAAAAAAGTAGCTTCTAAAATTAGGAGTTACACCGACATACCCCCTTGTATGGCTCAAACGCGACAGAAAACACCAGGTATGCGTTGTGGTACAGTGGCTTCTGCTTATGCGATACCTTCACTTTTCTTTTTTTATTTTTTTTTCCACCTGAGCAGAGCTCCTTTCTTAAGTATTTAACAGATATTACTCCCCAAATCCAGCCCATGCATCTGTTATAATTCATGACTTCAGAGGCAAATTGCCTGTAAATTCCTGAATTTATGCTTTTCTTCCCCTTTAATATCCTTAACCCCTGGCTTGCTATACACCTGAGAACACCTTGGAAAGGCAACAAATGAACTGTGCGACAACATTTCAGCCTCGGGAGAGCTGACACCAGTTCCTGCTCCGGTATGATTGCATGCAGCTCATAACCCCAACAGAATACGCGTGAAAAATCGGGGTAATAGAAGAGAGAGCAGACTGTAGGTTACACAAACACAAGCAATCCCCTGCTGTTGTGGTACAGAGGTGTTTTGTGAAACGTGCTTGCAGGTGCAGGCACAACATGCAGCGCCCCACATGAATGCATACAGGGGAAAACTTGTGCTGGCCTGCAATGTCGCGACAGACTTAAAAGTAAGAACGCACCTCTAGTCTGTGATCACAGCTTCTGGTGCAGTGCTGACTGATGTCCAAAGTAACAATTGCTCCGCTAGGAAACTTCATGCTGACTGCTACAGTGTCTGCATCCTTCAAGCAGGCCATATCTGAATGACAAAAAACAGGCACTTGTTCACACCAGGAACAGCAAACCAGCGAGTCCTACGACTACAAAGTGTTCTTCTCCCGTTAAGAGGCGACACCGGCTCTACAATACCTTCAGGCAGGAAGCAACGGTGACAGCAAAGCGCTTTCCGCAACATACAACAGCTGGTTTACCTTTATTGGCACTTCTGATGGAGGGCAACAAGCTCTGCAGAAAGACACAGCCCCTGGGCCTGCACTCCACCTTCCCAGCCCGTGGCTCTCCCTACAGAAGGCTTTTGCTCCTTCTTCCAAACACATTTGCCTCCACAGCTTATTACAACCGGGATCAGGCAACTTTCAGCACGTAGCTAGAAAGAGCCAGATGGTACAAAATCCTCCCCAGGGCATTTTGTTTGTTGCATTTCAATGCTTCACCATACATTATAACATAGCAGGCTACACCTTCTAAAACAGCCAGTCAAGGTTGGCGGCAGCTACAATTACCTTAATTAAAACTTTGCATTTCCATTTTAAAAATGGCAGGTTCCAATTTTATGGTTAGTTTAAATCAGGCTGGTAACCCAGAGCGTGCCCAGCAGCTTGACGTAACGCAGAGTAAATTCACATCTTTAACTGTGCCGAGACCAACAGGAAAGTGCCAAAGAAATCAGAGAAAGCACAGAACGGAAAGAGACTGCACTGCCATTCTTGTAAGCACAAAGCTTTGCTCAGTGTCTCCTGCACTCTGGTTTTCCACTGGCAAACTTGATACCCTTCAATTGCTGTAATACGGGGTAGAGTTCAACACCTCTACAGCGACCGCTTCGCATCAGCAGGGAGTCAAGACAAGTCAGAAATCATCCCTGAACACCCTGTCTACAGCGACTTCTCGAAACACTTGCCTTATGTTTCGCTAGACTGTTTTTTCAACTGTTCTGTGATGGAACAATTCTGTCAGAGCTACTGTGCTCTTATACACGCTTTCCTTCCAATTTCAGTACTGATGTCCAGAGATAGACAATAACCCATCAACAGATTTATTCTTACCTGCGCAGAACGCATGCCCCAGTGAAAATATTGTATCCAGCGCGCTCTCTCCCAACAACAAACTGATAATATCTATATCGTGTACAGCAGCATTGTAAAAAATTCCACCTGGAAGAAGCAAAATAGGACAGTAGGGTCTCCGCATTTAAAACCCGCAGCCAACGTCGATTACTGAACTGCACTGAGATCGATATAAAAAGCCCCTGATGTCGAAGAAACTAATACTCAAAGCCAACAGAAAAACGCAACCAAAATAAAGACCGGTAAGGAAACGCTCCCCAGAAGAAAACCCACATGGCTTAAGGCTACGCAAACAGGGGACTTCCCACCAGAATACGGGGCAAGATACATTTCCAGTCCTTTGAGAACCAACTTTTCAGAAGAGAGCTGCTCGGTACCTGATGCTTTCAGGAAGCTCGGGGACGCTGCTGGATATATGCTGCTGATGGTCGATATCCGGTGAATCCTCCCCAGCGCCTGGCTGTCGCGAACTTTCTGGTACAAGAACTGCAGCGCCGGGTCAAAGCGCCTTCAAAGAGAAGCGAGGAATGCGGCAGAGCGCTCGGAAGAGGCAGCAGCCACCTGGGGCCGTAACCACCGCGGCACACGAGGCCGACTCCGCGGCAGATGACATGCGACACAAACCCCACCAGACTGACGGGGTCAGACATGGCTTTCTAAGTTTGGTCACTTATTGTTATTATGAATTTTGCTTCGTGCAAACAAGCCTGATATCTGCACTCGTGAAGACAAAGTAGTAACTGTAACAAAGGAATTAAATTAAACAACGGGGACTAAAAGGTCCAGTGAATTACCTACAGTTCTCGTATACAAAATACATATATATTTGTCCAAGCAAGTTTTATTTGCAATGAAATTAACTATCCTCAGCAGAGAAGCACAAAATGATCACACGTGTTTACTAACCACCCACATCCACTCAGCGCATGGTGGTAAATGCTGAGCACAAATTTAAGGTGGCTTTTTCTTGGCTTTTAGCAAAGCTCCCCAAGTTCCTGCAAGTTTAACCGAGTAGAAGCGAATTAAAATTCATCTACTTTCCTTCTGTTTCAATCATTTAATCTAAAGTGTCCAGACGTAAGGTTACAAGTGGAAATATCATTTTACAAAGATCAATAAATCTGTTCCCATCAGACAGGCCAGTAATTCTAACAAGCAAGTGGAATTTTCACAGCCACACAGTTTGCAATCCTCAAGGTAATCCTCAAGCACCATCCCTTCCAAAGGCGTTAGAAAAAAGTCAGAGGTAAAACGCAGCTCTGTGCAGACCCCAGTGCTTGGAAATTCAATTTGAGCGGCAAGTTAAATAGTGGACGAGGGTCAGCGCGTCCCTAGAGACGGTGCTCTAAAAGAAACTTCAGAAGGTTGCTTGTTCTTTCATTGAAGAGTTACTGTAAGCTTCCACTAGTACTTGCTAACACTCATACTTACGTTTCACAAGGCATCATCTAATTACAGAATGTAATTAGCAAATTGCTGAAAATACAGAAAAGTTACAAAAGAGTTTTCAGTATTAGGAAAATACATTCAGAGAGCAGTCGTCTTCTCTATCTTTTTAAAGAACGTGGCTAATTCACTGTCACCTTCCAACATTATTTCTAGTTTACTGCAACAAAGCTGTCAAACGATGAAAGGCCAGATACCCTCAGGTCCAGACAAAGTATAATACATGCGGGCAGAACTTTCATATGGAAGTCTAAAACGTGAGCAAAGTTTAATGTCATCAGGCATTACTAGACTGAACAGGGTTGCAAACTAAATGCTTTACAACACAGCAGTGAAAAGCAGCCCTCGGTAGCTGCACGCTTAACGTAAGTCACAGATCTGCCTGACCTGGCGGTTGTATGTGCATGAAAAACCAGGAGCAAAAACCGTCCTAAAACCACAGACCAAGAAACCGCCTCAGAGAACAGCACAGCACCATCAGAATATTTCCTTCTCTGAAGCTCCAATGGGCTGCAGCATTTGCAAAACCTTGGAAGGACGGCAGAGACGTGGACCCCAACTGCCTTTGGCTATTCTAAAATAAAGCAATGGAGCTTTCACATCAGGAAAGCTTCACCATTTGAGTTCCACTAGCATCCATTCAAGTGAACATTTATTTTAATCTCATGACAGCTAGATTTTTATCTCCAGTAAGCATGAAGAATTAATCCACTCCAATTAACTCCCAGATGAACAACGTTAACAAGCAGCAGTGAAACTAGGTTTATTTGAGGACAAATTCAGGAGAGCCTGAGGAATCAACACTACTTTCAGGCATGTACTTCTTATCAAGTATAAATCAGAAGAAAAATACAGGTCTTACTTGTAGAATCCGCACACCAACGGTCTTCCACATCTGTCAGCTTCATCAAAACAAGCTTCTGCCGTCTGCCTGTCAAAACTGGGCAGGCTCTCACAAAACACACCTTTTCCTGTGCAAAACAGCAGAGAACACAGGACTGAAGGCAAGGCACAGTCTGCACAAAACGTTTGTAGCTTGCAATACACGTCATGACATTCTAGAAAGCACGTTTAATGAAACTGGAGCACAGCTTTTTGTTTGTCGATGCTGCTACCTCCCTTCTGGCCTCTGGCTGTGGTTTCACCAGCTGGTTACGGACGCCAGGAAGCACGAACGTTTTGACAGCTTTGAGTCCTAGTGCTATTTCTAGGACTAGACACTCTGCATGGCCATGCTGGGACCAGTACAGTGCAAAAAACATCGGTGTCCAGCCATTAACATCAGTGTCAGCAGCAGGCTAATTTATCTTTAATAACGCAATTAGCCTGCACAACTCAAGGGCCGCTGCTGAAGCAAGAGGGCGTTCATGTTGAAAGCCTTTAGCAAGCACACAAAGTCTGCCTCAACGCGTGCTACTGACTACAGAGAAAAGCTGAGCTTGCAGCTGTTCCTCTTACCCGCTCGTAAAGCATCGATTACAATCTTGGAGGCTTCTTCAGGTGGTGAACAAATAATGGCTCCAGAGACTCTGCAGAAGTCAAAAGACAGACCTTCAGTGAAGACAAGGTTTTTACTAGAACAAACAATGTTCAAAAGCTCCTTTTGGTTACAGTTATTTTTGTGACAGACAACTTAAACTTGAGGAAGAGTTAAAAAAAGATGTAAAACCTCTGCAAGAGCCAGTTACACTATAAAAAGAACTCGATAACCTGCCTCCAAGGATGAACTACGGGATGACACACACAGGTTAAAATGACACACGTGGAATTCTATTGCTTTTCCTGCACCTGAAAGGTCTTTTAAAGGTGTCCTTTGAAAACAAGTTAAATCCTGCTAGTTAACACGCACAGTGAAATCAAAAGTATTTATGTGGTAGACCTGCTGAACAAGTGATCAGTACATCTCGGCTCATCACAATTCTCTGGTTTCCAACACCAAACCCATCTTCCTAAAAAGCTCTGCCTTTCAGTTGTGCAATGGTATTTCAAACACCAATTTGAGAACCAACTGTAACCACATCACCAGATGTTACTCATTCCGTTCAACTGTAAAGCAGAATGCCACAATCTTTCCTATTTACAGCAACCCTCATTTATCTCAAAGTTTCAAAAGAGCCACCCAAAGGCAGCCAGCTGCTCTGAGGCAGAAAAACCAGTAGGCAGCAGCAAAGCATGTAGTTTGTTGCTCTACGAGAACGGAGAAGAACAAGGGGTTGTTATATTTCTTAACAAAAGTGCCTGCAGCTAAACTCCTGAGTTTCCACCGGCTCTGGGCACACGAATCAAGCCAAGCTTCTCAGGGACTCCTGAAGTACCTGTGGGTAGATGACATCCTACGTGAGGCTTAACCTGCAACAGCCCCTTGGTCTCACTCCGTTCCTACACAAGGGGCCAGACAAGCACAGCCTGGGTCCGCTACAGTGCGGCAGCGTTTTACAGAGAGGGAAGCAAGCCTTGCGCAGAGACACTCGCCCCCAGCCTCGCAGCTGGGAAGAAGCACGCACAGGAGTTAGCGGCAGACAGTACCGCTGATCGTTGAGTGCGACATCAGCATCCTGCTGCCGCAGCACCATGGTGACGGCCAGGAACTCAGCACCAAAGGCACGCTCCACCTCCTCCAGCTGATCCGCCACAACGTAAAGCAAGCAGCAGCCATTTTCCTCCATCAGGCTTTGAAACAAGCCTTTATTAATGAGCCCAATGCCAAAAAGGGCAAGGCCGACACTGTTGCTGTCACTGCCATGCCCTAAGGTGGGCATCGCGCCGTTGGAAGCCTCGGCTGTCGACGGGGTGGGCACGATCCTCATGTGGGAGGTGGCAAGCGCCGAGGGGTGCCTGGCAGAGGTGGAAGGCGTTGGGTCTTCCCTGGGGGTAGCCACACTTGCTGGGGAGCTGGCGGTGATGGGGTGCTGGGGAACCAGCGGCTTGTGGTAGGAGGGTGGAGAGGGGTCCATGCCGTAGCTGGTGCTGGTGCCAGCGCTGGCGGCGAGGATGAAGGACGGCTGGATGAGCAGTGAGGGCGCGTCGAGCTGCAGGGGCAGGCTGGTGCCAATGTCTGGACCTGCAGAGCTGGGGGAAAGAGAGGAGAGTTTGGGGTGAGGCTCTGCACCTCCTCGCCGCGCAAAAGGCTGGGGCCACGTGGTTTCAACCTGCTCTGACACCGGGGGCCGACCAGTGGGGCCAGGGGCTGGGGGACAGCCTCAACCCGCTCTGACACCAGGGGCCAGCCGATGGGGCCAGGGGCTGACCGGTGCGGCCGGGGCCGCCAGCCTCGACCTGCTCCAACATCAGGGGCTGACCAGCGGGGTGAGGGGCCGGCCTCAGCCTGCTCTGACACCAGGGACCGGCCGGTGGGGCTGGGGTAGTCAGCCTCAGCCTGCTCCCCACCGGGGGCTGACCCGTAGGGCCGGGGGTCGCCCTCAACCTGCTGTGGCACTGGGGGCTGGCCAGTGGGGGTAGGGGCCAGCCGACTGGTGGGGCTGGCCTCAATCCGCTCCGACACCGGGGGGCAGACCAGCGGGGTCAGGGGCTGCCTTCTGCCTGCTCCACACCGGGGGCCGGCCGGTGGGGCTGGGGGGCCCGGCCTGGCGCTGGCACTCACAGCAGCAGCGGGGCGCGCAGGCCGTGCTGGCGGAGCAGGCGGCGGTTGCGGTAGTGGCGGCCGGAGGAGAGGTGCTCCAGGATGCGGTCGCGGCGCACCCGCATGGGCAGCTGGCAGGGGGTGCAGTACAGCGTCTCCACCACCGCCGCCGCCTCCCCCGCCGCGCCGCGCTCCAGCAGGTGCCGCTTCACCGCCAGCTCCGAGAACTCGGCCGCGTAGTCATGCAGCGTCTTCTTCTTCCGCCCCATGGCGGCGGCGCGGCGCGGCCCGGCTGCCCCGGAAGCGGAAGGCGCGGGCCCGTTGCCTGGCAACCGGCTGCGGCGCCGCGGGTGGGGGGCGGAGGCTGCGGTAACGGCCCCGGGCCGCTCCCGGCCAGGCCTGCTCCGGGCCTCCCTCGCCGCTCCCGGACCCTGCTCCCCTGCCCCGGGCACTCCGCTGTACCGGCCCCCGGCCAGCTGCTGCTCCAGGCCCGCCCAGACCCCGCTCCGGGCCCTCCGCTGCTCCCGGCCTCCGCTCCCCGGCCCCGAGCCCTCCGCCGCTACCGGCTGCCACTGCCCCGTCCCGGGCCAGCCCCCGCCCCCCCCCCCCCCCCCTCCCAGTGCACCCCCGGCCCCCCGCAAGGCGCCCCCCGCGCCCAGCCCACCTCTCGGGTGTCGCTCTCCCCTCCCGGCGCGGGGATGGAGGGCGGGGGCGCAGCCGCAGCAGCCCCCGGTGAGGGTCTCCGCCAGGCCCAGGCCCCATCGCAGGGGCAGGTGGGGGCTGCCGAGCCCCCCGAGAGGGCGGCAGCCGACCCAGAGCTGTGGCAGGAACTGTGCAAAGCGAAGCATGAGTGCAGCGTGGCCGCAGGTACCGCGTCCAGAGAACACCTTACCCAGCCACCGAGCTCCTATTCTTGTGGTTCTGCTCCTGTTGCCTCGAAAAAATTCTATGTCAAGCTCTCGTGGGTGCAAACCCTCTTGCTTTTCGAGTGGACCTTAAGAGTGAGGCTGAAATGCCACTTGCCGTGAAACCACTTTCTCTCTTCCCCTGGAAGCAAAGCGCATGAGAAAACCCAGCAGGGAGGGAGACAGACAGACAGACAGACACACACACACATACCCCCGAGTGCTTGATTCTGGGGCACCTGGTAGCATTTCAACAAACCTTTGCTTGCTACCAGCTCTAGCGGTCCTCAAAGTAGCTTCTACCTCACACGCTGAAGTTAGCTTTGTACCTACCATAGTACAAAATGCATTATCAACCAGCATCACCGCAGCTGCAGCATTAACCCCACACACAGCCTATACTCAGCCGGTTACAACAGCAGCTCTGCTTATGCTTACCTGAAAAAAGGAGCCGTGAAGCTTTTGACAGGCATTTTGTTTGCTTAACAGCAGTATTCCAACTTGACAGGTACCATCTCTTCCCTGCAAAGACAACTGGAGATCCAAGAATCCCAGCTTCGGAAAATCCAATCTGAAAAGGAAACGCTCCAAAAGAAGCTCAGAAAGCAAGAAAATCAGCTCCAAGCCATGTCTGCCAAGGTACTGCCCTGGGAACATGGTGCCCATCAGCCTGGGGAGAGTGGCGGCAGGGAATTCGGGCTGTCTGCAGCAGTTCCCTGTCTCATAAGACAGGAGGTGCACCTGCGAACTGCAAAACTGAGGTGTAAAATACTTTTTAAGTTTTGCAGCCTGACCGAACAGAAACATGAAGAACTGATGTTGATGATAGAGAAGGAGAACTGCAGCCTTCTACAGGTAAATTTGGTACAAAGCCGCTATAGCAAATTCTTATATTAGCTGCTTAGTTGTGCTTGGTTTAGGCCTGGGGGAGTTCACCACATTAAAAAAATTCCTACTCAATCCAGCAGTTTTAGAGAAAATGCCAAGTAATAACAGTTACCAGTACTGGCAAGGTTGTTAGTCTGTAGACTCTGCCCAGGAAATCCAAGAAGCGTTTGGACCTGATACTGGGAAGAGGCGGCCAAGCCTGCTCACTTTCTTCCTCACGGTAATGGCTTGATTTACATATTCCTTCAGGCTGTTACAGAACAAGAATCCGAAGTGGCCAAGCAGAACAAGCTGATCAGTGAGTTACAGGGGACAGTCCGCGACCTGCAGGCAGAGCTTCTGACCAACCAACACCACATTCGCAAGCAGCAACAGGCCCAAGAGGCGATCCAGAGGGAAGCTGAGACACTGCAGCACAGGTTGCTGCAAACTCAAGTGGCACTGCAGCGCATCACCAGCAGGGTAAGCGTAGCTGCCTTCGCTTCAGACACCTCCTTCCATCATGGGAGACACTTCAACCGTTTCGAGCATAGAATCTGAAAGCTTAGAGACGTTCTTGGGCAGGAGCACAGTGGGAGATGCACCAGGGCAATGCAGCCCTTTGCTCTCAGGGCCCAGCTTCCCTTTGTGGCCAGAGTAGCAGGAAACTCAGTCCATTTGCTTCCCAGCTTTTTGGCATGCAGCTCTTCTGTCACTTACAAAGCAAACAGGCCTCAAATACCAGAAGCCCTTGAGAAACTAGAGTTCAGAACAGGTACCTCACCAGACTTCTCATATCTTTTCAGATTCAGAGTTAACAGGTGTCACCCTAAAGCCAGTTCCTGCAGGCATACGTGCCTGGTAGCAAGTGCTGAGCCCAGTACCTGGGTAAGGGACTCTGTCCACCCATCGTTATCTCAGCAGTTGCAGTGAAGCCTACCCAAACTACCTGTAATTCCACATAAACAGCCTTTCCATTTCGTCACTCACTAGTACTCTCTCCCACAGTGGAATCCCTAAATCCAAAGAGTTGCATATAAAGACTAAACATACCTACTTTCCTTTTTTTTTTTTCAAAAGTCTGAAAGATACCGAAGCAAAATAATTCAGGCTACATTCAGTACAGCAGGCATCCAGCCTCCCCAGGCAGAGCTCACGGATGAGGAGGTGCTGGAGGCAATGCAGGTATGTGGCTCTGCTTCTGGCAGCTGGCAAGGGACTGATGAGGTAAGAGAACACTCTGCAGTACTGCTTTCCACCTAATGCATTTCCACCTCTTTACACACCCCTAATTTTCAGAAAATCATTAATGAACGGATGGAGTTCTATCAGATGCTGAAACAGGAAGGCATCAAGGTCCCACCACTCTAAAGCGTCAACACGTCTACTTCATTGCCTGCCAGCGCTAAGGGAAGGAGAAGTCCTGCAACGTGGCGCCTTGTAACACCTGAGAGGCAGCCCCAACAGCCTGGTGAGAATACATCACCAACTTCAGGCCCCTGCTCCTTGGCTTTGAGATGGTGACTTACTAACAAATTAAAACCCTTTTACTAAAATAAAGTTCCACTGGAATATCTAATTCTTTAATTGTTTAAACTGACTTAGAGCACAATTCACTGTAAATCATTGGTACGTAGAAACATTCAAGTTCACAGGGAAGCTTGAAGCAGTACTAAGGACTGCTTGGCTCCAAGCAGCTAGAAAGCATTACGTCACCATTTTTGCAGTATATAGTAGCTGCTTTGGCAAGTTGGTATAGTTACATGGCTGGAAATTTCACCGATGCCAAAACAAGTGACAGTGACAGATGACTGCAAGAACCGTTTTATTTTTCCATTCAATATGCAAGTCCCAACACATGGATGTATTTGACACAGTAGCTAGAAGTTCAGTCAGAGCTCTGTATCATTTTTAACAGAAAAAAAGTCCATCTGTAGGTCACCCTGGCTTACAGCTTACCTGTATGCATACAGGTAGTAGCCTGGATGTAAAAGTCACCCACAGATCACCAAAATTAGAAGTGCTCAAACTAGTTGTCTTTTGGAAGGTGTCCCCAACGCTATTCATGAGGGAGTGTGACAGAAAGGGAGTGTGAAAGACCCTCCAGGAGGGTCTTTCTGGGCAAGTGTGCTTGTATTCTAGGGAGACCTGGAGCTTTAGTAGTGTCAACGTAAGGCTGCATTAGCCCTCTGAATGGAGCTGCACTTCACGAGCAAGAATAAATTCAGTGCTCGATCAACGGTAACGCAACATGTACACAACAAAGTCACTACAACTGGTATTTCCACTAGGATGGATGATGGCATGAAAATGCACTGGACATAAAAACCCCTACAGCCAACTCAACTGGCTCCACTTAAAAATGGAAGTTGTGTTTATCTCCGAACACAAACCCCATCACTTTAATCCTCAAGTTCTCACAGCAACTGAATTCTCACAATTACTCCAGATATAAAGATAAAATTATGCAGAGTAAGATGTCAGCAAAGTAGTTTTGCAAGCTGTCTTCGTTTCACTGCTGTCACCTACTGGATTTCTCTGTTTAGCTGCCAAAATCGTAACTCAGCTGAAACGTACCAGGAAGCAATAGTGACCTTGCAGGAAAATATGACTATACTCATAACCACTAGGACATTGTCATGATTTTCTCTACAAGTTAATTCCTTCTGACTTCCAATACCTTCTCTGCCTTTTAAGTTCACATTTGAAGATGCTGTTCTCCCTACTTACTCAGAATACTGATGACTTTCTATTAAGGCTAAAAGAATGCAATACGTCTTGCTGTAGCTTGATCAAACTTTCAAGTTTTTACATACCCAGGCAGGATGTACTGCATCTTTTCTTTAAAATAACCAAACCAACTCACTGCGCACAACTTGCATTGTTGAATATGGGGAAAAAAAAAATAGAAGAAGAAAATGGAATAATTTTCTGAGCTTTGATAGCTGCTAACGTGTTACAGTCAGAAGAGAAGAAACTGTGGTTAGGTCAGTTTTTGAAGGATAAAGTACTTTCAAGTTCCCATCTGTGTCCACCACTCGAACCTGCTCCACTACCAACGGAAAATTCATCGGCTGTACATTTTGGCTGGGGTTCAAATTCACTGGTCCACAAAGAGGATCAGATTCGTTATCCGAGCCAGAGTCTTCCTTATTTTCCAAGGTAAATCTGTTCAGTTCTGCAATTTTCTGTTAAAAGCAAAATACAGAAAAGAAGATTAATTCTGCGGCTGAGGCCTCACAGCAACTCCAAGTTGCTTCCAAGGTGTGGATCTTGCCAGCCTCCGGGGGAACTTCTCCATGAAAACATTCTTCAGTGGGTTAGAATCCTTTAGGAAACCAAAAGGGCTTTTGATGTGATCACTGGTGTGCTCTCCAGGAGGTTCTGCTCCTCTCAGCAGTTTAATTTTTTATGTTTAACACAGAACTCAGGCTTTGTCAAAGCACAAAATTCTGAGCACCGACAGCCTGCTGTGGGATCACCACTCTTAGCACATCTGAAATTCTCTCTGTTACTACCTTGTGTCAACTACACAAACCAGTTAAGCCTTCACCAAGGTGTTCTAAGGGGTATGTTAACCGGACAGGAAAAGACACATGTATCTTGCAAAGTATCTGACGGCATGCTATCCTGCACTTGCCATATGGCAGGTTTTATCTTTTTCAGTGAGGAAGCTTTACTGAAAATAAAAATATGTTGAATGGCATTTAATGAGACTGTCCTGCTGCTAATACAGTATCTGAAAGGTAATTCTGCAACAATGACAGGACCAAGCAAGCTCACTGTCAGGCAGGCTGAGGTGAGAATTCTCCCTAAAGGAATTTATTGGCAACAACTGAAGCCATAAGATTGCTAACAGGGCAAAGGTGTTCAGAGTATAACCATAAGTTTCCAGTTGTGATAACACAACATTATTTACCCTGGTGAGCTTTGAGGGTCGGGATACAATAATATAAAAGCCTTTTGCAATACAGCAAGAACAAAGAGTAACTGAGGGGGAGGGAACTTCTCAATACACATGAGCAATTAAACATTTTGCTAAGAAGCACACCAAGACAGAGGGATTATTTTCCTGAACTACTTACCAGAATTAGCATGTCCATAACATCTTTACATATCTGCAAACTGGTATCGCTTGTCACCTCCAGGAATAGATCACGGGTGTCCTTTCTAATCTGTGAGAATTTCACAGGAAAAGCAAGTAAGGAGCCAGAGCTACTCACCCACAGTCACTTGGCAACATTTCAATACACAAACTGAATGACAGGCCAACTCAATTTGACCAGAGGCAAAGCGCTGCCTTTCTTTATGAATCAAAAACATATTCCAGCCCTTCAATAAAGCCTTATCTGCAGAGGCAGGCTGATGCCTTTGGAACAGCTTGCTGGACCTCAACAGATTTACAAAGGTAAAAATGTCACTCCAAGATCCATCCCAATCTGACAGTCTAGCAGACAAGATGCAGGCTTTGAAGATTTGTATTTCGCATGCAATCACAAGTTTCACAGAACTGTGCCTATCTTTGAATCTGGAGGTAAGTATCTCTCAACAGAAAGAAACACTGTTTAATTCTGATTAACGTACTTCCACTAACAAGGAGTACCTTTGTTTTCTCACTGTTGGTTATTGGAGGGAAAGAAATCACAACGCCTTCGGCGTCCACAAGACACGGGTAGTTATCTTTGCCATCCAGTAACTGGAGATACCTGCCAAGAAAAAAAAAAAAAAAAAAAAGCAAAAAGTGGGCAACTGAAACAGCAGCTGGACACAACAGCAGAAAATAGCGACAAAACCGAAAGAGTGTGCTCCTCATCTACCATGCAGCAAAACCAGAAGTCAAGAGCAACAAAATTCAGTAAAACTGTATCACGGCAGTAAGGCTGAAGAAAGCCACCGGCTGCAGGAAGTGATGGGCTAGAACCACGAAGTAACTCGCATTTCAATCTCCACTCTGTCAAAACAGATAGACATGCTCCTAGTGCTCTCAGAGATCCAGTGCTCAAACAGGAGTACCAGAGTCCGCTGCCTGGTTCTTCCAGACAGCCTTATTTTCCCTCTTACCCACCAATACACAGTTCTCCCATCACGTACTTGGCAGATTTCTCCAAGCTGTACGAGAGATGGATATGGGCGAGGATCTCTGCACGAGCAGTAAATGGAACAGGGCGGCGCTGCACCCCGCTTCCTAGTTCATCTGTTACTACATGCAGATCTACTGCACCTCTGATTTGCTTTGTTTACTGCATGTACACAACATACACTTCATTCCTCTTCGTTCCCCTTCTACTTGTTATTCTAAATATTATCCGTCACATCTAAGAATAATTCGTATGACAAGAATTTACTCTTGATGCAGCTAGATATAAGACACTCATCACCCTTGTTTCACTCCAGGTCACTCTTTATCCGTTAAGTTCAGCTCAGTGTTTCTCATCCTAACTCCTGGAAGCTCGTGCTGGGTTTGTCAGCCCACCACCATTACAGAACATGCTTCATGATACATTTGAGCACATTTTCTTCAGTGCTGTTTTTCCAAAGGCATATGAGTTACCAAAATTCACATGAATAAAAACATAAAAGATGAGTATACTGACTTGTGCAGTCCAGAAACATTCTGACGCTTCTTCTGTTTCCTCTGCTCCTCAGCTTCTAACTGCAGCTGACGGAGAAGATCCTTTGCCTTGATCTCCTTTCGACCCAGGGGCATTATCTACACCATACAAGAAAACATTTCAATTTCAGAGCGACTCGAACACCAAGGTTATTAAAACTCTCCTGTAAGCGAGTCAATAATTAAAACCATACTGCTGTATGCTTCTACATGCTTCTTCTATGCTAATGCTTCTTTCAGCACAGAAAAACACTTTCTATTCACAGAGACCAGTATGACCACACAGAGTTTAAACCTTTGTGTGAGCTACAACATCCACGTGAAGAACAGGCTCATTCATGGGTACTAAACTAGGCGTGGACTGTTTTCTTAGCCAGTTCCTTTACTATCATTACTTACTGAATAATGTGAAAACCTGCTGTCTCCTAACAGAAGCCATGAAGGAAAGGGTCTGTAAGCCATCAGGAAAAGGAAGAATTTGTTCCTGAGGATCAGGCCACGTGCACAGAGCAGTTACAAACACAACATGTCTAGAGAGCAGAATGCAACAAAAACATTAGGTCAGCCCCAAAGGGTCAGAGTATTCCAACTGTTCGGTCCTTCAGCGAGATCAGTTCTGGAGGCAGTGTACTAACCGACACAGCGAAACAGGCCTACATAAATAAGGATAATGAATTTTAAGTATTGTTTTTATATTCTGGATTGAAGTGACAGGTACCATCTAAGAGCTCGTCACAAAAATGCACTGCGAGCTTGGGGGGGGGGGGGATGGGTGGGCGTCCCTCCCTCTTTGAAAGCAGCAACAGAGACAACTCAAGACCGGGTAAACCAACAGAACCTGAATGCATTTTGATTAGGTTACCTCGAAGGCTGCTGCCACCCGAGACGTGCTCACACAAAGGGGCACCCGCTTTGCTCTGTGACACTCCAGGCACATCCTAACACATACGGACCTCCGGGGAACACCGAGGTGGTGACACCGCAACACAGGAGAAAAGATCAACACTGAAACACCAATACCTCAGTCACCCTAAGCAGAGGCACATGTTAAATGAGATCAGAATGCTTTTAGAGGGGGGGAAAAAAAAAAATCTGCATCTGCTTTCCCTGATTACTCTTCAGTTCTCGGGCAGACGCACTCTGAACTGGTGCTGGAGTAATACTAGGTAGCTCTGTGAGGCTTGTTCAAGCAGGCTTTGTTACAGCAGGATAACAAGAAAATGAGTACAGCTTCTAAATTAACGTTCTTGGAATTAGTTTTCTAGGATCTATGGGTAAGAAAAAAATTCTTTCTGTTCTGTACAGCTCCAGAAAACAAAAGGAAAAAAGCAGAAAGGCCCACCAATGCCATGGCCCTACCTTCAGTTTATCAGGAGGCTGAACGTCATATATCAGAGGACCTTTGATCAACTGCAAGTCATGGGTGGCAATCGTGGCTGCTGTCCTCTTTTCACAGATGTCTTCGTGCAGTTTAGTCTAAAACATAAAGAATGCCATCAAAATACATCAGAAACATCAACATGGTATCTTCCTCCTCGGGTTCAGATTATGCTGTATTTCCCATTTGTAGCTTTACCAGCCAGTCGAGTAACCCTTTTGCACCAAATGGAGACCTCCTCTTCACCCGCGAAACAAATCTGTCTGAATTACAACCCAAACGCAAAGACAGCGAAGCATAACACATGACGTATTTCTTGACTGGGAGATAAAACAGTTTTGAATCAGAAAATCACAAACACAAGAGCCTTGGGATCAGAAAGCAGGTAACGCCTGCCATCTAATGGACCCGCACGCCAGCGGCGAGCCCGTGGCTCGGGGACCTCCACTGGAAGGCCGGGCGGGTGTTTTAGCAGAGGGCAAGGAACCGGAGCCAAACCAGGGCACTTCTAACGCAGCGTGGGTTTAGTATTAGCTGTCAACAGGTTCTGCAGCACTGACAAGCTGTCGTTACAGAGGCAACGCAAACGTGCATGTGTTTGCCGCCCTCTCACAGTAACATCCCAGCTCCTATCAGGTTCTTCAGGAAAACCAGCGTTGCTTTTTCAGGACCGGCCAGGCGGCACGCTGGGGCCCAGCTCCGCACCACCAGCCGTGGGGACCCTCCCCACCAGCCAGGGGAAGAGCCCGCCCAAATTTCAGAAACTCATCCGCTGGAAGGAGCCTAGAACGGTCTATTTCCAACTCTGCCAGCACCGTTCTCGTCGCGAACACGTAACACAAGACCGCAGCAGTTACCTGCACAGACAGGAACCTCTTCAGAGCGTTTCCCGGCTTTAAGTTCACTCCCTTCAGCACGCAGCAGACGATGAAGGGCCGAACGTCTTTGATGCCCGAGCTCGCCTTGACCACCAAGGGCGCCGGGTTGTCAGAGACGTGCAGGACCTTCACCAGCAGCTTGGCTACCTCCTCCGGCTCGTCCTGCTCCCCGTCCCCGCCGTCCTTCTTCTGGTGCTTCTCCCTCTTCTTCTTCCTGGCCTCCTCCCTGGCGCTCTCGGCCTTGCCCTTCCCGCGGCCCCCAGCCCGCAGGTACTCCAGGATGGCCTTGGTCTGGCAGCCGTTGACCATCTTCTCCAGCCGCTTGTCCCTCAGCGGGTTGCCCCTGAAGTTGGCCTCCTTCAGGCGGGGGCAGTCGGCCAGCGCGGCGGGCAGCTCCCTCAGCTGGTTGTTGGCCACATCCAGGCTCTGGAAGGGGACACGGACGGGGCGGTCAGCGGGGCGGCGGCGGCGGGGGGCGGGCGGGGGGCGGCGGGCCCGCTCCCACCTTGAGGGCCGGCAGGGCCGCGATGTCGGCGCCCAGCTCCGCCAGCTCGTTGTCGGCCGCCTCCAGGCGGCTGAGGAGCGGGAAGGGCCCGCCCGGGACGGCGCCGGCCGCGGGCAGCAGCGCGCCGGGCAGCACCCGCAGGCGGTTCCCGGCCAGCAGCAGCGCCTGCAGCTGCGGCGCGGCACAGGCCAGCCCCGGGCCCAGCTCCCGCAGCCGGTTGCCGCTCAGGTTGAGGCTGCGCAGCTGCGGGAAGGCCGGGGCGCCCGCCGGGGCTCCCCCCGCGCCGCCCAACGCGGCGGGCAGCGCCTCCAGCCCGTTGCCCGAGAGGTCGAGCAGGCGGAGGGCCGGCAGCGGCCCGCCCAGCCCCGCGCCCAGCCCGGCGGGGCCCAGCGCGTTGCCGCGCAGCACCAGCGTGTGCAGGGCGGGCAGGGCGGCGGCCAGCCCCGGGCCCAGCTCCCGCAGCGCCGCGCACCCGCTCAGCTCCAGCGCCTGCAGCAGCGGCAGCGCCAGCAGCTCCGCCGGCAGCCGCCCGCCGCCCGCCGCCACCCGCTCGGCCACCGCCGCGCCCGCCAGCGCCAGCTCCCGCCGCCGCTCCCGCGCCGCCGCCTCCAGCTCCGGCCAAGCCGCCGCCATGGCGCCGCGCTGCGCCCGCCCCCTACACGGCGGGAAGGACCGCCCCGCCGCACCCGCCCCGCCCCCTGGACTGCGCCCGGCCCGCCCCGCCCCGGCCCCGCCGCCCCCGCCCCGCCCCCGGGACTGCGCCCGGCCCGCCCCGCCCCGGCCCCGCCGCACCCGCCCCGCCGCACCCGCCCCGCCCCCGGGACTGCGCCCGGGCCGCCCCGCCCCGGCCCCGCCGCCCCCCGCCCCGCCCCCGGGACTGCGCCCGGCCCGCCCAGGCCCCCCGCCCTCCCCCCCCCCGGCCGCTGCGCAAAGAGCCCGGAGCCTCCGCGGTACCGCCCGGCCTCGCTCGCGGAGCAGCGCAAGGAGAATAACGCCGCGTTCCACAGCGGCCGCCGGTCCCCTGGCAGCGCTGACCGCTGCGGGGTCACGCACCTCCCCAGCTCACCCGGGGCGTCGGAACCGCGTCAGCCGCAACCCGAGCAGCCCCACCGGCCCTCCCGGCAGGCGGCGGGGATGGAGACAGCGGGGCTGACAGCCCGGCACGGCGGGGAGCGAGGGATCCGGCTGGAGAGGAGCCCCCGGGGCGGGGCCCGCGGGCTGGGCTTCGTTAACCATCTCCCGTCGCTGCCGATGGAAGTTCCCAGCCCAACGCTTCGGGGATCTCCTGCCGTGAGCCAGCCCCGCGGCCGTGCGGCGTTTTGGCTCCGGAATATTTCGCTGGAGACTTGGTGGCACAGGAGCAAACCTCCCCCTGCTTTTCACGCTGCTGTTTGTTTTGCCGCCGCAGAAAACACAGGTTGTTCGTTAAGCGAAAGGGAGCAGCCCTGTGAAATCGTCCTTGACAAATCAGCGGGGGTAGTTACGCTCAAAGAAGGTCCTCCCACATCCTAAAACCGCCTCCACTTTCTCAAGTCCTTTCCCATCTGTACCATTGGAGTTGCTATTATTACCTTTATATCTCACTTTAGAAGTGCTTTTTTTAAAAACTCCAAAGATACCCAACAATCTCAGTGAATGTTTCATACTGAAATATTTAAACTATTTATTTAAAACATTGGCTTAAGAGCTGTTCTGGATGTGAAAAAAACTTGCAAAGCCCTTAAGAGGCAACGTGCTGTGCTGAAGCCTATGCATTTTCCTTTTAAAGGAAAGGTCCTTTTTGACAAAAGGCTCTGGCCATGCACTTCTCTTGCACACAATTCCTGCTCCTTCGGGAAGTGAGGTGTGTGGTGAGGAGAGGGAAGAGGCAGGAATCTCCTACAGGACAACGTCTTGCAGTGAAAAAGCTGCGGAGAGTCAGTGCGTGGGTCCCTAAGGCGGAACTGCCCCGCGCTGCGATGGAGCAATGAGAAAAGCAGCTCCGGAGCCCACTCTGGCCCCAGTGACTATGGGGGAGACGGGCAGCCCAGGCATGGGGCAGCAGGAGAGCATCCTCGGGCACCAGCGTGGGAAACCAGTGCTACCCATGGGAAAACGCCTGCAAAGAGAAGGACTGTAAGTGTCTCGCATAGCCCCCAGCTCTTCTGCTACTCAGATCAGTCAGCACCAGGAAATACGACCCCTCGCTGTAATTAACAATGTTTGGGGGATTTTTGTTTGTTTTGGCTTGGTGGTTTTGTTTTTTAAATCATGTGTTAATTTTTATTTTTCTTTTAAAAAACATGTCTAAAAAGCTTGTCCCATAATGTAAAATAGAAAGCACGTATCCTGCTACGTGCAGGATGTAACTGGTTATTTTAATTACACCTGGCTTGACTGGGTTTGAAAGCCATTGGTTGAGGAGCAATGGAGAGCTGCATTTACCAGTTCAATATACATACTACACTGGCCCACACAAAATACACGGAGGACCTTTGCACATGGGTGGTTTGTTTGGTTTTCATTAAAGTTGCACAATGGAAAGCTCACAGTTCTATGTCCAAAAGGAAAAAAATACTCTGGGCAGCAGCTGATGAGCCCACAGTCCATTGCGCATGCTAATCTCTGAGCAAAATCAATGATTATTTTGCTTGCATATCAGGTTCTCAAATAGGAATCTGTGTCACTAAATAACGTGATTTGAGTTTCATGTTACAGGAATTACTATAGTAGCAATAAACATACATACATATTTATTAATAGTATGTATATTCCTAACATATGCATATTTGTTGATATATATATATTAGGAAGGGTTAAAGAAACAGTTTCTATAAAGACTTTCAAAATACAAGCACACTGATCTGCCTGCAAAACTCACAAGCTTGTAGGCAGGCTGCACACAAACTATAAAAACCGCGTATTACAAAACCAGTGGTGTATATACAAAACAGCACCACAAATGCACTCCGTGGTAGCCAAAAAACCCAACCCTCAAAACTTCTACTTGTATTAGCACAATCACTCAGTCTCATACCTGTGGTGGACACAGATTTAGGACCAATTAATTCTATCCCAAGTGCTGCAAGTAGAAACATTAAGATTGTTGCTTTGGGTACAAAAGCTTCGCACGCTCTGTATTAATATTGAAACTATTAAATGGTCACATGCTGTAGTCTACAGATGCTTATTTTAATCAAGATCTAACAGAGAAACTCTGTATTAGAGCTGGATTTAGAAGCAAGCTGAGACACAGTACACTAAAACAGGAAAAAAGATCTAAATTTAATTAAGCTTTTCAGAGGCCCGCTAAGATTTTTTTTAAGAGGCCATTACTTGGGGATATATTTCAGAATTAGCCGTGAGATTTTTAAAGCATAACTTTTAATTTTTACAGTAGCTTCATCAATACATACTCTTGTCACGTACCGAACAGGACTCTTGCAGTTGCGCTTAATCCATTTCTCAAGTGGACTAATAAGGCACTTGGTGTACAGCGAGAGAGCAGCACGGAACAGCAGTTTCATGGTACTTCCTACGTAACAGCACGTCCTACAGCAATATCCAACCAGCCCTTGAGCTTTCGGTGCCGATCCTTGGGTGTTCGGTAGCGCTTCGGGTACTGCTCTGCTGCCCTTAAAACTGAAATAGATGTACAGGCCAGGCTTCCGCAGCAAAGCCACGTCTCACCAGGCAGGTCTTGCTGTGCTCCCAGCACCTCACAGACCCAAGGATGAGACATCAATTTCAACCTTATTAACATGCCTGAACTCATAAAATTAATTTCTCTGATACGAGAAAGGAGAGCAGATTTATCTGTCAAAATAATGTTTCTAAGCATTTTAAAAATGAGCAGAAACATTTTCTAACAACCCTGATCCCATTCCTTTCTTTGCAGGGTCAGCTAGAGCTTTCAGCTGATTTGAGGTGTTTAAGGATAGCAGTCAGTTTTAGAAGAGTGTACGCTTCCCATTTCTGATGAAGGAACCAAGAGTTTTAGAGCCTAGCACGCAAGTGGACTTGCAAGCTTTCACAATAGCTATAAATTTGTCCCATTTTAGCTGACAAAGTTTATCATGACAAATACATGGAAGAAAAAGACAGCTGTTGTAAACATAAAAATAGTATCTTTCTTACTATCAAAATACACGAGATCTCGGCACAGTGGCTACGCTAACCACCAAAGAACAGCATCATTCTTTGACTGACTGCATTGTACTTGTGGAGCGGACACCTGAGAAAGCTTTCCAATTCCTGGCCCTACTTCTAAATATGTCCTAACTGAAGCAAATAAATCTACACCGTAGGATTTGCAGTGGAAAAAACAAACACCATAGCCTTCCTCATCTACATTGCAATTTTTCTTTTTTTTTTTTTTTCTAGAAAACACATGAGTAAACAATTCTATAAAGCAGAATTCTATTTTACCCATTAATTGGCTCAAGAGTTCATCTATACAGGATCATAAAGGTCTTTCAGATAACTGAGATATGCACTTTGTAGAGACTGACATGTCTTTCCTTCTACACACGCATGTATTTTTCATTTCGCCTTAGGCTAGCTGCACGTCATGGCAGGTGAACAACGGTATTGTGAAGATACCCACATCATCGTTGCATCAAAGGAACCTGCGTGACTGCAACAAGCCTCATTTGCTAACGTGTTTCTAACGTGAGCGATCTAGAAAACCACAGTGCTGCACAGACAGCTAACACAGAAGTTACATTCTGCAGTTGCCAGACTAGGCGAGCACTGCTCAAGGCTGACAAACAGCCCCATGTCATCAAACGAAAAAGATGATACGAGTTGCCCATACTTTTAAAATTACTATTGACAACTGTAGGCCCAGTTACTAAGATGATGGAATAAATACTTGTCCTGTCATGGCTTTGAATATGTTTTGCCAGTGCTTTTATTTGGGCCCCCCTCTTGGAGTTGGGATCTTGCTTTCTATAGAGGGGCGTTGAGCTTTTGCTCCTGAAGGACTCGACTTCCTTAAATACTGGCCACCTGTTTTCCCTGTGAAAAGAAAATACAGATCGTTATTGCAAGCACATCTAGTCCGTCTTGAATTTTATCTACCATTTTGATTCTCAAGTTATATGAAGTCCGAACGGCTGACCCGAGGAATTAAAAGTTGGCTGGTATCCAGCCTGAGGTGTGTCTCATACCAGGAGCGGTAGAACTAAAGGCTCAGGGTTTCTTTCCTATCTCTAGGAAATTGCTCTGGAGCTTTAGCTGTACCCAGAAAGGATTTAAGCTCCTTCTATGTGTCCAAATTCTAAGCAGCAGCAAACTAACTAGCATTCTCGTTAGCAAATAGAAACAGCAAAGCTGCAGACAGACATGATTGTAGGTCCAGTTCAAGACTGGAAACCATTGAACATCATTCACTTCTGACAGCTGAAAGGGACAATTCAACAGTACTTTCCAGGAACTTGGAGTAGTTGTGAAACGCAGGCGTGTGGGAACATTTTGGCAACAGCCATGGCCACGTGTGTGGGCTGGCAGACGGCCAGGGCATCGCTGCTGTTTCTGCGCTGCTGTACTGGGCAGGCTGGAACTCCACTGTGAACTCGAGCCAAAGGACCTGTGGCCGAGTCTGTGTGGGAGCAGGACACCCCAAAGCGCCTGTGGCTGGGAATAAGCCCATGCCCAAGCAGGTAAATCTTGAGTGGCTGTGGCTGTGGTTATGTCTGTGCCGCAGCAGGTACCTCTGAAGGGACTGTGGCCCAAGGACAAGTCCACGCTGGAGAAGGTATGCCTCAAAGCATCTGTGGCTGTGGATAAGTCCGTGCTGCAGTAGGTACACCTTGAAGCATCAGTGGCTGTGCGTGAGGTCATGCTGGTGCACCTCAAAATGCGTGGTCATGGATAAGCCCACGACAGAGCAGGTACATCCCTGGAGGGACTGCGGCCGGGGATAAGGCCACGCTGGAGCTGATTTACTTCTGAAGGGACTGTGGCTGTGGGTAAGGCCACACTGGAGCAGGTCTACGGTGATGGCCCATGGATAAGGCCATGCTGGAACAGGTGCACCTCGAAGCGACTGTGGCTGTGGACGCGCCTATGCCGCAGCAGGGATACCCCTGGAGAGACTGTGGCTCGTAGCTGAGGCTCCACTTGGAGTCCCCTGTAAGGGACCGCAGTCTGTGGATAAGTCCAAGCCAGAGCAGGGGCAAGGGGGAGTTCATTGCAACGTTAAACCCTACGGGCTGGTCTGAAGGGACCAGGGGTGGAGACTGTAATGGATATACCTTTAAATTGTTGTAATCCATGATTTGAGTTTCATGTGATAGGAATTACTACAGCAGGAACCACCTGAACCGTTGGAGGACAGGCCTTACAAGAAGCAGTGCAAGTGCAGCAGTGACCCCACCTGAGCTGGCTTTGATGCCTGATAACCCCATACAACACACAACCTCTCTTCTCCTGAGTGAGCACCATAAGAGGTCATGTTCATGGACTAAATGAACTCAATGGACATTTTTGTAGACATTTTATAGACTTTTTTACAGGGGTGGTCCACAGACCAGTGGAATGCTATCTGTGTATTATATCAAAGGACAGGAAGGGTGATGGGGGTTAATGAGGTTGCATTGGAAAGCGTGGCATGACGTAAGTGGTATGCAGTAAGGGGTGGATACTGTCCTGGTTTCAGCTGGGACAGAGTTATTTTTTTTCTTAGTAGCTGGTGCAGTGCTACATTTTGGATTTGGTGTAAGAACAATGTTGATAGGACACTGATGTTTGTAGTTGTTGCTGGGTGATGCTTATACTAAGTCAAGGACTTTTCAGTTCCTTGGGCCCTGGCAGCGAGAGGGCTGGGGGGGCACAGGACAGGAGACAGGACATGGAGAGGGGACACAGCCAGGACAGGTGACCTGAACTAGCCAAAGGGCTATTCCATACCATATGGCGTCATGCTGAATATATAAACTGGGAGAAGAAGAAGGAAGGGGGGGATATCAGGCATTATGGCATTTGTCTTCCTGAGTAACAGGTACACGTGATGGAGCCCTGCTCTCCTGGGGATGGCTGAACACCCGCCTGCCCGTGGGGAGTGGGGAATGAATCCCTTTTTCTGCTGTGCTTGCGTGCGCGGCTTTTGCTTTACTTATGAAATTGTTCTTACCTCAACCCCTGAGTTTTACATTCCTTTCCAATTCTCCTTCCCACTTCTCTGAGTGAGTGGGGAGTGAGTGAGCAGGGAGTGAGTGAGTGGCTCTGTGGTACTTAATTACCAGTTAGGGTTAAACCACGACAGCAGGTATGAGCAAAGCAAGTATGGGGCAGAGGAAGTTAACTCTAGCAACAACCTGAACATGCAGTGAACTAAAGAACTCTGGAAAAATGTCTGAAGGAGGAAAGGTTTTGGGGTTACTGGCCAAAAGAGTTTTGGTGCTGCAGGCAGCGAAAATAGCCTGTTTAACTTGTGTGCTCAGGAAATAAAAGGATTTGGCATGTGCTTCATAAACAAAGACAACTGTTAAAAAAATAAACCACCTGACATCAGCATCAATTTCTCTTTTGTTGGTGAAGAAGCTGCACCATCATAAATTCTGCCTAGCTCCTGGGTCTGAATTGAAAAGGAAAAGCAGTACACAGCACTAACTATTCAATTCATCTTGTAATTAGGATTAGATTAGCATCCACTGATTGGACATTAGAAGCTAAATCAGGCACTCAGTTCTGTGTGTCAGCGTTCAGGAGCTTTCCAGAACGTTAACTATTTAGTATTGCTGCTGATTGTGCTATTCATGATCACGCTATTATGCAGGGAAAAAAAAAAGCCTGAACTGATCAAATTATCAAATACACCAGTCTCCCCAATCAACTGAACTGACGCTCTTGTTTTGAAATTATTGTTACTGAATGATTTTGGGAATTTGCTCCCCAAAATATCAGCATAAGAAATATCAGTTAGGTTACACAAATGCAAAAAAGGTGTTGAACAAGTAGTTAAGAGCCAGCTTACTCTAAAGGACGAAATACTTTTCTCAAGCAAAGGCCACACAGTAAAAAGTATAGTCATTATGATCATAAAATATTATCTTACCTGGCTGCAGCAGAAGAGTTCTACTCATTGTGGAAAACCTCCGCTGATTCATTTTACAGCCATTGTTGCCGATTAAGTGAGATTTCCAGGCCTAAAGTCAATTAAAAAGAAGTGATACTACAATACCAGCAAAGTTAGTCACTCTTTTATCTGGTCATTATACATCTTTTTAAAACATTGGGAAAATGAGAGTTGTATACAGACTTTATGGCAATAGCATTTCAATCTGCTCACTCATAAAAGCACGAGCACCTTATGACTTACAACTGAAGCAAATCAATATATCCTTGTTTTTAATATAACTTAAAAGGTACATCACAATAACCCCACCCCCCCCCGCCCCCCCGACAGATCCTAGAAATTAAAAGCAAGTGTCATTTGTCTTGTTTTTTAAATCTTCTTAATTGACACCTGAGTTCAAATCAGGAAAAAACAGTGTACAAATAACATGGAAAAATCTTTCATCTATACATATTTTAAACTGAAAAAGCCTGGATATAACTACAAGGTTATGACAATAATTAAAGCATTCAGCAACCTGAAGGTATAGGAGCTACTGTTACAAGAAAACAGGATGGCCTCTTCAAACTAGAGGCTAAGTGAAGTCCCTTACCTACAAGAATAGTTTGGGCAGAAGCAAGAAAAAACCCAAATCCAAACAACACACATTTCTCAACAAACATTTCAGACTTGGTCACAGTATTTTCTGAGCTCCTCATGATGGGCAAAGCAAAGGATTTGGAAGAAGCTTGGTTTTGGGATCAGAAGCACTACTCAACAGGCCCATTGCAAGGAAGAAAATTACAAAGATTGTGTATCAGCCATTGACATTTAACTGGATCTAATATGCAGTATAGAGTTGCTGGCTGCCTCCTGGATAGTCTTTTGCCAAAAATCATACACCTAACTTCTTATAATATAGCGTTGGATTAATAGAAAATACTGAAACAGGTATGTTACATATTTTCTGAACAGATCACTTTTTATATAATACTAATACATATTTTCAACTGCTGAAAGCATATTTTGGAGCTGGCATGTCAGCGATTTCATAGCATTAGGCAGTTACAGGGAAGAGCAGGTAGAAATTAGAGAGAGGCCATCTCAACTCTGTAGACAACTAGAGCAGTTCTTGCTTACTTTCTTCATGTCCATTTTTTCTTACACCCAAACCCACAGCACCTCAATCCTGGCTGCCCTCTTGGATGTGCTCAGTCCCGCTGCAGGGTTTTAAGCTGCGTGACGTCACTCCAAACACTAGGGCTGACAAATGAACTCACAGATTCTAGCAGTAGTTGGGAATTTGGAAAGCTGTAAGGTGTATAGCTGCCTATGCAGGAGGAGAAAGACCTGCACTGAACAGCCTGTAGCCTCGTGGTTCCCATATACACCTTTATGGGCAGAAGACCCCAGAGCATGAGGTGGCCATTAGGGACCCTGGCAATAATCCAGGCAAGTTCTTCAGGTGTTGGGTATAAGCCAGTGTCAGGACAGGCCACTAATTCAGCCCCAGTGACACAGCAGCATCAGACCCACCTGGAAGGCAGCCTTACCTCCTCTCCTGGGGGAAAGTTGTCATGGCACAACGGGCAATGGTTTGCCACGTCCTCTGGTTTGGCAGCTGAAGTGATTAGAAAAATAGCATAAGAATTACTGTAAAACAGGTTAATTTCAAATACAAGAGGACAACTTGCAGAACAAAGAGCATAAAACTATCCCATGGCTAAAACAGCTCCTACTCTGTCATTAAATGCCATCAGAGAAGACCTGTGTTTAATCATCTACATCAAAACACAAAATCAAAAGGGCTTAATCTGCAAGGTTGTGGTACAAGCTTTTTGTTCTCCTCACTCAGCCTCCCCACATACATTTATAGAAGCAAAACATTTCAAGTACTGGAAAACTCAGGCGCTTATCCCAAAAGCCTTCCCTCCTGAGGATTTACTTAAATTTCAAAATCCACAGTGCAGTACCTACACAAAAGCAGTCTGACTTGCCAAAGATACGCAGTATTTGAAAGTCTGACTGACTGGACCTTTAAGTTCAACTTCTCTGTTGGAAACTACTCACAATTGCAAGTCTTGCTCTTAATATGTTTGGGCAACTCGTCTTTTGGAAGGGCCTCAGCGCACCGCGGACATTTCCTAAAGCTGTCCTTTTTATCGCAGTCAGTCAACAAGTGCTCTGTCAGGCCTGCTATTTCCACCACCTGCAATAAAGCAAGAGGCACCCAAGAAGATTTGCACCTGTACTGAGCAAATAAGGATAGCATTTTAAAAAATGCTTAAGTCATTTTTTGGAAATTACATCTCACTTTCCAAAATGAGAGAGGGAAAATGAAATTTTAGTCTAATTATTAATACAATTTATAATGCTGCTCTTTTCGAAAAGCACTATCCAAGATCACACAGTTGTGTTCAGAATTAATCTACCTTAGCACTGAATGTTTTCTAGCACCTTAAAACCAGAATAACAACAGTTAATGTCTTGTAGTAGCTCTAGAAAGTTTATGCCTAACCTGCTTGCAGTGCTCACATCTGGTTAACATAGGGCAGTGTTTCCAGTAATGGAGATCCAATCTTTCCTCTGTAAAGGATTTGTCCCTTTCACCACAAAACACACACATGCTAGGAAAAAAAAAATACAAACATCAATAACATCAGAGAGAGAAATGAACCTCATGTCTTCTGTCAGGAAGTACTCTGAAAAATAGCTAAAATCTTGGCATGCCTTATTTCCCTTACATAGCACTGACCTTCAGTTGGGGCATGTACAGATACCATTATGTAATTTACCGTAAAGACAGCTATAAAGCATATGTTCGCATAGAAAAACATAATTCCACAAAAACACTGAGAACAGCTCACTGAAACTGGCTTTCATGGCTCCAGAATTTTGAAATGGCTTCTCTATGCCCTTATCCTACAATAACCATGAAACTACACTGTATCTTTGCCTTATTTTACACTGGCAGTTGAACATTTGTGGCAATTTCTTATCCCACAAGCAACTACTCAGAAAACAAGTTCAAGGTCACACTATCCAAGAACTTAAAGAAATCAACATCTAGTTGGTGATAACTCCAGATCTGTTAGAAGAGATTTTTTTTTTTTCATTGTTTCAATGCTGTAGGTATGAGCTTTGATCAACTGGAAGAACGTTATTACTGTTATTAGCTTGCAGGTTATATAAAGTGCTTAAGGTGATTAGAAGCTGCTCTTCTAACTTACTTAGCCACGTAATTTGCACCAGAGGAATGATCATCTGCAATCTCTGCTGCTGCAGGCTGTGGGCTTTCATTTACCTGGTAACCTGTAAAAAGAGAGCTATTAAAACTAAGATCACATTTTAATCAGTTCTTTTGCACGCCTAACAATACTGCTTCTTTGGATCTCAACAGCAAAGAACGCTAACAGAAGCACACCACTGCCATATTGGTAAACAAGCGCTGAAAGCCAACATACCCGTAAGCAACTGGGACACAAGTACTTCAGTGATCTATTACAATAAAATATTTAACTGATTATTTTTATATGTAGTAGATGATCTACCTCAGGTTGGGGAGAAATCTAAAATGGTTTCAGGCCAAGCCATGCTAATTTCTTATTAGAAATTAACTAGTTAGTTGATGGTAAATTTTCTTTCATGAACATTGTTACCTCTACAGCAGGTTGAGGCTCAACCACTCCAAAGTGTTCTGGCATGTTTTTAACCAAGATAATTCAATAATCTATTTAAGCATCTTACACTATTTCACAGACATCTTGAAATGTCTCTATTTTTCTTGATACTATTTGAAATTACCTACCTTGATTCTTTGGCTTCTGAAAATCACATTCTTTCTCCTATCAAAAAAAGACATTTAAGTCAGAAATTTGCTTAATGACTGTGATTGCTTGCCAGGGAGAAAGAAAGAGCAGATAATATTCTGATTTTTCTCTGGAATTAAAAGCTTAGAAGCAGAATCCATGCATTACAATGTTTGTGCTTCTGGTCCTACAGCAAACCTCTTGGGTAGCGAGGCAGCAATCTCTGAGGATGGAAAAATCAGTCCTACACCCTGGCACTGAGGTAGCTGACTACTTTTCTGAGGTTCAGATATAAAACTTAATGGAAGTGCAGCACAGCATGCTACTAGAAGGCCCTGACATGCTCAGTAGAATTCCTATTCTCTAGCTGGTACAGAAACACTTAAGAGTTGTAGAAACACTCTCAAATTTACCATCCGACAGACAAAGCTGTTATAAAAAAGAATCCAAATTTTATACTATGTAAGGAAAAACAACGCCTCAGATTTTAAACCAGACTGCTGAGGAGGAAAGGCAGTTAGTGTATTTCAGAGAACTTATCTTTTTTTTGTTTTTTTTGTTTATAATGAGACAATAGTAACGTTAGTTGTCTAAGCCTATGAAACCCATGGAAAAAAGAATTAAAAAAAAAAAATCAAACCCAAACTCCAGCTTGAACTTCTGCTTTTGTCTCCTTTAAAGCTGCCAGCTGATCTTGCAGAACTTTTATTTCTTCCTTCTTCTGTTTCTCTGCTTTTTCTGTTGCTGCCTTTCTCTGTGCCTGTCAAGAAATACTTTCAATAAAACACATCAGCATAGAACAAATGGTCAATGGAGTACAAGAAACATCCTGCTCAGTTAAATGGTCAGTCTGTTACAGTAACACCTCCCTCTCCCCAAATTCTTCTGTACTACTTGAAAGAAACACATAGCATTTCTTCTGTGCTTACTGCTTCCAAGGCTAGCCAGCATAAAATAGTATATGTGTATTTTCCAAAATGATTGTGTCTTATTTCAGAAATACCATCTCTGTAGGCTTTATTCCTAAGAAGCAGCATATATAATAAACTGAACACCAGCTTTTTTACACTAAGTAATGTTAATAACACACTTTATGATATTCTGCTATGTGCGTCACTCAATGTCTAATATAGCTATGAAATAAGTATATTGACCAGCTGAATGCAATGCAACTGTGTATGTTCTTCAGTCTTACTACGTACCCTGATTTCAGCTTCAGAAATTTTACCATCTATTTTAGTGAATCCATCAAAGAGTGTTTTATAGAGAACAGTCTTGCGAATGCTTGCATCATCTGGAGGAAGATATTCCAGTACAGCAGCCTTGTGCTTCCTGTACATATCAAAGATAATCCGCAATGCTGCATCGCGAACTTCATAAACTCTGTGCTCCAAAGCGCCTGTTGCAAACTGAAAATAATAATAATCATAAAAAAATAATATGTCTCTTTTCCCACATGTTTTTAAGGACTTGTTTATTCATCTAAGACAATTATTTCACTGCAGTGGGAAAAACCTTCATACAGACAGGTTTTTGCAAACACTTCTTGACCCAGTGATTGTTTTTTCCCCATATTGGCAAGTTGCTTCCTCACAAGCTTGTGTGCTGCCACCCTCCAAGCGGGGCTCAAATTCTCTTCAGCAACTCACCAAGCACTCCAAAACAGACGAACCCCAATAAAACAGTAACAGAAAAAACTTGACGTGTTGTGAACTCAGACTCCTACCTTCATGACGTTGGTGATGGTAAACCCCGAGTTTTCAGTTCCCATTTCTTTCAAGAGGTATTCCACTAACTCCGCTTGACTCATTGCCAGACGTCTTGGGGAGTTTGGTTTTAATGGTTGAACCAGATGAACTGGAACAATCTGAAGAGGTTTAACTTCACTGCACAGTGCCATTTCCTATAAACATACAGGGAGTCAGTTGCGTGTAGGAACATTAAATGAGGAAAATTAACTGTCTTTGCAAAGTAGAGTTATTCTAAGTTACCTATAACAAGTTCAGTAAAATGAAATAAGCCTTCCATAAGAAGCTTATAATAGCTGCTTATTCGTTACTTTCACAGCCAGAAGTGCAAACACTTTAAAGAGAAGATTATACAGATGTTTGGTCTTGCTTTTGGCATCAGAGAGAAAGCTATTGAGAAATCAATAAAAATCTTAGACGTTCTCAGATGAGTTCTAGAACTGGACTGTAAGAAAAATGTTGTAACTCCATCTGACACTGCACTACATGCAGAGGAGGGAGAAGTGCCACAAAGGATGCAAAGTCTTGACATCACATCAAGATGGATTCCAAGAGTGCTTCAGAAGACACATGCCATCTTATAATTTCTCCTTCTATTTTGCAAAGAACCTTAAGGGCTAAAATCTGCTGTTATTCAAAGCTCAGTGTTTATTTCTTTGCGGGTAGCAGTATGTTTAATAACCCAAAGCCCTCCTTCCTCCCAGTTCCTGTCAGCTGACAGATGCTCCAGCAGATGATGGTGTCCTGCAGTCCCTCTTCCCGAGGGCCAGATGCAGCTGTCACCACAATGGCTGCTCTCTGTTGGACATACTTATTTCTAGAAAGATGGGGCACCTTCCCTTGAGAACTGCTTATTCAGGCAGCATGTCATCTATCAGCAGCCATACAACATAAACACATTTTCCTTCTCTCCAGGCCATGCCCTGTCTACAGAAATACCTTAGTAACCATTTTCTCATTTGCTTTCTCATTCAATTACAGAATCTATTGCAAACAAATCAAGTAGTAGTAATAAAGCAAACCCATGACGTTTGGGTTCCAGCGGCACACCACACCACACAATAATGCTGCTAAAATTTTAGTTACATCTACAGTGAAAGAAAGTCTTTTCCCTCCATGTGCAGATGCAAGCACGGATAAATAACCCAGAGCCAGTAACTCACTCCACTCCTGGGACTGAACTAGCACATTTTCACACAGAACTCCTGTTCTTTCTTCTAAATTCCGCTAGAAAAAGAGACTGTAATTCTCTAGCAGCTATTCACAGCTGCTCTTTGTCAGCATTAAGCAAGGAACGGACTGTGTCTTTTAAAACGGGCATCTTTTCTATGCTTTTGTCAAGTTGACTTTCAGAAGTTGACTGTCAAAAATGGAATCAAATTACAACGTACTGCTCAGACTGTGTGGTACTTTCTTGCTCTCATCTCTGTAGACTACTTGCAGCAAAGAACACAAGAGTCACACGCTCCTTGCATCTGCAGCAGCAGGTTTTTTCCCCACACTGTCCCCCCACAACAGAGGTGACAATACAGGACTAGAAAAAACACTGCAAAGATACTAATTTGGTTCTACCACTTCGCCTTCCGTATAAGGTGTAATCCTTTACAGCAGCAAACCCTGGTCTCCAAGTGGAATCTGATTAGCTATTACCCACCTGTAAGCTCTGTGACATTCTTCATGGAAATAAAATGGTAATTTGAAGAAAAACACCTACTTGAATAAAGTTAGAAGCCATGAGGCGAAGGCGTAAAGAAGAGTCTCCCGTCCTAGAAAGCAAATTAGGAAGCGTTTTTTCCACACAATGAGAAGTTTCTAGTTTTCCCAGTTTATGTTTTGGTATATATTGGGTAATGATCATTTTTAGAAGTTTCAGGGCAGCTTGAAAAACCTAAGTTAAAAAGAAAAAAGAAACAACACAAATATCACACAGATCTCTGTTTTCAGACAATATTGTGAAATCTCTTCTGTAGTTCTAAAGAACAGCAGCAACAGGAATCTAGAATTACGGTAGCATTCTTAGTAGAAGCTACTTCAGATATCTCTTTTCCAGCAAACATGTTGCGAGGGCTTAGGTGAAAGGCTTCAGAACTGGTATTTTATAAAGAGTAACACAGTTCTTGATTTTTTTTTTTTCTTTTCTTCTTGTTTAACGCTTATTTGAAGCCCAAGTCCCCTTAGGCTAACTGTACTCTCAAGCTGGAAACTAGAAGTTACTTCCTTGCTGTATTTCAACTTGAAAAAAAATAATCTCAACCACACTACACATTTACTGCATCAGCAGCTGTTTCTCAAGCTCATTACTCAGCCCAGGACAGTATTTTCCACACTGCTGAATGCCAGACATTGCTCAGTCCTTGAGCCTAACTAAAAGCTGACATTCCAGTTGTGGGTTTTTTTGTTTTGGGTTTTTTTTGTTTGTTTGTTTTTGTTTTAAAATTTACTCCACAGTTGTTTTGCAAACTATTTGTTCGAAGTATCTTAATCATGTGGTTCTACAATTTTGGCTGCGTTCCTTATCAAACATATCACAACTTACGGAAGACACTATGTCTTCGATGGCTCTCCTTACAAGAAAAATGGCAGCCCTCAGCATGTTTTTTAAATCATCCTTTGGAGTGTTTACCGACATTTCCATCAGCTTCTTATATACTGCTAGTAACGCATCTTCTCGATACGACCAAGTTTTGGAATATGCTCCTGAAACCTGAACACAGAGCGAGATTATCTCTTAAAAGGTCAATACTGATATTTCAATATTTATTCAACATTTATATCTAGAAACAGCCTCAAACAAACATATGAACTTAAGCATGAAATCCCCAGGTGTTTCCTACAGGAACGTGGCTCTTATTAACAGTACTTATTTTTGAAAAATTATGAGAAAAATGGATTAACAGCTCAGGGTATAGGAACCATTTCAGGCAAAGTAATGGCTTCTCTCCCTACAAAAGACAGTGGCAAGTTATGGGTATTGTGGCAGGGTTCATACTCAAAAACAGTCTACTGGATACTACCTGCTTAATAGCTCATCAAGTAATCAATCATAAAAGCTGCAGCATCATGTCAACATTGAAAACAGGCACCCATATATCCAAGGTCAAATTTTAAAGTCAGATTTTTAAGCAGCAGGTCTGAACATGTAGAAAACATATCAGTAGGTCCTTGTAGATAAGCGCATATCAAATAACTCCACACAGATCACAAATAATCTATGTGTTATTTTGCTGTTCTTTACCAAAGCTTCTCCAAAAACTTCAATAGCGGGGCTGGCCTCCCTCAGTGCCTTCTCAGTTAAGGTTTCTGGTTCCCCAGTAATGCCACTCCTTGGAGTATCGCTGATATACTCTTCAGTCACCTCTGGCTCAAGGTATGCAATTGCTTCATCAGACTGTTTGCAGGCAGCTGGAAGAGGTCTCTCATCATAAGGCAAAAATTCAACCTAACACAGAAGATCACATCTAAGTAATTTCTAGAACAGCAGATTTTAAGTTCTTTCATCATTCTTCACTACCTGGATTCACCTCAATACATTGCTTCCCCCACTAAAACAGTGTCACTTTTACAATTAAGGACAGATATTGAAGTTCCTATAATAGCATTATGAAGAAACAGAATCAGCACCTGTGAATAAAATTTATTCCTTGTCTATAGAATACCATAAAACCCACACAAGATGCCTTTTGTGGAAGTGCATGCATCTACAGAAGAAATCACCCATTGATCAGAAGCAAGCAAGTAATGAACCTTTATTTGTTAAATAATTTTAAGTCAACGTACAGTTAGGAGAGAATACTACTACTAGCAGAGTCAACACAAGCCTTCTTTAACTTTGCCAAAAGCCGGAGCAGCAAAACCTAGAGGTCAAGCTAGATACATCAATTACTTCCTCTCTTTAGACATGACACCAAGACTTTTGTTCTACAACCACATTCCAACAAATTCTCTTGCTGCTGTAGATTCATCCAACGTGATCTTCAAGAAGGAGATTTATGAAGCCATTAACAGAGCAAGCAGAATTCAGCTTCCACTATATTGGCTGTGTGACCCCCGCTGAGTCATTTAATCAGTCTATTTGCTCCCATTCACCTATATATAAATCGGGTATAATCCCTTTTTGCCTCCATCTCAATGAATGTCTCTAAAAGCTTCCAAAGACATTCATGAAAGACCAATGCCAATTATTAGATGGGCACTGCTCAGCAATACAGTCAATTTCAGATACTACAGAAGCTGTGAGACTATCCGCAAAAGGCCTTGTTTTGGAAGATCAAATACAAGATCATTTGTTCCAATAGATTTCCACAGCAAGAGAAGTACACTACTCACACTTTCTTTGGGAAACGCTCCCCCAGAGGTTGTGGGATGAGTCACAGGAGGAGGAGGGGATTGATGGGGAATAATGGGCTCAGCAGAGGTGGGATCTGGTGACCTCTTTTCCAGCAAAGGCTCTGCTTTCCGCAGCTCTCCTTTTTGTGGTTCTGTGTGCTCACAAGGAGGTGAATTTGTACTTTTTGTGCGCTGAGGACTGTCAGTAAAAACCGTAGGTTCCAAAGACAATTCAGATGGTTTCTGAATCTGAGAGAAGGAAGGAGATTTTGTAAACCAAGGCTAACAATATATGAAAATCAGAGTTACTACAGTTATAACTCTGATGATCAACAAGGTTCTGGTGCGTTCAAGTAAGTATCAGGCCTCACTCACAGATGTTCAACCATTTCCACTGGATGCAGCTTTACGAAACAATCAGAAAGTAATTCTGTGTGGATGCGTGTGTGGAGAGACTATAAAGCTTCCTATTCTGGGAACAGGATAAAACTATATATATATATATTTATATATATATATATGCACGCATGCATGTATGCACACATGCATCTTATCGCATTAATTCTGTATGGTTAACCTTGAGGCCAGTATACGCCTGCTATACCCTGTCAAAATATGAGAAAGTATCTTATTAATCTGCATTGGGTAGCCCTGAAATTACCCAAAACATTCAGGATTCTAATGTCATTTGCTTGAGACCTTAAAAGTTTAATGTAATGTCATTTATGGAGAACTAGGCATGTTCACAAAGTGCCACATGCAAGCCTTTGGTTAGGGAAATCCACAATCCAAACAGAGAACTTAAAATTCATGTATGTATGATTGTCATAAAATACTTGCATAACAATTATTCTTCTTTGAATTTGTTTTGGTTGTTCTGCCATTTCTACTTACAATACCCACACGATAATGCCTCATGAATTAGGAATAACAGCACCCACCATCAGCTTGGCGTCCAGAAGATCGTGGAGCTCCAGCTGCTGATACACCTTCAGGCGGTATGCTTCCATTTGCTGTTTCCTCTTTTTAGCAAGATCATAATCCTCTTTCTCTACAGCGTAACGCTTCTCTACTTCATACCGTCCAAGTAGTTCCCCTACCTAGAAGATGGTATAACAAACTAGCTTGAAATCATATTACTGTACATACGTATATATTTCAGTATTTCCAGCCGAGTTTTTAAATCAAGCTATCTGACTTTAAAATTACTATTTTGAAACTACACTGGAAATCATTATGATTCCACATGAACACTAGGGTCCCTGGTGGACCACTGGAATACCGTTCGGATTCAGAGATAAACAGTCTTTCAACAACACCTTTTGCAAGTCTGCAATAGCTTGCTTGAGTTTCTTGGCATAATCATAGTATTCATGATGGACAGCTTCGCGCTTCTTCTCATCCAGTCTACGTATGATCTGAGCAACTTCTGGATCCTGGTACATGTCAAAAGCCAAATCGTCCAGAGGCGAAATGGAGTCAGGTTTCCTGAAGATATAAAATGAGTAACTTTCAGCAAATCCAAAATAAACCAGGCTGTGCGTACGTCTTCTCTTTTCACTAGCAGGGAACTAACAATGTATAGAAGTTGAAAACTACTTTTGACCGAGTAAACGTTTTGCCAGGGTGTATGCAAAAGAACATCCTTACCTGAGGTAAGTTCCATCTAACGCAGGATCATCTGATTTAATTCCTAAGTAATGGTCTATCAGCTTCTCTCTGGAAGACTTTGTAAGGGGAAAAAAACACAAAACCATCTTAATTAATCAATATCGAGTGCATGTTCAGGACAGAAATTCTGACTTGCCACAACCAACATAAGCTACGCAACTTACAATACTTATGTTTTGGGGTATACTGAAACAAGAGAATTTGGAGAGGCTGAAAATGCAAATGTTCAAATGGATTGTTTTCATTTTTGTACCTGCATATTAGGTTCAATTTTTGAGCCTTCTTTCTTCCTTCAAGATAACATTTAAACAAACCCATAAAAATCAACACATGGCAGCTCTGCTACAGCACAAAACTAGCAGAAGAAAGATGTATTCCATTACCCCAAGAACCCTGTAACTAAATATGTGTAGCAACAGTAAAGAGAAGGGATGCTTTGCACTTACAGTATTATTGCTGTCATTACTGTAGTCTGCTGGATCTCCAATAATGTTTATAGCTACTAGGGCAACCTGGGATAGATTTAAAGAAAACATAAATGCATAAGGTCATTACTTTTTCCATATCCTATTGAAACTGAAACAAAACAAATGGAACAACAAAAATAGGACCTGTGGTCTCCAGGGTGGTATGGAAGCAAAGAAAAGCACTAAGTGCTAAACGTGCTTCATGCTTCATTAAAAATTTATTACCAGATCTACAGACCACATTGTACAGTCCTCAGTTGTTCCCTTTTCCAGTCTGGGATGGAAGTGAAAAGCGTCACTGCAGAACTGAGGCAAAGAAAAATCAAGTATCTATCTGGCTGGCTGTACAACACTTTCACCTAATGCCACATCAGATTCTAAAGACTAAGTGTGACTTTGTAGCGACTACAGAGCTATTCTCAGAGGAAGTACTTTGTCTTCAGCACAGTCTCCTTTGCCGTCAAAAACTCAGAATGAAAGGCAGTAATGGAAAGTGCACTTGACTCATTCGTTCTGAATAAGTTGCATACACTTGGTCATGATTCCAGGTCACTTATAACCTCTCATTGGTATTTTTTGTTTTAAGAGAAACCAAAAATAACTGCAGGAGCTTTCAACCCACATTTTTAGCTTCTACAAACCAAAGGAGCAGATTTCTATGCCTGTTCTGTACTACTGAAACATCATCTAGCTTAGCAAGTAAGGACTCTTAACTCAGCTTACCTGACCATATACATTGTATTTATTGACATAATTTTTATGGAAAATCAGCTTCAGGTACTGGCCAACTGCATCCATATACACAGATTTTAACTCTCGTGCTTTGAAATTGGTCTTTTCGTTGTCTGAGAGAGGGACATAACTGAGAAAGAAAACATAACAAGTAAGCAGAGGAAACACACAAATACACAGCTGTATTTCTGCTCCTCAGGTTTGTGCTTCAGTACGATTTTAAACTGCCTCATAACTGAAACAATGCGTGCTGTCATCTGGCAAGATTGTTCATCTGTATCACGCTTCTTACACCTACGTCTTCATTACAGATCTAAGCACGTATGGAATCTCTTTACTGCTTCCAGCACAGCGTATCAACATCGCAGGCAAAGCATAATGAGTATTATGTCCTCCTGAAGCCTTTCTGATTAAGGTAATAAAATCATTTAGAGCTTTTTGACTTACCCTAGTCTGTGAAACCTCTCTGACTGATAAGGAGCAAAGTATTCAGGCAAGCTTTCACTGATGTAGAACTCAATCTTGCTTGAAATCATGTACTGGTGAGCAAGCAACTGCAGCTTTCGTATTCGACATCTCTCCACCAACTGCAGAATAATTTCCTGTGGATACTGACAGAGTCTGAAAACACACACAATTTCTGAATCATCTTTTTAAAGACGACTTCACTTCTAATTTGAGTAACATCTAATTATGAAACTTTCCAAAGTTATTACAATTTAAGTCAGTGTTACAAATATTCGTAACAAGAAACCAAAGAGTAAAGTAGAAACTCTTTTCACATTATCGCATGTATGTGTATGTTAAAGTGTCCCATACGTACCTAGAGGATGTGCTGAGAGGACCAGATTTTTAACACTAAGCCAAAGCAGCTGCAAACTCCAAGACGGAGAAAAGCAAAACCTGTTCCCTTTTTGTCTTTTAAAGGACTTGATTTAAATGCAATGTGATGCTTTTAGGTGCGGAACAAAATGCGGAACAAAATGCTTCCCCTCCCCCCCCCCCCCCCCCCCAGGACAAGGGTTCCATGGGATTAAAGTAACTTTTTTGGTTTTATAACTGGTTTGGTCAGGGATGCTGTAAACTACTGTGACCATGCATGGTATGTCTCCCACTCATTTGCAAGTCAGTGCTTCAGAACTAGGCACATTCCTCCCACTTGCAGTACCTGGGTGATCGCCATCCATTCACTGTTGGTGCATGAACCATCAGCTCTTTTGCGCTGAAGCCATCTTCCTCTCCTGACGAACTAACAACTACAAAACCGATCTTGTGTGGCATGCTGCAGAAGTAAGCTAGTCAAAGCGTTGATGTTTCAAGCTTAAGATAATCCCTGGAAGGACAAGAAAAGAACATTGAAACACTAGAGTTAAAGGACTAAATCCTGCGGTCCATCGGTCAGTAGATAATGACTACAAACCTAAATTTCCTTTAATGAATATTGGCATTGTAAACCGCACCACATTCGTATGCGGAGTGTTTTATTACTACTTACTGAAAGAAGAGTTTAGCTAACTTGTATAGCAGTTTGCCAATAAACTCAATTAAATTTGCTAATCCAAGATGGAGCTTGAAACCACAAGTTCCAAAACAAGCACAGGAGAAACCCGTACCACCCTCTGTGCTTAAGCCAATGGAAAAGCACAGTGAAGAACAGGGTCGGTTTAGCACCTTTTAACAGCCGCGCACACGGGGACAGCACAGGATGGGGTCAACGACCGGCGGGACAAGCACCAAAGACCCCCGCTCCCCACGCTGCCGCAGGGATATTATAGGATTAATTTCAGCCTTTGCCGACAGCCCCCCGGTCCTGCCCCGGCCGCCTGGCCGTGGGAGGCGGCAGCAGGCCTCGGCGGCAGCCCGCAGGCCCCAGAGGCTCCCGGCGCTGGCTCGGGGTCACGGCCGGGCCGGGCCACGGATAAAGCCGGCCTGCACGGCGGCCCAGAGCCCAGCGGCGGCCTGACCGGGCCCCGGAGGCGACTCGCCCGGCCGGAGGGGAGGGGAGGGGAGGGGAGGGGAGAGGAGAGGAGAGGAGAGGAGAGAGGGAGCGACCGGGCCGAGCCCCACTTGCCTCACTGCGGCCCCGCCGCCGGGTCCCATGGCAACGCCGCCCGCCGCCGCGCATGCGCACACAGCCCGCCCTCCCCCTCCCCCGCGCATGCGCGCCGGGCGGCGGCGGGGCCGGGGCCGGGGCCATGGCGGAGCGGCTGCGGGCCTTCCGGCTGCGCGGCTGCGGCAGCCCGCAGAAGTTCGGTGTGGCGGCCGGGAGCCTGCGCGGGCTGCTGCGGAAGGGCTGCCGGCTGCTGCAGGTGCGGGCCGGGGGCGCGGCGCGGGGCCGCGGGGGCGGGGGGCCGGCTCGGCTCTCACCCGCCCGGGGCGCAGGTTCCCTTGGCAGGCAGCCGGCTCTGCCTCTGCGAGGACGGGACGGAGCTGAGCGAGAGCTACTTCCACACGCTGCCGCCGCAGACGGAGCTGGTGCTGCTGGGGCCCGGGGAGACGTGGCAGGGCTGTGAGTGCACCGGGGCCGGCCGGGCGGGGGGTGGCCGGCGGCGGCGGCGGGGCGGGTCGGCGGCGGGCGGGGGGGGGTCGGCGGCGGCGGGGCCCGACCGCGGCCCCTCAGCCCCTCGCCCGCGCAAGCCGCAGGTGCCAGCGACATCGAGCGGTTCCTGGCTGCTTCCTGCACCCAGAGCCGTGCGGTAGTGGAGGCGGCGCAGAAGCTGCTGTCCGACGAGCGGGCGCCCAGGAGGCAGAAGCTGCTGGCGGATCTCATCCACAACCTGAGCGAAAACATCCTGGCCGAGGACAAGGAGGACGACAAGAAGTGGTTCGAAGGTACGGCTGCCGCCCGCCCGGAGCTGCGGCGGGGCACCAGGTCGCACTCTGCTCCAGAGTCGCTTCTGCCAGGCTACTGTTCTTAAAGGAGTTTAAAAATGTGGGAGTCCTTCTGCCTAGTGAGATTTGGCATCTGGTCAGGGGATTAGTTACTGCTTACACTAGCATGCGTTTCTAGGTTTCTTGAAAATATACCTGTATCTGCTATCAGAAAACGGTAAAAAAACGGTGTTCCCTATCGCTGTATCCCAGATCACTCTGGAACAAATTTTTCCCCATTAACACAGGTCTGCATTTGCAGTACTTTAAGTTTGCTAACAGCATATTGAAATTTGCCCATACGAGCCAGCAAATCTTCCCTTGTTTTCCTTATACCTCCTTTGCAAGGTCCCCCTCCTATTCCCAAGTCATTGTTGCAGTTCTGAACAATTTGATTTTTCATCATCTGTTAGTGTTCTGTGTATGCACATCAACGTGTAACATTTAACATCTATAATATCAGCTACTGCTCTCGCTGCATACGCTCTGCATGGTCCTTTTAAGTGCCAAAAGCAGGGTAGTCTTGAACTAGCGGAATAAAAATGGGAAAGAGAAAAAAAACCTGTGCATACTGAGTCTGTGAAAAGGGAGAATGAAAAGGGGTAAGTTTCCAGCCAGGTAGAAGCACAGCACTGCAAGTGCTAGGTTACAACACAATCTAATTGCTTTTAGGTCTAGAGTCTCGTTTTAAGAACAAATCAAGCTATATGCGATACAGTTGCGAAAGCAGAATACGAAGCTACATGAAAGAGGTAAAAAGTTTCTGTTGAAGTAACTTTGTCTCAAGCTGCTAGTAAAAGTAAATCTGTGACCACATGTGTGTGTATATATCTGTAAAAACACTTTTACAGTGCAACATACAGATTGTAGAGAAGAGCCTTAGGCTGCTATAGACACCATGGAATGATTGGTTTGGTTGGTTGTTTTTTTTTTTTTTTTACCCCTCCTCTAGGTTAGTAGTTTTATTTCAAATGTTCATCCTACAGCAAGAGATGCATATAAAAGCATAATTGACCTGATGTCAGACAAACTGAAATCTGTGAAATACAACGGATGCTACTTTGACAGAAGAGAGGAGGAAGCAGTCCGCCTGTGCACTATGGAGGGATGGTTCTCTTGTCAGGTACGTTCAGCCCTTGCTAAAGCAGAGTCATGCTTCCAACAAGCGGTGGTGTGACTTGCAGTGCTGTTAGACAAAGGGAACAGCTACATGGATGCTTGTGTAGCACAGTGTGAAGTTCGGTTGGGTGATGTCACAGCTTCCACGATCTATGGTTAGTTCTAGCAAACGGGAGCGCTGTGCTGGGGTGACAGGCAGTACACCTGTCATCACAGCCCTCTTGATTTACAGGGGCCTTTTGACAGAGATGACTGCCCATGTAAGCATTCAATCAACCCCTACAGTAACAGGGAAAGCAGAATCCTCTTCAGTACCTGGAATCTGGATCACATGTATGTACAAAGTATTAATCTACACTTACCCATTTCATGCCCTTCATCTTAGGCAGGAAAGGTAGAGCCATTGAACCTTTACCCCCTGCCCTGTGCAGTTAGTTCCCCTAAGAATAGTGCATTGTGATAAAAAGATGCTTGGATGCTGCAGCTGTTTGCAGTAACATAAAGTCCTGAAGACAGATTTATAATGTCTCTCATTAGCTGCTTTGCTTCCCTTCACATTTTCTTTGGATGAGAACGTACCCCTCCTCACCATGTTATCCTTTGTGGCAAAAAAACCCAGGCCCATTTTCAGGCATTGTGTACTTGTGAAGTAAACAGGATTTGCTAAACTAATGTCCTCAGGAAAAAAAATTATAAACCTAGTTACGGTGAAAGAATTCAAATTCTGCCTGGCTCTAAAAGAAGATGGCGGCTTGATTATTATGAAAAAGCTTTTGACAGCAATATTGTTTTCTTTTGTGTACTATAGAATAGAGAAGAAACGTGCTGTTGTCCCAGAACTGGCAGAAGCTGTCAAAACACGAGATGGAAGAGAAGTGAACTGGGAATATTTCTATCAGCTGCTGTTTACAGTGGATAATTTAAAACTTGTACATATTGCTTGCCATAAGAAAACCAATCATAATCTCAGTTGTGACAAAACTAAAATTTACAGAAAAAGGAAGCAAAACCACAAGATTTCGTAGTGCTATCTCTGGAACTGACTTCTGCTTTTTTCAAAATCATGTCATGTGGTATCACTTTTAAATAGCTCTAGTTTCTTAAACAAGAACTTACGTAAGTCTCTGGCAAAAGAGACTTGCCAAGTAATTCAACTGCAGTCTTAAAAGCATACGTTCATAATTCTACTCTCACTTACTGCAAGCCTTCCTTAGATCACACTGTGTTAAGTGCAGTAAAACAGATGTGTGTCAGGGTATAAAAATGAGGTCAGAGGCTGGCACTGATTATGCCCTACGATCTCCTTCTTGCTGTGACAAACATAGGCCCAAAACTCACAGTACACGGAAACGAAACTTGGACAAAACATTTCTTAAGAACTGAAGAAGGGGTCTTGTAGTATTTCTCTGACCATTAAGCCAAACAAAGAATATGTTAGGATAATTCTGTTGCTCTGTGCCTTTTCCAAGCAGACAACCACTGTATTTCAGGTATGCCAAGGGGCAATTCAGTGACTGAGCGGCTGGCTCCTCTGTACCTAAACACCTGTGCTCATCCACAACCACTCTATTTACTGGTGCTTTAGCTGTGCATCTCCTAGAGGGAAGAGCAAGGCCCTTTCTGTCTTTGCTTTTACCACTTTTGTTCTTTGTCATCTTTCCAATTCATTTCCCTCTCCTTTCAAACGTTTTCTGCATCTTTAGCTTGGAGTTTGCCTGAAGCAATACAAGCAATGTTACTGTAATAATAATAATCATGTTTACCTGCTGCTTTAGAGAATACTGCTTTTGTAAGACACTTCCTACCTCCGGTAACAAAATACAAATAGATCAATTTTTACTTGATTTTTTAGTTTGTTTTTAAATAGCAGCTGATAGCAACTGAACTCTTAAGGACTGGCAGTGTAAGTGATGTGAATTTTTAAAAAATAAATATAATCGCCACTATCTTTCTCTGTGTTTATGTGGAAGCAGAGGTGCATGCGTGGTTAGTGCATGCGTGGTTAATTGGGTGTAACATAGCATGGCCAATTCAGGCTAGGAAGACTGGGCACAGGGAAACAAACACGTTGATGAATGGAACACTAGCTACTTTCTGCTACATAAATAACTTCCCTGATCTCTAGGGTAGACTTTTTTTTCTACCGTGTTGTTGGTGTTCTTTCTCACCTGGGTAAATTCAGCTAGTCCACACAGAATTGTATTAAAATAGCATTGCTGTGTGACCTATACCTTACTATGTCTTGGAAATGCGGGAACTTTGCTGCAGAGAGTACTGATTTACTTTTAAACAACACACTCAATCCCCCTCCCAAACATTTCAATACGAAAAGTAAGTCTGTGTGTTTTAAAGATGGGATTTCTAATACCAATGCATTTAATCAATCGATCCTTCCAGATTGCTTTACTGAATATATGTCATCGGTAACTAAGCTAGAATGCACCTGACACTCTTTTGACATTGGGGAAGGCATCACAGCTAACATTCTGATGACAAACACAATGTCATCTGTACGGCATGCTTCCTACAAACAAAATCACCATTTTGCACAGTGCTGAAATGAAAATGAATGTGTGTGAAGGCATATTTGCTACAAAGAGGCAGTAGCAAATATGGCATTTAAGGAAAGCTGGGAGAGCTACTTCAAGATGGAGTTGTGCTGAAAACCATGAATATGCTATTAAAAGATTAGATTTTTCTGTGTTACAGAATTAGAGTGAAAAGGAGCCAAAAAATACCGTTGACAGAAACAGTGCATCAGCCAGAGTGGAAATGTGAATAAATTAACATGTCATGCATATACAATTTGTTTGGCTTACAACTTTTGAATGTTTAACAGGCTATAGCTGTAGAAATTAATATTTATTTAAACCATCTGCTGATAACATCTTTATATTTTTAGAAATGTAGAAGAAACTGTAACAATAAAGATCTGGAAGCTTATGGCATAATCACACTTTCAAAGAAGTATTATAAACACTGGGTGAGTTAACACTTCCTGAAATCTGAAGTTGCTCATTATTTTCTGAAAATGCAGGTCAAAATCACAAGTTTGGGGAACTGACCCATATCCTTAGCACTCATTCATATACCCATCAAGTCCGACATGGGATTTCGTTCCTCCTTTATCACCACCAATGCATTTGTTTGCAAAATTCTTATTCCTAACCCTTGAAGTCAATTGAAAATACTGTGGTGGGCTGCATTACACAACCATTATAAAAAGCAATGCTGACACCTGGTCTGGTGGAAGAAGGGAGCAGTCAGCTTTACGTGGTGGTCCTTCAGAGAACTGACATGCAATAAAAATGCACTCAACTTCCACGAATTAACAACACTGAACTAACACAAACATCCATGCATTGTGTTTTGCTGGAAGAACTGCATTTTACACGTTTAATTGGTTCTGGTTTAGAAGTAAACAATGCAACACAACTTGCACAACAGAGGCCAGTGTCCCCCTTTGTACTGGGCAGTCAACTGGCCGTGTCACTATCTGGATGCTGCAATGGCAGACATCGCAGAATTAAAAGAAAAAGGCCCTTGTTCTAACATGTTTTTCTTGGCTGTTTTTAAAAAAGGACCAAGACCAAGTGTTCACCCCAGGTAGGGTCTCAAATTTATATATAAAAAAGCAATAAGAACTTATATTTTCCCTGTTCTTTTCCTAAGTATTTGAGGTAAAACAATAAATTACAATTTACTTCCAACTCACTGAAAATTCAGTTAAGTCTTTGCCTTGCCCCAGATAACCGTGGGAGAATACTGTCTCTGCCAATTCCAGAAAAACAAACTCTACCAGTCCTCTCTCTCAGAAAAGCAAACTCAGACACCTTACGTCAGGAACATAACCAACCATCATTACGTGGTTGCAAAGAAAAAGGTTTAATTTGATAACACTTTGTTGTTAGGCAACATCCTCTTCCTCCTCCTCCTCATCTTCCTTTGCAATAAAATGCAGTTTTCTGGATTCTCGCCTGCTCATCATTGTGCTTGGGAGTGCAACTGCTGGGAGATCCTTTAAGAAAAACATAAAATCATAAAGGAAAGTCTGTTGTGGCAAACGGCAGACCTCCTGCCTCTCCAACACCTCACATACTTCAACATCCAAGACACAAGGCACCAACACACACCTCTTCACTTGGAAGTGGTGGCATAAACCCATAGCTATAGCAGAGGGACTTTGAGGGTATGTGGTCATGGAGAGGGCTGGCATTCCATCTGCAGGCTCAAGGATACAGAGAGGGTGAAATGCTCCACAAACAAGTCCACACTACTTCCACTAAATACCATTCCTCATGAAACACCTAAAAGAAGGCAGCATCACTTGCCCAAAGTTACAGTGTACTAAAGGCAGACCTGGGGCTTGAATTTAAAGCTCTGGTCTTTGATCAATGTGAAAGCAGAGGTGGCCAGAATCCAGCTTCCTTGCCAAAGAGCTACAATAATCGCTACTAAGAAACAGTAAAAAACTATTTTGACAGTAATGCTGTGTCTCCAGAATATAGCCGTGTACGTCATACGGAATTGGACTAGGTAATCTAAGTAAGAGAGGTTTTACATCTTAAATTAATTTGTCTGGGCAATTAATTTCATCTCTGATTGAGACAATTCTGTCTAGGGGCCAGGGATATGACTCCAGATGTCTACTGATACTGGTCAAGTTTGCCTACAATTTTGACGCTAGCCTAACTTTGAAGATGCAAGACTTCAGGGTAACAGACCCGAGCCTGTAAAGTGTGAAGAGACTGTCACCATCTTACCTGCAAAACCCCAACATCTCCAAAGATACGGTCCACTGGCATTGGCTGGTTGCTGTCTTCATCCAAGAAAGCACTATTGTCCAGTTGTATTGGCTTCTTTGGGAGATCTGCATCCTCCAAGCTGGGCCCATCTGAAAGTACACTTTTACAGCTGCTTTCCTCTTCAGTGCAGGCATGATGACACAGATTTTCATCATCATCCATTTTTGATGGAGCACCGCTTGATTTCATTGAATGTGGCTTGAGAGAAACATTATGCTCCTTTTCCTGTTTCTCTTTGTTAGTCTCTGGAGTGTCTTCACCTGTTTTCTGCTGAGTTATATCACGATCTCCTGAATCTTTTGAATGTCCATCCCCATCACGTGTTTTCAGCGTTTCCCCCAATGCAGTGAGGCTTCCACTTCCACACTCAAGTCCTTCCAGTTCTGATTTTACTAGACTCTTCTCACATTTTTTCCTCTTTGAGGGTGGTCTGTCAGCTGCTTCATGTGAAGAACGCTGTTAGAAAAAAGGTAAGATCCTAAATAAGATTACTTGAAATAAAGAAAAATAAAATCACTGCATCTCTTTAGTTGCAAGGCTGCATGTGGAACTGAAGGGCTCTATCAAGTGAGCGGCACCTCGATCCAAAGCTATATTGTTAAAAATATAATTAGTAGCAAGTGCACATGAAAAGAAGAAAAGAGGAGCAGATAGCTTACACTAAACAGTCCATCACCAGTGGAAAGCTGCTTTTCAAAGCATAAACAAGCACTGTACATGTCTAACTGGCATTTTTGTATTTTCTTAGGGATGTGGTAGATGGCAATTCAAGCAGCAGACTGGTACAGCCAAGCATCCCACCACTTGCTAGCGGCATACTAAGGGCCTACCGCCCCTTTCAGCAGTAACAAATCCAAAATCCGGCCTAGTAGCACACAAACCTGCCCCCGCACCGTATTCTGCACGCAGGTGTCTAACAAAGCGGCGGGAAAGCAGGAAAAGCAAAAAACCGTATAAATTTACCAGGGAATTCCCTCACGGTGACGCGCAGTTTGTCGCGGTTAATAATCAGCCGCAACCCCCCTGCAGTGCCGCGGCCCGGTCCCCCGGCGCTCTCCCCCCAAGCCCGGCGCTCCCGCTCCCCCCGGGCCCCCGGCCCTCTCCCCCGAACGCTCTCCCCCCAGGCCCGGCGCTCCCGCTCCCCCCGGCCCTCTCCCCCGAACCCTCTCCCCGCAGGCCCCGGCTCTCTTACCAGGCTCGTTGTCCGCGGCCCTCGACGGGCCGCCGCAGGGGCTTCCCCCGTGGGCTCAGCAGAGGCGATTGCCAAGCGCCTGTCCTCCAGGGACCCCTTCACACAGCGCCCACGAGGCCGCTGCCGCCGTGGGAGAGCCGGGCCATGGGTCTCCGTGTGGCTCCGGCCCACCGTGACCGCCCGCCGCGCCGAGCCGCCCGCCGCCATCTTGAGGAGAGCGCGGGAGCTCTCGATCGCCATCTTGTGGAGCCTCCTCGCCTGAGGAGCTGCCCGCCCTCGCCATCGCCCGGCTCCCCGGCAGCCGGCCGGCCCCCGGGCCAAAACGGCGGGCGAAGGGAGCCCTCGTCCCCGCTCGGTGGTGGGACGGGCCGGGGCCGGGAGCCCGCCCCAGCCTGCCGCAAGCAGGGCGGCCCGCCCGGGCCCATCGCCCAGCTTTCACCCACCGGCAGCTTTACGTTAATATAAGCTTTAGCAAAGTGAGAACAGAGGAGCTTGCCTCCAGATCTCCCTGATGGGCAGCTGCCTGGGGGAAAAACCCAAACAAATTCTGCCTGATCGTTCTATAGGTTATAAACGCTTCAGATCTTTTGCTTCCCATTGTGTCTTCCTTCTGGAGCGATGCTTGCTCCTGTTGTATGATGTGCGGTCTGGGAGTTATTATTCAGATATGCCTCTCAGTTCGCTTCCACAGCCCTCAGGGAACAAATTATGTCAGTAACTCAAATCCCTCTCTAACTTCAAGGACTCTGAAGATAACAAGATGAATTTCTGTGTAGCAAAGCACCCCGACACCTAGATTTAAGTATGTAATTATCTTCACTTATTTTATTGGGGGAGGCGAGGTAGCACACTTGCCCGTTTTGAGAAATTGAAGGTACTGCGTGCCCTGACGGTCTGCGCCGGAGGACGGACGGCAGCATCCACTGCAATGGAGCCCAGGGGCTCTATCCATCACATTAAACTACAGCTCTTTCTTCTGTTAATTCAGTGCTTTGAGGACGCTGTGGGGATTTTTATAATTCTGTCCGGCTGAGGGCACAGGAGCTTGTTTCTTTATAGCAGCCTTTAATGTTCTTGCTCATTGCAGAGCCGTACCACAAGTCTCAGTGGTTTGAGGATATTACCTGTGCTTCTCAATCCAGCTTAGCTGATAAAACGCTTGTCCATTCATTCCGGCCTTAAAAAACATGAGCAACAATTTCTACCGCAGAAATAAGTGGCAAGAACGTACCTATGGGAATATTCAAGTAAGACATTTTTTCTCAAAAGCATAAAGTCTCGCAGTTAAACTGCCGAGGTTTGGAGACATGCCGGATACGTTGTTCTGCAATTTCTCTTGGTGCTCAGGGGTCCTTCTGTGCTTTGTTCTTTGGCTGAGGTAATTCATATTCTCCTCAAAAAGCTTCTCAAGTTGCTCCACTCTCACAGTGTTGTTGCTTGCAGCCACAGAATACAGATGATTGTTTTTATTAGGCAGTGAAAACTTATACTCTCTCTCGTAAACAGAACAGGGCTAGAACTGGCTGAAGAACAGCATTTCTGCAGCTGGAAAACTTGGTGGTGGTTTTAATTTCCCCAATGAACTGAAAATAGAGGAAGAATTTTGAAAATTTTAAGAAATACTTTTCACACGATATGTTTCTCATTCTTTATGCTGCTTTGTAAAATTGACGGGTGTTTGAGCAATGAGGGCAGGGGTCGCTGAGCCTGAAGCAGCTTTCTGTGCTCTGGTGACCCAGCACAGACGTGAGCTCAGAGTCTGTGGCAGCACATGGAGCAGGAGATACACAACCACAAGCACCCGGGACTGTTTGGGGTGGTCTTGGACACTTTCAAGGACAAAGCAACTTAGGCAGATGAAGCCAGGGTGCCCTTGAAGAGCTCTTGTCAGTGCATTCTTCCCTATGACCACGTTATTTTGTGAGAAAGTGGTGACAATTTTGCAGATGCAGGTGTTGTTGCATTTTCTGAAATGTGGCTGATCCCTGTCTGAGAAAACAGCTCTCACATAGCGCGGAGAGCATTCCGGGAGAAGCAAGCAGGAACACAGATCCCCTCTGAGAGCAGTCCACATCTCAGCAGCAGGCAGTGTCTCCGGAGTGACTTGAAAGGCTACACAGGGACTGCTAACAGCCAAGCAGCTCTTAAAGAGAATCAGAGCAGCACAAACTATTTACATTAAATCCACATTTCCACATAAAAGAGGACTTATTTTCAACAATATTAAGAAGTGGTTTTTATTAGAATCTGTTGTCTAAGCAGGCAGGCAAAAAAAAGAAAAAAAGATTTTGTGAGCTCCCTCATTTTTATGAAAGCTGGCTGGCGAGTATAAAGCAGCAGCTGATGAGCTTATTGAGCAGGAAGGGAGGTTCAGGCTGTGAAACTCGATGTGTAAATTAGCTTCTTGCAGCACTTGTCTCTGCGCCTGTCACTTGCACCAGTGTCCCTGTCTGTTATAATCCTCCCAGTTCATTTGGCTAAACATTAGTGACATGCCAGGGACAGCAGCCAAAAAAAATGTTGCCTGTAAACATACTGGCTGTTAAATGTTGAATGCGAGGTCTATCAAACTAAACCGTCATCCAGCAGGAGCACTGGCTGGTCTTTTCCTGCTACAGGAAAGTTATTTTTAGTGAAGGTGGCTGAATTCCTCATTAGCAGCACCTGGAGAGAAAGCAGGAGGAGGATCCGCTTCCTAATAACTGGCGGCACAGGGAGCCTTGCTCCCTGCTAGACCATGCTGCGGCATCCTTCCTCCCCACCGCCTTTTCTGCCTCCCCAGCAGAGCAAGCACCAGCGGTATGAAGTAGTCTTTCACTCAAGATTTGAAGACACAGCTTTTTAGCTGTTGTTCTCCTCTCCTGTCAAACGATGTTGTCATGCCAACTTGCGTAATGACAGTGAAGTGCCAATTTTGGGCTCCCAGAGGCACTGTCTCCTGGATGAATTCCTGATAAGTTGGTATCCCAGATGGAACTAAAACATTCAACAATGCAACCCTCCATTGCAGCTGTCCTCAACACTGCTGTCTTGAGTACCTTTGCACCACTCAGACTGGATGAGACCTTCATTTTCATTACTGAGGAGTATTCACACTGGGAACTAGGGAGCCCTGACATAGAAATAACTGGGAATTTATGATACATAATGAAACTTTATGATTGCCATGTGAGAAATCTCTTTGAGTCTTATTTTGGATTTCTTGCCTGGTATCTTATCAAGAACCAAATGTGGAAAGGCAGTATCTGAAGAAATTAATTAACACAACTGAGCAGAGTACGTAGGCTTTGCAAGAAAGAGCAAAGAGAAAAACTATGAAATTCATTAAAGAAAAACCTTAAGGGACATCTGAGAAACGGAGACTACAGAGGATCCGTCTCAAGTTGGTGAGCTGTAATACTTGTCTGACTGAGGAGCTGCATGGCACTGACCTCCCTGGGGTGGGTACAGCTGGAGCTGTGGGACTTCTGCCCAGGTCCTGCTGCTGGCAAGCGGATCCTCCCTGCTGTTGGTGCCCCTACCCAGCTTTTGCAACCATCTCCAGCGTTTACATGGCAAATCCTTTTCAAAGCACTCTGCAAACACCCACCAATGAATTTGGAGTACCTGGTTTGCCAAGATTTCCTGCCCTTCCAAAGACTTTAATTGCTTTGAGCAGCATTGATTTTTAAAGCATTTCACAAAACCTAAGTACGTTTCTCCCAGCACAAAGCATCCTTCTGAGACCAAATCATTACCTTTGCTCCGGGAATCTGATTACATGGACTGTGGTGACTTAGCCTCACCGTTAAAAAGCAACAGCTTACAGAAAACTTTTCCTGACTCAATTAAATAGTTGCTTTAGCCGCAGTCATGCAAACAAGCATTCTCTTCCCACCGGTTTCCTCTTTTCCTTATCGTTTTGCTACAGAGATTATGGTATCGTTTCCAAACTCAGCCTGCTTTACCTTTGCTCCCCGTTCAGCATCTCCCAGTAGTGCGCAAGCTCCCAGGTGCCCGGCTGAACTGGGCCCAGCGCCGGGGCGGGCAGGCCGCTCGGGGCAGCACCCGGCCTGAGCCGCCGCCAGACGCTGGGGGTCAGTGTTCCACCGGCGATGCGCCGCCCGCGGCCACGCGTGGGCACCGCGGCGAGGGGCAGCTCACGGGGCCGCGGACACCCCCCGTGGCTGCCCCGTTACCGTGGCACGGGCTCGCCGCCCCGTCGAGCCCTTGTTTCCTCCCGCGAGTGGCCGGGGGAGCGGCTTCTTTGCTGGGGAACCGCAGGGAGCTGGAGCCGTTGCGTTTGGCAGCCCTGAGAGTCTGCGATTCCCAGCGGGGAAGGATCTCAGGCAGCCAAGAGCTTCTGCCCGTTTCCTCCAGCCCACCCTGCCCTTTCTCTTCCCCGGCCTGTCCTGGCACTGCCACCGGGCCCAGCTGTCCGTGGGACAAGCTGGGAACATTGCATTCAGCAAGGCTGAACTCTGTCCAGCATTTGAACCCAGGGTGCACTCAGCATTATTTGCCTACTTAGATTACATAAAAAAAGAGATGCTCTTCCTCTGTCCTAAGTGCCAGGGAACATCAGGCTTGCCTAGCCATAGCTAGATTCTCTACCAGTGACAGGTAGTGTTATACATTTTTTAAACGTTGCTTAGAGGAGATTAAAAACTCTTTGAGTAAATGCAGCTCTCTTCCATACACACCTGACAATGACAGAAGAGGCTGTTTTACACAAGGGTCATTAAAAATAAAACCGCAATGTTGATTTCAGCAGCTTAAATTACTTAAGCCAGTGTAATGGGATAAATATTTGATGGTAAAGTTTATTAAATTTCCACCACTATTATGTTGCTGCTAAAAATAGAAAGGATTCTTTAAAGCCTGCTTGGTGGTCTCCAAAGGGAGATGGTTGGAAACCTGTCTCAAAGCCCGCCTGCAGAGATTGCTTTTGGGATGGGAATGAATTATCTTCTTCCCTCTATTGTCTGCAGGTAATAGCAAATTCTTTCTGCTCCCATCAGAATTAGTCAGTCCCTGCTAGCAGCACAAAAATAGCACAGGCCAAGCCTGAAGCTGTTGGGAAAGAATGATGCTCTGTTGAGGTATCCTCATTATACCTACCAAGGATTTATTCTGTTTCACAACTGCTCCCAAGCATGGGATAATCCTTGGGAGCAAGGCAGGAAAAAGTAGGGAGTGTGACTTCAGGGTGGCTGCTCTCAGCCATTTATTGGTTTCCAAGTCTTTCTACCCCTCAACACAGGCAAACCCCCAGGACTCTGTTCATCTCCCCTCCCCAGCTTCTTCACGTCGCAGCACTCTGCTTGGACCACAGCAAGGAGCAGAAGCATCGTGGGACACTGCACAACAAGGAGCCACAGGAGACGCAAGATATGAACGCATGCACCCAATGTCTGACCTTACAAGGCGGCAGTAAGTGCTGCCTGAAGGTGACCAAGCCCAGCAGAGCCGTGCACAGGTTGCCATTGGAAGGGACATGGGGCACCCGCTCCCTCCAAACCAGTGGCTGGGTGCAATGGGGCAGCTTGGAGTGAAGGTCATCTCTGTGGGCCCTCACAGCTGCAGTGGTCCTCAGCAAGCAACAGAGATAGGGAATCTAAAGAGGGACTGAAAATAGATCACCAGGATATTTTAAAATTTTGATTTTACCAAATTTTACCTGATTTTGTCACATTAGCACATGCCTTTGAACCCAGCTTGATATGAGACTTACCTTTTAGCAGCACTGTGGCCCACATGACTGTCAGAGCTCCATCTTCAAGTGTTGCTCTGAATCAGTAGCACATGTCATGTCAGAATGCAGTGGCAAGTTTTGCAGTCCCAAGTCTATAAATATTCCTATTTGCCTTGGAAGTGATTACTACGCAGCAGCACTTTCCCTCTCTGTCATATAATTAACTCTTGCTCATTTTCTGTCACTTATCTTGTGATAATTCAATACATAACATTTATAAACCCTCAACAATTTAATTCTTGGCTCCTAAGAGTCACCAATTGCTGGGCAGACAAGTGATATACCTCCAAGGACAGAGCTGGCCTGAGTGGAGGCGCAGTCCTCACTGGTGATCACAATCTGAGATGGAGAAGGCGGCTGGGCCAGGTAGCACCTTCTTAGCAGAGCAAAAAGCTGTCAGCATTGTCCTGAAGAGGCATCTTTCCCCCTGGTATCTTACAGGAGTTGGAGTTTAAGCCACTCCAGGAATGTTATCACAGTTCAATTTAGAAAAGGTTAATTACAGTTGGAACACCCTAGAGCAGCACCATGCAACAGGCCACAGAGGTCAGTCTTTTGTCCCATCTCACAAACTCATTCCAGAAAGGGAGCAAGCTTCATCCAAAAAGCACTTAGATTTCCCTCCCCCCCCCTCCATTACCAGTGCCAGAGGTTACATGTAAAGAGCTGTAACTGTACCTCAGAGAAGACCTTCTACCAGTGGGGATCTGCAGACAGCATCTATCTCAAAAGAGCAGGAAAAAACAATCAGAGGAGACATGTTCTGTTCATGCAACAGCAAGCAATATTGTACCATTGGCAGGATTCATGCTAAGACAACTGCTCCAGTGTCCTAGAGTGCTGTGTGCTTATGCGTTCGTTCCAACTGGGGACTTCAGTGCAACAGGAGCGATTCAGTTATCAGCCCTATGAGGCTCCAGTAATGAAGCCAGACCTTCATTACAATCTGTTTAAGTATTTCCTACATGCAAGCATGCCTCCATCAAGAAATTGCTGCTGGATCTCCTGTGTATTGACTCTTTTGAAGCAGGTTTTCCAGGAGCAGCTCCCTTACACAATGCCACAGCGCTGTAGTAATCTTCCACCTCTTTGCAGGGTCGGCTGTGTGCCTTGCCATCCGTACCGCTTGCATGCTGTAAAGCAAGTGTAGTGTGACTGTCCAGACACTATCCCGGGGTGTGATAGCTGTACTTCAGAGACAGATTAATCATGTAAGTGGACAAAGACCTCAGCTGAGAACTCCTTCACAAGCAGTGAGTTTCTAGGGCTCTTTTCTGCATGCACTCATAGTGTTTAATACTTGAACAGAATCAGAATTAAATAAAACCTAGCAAGAAGGCTTAGAGCTTAAAAGAGTTCTAGTAAAACAAATGCTGTTGTACAGTTCAAAACTTGACTGGCACATTGTTCTGTCCCTCTCCTGCCTCTTTCCACCCCTGGGGTGGGTGTGTGAGGCAGTAAGGCAGACTGCTTACTGAGCTTGGGCATTGGTTGATAGAGCACACAGTGCTGAGCATCCAGCCAGGAGCTGAGCTGTCACTAGAAGGAATGTCTATTGCCAGGCCTTCACGGTGCTGGTGATGGCTCTGCTTTGGGGATGCCAACAAGGTCCGGGGCTGCCTGGTGCACAGCAGAGATGAAGCGGTCAGAGGGGCGGCTGTTGTAATTCCAGTCTTCTCAGATTCTAGTAAAAGTTTGTGCATTAGTTTCTTCTTAGCACGCGTCTTGGGTCTTCTTCACTAAATAACCCTTGCTGGTTATCCTTTTCAACTAAAAATATCTGCTCCTCAGATGTCCATCGAGTGGCCAGAAGCTGTGGCTGGCATAATGGGGGTGTTATTTTGACACTTTGATTTGATGTGAGGATACACGAATAGAAAGAATAGAAGAATAAATCTATATATTCCTTGCTGTCACTTCAACTAGAAAGCAGACCCAGCAGCTCTCGCTCTTTGGGGAATCTGAGATTATTTGGACAAAGGTTTCCCCATGAGTAGCACACTTGCAGCAACAAAGAAGTAGGGTTCACAGTACGAACAAGTGTCCTACGGCCAGTGTGATCAAAAGCAAGCCCTGAAACAGTGTGTAAACCAGGTTAGGTAGGAAAGATTTAACAATGATCAGGCTGTGAGAAGCGTATTCAGATAGTGGGTTCTGAGAGAATTTAAACAAGCGTTGGCTCTGTCATTCCCAGAGACAACTAGTGCAGGCAGACAAACTGCTCCATCTGCGGACAGCAGCAATGTTTAAGGAGAAGCTACTACAATATGGGTGGCTGCGATTTTGTCATCCTGCTTAACGTGGAAAGAAACCAAGTTCCTAGGCAGTGCTCAGAAAGGCAGCTGCAAACTTACCATGGCCATCGGTCTCCACTGTCTTTATACACTTGCCAAGGCTTGTCATTGCTTCTCTATGTCCTGCAGAAAAACAGCCGCATCACCAAGGACTTCTGCTTTCATGGTTAACTCGGTGCATTTTGATGGCAGAAGTGTTTCAGGACAGATTTCAGGGTTAAAAGCAGAAAATGGTAGAGCTATGCTAACCCCCCCAGCTCTGGCCAGCTGGGAGCATCCCACTCTGCTTGGGGAGCATCCCGGAGGGAGCAATGCTACCTTCCCAGGTAGCAGCACTGTTCGGTGGGCTGCCTGTACCGTCTCCCAGGCGCTAGCAGACTCTTCTCCACTAGCGTCAAAGGCAGCAAAACTGCTCTGAGCCTGGGTGGGAGCCCAGTTCTCTGCCACCCAGCATCCACATTAGGGTGATCCTCTCAGTAATGGATTTCTTACTGCAGATGAAACGAAATACAATGCCGCTCATTGCTCAGCATGCAGCAAAGCACCAATTTCTTCCCTCACAGCTCTCCAGAGGCAAGCTTCTCTGGCCAAGAAGCCCAAAGGCACATCGGTAGCTAACTCCAGCCCCTGGATCTTGCTATTCTCCAGGGAGTGCATTGTTTTTACCGTTGCATGACATTTCCACTGTGTTGTCAAGGTCAAGCTCTCTGCACTCAATGTGCACCTTCCCCAACATTTGACCTGTGGCAACACTCTGTATTTGCAGCTTCATATTTCTTACCACTTTATGCTGTCAGTCATGCTTTTTTGCAGGAAACATGCGAATTCCTCAATTTTGTCTTTGCGTTCAGTAACCATGGAAGGAAAAACACCTTAAGAAGTGCCTAGGTTGCATCTTTGGGAAACAGAAATGTACAGGTGTGCACTTCCATAAATATTTCAGAAAGGAGTTTATTAGATTCTACTAACATGGCAACTGCTGCATTACAGATGCCTAAGAGTTTGGAAGGAAGCCAACCACCAGTTTCCCAAAGAATATTTTTATCGCCATTGCGCTGTGCTGAGCAGGGATTCTTCTCCTCAAAGCCTAGATAGCTGGTTGGGAGGAAGAGAGGGGCCGCCACAGACAAGTTGAAGCAATTCTTTCTTCTGTAGCTTAATCCTCTTCCCTCCCCCGATATGCAGTTTATTTAATTGCAGAGACAAGATGCATTTCTTTCTTGAGGGATTGTGGGAGAATATTTGTAATCCAAGGGCTGTAATTGAACTCAGTAATAATAATTATACTTCTCTTCATTAATATGCCTTAAAGCTCATTACAGACTATTTTTGTGCCAGCATCTTTGCCAGGTCCCCACGGGGTTAGAGATAACTTTTCATTCCACTACAGCAGCAACTTTAAGGAGTACTCCTACTCTTGCAGGATAACAGCAACAGCCAAAACCTGTAGCTTGATGTTGAGGCTAGGGAAGCCCAGTCTCAAGGGGCACAAGGAGTTGCCTGATGTGCTCCAGCCAGCCAGGGGATGGTTTAGGAAGGGGGGCCCCCAGGCTTGCTGTCACCCAGCCTGTAGCACCTTCACTGCTCCCCACTGGCCTCCCACTTTCATCTGAACTGGGGCTGTTCAGAGCAGGGACCTCTTCTACATACCCATGCCACAGACTAAAGACACTGTTCCAAGCTAAGTAGTGAATAATAGCACAAAATATCTTGCTTGAATTTACCTGTCCATAGAAGAGGAGTCTTTCTGGAGCCACGAGGCATTTCTGAGATTTTCTGGCTGGCTGAAGCGACTGCTGAAGTGCGAACACACAGCTGTGCTCTTTGAATGCAGCGTTACAGGCAGCAGAGACCAGGGACATGCCTTTGTCATTGCATACCCCAAGGAAGGGAACTAAAAGTGGATGCTTTTCAGTACATGAATGTCTATTCCATCTCACAAGCCTATGATTAAAATGAAAAATTCAAACTCATTTTACTTAGACAAGATATATGAGGGATGCAGTGCATTAAGGTGTTTTCCAAACTCACAAATCCCATTAATGCGGGAGTGAGCTCCCCATGCAAATCCCAGTGTGCAGAGGGGAAAACATTCCCTAGACTTAAGATAATTTTAAGTGCCTCTCTAATGCAGGGATGCTGCTCTTTCAATATTTAAGCTCAGCCTGCGAAACACGCAACTTATCTAACATTCATTATCCTGTGTGTGCCAGCATCTTTGTCAAGTCACCAGTGCACTAGGGAGAATCATTTTCTTGCTACCACACCAGCGCTAAGGTGTGCTGTTGAAATTACGGGGGAATATAAATTCATAGCTCTCCTGAAATCGCAGCACTCCTATTAAAGCAGCCCACTGGCTATGTGCTAAATTTGCCCGACAGTGGCACAGTCAGACAATGAAGGCCTGTTGAGATCCTCCAGAATACACCAGGTGCTGCTGAGTTTGCTTTTGGATGAAATCAAGTCCTCTTTCACTAGCTCTCTGGCTCATATCAGTTTCAAGAGAAAAAAAAATATGAAAAAGGAGCAGAACAAGTGACAGCAGCCACAATAGGCTGTCTTTGAAGCAATTCTTCCAGGTCTGTATGTGCTTGCTCTCTAGATCTGCAAGTATTTGTCAAATAAATTCAATTAATTTTCTCAAACAACCGTTACTGCTTTTCATTGGAAACTTTGCTGCTGAGCTCACCTGTGACACTTTCCTGTTCCCCAGAGAGCCAGTATAACCAGCAGGCAGCAAGAGATGCTGTGTCCCAGGAAGGCGGCTGGCCACCCAGCCATGGCACAGGGGACAGAGCTGAGCCGCCTTTGGCCGTCAGAGCCATTCCTCCTGGCCGGGTGAGCAAAGAAGACTCTGAACTGCATCATCAGCTCCAGGTGGAGTTTGCAGGGACAGAAGAAAAGCAGAAGAGAATGAACTTAAAATGATGAAGTTTTGGGTTTGAGTGACAGGCACGGATGCCTGGAAAATCATTTCTGTGGCTGGTTTTGAAGCAGAAGACGTGTCAGTAGGCATTCTGGCTGCAAGGAGACCATTCCTTCCATCACCGAGAGCTGTGGCTGCACAATCCTGAGCTTTAAAGAGAGCCCCAAATCACACAAAGAACATCAGAAAGACCCAGCAGCAGTTAGCTTGGCTGAAGACAGCAGCACACAAAGCAACGACTTGGAGATAATTTTTGCCTGTCTTAAAGCTGCCTCACTGCTGTGAGCAGCAAAAGCAGCACAAACCTGCACGGGAGCCAGACATCTGGATTCAGAGAGGCACAGTATCACCAAGCTGGTGCTTTTCATTTCTTTCTGAAGGGGATGTGGAGGAGCACAAGCTGCACGCCTCCGTTCCCTCTGGAGGCTCCTCTTCTGTGGGCGAAACACTGGCAAGTGCTCATCTGTGGGATACTTAGACACCCCCCCCACCCCCCACCCCCACCCCCACCCCCCTGGTCCCAGTCCTGCTGGGAAAGAGGATCAAACCCATCTCAAAATGGCTGCACGCACCACATGCATGTTCTCGCATCTTTCTTCTAAGCCATTTGCTGCTGAGAAGATTTTTGCCTGTTTCACATCTCTTTCCAAAACATCACATATCCCTTAAACTGACTTGAATGTAAACTATGCCAATGCAGGAAGAAGGTAATTAGTCTCTGGAGGTTACAGCTGGGATTTAAGCAATGAAATCATTTTAGATGGGTACAATTTCACCTAACTGAGAAAGGAAGAAGCCCCTAAAGAGCTCACTGGTTTGGGGAGGGGTGGGGTTGCAGCCCAGCTATTGCTAACTGAAAGCTGCCACCTTTCTCTTGCAGGAACTGCCTCGGATTTGAACTGTCGTGGATTTGAACTGCCTTAAAGGCTTTGCTGCCCAAAGGAAGACAGGAGGACGGACTCAGGCTGTAGCTCAGCAGTTCCCAGTGACACATGATGTTCCCATCACCATCTGCTCAGCCCCATACAAACACACCGCCCCTTGAAACCACCCAAGCGCTCATTGCCCATGCCCTGGTGTTTACCCCCATGCGCTGCGTGTTCCCACAGTGCCTGACTGCCAAACCCCATTTCTGTTCCTAGCCATGTCTCGCTTTGGAGTCCAGAAAGTCATTTCTCACCCTGGACCAGGAGCTGCAGCTGCAGTCAGCTGGCTGGGCTCATATGCTCCAAATCACCCTAATGGCACTTCAGAAATGCAAATAAAAGTGAGATTATGATATTTTACGTAAATAAGCAATGTGGCAATCCCAGACTGGCTTGGCCTGCCAGGGAAATTCGCTGGAGAGATATTAACATTGAAATATGTGAGCGTGTTTGCATGGAACATTTATTGTATAACTCTGGGCTCCAATAAAGGCTTGTATAAATTATTCATTTTGGAACAGAGATGAAATGCCAAAAAACCCCACCCACCAAGGGACTGCTTTTATCACTACTAAAGATCTAGTCTTAGTTAGCAACTATGCGATTAAGACAGCATGCAAGGTAATTACAAGAGGGAAGCGGTCACCTCCCTGATGACAGGTACCCTATGCTCAGGGCAGCTGCTGGTCATCCCTACACCAGGCTGGTCTTGAATGACGTAGAACCAGGTCCCTGCTTAACCAAGAGCATAACCCTGCTGTGCTCATCCTAGGGAGCCTGCAGGATGAGCAGGCATTTGCTAGAGGAAGCCACAGCTCAGGCAAGTGCATGGCATGCTTAGAGCTGTGGGCCATGAGCGGCTACCTAGCTGTGAGCTCGGCTACAGGACCCTCTGGGGCACGATCTCCCTGCAGCAGCCACCACACGTGCCCAGGAGAAGAGTGGGCACCGTGGGATGCAGGCCGCCTTGGAGCAAAGCGGGCAGAGGAGCACGACTGCTGCGCTGTGGCCGGGCACACACAGCACAAGCATTTCCATGTACCAATGTGCAAAAAACCCCGGGTAGCAGTTGCCACGGCAACTCCTCTTTTTAAACACTGCTGTTAAACAGTTGCATCGAACCCTCTGTAAGCATCATTGCAGGAGCATCATCGCAGAAGCCGCGGCACTGTCCTGGCTGCTGCGTGGGCTTTTGCTGCTCCCAGCCTGGCTGGCTGTGTCCCAGAGCTGCATGGTGAGGCGTTACAACAGGTTGCTGTGTTTTCTGGAACTGCAAAGCTAACATTAAGCATGTAGTTACCAATTTGCAGCTGAAAACTACTTTTTTCCATCTCAAATACCTGCAGCACTCACAGTCCCAAGGTGTAGCTACAATTAGTCTTCCACATGCCCCCTCCCTCCTCCCACCTTACACCTCCTGCTCCCATTTCCAGGAGGTAAAAAAGGTGATGGATCATGGACATGAGTCTGGGGGCTGCTGGCTTTCCCAATTTGAATGCAGGGGCTCCCTTTTTTGATCTGCATGTAGCCTGTCCAGCTTCACCTCCAGCCCACTCAGGTGGGCAGCAGGATGCTCCCCCAGCCTGCACCCACACAGCTCCCCCTGCCCCTGCTCCCCCTGCCTCCTCCTCCAGCACTGGGGCAAGGGAGCTCTAGAGCCCTTGTTTCCACCTGCAGGTTTTTATAGCCTTGCACTTGAGGCTGATTAGGCTTCTCTGGTACCTCCATTAACCCTCTCCTGCCTGCTTTGATGGCCCGACCTTTGCACCTGCGGTGGGATGTAAAGCTGGGTGGAGCAGCTGGTATCTCATGAAGACCTCTGTGTGCCAGCTCTTCCCTTTCGTGCTGCACCCACTATGTGAACAGCACCATCAACAGCACCGTCTGCAGGGCATGACATCCCTTTGCCAGTGCACAGCGAGACAGTGAGGGAGTCAGAAAGCCACGGGTGCCAGTGCAGTCCTGAGACACCCAGCCCTGCTGGCACATGGCATTCCAGGGAATGGGTACGGGAATGGCAGCAGCAATGGTGCTTTATTGCCGCATTAGCAGCGCAGCGCTTGCACAGTCACAAGCATCCCGTACAACAGCAATAAGTTCTCTTTACCAACTGTAACTTTCTTATACCAGCAGCTGTCTCTGCCTCCAGCAGTGTTTTATGGATCATAAGAAAGGCTAAGTGGAAGTTTTCCTTTTTTTTTTTTTTTCTTTTTTTTCCTGGAAGCAGATCAAACAGCCCTAGTGGAGCAGTTTCGTGTGGTCTGGAGCAGAGATCTGTGTGACAGCCACCTGGACAGGAGGTGACGGGGGGTGGGGGGTGGGGAGCTCTGCTGGGCTCCCTGCTGTGCTCCCCCCAGGAAAGGACATGTGTCTTGCAGCTCATTGGGAAGCTGCACAGTGGCACTGCACTGCTCTCCCATGACACTGCTTGTGGTATCTTAGCAAGTGTGGAAGATGGGAGCTGCAGAAAGGCACCTATAACATGGTGATCTTGTGCATCAGCCTGCTCTTGGCTTGTTTCAGCTGTAGGATGGGGAATAATTTCATTGCAGGGAATGCTAATAAGAGGTTTGTATGAGAGAGAGAAAGAAAAGAGAGGTGAAGCTACCTATCACAACTGTGAATAATGAAATTAGGAGAGTAATAATTACCAGCCCATGAGATTCCAAGCAGAACAATTATCACAAGTGCTGTATCTCTAACTGCCTTGGGTCTCTGCAGACGTCTCCCACCCCTCAGTTTGTTTTCACACTGCACAGCTCTGGGCGGCTCTGGTGCTCCGCTACGGCTGCCAGCACCCTCCTGCCACTGCCATTCCTGTACCTCCCGGGGACTGGAGCTGGTAACAGCCAGAGAAGGGCTGAAAGAGCATTTTCTTGCCCTGCTGCTACTGCTCAGGGAAGTAGCCAAGTAATTTCTTTCCCTTAAAACCCGTGCTTAGAAGCTGAAGACAAACAAGCCTGAGTCTGCTATTGGATCTCAGTGGTGTTAGACTCCCTGAACGGCTTAGAAAATAAGCTGTGCAACACTGCCTGCTCTAGTGCTTTTACAAGACTTCTAAAGGTGTGGGGAGCACCAGGGCAGGACGTGCAGGTGATGTCTGGCTCCGTTATCACCTGCCTCAGCTCACGGTGCTTGGATGAGCTGCTAGCACAGCTGTCCCGGGAACAGAGCCCCGTGTCTCCATGGGAATGCAACCCAGGCCTGAGTACTTAAAACAAAGATACATTCTGAATACGTCTGAAAAATGCATCCTAGGCTTCAGGGGCCAAATCATGCCATCTCATTGTGTAACAAGAGATGATATAATTCCAGATCGTGGCATCTTTAGTGGGTATTTTATTTCTTAGCTTGCAGCGGTGTGTCTTCGGGAGTGCTCAGTGTTTTGTTAGGGAGATGATCAAATGACTCCGAGGACCTGGAGACAGACAGCGATATCAGCCTCTCTTCACAAAGTTTATATTTAAAGCCCGTGCATTGTGCTGGAACGCTAATTTGACATATTTCTGAGGGTTGCCTCTGTGTCAGCCAACGCTCGCAGGGAAGCAGGGAAGGGGCCAGCTTTCGGCAGCCTGCAGGGCTGGGGCTGCCTCTTGCCTCCCCAGGCACGCAGAGGAGCAGAAAGCAGGGTGGGCACCTGCCCCTCCTGTGGGAGATGGGCGAGCATCCCTCACGCCTCCAGCACCGCATGCTGGCATGGGGGCGCTGAGCCATGCCCCCCCCCAACTCATGGCTATACCGGGGAGCTTGCTGTTGCTTCCTGGATGGATCGTGGCCGGCAAGTGCAGCTTGGAGGGGCCGTGTGCTGGGCCCCCTCCTTCCCACCCTGGCTGCCCGAGGAGGGTCTCGTCCCACACAGGCACCTTTCCGTGCAGCATCACACAGCATGCCAAGGAGATTCAGCCCTGAAGAAATCCAAACAATGAGGGAAAGTGTCAATAAACATATATTTTTTACAGTCCATTATCTTACCCTTGCCAGCTTTTAGACTGTTATTGCACCAAGCCATTAAATCCCCTCCATGAGCGAAACATGCCGTTTGTGTAATACAGCATAATGGGACCATTAATGCTTTCCCTCCCCCTGCCACAGAGCGTTTCCAGGAGAGGCATTAATATCCACATTCACAAAAACAATCCCTTAGTTCCAGGTTATTTGCACTTAATGCGATGATATTGCTAAAAGCTCCCTAAAATTAGCACAGATGATTTTAACAAAACCAATAAAATATATTAATTAATAATCTCTATGATGAATGCATGAATATAAATAGGTCATTATATCTATCTATGAGCTCTTCCAGGAGCAGAAGGGCTCCTGATTTCTTGACAACGGTCATCAGAGGACATGAATAATTTGCAGCTGAGTGGCTACATCAAGGCACAGCTGACTTGCCCTCAGAACGGAGGACACATTTGTTGCTGTAAGACTAGCAACGTCATCTGTGTTCACTGGTATTTCCATTTGCTGACCTTCCAGAGTCTATTTTTTAAAAAATAATTAAACAACTTTCCAGCTCAATGCTGTTTTGCTCTATTAGCGGTAGAATCTAAGATGCAGAATTAAAAATAACAAAGTGAAAGAGTCAGAGTCAGTGTGCACGATCCTCTGAAACCAGCAGCCCCTCTCCAGGCTGCAGCCCCATCTTTGGGCTCGCTGCTGACGTTCTCCCTGCTGAGGCTGGCATGTGGTGGCGGGGACAGTGCCTTTGCCGGTCTGCCAGTGGAGCAGAGCCCTTCCTTCTGTGCTGAGCAAGCCCACACCCAGTGCGGCAGCCCTGCCACCTCCAGCCCCCAGCTCCCCTCTGCTCTTTTTGCACAATTTCCCTCTTCTTCAGCCTGTAGCTCGGCTCAGAGCACACAGCTGAGACATTTTTGCTCTTTTACTGCTTCTTACACAGCGGCTGAGGCTGCTGGCAGGGTGTGCCAGCGGAGGAGAACGTGAGAAATAGCATGCTGGGATTATTAGCAAACCCCTTCTGAAAGCGTTGGTTATTAGCAGGGTGACATGGGGACAGCCACTGTGGTGCTGCGGGCACAGAGCTGGGACATACCCAGCAAGCAGTGAGCACCACCCAGGGCCAAAACCAGCTTGGAGAAACCATGGTTTAAAAATGACTGGCTCTGGAAGAAGCCAGAGTCCCTGTGCAGAGCATCGAGCTGGAAGCGACGCAGAATGACCCAGACAATGTCCCCAGTGCTGCCCAGTGCGAGGTGTGGCAGGACCAGTTGCCGGTGCCAGGCCTGGACATGCCAGCTCCAGCATTGCGATTGCGGTGCTAAGCTCACATTTGTAAATGTTCAGATACTGCTGAGACATATATTGACAGCAGCAATTAATCCCTTGGTTTATTTGCTGACCTGCTGCATAGGAGGGGTCATACTCAATTCAGCTATCGAAACATGCTGTTATTACTGTAGGCAGCAACTTCACTTCATACCTCATGCCAGCTTTTAGATGTTGTTCTTCTAAATCCTGGCACTAAAAGGCTTAACCCCAGGCAGCACTCGAGGCTTATGCCTGGTCGGGATGGGACAACCAGCAAGAAGCCTTCGAGGGGAATGTGCATTCAGGACAGCCGAGGGCCACCGCTGCCCTCCCAGCCCCTTGCCCACAGTGTGTGCCCACTGGCAGGAGGGAAAGGACTGCACCCTCGGGTGCGTTTTCCAGCTTGTGACCAATGCACCCCTTCGCAGCCACCCTAAAAAACCAGCTGGCCAGCACAGCTGTGTCCACAGCCGTCTGCAGCTTGCAAAGCCATCTGCCTCCATACTCCATGGCAGCAAGTGCTTTATGTTAGATAACACCCGTGTTTTAAACCTTTATCACTTACTGTATTGTTAAGACCTGATGCTTAAACAGCAAAGCTGAAACACGCTGGAATTTATAGGATTTTTATGTACATGCCGTCATCTTGAACAATTGACAAGAATTTGAGAAAGATGATGCTGCTTTTCTCCCGTGGCATCTTGAGGATGAGCTCAGGAAATGAATTGCCTCGCTGAAGACAATGCCCTTGATGCATAATAGTGGAGCCACCTCTGAACAATTGGGGACTGATTTTTATTTTGGCTTTAACTCAGCTTTCTCAGCACAGGTGTCCAATTTGTTCTTGCCTGTATAAATCCCACCATTTAAATGACTCAGCTGTTGGCACAAATCAACCCGGGAGATATTTCCCTGGCTGGGTTTGTACCTCCTGAAGGCAGAAACATCATGCCCGTAAAACGGCTGGCTGTGATATACTCATACCCTGGAGGAGATTTACCGGAATAAATTGCACGTGAACTTAAAACAATAGCGGATTCCTCCAAAGTGTGTTTCACCCATGGACTGGGGCTGCCCGGGAGCTCTGGCAGAGCTGCCTGCCCGAACCCCTGCCAGGCAGAAAGGTGCGGGCAGTGGCTGCTAATTTACTGCGGGGGCTGGCAGTGGGTTAAGTGCCATAATCTGAAACAGCATTTCTGTAACCTTACGACAAGGGTAATAAAACTGGATGAGATGCGCGTTGTTCCCTGGAATTTATCAAACTAAGATTGTCTTTCTCTTGCAGGAAAGGTCACAATACCCTGTATTTTATGGTGTACAAAAGAACAAGGGCAACTACCCTAGTGTGTGACTGAGTGTCTATTAAGAAAACTTTCAGGTGAAAGGATGTTCATGGGATGTTAAGGGTAAGATGATGGAGAGCAAAGCTAGGGGCTCTCAGCCCCCAGCGAGCCTGCTCCCATCCAGTTTTTAACTCAGCAGGCCTTATGCATCCCACGGTTTTCCATATGGACCAGGCGGGGATTGTCGCTTGCCAGAGCAGAAGTGCAGAGCACCAAGGCTGCTCTTCCACCCTGCTGACCTGTGCAGACTGGCGTTTCTTAAATACAACGTGAGGCAAACCCAGTCTTCCCATCTCTGAAAGTCCTTGCTTTTCATAGGAAATATTTGAATTTGAGTGTTTGTGTGTTGTTGCTGCTCTGGCAGAGGTTGCAATCATCACCTTGCAGCTGGCTGCATGCCAACCGCCACTTAAAATTGGAGAAACTTGAATAAACTTCAGATTACCTAAAGTGAATTGTCTTTTCTTTTAGCTGGAGCTTTCTCTGATGCTGTACATCAGATGTGTTATGGAGGACACAGAGTCCTGCTCCTCCTGCACACAGCCACGCATCCCCCATGCCCGCTCTTTCCCCTGGACATTTAGAGACTGCTTCAGGCAAAGTACCCATGGAGGCTCAACCTGCTCTAAACAACAGCTACTGTGACCAGGCACTACGTTATTTCTCTGCTTTATTGCACTGCAGGCGGTTGCACACCTTTTGCCACCCAGCCCCATTCTGCTGCTGGCGTGGGCTGGGGTGACACTGGCAGGGGCTGGGAGGAGCTGGGAGGTGCTGCCTTCCTCTGCTGCCACGGGGACTTTGGGCTCTTTGCAGCTTTGCAAAGAAAGGTGCAACAGGTAAGATGGGTGCTCCCACCCCAGTGGTCCCCCCAGCTGGGCTGAGGGTCCCGGGTCCCCTCGGACCCCCAGATTGCTGAGCTGCTGTTCCCCTACTGCCACCCTCCAAGCGCTGCTGAAGCCCCATGTGCCTTAGCAGCTCTAGCAGGAAACGTAGCTGCCTCGAGCTCTGGCTTGTTGTGGACATTCAGAGGATTTGTTATTGTTCGAGGCTGAGAAGCAAAGCCTGTATTGTATAAAGTAATTAAAGAAAGCCATCAGTCTTCCCTCTGAAGTGGCTGCTACTGGCTGTTTCATTATGTTTTTTACTCTTTGGAGTATGACCCAGACAATGCCTACACCGCTGTAAGGTTTCACTTCAAGGGTCAGAAAAGGAAATCAATTATTTTTAGAAATATAAATATTTTATGAAGCTGCTTCTTTTTCTAATGATGGAATAAAGAAAAGTACAATCATTTTGGTCTTTTGCGATAGAAGTCAATGCAGCAATCCAATCTCAGAGCTTGCAGCACTTCACCTGAGTCACCTTCTCCAGGCATCTTAGGAAGGACTCTGAAAATTCTCTGTTAAATTATGCATGTCGGAGCTGGCCGTTCTGCTGTCAGAGCGGAGCGGTCGGGCTGCGGTTGAAGGCAGCTGTGCCCTGGCTCTGCCGCGGGAGAGGCAGCAGCTCCCTCCTGTCCCGGTGACCCCGGTACCCTGGTATGGCGATGCTGTTGGTATGGGCAGCTGAAAAAGCGGTGGGACCTTCTCAGTGGTGGGCAGTGATAGGCACACCGCACACAAGGAAGGTGCATCCCCTCACGCAGGGGCATGGCCGGGCTGGCCGAGCTGTGCCCCTCGCAGCCTGTTCCGTGGATGTGCAGCTGCTGGGAAGGCAGGAGGTCCTTGCTCCAGCAGCAGAGGTGGACAGAGGGCGAAGCTGGGACATGCTTCAAAGATGCCGTCACAGCAGCGTCTGGGCTTGAACTTCCCACTGATGGGGGCCACAGCACTTGGATGGGATCCGGCTGGGAGCAGGCACCCTGCCCTGCTCCCTCTCTTAACCTGGGAACTCAGCACAGCTGAAAAATGCAACTATTTGGATTTTAATATTATTATTGTTTATATCAAATGAGTGAATTCCCAGCCACTTTGGTTTGCTCTTACATAATTTAGACCAATCAGCACGCTTCCTAACGCAACATGCTCTTAACTTTTTTTTTAACATGCTGAGCCCTAAGGCATCGAATTTATATTCTGTTCTGCTGCTGTGAAAATGAATGGTGTGATGGTGACAAGAGGAAGAAGGAGCTTTAAAGAGAGAGAAGCCGCCAAACAGAAAGAAAGATAGTTGAAAGAAGCAGAAAGACAGGGAGAGGAGAAGATACAGAACAGCAAAGTGGTTTATAATGGAAGGACTGTAATTTATTTTGACACTAATCATGTATTATTCATTTGGAACAAAAATAAACCTTATTAACCAGGAAAAACAGATCTCCCATCTCCAGCCCACGTTTTGACAAGTGAGTCGCGATGGTGAGGATCCTGACAGCCACCAGGCTGTCTTTGGGCTGCATCCTGCACCATGCGTGTCGGTCCTCGCCTGGCAGAGCAGCACCCGCAGGCGCTGTGGGCAGGAGCAACGTGATGCTCCCACAGCGGTGCAAGGAATTACTGCTCTTAGTCTCTATGAGGAAAGATGACTTTGGCTGTCAGGGAGGCCAGATAGTGCACTTGTATTGTTTTCATCCCCAGCCGATGTACTTTGTCTCCAAAGCTTTCAACATCCTTTCCAGGCTATAAATAGCTGGGTCGCCCTGTCCGCTGCTCGGGCACAGTGGTGATGGGCCCAGCAGCAGCAGCACTTAGAAGCCTGGAGGAAGATCAGATCGTCCCTGTGAAGCTGCTACTCAGCAGAAGGGCATGGCAACAGCCAATGTGAAAACTAAGCCAGGCTCATTTGTGCCGGGAGGGCACGATGGTCCTGCTGCGAGGCTATTTTGGGTTTTTTGAAGCAGCATCACACTGCCTGAGGCCAAGGTGTGCGGCATTACTGAGCGAGGGGGATTAGTGAGGCTGAACCCAAAGTACCACTGGAAACTTCGCCCTTGCCAGCCAGGGAATTTGGATATGTGTATGTATTCCTCATCTCACTGGCAGTACCTGCCTGCAGGCTTCCTCTACCCTGCAGTCGCTGGCTAGATGTCTCAGGAAGAAAAAGCTTGGAGCTGGGGGCTGAGGCTCAGCGGGTATTTACAAGGGCGTGAAGCCGAATAACCTCTGCTGCTCTGGCTGCGAGGAAATCCATAGGTTTCTGGCAGTGCCGAAGGGGTCTGTGTGCCTGGATGATGCGTATAAACACACACTGTGTTACTCTGCGCTGCTGAGGAAGCCTGTTTCACCAGCGGCCAGGAGCCATCTCTTGCCTGGGCGGCGGGTGCAGCACAAGCCCCGCAGCCGTCAGCCGTGGGCAGGCGGCACGGTAACGTTTTGCTTCACCGGTTTGTTTGCTGTGAGGTTCGCAGTGAAAACACCACTGTTATTTCAACTGGTAAGCTCAGAGGATGAGGACTAAATAACTGTGTTGGTTCCCCACTTTAGAAATCCGAGCAACAAACCCGTAATCACCGGGGCTTTCCTGCCCATGCTGCTTGTGAGCCACCCGTGCAATTACAGCACTAAATCCCTCTCCCGTTAGACCAAGCCAGCTGCCTCCTCGCACACCACCGTGCTCCCGCATCGAAAGGGCTCGGCGTCTCAACCCTGCAGGCGCTTCTCCCCTGGCTTTGCCCATTCTTCTTTTCCTGTGAGGCAAATAGGAACAGGCAGGAGAAATTGAAACCGCTGCTAATTCACTTTATATTGGCTCCCGCGAGCATCGGCCGTGGAAGGGCTGCAAGGAAAGGGAAGCCAGCGCGGGGAGCAGGAAAACGCTGACGTATCATTCATGCTGATCCTAAAGTGCTGCTACCGCAGAGTGTATTTCAATCATGGAGGGCTTCGTGTGCCGGGGAGCCTTCCAGCATGAACTTCATGGGGTACCCTTCCAGCATGAACTTCATGGGTACCCTTCCAGCATGAACTTCATGGGTACCCTTCCAGCATGAACGCAGCCTTCCCACGCAGAAACAGGAGCTGCCTGTGCTTCCTCGGAGGTCTCTCCCTTCCCCGCCACAGCACGACCAGTTGCCAACAATTGTTTCTGCTTCCTTACCGTACTTGTGCACAACACGTAAAATGTAGCTCATCAGCTCCCAACGCCAAACCAACCCTCCCTGGCTCCTGGCAAGATTTAGGGTGGATTTTAAAGCGTTATTACTGACTTATGAGGCTTTAAATAATATTGGTCTCTGCATATCTTTCAAATCTACTTTCTTTTAATATCCCTGATCAGGTTTTAAGGTCTAAGACTGGAGATTTATGGGGCTGTCCTCTCTGTAATTCAGAGTCATGTGTGGCTTGCGATTTCAGCATTTATGTTCCTGGTTTTTGAAGCAAGTTTTGCTTCACGCTTTGGGGCTTCTATTTTAACATGAAAAGCAAACACATTTTAAGCAGCGCTTCCTTTTTGCTGGTGTAAGGAGAGCCCTGGAGAGGGAGTTGTGTGCTGCAGCAACATTATCCCTGAGCATCCCGAGGTGTCGTTAGCACCTGAGAGATGCTGAGATACCACGTGGCAAGGAGCTGGTTCTCGGGGCCAGTTTGAGTTTGCAGCGCCCAGTATCCAGCAGTGGGCTCAGCAGGTGAGGTGGGTCTCAGAATGACTGACCATCTGTTGTGCAGCGAGCCGAGATTTTTAAAGAACAGAGGAGTGTTGTCTGTTGTTAACACGTTGAGAAGGCAACCTTTCCCTCTGCCTCTGCCACAAGGACTTGCAGTGCCTGTCCCACCCCTGTCCACAGCTCCTTGCCTGATGCTGCAGCTGCACGTGCTGCTGGGGTTTGTACTCACCCCCCTTGTCTCTGCACGCTGCGGATCACCAGTTGACAAGTTTATTTACTTGTTATAACACAGAACAAATTACGAAGGGGCTCCTTGGGACCTCTAAGGCAGGAGCAAGGGTGACCAGTACACATGGTGAGTGAGCAGCACTGATGGAGTCATGGTTGGAGCAGGCGGTAAGCAATAGGACAACGTGCTTTGGGAGGCAACAAATTATAAATTGAGGTATTCAATCCTTACAAAGCTTACATATTTAATTCTCTAGCCAGATCTTCGGGGAAAAGAATTAGAACAATAATTATCAATTAGTTCTTTGTATCCAAGGGCAAATTTAGCATTTAGAGGACAGAGTTGTTGCTGGCTTCTCCCCCCTCCCCGCCCCCCCCCCCCCCCCCCCCCCCCGGCTCTTTGTAATCCTGATGAGCAAAATGTACTTTAGTCTTTGAAATGAATGATTCCTCCTCTCTGGCAAGAGGAGCTGCTTCCCTGGAAAACATCCTGGGTGCCAGGGTGTTTGCTAGGGGCAGCACTGGGGTTGCAGCCAGGTTGGAAATGGGAAGGGGAAAGGTGTGGGAGATTTCTGCTACTGGCCATCCTGCTGGTGCAAGTCCTTAATGCTTTGCCGTTACCTGCTCCTAACTAACAGGCTTTAATCTATAGATAATGGACACCTTTTTACGGTTATTATTTGAATACATCAGTTTCTACTTGACCTGTCTGAACAACTTCTTGATGGATATTCAACCTCTTTCATAAACGGAGCTTACCCTTCAGCTCGAGGAGGCAATGAAACATTAACAAGAAATATAAAATGCAATTTGTCCTCTTCACAAGCAGAGTAATTCCCGGTCAGGCTGGATGGACGGACATCCCTGCAGGAGCACGGTGGGGAGCTACTCTGCCCGGTGCACAGCCCCCCAGGCTGGCCCAGCCACCAGTGCTCAGGCAGGCAAAGACAACATCACCCAGCCCATCCCTCCTGCCTCGGGCCGGTGGTGCGAGCAGAGTTGCATGCATGAAACATGCTCCGCAGTGCGTGCTGAACCTGATGGAGCTTTCATTGCTTATTTCTTCCTTTTTGGTCCTTTCTGAAAGTATAAAAAGTATAAAGATGCTGAAGCTGGCATAGAAAGCCTCCTTGAATGAGCTACATTATTAAAAATGCTCAATTTAATTCAGATTGATAACTGCATTAAAGTAGCGGGTTTTCCCTTCCATAATTGAGTTACACCTACAGCATTGAAGTCAAAATGATTTTAATCACCGTCAGTGTTAGGTGATGTATGCTAAATTCCCGGTGTCAATGTGAGTGCTTAGAAACATCAATTAGAGATGCCACTTTCCGCTCCCTCCTCTTGCTGCCATCAAATGTTACATGCTGGGGGAGAGCTTGGCTCACCGGTGGCTTCCGACCTGCTTGCTCTGCCCTCAGTGAGCTCCTGCAGCTGCTCCTCATTGCCTTCAACTGCTCCTCGCTGGCCTTGCCCTGGGAGCATCCCCCGCCACCGCCAGCCCTTCCTCTCCTGTCCTTTCTCAGGTGAGTGCCTGTCAGGATTTCCAGGTGCCTCTCATGCCATGGGTCCATGGCCACGGGAACTGACCCTGGGGGGACACCAGGGCTGCCCCTCTACAAGGAGGTGTGCTGGCACTGCTCAGGGGTTCAGCTGCACCACAAAAACAGGGCTGGAGCCTGCAGCCAGAGGGGAAATGGCTCGGCACCCTGCACTGGGAGCTGGGCATGAGGCTGGAGCTGGAGCATGTTCTCGATGGACTCTCCTGGCCCTGTCCAGGAGGCTGCGACAGCGTGGCCTCAGCTTTGCCTCTACCACATGTATTTGGTGCCCGGATATACGATGTGGACACACACACAAACACATGGCATCCCCCAGGCAGTGAAAAAAGCCAGGCTCTCTTTCATTTTGACATCAGATAGCGTTGATAAATTCTCTTATTAAATTTAATATCTTTGATCAATCACAGTAAAACTTGAGGAGATGAATTATTAAAATGAAGAATTGCATTGTAGGGTTTATGGTTATTGTGCTACCTAAATTAAAAATGTAGGTGCTGTTATTTAAAAGAAAAAATATTCCCACTGTCCCTAAAGCCATGTATATCATTTTAGCTCTAGCTAGAGATCTCCGATAAGCAGAAATCGCATCCCTTTCCTTGCACACACTAATTAAGCAGCACCCTCCTTTCCTAAGCCATGAATTACAGGTGTGAGATGGCACACAGGTCCTCGCTATGTGGCATGGCAGAGCAGGTCACCTCCCCCTTGATGGTGCGATTTCTGTGCCAGGGCATCGCTGCCCTGGGGTGGATGGAAGCAGGGATGTGGCTGGTTTCAGCCCCTCAGCTCACGGCAGGTGAGCAGCTGGGTGGGTGGGTGGCCAGCAGGCATGGCTTTAGGAGCTATGGGCTACACAGCAGCACGTGCCACCTGTGCAACGGTGAAACCAGCTCAAGTCGTACTGAACCTTCACAGTTTTAGCTACCCCAGAGAAAAATACAAAGCTCAGAGGTGAGGGCATCACCCTTTCTCAGATCCAAAGGGGATGCATGAACCTGAAGCCCACTGGTTACTCCAGCTCTGGGGACGAGCAAGAAACCACCAGCTCTACCCGCACCCAAGCTCAGGGGTGCCTGAGACATGTCCTGCATGAGATCACCTGCTTCTGGAGGTGGTTCATGCTCACCGGCATGCTCTATAAATGATGGACCTTTCTTTCGGGGGTGTTGGGCACTGGCGAGGTGTGCGTGTGTCGGAGGAAGGATGGGAAAAGCTGCTTGTAGTCAAAGAGCCGCAGCCCCAACATCCGTATTGCACATTACATCCTGCATGTCATCCTACCGATAATGGAATGCCATTTTTCAAAGCTGGTATCTGTTTGCCAAATACTCCACTCCTCCAGCCCACACTCTCATTGCACGGTTGGACAAGGTGTCATTACAGTGACTGAAACTAAACTTAATTTCCTGGAGGGCTTGTCTTTGCTCTGTGCTGCTGTAATGCACGTGCTTCCATTTCCCAGTTAAGCGCCTTGTTCTTTTCTTGGCTATTATACTAATTTGATAATATTATATATTTTTTAAGCTTAATTGTACAAAATGTAATGAAAGCAGTGAAGATGTCAGCACCTGTGGTGCAAAAGGGGCGGTGAGCGTGGAGGGATGGGGCTGGGATTCAGATGTGAAAGTGTCGTGTGACACCAGTGCTGCTGGTCTCTGATTCAGCAGCTGCCAAGCTCCGGTGCTCCCGGTGTGCTGTGAACCCAGGATGGGGCAGGAAGGCTGTGCCAGGCTCCTCGTGCCTGTCACAAGAGAATGGAGGGCAGCTCTTCTGTTGGTGTTTTGTTCTCCAGATTTCCTGTCCTGTTAGCAGGGGGACACCCACAGACAGCCTCCCATGGGGGCTTTACCCAGCGTTGTGGCGAGAGCAGAAATAGCTGCTGCTGAACCCAGCCCCAAGTTGTTACAGTGGGGAAAGGGCAAGAAGAGGGATGGCCAAAAGAGCCAGCCACCCCGATATCCCCGGGCTGCTGTCCTTCCCCGTTACCTCACCATGCAGCCATTGCTGCTGCTGCCCCAGAGAGGGGGGCTGTGACTCCCCGCAGGTCTCACACTTGCCACCCCTTCTACACCTGCCCGGCATTTTTACGAATCACTTATCACTTCTGTAGCTTTTCTGACAGCCTTCTTGGTTTTCTTCTTCCTTGAATTGTTTTTCTCCAAACCCTTCAAGACACCATCAGTAAAAAAGAGACACTGGGGAATTATTATTACATGCTGGCTTTTTTTCAGCACTTGGAGCCTTGGGCTTTTTTGGGACACAATTAAGGCACAATTTTCCTGTGTTGAAAGGAAAACCATCTCTAAACCCCTGCGTATTTCCTACGCAACACATAATTCCTATGCTGTAAGTGCTAAATAACAAAAGGCTGAACCAGGGTCTGCAGACTGAGGAGGATTTCCAGTTTTCATCCACTGCTGTGGTGGGTGTTTTACAAAGCAGCAGGTACAGGGGGAGCGCAGAGTGAGCATTCAGGCTGGGAGCAGCTGGGAGAGGCACCTCGCCCGGGGACGTTGGCAGGGCAAGAACACCCGTGGGGCTCTCTGGCATTGCCAGGGGAAGCAGCAGGGCTATTGGGATCACGACTTACCAGCTTATCAGTTGAGCGTACACAGAAAAGTTCAGGGCAGAGGGAGCAATTCATCCACCCAGGAGACCTCAAAATGAGGTTTAAACTTTTCCAGGCTTATTCTAGTGTTTGGAAATCCAGAACAATATTTTTTTTTTTTTTTTTCATGTGTGTCTGTGTGAAAAGACATAGAGCAACTTAGGGTCAGTGAACAAAGAAACATCCAGGACCTGATGTGAGCTGCACGAAGCTGACTTCAGCGGGGTGAACGCTGGCCCCAGGGCTCGTGCTTTACCCGCAGCTGGATTGAGCGAGTGACATCGGCCAGTGCCGGTGAAACTCCCTGGCTGTGGCACCGGTGCTCTGCCACACCTCACTAGCAGTGCTGGGAGCTGCTGGGGCATCCTGCCAGGTGCTGAGCCCACGGGGGACAGCAGGAGATGGGGAGGCAGTGGGCAGTCAGAGTGTGCCGGCAGCTCAGCCCTGCCTGTGCCCATCCGGCTGCACTGATGCCTGCACAGCTGACCTTGAAGAAACGCCATCTGAATTTAGGGAGCTCTTAGGCTTAGGAGCTGGCAGCTTTACATATTTTTTTTTCCCTTAGATTGCAGGGAAAGACAATTAGAAGGGATAAAATCAGATGTTTTTTAAAAGAATGCACACGCAGTGCTGCCTTGTCGGGATGAGCTGCGAGAGACCATCAGAGTTTGGGGGGGATTATATCTTCAGAGGGATAAAGAGCAAATCCAAACCTATAGTTCTGCATGAAGGAAAACCTGCAAGGGTGTCAGTATGTGAGAGAAGAAGCTGAGGTGCAGGTGGGAAATCATAATTACCTGCTGCCGCCTTCCTGAAACTTTGTCTGCAACATCAGCTACGGGTTATTTTGGGAGAGAAGACACTGAACATGATGGGCACTCTTCTGCCTTGGCTACCCTGTGGAGAGGCTCGGCAGGCAGATCTAAGGGTGGGAGATCTGTTCCCAGCATCTTTTCACCTCGGGAAATGTGGGCAATGTCATAAGAAATAACGATCAGCCCAGCTGCCAGAGCAAAGGAGTGCAGTGAGCCTCCATATTTCAGGCTACTTAATCAAAGTGAACTTCTCCATTTCTCACCCGTTGCAAATTTTCTCTGTATCCTTAAAAACAGCTTTAAACTGCCAGGTTGCAGATATTTTCCTCCCACTGCTTCCTCTGTGTTGGTTCTTCCCATCACAGCCTGTCAGTCCTCCTGCTCGCAGCTCCTCAGCAGTGATGTACGAGTGTGCCTCTGGAGGACCTCCGGCTGGAGCCAGGGCTGCTGTGATGGATGGGCTCGGCGCAGGTTTTCCTGTAGCACCAGGTTTGCTGGAGCTCTGCAGGACGCTGGAGCTGTGCGAGGAGCTGCACTTTCAAAGGCATATTTTGGCTAGGGCTAGCAGGGTATCCAGCTGTGCCACGCAGCTGCCGAGGGCAGGGCTGATGCTCAGGGGTGACAGCAGTCACCAGCAGCTGGTCTTTCCTGGAGCTGTGACCGTGGCTTTCCAGAAGAAGCTTTTCGCCTCCTGGTGTGCAACCTCACAGCTGTGATGCTCAGGCCGAAATATGAAGGTAGCCACAGCCATGGCCAGCATCACCCCTGCAGTGCAGCCAGCTGGCGTCTGGCGATGCTGGGGCAGCGGGAGGAGGCAGGGGCAGTGGGGGAGAGCCCAGGTCCTTGTGGAGGTTTGCCATGTGCTCCCTGGCTAGCTTTGGACAGATAACCAAACCTCCCAAAGCTAGGGTCACCTCCCATTAGGTGGGGTGGAAACAGCGGCCATGCAGCCAGCCCCCAGGAAATATTACTGTTATATTGACTCCTCCGTTCCTTTGGCACCTGAAATTAATTTTGTATTTGTTTGGACCGTGATGGGTTTTAACCTATAGCAACAGCAAGCCCTTGCCAACCCCAGGCACTTTAATAGCTAAAGCGTTTGATTAAAAAATTTAATAGCCCCAGAATGATGGAACAGCTTCTGTCCACAATATATTAAGCTTCTGGCATTCAGATTTATATGCAGTGTAAACTTCCTTTATATGAAAACATTTGTTTCCTTTCCTACATCCACGGCAGAGCAGACTCTTCTCCTACTTCATTTCCAGCCACTGGTTTAATTGCACATTTTTTTGAAGCTGCCGCATATGGGGAGGCGGGTTCCAGCTGCTGTTATGTGAAGGAGCAGAAAGAAATGCTGGCGCTGGCAGCTGCAGACAGCTGGCTGTGTGGCCTCTGGGCTCTGAGCGTGGGGAAGAAGGGGCTCCACCGTACAGCAGGGTTTTCCAAGGGACCCCAAAGTGAGCAGCTTTCCAGCGGGAAAGCTGCCTGGGAGTTTAGTGCTATCATTCATTTCTCCCTACAGCCAGTTCAGCCCCTGCACCCAGGCTTGGCTGAGGGATGTGACGGGTGGCCTCTCTGCCATCCTGCTGAGTTACACATCCTTACCCCTCCCTCAGGAGCACTATTTTGGAGCCTAAATAAACTCTTGCCACTGGCAGACCCCATAAATCTTCATTGTCATTTGCCTCAACCGATCTGCCCAACGTTTCTCCTCTCCCTGAGGGTTCCCAAAGTGGCCATAACTCTTCTCCAGGTCAAGGAGTTAATCATGTTTTATAGCAGACGGATACATTCAGTTGATATTTTACTCCTCTGCCTCATGTTTTTAGGCAAACTTTGTCACTTTGTACCAGTGAAACAGCTTGGGCCTGGCAACCAAAGCCAAGGGCTGGGGCCAGATCCAGAGGAAGATGTGAAAGCTGGCTAGGCTCGGCAATGGGCCAAGGGACAGACAGAAGAGCAAGAGGGAGGGGGACAAGTAAGGGCATCGACTTGGGCTCCTTATCCAAAGAAGGACATTTTCGGCCGCCCACATCTCTCAGCATTGAGCCCTCAGCCAGGAGGGGCACCAGCAGAGCTTTCCTCTGCTCTTCTTCTGGAGAAACTGGCATTTAATTTCACTTTGCTCCTAATCCTCTTACTCCTGTGGACTTTGCAAGGGTGGATTTTGAGCTGTTTTGAGCTCTGTCATAATGCCAGGCAGAATCGGGGGCTTTAGGCTCTGTCGTAGGACTTGATAGCAATTTTTGTCAGCCCGGGGAAGGCTGGGAAGAAGGAAGAGCCCCCCCCAGAAGAGCAGCCCAGTGGGGCTGGGAGGGATGGCTGCAGGCTGCGGCTGGCTCGGGGGGAGCACGTGGCCCCCAGCATGGGGCAAGGCAGAGGACTATAAATACCAAGTCCACGTACCTGCTATACAGTAAAAGGAAATTGCCGATTATCTGCGGCGACACTTTAGTAGTGAAGAACAGTTTGTTCTTATACTCTTCGGATTGTCTGCCTTTTCTTAGATGAGAAACTACATGAAATATGCTGTAAAATACCTAATGTGCCTTTTTGGGATAATAATTCATAGTCTGTGTTCATAAATCCACATTTTGCAAAAAAAGGGTGAAAAAAGGAGCAGGAGATCTCGGGTAATTTATAACACTTACTCTGTGCTATTACTCCCCAGCCATCCTGATGCTGTTGCTCGGGGATTTGGATCCTGCACAGAGACAGCAGTTGGTTTGCAGTCCTTCATTTCGGTTGTTCAGGCTACATTAGGTTTTTCAAAGCTGAAGAACAATTTGGAAAACACATAAGCCCACTTCTGAGAGCTGGAGGTAAGTATCATATCCCAGGAATGGAAATGCATTTATACCCACTTTGATATACTGGTCAATTAAGGATTGCCAACAGAACTGGGAAATTTGCATCAAAATGTCATTTCCGTTGTGATAAATAGGAGTTTCCTACCTATACTCTACCTAGAGGACAATCTCGTTTCATTTATTGTTAGACTTTGTCACCGTGTGTACGACTTATAGCATTAGTCACTCAATGACAGAAAACACGTTTGTTTCTCCTAAGAAGATTTTGCTGTGTGCTGAGGATCAGCTGTAGGTCTGCAACAAAACGGCTGTTTGTTCATGGGTGACTTTTCTCAATTAATAGCTATTTCACCTGGGACAGCAAAAAATAACGAGAGAATGGCTGTTGGAGTCCTCTACACCGAGGTATTGAAAGAGAAGGGCCGTTGCAAGGGGCTGATTGCCAGGGCAACACACCGTGGTCCTCGAGGAGAGCTGCATGCCCTGGAAACAGTCTGGCTCCCAGCCGTCACGGAGGTTTGGGTAATAATACACTGATTTAAAGTCTCTGTTTCTGGGTTAAGAAGATACATTTTCAGGGCAAAGCCAGCCTCATCTCCAGGCTCTGCAAGGGCTCTTCCCTTCCCAAGGCAAACAGCAGGACAGCTTTCTCTGTTTGCCTTCTCTCCCGCTCGAAAAATTGAATTATTATCCTCGCAATGATATTCTTAAGGTTAAGAACAAATATATATAAGAACATTGTGGAAAATTTTGTCCACTTAGGAGTCGACAGAATAGCACAATATTTAAAGCTCTCTTAACAGTTTCTCTATCTTAACAGAAACACTTTTCATTTCATTAGCGCCAAGTGCACTCGTCAAGCAGTTATTTTAAGATGAGCTTCTGTGTGAAATCTGAGGAATCTCCACTTCTGGCTGTGCGATGGAGGCTGTGCGTGGCCGATGCAGCAGCATCTATGGGCTGCTCGCTCCGAAGGGCCAGGGGATGCTCCTGTGCCCGGGATACCCCAGAGCAGGCAAAACGGGCAGCAGCAAAGCTCTGCCACCCTGATCGGCAGCCCCACCTCCTAATAAAGCTGTAATAAACCTGAATTAGGATTTATTACACCATACAGACATTTCTTCAATACCTTGAGTCAGTGACCTCAGTGTTGGTTTTGAACTATTGTTCAATTTGCACTCATTGCAATTTGAAACTCAGCACCGTGATTAATCATCAGCCCGGAACATTGCAGGGCTGCACAAACAGGGATATGGAAATTAATTAGTGAAGGGTATTTGAGTACAGTTCAGCATCTCAAGTAACCAGGGCTGCTGCATTGGGAATTCTGCCAGCGCGCCCCTGACCTGCCGGAGAAGCGCTCACGTTGGGTGGTTTTGTGTGAGTGCGGAGCTGTGGGAAGGATGGGATTTGGTTCCTGGGGTGCCGATGGCGTGTGAGGACCTCCACGTCTGATAGCAGCTTCAGGCAATTGCTGCACTTTGTGGGTGACACCCGAGAGCACCCATCACAGGGGAACTTTTCATCTCCTTCATTAACCAAGTTACCTCCCTGCTCCTACACCACACCTGAAAGCATGTTGGCTGTGGCACATAGGTTTCCTTTGATCCAGCTAGTACACTTGTGTAACGAGGAGATGTGCAGCATTAGCATTAATTGCAGCTTTCCTCGCGTGTGGGCTTCTGCATCTGCTAGTCCTTGTCAGAAAGAAAAAACACAAGAAGTGAGGAATTACTTGTGCACCTCTAAATGAATCGGCACGGTGATGTACCTGTCAGAGCTTTCAGGGAGCTGTTTTCTCCAAGTAATTAACTCAAACGATGAATTGAGAGATGACGATTCTTTAAAAGAGGTTATTTTAATATATTTGTCGTTTAGATTTGCACTTGAAAGTTTGGAAGTTGTTCTGAATTTCTTCTGCCTGCAAACAAATCCCCCTCGTGTTGTCTGAGCCACGGTGCTCCCTGCTGCTGCTTACTGTGCAGATGCTGCTCCTCTGCTTGAGTTGTTTCTTGGAAGAGTGGTTTGAGCAGACATCTACTTTCCTCCCTGTCAATGAAGAGCCTGGTATTTTGGATGGCTGGGGTGAGCAGGATTGAAACGTGAACTCTTCAGTGGCTCGAGTGGCTGTGAAGAGTAAGCATTTGGGGCTAAAATAAGCCTTTGTTGGTGCTGCTCTCCGCTACAAACAAGTATAAAGTGTCTTTTCATTCCTCAATAAGGGCATGGATCGTATCGAATGAAGGCCAGTGGCAGTGGCCAGCGGTGCAGGAGCTGCAGGACCACGGTTCATGCCATGGTGCCTGGCCAGGTGCAGTGCTGGCCCCAGCGGTGCCTCTCACTGGCCCACAGAGAGACGCGGTGGATGGTCAGTGGTGTCACCTTGCTGATGCCGGGAGCTGGGGACAAGGATGTCATGGGATATCAATCAGTGGCAGGGCTCCATGTAGTGAACATTAGGTTCCACTTAGCCTTTATTAACCAGATACATCATGTGCTGGAGCAGCTGAGCGGGTGGAAGAAAAATCAATAGTTTAGGGCTGAAGTTATAGGGAACAGCCCGGCAGCTGGAGCTGCCTCCTGCCGCCTTTAGCCAGTGCTCAGGAGCCTTGTGAAAACAGACCGTGGATCTTCCTGGCAGAAGCCATGATTGATAAAAAGTATTGATTTACAGGGATTTGCAGACACATTTGGATGGACTGTGAAGCCTTTTCTCTGCTCACAGCTTCACAGTGGAGCATCCCAGGTGAGGCTCACTCCATAGGCAGCATCCCCAGATGGACACAGCTGCATCCCCAGAACTGGCACCCGCTTCGCTCGTGCCACTGCACCTCGGTTCTGGGATACCAAGAACTAGATGAGAGCCTGCTTTTTTCCTCCTGGTCCACTACAGATCTCGAAGTTTTTATAAAAATAAAAATTACTATCAAAGATAATGCACAGGCTAGATCAGAGCCCAGAGGTGGTGTCAGTCTTGACGACTTCATTAAAGTTTTAATATTCTCTTCACCTTTAGCTAATCTCGCAGTTATTATGATTAGGAAGAGGAGAAAATCAGGCTGAGGAGATGATCAGCACTGTGCGTGGAGCAGCACTAAGGCAAGGGCTCATGTCCCTGGTCCCCCAGCTTGGCTGCTCCTGTGCTCCCCCACTTTCTGCCACATTTTGGCATACTTGCAGAGGAAGGAGACTGGCAGCCGGTGGTTATGCTCAGTTGGGTCACTTTACCGGAGCCCCATCTATCACTGTGAATGCTAAGAATGCCATTAAAGAAATAGTTCAACCAGAATGTATTGATTTGCTGAAAATGTCTGCACCTCCAGCAACTCCTGCAAGGACGTATTTTAAAATGGAAATGAAACTCGGAGCAAAACCTAATTTGCTTAAGATAACTGTAGAGGTTGAATTGTTTTGTGCTGGAAGAGCAAATAAACAAATGGAAGAAATGGAGTTTGAGTAACGAGTGCAAGCTTCATATGACACTTTTTAATATAGAATTATGGATGGCATCATCACAGGAGTACATCCTATTTATATTGTAAAACATGTCTGCTTGTTTAAACAATTGCATCACAGACCTGAGACCCAGCAGTCTACGTGGGATTATTAATGAGTGTTTCGGCATGGCTTTCTTTTGCAGAATTTCTAATAACTCTTTAATAAATATGTAAATACGCATCCACCCATTTTAGCAGCACGTGCCAATGAAGCCGAATGCTCTGCCGGTGGCAGTTTTGCAGAGGGTGCCTCTGCCAGGAGCCACCCTGGCAGCCTGCCGCACTGCTGCCGGTGGGCATGGGCGCTGCCAGAGGGGCTGTCGTGGCCGGAGCTGGGGCTCAGCAACCCTTGTCCCCTGCTCTTCCCTTGCTCACCTCTGGGACACCCTTTACAAGGAAAAGTTCAGCAGCAGAGATGAGGTGGAGCTGCCCTGGCATTGCTCACAGGGAGCTCCGGCCTCTCCAGCTGCACCGGTGCTGGGGCATCACTGGGTCCAGGCGAGAGGTGACACAATTACAGTTTCACTGAATTGCTTTTTCATGGCCGCAGCTCCAGGCAGTAAGAGGCTGACAATAAAAATAATTTGTCGGAGGACTGTTGATAAAACCCTGCTTATTGCGAGCTGTAAATTCAGCACAGACACTTCCACCTTTATTTCCCACCCAGGGAACAATATCCCCTCGTGCCAAACTGGGAGGAGAGGGAAGGATATACCGCAATCATTCTGCTTCACCAGTCTTACCGAGAAGCTCGTAAAAATTAAGGAATGGTTTTTATGCAGCAAGATAAGGGCTCTATGGTTGCCAAAAACGAAACGCAAAATTGCTCCAGCCTGAGGAGACGATTGTAGCGTAGCGAGCTTTCTTTTTCTATGTCCAAATTACCAAATTCTTGTAAACTACAATTAAAGAAGCAGCAGCAATTCCAGATGTCTCATTAAGCTTTTCCTTAACCCTCAATTTTGTCCAAGGAAGGATAATTCGGCAGGAGCAACACGCTGGCGGCGTGCAGGTCCCACAGGCAGCTCCCATGCCTCCCGCGAGCCACTGGAGGGGCAGAAATGGGGGAAAACCAACAAGCTGAGGTTGTTTTGGTCTTTCTCATTCTCTCTACAAGTCAAACGATGCTCAGGCCTTGCTGAATGGATAGCAGGGCACCAGCACAGCACGGGTTGGCGTTACTGCGCTCAAGAAGGAATACAAAATGTGATTTTGGTGGTGACTCAAGCTGGAAGTTGCCTTTCAGCAAACATGTGGGCGCCTGAGCACTGGTGGAAAGCCGTGAGGAAGCAGCCGTGGGGAAGCGAGCACTGCCTTTGCTTTGGAGGGGTCCTTATGCACATGGTCGTGAGCTCTCAGAGACCTTCTGTCACCCTGGCATCCCTGCCTGGGTGAGTGCACAGCCAGGAGCTGCAGCTGCTGGGCTGCCTCTGGCCCCTGTGAGCCTGCAGGGACTCAGGTGCAGTGATTCGGCACGCAGGGGCTGGGGTGCAGCGATTTGGGGTGCAGCGTTTCAGGGTACAGCAGCTGGGGTACGGTGTTTGGGGAGGCAGTGGTTCAGCAATGTGTGTGCAGCCGTTTGGGAGCAGGGGGGTGCAGGAGCACCTCACAGGTCTGTGCAAGTGCAAGCAGGACAGCAGAGATGCTCCTCTTCCCCCCCAGCTCAGCTGGGTTGGCCAGGAGGGAGAGGGTGCATCAAGGGAGAGACCTCCTTAGTCCCATTACTATTCCCATGGGATAAACATCTTTTAGTGGGGAGGATGCAGGGAGCAGGGGGAGCACGTTCCTGAGGCAGGGCAGGGCAGAGACCTTCCCCACGAAGCTCTGAGGTGCTCCAGCTTTGCTCTGAGCTGGAGCTGATGCAAGCCCTGAACCGCTGAGATCGCTCGAGGAGCGGAGTTCCCCTTCCCTGCCAAAGGCTGTGGTGCCCGAGGGGTCAGTGACCTGGCTCAGTCTCACAGCCAGCCCACCCCCTCCCAGGGCTGGGGGTCGGGCTGAGCCTTTCGCCTTACGCTTTGCAGTGTTTCCAAATGCCTAATCAATTATTCTTTATTAGGTTTATTTCTTTCATTAGTCATTTCTTCAATGCTTTCAATGTTTCATTAGTCTCCTCTCAAGTTGCAGTGGATTTTGAGCACTGTGTGGAAGAGGATAATTCATTTTATTAGGTCATTTATTTTCTGGGTACATTTTTAAAGGTCAATTAATTCATCTAAATGGAGGAGGAAGTATAGAATGCCATATAGTGCCTCCTTCCACCGCTGCCAGAGAGAGCCCGATATGAGTTTACTTGCCCAGGTAGGGAGAGGTGCATCAGTAGGGGTGAGTGCCATGTATTGGTGTGACATTTGAACTGGGAATTATGCTTTCATAAGCTGCTTTCAGGGTTATATTAACTGGTCCCTTCCCAGGGATGGAAGAGCTCCTTGGCCTGAGGGAGGGCAGCCAGCATCTGCCACTCATTTTCGACCCAAGAGCTGGTCAGCATGCTGGTCCCAGTCCCCCTCACCTCAGAGCATCCCCTGTCACCAGGGATCAGTTTGATTTGCGCTGATGCTAATGAAATCAGGCTGGGGATGTCCACACGGTTGTTTCGGAAGGGGTTATATTCTGTCTGAGACTTCACTGGCTTCTCCTGTCAGTAACGCTGCCATTGATGAGACCAAATATTGTCGTGCAGGGATTCAAAACCATCATTTTATAAATATTTCCACCAAAGCAAGCATTTTATTCCGTTCTAGGGCCATGATCATTATGGAAATTTGGAAGCAGCAAGCTACTCGTCTCGCTCATGTGAATCATCCCATTAATTTCCAAACAAGGGGAGCTGGCAGGGCCACATGGTGGGCAGGGTGTGAGCGATGGTGGGGAGCATGGAGGGACCTGTGCCCGTCCCTGCCGGAGCAAAGTGCTGCCGTGTCAGGCACCGTCACCCCCTCGCTGCTCCCCAGCAATAACAGGGAACCCAGGGGTCAGCGCAGGAGCTGTGGAGGGGCTTTTGTAATGAGGCTTGGTTGAGAAGCTGGCTGGCCCCCCTCAGACACTTAGTTATTATTCCTTACGGAGTCCTGCCAGTTCAGCCCAGGGAGCAAAAGCCAGAAAATCCATTGAAGCTGCTGCCTTTCCTGTTTGTGTTTACAATTTTATTGATGCTTACAGTGTAAAATACCAATTATTTTAACTGGAAAATCCATCGAGTGGTCTAATAGCGCTTCCCTTAAAAAAGGGATAGAAAAGCATGAACAGCTTGATGACTCCACTGAAATGTGAAAATGTATTTTACTCCAACTGGGAAACACTGGGAAATCTTTGAAAAATCAAAGCCTTTGCATGCAGGTGCTGGAAAGGAGCCCGTGTCCAGTCTGGCGAAGGGAGGGCGTGGGCTTCCACGCCTTGCTGGGGCACAGTGGCGATGCTGCAGGTGACTTCTCTCGCCGCCTCCAGCTTGACCCTGGCGGGAAGGTGCCACTTTACCAAAAAGTCCCACTCTGGCGTTACTCCAGCAGCTTTGCAAAGTATGGCTCTCTCCATGCAGAGCTTCGGCACTGATGAGCTGCAACCTTTGGCTGGTCTTGGGAAGAGTTGGAGCCCCAGGGCAATAGATAAAAGCAGTGGAAAAGCAGGTGTGTTGCTTTGCAGAGATGCTGTCAGGCTGGGGATGGCAGCCCTCCAGCCAGCTCAGCAAGGAGCCTTTCCCCAGAGCCACCAGCCAGGGAAAATAATAGTTAAAACACCCCGACCTGGTATTATGAGATCCATTCGGAGACCATTTTTTGGTTACATTGGAACAGCCTGGCAGAAGAATACTAATGAGGATGCGTAATTAGTCCCAATTCTTATTAATAGCCTGGCACATTAGTCATAGCTTGGCGGTACCTCCGCACAGGGAGCGGGTGCCACGGTGCAGGATGTGCCCGGCCGCCCTGAGCTCGGACCCCGTGTGTGGCTCAGCCCTTTGCAGTGAGGTGGGGGGGTCGGCAGCTCTGTCCCCCCGGGGCAGACCCTCCCCGGCTGCCAGGAGGATGGAGAAGCACAGAGAAAGGCCTGTGCTTGCCCAGAAAAGTGCTGCTCATATGAGTTGGCCACCAGAAAAGACAGGGGGCTGATTTTTTTTGCTGTTTCAAAGCTGGCTGGTGTGTCAGTTAGCCAGGGGCACAGGCGCACGAGGTCTCCCCCGTGCAGCTTAGTTTCCACTTCTTCCATCCTTGCTTGATCTCATTAAATGTGTTGAAAAACTTTGCTGGGGGCTCCTTAAAAAATCCAAAGCAAACCAACAGACCAATATTTGAAGCATGCACAGCTGAGGGGAATGTGTCTGTAATTGCAAAAAAATGTATTTTTTTTTTTCTTCTTATAGTGCAGGAACGATTTGAAAACTCTCGGTGATGCAAGGCAGGTTTCAAACCACTTATTAAATAATGCAGAGCAAGAGTTAAAAATTGATGTTAAACTTTATTTTTTTTGGCCTCCTGAGAGGCCGCTCGGCTTGTTACAGCCCCGCATCTTTGCCATTTATCAAGAGCCATGAGACTTGCAGCTTGTTAATGCTTATCAAAGCTCACGGTAAATCTCCTTTCTTTCATCTCCTTTCCCATCCCTGACTTTTCCAGTGCAATAAAATGCTTTTTCCAGAGAAGCCCCCATGCTGTGGGGTAGAAGGGGCTTGGTCTGCATTGGGTCAGCATCTTGCTGCCCTGCCTGGGTGCTGGCAACCCTGCTGGGTGCTGCTCCTTCCATGCCCTGGACAAGCACCATCCCCTGGGGTTTTTATTCGGAATAGATTCCTGAAAATGGAAGGGAATGGATGGTGGAAAGCAGACCTCTGCTGAGAACGGAGCTGCGCCAAGGTGATTTATCCTGCCGGCATTGCCACTGCAGAGCTTCTGCTGGCGCGGTGCTGCAAGAAGCCTCCCGATTCCTCCTCAGATTATTTGGCAATTTGATTTCCACTTCTTTCTCTGCCAGCACAGAGCTGGTGCCTTCGTGGTTTATAGCCATGCAGGCCTTTGATAGCTACGCCCCTGACATGAGACAGTAAGAAATTCAATCTAAAGAGGCAGCCCAAGCAGCCCTCACCTGGCACAGAGGAGGGAGGATCTGCTGGGAAGAGCGTTGAAGCCTTCAATGCACCAGGAACAGAGACCGAAACCTCCCTCCTGCCGATATTTTCAAAGGACTTGCAAAGCGGAGGTCACAGCGGGATGTCTGTGTGGTCTGGGTGCACGGCAGGGAACTCCTCCATGGCTGTGATCCCCCTCGTCACAGCCATCGCACTGCCCAAGGAGATGCTGGGGACATACGGGACGAGTGCTTGGGTGCAAGGGAAGCTCCTGTGCAGCACTTAGGCTTCCCCACAAAGGGTATCTGCCAGCTCAGAGGGGAAATCCCTTGGAGAACGCCCCGTCTGGCTCTCTGAGGGTGCCTGGGTGCAGCAGTGGCCACATTGGCAGATAGAATCTTTGTAGATGTATCACAAGTCTCCTGCAACATGCTTAGGTTTTAAACAGGCTAAATAAATATTAATAGACCATAAAGAACATGGGCTCCGTTAGAAAAGTAGAGGATAACAGATGGTCTGTAGTTAACCATAAAATTATTTTCAGCTGAGGAGCTGGGCTGGTATGGACGATGCGAGCAGCGCTCGAGCTCCTCTCAGGGCTCCTCGGACTGTGAGATGTGAACGCTTTGATGAACTCCAGCCCATCTGCTGCTCTCCGCTGCAGGCGGCAGGATAGGCTCGCTGCGGAGGAGCCCTGGACAAAAGGCACCCTGTACCCCTCTGCTGGGCAAACCCATCGCCGCTGCAGAGCATGGCATGCTGCCACTGCTGCTGCCACTGCCGTCCAGAGCACCCAGCACCCACCGCCACTGCTGTCTGGGGCACGCAGGGCACCCACTGCCACTGCACAGGACATGCAGGGCACCTGCTGCCACTGCCCAGGGCACCCAGCACCCACTGCCACTGCCCAGAGCACTCAGCACTGTCACTGCTGGCCAGGGCATGCAGGGCACCCGCTGCCACTGTCCAAGGCACCCAGCACCTACCGCCACTGCTGCCCAGGGCACCCAGCACCCACTGCCACTGCCCAGGGCACCAGCAGCCTGCCAGCCCACGCCGCCAGCCGGGGACGTTGGGCAGCTGCCCACTGATGAGCAGCTCGGTAACTTGGGGGTCCATCTGTGGGGTGCCAGCTTGGTCCACCAGTGGCAAAGGGGGAAAGCAAGTCTGCCAGCTAAACGGGGCTGGATCCGCAAGCAGGGTAAGAAGCTGACTGTCTTCTGCCTGCCTACGGGAGGGCAGGAGGTTTTACTCATGGGCACTGCTCAGCCAGGAGTGCAAAAAGCAATTAACAGAGAGGTAAAACACCCTCTGACAACAGAGGGGCCAGGAACCAGCAATAAGCAGAATTATCTTCAAAGAAGCTGTCGAAGTGAATGAGAGAAGCAAAAGCCATTAAGCTTTTTAATAGTTTGTGCCAGGCTTGGAAGAAAACCCAGTGATGTAAAAAGAAGCGTGGTGTAGCGTCCTCTAAATTGTCGGGGGAGCCTGGGGGCTTTGGGGTGGTGGGTCCCAAGACCGGTGGGGCCTTGTCTGCATTTAGTAAAGTGCTTCATGAAGTCTGCTGCTGGGAAAAAGATGGAAAGGGGTGAAATGCATTGAGGGTTTTCCGAATTTGTTTTGTGTTTTCTTTTAGCGGGGCAAATAGCTTAAGAAAAATGGCCTGGCTGCCTCCAGTCATCATCAGAGGGAGTTCAGGTGGCTTACAGGTTCACTGCAAGTGTGTAGGATACGCAGAGGCAAGGGTGGTGTTTCTAACTTGTATCTGTTAAATCTAAAGGCGGGGAATGAAACAGGAGATAATTGAGCTAACCACTCATTGCAAGAACAAAATTTCAATTTCAGCAGTCAGCAAGAAAGTTTTCATAAATAGAAATACCAACTGTTCAGGTGGAGAACGTAAAGATCTCTGCAGAAGTGAATGATAAAAGAGTTGCTTGAATACATTCAGAGCCCATTGTTCGGGAAAAGAAAGCAATAAAGAAAAGGAAAATAGGGCTCCTCAAAGTAATGAGTGGAGCAGATGAGGGAGAACAAAGGCCTGGCAGCTCCTGTATCCAGTTAATTTGTTCCTATCTCATCGAGGAGAATGAGAAGCGGGCAAGGCAGCAACGTGGCTGTTTGATACTACAGAAAGGGTACCGTTATTAAAGCGTAGATAAATAACCGAACCGGCCTGAGTTAGGAGCTGATAAAGCAGACCAGGCTCTAGAAATTGACTTCGGTGTGCAAGTGCTTCCAAAGAGGGTTTAACGTCTCCAGTGTCTTTGTAAGGAATGTAACTGCTCCTGTTCCCTCCGGCAGCCCTGGCACGGGGGTCACTCGCTCGCCACGCTGCTCAGGGATGCACCAGCAGAGATGTGCCGGCATCCCAGCACCCACGTCGGGTGGCCGCCGAGCCAACACCCGCTTCCCTGCGTTAAAGCAAGCTGCCCGTAACCTCTCCCACTATGCTGTTTATTGTTCTGGGCTACACTTATTTCCAATTATGATTCGGTTTATCCCAATTAAATGCTACTTATACTTCAATGTAGTTATCCAGTCCAATACTCTTAATTACTTTGTGAAGTATTAGAAGTCAATTGTAATTATTTCCAGTGGGTTTCAGGGAAATCTCAATTAGACGTCTTGTGCTTTTACTCCAAGCAGCAGCTCTTCCTCTGCCTCCCCAAGTGCCGTTTCCTTCCCCAAGTGTCCCCTCGCCCACTGGCAAACCCAGCCGGAGCCACGGGGATCTGGCAGAGCCCCGCCAGAGCTGGGGGATCTGTTGGCCAGCCCAGGAAGGGCAGTGGAGGGTGGGGGGCCACCCAAAGCAAACCCACCGGCGGGGAGGGGCAGGGAGGCCAGGCCACCCACCTCCCGTGTCCAGGCAGCCCCCGCTGTGGCAGGGTCCGACGGGAGCATCCCCGCCGGTGGGTATTGGGGAGGGTGAGCAGCCACCAGGCTCTACCAGCTACCTGGGGAGCCTCCATGCTGATAATTATCTACAGTCATACGGCGCCTTTTTTTGGTAATTGCTTCATTTTGCATGGAATTTAATTACAGGAATCCACAGGGGGAAATGGCTGCATGGTTTGATTTTATGTGGCTTGTTTGCTTGGCGGTGAAGCCGTAGCTGGGGAGGTCGGGTACGGGTGTCCCTCACCTTCGGGCAGCCCTGAATAGCCCCATCTCACTGCTGAGAGGTGGCAACCGGTGGTCCGGAGAGCAGAGCCCGTGGCACGTGGTACAGCTGAGCTGGGCTCATGCATCCGGGCAGCCAGAGAGGACCCTGTCCTGGCACCCCCCTCCCTGGACCCCAAACCCCTTCAGATCTGCTTTTTCTGACTGACTCCATGCAAAGCTGAGCCTGAATTGATTTGCCCCAGCTCCTTCTCAACATGAGCAGCACTAGCTAAAATTAATTTCATGCACAAGATCCCCCTTGGAACCCCCAGCTTGCCAAAGCAAGGTTCACCTGGTCCTTAGCAGAGTAATGCTCCTGAGCATCTTGGGGCAGGAGGTCCTCGTGCCACCCCTGCCCTGCTGCAAGGCTGCTCCGCTTGGGATGCTGCTTCCGCTGTCCAGCCCCACGCGTCTCCCCGGGCACCCTGGTGTGGAGTGGAGTGGCCAGCGCTGGAGCCTCGGGGAGCTTAGTGATGTTGGCAGGACAGTACAGCTGGGGCTTTGAGAGCTCACAGGTCAGTCTGGGCTTGTTTTGCAGCAAGGGATGCTTAAAGGTGGCATCACCCAGGGTCTGGTGCTGCCTGGGGTCCCTGTGCCATGCTGTGCCGTGCCCCAGCCCCCTAGGCACTAAACATGGGAAACTGCCTGGTGGCGCTGCACGTCACCAGGTGCTGAAGAAGCAGTTACAAATGGCAAGGAGGGGAAAAGATGACTCCTTAAAATGATGAAGAATAATCTTCCAAGTGCCCCGTTAAGCGTTATTCAGACGTAGCCTTGCTGCGCAACAGCTCTGTGGATGTTCAGAGTCATTTGGGGAAATGGCACATTAGAAACCTCATAGGCATGGATGCTGATGAGCAGCTGCCTGGCACTCGCGCCTTTTCGTGTGCAGATAAACGCTCCTCACTTGATCTTCGAGGGCTGGGAAAGCTGAGCAGCAGAATCCCCCCTTTAGGTTAACAAAATAACACCAGGAAAAAAAAGATAAAGCAATTCCCATCTCTGACTGAAGATGAATCCTCCTTTCTGCTCATTATAAAATACCTATTATCTCCCTTTATCTCCTAGCCAACAGTGTTATTTCAATTTAACAGTGTATGAGAAATGCAAGGAAATATAATAAAAGAGCCATGGATGCACTATTTAATGTCAGAATGACAGATGCTTCAATTAGGCAGACAGGGCTATTTCTCCCCAAAATAGATAAAGATGAAATTTTTATAAGATTGCACTGTTTGTGTTTACGATACAGTACTGTTACAAGCTTTCATTACAATATAAATTAAAATAAAAGCTTCTCTTTCAGTGGAAACCCAAACGGATTTGCCAATACTTTTGCAAGTCGTCAAACCAGTCATTCCCTCGCCGTGCCACGGTGCCTCGGTACTGCCAGGGCCGCGGGCAGCTGTACTGCCACTGCAGCCACCTCCAGCAATTTGCTGCTCCGGGATGTGTGTGTCTCCCTGCGAGCCCTTGAAATCTCTGAAGGGCTTGCCTTTCTAGTGCTGCTAAATTCCAAGGCATATTTGTACAGTAACTGGGTCAAGGAATAGTCAACAGAAAAGTTATGTCTGTGTTTACCCTGGATTTATATATATAGTTTGAATTATGCATGAATTAAAAAAAAAGTCAACACGAGTGACACAGTAAACACGTTGGCTTTGCCAAGGGTTTGAGGAGGGGGGATCAAGTGGGTGATTGTGCCGGGAGGCTTCCCATGGCACTGGAGTCAGAGGTGGAGTGGTCCTGCAGGGTGCCAGGATGCAGGTGCCGTGCCGTGCCGTGCCGTGCCGTGCCATGCCATGCCATGCTGTGCCACGGGCCCAACAGACTGGTTTTACCAGGGCCAGAACTGAAGCGGGCATGGGGCTGTGGAGCATCCCAGCCCACACGGCAGCTTCGTGCCCGCCTTTGCACACCCGCAGTCGCCCTTGAGCTGTTTATTTATGGCTTGAGCCTGACTTTAATTGTTTCCATCTTGTACGTTTTAGCCATTTAGTGTGTGTCTGATTTGTCACATAACGTTGAGGATGTTTTGGTAACTAAGCACTATAAACATTATTTATTATTGTATTTCAGCCAAAACAAGCATTACTCTAATTTATTTATTAATCACTTTTCAAATTCAAAGGAAACATCTGTGCAGATTTGCAATTAAGTGGGTTTATGGCTCGAGTGAGATTTCCCTAGAATTTCTATAAATAGATCCAGTGTTTATTCCTCATTGTCTTAATATTTCTGAACAATAATAATCATCGTGATAATCTTTCCAGCCTGCTGTAACCCCTTCGCAGCCCTGCGACCTGGTTGCATCCTGCTGGGAGGATGCGGTGATGCAAAAGTGCTTCTGCCCCTCTCCAAGCGCATCCCCGCCGGAGCTGGTCTCATGGGCAGACTGCTGGCGGGCTGGAAGCCTTCTCCTTCCAACTTGGGTGGATAAAATAGCCCCGTCCCTGCAGCTGCTCACCCCAGGGATCCCAGGAGCATCGCTGCTGCTGCCCAGCTGCCACTGCTCCCCAGGAAAAGCCTTCTGCTGCCCTGCAAATCCTGAATGAGTGCTGCAGCCCAGAGCCCCCTGTGCCACCAACACATCAGGCATGACCGTGGGAAACTGTTCTTACTCCTACCTGCCTCCTAATTAAGCCCCAGCATGTCACTAATCCATCACAGCTTGAAGCCTCCTCTTCCCTGCTGAAGCACTAAGCTTTGCTAACCAGCAGCCCCGCTTTCCCGCAGCCTTCGGGGCGCTCCGAGCTCCCCCTGCTCCTCCCCACCTTTGTGGTGTTCCTGGCAGAGCCCAGACCGGGCTCCCCGAAGTGCCATGTGCCACTCCCTGTTTGGCACAGGCTGTGTATTTATAATCTGACAGCAACCTCAGGGACAAAAATTATAAATGAGGTGTCGCAACTCAGCAGTTTCATCCAGTTCTCAAACTTAATAGATTCGTTAATGATAAATATATTAATGCCATTAGCATTTCAGAGAATGAGAGGATGATGGAGCGCAGGAGAGATCTCAGGACATCTAGGTGGCTTAATTGCAAGGCAATGACTTTTGATAGGTGGCAACACACCGCCTGCACGGTAACAGCAAGTAAACACCTTGACCTGAATGATGTTGCTGCCAGGACAAGAGTTTCTGTTCTTGCCCCTGCTCCAGCACGTGGGGAGCATCTCATCTCACCATCTCCTCATCTCATCTCACCATCTCCTCATCTCATCTCACCATCTCCTCATCTCACCTCCCTGAGCAGGTGGCTGCTGCCATCCCACCCCGCCGGCAGCTGCAGCCCTGGCCATGCTGGCGATGAGCAGCCCTGGCAGCCCCAGCTGAATTTTCAATACTTTCAGGTCTGGGAGCTGAACTGCATCTAAAGACATTGGGGAAAAGGCTCCATCTTTCAATAATTTCTTCCATTTCACTTTCAGGTCTATGAATCACCATCTTTTAGCAGGAATTTCCATATTCTGGCTGTGCTCTGCTCTGCCACTCATCCCCTCCAAGCTCGGCTCTAACCTGGTTTGCTACCTGCAGACACAAGTAACACATTTAACCTTTTTTTATGAGGCATATTTATTGCTTTTGGGGTCTCCCCTTTCCAAATCTCCTCCAAAGAGACATTTGTCTTTTTGAGGTTTCCAGTGTTTCCAGTGCAAAGCCTGAGAATCAATACAGCTCGCATCGTTTCAGCTTTCCCAGCCGCCAGATCCAGATTGGATTTAAGCCGGGCTCTGTCCCCCGTTTACGCTTTAAGCATCCCAAGACAGCGTGCGCTCGCACAGCTTTATTGACTGTGGTGGGGAAAGCGTGATTTATCCTCACTGATCATCAGTTCAATTTGCCCAAAGGAACCACTCCTAGGGATAGTTGTAAGTGGGACTATAAACGTATTTCATACTCTTCTCCTGCAGTGGAAGAGGTAAAATACAGAGTAGACAGCTCTATTATATCAGCTTCTGGTTATTCTCTCTGATATTTATTTCAGAAGTCCTGTGCAAAAACCACTTTGTGCAGGGAGGAGATAAACCTGCTTTTGAACTAATTGCAAATCACTTTTATTGGCAGAGAAGCCGTGCAAGGGAGACTTTACCAAAACAATGGTGCGGCTAAGTTAGTGTCTGCAGAGTGCGCTGGGAAACCCGGCAAGGAGGGAGACCGAGATCCGGACGCCCTCCCTCACCCTGCGCAGGACAGGCTCCTCTCCCCTGGCTTTTACCTCCCTGGCTGGCTTGGAACGGGTTTTATGCCATCTTTTAGAAGCAAAGCCGAGAAAGTCCGTGGGAGCTTCCATTCCTCATCCGGAGACATCAGCAGCTGCTGCCCCAGGTGCCAGTGCCTCCCGCGGCACAGCTCCCGCACCGTCCCAGTGGGTGACGTGACAGAAGCCATATGCCTGGCACAGGGCTATCAGAGCTGATGCCAGCTTGCCGAGCTTTGCCGTCGGGAAGCCTGGGGCAGAGCGCTTTACTGGGACGTGTCATGCAGCTGCTGAGACATTTCAAAAGCCTGAGGTTGAAAGGATCGGTACCCGTGCTGGAATTGCAGAAAAGCTGGTAAAAAAGAGGAGGGATGTGGTGCCCAGGTGGTCCAGCAGCTGCAGCCTGGCACCCTGCTCTCTGTGCAGCCCAGTGCGATTCCTCTGGGTGGTCTCTGGCCTGTGTGCAACCGCAGCATGCAACCTGAGGGCAACCACAGCATGCAACCTGAGGGCAACCACAGCATGCAGCCTGAGGGCAACCACATCATGCAGCTTGTGGGCAACCACAGCATGCAGCCTGAGGGCAACCTCACTGTGCAGCCTGAGGGCAACCACAGCATGCAGCTTGTGGGCAACCACATCATGCAGCTTGTGGGCAACCACAGCATGCAGCCTGAGGGCAACCACAGCATGCAGCCTGAGGGCAACCTCACTGTGCAGCCTGAGGGCAACCACAGCATGCAGCTTGTGGGCAACCACATCATGCAGCTTGTGGGCAACCACAGCATGCAGCCTGAGGGCAGCCACAGCATGCAGCCTGAGGGCAACCTCACTGTGCAGCCTGAGGGCAACCACACCATGCAGCCTGCAGGCAACCACAATGTGCAGCTTGTGGCAACCGCAGCGTGCAGCTTGTGTGCAGGGACAGCATGAGCAGAGCACCCATACGGGTCCAGAGCTTCACGAGCAGCTGGGGCTGCTCAGGTCCTGCTCCTGCTAGGATGCATGTTATTGCTGCTCCATAGTTGGCAGCACACACAGGGTAGAAATCAGCCCTTCCAGGGCCCTATGTGCCAGCCACGGCTGTCCGACCAAACGGGGAAGGGCACCCCATTTCATTAGGAGCTGGGCTATTTGTGGCACTTACTGTCATTATTTGCTGGCAGATGCAATTTCTTCACGAAGTTCTGTTTCCTCCCAGGAGAGGGCAATAACACACGCACGCAGCGGCCACCCTACTGGAAAGGCTCCTGCCGATGGGCTCCAGCGGTGCCTGTTGGAACAGAGCAGAGTGGGACCGGACCCCCCACTCCCACGGCTCCTGCTGCACATCCACAGCCTGTACTGGCACTCCCACCGTAGGCAAACCCATTTAAAATACAAACCTCCACTTGTCTCCACTGAAGATGCCTAGGAAATCCCAGAATGTATGTGCTTTATCAAATCAGTAGAAATTAAAACAGCTTATTCTCAGGAAATCATCCATTTCCCATATAGTCAGGAATGACGATTGCTGGCATCCACCCAGCTCGCAGTTAACAAGCAATCCTTGAATGTGTGGCAGAGAGATCCGATGCAAATTATTTGTGCAAAGCCAGATTATTTCATTTCAGATGAGCTGCCAAAGTGGGAAGTTTTAATAAGTGAAATCCTCCAACATAATTAACCAGTGAAGAGATTGGCCCTGGAAGGTTTAAGCGCCATGGGCTTCTTGGCACTGCAGACTGAGGGCTGAGAACGGGAGCCGGGACCACGGCCGGTGCCTCGCCGGGAGGAGCTGGAGCCGGGATTAACACGCTCGCCTGATGCTGTCTGCAGGGCAGGGCAGGCTCCCCGCGTGCACGAAGCACCACAAACAAGCGGAGTAATTGAATTATCTGTACCAGAAGCGGGGCAGAGGCTTGACCCACAGCAAAACTCATTTCCCGCCTCACACCCTCCTCCTAATTCCAGGGCCAGGGAGGCAGCCGCCCTGCCTGCTCTCTTTCAGGCATTTTCCTTTCAGATCTCTCCCGAAGCAGCACGGGCAGGGCGATGAGCCTTGGCAACCCTCCCCCAGGTCTGGCGTTCCCCCTGACAATTCTGGTCAGCACAAAGCCCTGAGCAAAGTGATGCTGAACCAGCCCTTCCAGAGCCGGTGTGACCCGGCACAGCGTGGGGGGCGATGGGCAGGAGCCCTGCAAAGCGCATCCCTGATTCAGGATGAGACAGCGTTTGGCTGCAGGTCCCGCCGGGCGGGAGAGCCAGCGCAGTTCATCAGCATCCCTGACTGTCAGCTCCGCGCAATTCCCCAGCACGTGGAGTTTCTTAAAGACCCGTATTAAAGCAATCATGTTGTCTTCTCTCCTCTGCTTTGGTGACAGTTTCCCCCTGACAGTGCTGCGATATTCCTGTCACGTCAGGAGTACGGATCAGCTCTCTGGAGAGTCCTTCTTTACTGGGAAGTGGCATCTCTGTCGTGTAGTCCGGAGAGAAATCAATGAGAAAACTAGTCAAGGATCAGCAGATGAGGCTGATATCTCTTTCCAGTTACACCAGCGTGCCTCATTTTGGTTTGTTGAAGGGGAGAAATGGCAGGGGTGCAGAAGAGAAAGAAGGTGGAGATGGGGAACCAGGCGCTGGGGCTTCCCTGCTGTAGTCATCTGCTTTTTCCCATCCCACCTTCTACCACTTTCCTGCATTTCCCAGGCAGTAGCTTGCACCAGGACTGCAATGTCTCAGTCTGGAGGTCAGGTGTGCTTGGGGTGAATTTCTTCACACTCAGCAAGTCTTTTTTGCAACAACCAGCAAGCAGGGAAATAGAAGAAAAATGATCAGATTTTCTTCTTCATTGAAACAGTTGAATATTAGCTTCTGATATATGAGACAAAGTGGGGATAAAGGGTCACATTTCCATTAGATCTTCTTAATTGTCCTTTTTCCTGAAAGCACAAAATCAATATTTTCATCTACAGGTAACCAATAAGCTATTTAGGTCTCCTTTAATAATGCAAACCTGGCCTTTGTGCATGCAGACCGATGGGGTACGGGCAGCTGCCTGCTGCAGGCAGGATGCTCGCAGGGTCCTGCTGGAGGCCAAGAGGAGGAGATGCCGTGAGACCACCGAGCAGCACCGCTGCCACAGGCAGCCCTGCAGCCCCACAGGCAGGTACTGCCCCATGGCACACTGGAGACATGTCACCTGCAAGGGGACGGGGCTGTGCCGGCTCGGGGTAGCCTGGCCAAGCGCCAGTGGTGTGCGAGCGATCAAAGAATTCGGTGCCGGAGAAAAAAAGCTAATTCTGAGCCCAGCATCCTCAGTCAATATCTGCCAATTCATAAGAAATTGGCCACCTTGAAGTAACCGAAGTGACGAAATAGAACCGATTAGAAAAATTAAACTCAGAGCAAGCTGCATAAAAGGCCATTCAGCTCACTGAAAACATTATCAGCTCTAATTGGAAGCTTTGTTTAATTTGGCTTTGAAATTGAATTCCTTTTCCTTCCCGGAGAACTATTATTACCTTAATTCTCTGCTTTGAATAAGATCATTTATACGGTCAAATACGGCTCGTTTGCAGCACGGCAAACTCCAACTGGCTGAGTGAAGCAGCGATTGCCCTCCTCCGTGCCAGCCAGCGTCAGGCAAGCCACGTTTGTCTATCCCCTGCATTAGTTCCTCATACTGATGCATTTTCACCTTTTTTGTTTTGCCTCTGCTTGGCAATTATATTATTCATGAAAAGAGTGAAAGATCAGTTTTAACTTCATACTCCTTCTGAGGCAGACACGAGCACTGGTCACGCTCCCCACGTGCGTTCAGAGCAGCAAATGGGCAGCGAGCTGAGGGACGGGGACATACGCAGCCTGGGACGCCTTCGAGCAGGAGGCTGCAGCCCGGTCCCTCCACAGCCACTGCTCCAGCCGGGGCTGGCCAACACCAGCTTCCCCAGGGAAAAGCAGCCCATCCCAGTGCGCCTGTGGCTGCTGCTGGTTTGGGGTCTGAATGGCAAAGCAGGTTTTCCCAACTCCGTACTAGCTCGTTTCATCAATTTTAGGCAGCTCGCTGTCATGTAGATTATTTGCAGAACAGCAATAGAGGGAAGACAACAGCGTAATGAAAGCATTGCATCCCAATTTCCAAGTGTGGCCAACAAGATCAATCAGGCACTTTGGAAAAATCAAGAACTTTATCTCCAATCAGCCAGCTTTTATCTGCTTAGGAATAAACAAGGCTGAGGAAGCTAGCGGTAGCAACAGCTGCATCGTAAATAAGCCTGAAGCCAGACCCTTCTGCTGGAAGTAAATAATTGATCTCAGAAAAATTCTGCTTAGGCAAAGCCATTTCAATTACCTGGTAGATGACAATGAGTGCTGGGAAAGGTTAATGGCTCTAAAATATTTAAAGAGAAGATGTTTGCTTGGGCGCACTGTAGTTTGTCTTTCATTTACCCAATAGAGGGAGATTATTTGAGAAACGAAGCGGCAGGTAGGCGTGAGAGTCCTGGCCCTCTCCGGTGGGATTTCTCGGGGTGACCCATGCACCAGGAGGGCAGCGAGGGGCACCGGTTTGGGGGTGAAAGGCAGAGACGGCTCTCGCCCGGCTGCGTTCCGACTGGTCACACCAGCCTTAACTGCGACTTCTGGCTCCTGGAGAGTGTCATGGGCTGCAAGCTTTTCTTGGGGACTTATCTCTAACGCAGCAGAAGCCAGGAGCTTTGTGGAGCCAGCGAGATGAGATGGAAAAGGGAGTTACTGTAAGTGAGGAGCCACCGTGCAGTATTCCCAGGGCCACGGATAACCTGGATGTTTAGTTTAGTGCTGTGATAATTCTTCCTTGGCAGAGAGGGCAGCCTCCTGATCCGCTGCTGGAGCCAGGGAGCAGTGGAGCCACTTGCTGCTGGGGGGGCGGTCAAGCCTGGATGTGCCTGGCATGGCTGGAAGCAGGCCTTCTGTTGGGGTGGGGGAGGGAGCCCTCATCTCATTTCCCTTGAATTTCAAAAACAATACTTTGTCGCAGGATGCATTAAATAAAGTATTAGTGAAACAATGGCTCTTGTTGAGCGCTGTGTGCCTGACTGGCCTCCAAGTCCCCTCCCCAGAGGTGAGGTGTGTCCCCAGATGGCTACGCATGGGAGGGGAGCACCCCAAGCCCGGACACCCATGGGATGGGGATGCCCCATGCCCAGGCCCACCTGCCTGCACCGTGCTGCTCGCAGCAGCTATCAAAGCCTCGGCGCTGATCGCCGCAGCAGGTTGCTCAGCGATCGGCTTTGGTTTTGCAAGAGCTTTGATCATGATACCTCAGCTGTGGGAAATGTGTGGTTCCCTTTGTTTCGGTTAACTTTCCTTTCTTCACTTTCATCCTCATAAATAATTTATTCTTGTTTGTTCTATTCACTTTCATATTTTTGTTTTCTTCCCCATTAAAATTCTGCTTCAGCTGCTTGCAGAGAAACTTTGAAGCTCTCCCTCCCTGCCCTCAACATTTTTGAGGGAACAAATTTCTTCCCAGTATGGTCACCAGGAGGGAGACACTTAACTACCTCGCTCCTGGCTGCTCTTTGCAAAGCCCCTGCCTGGCGTAAGCCCCTGTCCCTGCACACCTCAGGGGTGAAGAGCATCCCTGGGCATGCAAGCAGCAAGCACCCCCCGGGGAGAGCTGGTGCGCCAGGGACTGGACAGAAACACAATTCTTTCAAGGAGCTGGCTATGAAGATGAAACTATTTCTGGTATTACAACGTATTCTGCTTTGGATACACTGGGTCAATAAAAGGCTTCTCTAAGGAGGAGCTGCTTCTTTGATGTTAAAAAGATTTAAAATTTTCAGAGCAGAGCACAGATTTGGTGGACAAAAGTGCCCTCGTGCACAGCTGCTGAGAAGGTATTTCAAAACCGCAGCATTGCTTGTTCCCTGTTGTGGTCTTTAGCTGGCTTTTCCTTTCCCTTTCCATACAGCAGTTTCTTTAGCTGCTCTATTTTTTATCTTTCATCAGTATTTTTTCCCCATGGGTTTTATTGTATTCTCCCTTAAATGAGCCCTCCAAACCCAAACAAGGCACACCTGCCATTTCCTACCGTATCCCTTACGGCCACGTGGCTCTTTCTAGGTTTAGTAACTCCACCTGTGTTTGCATCTGAGTAGGTGGGTGTGAGACACACCCCAGGATGGCAGCAGGTTTTTCCACTTTTGTGATTAACACACAGGCTTTAAACCCCCCCAGGGCTGCAGCTGTAGTCAATGGGTCCTCTCTCTGGGAGCTCTCCAGTTTTCCTCCTGGGATGGATACTGCCTGTGCTCCGCGGGTGCGCTTGGGGAGCTGGCTGCGCGGGGAGGAGAAGCTGGGCTGTGTGTCCTCTTGGATAAACAGGTCATCTGCAGCCTTTTACAAGAATCCGAAAGGTAATTACTTGGAGGCGAAGTGAAATGCTTTTGCGTTAGCAGGTATGTTTGTTCTCGGGTAGGGAATTGTGCTGTTGTTGCTGTTCTTGCTCTGACAGCAGCACCCAGGGCCGTTCTGAGGAGCAAGTGCCGCTCCTTGCCTTGCTGAGCGCGGCGTCTCTTGTCTCCTCTAGTTACCATCAATATTTATAAATGTGTTGTGGAGAATAGGGTGCACTTTCTAGCTCAGCGTGTGTGCCACCTTGAGCTACCCAGTGCAATAAAGGTACAATTAACAATTATTATCAAATGTGTCAATGACATGGCTTGCCCCAGAGGGTTGCTCTCTAAGCAACTGTCCCTAATCCTGCAGTCAGTGAAAGGACCCATGAAAACTGACTGAGAGTGAGTCTTGCTCCTTGTATGCCATCCAAACGTGCCTGCAAGGCTGCCTCTGGGGACATCTTGCCCTGATTATAGCTCCTGTCTGAAGTATCTGGGTCAGGATTATTGATTGGGATCATTAATTGGCCTGGCTTTGCGAGGGGTGGGGACATGGGGCTTTGTGCCACCGAGGCACCTTCATAGGTGCTTCTCTTCCACAGCCTGCCAAAGCTTTCATTCTGCTTTACAGGTCTCCTGGAGGGTGCTGCTGCTTTTTCATCATGGCCTTTTCTCTGTCCCTCTTCCACTGCTTATGAATACTGGGGTGAGCCTCCTTTTCTCACCTCTGCTTATCCCAGCCCCTGTGTGGCTGTACCCAGCTCCCCAACTCATGTCTCTGCTGTCAGCGACCAGTGTCCTGCTGGGTCCCTGGGGACACGGAGAGCTTGAGCATGAACTGCTTGGACTGATGTGCGTATGGCAGGAGGTCTCAATCTGTGATCCTGAATAAAGCCCATCCAGTTTTCCCTTCTCCCACAGGAGAGATAAGATGCAAACCCCACTTGTGAAAAGGCATGCTCATTTGTAGGGAAACTTCACATCTAGGACTCTCGTGGCAAATATATTTCAAGCTGAAGGGCTTATGGCAATAATAACCCTCAGATATGTGTCTCTTTCTTTACCACTGTGGGATTTATAACATCCGGAAAACAGTCAAGCCCAGGATAGCACCTTAACAAACACGTATTATGCCAGTTCACACCATGTTACCCTCCCTGCATATTTTTCGTAGTAATCGGATTTGACTACTTCCCTGCAAATTGACAGAGCTCGCAGGTTGGCACACAGGCATACACAACTCTTTGAATTAAAAATAGTTCTCCATGTCAGGGCTCATATGGGCAAACGACACCACCAGGCAGCTTTGAACTTGGGCCCATGTGAGCCATGATGGCTTTCAGCTCGGTGTGGCTCTGGCATCGCCCAGGTGCATGTGCCCAACACGAGCAGGGATTTGTATGTGTGCACAGGGGTGGGCGGGCTGCTAAACCCACCCAAGGGATGTGTGGTGAGTCCCTGTCCCTCTACAGTGTGTTGAGAGCTCCTGTTGATGTGAAGGCTGAGACTTCTGGAGTCATGCAAGGGACCTGAACTTCCAGATGCCTTTAAAATGGGTAGGCTTACCTAAAATGAGCCATCCACATCCTGGAGAACTGGCAGCAGGAGACTGAAGTGATGGGAAGGGGGTGATGGCAGGGCTTGGTTGCCCGTGGAGGGCAGGAGCAGCCCAGCATGCTGCCGGTGCTGCATTGTGTGTTGCTTTGGCTGCAAGGGCAGCCCTGGCTCTGGGGACACGTGTGTGCAGATTATGGTGCATCAGGTTAACTTGCAGCATGCAGCTTTCTAGATGCTGCTGTAATTCTGCTGCTCAACATGACAAGAGCTTCAGCTACCTGGAAAGTGGGGAAGGGTCTCCTGAAACAGCCCTCCTTGGCTGCCTGTGGGAAGAGGCTGTTTTGGGGAGGAGCAGGGTATTTCTCGCATCCTGTGCTCCAGTCCTGTTTGGTTCTGACAAGCAAAGAAAAGGCACTTCCAAGAACCAAACTCACAATGGTGCGTTTTTCAGAAGCAGCGGCTGGTTTGAAGGAAATTGGAATTTCTTAGCCCGGAGGAGGGAGGAAAGACAATAGATACAGTTCAGTTAAACAGTAATCACAGGCTGAGGAAAAGAGCTGAGAAATTTAAAGCTAATTAAAAGTATCTGAGGTTTTTCTAAAACCACTTCTAAAGCAGAAAAATGGAAATAACCCACCAGGTGATGATGATGAGCTCTGAATTTTGTTAGGAATTGCAGAAGAATAAATTTAGCACATCACCAGGAAAGGCTAATGCAACACTGGAGCTAAGGCACACAGCCAGTACTGGTAATTCTACAAATTCCTGACAATTATCCATTTCAGGAGGCATTTCCACTTATCTTATCTCACCTTAAAACCTTCCTATCGAACTCTGGCTATGATTCATCCCCATCCGTGCCTACCTTTCTCTGTTCTTTATTATTGCTTTCCTCCGTTTCTCAGTGTGGTGACATCCAGCCTCACCTAGCTATCCTTTTTCCTGCTACTGCTCCATTTAAGAAGGATTAAGCTCTTAATTGCAGGAAGTTTTTAGCCTGCTGTTGCTGCAGCACCACAGAGCTGCCTGGCAGCTTTCTGAGGCTTCTGGGGCTGCCCAAAGGCTTTCCGGAAAGCTGTGGCAGGCTGGTGTCTTCTGGCATTCCTCGATGGGCAGGATGCTCCTGGCAGCAGATCCCTTCCAGGAGGGCAGAGGTTGGTGTTGACCTGAACCAGGCACACAGAGGATAGCAAATTCTGGCTCTGGGAGCGAACATGTGAATACCGATTTTTTTTTTTTTTTTTTCTTCCAAAGGAATATGGAAGTGGGAATTTTCCAGAAACTGTGGGTTTTTATTAAAGAAGGACAAATGGAAGACAAAACCCATAGTGGGTGAGGACGCCAGCCTCAAGTTGTCCCAGCATCCCTGGCCGCAGCACGCAGGAGATGGGCAAGCTGGGGAGTGGAGAGGGAAAAATATAGGATGGCATGCTAAGGAAGAGGAGATAATAAAAAAGGAAAACGAAATACACACAAGAAAAAAAAACAAGCTGCATCTCAATAGACTATAGGGTTCAATGAGTAGCTGGGACAAAAAAAAGCAAACATCATGGTTCCTGAATAATAGAGAGATGGCAGTACAGGTGATAAGAAGGTGACGGAAGGAAGGAGGGGGGGGGGGGCGGGAATAGAAGGGAGAAATTACTGGAGGGAGAAACCTGCAGGTGATGTGCTATTTTGCTATGCTAATAAAGAGATGAAAGCAAATGGAACAGGAGCAGAGACTGGCAAAAGTCTTACTTTTGTTGGAAAGAATAAGAGGATAAATGTTTTTAACATTTATGAAGTAGCAAAATAAAGCAAAGAAAGGCTCAGAACATCAAGCTCATAGATGAGGAAATTAAACTACATAAAATATTTATTCATTTGTGCTTAGTGGCTGTCAGCCATGCATGCATCGGAGAAATGGTATGTTTCTAGGCACAGTTTTATTCTTGCTCCTATTTTTTCCTCTTCTCCCAGAGATGAACAGGAACAGTTTAGTAAATAGTAGCTGAACGCTCAGCTCGTTTTCTACATTCCATTAATGTTTCATTTCTTAATATTCTCAAAACAAACCAGAGAAGTTGGTATAAAATGTGTCCTCCTTTCAAATCATGGTTAAAAGGAGTGTGGTTTCAGGCCAATCATCAAGGTTATAAACTGGCATCTGTATTAGAATGGGAGCGTAGCGCTGAGGGTGCATGCCAGGCTGGAAGAGGCTCTTTAACGAGCCGCGGGAAGGGAGATGTAACACAGGTTTTTCATGTCACCAGCTGTCTCTGGCCTGGCCCGAGAGGACCATTTCTGGAGAATGTTCTTGGCCGCTTGTCCTCTGAATATTTAATCTGATGTCCTCACTGACACCGGGAGCAGATTCAGGTGACTTGCTGGTTACTGTCCTGGAAATAAAAGCGGCTTCCTAATTATGGATGGGGGCCTCGATGTGTTGAAATGGCAACAGAGTGCAGCATGTTCCCGAGACCTTTGTTAGCTGCCTCTCGTGATGGTGCTGCAGGAGCAGTGCCACCAGCGCTGGGTGCTGCACTCCTGAACCCTGGCACTGGGGACAGGCAGGGGCTGGCTTTGGGGGCTCCCCCTCCCTCCCTTCCCAGCCTTTCTAGAAGAAATCCAGCTATGTGCGTGGGCAAAAGCAAGGTAGAGATTGCTGCTCGGAGTGGGTGTCTTGTCCTTTGGAGCACTGTGCCTTCATGCTCAGGCTGGGAGAGGGGTGGGCAGGGGATGTGTCTGCAGGGGACCCATTTGCAGCAGCAAGTTCCTGCCGCTGCCATCGGGATGAGCGGCACAGTGCTGTCCGCACCAGGAGAGGGGTGCGGAGATGGCTCGCTCGCCCTCATCATCTGCACAACAGCTCTGGCCTCAGGCAGCGGGCATGTCAGCCTCTGGCCTATTGCTAATTTTAATTTGTTTGATGGGGAATCCCGGGTGCTCCAGTGACTTGGCTGGCATTGCCTGCTGCCTGTCAGATGCATTTATTCTCCAGCATCATCATCTAGAATTTACCAGCCCTGAGCGAACTTGCTGCTACTCTTGTTCAGCAAATATTTCTTTTCAATCGTCAAGCTGCTGTTACTCATTTTCTTGCTTATTTGTTTAGTCTTTGGGAGCTGAGCTGGGATCCTGGATCAGGTGGCTGGAGCATCCCAGGAGATGGATGGGCTGCAGCACAGGAGGCAGGGAGGTGTCCAGGAGAGGACAGGAGGATGCGGAGGGGATGAGCCTGGGTGTGGAGCTGCACAGGCAGAGCAGGGTTCTGTTTCCTTCTTGTTGCTGGCCTGGTAGGATGTCATGGGTGGCCAGAGCATGAGGACCTGTGGCTGGAGGAGGAGGCTGGGTCCAGAGAAGGACCTTTGTGAGCAGCACCATATGGGGGAAGCTGCTTTGTCCTTTCAGTGAAGGTTGGGTCGATATCTGGTTTTCATAATTACAGGTGCTGATGTTACGTTACCTGTTTCCCTGGGTCTCTTGGGATGAATGGAAAAGCTGCTGGTGAGCCCAAGGGGCTCTTCTAAATCCTTTCCTTCCAGGAATGATATCACGGGAGAGCTGTGAGCAGGTCTTGGACAGGATGGGAAGCACCAGCAAGCCTGTGCCACCTTCTTGCACATCCTTTGCAGCCTTCTGTAAAGCTTGGACATGTCAATGTTAATTCTGTTATGAAGCTTAAAAAAGCCCTTGATCTTGGCTTTATCAGAAATGATAAATTCCTGGAGAATTTCTTAGTGTATTATGGTTTCCAGTGAGATACTTGCATAATGTAAGCTAAAATCAATTCATTGACTTTACTTGGGATCCGCCAACTTATAAAAGCTGAAAAGATAGGGGTTTTTTTGTCTTCTGGTGACAACTTTATTTAAGTAAAGTGGCCCCAGCCTGAAGGAAATGAGGAGAAGCTGATAACCACAACAAGCAGTTTACTGCATACCCAGATGATGCAACTTTCATCTCTGATGCAGGATCAGAGTTTTGTCAAAGAGAGAGGAGAAACAGAAGCAACAATTTCTCAGGATCACCACTGAGAAATCACTTTAACAGCTTATAATGACACTTTGCGGAAGGCGCACACGAACTCCCACATCACGGCGATTACAGTATTTCTGAACCGCGGGCGCGGGTGGCGTGCATCCGAACCGTGCACGACTGGAAGCCAGGCACTGTGGAGAGCTGGCGAGCGGTGTGTGTCCCCCTCCCCTCCAAGTCCTCCTGGGTCCTTGCCAGCCGTGGAAATCAAAGAAAACCCACCTACAGGGCTGGAGCTTGGAAATGTGAGGGAGGTGGAATCCAACCGTGGATAGATTTAACTATAAGGGAAAAATGGGCTGTTTTGGAAGAAGTCTTCTGTATGATTTCCTCCAGATTCCCTCGTGCCCCTGTGGTGGTGGTTGACAGCAGTTAGCTGTGGTTCGTATGCTTGGCGGGCTGGTGCGAGGTGCTGCAGGGGTGGTCCTGTGCCTGCATAGCAGTGGGGGGGGGGGATTTGTGCTTTGCCTCCTGACTACGCTAATTCTGCCTGTCTCACTCTCCCCTGAAGTGCATCCTACTCTCCTTTGTGGTGCATGTCTCTTTGCTGGGTTCCAAAGCCCTTTGCATTTCCGCCGTGGCCTTTGTTGTCAATGTTCTGCATATAGACTCTCTCACAAGCCCTTGCACTTGATTCAGTTGCTGCTTAATTTAATCCTCTAATTTAATCAATACTTCATAGACCAGGTCTTGGTTTTTAAAAAAACAACAAACAAACAGAAAACCTTCTAGTCTCTTTTTGATTGCTTTATGCAGGTATTATTAGGTTAATGCAATCAGCAGTGATAAAGCTGCCCTCATTTAATGAGGGAGCAGTCTCGTTCTGCATGCTGTGTAAAGGAGGGGAGTCCTGGGGAAGAAAGCCACATGCTGCTGAAGTTGGGTACTCAAGATGTTACCACTGGCATCATCAGATTCAGAGGTGACCCTTTCTGTTGTAGAAATGATGGGAGGCACCAGCAAGGACTCCACCTCCTCTCCAGGTGCTCCATGGGATGAGAATAAGAGGCAGGGCAAGCTGCAGTCTCAAGAGCAAGGAAGAATGGAGAAAGGTAGGAGGATGGAGAGAGGGGTGCTGTGAGGAACGCAGGTGGAGGCAGATTAAATGGTTTGCCCAAGGTCCTGTGGCTCTTGAGGTGGGGAGTGTGGTCTCTGGTACAGCGTGAAGCTGCTTTTCCTTGTTGGAGCTCCAGTCACGCCGAGGCACTGGCCCACGGCTCTCCAGCGTGGGCTCTGCCCTCCTCGTGTCTGCCGGTAGCGCTGATGGCGCACATGCTTGATGCTGGCTCTCAGCTTGATGAGATGATGCGCCTGGTCTTGATAAGCTTGAGTCCTTCAGCAGTTGTTCCATTTGTAATCAAATTTGTAGAGCCTTGGGCCATTCATGGGGGGGGGGCGGAAATTGGTTTCCATCTGTAATATGAGGAAAGTTTAGCTGTCAAGGGGTGCGAATCCTGATAATGAAGTTATCCTTTCTTGTTGCATTATACCATAAGTTTCTTAAGGACACTCTCAACAAAGTAATGATAAATATTTTTTTTCAAGCTGTATGAGAGGGCTGGTAAATAGCAGCAGTAGCTTCCACTTCCAGGGCTTAGTGATGCCTTAGCATGTCTCTAGCTTTCCAAATAGTGATGTGCAAAGCAGGCAGGGAAGCCTGCTCATACAAAACCACAGTATGGATGGGCTTTGTTTAAAGAGATAATGGCGCAGCAGGGAAGGAGGGACCTGGCAGAGGGTGAAATGGGGGAGCAACGTTGCCAGTTTCTTGGAAGGAGCTGCTTTGCCACTCCATGGCCACAGGGAGTTGTGGGCTGCCAGCTCTGGGGATGCTGCGGGTGTCCCCGTGCAGCTGGGACTTGGAGATGCACTCGATGTTGCGGGTCCTAACCCTGGTGTGGTGTGGGGCTGAGATCGTGAGCTCTGTGCAAGACGTGGAATGAGAGCTGTGATCTGGCAGCTGCTTGCTGGGTTTTTTTGGTCCTTGATTCTATGTTTATAGATGGTGCTTGTGATCTGTCTTCACCTGTTTGGGAAAATGTTATTTTGCCTACAAGTTTTAGCACTTTGGTTGTGCTGCATTTGTACTGAAGAAAACCAACCATAGTAAAGCTAGGGAGGAAATAACCCCCGAAGACACTACAATAAGCACCAGGAGGGTGATAAAAAGCAACAGAAACATCTTTACCTTCTTGTTTTTTCGAGAAAGGTCAATTGACTCCCTGCCACCTTGGAGCCCATAGCAAAATCGATGATACTTCATCTTTAATTTGATTTTTCCATTCAATAAGGGTGGTAAGCATTAGTGTCACTCTAATTTTACAGAGTGCCATTAGATAACAGGAGAATATTAAACGTGAAGATTATGTGCTGTATCAGTGGCAAAATATTATACTCAGCAATGATTTAGAAGAACATTTATGTCTCAGGCATGCTATAAGACATGTCATGAATTGGACAATAAAATGTCTCATTTTTCAAATAATTACTCACGAGCTGATGTCTGGTGGGTTGGGAGGCAGGTTGGTGCCTGTGGAACTGAATATCCCATCCGCAGCCGGTGACCTGCCAGCATCTCTCCCAAGGCAGGTACCTGCACTCTCCTGGCGCTAATCCTGCGTGGCAGCGAGGAGGGCGGGTGACGTGGCCAGAGGAGTGATGGATGCTGCACATTTTAAGCAGGTCGATAGCAGGATTGGTGTAGACCATGGTTATTTTTGTGTTTAATTCACTGAATAAAATGAAACAGGTAAATCACTCGGAGGAGATGTGAGCTGATGTTAATAGGCACATTTGCAGCACTATCTAAAAATGAGTTCTGCAATTACTGACTCATGCCATCATTCGTGCTCCGCAGCATGAAGCCTCTGTGGCACTGCTGGGAGGCAGCCCTCCCTACCAGCACCCCAGGGAGCAGCCCCTGAGCTCTGGCAGCAAGAGCTGGGGGGCTGCAGCTGGGGGAGAGGGCCAGGGCAATGCCAGGGCTTTGCTGGGACAACGTCCAGTCCCTGGCTATGTGTGGTGGGCATGTGCTCTGCTCTTCTGTGGCCTCGCAGCAATGGGGCTGAGCCAGCAGAAAGCAGTGGGGCTGGGCAGCTCTTCCAGGCTGCGTTTAGCTACGAAGAGGAGATGGCCCAGTCTTCTTGCCTGAGGGCAGGAAAGCGAGCTGTTAGCCTGCCGGTGGCAGGGAGTCAGCGATCTGTTCAGCTGTCTCTGCTCCTCTGGCTTCCCCCCCAAAGGTCTGCACTGTGCATGGTCCAGGGAGCTCAGCTAATTTGGTGCTGCTGCTGCTGAAGAGCCCATTCACCCAGGGCTGACTAATAACAGCAGGTACCCAAAAAGCACAGCAGCTAACGGCAGCTGCGGTGGAGGACGGAAGACTCCAGCAGAAGCGTGAAATTGCATCAGCACTGCTGTTTACCAGCGAGTGACTCCCACAAGAAGCCACAGTGCGCCCAGCTCCCTGCCGAGGAGGTTCAGCTTGCTCCCAGGGAGGGGGCTGTGTGTCTTGAACTGCCCTGGATGAGCCTCGTTAGAGCATCTAGCATCCATCCGGGATGGGAGAAGAGATGAGGGAGATCATGAAATGATTATGGCCACATTTCATTGCTGTTGCCATCACCTCCGGCAGCAAGCGAGCCTGCCTGCAGTGCGCTGGCTTCTGCTGGGCTCGTTGCCTGCCTGCTTTGCCTGTGGGCTGAACGTGCATGGCAGGGGCTGCGGCGAAGTGGCTGAGCTGAAGGGGTTGCAGGCCAAATGCCAAAGGATAGGGGAAGAGTTCTGCATCCTTTCTACTGAGTAAACTGCCTTGCAGCACCCCAAGGTGCCTGGCAGTGGGGTGCCGGGGGCGGGGGGGACGGGACAGCGGGGGTGCCGACAGCCGCTGCCTCTTGCTTGCAGTGGGACTGGAAATATCCCCGGTGGTACAAGGCAGCCCAAACGTGCGTAAGGGTGCAGAAGAGGCGTAGGCACCCACACACCTACACTACTACATTTCAGCATCTGTGCCAATTCTGTACAGCAACCAGATCAGAGGCAGGGTTTTTTCTGTGACTAATCTTTATCCTGCTGCACTGCTGGCTGCTGCGATGGAGGCGTTGCCGAGCTCTTCGGCTAGCTTCGCCATAGAGGACACGGCGCCTTTCTCCAGATGAAATGTAAGAGCTTGGCTGCGGAGTGTGTTTTTTAATCTCTCTCCATGGCTGGGGTGGGATGCGGGATGTCCTGAGCATCCTCAGCCCTGGTGCTTGCAGGCCTCTGTGAGGAACAGTGGTATAGGGGTGGACCAGGCATCCAGACGGGCACTGCGGAGAGCTCGGCCAGCTTCCCAGAATAGCATCCAGTGCGAGGCCGGATGGGTCCCTGCAGAGCCTTGGCGCTGGAGCAGCCCTGCTGGGAAGCGTTCCCCCCAGCACACAGCATTCCCACCTCTGCGGAAGTGGTGAAGGATCAGGGACCTGGATGACACAGCCATCAACCCATTTAACGTGAGGGAGCAGAATTAATCGCTCGGATCAGCAGAGTCATTGTGGCTCACTGAAAACAAAACAAAGCCAATTATTATTCGACACTTGTCGGGGGGGGGGGGGGGGGGGGGGGGGGGGAGGGGGCTGTGGCTAATCTCATTACGCACAGAGCAGCAAGGCACTGGGGAAATCTTATGGTGCCGATAAAGTGCTCGGCAGCTGCACAAAGCAATTACAGTGAAACCTCTGGGCTGGTCACGGGGATGTGCTGGGGGCTCAGCCCCTCCTTTGGGCCAGGAAGGGACTCCTGGCAGGGCTGCCCCCAGCTGAGCATCTCCTGCCTGCCTCTGCAGGGAGCCCCTTCTTGCTCACAGCGGCGCTGGCAAGCAGGAGCAAGGTGGTTGCTCTTCGAGTCCATCCTAGTGCCTTCCTCCATAGAAACATGTTTGATGCCTGGTCAACGTGCAGCTCTGCAAAAAACCCTCTGCTCAAAGCAAAGGGGTTTGCTAGGGGCTGCGGGGCCAGCCCCTCCATTGGTGCCCTGTGTAGGCAACATCATCCTCCTGGTCCTGTGGCAGGGATGGTCATCCAGAAGACATCAGGCACATAACCCTCCTAGTGATGCCAAACAAAGATGTCTTGTCCCAGAAGGTGGTAAAAGATACTTACGGTTATGCAGGCCATAGCTGAATGGCCTTACAGTGGTGCTATTTTTTTATAAATCTTAAATCATTCCCCAGCTCTCGCTATTGCTTTAAATTGGAACTTGGCTTTTTAAAAGTTTATCGTGCACTAATTCATTCAGCCTGTTCATTTACATTCTGCTGACAGGGTACAAAATTGCTTCTTTTTTTCATCCCAGAGAACTCTAACTTTGGCAATTTATGGTGCCTTTTTGATTTAATCAGGATATTTTCTAAACTTCCATGGCGATAATAAGACATTTTTCAAGAAGCACCTGAGAGGTGGTCGGGTGTTATTTACGTTGCTGGTACACGCAGTATTTCTGAAAGGGCTTCCCATGAGTCGCTGGTGGTTGTGCATGGGCTGGAAGCCACCAGTCAGGACAGGGTTCCCTCCAGCGTTGCCTGATCGTGCTCCCCAGGGAGGAGCTGGAGACCCCATTTCTTGCATATTTTTTGACGTTGTCAAAAATGCTCATGTGTTGTTCTCCTCCCCTTCCCATGCTGCAGGAGCCTGGAGCCCTGCGGAGAGCTGGGCACCCAGGCTACCCGCCACTACCGGCACGTCGCTTGTGTACTGTGGATGGAAGCCCTTTGATGCAGCTCTGCAGAGCCAGTATCATACCGTCATGTACTGAAACACTGTTATTTCACTCTTCCAACACTGTCAGAGCAAGTCACAGGAGGGATTATTTTTGGCTCTGTTCAGCGTAGTTACCTAGCAATTTGCAGGAGGCTTGGTATTACTGGGAAGATACTCAAGCCGTGTGAGCTGCTTTGCAGCGAGCAATTCATTTGTTGCTTTTTGGTTCCTTTTACTGCTCACAAATAGTCCAGACACCAGCTTGGGGTCTTAACAAATTTGTTCTCTGTTGGAAAGATTTCAGCCCTGTTGGTTGTTTGTGAAATATTTCCTCTGATCGTTGCTTTTGAGTGCTCACCACCTGTAATTCCCAAATCGTGCCTGGGCTCAGTCCACTGGCATGACGCAGTGCTTTTACTCTGCCCTGTGAAAGGAAGGGAAAAGAGAGATGTATGCCCATATAAATATTCTGTAGGACATTGCCTGGAAACGTCTTTGGATTTTTTTTTTTTTTTTTTTTTTTTTGCTTTCACATTTCTCAGGTTGAAAAGAAACAATGTGCAAACACTTTCCTTTTCCGGCTTCTCGCTGTGCAGGTTCCCATGCACACACAGCATCACTGCCTTAATGAGCCATAAATACTGTTTACATTTGGCTTATTATCTTCAAGGTAATTTATCCTTTTTTGCTCATCCAGGGTGTTTACAGACCTTCTGTTCCCTCCAGAACTTGAAGCATTGTAATAAAGAATTGTTATTATTCAGCTAATAAGCAATATCGCTTGCTAAAAAGCAAACAAAGTCACCGCCTTCCGTCCTCCCAGTGTCAAACTGGAGGGGAAAAGCCCCAGGGAAAATCCCAAGTGGTATAGAAAAGGGAAAATAACATCCAGGTGGCAAAGAGCCACAATGCTATGGTAAATTTTCAAGAATCTTAATTAGGAACAAATTAAAGATGGTTCAATTCCATGCATAGCATTACCCACGCTATTAAATTATAGCTAAAAAGAGAGAGAGAAAACCTGCTCTAGACTTCTTTCTCTTAGGGGCATCGCTGACATCCATCCCCAGCGCTGCGGAGGCTCCCAGGTACCAGGTCTGCAGCCGTTTGTGCCTGTCCTTGTGGGTGCCGGTGCTGGCCAGCAGCTCTGGCCACATTTTGGCCCAGCCAGGCTGGAGGATGAAGTGATGCTTCTCCACACCGTGGGACCTGTACATGCTGCCAGCAGCTCCAGGTGCTCCAGCAGCAAACGACGGCCATTCCTGTCTTTTAGTCAACACTTCCAGCAGCAAACCGGCCCTGCGTCAGCATGGCATCAGGCAGCGCCTGCCTGCAGCCAGCACCTGACAGCAGAGCTCTGGTGTGTGAAATGCATTTGCATACATTGCAGCACAGATGTGTGCTCAGGGTTTTGCAGGCAGCAGTTTCTTATCCCGATGAAGCGTTTGGTGTGGGCAATAATTCAGAGCTAGACTTGGCTGAGTTAGAGCAAGGCACCACCTTGATGGGTGCCTACACCTCCAGCCAGCCTTGGTGTGCTACCGCCTGTGGTTTGGGCTTGCAGATGCAAAAGTGAGGGTTTATTGCCTGCTTGGCCAGAGGTTCCTTGCAGCTCTGCGCTCATCAGAGCACCTGCATGATGCTGGGCTCATCGTGGGGCAGCAGCGGCAAGTGGGAGCATTCCGGTCTCCTGGCAGAAGCCTGGCAGCTCGAACAACCTAATGAAGTCATTACTGTAGCTGAAGGACACTCATTTAATCTCATCAACGTGGTGGCTGTGGTTGTTCTGCAGCGGGCAGCTTCTGCGGGTGATAACGTTACTCAGCACGGCTGATGCTCTGCAGGGGAAATGTGTTTATGAAACTTTGCTCCCGTGGCACATAAATGTTCATTAGATCTATTATCCCACCTATTTTGTTCTCCAAAGTGTTGCAGAGAAGACAAAATGAGAGCGATGGTTCTTTCAGAGCTCCAGCACGCGCTGGATGTTTGCTTTAAATAGAATTAACCATGCAAATTGAATCACGTGAGCCTAAATTAGTGCTCATTTCACTGGTGCTCTCGGTATCACTTAACCTACCATTTACCCCAAGACATCTGCTAAGTGCCGTTCTTTCAAGTACTTAAACAGCACCTTTTGCTACCACCGAAGCCTCAGCCCCACGGAATGGAGCTGCCGGGAAGCCTGTAATTATCGTTAAAGGGCTATTGTGCTTCTGGCAAGGATGAAGCCCGGGTGAGGCTTTCCAGGCTGGCTCCCCTGCCTGCCAAGGGGAGGTGGAGCAGAGCTGGGGCTGAAGCCCAGCTGCTCCAGCAGCCAGGAAGGCCCCCCTCACGACTCCACTGGTTTTCCCAAACCCCACTGGGCTGCAGGCAGGACCCAGCGCTGGCAAAGCTCTGCAGTGAGAGGTACCACGCAGTGGTTAACGGGGGGCAACCCAGCACAACGCCCCCGGCCAGGAGCTACAGTTGTGCTGGGCTTCGGTGCAAAGAATTGGAAACGTGCTGCTGGTGGAAGGCTGGACTGGGGCTGGGCTCCCCAGCACGGTGTGAGCCTCGGCGAGGAGACTGCCAGGGTTTTTCAGCCTCTGCCATCTCTTGCCGGCATCGCTTCTTCTACAGCCGATAAGGAGGGAGAGGGCCCGGGGCTGCGGTGAGCATGGTGTCACTCCTCCAAGCCTTCTGCAACCTGATCTATTATTTACACGGTTATTTAAGCCCTTGTTGTCATAGCTGGGAGAATTAATGCATCAGCCTCGCAGAGAAGATGGAGTGCCGGCAGGCTGGAAGCACCCTGCGCTCTGCCCTTCAGCGTGGTTTTGCTTCGGCACATCAGCTCGCAGCTGCAAGTGTGACGGGTGGGGAAGGAAGGTGGAGGGGGATGGGTTGGCATCACAGCTCGAAGGGGTCCCATGGATGCTTCGTCCGCTCCTCGGCCGGGCCCCTCGTGGGAAACGGGGCTGTGATGTTCATTGGCTTCTTGCATGATTCCTGCCTCCTTCCTGCAGTGTGAGAGAATTCATTGTGGCTGGTATGAATAGAGTTGGACACAATTCCTCCACAGTGGTTATGCAAATTCCCAGCCATAATGACACATTGTCTTGTGTGATCCTGCGAACAGATGGCCTAAAGACAGGCTCAAGATCTGATTTAGTCCTGGGCTCCTGCAATGTAGCTGGGAGCATATGGTCCTCATAGATTCGTGGTTTAGCCTTAATAGCGAAGTGAACTGCTTCAGACGAATAAAAGAGAAAGACGATGAGAAAAAAACAATGTTGTGATGATTCAGTAGACTTGGGCTCTTCTGAAAAGCTGGAACTCTCCCTCCTCAGAGTGGTGCATCCTTCCAGCAACAGACGAAGCTTTGCTGTTGATGATCCTTAAAGGATGCGTGTGAGCAGCTCTTCTCCTCTGCAGAAACACAGATCGCTCGGGCAGGTGCCTGTTTGGGGCACATCCTGGGACGGCAGATGTCACACCGATGTGGAGGAAAGCCTCCATCAATAGCAGATGGCTAAGTTGGCTGTCAAGCTCACATTGCCTAAAAGCCTGGCTGTAGCGAACCTGTCCTGTGTGGCATGTTGGTGGTATTTGTGGTTCATGTGGACATTCCAGAGCTGGACTCTTACAGAGGTCTTGCCCCTGGGCATCATGGACCACATGTGTGGTGGGCAAAGGCCAAAGGACCCTGATTTCATCCTTGCTGTGAAAAGCAAGCTGCCACTATCTCCAGCACTGATTCCCATGCAAGGTGGAGGAAGCGGGATGCACTCCTGCCTGCATCCCTGCCTGCAGTCCCACTTGCAGCAGCATTGCCTTTTGGCCAGGGTGGCTCCTTTGGCTCCTGCGGCACCACTGCCATCAGCTGTCTGCATGGACCGAGCTCAGAGCCCGCTTCAGACCTGCTATTTATGCTACAGCTTCCCAGCCAGCTCTGAAAGTACCAGCAGTGGTTTATCATTCCATTTGGCACTTTGTTTTATCGTGGGGCTTTAGGAATTGCTTTGATAGATAGCCTTTTTTCTCCTGTTTGTCACATCTGTGCTGCATGTTTTATCGGTTGCTGGTTTCCAACTTGGAGCCATCAAGAGGGGCACCTCTTTTGGAAAATGGGGCATCATAAGCTCATTTCTTATATTTTTGTAAATCCATGAAGGGAGAAAGGTTTCTTCTCCCTTTTCCACCTAAAGACATTTGATGGTTTTAAGGCAACTCATTGCTGCTGCTTGGGGTTTCTCCAAGGACCAAATAGGAGGCTAATACATATGGTGAAAGCGCTGCGCAACAATGATTTTGTCAGTTAAATACCATACAAGTATTAAACAGTGGATGCTGCTGTAACTGCCTCCCCTCTGACATCAGAACAACTGTAGGCTCCCTATCAGCAGATGAGCTGTCACTTCAAGTCCAAAATGCAGCATCTGGATGAAAAGGAACCTTTTTTTTTTAAAAAAAAAAAGCTATTTCTAATCAGCTTGGTGTCTGGGTCCTAATGTTTGCCTGGAGCAAGTTCTTTCAGTATATTGAGTAAGTGGTCCCCAAGGCTCGTAACCGTGAAAGTGCACAGAAGGGATTTTGGTGCCTGTGCTGCTGCTATGTGGTTTTACGGTGCTGCAAACATGGCTATGCCAGGACCGGACTCTGCTGGCTGCCCCGCTGGGAGCAGAGAAGCTGTGCCGGGGCTGCCTGGCTGCTCCTGTGCTTTTTTACAGTGCCCCCCCTCTACAAAAATAACAAGTAGTGACAGATGTTCCAGCTGATTTGTTTTTCCTTTTCCATGTCTTGCATTAGTGTAAAGCAGCTCGGCAGGTCTGCTGGGATTTCCCTGCTATGAGGGCATGCTTGCTGTGCGCGGAGGAGAAACCCAAAATTCAGAGTCTCCGTGAAAATCAGCAGCTCCAGACGCTTGGGGACCCCTGGGAGGCTTCAGGCAGCCGCGCAGCAAAGGCGCCGTGCCTTTCGGACTGGAAATGAAATACAGTGCTGTGCAGCGTGTCCATCAGTCCTTGCTGCAGCTGTGTTTTTGTAACATCACCTTTCTGTCTCATGTGAGCAAATGGAGAGCTTGTTGTTGGCCCTGGATTAGTCGTTAGGATGCACTTGGAGGAAGTGCAGAGCATTGCAGGGAATGTTAGTGACCTTTAATTTCCTTTTAATTACAAAGCGGATTTGAAAGTAATTGATCCTGATATTTTCTTGAAGAATGATGAAGAGGACAATGCACTTGCAAATCAGGACAGATGAAATAGGCGGGGTGACGATATTTAATGGGGCAGCACTGTGAGCTGCTTCACCAGGCTTCAGGGGACCTCTCGTCCCTGTGCTGGAGGAGACTGGTGACCAGGGAACACCATGGGGTTTCTTTGTCCCGTTTGCCTGTGTCCTGTGAACATCTGGTAGAAAGGGGTTTTCTGACGCCCTCAGCCTCAAAGAGAGCTGGTCCAGAGCTCACTTGTGCCATCCCCTGCCCTCTGTGCTGACTGCCAGCTTGGCAGCACTGCCAGCATCTTTGGTTTCCATGGTGACCATGAGATGCTGTGCAGTGGAGTTGGGTACCAATGCATACCACGGCACTGGCAGCTTCTTCTGGCTCCTTTGGGAAGGTGGTGGCATGAGCTGCTTCACAGCTGGAGGAGCCCACGGGTGCAGTGCATGGTGCATGGACAGAGCCAGCTGTGGGGGATTTATTTCATGGTAGAAAAAGAGCAGAACCTCTGTGCTGCAAGGGAATGTTTGCAACGCTGTAGAGAAGCACAGTATATATCTATGTATATATATATATTTTTTTTTTTTTTTTAGAATTGCAGCAAGACAAATGAGCCCAGCTCTTTGGACCATTCATCTAACTTGTGTGCTCTGGACCCCACAACCTCTTCCAAGTGAATCAAGTCCCACACCTGGCACTGTTTGCTCTACCAAGCTGCTGTGCTCAGAGGCACAGCAGCCTGCAGTGGGTTGTCAGCAGCCTGGGGTGAGACCCAGCTCTGTGCAGGGTGCTTGGCAGGCAGGGCATGATGCAAAGTGACCGGGCTGCGCGCCGTGCAAAGAGGAATTTCGGCTGCATGTTCTTCTGCTGCCAGACGCTACTACCTTGGGGAGACGGTGGCTTGCAGGTAGAGGAACTGCCGGAGCATCTCCACTTGTGCTGCTGGGGAGGGCGTTGTTGAGCGTGGGATGATGACTGTTTTGGTTTGCTGTTAGAAAATGACCTGTCTCTTAGTTCTGCTTGCACAGGGCAGATATACGCCACGATTGCTGGGAAAACAGCTTTCTCTGATTCTGTCCTTGGAGTGAGAATTTAAGATTATATCCCCTGCCCTAACCAAAGAAACCTTGGCTGGATGCTCGGTGTAAACCGTGGCCTTGCAGTGACCATGGCTGCCCCACGGTGCTGCCCGTAGCCCCCGAGCAATGCCAGCAGCACTGCGACTCCCACACCTGCCCAAGATGCTGGAGGCAGAGCGAGTGCGTGGCGGGACACAAACTGTTAAAATACAATCCTGGTTTTGTTCTAAGAGCAGTCTCCTGCTGTATGAGACTCCCTGCTGCCTTCCAATCACTCTTTGCTGACATGCAGCAGAAAAACCTGAGCAGACAGGCTGCCGGCTGAGGCTCCGAACATGCTCCCTGTGCCCGTGGCAGATGGTGCTGCCACCTCCCATTCCTGGGCAGTACCTGGCTGTGCTGGTGGGAATTAATAATGCTCAGAGCCAAAGGGCAGGGAGAGGCAGGTTACACCTTCTCCACCAGTCTTGGGAATCTGCAGATGACTGATGCTCATCTGTTGGTTTAATTTTCATGATTCTTGCACCCAGGGTGAGGATGGGCAGGGCCAGCATGACACCGAGTACCCCGCGCTGCTGCAGCTTGCATGGCCAGGGCTCCCTGCGCTTCTGCTCCCTTTGATATATGCACTTTTCTCTTTCTGTAGATTGTATCTTTTATGTGTATTGTAACTCATCCCGCTTCTTGCTGATGGTGGTGAGGAATTAATCTCTTCTCTGCCTGACTCTGGTCACGGTGGGCTATGGGGGGGGGAGAGCTGTTTTTTTAAGGCACATGGACAGCAGCAGGTGGGCTCCCTTGCTCCATACTGCTCCTCTGCGCCTGCTTGCTGAGCCAGAAATGGGAGTTCAGCCCTCCTCCCCCACCAACTCTGTTACGGCTGGAGGGAAGAGGCGGTTGTTGGCATCCACCCCGAGCAGGACCATGCAGCTCTGCCGCTCGCAGCCCGCTGGAGGGTTTTAAATAGAGAGCTTCAGTGCTCTGCTTATGTAAAGCAGTCGTTCCCTGCTTCGGCATTATGTCTGAGCAACGTTGCCTAAAACAAACTCTTCTCAAAGCCAAGATTTTCTATTTCTATAGCGACAGTCATGCCAGCAATGGAGTAGCAGGAGGTCTGCAGGACGGTCATGCCTCAGGGCTGGCTGGCTAGATAGCCGCAATGTCAAGGTTCAAGACCATCTTGTTCAAGTGAGGTCTGGAGGTTTGCCTAACCAGCACGTTGTCACTTTGAGAGCCTCAGCTCTGCAGGTAGATGCGCAATATTTCTTTGCCCGCTTTAACAGGCTAGACTGCCTTGAAACCATCCACAGCTCAGCTTTGAATACCAAATAGAAATAGCTGCTAAACAGAAAGTTACTTTCAGGAGTCTGGTGAAGCTCCTTGGCTGACCATGGTGTCTGGGGCCACCTCAGAAGGAAGCACAAACTGCCTTGTGTTTGTGTCAGTCTCGTGGTCCTGCTTTCCTGGACTGTGGAAGGTACTAAGAAAAGTCCCAGGCTGCTCCCATCGGGATCTGGGGAGGACCGACCCTGTGCCGTAACTATCCATACCAGCCCTCGCTGGAGGCCGCAGCAGACCTGTGCGTTCCCGCTGTGCTTTACATCCCCAGCACCTACTGCCGCTCTGGTATGAACCAACCCTCCGGGGCCTGGGGCTGAGGAATGACCATGGCAACTACAAGAGAAGCCAGTGACTTATTACTCAAATTAAAATTTCTGCTGCTTATATGAGTGTTCTGCTAAACCAAGTGGAAAGGTGGGATTAATCCACTGTGCATCATACTCCGTCACCATTGCAGCCCCCGTTGACAGGGCATCGCTTCCCTGCCTGTCCCCTCTGCCTGGGAGGACTTTCCCCCCTTGCTCCTGGTGTTGGAGGCTGGATGCTTGCAGCAGGTCTCTGTGGCCTCACCACCTCCCCTCCCAGCTACAGCCAGGCACCGGCACCTCACAGATTTCCCGTGCATATGATCGATGCACCTTGTTCCCTTATAACAACCCCACAGCCAATAAAAGGGAATAAAATGTAAAACACCACACAAACAGCATCCCCAAAGACCAGTAAAGCGCTAAACGGCTGCTCCTTGTGACAATCAGATGAGATTTTTGTCTTTAAAAAAACAACCCTAGTTAACAAAGACAAATATTCAAATTCTGTAACGGTGCATGGGAGGAGTAGAGGTGGCTCCTTGCAGGCAGTGGGGCGTATCCTGCCCTCAGCAGCATCTGTGTACCTAGGCAGCCAGAATGCGCAACAGTAGGGAGGAGCAGGATGTGGCCCCCTGGCCCTGTCCATCTGCTGCTGGAAACAGCTTTAATTTCTCCTAGTGCCTCGTGTGAAGCAGCCAAGCACCCAGACCTTGCACCCAGCAGGTCTGGGTGCTGCCTGGCAGTGCTGGTGCTGCTCTTGGCCATGCACACCCACGTTTGCATAGCAGGGGAAGCCACACAGCAGCATTTTGCTGGGATTTCAAAATGCTTTATAAATCTTATATGAAGGTGAAGTGCCTGTGCTGCACCCCAGGGACCTTCCCACCCTGGCAGGTGGAAAAGTGCAGGAAAGGAGCCCTCCAGTGCAGTGCAGCAAAGAGAACAGGGAAGGCACGCAAAGCACAGAGGTAATTTGGGACCATCCTGGCCTAAATGAAGTTGCGTGATGGAGATGCCTGGTGCAGCGCAATGGAGAGCTCGGTCTCCCTGGCAGTGGTTGCCATGCGATAGCTGCTGTGGCACTGCATCTGCCTGACTTCACTCAAACACGTCTTTCTTCCCAAGGGAACGTGCTTGTGTCAGAGTCCCCAGGGGAGGCACAGGCACCGAGGAGCCCTGCGATGTGATGACTTGGTGCTGTGGGACCGATGGGACCCTGCTGAAGGGGAGAGGTGGAGATGCCCCCTGGTCTGCAGCGAAGGCGTGAAGCCAATGATGTGGTGGGATCAAACAGCATGTTCACCAAACCATGCCCATATCCAGCCTTTCCAGGGTCCTTTCCAGGTCCAGAATCCTGTCCTGCCATGGAAAATGACTGTCAGCTTTACAGCGGATGCAGTTTCCCAAGCATAACATGGCCTGGAAGTTATTTATAACCCATTTTTTGGTGGTTATTCAACCCATTCAGGTCAATGTCCAAGCTGCAGGTTGTCATTGCAGTCTCACAGTCTCTTCTGTGCTCCGCAAGTTGATGGACTCACAACTTTATAGTACTGCTTTCCATCCCCCAGAGAACAGTTAGAGCTGCTCTGTAAGATAACTCTGCTATTTTGAAAAATGTCCTCTATAGGAATGTAAGTTTCTTAGTTTCAATCCAAATGTAAAAAAAAAAAAAATTTAAATCGCATTAATGCAAGATTGTAGAAAAACAGTGGGAAGAGGCAACGCCCTCAAATGAACAAGTGCTTTGTCTTTTGGCATCCCATGACTAGCTCAGCTCGGAGATGTACCCCAGTTCACACTGTACCACCACACAAAGCTGCGAACATCATGAAGAGCAATGCCTGAAGAGCAGAGGGTTGCCAAGACATCCGTCAGCACGGGTTTTAATAGGCATTATGTACAGAGGGGTTCTGGCTTGGAAAAGCATCTGATCATGCATTGAAAATAATCCAGTCGACGTGTGGAGAACTATGCACTGGTTGTATAGAGTCGGCACCCGTCACTGCATAGAGCTGGGGCCTGAAGAACTGCCTGTACTGGGGCTGTTGGCTTTACCCACGATCAGCAGTGATGAGAGAGTTGTCCCAACAGCAATCGCCTGGTGTTTCATAAATTACTTGCATCTGATTTTTGTATCCACTTTTCCACATGAGCAGTAACGTTGAACCAAATGCCAGTCATCAGACAGACATAATTGGATTTGGAAAGTGTTATATTGTGAATTAAGTTGACTGATGGGGAAGTGTCATTTTTATTAACAATCTTCCCTCAGATGATAATTTTGTATCTATGAGGATGAATTACAAGAGTACTCGAAGGCAGTGGTTCAAAACAATGAAGTCATTTCAATAAAGGCTGACTTTCTCTTTCATATACTTGTTTTTAAATATTTTATCTCCTTGTGGGAAACTGTACCCAACTAGGAGCCAAAGCCAGTGTAAAAAATGCCTTGTAGTCAAGCAATGAGTTTGCATCCGGACTCGGGGCATGTGGAGCTGCCAAGCAGCAAGCCCTGCCCAGGGGCAACTTTGGTTTCCATTTTTCTGGGGTGAGCTGGCCTCTGGAGGCGATTGCTGTGTGTCTGCTTATTAATGAGAGCAAAGTGAGTTTTCCTCTTCACACACGGAAATACCTTCACCCTCCAGAAAGCTCCCTGAGAGCTGCAGTCTTGCAATGAAGGCAGAGGCACTGGCCCTGGGGAGATGGATTCAAGTTTTGTCCTCTGATGCTGCAGGGTCTGAAAATGTTTTACTGAAGTTTTCCCCTTTGCCATGGCTGTGGGGAAAAGCAAACAGGCTGAATTCTCCGGGCCAGAAGAGCTGGACGTGTTCTGCTTCCAAAAAAAGTCTTTGAGAGTCACTGTGATACAGCGCTTTAATAAATCCAAGGATTATACCAGTGTGAAAAAGCTAGAGTTCTGCAATCAAAACCTGTTTCTGTTGTGCATTATGATAAACAGCCACGTCACGTGCAGATAGGAGCAAGCAGTGCCTCAAGACACAGATTTGGGATGTTGTTAACATTTGAACTAGCCAGCACAAGCCAGGATCAGGCGACAGGCACTGGCACCCCGTTGCACCCTCTCCTGGTGCCTGTAGCAGGGTGCTGGCTCCTCGCTGCGTGCCTCCGGGAGTCTGTAACATCGCCCCACCAGCGAGATGTGGGAGGGAGTGGCTCTGGGTACCAAGCACATTGCCACCGCCTTGGGTAGCCACCTCTCTGTCAGCTCATCCCTGGCCTTTGCCTCCTGCTCCCGGTATCCCGGTTCTGGCTGGGTGGGGAGGATGACAAGCCTGATGCTATCAAGGAGCAATGGGGCCATGGGAGCCTGGTGTTCGGCCAGAGGGGATGGTCCCTGGGCACAGCACCTGCACCAGGACAGGCTGTCCTGTCCCTCCGATTTCTCCATTGCGTCAACGCCTGCTGATCCCTGTTCTTGGGGCTTCAATGCAAACCTGAACATTGAAGAAATCTGCTTCCTTTCATTGCAATTTTCCAGAAGAAAGAAGTGGGAATGGCAGCAAGAAAAGGAGTAAGGCGGACAAAACTAAAGACTTGGAAACATCCCCAATTCCCTTCCACTGAAGGAAACTTACTGTTGGCTTTGTTCCGTACCTTTCACAGCAGGGAGATGGTTTTCCTCTTGTCGTTTCCAGTTGCGGTACTGCTGAAATCAAAAGGGATTTGGGTTTATACATCAGTGCTAGTGGGGTGGCTCAGAGCCCTCTTCTAAAGATGCAGGTCACCGTTTCATTTCCCTTTTCAACTTAAGCTCATTCTAATTAAAAGCACCTTAATAAATATTTGATGTGCATTTCAGTTGAAATGGAGGTTGTGAGCCATGCCTGTTACAAGCACTGGTCAATGCAGTCTGCAATCCACGAGTCACCTTTGATCACTCATTTATCACTGGACAATGTCCACTTCATTACATCTCTATTGATCAGTTAAATAATTTGTGCTTTATTTATCTCATGGACAGGAAAGAGTATTGCAGGAACAAAGAACAATCAGGTTAGACTAAAATCTAAGGAAGAAAAATGAGCTGATAAAAGCTGTGCTACACCTGGCTTCTCTTTTGGAAGGGGCTTTGCAGACTGTGGAGTGGGGGTTTTTTTCCTGGCTGCAAACCTGCGAATCAGTGTAAAAACTCTTTGGCCAAAGTTTTAATGTTCCACACGTGTGCAAATGATTCTGCAATGTCCCAGGCAAAGGAGAAGGTCTGTGCTTCCCAGGGGAGCCTGAGGCACAGTGGGGCTTCAGGGAGCTCAGGGCTTTTGTCTCCAGCTCCTCTGCCTTGGTGGCACATGGTTTGCCTGCTGCGGGCAGCCTCGCTGTGCACGGAGGCTTTGAGGGCTGCGGGAGATGCTGGGAGCCTCCTGGCCCGGAGGATGGGCTGATCCAGCAGTGAGCACGAGCTGATTGCCAGAGATGCCTCTGCCTGGTGCTGTGGCTGGGAGAAGAGCGAAACCCACTCTTCTGAATTGCTGTTCTAAAGTGGGTCATTGGAAAACAACAGGCATTGAGCACAATCCTCCCTGACAGCGTTTTTCCTGGCCATTTGTTTCCCTTCCCCTTGTGGTCCTTCTCCCACAGAGAGGTAGCGAGATGCTCACACCCAGGACCCCGGGATGGACTGATGGCCAGGGCAGGCCAGCTGGCTCCCAGCCCCGGGTCGAGGTGGCCACAGCCAGGGCCGGGCAGCACAGGCACCACTGCCTGCCTCTGCAGTGAGCAGACTGTTGGTGCTGCCCCGGTGAGCCCGTTCACTGGCACAAACCCCCGCTCCCAGCATCACAGCCCCTCTGAGCAGATGGGATGGGTGACCCATTTGTTTATATTTTCCTTGAGAGATGAATGAAGAGAGCCAACCACTGGGTTGGCAAGTAATGAGATTAAACGCACCTGCATAACACCTTGGGAGCCCCAGCGCTGTGCAGAAGGGCTAGGGGTGCTGCTCTTGCTGTCCGGACTACTACTATTGCCAGGATATAAACCCTGTGTTTGGGGAGACCTGTCCTGACCGTTCGAGGTAGAAAAGTGCTAAGTCAGAAGGTGCGATCAGATATACCTGCTGCTTCCCCCCCCTCACAAAAGGAATCTCAGGTTTCAAAGTAAAATTAGAATTCCGGTTGTTCTCTGGTGAAGATCTGAATCTCTGTCTTCCGCCGAAATGGTTTTGTGCTGAAATGGTTTGAAGTCAGATGCTTTAGCGGCACAGAGAGCGTGAGGCCGGATTTGCATGTGAAATGAATCATGCCCGATGTGATTAAAAATGCCATAAAGGATGAATTTAAGACTTTTTTGTTACTTACTATTAAAGTTTTTCAGTAATTTTCCACCCCCTCAGATGAGCGTCATTCAGATGAAGTGAAGAGAAACTTTCCCTGCAATTCATTACTGAGGGGTCTGAGGGGAATTCTTCGTTTTTCAGCAAAGCTAAAAATAAAGGTTTTTCCATCAGATAAGTGTTTTTGTAGGAGCTGAGATTCTGGGAAACGCAAGGGCAGTGTTTTAGCTCGTGGTAACTAGGAAAAGGAGAAGGAGCAGGCAGGGTGCAGTGTGTGATGGGCACAGAGTGCCGTGCCGCTGCTGCCGCCAGCATCCTTCGGCGTGTACAACACGCGGTGAGCCACAGCTGGAAGGCATGTTTGGCACTGGCAACAACACCGATATAATTTGATCTGGAAAACACCGTGCAGATCAATGGAGAAGGGGCAACATCCCTGGCACGGGATGGTTCCCGGCACAACTCAGCGGCTGACCGACAGCGCTGGGTTTACATGGCTCCGTGTCAATATTTCAGCATTTGAGTGCTGCCAGGGTGACTGTTTGGGAAAGCATCCACTGGGCTCAGCCACGGGGATGAAGAGCTGATGGGTGAGTTCCCAGCCATCTCTGGCACTGTGAGCACAAGGCTGTTGCCAGCCCTGGAGCTAAATGCAAACACCCAAAGTTTGCACAGCGCCTGCCCAGCCCTGCACAACTGGCTGCACAGCTGTGCCTCGAGGCCCGGGAGCAGCTGCTGCCCACATCGCCATCCCACCTGCGTTTCCATCCCACCACATCCCTGTGCCCACGGACACACCAGTTAGTCCCTGAGGAAAGATTATTTGCATGATTTAAAAAAAGGAGAAGGAACATCACAGGCAGCAAATCACGTTCCTTAACCTTGCTCTTATGAAACAGATGCACGTCAGCGTATGTCTTAATATGAGTGTCTATACCAATGAAAGCAGAATCAGTCAGTGGCTGGAAGAAAAAAGGAGATATCTCTCCATCTACGTAGATGTGGGGCTGAAATCGTATTTGTATGTAAATGTGGTTTTTCTAAATGCACGCTAACTTACCAGTTGCTACAGGAGACATTGCATATTCATAGCAGGAGAGCTTTTTACCAGAACAGGAGCTTTCGAGAGTACTTTGCATGATTTTTTCCTTTTTCTCTGAGTGTCGGAATTTGAGTAACACATTGAAAATTAAAAAATAATTGAAACAGATCATATGCAACTCAGCAGGGGCATTATTTTCCGGTGAGTGGCAAGGGAACGGTGAAGCGGTAATGTGAGGCTTTTGTAGCCTTGTCACTTTTATGAATTCTTTAGTACCATCAGAGGCAGCGCGGGGAGGCTCGGGCTTTACACTGTCTCTCCTGTCAGGGAGATGCCAGCTGGAGCAGCAGCGCCGGCTGGACTCGGGGAGCTGCATTCCGGAGAAGAGCGGCTGTTTTCTGCTGAGCAGCGATGTACTTTTTCCTTGTAAAGGCAAATTGGACATGGGGAAATGTCGTTAGGAGGAGCACTGGTTCATGCCTGCACTTCTCCCCAGGAGCAGAGGAAAGGGCTGGTAAAGGCTCTCCCCAAAGCTGGCTCATCCCACTCAGCAAGCCGCGCAACGTCAACGGCTTTGTGTAAAAAAGCCCCCAAAAGCAGCCGAGTGCGGGGATCTGAGCAGGGCGGTCAGTGCGAGCGAAGCTTTACCTCCTAGTTGTCCACAAGTGCTATTCCCCCAACCTGTGCCTTTGAACACAATCGAGCTGGCCGCCCTGGGCTGCCCCCGGTCAAGTTCACCATAGGCGTTGCGGTACTTGGCATCAGTTGTGAAGTTTTGCTTGGGGTGAGTGCATCTCTGGTGGGCACCAGCTCCTCGCGCTGTGTGGGTTGATCCTGTAACTCTGCGTGGGCAGCCGTGAACCGTGGCTCTTGGCAGACCTCACCAATATGTCTGGCAGTGCCGTTTTCTGCCAGCAGATTCTGCAAAACCAAAGCCCAATCCCCTGAAGGTGCCGAGTGAACAGACATGGGGGTATGGGGCTGAGGTGGTCCCAGGGCCCCCAGCAGGCTCCTGGCTCTGCTGGGGAGGGTCAGCTGGGGATGGCTTCCCAGCAAAAATAAAAACAAGTTGTGGCTTGGAATCATATCTGCCTGTAAACATTTCCATGCCACATCTGCTGCTTTGAATTAGGACCTGAATATTCATCTCCAAAATGTATAATTTATACTTACAGCAGACAATTCATAATTTAAGTGTTATTGCTCTAAATTAAGTATAACATTTAAGCTGGCTACAGACCAGATAACTAAACCCAAGATACCATGAAGGAGGAAACCGGTTCTCTTGGTGGCTCATGCAGCAGGGTACCAGCAGGATGGTGATGCCGGAGTGCGTCTGGAGTGGCTGGTGGGACGATGCCCTGTCCGGAGCAGAGCAGGACCCGGTGGCATGCTGTGCCCCAGCCAGCACCTCACTCTCCTCCAACAGCAGTTGTTCAAGAAAGAAAAAAAAAAAGAGAGAGAAATGAAAAAGGAAAATTAAACATGAAAATTTAATTAAATCACCCTTTGATCACTCTCTGTGGAATGGACTTCGTTCAGAAGATTATTTGTTGGAGAGCAATAATAGCTTCTAATTAGGATAGGATTCAATGTGAAATGAGGTCTTTATTTTTTTTTTTAAATCAACCCCTTTTTCCCCTACACAAATCAACAAGACTCTGTGCACATTACCAGCTAAATATTATTAAAATTTTATTTTATAGACCAGCTACTTGCCATTGTTTATCCATCTGAAATTTCTGGTTTAAAGTTGATACAGGAATCTAATCAAAGCAGTCGACAGAGAAGCATTTTGTGCTTTATTTGCAAAAAGTGGGTGCAGGTTGCAGCTGTGTGACTCCAGCAGAAAGCTGGGTTGAAGCAGAGTGTTTTTCCCCACGAAGCCATCCAACCTCTCCGTGGGCACCGCTGTGCTGGGGTGGCTGGAGCGGTGCGTGTGGCCCCAGCCCCAGCCGCTGTCCCTGGGAAGCAGCTCGCCCAGCCGGGATGAGGGGCTGGGAAGCTAGAGAAGCCAGAGAAGCCAGGGCTGGCAAACCACGCGGTGGTGGGACAGCGCAATGCTTCCCGGTCTGGTGGAGAGTGGGGACTTGGGGCGGCAGTCATCCTCATCAGCCCGACTTTGGCTCCCGTACACTAAACCCCCTGAAAGAATGGCTGCGGCTGCCTCGGCTTTGTGAATGAGGCCCTTAAAGATTTGCATATATCATAATAAATGTGAGTCATAACCAGCCAGCATTTAAAATGCTCACCGAAAGAAAGAACCAAATATCCCCATTAGAGCTTTTATCCCCTGCTATTTCATATCACAATAAAATGTCAAAAGGAAAAGAGAAGCAGATTTCTGATATTATTACTTTGAACTTTTCTTGGCTATACTCCCCTGAAGCATGACATTTACTGAGGAGAGGAAAAAAAGAAGAAGCTGGAATATCTCCTTAATCATCTTTATTTCAGCGCTGTGGCATCAAGCAGCTGGACCCTGTCCCTGCCTGTATGGGAGCGGTGAGTTGGGGGGGGCCTGTGGCCCCGGGACCCTGCCTTCCCCTGCGACCCTCCGCGCTGCTCTGCTTGGCCACAGCCGGAGGGAAGCAATGGGCGGCATTTATACTATCATCATCATCATCATCATCATCATTATCATCACCACCATTATCAGTATCAACAGTCATATTAATATAATAACACACGGTATATCATCGTACAGCGTGGTAATACAACAATAACAACATTTAGTGCTTTTCAAGGCACCAGCCGGCCAATGCTCCTGGGAAGAGCAGCACGAAGAGCCTGTCCCTGGGCACGCTGGCACAGCCGTCCTGATGGATCTGTCCCAGCCCTGCCCCTGAGGTCTGGCTTTGCCATGAGATTTACACTGCCCGTAAAGGTGCCTCCAGGGGATTACAAATGAATTGGTTTGTAAAAAAAATTCCAAGTCATTAAAAGTTCGTAGTGAGAGGAAAAGTGTGAATAGATGTCATAAAAATTAGAAGAATAAAGTGTTTCTTCTGTCAAAAGCTTTTACGAGTCCATTTAAGAAATCCATTTTAACTATATTTTAATTTCATTTATGGCCCTAATAAAGTCAAATAGTGTCAGGGAGATTCACAAAGGTGGGGCACTAACACCATGTGTGACTTGTGTTTCTGAAAAAATCCCACCACTTTTTGCCCTGGACTGAGCTTCCAGGGCTTTGCTGGGGGGAAGCAGGGCAGCCAGCACTGCCTTGGGGAGAGAGGTGCTGGGGATGCCAGCTGGCATCTACCATTTTTGGTGGCCTGATGGGCAGCTGAGGAAAAATTGGATAGCAAAGTTGGAAAGTTAAGCCGGTGGACCAGGGTGTGAGGAGCTTCTCATGGGCTTGAAGGGATTCTGCAACAACTCCGAAGATGAAATCCCAACCCCTGCATTGGGATGCTCAGAGCTCTGGCATTCCCACAGGGTGCCAGTGGCTTTGCTCGTGGGGAGTTCAAAGCAGCTCCTCCTGAGCGCTCCACAGAGCAGCTCTCAGGCTGAACGCTTCTTTCCCATCCGTTCACCAGGGATATTCAAATCCAGGCTGTGCTGCCAGGTAGCATAAATCACCGGAGCTTGTCTCTCTTCCCTGCACCCTGGCTCGTGGAGGCGACCAGCCAAAGTCTCAATTTCATGTCATGTTTTCATTCCAGATTTGCTGGGGTGCTGGTTAATTCTGCAAATCCAAAGGTCCTCCTGCCAAGCATTCAGGTGTGTGAGCTGCTTCTGCTTTTCCACCTTTGCAACGGCCAAACCACGGCAAAGTTTTCCCAAAGTGAAGTAAGATGGTGAGGGGCCAGATAAAATGAGGTTATTAAATAAATAAATCAATCTTGTGTGGTGAGAAAGAATGAGGATTAACACACACGGGCATTACTTGGCAGCGTTTGCCTTCTTCCTCTGGCAAGCAGCTTCTCTCCTCCTTGCAGCCGAGGGGTTGGTGCTGCCTGGAGGAGGGGGCTTCCAGGCTGTACCACTGATTTGGATGGGTCTGGCTGTGCCGTGTACCCTCACACCCCACTTGAGGCAGGGAAAGAATGTGGGGATCCGTGGGCTGTTTCTGGTCCCTTGGGAGCATGTGGTGGTATAAATAATTTTCATTTTATTTTTGCAAAACTCCTTGAACGGTGGGCGGCATCCGGCTGTTGGCTCTGGACGGCTGTTTGCACTGCCGGGTCTGCATTCCCCTTCCCAGAGTCTGCACTCCATCCCGCGTGCTGCTGCTTTGCCTGCGAGCCCAGTGCCGGTGCTGCCAGGGCGATGTTGATCTCTGGAAGTGAATCCAATTTATCAGCTTCATCTCTTGTCTTTAGATTTCCTGTCAATGCAGCAGGGTTATATCCTGGCACAGCAAAGGGTCCAGAGGCGGGATGGGGGATCTGAGGTACCTGGAGAAGGAAGTTCTCAGAGCAATGCTTTCCCTCTGGGCTTTAGGCAGCTTTCAGGGTGATTAAAAAAAAAAAAAATCATTAAAGCTCCCGGCACTGAAAAATCTCGTGCAATCAGGTTTCAGCTCTAAGCGAGGACCTGGCAGATGGGCATTGACCTGCTCCTTCGAAAGACAGAAGCAGCAGGAGCGCTGCCGAGGAGATGCTGCACGTGGGGCTCCAGCTTTCCATGAGCGATGCCAGAGGCGGCTGAAATCCTCCAAAACTCAGACCCAGAGCTGAACCGTTGAAGGGCCATGTTGAGCCATGGCAGCCCTGGAGCCATGGCAGTGCCAGGGGGTCTTGCCCCCATCGGGGTCCTGCCCACACCGGGGCCAGTGAGGTTTGCTGGCTGCAGTGGGGGAATGGCAGCAAGGGGAGCAGCGGCTGCGCTTGGCGCTTGGCGGTGCGGGAGGAAAAGTGTTGTTATGGTAACAAATGACTTGTATTCTCCAAAGGAAGCACGATTTCGGTTTAATAGGGGGAAAACACAGGGAAGAAGAAAAGGATAATATTTCAAAAAAAATTTAATGAGACATGAATTGTACATGCTCATTCTCTGGAGTGCGTAATGGTGCAAGAGGGAGGATGAGCGGCGCTTACAACCAGTCTCACGTGGCGAGTGGGGCTGCCGTGCTGCTGCCAGCACTGCGCCTGCAGAGAAGCCAAACTTTGAGGCACCTGCTCAGCTTCTCCCATGCCAATGAGCTGCCTCAGCTGGGAGACCCTGAGAGATTTTGTTGACTTTCAAGCCTCAGCATCTCCCAAGAGGTGCTGCTCGTCTGACAGCACCCTGGGGAAGCCAGGGCCACAGGACCCTACGCAGGAAAGTCTGGTGAAGGGGAGGACCCCAACAATGCCGTGGAACGGCTTCCCCCAGACGGACAATGTTCTGCAGGCAGGGGGGTGAAGGCAGAGCTGCCCTCACTCTGCCTGAGCTCTCGCCATGACCCTCTGGTCCAGGAGCATCCCTCCAGTGTGGCACTGCCAGCACCACCCTGGGCTTCCCCCGTGGAGCACTGCACCGACTCCTGCCTTCGTCTCCTCCACCCGACAGTGCTGATCTTCCAAGTAAAGGCAGTGGTTTGATAAGGAACACAATAATTAGGAATGTGCCAGAAACCAGGTATTAATAGAAGCGCTATTAGAGAATTTATGGATGATTTAAGATGCAGCCCATTCTGCTAGTGAATGCCTTGTCTGTTTAAGAGCAGTAATTGCCTATTATCTAGCAGCTTCTAATGTGCTTGGCTCGTGCTGGCATGACATGCGAAGATGCAGCACATATTTAAAGCACTAACGCCAATTCAAAGGACCTGCTTGTAATTTTAAACACAAGAATCCAATAAAATGCAAATGGCAGCTGGGAGGTGAAAAAGCAAACAGCACATGCCAGGCACCAAATCAATAACCAGGTAAGTGCCCCGTAGCAGGGAGGTGGGCGCAGCTCTCGGTAGCTGCTTAAGCTGCAAAAGACAGCTCTGCTTATCTTCAACGCGGGTACGTTTTACCCCTCCCTTAGTATATGCCACTTCTCTGTGCCCTGCAGCAAAGACAGTTTCATTGATCAACCAGAAGCCAGATAATGGCTAAAGGAATGTGAAAAATAAGGTAACACCGAGCAAGCCTGTGAGCATCCCGCTTGTTTATCTGCACATATGTCTTTTGAAACACACCAAGCTGATTTTTTTTCACAGTATTGCAGAACCTTTTTGCTCTTTGAAGTGCGCTCATCTACCAGAGAAGCCCTAATTTCTGGGTCAGGGGGGAAACATGCCCGCTCATCTGCCAGCTGCTTTGTGCCCCGTGTCTGAGCAGGAGTGTGATGCTGGGTGGTGGGCTGCCCCAGGGACGTGATACTTGGGGCAACATCACCCTGCTCAGTCTTGCTCCAAGGCTCCATAGCTGAGCTGACCTGTGAATGCCCATTTCTTGCACCGAGGATGGAGAGAAAGCATCTGGTGACCATGCAGGAAGGAGAACCAGACCCATGCTCACCCCACCCCAGGCAGCCCTGGACCTTGTGCCCGCAGACACAAACCCTCCTCCACCGTGCCCTGCCACCACCGAGCCCAATGCTGCTGCTTCCAAGCCACCCCCATGCCTGCAACTGATCCCCCCAGTGCCTGCCTGCTGCCACCCCAGTGCACCGACCGCCGTGGCAGAGGTTTTGCGTATCTGTTGAAAGGAATCTTTTGGTGGCAAAAAGCTTTCTTGGCGGCAGAGGGAAAGTTCCTGCTGTTCAGCTTGCAGGGCTCTAGCTCGCTCTGTGAAGAATAAACGCCTTTTGAATACCAGACGCAGCTGCCGGAGAGCGTTTGACTGTCTTCTCGGAGGCTTTTAATTTATAGCGCCTGCACTTTGACGTGTTGGTCTTCGTGATTGCACAAGGAATTGAGTTTGATTCAGATTTATTTGTTCTAATTTGTGCCTCCTGTTACTTATCGCTGCATCATCGCAGGCTGTGGACAGGTTCTGTTCAGCCATCCCAATTAAAGCCTGCGAAGTGCAAAAATACACACAAGAGCAGCTGGAAACACAATGAGCAAAGAGCAAACAGGCAAACAAGCCGAACCCCACAGTGACTGCAAAGCCTGAGCCATTTCGGTGCGAGTTTCACCAAAGGGAATTTTGGCAGTAGAATTGTCTCTGCTCATTTTCCAGGAGCCTCTCCTCCTGCCCCTCTGCTGATTGGGAATCGCCTTCCCACAGCTTAGCCAGCAGCCATGCTTGGTTCGGTGTTGAGCAGAAAATTATTGTATGTGGTCTAACCCTGGCAAAGGCTTCGGCCGCCTGGGGTGCACAGCGGGGACCCCACCGGGAAGGCGCAGCAGGGGGCTGGGGCCCCCGAGGCTGCACTGCGACCCACCTCTGCCTTGCTCATGAGAAGACGATGCTAACGGGAACACTCACAGTGCTCGCGTCCATGAAATATTGCAAGATGTTTCTCCTGAGCTGCAGTGTCCGTTCTGCTGCCCTGGACATCCTCCCGCTCAGGTTATTATATCCTGCCTCCCTCCTGTCCCCTGCCATCTCGGTTATTTAGAGCCTCATTTTCGGAGGGTTGAGCACTGGCAATTCCAGCTGACTTCAATCTGCTTGTCTGCAAAAAAGGGGACAATGAGAGCGACCTCCTTTATGGAGTACTTGGAGATCTGCTGATCGACAGCTGCATCCAGGAGGTCAGGATTAGTAATAATGATTTGGAGTTAAAGATAAAAGGGCTTTGCACTTTTCAGTAGCAGTTCCTTTCCGGCTAGCATGGAATTTTTTCCCCTCTGAGCAGCACCCACAGCCACCAGGTCCCGGGTTAGCGCCTTCCCTGCTCCCTGACTCTGGTGCCAAGCTGGCACACGAGTGTGTCCATCCTTGGCTGCTCCCTTGGGAGAGCAGAAAGCATCCTCCTCAGTCTGGGAAGACCAAGAGTCCACAATTTCTTTCTGTATTGTTAAGTACCCATGGTGCTACCAGCAAAAAAAGCCTTCCATTTTAATTGGAGTGTGTTTAGCTTTAATTCCCATCCTTTGGTTCTCACAGCACTCCTCTGTACCTGGAAGCCCTGCAGTGCTGTCCCTCCCATGCAGGTCCCCGTGCAAAGGGGCCAAGTCATTCCCCAGGCTTCTCCTAATAAGCTCAGTAGACTGAGCTCTTTCATTTCCTTTGGGGGAGAGATTTTTCCAGCTCGCAACTAATTTTTGCCTGCCTTTCCTCAGTGAAGAAGCCTGCCGCCTTTTGTGGAGCAATTGCTCTGTTTCTGTTACCATCAGGCGGGATTTTCTTTTCTGCTTTTTAAAAACCCCTCTGCTCTCCTCACAGGTGGCACTATAGAAATCCATAAATAAATAACAATACCATTAAATGGCTCTGGTGGGTCACACCATCATACCTGGTGCTCCAGAGTTCAGAAGCATCTGAGGTCTGCTCCCCGGCACGGCAGGCTCTGAGCATCGAGCAAAGCATCGCGGGCTCTGCCTGACCTGGGCACACCTGCCTGTCCTGGGGAAACTGCGGCTCCCCGCCGGTGCTGGTTGCTGCCGGCAATGTAATCTTGCTCCCTCCGGCCTCCTGTTGTGCCCAGAAGTGACAATGACATGGCAATCAATGGCAATGATCTCCCAAGTAGCCCGGCTGATAAACACGCTCTCAAGGCTGCTGCGAGCATGTCTGAGCTGCTCGCTCTGAATAAATTGGGTTTGATGTATACAATGCGAGGTCTATATACATTTAAATTTCTTCCCTCAACTCCCATTGCTTCTGAAGCCCTGCTGCTGTGGGGGTAGATGGGGGTGCTGAACAACTCCCTAAGGAGTTGCCAGGGCATGGCTAGTGCCTGGCAGCTCCAGGTGCCACAGGGAGGAGGGGGACCCAGCTGCAGGACCCAAGCACCCACCTTCACAGCCACACATCGCCACGGCTGCCAGGGTTGTGCTGCCGCTGCCCGAGGCTTGGGACTGAAGGACTGGTACCCCTGCGTGCTCAGCAAATTTGCCACGAGGATACCCCTGCCCCCCATGGGGAGGGAGCCTGTGTAAAAGCAGCAGCCAGCCATTGCAGGTGAAACGCTTACATTCACTTCCAGCAAAAGGGCTGAGCAAAAATTGGGCTTTAATGACTCCACTAATGCCAAAGGACAAAGCAGCAGCAGTGCTGCTGTTAGCTGGGGTGCTGTGCCGGTGACTCGGATGGCAAACCTCTGAAAGCCGGCGATCCATGGGCTGGGGCGGCTGCTGCAGGTGGGCAGTGAGGGCTTTGGAGTCGGAGCTGGGCTGCTTCCCAGCAGGTGATGGCTAGGGCCAGGCATCGCACTGAGGTAGCACCACCACCACCAGCCTCAGTTGGCTGTTTTGTTTGTGTTTGCTTTCTTTGTCGGGTGTGTATGAAAATTTAATATAAAGGCGGTAATTGTATTTGGTCCTGAACATGGATCTGCCACAGGTATGAACTGAATAGCAAGCAGAGGGGAAGATTTTACTAGAAAACAGGTTTTCATCTCAGCCAGGGGGCTGTAACTAAAGCTCGGGCCCCAAAACCTCCGTGGGCTTTGTGGTCCTTAGCCTGGCCAGAGCGAAGCAGGTGTGTGCGCAGGGACGGGGCTGGGGCGTGCAGGCTGTGAGTGCCCCGTGCCCCACCAGTGCTCCTGCTCCCCCAGGCTGCATGCTGGGGTGCACTCCTGGCAGGGGCACACTGCTGCAGCCTTCAGCACCGCCTGGTCCTGTACCCTTGTCCTGTGCTTGACCTGCTGCTTGCAGCTCTGTGTGAAAACCTGGTGTTTGCACAAGGCGGGTGAGAAACCCCGGCTCCCTGCCCCCCCCCCCATCCCCCAGGTCCTTCTGTGCAGGTATCCATCATCTCCTTTGTTTGGTTGCCTTAATTGAGCTTGCTATTTATAGCTTATTATTGGAACCAGGTCAAACCCATCTTGGTGTGATTTCCATAAGGAGACAGGCAGTGAGTTGCTCCAAGTGCCTTCCGCCTGTCCCTGGCGTTGTCCCCAGGCTCAGTGGCAGCACGCAGGGCTGTGCACACCTGGGGGGATGCGTGCACACCGGGCCCCACTATTCCACACTTTAGCACTGTTACTGCCTTGCATCCACCCAGCAAGAATGCCTCTTCAACCTGAGGTTAGCCTTTGATTTACAGTTTTGTTCTGCAGAAAATATACATTAGCCTTTTGATCCCCAAAGTGAGCTTTTGAGAAGGATTGCAGTAAAGTCTTCAGGATGCGAGTACTGAGCTGCGTAATTATGCTCCTGGTAACATAATGAATGGCTGCAGCCAGCGGTTCTTTGCTGGGTCTCCACGTACTTCAGCTGCCGTTTAACACAATCATTTTCTTTTCCTGGCTATAAATATATTTGAATTCTCTGACCTCGGGAGCCAGCATTATTCTCGGAGGCAGAATTATTTCTTACTCTGTGGCTCGTAGGTTAGCTTTGGCCTTGAAGCTCCCCAGCCCCTGACAAGTGCACGAAGCCCAATTTACAAAGCAAACGAGACACCAGCAGCAGACCTTGGAGGGAGGCAGGGCAGCTGAGCAGAGAATCCCTCTGCCTCCAGCCCTCACCAGCACCTTGGTTGTTGGGTGACAATTAGCAAATGCTTGAGCCCACGGATGTCGCTGCTGCGACTGCAATGCACGTGTGGGTGGTCGCAGTCCCAAGAGCTGGGTAAAGCCCACCCTCCCACGTGCGGGACCCCGATGCTATGCTGACATCTGCAAACACATTGCTGCGCCGCTGCTCATGCGTCCCTGCCAAGGCCTGAGCATCCCTTCCCGCGGGCACGGCTCAGCCGGGACAGGGAGCAACCCTACCTCGTGCACCCTGCCTGCTCCTGCCTACACCCAGTCCTGTGCTCTCCCTTCAGCAGCAGCAATTTGCTTGCATAAATAATTAAGCCTATGGTCTCCTATGACTTGCTCCTCATATTCGCTGTTAATCCCAGCGTTTTGTTGGAAACCTGTTTCTTATTAATCACTTCTGTTTTACAGTAGCTCTTAGCTGTACAGTCACTTATTAGCAAAGCTATGCCTGTCGCGATGTTCTGCTGATGGTGACCTTGTCCCTAAACCCCTCTCTACTGCTCTTCCCTACGAAATCACTGTGCCGTAACAGTGCTAGAGTGGAAAGAATTTACTGCTTAAATAATTTATCTAGATCCAGTACAGAGAGTCTTTTTAAGAGATTCATCAGCTAATAAAGAAAATTGATTCTGGAAGCCAAAGTCAATACAGGGTTAGAGAAATGCTGCCACCCACCATGGGCTCCCTTCCAGAAGCCTCTGCTTCCACATCTGGCTGGCACTGCCACATCTGGCTGGCACTGCCACCTGCCACATGAGCATCGCTGCCTTTCCCAGATCAGATCGTATCTGCCTCCCAACCTGCCAACCCTTGGGCCCCTTCTTTTGGAAATACTGTATTTCTGGCGAGATCTGTGGCTCGGCACGGTGTCGCTCAGCCTGCTCTGGGAATGGAGCACAAGAGGGTGATTCCTGTGGCAAAGTACAATGCCACAGGGTGATGAAACCTCAGCACAAAGGTGATGCACCCCTCCTCTCTCTGCACGCTGCACTGCTCGGGGTAGCTGTTCCATCTCTGATTTTGGAAGACAGTCCAGCACAAGCAAGATCCTTCTGAGCTCAGCGATGGGCCCCTGCTCATGCAAAGCTGCTTCCTGATTTGTCTTTGTCAGGTCTGACAGACTGTCCTTCCCTTGGCTGGTCCTCACAGCCATTTATCCAAACCACCTTGATCACTGTAAGAAATTAAAGCCACCTTTGCCCCGACATGGCTTTTGCCCTCCCTGAGCTCTCCTAGCAAGCTGTGAAGCATGAGGTGTGCAGAACTGCAAGCACTCGGTGGGCTTAGACAGTTAATTTACTGCAAGCCAGATGATGTTTGCTGGGAAAGGAACTGCTTTCGCTGCCTTCATTGCCTCTGCTGGAACCCATGTACCAATCAATAATTCAGGTGCCCTTACAGCTACCACCAGCAGATCCCTCCCTGCTTGCTTAATGGGAAACCCAGCTTGGGCAGCAATCAGCAGCCAAGGAGCTGGTGGCCGAGTGGCCACTGTGACCCGAGGAGCTTCCCAGCATCACTGCCCCGGCACACCGAGCCTGTGTCGTTCTGCCCTCCACCGGGCAGGGAACCGCTGCTGAGCAGGGAGCCAGGGGCTGCTGGGCGCAGGGGGCTCGGGGGGCTGCTGCCCTCTGATTCCAGAGAGATCAGACCTGAAGGTGAAGTGTACAGCTGGGAACACGGAGGGGAAAAAAAATCCCAAGTCATTGCAATCTTTACAACTGAACAAATACCTCCATGTGCCAAGCCTGCTCGCTGAGCCTGATTTAAGCTGAAAATTCAGAACCATTTCCTGGTACAAATCATTCGAGCGGCATGAAACAATCAATGGGAGATATCATCTGCGACCCGTCTGCAGCCAAAACCATCTCATCTGTGAACACAAACTCATTAGGAGCGTGATTAATGGGGTCTGAAGGCAGGAGTCGGGGTAGCGAAGCTATCTGTGAGCTCTGCCCTCTGATTAACCTGCTCAAACAGTGCGCCGTGCCGAGTGGCAGCAGCCCCGCTCCCCCAAAGCCCGGGCATCCAAGCTCACTTGTGGAGGCAGCAGAGGGATGAGGAGCTCTGCTCCACGTTAGCTGCCTCAAAAGTGATGCAATGCTTCAGTTTCCCAACAGCTTTTTCTTCCCTTGCTGGAGGGAAGAAATTTTGTGCTCACTAAAGCCAAGGGGAACAGCCAGGCCACTGCATCGGCAGGATAAGCAAAGCCCAGGCTGTCAAAGATAGGAACAACAGCCCAAAATGGTCTCAGAAGAGCAGGACCAACTGTGGAAAGACACAAAAGAGAACTGTGATAGCAATTACTAGATGGCAGATGCAGGGGGCTCTGCCCGGGGCTGGCGTCCCTGCAGTGCTGGGGCAGGGACACAGAAGTTTCCCCGTACCGTGATGTCCCTGCAGCACAGTCCATTTTCAGCATCGGTGAAATTTGTATTCAGGAGGGACCTGATTTAGTTTCTCTCCTAAACTGCTTGCTTGATTAGATGTATCAAAAGTGCACTTTGAGGAACAGAGCTCCTCTTGCCACTGCAACCTGACACTGGTGTAAGAGGTGACCCAGAGCCTCTCAGTTTGCTTGCCCAGCACTGATCCTTGCTCAGCAGCAGCCTGAGCTGCCTCCTGGCATGACTCAACCTCCACTTTGCTGCCCTTCGCCACTGCGGAGCCTCACCCAGCAATGCCAGCACGCTTCCTTTCCCCCTGCTCTGACCGGCATGCTCCCCTTTTCCCTTCCCAGCTGCCACAGGAGATCCCTGGTACACCCCTCCGGGATGCAGGAGGGGAAAGCACAGCCTCTGCTGCCTGCCCCGCTGCCTGCCCTGCTGCCTGCAGACCCCCAGGTCCATCCTCTGCCCGCTGCCCACAGGCTTGGTGGGACATGGCAGTGCTGAGCGGCAGGGGCAGGCAGCAGCGTGAGGATGGGCAAGGTCAAGCAGGCTTAGAGAAGGGAAAAGGGAGGAAGATTTTAGGAATATGGTTCAAATAGTGAAGGAATTAATTCTGGAGATGCCACGGAAATGATGGCCCATAAAGTTAATGAGATATTGCTGAAGAAAGGGTAAACAATTAGGACTATTAGCTGGAAAGATAAACCAAGACCTATTGCCCCCAGAAATACTGAAACTAATTAAATTGAAAATTACAACATCAGAGTACAAAAACAAAAGCAAATAAATTGAGAGAAAGAATTAACTGGCTTAATATCGTGATGATAATATTATTAGCAATAGGAAGTGGGGACTGTATGATTAAAGCTGTTTATTCTCATGCCTTTTTGCTGAAAGCCGGTGGCAAGGGACTCGGGACAGGCAGGAGGGAACCCGCAGCACCGGGGGGTCTACCTGGGGGTCTGGCTCCTCACGGGGGTGGTTGTATCATCCTGGTGCCCCCTTCACTGCCAGGACTGGTGCTGTCCTTCCTTGCCGGGTGGGAGGTCAGGCTCATCTGCCTGCAAACCTTCCAGTGCCCTCGCCAGCTGTGGCCTGGGAGGGACCTCCAGAAGAGTCACTAGCACTCCAATAATTGGTTCCATTTAAAGGGATTACAGCCAAATTAACTTTGTGGTTTGCCACCCAGAAGTAATCCTATTTTAAGTGGACAGATTCTTCTGTAGCGTCCAAGGAGACTATGAATGGGCGATGTAGTGCTTGAGTGAATTCTCAACAGCGAAGGGGGCTCATGGTCCTTCCTTGAGGGGACCTCTGGCATGAACAAAACTCATCTAATTGGGGTTGATGAGGTGGGGGGCTGACACGTTAGCAACGGATTTAGCTGGCATCCCAGCGTGGGTGACAAATTGAGGAAGAAAACCCAGGCGGAGAACAATAAAAACATGCTTCAGGCAGGAATTTGTGTGCCATGGAGGGAAAGGAGACAAAATCAATCTGGCCATTTGCAGCGCACTCGCTCCCAAAGCCAACTGGCCCTGCCTGGCTGTGCCCTGGGTGTGTGGAGGCTCGGGCTGGGACTTCCAGAAGCACTGACCACCCCCCTCCCTGGCAACAGCGAGGGGCTTAACTCACTCAACGGAAGATTGCAGAGCAGATTTCTGTGTATCCGAGATGCTCTTTGAGAACATCAGTAAAGTGGGTGCAAAGGCAGCAAGAGCTGTGGGTCAGGTTGGCATTGCTCACAGCCCCTGGCTGGGAGAGGGCTCTGGCATGAGCCCTGGGCTAAACCCCGGGGGCTGCTCACATCAGTGCAAGGCTCCAGCTGATAAAACCGGCTTCTTACTTCTGTGCCATTTACCCATTCTGGTAAAGTTATCTTCCCTGGTGCATTGCAAACCCTGTCTTCAGGTATGTGCGACTTCTCCAGAAAACAATGTTTCCTCCCTTTCCAGGTTGGAGAGACTTAGTGCTGGGTTTAAAGCCATGCGCAGTGTTTCCAAGACCCTCACATTTTTCAAGAGCAGAAATAAAGCCAAGCAAAAGGCAGCAAATATACAGGAAATTAAACAAAAGGTGAGAAGCTTGGGAAAGCCAAAAGGGTCTGCAAATCTGAGTCGAGTTTATCACTTGGTTCCATCCAAACACTTCTGTGGGTGAAGGTCAGCACGCGTGGGCAGCCCAGGCCCGGGAGCCTGCAGTGTTACCAGAAGCAGATCTGCTGGAGGGGGAGGCAGCACGGCAGAGCTGCTGCTGCTGCGCAGCGCTGGACGAGCCGCTCCTGCCCTGGTGGGCTTGGTGCCCCCACCTGCAAACTGCGCTGTTTGTGGTCTGGGGATGGAGACAGAGCAAAGTCTCTTGTTAGAGTCATTTTGTGATGATGCTTAATTTCTTCTGCAGAAGCAATTATGTTCTATGGGTGGAAAGCGATATCAGAGATGTGTGAGTGTTATTGCCATCCCATCAGCTCCTTGGCTGCCGCTGCCTGTGCTCCCACTGCTGCAGGAATAGCAATTGGGGCGCAGGAGGCAGCGGCTTGGGCTGTGCCCACCTGTGCCAGGACAGATAAGAGACTTTGCAAACAGCAAGATAACCCCATCCACTGGCCAAATATTTACCTGAGAGCGGGTGTGTATCGCATCCAAAGGACAGCTTTACAAGGGCTGATCAAACACTTGGGGACCTCTGTGAACAAGCAAAATTGATAATGTGCCCCTGGGCTGGGCTCCTTTGTCATCTGTTTTCATTGCCAAGTTCTCTAATTATTCAGGAAGCACAGCAGCAACCTGCGTAGTTTGGGCTTTGCTTCTTATTTCTTCCACCATCTTCACCTAACAAAAGGAATTAACGCAAACACCGTAATGTTCTATTTCTTATAGGCTAAAAAAAAAGTTATGTCTTCATTCGGTTAAATGAATCTGGTAGAAATACAATATTTTTTTCTCACCAGTGGCCCAGTCTGCACAGGTATTGAAGGGGTCTAATTACAGAACGTCTGAAGCAATTAGGCACCTTGCAGCCATCAAACAGTCGGCTGTTGTGAAGATTAGCCTACTTAACATTACTTCCCCCATAATTAAAAGTTGCTTATCAAGGGTTATATTGCTGAGAAAGAAACTGTGAAGGCAAAGGATAGAATTGCCTGAGATTTTGCATGGGCTCTGTGTCATACCACCATGTGAAGGAGCTCGAAAGGCACTGACTATGTCCAGGACTGTCCAGCATTCCTGGGGGAACACGTGCTGCAGTGTAGCCCCAGCGAGGGCCATTGCTCCTGGCTCCAGCACGAGATGTCTTGGCGTGAGGCAGCAGAGAAAGCGGGGACCGCTCTCTGGGTGCCATCCTTCAGGGATCGTCCTGGCTTTGGTTTTCGAGGGTTGAAGGAAATCAGCTGGGGTGATTGCAGGAGCTGGGTTGGATGGTGACGGTATGACCGGGTGCTGCGCGGGGCAGGACAGGGATGCTCGTGCCGGCCAGCGCTGCCCGAACAGGCAGCAGGGCAGCCTCGAAGTTGCTGCATCACAGCAGCCTGTTAAAAGTGCCATGACATTTGGGGAGCCAAATGGTGCCAGGAGCTGCGGACAGGGATCTCCCAGTACAGATGGCGTGATCTATGCTGTCCATCAAGAGGCACTGAGGTGCAGGCAGGGCTCCGCTTGCCATCCAGTTGTCTGCTTTTAATGGATATAAATGGTTACCTTTAGTGGCGAAAAAGCTGAATGGGTACAAATATTACCAATACCTTAAGGGTGCATTGGGCCTCATTATCCTTGGGTAATCGAGGTTATGTGGAGCTCTTCTCCTTTATCTGTCACTGTCTCTCTCAGCAATGTGCTGAAGCAGAGAAACCTCGAGGATGAATTGCAGGAAGCTGGAGAAGGGCTGGGACCCTGGAACCTCACCGGGTGGAAGGAGCACCTGCCTCCTGCCCTGCTGCAGGCACGGCTGGAGGGATAGAGGGAGCCCCCCCTGCAGCTCGTGCATGATTGCTTTCAATGAAATCTCTGCAAGTCGTTACTTATTTGGTATGTTTTCTCTCGGTCTTTAGAAATCACCGGCAAAAAGCCAGTGACATTCTCAAATGGATCCACAGTTATTTCTGAATTTCTCTGGGAAACATTGCAATTTGTAGTGTGTGCACCGCGTTGGTATCACACAGGAGAGCTGCTTTTCCTTCCCCGGGTAAACATCTACCTACGTGCTACCCAGTGCTGCGTGCAAATGCTATTCTGGAGAGCTACAGAAATATCCCGTCGGTAAACAAACCCAATACTACCGAGACTACCCCCGGCGGTGAGTTTCAGGGGGTTTATCGGTCTGGTGAAGCCAGCTGCGTTGGGGAATCCCACAAGCCACATGCGGCTCTTCCCGCTTTGTGGTGGGAGTTATCTCGCAGTGCAAGTTGTGTATTTTACAACTGAATCTATAAGGCAACATTTGCAAGCACCAAATGCACGAGCATTCAGGCTGAGAATGTGCTTTCTGCAGGTATTCTTCCTAATGACACTGAGGCCGTGAAATATTCCTGGAAAGTGCTTGCAAAAGGCTTTCAGATATGTCAAATAAAGTTTTTCATGTTATCTTGAATTTGTTTTCCGTTTCTAAGGAATATTCAGACTTTCAACTCCTCCCCTCTTCCCCCCCCCCCCAGCTTGCTGCGTAGGAGTTGGGGTTTGTAAGGAGGAGCAAGGCAGTGTGCTGCGTGTATAATCACGTACCAGCGCATCCACAGATCTTCTGAAGAAAATCTCGCTGAAAATACTGAGCTGCATTTTTGCACCACAACATTCAAACAGATTCAAAAACTCCAACTCTATTTACTCCTTCATTCAAAGAAGGGAGTAAAGCCGAGTTTCACATAGTTGTCCTTCCGTTGTCTCCTTGGCAGAGCAGATAACTTGGTCACAGAAGCCAAATCCCCGTCCCAGGGCGACGTGTGGTGGCTGCCAGGCAGGAGTCAGGACACGGCTGGAGTGTCCATCCAGGATCACAGCTGCCTCTGCACCGCTCGCTTGCAGTTTGTGGCAACATTCATCGAAAACCACGTCTCAGCAGAAAAGCAGTGCCATTGCGGAGTCGGTCCAAGTCAGACCGCTTTTTTACTATATGCAGGAAAACCATTAATATGATGAAAATGACCTCGAATTGCTATTGCTGGGTTAGTTAATCTGGCCAGGCTCCTTTCGGCTCTCAGCCACCATAAAAGAAGACAAATTGCCTGTCTGGTGTTTAAAGGTTTTGGAATATAGGACAGCATTGATTTTGTGTATCTGAAAAGGTGACGCTCCCTGGGCTTGCCAGGGAGCAGGGGGTTTCGATGACCAAGCATTCTTTGATGCTGATTCCCCCCACTGATACCGCACCTGTCGCCTCTGCTCGGGAGCGGGTGTTGTGGACAACCCAGGGGATGGGGAGTGGGGGAAGAGGTGGGGTGAGATGACAGGGTGGAAAGCGTCACTTCCCTGGGCTCTCTGCTGTTGCCCACCCTCACTGCCCACCCTGCCCAGCTCTGACCTGGGCTGGCTGGGGCTCGGCTTGGCTCCATGGTGCCCCTCCATGCCCACTGCTCCTCCAGGCAGCCGAGCAGATGGAGCGCTTTGCCTCTTGCTGGGAAGCATTATTTCCAGTCCTTGACTCAAAGGGGATAAGCGTTCCTAATTTCAGGCATTTATGCAGCCCAGAGGGCAGCCTGGTCCCCGTGGTGCTGGGCTCACACAGCAGCTGCCTCCTGCTCTCCCAGCACTGGGGCACTTCTCACCCCAACTCCACCACCACTGAAATGGGTGGGAAAGTCTCCATCACCCCCATCGATGAGCTGCTGGGGCCGCCAACCTGGAGGAGAGCCCAACCTGCCCTCCGGGACTGCTTGCCCCTCCAAGAGCTGCCGGGCAGGGGGATGTGGGGCTGTGTAGCCCAGGGGCCTGCTGCTCGCCCCGTGGCATGCCAGTGGGGTTCTTGACTTTTGTCTGCCCAGCCCCGCTCTGTGTCCATAACCAGGGCAATCACACCCCAGATCTAGTTTACACGCAAAATAAAACTAATTCCTTGTTTGCGTTTCCTTCCACAAATCCCCAGAAATAGCCCACAAAGGGAAAGCTATGAAGGAAAAAGTGATTAATTCTCCGTGGCACATTTAAACACCGTTTTTATTACAATTCAGCCTTTTCACGCACTTTGCCCTTTTCTGATTCATCCTTGCTCTTTTGAGGTGGAACAAGGCTGATGTTTTGCAGCTCCCATTTCCCAAGAGGAGCTTTTAACTCTTGATTTGCTGCTGTAGCTGTGTCAGTGAAGGAGAGCGGTTCCCACTGCGCCCACAGAAATGGGGATGCCTGGGAATGTTCCCTGGGAGCAGCAGCATGCCCAGCTCTCCCAGCACAGCCTGTGGGATCTAGCCCAGGCATGATGGGTGCAGTGGGGTGCAATGGGGTGCAGTGGGGTGCAGCTGGGCCAGGGACATCCCCAGCTGAGCCGCCGGCACCCTGGCTCTGCTGCACAGTGCCCGTGCAGCAGCGTTTTACAACACAGAGCAACAAAACCTGAAATGTACTGGAAATAATTCTACTACCAAATGCATTCAGCTCTGTTTGTTTGCTTTTAAATTAACATTGGGGATGAAATGATTCACTGAACTACAAAGAGATCCCTCGACTTGACAAGAATCGCAGGCAGGATTTCTTCCACTTGCAGTTATCACAGGAAAAAACATTTCAACATCTTGTCTGCTCAGTGCAAGAAAAATAGTTCTGTACTCTATGCTTGGGAAACAAGGAGCTTATCAAAAAAATCTCAGGCATCAGGGGGATGAGACGGCAGAGACACCAATGAGGCACCTTCTCTCTCTGCTGTGCCTAACCTGGGAGCTGCTATGGGGAAGGACAGCTCTCTGAAGCAGCACCACAGGGCTGCTTTTATTAACTGCTGGTGTCTGTGATTAAGGGGATGGGTCTGCAAGAGACAGAGTAGAAGGAGCGGCCACCAGCACCGCAACCCCAAGCCACACAAATGGGGGACAAGGGAATGTTTCTCACTCATTTTCCTGCAGACAAAAGGGGGGAAAGGCCCGGAGATGCAGGGAGAGGAGCGGGCAGTGGGGTCTGTGCCCAGCCAGGCTGCCTGTGCCCCCATCCCCCCAGGCCCTGCATGCAGATCCCTTCAAGGTCGCTCACCCCTCCTTGCCACGCAGCATCCTCTCAGCCTGAGCAGGAAAAGCTTCTCAGCCTGAGCAAGAAAAGCTTCTCCCTGCTCCCTGCCCCCTGCCCCCTGCCCTCCTGCCAGCAGCCTGCAGCGGGGCTATTCCAGGTGCCTCCGTTATGCAGACACACATGGGCACGCACACGGGGACAGCGGTAAAGATTAGGAGCTGCTCGAGGTAATGATTAGGAGCTGCGGCAAAGCAAGCACGGGTGGGTAAGCTGAACTAGTCAAAGAGCACATAAGCCTAGAGTCATAATTAGACGTGGGGAGAGAAGCCATGACCTTGACAGTATTAGGGAAGAGGACTTCTAATTAGGAGGCAAAAGGGCCAGGTGCTGTTTAACCTGTTTCTAAAAGTCGTTAAACTGCCCTGAATGACTTTATTGCCAAGAAGATTTGGAGGACAAGCTGACAAGCATTAGCAAAGCTGACCGAGCGAGAAGAGAGGCCGGGCTGGGAATGAGGGCACATTCCTCTGCGTCCAGCCCCAGGTCCTCAGGGCTGCCCTTGCCACCAGCCGGGGATGGGGACGAGGTTAATGGTGGATCAGAAACAACTCCTGAGTACCCACCGGCAGCCTGCAGAGAAGCGGGAGTCTCCAACAGCTCCATTTGCAGGACAGGTTACTGCACAGTAAATATTTCTAGGTGGTTTAGGGCTGGGGAAAAACATTTAACTCAGGGAAAAGACTGGTGAGGTTCTGCCTCTGGGAAAACCGGACAGAAAGATGGATGTCAAGAAAAGGCTCCAGGAGAACGTCAGGCCACAAGTCATAAATTTTCAAACCGTTTTAGTGTGCAAATCCCTTTAATCTTGGCACCTTGGGACCAAACATGAAACCAAGCTGGTTAAATTAAATAAGCCAGAGGAACTAAAAATTTCCCTCAGTTGGTTGCCCTTTAGGTAGGAAGCTCCAGCTGCTGGTTCTCCAGCCATGCACAGGGCTTCCAGGAGTGCCCCAGCCTGTGAAGGCGTTTCTCACAGGATGCTGAGAGCCCACTCTGTGGGTGGGCTTTGATGGAAAGCCAACGTTCTAAGAGTTGCTGAGACAGGCAAGAAGCTGAGGAATGTGGAAGTTTAAGCTTAGGCTGCTTTTAATGTCTTTTTAATTGAGCTGGTTTGCTAATTCTGGTTTCAAAGCTTGTGACTTTTCCAGAGTCAACAAGGTTACTTGATGATCAAGCTCTCTGTTTCCATCAGGTCTCTTCCACCCACTTAATGAAAACAAATGCCACCCGAGACAAGGGCCATCCTTCTTATTTGTCTTCTGGGGCCCTGAGAATGGGCTTGCTTTAGGCTTCTTTTTATATACGTTATTTTAACAAATGAACCAAATTATATTCTGGCTGCTCCCAGATACATCTAATTCCCAAACTGTAATGGAGCTGTTTCTGGTTTCTGGTCATTAATCCCATTAGTGTCAGCCGTTGCATCTGGTCCTGGCCGCGTGAAATTCTAGTTGCTCCCGGAGAGTGCAGAGTAAAAGCTCTTGGAAGCGGTTCCCTGCAGCAGGGCTCCAAAGGGCAGGAGCAGGGCTTAGTGGCCAATTAATGGCAGCTAATTCCCTCTCACCTGCCCTTTGCCCACAGATGTCCCATTTGAAGGAGGGTGCGGATGCTGCTGGTGGTGGAGCAGCCGGAGCGGGGCAGCCGGGGAGGGTTATTCCCCTTTTATGAAGTTTGCCATCCCAGCTATTGTAATAAAATATTTCGACCAGTGAGATGCAATCGCCTTTGAAAAGCAGAGAATTAAAGCTTCCTAGATGGCTTATGGCAGACCCTGAACAGGAGAAAAGCACGGAAAAGCCAGGCAGCGGGAAAGGATATTTGTGCAATAAGCCAGTCCTAAGGCCGTGCAGGCAAGCAAGTAAGAGTTGATGAGAATCAATTGGTTTGCAGCAGGACCTTGACTGCAGCAGCTCGTATTTCCAGCAGCATCAAACTTCCTTCACTCCTAAGAACCTCCAAACTTTAAGACCATTTTTCCCCCTCAGTATTCAAGTGCTGCCACAGTCTCTGGCTCACCAGCCCCACGGGTACTGGGGGGATGAATGAGTGCGGCATGAAACAAATTGGAAACAACAGCTTACTTTTACTGTGAGATAAAAAAAAAAGAGAGAGAGAGGCAAGGGGAGAGTGGAGAAGTGCTTAAATAAAACCGTGCAGCTCAGGCTGAAAGAAGTAGGTTGCTTATCCATCAGTCCGTCAGCAGCCTCGTGCGCTCGATCCGTGCCGGAGCCCCCAACCCTGCTGGCCCTACAGCTCAGCTGCGTCTTGCTGCCTTGTGGCTGCTGGCCTGGAAAATGACAGCAGGCACAGAAAAAAAGAAAAAGGAAAAAAAAGTATTTAGTGCTTTGGTTAGGGCAGAGATCAAGTATTTAGGTGTTTCTCCCAAAGTTGTTACATTTGGCATTCTTCTGAGGGTGTTTACTTCCTCCTGGTGCCGAAAGCAGCGATATATATCAAGCAGCAGGAGCACAGAGAGGCTGCGGATGTATTACGGGGCTGGCATGAGAACACAGTGTTTTTTCTGGCTGTTTCAGAGACCACAAGCCAGGCTGCGAGGAGACCTGTGGAGGACGGGATGCGGGCTGTCCCCTCCCCATCCATGCTACCCAGCTGGATGCTGGTGGGCATGGGGGGAAAAGGGCAGCAGGAGCCTTGCAGGGTGGTACGGGACACCCCCTGCCCGATGCCTCACTGTGCTCAGGACGGAGCAGCCGGTGGTTGGGATCTGGGGAGAAAGGCACGTCCTTTTGCCAGAGGATGGTACCAGCGAGAGCAGCGGTGTGCCAGGGCTGCTGCCCCTGCCGCTGGAGCAGCACAGCGAGCTGCTCAGGGGCTGCTGGCGAGAGGGTTTTACCCTTGAGCACTTGTTTTGCTTTTGTTCTCTGGAGCAAGACACCTGCTTTTCCCACAAACAAAGCCATAAATTGTCGTGCAAGCAGGTTTCAAGGGGAAGAAAAAGTGGAGCTGGGATGACAGCAACAGGGAGTTGTGTGAGGAGGTGAATTACTTGAAATATTGCTGAAAACTTCCACGCCATAAATATATTTCTGACCACAGCTAATCAATCATCATAATTATTCTATAAATAAGGGAAAGGCTGGCTGTATGGTACCTGACTTCTTTCTGCAGGCCTCTGGAGCAAATTTGTTAGCATCTTAAAATAAACTATTTGCTCCAGATAGTTTGTTTGTACTCTCCAGGCTGAATTGTCTTCTCATTCATTTTTCAATGCCTTTGGTTTGGTCGTTGGGAATCTTTGTGCTTTTTTCGCTGTCTGGTTCTGACAAAGACATATGGGGAGGGGAGGGGAAGCGTGTTTAAAAACCAACGAGAAAGCACTTGCTTTTCTTCTGTGCCGTGAGGGGTCTTGACAGCAGAGATCAAAGTTCTGCTTCCACATCCCCCTGGACTGGTTAACATCCGTGTTTGCCTCTCAGCTGGGGAAGGGACATGCTGGATCATGGTTATTCCGTGGTACGGAGCTGCATGCTCGAGCATCCCAGCCTGCCGGTGCCCAAACCAGACACCTGCCTGTCAGCCACCCCCTTTGTGGTGACAAAAACCACACGATATAAGCCACAACCAGAGAAGGGACAAAGCATAAAGGGTAATGCTGCTTTCCTCCGGGCAGCTGCAGGGAATGGTGTCTGGCTGCTGGGTGAGAGGGGACTCAGCTGGGCCACAAAACCCTCAACAGGTAAACAACAGATTTCATGGCCAGGTTGCCTCAACTGCTGGAATAAGCCTCTCTGGGAATTAGGGAGTGCGAAGTGCCCCGTGGTGCTGATGCCAGGCAAGGAGCGGGTCCTGAGCCATGTGTCAAACACACAGAAAACTGCAGAAGGAACGAGGTTTCCATCTCCCGTTTGCTCCGTGTGTTACTGGTGAAGACCTGCACCAGACTGGGGAGAGCTGCACCCGTGCTGCGCAGTGATGGGGAACAGCAGGAGAGCATCGCTGCCTCAGATGGCACATCCCATTTATTTCATTTCAGGTTTCTACAGTGGGAAAATTATCAATCAGCTCCGCTTATATTTAAAGTGGCTGTGGCAGGGAAAGCTTGTACACATGTGGAAACTCATTCCTGGAGCCCCCCTGGTTGCAGGGAAGGAGCTGTAGGGTTTATGAGTTTAATTTTGAGCCCTACAACCTCACGTCAGCCACCACCTGCTCATGGACCTATTTCTGCAAGAGTTTTATAAGTGATAAAGTCAATATTGGTCTGTGATGTGACAAAGTGTCTTGCACCAGTTTTTATCCCAGGCAGAGGTAAAGGATGCTGAATGCCCTTGCAGCCAGGGGCGAGCCCAGCTCCTGGCAGGTCTGCCACAGTCAGGCCAGTCTCCAGCCCCCTGGTCTCCTTGCAGCCCTCCAGGCTAAGGAGGCCTCAGTTTAATGTCTTTTCCACAGGGCTATAAACTCTCAACACACCATTTTTTCCTTTTTATAGATCAGCATTACTAATTTATTGGCAGTTTACTATTTGGAAATGTTCTCATATAAATTAATGGGAAGGTAATATTAAAGCTCAGTCCCTGGGGGAGGAGAAAGCCAAACAAAACCCACATTCCTGGTGCTCAAGAAAAAGCAGCCCTTTAAATCACTCCCTTTGCTCTGCAGAGGCCATCACTCCAAGGGCAGAAGCTGGGTGGAGCAGCCCCAGAGCTTGGGCTCCGGCTCTGCCAGGGCTTCCCGAGGGTCCTGGACCAGGAAGCCAGCCGGCTCCAGTGCCCGGGGCACACAGCTCACATTTATCGCTCTCCACAAGATTTGTTCCACTCCAGCTCCCAGGTCCCTGTGATCTTTCTAACTTCCATGGGGAAATACGCACCCTGACTGTACTTTCCTTAGAGCTTTTCAGGCGTGCAGACATCTCAAGACACTTCAGCAGGCATTTAATTATAAGCCAGAGGAAGAAGCGCCCTACTCAGACAGCTTCAGCTGCTGCTGCCAACCAGCAGCGTCCTGCAGGCCACGGCGCACAGCACAAATACATGCATTTGTGTCAATTAAATGGCATAATAAGTCTGCGCATTCCTCTGCTAAACACAGAGGAATGTGTGCTGAGGGGGTGAGGAGCCGCTCTGTGTGTATGAAGGAGGAGAAGTGGTTTTTTCAGAGGCATGAGCCGTTACTGAAGGCTGCTCCTTCGTCTCACGTACTTCAGGAGAAAAAATGAAGCTATCTGCCCCAAAACAAGGCCCCCGCAGCATCTCCCACTTGGTGGAAGGTTGCCCAGTGCCGGGGGTGCAGCCCCATGTGCGAGCCCAGCGCTGGAGGGGGCTCACTGCTGGGGGTCCCTTGGCATCCCCCGCAGCTGGGCAGGGCTCAGAGTGACAGAGCTGATGGGGAGTGCTGTGCTAATTTACATGCGCCTCCTTTCATTTTATAAAACTATTGCCATTTATGAGGAAAGCTTATTGAGTTAAATCACTTCTCCCGCAGTAATATAAAAATGCTGCGGCTCAGGAATACTGACATGCATGAGAGTCGGGCTCACTTTTCTTGCTGAGCAGATGAGGAACAGGAATGATTATTTCGTATCACTTTACGAAAGAGACCTTACTGTAATATACCTGCTGTGCATTGATAAATAGCACCAGCAGATAATAAGGGCCTTAGGCAAAGAGCAAGGAAGAAAAAAGGCTTTCCAGCATGTGAACACAAATGCTTTAAATGTGAACTAAATTGGCCTGATCATTCCTCAGATTTGCAAAATTAAACCGTGCCCAATTGTCAGCATCACTGAGATTTACGAGACAAATATAGCCAAAGCAAAGGGAATCTATAAAAGCCCTGCTAGAGATGCTTATAGTGTTTAAAAGGCATGTATTGCTTATGAAACCAAGTGCTATAACTTGGTTATCCTCCATACCACCTCCCAGCAATGGAGAGCTGGAAAAGTTCATCAGCCAGGAATGCGCGAGAGATGTACGCCGGCACCAGAGCTGGAAATAAACCAGCCTTAGCACCGAGCCTCCGCTCTTCAGAAAACCTTTTTACACAAAGAACTGTAGGGCTGGACCTATGCATTCTATGCACCACCATTGAGGTGAAAACCTGTAATTCAGTATGAATAAGCATCCTAGGAAGCCGCCTGCTGCAGACATGCTTGGGAGCTGTGGAAAAGCCCATGCGAGATGACAGCTGGTAGCCCGCTCTTTCAAGCTTTGCCAGGCGCTGGGTTTGCTAACGCTCTCTCTCTGCTAGGGGCTGTAGTCTTAAATCAGCAGCTGCTCTGCATGGTGCAGTTACCGCGTGGTCACTGGGAACTACGAGTCAATGAAATCAAAGTCATCTTTGCTATTGCCCTGGCTGCACCTCATTCACCCAGAGCCCTCAGACTCCTGCCATAGCTCGAACCCCCACCCCCGTAGACGTCCAGAAAGAACACCCATCTTGCTGCATTTCTCTCGTCATGTTTGTCTACCTTGTCCCATTTAGCAAACCAGGACTGGATTAGGTTTTCTTTCCCCATGAGGAGCAGTGTGAAACATTGACCCCGTAACGGTGCTGCTCCTTTCCCAGGCAGAGAAGACCTTTGCTTTAGCTTCACGTCTCCAGGTTGTTAATGTCTCCCAGCCGACAGCCACCGCATGAAGGAGAGCCACCTTGCTTCACCTTGCAGCAGCTAGATGTAAAACCTGGGGAAACCATGGCAATGCTGGAGTCAGTGTCACCTGTCTAACGATGCCAAGGACTTTCTGCAGAGTTAACGGAGGCAGGTTACCTCTTGAGCTGTTAAAAGCACCATTTCCAGCCTCCTGCAAGGGCTGTTTCTTGGGCATCTGCTTTTGACCCCAGCTGGCGCACCAGGCTCCATGGCCCCTGCCTGCCCTGTAGCAGAGGTGCCGGCAGCCGCAGGGCAGAGGGGGCAAGGGCTCGGTGTGCCGGGGATGAAACCAGCCAGGAGCTGGCTGTGTCTCCATCAAAACAAACGGTACCTGAGCACAAAGCGTGGGGTGAGCAGGTGGATTCTTGATGCCTGTGCTGAAGACAATTAAGCTGCTCAGACGTTTCATCTGTCCTCAGGGTCCTGCTTCAGGGTCAGGATTTGCTGCCCGGCCAGGAGGCGGGGGGATGCAAACTAAGAAGCCAGTTAGAAAAAGATGATTGATCTGAGCTCGTTCCTATCAGCCGTGCTGGAACAGAGGCAGAGCCAGAGGCGCTCCATCTACACAGTACGGCTGCTGCATTCGGGATACTTGTGCCTGGAGGTATCTTGCATGAGGAGCTTGTCCCCATCCTACCCCGTTTAGAGGCACGCTGAGAAACACGACATCCTCCCCTACGCTAAGTTCAACCAGGGCCCCAGAAATTTCTTAAGCAAGCATTTGAAATAAGAAATGTAAGAGTGCCTCAGAGCTGGTGCTAAATATCAAGAAGAGAAAGCACCGAGCTTCTTGCTTAGCTCCAAGACCAAAGGGCTCCCCAGCTCTTTCCCCTGCCCAGTCCTAAGCCAAACGGCTGGCAGGCACCCTATGGGTGGCTTATAAGAGACCTGCAGGCAACAGCAGTGAGCACCGGCACCTGAGCAAATTCAGTGTCTGTCTGGGACTGAGGCTAGTGGGGCTTTGGCATGCTCCGGGGCTGTGTTAAGGGTATGGACAACGTAGGCATTTTTTGCTTCTTTCATTAATCTCTGAGGCTTTAGCTTAGTTATGCTACTGGGCTGCTAAGTCAGGGCTTCATGCTTTCTGATTTTTTCTTTTGTCTTGCATGCACACATGAGACAGATTTTGCTTCCACAAGGGATATTTATAGGACATATGTTGGAGCTTGAAGAAGCTGATTAGCAATGTTTAGCTTAAAAAAGAAGAAACTGCATGAGAGCAGCACGGCAAGACAAATACTGTTTGAGATGTTAGCTTCTGGGTAGCAGCTCCCCTGCCTTCCTTGCTGGGTCTCAAGTCCTGGGCAAATGCAGCCGGGGGAACACGGAGCCAGACACGTGAGGCAGGCTCTGCAGCAGGGCTGGCGTTAGTCAGCGAAGGCAGGGTGCTCTGCCTCCTCTGCCTGGGGAAGGACTTTGGGGACAGGGGTGGCTGAATAACACCCTTCCCTGGCAACGTGGGCTGAGGCTGGAAAGCTGGGTGATGTCCCCTGGGCAGACAGCCCACGCTGCAGGGAGGCTCCGTGGGGCTGTGGGAGCTTGCGGTGACTCTTTCAGGCTTGGAGAGTGGGAGAAAGGCAGATGTGCCCCATGGAACTGTTTCTGGCTTTTTCACACCTTCTCACCCTCCCCTCCAGCTCCCCTGCCTTGCAACACTTTCCTTCCAGGGGTCTGGTGTGCTGGAGCTGTGTCTTGCTTCTGCCAAGACCATTAGAGGAGTTTGAGACGTTGGGGGATGTTTTCTTATGTGAATACAAGTCTTGGAGTCCCCTAAGAGCTGCTCAGAGGATAAAAACTACTAGATGCTTTCCAGAATTCTATTCCCTGTCAGCACTGGTCTGACAAACCAAAGTACGATGTTACAAGGAGGCAGCAATTGCATTATACTCCTCTCTTCTTCACAAGCTCTAAGTAACACTTCTTTTTCCGTATGAAAGGAAAATGGGTAATGGCAACCTATTTCTATTGAAGAGACAATTTTCACTCCTCCTTGGCAAGTGTAGCCAGGGCAGCATCTTTCTTTCCACTCAGAGGCAAATTAACAGATTTTGCCTCAAGAACATGATGAGTGAAGTGCACTGCAGCTGTCATGGGTGGCAGCACCCTTGGGGTGCCCACGCTTATTAAAGCTTGCTGGAGCAGAGGGTCGTGGGTGATAATGCAGGTGCTGTTACGGAAAACCTGGGAAGTGCAGTTTCGGATCATAGGGAAACCTGCTCATTTCTTCCAGAACACAGGTCTGCACAAACATCTGTGACCCACAGTGCAGCAGCCAGTTCCTGTCAGTGCTTACAGCTTTGCACCAGCATCAGGAACTTCACTCTCTTTGGAGAGATGACTCTGAGAAGGACAAGCTAGACAAACGAATTCACTAATGACTTCCTTCCCTCCTACTTAAATGGTGGAATAATTCACAGTTCCTGCTCCCGCAGCGGGCTGCTCCGTCGCCTGCCACCCGCTCCCTGCTAGGCAACCCCGGCAGCACTGCTGAGTACACGAGCCAGACAAAAGGGGCCAAGATTGCTGATGGGCATGGATCTGCTTTTCAAAACGCCGGGAAAACGGGTGTGCTGGCTGTTTTCAGAAGGCGCAGAAGTGAGGGGCTCATGTGTTGCCTGGCCCGGCGGCAGGCAGGCAGCAGGCAGGGCTCTCTGGAGGGTCAGATGCCCAGGCCCTGGCCACCTCCCCGGCTCCCGGTGAGGTTTACACTCCAAGCATCTCAAACCGGCCCCGAACCCAAGTAATGGCCTATACATAAAAGCTTTGTGTGCACGCTTGCTTTGCCTCTGTTGAAAGCCTCAACTCTCCTTTGATCTCTTGGGGTTTTTTCTGGTTCAAAAGTACTCTGGGAGCTTCTGGCTGGTGATGTTTCAATGCAGGGCAGAGGACAGAAGCTCTCGAAGAGGCTCGGGGCCAGAGGAAAGCTGATGGCAAGAGCACAGGGCTATACATTACCAGGGCTCGCTTGCTTTACTTATGTATGTAGAGGTATCACAGCTGTTTACAGCCAAATAAATACGCTCAGAATTTCCTGCTGGCTTCCAGACCCCTTTCTCAAGCTTGACCTGGGCTGCCAGGCCCCAGAGCTGCCTGGCCGCGGTCCTGCCCCCCACCCCAGGGTGGTGCCCCAGCGTGCAATCCCCATGCTGGTTCCATGCAGACAGCACAAATGGGGAAATAATATTTTTTGAAGTGGGGATGAGTTAAGAGGATTTGTTTCAGATACAAGATAGCTCTCATTAATGTTTGCTCGTTTGGGTTTATGTAAGCCGTAATTGATTGTCTTCTACTTAACTGCATTCCAGTATCTCTCAGGCTCCAGAACAGACTCTTACGAGACTGACAATTGCAAGCTCTTCCCTTCTTCTCTCTAAAGATCTTTCATGTTAGTTAGCCGGGTTTAATGGAGGATAAAGTCACTGGGCTCGCAGTAAAGCTGAGCTTCCTCTTTCAAGTCACCGCACACACCGCCCCCAGAAAGGCTGCGTCCAGGTGGTTCTTGTGCTTTGATACCTGTTTTTGCTGAAGCTGTTGTAATTTGCAGCTACGGACATCGTGCGTACAGTTGTGGCTTTGCACGTAAGGAACGTCCCTGGGTCTTACGGCTCCCTCCCCCCAGGCTGCGGAGGGACAAGAGCTCTGCCTGAGCAGAGCCGTGGTCCTGGTTGTCACTGGCCTTGGGGACAGCTGCTCTTCAGGCCAACCCCCGAGACTTCATCCTTCCCAAAGCAGGTTCCTTCTGACCAGGAATCCAACTCCAAGTAACATGGGGATTTGGATGCTGAACTACAGCACTTCTAGCGGCAGTCGGAGCCGATCCAGCGGGAGCACAATACGGAGCGGGGACTTGCGAGGTGTCACAGGGACAATGCTGACCTTTCAGCAGGCTGCCTGGCTGAAAGGAGGCTCCTTCTTTTTCTAGAACAAGTTTATAGAGAGGCAGAAAAGAAACCCAGTGACTCAGAAAGGCAGCGGAGAGACTTGTTCCTACTTAGGTCTTGCTCTCTGGGGTGGCTGTTTTGAACCGAGCGAGCTGTGGGTGTGCAGTGCCCCTTCCCTGCTGGCCCCCTGCGGAGCCAGAGGACGAGGGGACCGCCAGGCAGTCCGGGCTCTGCAAACCGCAGTCCGGCTCCTCGCACGTAGCCAGGAGCGGCTGAGGAGAGTCTGTCCCCAGATTAATGCAAAAACTTCGCGTCTTGCAGCAACTGAACGGAAAGCATCCAAAGGCTCCTTGTTTCAAGAGAGACACTTTTCTTTCGACACAACTAGCTGCAGGAATAATTTAGCTTCTTACTGGCAGCCCCCCTGGAAGGAGCGAACGCGTATCGGGCTGTGATGAAACACCTCTTAAAATAACCAAAGCCTTTCCCCACGCGTGCACTTGTCCTCCTTGCGCTCGGTTGTCTTTAAGCGAGCGCAGAGCAAAAAAAAAAGGCACCAACTTTCAGCCGAAGGAGGCTCGGTGGCGGCGGTGGCTGCGAATCTCCGCGGTTCGGGGGCCGGAGGAGGAGGCGGCTGCCGGGGAGAGGCCAGTCGCCAGCGCTCCCGCTTTGCCGGCCGCTCCGTCCCGCAGAAGAGCCGTGCGGGAGCAGCCGCGGGATGCGCTGGCGGTGCCGCCCGGCTCCCCCCGGCAGCCTGCGCCTGCTCGTACGGCCGGCTGGTGGAGCACGCTGCGGCCGCCGCCGGGCCCGCTGCTCCGGCCAGCGGGGCCGGGGGGCGAGGCAACCCCCCCGCCTTCCCCAGCACGCCTCCCCGGGGCTTCGCGGGGCCGTGCCGTGCCGGAGACCCCGGCGGCTCGGGGGACCCCTCGGTGCCGAGCGCGGAGCTGCTCCGGGCGCAGGACTGCGCGGGCGCTGGGGCTAGAGCAGGTGCGTGCGGCCGGCCAGGGCGAGCAGCCGCCCCCCGGGGAGCCACGGGCGAGCTCCGGGGGCCACGGGCGAGCTCCGAGGGGCAGGCGGCGTCCGGGGGCGCGGGCTCGGGGAAGGCTGGTCCCCCGCGGGACCCTGCCCGCCGCCGGAGCCGCGCACAGCCCCGGCCGCCCCCCGCCCCAAGCCCCGCCGCGGAGGGGCCGCGCTCCGCCCCCGCCTCCTCCCCGCGCAACTTCCCCGTGCCGCGGCGCCCCCCACCCCCGCCCCCCGCCCCGCGGGTGCGCGCACAGACGCGGGCGCGCCGCGCTGAGCCCAGCCGCGCCGCGCCGAGCCCAGCCGCGCCTCCCCCGCCGCGCATGGGGCGCGCAGCCTCCGCGGGCGCGCAGCTGCCCCGCCGCCGTTGCTGAGGGGCCAGGGCAGCCGGCGCAGCCCGACCTCCGCCGGCCCCCGGGCATGCCCGCCCCGCTGGCCGCCGCCTGCCCCGCTGAGCGCTGCCGCGGGCGCGGGGCGGCGCGCCCGGATGGAGAGCTGAGGCGGTGAGCCCCGCCGGGCCGGGCCGGGAGACGTGACGATGTGGATGCGACGGCTCTCGGGAAGCAGGTAGGGCCGGGGAGCGGCGGCCCCGCTCCTCGCCGCCACCCGGCCGGCCGCACTCGCGGAGTGCGGCGATGAACTTGGCGGAGCGGGGCGCGGGATGGTGAGCGGGGCGGGGGGCTGCCGGCGCTCGGGGGGACGCGGCCGGTCCCCGCTCCGGGATGGCCTCCGGCCGGCTCCCCCCGCCCCGCTCGGCCGCCTAGCCCCGGGGCAGCCGTGCGCCGCGGTCCCGCCGCCGGGCAGGCCCCCCCCTGCCGCCCCGGCGGGGTCCGGAGCCGGGGCCGGGAGAAGTGAGTGTGTGTGTGTGGGGGGGGGGGGCTGTGGTGGGGAGATTAAACGGGAATTACAAAGCAAAGGGGGGACGGAGGCAAAGTGTTACGTAACACATTTCCATTACCGCTGCGAAGTCATCCGAGCCGAAATCTTGTTATTTCCCCGGTACCGTGCTTGGAGCACGCTCACCCCCCCCAGCCCCTGCCCGCCCCCCCCCCCCCCCGCAACCGCAGCCGTACCCGCTTTTCTGGGCTTTGAGCCCATCTGGGTGCAATACGTTTGAAGCAGCAGCGTGTTAAACAAGTGAGATCGGAAGGAAAACTACGCTGCTGTAAGATTTGTGATCCCTTCCCCCCCCCCCCCCCCCCGCCACCCCTTCCTCAGCCAGATTTTCTATCTAAAAAGCCCTAGTTTGGTTCGTGTGGGGCAGGGGTCAGAGCCTGCCCCTGCCCCGAGCATCCCCTCCGCGCAGCGGGACAGTGGCTCGGGCGCGTTGCCGTGTTGTCTGGCAGCCTGGAGGGTCTTGCTGCTGCAGAGGGGTCCCAAGGCAAGGGGTCCTGCTCCCGCGGCTGGCACCGGCCCCTGCTGCCGCTCCCCGGGGAGCGGGACTGGGCACCATGCATGGCTGCGGGGTGAGTGGATGGATGTGGTCCCCGCCGCCCGCCCTCCCCCACGCAGCAACTAGGGGAGCCCATCAGCCCACTCCGCTCCCCGCACCCCTGCGCTCCGGCAGAACATGGCTGCTGCTTTGGGGGTGCGGGAGGGGAGGTGGGCAGAGCCCCCCGAACGCTGCGGGTGATGGGAGAGGCCTTTGTCTGTCGCCCTTTGGAGCCGCGGCAGGCATTGTCCCTCTGCCTGAGCTTTGGATGGAGTCCTGGAGGGTGAAACTTGCAACTGAGGTTTTTGTCTGTGCCGAGGAGCTGGGGGAGACTCTTGGCTTTTGATTTACACTCGCCCGTGCCAGGCAGCATATTCCAGAGGCACGTGGCAAGCGAGCTCCTGATGCCCCCCGGCCTCGTCCCCTGCCCTGGCCGAGGTACCCCGATGGCCCGGTCATGCAAGCATCTTCACGCTGCCACCAGAGATGTCCATCCATCTGTCCGTCTGTCCTCTGAGGATGTGCTGCTGCATGGTGGGAAGGGCAGAGTCTCCAGGGAGTCTGCGGTGATGTAGTGGCCTTAGGAATTACTCCTAGGGAAAGCACCTGAGACGTTTTTCAGGGTGCCTTGCATTTGGATTTAATGTGTGGCAGGTGAACAGCCCAGTGGAGCTGGAGGGCTGCTTCCTGAGGCTGGAGCCAGCAGAAGACCGTTATCTTGGAAACAGAGGACGCCCTCTGCTTTTTTATTTTTGTGAAGAGTTTAGCAATGAAAACAGGAGCCTTCCGGTCTCTTCTCTCCTCGGTTTGCCTTGCAAATTCCTGTGCTGTGTATCCTGGATCCCCAGCGTCAGGCTGTCCTCTTTGCCACCTCGTCAGCCTTCAGTCCCTCCGTGTTTTATTTTTAATAAGAGATAACTTTACTGCTAACCTTGCCTGCTGCTCTCACTTCTCTCTAACTCTAATTGCTTCTGGCTTTATTTCTGACATTTCCCATGTCATTTCCCCTCATTTTCTTGAAGACTGCTGGAAAAATAGCTCCAAGAGAAGCAGTAGACCTTTCCAGTGCCCATTTCACCCCGCACAGTCTCTGCCTGGAGCTGCTGGCTGCCGTGGGGAGATGGTACCTTATTGCTCCTTTCAAGTCGGATTCCTTTCACCCCAGGGCAGCAGCAGCCGCCTGACCTTGCAGGCGAGCCTTGCTTTTCAGCTGAGGAGGGCAAGACCTGCAAACTCGCATCACTCGGAATTATTCTGCCCTTGCTTTCGTGAAGGGGAGCCTGCCGCTCCCCGGTTCTGAGCGCTGCAGGCAGCGGGGCTGGGTGTGCAGTGTGGCCCCTTATGGCCCCAGCGAGGTCCCGGGGATGCTGCGGGTCCATTGTGCCCTTCGCAGCGTGGCAGGCACAGCCGTGGGTGCTGTGGGGCACAGGTCTGGTATTTGGGGGGACAGCAGCTACTCTGTTGCTTCCCAAGCGTGCACTGACATACGTGTGCGTGCACGCATCTGTGTGGGTTCCTGCGCCTGTCTATAAGGGCATGGCAGCTTTCTGCGACGTGCCGCCTCCCTGGCTCCTAGCTCTGGCTGAGGACTTCCCTTCCATAGCTACAAATATCGCTTTTTAAACAGTATGGCATGATTTTTACAGAATTTTGCTCCGGCATGATTTGCAGTATGAGGAAAAACACTGTTTGCAATTTCTTCCTGATTGTATAAAACAACTCATTAAAAGCATACATCCCTGTGCATTGACACTGAGGAAACTTTATGGGCCTCGTAGTCACTGCCAAAGCAAACATTTTTCCATGAATTTCACTCATCAGGTTCACGCTGTCAAATGTAGATTCAGCCACTCGTCAAAGATGCAAGCCTTGCAGTCTGGAAAGTAATGAGAGCAGTAAGCAGTGGGAGTTAATGGCCTCCACTGAGGAGTCCTTACTCATCCCGCATCCACACAGGGGCTGAGCTGGCTGCTCCCGGGTGAATTGATTGCCACAGAAATTCATCTAGTGTCACCGGCTATGATACTTAACAGCCACAATAATGCTTGAATAAACTGCACTTTTATGCAGCGGTTCGTACCTCTTAACTGGCAGCAGTTTCACAGATGAGGCAAAGGGAGCGGCGCTGGTCTTTAGCAGCCTCTTACCCAGAGCATGAATAATTGTTGTAATAACGCGGGAGCCACCGCGTTGCCTTTGTGGCATCTCCGGCAGGGTGACAGTCGCGTTGTGGTATCTCCGGCGGGGTGACAGTCATGGGGCTCCCATGGTCATGGAGCCGCTGCTTGCCCTGATGCCTTGGGGGCTGCCCCACATCGCCAGCCATCCTGCCCACCTTTGGGATGTGGGACGTGCGTGCTGCCGGCCTGTCTGCGTCGGAGCACTGCAGCTTGGGTTTGCTTTACGTAACGGTCACCTGCTGAAAAGGAGGAGTTGCTAATTTTCCTCCAAAGCCTGGCCTGTAAAAGGGAACCACCACGAGTAGAGACCAGCTCTCCAGCTGGCCCGATAACCTTGTTCCTGCCTTTCCTCGCCCAAGTCTGAGCCGCGAGGTTGCCCGGCATGGCTTATTTATATTTGTGTCGATGTGTACATATACAGGGTGGCCGTGAGCACCGAGAGTGGCTTTACACAACAGTTCTGTAGGGTGTGAATAATCCATGGGACTTCCAACAGGTCTGAGGTTCATTATGGAAATGTATGCATGCCTAAGCCTTTAAATATAGCTAATAGGAGAAGGACTGGGAGGAAAGATTACAGGAATCAATATGCTGAGCTGGAGGAGTGGGAGCTGCTCCCCTCTGAGTTGCAGTACCTTATATTCTCGTTAAGGGTTGGTGATGGTGAGGTGGGTTACAGCAATTCAAGGCCAACGGAGTTTGGGTTTGAGACCAAAACTCTTCCAGTGTGATGACTCCTGGAAGCCAAGTCTGTTGAGTGGGATCAACAGGGAGGATGAAGCAGCCTCGTTGGCACTTTCACCCCTCATTTAAAACAAAGGATTTTTCCTTCCTTCCATCCTTCCGTCTGTCTGTCCTTCCCATAATGGATGGTACCGCTGGAAGGGGTTGCCTGGCTAAGCCCAGCGACCGGTGGTGGCTGCCATGGTTTTTCTGGGGATGCTCCCGAAGTTGCTGCTTGGCCCTTCTTTGCCTTGGTACATGGTTTTCATCAGAGTGCATTTTTTCACTGGAATAACATAAAACTCTGGACCTGAACTGCCTCCTTAAAAACGGAATTTGAGTTGATATGAATATTGCCTGTGGCTCTTCTTACCAGGACCTGCACCTACAGACTTTGATAGCTTACATAATTTCCTGTGATGGAGACGTACTTCATCTAATTTCACTTTGAAATGCATTGATTAAATCAGAACTGCTGGGAGATTTAAACTGAGTCTCTGTGGCCTGAACTTAACTGTGGGAGCTTTACCTGCCTTCATCCTTCAACATTAATTTGGTTTTATGAGGATTCCTCCTGAAATGAGGTTTTGTCTGCCACCGAATTGCTACTGCTTTCTGGGTTTATCAATTTCTTTCCCCGGCTTCAGTGGATCTGTGAGCAGAAGCTGTGCTAAAGCCTCCTTTCAGCGCGGTGTTGGATGCCATTGCATGGAGCCATGCAGAGAGGGAACATTTCTGGCGAGGCTTTGTCTCTCTCCCGTGCTTCTCGGATGGGTTGCCGAAGCTGGAGGTGAAGCACCCACGCTGCATGTGGCAGGGCCAGGTGATGCTGCGGCTGAGCTCTCGCCCGGGGCCAGGGATGCTGGGTGTGATGCTTGTGGAGCAAGATGGAGACCTGTAGCAGTACCCCCGAGTGCAGGAGGATGTGTCCTCTCGCCAGTGCTGAGTGATTCAGCCTTTCTGGTACCAAGCAACGGCGATAAAAGAGAAAGAAACCCAGCTTGGCTAGAGATGGATGAGTAGTCACATGGAAATAAGCAGGGATGGGGTCAGAGAGTGCTGGGTGCCCCAGGGCAGGAGGCCGAAGCACCCGCCAGGGACTCACCCGAGGTCCTTCCCGGCAGAGCAGTGGGTCATACATCCCCAGCAAAGCCTTTGAGCTTGGCTCTGGTTTTCTGTCTGAGGCCACTGACTGCCTTTAGGCAGTGCCCCACCACAGTTCAACAGCAGAGGCTTCCCCAGCCCTCAGCCTTTGCTGGCTGATCTGGAGAAGCTAAATGGACTTCAAATAACCCAACTGTATATATAAAAAAATAAAGCTTGTCATTCATAAAGTGTTCATTTTCAACTCTGATCTGCAAAATGTCTCATTGTGACTTGGAAATGATGTGTAGGCAGGAGATACGCTTTGCCATGTGATGATTTTTGTTGGAATTTGCTCTGTAGGTCTTTCTTGGCAGTTTTTCTTTTCTGGAAGCAGTGCTGCATCCCCAGCGGTGCTGTGCCTGTTCTGCCGGTGGCTGCTGATGCGTCCCGATGAGCGATGCTGCTGGTGCACTCCAGCAGTGTCTGGCTTGCCCAGTCCTACACGGTGCTGTGGGGAGCAGCAGCCATTCCCTGGCACTGTGTCCCATGGGGGGCCGTGGCTGGAACGGGTGGCGAAAGCAACGTGCTGGTTCCTAGTGAAGAAGCTGGCTGGCAGTGAGGAGAGGCGGAGCCTCAGCTGCAAATTTGCTCTTAGCCCGGGCAAAGCCGTCCGTGGGCTGAGGCTTGGCTGTTGCAAAGTGCTGAGGTGGGAGCAGTGAAGCTTTCCTCTGCCTGGCTGGGGTGCAAGTGCCTCAAACTCTGCTGGCTTCCAAACAAAGGCTGAGTAAAAGCTGCTTCAAGCACAACACGTGGTCTGGGAGCGGTGGTGTGCTTTCTGCAAGAGAAATGCAAGTCTGGACCCTTGAGGTGGAAAAACCGGAGCTTGCTGGCATGCACGTGCCCTTACACAAGCGGAGTGAGGGGATGGGGACGTGCTGGTGCAGAGGGATCTGTGGCGAGGGGGGTGGCTGTCTGCTTGAGGACACCGGCAGAGCAGCACATGCTGTGTGAGGGACTGCACCGTCCCTGCAGGAAAGGGGGTTTATGGACTTCAGCTACGACCTTCGCAGGGATCAGTTGTTCCCATCCGTATGGGGCTTTGGCCATGCCTCCCTTTCTGCAGCGTCCTGGGATGTTTGGAAGAATCCTCTTGCGATACCCACTCCAGCTGTGGTTTCTGGCCCTATAAATGGGAAACGTGGCTGCGTAATGCTGGCTTTGTAGCTGTGTAGTAGAGCTTTTGTGGCCCAGTGTGGGAGGGCTGAGGGCTCGTTGCTCAGCAGACAGCATTAGAGGCTGCGTTAAGAGCAAACGGCGCTAATTGATGTTGCTACTCGACTGCATGTCATTCAGGTTGGAGATGTGGCAAGGTGGGCAGGGAGCCCGGGCTCCCCTCGCCCTGGGATTTGCGTGCCCAGTGAGCCGAGCCCGCGCACGCACGGCTTCCTCGGGGACGCATCCCTGTAATTGTCAGGGCCCCGCACGTGACCCCAGCCCTGCTCCCAATGCCTGTGATAGCATCTCTGCCTCCATCTGCAGGACTGAGTAATGAAGCGTCAATTAATTGACATGGATTAGGACATCTACTTAAGTACCCACTGAAACGTGGGTGATTAATGCCGGGAGCCGAGGCCACGTGGCTGCGCTTCCCACCGGGAGCATGGCTGGGCTCTGCCTCTCCTATTAAGTTTTCTCTGGGAAGGATGAGAATGAGTTACTCATCTTCCTGTGTCTTGCCTTCGTAAGAGGCTCCTTACTCATGTAGCATCCTCCAACGGGAAATATTCAGGACTTACTCTGGGTTCCCATCAAAGTGACATATTCTTCTGACAAAATCAATTTTACTAATTTTGATAGATGAGGACGGATATGTTTCTCATGGGCAATTCCCTGGGGTGTTCTGCTCAGGCAGCTGTCGGGAAGGGATACGATTCCACGTTTTTCCCTTCCATCCTTCGGGAGGTCCAGACCCGCACAGTGTAGAGGCTGCTGGCGTGTGGACCCGGTGCGAGGTGTGTTTGCGGGAAGCTGAGATACTGCAGGAGATGCAATAAAGCAGTGAGGGATGCGGGAGGTCTGTCGCCACCAATCTGCCTGGCAGAGACCTCTGTCTCTCCTTTGGAGATAACACTCTGAAAAGTTTAATATCTCCCACAAAGGTTTTTGGTGGTGGTTTGTTGTTTGGTTTTTTTTAATGAGATGCAAAACACAGCTATATCTGACTCACTAGCTATTAGGCTCCAGAGGGTGTGTGCCCACAAACAGCGCAGTGTTTTCTAGGCGCTGAGAGTGCCTCTGGTGACGCGTGTTCACCTTGATCTGGCGGGGTTTCACTCCTGTGGCTCTGGAGCGGGAGAGCCTGCGAGCTGCCTGGATGCTGTATGTGTGATGAGGTGGCTGTGGCAGGGAGAATTGGTCTTCTCCATGAAAAAGAAATTGTTCGGTGCTAAAAGGGGATTTAAACCTTTGTATGAAAGGATCAAGAGTCTTTGCCCTGGATTTCATTCTCGCTGCCTTCCCTTTCTATTTTGGTTCAGCTTTTTCTCCATCTTTTTGGGCTGCTCTCTTTTCCTCTGTGAAGCGCGTCAAGCTGTGAGCCTGCTGTGGGGCTGGGCAGGGCCCCAGCGCTTGGCTCGGGAGCTGGGGGGGCCGGGGGCTCCCCGGCAGTGCCGCAGCCAGAGCCTTGTCCAGGTGGGGCAATGCCCTGCGCTGTGCTCCCCTCCCTCGCGCCCCACCTCTCGTGCCTGTGCTTTCTCCAGGCTTTCCTATTGATGTTTGACACCTTTAAAGAGTGCTCCGCCACTTCTATTTTTTTAAAATTGTATTTCTCGCTCCTTAAAAGCCATCTGTCTATCTGTCTCCTTTTAGAGGCTTTATTTCTCTTACTTTCTTCATTTCTGTAAGAGTTACCGGAGCTTTTGAAACTCTTCATGCTTACTCTGCGTTAGCTCCCATGGATGGCTGCTGAGGTTTCAAGGCAGGCTGTGCATCCCTGGGCTGCCAGGGATTTCCCGGGAGAAAGCCAGGTTTGGATCTTGGTTATTCTGGTGTAAATTGAGAGCAGCTCTACCAGGAGACCACAGTGCTGGAGTTAGACCCGAGCAGGTCGGATTTCCCAGGGAACCGCACAGCCCCGTGCAGACACCCAGCCCTTGCCATGGGGAGAGGTCAGCTGGGCCCTGTGCCGGTCATCCCAGTGTTTCCAGTGGGTTCAGTGCTTGCCTTCATTCCTGGGAAACCAGAGCAATTTGAGGTCATTAAAAATCTCATTAGAAGATGTTTTCTCCCTGAGTGTTTTCCACAGTCGGTTGTATTTCCCATTGATGCAGGTATCTCAGTGGGCAGAGCAGTGGAGTCGGACGCGCAGCTCCTGCCAAGCCCTATTGTGTTACAGCAATGCAGTGGACCTGCGTTAATAACTTTGTTTTAAAGCTCATTAAGCTGCTACTTTATACTTACTGAGCTAACTTACCTTATTTTTTTAGATCAAAGCGTTTCCTGTGTAAGTTGTAATGACACGCTTGAGCACATTTATTTAGAGGCTAAGATAAGCTCTTGGCTTATTTACCAGTGAAGTGGTGGTGGTAAAGGGAGGTGCGAGCAGCAGTTGTGCCGTGATCTTCCTCTCTGCGTGGGTCCCCTCAGAGCCGGAGGGCTGGGTTGGAATAGTCACTTTTTTCTTGAAATGACTGTGCCTTTGTGGATACGGGCTTCAGAGGAGGGAAACCCCTGGTAAGGCTCCTGCTGCAGCCTGGGCTCAGGCAGGAGGATCGCACTCCTGGCAGGGTGAGCCCCGCTCCCACCGTCCCATCCCGCAGCGTTTGGGCTTTGCGTCCCGCTCATACGCCCTGATGCGGACGTTTTGTCCGAGGAGGAAGCCTGATCATCCTGCAGAAGCCTGGCTGTGCCCACAAATTGATTATACAGGTGGTAAGCGTGTGGCAAAGGAAGAATATTTGTGAGGAGAGCTGGGACACGGGCAACTCCTTCCTTTGTGGCTACAAGGGGAAGCGTGCCTTCCTCCGGGAGCCGCTAAACCCGACCACTGTCCTTATTTATTCTGTACAGCATTAGGGATGATCTCTAAGCTCCCGGGTTTAGCGCTGTCATACATATGTCGCAGTCCCTTCCCTTAAGCTGACCAGTTTTTGCATGTATTTGGTAAAAGGGTGGTGGTGGTGGTGATGGGAGAGGTCTCTCGTGGCAGTGATGGGAGAGGGCAGCGTGGTCCTGTGTGCCTGGGTAGGTGTTAGCAAGTAAAGGCTAGGAAGCGATTTTGTCGTGCACGTGAGGTGATGGAATACACAAAGAGGTTTAGATAGAAGGTGAAATCAGGGGAAAACTTGTTTCCTTAGGTGTATGGGATTTTTCTAATATCACCAAGAACGGAGCTCAAGGCTGTGACTCTTCGACAAGTTTTTTGGTGGATTTGGAAATCTGAGAGAAACTTCCCAGCAGGTTGTGTCTGAACTGAAGCTCTTGCTGCTGCCTGGTCCCCGGTGCTGGTGCAAAATTCGGGGGGGATGAGTGGGAGAAGTTGGCACCAGGTGCAGGTTTGGGCTGGAAAGCCAGCGCTCACAAACCCCCTTTATCCAGGCGGGACAAAAGCTGAGTGTTATTTCCGACGGGTTGATGAAATGCCCCACTGTCCGGCCCTGCCATGCTAAATGCACACAGTGTTTGCTGGCTGGGTTGGCCGAGCGGCGGCGGGGGAAGCGGTGGCCACGCCGTGCCTGCTGGGGGGGATGCTCCGGCAGTACCCCAGGCTGCAGGTCCAAGCTGTGTGCCCTTGGGCAAGTGCTCGGGGCAGTTTATTGCCTGGCCAGGGTGGGAGGCAGCATGATCACCAGCCCCTGCCCGCAGCAGGCAGCGCAGGCAGCTCGGGGCGGCTGGCAGATGACACTGCAGCCTGCTGAGTCTTCCTGGGGGAGCTAGACCACGCGTGGAGCTCCTTCTGCCAGAGCAGCAGTGGGTGAATCATTGGGCGCCAGTTTTGCACAGAAATTTGCTGAGGACATTCCTCTGTCTGAAGGTCCATGCTGACTTCTAGGCTTCCTGGTCCTGGTGCTTCTCAAATCCTGTCAGAAATAATCCCGCAAGACTGGGGAAAAAACTCTACAGCAGATGTTGTGCCCTTCCTAGAGCAAGTCAAACTGGGCTGGCAATCTTGGACAGTGTTGGCCAGCTCACTGCGTTAGCTGAGTTCTTGCACTCATCCTCAGGCCAGCAGCAGGTGCTGAGCATCCCTTAGTCCTTCGGTATCCTTTAAAATCTTTGAAAATGGGAACTGAATGTGAAACCTGGGGTTAAAGGTCGGCTTGGCTTTGGTAGCGACCAGGCACGTGGCGAAAGCCTGCTTTTGCCATTGCAGCAATGCTGCGTGTGCCTGTTCTCTCTGGTTTCTCCTTTTTCCCCCTCTTTCCCATGTTGCTGTGCCAGACTATGCCTTTTCTCACAGTGTGGGTGTGGAATGTGCTGGAGGGGTCCTGCACCAGAGGGGTCCTATGCTGGTGGGCTCCAGCACCAGCCCCGCACTGCTGTGCTTGGGGCTTTGCCCTTTCTCTGCCTCCAGCAAAGGATGGGACCCAAAGGCAAGAGCAGCCAGGGCCGCGGCACTGCTGTGCCAGATCTGTTCGCTGACTGCTTTGGCAGGGTCTGCACCTACCGCATCAGCATATTGGCGGTACCGCTGGGTATTAATTATGCCTTCCGCACTCGCGGCTATTCAAATGTTAAAATTGTTTATTTGCAGCTGGGTGAGCTACAAGACAGAGGCAGAAAAGCGAGCGGCTCCCCTCCACAGTGGCTGCCCTCCTGCCGCCCTTTTCTCCACAGGGTGCAGCTCCCCAAGCACAGGCAGGGACAGGTCCGGCCTCCTCCGTCTCAGCATCTCTGTCCTGGGGAGGACCCGCTGCTCCCCAGCCCCAGCAAAACTCTTTCCACCCCATTTTCCCAGGGAAACGGGCGCTGTCTGCCTGGCCGCAGCATTGTGATGGTGAGGATTCAGCCTATTTCACCCTCTGCTGATTTCCCTCCATGATAAATCCTATCCCCTCCACCACGGGAAACGATGTCAGCTTAATTACTTGTGGGGAGAAGGGGGAGAGCGGAGGAACTTAGGACTTGTTTTAAATATCACTTTTATTAGTAGGTAATCCTGAAGCTCAGTTCTGTAATATAGATAGGTAGTGATGTGGCACATTTAATTTACCTAGGTGCTACTGTGTGTCAGCTTTTGTGCCTTAATTCCCAGTCCTGGCTTTAAAGAGCTTGGCAGCCATATTTTTGCAAATTTAGAATTATCTTGGAAGAAGTCAGGGCTGCAGACAGCACAGTGAGTAGTAAGTTCCCAGTTCCCCTTGAGTCTGGGTTTGGAGCAGCTTGTCCTGAAGTAAAACATCACTTAGGGTAGAAGTGCTTGGGCCAGCAGTGCCCACGGTCCTTTGCCTCTGTGCCGGTGCCTGGGAGAGCAGGGCAGGATGCAGTGGGCACCTTGCTGGGATGGCCCATGGGGTCTCTGCTGATCCTGCAGCATAACTTGCCGTGTGTCTTTTGGTGCTTGTCCATGCCGCCGTCTCATGGGAAGGTGCAGCTTCCTTCCTCCCAGCCCCAGCGAGGGTCCTGTTCCAACCATGAGTGAAACGGTGATGCTCTATTTCCATGGCGATGGCTGCTAGTGTCACAACAAAGGACAGTCGCTGCACTGCAGGGATCATCGCTCAGAAAGCGGGGCTGGAGAGGAGAGCAGCTGCTGCAGGCGCCGGGTCTGCAGTCCCCACCTCGGCAAGGACACACGATTGCGGGCCAATATCTGCCGCTGCCCGAGCTTTCCCCTCTTCCTCTTGCTCCAGTGTGGAAGTCACCTGCTGAGATGCAGCGGCCTCATTCTTTTCCCGTACGAAGCCAGCGAGTCCCTGCACATACTCTCATAATGCGCTGTGCTCCAAACGCCTTTGTAGGACACGCAGCTGCGCTGCCAAGGATGCTTTTCCTAGAGTGTGTCTTGCCTGGGACAAGCAGACATCGCCCTGTCCCTCCGGCCGCAGCTCCTGCTTGCACTCTGAACATTTGCAGGAATGCTTTTGTCTCTGTCTTTGCTCAGCGTTTGGAGATATGAAATGCTCAGAGTTCGTAAATCATCCCGACGAGGACATAACCTTGATTCCCTGTGCAATACCAATAGATTACCTAACAGGAGGCATGAAATGGAAGAATGGCTCCATTTGTATAATTCTGCATTAAAAATCAGCCTATTCTGCATTTAATGCTGCCTGTGAAGTGTCTCCACAGTCAGGGGAGAAAGGGGCCGGTGTTGGAGAGCGAACAAGTACCTTATGAAAGGGACGCAAATAGGCACCTCTCGCCGGCACTGCCCTGGGATTCACACTCGAGTGAGCCCTTTGAGGCTTCGGGGAATGGGTTGTGCGCAAATGGCTCACAAGCTGCTGACAGTTCGTGTTTTGCAGTTTGTCGGGGCCACTCAGTGGCCATGATCCCAGTTAATTACCTAGACATATTACCTGATTCTGGGTGCACAGTGGGTCGCCTGGTTTTATAGCCGCTGGATTAACCCATGTCCTGTCTGTGTCATTTGAGGGGTCCCCAGGGGTCCCTGAGACTGGGACGGGGGTGGTTCCCTCCTGTCTGGGCACCTCCTCTGTGCACCGGCCATGCTGGATGTTCCTGGTTTCCCTTCCATGTATGAAGGTCAGCACCACGTGCACAGAGGCGACAGCAGCCAGTTTCCAAGGCAGCATCCCAAAGCAGCGCTGTGCTTCGCAGCTTTCAGAGCTGCATGAATTAAAACCTCAGGAGTTATAGGGAGTTGGCTGCTTCTCTGGAAACTCTGGTTGTCGCTGGGGCATGGTGCAGAGCGGGTGTGCGAAGTAGCCTGGCACTGGGGTGCTGCCAGCCCTGGGTTCAGGGAGGTCTTGCTGGGCTCTGCACTTTGCCCTGGGGGTGCTTATGCCGGGCTGCCTCTGTGGATAGAAAAGCAAAATAATGTCTGTGGAGGGCAGCAGGAGAGGGGTTTCGCTCTGTTTGTCCTGATTGCTCTCATCTTTTGTCTGTGCATTGCTTTTCCTGAGGATTTCTGTCCAGCTTCCACACTGCGCTTGGGTACTGTGCCAGTGCATGCAGCTCCATCATTTCAAAAGCACTAAGCAACCCTCAATGCTCCTTATTGATTTGGAACCATCGTGTAGTCAATGCAAACAGCTCTACATACCCGTGTAGCCTGTGCACGTGCTTCAGAGTTGCAGCGGCTTTGCAGGGGCCGTGGCTGCGAGGCGGCGGCCCTGGAGCGGTGCCCAAGGGTTGGGGTTCAAGGCCGTGATGTGGGTCGAGTGGGGCTGGGGGATGCCTTTCCTTGGCTGCGGCTTCACATCTTTGTAAGGTAGCCCAAGGAGAGAGATAATCTTGCATTTTCAGCTCTGCCGCAATCCGAGATTGCTAATTACCAGAGCATTTCTCTTGTGTGTTCGTGCTCCTCAAAACGCTCAGGGGCTTGTGGCTATAATGAAGCTTCATCAGGGTGGGTGGGATTCAGTCATCCCAGCTTTTCCTGGTGGGGAAGGAGCTGAAGGCGCACGGGGCTGGTGGCAAGAGCCATGTTGACGCTGCCTGTGGGGGTGGTAAGGCCGGAGGAGCTGGGCAGCATCACTGTGCAGCCCTGGGCGTGAAAGTGTCCCGGCAGCTTCTTCCCAACCAGCGAAGAGCGTGGCGAGCTCACATCCTCCAGCCTCCCCGAAATTAATCTCTCAAGTGCCAACTTCCCTCCTCTTCAAAGCAAGCGGCTGCATCGGAAAGGATTAGGGAAGGGGTTTTCATACTGGAGAGAGTTCTGAAACATGCCGTGTATGGTGGGAAGGCTGTGATGGCTCCATCCAAAACACCTTCCGCAGCCCTATTGCCGTCACTTTTAAAGCACAGATTGGCTTGGGTGGGCTCAGCAAAGCAACCTGGAGTGCTTAATGTGCATGATCCCTGTAATTATCCAAGTAGTTTCCTTGAAATCTACTCTTGCACTTCTCGCGAAGAACAGGTAAATATTTGTAGGAGTTTCCCTTACTGTGTGAGAACACGGCTGCCTCTCCATCCATTAAACCACAGGAGAGGATTTGTGGTTTCCAAAAAAAAGGGCTTCGGATGAGGAGGGCGAAGAAGGGATTTTATCTTCTCAGATATCTCTGCTGCTCGTTTCTTTTTTTTCTTAAACCCAATTTCAGAGTTTTGTTGAATTTTTCCTTGAGTTTGAGAAGTATTTTGGGATAACGTTCCCATTCATCTCCAAGACGGGAAAAAAACCCCCATGAAAATTGCCTACGCTCCCCATCTCTTTGCAATGGAAAAAAAAATGTGGTTTGTGTGTGCTCTTATGGGGGGAGTCATGAGTAATCAAAATCTGGATTGCCAGAGGGTTCTGCAAGCAGCGTAACTGCAGCCCTGCCCGGAGCATCCCTCCAGCTCCCCACAAAACCCCGGCCAGGGCTGGGTTCGTGCCCCAGCCCAGGGCAGCTGGGTGCTGCGTGCATGGCTGATGGATTTATGCCCTTCCCTACAGCAGCCCCCCCTGCTTTCAGCGCAGCCAGTGAGTTCCCCCATGCAGCAAAGGCTCCTCTTGCCTCTGCTCTCTGGTGAGGTGCAGCTCGTGCAGTTGGAGGAGGGTTTGTGCCAGTTGATGTCTTGGCACAGCTCAGACATCCTCTGAGTAGCATGACTTTCCACTCGCACCTGTCGAGAGGCGAACGGGTGCTCTCCTGCCAGTTTCGACGATGGGGAGGCAGAGGCACGGGGGTCGCCAGGGCTGGCGTGTCAGGAGCCGCAGCCTTCCATGGGACAGCCTGTTTTTTGGAGGGGCAAGCACATGGTGGTGGGACCTTCAGGAGGGACACGTCCCCTGGGATGCTCTTTGGGAAGCCTCTCGGGCCACCTACTGTGGCAGGGTGCTCAGGCAGGGCTGGGGGAGCAGCAGGGTGGCTGGAGCCCCTGGCTGCCGCTGGCCCTCCACGCGCTGCCGCATCCCCGCCGCCGCGCCGAGTGCATCGTGCTGCGTTGCCTAGACAACAGCAACTCCTACACGCTGCTATTTATTCTGAAGGACACTTGCTCTTATCTGTTGTTGCAAAGCCCTCAAAAGATTGCATGCCACGCAGAATTCCTCTGAGGTAACCGGACTTGCTGCTCCCGTCCCAAAATCCCAAAAGCTGCTTCCTGAGGACATGCCAGCCAGTGGGGTGGCCAGGACAATGCCTCCTTGGTGACAGCCCCTCAGCTGACATCACTTGAAGGGACACGGGCAGGAGGGCAACCTGCGCTGTCCTTGGGGCAGCGGCTGCGTCTGAGCCATGGGTGTCCCCCGCTGTGTTCCTCGCCATCACCAGGGGCTCTGCCCTGGGGAGTGATGTCAGCAGTGAGGGACACCCCTGCCTTTGGGTGTCACTCAGCACTGCCTGGCCACGCTTGGGGATGGGCTTCTGGCAGGATCCACAGGAAGCCGGGGGTTGTACGTTGCATTTTCCTGTGTGTCCTCTGCAGGAGGCAACAGTGATGCTTGGGCAGGTCCCATGCAGGAGCACAAACCCCTGCAAGCTCAGGGCTGCCATCACTCTGGCTTGGGAATGTCACAAACAAGCAGGAGGAAATGGGAAGAGGGAAAAAAAATGTGTTTTTCCTACTAGATGCCAGTATAGAGGACTGGCATTTTGTCTTTCAGAAGCTTCCACACAGTGGCTGGAATTTAGCCAACACCAAGTTTGGGCTGGGCGCATCGTCTCTTGCCTCGTTTGGCAGCTATTAATAAAAGCGCGCCACGTGCACTGCCTGTTTGCAGAGAGCTGGACAGGCAAGGAAGAGGTTTGGGTGCATGCATGGGTGGCACGAGAGGCAGTACCTGGGGCGAGCGTAGTGCCAGGGAGGTACCTGGCACCTTTCCTTCCTTGCAAGGAGGTGTTTCAGGTGGTGTTAGGGTGTCAGGCAGAGCCTGAAAACAAGCCTGACATGCCACTGGAGTGAACATGAGCATTGAGAAGGTGAACTTGTGTTTAAAGCTCTTGCTGGAAGCCTGAACTCCTGCCTCCTCGCTGGTGGAGGCATGGTGCTGCCCGTGGCACTGCTGATGCACGGCACGTGGGGGATGCTTTTCATGCTGCCCCCCATGGCACTGGCACCACTCTGCTGGCCTCTAAAAAAAAAAACAACCCACCCTACCAACAATGTGTTTTGGGTGATTTGTTTTTTTGAAACCTTCCTCCCCCAGCCTGAACTATTTTGGTTTATGTTGTCTGTTTCTGGCTCTTCCCTTTCTCCTTCTGCGCTCTTTCCCTGTGTTGCCTCATTCCTCCCCAAAATAAATGCTGTTACGCTTTGAAAAAATACCCAATTAGGAAAAAAAAAAGAAAAAAAGAGATTCTCTGAGTAGAAAAAGCCTGTGCCTGAGAGTATCCAGGTCAGCTCCTTTAGCTTCATTTGCTCACGCATGGAGGGAGTGTACAAATGCTTCTGTCAACCAGATGCACATTTTGTAGTGCTACCAAGGACTTTACGGGGCGCAGCGCTGCGGAGGATTAGTCTATTTAGCCATGTAAAGCTCTCATTAACTCCTGCTGAGTTCGACAAAAGTCTTTCTTGTGTAAAAGCTAAATAAAATGGAGTAAAGATTTTTGGGCTTTGGCCTAATGATTTTTCTTCTGGGGAAAAAAAAACAAACCCAAGAAATATTTGTGTATCAGGCATTTTCTTACCGTGAAACACTGTGCTTCATGTGGGATAGCATCTCAGGTGGAGCAGAATCTCGCAAGGTGCGATGCTGCTGAGGAAGTGAGAGGGCTTTGATATGACATGGCTTGACGTGCTGGTGGCACGTTACATCAAAGCAAATTTTAAATCCTGAGCCTGCTGACGGCTCAGTGGGATCTCCAGCTATTCTGTGAAAGAGCTGTGAAAGGGGCTGCTCGTCCTTCCCTCCTGGGTCAGGGGTTTTGCCGAGGAAGCTCTTAGGTCATGTTCAGCGCTGGGTGCTGTGCTCTGCAGGAGGGGATGCTGCTGCTGCGGTGTGGGCAGGCACCTTAACAGGAGGTGACTTACACGTGCAAATGCAAGAGTCCGTGGACTCTTCTGCTTCCGCTCTTCAAGGGATTAATACTGCCGCACTCTGCGGGCTGGCTCCTTGCGCCTTGGCTTGGAAAGCCAGGGAGCAGAGGCTGGGCTCCCAAGTGGCCTAGAGACCCTGGGGCAAGAGTTCTGGCTGCCAGCACTCCTTCTGCTTTAGATAATTCACCTAAAAGGGCTGCATTTGGGCAACACAGATGGTGGCTGCTGCCTCAGGGCAGTTTGAGGTAAAACCCTTCCTCGAGTTGTTCCGGGCATTCAGAGATGGACTGACAAGCAGCAAAGCTGGGGTTTAGGATGGGGGTCCTTGGTCTGCCATGTTCGTGGTGGTTGCCCTGGGAGGAGGGTGGGGAAGGGGTGCAGGGTGCCCTGCGATGCTGTTTTGTGGGACACTGCCCAGAGCACAGCGGGAGGGGGACGGTGCTGCTTTTCCACGCTGCTGGGTGCTGCTTTGGGTGGCCAGGCTTGGGGAGCCAGGGTGTGCCGTGCTGGGAGGGATGCTGGGCTGCTCCCCTCCCTTTCTAACATGGTCACTGTCTGTCCACAGGTCAGGTTGCCCGCTCGGAAGCCATGCTTGGATTTTAATAGCCATGTTCCACCTAGCCATGGACCTTGCCAGCTGCCAGCCCCCAGCCAGCGGTGCCGGGGGGAGGCTCTCGCCACGGCCAGCGCTCCGGCACAGACTGTCCCGCAGCTCACTGTGGGGCACGGGGAGCGGGGAGGAGCTGCGTCGCCCCGGCCCCCCCTGGACCTGCACCCCTGCACCCCCCCTGCAGAGACCTCGCTCACGCCGGCTGCCCCCCACTGCCCCGCTGCCCACCGGCCGCCCTCCACGCCGGCTCCGCTCCCAGAGGGGCCGGCGGCACCTGCGTGGCCGTGGCTTTGCCCCACGGGACGGACGACCCACGGCGCTGCCCGAAGTCATCGTTTGGGGCCCTACGGGTGAGGAGGACTCCCTGGAGAGCAGCACGCTGCCCAGCGCCTTTGCCACCGCCGCCGCCACCACCGCTGCCACCACCACCACCACCACCACCACCGCTGCTGCTGCCACCGCCGCCGCTGCCACGCCACCCCGTGCACCCCCCAGCACCCCAGCTCCCGCGCCCGGTGGGGATGTACCCCGCAGCAGCCCTGGTCGCACCAGCACCGCCGAACCAGCTGCCGGCCACAGCAGTGGCGGCAAGGACGCTCGCCCGCCCCGTGGGCTGGGAGACACCACAGGTAGAGTCTGCCAGGCGTCCAGTGCGGCAGCGGGTGGACTGGGAGGGTTGGGGGGTCCTGGAGCAGAGGGGTCACCGCCACAAGAGTTTCCCTGGCAGCCGAGCTGCCTGGGACAGAAATAAGTGTGGGATGTTAAATAAGAGCACTCGGGAGGCAAGCGGCAGCTCTGATTCATCGCTTTTATCCGAGGCGTTTTCCAGCAGCTTGCTGTGTTTTTCCCATTAGCAGTATCCATCCATAGCCCATCGTCTGTAATCGTGTTTAGTGTGGTGCTCGGCACGGCGATGCGTTCCCCCAGCGCTATCTGCTGCGTGGCCATGGATGGGAAAGCTGCTTCCCATTTATTTCAAATTATATTTGTTATTGCTAGTATTAAACTGTGGGATACCGTTGTATAGTTTACAGAATTTACTCACTGTGCATCGACTGCTTTTAGCCCACAGTGATCTTCTAGTGAATCGAAAAAGAATTTTATGGCCTAATCTTAATCCAAATTAATTTATCTGGCCTGCCCTGCTTGGCAGAAATAGATGAGGCAACCATAATGTTGTTCCTGACTTAAAGGAGTTATTTATAGCAGTGAAAAATCTCAACCTACACACCTTTTAAAAAAACCGCTGGAATCGGCTGCACAAATTAGTGAGGGAGTATCAGTAATGACTGCCGACATCAGCTGCTGGCTGCATCACACGCATGATGAGGACTTCAGCCTGGTGGCCCCAGACCTGCCACAGTCAGTGCCTCTGGCGTCGGTGGCATTGCCCGCGCCGGGTGTGCGGGGTCCGGTGGGCTCATTGCTGTCAGCCGCCTGTGGCAGCCCGTCCTGCTCTGTTTGCTGCGGGTAGGAGGATGGCTGCTGGCACGTGCTGGTGCTCAGCAACTTGCTGGAGTCAGCTGCCTCGTTCGGGTGAGGACGAGCTGCCGGTGCTGCCCGCCTGCCTGTCGGTGCTGCCCGCCTGCCTGCTGGTGCTGCCTGCCTGTCTGTCGGTGCTGCTCGCCTGTCCGCCCGCGCATGCCACCGCTGCCCTCCCCGGCAGATCGGCAGAGACCGCAGCCCCGGCAGCCTCCCGGGGGACCGGCTGCTTTAATCTGCCAGCTCTTAGCTCTAATTAGGGGCTTTTTCTGGGATTGGAGTTTTTGCTAATTAACTTCTTTTCGCTGAGTGGTGAATACAATGAATTCCTTCCCAGGGCTAAAGGACCTTTTTGATCTCAGCCCGTCCACCCTAAATTGAAAAGGGCCTGAGCTCTGGATCTGTTTTTCCCCCCACCGCTGAGGCTGATCACCCAGGAGAGCTCCCGCTGGGGAGCCCCTGCCCTGCCTTGGGGCCAGCATTTTGGGAGCAAGCGGCCAACGCCGTCTCAAGGCACCGGCCGTGCCATTGCCGTGTTGCTGGCGGTCTGCCTGTGCGAGGCCGTGCGTGTTTCCAGCCCAGCTCCTCTCTGTTATGTAAGCTTTAGCGGCTGGAAGTGTTTGTTCTCTGCTGGGAAAAACATATGGCTACAAATTAGGATTAGGTAACTTGTCTGTACTTTTTAATTTGCCTCGGCAAGCATTGCAAGTCCTTATCCTGTAAGGCGCCGCACGTCGTGATAGGAGCCTGGGGTGGGTGGGTGGGTGGGGAGGGATGCTGCTTTCGCAGCTTGTGGTCCTTCAGCTTTTTCTGGCAGCAGCCCTGGGGGTCAGGGTGGTCCTGCCTGCAGCACCCAAGGGAGCTGGGGCCACTGTGGGAGCTGGCAGAGCTGCCCCAGGGCTCCCGCAGCAGAGTGGACCCGCGCTGCCTGGCATGCCAGCAGCACCCTTGTTCCCGTTGGATTGCGTGCTGCCGTTGTGCTAACGAAGGTGCTGCTTCCCTCCTGCGCCGTGCCCTTGCTTCCCTCCATGCATTGCCAGAAAGGGACTCACTGCTGGGCGATGCTGCGGGCCTGCGGGGGTCCCTGGGCTGGGGGCACTTCAGCAAAGGGAAGCAGCTCACTTAGACTAGCCATGAAAGCAATTCTGCTCAGTGAGATCTTCCTCTCGCCCTGCTCCTCCATGCTGAAGAAGTGAGAAAAAAAAAAAAAGCCAGAAACAATGTCTCCGTGACTCACTAGCAGCAAAAACAAGCTTGAAAAAATTCCTTTGGAATAGTGAATGCTCTGCTTGTAGGTAGAAGAGGAGGCAGACAAACAATTACTTGTAATGCCCAGAAAGAAAGGAGAGGCTGGTATGTGCTGCTGTGGCTTGGTGGGTGCCGCCGTGCCGCGGAGTTGTTCTGGGTAACCCACAGCTCAGGTGTGTTTGTCCCGGTGCCACCTCTGCCTGCTCGGCACTTGGCAGAGTGCTGATGGCAGTCAGATGGGGACGCAATGTGTTCACCCAGGCGTAGTTTATGCTTATGCTTTTCAAAAACGTGCTTCCTTTTTCGGGGGCTGTCATAATCATTTTACGCTGGAGCACGGAAAGAGAGAAATAATTAAAATTCCAGCATGTTGCAAGAGGCAAGGGGCTGTAAGGAGCTTTCACCGGGGCGGCCACATGGATGCTCTCCGTGCGGGCTGGGCTCCTCCACTGAGGCAGAGCATCCTCCTGTACTGTGGGCTCAGCCAAAAAAGAGAAGAAAAGAGGAGAATGAATCAGAGACTGTCAGAGCAAAGGCATGAATTGCACTTGCTGGGTTGTCTGAGGCTCTCCTTTCAGTATTATTAGAATAAAGCCGTCTTTAATTAAACTTTTAAGTGCTTTATAAGGCAGAAAACTTTATGCACTGTCTGCTGCTCTTAATGGGTGATTTGATTGCTGGTACACAACGAGGCTGGCATTGTGCTCTGCAAGCTGCGTGCTGGTGAAGGAGCCGGTGCTAAGGGGCACTTCCTCCCCATGGCTGGAGCAGAGGTGGGGGCCAGGTTTGCCAGCTGAGGGGGGATCCTGGGTGGAGGCAAGGGGCTGCATGGGTGCTGGCACGGGTGCTGGCATGGGCACCCACCATCCCAGCAGCCAGAGTCATGGCATACTCCAGCCCACCCTCTGCTCCTTCCCACCGCTGGCCAGGAGCGTGTCAGGAATAAGTAATAATAGAGAGACATTCACTTCCCCATGGGGAGATGACCCTGCCTTCAAAAAGAGGGTGCAGGAGAGGGGGCGCTGGATGCAAGAAGATAGTGGATGCAAAAGGCTTCAAAGGAATTAATTAAAGATAAAATGTATTTAAGAGAGGACCCTGGGCAGTCAGGATGGAGCCGCCTCTTTGATCCGCCGTGCAAAGGCGTGGGGAGCCATGGCAGCCGGGGGCCGGAGGGGAGGCGAGGGGGCTGGATGGCATCTCCTGGGCCAGTGCCCACCAGTCGCCATTCCCAGGGGGTTCCCCAAGGAGCCTCTGTAAGGCCATGCATCGGCTGCAGTTTTCCTTAAGGAAGGAGGAGGATGGCTGCAGCAAGCAACGTGGCCGTAAGCTGAGCTTTCTCTGGCAAGGGAGAAGGGACTCTCTTTCTCCCCAGGATTAGCAGGTGCCGTGCGTGCGTGTGTGCCTTCACCCACGTCTGTCTAAATGAGCCAGAAACTCTCCTCTGCTGCTCTCAGAAGTATTTATTGCTCGCTGATATTTGCTGTAACACCTGAGAAGATAAGTCCCAGTGTCTTTAGCATAAGCCTCTAGGATCTTCGTTCTTGGCAAGAATATGTCTCAGCAGCAACAGCAGGATACTCCCCTCCTTTCATCCGCTTGACCCAAAATACTGGGAGGTTTCCAGGAACCTTGGTGGGTTTTTTGCTGAAGAGCTGCATTTTCAGTTCTGGATGACTAATGCTGACTGGGCTGGGGTTTGGATGCTGATACCCTGGTTTGCCAGGTGGAAAACTGAGGGGCTTTGCAGGCAAGAGGGGTGTGAGGAGGAGCGGATCCAGGGCAGCTTCCCAGCACGGTGGGTCGGGCAGTCGATCAGCTGGCTTTGTACCAGAACCAGGTTTTCCAAGAATATCTCCTCCCCTATACCTAACCCTCGTGGTTTTAGTAAATTATTTTTCTTAGAAGCTATTAAACAGCAGTAGGGTTTGTGTTAACAGCAAAGTCTGACTGATCCCCCCTGGGAAAGGCCATTTGTGGCTGCAGTTGCAGCAGAATGGCCGCACACCGCTCCTGATTGAATTTTTCTGTCCGAAAGCAGCTTTATTGGCTGGAGGAGGCTTTGGGGGATCAGATGCATTTTCTGATCGGGAAGTTCTAATGCCTCTGAAGTCCAGCCGATTTTCCCCAGCCTCCCCACGCTGCTCGGGAGAGGGATGTGGCATCCTGATTCCCATGGCATGCAAGAACGGAGGAAGGAGGCTCATAGCAGGGATGAGGGTGGGATGCTGAGTCCCATGAGAAGACCCTGCTTTGGAGAGAGCCCCTCCTGGGGCGCCGGCACTGAGGTCCCTGTGTCCACAGGCAGCTAGGGACAATGCCCAGAGCGGGTGGCCAGGCAGCTGCCAGCCTCATGTGCCCGATTGACTGGTTTTAAGCGGAGTGGATCCTCTCTGGTAGTGGCCATCTCACGTTGCCCGCTCCGCTGCCGGGAGATGCGGTACCCGATGCTCAGCTGCAGCAGACTGGGGGGATCCGCAGGGCCCATCAGCCTGGTTGTTTCTTGTTCTGCACGTGCTCGGCTCTTCCAGCTGTATTTTGCCTGCTGGGACACGGACAGGGAGCCAGGCCATGAGCCAGTTGCTGAGCCCCCTGAGAGGAACCCTTTGCTGGATTCCCTCATATGGCTGTTTCAGGCAGCAGCGCTGGCATGCCCGTCAGGCTGGGAGAAGATGCGGCGCGAGTGGCCACCCCATGCGGTGCTGAGCCGAGCACAGCACAAGGCAGAGGCAGCAGTGGCAGTGCCGGTTGTTGGCTTCTGCGTAGGCTGTGATGCTCACCGTGGAAATTGCTTAGAAGGTTATTTTGGCCAGAAGCAATTGCCACAGTAGCAAGTCCATCTGCATTTTCATTGTTTCCCTCTCCATAAGGTCTTCAGCCGCTCCCAGGAGCCAGTTCCCTTTCAGTGCTCATTACTGGGAGCCCATTGGGATGGTCGCTCCCCAGCTAGAGGTGATGCTGTGAGCGAGGAGTGAGAGGGAGAGGTGTTAGGGCCTGACCATGCACGTGTTAAATGCTGCCGCAATCAAGTACTTGCCTCTCTAGCTCACCCCTGCGACACCAGACGGGCTTTCCCTGCTCCTCGCCGTGTGCTGGCAGACCTGACCCTGGAGATGGTTCCTCTTTCAGCATTTTGGCTCAAACTGGGAGTTGTGGGAAGGGGCTTAGGCACCTGGGCTGCAGCAGGTATTCAGGGTGTCTGCTGTTTTCCACCCACTGCCGGTAACTCAAGATTAGGCTCTGCAAAATGAAATGGAGCTGTTTTTTCCTTTTTTAATTTTATGCAGCTTAGAGACCTCGACGAGGGTCTTCAAAGAGTTGCAGCTCATAGCTGTTTTTATTGGGAAAATGAAAAATACGGTCTCCCTAACCAGAGCTGTTGAAATAAAGGCCTTGGGGGATAGAGGTTCTCTTTGTTTTTAATTAAGAGCTTATATCTCCTGTTCGCTGCCATTGCGCACTTCTGCAGCAGCAAGACATTAGTCTCGAATGGATTTTCTCATGGAATTAATTCCATTGATGCAGAGCTGTCCGAGAGCCGTTTCAAAAGGTGGCCAGAAAGGCCAAAACTCAGCGCTTTCATCTCAGTGGCAAATATACCGTCCTTAAAATCACACATAAAAAAAGCCCTGGCATTTGCTGGCTTTGAGAAAATTGGGTTTCTCCCTGGGATGTAGGGAATTTGGAGTCGCATTCTGTGGGGCGATGCACGGCTGCTGCCCACGGGGATGCTGAGAGTGGATCTCCCACCATGGAGGGGACAAAAAGTCCTGGGTGAGAGCAGAGTGTGCTCGGATGGCACAAGAGTGGAAAAAACCAGCAATATTTCAGCATTTCTAAGGGTTCAAAGAGCGCCTTTGAAGAGCTTTCCCTCCTGGCAGGCGACACATGAAATTCTGCTGCACTAGCAGAAGCGCAGGGGTTTGGCCACACTTTCAATTCCATTAAATACTTCTCCTGTAATTACCCTCGAGTTAAATGGTCACTGCGTCAAATTGCCTAGTAAAAGCCTTGTAAGAGGGAACCGCTCGCGGTCCCCTTGCAGAGATGAGGCGTTCACAGCTGCCGTGGCTTGTGCTGGGCAGGGCAGCAGCTCGCCGGGCATCCCTCCGCAATGCCAAGTGCCAGCCTCTGCCCTTCCTGCAGCTTGTTTCTTTGCCGGTTATTAATGTGTAATTAATTGACCGCCGGGTTCTGTAGCTTGCTGGGATCAGAGCTTTGCCACTTGAAATGTTTGCCACAGAGGTGAGCAAACAAAACCCAGCCGCCGTAATTCTTGCTTCCAGGGTCTTTCCTGTGGCTTGCCCTGAATTTTGGGGGTGCAGGCTTTCCCTGCGAGTTACATGTGTGCCAGAAGGCTTCCCACACTGGGGGAGGAGGAGGGTAATTTTACTTTATGAGCTATTGACTTTATCCTCCAGACCGATTGGACTCCTAGGGCCATGTTTAAAATACTGCTCTGCTCTTTGCAGCCCACTCTCTCTTTCATCTTACCTCGCCCCCTGCCCCGGGTGGTGTGTCCCCCATACGGCATGTTCCCCCCTCCCAGGACGCCCCATCCATTAACACCTTCTCTTGCAGACTGGATGTTTCTGCTCGGTTTCGCTCTGTACAGTTCTACATGTTCCTTTGAAGGCCTGGAGGGAAGGATTTGATATATTTGCAAAGCAAGAATAAAGACCTATTAGTCTTTATTGCAGTGGGTATTGCTATAGGGCTTCCCAGGTAATCGTCCCGCTACCCACCAGGTCCCTTCCCCTTTTTCCGTCGCTGCCATGGTTAACACTGTTGGGAGAAACATCTCCTGTCCCCTTGAAATCGCCCTGGGCTCTGGTGCAGAATTTATGTGCGATGCAAAGGAACTTCTACTCCAGTACATATGGCAACTTATGTATGTGATGGAGTCTAAAATTATCCAGCCCTTCTTAAAATCCATGTGTCCTGCTCCGAAGAGCTGCCATCCTTCCCAGTGCTCAGCCTCCTGCAATCTGTTCTGCCTGTGCGTTTCCCTTTATGTAAGTGCAAAGATTAATTGCATCGTTAGGTTCTCCCGTGTCCCTGCCGCCTCTGCCTCGGCTCCCATCTTTGCAGAAGGTCTCATTTCCGACGCCGCTTCTGTTTTCAAAGGAATTGGGCACTGGGCTGTTTTTATTTTATTTTTAGAGCCTTTTATCTTTTTCGGCAGTGTCCCACTGGGAGCTGCTCCAAGATTGCCGCGAAGGACACGGCCGGGCTGGCTGTGCCGGGCTGCTGCCGGGGTGGGCGTCAATCCTGACCCGGCACATGCAGGAGTGAGCTGGGAGCTGCCGGCTGCGGCTCCGTCAGGACACGGCTCCCGTCAGGACACAGCTCCTGTTGTGACAATCCTCCGGAGCCAGAAGTCTTTCTCTGCCCCTCGCCTTCAGCTGGTGGGGTGCTGGCGGGAGGTGGGGAAGCCTGTGGCGTTTTCCCTGTGAATTCCTTTGGGAAAGGAAAGCCGGAGGCAAGCAGCCCAGGAGCATAATGATTTGGCTCTGGCTCCCCAGTTGCTCGTGGAAGCTGGCCGGTCTCCCCAGCTGTGGGGAGGATGACCCTGCCAGCCTGTGCAGCTCTGGGCTTGGTGGCTCCTGAGTGATCCTCCCTGTCCCAAGTGGCATCCCCATGGTGTGGGCTGTTAGTTTGGATCCCCGCCTCTGCCTGTAGAGCCATGAAGGGGTTCTGCGAGACCCTGCTGGGTTTCCTTCTCAAGGGCATGAAGCATCAAGGCTGCTCCTTGATGTCGGACCCCTCCTGGGGTGGAGGAGGTGGGTGCTGGGTCATCTCCATCCTCTGCCTCCAAGGTCCCCAGCCCTCCCGTTTGCTCCCCCTGACCCGCTCTTTGTTCTGGCAGCTGGTGCCAGCCTTTCTCTGGAGGAGTCTTGCTGTTCGAACCAATTGACGGGTAATTGGGAGTAAATGGAGGAAATGGGTCATTTGCAAAATAGGTGCTTGAGTTGATGGAGAAAAATAACCCTGACGCATCCCATCCTGTGCTTGGCATTGCAGGGGCTGCTGGTCCATCTGTCTGATGGCTCCCCAGGGAGGGAGCCATGTGGCTTGCAGCCCTGGGGAGCAGAGGCAGGACCCCAAAGTACACGGGGTTTGCAGCATTCTGCACCTCCCTGCGTTTTGTTGAGATCTTGCCTTCTGGCTCAGCCCTGGGACCATGCCAGGATCTAAAGAGCCGGCATTTCAGAAGCGTTGGCCTTTGGGAACTTGTTTCTCCTTGGTCCTGCCTCTAGAAAACCCCTTCAGCAGAGATGTCTGCAGTGTGGCTGACATCTGCCGCCACCTCCCGCGCCAAACCATGTCCTGTCCTTAAATCCAGCTGGGATCCTTGCTCTTTTCTCCAGCTTCTCCCAAATCTCCTGCATAGCGTATTCGCTGGCAAAGCAGAATAAGTGGTAGAAGATGTCGGGTGTATGCTGCCTTCCAGAAACCCTTCTGCAAAATAAAAATTTTGGAAGCGAGTGATTTTGCTCCACCACCAGATGCCAGAGCTTTGTGGTTGCCAGGGCAGGTGCCAGGCCATCGCTCCCCTCCGCTTCATGCTGGCCCTTCCTGGCAGCTCGGAGTTGGTCACTGGCTGCTGCCGGCACACCGGCTCCGGGGCTGGGAGCGAAGCCTTCCCCGCGAGCAATCGCTACCCGAGTGCTTGGCACTGGGTGTGTTTTGGTGAATCAGATTCACCGAAGGTGACCTTGGTTTTATGATATTAAACTGTCAAGACTCACATTTCTGAGCCTTTGATTTATGCCCAGGATGCATCCTGGCAGCAAAGTCCGCAGCGCTTCCTAAAAAGGTGTTGCTGCTGGCTGGCGTCATTGCTCAAGATCAGGGATTTTATGGGTCTCCGCATCTTGAGCGGGGATCCACGCCTCCTTCCCAAGGCAGCCAGCAGCAAAGCCGGGGTCCTGCAGCCTGGGCAGTGCACTGACACTGACAAGCGTGAGCTGATGGTGGATCTTGAGCAAGGATGCTCAGGTGGTGAGGTGTGCTGAGAGACACGTGCCCATGGGCAGGGCTAATGGAAGCCGGGGTAGCCCCTTGAGCCGGGGTGTGATGCATTTTTGTGCTCCCGAGAGCTGGGAGGCTGCTGTGCTGCGTGCTGGAGGTAGCCTTCAAAAGGTGAGTTACATCTCGTTGTGCAACTGTGCCGAGCTGTTTCCATGTCCTCTCAGGTGTCACCATGGGTCTTGGTAGCCTTGCATGGCTTTTCTCCTGCTCTTCCCCACGCCTGATGTGTTTTCCTTCACGTTTCTGGGGGATTAGGGTTTCTTTGGAGGTGCGTGGGCTGGGGAAGCGTTGAACACCCACATGCCCTGGGAGGTGGCAGCTTTGCCCTGGGACTCGGGCTAAACTTAGGTAGCTTTCCTCCCTTGATGAGCATTGCCAGCAGTGTGGGCATATGGACAGGGACCTGAAACCCCTGGGGTGTGGGTATGAGCAGGGGGAGATGAGATAATGAATTTCAAGGGAGTCAAAAATTTTGTCCTTTGAGAGAAGGGAGCAGAGCAGCAAGCATCATCTGCAGTTTGAAATGCCACTGATAAATCTTGTCTGGCCCAATTACCCAGCCTGATGCTTGGGCTGCTGCTCAGAGTCTTGCACAAGCTCACCGTGAGTGGGGTGCACTGTGCCGAAAGCAGGGGAGCCATGGCCTGGCCCCAAATCTGCTGCCCAGGAGCGTGGGAGAGCCCTGAGCAGCATTCCCATGGGAGCATGGGGATGCTCTGCGCCAAGTCCCCATAGAGCGCAGCACTCCGGGCTGTGGTAGGGGCACGCTGCCCCCAGCGAGTCTCTCCCAGGAGGGTTTCCCACCCTCCAAGGAGGGGACCGCTGGGTGCACACGGCTTTTACCGGGCAAAGGGTGTGCGCACGTATAGCTGCTGACGCTGGAAAGAGCTGCTGTGGCCAGTTCGCTGCCGAGCGCCTGGCCAGGTCTGCAGCCAGGTCTGAAGCCCATCTCCTTGCCAGGGCTGCAGCCAGGGTGGCCCCAAAGGCATCCCCAGCTCTGGCCGTGCCGCAGCCCCTGCACAGGTACCATTCTTGCCCATGGGCAGTGGGCTGGGAGCCCGTGCACTCTCTGTGGGAAGGAGCAGTGATTTCCTTGCTGCATGCACCCGCATGAGCTGGGAGCACTATTGCACAGATGCACATATAGATATATAAATATAAAAAACTGCTTGTTTTCCTGTCATGCTAACATTTATTTATTAAAAATACCATCCATCAGGAGCTGCAACATCTGTTTGTGAAAAATAGCACATCCTTGGGCTGCAGCCAGGAAAATCATTTCATTACGAAATTGCAACTGTAAAGCAGCACAAAATCACAAACATACTGTACATTGAGATGCTTTTGTTTCCAAACTGCTCATTAGGAATGATACACGAGGCAAAATTATACCCTGTATAAGGTGAATTAGGAGAAAATGAGCCCATCCGACCTTCTAAGTGAGCAGCAGTTAGTGCGGTAATTATTATCTCTGGTTAATCCCGCACCCACTGCAAGGCTGCGCTCAAGTTTCCCTTTCCGTCCCGGAGGGGATATGTCTTCACATCTCTTCCGTTCTTTGTGCCTAATTCGGGCTGACAAGGAACATACTTGAGAGGATAGGAAATGAGAAGCCTGGCTTAAGGATTATTTTATGTAAGGCAGGAGAGAGGATTGCGTCGCCGCTGCCGGGGGCTGCGTACGGCCCCGTGCCAGGGAAGGGCTCAGGAGGAGGCGGTGGGGGGGGGTCTGTGCATGGCAGGGGGCTTTGCTTGCCGCCACCCAGGATCCCCCTTGCCTCCCGTCCACACTCTCACTCGTGTTTTTTTTCTCTGCAGGTCTGGCGGTTCATCAGATAATCACTATTACCGTGTCCCTCATCATGGTCATAGCTGCTCTGATAACAACTCTTGTCTTAAAAAATTGGTAAGTTCCCTTCTGGGTCTGTGGCGCGGGGATGGGGACAGGGTGGGGATGGGGGTGCCCTTCCAGCTGTGGGTGCTAAAGCCCGTGGCATCCACCAGGATGGCTTCCAGAAGGCATTGCAGGAGAAAATATTGGTTTTATATATATATACTGAAACCTCCAAAGGAGGTTGAAGCACCTCAGTTTGTCTGTGCCCCGGTGGCTGCCCTGCCTCTTGCCATGTGGCGGGTGGCTTTGGGGACCAGCATGTAGCCAGGGTCGGGTGGCTAAATCCCATGTGGGACATGTGCATATTGCTGCTCTGGGATCAAGTCGCTGCAGCGTGGTGCCACCTGGTGAGGTCAAAGTGGTGTGTGTGGCTGCAGCGGGTGTTCCTGCAAGGGAGCCGGGACCCGCCTGGCGCTGGGTGGCATCTCCTCTGCCACCTTGCTTAAGCAGCTTTGCTGCTGCTCCTGCAATCACCAGCCTGGCTCGGCAAGGCACAACTGCGTTTTCTGACCTTCCCTACGGCTCCAGGGACTGAAGGGCACCTTCTGAGCCCCTCAGATGCCAATGGTTTGAAGCGTGCCCCATCCCCCTGGGCCCTCGTGTGCTCCTCCGGCTTAATTTGCTCCCATTTATTCTCTCAGCATGGCTGGGCGTATGGCAAAATAGGTTAGCTTTCCGCTTCAGGCGCTCGTGGCTTTACCTATTTTCCCAGGGAAACTGGCCTACTTTGAGGTCAGTGTTGCTGGTGTAGTGATAAGGCGGCAGCTCTGGGCCGCTGGGAGAGCTGCCGTGCAGTGCTGCCCTGCTCGGTGGCCGTTCTCTCCTGCCCGCTCTGCCCACCCGAGCTCTCCACGGGTGCTGCAGCAAATCGATTCCTGCACCCAGGAGGAAATTAGAAAACCAAGCTGATGAAGAAGCCTGCTCGCTTCCTGGGATTAGGGAAAAACCTATTTGCAGGGCTACAGAGGCATCTTAATCTCAGCAGAGTTGTAACGAAGCGTTGCAGCTGGCCAAAAGCACTGAGTTACTCGCCTTGCAGCTGGGTGTGCTTTGCTGGGAGTGGGCCCATGGGCAGGCATCAGGAGTGCAGCTGCTGATGCTCGTTTCTATATCTCAGATGGGATTTACTGAACTAAACTTCCCTACTCGTAGTAGTATTTCAGTGAAGGAGAGGGGAAAATACTTTATAAAACACTTCTGGGATTTTTCTCTAATAGCCGTCCTAAGCAGTCCATGTCACTGATCCGGCCGACTGCAGCTTGGCAGAGCAGCTCGAGTAAGCTCATGCTGAAGCCGGGGGCGGGGGCGGGAGGAAATAAATACGGTGATCAGTGTAGAATAGAAATTGTTCACAATAAGTGAAACTGGGAAATCACTGGAGAATACCCAGAGGCAAGTGCGATCAGCAGTCAGACGTGTCCCAGGCAAAAAAGCAGCACCTCGTTGAGTTTGCTCAGCTTTAACATTTGCCGAACTGCTTCAGTTTTTCACACCGCGTGTCAGGCTGCCTCCAGCTCTGCTTGTACTGGTGAGGGCTGGCCGCACGCTGGCTGCAGGCTCCATGGCAGAGCTGACCCAGATCACAGGCTTAGTCCCTGGTCCCAGACAGGATGAGATCTCTGCCCCTGTGCTTTGGCCGGCACCTGTTCCCCTCGGGCAGGACAGGTGAGCGATGGCCACGTGCCATGCAAGTGTCCTTCTTGTCGGTACTCCTCCTGCAAATGTGCCGTGGTGGGGTGATGGTTATTTTAGTGGCTGTCACTTTCGGGTGCATCAGCTGGTGCAGAGCAGGCTGTGCCCCGCTGCTGGCAGATGCCGACAGCCCAACCTGTGCCACTCCCAGGGGAGCCCCACAGGTCCCCCAGCGCAGGCAGCACAGCGTCCCCAGCTCCCCCACCCTCGGAGCTGCAATATTCCGAAACTCCAGCATTACAACAGGTACTGTCAATCCTGTTTGGAAAAAAGTGACATCTTAATGAAATCAACGTCTAGACCCTTAAACAGGACCAGCCTGGCTGAGGGGGGGTTCCTGCTAGCTGGTGCTCTTCCCGTTTCATACGTACCGTACCAGAAGTGCTGCACAGCCCTGAGATCCTGTTGGAGCCTCCGGAGCCACTGGAGTCACCAGGGAGCAGGGCTGCCCTGCCAGCTGTCCCTCGGCTGAGCATGTCTGCTGTGTCAGACCCGTTTCTGAGCTTATTTATCCTGATAACTTAAAACCTTTTGGTGCTTCCCAGATGGAAAGGGTTTCACTTCATTGTTCTCACCAACATCTTTTTGCTTAAAAAAAGGCTTTCATTTCCTGCAGGTATAAACGTATGACTTGTTAAGTAATTCCTCTGATGATAGAAAGCTTGTATCTAAAATTTAAATCTGATCCTTAAAAAAAAAAAAGGCGAGCCAAATGCCTGCTTGATTGTGGCTGAGCTTTCCAAAGTGCCTGAATTCTAAGCTAATATTGAGCGATGTGTAATGAATGGCTGGTAACACGAGTTCTGCTGAGCATCAGCGACGCGTGGTGCGTCGTGTCCCTTCTTCTCTCCCCCGCCGCCCCAGCTGCGCACAGAGTGGGCGCCCACGGCGCAACAGCCACCAGCGCAAGCTGGACCAGCAAGAGGAGAGCTGCCAGAACCTGACCGACTTCGCCCCCGCCCGCGTGCCCAGCGCCCTCGACATCTTCACCGCCTACAACGAGACGCTGCAGTGCTCCCACGAGTGTGTCCGGACCCCCGTGCCTGTCTACGCAGAGGAGGCATTGCATTCGCCCGGGGATTATAAAACAACCTTCAACGGAAACAGGTGAGGTGGCCAGCGCGGTTTCACTGCAGGTCGGGGAGTGCCATCCTGCTCCGGGGCTGGGGGTCCCTTGGCCAGGAGTGATGCCCATGGGCAGGAGATGCCGGGGGGGCGCATGGCAGAGCTGCCTTCCCCTGGCTCTTTGAGCTACGATTCTCACCCACCCTGTGTCTCAGGATGTGCCCCGCCGCTGGACCTCTCACCCCGCTGATGAGGGTGGGTGGGCGGCTCGGCAGCCCCTTGCTGCACGCCCGACCCTGCGCCCAGCTCGGCCAGCCCTGACAGCGTGCGGCACCGCACATTTTTCAGTTCCCAGCTGTTGCCGCCAGCACGTAAAACGCCGCTGGATCCATCTTCCAGCATTCGTGCTGTCTCCTAAGTGGCATCGAAAGAGCTGCTGGGTTGCGAATGAGCGGGATGATTAATGGAGGAGCAGGCAGTGAGAGCCAAATGAACCGTTTGTCTGGCGTAAAATAATGATTCATTAGCAAGGGGGCTCCATAGCAGCTGGCGGCGTGGTGTAGAAGATGCGAGCTCTCGCTCTGTGTGCCCCGTGCCGGCACGGGGAGGGAGGTGGTCAGAACTGACCTCTCCCTGTGCCCTGGGCTGGCTCCCAGAGCCCTTTCACTGGGTGCTGAGGCAGTTTGACCACACAGTAAACACATGTCCCCCATCAGAGCTCAAGGAAAAATCAGCAGGAGAGTTATGAGGGGGAAAATGAGCAACTAGCACTGCACACAGCCTGGCTGGACCGTGGCATGCGTGCCACGCGCCGCTGATGTCTACCTGCATGAAGGACAGAAGCCTGGAAGCCAACAGCTTGATAGACATCTTGTTAAGCATCATCTTCTGCGTGTGCATGGGGTTTTGCTAGTTCACGTTTTTCAGGGTTTCCTCAGATCTTGGAAGGCGGAGAATTGGCAGGGATTTTCAAACCATTTCGTTGAACGTATGCGTGCGTTGATCTTGATGTGAACCCCGGCCAAGCGATGAAGGGGTGCCCTTTGGCTGGAAGGGGTTGTGGCTTTTATGCCCTCAGGTGATGCTTTCTGGGATCCCGTTGGCCGCGGTGCGTTTCCAGGTGTGCCGTGCAGGTGGTGGGCACGGCAGAGGTGGGCGGTGCGGGGCAGTGCTGCTGTTCGGTGGTGGGGAGGTGGCAGATAGGGGATGTCCTGCTGCCCTTTGGGGGTCAGTATCCTCAGAGCATTTGGCTGTGTTACAAGGTGCTTGTGCACAGGGATAAAAACATTCAGTATTGCAGTCCAACTTTTTCTTCTTCTTTCTCTGCTTTGCACCACCCTGGTTTCCAAGGCCAATAAGCCCATTCAAAGCATTACTTTTGAGATATTTGGGGGAGTTTTGCCTCTCAAAAAGCTGATTTTACAGCAGGCCACCTTGGCTTGCTCCTTCTGTGTTACATACCAGCACATGCAAGCCCCTTTTTCTGCTCGCTGCAGACCCTCTTCTTCTGACCGGCATCTTATTCCCGTGGCCTTTGTGTCTGAGAAATGGTTTGAAATCTCCTGCTGACTGGCCGAAGCCTGTTTGACTTCTGGGGGCAGGGCAGACGCCATCGGGCTGTTTCCTGGTACGTACCGTGCTCCCCCCGCGTCCATCCTGTGCCCATCCCACATCCATCCCGTGCCCATTGTCCCCTGCCCATGAGCAGCCGCTCTCTTCCCTGCCTGGTGCCATCCTCCTGCTTACACTTCTTTTGGGACGGTCGGACCCAAGCAGGGTGGCTCACCTGGCTGGGGTGGCCGGACACATCTCCTGCTATGGATGGGATGTTGGCTTTTCCATGGAGGTGAATTGCAGCCAGGCCCAAGCTAAAAGGCAGGGATGGATGTGGACTTGAGAGAGAAGTACGCCTGGGGCAGCCTTGAACTTCAGCCTGATCCTGTGGTTCCAGCCCACCTCTAAAAACCTCGACAAGCAATAGTAATTTTCGTGCTGTGAAATGGCCTGATCTGTAATTAACCTCTTGTTGCATGATGGACAGCCTGTCTCATTCAAGAGTCATGCATCTGACGTGCACGTTCCTTTGGTACCTCAAAGCTCATTTGATGATGTTTGCTGTCATAAACCCTTCCATGCTCCTGCTGAGATGGTGCCAGGGTCGTTGTCCTCCTCCTCCTCCTGCTCCCATGCCCCTCCTTGCTCTGCGGGGAGCCGACCCTGCAAGCCTGTGTGCGCAGTCCCCAGCAGCCAGGTTCACACCTTGGGTACTGCTGCAACCAAAGGGGTACAAAGATGTTGTGCTGGTTTCAACAGTACATTGTTGTGGGATTTCTTTTTTTTTTTTTTTTCAGTTGGCTTGAGCCGTTTTCACCTCCTTGTATTGTTTTTGAAGGTGGCACGGCCGATAGTGGTGGCAGGAAAAGCAATTAGGGTTCATCATGTGCCAGCTCACCGCAGGGCAGTGGTGCCCGTTCGAGCCACACGCTCAGGTGAATTAATTGGTCTGTCCCAAGTCCCTGCTGTAATGAATCATATATTCAGTGTAAATGAAATTTCCAGCCTTCCCTGACTGCAGCTTGCTCAGAATAGCCTGTTTAACATTATGCTCAGCTATTGAACACAGAAATATAATTAGATTAGAATGGAAGGGAATAAAAAGTTAATGGTGTCGGCTGTGCTCGGGGCTGGCTGTGTCTGGGCTGGCAAGGTGAGGTGTGCCTCTGCCCACGGCGGAGGGCAGAAAAAGTAGAAAGCAAAGGTTCAGCTGTCTGCCCACCAGCATCTTTGCTCATGGGGTCTCGCTGACATGACTCACGGCTCAGCCGGGGCAGCTCTGCCCCCAAGAGCCCCTCCTGGCTGGGGGAAGGGCAGCTGGATGAGAAACAGAGAGGGTCTGCAGGGTCTTCCTCAACAGCACATGCGGATGCTAGCTTCAGAAAGCAAACAGCAATAATCCACTGCCCCTTTTCCACCATGGGCTTTGCAGTTGGTGATGTCTGTCCATTGCCTTGAAATGATTTTTTTAAAAAAGCCAACACAAACCCCAAGCCAGTCACACTCAGATGCCATCAGCAGCTCTCTTGCCTGAAGTAGAGGGAAGGAGAATGGGCAGCTCCGAGCTGTTGCCTGCTGTGGGAGGCCTGTGCAATTCCCACCACTCCTGCCCGAGGTCCTGTGAAACTCCGTGCTGAAGACTGCACCCTGGTCATCTCCATGGATTTCTTTAAATAGTCCAAAGCTGGTCCATTGTGCCTTATTAAATCCTTGAAATTCTTATTGACCCGTTTTCATGGAATCCATAAAATGCATATTGACGTACTCTGGAAAAATCTATCTGAGTCGTACCTGGAGCATTAGCTCTGTAATAGTGTTTCAATTATTTATACAGTTCTGGAAGCTGATGTTTGGTTTCATTAATGTTAGCAAAATGAGATTAATTCAAAGCCTGTTCTCTGCATGCGTGCTCATGCATATGTGTATTTGCACCAGGATGTTTCTGGAACACACGTGCATATGTGGTACATCATGGTAAAACCCACGTGACTGCCATAGATCCCTGCTGTATGTGGGGAGTGACGTAGGGATTGTCACCACAGCACAGATAACAGGAGAAGCTGCCCTCATCCCCATATGGGGTCAACGCAAATCCTTTAGAGGTTCAGAAAAAGGCTGCTTAATAATTTTTCCACACTGTACTTTTTCCCATGCACAGCTGCCTACACTTTCTTGCCAGGGCATGGTTGTTAGAGCGTGGAGCTGCCAGGGTCATGATGTGTGTGCCTTCTGAGCAGGCTTCGCTCTGCGTGGTGGCACTGCACGGCTGTCCCTGCAGCTCGGTGCTTGCCCTGCAGCCCGATGCTTGTCCCACAGCCCAGTGCTTGCCCCACAGCCTGTGGCGGTCAGCACGGCTCCCTGCAGCTCCCCAGGAGCCTGCACTTGAAAGATGCATTGCAACCCCATGCAAACAGCTTTTTGCATGAATGCATATGTGCCAGTTGGGACATCCAGCAGAAAAAAATGAATATTTCAAGTTTTACATGTCACTGTAAGGTAAAACCATCCGAGAGCAGATGGCATTGAGATAAGCTCCCTGGTAGGCTGTTCCCTGTCCTCTTGGTGGCCTTATACTGTCACTGGACAGATGCTGCTAAGCACAGGAGGAGCGGTGGGACTGAGGATGCTTTTCCAGCTCTTGTTTTTAGAGGAGAGGCTGGTGGAAGAGGAGAAGCAGCTGCTTTGGGCTGCCCCTCTTCTGGAGGGATGGCTCTTTTCCTGGCTGGCTTTGCCAGCAGCAGCAGTGTAGCCTGAAGGTGACAGTTGATGTTGACCTGCTGCATCTCGGCAGAGGTGGAAGGATGCTCTAGAGTACGTGGAGCTTCCTGGCCGGAGGGGTTGCATGCAGCTTTCTCTTCCCAGCCCCTTTCTCCCGGCCTGCACAGGGGACAGTGGGCAGCACAAGTGGAACACCCTGGCAGCTGGGGTAAGCAGAGCGGGGGGCTCTCCCAGGCACACAGCCATGCACCAGGAGGGGTCAGATGCTGCACCAGTCTCCATGACAGAAACTTCTCTCCTTGGAAAGGCTCGGAGTGCTTTGTGAGTTTCTATTGATGGCACTTTGCAGCTCTTAGCTGTCTAATAAGCAAATTAGTGCTGCTGAACATGTAGAGTCAGAGCTGAAGGCACGAGATGGATGGTGTGGCCAGAGGCAGGGATGGCAGGGCAGAGAGGCTGTGCAGACATTTTGACTAGATGAGCACCGGGAGGGTGGTTGGAGTTTAATGCGGACTTCACATTACAGTCCATCAGCACTGTGCAAGTACCGAACATCGTGCTGCCTAAATGGCAGTCTGGCATTTGACGATGCTGATGGCATCGTAAGGCTGGGCTGAGCAGTTGCAGGGAGCAGATGTAAGGGACAGCACCGCAGAGCAGTCTCCAGCCTGGAGACTTGCAGGCAGCACTGAGGTTGTGTCAGGAAACCTGGTGAAACTCATCTAGTTACAAGCCAAGCAGATGCTGAATTTTTTTTTCCTGGGGTCAGGTTCATCCCGTCCCAACAGGAGCCATGGGGAGGGTTCTTGTGCTGCTGGCACAGTTGCCACCAGGGTGCCAGTCGTGTCCCCCCCCCCCCGGTGCAGGTGATGTCGCCTGCAGTGAGCAGCTGTTGGAGCTTCCCAGCAGATTGCCTCCACTGGCTGTCGGGCCCCGCTGGAGCGCTGGCTTGTGAAGGGATGTCACACCTCAGCAGCAGGCAGAGCCCGCCGGCTGTGCCTGCAAAGAGCAGACCTGGCCCATCCGTGGCAGCCCAGCGTAAGGATGCTGCAGCAGCAGTGTGGCCCAAGGCTGGATTAGGTGAAGAGTAAAGGGAGTCAGTTAAAGCGTTTGTGCCAGGCAACTCACTGAGGGATTACCTGCACGGGGGTATAAGCAGCAAAACACCCTGTGCCCTGACCATGGCAGATGGAAGAGAAGACAGCGCCAAGGCAGAGGCAGGAGAAACCACCCTTTCAGTAACCAAAAGGTGAAATTTGCTGAAGGCTCAAGTGGCTTTGGCCGGGTACCCCAGCAAACTGTGGTTGTTTTGGTTTGATTTCATACTGGCTTTGGGGCTTTCTGAAATGAAGTTTGAGATTTGGCGTTATTCTTGTCCTTAATCCCACTCTCTTTGACTGAAAAACCCCATGGAATGAGATTATACAAAAATCTGTAAGGTTGATCAAACGCTGACCTACTTTGCACAAAGAGGCTATTTGGAATACAATATAAATTGTACATCCTGCGATGCACGCATTGAACAGCATTCATCCAGAACTACGTAAGTGTTCGGCATCGCTGTTTGGGAAGTGGCAATTTGAGACCTGAAAATCATATCGGTGCAGTAACATTGATGTGACCCTTGCTTTTGCACAAGGCAGTTGAAATTTACAGTATTGTATGTTAATTCCATGCTTTGAACACGGCGAGCAGCTGCTGTGATGGCCCCGTTCTGCCTAACAACAGCAAATGGTTTGTATTAACATTAACAGATAATGAGTCATCATAAAAAATCCAGGCTTGTCTTCAGTGGCATAACAGCGGTCCCAACACAGCCCGGTGCGGGAGATTAAGGACTCTGTAAAATCTGTCTCGCTAATTAAGATTTCAGCGTTGTTCTTAGAGATGGCATACATTGGGCATCTTGCTTAAAAATAATGTTGAAGAAAGAACACTTGAACAAAAAGCATATTGCATTTCTAAATCTAAATCTAAGCAGCGTAAATTAGGGCATGTGTGTCACCAGCCCACTGTAGGCAGCACCCCTGCACCTGCTGTATTTGTACCTGCAGGATAGAAAGCCCACACGTGGGTAGCTGTCAGGCACACGGAGCCGTATTACAGCATGTATCGCTGTACCTAAAGCCACATGCTCGTAAAATGAGTGGCTGCATGCTAATGATGGGGAGTAATTGTTCTAAAGATTACTAGGGAGAGATCTTTCAGAAGACGGCAAATAAATAGCTTAAGAAGAACTTCAATAGGATCTCTGTTTTTGATGCTTAACCAATTCCCTATTGATTTCTTTAGGGCATTTAACTTTAGAAAATCTTGTTAGGACTCATCATCGTCTTCTCATCTGCCAGAGCACTCACTGCTCTTAGCCCAAGTGCGTAAAGGTCCAGAGCGTAGGGACAATCAGAAGCTAATCACGTTTTGGAAATGGGCTGGAGGAGTTGGAAGTGTGCAGTAAGGCACACTGAAGCCTCTCAGTCACTCCCACCACTTGCCAAAGCATCCCCGGCCCAACACGTCCCCAGTGCTGTTCCAAGCACAGCTGGAAGCGAGCCAGGCAAGGCTGCGGCTCCTCCAGGGAGGCACAACCAGTGGTCCCAGTCCCAAACGCGGGCTGGCAGCTGGGGAGGAGGAGGTCACGGCCGTCCCGCTTCCTCCATCCTCTGCTCCCCCGGGATGCTCGCCTGCTGCTGTTTGGGTTTGCTGCCCTGAGCCCTGCGGAGCTGCTCCTGGGAGGAGGGGGGAACCTCCGGGCTCCTGGGGGGGGGCTAAAAGGAGCAGTGTGAGTCACGATGCGTTTCCCTGTTGTAACTTAATCTTTGGTTTTTTTTCTCATCCTTAACAGGATTCCATTGGTGAACCTGTAAAAAATATAAAAAAATAATGGGTTACCTGTACCTACCATTTCTGTTTACCAGTAGGAGACTCAAAGAGCAGCGTTCTATGGGCCAAATATATTTTTATAAAAATGAACACGCCTATAGGTAACTGCATTTTTCAAGGAGCGCGTTTTTTGGAGAAGAGAAAGAGAAATGTGTGAGCAAAGAATCCTGTGGAGGAAGAGGAACCGGCGGGGGACTGAGAGGGAAGGACTGAGCGCCTGGAGCCTGGATTTGGACCGTGACTCTGAACCTGTGCCAATAATACCATTATGTGCCATGTACCGATGCAAAGACTTCACGAGAAGCTGAAGCTAAGTCGATAACGCCTAGAAACGTTGTGGAGGACGAATGGGGTGTCTCTTCTGCTGGGATCATTCATTCCGGTCCATAAACGTACATACATACAATATATGTAGAGAGAAAAGATATATATACACACACAAACACTTTTTGTACTGTAGCAATTTTTGAAGATCTTAAATACTCATTTTTAAAGAAGATGTCATGGGCTAAAAGTCTCGTTTCTTTAACGTGCATAATACAAACTAGGTGAACCGATGTTTTCTACTTTGGCAGCTTGCCTTTCAAACCTATATGTGTATATATAGGTAGACATATATACATATATATAAGTGTGTGTGTATGTATAAACATATATATGTATGTATACATATATATATATATATAGTTTTGGTTCTTTTTGGAAATGCTTTTCCAACGGTGGTGACGTGATGGCAGCAGCGAGCGGTGGGGGCCAGCTGGGGCGGCACGGTGGGCTGCTGGTGGGAGCAGGGGAGAGGCTTCCCAAAAAACAGCCGGAGCAGGGCTGCGCTGCCCCATGGTTCCTCCAGCTGTGGAGGGGATGGCAGAGCGCTCTGGAGGCTGGTCTGGAGGGAAAGGAGAACGGACATGGGCTGGGATTAGAGCTAGAAGGATGCATCTGGGCCAAATTCACAAAGTGCATTCCTGCTGTAGGCCGTCAGAGGAGGCGTAATGGCGTGGCGAGAGGAGCGGGCAGCAGAGGTGCTCCCCTCTCTCCCACCTGCCCCACTGCTGTAGGGCTCCTGGCTGCACCCGCCTGGTGCAAGCCCCTTTCCCCGACACGGGATGCTGCGTGTGCATGGGGCAGTTCATGCTTCCGCTCCCCCTGCCCCCCGCGGGGGAGATGTTCCCCGCAGCAGGGCGGCAGGTTGCGGGGCAGGGCAGGGTGAGCAGGCAGCTCGCAGCAGGCGGGTCCCCTGGCTCGTGGCAGCTCGCTGGAGGTGGTGGTGGTGAAGGGTGCGTCCAGCCTTCTGTAGCCTGATACCTCATCAAGATAGATAGGATGAAGCCTGCAAGCCTGTGCCTGCCCTTATTTCATGGAGCTGTGGTCCCTGCTGTGTCAGGTGTGATGCCTTGGGGCTGGCTGGGGATGGCTTTTAGCTGTGGACTGTCAAAAGATCAGCCTCTTTTGGCAGAAGAGATAAATTTTAGGAGAAGATGTGGGAGGTGGTTTTTTTTTAATGGCTTCTGAATTTGTCACAACACCAAAGCTTGCTCAGCCCTTTGTGAGAAACATGAGAGGAACGAGCCTATGGCCTCCTGAGCTAGCCCAAGGCCAGCGAGCTCCGGGGAGCCTCTTCCTTTGCTCTCCTGGTCTTGGCTGGGTCTGCCACGGCAGGAGAAGATGCATTCCACTGTCCACAATCACGGGGGTCACTTAATACCATTAAAAAGGGACTTTTGCCCAACAGTTTGCCAGGGAAGTATGGTTCTGCTGCCTCTGGTTTGGTGTGTTGCTCTAGAAACGTGTCACATCGCCCATCCAGCTCCTGCAGAGGTGGGTGGTTTTGGTGGGTGCTGATGAGCATGCCAGCCCACCAGCAAGCCCCCCTGTCCAAGTCTTTCCATGGAGTCAGGTGCTGCTGTTGGTGCAGCAAGCTGTGCCATGCCATGCCGTGCCCCTCCAAACTGGCACGGCTGGGAGAGCCAGGCAGGAGGGGGGGATAGTGGCAGCGGGCTGGGGTCTCCCAACATGCCCAGTGTCTCACCACACTTTGCTTCTGCTCTTTAACATGTGCCCTGTACCAAGCCTGGGCTTGCCCATGTAGATGGTGCCAAGGCAAAGCTTGCAGAGGGGTCCCGTACAACTCAAGTGAGGGTCTGCTTCACGTCAGACACCGCAGTGGGTCTCGGTTGGGTTGCTGCAACGTTACATGGGTGGGAATGACAGCAGAGTTCAGACCAAAGTCCTCCAGTTCTTTTTTGTAACTGCCCTTGGTAAATACTAGCGATTTTTTAGAATTGTCCAGATATGCATTTCTACTCATCCACTAATTACTCAGCTCCATTTCTTTATTACAATGAACTTGCAGTTAAAAAAAAAAAAAAAAAAAAAAAGGAAGTAGAAACTTCTGGCATTGCATATAGCTTCATGTGCAGTCTCTTGTTTCCGTATCCTTTTCTGTCCCTTTCTGATGGAATTGCACAGTCTGGATTATTTTTCCTGAATTTTTGGAAGCTGCCCTGGGAAGAAGTCTTCCTTGCCAGACCTGATGATTACCTGCAGGCTTAAACCGAGCATCTCTGAAGGCGCTGGCAACAATCCCTGCAACTCCAATGAGCCTCGAGCATCGCCTTGGGTGCATTCTGCACCCGGGTCACTGCCGACCGGCAGCCAGAGAGGAGGAGGAGGGTTCCTGTTGCTCCTGGCCAGGTTTTAGTCCATGACTGAACCCATTCCTTCTGCGGAGGTGGTTTCTTGTGAACACTGAGCTGGGCGGGCATAGGCGGCAGCAGAGATTCGCGTCCCTGGGGCTGGGTCTTGGTGTTGGAGGGTTTTGAACAGGTCTGGGTCCCCTTAGACTTTGGCAGCGGAGTAGAGATCTCATCTTTGTGTGTGTTTCTTAAAAGCAAACCTTGCAATGATGGGGCTGGGCGCTGAGGGGTGTCTGCTGGGCGGCTCTCCAGGGTGGTGGCTGGGATGCCTGCCCAGGATACTTCTGAGGCAGGGGATGGTGTCTCACTGGAGGAGCAAGCCCCCCAGGCTTTGGCCTTCCCTGAGAAACATGGGGAATGTTTGCCCTCGGGGTGTGCCAGGATTCTGCCCCAAAACAGGGAGGCACGGCACTGCGGGAGGTCCCAGCCCCACCGCAGGCAGCCTCACCTGGGCGCCAGGGAGGCTCTGGGCTGCAGTGGGGTGCAATTAAAAGCATGATGCGTTACCCTGCTTGGATGGTGGATGCCCCCATGCAGTGGCTGTGCAGGGGATGCCCTGGGTGCTGCTGGCCCCAGGGCTGCCCTAGAGCCAGGCTTTGCTGGGATCAGCCAAAAACCCACACAAGGAGTGCAGATTCTGAGCGACGACTCCAAGGTGATCTGTCATCTCAGTACGCTCGGATGTTTGTGTTCTACTGTTGTAAATGGTGCAGCCCCTGCAAATTACCCTTGCTGGCATAGTTTTTGAATTCTCCTTCTTCATTTGACTTTGCTGGCATCAATCCACTCCAGCTCGGGAGCCGCGTCTGTTGTGCTTCACCCATTGATCTTCCTGTTTATTTGTATGTGCTGGCTGCACCCAGTAGTTCTTGTGGGGACTCCAGTGTAAGCTCAATAGCAATTTGACATCATGAAATATATCTTGACTCCCTCGTTCCCGAGAGTTTGAAGCATCGTTCTGCATTTCTGCGTGTATGGAACACGCTGCCTGAAGGAGAGTCGTCAGGCGGAGCTGGGGGCTGGGAGGGCGGGCAGCACTGGTGCTGGCGGTGATGATGATGGTGATGGAGAGGCGCCCTGCCTTGAACCTGGCACTCAGCTCCTGGGAAATTCCCTGCAGAGCTGGAGGCAAGGAGAGGAGAATGTGTGTGTGTGTGTGTCTGTGTCTGTGTGTGTGAGAGGGAGAGAGAATGAAGGCAAATAACTTTGGCCCCAGACGACAGGAGCAGGTTTCTGATGGCAGGCTTTGCATGAGCTTTCCACATAGTCTGCAAGAAGGACACGTCCTGGTCACCGAGAGATGAGCGGTGAACCGAGGAACAAAAGTAGATGCACAATCTTCCCTTATTTATAAGGACCAACAGCACTTGCACTTTATCAGAGAAACCCTCCCATCCCTATGCATGCTAAGCACACCAACAAGGGACGACTGCCTGAAGGAGGGAAGGAAGAAGGGAAGGGCTGGAGCTGCATATGCGGTGATTGATGAGGCAGCATCCTAGCATCCCAAGGCCTTTCACAGTAAAGAAGAAATGAACTATGATTATTTCATTCCCTAGTATTGACGAAAGCCAAAATACAAGACAGACATGAAAACAGAAAGTCACATTTTCATGGAATAGACCTATGGAGCAGATCTTTCACGCCGTGGAAAAAGCAGGCAGGCATGGTCTTCACAGACACGTTTCCTCGTGAGTTTTGCCACGTTTTGGCCACATCATCTCACCCTGAGGTCTTTTGGCTGCCACAGCCACAGGTGGTAGCTCGAGACGAGCTCCCTTCTGTCACTGCCCTTTGCCGGACACAAAGCTTCATCCTCAGCTCGCGGGGATTGTGCCAGGTGTCGTTGGCTTGAGCCAGCCCAAAGCTCATTCAGCAATAATGGGGGAGATTTTGCCAATGCTCATGCCACTGGGTACTTCGAATCAGCTGGAGCGGCTCGTCCAAGCAGCGGAGTCTTGCTCCAGTGCAGGGACAGAAAGGACGTGTGTACATTTGGAGAATTAGGGATTTTTCTGTTCTCACTCAGAAGCTGAGCCCGTTTCCCAGTCTGATAGCATTGCACAGGTAGCAGGGAATGTTCCACCGTGAAATACAGCCCCGTGCGCTGGATGGTATCGTTTGCATTGCAAGGGATAAAGCTGCAGCTTGTGAGCAGCAAGGTGGCAGATGTCCCTTGTGAACATCCCTGCTGTGTCCGGGGCAGTCTCATTGCTGTGGTGCAATGCTGGGGAGCTGCAGGCACGCGTGTGGTGGGACTCAATGGATGTGCAGCAAATCCAGGGGAGTATCTGCAGCAGGCACAGGGTGCCGCGCAGAGCACAGTCTGGATGCAGCATCAGGTGTCCACCACCGCCTAGCAAAACTATGCCTCCAGTGCGCCCTTCCCTTGGAAAACCAGAGCTTTTTACTGTGTTTTATTTCATTGTGTATCTGGCAGCTTGGGAAAAAGAAGTTTTGACCCTTGCTTTGCCATAAACTTCCAGCTAGCTGCTTCTTGCTTCTTTTTTATTAATTTTACAGATTTCTTAACCTTTTCATAGCTCCTAAGAAATGTGTCGCAGCTGCTGAAAGGCTGCCAAATTCCCCAGGTGTGTAGCGGTGTGCCTGTGTGTTGCTTGTGGCTCTGTCTTAGAGAATGGCTTGGGATGAGCCCTTTTTGTCACCAGCCGGCAATGCTGGCTGCTCCTGTGCAGGGATGGCAGCTGCTCTGCTCCCCCCTGGCATAGGGGAGGCTGGCTCTTCCTCGGGCTCTGCAGCAAGCCCAGACCTCCCGGGGCTGTGCGGGACCCCTCCTCCATCCAGATTCCTTGCAGACACCGAGCAGGAGCTGCAGCACTCGCTGCTCCTGCCAAGCCAGGGAGTTGGTGCAACTCCTTGTGTGAGAGCTGCGGGCAGCACTGCTCGCTGTGGCCGGCGCTGGTGGGCTTTTTTCTGTGCCAAACTCAGCTAGTTTGGGGCTATAGGTCTGAGCTACCATATCACAGCAGCTCCAGGTACAGCGGGCAGATTGCGAGGGTTTGGTACTCAATCCCCTGGGGGGTTTTGGCAAACAGAGCTATCCCAAGGGCAGCAACGTCCCGTAGCATCCCCGGGCGTGCAGGGCAGAGCGGCTCCCGGGCGGCTGCCCATCTCTCCAGATCTGATCGTTTACCTTCACTCTGTCTTCCCAGCTAATGAAAAGGGCAGGCTGTGGCCGTGGCCGTGGCCTTGGCCATGGCAGTGGAGAGGCGGCAAGGGAGGCTGCTCCGCAGTGGTCTCCAGCCTCCGTGCCCTTCGCGCTGCCCTCGGGAGGTCAGAGCAGCAAAGGCAAAACGGGCGCGGGAGCATGTGCCGGGGCGGATTTCAGGTTACCTCTCCTCCATTGGCAGCTTGTTGTGAAGGAAGGTAGTTCAGTTAAAATGGTAGTTAAATAGTAGATATTCTACACATATTATATATTTTGTAAAAAAAAAAAAAATATAGAACAAAAATATATATGTACTATCTCAGCCCACCCATTTCAGGATGAATGTGGTTGGAATTTTTGTTCAACCAGGTATAAAATCTGTAAGTGATTTTTTCAAAACCAGCAAGAGATCCCTCACCATTTCAGAAGTCCGTGGGTTTGGTCTCCAGATCTCATGTAACGCTTCTCACGCATTTTTAAGAATTATTCTCAGCATTTGTAGGTACATTTTTAATAGTGTCACGAGTGGAGATAATATTTACTTTGAGAAAAAGTATATGTTGCACAAAAATGTACACTAAGGGCACAGATTTCTGACCCAGATTCTTCTATTTTAGGTTCCGAGGGGTTTATTTTTTTGTTTGATAGGACATGTACAGTGAAGTTTACACTTTATTTTTATTTTGCCAAAAACCGTTTTCTAACATGAGACAGCTTTTACTTTGTAACCGGTTTTACATCACTGAGTACTTCTTTCTTTTCCTGGGAAAATCCTTCACCGCGAGACATCCAGCGCATACGTGTGTGATGCTCTGGCAACTTCAGGCTGTTGCCGGTGGAAGCGGCCATCGCCTTTGGCCATGGCAGTTCCTGCCGGCGCACCCGCGGTGTGAGCCAGGGCGATTGCAGCAGGGTGCCGGCTGCCCACGGGGCCACACAGGCGAGAACTGTTTTCTTCCCGAGTGGTTTTTAATTTGTCTCTGTACTTCGAAGCTGTGTATTTGGAAGCACTGTAAATGCCACCCTATACCGATTTCCCTGTGTATATTTAGTACTCTGATGTTGCTATTAAAACTGATATGAGAACCGCGCAGCCGGGTAGTGACTGGGTTCCTTTGCGCAGTCCCTGGGGAGGGGACGGGGTCGTTTTGGGGGTTGGGGGAACCAACCCCTCAGCACGGTGGAGCCCAGGGGCTTCCCGAGGTAAACTTCTCTGTCTCCCCAGCTGTGCACCCCTGGGTGAGCAGCTGGGAAAGAGCCCTGCCTTCATCCTGGGAAAAGGGTCTCGGGGTCCCCGTCACCGTACCGCCCACCTACCAACCCTGTGGCAGAGGTGGGAGGGCGCCGGGTCCCCAGGCTTGCCCAGTGTCCCCCAGGGCTCGGGGTAGCAGGACCCGTGTGTGTGCATTGGGGCAAAGTGCTTGAAAGAGGGAAGCCCTTCCACAGGACAATTAGAGAGTTAATTAAATGTTGCTAATGATGTTTTAAATAAACAGCTATGCAATAAGGTAAGCAGGCGTTACAGAATTGCTTAACCTAGATACATGCTTTACATAAAGAGAAATTTTGGCCCTGAGCGGTTGCATATTAAAACGGTATTTCTTGTTTGCAAATTCAGTTTGAAAGGGGTGATGATGGTTCACACTTGAGCCGTCGTGCTTCCAGGCGGGGCTGGTTGTGCCATTGCACTGCCGTGATCTGCTTGCTGGACAGACGGACGGACGTGGGGACCTGGGTGCCATGCGGAGGGGGCTTGTGCAGAGCTTGCTGGGCAGCCGGGACAGCTTCCAGAGCCCCCTGTGCTTCCACCAGCATCCTCCCCTTCCCCAGCCACCACGGGACGGCGTGCCTGTGGTTCTCTGAAATGCCAGCTGACCTAGAAAGGGGGGAAAAAAGCCTTTTCTAGTGTCCGTGTCAGCTTTGAAAAGGGATGACCTGGGGAGATGGCTCAGCACAGCCGCCTGCTGCTTTCATTTCCAGGCTGTGGCAGCAGCCGTCCCACGGTGCCGTGCCCTGACGGCACACCGAAACAAGGACCAGAGGTACTGCCCAGCCCCAGCCCGGCTAAATCCTCCCCAAAAGCTCTCTTCTGTGGGAATATGTATAGGAAAATAGGGAGGGACAAAGTGAGATGCTCTTCATTTTAGGGCCAAATTGCCAGCTTAAATCACTGTGACAGTGTGTACAAGCTAACAGGATGCGAATGGCCCCGGAGCTGCATATATCAGCCGGAGAACTCTGTTCATTTCCAGATACAAGCGGGATTTCAGAGCATGAAATACAGTGTTGGGATCTCATTCCTTTCCCTGCTATTTATCACAGCCGGAAACATACTCACCAGCCTGAATTGTTGCCGGTGTCGCTGCTGGGAGCGCAGAGGAGAAATATTGTGCTGAGCCATGTAGCGTGGGAGAGGGGATGTGGGGGACAAGGAGGAGCCGAGCGACTGGGGTGGGTGGGTGCTGAGCGGTGCTGCACGGGTGCGTGTGGCTTCCTCGCACAGACTGCAATGGCCGTGGGCAGCTGGTACGGCTGCAGGAGCAGACAGCAGCTCGTCGTTTCTCTGCTGCTTGGCTGACTCCCTGTGCTTCGTGGAAGACCGTTGCTACAGGAGCTGCTGCCCAGCCCAGCGAGCTCAGCTTTCTGCATTGCAGCCAAAGAGGACTGGCCAAATCGGGCATCCCCGAGGAGCTGGCCATCCCAGCTGCCCTCCAGCACCGATCGCTGGAGCCAGGAGCATCCCCTCCTGCTGCTCCCCCCACCATGCGGTCAGGACGAGGGCAAGGCCACTGCGTGCCATGCCCCCAGTTAAATGCACCTCGAGTGGTCCCCAGGGCTGGAGGGGCCTTGCCTGGGTCACCGTCCCCTTTTCAGCACTGGAGGCAGCAGTCTTGGCATCCTTCAGGGGTGCCTCAGCCCAGCAGCGGGGCGAGACTGAAAAATGAGCTGGAAACAAAACACAAGCACACTGGTGCCGCAGCACATAGTTCTGTTAAAAAGTAGGACTAAGCATTATCCAAGTTTAATTATTATAATTATACCGGGGTGAAGTAATTGCTGGAGATATTTTAAGCATCAATCAACATGCTATTTTGAAAAATGAAGCCCTGATTTATCCAGGGCTAGGTAGTAACCATCAACATGCAACAATGCTGCCTGCAGAAGGAAGAGCCCACCAAGAAAGGTTTTTAAGCCTTTCATATCTTCTTTATTTGCAAAGAGGGGCTGGGTGTGGGGGGTGGTGGTGAGGCAAGAGCAGGGAAGGAGGAAGGGGGTGCCCTGGCCATACGGAACCTGCTGTGCCGGCGTCGCTGTGTCCCACCAGTCGTGCACTAGGAGCCAGGCTCCCAGCACCAGGCTGGGCTGCAGCAAGAGCATCAGCTTCAGGAAGAGGAGCTGTGCGTGATGCGGTGACCCCACCTCGGCGGTGGCTCCGAGGAAGATTGGCTGGGGCTGGATGATGTAGCGATGCTGAAATCATTTAAGCTTGTTATTGTGGTTTCTATGGCTCTCTGGCTGGATGTAACAAATTGTCTGCATCATTTTCCAGATGGATCGTTCTTAAATCATCCAGGACAGGCTTCAGGGCTCAGCACTGAAGCAGTAGAAGGCACTTCAGTTCAATAAATGCTGGAAATGTGCTATATTGAGTGCTATTTCTTATTAAAAGTATAAGTACATCATCTGAGCTGATGGGTCTCACAGCCAAGATCTCTGCGCTTCACACCCCTTCCAAGTGCCATTAGTTCCCCGTGGGGATGGGGGACGGGGACGGGGCTGTGCGTGGGTGCCTGTGGCAGGAGGCAGGGTGGCTCTGCGGCAGAATGGAGGGGACACTGGAAGATGAGCTCGGCCAACAGTGGGGCTTGCATCTCAACATTTGGCCACGGAAGTGCATGCCCAATAAATGATGAGCGCTGAGAGAGCATTTTATTACTGCCAGGCAATTTGTGCTAATAAGCAGTTTGAAGCAGCGAAGCCTTTCAGCAGAGAGATGAATTATGGCAGAAGGGCATTGGAAAGGAAGAGCCCCAAGGATGCTGCAGTGGAGGAGGCCTGCACGTAAAATGTTGGCGCAGCCTGTGGTGGGATCAGTCTGTGGTGGGATCAGCCTGCGGTGGGTTCAGCCCATGGTTGGGATCAGCCTATGGTTGGGATCCACCCAGGGGTCTCCTCTGCTTGCCCACCTGGGATGGGGAGCGCGACAGCTGCCCGTGGCTTTCACTGGGTCCTGCTCCCCCGTGGGACTTTTGCTGAAGACTCGGGAAGTGTGTGTGGATGCAATCCGCAGGTTTCAGATGCCAGACTGGTGTTAGATCTAATCTCAGGTTTTATTGACACTGATACGACCTGAGCCCCAAGACTCCAGGACTTGTTCAGCTCTGCCAGGAGTGACATGTCTATGTGTTTTTAATAAACTTACCAGAATGAAATCCTTGCTGTTCCTGTTCATCCTCCAAGCATGATATTAACTGAAAACTCACATTTATCTTGGTTTCTTGTCAGGCCAAAACGGAGATGGAGTTTCTTCAGGGCTGTTACTATCTTTCCCTTGCAAATTTTTGAGTGTGAATAAAAGATGTGACTGGAGCAGAGGATGGGAGGCAGGAGCTGGTGGCAGGCGTCCTGGGAGCCTGCTCATCGCCTCTGCCACAACAGAGGACGAGCACGGGAGGTGCATTAGCAAAAGCCCCGCTGGGACCTCAGGGCTGGGGCAAGGCACTGTCCACGTGCAAAGCCCCGTGCAAAGCCCCGTGCAAAGCTGAGGTCAACAGCAGGCTGGAGTACACAGCACTGGGCCCATTCCCAGTGCCCAGCACCCACCCAAGCAGGGTGTCACTCAAGCAGCAATGCCAGGGGAGGCACATCCACCTCTGCGGTTGAGCCGTGTTCTCTCAGGTGCGGTATTTATTGACCTGTCAAAGGGCTTGGATGTGGCTGACCACGCTTTCCCCCTGCAACAATTGATTTCAGTTGGCTTAGATCAGGGAACAGTTGATTTCTTTGCCTGATACTTGCTCTGGCCTTCGATAGTGTGAGTGTTTAGAAATATATCACCTGATTTCACTGGCTGGAGAGCATCACCTGATGTTTCCAATGGGCAATGCTAACACCTATGGCCCTGGAATGGCCTTGGGGCTCTAGTTTCCAAAAAGAGCCTTAGTTAAGGAATGCTAATTCAGCCTCTGGTTGCCACCGAGTATTTCCTTTGCTAACCCAAGGACTGCTCTGCTTGTGTTAGTAACAGGGGAGTCCACCTTTCATCCCATTTTTCCCTAACAGTGGGATCCACTCTATGACAACTCAGTACTTTGAGTCTCTGCTCTCCAGCCCCGCTGGCTCTGTAGTGGGGGCAGACCTGGACTGGCCCGTGCCCAGGCTGTGTTGCGAGGGACGCAGCCCCTTCGGCCTCAGTCAAGCCAAATCTGATACAGGGAGTCAGAGTGCAGCATCCCAGTGCAGGACTGGCCAGGCAGGTGTCCCGATTGCCTCGTGGTGCAGGGAGCCAGCCTGCCATCCTCCCCCGGGTGTGTGTTTCCAATTACCAGCACATCTTTCTCCACTTCAGGGGCTGGCCAGCACTTTGCCCTCAGTCTATAAAAAGCACAGCTTGACATTTGTTTTTCCCTATCTATTCCTCATTCATGTTTTCCTTCTCCTTGCTTCAGACTCCGTGCTGACGCCCCGACCACCAGCTATACACAGAGCAGTGGATCACAGCCAGCACCATTTATAAAATGGTTTTGTGAAGCCATGAGAAGAGCAATATCCATGTAACAGTCCATAAACCTGTACATCGAAGCAATTAGCCATGATCACAGTCCCTGGTAAAGAAAAGCCCCATATTCACCCATTTGCTTTCAATCAGCCCAAACAGCCTCTCAGCTGGGAACCATCCCACAGCTGGTGACATCCATCGATGCCATGAATCCTTTGGGCTGGTATATTTTGCACTGGTACTCTCCTGGGGTTTTAGAAGGCAGAAGCCCTCAAAATCTGGCCCTCTTGGGCAGAGAAATGGGGACACTGGGGGTTTTCTGTAGCCATATGTCACATGTTGCCTGGGCAGGAGCTGGCTCAGAGGGGCTACCCTTATCCTACCAACGTCTTTGCCAGTCAGGTGGAGTGTGCGGCTGAAAACCAGGAGCCAGTGCTAATATTTAAAATGCAAATAAAACCTTTTCCCTCAGGCTTGGCAGGTTTTAGTGCTGTCTGGCTTCAAATAATTGACTCCCAAAGCCGCTGAGGCTGCCTGTCCTTGGGCAGAGGGTAGGGCAGAGCAGCAACTGCCTGTACTGAGCCTCCCAGGGCTGCCTCTGCCCTGGGAGCAACTCTGTGGGATATGGGGGAAGAAGCAGCCAAGAGCCCCCTCAAACCCCTCTCCTGAGCCCGTGGGTCACTAGTGCTGGGGAGACTGGGAGCAGGGTGAGCGAGCCCTTGGGAGCAGACCCCATCCAGGGGGACGACACGCTGGCAGGGGCAAAGCCTGATGACAGCTGAGTGACACTGAGCAGGGGCCAACCAGCCGCCAGAGCCCAGCAGCATCCTTTCTCCAGGGGGCTGGGAAGAGACCGGACAGTGCAGCCTTTCCAGAGGCAGGCAGCCAAATGCACTCAGCACATTGACTGAGCAAACAAAGTGGCGGGACAAGAGGCCCAAAAGACGCAGTGCTCACTGGAGACCATCCGAGCATGGGTTTAACCCGCTGAATTGATTTGCAATGGTTTTTTGGCCAAGCGCAGCTCTTGAGTCACGCTGGGGCTATACAAGTGGAGTGTCAGCTTGAGCTAGGTTTGAGAGCTGCAAAGAAAAGAAGTGAAGGGTCACAAGCTCTGTGAAATTCCTTCCCAGAGTCCAGCTGAGGCTCCCTGCAAGGGACCTGAGCAGGGAAAATGCAGCATCCTCGGGGGCCAACACAGCAGTTCCCAAGAGCAGGGAAACAGAGGCTGTGTTTTCAAGGAGAAAAAAGATGAGAAAAGGGAAAGGAGCAGGAGAAAGGAGGCGAGACATCAGTAGGATGCAGCAGGAGCAGTACCAAATGGGCACTTCTCGCTCAACTTCAGTAAAGTTTGGAAGAGCTATTAAAGCAGGCGATCAGTGAAGGGGGAAATTGAAATGTTAGGGGATGGAACGAAAAATTAGGCCCAGATAATGGCACAATAGTGCTAGGGTTTAAAGCACTCTCCAATAATTTGTTGTGAAGAGCTGTAAAATGTTCCCATGTGAGATCGTCTCTGTATCCAGCTGCCCAGCAAGCAAAATCCCCAAAGCAGTGGCGTGACGGGCACGACTGCCCTGGGGTCATGAGTCCCTGCCACCAATCCCCAGCATTACCAATCGGGGCTATAGATAGCAGGAGAAAGCCCAGAGATGAAGAAAAGGGTGGAGATGCTTGAGCAAAGCAGCAGCACGAGATTTGAGGGAGCCAATTTTTGCAGCTCTTTCCAAAAAAGCAGCAACAGCTGGTTTGGCCACCCGAGGCTCTCTGGACTCTGCCCCTCTTGCTGCGGCTCTGCTGGAGGAGATGGGGCCGGTGGGCACCCATGGCTGGGCACCACGCTCAGCACCACGATGGCAGTGGGAATTAGGGCTCTGCCTGGGAAGCCAAGCAGTTGGGGCAGGGGAGGCAGGATGATTCTTTGAAATTAGTCAGTCAAATGCTTTTTGATCTAAAGAGGATTTGGAGTGGAGTTGGACACGCTCGGTCCCCCCACACTGCTGCTGCCAGCAGCAGTTAGTGCAGCTGGCATCCATCTCCCACCAGTGCTTTCATCCCAGGCCAGGGCCATTCCAGCAGCAGCCAGTCCTGAAACCAGTGCACAGCCTGGGCTTAGCGAGCGCTCAGCACACCACACTCGAGGGCTTAGCAAGTGTTTGAAAGCCCATCGCTGCTTTGGGGTGGGGGTGCCCCACAGTTACGTGATCTTTGCGTCAGTACTGCCTGGCCCACTGTAAAGTGTACGTGGGACAAATCATTCCTGCAGCTCACACCCTCTGTCAGCACGCTCACAGCAAATGCAAGCATGGGTGGAGCATGGATGTTAACACAGAAAGCTGCTGGAGACCCTTTCCCCTGCTCACACGGGCCATGGGAAGCGAAGGGAAATGGTGAACATAATGCACGTAGCGTGCCAGAGGCTGAGCACAGCCACAGGAGCTGGACACAACAACCGTGTGCGTTGGGGTGGAAACCGTGGCAGGGACGGACGGAGAGCCTATCCGTCACACTTGCTAGCAAGAAGGGCTTTGCCATGGCTGCTAGGACTTGAAACACCGTTCGGTCCACAAAGCAAGAAAATCTCTGCAAAGAAAACCGGCTGTAGCAGCCAAACACAGCTACAGTTGGATGCCGCTCAGCCAAAGCAAGGCTCTCTAAAGCAGTGGCTCTTGGTAGCCCAGGGCTCAATGCTGCCTGGCAGGGGCTGGGGACCACCAGCACCCAGGACGCATTTGCTGCAGACAGAGGAGCTTCTGCTGGGAGCCCATGGTGTGGTGCAGCAGGTCAGACCAGGGCTGGGTGCTGGGTCAGCCCTTTTCACAGGTGGGCAGGTGGGCAGGCAGGTGCCTGTGGGGTGGGGGCTTCCCAGGCTGGGTTGGGTGGGGGGAGAGGTTATTGAACCGGCAGGTGAGGAGCTGGTGCTGCCTGTAGCTCAGCCTCTGTCTGTGCCTCCAGGGAGCCTGGTGGCAGTCTGTCCCTGGCAGGCATGCAGTGGCCTGTGGGGAATTGCCCCGCTTTCCAAAGCTGGCATTGCACGCTCTTCCCTCAGCTCGCAGTGATAAGCCTGGTTTAGGGAGCTGTGCTAATCTGGCAGTTGCTATGAGACCCACTTGATGTTTTTGACGCGACGTGGAGGCAGGTGAGTCATTGCGAGGAATATCGTGTTTTCTGGCACTGTTTGAGGAGCCGCAGAAGTTGCCGGGCGGTCGGTAGGATGCAAACACTGAGAGTCCCAGCAGCAAGGGCAGGCGCAGCCCGGGAAAGCCGGGATCAGTGGGTTCTCCCCGTTGTGGTCTCTCTTTTCGGTGTGGCTTTCCAGACTGTCTATCTCCAGCTGCTGCTAGCTACTTACAGGGGGATGTTTCCAGGGTTAATTATGAGGAAGAGAGAGCTGAGTATGTGCTTCACTAATTGCGGCTCGCCCTGGCTCGCCCTCTGCCAGCAGAGCTCATGCTCCTGGGCTGCAGCCCGGTGGCTCCTGCTCCATGTCGGTACCTCCAGCTCCTCTTCAAAACCAGCACAGATGGAGAGCTGGCCGGGAGAGCCGCTGTGGCCACGCACGGCCCTGGGACACATTGTGGCAGCACCAGGCACCCACGTCCCCCACCAGCCGCAGCTGGGGTCCCTTCCCGGTGTCCTGGTGGTGAGCGGGAGGGGAGGGGAGGGCAGACCACGGCTCCTTCCATCCCTGGTGTCAACCAGACTGGGAATCATCCAAATGGGGTCCTGGGCTGCAGCGAATGCATCACGTGCAGTAACTTACATAACCAGTGGAAGGAACTAGCGCAGCAGAAATTTTTAATTATGTATTTGACTGTAACATTCTCAGTTTGAGTTCATGCAACGTTGGTTAGTTACCTCAGTTAATTAGAAATTTTACAGCTGGATAAAAAGTTTATAAACCACTGAAAAGAGCAGTGCATTTGAGATGGCAACAATCTCTCCCTCTGTTTGTTCTGGAAAACAAAGTGATGTGCTTTGGGCTCCCAGGGGAGCCGTGCCCGCAGTGGAGCCCCAGCTCCTGCTGCCTCCCACCCCACCCCGAGATGGTTTTACTGGCAGATGCAGACCTGCTCTCTCCCAGCATGGGTTCGGAGCTCCTCGGCCAGCACTGGAGGAAGGAGGGGTCAGTGTGAGCTGCTGGCCTGGCCAGTCCCAAGTATCCATCCCCTCGTGGGAACGTTAAATGAAGCGTGATCTGGTGGTAATTCATGGCCCTGTTAAATGTGATCGATGGGGCAGCCACCTTGATGCTGTGATGGGAGAGTGGTCCAAGGCCAGAGGATGGTCAGTTTGGAGGTCTCATTGCGCCGACCCCCTAGTGTTTGTCTACAGACTCCAAAGGTGCTAATTTACATTTTGTTAATGATGTTTTTTTCCTTCCTCCCTTGCATCCCTTTATTCAAGTCTCTTAGACCAAAGGCTCAGAGAGGATATTAACACTCACCTTGACATTATCAGCACATTGGAGAAATGGGTGTTTGCTCCCTCGCTGCTGGGAAAGCACATCTCAGCAAGAGCTGGCCCCTGGAGATGCTGAGCCCGCTGTGCCGGCAGCAGCAGCAGGTGTTGCTCTGTTGAGGGGTTTCTGTGGCAGTAACGCATCAGCCTGCAGCATTTCAGTCCTCGGGGAAGAGGGATTCAAGGAGGGAAACATTAAAATAATACCTATTGCAAAGGAGTGGAAGAGCGCAGGCTGTTATTTACATTTGAAGTAATAGCTTGGTGCTGCGGTGGCTCATGGCAGCGTGAGAGGTGTCTGAAGGCTGCGTGCGAGGAATAAAACTGATGGATACCTGCACTTCCCTTATGTATAAGGCTCATGATGGAGGGTGCTGCTGTGATTCAGCAGAGCACAGCAGGCAGAGAGGCTGCTGCTTGGTGGAGCTGGAAACTCGGGGCAAACACCCCCCGAGCTGCTGGCCAAGGTTTTGGCCCCATCAGCTCCTGGGAACACTTGAGCCCGGTGAGCATCGCCTTGAGCCCGGTGCAGCAGCATCTCGGGCATGGCTAAGCCACTGTGGGTGCACTTTCCCCTCTGGCTTTGTGCAGCTGCTCACCGTCCCTGCTTGTGGCCTGCATGGGAAGTTGTTCTTCTCCCTGAGCAAATCTGCAGGAGATCCCTCCCCCGACAAGCTCTTGTCCCTACAATTTTAAATTATTTTTTAGAACCTGCCTGATTATCAGATTCGGCGCTGTTAATTTACAGAAATAGATACCACAGAGGAAGGTTTGGAATGGCTGGTGGTTCATACAGATGCTAAAGCCTCCTCTCAAGCTTGCAGCCTTGCAAATGGAATAAAGTGATTCTTCTTAAAGTAGTTGAAATCAGTTTTATTTATGTAATTGGAGAAGTTATTATGCGCAGTCCTTATCTGACTTCATGATTTATGGGAAAGATCCTCAAATCTGTATTTAAAATTACTGTTAAACAGAATTTTTTGCCTCTTCAGCTGAGAAAGAAGAACCATTAGCAGTTGTTGCCCTAGAGCTCAAGTACTTCATTAGTTTAGGAAAATTAATTTTTTTCCCATTAAGTCTTCCTAGGATTCTGACGCTATATTTGCTTGTAAACTTTCAATGAGAATAATTTTTTTAAAAAATGTTCTGCTAGTAGTGATCTTTGGTTTCCTCCTCTCTTTAAGGTCTTGTGTAGATGTAACCTGTGGCAGCATCCTCTGGCTCTGGGTTGAGCACCAGGAAAGTGTGCTGCCATTGGGGGAGGTATGTGTAGGCAGGGTTAGACCTTGTAGTTGAGGCGGGGAAAGAAAATTGCCACCTGATTCAAAGAAGCTCATCTTGTACTGCTTCTTGTTTAGATTATTGTAATGCTCTTTCAAAGGGTGGTTGGAAAAGCTGAAATTTCTGTGGCTCCTAATTCAGGCTGAAAAGCCTAAGTGTGCTTCAGCAGCCTCATCACCCAGGCTTGCTGCTCAAAGGCATTTTGCTGCTCGCCCTGGGGCATAGCTGCTGCCACTGCCTCCTCACAGCCTCCTCCCCAAAAGCGTGGGTGCCTGCTAGAGGGGTCCTGTAGGATGTCCCCCCGGAGAGGCAGCAGGCAGGAGCTGGGCCAGGGTGCACACTGGCACCTGAGCATCCCGGCAGCTGCGTGGGAGCTGCCACGCAGCATAACTCGGGGCCATACGCTCTCTGCTGTTTCAGCCAGTTGCTTCTGGGCCACACAGATTTTGGTGCCAGCACTCAAGTGTCACCGCAAAGCAGGAGGACCAGAAATGACAGCAGCTGCCCCAGAGCCCCAACCTAGGGAACAGGTATCCCAGCATCACCCCAGCTTTTGGCATGCTGCTGCCCACTCTGGGCACCCACGGACAGGGTGCTGCAACCATGCTAGGAACGAGCAGGGGCTGCAGCTGCTCCAGAATCGAGTGGTACAGGTGGGCAGGGCTCAGGGTCAGGCACTGGATCCCCTTGCACTGGCTGGAGCTCTTTTCTCTTTCCCAGCCCTCACTGCATGAGCAAAACCCTGGATTCATAAGAGATGGCACATGCTGTTGCTGTTAAAAAGGCTGCTTGGTGGAGATAATGAGTTTTATTTAACGCTGAATCATAAACAAAACCCCAGTTGAAGGGGGGTCAGATAAGAGGCGTTAGCTGTGTAAGATGAGCCGATTGCCCAAGTGGCGGGTGCTCCCTTCAGGCATGATAATGCACATTAGCAAAGCCTGAGAAACCCAGCGTGCCCCTTGTGCCCTTTACCATCTCTCCTCATAAGCAGCAAAAAGGAGGCAGCTTCTAACCTCTCGTATGGGAGTGAGGAGCGGTGGAGCAGGGAGCAGGGGCGGCAGGGGCAGAGATGCCATGTGTCGGGGGGTGCAGCATCCCACCTTCGCCCAGCGGCAAGCACTGAGAAGTTGTGCAGAGATGCTCTGCGGGGAGTCAAGAGGTCAATTCCGATATCCAAACCTGATTGTCAACAATCTTTGATAATGCACGATGAAAGGAGGCAGCACTGTGGGGTGAAGGTGATGCTGTGAGGCTCCTGCTGCCAGGCAATGCTTAAATATCCTTTTGTCAGGGTTTAACCCTGCAGGCAGCTAAACACCACACCGCTGCTTGCTCACCCCCCACCCTCACTGGGATGGGGGAGAGAATTAGGAGGGGGAGAAAAAGGAAAATCCATGGGTTGAGATAAAGATAGTTTAATAGGACAGAAATGGAAGGGAAGATAATAATAATAATTATAAAAGAATTAGAATATACGAACCAAGTGGTGCACAATGCAACTTGCTCACAACCTGTTGACAAAAGCCCAGCCAGTTTCCCCAGTGGCCAGCTTTCCCCTCAGTTTATATGCTGAGCATGACATCATATGGTACGGAATGTCCCTTTGGTGTCCTCTCCCCGCTCCTTGTCCCCCCTGCCGCCTGCTCGCTGGTGGGGTGAGAGGCAGAAAAGGCCTTGGCTCTGCGTAACTCCTGCCCAGCAGTAACTGAAACATCCCTGTATTGCCAGCATTATTGTCACCCTAAACCTAAAACCCAGCACTGTACCAGCTACTAGGAAGGTAATTAACTCTATCCTGGGTGAAACCAGGACGTTGATACACACACGTTTCAAATTAAACTCTTTAGGTCCGAGCTGGGGACCTGGCCAAGGAGCTGGCTGGGATCTTGCCACCACAAGGCACCGGCCAGCCTGCTGCCAGCACTTTGTGTGGCACTGTGATGCCCAGGCAGCAGGAGATGCTCTGGAAGTTCACAGTGCTCCTGTTCTCCATCCATCTGCTGCTCAAATCCTGCAGAGAGGTGGCTTTTCAAGTGAAGATTAATCTGAATTAATTTGGCTTTCTCTTCATGAGCCCAGAGAAAATGCCAAAGACTCTTGTCATGTGTACAGCTACTGCTGGCAGGTTTGAGGTCCTCAGAAGACGTGTTAGAAGACATGTTACTGTTTTCATGCTCCTCCAACTTGGTAACAGAAGAGCTGATAGCAATTGCGCATATATACGTGTGTATTAGTCCAAACCTGGAATATTTATATTGAATTCTATCACATTTTCTTACACCTTTCTGGTGTAAGGACTGCGGAGGTGAGGACCTCTGAAACAGAGCTGAGCAGGGAGGCAGCGGTTGTGTTTCAGAGAGCCAACCTGCAGCAGGATTTACAGAGATATTCAATGCTTTATGGACAGCATGGTAAATTTCTCTTTTAATAGAGCCTTAAATATTCATCGCAATATTTACATAAGGATCGTAACGGCAAAGGAGTCGTTAAGGACTACTTACAGAGATAATCCCGATTTAAAAATTCCTTTGATGTGCATTTCCAGAGAGATTACAGCCACATCTATCTGGTCAATAAAATGCATGCGCCCCTCCACAGAGTTTGAGAGCAGACCAGGAAGGCAATTGAAAATAAAGGGGCAAAACTTACTGGGCTTAAGCTGTGTTTGTTTCTGGCTTCTGTTGGCTTAGTTTGCAGCCTCCTGCTATTCCCAAGGAATAGCCAGTGTGCTAATTAGCTACTGAGCCTGAGTAATCAAATGCACAACCGATAAAATTAATCAATGCCCCTGATAAAAGGTTCTCCTCATCCAGTTCCATCCGCTGGGGTTATTTGTGCTTTCGAAGAAATTAAATAGGGTTTCCCATCTCCTTTAACTAACACAGCAAGGCATGTCCAAGCCGTTACACTTGTGCTACCTGAGTCAGGGACTGCTGTTGTGTCGAGTTACTGCTCGTTGAGGTGTTTCTGGCTACATTTTGCTATTTTAGGTTGGTTGGTATATTCAGTTTCTAATTGTATAACCATCCACAGCATCTCCCGGCAAGGATGGGTTTTGCTTGTGTCAGACTTCCTATCACAGCACCGAGTTTTGCCAAAATACCCTGCTCGGCACCTTTGGCTAGGCGGCCGTAGCTGCTGTATCTTGTATATAAAGTTTAGTCTCCTTTTGGAGACTTGCTCAGGTCCCCCATGCAAGCAGGCTTTCTCCGTGGCTTCTCCAAGAAAAGCCTGGTTCCCACCTAAAAGGAGATGAAGGACACCTAATTGCAGAATGCTTTCTCATAAATTAAGCTATAGCACAGTATGTAACACAAATTAAAGTTTAAAGATCCTGACTCCTTCCCCTCTTCCAACATCTGAGTCTGCTTGTGTGGAAAGACACTAATTTGAGCTGGCAGCAATTCATGTTCACTTTTCAGGACAACAAGGCATCAGAGAATAGGCAGGAGCAGAGCTCAGCTGAAGAGTAGCTGAGAGGCACGGGGGCAGGGATGCACTGGGAGCTGCTCACAACGGATTCAAATGAAAAAAAGGAAAAATTAGGCTGCCATCTCTACCTAGCATCGCTATTGGGCTCGGAAGTGCTTTTGAAGAGGTTTTCATGCTTTGGTTTTCCAAAAAACAGCGCTGCGGGGAAGGGCGGGGGCAGGAATCAGGGCAGATGTTGGTGAGGACAGTGTTTTGTCCACAGCTTCTTCCTTGTGTGAGTGGCCAAGTGAAGCAGAGAGTATGGGCTGCTTGCAATACCCCAAGCACAATCACTGGCAGCAGCAGCGTGGACCTTTTCTCCTTTCCCTTAAGCTTACAAAATGGGAACATTTCACTTGGAATCGTGAAGAGAGAATAAATGTGGATCGTGTTGCTTTACGAGTTTCCTGCACAGAATGGCACTTTAAATTAAGCACAGTAAAGCTCTACCGAACGTAATAGGAGAACAATTCAGCGTTGAACTGAATGCATAATAACCTTTCCTTTTCCTTTTTGTCCTTTCCTTCCTCTGCCAGTCCCATTACAGCCTGGACCCGTCCCTGCTCCTGCTGATGTCTGCAGCCTGCACCATGCCAGCTGTGTCCCGGCAGAGCAGGCTGGTGGTCTGGCTACCACTCTTTCGTGGGGGTCAGTCCACGAGTCAGGGCACCGGTGCTGTGTCCTAGTGCTGAGCCGTGATGAGACACTTTTCCCAGCTGCACAGCCTTCCCTCCACTCACTGCAGGGATGGAGAGCTGCCGTGGCCGTGGGGTTAGAAGCAACACTAGGTGTAGCAGGCTGAGAGTTGTGTAAAAGACACTAATGCTTGGCAGCATAACATGCTGTTACCCTTTCAGCCACTACACGGCACATCGTGTGAACTGTTGGCTCTGAGGGCTTGCCATGGGAGTCCCAGTTTCACTCATTCCTTGCCTCTCTGAGCCTGAGACTCTGGAATCTCATCCGTATGACGGTGAGCTCAGACTGCTGGGGGCTTTCCCGGTTGCCAGCCTGCGATCCCTCGAGTGAGCAACAGCTAGCCATGGAAGGTGGTGACGCAGCAGCCTTACTGCTCCCCCAGCATCAGCACATCACCCCTCGAGTATTCACAGGTCACCACAAAGCCTGGCTTTGCCTTTCTGTCCAAACCCTCATCCTGCAGGACTTGTACTTCTGGTTATAAGTGCGTGGTGTGGCCAGGATTTCGGTATGCTCCAAGCTGGGGGGGCAGAGCCAGCAGGCAGCCCCCGTTCCTGTGCGATGCTCCCCATGGGGGGCTGGGTTGAGGCAACTGGGGGCAGATCTCAGCCCCAGCTGCTCGCGTGAACTGATTACTTGGAGTTTTACACAGCAGCTTAGTCCCAAATTTGCCCGGTGAGAGTGATTTCAATAACTCCACCCTGCCTCTGAATCCATGGAAGTTTACAGAAATAAACCTGTTTGGTGCTGAAGCTGATTTGAAATGGCTTCTCTGGGCAGCCCTGCTTCACTGAGCCAGAAATGTTTTGTTTGAAACCTCTCCAGTCCAATGAACCTCTCCTGCCTCCCAGGCTGGGGTCTGGGCCTGGCAAGGTGCCCTGCAGTAAGGGACTTCCTTTGGAACAAGCCCAAATTCAGGGAAAAGATGTGGTTTCCTACCCAGGCAAGCCTGGTTTTCTTTCTGCTTCAGTCCATGCCCCAGCAAGCCCCAGTTCTGGCTGGCGATGCCCTGGTGCCGCTCCTTGGCAGCTCTCTGGCCTTGAAGGGAAAGCTTTTGATGGGGAGGTTGCTCCCTTGAGCTGGTCCTGGGGATGGGGGCAGAATCCAGCGTGGGGTTCCTCCAGGTGGAGATGCTGTATGGTGCTGGGGAGGGGGGGATGCTGCACATGCGGGCAGAGCCGCAGGTCAACATCGGGATCTGGCTCCTGTCACAGGATCCAGGAGCAGTTCGGTTGTCGTATCCTCCACTCCGAGAGGTTTGCTGCCAGCAGAGGTGAGGGCAGTGGGTACATATTTTCCCACGGCCCACTGCAGAGACTCACTCATTTTTAACAGCCTGGCTTTGAGATGCCTGAGCCTGCTTCCCACCAAGCCAAATTTTCATCCCTGGTGTAAGCAAACAGCACTCCAGAGAAACCACGTTCTTCCTGAGCTGTCAACTATTGTTTTGCCTGTGCTCCCAGAGAACAGAAAATATTTTCAAAGTAAAGTAGGAATACACTTGGGAATAGGTGTAGGGGAGAGGAACCAGGACCCTTAGGATGTTCTCCCTCTCTGCCAAGACTATATGTGCTCCTTTTAATTTCAAGAGGTATTTATAGCTCCTTCCTTCCTTTCCAATTATCGCCGTGTGAAGGCGGTGGAAGGGAAGAGGAAAGCAGGAGGGAACCAGCTCTGAAGTCCGTGGATGGGAACTGGGTCTGCTGGGTATTGCCCCCTGCCTTGCCCACTGCAGTCCCACCTGCAAACATCCAAGGCTGAGCAGCATGCCATGTCCCTGTGCCACATGCTGGGAAGATCCCGAAAGGTGCCAGCTCGGTCACTGCCTTCTCCCTTGCAAGTGAGAGGGAGTCAGAGGAGGGGAAGAAACAAAAGCCAGAAAACAAGCTGCAATTTCAACTTTTAATTTACTTTGCTATAATAGCTGAAGCAATAATTGTATTTGTGGAGCTGAAAAGTGAAAGGAGACAAATGGTTTAATTTGGATCAATATTAATTTTATGCAATTTAACTTTTTATCACAGCAAATACAATTATCGTACTTGCGATCCATCAAGAAATAATAAAAAAAAAATCTCTTTAGCTCAGAAAACACTTAGCTAACTAGGCAAGGTGTTTTGTGGGCTGAGAGAATTTTTATTACCTCAGTTTTGACAGGCTGCACGTTTGTGTTTTAGAGGAGCAGTCCCTGCAGCAGCAGGCAGCAGCTCAGGCAGGCAGGGCTCTCCCCCAGTATTGCTGCAGCAAGCAAAGCTTGGCAAAGCACCTGAGCTGCCTTTTCCCTGGCACTTTGGGCCACTGTAATCAGGGAAATGTCTGAAATTAAGGAATAGGATCCCTAGCATTTGCTAAGAAAAAAGAAGCAAAACTCCATGTCCCTTGCCTTCTTTCTGAATAGACATCCAGGCAAGGAGTAATTACACTGCTGCGGGCTAACAAGAAGCCTTGTTTGCATCTTTTAGCTTCCTCTTCACCAAGACTGGTGCGGGAGCAGCCTGAAGTGCACACAATTTGTGGTTGCCCTGGGGCCGTGCCGATCTGGGGTGCCCATTGCACACCTCAGGGGTGCCCATCGTGCACCTCACCACAGCAGCAGGCGTGCTGTCGGTAACAAAAGGCTTTTTCCTGATGGCATCCTGTATCTGTGCTCAGTTTCCAAGCTGCGTTCAAATCTCAGCTGCATCCCCCTTACACCGGAGAGCGGTGGGAGAGGTGCGGAGGGGTGTTCACCCCTAGCCTGTGCAGAGGCGGGGAGCTCGTTACTGTGCGGGGGCTCCGGTGTGGGGTCCGGGGCGTGCAACCCACTGGGTCTGAGCCAGCATCATTGCTCTGAATCGGCATCATCTGCCCGTGTGAGCGGGCAGGGCTGCAGGCAGGAGATGTCAAGTGCATTTCTAGTTACACCCAAACGAAGGATGTTTGTGAATCGCGTAACTGGAACAGAACAAAACTCTGTGGTTTCATTATGAGCCTTTATGCCTTGCGACCACCTTTGAAAAATATTGACAGGCTGCTTTGGCCAAAAACGATTTTTTCCTTACAAGTCAAAGCTACATGCTGCCTTTGGGGTTTTTTTTTTGTTTAAAGACATGAGAAGGTCACCAAAACTAGCACACAGTTGGCTTCAGAGATGCTCCAGCATTGTGCTGGTCCCAGCACGGCTCCTCAATGGGATGTGGGAGCCGGGGGGCTGGGCAACATGGGCTTGGCACATCCTGGGGAACCAGCCATCTCAGTTTGGCATGGGGGCCCAATCCCTCCTGCTCCTCCCTGCGTTGGTCCTGGGGAAACTCAGGTTTATAGACCTGGAGTATATTTGCTGCAATGTGAAGTGTCGGCATCCTTTAAAACCGCCAGTGTAAACCATTTTCAAGTGAGTCCTTGCAGATGCCCGTTTTATCTCTGTCTGAAGTGTCTGTCCTCAAACCACGAACCAGTCAAGGAGCTGCATTACTAATGCATAGGCATTAATTGGGAAATGCTGGTACTGTCTCATATATGCACCGAGGACAGCTTCTTGAACAATCATCGCAGCAAAGTATTAAACACAGCATTTATCTTTCTGAAAATTGGTACAGGCTTTGAACATTGATTTTTACCTTAGGGCTAACGTGTTACTTTGGGGAAATGGCTTTAGAATAAAGGATGTTTTGATCTGTTTTGCTTTAACCTTTTTAAATACAACTCGAGCACAAATGCTGACTGCTCGTTCATTATGTGTTTTTGATCGCCTGCAACATTTGGAGGAAGAGAGGAGGGAGATCAGAAGGACAGAGCGGTTATTGCTGCCGACAGCAGCTCATGTCCACCGGCTGCGGCACAGCGTGCCTCCTGCTTGCTTCGGGACCACACCGCAGGGCCAGGCGCTGGGCAGATGCTCAGCCTGTGACCGGGTACCAGCTGGACCAGCTGTGGCACAGTGTGGCATGGTGTCTGGGCACAGCAAGTTGTGCTGAATCAGGATTCATCTCCTGTACTTCAGGTAGCCAGAAGCTCAGAGCATCACTCAAGCTCAGCTCCCTCAATATCCCCTGCAAAAAGAGAAGCACCTGCAGGGACCCGGGGATGCTGGCTGGGGGCTGAAGAGCACCGGAGACACGGCTGCACCTCCTGCCTGGTGCTGCGGCTGCATCCCAAAGCCTATCCAGTGCAGGACAGAGGGATAGGGGAAGCCCAGAGCAAAGTCAGGAGCAAAATCTCCCTTTGGGCTTTGCAGAGCTCTTGGACGGGCCCTCGTGGGTGGATGCGAGCTGCAAAGGGCACTTCTTGACTTGCTGACACAGAGATGCTCAGGCACTGACATAGCCAAAGATTTTTGGCAGTCAGAGCGGGCAGCCAGAATAACTTGTTCTTTTTGCACAGGCCTGGGGGAGGTCTGTCTCTCTTACTTCTTTCTGAGAACCAAAGAAAAACCCACCAGAGACAGATGTCCGAATTTTAAGGTCATTTTTTTCCCTTTTATATGGTAATGTGTTAGCTAGGCAGAAGCAATCCTCAGTAAGTGCCTTAGGACAGAAAAGCTGTTTTAGGGAATTGGCTGTGAGATACTATCTTTCACTTAAAGTGCAATAAAAAAATACACTTTCCTCTTCAAAAACACAGGCAAGCTATGCCATGAATCTTCCGGAAAGTTAGAAGACCTTTAAAGCATTCCGTTTTAGACATAATCAGTCATGTTACGCATTTAAAAAGCAAGCAAACTGGGAAACCAAACTGTAAACCTCTCTTTAATGTACAAAAGTTTTGGGAAATTTAATTTTTCACGGTGACTGATGGGTGAACAGGCCCAGCCTCTTGCTGAGATCTGCAGAAAGATCGCATTATGGTAAAATTTATGATTCTGTAACATGTCTTTCACATGCTCTACTAAATTCCTTGTGTTTTATGCCACCTCCTTATCAGTGCCAGGCTGATAAGGTGTTATAACACCGAGGCTCTGTAACATTAACAGATGACTGGATGGGCTCCTGCATGCCTGACGGCTGTGTGCTGCCACACTGCAAGGGTTTGGTGCCACCAGAGTGACGTGTGGCTGCATGTGGCATGGTCCTCCACCCCTCAGCCTGTGGCAAGGGGCCTTCGGCCGCTGCTGCGGTGTGGGAGTCCCCACCGAGCTGCACCTCCCTCGGCGAGAGGGGGCTGCAATGGCATCTTGCAGTTCACCCTCTTGCAATTAAGTTGTCATTGACAGGGAAATGGTTAGTCAATGTAAGTAACGTGTCTTGACTTTGCAATGCTTTTCTTTCCTGTGAAAGGTCAGGTGTAGAAACCATTGATGGGTGAAGTTGTGTTCGGTCTTCAGTGCAGTGCTGGCAGCTGAGTTGCCTTTTGAAAGGCAGCAGGACCAGGGTGCTGCTCATCCCTGGTGTGCAGGTCCGAGCTGTAGGCAGGAGCCAGCCAGGAGGGGCAGGGGCCGGGAGCAGGCATGGGGCTGAGACCCCCAACCACTGGTGTTACTAGCCTGGAGTGCTGCAGGCTCCAGCTGGAGCTGATTTTCATGGACGCTGTTTCCCTAGCAGGAGGTCACTATATTTTTACTGAAAGCAGAGGCAGCTCAGCATCCAGCTACTGGGCGAGCTTTCCTTCCCTGCAGTCCAGGGCCAGGACCTGGCAGGAGCCTTGCCAAGGGGCTCACCCTCTGGCACAGCAGTTACTAAATGGTCATATTCATCAGCAAACACAAAACAAGGGAGCGGAAGCAACCAGGAGTTTTTCAGGACAAAGCAAGCTGGTATAAAAAGACCATTTGGAAATAAAACTTGTTTGGAATTCATTGTTCCCTTGGAGCAAATCTCCCTTTTAAGGTAGAAAAGCCTTTTGATAAGTGCAAAAGCATGTACCATGTTCTCCTGGAAAGAAGAACTTGTGATTCGCATTGCTTTTAGCACAAAAGCCTCCCAAACGTATAGAGCGAGGCTGTGGCATTTATTCCGCTTGCAGGGGGGCCTCAGGCAGCTGCACCCCTTGTCTCACCCCGGGCTGTGGCAACGGGTGCAACTCCTGCCCAAAGGTTCCCAAAAATGCTACTGGGAGGGACCAAGCAAGCCTGCCCAGCATCTCAGCAGCCTTCCTGAGACTGGGGATCAAAGCCAGTGCTTCCCTTCATTGCTCCTCTTTCTCCTCAATCTAATCATTAAGTAGAGCGTACATCTGCATGCCTGCCACGGCATTTTCACTTCAAACGTGGCAGAGGTCATGAATTCCAGAAGGAAGCTGCCTGGCATGTCTTTCCTATGACATCTCACCAAAAAGAGGCGAAGCAGGATAATATTTCAAGTATCTCCATGAGGTTCCCATGATGTGTGCGGTCGGTCCTTGGCTGCTGCTGTGCCTTTTGTCTGAGTTCTGCCAATGTGCTGCCCCTGCCCTGGGGCTGGCATAAGTTGTTCCAGGTGTTTAAGAATTCAGGGAAGGAATTAAAGGTCATTTAAGGATTTAAGCAGAGGCCTCTTGGTGATGGAGAGAGCTGCCTGGGGTGATGGCTTTGGCCAGGATGTCCTTGAGGTGATGGATCTGGGTGCCCAGTGCTGCACTTCTCTGCCCACCTGTCCTTGGTTGCATGAGAGGGGAAGGAAAAGGTGCTGAGGACACAGAGTGGGGAGGTGGGTCGGATGGTCTCTGTGCTGGCTGCTGCCTCCCATGGCAGCATTCACACACCCAGCGACCCACTTCGGTGCATCTTTGGCTGCTGCCCTCAAAACTGCCATTGAAGCAAAGGGAAAAGGTACAAGAAGCTTGATGGAGAACAAACACAATCCTGTATCTGCTCGAGCTGTTAACTGGTGCTTTTCCAGCAGCGGTCCCTGGCTCCAAGCCACTGCTCAGGCTGTGAAAGCAGAAGCACGGCTGAAGGTTGCTCCTGGCTGGGACTGCAGCCGTGGGCTCCCTGGGCAGCCCGTGCAGCACGTGCCCAGAGAATTAGGTTCAAAGCTCATCGACACTCGGGGAATCTCAAGCTGGGTTATAAATGATGTTTGCAGTCTGAGATAACGATGAAATACAACGTGTTGTGTCAACAGGTATTGCTTTCTACAGCATTTGCTGTACTAAGGCAGCAGAGTGCACAAAAACTCTGCCAGTTAAGTGGAATAAGGTGAAACAGCTCGCTTCTCTGAGCTGGTATTTCCCAGCAAGTTTCCCTCATTTCAATAATGTAAAAACACTTCAGTGTATTTCTGACATTTTCCCATCAAAACATGATTATGTTTCACTATTCAAATATTTAGAAGAAAGTTCCTAACCAATCCTTGCTACATTAATTATTCCTATTAATTATGTATGCATTTATAAATAGCAATATAATTAATATTTAATAGTATTTTTATGAGAGAATTTCAAAAGCGTATTAAAAATCTGCATATCTGAATCACTACCTTTTAAGCTGAAGGACAGTTTTCTTCTTCATCTTCTTCCTCACTCTCTTTCATACCAGCTTAAACGCTGTCCGCATTTCTCCCTAGGGAAGATATTTTTAGTTTGGGGTTTTTGTTTTCTTAATCATTATTTGTAGTAGGATGTATAAATTGGGTGCTGCTAATTAGAGCTGATCCTGTGCACACATTATTCCCAGGCGGGCAGCAGGGCGAGGGCTGTAGCTCTGCCCCATCCCATCCCAGGGGAGCACTGCACCTGCGGCTATTACCAGGTAATTAATCACCATGAAGCTGATTAGTTTCCTCCCAGGAGGGCTCAGAGCAGCTCGGCCATGCCCTGCCGACTGGTGACTGGCAGAGCGGCATCTTCGCTGATGCAGCCGGGGTGGCCACGAGGCTGAGATGCACCTTTGGTCCCTGCTGGCATCGCATCTCCTGAGCTTTGCTGGCACGAGGGCTGCCTGCGTCCTGCATGCCCTGCTCCTCCTTAGTGTGCCGGGGGGGCCCTTTGCACCGTAACCAGTGCCCACCAAGCCTGAGCCATCAGGAAACCCCAGCAGCTGCTCTGTGGGCTGTGCAGTTTGAAGGCCAGCGTGGCACATGGGTGATGTCAAGAAGAGGGGGCTCAGTCCTACCAAAACCAGCAAACAAACGCAGGCTCCCCAGTGTTTGCGGGGCTGTTGATTTGCTGCAAGCAAAACAAAGATGACTTGGGATAGGGCTAGAAATCCGGGGGGGTAAACCCCCAAAGGCTCAATCTGTGAAGCAAATGGTGAGCCTGACGCTGTGCTCCCCATCCCAGGTGGAAGGGACCCGGCCGCCCGTTGCGACTGTGGCCTGAAATGGGAGCGTAGTTGTTCCTCCGCATTTTCTTCCATCACACAATTCAGGAGCAGGTGCCCCGTGCCTGGTGGTGCTCGATGCCATGTGGCACAGCCCGGCAGAGCCCTGCCAGCTGCATACTGTGCTGCCAGTGATGCCAGGCACGGTGAAGCCACTCATGCAAAGCACCCTGCTCCCGGGATGCAGAAAAGGCAAATCAGCACAAATCCTCCCCTCTGAGTCAGGTTACATGTATTTTCTGTTAACATAACGTGAACCACCTGCCTGTGGTGCACACATTTTATTTTTATTTGCAATGCCTTTTACTTTCCCAGTGGGATCCTTGGTCACCTGAGTGTGGTATTTCTTGCCTCCAAACATCGGTGTCAACATTTCTCAGCCAGTGCGTTTGCTCCATCTCGGGGATGGGCCTGGTCTTGCTTGACTCATCACTTTCTTACTGCTTTCTAAAAAGACATTGCAGGTTTTGTTGCTGATTTTATGCAGAGTGTAACATCCCAGGAGTAGCTGGTATACTCCAATGGGGCATAGCATCTGCCTAGATCTCTAAATTACGGCATTTAAGTCCCTGTGATGGCCAGTCCCGCCTGCACGCTGCAGCTGCGCTCACGGCAGCCAGGTAGGTTACTGCCCCGAAGTGTGTTTTCAGTAAGATCACTAAAACTATTTTCTCAGGAGAGTGCACCTCTATCAAAAGACAAAATAATAATCCTCTTTTCTCCTGGCCCATTCTGCAGGCTAGAGCAGAAGAAAAAAAAACAAACCCAAACCAACAAACTTAGAATGAACTAATGGAAAATTTCAGTACAGCTTTACATTGAGAAGGAAATAGAGCCTCTGTGTCAGCATCCCTAACCGCTGAGGAGGCTGCGTTCCAAGCCTGCGTTATGCCGGTGGTGGTCCCCAGGCTCCAGGAATGATCCTTAGCAAATGGGTTTCTGCGTTTCTGCCTTGCGCCTTGAATTGTTTCCAGTCTTCCATCACCTTGAAAAAAATCTGCATATGGTGATGACACTTGGGTCATCAAGATTAATAACGATAGACTTCTGCTAGTGTTTAGTCAGGGAAAAACACCTGGAGCTGCTCTTTTATGACTGATTAATTAGGGGGGAAAAAATGCCGTGGTTGTAATTGGCATTTGAGTTCTTTCTGAGTTTTAACATTCATGCTATGCAAATATATCAATTCCTAACAATGTCTAACAAGATCATTTAAAAATGAGTCTCCCTGGGGTATTGCAATCACGGCTTTGGGAAAGGCCCAAGCCTCTTTGCCATCCATGTGCTTACAGAAAGCAACAAAAAAGTTGCGATCTGCGGTTCAGCGGCTGATGCGCATCAGTTGGGCACTGCCCCAGGGGGAGGGGGTGGCTATCACCTGTACCTAAGCGCTGGGAGGAGGTGCTGTTCATCTAACTCTTGTTTCAGTGCCTAATTAAGAGAAAAGATGGGATCCTAGTCTTTTTTTTTTTTGCCCCTTCGTCTTCATGCCACCCCTGTGCTCCATCCCTGCTTGCTTCTCCGCAGCCCACTGACAGGAGCCAGCGATCTGCCCTGGCAGGCTGGGACAAGGAGGCTGTGCTGTGCTGTGCCTCCAGCCCCTCTCCTCCCCACCAGGCACCAGATGTTTCAGCAGAGGGACCAGAATTGCCCATGGTTAATTGAGCCTCATGAAAAAGCCATGTTTGACTCCAGCTAATAGCTGGTTTTAAGGGTGTTGCATAACTTGGCTCTGGAAGGAAGACTGCTGATGCCGTCTCGGTGATGTAAGGTGTTCCTGGAGGTCTTGTTTACACTGGAGTGATAAAACAACTCCTCGACATATTTTAATGTGCTAATTGGGGGTTATTACGGCCCTTTTTATTTACGATTATATTACAAATGTAATACTCCATCTCATTTTACGCTGCGCGAAGAGCTCTGAAAGGATGATAATTACCTCTCATGTAAACCTATACTTATATAGAAAAAATGACGTGTGAAATGAAAGGCCTGAAGAAACGGCATAATCTGTGTTTGCTTTGCGTAGACATGCAGGATACGCGCCCGCTCCGCTCCTGGATGTATGCAATATTTACACTGGAGCAGCTCGTTAGCGCCGCAGACGCACTGCTGCGTTTGGGCACCCAAGGCAGCACGAGGGGACCGGCATCCCTGCATCTCCCCGCTGTTTGCTTAATATTAAGGCAGCCCTCTGCATGTAAATGCTGGCTGGGAGGGGATGAATAATTCATCACTAGCACGCGGAGCAGATGGATTTTGCCTCTTTTTCCCATCCGGTTGAAAGCCGGTGTGCAAAGGGCATCATTGCCTGCTCCGGAGCCTGTCACAGACTCCGGAGGATTGCAGAGAGGTCTGGAGAGTATTGCCTCCTTCTTTTATTCCCCACTGGATCAGCGTTCTGAAACTATCAGGTTTGGAGGGTTTGCTGGCGATGGCTTGCACTGCTCCACGCTCAAGATTGCCTTTGCATCTGCTCATCTCGTTATGTGAAGCACGTCGTGCCACAGCGTGAAAAATTAGCTATGGATTTAAAAAAAAAAAAAAAAAAAAAAAAGTACAAGTACAGGGCTATAAAAGCAACAGGTTGGTGAGGCATGCAGGAGGGTACTGAAGCACCCGGCTATGCTGCAGCTCCCTCCCTCAGTAGCACATAGTTTCCCTGTGCCTGCGGGGAAACCATCAGCTCCCAGAGCTGGCGAGAGAACTTGTTTCTGTAGCTCTTCCCTCTCACTGCCTTTTCTGTTCCTTTTCCCCTTTTTTTATCTCCAAGGCCTCAGGGCGATAATTATTTTTTGACTGGAACAATAAGCTGAAGCTCTGCAACTGGCAGGGTAAGTTGCAGTTGTTGTTTATTTTGTATGACTAAGCTGATTTGCTTAATGCTGATCTCTCAGCCTGGGATGTGGAAGGGGCAGCTCAGCCCAACCTCTCGCTTTGCTGCTGTGGAGGAAAGGTAAATATTTCCTTGGCAGCCAGTTTCTCCAAGGCTTGTGAGATGTGGCAGCCACCACCTTCCAGCGCAGGGTGAACCTGCAGCTGTCTCAAATGCACAAAGAGAATTTAAAAGGAACTTTGCCCACCCCCCACCCCCTGCTGTCCCTGCTGCCCCATGAGAGTCCAGGCGGTGTGGAAGCCTCAAGGGATGGAGGTGATCCCCAAGAGAGACAGCCCTGAGCTTGGGGCTCTTGATGGTGTCTTCATCTTGGTGTCATCACCTGGGAGTCATAACAGCGAAGCAGAGGGATGACATGACATGGGCTGTGCCGGGTCCTCTCTGTTCCTCAGCACCAGGATGCCAGCACCCCACAGAGAGATCAGACCCTGGTACTCAAAGCCCATGTCTGCATGGCAATGCCACCAGCAAGGGCATGTTTCTCCCATGTTGCATCAAGAATGCAATTCTAGCTACATCTGAATATTTTTTCCTTCTGTTTTTGAAGCTTGCCAGGAAACTTACTAAGGAAGCTAATACGGAGGTTTAAGCCTTTTCAGAGCAAAGCCAGCTAGCTGACCCAGTTAAGTCACCTGTCCACCAGTATAACGGGATATCTGCTAAACCCTTCAGTGCCACCAAGGGACCGCTGCAAATCCTCCCTGATGGCACGCTGCATCATGCCAGGGATGGGGTAATAGGGAAAGCATCCCACAGGCTCTGTGCATGGCTGCATCCCTCCCTGCCAGGTTTGCTTTGGTCCCGGACCAGACCGAGATCATCCCAACATCCTCAGGCTCACCCAGAGCACTAGAAAGGACTTGCCATGTGGTGGATGCAGCTCTGCTGTCACTCTGCTACTCACTTGCCTCTTTTCTTTTTGCTTTATTTTCCCAAAGCATCCACAAATAAGTCGGTCTCTGCTTTACAACCCTGGCAGGCAACAGCTTTGCCGCACGGCTGGCTGCTGCAGCTCTGTGGGGCCTCCTGCGCCTGCGCCCGGGTCCAGCGGACGATTCAAGGGCACTTAATAAAAAAACAGCCAAACTTCTTCCGGCATCACTGGGCTGCTCTTGGGGTGCCGCAGCAGAGCAGCCTCGCACAGAAAGGGCTGCGCAGCTGTCACGGGCTCTCTGGGTATCCCTTCGGCACGCGTACTGACAGGGCTCTGGACCCCACCGGCCGTCAAGGAAGATGCTGACAAACCACGACTGGGATGTTTTCCATGTGCGACTGGGCCAGGAAGCGTCGCCGGTGCAAGCTGCCACAATCCTCCCAGATATTTGCATTGCAACAGATGTTACTTTCTACATTTCCTTTCCCTTAAGTCGGCGGTTATTACTGAGAGGCAGAGACGCCAGGTGGGACTCTAACTACCAAAATCAGGACTCGTTCAGTGCTTTGATGACATCAATTAGCTTCAGGGTGCAAGTGCCAAGATTTCTCCAATTACGGCAGGTAAATCTCTCAGTCTGTAATAATCTTGTTTGAAGTGGTTCAAATTAGTTCAATTGCTGTAATACAGAGACATACATCCATATGGGCCTACATAAGTGAAGTAGAAAACTGCTTGCTACACTGTGACTTTTGCCTGCAAAGGCTGTGTTTACATATGCCATAATTTTTTGGAAAAAACATCCCTTTTCTGCTGATGCCCATGTGAGGATTGAGGCCCCAGAGAGTTGCCAGCCCAGGAAGCTTTCTGCAAGAAGAAAATGACCTTCCCAGAGCAAGCTGAGCCCTTCCAGGCAGCCACTGAGAACTAGTTTCTGGATCAATCTGGCAACAAACCTCCAGAATTACCAGTAAAAGAAAGCAAAAGCACAAAACCAATCAATTCTCCAGGTGCAGAGGATGACTTTCAGACTGTCTAGGGAGTCTGTTCCTTCGAGGACTCTGTCGCTAGATAAAAACACAGTTGTCAAGTACTGTCACAAGGAGGGAGGTGCTCGGTGCTGGCTGAAGGCACTGGGATGACTGATGGGCATCAAGGCAATGCCTCTGCGCTGGGCAAATTCTTCTCGAGCGCTTCAGCCCAAGCAGGAGAAGAAGGGAACTTCAGAGATCAGCTGTGCAGAGGGAATAAATTCATTATAACTCTTGATGTGGAAAGGGCTTTGTTTAAGTCTGCTTGAGAACAGGCACCATGGTCCCACATCACTGCCAGCGCTGGGCACAGACTGAGCCGGGGTGGCTGTCCTGCAGGCAAGGCTGCCCACATGGGGAGAAACCTCGTTGTCCTTAGTGTAACTGTTCACTGGATAAACAGCCATGTTTAATCTTCAGAACTTTTGCTTAGACACCTTTCATCAGAACCGTATTAACTTCTTTTCTTTTTTTAATGAGAGAGTATTAAATCCAAGAGGATTTGCAGCAGAAGTGAGTTTCATATCCCAATTTCCACACCCAGGAAATCAACTTCTGAGTCCAATCGTTGTCAGAAAGAGTTACCAAAAAAAAAAAAAAAAGAAAGAAGAAACTCAAAATCTGCACAGAAGAAGAAACACAAAGTCTTTGGTGTGAAGGGAAGAGGCGTATCTCCCTGGAGAATATGATAATTTATAACGAAACATTATCTACAGACCCATATGTTACGTTTTCTATTTATGGCTAATTTGCTTAAGCATTTATAATGTGCGCCCCAAGGGAGGACAATTTGTCTTTGGGCAGCTGGCTAGCCAGGGAGGGAAGAAACAACACGCTTTTTCATCTGAGCATGCCGGCAGCCAGGAAGCAAACAGCACCCGCTCGGTAAGGTGCTTGGAGATACCTTGGAGAGGCTGCTCCCGCTCGGAGAGCTCTCCCTGCAGCCTGCACAGCTCCTGCCGAGCCTGCTGCAGCACAGCCAGGATGCTCACCATGGCAGAGGAACCCCAGGGCAGGAGCCGGGGTCCGTGATGGTCTTTTGGTCCCTGAGTTACCGCTGCAGCCCTCAGGCTGGGGGCTGCCCCCACCCACCTGCAGGGCCATGGGCTCCAGAAGTTAGCCTCCTGTCCTTACAATTTCTGGTGTAAAAAAAATGAGGGGGCAGCTTTCCCCAAGCCACAGAATATCCGTGGCATTTCTTGCCAGCATCTCATCCCTCCTGGACCAACCTGCCGTGGGTGAGGCTGAGGACAGGGCTTTGGTCAACCCACCTGGTGCAATCAGGTTAAAGCTGGGAGTGGTGCTGAATGAGAAAGCCCCGCAGCAACCCGAAGAGCGTGTATGAAAATGATGAATGCCTCTCTCAGCCTTGCTACGAGGCTGAGGAGATCCTGGGATATAAACATGACAGTTTCTACGCAGGGTATGACTGCTCTGCTCTTCCCGGATGATATTCAGCCACAAACATTTCAATCACATCCTCAGCGAGGGGTGGATAACCCAGATGACTCTCTGCATCACTAAAATATTTTCAGATCTGATCATAGACGTCTCAACAAGATGTTCACAAATCAGCCCAGGAACACATCTCCCTGCCTCTGATGTTCAAATTTCACCTGTGAGCTCTCAGAGCAGCAAAAAAAAAGGACCATTCCAAGATTTCCTCCTGCTATTTGACCCAGATGCTCCTTGCAAGCACACAGAGCTCTTCAGGGTGTATGGGCCAGTCCGGAATCCAGAGCGCACCGGCCCCCGCACTGCTGGCAACAACGGCCCCGCCGCAGAAGATGACTTCATTGTGCTCAAGCAAGGCTTGCCCGCAGGGCCACAAGCTGCTTGTGGAGATGACGTGATTTTGCTTCAGAGTGCGGCGATGCTGTTTTGCTGAAGTCCAAGTTACGGGTGCTCTGCACCTGTGGGGCTGCAGAGGCAGTTCACTCCTCACTCTGTAATTCCTTCTGGGCCTAAGGCCGATCACAGGAGGTTGGAGTTAGATAGTTAATTGATCGGCTATCGGTGGGATCAGTGAGAAGTTCAACCACGCTTTTCTTTCAGGGAAGGGAAGATTACAGACCTGGATTTCTGCTTTGATGATCGAGTGTGTACACGCCAACCAGCTGGCACATAGATCCTCGGTGAAAGGAGCAGGTGTAGCTGGAGGTGTACGTAAGTGTATGTGTCTAGCAGTAATGTGTGCACTTCAGAAATGAAATAATGTGTCAGTCAGCTCCTGCCTTCCTCGGGCCAATTACATCCCCATCCAGCTAATCAGCAGCGGAGGAGAAGCTCGCTCTCCCTGAATACTCGGATGACAATTTTATGGGTACTTCACACTTCGGCAGCATCAATCCAGCTCTCAGCTTTGCCCAGTTTATTTATTAAAAGCGTATTAACAATTGATAGCTGATCTAATTGTGGGGCTGCTTTAATGGCTGCTTCCCACGGCTCCCAACGATGCTCGTGAGCAGTGGCAGCAGCAGCAGCAGTAGCGTGCCGTTCCCTCTCCCTCACCCCCTGGGAGCTGTACAGCTGCCTGATGTGTGACTGGGGATCTAACATCTCCCCAATACAATATCAGCCTCCCAGAGTCAATTTCAATAGAGGAAATCAAAGTGAACTATTAAAACTCATTACCATTTTTATCTCCAGTGCTGCAGATTCTATTTGCTATAATTTTTTTTGAATCTGAATGCATATTGTATTTGCATAGGCAAGAATACCCTCTCTTTCTCCTCCTCCTTTTTGTTCTAAGGAATACCTAGTCATAACCGTAAGTGGAAGAACAGCAGCCACACACATCCCTTTCGCAGCCAGGCTCTGGAGAGAAAAGCAGGTTTGAAGTGCTGAGGCTTGGTGGGCTGCAGAGCCGCTGGGAAGCTTGGATGGCACAGAATGAAGTTCAATAATACAGGCAAACCTTTTAGCATGCTGAAGTATTTTAAACCAGTCAGCAGGTGCACTCATCGGTGTTTTTCCTTATCTTAGTGACTGTTGTCTCTGAGCTGCGTAAAAAACAAATGGGAAAGATGGACTGCGTGAGGCAGCTGCTGGGCTCCGAGAGCCCCCACACTCCCCAGCCCTTGTGCTGCCAGCCCGGGCATCTTCTCAAGCAGATGCTGGAGTTGCTTCCTTTTGCCAAAATCAAAGTTTAGCATCTGTTTTTACAGTAAACCCTGATGCTGTTTCTCCAGTCCCCTTCCAGTGCTTTCACTTGGGTGTGCTCCTGCACTTCCTGGGGGGGGCTTCATGGCTGCCTTGCTGCGATGCACGCAGTGCCAGCTGCCAGCAGTGAGCCGGGCACCAAGAAGCTGCCTTCCCCCTGTGCCCCTTGAAAGGGATGGACTTGATCCCCCACTGCACTCAGGCTGCTTGCTCAGCCTCTGCTGCAGCCTTGGCTGCAGGGCACTGGTGCTTAAGAGCACCGTCAAGAAACACAACTCATCCCACTGGTGCTGTTCAGAGCAGCTGTTGGGACCGAGACAGTTCAATTCCCTCCTCAGTAGAGGGGTGCCAGCCGGCAGTGTGCTGGAAGGAGCCAGCCAACATGGTGGGTACCCCTGCCATGCTGGGGTCCTGCTGGGGTCCCCCGACACAGGCATGGCCGGGTGCCCCACGGTGGCTGCCTGGGTCTTGCTTCCCCTCGCCCACCCGGGCAGACTCATTTTCACACCTGCCCCCTCCCTGGGAGGAACCACACATTTCCCCTCACATCATGTGCGCACCGCATTTCACTGCAGCCTACATGCCGTTTAAAGTTAGAAACAGATTAACATGATGCTAGCACCAAGACGTTGCTCTGAGCAGCACGAAGCACGGTGCCAAGCTGCGGGGAGCCAGGGCAAGCCTGGGTGAGCCCCCGCCAAGCCCCTGCAGCTGCTGGGGCTATCAGGCTGGGATGGGGCTGGCAGCAGGAGCATCCCATGGGATGCTGGAGCACAGAGTCACCCCCAGCCCCAGGGTTCCCACAGTGGCAGCAGCAGCAGCACTGCTTTTCCCATACTGCTAAAAATGACCATCAAATGGCAGATTAATACACACTCATAAAGGCAAAGAGCTCAGATCCTCTTCCAAGGCTGGGCTTTGATGTTTCGCTCAAAACAAAGAGAAAGTGCCAGAAAGAAAGAGCCACACGCCAGTATTTTTAGAGCCCAGTGTGCGGCTGTTGCAGCTGCTGAAGCTGTGGTGCATTTGGACTCATTACAGTTCGTGCTTCTCCAACAGGGCAGCCTGGCCACGGGGACAGAAGGACCGCAGCCGATCGAGCAGGTCCATGCCGTGCCCCGAGTGTGAGCCCTTTCCTAATCACCGCCCAAGCGGGCTGCTGGTGTTGCGGGCACAGTGATGCTGCTGGCTGTGCTGGAGCTCACAGCTTCCTCCCCCACCAGCAACTGCTTGCCGTGAAAACATTAATAGAAATTAAGATGCAAAGATGTGAAACATCCCCTTGGTAATTGGAACATCTTCAAGAAAGGAGGCAAAGGGGTGAGGATGGCCACTGCTTGTATCTCTTCCTACCTGGGTATGGAGCTGGAACTCTAGGAGCATTTCCTTCTTGAAATAAATGATGCCCAGTTGTGTTTGCACTGCGTGCTCACATGGTTGTTTATACCAGCAACAGAAATGTGATAGCCAGAAGAGTGATGTTCCCCCAGCCTCCAAACCTCCCAGGAGCAGGGGCAGCTGAAGGCAGCAATGGAGACCAGGCTCTGGGACAGCACAGAGGGGAAATGCAGAGCCGATGCTGTGGTTTGGAGAGGGAAGACTTTGGCTGGTGGAGCAAAGCCTCTCCACCTTTTTCTGAAGGCACAGAGGGTCTGGGAGCCCTTGTGAGGTGAAGCTGGGTGGCGTACAGGCAGTGGGACAAACCCTTTCCACCAGGAGAGGCACAGAGCCGCAGCAGGAGGTTGCACACTCCTTCCCATCCCCTGGTTTCCTTCCCCTCCACCCAATGCCAGTACGATGCCATGATGGTTTTCATTATGAAAACAATATATTTCAGAGTTTGCCAAAAGAAAACGATACCAATTTACTCACAGCAGCACATTTCATTTGACATTGTTTTTTTATGGAGCATAACGAGCTGTGCAGTGGGTGTGATCTTTCCTGAGCATTAATGCAATAGCTCCAGTAGATGCGGACACTGCTGGTAAGAGCATCCATATAAATCAGCTGCTTGTGATCACCAGGTGCCAAAGGCTCCCTGGCCCCAGGAAACTTCTCTCTGCTTCCCACCAAAAATCCAGCAGCTCCTCACCCAGCCTCTGCTTCACCGTCATGCTTTGTAGTAGAGCTAAAAATGAGAAAGGATTCAGAGCAGCAAGAAGACGCTTATTCTCAAGGCAGAGAAGATGCTTTGTGCAGCTTGTTCTCTGGCGCAGTGAACATTTCATCTCTGGAACACTTTTCCACCTTTCAGCGATTTACGAGTTTCCCTGAGACACGTTTCTGTCTATGGATGCACTAAAATTCCCTCTCTGCTAACATACACTGGGGCTTCGCCTCACTGCAGTTAAGGCTCAGAACACTGAAGGGTTTGTTTTTCCAGCACTGGCTGCTCTGAAGTTTCCTTCCCGTGAGCCACAGATGTTATTTCCAGCTGTTGCCAGTCTGAGAGTGCAGGGAAAAAATTTACAGCCAAGAAAAGATGGTCTGGCTGAATGCAGGTAACTTCCAAAATCTTTCCTCAGACATATTAAGCAGTTTTCTCTGATTTCTCTATATAATTTGTTGCTGTTACACTGCTGTAAACTCTGCCTGGCAATAGTGTGGCAGGTGCTTGGTGGCAATATATATTTTAATGCCTGGGCCACGCATAAATGTCCCATATGTAAACCCAGAGGTATAGATATACTCAGCCTCTTGCTGAGAACAGGACTGGCTTTCCAGCCCATGTCTCGTTCACTAGCAATATCGTGTCTGAAAAAATAAAGCCCTGACATTTCTTAATTGGGCTGCTGTTCTCCCATGTGCCGCAGACTGCTGAAAGCCTCAGCTGAGTTTAATTAGAGTTGCCCATTCCTGCCAGCCAGGGCATTGGGAAGCTGAGCTGCAAAGGCATTACCCGACAGCTACCGCAAAGGCACATGGCAAAGTGAGAAAAACTGTGTAGTGAAGTAATAAAATGAAAGAGAAGCTACCAAGCAAGAAGCAAAGTGATTAAAAGTAAGGTGTTGCACATGGGACACAAAGCATAACGGGTCGTGTTCATTTTGCTGGAGTGCGTAGAGACGTACTCTTAAGTTCACTGGGATTATTGATGCTGAGGAAGATAACCTGTAGAAGAGTTTTGCACCATTTTCCTGTGGAAGGCACTCCCTGTCTGTAAGAGGATTCCTGGAATCACTGCCGCCTGTGACGTGGGACGTGCGGTACCTGGCATGTCTTCATGACTCACGCTTAGCCAGGTTTCTGCCAAAAAAAAAAAAAATACAAACAGAAAGGTCAAATAGGGATTGACAGACATTCCTTCCGAAGGCACTTGAACCCAGCCAGCCGCTCTCCATGCAGGCTGCCATCCTTACTGTCAAGGAGGGTCACGGGCTGGTATTCGGCTTTCTGCAGGCTCTTACCATGTGGGAAAAATCCTTCACAGGCAAAGTCTGCTCTTGTCTGCAGAGGTGACGTAAACCGAAACACTGAGTACTGTCTGCGTGGTCCTCAACTGTGCAAAACCTCAGTGCTCAGCCGAATGACTGCTTTATGTCATGATAGCACGTGCCAGGATCACATGCAGGTTCCTCTGCTCTCCCCTGTGCCAGTACGTACAGGAGGAGACACTGGCTTTCCCCAAATGCTGTCCTTGCTGGTGAAATCCTATCCCCTCCCCAGGTTTTAGCACAGGAACCTAATCTTTTGCAATGAGCAGAGGTGCTTTTTTTGACAGCCACATTAATATTCATTATTCATCAGGGAAGAAAACGCTGAGCTGTTTATCATTGCTTCATTAGATTTAGCCAAATACCAGCTAAACATAATTACTTGCACAAACTCCAGTGGCAAGGCTCAAAATTTGTACTGAAAAAAGAAATATCTAAGGAAGAGAGGCAGAAATCTGACGGGAGGTCCAAGCTCACCGCTGGGTTCTGAGCTGTAGCGCTGCTTTCTGACCAGCAAGAAGGCACACGAGCTAAAGAGGTCCCGAAGTGCTCCGTTCCCACCTGACCGAGCTGCAGCTCCGGCAAGGACACGCCGGTACAAGAAGCAGCTCCAGAGCCACCAAGAGGCCCCGGCGAGGCTGGGTGATTACCGATAACCGCCTGGTCCCAGTCCCTCCCGGCACAGCCAGTGCCGCTCACCTGGCACGGGAAAACCTGTCAGACCCCCAGGCTGGAGCCCAGCCCTTCTAAGCTGGCCCCAGAAAAGAAGCGAGGGGAGAAAATTTCCTTTGCTTGCTCTCTTGAGCTACTCGTTTATTTTGTGCCCACAGGGGATGGTGGGGAGCCTGGACCTCCCTCCAGCCCCCTCAGCATGGGTCAGAGCAGGGCCAACAGCCCCTCCAGGTGCTTCCGCTGGGTTTTGTAGGTGGGGAAATATAAGCCATTCCCCCTTCCTACAGGCTTAATTAAGCTAATCAAGCCTTCCCTTCCCTCTGTGCTTCCCTGCCAGTGAAAGCCGGGGCGCAGGGCTGTGCAGATCCCAGCGGTGATGTCCCATGGAAGCCCCACTCCATCCCAGCCTGCCTGACGGAGCCCACCCAGAGATGCTCTCTAGCATGTGTGGAAGGCAAGTCACCTCTACTCCTCCCCCAGGGCCTGACCAATGTTAAATACCTCTAGCAGGCACCTGAAAAGGAAGCAAAGGTTCTTCTCTGCCTTTCAGATCTACTTGCTAATTACAAAGCGCGTTCATTTTAGCACCCTGCTATCCCATAATTGATGTTGGATACCTCTCACAATGAGCCTGATTTAAATGTATACATGTTTCTCCTTCTCCTGAAACCCTGCTGGCTGTGAGACACCTAATTAACAGCAGAGCTTTCAAAGTCTCCCTAACAAACGCATCCCTGTGTTTCTTAGCACAAGGACTCTCATTAGCGAAGCTGTGCTTTGTGATTATTTATACCCCCTTCTATAATTAAAAATTCTGAAAGCTAATTACAATTACCCATCAGTTCTTCAACATTCCGGGACTAGAGACCTTCACCTTTTTTTTAACCATTGTTTTTCTGTTTTAAGTGACATCCCCTCACCCTTCAGGCACAAACACACACACACACACACACACACACACACACACACACACGCCCTTCGCTGCAGCTCTCCCCGTCGCACTTCACAGCCACTGGTTATTTGCTTTTCTGATGCGTTTTGCTCCATTGTTGCCAGCAACCCTGTTTGCTTTGGTAGCTGGAAGTAGAAGCAAGTGACAGCAATTGCTCGTGGCTCCCAAGAGGTGAGGGAGCATGTGAGGGGCTCACGTGTGCGTGCAAGGGTCTCACATGTGCGTGCGAGGGGCTCGCACACCTCAGCTGTAGCCCTGGGGAACTGGTGCTGCCGTGCTGGGGAATGATGGGGGGCAGTGGTTAGGGTCCCTCTCCCGGGACCAATTGCCCATGTGTACGTTCTCTTTAGGTTTAGGCCAGGTTATTCCCATTGTTGTGGCCACCCACCAGCTGAGCTGGGTGCTGCATCCAGCCATGCCAGGCAAGGCACCCACATAACCCCATTCCCACCTCGTTCTGTGACCCCCTCCCAACAATTTTTGGGTTTTAGGAGCAGGACTGAAAAGGGACTGTGAAAAACGACTTTCAAATAGAGCAAGTTCCCTACACGGGCTGAGTCTGGGAAGTCATAATCTTAATATGAACATCTTTAAATATCCTTACTAATGGGCTCATTCTTTAATTTCCTGAAGCAATGACAGTTTCAACAGACCCTATATCACAGCTAAGATGGGATCTGTCACCGAATGGCTGAATTATATTTCATCCTTTATTTTTATCAGCTCCGCTGACTTATTTATTACATTTAGAGTCTCAGCTGCCTTTTGTCTGGCCTGTACTTTGCTGATCCGCATAGAGGAAAAAGCAATAGTTTATAAAGCCATTTTCACAGCGTCCCCATAATTTTAGGCCATGTCTGAGGCTTCATTTTGAATGAAACTCTGTAGATAAACTGTTATTCATGGTGATGCCTGTGAAGTCCTTGGCAGCCCCCAGAGAACGCTGCCTGCTTATAAAGGGCTTTCCCTCAGATTTATTTCTGAAGAACAAAGGGCAATTTTCCCATCTTCACAGCAGCAGTCCACGTGGCAGATGCCGCTCAGGGCATTATCTTGCAGCACTTTTTTTACTGAAAACATAATACAATCCCGGGCTGCGTGTGGCCAGAGAACGAGCCTTGAGGATCGCTTCCCATGCAGGGGCCGGGTGGGTTTGCAGCTGGTGGCTGCTCCTCAGGTCAGCACAGCCCTGTTTCTAGCTGGGATGCTGGGCAGGGCAGTGGGAAAGCCCCCACGTGTTTCCCTGCTGGGCATCACTGGGTGGTCCTGCCCTGCCACCAGCTTTGCTGCACAGCAGCTGCCCGGTTCACCCCCCGACATCGGGGCAAGAAGGTGATTTCCCACTCGACTTGTCCCCCACCTTGCTGCTCCAAAAGCCTGGCTCCTGGCAGTTCAGCCTGGAGCAGGTCCCGGCCAGGCTTTAAGCATCTGGACATTACGCATATGGGTGTTACTGCGCCAAGAGAGCAGTTGGTCATGTTGTCCTGGATGCATTCCCATGCTCCTCGCTCTGCTCATGTGTTGGCTCCAGCATCGTGCAAGCGCCCGGGAGCAGCGAGCATCTTCCAGCCCGCACCGCTCAGCTGCTTTGCCGCACTGGGATGGCTGAGCACCATCTGCGAGCCTCACTGGCCTCTCCTGCCCACCGAGTGGTTCAGGGCAGCTCCCAGTGGGGCACAGAGATGAGCTGCTGGCAAATGTTGGTGTCCTCGAGCCAGCCACAGTTTCGGGGACAGAGAATTTTCCAGGCAGAGAAGGAGAGCAGAAAGGAGCTGGGGGAGCAGAGGCAAAGCACATGAGCAGCTCTGAGAGCTTCTCCTGAGACCCAGCAAGTGCCAAAGTTAATACATTTAATATATTTTGTATGCGCTATGCCAGCCATTAGAAATGTGCTTGTTCTGTCATTGCTCTGAGGCAATCACGGTGAAGCATTTGTCCTCTGAGTGCACAGGGGAAAATTAGAGTGCCCTGAGCTGAATTGGTCAGCCAAAAATAATGTACAGCTTTATCCTTGGAAGGAAATTGGGCATTGATTGGAGGACAGAAGTTCGGTGCAATAGTTAAAGCAACGTGATATTTCTGTACATTAGGGAAGCGTGCGTGGTAGGCGTAATTCAGGGCATACACCACTGGTTCCCCATCACATTCCTTTGCATGCCTTCGCCCATGGTGGGAGGAGAGCGGCTCTCGCCGGGCGATGTGTCCCGGTCCCTTGCTCAGCACATCACCAGGCATGGTGCTGTCCCACGGGAGCAGCGGTGATTCTGCCACGGAGGTCTTTAGCACAGCTGTAAACTTTGAGTGGGGAAACACCAGGAACGTGAATACACTCATTGCCATGTACTGATTTAGCAGTCGTGGGGGGAAGCGATGGAGCAAATCAGCTTTGGCCTAAATGCGGGCAGCTGCCAGCCTGGACCCAGCCTGACCCACTGCTCGGTTGCCTGCCCTCCACTGCTGCTGTACAGCTCAGTGATGGGTTGGGTGGGCTAAGACAGATACGAGGAACTGCTTCAGTTTTGGGGTGTATGGTTTTTGCATCAACAGTGGATTTCCAAGTCTTTTCATATTACTAAATATCTCCTTAGCAAGTGTTTCTATTCCTTCAGTTCCTATGCCAATGGATATTAAGAGGGGGGAAAAAAGGCAGCTTCTGGCTTAGGTAATTATAAGATTGCTTCTATTGCTGCTGACAGAATGGTGGGACTATCTGAGCTTTATTTCTTCCTGGAGAAAGGCTGAGGAAAGACCTAGAAGAGAGCTTTTGCTAAAGCATCCTGCTAGCATGAGGCGCCAGGCAGCTAGGCGTGCTGCCTGCTCAGCAAGTCCAGGCGTGCTGTGAGCAGAAACCCAAGATCATCCGTTCTCCACTCTGGGGAGCGTTTCCAGCCTTATCACGGGATGTAGAAGGGACGACCTGGTGCCACTTGTGAATAAAAGGCCTATAGAAAAATTCAGCCTGTGGATTTCCCTGGGAGCTTGCCCGAGCTGACAGCTTCTGCAGCCCTTAGCAGGCTTGCGGAGGTAATTTCATTAGTTTCTGTGCATCGGTCTGGAGAAGTGGAAGCTCAGATGGGACTGGCACTCACGAGAGGAAACTCACAGCCAGCGGAGCAGCAGCCGTGTCTGTGTTACTCTACAGTGGTAAAGCTGCTTTGGGAGCCTTCGGGATATGTTTCCACAGCAGCGGTGCAAGCGAACTGATGTGCATCAGGGCGAGAACGTGCGTGCCGTGGCCTTCCTCTGTCTCCCCTCACCACAGCTAAAACCTGGAACAGGCACAAAGCAGCAAGTGACCAGGAAAAAACACTGAGGTGCCTGCCTCCGGTGGACAGTCCCTTGACAGGGTATTAGCTTTGAGTGCCAGGCCAGTGCTGCCACTGGTGCAGGCTGCTGAGCCCTGGGTGACTGGCACAGCAGTGCCTGGGCTGGGATGCTCCATCAGGAACCAGTGGCTGTCAGGGGAGAAGCAGCCCGGTCCCTTCAGCTGGAGGCACTTTCCCCATCACAGCCCGTCCAAACCATGAGAAATTTCTCTGGGCCCTATGAATATTTAAAGTAACTTGCAGGATCTCAAGGGCTCCCTATCTGTCCTTCTTAAGGACGGTAATGATCTCTGAATATGAAATTAGAAATAATTGTAATCTATTCATCCTTTTAATAACGAGTCAATAATTCCAGTACTCGTTGGCAGAAGTTCTCTGGAAGTTTTCCATCCTGCGTGAGCTGAAGCAGTTTCACTGCCGGCTGAATTAGCAGCTTTTCTCTTTGCAGCAGCTCGTGGCCTTCCAACACCTGAGAGACTCAGCACCGAGTGCCACAAGCTGTGGTTGGCTCCTGCACTGGCTGTCGGTGAGCTGCTCTGTCTGACCGTGCATCCTCAGGGCCCCGGCTCATGGGCAGGAAGCATCCGAGAGCAGCAGCTGTGAAGCGATCAGGAAAGGCAGAATGCTTTTATTTTAGAGCAAACTTTCCAATTCCAGTGGTAACTTCAGGAATTCACAGGCACGTCCAAGGACAGAAAGCCAAGTGCTCTGTTCCCAAAGTTAATATGTGTATATTTATACAGACAACAAGAGAAAAAAGGAGCTTATGACTAAACATTACAGTAGCCCGAAGAGTACAGCAGTATTTTAAGCTCCTGCCTGCTATCTTTGGACTGTGACTCTCTGATGAGTAACAAAATATTTGCGCTTTTTTTTCCCTTTATGGGTCTGTCATTTCACTGGCAGAATCTTGTCCTATTGACCCAAAGAACCTCAATTTTGAAGCTATTAAAACCTAATTTTCTATACCAGGCTCCTGAGACAGGCACTAACTTTCATAGAATAATTCATTCCTTTCCTCTGGAAAAAAAAAAAAAAAGAAAGAAAGAAAAAGAAAAAAGAGAGAAGAGAGAAGAGAAAGACGTTCAACTGCCTATTCAAAGGGAAGCCTGGGATGGAGCTGCGCAGCCAGGAAAGGCTGCCTGTGTGTTTGCTGCTGATACTTCCCACCGCAGTGTCCTTCCAGGACAGGAGCAGAAACACTCTTTAGATAAATGCCTGTTTAGTAGCTGTGGAGCGTCCGCTGTATTTACACAAGACAACTGCCGTGGAGTGATAAAACCCACAGCCCCTGCCGCTGTGCTGCATCCTGCCTGCGGGCAGAGCTGGGCCGCCAAGGTCGGGGCTTGGCCCGCAGCGGGCAGGAGCCGGCAGGATGGCTCATCCCCTCTCTTCTGGTGGGATGAAGTAAACTTCCAGCCTCCTTCACCTCCAAAACCCTTGGGTTTGCTTGATCCCAGGAGCTCGGTGCTCACCTGCATCCAAGCCTGAAGCCCTGCATGCCATGCTGCAGTGGTGCGATAGCCGCTCAGCTCCTAATATTCCTGAAAGGCTGATGGGGTTCCAGGGAGGTGTTAGAAGAGTTTGGAGCCACTGGGTGAGTTAATCCCACATTGCTGCCGCTTCTTTTGCCAAAATATAAACATTGTGGAAAAGAAAGGATTGACAGAATAAAGCCTGAATTGCATTTTGGCACCAGGAGGAGGGTTTGCCAAAGAGTAAAGCCATGATCCCAAGGTGGGATGCCTTTTTCCAAACCAACATGGAAGAGCGGATTTCGAAGGCTAATGCCAACTTTGCTGCCAGGGTCATGTTCCCTGACGTCATTAAAACACGTGAGGGGGAAAGAGAGGGTGGCAGCAAAGGAAAATGTGCCATTTTCTGGGGCTGGCATCTCTTTTTGGTTGCTGGGTACCAGGTGACTGAGCAAATATCCCGGGGCTGTCATCTGTAAGAGGAACAAAGGGAGGGTTTGGCTGGGGGATGAGTGCAAGGGGGACCCAGGGGGCATGGGCAGAGCTGGGAGTTGTGTCCTGGGAGCAAACTGAGCAGAGTAAGTCAGGAAACTGGGGACCCCCCCCTTGAGTGTCATGAAACCAGTGGGAAAATAGTGGTGTTTTGCTGGGCTGTGCTACGGTGGGGCCAAGGAGATGCCCTGGCTCTCCCCTTCTGCTGCAAACTCCTTGCAGTGCTCACTCCGGTGCCAGTGAACCCGGCAGCTGGTGGTGCTCTGCCGGGCCACCCTTTCATATTCCCAGTCGTGATAACACTTTGTTGGATAAGTGCTTTTTAAACCCTACAGATAGATAGAGTATCTGGAGTGGCATTTCAAAAGAAAAAATCGAGACAAGATTCATTACAGGCACCAGTAAATGTCAAACATTTTATCAACTGTGTAAAGTGCCATGTTAAGCTGTCTTTCCCCCCCAAAGCTTGATTAAAACTATAAATGCCTTTTTAATATTAATATTATTCCCTCCTCCGTGCTGCCTGTTTGGTTATTTGCAATGGCAAGGAAGGGCCTGTGGTTAGCAGAGGAGGCAGTGTGGGCAGGAGAGGCAGGGGTGCAGACAGCAGGAGCCCCACCATTCTGTTCGGTCCCAGCGATGTGGGTACCTGGCTCGGGGTTGGCCCCTGGGAGGGTAGCAGTGCCCACCCACCACCCTGCCCCAGGCTGAGCCCTCCTGCTGCAGGACCCTCGTCCTGGGGCAACGACCCAGGCAGGCTGAGTGCCTTCCTCCCCTTTGAACTCGGTCCTGCTCTGAAACGCTTCTGCACCCATCTCTCTCCTACAAGGAGAGTTGTCTATAACAGGTCCTTCTCACTAAGCTGTGTTTAATTAAAATCTGGCTCTGTTGCATGTGCTAATTAGCACTCTTTGCTTGGAGGCTCAGACTCAACGCATATCTAAATCCGTGGTCCAAATCTAGTGTAATAATAAATAGCTGCGCAGGCTGTTTCACAAGGATCCCAAAGTTGTTGCTGTCGTCATCTGCAGTGTGACTCCCAACACTGGCAGTGCTGAGTGGGTCTGCCGGAGCCAGCCCACGGGGCTGGGAAGGCCTCACGTGTTTCCCCAAAGACTCCTGGAATTCACAGGGAACATGCGCTTTGATATGACTTGCATTGCGGGGAGGCAGCAGCTCCTGCCTGGCTCGGCTCACCCTGGCTCTGGGGGTCCGCAGGTCCCCCTGTTGCTCAATAAGGCTGAGCCAGTGTTTATCCTGTCTTTTCGTGATGTTTTCCCTGCAAGTCGTCTTCAGCCCGGAGCTAGTCTGGCTGTTCAACCTGCCTTCGTCCCGAACACCACCGCCGTGCTCTTGGATGATGTCTCATTGTGTGGATGTGCCGACACAATGAGTTATGCGGGGCTGTGGCAGAGCAACAAGGCTATCAGTTAAGTTCACGGAGATTGATAGGTAAAATAAATGATGGTAAACGAATTAACTCTGTCTGAGGATTGAGGCTGCCTGTGTACAAAGGGAAAGGCTCACGCGGGTTGGTGCTTTCCACTCATGCTGGTCCCGGTGAGGCGGGTGGGAGGACGGTGCCAGCGCTGGCAGCCTGCATGGGAGCCATGCCACAGCTGCCTGGGGGGGAGGGGGGGGGAGTGAGCTGTAGGAGCCCCGCTGAGCCCCAGGCATGGGTCCTGTCACCTCACTGAGAAATCGTACATGAATTTTAAATTAACACTGCTGTGCTAGATCTACAAACTCCTCTGTAAAGATCAGCACTTTACCAAAAATGATGCAGTGAACTGCTAGAGATATTAACTGATGCTTCCTATCCACCTGTCACCTTGTACCGACGCTTAGCCTCGGCTACGTAAATGCCATTTTGCAGAGTCACTTAAAAAGATGTGTAAATTGAGGGGAAGAAGGGATGCAGAGAGAAGCCCAGAGAGCATTAGGGGGAGTCTGGAGGTTCCTCTGTTGTGATAAAACAGACATCTAATGGCACTGGGCAAGACTAATGGGCGCTCTGCGGGCAGCACATCATTCAGTCCTGGCGACTTTGCCTTCAAGTCCCCGCACGTTATAGATGAGGTAGCTGGTAACTACTTTGTCGCCACTTGACAGCCTTGATGGCTTTGGGGCGCGGCAGTCTCCTGTCTGGCACGTCTCCCCTCACTCCCAAGGGATCTCATCAAGGGAGAGGTGTGGGATGGCCAACGCTTTTTGGGGATAACCCAATCCCTGCATCAGCACTGATGCTAACCCACGTGTTAAACTGGAATATCAGACTCAAGTCCCATACCGAGAGCACCACAGAAGTGGGTTAGAGCCAGACATTTAATTACCACAGCAAGGCTTTTATTTATTTTTTAGGTTTGGGCTGGGAGCGGGAGGTTGATGCGAGCACAGACAAAACGGATGGTTGGCAACTCCCATCTGTGCAGTCCTACAAATCACCCATGATTCACAGTTATATAAAGCTTCTTATATAGTAAACAATCTTGTTAATAAAAGCAGAAGTACAAGGTCCAATGTAATCCAGCGAGTGTGACTAACTGGATTTATAGGCTCACTCCCAGTGCTCAGTGCAGAAGCAGAAAGATTCCTCAGATCTTACAGGAACTAATTTTTGCAAAGATCCTCAGCAGTGATGGTTCCGCCTGGAGAAGGGACAATGGCCATTCCGGGGACACTGGTTGGTTTGCTCCGGAGGCAGTGCTTCCCACCCTGGGCTCGGCTCACTGCTGCAGGTGACTCCCAGGCTTGGCTCCGGCACTGCTGGACCCCCGACTGCGCAGCCAGCCTCAGTGGGGGCTCTGTTTTCTTGCTGGCTCAGTGTCAGGATGGAAAGCTCTTTTTCCTTGGAATAAAGCGGTGATTATGGGGTGCCTATCACCTCCCCAAGGTGCTTTTGCAGAGATGGATGTATTCCCGTGATCTCTGGCTTCCCTGTAGCCAGAGCTTTTCCAGCTTTCCATCTCCAGGTCTGGGGCATGATGAGTTGGGTCTTCACATTCCCGTACTGGTTTTGTTCGTGCCGTTTGTCGCCCCTGGAAAGGGAACGGTGAGATTTGGTGCACGGTCTGGAGGGAGGAGTGGGCTTTGGGGAGGGCTGTTGAGAAGGAGGCTTTGAGAACAGCCAGTATTTATAGACTATGACAGCAATGGCATTTGCAGATAATTTGGGATATTAAGGGAAAATAGCAGCATTTGCTTCCCCAGTTACACAAAGTATTTGTGCTGACAGCCGTCCCCGTCCCCTCCCAATCCAGCGAAAGCACGGTTCCCATCACTCACTCATAAAACCTCTCACGACTTTTTGCTTTTCTCAGAGACAGCAAGTGGGAGAGTTTTGTCATTCCAGAGGCACCGTCAGCCTCAGTGCTGCCTGGAGCGTTCCCCAGTTGGGAGCCCTGTAAGTGCCAGCCCCGGGCACTGGCAAAGCCCTTGCCACAGGGGTCTTGGTGGTGAGCCCCTGGCTCTGCCCTTGGCCACGCTGACCTCCCTCAGCCCCTTGCTCAGGCTGCGCCCGGGTTCAGACGAACACAAAGTGGAAACAATGACATTGACATAAGCACCTGCCAGACCTCTGCCATCACTGAAGTGGAAGAAAATTCTGTAATTATGCACGCGTGCTTTAATTATGTATTTGAAGAACTAGAGGTTCAGCTTCGGCGTTGACAAGAAGGAGCCTGTTAATTGGCTTATTTTATCACCCAGCGCCAGTGGATGCTTTGCGGTTTGGCCAGGGCGGCTCTGGCACTGCACACGCCCGCAGGTAACGGCACCCGCGGGCACAGGAGGCAGCAGGCAGCATCCTGGTGGGACCGGGTGTGGGCGCCTGCCCTGGGGAACGCCACTCTGCTCTATTTTCCCTGGCCCTACCAGTGTCGATTAAACCGTCATAAGCTGAGGTGCCATATGTCATCTTTTCCTACAGCCTTTTTAAAGTGCGAAGAAAGAGACAACTGTGAGAGGTGGCATTTCCACACTCGGTACCGCAACATATGCTTCTTGTGAATAAACTTGGCCTATTATAATACGGGCAACAGGTAGCGTGACATATGGCCAGGCTATTCTGGAGACTTGGAAAGTAGAAGCAATGGTTTCCAAGCCAGCCCTTGCAAAGATGCTGCCTTCCCAGTGTGTGCTCAGGCCGGGTCCCACCAGGGAGGACACCCATGCCCAGATGCAGGGGGAGCAGGCTGCCCAGTGCTTGCAGCAGCTGCTATCGGCATAACCCAGGGTACCGCAGACCCAGAAATGCAGCTTCACTCACCAACACCAACCATCTTGCCAGCTCATCTGGCTGCAATAGCTCTTCGCACCACCAAATATGAGATTGAGCCACTGGCCACAGGCTGTCTACTTGCCTAATTTCCCATTTTCCCCTTTCCTTTCTTGGAAATTTCGCTTAATGGAATTCACTCAGGAGCCATCACAGCATCCCTGGTGGTGGCTGTTCAGGCCGACTGCCTTATGTAAGCGAGGGAGGGTCCTTGCAAATCTTCCTCCCTTCTGAGGCTTATTTAATTAAAAGCCAGTTCTATGGTGCAGGCGGTAATTATAACTTTTTAGCCTGGAGGATCAAAATGAACTTGTTGCTTATAGTTCTATAATTCAAATCTCCTGCAATGAGTTTGGACACTCAGGAATTTTCAGAATAATTCCTCTATATAAATGTACTTTGCCAATATGATTTTTCCTCACTTGAACTTTTTTGTGTGCTTATATGCAAAGGAAACTGCCTGGGGATATGTTTCTTGCAGAAAGTAGGGATGCTGATTCTCGAAACTATTATGATGGTGAACAGCACTAATTATCCATGTTTTTTTAATACCACAGTAAGATATCTCAGGCAACTGAGCACTGCAGAAGGGGAAACTGCCCTGGGGAAACAACCAGCTGTTTCCTCTGGTGAGGGCGGCAGCGATTTCCCATCGTGATGAGCTGTTGAGACTTCACTTTGGTGTTTTCCTTAGAAATATGCAGGTTGCAGAAAAGCCAGACCCCGTCTGTGATTGAAGGGAAAAGGGTGGGAAAAGCAAGAGGCCGTCAGTCCCTTGTTAATTACCTGCAGGTTCTTTTCCTCTCGGGCAGCTCTGGGAAACCACAGCAGCAATAAAGATGATTCCAATGTTTGGATGCAGTGCTGAGTCATGGGTAGGATTCGGGGAGGTTTGAAGTGTTGGCCAAAGGGCAGCCCGGTGGTACAGTGCTGGTGCGGGATGGCAGCCGGCAGGCGAGGGCCGCGGTGCTGAGTGCCCACAGCTGGGGTCCACAGGGAGCCAGCACAGCCCAACCTGGTGCTGGGCTCTCGGTTCTCCCTTTCTATGTGGCTGGAGGGGTTTGCTGTCAGCTGTGACAGCAATTACAGAGCCAGCAGCCAGCAGGGCTGCTGCCTTCCCGCTTGCACATCCTGATGTGTTTGCCAGCGTGGGTTTGGGCTGTGGGTGGATTGCAGCCCTTCAGTGCAGAGATCCTGGTGCCAGAGCATGCAGTCCCTTTGCCATGAGACAATGATGATTTGAAATGACATCTGCATCCCTCCCAGCAGGTACGCTACCAATCACAGGAATTCTGTGCCTTAATGAAGCCAATTAGTGCTGTGGCTCTGCCAGCATGGAAACCTCAGCAAAGTGCACTGAGTAAGGATGCCTGTGCATCCCAGGATTGACCCGCCAAACGCAAGCCATGCTGGTGCCAGTGCTCCTGGCATCTCCCTTCCACACTGGCATGCTGCTGCCAGAGGCCACGGAGCCACAGGGAACTGGAGGGATCTTGTGAGGTGGCAGCACATCACCCACCCCGGCTGTGGGTAGGTCTCAGCCCCTGCAGCCCGTGCCCTGGTGTAAACACCAGCCTGCCCTGCACAGGACAGAAGAGCCATTCGTGGCCTGTGTATCACCTACTTTCGGGCAGACTGGGAGAATTGAAAGGAAAAAAAAAAAAAAAGACTAGTCTACATTCAGAGTGGAAAAGGGCAATGCTGAATTTATTCTAGAGTGGAGTTGAGTCTCCCGAGTACAAGCAGCAGCTGTTTTTCCTGAAAGTGAAAGATGGGGGCATATTCTGCCAGGAGTTTTTAATTTTCTATCCAGTGATTTCAGTGCTGTTTCCATCCCGACTCACCGGTCACGGCAGTGGGAAGCTGCACGTGTGATGGTGCGGGGAGGCTGCTGGCAGCACTGGCTTTCCTGGCTGCACCCCGGCAGCACTACGGGCTCTGGCCCCTTCCTGGAGTGCAGATCGCACCTTTTGGCCCCAGTTTCTTATTCTGCACTTCCAGGAGTATCTGCAATGAGCTGCTTGCTCCACTTCCACCAAGGAAGATGATCTTTTTGCTTCAGTTCATTATAAATACTCATCCAGGGAAATATTAAGTCAGGAATTAAATTCCAGCTACTTACGGGATTGACAAAGGAGTACATCATCCAACTACCTTAGACTGAGGGGTAAGACGACAGAAGCTTATGTAAATAGAGCAGCTTATGCCTGGCTCTAGCTCCCCGCTCCACACCGGTGCTCCCTGAGCCCCCAAACGGGGATGCCCACCCTCCCCAGGACCGGCGTGGTGGTGGGCTCAGCTGCTCCTCCCCAGGCACAGCAGCAGGGAATCAAGCACGAGCTTGGCCCTGCTGATGGAGGAGAGCGCAGAGGTGCAGGTCACGCCGCTTGACCCCATCCTCAGACAACCCTTTCCTGCTTCTGCACACGGAGCTTGCATTCAAAGGGGGGAAACCCAGGAAAGCCTGTTGAAAAGGTTACAATCTGTTAATAAGAAAATTACTCATCTAATTATCTTAATTATGGTTTCACTGAGCTAATGTTATTGCCAATACAAAGGGGAAAAAACCAGAAAAAAAGCAAAAAATCTCCTGGATTAGCAAAGCCTTGATTACAAGCAAGTGAGTAAGATGGTTCTTTTTAAAGCCTCCGTCTACCTCCGTTGCACTTGGTGGGCACAGGCTGAAAGGAGGGGGTTAGAAGGAAGGTCAGGTTGCTTCCCCTGCTGTGATCTGTGCCTTGCTGCTTCAGGCTCAGGGCATGGCAGCCGCTGGTTTGGTGCTTGGCTTTTCACTGGCACGATGTTCCCCGGCTTTGAAAGTCACGGCTAATGGAATAAAGGTGGCTAGAGCCAAGGAGGAGTGACTGCCATGCCTGGGTGCCTTGCACTAATGTATTTACGCCTGCTCTGTGACTTCTCCACAATACAGGAACTGATGCTGTACTGCTACCAAATGCTGTACGCGGTGCCCAGAGTGCTGTGCTGGTGGCCGGTGACATTGCCAGTTCCCTCTGCGGTTTTTCAGATGAGATTAAATCTGCATCTCCTCCTCCCTCAGCCAAGGATGGGGAGCTCCATCGGAAGATGCTCCTCAGGGCAGCATCCACTTGGGGTAGGCAAACACCCACAGCTTCATCCTCGCCCTTCCTCTGGCATTCTCCCCCCTGCAAACGCCTCTGCAGGAAGATGCAGCTCTTACGGTGGCTGAGACTTGTTGCAACCACGTACCGGTTGGGATAAAAATAACGTCCAGGTTTTCAAGGTGTGTGAATGTCGGCTTTCAATCAGCACAAGGTGAACTGGGAAGGGCATTGCCCCCGTTCAGCCAGCAGCTGGCAGCCCTTGCAGAGCCCACAACAAAACTGCTACTGAACAGTGATGTGTTTAAGTGTATGCTTAAACATTGTGTTAATTATGGCTTGTGAGAACGTGTGCAGTAATTACTTTTTTTTTTTGCTGTTAGAAAGCGCAACTACTATTATTGTATAAATAGATGGAGCAAAAGCAAATATGTTTGCTTCTACCTTACCTTGTGCGTTACAGGAAGAAGCACCAGCTGCCTTAGAAACATATTTATTATTCACTCAGAACACACTTTAAAAAAACAGGAATAAACAGCAAAGTCAAAATATTTGGTTTCCACAGCAAGCCAAGGCTGCTGTAGGACTTCTTAGAATGCGGCAGCTAAGGAGCCACATGTCACAGAGTTGTGTAAAATGGAAAGAATATTTTGAGATCAAAAGCTCATTTCAGGTTGCTTTGGCATCAAGCTGTTGCAGCGCTGAGGCACATCATTCCAAGGGCATGGATTTGCACCCCACAACAGAGCCAGCCACCTCCGCCACTTCCATGGGGATGCAGCTCTTCTGAAACCCTCCTGTTTGCTGGCTCTTTGCACCCAAAAAACTCCAACAGCCCCTTCGATGGCTCATTTCAGCAGTGATCGAGGCACCTTGCAGCACCCCGCAATGGCAGAGGCCAAAAGCTTTTCTGAAAGCTGTTTCTTCAAGGCATAGCGGGCGAGCGCTCCTGCCCCCATACAGCCCCTGACCGCATGCTTGTGACGATGGCACAGATGGTAATTACAGGCATTTTGTCTGAATGTCTGTAGGTGTTTTCTCTTGTCAGACTGCGGCCATTTTCAGTTTTAATGATGATAATGGGTTTTGGAGGATGAGTTATGGGCAGCGGGGAAAGCACAAGGCTCTGGAAAAGCAGAGAAAAGGAGAACTTTGCCTGGCACCAGCACTGCGGCAGGTGATGCGTGTCACCTCGTGTTGTTGTCCTCCCCGCACCTTTCTCCCCAGCCCTGCTTCATCCATCCCCACCCTGGGGAGACAAAATAAATAACAGATAAATAGTAAATGCTGCAACAGGTGCTTGCAGCAGCAGGAGTCCGAGTCCTAGTGGTGTTTCAGAGTGGCGAGCTGATGTGTGACCTACTTGCCAGCCCAAAGGTGGCCAGACTTTCAGGTGTTTCAGAGACCACTTAGCCAGGGTGGCCGATGGACAACCTTGACAGCCGAGCACGCGCCACTCCCACCACCCACTTTTCGCACGCCGGGAAGCCGAATAATCCGGTTTTCCCCAGCCCCAGACAGAACAAGCACATCATAAATATGCATCTGCTCAAATGAAAGCATTAGCCCTTGTTTCCTCGAGTGGAACTAACTGAAAAGTGATGATAGTTTTCTGAAAAATGCAAGATTGTGTACACAGAAGCAATTATATATAAACTTATTCATTATTTAACAGCTTGTTAATGAGCGAGTTTTGGTCTCGTAGCTTGGGCCGTACCACCCATTCGCTGCCGTGGGCGGCTGGGCACAGGGAGCAGAGGGACCAAGATGCTGTTCACGTCTGAAGTGGTGACCCCTGGGCACCGAGCTGCGGGAGATGATGGTGGAGAGGCTGGCTGCGGGGCCAGGGGCCAGCGGCACAGCAGCCCTCTTCATCTCCAGCTCCAGATGCCTGCTCGCAGCCTGGAAGCATTAGCTGCATTATACGCTTTTGAAATTCTCATTAAACATGTATAAATGGAAATAATTTGATTTTCTATTGCAAGCAAACAATTTGCATTGATAGAAAATGCATGTTCCTTGAGTAGCGCTGGTGTGCCGGAGCAACCAGCACCACCGGCCGGGCTGCCAGCGCCCACTTTGAGCCTCTGGCAAATAGAGTTTCTCACTTCTATTGGAATTCCCAAACATGCCGAGCTCTGTTATGTGCTGTTGGCATTAACTGGTTGATGCTATTGGGTGTGCGTGGTCTCAGGTCAGGTCCTGCGGTATCACAAGCACGCTGCAGTCGTTTTGGAGGCAACAGGAATGATAACCTTTCTCTCAATACCTGTTACGATGCTGCTTTCAGAAATATTTTTCACATCATTACCCGTTCCAGAATTGAGATATGTACCTGCAAATAGGTGCATGGCACATGGGGATTTGGGGCAAATCAAATCCAGCAAGCTCTTATCCTTTTGCTTGGTGGAAGATTTGTGTGTGTTTAAAAAACACATAGATGCGGTATTTGGGGACAAGGTTTAGTGATGGACTTGGCAGTGCTGGGTTAATGGTTGCACTCGGTGATCTTAAAAGTCTTTTCCAACTTAAATGATTCTATGATAATAAAAGTAAAAACTAATAAACACTGGCAAATGCACATAAGAGGAGGTTTGTTACTTCTGTTAAGCAGATGATGTACATTACTTACACATAGATGCTTATGTGTTGATGGACATGGAAAGCAAAATACTCCATGTACTTGGATGTGGAGGTTCCTTTACATGTCACGATACTCCGCCCCAACCCAAGCCTCTGTCATGCAGCAGCACGAGGGATAACGATTCCCCAGCTGAGGAGCGGGTTCAGCAGGAGCTGGGGTTGGGGCGGTGGGTGCAGCACTTGCCTGGGAAATTAAACACAGCTGCAGAGGAAACTGCTTCGATGGCAGAGGGTGAAGCTATCAATCACCTCATCAGAGGGTAAGCTGCTTCTCAGTGCTCTCCTGGCCTTTCTTTCTCTCTGTGTTGTTCTGGAGCAGAAAAGCCTTGTTGTTTTGGGTTTGGTTTTTTTTTTTTTTTTTGGGGGGGGGGGGGGGGGTGTTGGGTTGTTTGTTTTTTTTTTAATTCAGAGCAAAATGGGCAAGCCCAGGGAAAGCTGCATTTCTGCAGTGAATGGGAGCTGGAGGAGGAAGGTAGAACTGCCTCACACAGGGAGCGGTAACAGGGTGGCCTCCAAGCAAGCCCTGTCCTTGCTCTGCGGCAGAAGAGCACCAGCTTGTCCCATTGCACGTGCTGGCAGGGATGTTGCTGCCCAGCCTGGGCTGGTGTCAGCTATGCCTGTGGGAAGGCAGCTTGGGAAAGGGCAGGAGCTGCTCGCCTACATCTCCACCAACTTTGGCTGTTGTGGAGGCACCAGGTATGGTGGCCTCTGTGAGGCAGCCCCTTGCAAGGAACTGGTCAATTAGTTGGCACTTAATTCTCTTTCCCCCTCAGACAAGAGGACATTTTAAAATATAGTGTAATCTAGATTACTCAAAATTGATGTAATCGGCTCCCAGACTTCAGAACCAGCTTGACGGCAATGGCTTTTCTTCCCCCATGAGCTAATTTGTTTATTCCTAGAGGAAACAATGCGAGATCTTGTTAACAGAAGTCTGCAGAGGTTGTGTTTTAATTTGGGCAAACAGGAAAGCTGTCAGGCAGGAATCTGAGCAATGGGAAAATTATTAGGGGCATTATTAAAGACACACAATCCCATTAGCATCAATGGGGACAGATAGGCAGGGCTTCTGATGTCTCAGTGGTCATTCTTGGGGAAAGTGGATTCCACATCAGTCAGGACGATGCTTTCCCATTATTTTATTCATCATTATGAATGCGATGAGCTGAGTGGATGCAACTTCTTTGCATTTTAAGCATTAAAACCTGCTGTGGAGGCATGCTTAGCCCCAGCCAGGCAGGGTAGGGACCCTCTGGAGGCAGCTGCCTGCAGCTTGGCAGGTTCATTGCTACAGACTGGTGTTTCCTCCTGACCCTTCACAGTTAAAAAGTTCTTTTAAAAACTGCTGGCAGCAGGTATTTAGGTGTCTTGATGGATATGCTTCCTGCAGAAGACGTGTAGGTTTGGAGTGGGGAAGAAGTCCTATTGCATTTTTTAATACATATCGCTGATGAGGAGTTTCATTGCATTATTCATCCTGGAAACTGTGCGACCAAGAAAGTTAAAAAGGGGGAAATTGCTCCTGTAAGCTGAGGTGTTTTAACATGCAAATGATGGCTTTTATTCCTAGTGACAGAACCACTAGATTTTTAATTTTGCACGCTATGTGCTCGGTTCGCTCTCTGTGCTGACACGGCAGTCCTACGGCTCTGACTGGTGTCTCCCCTATTTCCATTGCTGTCGAGCAGCTCCCAGATCTGTGATAATTTAATTAACCTGCCTTATTCTGCCATATCTGTTGGAACAGGGGAAAAGGATCCAAACAGCCGGGGAGTTACTCCTTTGCCTGAGCACATACATTTCCTATACAAAAGTCACAGAACGGCAGTTTATCCACCTGGAAATCTCATTGTGGGTTTTTAAATTATAGATTGTTTTCCAGACACGTGCCAACTGCCTGGGGAAAAGAAGAAAGCAATCTATCGGGTGGAGTCGTGTCAGAGCTGCCCCTGCCCGTGTGGCTCTGGGGTGGTGAAGCTCTGGGGCAAGCTGAGAGCCAGGTCTCGCGGCAAGTGCTGTGTGTCGTTAGGTCCGATAGCCGCCTGGAAAACCAAGGTGCTTGTGCAAGGGCAAAGGAATGTCAGAAGTTTAGAGGTAAGCTTTGACCCTGCCACTTGTCAATGTGATGCTTCATAGCTCTAAAAATAGAGCATCTCCGATGGAGGAAGGATATTTTTGGAAAAGCTAGTTACTGCAGCCAAGCTCACGCTGTTAACGCAGGTCTTGCTCGGAGCCTTCCTTTAATTTCTTTCTGCACGTAAATTTTACGAAGTGCCAAGAAACAGCTGGTGCGTGCCCTTGTGAAGCAGCACCCCTGGGTGAAGGGAACCTCCCGGGGTCACATCCTGCCCTGGCAGATCTGATGCTGAGCATCCATACCCAACCTGATGCATTACTCTGCCTCTTTGCACATCGTAACCAACCCCCAGCCTGTAAAGTCTGGCTGGGGATAGCAAACCTGGCCAAATATCCATCTCTGTCTCTGTGCGAGGGCTCAGGGAGCTCAGCAAACCCACACAGAGGTGTCAGATGCAGGACGCTGCAAAGAGAAGGGGAGCATGTGGGGTGCTGTGCAACATCCTGCTCCCAGCTGGCCATCACCAGGCTTTCAGAAGCAAACTAATGAGCTGCTTGCAACCGGGTAGTAGGGCCAGGAAGTGGTGGGAGCCCCAAGAGATGCAATTAGTCACCACTTCACTCAAGGCACTACAGTGAAGCCTTATTTGAACCATTAGAAAATCTGATCCCCGGGATCACGCACGTGCCTGGTAATGAACTGAAGGGAATGCCCCCAGCAGTTTAGTTGCCAAAATCACTGCTCAAAACACGCTTTGAGAAGGACTGTAAATACAGGGAAGTGGGTAGAAATTATGAACTCGAGCTAGAAACCTGCACTGAGAGAGCAAGCGCACAAGATCTATTTTTTCTTTTCATAAATGAAAAAAGAAAAATATCCTCTTTTTTTCTCTTGGCTCCCAGCAGGCAGCTCACATCAGCTCCACCACATCTCCCCAGCAATGATGGAAGCTGCCTCGAATGTCTCTTACAAGCACAGAAATTAATACCCTTCTTCACTGGAAGCGGCATATCCAACTGCTCCCCAAAAGGTGAATGTTGATACTCGGACTTTCAGTTGTTAGACATGTGCTTTGGCCTCAGAGCTGCAGAGATGGGGGCATGGGGGAGGAAAGTGTGGTTCTGGGGTATCCTGGTTCTGGGGTGTCCCAGCTCCATTCCTGCAGCATCAGTGGTGGGAAATGCTGCTGCTGAGGCCTGATCCTGCTGGAAAGGTTGTGGCATGACAGCTCCTTCATCAGATGGGTGTCTCAGAGTGTTTTCAATTCAAGAAAAGAGGAGAGAAATAATCATGGATGCTGCCTTATTATCTATGTGGCATTTAAGCGTAATTTATGCTCAGTGTCTCGCCGCTTCTCTGGTAGGAAATTGCATTGTTGGTTCCCCAGCTCTCGGCTTCTGTGGCAACTGTGTCAGAAATACTGAAATAAATCGATCAGTCTTGAGTTCCCTGTGCATTTTTATTGCCAATTTATCAATGCAGGCAAGGCACTAAAAGAGTTACGTTGGCAGGAGGAGGAGGAGGAAGGTGAAGACGTGGTGGCCTGGCTGTCTGCACCATTGCTAAAGAGGGGTTTGGCTGTCTTGGCAGTTGCTGCCCACGCTAGGGATCCGCCTGAATTGTCTGTGCCTCGAGTTTTCCTTCTTTTCTTTTTTTTTTTAATTGCATCCTAATTGGGGAACCAGCAAAAGCTTTAAAAAAAGAAAACAAACAAGCAAAATTAATGAGCAGCGTCAGGGGAGGAAAAAAGCATTTTCTGGCCAGAGTCCTTGGCATGGGTAAGAAATAGCTGCTCCTTTTGGAGAGCGTTTAGTCCGCTGTGAGCTGCCAGCTGAGGAAGTCAAGTGAAAACCAAGTGCCTGGAAGCCGAGTTCACTGCAGCCTCCCTCGGCTTAGCTCATTTAGTGTCTCTGCCTTAGCAGTGGGTACTTGGATGTTTATTCCCAGACTAAATTGCTTTTGGAGCTCCGACTCATTTGTCAGCAAGAGAGAAAACAAGCTGTCGTTTGGACTAACAGCCTTCACAGCTCTTTCTCCAGGTTGTTTGTGCTCATGTCAAGGAGGCACGCGGCGAGCATCCTCAACCGAGGGCCAGCACTAGCCCTGTTGTAGGCACTGCTCGGCCTCCCGGATCAAGGTGGCTGGTGAGCAGGGGAGGAGCCCTCGGCATCTTGCTGGTTAAACCCTTCTGCAAAGACCCAGGGCAGCAGTTCCAGGAATGTCCCGGAGCATCCCGCAGGAGCATCCCGAGCTCCCTCCCTGTCCCTTAGCAGCTGTGCTGCCCAGAGCTGCTTGGTGCCAGTGTTTTCCAGCATGGAAAGAAGGGCTCCTGGTGCTGGCATCCACAAGACACTGACACACTCGGAGCCATGCATCAAAGCTGCAGACTCTTAATGGGAAAAGTTTCCCATGTCTGGGCGATGTCAGAGCCTCTGTCAAACCTCAGAGCTTCCCAGTTCCTCTGGGAGACCAGCTTTGCCTGTGGGCTTTGCTCAAAACAAACATTGCCAGGTGCTCACACAAATTAGGAGGCTGTCTGGTATAGACTGCAAGCAAAGTAAGAGGTGATAAAGCTCCAGCAACTGTCTGTATGCACAGCTCGTTTATATATGGTGTCATAAACCTCCTTCATTTGCATGTCTCCCTCTACAGTCTGGTGGTTGATTCTTTCTGGACAGTGCATGTTTTGGGGTTGATTTTTTTTTTTCCCCTTGTTCTCACTTTGGGTTTTTTTTTCACTGGTTGGTATCTCTTGCCTGTGGGGAAGCAGTCTGTCTTAGAGCAGAGCCTTGCCTTGCCTTGCCTTGGAGCATCATCCACCGCTGCGGCAGCCACGCTGTTTGGCCACGACCAAGTGTGTGGCTGCATATGAGTAAAAGACTGATCCTGGTAGGTATTTCCAGAATTCTCTGAGTCACTTACTGGTGACTTTAAGCCTTCATTGTGAACGTTGCTGATGTCATGGGCCACTTGTGCAGCCTGTGCTACCTTACCCACAACAGCTTTGCCTTTCCTCCCAAGTGCTAAGCAGCAAATGACTTCCTTGTAGGCTGCGTGAAAAACTCATCGTAGGGGAAAGATTCATATGATGTTGCCTGTGTCCATGAGGTCTGCTTTGCAAAGGTGGGAGGAGGTAACTCACTGATTTTTGCTAACTCTGCTGTGTACTGGCCTGGGAAACTCCTCACTATGTGAAGAGGGCTCCTTGTGCACGTGTTCTTCCTCTCTTTCTCCATGGACCATCCCAGTGCTCTCTAGAGAAACCAGCAAGTTGTTTTTAGTCCGCAGGGGAGCGATGCTAAATTGCTTTTTTTAGTAGTGATCCTTCTCAGCAGAACTTGTGGAATTTGCCCCAAAGTTTTGGGTAGAAAGAAGAACAGTTTTCTTGCTTTGGCATGAAGTTAGGAATCCAGATGGAGACATTTAACGCCTCACAAGGATTATTAGAGACAAAAAAGCATTGGAACGAAAGCATGCCATAAATCCAAGCCTTTCTGTAAGCTCTAAATCTGTTACACGTTAGACCGTAGTCTTCTAAGACAAAAGTGACTGCACCAAATAGAGACTGTTATTGTTTAAATATTCCTGCTGGGAAATGCTGCATGAAGAGAAGACACAATAGCCGCCCTGATGCAGGATTTATTAGAGCAAGTTGGCACCAGTCTATTTGTAGGGAGTGGAATATGCTTGTAGAGATTATACCAGATTTACAGTGATTAATAATGGATTGGACATGGCAGACTTCAAAGGGTTTGGCTCCCTCGCACTTTGGTGGTAGGTTGAGTTAAAATAAAATTGCAGATTTGCTCCAGCGGTTCGAACAACTGTTTTTCCTTGGAGAGCAAGGCTCTTGGCCAGACAGCATCAGCAAGGCTCCTCTTCTCATGCCCTTGTACCCCCTTGGCTTTGTGCCAGCAGCGCGGCCGATGCCGTGGCATGCCGAGGTTGCCACCCAGCACAGTGTGGTTCCTCATGGAGACCTGCTCAGCACCACAGCCAAACTCAGCTCCGCTGAGCACCCAGCCAGCTCCGGCACCCTGGGAGATGCCTTGCTTTGGGGAAGCTGCTGCATCGGACAGAAACGGCCTGAGGGCCCTGAGCCCATGGCTGCTGGGGAAGGCAAAGCCCGTAATTATGGGAAAGGCTGTTCTCTGAGATGGAACGGGGAGCTCACCTACCAGGAGGATGAGTGGGGATTTTGTCATCAGTCTGAGGGATTAAGCAAGCTGGGAAATGTAGGACATCCCTCTCGCTCGCAATGTTGTCTGTGCACACACACAAAGCTCAAGCTATTTTTAAAGACCTTGCAGTGTACGGCGTGGCTGTGACTTTTAGTATTAAATGCTTGAAATCTGCTTCTTGCAGCAGGAGTTCCCTCTCCTCCTTCATCTGGAGGCTCCCACCATGCTGAGGAAAACACAACAACCAAAGATCAAGACTTTTAAAACTAATAGTAGTGTTATTAAATATGCATTATTATAAACACGCTGTCATTTGATCTTTGTCAGGCAGTCTAGTAGTGTCCTGCATGCAGCTGTGATTGCACTCTGCCTGACTGCATCGCTTCTCTTTCCCTGTCTGCTCGAGCCCTTGGAGGTATGCTTGTTAACGTAAGATCATTCAGACAAGCTGAGAAAAGGCCAGGGCAAGCATGAGTTGCCAAGTAACCTCAGACAAATGTATTTCATAAGTAATAAATGCTTCAGCATTAATCAAATGTTATTGTGTGTTATAGTTGTGAGGCATCTCGAGCTAATGAAGACGCTTCCCCTCTATCTGCTGTTATCGGGTGCCTGGAAGGACTGCGAAGGAGCTTCATCCTGCTCCAGGCAGGGCTGATGGGATTTGTACCGGTCCCAGTTGCCATGGAGAAAGTGTTGGATGGCTTTAATACATCTCCGTGAATTTCTCCCTGGAGTTTTCCCGTGACAAGCTGGACTGGAGGTAGCACATAAGAAGCTATAATCTTCCAACTCTATGAAAAAATGATTGACGGAGTGTGAGGGGCGTAAACAGCTTACCGGGGCTCTGGCAGCATGTGGCGCGGCGCAGCAGGTGCCAAGAGGGACCGGCCGTGGTCCCCATGGGATGCGCCCCTAGACCGGGGTCACCCAGACATCACTCCCAGACCTTTGCCACCTGTGGGGTGGGATGGGGACAGAAGCCATCAGGCAGCCTCATGGTGGGCTGTGCTGGTGCTCCCCTTCCTCATCACCAGTCCAGGTGTTCTCTCATTACCCCTGCTTCTGTCAACAGAGCTGAGCTCCCCACCTTCTCATTAACATGCATTCACCAGGAATCAAAGGAAACTAAACCTCTATTTATTTTCTCATCAATATATTCCCATTTAATAATCTTAACTTTGCATTTGCCTGTTTGCTCTTTAAGTTGATGAAAATATGAATGATTCCTAAAAACAAAGGAAAAACAAATTTCCAGCTGGGCATGCCAAAAAGCAAGTCATCCACCTCTGTGGCTAGCCCGAGTTTTTATTTTGGTTTTTTTCCACCCCCCCTAGATTCATCAGTCTGCCCTGCCTTTAACCTAAGAGGTTTTTGGACAGGCACCGTGATGGAATGAAGGAAACCTGATCTAGATATTTTCAATGAGAGATGGCAGGACTAGGAGGAGCAGAGGGAGAAGGGCTGACTGCAAAAACCTGTGGAGGCTTCTGAAAACTTCTGGACTGAGACACGGGATGGTGGGTTTGGGAGCCAGCCCCAGGGCCAGCCGGGAAGCCGGCAGTCGTTTTGTCAGTGCTGGCTCCTTCCTTTTCCTTTTTGCCTTTTTCTTTTATTATTTAAACCCACACAGAGACTGTGGGGCTTCTAGTTTCTTTAGACTCTCTAAACATTTTCTCTTCAGCAGCTCGTGGGCTTTTGAAATATGAAGTCCATCAATCAGTGGTTAATGTCACCTCCGCAGCAATTTCAGCTCCTGAGCAGCCCCCGCTGTGGCCAGGCACAACACTGCAAGGGGCTGGATTTGGCGAGCGGCTGCAGCTGTAGCCAAAAGTCAGGTTAACCAGCTTCTTGTTCTCTCCTTCCTTTGCTTTCCAGGGGTTTTGGTGAAATCCCCTGCAAATTCAGCTGCTTTGCTTGAGGCTGCCCAAGCGCTCGGCTCAGAGGACAATTTCCCATGGAGTGCTGTGGAGAGGAGAGGTTGTGTGGTGAAGCATGTGCTTCAGCTGGTACACTGGGGTTAAAAAGTAATTAATTAGTAAGTTTATGGTGTTTTCCCATCTGAAATTAAAAACAAAAATTATGCAGAACATACAAGGTAATTAGGAAGCAGCAAGCTACAACACACCTTTAAACGAAAGCTCTAAAAAGCATGATGTTCGGCAGCAGATTTTTAATGTAACAGCTAATAAAGGCTCATGCCCTCAATCGTGTTCCTGGGAGCATTCATCACACTTCGCCCTTCCCTTACAGATCCAGGTGGGGCCCCAGCAACGCTGAATTTTTCATATTCTCAGTGCTTATCCATGATCAGATTTCCCATTTAAAATCTATTAGCCGAGATGAGAAAATTGGTTCATGTTTTATGTGCCTAGTTTAATTTTTTTTTTCTCTTGCATTTACAACTGGCCCCTAGTGTTTCATCCACCCCCTAATGATTTAGCTGTGCAAGATGTTCCACCAATTTATTAGAGTGGAGTGCATGGAGCAGGTCATGCATATTAAACGTGAAGTTTTTACTACAGTTGGTTCAATAATCTGAAAGAAAAACAATTTTTTTCCCCATTTTTAACTGTGTACCACCTGCTGCTGTTGGCAGGGCAGTTTCTCAGCTGGGCACCCTGTGATGCTGATGCACTTCCCCGGGGGAGTGATGCCCAGCAGCAAAGGGCGTCCGCTCCCTGCCTGTCGTGGGAAGCGAAGCTGTGCTCTGCCAGTCGAGGTAATGAAGTACATGCAGACATAGCACCTTTCGGGAGACAAGGTGATGGTTGATCCCTAGGTCTCTGTCTCAGCATTAAAAGCTGGAAACTGAGGTTTTATGCTGTGTTTCCTTTCAGGCAGGTCTGCAACGTGGAGGTGTTTCATAGCACGCTGCTCCCTCCTTTGCTACCCTCGCCTAAGCCTGGCTGCACGGAGGCTTGGGAGTCTCCCCCGTGGGTACCTTGCCTTTGGCGTGTGTTTCCAGGGGCTCCTCATCTCTCCATGGGAGGTAAAGGCTCATCTGGGGAGCTGTGACTGGTGAGGCAGCTTCTTGGCTGGCCATTTGATGGGTGGGCATGGCCAGGCTCCTGCCTGTAGCCCTGGGATGCCCAAAGGCCGCTCCAGGAAGGCAGCCGGAGCTATTCAGCCAATACAGCAATAACTCCCTGTCTGGGACATACCAACCTTCCTGCAGCCCCGTTGGCGTTCAGCTGCCACTCAAATTTCCAGTTGCACTTTTGTCACCTGTATCTGTCCTTGCCTGCCCATCCTGCTGGCCTGCAGAAAAGCTTTGGTTAGATTGGGGCTGATTTAAGCTATTTTGCATAGGTTAGCATAGCGGGGTGCCAAATGCCAGCCCAAGGCAGTGGAACTAGCGTGTCCGGCACGGCTCTGCAGCCCCGACCCCGCTGCCAGCCAGGCAGCTCCTGCCTGCCAAGTTCTTTCCAACACTTTGAGCGCAATCAAGGCTAACACATTCCTGAGATAAGGCCGACTAATTAACATACAGCCAATTGCTGCTGCTCTGCTTTCCCATCTCTTTCACTTGTCAGGCTCCGAGTTGTATTGTAATTGGAAATTTTTAGGAACAATGAACTCAGGCAATTAGCCATGGGATGGCAGCTTCCCCTCGGATCCAAAGGGAAAGTAGAGCTAACAGCCAAAAATATGGTCCCAGCATATTCTGCTGCAGGAGCTACGGTGCTGGGCTTGTGGTCCACTGCCGCAGCAGCGGTACTCAGGGGAGTCCTAAATGAAATTTTTAATTATTGTGGGCAGCAATAGAATTGGTTAAACAATCTTAAATAAAGACCATTCTTCTTATCACGTTTTCCTTATTTCCCTAGGTTTTCCCTATTTTCCTCCCATTTTCCAGCCTGTGTGGTTGAGCACAGAGCACTTTATGAAACACGGGGGGGAATCGGCATGAGAAATGGTGGCGACATGAGCTGAGCCAAATGGGCAGTGGAAGAAAAATCATCCTTGCAAAAGTGCCAGCATCAACCCTGGTAGGGAGAGAAGGAGAAAGAGGGTGTTTGAAGGAGGAAAGCATAAAAGCCTCCACAGGAGCGGTACCCGCCCAGGAATACTGCCCCAACAGACAGTGTTAGGGAATGTCGGAGGTAATGACTTCTCTGCTTCATTAGCTTCACGTGCATGCTCTGGGTAATGACTGATCATGTTTATGCTGCTGTTTCTACAGTTCTCTCTGTATTTTCCGTTTCTATTCGTTTCTCCCCCCTTGGCTTCCCTTCTGCACCTCTTTCTGCTGTTATCTGTCTTTTCCCTTCCCCATAGGCTGCTCCCTCCCAAGCAGGCAGGTGCAGCTGTGTTCCCCACCGTGCAGCCTTGGCTCCTGCCCCCCGTGCATCCTCCTGCTCATAAACTCACTCAGCCTGCTCTGCCGGCAACATCTGCTTATCCTTCCAGGGAATTCACTTATTAATAACTTTGCTCAGGCCGCAGGTGCATTTGCTGAGGCTGCCCAGCCCCACCAACCACCGTGCCACCCTTTTCTTGTCCCAGCACACTTAACCTCCAGGAATCCAAAGGGTCCTCCCGAGGCACCAGCTTGGGTGGGTGGGGGAAACTTTCTGTGATGAATTCGCTGCAGGCCAAGGCCTTTTGTTTCTATCCCAGAGCTTGTGTGTGGAAAGGACTGGAGAAGCAGGATGAAATGTTGGTTTGCTGTCTCCCCTTTACAACAACGTGGGGGACGGGACTGGGGCAGGAGGAGGCAGGACCTCATGGTGGTGGGAAGTTGCTGAGGATGGTGGGTGCAGAGCAGACAGCACCGGCACAAGGGCATGCACGTTGCTGGTTTGGTTCAGTGCCTGCAATCAATACGAGCTTGCTCAGGGTAGATTTTTTGAGCCTTTGGAACAGTTTATTTGGTTTCTAAAGTGCTCATTTTCTAGAGTAATTTCTCAAGCCTTGTCTGAGCCTCTTGTCATGTCTGCACTAAGTGAGTTTGAGGGCTGTTTTCTAGTCCGCTTTGTCATTTCTATTTTATTGTTTGGTTGGCTCTAAATATACGTTGAAGTGTAATTCTGTTTCGTTTTGCTGACTTGGGCATGAAAAGAAACACGTTGCCATCATCTGGAAAACCCCAAGAGGCATTTGTTTTCTTGGGCAACCTGCTGAGCTTCATGAGGTTTGCCTTTCCTCACCCCAAGCCATTTTCCTCCGATGTCTCTTTCCCTTCGTCAGGCTTGGGCAGTGCCTGGGGATGCAGGGATGTGGGGATGCGCTGTCCTCACAGCCATGCCAGCCCTGCTGTCCTAAGCCCCTCTAAAATCAAGCAGTAAATGAAAGGATAGCCCATGAACACGGGGAAGAGAAGAGAAAGCCTGATCTTTACAGATGACATTTAAGCCTGGAGAAGGCCGATGTATTTTACCCACTGTCACATTATAAAAGGCACTGAATTCATTATACTGTTGAATAAATCATTTTTTAAAAAAAGTATTTATCCAGAGAAGAGCCACCGCTTTCCAGTCAAGAGCTCTTCCTGCTCAGACGAAAGCTTCCAGCGTGGGAGCAAACAATCCGGCTCTCTCCTTGCTGGCAAAGCCCACAGCTGGTGTCTGGATCCCATGCCACCTTTTGCTGGGGACGAGGAGCCGACACTATGCTTGGGGGAGCAATCGAGGGCTGACAATGTGCTGAAGTTCTCGCACTCTTCTGCCACCGACCATCGCAAAGGTTTAAGTTGCTGAGATGGAGCTTGGTATGTCAGGCAGGAAAATAATCAGCTCCCAATTGAAGTGGGGAGATGCATGATATCTTACAGCTTCTTTCATACACTTCACAGAAACCAATGGTTACACAAATAATACCTGTGGGATGACAACAAGCTATAAATAATTCAGGGCTCTCTGGCACAGAGCTGATATGTGCAGGTTTGAGGAGCGCCTGGGTGCCATGGAATGCGTCAGGTCCTGGGCCTCCCAAAAGAGGCAGGGGCGAACGGTGCCATCTCACTGACCCAGCAGCTCTCTTGGCAATACCCCTGCCATTTTCCTAGCCTTTCCAGACCAGCCCCACTTTCTCCCTTTCACCCACACCCCTGGCCACCGCGGTGCTTATCGGTGATGCCCTTTGCCTGTGGTGCCAGGAGAAGCTGAAGGTTTCCCGTGCACGCTGGGACCACGCAGCTGGCTTGGCAAACCCATCACCCTCCACACAGATTTGTGCGTAAGCTGCTTTGACGTCTTCCTGACCCAAAGGAGTGGCTGGGTTTCTACACCTGAGCTGAGCTGAGCATCTCAAGAGAGCAACTGCCTCCTGCTAGCCACAGGTCCCAGCCGGGCATGTGCAGGGAAATGGCTCTGCCCCAGCAAATTCCACAAGTCTTGGAGGTTTTCTGGGAGCCATTGTGCAGTTTCCCATCTACGGATGTAGTGGTTTCAGTTTAACTCTGCATCTAAATATTTTGACAGCCTCTCTTCTTACAGCCTAGCACAGCGTGTCATGTTGTACAGTAACAGTCCTCTCAGCTCCCCGCTGTGGCACACCGGCATGCCACGTGCTCCGTGCCAGCACACCGCACGCTCCCCGCTGCCGATACAGACTGCGCAATGTGGCTGTGACCCCCCCTCGCGGGACGATGCTCCCGGCTCAAACCCCAGGGATGGGGAAGGCGAGGAGGGAGAAAACTGCTCAGCAGCTGGCTGTCTCAAAGCAGGGGACGGCTGGCTCACCAAGGGGGGGTGTCTCAGCCTGTCTCCACCCAAAAGATTCCCACATGCCAGATCCCCCAGCTGCCCCGCTGGCTACCTTAACATTTAGCCCGTGAACACCTTGCTCTCTTAATCAGAGCACGAACAGAAAAGTTGGTGGCAGGACACATAGCTCAATCAACCAGGAGAACAAAAACCTTCTCGTTGCAATTTGGAAATGATTTTATTTCGCAGCCCGTTTCACAGGGAGGAATTGATCTGTCTAATCTCTTATCTGTGACTATGAAATTGTATTTCCCTCTTAATAGGCCTACAAATGTTACAGCTGAATAGTTTGGGAGACACACTGCAAACGGCAGGAATACTAAAAAGGAATGTTAGATTTTGATCACTTTGGGCTGCAGAAACCAGCGCACAGGAATGCCAGGGTCTGCATTGGCTTCATCCCCACTCCCTGGGGACCGGTCTCCAACCCCAGTGCGTGTGCCTGATTCCTGCTCAAATCAGGCTGGGGAGGTCTCTAAGAAGCTGTGTTTAGTTCAGTCATCACAAAGCTGCCCCGTTCCCTCCTTGCTTCATGCCTGCATTGCAAAGGAAGAGGAGGCAGTTGCAGACCCAGCTCTTGCTCCACTAATCCCAGTTTCCCATACTGAAGCCTGGTTTTCCATGCTGGGATGACCACCAAGTGCCTCAGCCATTTAAGCTTCCAGTCGGAGCGACAGCTGCCATCTCCGAGGCAGCGGAGGGGGCTCTCGATACCTTCCTGCTGTCATTGCTGCAGCTTTGCCCTATGCAGCTCCATCACCTGTGCTCTCAACTATTTTGTTTGTAAGTTTGCAGGCATTGGCTCCATGCTTCGATATTTGGGTTGCAAAAATGTGAGCTAACAATGTCCTTTTAACCTACGCTCCCTGCCTCGAGCCTGACAGGGGCTGTCTCACTTGGCAGCATCTCCAGCGTGGCCGTGATGTGTTGATGTGAAGTGCCTCCAGCCCTCTCCATCCCCGCCACTTCCATCACCACAAGTTCCTGGGACCAAACATCCGAGGTGATGCAGAGGTGCAAAATGTTTGCTCCAACTCGGGGATTTGGAACTGCAAGCAGCCATCCCAAACCACTGCTAAATGTTTTAGAACCAGGAAAAAAGTCAGCCTTCCTCCTGCCTTGCTGCTTCTAGAAACCTGCACAAGCAAGGAAAGCAGAGAACCATGCAAGCCTCTGCGATGAAGCTGTTTGATAAATTAATTTAGAGTGGCCAAGGAGACCTTTTCAGGAGGAGACGGATGCTGTGCCATCCCTGCGCGTCCCTCGCACCTGCCCAGGCAATCGCGCCCTTTGCAGGACACCGCTCAGCAAAGTCCCTAAGGGGCACTCGTCACTAAACCATCACAGTATTTAAATACGTTGGTTTAATCACTTTATCATCCAAATACAGGTGGATTAATGCAGTCACTTAATACTCTGTTTAAGCAGCTGATTTTTTCAAAAAGCTAAATAATTGAGGGAATTACTATAAAATAAGAAAACTTAACAGTTTATTTACTGCTTGTTGTCAGAGTTGCTGGCCACAAAAAGCCAGTAGATGCATGCCACTGGCGTGGCTCAGTGGTGTGGCAGGGACTAAGGAGATGGCAGGGATGAGGGGACGGCGGTGCTGTGTAGCCCCGGCTGCAGAAAACAAACAAGTGCAAGAAGTGGCATGCCTCTGCCTCCCTCCCACCAAAGTCTTCACAGCAATTGCTCCTGCTGGTGTAGCCAAGTCCAGTTACCTAAATGAAACTGAGAAGGTGAGGAAATAATTATAAAAGAAGCTGAGGCACCGTTATTTTCTCTAGATGAAAATATTTCTTTGGTTACAGTGGTATCAATAAATCATTTCGTCCCCTACAGCCCACCTCTCTTCGAGGAGCCCAGCTTTTAATACAAATCTGGCAATCCTGTGCTTCATTTGTCTTGACTGTGCCCATGGCAGCCAAGTCAACTCGGGGAAAAAAAATTTGGATTTTCAGCCCCCCACGCTGGCGTTCGTTTATCTGTGTGCAAAGGCATTTTTGTAACAGGTCTTTATCTTTCTTCTGTGAGAAGAGGCAGCTCCCTCATGCCATGTGGTAGCAAGAGATGCATCCTTACTGAGTTTTGCTACACCGACTCGGTGCAGGCAGTCAAGCCATACCTGACCCAGCGCGGAGGCTGTGGGGAAGCAAGGCGTGATGCCTTGTGTGTGTTTCAATCACTTGCACCCCTGTTCTTGTTGCACATGTCTGCAGGGGAACTGTGGCTGGCTGTTTGCAAAGGATCTATCGCCTTGTGCGCTGGAGACACCCTGCTTGCTGCAAAATGTGACCGGGAGCGACGGCAGCAGGGCGCTTGGTGCTGTCACCTGGCTAACAGCCCCGCTTCCTCAGCACACAGGAACCGCAGCCACTGCCAAGCAATGGGGTCACACCGTTCCGATTGGCAGGGAATGGGACAACGAGCTGGAGAGCCACGTGCTGTAGAGGGAAACCCCTTGTACCCTCTTCCCAAGCAGCAAGAAGAAGGGGCTACAGAAAGAGGTTTCTTGGTGGGTGCCTGCCCAGGGTATGGGCTTCGTGGCCCTGGTGAGTGGATACTGGAGCCAAGGGGCCAGTGCTTGGTCTCCCCAAAACACAGCTGTGGAGTGGGAAGGGGCTCCCAGGGCCATGAGTGGGTCCCCTGCCTGGATCGCTGCAGCCAGGACTGAGCAGGCAAGCATGAAAATACCTCTGTCGTGGGAAGAAACGAGCTTCAGCTCCTCGTGTTTTAATACGGGAAATGTCACCTGCTTCTCCAGCTCCTCGCATAAACAGAGAATTTATCTGTCAGCAAGCTAAACCAATATAAGTTGAATAATATTTGTTGATTAATGTAGTTGATGAATTTCATATTTTCTTTAAAATATTTGCTGCATATTTCTGTAAATTATTCATCTGGTTTATAAGGCAAAGCAAATATTTGTGAATAGATATGAATTATGTGATTTATAAAAATGAAATATTCATGAGTCATTTTCATTATTCACCTCGTCCTGGAATTGCTACATAAATCTGATCAAGCAAATAGATTTGGTGAAGCTCAGCCCGAACTTAGATATCGTGGAGCTCGCTGGCTCCTGCACAGCAAACCAGAGCGGGTTTGGACCAAACGTTTGAATCGTGTGCCCGACTGCTGCTGCTCGGGCTGCTGTCCCATGGCTTTGCAGGGAGGCAGGGAAGGACGTGACGGCTGCGCCCGCAGCGTGCTCTGCAGCACCTGCTTTGTGCCGAAATCGGCTTTAACCTGAATTTCAGCAGAGGCAAGGACAAGAAGAGGAGGCTTATGTTTTCGTTCCCTGACAAGGACGCTGGCGCTGCCAGAAGGTCATGCAGCACCATGGGGAAGGGTGCCAGGGAGAGGTGTTTCGACTCAGAGGGACGACAGCAGGAACGACAGCTGTACAAAATGAGTGAAGAACTGGACAAAAAGCCTTGCCGTTGGATGGCTCTGAACCCGGTGCTTGCAGATGCCTTTTGCCAGCCTTCAGCAGGATGGGGCTCAGTGTGGGTGCACAGCCATGAGACGTCTCCCCGGCTTCCCACACATCCCTCCTCACCTGCCCGTTGTGCTCCTGCCCGCTGCTGGGCTGCTCGGGCTCTTGTGTCGATGGATGCTGAGCCTCAGGGGGGAAGGTTTTGCCCTCCACTGACTCCCACCGACTGCCAGGCTGCTCTCCCACATGCCTCCTCCAGAACGTTGTCTTTGCCCCCTGCCTTTTCGTTAAAAGCTATTTATTTTACGAAGGGCTGGCTAAAGGCATTGCCCAAAGCGCTGAACAGAGAGAGCAGCAAGAGAAGCAGCTCATGAAGGACGTGCTTGAGCAAGGGGCATTTATCTCAGCCTCTGCTTTCCAAAAAGCACCTTGGCATCGTGAAACAAGGGCAAGTATGGAAAACGCTGATGGCTGAGCCATAACTCCAAGGGAGAGTCCTCAGGACGGCAGGGGACAGCAGGACCCCCAGCCACAGCTGCCTCGCAGAGACAGGGTGAGTCCGGGAATGAATCTGGTGCCAGCCTTGGTGTTAAAAGTAAAAATAATCTAATGTTAAAAACTCAGTTAAGCAGATGCTTAACTTTTAGGATGTGAGTAATGCCTCCGACTACACTGGGACTGTGGGTCTGCTTAAAGTTATGCACACGCTAAGTGCTGCTTGGACTGGTGCCACCCGGCACTCACTGCTGCTCAGTAATGAACTCAGCTTTTTCAGAAGCTGCAAAATGAGCACTCAAAAATTCAGCTTTGGGGACCTTCCTATTTTCCAAAGTGTTACAGTGCTTTCTTTTTAAATAGCGAGCTGCCATTTAGGAAATAGACTGTTCCACAGGTAGTATTATACATCTCCTGCCACTGAGGTGTTTTGCTTGACACTGCACGGGAACGTCATAAAAACCATGTGCTTAGTCAAGTGGAATTGCTGTCTCTATTATCCTGGTCAGAGAAAATCGTCTGTCTTCATCCCGCCTCTTATCCGTCAGGAAGGGGCTGGCAGCTCAGCACTGTTACTGCGCATCTTGGATCTGCAGCCAGAGCCCATCAAGCTGAATTAAATGGAAACTCTTTGTGGATGCAGAACCCGAGGCCGTGGCTCCTCTCTGCATGTTGGAGAGGTCGGATCGGCCCACAGGATTATTTAAATCTGCGAGAGGGAGGATGGGCAGTGCGGACCCCCCGCAGCCCTCACCCATGCTCCTGCTTGGAGGACACGGCCATGGAGGCCAGAGGCGGCAGGGTGGGCTGCTATTTTAGTGGCATCTCAGAAAAAACGGAATGTTCCCGCAGTGGCTGTGGGTAGCAATTGCTCCTCACCCTTGTGTGTGGTAGGGGAAGCCAAGGGACCAAATCCCCCAGGCAAAGAGTGGGCACATGGGGACTCCCCAGCACTGGGGACCCCCAGGCACTGGGCAACCCCGGCAGGGGGGGCGGTGGTCACAATGAGAAGGGACAGAGGAGCTTTGGATCCCAGGCAGCTCCTTCCACGCTGCTGGCTACTGGCGTGCTTCTTTGCAGCCCCTCTCCCAGAGGTCCCATTTCTGCCTGCCAGGCAGAGGCAGTGATGTTTTATTCTAGCTGAGGCAGCTCCTGAGTTGTTGCACTAAACTCTGGACTTGTTCAACTGTGGGATGGCATTTTTCCCCTTGCCGGCTCTGCAATAGCCACAGAGAAGCCATTTATCAGCACCATGTGTGCATCCAATCTCCGGGGCTCTCTGCTTCGCCTCCCATTATCGGCCGCCTCTGCGGCACTTAATGAAGCAGCTATTCTGAGGCGATGGCCTAATGAATTTGAAAAGTTTTTGACCCTTTTATTGCAACGTATCAAATATCAAATATCAAATATCTGGAAAATAGTTCTAATGTTGCACAGACCATTATGAACCAATGTATTTATTCTAGGTATTCTGCTCTGAGATGTTTCACAGAGCTTTGGGACAGCAGCTAGCAAACTGGAGTAGTGGGAAATTCAGCAGGTCGGGTTTTTCCTTGGAGAGATGTCTCTATTTAATGGTCTCTTCCTCTCTCCCATGCCTACTAAGCATGTCACTGCATTGTGAGGCTGAAGGTTAAAGCAGACTCATGGTCACCACAGGCAGAGCCAGCACTGGCTTTGCTGCCGTGAGGAGGCCGGCTGTCCCATGGCACCGCTGGCACTGAGACGCTGCCTGCCCAGCTGGTCCTTTCCAAAGGGCTCCCTCCAAAGCAGAAAAGAATACTGTCTCACTGGCGGTGGGCCCAAAGGGCAAGCAGAAGTCACCTGCGGGTGCCTTCCCCCCTTAGAACACAGGCTGCAATGTTGAGGGGTAAGACCAGGGTCAGGTGGCGCTAAGCCGTAGCAGCTTTGCAGGTCTTGCACAGGCGCGCTTCATGCCAGCACTGTTGGCATCTCCAGTCCCTGGGAGGGCAGGTCTGCACTGGCAGCGGGGCACTGAGAAACAAAGCCTCTTTCTCCAGAATATCAGTGTTTCCATAAATACGCCTTTCCCATCAGAGAGCACGGCAGGCTGCTAAGCTGCTTAATAGCCACCAGCTGCCGATGCAGGCGATGCGGCAGTGCCGACAGCCGGAGAGGCAGCTAGCTGGCAGCAGCATCTCCGACAGCGAGCTAGGCTCACCAGCAGCATCTCCCCGGGCAGCATCCCCACGCAGGGTCTGGCCATGCCTGGCTCTGTTTCTAAGCCCCTTCAAAGCCTTTGCTGCAGCTGCCTTGCTGTGAAGAACGCCTTCCCACAAAACTAGCCCGCTGTTGGGAAGCCCTCCTCTGAATGAGCATGTTCCTGCAGGGTTTGGGGCACCAACAACCAGAGTGCAAAGAACCAACAACAAGAGTGCAAAAAGCCCCAGGAAAACGCTCTTGCTGAAAACGGAGCAGATCCTCCTGTATCTGTGCATCTGGCCTGTGTGCTCGCAGCGTGCTGGGCAAGGGCTGGACCACGCGGTGCTCACATCCCACTGCACCCCCATCATCCCTCTGGCTCCCACGCCCAGCTGGGAGTGCCCCACGGGCACCTCTCCCTCTTGCAGCACGCACAGCTCCCAGAGCCCAGCTTTCGGGAGATGCAAAGCCGACCTTTACAGGTGGGTTAAAACCCCATGGGTTTTCCCAAAGCAGGAGAGGGGGGATGCTGGGAGGCCATAGCAGGGCTGCTGAAGGAGGGAACTGAGCTGGAAACCCCCAGGCACCAGCCAGCCAGTGGCTGGGAGAAGTTTCCATGCTTTGGCTCAGCTCTGTAACAATACATGGATTTAGTAGTGGAAAGAAATTGCACCCTTGGGTTAGCACAGCTAGAAACACACCTGCCAATATCAGCCCATGTTTGTTTGGGGTTTTTTCCTCCTGGCTCTATACAGTCTCAAGAAAATGAAGCACAGCATGCAGGTGAGGGATCTGAGCTTGGACAGCAAACTTTGTAACTGGTTTGGATAATACAGAATTTTACACAAGGAAGTCAAGAGTTTGGGGACTTCGAGACAACTGAAGCTTTCAAGGGCAAAGGCAGTAAATCATCCCTCGTTCGCAGCCCTGCTCCAGAGAGACTCCAGCTGCGGCTGAAGTGCATTGCTGCTTCGGGGTCAGGGGATGCTCATTGAATTACTGCTGGCATGTCTCAATAAATACAGGATCCCAGCTTCCCATCGGCACACCGTGCAGTCCCCTCTCCTGGGCTCATGCAGCTGGGGAAAATCCCAGCCACTTTCCGGGGTGCCGCTGGCTCCCTCCAGGCACCCGGCAGGCAGGCAGGGGAGTGCAGCTGTCACAGCCTCCCGTTTTGGGAATGTCTCTTTTCAGGTTTTGTCTTCTCCCCCATCCGCTTTGCCAAAGGACTTTGCTCCTTAGTCATTTATTTTTAGAAAAAAAAAAACAAGATAAAAATCTTTAGTCCTCCAAGGAATATTAAATGCTGCTACTTTGGAGCATACAGGGCTGATAATTATATTTTTTGCAGCTGATGGACTTGGAAACCGCTTTTAACCCTGACAAGGAAGGGAGAGGCGTGCCATCTCCCAGGTAAAGCGGGGACATGTCTTCAAGCACTGGGAAAATGCTTACATTCTCCACAACAGCAGGAATCCTGTAACAAGGGCTGAGCATGGGGAAATTCCAGCCCCAGATCAGCCCTCTGGGGAGCCCTCCCCTCCACAGACATCTCCCAAAGCCTCCTGCACGCTTCTCACACGGGACACTTTGTTTGTCAGCACCAGGAAACAAACGCAGCCAAAGCCATCGTTAGCTTGTGGCAATATCGGCTATAATTTTAAGGTCCGTTAAATATGATTTAAATATTTTTTTACTCATTAGCAATAATTTAGAATTATTTTCTCTTTTTTCGGAAACTTCAACTATGATTGTAATGGCTTTGTAATTTTGGGCTCTATCATTAAAATTAATGATATCCTAATGCTCTATGTGCACTAGAAAAGTCTGATCAGTTTTTTTCCCCTTTATATATCATTACTAATAGAACATTTTAATGGCTGTAATTTCCAGCCCTGTAGATGGAAACCTAAAAATAGGAAGAAAGCCTATTTCATCACGCCATGCCAGCCCCTAAATAATTCAATTACATAGACCAGAATATCTGAAGCTGGGTGTGTTCCCAGCTGCAGATAACCAAAAGTACTTGATACCACTCTTAGAGAAGCACTGGCTATTACAAGGTCTCACCTTTTTTATATATCCTGCAAAATATCTTGTCTCCTCACTGAAACCACCCCCCAAATCCCCCTTGCTGTGTTTTCCCTGCAAGCAAAGTCTGCCTCTCCCAGCTCTGCTCTGCCGTGGGGAAGGGCGAGAGCATCACCACAACCAAAGCCTAAAGCTTCCCTAAAACCCTGCTAAGCACCCGGTTTATTACTCCCCACGGTCTTTCTCCTGCTATAGGTACTTCTAAAGCCTTTCATCATCCTACATACTCCTACGCACAGCTAACTCATTTCACATCTTTACCTTGCGGAGTTTATCAGACGTATTTCTGCTATTTATTGGTTTATGCTTTGCCTCCACCAGCAAGAGTTGACGATTAAATTCTTACTGAGGTTTTGTTGGGGGTTTTTTTCTTTTTCTTTTTTTTTCTCTTTTTGTGCCTAAGGCAGTGAGAGATCATTCTCATGTGCCCAGATACGGGTCTGATATCTCCCCTGGGTGGCTGAACCCAAGCAATGGGTGGGAGGAGAAGGATGTCATGGGTCAGTTTCCAGTCAACCCTTTTTCTCTTGACAGTAACACATCATTTTGCTCCAGATCTGCCGTGTCACCACCGGTGTCTTGCAAGCAGAGCAGAGGTTGGCACCGAACCTGCCAACTGCACCTGCTGGCAGTTGCGCATCCCACCATCCTCACCTACACCGCAGCTCTGTGGGCATCACGCTGGCACCCAGCAGAGAGCACTGCCAGGGGAAAAAAAAGTCCAGGAATTACTGACAGAGGAAAGAAAAGCAACTTTTATATGTCTTTATTAACAGTTCATAAGTGAAACATAGACACAAAGGATGCAGCTGGGCCCACAGCAGCAACATCGCAGGGGCAGCATTGCAGCTCCAGCCGCTCAGCCCCAGCCACTGGAGATACTGGACTGGTTGCAGTTAGGTGTGATGCAAAAGGCCAATATAATTAACGTGGGCACGGCCCATGCCTCAAGAGCATCACCAGAAAGCCCCCGGTGCCTTGGGCAGCTGGCTGCGCTTCGCCTCTTTCACCATCACTTTTCTCATGCCTCTCACTGCCCAAGTTTGCAGACCCACACCCAGGGCAGCCCCCACCTGTGCTCCACATTTGCAAGGGTTTTCATTTGGCTCCAAGCAAACAAGTTAGGGGCATATTGTCCACTGCTTATTAAACACAACAGTGAGATTTTTCTCCTTTCTTTTTCTTTACTTCTCTAGGTTTGCATCGCCTGTGTTCCTGGTGCAGCCATGTGAGCAAGCCCCTGGCCAGGGAAGGCTATGCCAAGACCGAGGTTAGATGCTCACTTTTATGTTGAATATTTGTTTTACAATAATTACCTGGTCTGAGCTGTTCTGTGGTCCCCCCAGGCACCGTGCCCCGAACACCACCACGTACCACTGCACAGGGAGAGACAGCCAGCTTCTGGAGGCAGGCAGGGCAGTGCTGAGACCTGCTCTGCTGTGCCGGCAAACTGGCAGAGGGATGTCAAAGATAATTATTTAGTAGAATGGACCCAGCTCCCCCCCAAAACCCAGCAGGCTGCAGAAGTTAACTCCTCGCTGCAGCTGCAGGCATGTAGGCACGGTCAGCCTTGTAATGTGTACTGGCAATGAAGAAACACCTTTTTGTCTCTGCTGAAGGTCTCCTCAGGCTCGACCATCACTTACTGCCTCATAAGGAGAACTTTTATGTTTGGGCATTTCTTTTCCCGGGGTATTATTAATGCTTGGGAGAAAAAGCCAAAGCAACAGAGAAAATTAGTGCAGCCACAAGTTAGTGGGCTGGAAGCAGGAATGAGTGCTGGAGCATCACTGGTCTGTGCCACCGGAGCTCAGGAACGGGATGTGCCTGCAAATGCCACATGCTGGGAGAGAGCACATTAACCCCCAGCCCGCTGTTAGAGCACGGCTCTTCCCTCCTCCATTAGGCAGGTGAGACTAGCAGGGGTGAAGCCTCACCTGAGAAATGAGCATGGAGGAACAAACCGGAGACAATTAGGGAAATGTCAGCAATTGCGAAACTAGAGATGAAAACCCTCCGCGTGTGGCTCAGCGCGAGGCAGCCGCAGCGAGGAGCAGAGCTGAGCCCAGACCGAGTGATGTTACACTGCTGGACATGTGTGCGAGCCCTGTACCATGTTTCCAAGGCTGTTTCCAACTCAAACCTCGCACCTTCCTAGGCTGTTGGATTTGCCACCCGCTTCCCACAGGGACCCATGGGCACAGCTTGGCCACAGCATTTCTCACATGCTCAGGGTCCCTTGCAGACCTGCAGCAGCAGCGGCAGGAGAACCTGCATCACCTGTGCTGCCTGCAGGGCCACAGCATCCCCAGATCAGCCCTTCCCAGCTGGTAAAGAAAGCTACAGCCAACTTATACAATGTGCTGTGGATGCATCTCAGAGGGCTGTTAAATCGATTTGACTGTTCTCAGGTAGCCATATCAGAAGGAAAAGTGGCTTCACCAAGAGAGAAAAATCAAGGCACGTTAGGGAAAAATGCATTTATTTTCAGGTGGGATGCAAGCAAGGGCAGCTGGTGGTGGCCTCAGCCTGACAGTATTGCATCGGGTCTCCAAACTGACATTTACCACAGGACAAGGCATTTAACATAGGTTAATGAGAGGAGCTAATACTGGCCAGCTGTTAGCCACGTGTTCAGGAAAGAAAACCCTTGTATTCCACCTCTTCTGTGAGTTCCCAGCATGGCAATGCCATAGAGCCAGTCCATGTTTCGGTTTGCCTTTTATGTTAAAGTTTGGGTGCTAAAGGGAATAAGTTATCACCCAAAGAGCAGCACCCCCAGCAGCGAGCTGTAGAATATACGTGAGTTCCAAACTGGCAAGAGCACGCTGAGTAAAACAAGGTGCTGTTCCTTCCAAGATGCTGATTTACAGCGCATCAGCCCAGACCCTGCTGACACTTTCCCTGCAAAAGGAAGTGATTTTCTGCTTCCAGCAGTCCACTGAAACATGGTGCAAAGAATTTTAGCTGTGTTATTCTGTATTTTGATTATTCTGCACAAGTGGTTTGCCCACATTCCTCAACGATTCAGGATGTGTTTCGCTGTAAAGCGCAGCCAGCCCTGCCCTGAAGCAGGCAGGCGCAGGCAGAGGGGGTGCAGGCACCCAGCTGCTCGGGAGGGGGATGTCATCTGATTGCCCCTTGGAGGCAAGAAGCAAAGTCAGTAAGCAGAAGGCTTTCCATGCTCTGCAACAGATCAGAAAACCACAATATCTAAACATTTGGACTTGCTGTTCCCAATGTATCACTGCCTTAATAGATAATTAATGCGTTAAAGGTACAGCTTTTAAAGGCACAGCTCCCTAAAACCACCAAGGTTGCCTCCTTTCATCATCTGAACGACACAGGTTTAAAAATGTGGCATTCTGGCTGTTGAAGAGGAAGGATTTCTTCTGTATGACACTCACATTAGGACGTCCTGACACTTCCTACCTGCCTGCCCTGTGCTGGCTGTGCTCCTGCCCATGACACCCGGCAGCCCCCGGGCTCCTGACGTCTCCGTTGCTCCATGGCCAGGTCACAGGTTTCAATCGCAGCACAGGTAGAAACCCAAAGCTGGGTCTTTTCAAGGCATTTTAAGAGGCACGGTCATTCGGTCCATGCTGATTTGCAAGAGTGCTTGGCTTCCCACCTGGAAAAGGGCAAACCGAAATCTTTTGGAAGAAATAAACTGGGTCCATGGTATAAAAAAAGCTATTAGAAAGAAAGCTCTGGCCCAATTCCCAAGGAGCAATGCTGATTTGTTCAGCACAGGGGGCTGCAGCCCGCAGCAGTGATGTTTCCACCGAGGATCTGGGATGCCCTGCTCGCTCCCCAGGTGCTGCATGCACATCATGCCCAGGCCACAGTCCCCAGGGCTGCAGCTTGTCCTAGCCCCACGTCACCCTGCCTGTGGCACTTCCACCAGCTTATAAAGGGGTTGGCCTGCACATCTCTGAAAGCAGGTCCTCAAGCGCTTTGCAGTATTTTCCCTGTGTACAAGGATTAACGTTTTCTTAGAAAGTAAGAATTTGTCATCGTACTTTTCCCCCTCCTTTCAGTTTTCCTGCCCAGCACAGGGGGAATGCAGAGAAGAGCAGGTGAAGCGGTGGTGTGACCCTGCCGAGCCCCTCGTGCGCTATCGACAGGCATGGGACGGTCGAGCCATGACTATAATACTTTTATCCAGTGATACATTCAGCATTTCTGTTCCAAACTGATACATTTTTCTATCTTAAAAATACTAATGGGGTTTTATCGGTTGCATCAAACTTCGTGTGAGTACTGCTCCGCTATCAGCTGTATGAGTGTTATGGTGCAGTAAAAGATATCAGAACATACTCAAAGCTGTACATTTCTGGCTCCTCTCCTCTTTGGAAACTCCATTCCCTGTGGGAAGTTGTTCAAACACTGGTTCTCATGTCCTCCATCTTCATGCCAGGAATGCAACCCTGAGCCACAGCCCCACAGGACCTGCCACCACAGGCATTGCGACATGGACCCTGCCGCGGAGTATGCAAAGCCTCCTCTAACTGTGCTCCGCTTCCTTGAGCACACGGCAGGTGCTCAGCCAACGCCCTGCGAAGGAGATTCCCAAGTGCAGGAGAAGGAGGTGGCTGTGACCTGCGAGCAGTGGTGTCTGAGCCCGTAACACTCGGCGTAACTCCAAAACTTTTCTCGCAACCAGAGAAAGCACTCAGGGCAGCTATTAAAGTGTAATCCATCAGTGTCAAATAAAAGTCATCAGAATATGACTAAGAGTCTGATTGCCTGTAACCAACATAATTAGATGGTGAGGATTTTCTTTCTTTTCCCTTTCCACAAGAAGGCTAAAATCCTCCAAAATTGGAGCTAATATCCTGTGTCTGTTGCGAGGTGAATTCACATTTGACCTATTGTTCAAATAAAAATTCTCCTCAAATCCAGCCCAACCTGGCAATGGCAATCACGGCAGGGGCTTCAGCACAGACCTATCCAAAGAACACGAAAAAAAACCCCCATAATCCCTGAAATTTGTTTCAATTTAGTATGCGTGATCGGGCAGATTTCAAGGGTGACAGTCCAGGAGAGAAGGTCTTTGTCTCACTCATTAATCACCGCCTTGCGAGCAGCCTTCGTCCCAGCATAGGTGAGCATCGTGTTGAAAGCGTTTGCTAAATAAAGCCGTGTGTGTGGTGGCGGCAAGACAAGGGAGGGCGAGATAAATGGTGCTGAGGTGGGAGAGGAGGCACGCTGCAGGCAGAGCCCTCACCCCAGCCCCAGCGTGGCAGCATCTTTGCTCGGGAAGGCTCGGCCACGGGTGGCCACGAGCCCAGCTCCCTCCAAGGGACACTGGGCTCCTGCTGACGGGTGGCCCTGGGGTGGATCGGGGCTGGGAGCTGAGCCTGGCGCTGCCGTCAGCCAGGCAGAAGGGCTTTCCCTCTTTTTTCTGTAAAGAAAAAAGACTGTGCTAGGAAACAAAGGGTGAGTCTTTAGAAGTGACCCCCTGGTGCTGCAACGCTGTGGTCCTCTGGCCAGGACCCACATGGGGCCGGTGCTGCTGTCCCGGCTGGTCCCAGCCTGGGCATCACAAGCATCCTATATCAAAGCCGTCTGCTTTGCATTTCCAGTAACACTGTACTGATATCCTCAGGCTGAAAAAAGTAGGCTGTGTTTCCATATTCCCTGTCACTGCTTATCTGTCTCCTGTCACCCTCCAAATCCTCTTTCCATTTATATTGGCTTTAATGAAGTGTTTCTGTCCCATGCCGCCACTGCACCCTCGCCTGTCCGGAGCTGCCTCACGTACCAGCACCCTGGCACCCTGCAGCTGAGCCAAGGGCCAAAGTTACGGCTCTTGTCCCACATTTGCAGAGGTGAAGCATGAGGCTTTCTGTCTGGCTGATGTTGAGGTGGGGATTTTTTCTCCAGCTGTTTCGGTTTTATCAGATTTTTTTTTTCTCCTGTCATCCTGCCTTTAAGGTGACCTGCAAAGGAAGCAAACAAATGAGGTGCTCATTATTTTGTCCTTTTTTTCTTTGCTCCTTCAATGTGTTATTGATCCATTTCTTCCTCACCTCATTTGTGCGTGTTTTGGCATGGAGCTTGTTTGGGAAGGTGTGTGGAAAGAAAGGCCAGTTCTTTTCCCAATTTAATTCTGCTCCTGGTGAAGGTGGCTGGCGGTGGCAGGGTGCTCTGGAGGAGCTGAGCATCCTGGTGGTCTCTCTGGACCAGGGCTCCTCTCCCCAGGGCCAGGTAAGGTCAGGAGCCCAGGGGTGCTGAGTAGTCTGAGCACACAGCCCAGATGGTTAACCCCTGCCTCCACTTTGTGGGATCAGCTCCTGGTTTAACCAGCTCTCTGGTCTTCGGCATCACCCTGAAAGGTCCTCGACATTGCCTACTGCGCAGCCCCACCTGTGCGGAGCATCACCAGGCTGCCACAGCCAGCAACCAAATCAGCTGACTGATCTACTTTCCTAAGCACTGAGTAATTAAAAAAAACAGCAAATGGAAGTAATTCCCACTTATGAGAAAGGACCTGCTGGAATTCATGATGGGAAGGAGGCATTCAACAGATGTGCATTAGCATAATGTGGAAATGGTGTAAAGCATGACGCTATTTTTCACCCTGAGCTGCTTGCAGTAAGCAGAGCTGCCCTCCCTTCTGTCTCAGGTTTTCCTGGTGAAAGGGAAAGTCAGAATAAATAAAGCCTGGGAATGGTGGAGCTGGAAGTTCTGGTCAAGAAAGAGCCAACCTTTCTCCCAGGGCTCACCAGCATGGGTGCAAACCAGCTCAACATAAGCCAGGAGAGGTTTCCTTCAGAGGTGGGCAACCTAGCTGGGGTGGTGGGCGCCCTGCACAGGGCACCTGGGCCCCTGCTCCCACCGCAGCTCCCCCAGCTGCTGACATTTCTCCTCGGGCTCTGGCATTTATTTTAATCTGTCTTGGTGTTGCATTTCCCTCCTAGGATTAACAGGTGAAGCAGCAAGCTGTTGATACATAAAGATTGTTACCTCGCGTTGGGAGTGCCTGCCATCAGCCACAGCCCGTGGTGCAAGAGGGGAAACTGAGGCAGCCTCAGCATCCCGCGCAAGGGATGTGAAGCCCAAAGAACCCCTGTGGAGCAGTTTTAGTGCCCCTTGAGTGCTGTCAGAAGTTGTCTGCTGTTACAGGTTGTGCCCATTGCTGTCTTACTGTGAGATGGCATCCCTGGCCTCAGAGCTGCCCAGTCCTCCTGGGAGCAGCTCATTTGTGTGCTTAGGGCTGGAGGGCACACATGTGTGTGCACAGATGCTCAGACACACGCACACACGTGACCAAGGGCCTGTGCCAGGTCCCCAGTCAGCTTGCACTGCAAAGTGAGACAAACCAAGACAGCCGCTCTCCATCCCTGTCCGGGCACCACCTAGGAGATGGATGGATGGACAGCCAGACAGGCCATTCTGCATCACTCTCTGGGCACTGCTGGGGAGACAGACAGACAGAGAGGCCACTGTGCGTCAGGATGGACTGATGGAAGGAGAGCCACTCACTGTCCGGCATCCTCCTGGCTGCACATTGTCTGCCCACAGGCTCCATCTTGTGGAAGATGCTCCCCCAAGGAGCTGGAGTGGGAAGGCACCCCTCAGCGTGGGAATCAGCTTGTGTGGGTCCCCTCGGCACAGCCAGAGTCCCAGCATGGCAGGAGGGTCCCCAGCAGGCTGGCGGTGCTGGCACCCTGCCGGCACCCCAGCTCCCCTGCTCTGCCTCCGCGGGCTTAATAATGCATTACGCCCCCGTACAGTTAATCGGAGAAATAAATGCCGCGGAATTTACCTCAACAGATGGAGGACAATTTTCTTCTCATCATTTACCCGACACACTGTGCACCTCCCTTCACAGGGTCCCTGCGTGGCAGAGAACCGATGTGGAGAGCAGGTGTACCACGCCGCGCACATCCTGCCGCTCTGTTACAGACAGAATTTATCTCTCCCCATTTAGGGGAATTTAGATTCAGCAAACAAGAGGAAGGAATGAAAAGCAGTGCCAAGTCTCGCCACACTGTACTAGCTAGCGATGCCTCGGGCTGTGGCATGGCAGCACCCAGGTTTTGCCGGCAGCGGCACTGGGCAGCTCCCACCGTCCCCCAGCACCCGGTGCTGAGCAGCCTTTCCCTGGTTGCACCTCTCAGTGCTCGGCTGTAGGATAAACCTGGGTGGTTTTCAGCCTACTAGATGTTCTGCCTTCATTGGGGTTTATTTACCATATAATGTGACACAGTAATTTCACTGTATATAATTTAATGACACATTAGGAAAGAATCAATCACTGGAAGCGGCGCTCGCTGGGCTGCCTTGCTGAGGTCTGGTGAGAGGAGCCCCGCTCCCACCCCTCACTGCCCAGGTGAGGGTGGTGCAGACCCTCGGGTGCAAGAGTCCAGCAGGCAGCACCGTGGCAGGCAGGCAGAAACGCTGCCAGCACCGTCGCTGTCGGCTTTCTCGCCCTGAGCAGCCCAGGTTCCTTGGCAATCCAGCTGTGCCCCGGGGGCGGGACAAGGCTAGAGGGATATGTTGGAGGTGGTGCTCAGCAGGAAAACAGGATACGCAAAATTCTCAAGAGCACATCCAATTTCCCCTCATTAAGCCATAATTTCCATCATTTTAATTACATAAAAGGCAGATAAACGGCGAGTATGCTCCTACTTGTGCCTTTTCTCTTAATTATTAGTCCTTTGCACGGGCCAGTTTGTAATGAATCAGCCTTTAAACAGTGTTCAATCGGAACATGTTCTGCTTTATTTGAATTATCTTGTTGGCCGATCGTTCCCCAGCACATAATAAAACAAACATTAATTACTACTTCAGTGGGTGTAATCTTCTTGAAAGCACTCAATGCTACTCAAATGCCATTGTAGCCTCATGCTCCACACTTAAGACATGTGGGTAAACGAACTCATGCAGCAGGTCTGAACGTGTGAGCAGAACCCTTGCCAGCCACTCCAAATGGGTGGTGGCAGGAAAAATCTGGGAAATGTGCAAGTACGCAAAAGAAAAAGCCAAGCCCGTTGTCCAAAGAGGATGGAAGATCCAGTGGCTTGGTGGGATACAGTGGGATGCAGCAGGGTCTGATCATGCCACGTGCTGCAGCAACACCAGGCTCCCAGTGCTGGGATGGACAGGACTCAGGGCAGCCAGCAAGCGGCCCCAGCTTGTACAAGGCTTATTTGAGTCTTGCCTCAACCAACTGGGAACATCTCACTTATGTGTAAATGGCAACTCTTAATGCCCCCTCAGTTTCTGATGGCATTTCCAGTGCTGTTCCTAGAAGACCCCAGCATCACGCCTCACCAGGAGGCAATGGCAAGCCAGGTGCTTGGTGTGTGCAAAGGTCTGCTAACACCCAAGCTGACGGCTTGGGATGGGGCGGCAGGCACGTGCCTCGGTCTTGCCTTTCCAGCTCCTTTGCCGGTGAGGTCAGCCTGGAGGCTGGAGGCCAGGAGGGGCTGGGCGGGGGTCGCTCCCTCCCCAGCTGCAGCTGCTCTCAGCCAGGGTTGCTCCCAGCTGGGGCACTCAGCCTGCTCCCACAGCTCGCCTATAAAGGGCTGATGCAAAGACCAGGAGGGCTTTTGGCTGGAAGGTGAGGAGGTCTCTGGTGTGGGGGCTGTCCAGCTGGGTTCACTCCTCCTGCTGAGCTTTGCTTTGGAAAATGTCTGGTACGATCTGCTGGGGAAACCTCTGAGCATCAGCTGCTGGTGGGGCTGCCACAAGCTCCTTTGTGCAGCCAGGCTTTGCATCCCCAGGGCTTTGCTGCCCTCAGGAAAGGCTTTCCCACCAGCAAAGCCATCGGAGAGCCAGGAAAACACCAGTGTGGGGCAGAGAAGAGGATTTTCCAGGAGCAGCAAGCTTTGGTGAATGTGTGTGAAGCCTCCTCGTGGTCACCCCCAGGCCAGCTGTGGAGATATGAGGTGGGTCAAGGTTTGGGCTTTCCCAGCTAGGGAGTGCTGGCTCAAAGGTGGCTCCAGAAGTCTGGTGGTCTTAATTGCCAACACCAAGGTTTGAAGATTTGGCGGGGGGGAGTCCTATTCCCCAGGGAAGAAAGCCCAGGACACAGAGTGAAGGGAAAGGCAGGGCTGCAGCCAACAGCCCTGGTGATGCTGCTCTGAGATTCAGGCAGAGCCGAGCAGGTTTCTATACCACTAACCAAAGGGATTTGTTTTGTTGGGGACTTTCAAATGTGGAGAAGAGAGGAATAAATCTCAATTCTCAGCATCCTTCTGCCACGCTGACTTACAGCAAAGCAGTGCATATCCACCTAATTAAGAGCAATACTTCTGGCAGTAGAGTTTCTTCCTCTGAGAGATCAGTGGGATTTCTTGCCACCAGCATCTCTCAAGAGCATCTTAAATGTTCCCTGCCATGGAGCCCTCTGTGCTTCTGGGGTAGGGGTAACCCTCCAGTTTCCTTCGTGGGTTGTGGCTCAGGAAACTGGATTTGCTGGTGCACAGACATAGCCTTTTTGCACACCTCTGCCTTGAGACTATGTTGCTCCTGGCTCCAGTGCCCCCAGGACAGGGATGAGTGTTGGCCTGGAGGGTGCCAGCTCCCACCAGCCAGCAGAACTGGTATTGCCTCTGGTGTTTTAGCTTCTCTGCAAGCAAGGAGCAGTTTAGCTCAGTGTAATCCAGCCGTGTTTTAACTGGGAGAGGAAAGAGATCAGTCTAAAGCCAGGCAGCAGCATGACATTTTTCCAGCCAGTTTAAGTTCAACATCATTAGACATTCCTCCTACACATAGCAAGGCACAGAAATGCTCCGGCAAGGTCTTTCCCTGGTGGGGCTGCCATCTGTGAAGCTGGTCCCCACCTCCCTCCTGTTCCTCCACCTGCAGAACCCAACCGCTTGGGTTATCTCCTGGAGTTACTAAAAGCCTTAAAGATTAGGACAATTTTCCTTGCCCATAGCCCCACTGCCAGCTGCAGTGCATTTCCAAGAGGACCTCTGCATTTCATTAGATGCAAAGCTTCTGTCCGAGAGAAATCAATTGCAGCCTGAATCTTAAAGACAAAAATCAATTGTAACTCCACTTTCCAAGTGTGGGCTCATATGCATACATTGACTGAAGAGGCTCAGGCAGCCTCTGGGTCTGAAGGGACCCTTATGGACTGTCATGTTAGGCATCTACAAGAATAGAAATCAGATGTGAATGCAAAGAAAGCACAGGCTCTTCTCTGGGGTGCAGTTGTTTAAGGACCTGGTCCTTGTCAGTGTGGGAATGTACCCAAGGTGGTGAAAAACCTGTTGTCTGTCCAGGTTTTCTTGAGAACTATGTGGAATCAAAACTTACTCCTGTGTGGATGCATCCTCGGGTGTACCTATTCAAATGCAGGTACATGCCTAAAAGAAAATCTCTCGCTGTCCTAAATATTTGGTGCTGTTACTTTTAAAGTCTGGGTTTCCATCTGTGTGAGAAAAAAGGAATTTAAATATGCTTTTAAATAAGAAAATTATTTCATGTCTTTTTCTTAACATCCCACCCACCATCGAAGGGCTGTTTCACCCAAGCAGCATACCCGCAGCCAGGGTGAAAGGGCACAGGGCAGCCAGGGAAAGCCCCGGTCCAGCCCTGGCATCCTGGAGAGGAGGAGGAAGAGATGCTCTGAGGATAGAGCCATATGTTGTCAAGTTAATAAAAGACCTTGAAAAGCATAAATCCTCTGTATGCTGGCTGCTAGCCCAGGTGCATAATTTCCTTGCCATTCGGGGGGAGCAGACAGCATCTGTACAGCTCCTGTATTGTAAGCTAATGAAAAAGCCCACAATGAAAGGCTCCATCCCCCAAGGACGTCAAGGGAACTCAGCTCTCACTGTCAGAGCCATTATTTGTGTTGGAGGAGAGGCTGGCAGGCTCGAGCAAGGCTTCCTCCCACTCCCCGTGCCGGGGAAAGACTATCCACGCTGCAAACTGCTCCTGGCTCAGGCATGAACATCCAGGGGTCCTGGGAGGCACGGGGTGGTGAGGGGCATCTCTGTGGGGGGAGCGAGCCAGGACATCACCGGTGGCACAGAGGGGAAGGAGCTGCTCCTGCGAAAGGGGGGGGAAACCCTGTTGCTGATCCGCGAAGCTCGCTGCTGCAGGAAGAAAAGTTGTGGATGTGTGTGGTGGGATAAGTGTGGAGGGGACGAAGCAGCAAGGGCTGTAGGACTCTGAGACCTTTGCTCTGACCCAGTCAGGTGTCTTGTCAGGTAGCCCTGAGCCCTGCTACCTGCAGGATTTGTTCCAAGAAACTGGTATTTATCAGTAAAACAAATTCTCAATGACTCACCTGAGGCTTAGAAGGAACAGCGAAGCTATTGTGTATACGACTCTACCATAATGCAAAGCTATTTCCTTTCTCATTTGTGAACCTGAACATTCAGACATACACAAATTAATGAATATTATTATGAGCCTCATTAAAAGAACTGTTCTTTAGGGGGAACCATCTTCCCCAATACAAGTACCGCATTCTGTTTGCTCAACTCATCATTGATGGCAAACTGCAAAAGTCTCTATTTTATTACAATTAGCTTGTGCTGTTTGTACCGTGCTGGTGCCAGCAGCGATGATGGCACAGGGTGCCACGTGTGGTTACGGAGGCAGAGCTGGTTCTGGCACCTGGCTGCTCATTCAGGCCCATGGGGACAAAGTCCCGCATAGCTGGGAGTCCCGGCGTGGTGCCGCTCTGAGGACAGCCCTAGGCATCTGATGCCAAGCAAATTCATTTCACTTCCCACAGCTCTGGCAAAGATGTTGGACTTTTTAGAGAAATAAATACCATGCTGACTTTTTTTTTCTCCTCATCCTTATGGGGATTGATCCAATACAAGTGTTCATTCTCACCTTAAGTAGAGAACCAGCGCCGCATCTCAAAGCCTCATTTTGCCTTTTGCCATTAAATCATATTAAAAGGGCTTTCATGTTATGTCTTAAGTAGGTGCTTTTCATTCCAGCCACAGTTCCTCCCTTACCACCAGTCTCCTCTCCCCTGAGCGAGAGCTTTCCTTGTGCGTACAGAAACAGGAGGCATCTCTGCTATTTCACAGATTTCAGGCACCTTAAATGTGATGGGATGTTATGATCTGAGCGACAACCTCCTTTCTGTGAGCACATGAATAAGCACGATCTGCAGCAGCCTGCGGTTCCCTCCCCAGTCCCGGGGAATTCAAAATTCTTGCAGTGATGAGCTGAATGCCAGTATGTCTGGAGTTGTGCTTGCGTGCTGAGGTTGAGATGTGTGTTTTCTGTTGCGCACCCATCTCTAACAGAGGTGCTGGAAATTGAGAGCTAGGCATGGATTCTTCTAATTACAAGTTTTCAGCAATTATTGTCCTGGAAAAGGCTGTGCTTTCCTTGCAGGCATGCAGATCAGGCCTCGGGGAAGCTGGCACAGTGCAGAAGGCTCTCCTGCCTGCTCACCACAGTGGTTTCCTTCAGATGCATTTGTCTCGGAAAGTGGGAGAAAAGGCCAGCTTCCCCGTGCGCCTCCCGCAGCCTGCTGACCCTGCTAATGCAATGCTGTGCCACTGAATTCTGTCCCTATTACCTGCTGCTCCCAGAGGATGGTGTCAGCCAGGGGAGCAGGGAGACCAGGATCACCACAGATGAAGTCTGCAACTGAATTGCTCAGGGAGGAGGAGGAGGGATGGCTAGCTCATGGCCTGACAGTAGAGAAACCATCAACCGATCCCTTGGATGCCAGGAACACCACTGACTAATTGGGAGTGATGCTTGGCCCGAGCCCCATTTGAAGTCTCAAGCAGATTTTTCTTTTGCAATGAACGAAAAAACTCAATTTTCAAGAAGTGCATCAAGCCCTTAATTGGGATTTTAATTCCTAAATGGCAGCGGGTACAGCAAACCTGGCTCCCCAGGCTAATGCATCCTGGTTATTAGAGAGCAGATACCCCTTCAACAGAGGAGAGGCATTTGCATAGCAATGAGGTGTTCTGGCAGCCCCGAGAACCAAAGTTGATTTTTCTTTTGCATCTAAAAGCAGACATGAGTGGTACTTATTAATTTGAGTCCACCTCTGAATGCACTTAACGATTCAAGTCCAATTAGGTTTCAGTGCCCAGGTAGGAAGTAATCATTAAAAACATGTAAATTAAGTTACTGGGGAGCTTAATAGATTAGTCATTGACTTTCTAGCTTATGTTGGCTCTTAACCTTCAGCTTAAATTCATCACTAACAATTTCTCTGAACTGGCTACAAAAGGTTAGAGCCCAGGAGCCGTGGCATTGCCAAAGCAAGCGCTGACCTTGCCGGCGAGCATGCAGGGGCTGGGCAGCGGTGCTGATGGGCAGAGCCCTCCCTTGGCATCTCCCTCGGGAAAAGGAGCCAGCTCCAGGCGCTGTGCTGGAGACCCCCTCTCCTTCCAAAGGCAAAGACCCTGGTTGCTGCAAGCACTTCATTTGTGGGTAATGAGCCGCTGTGCCTGAGCAGGGGGGGTGCCTTCTGGCAAGGGGGTGTCCCTGGGCATCAGACCACCCGGGAGGTCCCGCTCCCCCATGTGGCTGCTGGGGTCTGCCCAGGTCCAGAGCTCAAAATCATTTACTCTGTGTGGGAACGATCGCTTTCTCGACTTCCAAACAAGAATGTGTATCTTGAATTGGTGCCTCAGGGATGAACTGCTTCTGAGCACGTGGCCAGTTCTCCCACTGGCATCACTTTGGCTGGGCTCTTTTCCCCCTGCAATCACTAGCAGGATGGTTCCCGTCCTGCTATAATTAAATCTCAGTTGCAACTGGAATTAATAAGAGTTAATCTGAAATTATTAAGGGACTCCTAATAGATTAGGAGGTGCCAGATAGAAAGATGGAGTCCCCTGGGGCAGTACAAACTTCTCTCAGAGCCCCACACTCCCCTGGGGTATCCCCTGCCCCGGACTCCACTCCCCAGCCTGGCTGCCTGGGGCATGGCCACTGCAGGCAGCAACTTTATCATGGAGGGGAAAATGAAGGAAATATCTTCTAAAAAGATAGCAGGCTGTGAGCATTTGAAAAAGCTATTTCTAAAATTGCAATTACCAGGAAAAAGAACAAATTACCACTTCAGGGACCGTCGCACATGGAGAATCAGAGCTTTGGGAAATAATCAGAAGAATATATTCACAGAAGTGCATTATTTATATTGAAACATTTTAAAGTAAAGGTCACAAGGAGAAGCTGAAGATTAGTAAATAGGAAAATGCAAGGATCACTTTACTGCCGTAATGATTATGGTCCATTTTGATTATGACTGCATTAGTCACCGAGGCACATAAGTCACTGCAGATCAGCGCCCAGGCACAGGCTTTGCAGAGTTAAGGAGGTGATGGATCCCTTCCCACCCTTCCACGGTGCCTTCCCTTGCTCCTGCTCTGGACCAACGCTTGCACCGTTGGCCTCGTCAGTGGAGGCAGGAGCCAGCCAGCTCTCTCCTCCCCGTGTGCCCTTTGGGAAGCTGCACGGCAGAGCAGTGGATTCCCGTTTCTGCAGACCCTGCACACTGTTCCCAAGCCTCAGAGTCCCACAGCTCCTGCACTTGCAGGTAACGGGCATGGATCCTGTGTGCACTGCCTTCCTGCCACTCGCCTCACACTGCATCAAGGTCTTGGCGTTTATTGATGGTACCAACCACCTCTAAAGAAAAATCCCAAGTGTGGGGAGGAGTTCTCCCCCGAACCAAACAGTGCATGTGTGTGATCCAGCAGATCTGTTAATCACGTTCCCTTCCGTGCCTTTCAGAGATGACTTCTTGTAAGACAACGGTCTCTTGTTCATCCCCTTTTATTATCATAGATCATTTTTAATACTGCACCAAACCTGTCAAGCTTCCCCTGGCTCCATCTAGGCTATTACAAGGGATTTGAAAGATATATACAGAAAGGGGTTTTCCTGGGTGGTGCAAAAGCCAAAAAAATGAGGCAGGAGATGACAGTGCTGGCAGGTCTCCTGAGCCCCTGGGGTGCCAGGTAGCACAGGTGAAAGCCGGGGGCTCACAGCCACTGCCCCCCTCGCACATCCACAGAGGGATGAAATAGCCACCTGAGCTGGACTGCAAGGCTGACCCGGCTGTGCTCAGCTTTGCCAACAGCCCCTGGCTCCTACCCTTTTCCCTCCATCCCGAAGTAGTCCTGCAAAAATATTTGCCGTTTATAAGCAGCAAAAATAGGATTGATTTACTGTAGCAACATCTCTAAGCATGAAGTGGCACTTTTACACTCCTATCACCCATTAGACATCTGAAGGCATCAGCACAGCCCATTTCATTTTTAAAGATGTACAAAATGCTCGGAGGAAGCCATTTGACATCCCCATTCTGGGAGCTATGATAGCATGCTGAAAATAATACAAATGCATCAGAAGTCTTATGTCTAGTCGTTTCGGTCCCTGTTTTCCCTCCAAGTTGTGTCAATATGCTGCTAAAGAGCTAGTAAGTGTTGCACTGTAATTTTTTTACGTGTCACAGCTGCTGAAGGAGCTGCCCGTGGACAGTGCGCTTAAATCAAAGTGGCAGCCAGTCGCATCCGCATCTGGCAGGTGCTCCAGCCCCGTGCGCAGGGAGCACCTGATGGAGGGTGCAGCAGCATCAATGGGAGATGCCAGAGCACCTTAAGGGAGATCTGAAATTACTGCCTTGCATGGGGCATTCCCTCAGTGTCCAGGCATGGAGCAGCTCCAGGGCCTTTCTCTCCAGACCCAGCAGCAGCTCCATGCTGGAAATGCTCACGCCTTTTAATGGTACTAATCCGTCACTGGGTGCCAGAGGGGAAAGAGCCTGACTGTGTTTCTGAACTATAATAGCTGCGCACTGAATAGTGCTGGCTCTGATTTATTAACGAGGAGATTTCACAGATTCTGAGCTACTGACTGATGACCACAATTTTAACCCCCTCCCCCCGCCCCCCCCCCCCCCCCCCGCCCCGGCCCAATCAATACCTTTTAACCAAATCCAATCTCACCAAATTAAATTAAGGAAGATGTCCATAACCCCAAAGTGTTGGGGGTGCCAGTCTTGGCACAAGGCAGTGTAGGGACCTGCAGGAATTGATCACCTCCGTGCTGCTGGCCAGAGGAGCCCTGGGAGTCTGGCACGGAAGGAAAGGCAGGTTATTCTGCCCCATTGTGGGCATGGGGAGCCGGCTCATCCATGCCATCCCCACGTTTCCTGCCTGAACTCCAGTAGTTTTCCCAAAGGTATCCTGGACCTGGAGATGCTGTAGACCCCCGTTTGATTCCAAGGTCTCCTGTGGCCGAGGGCTGCTCAGGCAAAGCATTTATACCACCCAGGATGTGCTGGAGCCACATGCATGGGAAACAAAAGGACTAAATATATATATATGTGTGTATATATATATTATATATATACTGAGCATACAAAAGTAATGGTGCTGTTTCTCTGGTGTCCAACTTGGCACAAGCAAGTCCAAGGAGCTGTATCCTTCTGCTGCACAAGAGAAGCTGGCAATGAGGGGGGACCTCCCACCCCTTCCCAAGGTTTTCTTTGCTTCCCCCCAACCCAGAGCAGTGGTGTGACTTACAAGAACTATCTTGGAATATTTTTTTATCACTGCTTCTGTATTGTGCTCGCACTTCCATCATGTTTGTGCAGTTTCCTTATTGTTCCTTGGGGTTTGCTCTATTTAGCTGCTCATGCTTCCACTAAGTTTTAGAGCTATTTCTGCGTATGAATTATTCTCTGACATAATTTTGCAGCACTGGTTATATTTAGAGAGCTCATTCATTGGGTGAGGCTTTCTCATTTTCCGTTTCGTTGGGTGAGCTCCTCTGATTTCTGTATTCTGTATTTCAGGCTCCGGTTGATGTGCGCTAACTAATTACATTGTGGGATGCCAGATGAGGCCAAGCCCATGCTTTCTTTAGTTTTTGTAGTGATATTTATTTGTGATAACACAGAAGGCAGTCGTGGAGAGACACATCCCCCTGCGTGTGTATTACAACTGTATCAGCTTGCGCTAGATCAGCTATGAAAGAAATTTGCACCATGAAAAGAAAAAAGCTGCTGCAGTGGGACCCGGATTACTTTATTATGTTTTCTAACAAGGGCCCAGCTTTCCGCTGCCATGTCTGCATTCCACATCCTCAGCCAAACACGGCTCTCTCTGGGTCTGTCTGGATGACTTTGTGGGACAGCCAAAGCCTCCCAGTCCCCAGCAGGGGTTTCCCTGGGGGCTGCAGCTGTTTGTCTATCCATCCTCACCTGGCTGGGTGCTCCCCCTCCATCTTACTCTGCCTTTTATCCACCAGTCCTTGCACGGGCTCTCATTTCCCCAGCCACCTCTCTCACCTCGTTACCTTGATCTATTTTTAATGCTGCTCTTGTTTTTCCTCCTCATCTTTCTGCCTTCCATCAAATGTTTGACTTTGTACAGTGTAATTGGCTTTTTATGGGTGCCCTGGCTCCCCAGCTAGTTGGCCGCTCTCAGGAGCATCCCGGCAGCCCCACATCTGCCTCCCCAGCCGCTCGCCCAGCTCTGGGCACCACCAACGTGCCCCCACAGGTGCTGCTGGCCAGCTGCGTGCAGCATGGCCTTGCTCCTGACAGGACCCCCTGTCACCCAGTTGGTAGCCTCAGTGACCAGCCACTCTCCTGGAGCTCTTCATGCGGGCCCAGCATCCCAGCACAGCCTTCGCAAAGGACGGCTGGGCTGCTGGAGCGGCGCCAGCTGCAGCAGCTGGAGCCTGGCAGAATTAAAGTCTTAATTGCCTGCAATAATTAAAAATCTGAGGAAGTTTCCCCAAAGCATGAAGCTGTGTCCTGGCTCAATCCGAGCGTGCGCAGTTACCGGTGGCAGAAGGACGCCTCGTTTGTGCCTCCACGCCAGCCCGGCGATGGTCCAGGGTTGGTTTGGGTTGTGGTTTTTCGGACTCCTGCAGCAGACGGTGATGCAAAGCCGCCCGAGCCCTTTTCCCCGGGAGGAGGTTTGATCCAAGCCCCGTGCCAGTGTTATCATACGGACGGCTTCCACAAACTGTGTTGGCATCTCGATAAAAGCAGTGCCAGCCCACGGCTAATTAACAGCTCTGCAGGGAGGACAGTGCTGGGGGGCACAGGGATCCCAAGAGGCTCCAGCCCTTCAGTGGCAGTTTGCGATCCATGTGTGCTCGGCCCCACGTCCGTCAGGAACGACCTTAATGTGCCCCCAGCGTGGGCGGGAGGGCTGGGATGGTGACAGAGCTGGAAACTTGCGGGGCCTGGCTCTGTGCTGGTCCCTGGCCCGCACGCAGCAGGATCGTCTTGGCCACCGGCGAAGGAGTTGGTGCAGGAAAGACTTTAATAACCATCTTTAGTCCTGTGCATACGGTTAACTGCAGCTGCAGATTTATGGTTCCAATTAATTGTGCAAGTAAATTAGAGGCACCCAGGTGAAACCATAGACAGAATTTTCTACGTGCTTTTTCTTTCCCTGGCGCTTCCCTATCCCTGCCCACCCCTGTGAGGGAAGGGTGGGCTCCTGCAGACCTCAGTCCTCCCACACCAAGGCAGGCATTGGGGATGCTGGTGCTTGTCCCCAGAGGTTGATGCTGCTCCCCTGGGTGAGTCCACCTTTGCCCCCCAAGCTTCTCCTGGCCTGCCACCCCCAGCCTGGCCCATCACCCCTGCCCCTCCTTCATCCTGATCAGCTGTACAGGGGCCAGGCATTCCTGAGACTGTTCCAGGGGCCTGATCCTGCCCCTGTTTGGATACTTGGCTCTGCAAGCCCACTCCAGAACAGCGCACAATGCTGCAGGGCAGCCCCTGTACCATAACTCCCTGCCCAGAGCCATCCTGGGAGGGGGTCGTCTTGTGCTGGGGGCTTGTGGGATCAGAGCGGAGTTCACAGCAGCCCTGCAACCTTGCAGCTCTCCTCCCTCCATCGAGACCAATGCTGGCAGAGCATCGCTGCTGCGGGAGGATGACCTTGCAGTCCGCGCTCCTCCGCTCCCTCTCCTTGCCAGCCGTCTAAGCCACGGGTGAGCCGCCGCTTCCCAGGAGAGCGCTCCATCATCCTCGCTGACAGTGCATCCCAACTCCCAGTCATCAAGCAAATCTCATCAAGCTCCCTCCTAACCTTTGCACAAAGGTTGTGAGAAATGCCAGGGCCATATTTCACAAGAAATATGAGTCCGAGCGGTCCCAGGCTCGTAAAATCTCCAGCAGGAGATTCAGTGGGGTGGCCGGGCTCTGCCCAGCCCTTGACAAGTGCTGCAGCAGCCACGTGGGGACGGTTCGTTTGGAAGAGGCCGACCTTCTGTGGCTGGCTGCGATGGATTAGAAGAGCCAGGCTTGCCTGTGCTGCCTTATCTGCCCAATAATTGAACGGAATAAGCTCTCTTATCTCGCCGGTCCGGCTTTTCCCTGGCAGTCCCCTTATCTCGCAGCCCTTGGAGATTGCGAGCGGCCGTGGAGCGTCTCACCAGGGTGCTGCATCCATTTGCTCCTGCCGGGCTTGGGCATCCCAGCACGGTGTGGGACAGGGCCCCTCCTCTACCCCTCATTCTGCTGCTGAGATGAGGGGGCTGTCCGGGAGGATGCTCCAGCCAGCAGCTGCGGGAGCAAGGATACTGCTGGGGGCTGGGGCTTCAGGCAGCAAAGAGGCAGCCACGGATGTGCAAAAATCTTGTCTTTTCAACAGGAATGGCACCAGAAAGTCAGCACAGACCCTGCCTGAGTGCCTGGACCGCCCAGGGTTCCTGTTGCTTTCACAGCATCATTTTCACCCACTCTGTACCCTGCTGCATGGCCTGCTCATTGCCTGGGTAATACAGGGGAAAATTGAGTCTGCCACTGGTTCCGGCTGCAGTGCTGGGGGCTGCGCCGGGGGGTGGATGCCTCTCCACACGGGTGAAGGCAGAACTGAACTCTTGGAAACAAATCCAGAGAACTGGTTCATCCCTTTTGTTCCTGACCACCTCTTTGTTTGCCTTTGATTAACACCTTGTGGTACGGGCACTTCAGGCCCATCCATCAAGCAGCTTCACACAAAAATTGCAGGGAAAAATCTTCAGTACTCAGGTTTGGTTCTTTTATTATCGGTTATTGTCAACTGAGAAAATGGAGGATAAAAAGCAGCTGTTAGTGAGAGCCACTAGATAGCAATGAAAATGTCGCTGCATGGTGACAGACACAGCCTGGCAGGGCTGGTGGCCCTAGGCTACCAGTGGCACAGCCTGCAGCTCTCTGGAGACCTCCCCAGCTGCTGAATGCCCCCCAGGAGCAAGCTTAACCCCTGGGCCAGTGTAGCCCAGTATCCCCACAGCCTCCTGCCTCTTCCCAAGCCTTCCCAGGGAACCAAATGGAGTGGGACGATAGCTGTTCTGCTCTTCATTTTTTTCACCCAAAGCCTTAAAATTATTCCCCTGCCATAGGTGATGCCAGAGCAACGGACGAAGCAATTGGCGATGGGGGTTTATTTGCCATGTTCAGAGTCAGCCCAGTTGGAGGAAGGCACGTAATTGGGTCTCTTAGGTAAACTGCGCTGGATTGAAGGCGGCTGCAGCTGTAGGAGCTGATGGACCACTGAGGAGACATTAGCATGTGAAATGATGACCATTAACTTGATTAAAGAAAGGACACAACACGCATTTTGTTCTTGTGTCGGAGCAGCTTCTTCCAGTGAATCGTTGGTTGGGGATTTTGATTTCCTTATGCCAGCAGACAAAACACCTCGGAAACGACGGGTAATTGCTTATGGGCTGAGTTTTTCTAGGCTAACTTAATCTTGCCAGGGATTTGCTTTTAGCTTCAACGTGAGGATGGATTTTCTTTAAGATCAGGATGAAAAACACTGTCATATATTAGAAGCAGAATAAATTACTTCTGAGCACTGGATTTACACAGGCTTTTCTTAAGCGATGGCTAACCCGAAAAAGCCAGCCCCAGTCCTATCTGCGGGATCCAAGGACCAGCCACAGCAGGTGGGATCCTGACCACGCCATTAGCTCCCAGGAAAACAACTGGACATGTGGGAAAAGCAGCTGGGCACCCCAGCCTGGGATTACAGCAGGGGAAATTCCACCTGCAGGACGCGCTCCCCTGGGGATGGCTGGGCACCATTCAGGGCTCACTGCTGGGGACCAGGAGGGACGTCCGCAGGTCCCAGGGCTGGCAGTGCTGAGCAAGCACTGCTGCCCCATCCCTCCATCCCTCCCTCACCCCTCCCTCTGTCCCTCCGCTGGCCCTGATGCTGGTGCAGGTCAGCTGGGACGCCACGGGAGTGGGCAGATGTGCTTGTAATTAGGATGCATCAAATCAGTTAAAGCTGAAGACAAAGAAAATTAGAGAAAATGAAGAGGAAATGAAACGGCTCGCGCAGATGCAGGAAAAATATTTTTAGTCCTTCTAAGTCCGTGGCGTCTGTTGTTTTTGAAGAGTCCGGGCTGAATCCTCCTGGGACTTGCTTCCTTTCAAATGAGGTTGCCATCTCCCAGTGCTGCAATTAGACATGTCCGTACAGCTTCCATTTAGTACAACTAAAGTACTTAATTTTCATTAAAAAGATGACATTGCGAGCAGTTATGAAGGACGGGCAGCAGCCACTGGTATCCACATTCCTGAGGACAGAACAGGACACACAGATGAATAAATTATCGGGCTTCTTTTCACATTTCTTCTTATGCTTCTCTGCAAAGCAGATTGACTTGATTGTAGGTACCTCTCCTGATAATCTCTTTTTAAATCCTATTTACATTCGTCTTGGATAATTCGGTATATCCATAAATTAGTGTTGAACGTCAATTGGTTTTATGGACATGTTGAATAATTTCTGCCTCGTGTATATTCATGGCCCATCCCAGGATCCCCAGCAGAGGTAGAGGAGGCTGGTGAGCATTCATGGAAAGGACCCCATCCTTCTGCCACAGCCTTGTGGGGTCCCACTGAATTACTGCTGACCCATTGCCCATTGGGGTGCTGGCCATGCTGCCCAAGAGCCAAAGCCAGAAGGGTCTGGACAGAGCTCTCACCCAATTTTAGCTCTCTGTAAGGTGGGAGGTAACGGGGCTGCATCACCTCCCTTGGCACCTCACTGGGATAAGTGCTGCCCTTGATCCAGGAATGCTTCCCTGTGCCAGAACAAACCAGGGATGTCCTTGGACCATGGATGCCACACCTTGCATCTGACCCCATCCTGCCACCGTGCACTGTCAAGAGCACCTTCCCTTGCTCCGGCTAAGCCATTGCTGTCTTTTAAAGCATAAATCCCTGGTGCTGCTGCCTGCCTTGCCAAGAGGGCAGCTGGCACCCAGCTGACTCGTCCAGCTCGCCATGCACCGCACAGATTGAGGTTCACACCACAGCATGGCCAGCCTCCCTGGGAGCAGCAGCGGCCCTATGCAGCCATGCTGGGTGAAGGCAGCCGTCCTCGCATGCCCGAATGAGAGCCCTGTGGTTGAAACCTTACAGGGTGCCAAAAGGAAGAAACCAGGGCTGGATAAAATAAGGTCATTTATATTTTTCAAGTTTTCCATGTTCATGAAAGCAAAGATTCGTGTGGCTGAGCCTGAAGACAAAACTGCTTCAAAGAGCAATTTTAATTGAAATGATAATGATGAAAGTTTTGCAGCCAATACTGAAATGTGCATTACAAGTATTCCTTTCTCCCACGAAGCGCATCCACAAAGAGCAATAACAAAAATAGGGGTCTTTTGTGAGAGCCCTTTGGTCTCTGCCTATGAGTGGTTGTGGATTCCTCAGTCCATGGATTAGCTTTTTCTCTGTAAAAATCAAAAATTAACTGTGCTATTCAACCTTTTTGCAGCTTTTCTCATGTTGTTCTTCTCCCCTTGCTCCAGGTATCCAGGCTGGCTGAGCATCACTGCAACACTTGCCTCTGCCCATGCCATGGCCACTCCACCTGCCATGCCAGCAGCATGCAGGGCAAACTCCTGCTGTCATGTTTTACCACAACACTGTTTCTGCTCTGAAATCCATCACGGGCGGCGGCACTTGGAGCTGGAGCTGTGTCATGTATCACCAGCACAACAGCCTCCCGCGGGGCACCATGCAAAGCGCTGCCGTCCCGCTCATGCACTGGGAGTCCCTCACTAAATGCCCTGCTGCCATTGATGGCCTTGAAAGGGCAATATTTAAGAGTTTTTAGAAAGGAGAAGGCAGAGGAGCCTGAGCCGGGGCCTCGGTGGGTCCCTGCTGCAGAGCACCAATCTCTCCGGAGCAGAACCGTGCAGCAGCCACCTGCCCCAAAGAGGGTCCTGGGGCTGCAGAAACACCTCCAAGGTTTCTGGCATTGCTTTGCTTTTCCTATCAAAGCCCAAAAAAAGGGCAGGGATGAGGAGGTGGAAAAAGAGCCTTCATCTTCCCCCCGGGAGAGGAGCAGGGCACCGAGGAGGGGCAGCAGTAGGCAAGTCTGAGCACAGGGAAACGGTCCCAAGTGGAACAGCTCTAGTCTTATTTTGAGGAATAACTGTCAAAACCAGCAGTGCTTGCTTTTCATCAGGCTGGCACCTGGGGAGTTATGACTTTGTTTCTAATGAAAACCAAGCTGGCTGGAGGAGCCAGTGTGGGGAGCGCACACTGGCAGGTGCTGGTCCTGTGGCAGGGCAGGTAGGGGATGCTGTTGGGGTGGAGGAAGGGGTTCACGCAGGCTGTCCCACTGCTGGCACTCAGGGAGTCCGGCTGGGAAACAGTCCGGGAGCTGCCAGACTGACCTGCACTTGCACAGTGCTGTAACTTTCAGGTCTGCATCCAGCGGATGCCTCTCCTGCCTTCCCCATGGGGACAGCTGCCTTCCCACTGCCCACATCCCAATGCGCAGCACTGCAGATCTCTGAGTAACATAACAGAACCTTCCCTGAGCAAAGACCGTCAAAAATAATCCCCAAAACCCCAATCTGTTCCAAAAGGTTACATTTGTGGCACATTCCCATGCAACCTGTGACCGTGCCCAGAGCGATGGCCAGATGAGCCCACATGTGATTCTCATTATCTGGCACCAGGCGTTTGTTGTTGCACTACAAAGCTGGGAAAGAACAAAGCGGCATTCGACGGGAGGCCGTTACGGGAACATGTGTCTTTTAAGAGCAAAGCAGAAGAACAGAAGCTCATCTCGATGGAGATTCTGTTTTATTATCGGAGGAGTAGCAGAAGGCTGTGCTGTGGGGTCAGCACCGGCGCAGCAGGAGCAGAGGGTCTGTGCGGGGCTGTAACGGGGACCCCTCGGCTCTGCACCTTGCGCTGCTGGCAGGTTGTGCTGCTGCCGGATTTAGCACCGCTCTGCCAGCTTAGCAGGGATAGAGCTGAGCTTCCTAAGCACCTCAGGGGTGAGCTGGCTCCCAGTGGGTCAGGATGGAGCCCCAAGGCCATGACCACTGGCTGGACTGCTGCCAGCTCCCAGCAGGAGCCCAGGGCCCGGGGGGCTGAAAAGATCCTCCACTCCCCAAACAGAAAATGAATGCTGGTTCCCCTCTCCTCGGCATTAATCTCTGTCCCTCCTGGGAAATTACGCCATGATAAATCTTTATTTCTCATGATGGCTTGCCAACTTTAATAACCGTTTCACAGGGGATGGGAGAAGGCAGCAAGCCGGAGCGTGGGCTGGAGGATGCTCCACTCCCCCTGCCAACACCAATGGGTCAGGATTGATTTATCCTCCTTCCTCAAGCCCTGTTTGTCCAGCTGTCGTGTAGGGCCAAGTGAATAACTGTTTCCTCAGTAAATTTAGCCTCTTCTTAATCTTCAGGCATCTATGCTTTTCTGGAATTTATTTGTTACCCAAATGGAGCTGGATGGTGTGAGACCTAGGTCTCCAGACCCTTCCTTTTCAATAATGCCCACCTCACTACTGTACCCACAAGATGGGCAGAAGAGCCGGTCACCACTGGGCAGGCTCCTGCGCCCTGCCCCATGCCACCAGCCCCAGTATGGCTGAGCAGCACCAAGGGACAGTGGCTGCCCAGGGTCTCATGCCAATGGCCGGACGCTCTGCTGCGTGACATGGCGATACCTGCTCCCCGTTCTGCTGGTGTCTGCAAGGAGAATGCATTGCACTGCAGCTCCTCGAAAGGGCTGCTCAGCTGCTTTGTTTGCTTGAATGTATGACTGTTGCGGTGCCAGGGATTTTTATTGTTTTGTAACTCAATACAACCCATTTGTAGAGCTGCGTGTAAGAAAAATGGAATTTGTTCTCAGTTCCCACGGTATCCGACTGGCGAATGTGAATAATTGTGTTTTCCCTTATTTGTGGAAGTACCTGAATGGCCAAATCCAATTACTTCTGGAAATTCAGAGACCAGCATAAGCCCCAAATTGGTTTTCTCTGAACCAAGGCAGCCAGTGGCCAGTGTTCCTGGTGAGCCTTGGGATGCCCAAGAGCCAGCCTGCACCCAGCCGCCTGGCTCCCCTCCTGTTCCCCTTCTCCTCTGAGGAGACAGCTGAGAATATAAGTTTATGCCCAATGAAAACATGACCTGCTGATGAGGAAGAAGTCTGAAAGATGCTGCGCAGGGAGAAAAGAGCTGTTGCACCTTGCTCCAGTGGGAGCTGCCGCGCAGTGCTGCCCTGCATCCCCTTGCTGAGCAGCCCACCGGGCAGGGGCCATGCCTGCTTTCCCACTTGCCCGCTGGCATTTCTTGGGGAAATGCTGCCAAATAAACCCCCAAATGGAGATGCTGTCCCTGTGACCAATCTGCTCCCACAACCGCACGTACGGTGCTTGTAACAGCTTAAAGCGGGTCCTGTAATGGATGGAGAAAAATGAGTGCGGGGGCTCTTCACGAACCCCCAGCCGGGGGCTGCTCACTCAGCTGGCAACCAGGGCGGCAGAACAGCTTTAGCCGAGGTGAGTGTCAAATGTTTTTGCAGGGAGTTACTATAGAAACTATCTCAACTCTTCTTTCTGTGCAGCCTGGTTGCTGCTAATAAATAGCCTCATTATTTTGCAAAAAGTGCTTTGGAAACCAGCAGCACCACCGTTCGGGCCAATATAAAATTAATGATCAAAAATAGTGGGGCCATTTTTTTCCTGCACCATAAAAAGCGGGGAGGCCGGGGTTTCCATTAGGGAGAGTTATGGCTCATTTCTCCACTTTTGCTGTATTTATGTTTTATGTATTCGAAAGTGATTTCAGCCACTACCACAAATTACTAATTCCCACGTTGCATTAAACGTCTGTGGACAAGAATGGCTCCTGCCTGTCAAAATAAACCAGTAAGTTCTGTGCTGGCAGGGTCCCAGCTCCTCCTTGGTGCTTGCCCGCCCAGCTCGCGGGCGATGCTCCCAGGGGGCTGCCGTCCCAACTGGTGCTTGGGGGGGATCACTGCTGCCCAAGGCAACAGCAGCCCTAATTTCCGTGAGGAATTTCTCCCTTCACTGGCCCAGCAGTCGCAGCCTCCTCCACCTCCCTGCCCAGCTCCTTAAAACTTGCAAAGTCCCTTTCATTCCAGACGTGCTCTTCCTGGTGCCCCCAAGCATCCCAGGAGGAGACAATTAAAAATAATAACAGGAATAACACAACCCTCCAGAGAGAAGCTAAACCACACATCACTCTTTATATACCAATAGGTCCTGCTCTTAATCACTTTTATTGCTGTTTCTCTCCCAGCTGGCAAAGCGTTCCAGCCAGGCAGGGCACTCGCTGTGCCTGGGCTCAGGCTCTGTGTTGGGGTCTCGCAAGTTTGTGGCCACCAGCCCTCCGATCAGCTCGCCGTGGGCACCATCCCATTGTACATGCCCGCATCTCACTTAGCAAAGTGGTTTCTCATGGATCCCTGCAGTGCTGGAGGCTCCCCCAGCTTCCCCTGGATTGGGAAGATCTTGTCTGACTCAGACTCCGAAATCCAGCTCGCTTGTGCCAGCTAAAAGCCCCAGGTCTGGATAACAAAACCTGGGGCATTTTGCTCGCACAGCCAGGCTTCACTTCATTACCAAGTATTACTTTAACTGCATGCATTCACACATACAGTTCAGCGGCAAGTCCCTCTTGTAAGTGAAAATGGAGCATTTTTAGGGAAAAGCCCCACAGGCAGCCCACAGACCCTGTTTTTCCTGACAGGTGGCTCTGCCCCGCGCTTGCCACCGAGAGCACAACTGCCCCGATGGCAATAGTTGCATTTTGCTTGTTGCGTTTTGCGCTGCCCTGCCTGTAGCCCACTGATTTCTGCTGTGTTCAATACTGTAATTCACGAATCTGAGAGGTAAATACTGCCCAGGAGATGAGTTCAGTATTTACCTCAGGGCAGGTTGGAAGCTGATAGTCCCCACAACAAACTGTCAGCGCACGTAGTGTGTTGCTGTGCACCTTCCCCCGCGGTGCCTGCAGACAGCTCACCCATGCCACCAGTTTGCAAAACCTTTCGCAGCCACAGAGTTTTCTCTCCCTTTGCTTAGGAAGGGCTGGACACTGTTGTTTACATTCTCACACCATGTCTCTGTATGTACGCACTTCTGTAAAGATCTGAAAGAAAATAGAATTGATCACACCGGTTTGCCCCTGGCATGAATCACCACATACAAATAGGAAATAGTGCTCTCCCCAGCTCTTCTTGGAGATCACATTAATGACTTGCCATGGTGCAGCCCCAACATCTCGATGGGAGGCAGCCAGGCATCAGAGAAAATGATGGGGAATATAATGAATCATTTGTCTTGCCTGTAGAAGGAAGAGTGGTGGTGGAAAAAACCAGACCCTTAACTCTTCGACAGCCAGCTGCTGCTGCTGCTGTTCCCAGGGTCTCTGACAGGCAAGCAAAAGGGGGTAAAGGAGCACAGGAGACAGATGAAAGAGGACATTACCACGCTGGCGTGTTTTCAGTGTTTAAAATGGATGCCAGCGTGCTCTCCAGACTACTCTGGATGTCAGCAATTGCTTATTTTGCTGTTAACAATACAGGACCACTTACGGAAAAGGATTTAACTTTCTCAACAACGCTAATAAAGTGGATTTAGCTTCGTGTGCAGCATCCTTCATCTGAGGTCCTGGGGACCTGGAGAGCTACACCTCCAGCACAGGCCAGCGGTGGAAGCAGCTGCATCTGCTGGGAGACAGCTGAGAAATCAAGGAAGGAAAGCCCCAGTCCCTGCCCAGAGCTGCCGTTCCCCGGGATGCTTTCGGATGGCATTGCTGTCTCTCCCCAGCGTGGCTCTGAGAAGCAGCTGTCTGATGCAACAGTCTTCAGCACCCAGCTTTTGGGCTTCATCACCCCCCACCAGGACGTCCCTGCTGGCTGCTGCCCAGCCTGCCAGCTCGCATCTCCGCCACCAAACCGGGCACACAGGGCAGGTTCGGCAACGCCAGCAACGGCTTCAGTGCCTCGGGTGTGTGAATCGGGTTGTTGCGTGGTTATGCATTGCAATATGAAAGGGCACGAGCGTTAACAGCCTTGCACATTGAAACACAGTGACGTGCAGCTAAATTAGAAGAGAATTTGCTCGGTGTGCTCAGCACCAGCCCCCTAATTACCGGTTGTGAACCAGCAATGTTAACGCAGCAGCACCAGCAACTTCATTATATTGGGTTTGACCTTTCCTTTATTGGACAATAAAAATGAAAGCACAGGTGAAAGAAAGATTGTGTGGAGAAGGCAAAGGTAATGCATCTGGCCAACCTGAGTGCCTCATGATGCAGGATAAAGGGGTCTTCAGAGGCAAGAGGGGGGTGAATGATCCAAAATTACATTCTCGAGTTTTATTACAAAATCTGCTGCAATTTCTCCTGTTGTGTTCATATATTTGCACATTTTGTAAGCGGTGCTTTTAGAACAGCGAGGGAAGCATGGAGTAGGAGGAACCATACCATTAGCTGTGACCACAAAGAAATTATTTTGGTCTAATGAAGGCACAGAGCGGCCTCCCCAAAAACAGACCCTGGTGCCCTGAAACCCAGGGTGCAGGCAAGGCTGTCTGGTCCCCCCATGGCTGCCACAGCCTTGCCTGCAAAAGCATCCACTGGGTGAAGCGTGGGGTGGGCGTGCTGTGTCAGACCAGTCTTCCTTTCATTTAAAAATATGGTGCAAGATCTGTTAGTGCGAGCGATTAAAGCGGTCCTGGGGGAGGGCCAGCCTGGAGCGAGCCCGTGCCAAACAGCCTGTCTGAGCTGTGCAAGCTGGGGGGCGCTTCTTGCTGCGACCTGGATAGACATGGAAGGGAAAGATTTATCTGTCTGCATGGGTTTGTGTTTGCACACAAGAAAAAAAGCACCCAGGGGCTTCTTTTCAGCTCCCTTTCTGCATCCTTGCTGCTGAGGCCAGAGCTGAGCTGGGGCGGCTGGGGGGGGACACCTGCTGACAAGGGGCAAAACTGATGCCAGAGGAGGGGACTGGACTGCCATGGTTGGCCCCACGGCTGCAAACTTTCTGATTTCTGACTGCTGATGGCTGGGAATAAATTACCAGCTCCCATTTAATCAACTCTGCTTGTCGTTTCCCGTTGAGTGAATTAAAAAATCTTTCAGCGGCACATACAAATTGGGGTCCAAACTCATGACTGATAAATGTTTCTTTTGAACTTCAGGACAATAGGGTAGCCAATTAAACTTTTAACTTTTTAAATCATATAATTTATTAAAAATGTATTAGCTGAAAGAAAAGAACACAGATTTTTTTGCTTTGTTATTTTCTTAAGAGGAGTTGATGTTAGATAATGTAGTCCAGTGACCTCGCCTCTGACATTGCTATTCAAACCGAGTCCCACAACTCGGGCTGAAATTGCTGACTTTCAGGGAAATCTGGGACTCAGCCAGGGCAAGAATTTCCCTGGCAAAGTCTGGCAGCATTCCCTGTGGTGGAGCGGGCAGCAGGAGCAGAGCCAGTGGCTCTCTGATCTGGATTTGCACGGCTCCTCATCCTCGATCAGTGTCAAGGTAACGTCATCCCTGAGCGCCAAAGCCCTGTGGGACAGACCTGATGGCAGCGCTGCGCCTGGCAAGGCAAAACCAAATCGGCAGCTCCCCCATCTCTGTCAATTAAGGAATTAAAGTCGTTTCCCTGATGAACTGCTCAAAAAGAGAAATAATCAATCTAAAGCAATTTCATTGATACAGACATAATTGTCTTTTTTGCTTTTCAATAAAATGTGACTTGTCTTCTTGCAATCTGGTTCTGCATTTTAACTCAACTCATGCTGGGATGAATAAGCCACAATCACCCTTGAAGTCTGACAGTGTAACTGGTATTTGCAATTTAAATAGGGCAACTGCTTGCAGAGCACGAAACGAAGGTTACACAGCTAACCACTGCCCAGCCCCGCTCCCACCGCGCTGCCCTTGCCCTGCAAACCTGCTGGCCCAGCGCTCACCAGCCCGCAGGACTTGCCCAGCCGTATGGATGGGTCTCATTAACCACATCACATCCCAAGGGGAATTCACATGGAACGGCACAGTATATATGCACATTACAGCCCAATGAGCTTTCCATGATTACTGTTATTACCATAATTACCAGAGGAGTTAGTAATGGTAAACCATCGAGAGGTGGAGGCTAAAGAGGAGTCCCACACATTGAAGTACCGAGAAGCATTTTCCTAGTTAAAAGCCGTACAATATTTACCTGGGATAGCAAACCCAAGAGGGCGGTGGGTAGGCAGGGTGCTCAGCACAGGAAATATTCACAGAACACTCGGAGCAGAGGCCCTGGGCTGCTGTTGCACCGGCAGGCGTAAGGGATGCTTTAGTTCACTAGACTGAAAATCAATACAAGAGGAAAGAAAAAGACCGAGCGCTTCCACGCCCCAGCAGAGCTGAATCCCACCTGCCACGGACTGATAGCAGGAATGCAGCCGTCATTCCCTCCCAGCTGGCTCCTGTGGACCAAATCCCCATCCCGGCTCGGCACCGGCCCTCACCATGGGTCTCACCAGGAAGCAATGCTTGGCTTTCCTTTTTTCCAATCACGTTGCTGCCACGTAGCGCAGAGCTGATGGGATTGCTTTTACACTCCGGCTCCAGCCAAACTGGGGGCACGTTTTTCCTCCAGGAGCTCACCCTCTCCATTAAGCCAGGTGCCAGTGCGGTCAGCACCCACTGCTCTGGCAGTTCTCGGCACCACATGGCTCGTGCTTCGGGCAGCAGCCTTAAACCCAGCCTCTCGATCTTTTTGACAACTTCATCTTTATTTGCTACTGACAACAATATACGTAATTGCAGCCCTTGACAGATCAGATAGAAAGAGCACTCCAGACATGGCAAGGAGTAAGCGGTAATGCATGGTTCAAACCCGGCATGTCTTCACCTCATCTTAAGGCAGCTGCAACCCTGCTCTGCCAGCAGCAGCAGAGTGAGAGCAATGCTCCTGCCCCCATGTGCTGCAGGCAGTCCCCAGCCCGCTTCTGCAACACCTGAAAATTGGCATTAAGTCCTGCAATTGCACTGGATCCCCGTGCCTCCCGTTAGTTCCATCAGATAGAGTCACTCCTGGGGTGTTTGTGCACTTTGGTTTTTGGGGACAAGGACCAGGCATGCAAGAGGATACTGAGCAACCACTGCCTCCTGCGAGCCTTATTGCCATCTCGTAATCGATTCCCCTGCCAACAACGATGCCAATAGCTTTAATTCTTGATAAATGGCAGGCATAAAACTGAGCTATTGTGTTGCTAAAAGAAATTTAATTAAGGGTGAACAGAAGGGATTCATCGCTTGGCAGTGTAGCTGTTAAAAGTCGACTGGTCATCTGTCGCAGCACTCTCCAAACTATCAAGCTGCAACAAGGTCTTTTACCACCACATAACAGCACACTCTTCATATAGAGTCCCTCTGCTGCCTTCTCCTCACCTCATCCAGGGCCCGTTCTCTCTTCTTCTTCTTGCATCTTCCTCGGCTGCTCCCCCTTCATTGGCTCTCAACCACTTAACTTAACCAGCCACACCTGCACCTTATCTACATCGGCCAACCCACCGCCCCTGAAGCCAACCCACAGTTGTATATTATCAATGCTAATTAACCCAGCTTCATTCCACTACAGTCATCCAACTCCCATCAATAGCCTTTCAGCTCCTGCCGCAGCTCACAGCTCGTGCCGGTAACAGCAGGTCCCTGGACACTTGCTGTGTCCGTCCCCGCTCCCAAAAACCAGCCTGTTCCCGTCACGCGGCTCAGTGCCTCTCGTTGCTGCACAGCCAAGCAGGTCTCCATCCGCTGCAGCATACACCCCCTCCCCAGCATCCCTCCTTGCCCCCTACATTGGGACATCCCAGCACATGGGACTCGGTGTCACCCACAACCAGTGACAGCCACCTCCAGCCCACCCTGCGGCCGCAGCTCCATCACCCCATCCCCTGTATCTGCACCGAAGGGATTTTTGTCTAAGTTTTTAATTTCGGGTGGCCTTTTCTTTGGGACAGCCACTTATTCATGTCTGATTATCTTTCTTAATGTATCTGTGACATAATCAGGGTTTCCTCCGCACACACAGGAAGACTTCCTTCATCAGTTATTAGATTTCAGCCCCCGAAGAGCAAATTAGGGGACATGAATATGCAAATCTAATGCTTCTAAACTGATAGCACCAGCGCTTCCTCCGGAGGGGATCAAAGCTGCGGTGACATTTGGCTTCCAACTCTTTGCATTTTGGCAGTGGAGTTTTACACTTTCTTTAATTTGTTCTTTGCACTAGAGAGAGCTAAAAATAAAGCTTCCACAAAAGGTTCTTTTTGCTCACTTGCTTGGCATTTTGTTTTGCTTTTTGTAAAGAATATTTGCATTGCATTGACAAAGCTGTCCAGCTTTTGGCCAGAGGGGCTGGCGTTTTCCCAGCCCCACTTAGGTGCTGTCCCGGGCGATGCTGTGCCCAGTCCCCGTTTAAAGCTGCGGAGGGCAGTGACATGAGCACGGCTGCCACGGCGAGATGATTTAGCGTGAGGGACAGCTTGAGGATGTGCTGGATGGCAGGAACTGCACGGCATCGCAGATGGCTTCAATTTGGGCTGTAACTTCCCTGAACAAGCCATTTCCCCCCTTCAAGCTTTTCCAATCCCACCCCTGGGAATCCTGCGGCAGAGCAAGCGAAGTCAATTGAAAGAGCTGCTGGCTCGGCTCCCCGGCCGGGGCTTGCTTTGCCAGCACACCCTCCGCAGCCCACGCCGGGCAGGCCTTGGGAGGTGCTGGTATCTAACACGGGAGCGTTAGCTCGACAGCCGACGTGATTTTGCCCACTCCGACTTCTAGACCAAGGTTTTTAAAACAGTGTCGCTCAGCGGTGGTTTCTTCCCACCTGTCAATGCTGGCACAAGCTGCCGGTGCCGGTGCCGGGACATACCCCCAGGCAAGGCAGTGGGATCAGTGCCAGCAAGGCACCCGCTGCCTCGCATCCCTCCTGGCCGTGGTGCCCCTTCAGTGGGGAAACAAGGACCTCCAGGGGGTAACAAACAAGGGAACCTTGTCAGGAAGGAGAAGGGGGGGGCAAAAAAAAAAAAAAAAGAAGAATGTTCAGTTCTGCACATCGAGAGAGTGGGATATTTTTAACAAAGACTCCATTAACTGCCAGCAGGATTTTGTAATTTTTTTTTTCTTAGTGTGCAAAATGCTTGGGGAGCTTCAAATGGCACTTGGTGGCAGCTTGGCTCCTCCACTCCCATCTGTGCAATGCTGCTTTCAAATTATCAGCTCTGCCGGAGCAGCCCCCACCCCGCCGACCCCCCCAGCTCCCCTCCCAAGCCCCCGGCTCCCTCCCTTCTGCTTGGGCTTTTGGGTCTGCTTGGCTGGTTCTGCACACCGAGCCGGGGGCTCTGGGTGCCTCTGCAGCTGCCTGGCGTGGCGGCACGCAGGGCTGGGGGGGAGGCAGGCAGCCTCACCGCCCCGTTAGCGCTTTCGAAAAGAAAAACACCCTTTTTTTGCATCTTCAGAAAAGAAAACCACCCTCTCTGCATCCTGGCCTGGCTGGAAACAAGGTCAGTGCCACCGGGACAGTCATCAGCGCAGTCACTACGAGCAACCAGAATTGGGGTCTTCCCCTGCCAGGGGGGGTCAAAAGCGAGCACAAGCAGTGAAATGAGTCCCACTGCAATTAATGGCGACCCCAGGCAGGCCAGGGGGAAGGTGATGGATGCAGGGGAGCCAAGGGGGGGTGAGCCACACTGCGTACCTCACCCTCCGCTCTCAGGGACAGTTCAGGGGAATTGCTGAGCACCAGAAAAAGAGCCAAAAAATTGCCAAACCTCTTTTCTTTAAATTACATGGTGCTTCAGGAGATTAAAGATTCCCCAGAAGCCAGCAGCCCCCAGGTTATCAGTCTCTAGGAGGAAACAGGAGCTCACAGGAGCTGTGCTGTAGATGTTTGCAGAGCATCAGTGGTAATGCATTTCATCATTCTTTGCTGCAGATTGGAATAAGACAGCCTTTCCATGTGGAAGGAGAGCTGATATTTCACGGGAAATGGGTATTTGCGAAAGCATCAGACAAACCAGCAGAAAACCTCTGGACACAGTGTTGCAAATCTCTGGAAAAGCGTTGCAAACCCACAATGGTTTTGCACACATTCACAGTGAACAGCCCAGAGATGCTGAAGCACTTGCAGGATCCAGACCCGCTCCTGGCGTTGCTGCATCCCACACTCCATCACACGGCAGCTGCCACCAGCAGATGCGTGGGCCCAAGTGGCTTTTCCCTGCCTCACAGTGATTTTTATCACAGCATGCATCTCTTCACAGAGAGCTCATCCTGACTTCTGAGGTCAGAGCTAGTCGCTGTCTGTCAAGGCACATACATTCCCAGTGGATCTTTGGCAATGTGCGTGCAAACGGGAGGATTCCCCACACTTCCCAGGAAGGGCTGCACGCTTTGCATCTCACCTCCACCAAAGCACCCCTCCCAGCCCCGCACCCACGCCCAGCACTACTGCTGCAGGCAGCTGCATGTGGAAGGTGCCTTCCCCTCCTTCCCTTGCCTGCACTCATTAATGATGCACTGCAAATGAAAGCTAGCGTGGCGCGCTCTTTTTACATCTAATCACGACAAGGAGAATTATAGCTGCTCAGAAACAAATATTTATGCTTTCTCTGGATGGCTTTCCAGGTCCTCGCAGTCAGCAACCATGGAGGCAAGGCACAAGGCTGGCTGACACTTATTTGGATGGAGGACAATGTGTCCCTGGCCTGGAGATGACCACATGCCGATCCATCTTCCGCACTTAGATATATAGAATTAAAACCAAGAAGCCCCGTGCATTGCAGAGGATCAATAAAACAAGAAGAGATGTGTTCCCGCTTGCCACATGCGTGAGCCCACCGGGTTTCCATCCTTGCAGCTGACTGTGCAGCCCCCCATAACGCAGCCCCCCATAACGCAGCCTACCGTCACCACCAGCACCCACGTGCCAGGCTCAAGAAAGCACCGGTGCCAGGGGTGCTCGGCTGGCAGAGGGCTCTGCACCGTTGCATCCCACATCCCTGCACAGCATCCCCATCCAGGGGGACTGCTGGGGCCATTCATCAGTAAATACTGGGAATAAGGGTGGGAATGATGAGGAACTCCACTGAATTCCCTGCCAGAAGCAGCTGTTGGTTTCTCTACCACCACCCAGGGCTGTAAATGCCCTTGGCTGGCTTTCACCTCAATCTGTGCCAGCCCAGCCTCTGCTAATAAGTAATTAGGAGATAATTAACATTTGTAGCATACAGTGGGAAACATCTGGGCCTGATAACATATAAGGAGCCTTCAAGGGTGATTAATGGGGTCCAGAGGAAGAAGAGCTGTGGGTGGTTCAGCAGAGTGTTGTGCTGGTGGAGACGGGCTGGGGACTGCAGGGAAGGGCTGAGAGAGCCCAGAGGGAGCTCCAGGGATGGATGGGGATGCTTCTTCCTGAGCTAGAGTGGGAAAGCAGCATTGTGCCCTGGGAAGAGGGTTTCTCAGTCAGAAGCCAATTACTCGGAAGCAACCCAGAGGAAAACCAGAGGGCATTTGGTGAAGCTGGAATTTATTTTGTATGACTCCTACTTAATTAAGTACTTCATTTGCTTAACCTTGTGCAGTTAGTCACTTCTGTCATCATGAAATTCAGCCATGTGCAAACAGTTAGCAAAAATAACACACATAACTCAAACTTATGTTTGTTGTAAAAATGGTTTTACACGATGCGGTTAAGCGGGTCTGACATACAGCCCGGAACCATCCTTCCTTCCCCTTTAAAAAGAGGGATAAATCTCTGCATTGATTTCTGGGGAAATTATTTTAGATTTTTGCTTGGCTCCATCATCTCCTCTTTGACAGATTTGCCTTTCTGATCACTCTGCTGTGCAGCTCTGCAGCGGAGGGGGAGCCAGTGGGCTCCCCACAACCAGTCACACATTTATTTCCCTGTAAATTAGCAAAAGGCCAAGGTGAGGGGTCCTGAAGGCTTAATGTAATCTTATTAAACCTTTCCCTTGCTCTCAAAGGTTACCTGTGTTCAGGTCTCTCCAGCCTTTTAACTAGCAGCATGTGTGTCGCATAATGAAGCAGCCAAAAATACATACGTGCGCATACAGATACATATTTTTAGGCTCTGACCTTCTGCAGCTTGCTGCTGTCCTCCTCATGTGACACCAGGAGAAATATCCCCGGTGACACGCGGTGGCCGCTTGCGAGGGGCCTGCGAGCAAGCCGTGCCGCACTGTGCCACGCGGGCTCGCTGCCTGTCGGGCAGACGGTGCAGCCAGGAGGGTTTAGCGCTGTAGGATGCTTGGCAAACCCAGCTGACATTTCCCAGCGTGACATTAACAAAGGTGGGCTTGAGCGATGAAAGCAGCTCCAGAGGCGCCGGGGAAGAAGCTGGAACATCCCTGAGGAGGGGGACTCTGAGGTCTGGCGGATCCTGCCCTGTTTTTTTCTTTTCTTACCCACCACGGAGCAGTGCTTAAAACTGCAGCAGCAGTCCCCGGGCTCACCACCACCCAGCAGTGTGCAGGCGAGCAGCCTTGCTCCAGCCTGGCATTTCTAGGGCACCCACATCCACAGCAGCTTGAGCAGCAGCTGCCAACAGACTCGCCGTCTCACAGACTGACGCTGCAGCCGAGCCCTCCCGTGGGCCCCAGCGTGGGGAAAAGCATCCTCACAGGCAGCAGCCTTTCACCAACATCTGAAAGTTTCAGAGGCGTTTGCAAAGTTTTAATTTCTTAAGCACGAGCAGGTCCGGTTTGCCAGCCTCTATGCCACCCCTGGGCGGCTGCAGCATCGCTGCTGAGCCTGGAGGTTGGGGGGTTATTTCCAGGCAGCCAAATGCCAGCTGCTGGTGGTCCCTGGGACAGCTCACCCTCGGATGTACTCACCATGGGAAGCTTGTTTGACCGTGCTCCAAGAGGCTCCAGGAAGCAGCTGAGCCTGGGATTCCCCCCGGGATGCGCAGACGGGGTTGTGTAGAGAGCTTCACAGGCATCGTGGCCTCCAGCACATGTCACTCCAGCATGGCAAGTGCTGGAGGCCACGATGCCTGTGAAGATCTCCACAGGGTTGCATGCTGCACAGGGGAGCCACTGCTCTGAATCCCCTCGTTAACAATATTAGCAAAGAGCAACAGAACTCCCCATGCTCTCACCTCCTCTTCTGCCCGCGGACCTGCGCGGCTGCACGCTCCCATCTCCAGGAGCATGCACGCTTGTTTCTTACGGTGGAGGAAGAACTATTCGAAGTGCCTATAAATACCCAGGAAGGTAAATGCATTAACCTTATCTTGATCCCACAGTGTAATTACATAAAGCCTGGCTCCCAAGTAAATTAGTACATTAATAACAATTTTGTTCCTGTAATTACCATCATTTCTTACATCTCACAGCTATTTGCTAATTCAGCCACACATGGAAGGGTATTTCCACTGCCAAACCATGCTGCTGCCTGCGATGGCCCAGCCTTGGCCAAACAGCTCTGTACAATGCTCAGGAAACTTATTTTCAGATTACGAGGAGTATTAATGGTTTAAATAAAGGTGCAGCACATGTGCACGAAGGAGCTGCCTCGCGCAGGATGCACCAGTGTGGAGCGAGGTGCCCAGAAAGGGGAGACGGGCAGTGACAAGGAAGCACACAGCCAGGGCAGAAGATGATGTTTTTCACAAGGAGCAGGCACAGGTCGCAAGGAGAGGTCCTGGGAGCTTCTTTTCGGACTGCCCAGGGAGAAACCCGTGTTCACCAAGCTATTCCTAAGCCCCCTCCCACTCACATACGGCTCCTGGTGGGGGTGGGTGCCAAGCCCAGCTCCTTGCAGGCAACGCAGAGGAGCTGCAGTGGATCCAGCACGTCAGGACCAAAGGCACCGGGTCCACCCATGGCAGCACACAGCAAACATGGCTGCAGAGCCGCTGGATGCTCACAGACCCCTGCACCCCTCCACGGGCCAACCCTGGGAGGATGCCTCTCCATCGACTCCAGAGGAGGCAGGAGCATCCACTCAGATCTCCATGGAAACCTGCACGAGCAGCAGGGAAGGCTTTCATTTGAAGTGCTGATTTGGCTGAGGCCCTGGGAGAAATCGGCAGGAGATGAGCTGCATTAAGAAGCAGCAGGGGTGGGAAGTTTCTCCGAAAATGGGTGCCAAAAGGGTATCTGATACCATTAGGCTTGAAAACCTGCTTCCGAAAGGCAGGGAGCCGAGCTGGGTGAGCCCATCACAGCAAAGGATTTATTTAATTCATTTGGCCCCTTTTCTCTCTGCTCAAATTATCCATGAAAAGACTTTGATTTTTTTTTTCCCTGAATTTGTTCATTAATTTGAAGTGAGGGGGCAGATGGTTTGTGCAGGCAGAGCTCAGCGCATCCTCCAGCAGGCGTCCTGGGTAAAGGCAGACCCCACCACCATCCCTGTGCTGCAGGGACCTCAGCCACCAGCTCATTAGCTGGGTGAAACACTCCAGGTTTGCAAAACATGTTCTCCAGAAATATGTAGGGCTCTAGTTGGGGGGCAGGTATTCCAGGGCCAAAATGCCAGCACTGGTTGCACCATGCTCTTGCACCATCAATAGCTTGTGGGGCTCGCCCAGGGGGAGATGAGGCACCAGATTCATTATTTCCTATTTGCTGGTGTTGGAGTTGTTAATCATCAACAGTTAACTGGCATGGCATGGCATGGCATGGCATGGCATGGCATGGCATGGCATGAGGAGCCGCACAGACCCAGAGCCCAGGGCTGAAAAGTGAATGTTCAAGCACCCGTCACTCAGGCTCGTACCTAGCAGCACTGGAATTATCCCTCAGTGGCAGATGTAAATGTTAGCCTCCTTCCCAAGAGGAGTCTAAACCTGTGCTGAAGGCAGAGCATGGACTTTTATGACCAATTCTCTTTTCCAGCCTTTCTCCAGCAATACAAAGTATTCCCAAAACCCTGGGTGACGCCATGTCAGATGCTAAGAGGTGACTCACCAGAAATTTTAAGAACTTCCCAGCTGTAAAAGCAAAGCCCGGGCCATCTGGCACATAGTGAATAACTGTGCTGTAAGTCCGGGTAGGAAGGGCAGTCCCTGCTCCTCCAGCTGCCCCCACAGCCCTGCAGCAGGTTTTCTCCTGGGCTGGTATTGTCGGAGATGCATCCCCCAGGTGATTTGCAGAGGGCTGGTTGTCAGCAGATTTGTGGGTCTGGCCTTTCTCGAGAAAGAACACAACTTTCTTTAGGGAGAAAATACAAAGCCTGGAAGTATAAAGTGTTCCATCATACACGGAGCTGCACAGCAAAACTAGCAGAGATCTGGCCTAGCCCTCTGGCATCCCCTGTTCCCATCTCCCACACCACACATATTTTGGAGATAAACAGAAGGCCATAGCCTCCGAGGCTTTTATTCCAGGACTTTTCATTTAATTTAATTATGGAAGCATGTTTCCCCTGAGATAAGATCTGTGTGACATTTGATAAGCCGTACCTCCTGGCATAGTCCACTCCTCACGCACCAGCTACCAGCTGAATAGATTTGCAGAAACGAATAAACGGGTCTGATTGCAGGAGGCAAAACCAACATCCCTGGGAGGAGTCTTGGGAAAGCTCCATCGAACATCTCATGGATGAGCAAGGGGGTGGCAAGCCAGAGGAAAGCAGGACGTGAACTAAATGCTAATCTGGGCTGGAAAGCGGGAAATGGTTGTCAGCACTCGGCTCGTTGTGTCCCTAAAAGCAATTACTCTCCAGGTGTGAATGTGGGTCTGCGCTCTGCTGGACCTGTTCTGGGGACCTCCATGCTGGACTCCCACCAACCTGCTCAATGATCCAGCCTCAATCCCATGACCAGTCCATCTCCATCCCGCGGGAGCTGCTGCAGGAGCGGGAGCAACCTCGCCAGAGGTGCCTTCCATTGCCTACAGCACCCCCCCCAGTTGATTTAAAGCCTTTAACAGTGTTTGGAAATAACAAGGAAACACTCCGTGCTGTTGACCTTCGCTAAGGTGGACGCTGCTTCCCACCTTTGCAGAATAAATTAATTGGTGAATGAACAAAAAGCCTCTGCTCTTCAACAAATGTCAGGCCTGGGACAGAAAGAAGGGAAATGATTTAAAAGCAACCGGCAGTTCACAAATGCTACAACTTTCTCACTATATGGCTGTGGATTTTATTAAAAACTAATCTGCATTTAAGCATCGGTCTACTGCCCAGAGCAGGCTGGGGTGGAGAGGCCCCAGCTCCTTCACCTGATGGCTGCAGAAAGTCCCATCAAAGACCTGAGAAAACCTTTGAGCACTGCAAAGTTGCCCTGGCTCAACTTTATAAACCCAGGCAGGACACGCCAGGCAGGGAAGCGGCCGACACTTCTCACGCTGAATTTTGATGTGTATTTGTGAGCAGGGTCCCCAGCCAAGCATCCCCTCGCCACAGGTCTGGCTGCTGCAGCCCAGGCAAAGGCCACCACTGTGCTACTTGACCTCAGAGCCCAAAGGGATGGCTCCCATCACCCTCTTCCCAACAGGACCTGATTAGATAGTGAAGATGGGTTTTGAAAGTGCCCTTCACATCTCATCCATCCCAGCTGAACGGGAGTGCGGCAGCCGCAGCTCGGAGGCTTTTCATCTCTTCTGCCAGCCCTCCTTTCCGCGGGAGATGCTAATAACATGCATTTCCTACAGCCATTGTTTCACTTATGGAACCTTCAGCCTGGTTTTGATTGAGTGCACTTAATATAGTTGCTCCTGTTGTAGAAAGGATTTTGCGCCTGGTATTTGACAGCCTTGATCTCAAAGAAATCCATTAAGGCCAGCTTTATCTCTGGGTTCTGTAACCATTAAATCGGTTTTTTATCAAGTCGGTGGTACGCTTTCAGGAAGGTGCGTGGGAGAAATGGGGAATAAACCTCCCAAACTCCAGTGCTGGGACTGCTGAGCTGTATTGGGCTACACATTAATAACCAAAAGGAGGGTTTTCTCTGCAGAAGAACATCTGACACGTCACAGGTGAAATACAGGGCTGGAACTTCCAGGGGACAAGAAGTGAAACTGGCCTAATGAATAGTCCTTAGCACATTCCCTCTGGAAGGCAAGCACTGGGAATCATGTCTGGCTTCGGACACTGCACATCCACTGGTCCCAGTACCAGCAGCCACAGGGACTCCAAGTTCACATCCTGTTGGAAACACCTTTTCTTCCTTCCCAGAGAGGAAAATCAATGATCCTTGAAAACTTTTAAAAGAAAGCTTTTTCTAAAAGACAAGGCACTGGGACCTTCCCTGGGGCGAGGTGGAGCTGGGCACTGGGCACAGCCCGAGCTGTGCGGGAAAGCCGGGATGCTGTCCCTGTGCCACAGCCAGTGGATCTTTGTTTTTCACGTTTTCCTCTGGAAAACCATCCCAAGGAAGGAGAGGGCAGAGTCCATGCTCAGTTTGGCTGACTTGCCAGTAAGCCCAGAGGAGCCCACCCCAGCCCAGGAGAGCCCACTGCCCAGCTGCATGAGGCACTGGCACCTCCGAAGTAATTTGCTTGTCTTAAAGTTAATATATCATTACTACTGGCAACTATTTCTTCTCCATGAAGCCCAGTCCCTGGAGTAAACTACTACAGGTTTTCCAAAACACTTTCTCTAGTAAGGAGTGAAGTGAGTCAAGGTGTGCTGGAGGCAAGGCACACTGCTGGCGTGCAGCCGCTTGACACGGGGCCAGGAGCAGGAGCAGGTGGGGCTGGAAAGTGTCGCTTGTCCCACTGATGGCCTGAGAACATCAAGGTGAGCTTTGGCAATGCTGCCCAGCGGCTCCCACACTTTCTCCTCACTTTCTGGCACATTTTCCCTCAGCCCTTGCAGTCAGAGACACCGTCCCTGAGGAGGGCAATGGGAGAGCTGGCAGCCCAGGGAATGCTCTGCCTTCATCTGAGCTGCAGAGCCAGCGGGGCTGGGGGCTTCTCGGCCGGTTCTGCTGCTGCTGCAGCTTCTCCTCTGAGGGCAGCCAGGGCCACGGGGCCCAGGGAAGGCATTTGGCTTCCCTTGGGTGAAATGTGCTGTTAAATTAAGAAAGGAAGAGATGTGTGGTGCTTGGAACCTGAGAGCAAGCGCCAAGCCCGCAGCCAGAGACAGTCTGTGCAACCGCGTCAAAGGTGGCTGGAGAAACAACAAACTTGTCGCATCTGCACATAACAGATACACGATGCTTTGTGTTGCACACATCAAAGTGAGCAGAGCGGCACTCTGAAAGGTAGAAAAAGTACCTGGCACTGACAACCCAGCCCATGGCTCCTGCACAGCCGCCGGCAGCCGCCACTAGCCCAGCAGTGGCCACGGCGTGCTGTGTCCCACCGCCCAGCACACAGCCAGCAGGCTGAGTTACCCTGTGTGTGCCGAAAACAAAAACTAATAAATTCATCTCAGGTGAATCAAAGTGTTTCATTTAGATTTTGACCTTTCAAAAGTAAATGAATAATGGATTTCAAAATAAAAACTCATTTTGGACTTGAGAATCAAAACATTTCCAGCTGGAAATGCCAGGGTGACACATTATAAGACCAAAGCTTTCTGATTCCTCAGGTGGAAAGAGCGCTGGGAGCAGCCCCTTTCCCTAAAGAGCAGACTCAGTGTTGCAGAGCTGTCTGCAGCTCTTGGCAGGGACGTGGCTTGGAGGGCACCCCCATCCCAAAAGGCCGCGGCTGTGCAATCACAGCAACGCAACAAGGGGAAAAAAAAATTAAAAACAATTTATCAAAAGATTTTTTTTTTTTTTGAGGCTCGCTTTCACAGATTTCCCTGGGTGTTAAAGTCAGCACACTGCTCCTGTAAACCTCAGTGCCAGCAGCCATGGACTGCTGGGGTTTTTCTGCCCTCCTCCTCCAGCCCCACCAGGATCCTTAGGGAATTTTTAAGGAGCCGATGGAGCGGTGGCTTTCCCCGGTGCTGTTGTTGCACAGCATCAGCCTGCTGGTCACCCTGGGCTCCGGCAGCACTGCCAGCCATGCTCAGTACCCGGCGCAGAGACCGCACACCAATAAATTCATAGTATAACCATCCCTCCATGTGCCAGTGGTTAATTGATAATGAAATTATGTTCCGGGATATAATTGCTTGGAGGAGCCCTGGGCCCTGCAGCAGGCCAGTGTGGTTGGCACAGGGTTTTTGCCAGCCTCGAGGCTGGGTGATGGGCTGGTCGTGCCTGCACAGCCCCAGGGTTCAAGCACTCTGCAAAGGGACTCACTCAGGAGCGGGCCAATGCCAGCCAAAAAGTGATGCACTGCTCTGCCAGTGGGATGCTGTGTCTACTGTAAGATGCCATACCATGTCGGGGGGACAGCACGGGGTGCCTTCCCACCCCCTTCCACTGCTCAGGGTGACACGGCCACCCTCGGCCCTGGCCAAGCCTCACCAGCAGGTTGCAAAAGTGTTTGCTTGATGCTGCAGTGTCGCTTTCAAACACGTCTATTGACTTTCAACTTGGCAGAGACTCTAAATACTCATTTTAGCTAATAAAGATACCCGGTAATGTCGTATTGCAAGGCTGGCGAGCTCCCAGTAAATATTATGGTGAGCCTTTGTTTAATTAGAGGTTTCTCAGGCAGACGCAAGTTTGTCCTCATAATGGAAAAATAAGCTGGGTTTCAAAGTCTGGGCTCGAGGCACACCCTGCTGAGGCTTGGGCACCTCGGGAGCTGGCTGCCGAAAGGGCACGTTGCTGGTGCAGGAGTTTTTGCATCCAAGTCCCTTTTTTCTTTTTCTTTTTTTTTTTGGTTAATTTATTTTCTCATTTCTAGCTGCTATTTTTAGTGGCCCCTCCCTGCCCTGGGCAGATATACCTGCTCTTCAAATTCCTCTGCCGCTGTTCTGGCAATGCCTCCTGTCTCTGAAAACTGGGCATAACCTCCAGTGCCAAGGGCTGGGGATGTGGTGGTGCCAGCGCTGGTGAGCCGGTGCAGCTCCGGGGGGAAGGCAGCGCGGGCAGCCACGTGCAAGCGTCAGGCAGGGCTTTCTGCCTGCTCCTGCCTCCCCTAGGTTCCAAACGCAGCCCTGGAGAGGCTGTTTGTTCTGAGGATCAGTAAAGTTCAGCCACCGCAGCAGCGCACCGATGATGACTCCTGTCTGGGTAGGCAAATAAATTTTGATGGGTTTTCCATCCACCCTGCTCAGGATGGGAAATGCCAGCACTGGCTGGGCAAAGCTCACGGAGAGCCAGCAGCACACGGAGGCAGCAGGAGCAGGAGCCATCCCAGTGCAGCTGCCCCAGTCACCTCCCCGCAGCACATCCACAGCTGGGGAGGGCAGAGGAAGGCCCCGGGGCAGCAGTGCAGTGGCGCACATGCCGGCATCCCTCAAGGCTCCCAGCATCGCTCCAAGGCAAGGGAAGCCCACGTCCTGCGGCGCTGGGCAGCCAGGCCAAGCGACAGCTACGACCCCACCAGGATACCGGTGCCTGGAGAGGCAAAGCACAAGTGGAATCAAACCGAGCCGTGGAAAGCCTTCAAAGTGCCTGGCAGCGATCCTGCCTTTGCCTCCAGCCAATTCAGCAACCCACCCCTGACCCCTGCCAAACGAATTCCATTAAAGAGCTGCTGTTCGATCAATTAAAGAGCCGCAAGTGTTTGATCTCCTTTCCCCAGGAAAACACCGCAGTCACGATGCTGCGGGCAGCAGGGAAAGGCAGCCCCTCACCAGGTCTCTCCCAGGACCTGTCCCCCGTGGGCTGTGCTGCCTTGGGAACCCAGCTGGCCCCACCAGCACCAGTGCTCACCAGCTGCCCCAGAGCTCAGGCAGATTTAAGAGACATGGGGTTGCCTGCCTGAGAGCATCGGCGAGACAAAGGCAGCGATGCTCCGGTCCCCGAACACTCCCGCCTGCTCTGAGAGGGCAGAGCACTCCCGAGAGTTACCAAAACCACAGAAAGCGCTTCCCAGTCTTTTCTTCCCTGTGTGCTTCGGTGATGAGATGTGAGCCAAGATTTTTAGGGTGAATTAATTATATTGTTACCGGAATCGAATTTTCTTCCTGACCTGAATGAAATGGGAAGAGAACAAGTTGCATGCTAGGCACACCATGCTACGAGCATAGTGTCATTAACGGGGACAACTTCGTTAACAAGCGTGAACCCAAGAAGTGGCTCTGCCCCAGCTTCTTGTCCCTGGCAGGGCCAGGCAGCAGGCACTGCTCCTGTGCCTGCACCATGCTCTAGCAGCAGCAGCTCCAGCATTTCCAAGGGCCGTGGCTTCAATGCCAAGCAGCCCCGCACACAGTGCTCGCTGCATGCCACACACCTCTGCGGAGGCTCTTTGCACTCTGGCAGGACAGGGTCTTGCCCCCCAAGGCCCCCTGCTCATGGGGCTGCCCCTCTGCAGACCCCGCCACGCCGTGCCGACAGACCTGCTCAGATCAACCACTGCGGTTTGCTTACGTTCAAAGAAAGGAAACAGTTTAATTAAAGCTAATATAGTGAAAACAATTTAATAGGCACCAGCAGGGCATATGAATGCCCTACAAAGATTTACGGGACTGTCCGTGCTGTAGGAAAGGTATTCCGGGCTGGAGGAGGTAGCGTGGCTCTCACCTGCGCTCCCTCCCTGGACATACAGGGGAGAAGGGAAAAGCCCAGGCTGTGCCGCTGCCTCGCCCCAACTGGCTCCTGCTTTCTTGCACTCCACTTACAGTCTGCAGCTAAATATAGGCGCCTGTGTAAATAATCCAGCCACCTCATTACACCTCCATCATCTGCAACAAAGCCACTAGCACTTATCTAGGCTGGCCGGCAGACAGTTCAGACCCGCTTCATCACAGCTCTGCGGGAGCTTTTCCCACATACCCTTACACCACTCAGAAGTGACAAATTCTCACACACGTTTCCTAAACCAGTGCTGTCAGGGGCTTGCAGCACCACAAAGGAGGAGCAGCCACAGGTGTCCGGGTCCCTCTCGAAGGCACCGGGACACAAGACATCTCTGTTTCCTAATGAGAAAATCTTTTTCAGCTTTCCTTAACAGTCTCATCAGTTCTGCAGATTTTGGGTCAAAGCCATGGCACAGCTTTGGGGGAGCAGGCAGCACGCTGCCTGCACGGCTGCTGCCCACCGCACCGTACATATTTTGGTGAGCAAGAGCCACGGGCTGCAGCGGCCGGTCACGTTTCATGGCAGCGTGGCTGCCGAGCTGCCGGCTCAGCTCGAGTCCCCCTGACAGCATTCCCTGCCCGCCGGCACATCGCTCACTGGCGGCTGTGAACGCCTGGCACTCAAGCCGTCTCATCTGTCGCGGCGGAGGGTACAGCACCAGCTCATTCATAAGCCTCAAGAAATATCGTTGTGTGAAAACATAATGAAAATTATTCAGCTAATCTACTTTAATAACCCAACTTAGGGGCCTCTCTGTGCTGCAGACAGCATAATCATTTTTAAAATATTAGCTGTCATTTCCAATCAGGCCTTGGGAGGCAGAGGAACTCGGCACGCTACTTCAGTGGGGCTACTAATTCTCCAGCTTCAGACCCACAAAGAGGGAGCACAAGTCCCCTGGGAGCAGTGGGCTGCCCACCGGGGCTCTGCTCACCGCTCAGCCACAGCAGCAGAGGGGCACAGCGAGGGGCAGGGATCCCCCAGCCACCCCCACGGCTGACACCCCCCTTTGCCTGCCTCAGCTCCCTTTTTTCTCACCTCTCTGGGTTTTTCCCCTCCACACAGTGATCTTAATACATCACAGCGTGAGCGAACAGCTATAGATGTGCTGTGAACTGGTGAGGAATGGGGGGAGCCTTTTAGCACCCAACACGCAAGATCACAACACATGGGGATGGGGCTGTCAACCCTCACCCCCCGGGGCATCAGCCCGCACCTTATTTTCCCATCATTCCCCTCCGCCTTCCCTGCCTGGACACCCAGATGCTCCATGGAACTGGGAGAGGACACAGGGGACCCCCAGTGCTCCCCACCACAGGACTGACAGCAGCACAACGGTGGGAAGGGTGAGCCCAGCACTCGTCTGCACAGGATGGGGACGCAGAGTGTTTCCACCTCCCACAGACAAAACCGCTGCCTCACTCTGCCAATTCTGTGCAGCAAGTTTAACTTTATAAGGATGAGCAAAAAGTATCAAAAAAGCCAGAAAACTGCTGCGGTGTGTACAAAACTCAATGTATAACATAAAATACTTCAACAATATTCTGCAGAATCAGATCTGCAGACTTTTGAAGATGCCAACAAGCCTAAAATACAGTAATGCTTAACAAAAATAAGGACAACCTGCAGCCACAACGTGTGGTAACAAATACGTCTGCTCTCCCCAGTTTGTGCTGACGGAGCCGTGTGGCAGCGCCCGCGCACATGGCAATGGCCCAGGACCCCAGCAGACAGTGAGACCTCCCGGCTTGGTGACTACGAGGGGACCAGGGTCACGATGCCCTGTCAGAGAGACATGGGCATCTCCGAGGCAGCACTACCTGGGGCGTAGCGGTGGCCGGCACAGAGGCCAGCTGCTTTGCTGCAGTAGGCGGGTAGCCTCACCGGTAGAGGACCTTCACACAGAAGGTCTCCTCATTCTTGTCCTCACGATCATTGATGTGAATCAGGATCTCCTCCTCACCTGTGCTCTGGCTAGGGGCGAAGCGCAAGCCGATGGTGTACACCTCCCCGCCGGCAACCTGCAGGACAACAGGCGGGAGGAGAGGCAGCGGGACCAGCAAGGACCCCTCAGCCTGCCCTCCCTCCCCAGCTTCCCAAGGCAGCACACCCGGCATCCACTGAGCACCACGCCACACATCGCGTGTTGCGGCCGCGTGAAGGCAGGGGTCTGGCAAGGGGGCAGAGGCGGCAGGACGTACCTCAAAGGAGTCCTCCTTGAACTGCAGGAGGTCAGGTCTGTTGGTGTACAAGAAGTAGAGTCGGGGCGAGGGGTAGGGGTTGGTGTAGGTGATGCACTTGTTGCAGCCTCTCCCGCCTCCCACGGGGAGCGAGATCTCGAACGCCTGCAGGTCAAGCACCAGCCATAGCAGAAGCGGCACAGACAGAGGGAACAACAGGCGCTTCCCCACATCAACTACGGAGAATTGCCTGTCACACCGACACACCGCGAGGGGAGTTTTGGGGACACACTGCCTTATGTCTCCTCCTCTCCCCTTTCTCCACCTTACATTCGAACTCTGCCAGCAGGTACAAAGAAAGCACCTTTGAGCAAAAGCCACCTTCTCACACTGCTGCTGGCACCAATGCGCTCACAGAAGTAATTACGAGCCCAAGCAACAAAGGGCCAGGGGAGCAGCTGGGACTGGCCAGCTCATTCTCCAGCTAATTAATGGACATCCACAGGGAGAGCCATGGCACTTGCTCAGGTAACACCCTGCAGCACCGGAGGCAGGCTGGCACTTGGCAGAACACTAAGGCATCAGTTTAAATGCCAATCCAAACTTCCCCCTGTACCGAGGGTTTCAGGAAAATGTTTTTAAAAGGAATGCATCAGCTGGGAAATGTAATTTTCCATCTTGGAGGCAAGGCCTCTGCCAGCACAGTGCTACCAGAAAGCAGCATGCTGTAGCTTTAATTTCACAACAAGGGATACTTTGGAGTGGCACTTCTCAGCATGGGACTGCCTTCAAAAGAGCAAAAGGTGTTTTACCACGGTCTTCTGCAAGACTATTCAAGCACCCGAGGGCTAAGTGTGTGCTCAGGGCAGCAAAGACCAAAAAACCCATGGATGGAAAAAGAAGCAGCAGCAGGGTACGGCCCTGAGTTACTGGCTGGACCGTGACCACTGGTCCAGCACCATCACGGCCTATTCCCCGCACGACAGCCACCGTACCTTGGAGATGAGGGGCTGCCTGCAGGACAGGCAGAGCAGCCAGGATGACAGCAGCTGGTGGGACTCCACATCCACCAGATTGAGGTAGATGAACCTGTTGCCAGCCCGCCGAGGCCTCACGCCGATGTACAGGTCCTGGATGCCGTTGGCAAGGAGAGCGAAGGCACCATCTGGATCCAGCTGCAAAAACCAACACCAGGAGCTGCAGCCACCCCTGCGATGTCCAGCTTGGAGCATAAACTATACCCAGCTGCTCTTAAAAACCCGTGCACCTATGCCACCGCTGCTGAATCCCACCTACACAAATACACCGGGATTGGCTTCCTATCAGGAAGGGTAACAGCCTCTTGCTCAGGGAGAGCCAGCTACTCCCCAGCCCTCCCCTCCCCTTGCAGGCTTCATTCGGGGAGACTTTCGCTTTTGTTTACGTGACAGCGATGGAGTTTTTGTGCCTTTTATTATTCACATTTGCAATTACGGCCGAACAAATTCTAAAGAAATTGTTAGTCTTCAGACGGTCTCATTAACGCAGATAATTTGCCCTCTGGGGTTTTGTGCCAACGATCCTACACATGACAGCTCTAATCAAAAGATAATTATCACAAACACTTTACGGCAATAAGTCGTTCATAATTCCAAGCGGGCTGCCTTTCCCTTTCTGTGAGGGATTTCACCAGGCCGGTCCAGGCCCGCCCCCTGCTCCCCACCGCCACCAAGGACCTCAGAGGCCCTGAGCCCACCTACGGGGGGTACCTCCAGCTCCTGGGGGTGGGAGGTGAAGGCCTGCACCCTCCGCGTGGCCAGGGTGCCCCGCAGCAGCAGGGAGAGGCGGGTGAGCTGCCCGACGGTGCAGCTGACGTCCAGGCGCTGCAGTGAGTGCAGGTAGAACTGCCAGATCTGGATGGGCGCTGCCAGCCACGTGTCCCTGCAGGACAGACAGACGGACAGGGCTTGCCGATGGCACCGCAGGCTCAGAGCAAGCAGCCAAATACCAAGGGGTGAGCCCAAAGCGGGAGCCTGAACTCCAGGTGAGCATCTCCCAAGGAACCCATTTCAATCCCACCCATTCCTAAAGCATTATCTGATGCAGAGATAGCCCGGCTGGCTCAGAAGGCTTTAGCCAGCACTCCAGGGATGCTCTTGCCAGGGATTATTCAGAGGGAAAGAGAATGATGTAAAACCCTAAGCTGTAAGCATTTTGGGAAGCCTCCTGCCCAGCCTTGTGCTGCTCAGCAAAGCTGGCTGGGCTCGGGAAGCCACGAGCAAGGAAAGGGCGGCGCGAGCTCCCCTCCTGCCCTGCCAGGCGCTCGGGGCCAGCTTTTCATGCTTTTTGGGGGTCCTGCTACTTACATGTAAATAGCAACAAAGAACTTCTTAATCTGCGGGCTTGGTCCTCCAGCTACTTTTAGGAACATGTCCTGCGGCTCCCCAGGCCCCTGTGTGCAGAAATCAGAGCATCATCCCAACAGTTAACCTCAAGATCAAACCAGCTAACGAGGACTCCAGGGTTTCCTTCCCATTAACAGAAAAACCCGCCACCAACCCACTTATGAAAGCAGATGCTTTCAGCATCTAGTTAAACTGTGTTATTAAGTTATTATACAGCTTGGCTGAGCTCTTCCAGTATTTTTAATTACAAAAGAGGATACAAACGACTATCGCATTCCAGGTCTGCATCTGTAATCAAATTTTGGCAAACTTTCCCCAAGTTCTCTAACAAGCTATAATCCAATTACCACGCTAACGCATTTCTGCAACAGCAATTAGCAACTACCCTTCATCACCATCTGCATGTATGTGCCCAAATTTAGTTTTCCTTTCCACCTCCCCCAGCCACAAAGCCAGCCCTGGAAACTTGCACTGGGCATATCCATGCTTGGGGAGGGAGGCAGAGCGACAGCTAGGCTTGGCCCAAAGAGCCGCTCAGCCTGGCACTGCCCTCCCCACCGCCCCAGCACCACCCCGCAGGGAGATGCTCTGCCACGCATCCAGGGGACGCGCCGTGCTCCTGCCTCCTGTCACCAGCAGCTGTGGCCACCCTAAACAGCAGGGAAGGTCTGTCCCATGCCTGACAAAAAGGCTGCTTTTCTCCAGCATCTTAATCATCTGGTATTTGCTCAAAAGAACAAGCAAGTACAGGTTGCTGCACAATGCGATAAGGCGCAACATTCCGCTTCAACCGCAAAAACAATGCGGCTCCTTTTAATTGGGAATAAAAGGCAATTCTGGCTTCATCACCGTCAGTGTTTCACTACTATGGGCTGACAAACGGGGATGCTCTGTGGGTGCGAGGCAGTTCTCTGCCAACAACCCACACTACAAGGGCACAAAGGATAGAGCAAAGCTGAAGCGTAACCAGTACCATATTTTTGGTTTCGCAAATGATGTCAGGGTCGCTGCAGCGAACAAACATCTCAGGCTGCCCCCCCAGCATGCCCACCGGTGCGCCTGCAGAGGAGAGAGACAGAGATTAAACTATATTCAGCATTTTGTCTGTTTGCTACCCCACGCAGCCACAGACCAGAATCCCTTATGCTGGGCTACCAGCAAACTCCACAGCCATAATGGTGCAGGGAATTAAGTATCAAATCAATGCAGGCAGGCAGATGAAGAGCAAGCGAGGAGCCCTCACCCTTTTGGAGCCTTGGAAGCAGCGAAACGCTCGCTGGGTGCTGCCACACCTCCAGGAAGGCCCCTATGAACCATGGGTGCCAACTAAAGAGGAAGAGCCCAAGCCCCCACCGGGCACACCGCAGGCTTACCAGGGAGGGTGTGCCAGGGGGGCAGCCGAATGGTCTTCTTCAGGAAAGTGAGCTCCGGGTGGTAGAAGCGAAAGGTCTGGTCCACCACATGGGGCTGCGGCTCCACCTTCACCCGCAGCAGTGCGATGGGCTTCCCCGCGCTCACCTGGAAGGAGACCTGTCCCGGAGGGCAGCAGGAGAGGAATGGAGTTTTGCCAGGAGGGATGCTTCTCCTCCCACGCAGCCCCTCGAGTGGCGTTGTGTCTGCCTCCCTCACCTGGATGTACTTCGTCCGCCCGGCCCTGCTCATCCCCAGGGAGCCGGCGGTCACGTCTGCACCGGTGCCAAGCCCTGCCGGCCCCTGCAGGGTGCAAGGGTGGGTTGCCTTGGGATGCAGCACTGCTATGGCTGCACAGTGCTGCCCGTGGCAGTACCGCCACACCCTGCCGAGGCAAACACAGCTGAGGGAAATGCTTTCCGCTGGGAACAGCTCAAAACAGGGGCTTGCACCTACCTGCACTGCGACAACAGCAGGGTCCGCAGAGAAGGTCTGGTATTTGAAGGGGATGCGGACAGTCTCGTTGGGGCGCAGGTAGACCTGAGGCCTGAGGTTGTCACGGAGGTGGAACATCGCCTCTTCCACCGGTGTCACGCTCTTGGTCAGCTCCTTGAAGTGGCGCCACTCCCTCGGGTCCAGTATGACACTGGGGAGCACGCGGCAGAGATGCTGGTAAGGACTGGTTGGGAGCTGGTGCTGCCCACGCATCAGCCCACACACGTGGGAGAGACCCCACCTTGGCCCCCACCTGAGCTCGGAGTGGTCCACTTCAATGGTCACAGTCTGCTGGATGCTGTAGGGGTTCTTCAGAGTGAACTCAAAGAACTCAGCCATCCCCAGCACAGCATGCACAGTGTGGGTGGAGGTGATGGCCTGGCTGAGCATCTGGCAGATGTTCTCGCCCTTGATGTGCTCCCGGTAGGTGTTGGTGATCTGCAGGTCCCGTGCGTGCCTGGCACACCGCTCCTGCCAGCCCTGCCAGGAGGGAGAGGACCATAAGCCCAGAACCACCACAGCAGGCCCCTGGCCCCTGGCACCCCTCTCCTCACCGACAGCTGGGGCATCCTCCCACCACTGGCTTCCTCCTGCTGCCGCACTAGTGCCATGCGCCGCAGCTTGCACCAGTTGGCAGCCTCAGCCTCACCAGGGGCATCCGGGGGGGTCAGCCTCCCCTCTGTCTGGTGGCTATGCAGCACAGCTGCCAGTTCGCTGTCCACCTCCACCAGCCTCCGTGCCCGCGACACCCGCCTGCCTGCAGGGAAAGAGCACCGTGGCACTCATGAAGGACCCCCAGTTAGTGCAGCCCCAAGAGCCCCCCACAATGTTGTGGGGCTGGGAAAGGGAGCAACCAGATGGGGCAGTCAACCCACGGCTGGGGGCAAAGCGCCAGCACTGCAGCAGCAGAACTGGCAGAGACCCTGTCAAACCGAATCCACGTGGGGGGACAGGCTGAGCCCCAGCCCAGCAGGACTCACCACCAGCGGCGTTCAGAGAGAAAAAGCTGCTGGCTGGGATGCTGCCAGCACTGTCCGGTGTGGGCACAGTGTGGGAGCAGGATGGCAGCAGGGACAGCGGCTGCCCTGGGGTCTCCTCGCACGGGTGGCCTGCCATGAGAGGAGACAGTGGTGAGCAGAAATCATCCATTTTTCATTGTTATAAAGTCTACTGCAAATTTTTATCCTCATTGCAGGTCTTTACAGACAATTTTAAATAGCACAAGTAAATACCCGATTGCTAACGATGCTCTGTGAGCCCTACGGCGCTCCGTCCAAAGCCTGTCACTGTTACCACCATACATCCATCCACACAGATAGGGAGAAGCATCAAAAGCATGGCACCATCCCAAGCGAGTCACCCCTGAGCCCCTCACCAGCTCTGGTTTTCACTTCTGTGCTCTCCATCCCCAGGCTGCAGCACTGCCAGCAGCGCTGCCACCAGGCCAGGCACGTGCCACCGCATCTCTCCGCTCCTGCCACCATCCACACTCCCATGCAGGTCATACCAAGCAGAGCTGGACAAGGCTCTAAACCCTCTGGGTATTTACTCAGTGTCCAAATCCCATCCCCATCCTTAGGGCAGGGGCACCGAGCTTTTCAATAGTGTTTTTAACAACAGTATTTTGGAATTTAGAAAAAGAGGACAGGGAAAAAAAGAAATCAAAGGGTGGCTGCTATCCTGGTGCAGTATCTCTGCTTCCTCTCTCTCCTTTTGCAGGGTGTGAGTTAAACCTCTCCCTGGGTTGTGGATCTCAGACTCTCCTTCCCAAGAGCTTATCATCCCTTTGCAGGCAGAGCATGGAAATGACGATTTAAGATATCTTATAATGGAGTTAATCTTTCTTCTGAAGATAAGATTTTGAAACCTGGAGTCACTGCACATTTACAGGATGGGGAATTAAATATATAAAATAAGAGCAGCCAGCAGGTTCTGGGAAGAATAACATTCTTACAAGCATGGTTTGCGTTCAGGTACAGCCCTGTGCATGTCATGCACTTCTCCTGCAGCCCCGTGCTGTTTGCTAGCACTTAACTGCATGGTGCTGTCCCCACACCGCCAGCTTCTCTGCCACCACGCACTGACATTTGCAGCCAAGCAGGGACCGCAAGCACAGCCAGGAGCCATGCACCTGGAGCCAAGCAGCTGGTGCCAGGATGGGGGCTCCAACTGGCGTTGGAGGTACTTGGCAAGGGGCGTGTGCCATGCGGCGCTGGTGCTGGCACCCAAGACTTATGGCCGCGTGAGTGCTGGGCTCTTACCAACATTGGCCAGGAAGAGGTGGAGGTGGCCCCTCACGGCCACGCGGATGCCGAGGGGTCGCAGGGCACCATGCCGCAGTGCTTCCCAGCCCATCACTGTCCCATCTGGCTCATACTCGGTCATGGCCACCTCCAGCTCATGGTGGGTCCTGATGGCTGCCCGGCCCTGGCGCAGCAGGGACTGGGGACAAGGCAAGGGCAGGTAAGGGGTAACAAGTTACTGAGGAGTCTGCTCTGGGGGGTAACAAGGTCTGGGTAAGGATGCTTCTGGATGGCCAAGGTCAGGGGCCTTTAGCCCTAAATACTGCAGGAGCTCCAGGGACATAGAAGAAAGTTAATGGTTTGCCATTGCTTTGGAGGAAGAGATGAAAAATTCCACGATTAGGGGCTTGTCAGGCTGACATTGGTCTCAGTTACACAGAGGGGCTGACAGCAACTCGATTACTAACGACACAAGGGTAAGGCAACAGCATCTCAACAAGGGACCAAAGGAAAAGTCAGGCTCTTCCTAAACACTCCTGCACACTAAACAGAGGTCTCCTACACCATTAGCAGTCCTGAAGGCTTAAGAGGAAACACCTTCAAGTTAACCAATACCTGCAGTCTGACAGCAGCAGACCCAACAAGGAGCAGGGAGTCTCCATCCCAGACGTCAATCTGGAGGCTGTGCTCGGCCAGGTACCGCACAAACCAGCGCTGCTCCCCAGGTCGCAGGAACGTGGGATCCACCATGTACTTCAGCTGCAAGCCTGGCAGTCCTGTGAGACACGCGACATTGCGACATCAGCATGGAAATGGAGCTGCTGCCAGCACCAGCACATCAGCCAGGACAGGGACACTCTTCTGGTTCAGAGAAGGCTGCCTGCTCACACACCCACCCTCTTTCACCTGACAAACCTGTCAGTCAATTAGCAGGGTCTAAATTCCCCCAGGATTGGCACATCCCACAGAAACGCTCGGTCTGTACAGACCCCCCTCTCATTGTCATTAACAGCTCCACACAGGAGCTTCATCACTCACAAGTGTTTGGTGACCCTTGGGACCAGAATTTAATAAGCCACAGAAAGACAAAGAAAAGCATTGAGCGAGGAGGATCAGAGCTGCTCACACCGGGTGCTCTGCTCTCACATGCTGCCTTTCTTTTCAAAGGCACTTAGCTGCAACGGGAGCCAGCAGCCTCGACATGCAAATAGCACCAACACTTAGTGTTTTACTTCAAATGCTGGACATTTTCAATGCTTTTCATGATGTGCCACACAAACTAGTCGAGGTTTACTATTAAAGCAGACACCAGCCTGTTCCTCATCGCAGAGGAAAACCCAAATCTGACCTATGGAAGAGGATGCTAAAACCAGAGCTTACCGCTGCTGTGGGCCCCATCCTTGTTCACCTGGACAAGAAGCTGCACTGGCACAGCCAGCCTGGTCGCCAACCCCCCGTCCATGCTGACCAGCTGCAGCCGAGGAGTGGTGACCGGTGGGAAGCGGTAGAACTGGAAGGTGAGGAAGATGGTCCTCGGCCACGTCCCCTCCATGCCATCCCGGGCATCCCTTGAGGGAGAAGGGTTTGGGTTAGCTTGTGGCACAGTGCTGCCTCCCCATCACGAACTCCTCATGTGTTTGGCACACACCAAGAGGCAGAAGAACAGGAGAAGATCAGCAGCATCACAAGTATTTAGACTTCTCTGAAGACAGCAGGCATACGGTTTGCCTTGGCTTTCCAAAAAGCTTCATAATTCCAGCTGTCTCCTGCCATATGCTGTGATGGAGAAGCCCAGCAAAGGCAGCATTTTACCTTCACACAGCACGCTACCATCCACGGAAAAAACACAAGCGGGGCCTCATCTAGCCAAAGCCACCCCCACGGGTGCCAACTTTCGCAACTCCATATGCATTTATGGAGAAACCCTGCATTAACCGTTTTTTACATCACATTGTGGCTAATGGATACAAGCAAAAAAAATGGAACATGATTTAAGAGTGCCCGGAAAGGACAAGAGCATCATCATAAAACCCTCCAGGGTTTTGCCTGTATGGCAGGTGATGGAGGAAGCAGCACCTTTGTAAGGACTAAGGACTTATCCCACTCAAGCAGAGAAGCAGCTTCGAGAGATTTTGGGAAAGGAGGAGGCCCCTAGGGTCTGTCCACCAAAGGTACCATGAAGAGCTGCCAACCCACCTGCCAAAAGCCAAGAACTGTAGAATTATTTCATTGCCTTGCAGAGGGTCAGCTTCCTCCAACTGCGGGCTGAAACCCGCCAGGTCTACCGGCTCTGAGATTTCCACTGGCTCCTGGTTGCAGTCCAGGATCTCCGGGAAGCCGGCAGCATGCAGGCACGCCAGGAAGGCACGGGAGAGGGGCGTGCAGGAACTGATGGAGAAATGGGGGTGAGGTGCATGGCCACAGGTGACCCCGGCAGGCCGGGCGATGGGGAGGCGGGAGCCTGGGGAAGGGCAGCCGAGCATCACCTGCTTGCCTGCAGCCCCACAGCAGTGATGGGCACCTGCAGCGGGGTGAAGGGCAATGCCCGCAGCTGGTCGCTGGCACCAGGCTCTGGGTCCGGCGAGCTGAGGTCAGCCTCCAGGTGAACGATCCCCGCCTCATGCCAAAAGCCAGGGCTGAGCGGCAGTGCCGGGGGCTGGACCCTGCCCCGCGGTGGGGCCGACAGCTGGGACACTGACAGCTTGCGAGAGAGCGGCGAGTGTGAGCGCTCGCAGCCCCACGCCGGGGCCGGGTCAGAGGAGCAGCCCTCCGCAGCAGCCCACCCTGCAGAAACCCCTGCGGCGAGGTGGGCCAGCAGCCCTCCTTGCTAAAGCAGCTCAGCCACCTCATGCTCTGGCACCACCGCTCTGCCGAGAAGCGGCACAGCTCAGCTGCTCGAGGGTTCACATCCCTGCTACCATTCCCTGGCAAGGAGGGATGAGAATATGCAGCAGAAAGATCAAACCACTTAATGCAGTCTTATGAAGCATTTCATTTCATCAAAAATATTTGTGTGCATTGATCCCTGCATCAAGATATAAAAAAGTATAAAGAGGGATCTTGGTATTCATAGCTTTAAATCCCGGTATCTCTACATGAAGAAATCATGCGTCACTGTCAGTATGTACCGGGGACAACAGTACCCAGCAAATCTGGGCTGTCAAAAACCAGAACTGCCCTTGCAAATACATCTGGGGTGCGAAAAGAACCCAGGGAATCTTGCCCAGCCTGTTACAGGCAGGATCCATTTTACTGCCCCAGAGGAGGTGGATTTGAGCAGGACACTCTTGGCTGCAGCAGCCAAGAAAACCAGCAAAGGACGTGACCAAAAGCACATCCTCAGCACATGGGCTAGCCCCCACAAACGCCACTGCCCACCAACCGCGTCCACTGGCACGCAGGACACTTACCCCTGGTCCCCGCGGGGAGGTTGCCATTCGTTGTAGGGCCGGCACACCTGCACAGAGGGACAGGTGAGATGCTCTAGCAGAGCCATCACCCCCAGGCCCCACCACCACCACCAAGTTCCCTCCAATCTCCCACCAGCCCTTTTAAATGTTGGGAGCAAAACCAGCTCAGCAATGTAGCTTACCATCGCTCAACCACTTATTTGACTTATTTTTCCAATAAGACTGCTGCCTTGGGGGGATAACATAGCACATCTCCAAACCTATCCATTATTTTGCCGGGAATTAGGCTAACTGCCGCAAAAGGCAGCTCCTCCATCCCCAGACAGTGCCGCCATTCCCTACGGCCACACGGCGCTGCCTAAGTGGGATGTTTAATGAGACATGAAAGTTTAAGGATACTTAAGGTTTCTGTTGTTCCTCCGTTATTTCTGGTCACTCCCTTCATCTGTTCTTGCATTCATGCCCCAAAACGGTATGAGCTTTATCATATTTATAGTTGGCTGCTTGGCTTGCGTGGCAGCACAGCTGAGCTCACTGTGCCGCTGAGCTGCGGGTCCTTCAGAGCAGAGCAGGGGCACAGATGTTCTGTCTCTGCAGCCACGTGATGCTGAGACCTTGTTTTGCTTGCGCCACCATGTATGTGCCAGCTTTTTCATGCTGACCGCTATGCAAAGGAAACCACCCCCTCCCTTGTGGCTAAAACACTGTTTTCTTTCAGTTAGGATGGCTTCAGCCAGCGTTAAGGAGATGATGGACAGATCCACCAGCACCACCGACAGCTGAGCTGACCAATGATGCACTCCACCTCCCCCAGCCAGAAGGGCCAGACGGTGGCAAGTTTTCCAATGGAGCTCTACAAACAGTTCACCAAACACTCTTTTCAGCAGCTCGGGGTGCAGGCTGGCTCTTGCATGTAGCCACTCACCTCACGGCACTGCCCCGGGACCACCGCTGCATTTCCCAAGCTCTCCCCAGTGCCGCCAGACCCCAGCACCAGGGGAACACCATGCAGCTCACCCCCTAAAATCACCCTGCTGGGGCATGTCCCCATGCCGGGCACCCTATCCCCACTCCACCACACTCCCCTCAAGCCAGAGCATGCCAGTCTCGTGCCGGGCTGGAAGTTCGCTGTTGGCGCACACCTGCTTCTCCCTTCACCACACTGCAACTCCCTCAGCGTCCTGGCCGCTGCCAGCTGAAATGCTGCCAGGAAAACCTTTCAAGCAGTACCAGGAAGGTACCCACAGCAACACGGCCATGCCAAAGGGAGCCTAACCCCAGCGCGTTCCCAGCCTCACCAGACGCCTTCACTTCACCCCTGAAGCTTTCTGCTCTAAAGCCCCTTCCACCAGCAAACCTGGCTCCTCGCCGGCGGAAAGCCAGAACTCGCTGTGGCAAAGCTGTGATGCCACTGCCATCTCGTGGAAGGCACAGCAGCACCAGAGCTGGCCTGGAAGGTGCATCCCCTGCAGCGGCCATCACCCTGACCCACGGGCTGGCACCTACCAGCTCACCAGAGGAGCCGGGTAAGCTCGTGACTTGTATTTAAACGTTGTCAGGAACCTGGATCACAGCGCTGAGACCTGCATGGGAACTGGAGCAGGACCGACGCTGCAGAGGAAAGGGAAGTTTGTTTCCTACCGATCACAAAAGGGGGGATTAGACAGAAACAAGCCAGGCAGGAGCTCCAGCAGCTCAGGGCACGGACTCAACTCCGTGCCCAAACCCAAGCCAACAGCAGTTTTCTTTCCTCATCCAACACACACAGCAGACAGCCACTGAAACCCCGACCACCTGGCACCCCTGCACTACAGATGAATAGATGGATGCATGCATTCGCAGCCCAGTTTTCCCCAGCTAGGCACTGGCACAGCCCATGCACGCTGCTCGAATGCCTGCTGCTGTCATGCTCCCCAAGTGGCAGTGCGATGAGATTAACTGGTTTTTCCTCAGCCTGTAATTGATCTCTCTCATGTCCAGAGGGATTCAGTCCAGAGAGACGAGCAGCGGCACTGGCAGAGAGCAAGGGGCTGCTGGTGCAGCCGCTGTGCCTGTCCAGCGGTTTGGGGTGTTGAGCATGGGAGCCCCAGTGCCATCAGAGCAACCCAAAACAGGAGCGGGCTGGTGGCGCACCAGAAATCTCTGGGGATTTTGCACATGGCTCAGCACTACTATCACAGGGGAATTATGCAAGTTAAAAAGCGTGAGCTGAATTCAACTTGATGGAAACTCAGTTCATTCTTGTAATTCATAAACTAGCTCACTGAAAGCCATTGAAGTCATGTTTTTTCTCCTGAGCAGACACCAGTGCCACACTATATTTTAAATGTCAGCGATCTGGAAAACACTCACTCAGCGATAGCGTAGGAGGCTTCTCCGACTCGTCCCTGTCTTTACATCGGATCTCCGCAGTAGTTACAAGATGTTCTTCTGAATCAGTGGAAAAATGGAACTGGATAGTCCCAGACTCCACGTCCTTCCCCTAGAAATTGGAAATAAAATACTTTTAGACAGCATGCTACACGTAGCCTCCCTTGTACCTCTGACAGATGACTCCCTTGTCCTGCAGTCACAGAAATGGTGGCACAAGCCAGAGGCAGAGCTAGCAAGGGGTTGTACTTTAATAAGCTGATCAAATACCTCTGTCCTTGAGGAGACACACACCTGCCAACTCCACCCACTGCCACCCAGTATAAGATTTTACTGAGCAAGTTCTGCAGACGCTCATCCAGCCCTCTGTTCCTCCCCACGGCAGAGAGCAACCTGTGCAGCTTAGCACCACAGCCGTATTTTGGCCACACACCTGCCTCCCCATGACTCCTTGCCCCAGCCCTAACCTCCTTTTGCTGATAAATATTTTAGAGCAAGGTCTTTATCTTTTGCATGCAATCACTCAGAATAAGCCAGCTCAGCTCACGGTGGCCTCCAAGAAGTATCACAGTAAATAATTGTGTCGACCAGCTACATGACAGCTCAGTCTGCACGTTTGCAGTAACTAAAGTCAAGCAGCGTTCGGCACTGAGCACACTGTCTGGCTGCATGGATGCTCGCTAGCAGTGGCGGGGAGGCTGTCCCCTCCTCTCCCCATGCCTCTGCATTCACTCACGGGTTTGCAGAGAACTTCTCCATTGCCTGGGCACTTACAAAGGTTTTGGCAAAGAGCCTCCCTCATGGCAAGCCTGCCCAAGCACCAGCAACATCCCTGTGTACTTGCCATGCAGAAGCAAGCCCTTACCTTGTTGGAGCTCCTGCCGCTCGGTGGGGTCCGGCAGACCAAGGTTTGGCAGTGGCTGCGGTGGCACCCACACAGGGGCAGGACCACCTCCGTCTCACCAGCACCCGGGACGGGGCTCCAGGTGGCCCAGCACACCCAGCGTAGGTCGGTCACCTCACCACAGGCGCTGCTGGGCAGGGCCTGGATGGGAGCAAGGGGAACGCAGTGAGCACCAGGCACCCTTGCCTCGTCACTGGGATGAGGGAGCAGGTACCGCCAGAGAAACACAGGCTCTTATCTACCACCATGCCTTGCCATGCCCAGCTCCAGCATCACAGAAACCGCTCCCCTTCAACCCATTTTGGAGACACACCACTTTTCAGCACCTTATTTCTCTTTTTGTACCTGTTTTCTCCCCCACCAACCACACCTTTCTGCTCCCATCACTTTGCAGGCTCTGAGGAGCACCAGAACTGCTGCCCTGATGGAGAGAGAGACATTCGTCCCAAGGAGGGGAACCAGGATCATGAGACTTCTCAATGGAAGAGGACCAAGGTGGCCTGCAAGGTTTCTAGGTTTGCTTCTCTTCCCTCTGCCAGCAGCACCGCAGGCAGAACCGGTGCCTTCCTACCTGATTTCACCTCTTCAAGGCTGACAGCAAACTCAGCTGCACACAGGTACAAATACCATGTTCTCCCTGTAAACCCCGTACCGCACTTCCCACACGGGTGCTCTTTGTTTTTTTCTTGCACTTACCCCGTTTACCCAGCCCGTCACCAACATTATTCCATTTCCTGCAGGCTACAGCTGCGGGACAACAGACACCCACACACCAGGTAATCGTACCTCATCCTTTCACCAAGCTACACAAGGAATTAACACCTCTAGCTTATGGATCAGTGTAATATAATGCTGACACAATATAAAACTGCAGCATAACGCTTTTCAAAAATAACAGGGTTTTCAGCCCTTGTAGGTATTTAGCACACATAGGCTGGGACAAAGACCAGCACCCAGCCAAAGGGCTGTAACCCGCTCCCTCGAGCGGCTCCGTTAAGAGATATAAGTTTGACACCCCCCCCCCATCCCTGGCAGATGGGAAAGGCAGCATAAAGTCTTCCACTTACCCAGGCACATCCACAGCCACCCCCAAAACCAAAGGAGAGGCACAGAAGCAAACCAAGGTCTCTACCAGTACCTGCAATCACCCTCACAGCCTGCTAATTATGGCACGGAAGACAAGGCAATCGGCTCCGCAAGCCGCTTGGGATTAACCACTCCGCCTAAGGGCTGCACCACAAAAACCGGCTCCACCACCACCCCAGCCAGTGCTCCGAGCACCCAGCACAGCCAGACAGATCTGTATCTGGAGCCCCAAATCTCTGCGAGTCCTTGGGTTTTAGCTTTTTCAAGGACTTGAACCCAACACATGATTTCCAACAGCAAGGCTCAGCTTCTCCTACCCCCATAATGCAAATCCCTCTGGCCTGGCACACATGTCCCACTCTATAAATACCCATTTTCCTCCCAGTTTTGCTCTGGACAAGAGGACACTTGCTGCATTTTCAATGAGCATCTTAGTGGGATGATTAGAGCCTCCTAACAAACCCACAGCCACTGATTCAGCCACGCTACAAGCTAATGGCTCCAACAGCCAAGGGTCTCTGGAGCAGACGATTGAGGGGTGGCCTAACCTGAGTTGGACCTGCAGAAAAGTTAAACTGAAATACATGTACGGGATCAATAAGTAGGCATTAGCAAGTATGGTCTCTGCAATCAATACACAGACTTCTCCAGGCTTTAACGTCTGGAAAACATCAGGCTGAAGCTCAAAAAAAACCCCTCAGCATTCAGAAAATTTAAAAAAAAAAAAAAAAAAAAAAAAAGAGTGGGAGGGGCTAACTTCTTTTTGGCATAAACACTATATTCTAAATAAAACCTTTTTTAAAATTGAAAACCATCTGAAATTTTCCAGATTAGTCTGCCAGAACACTACGGGACCACTGCAGGTTACGTTTCTCCATATACATATACTCGGTGGAGAAACACAACCACACGCAATTAAAATGATTCAACAAGCTCATTTGCAGGATATTTTGCATAGCGCTGTGAAAAGCACCTGGACACAAATGGCAGGCAGCGTGGCCGCATGAAGGGGGGGCCACCACATCCTGGGGGGTGCAGGACAGCAAAACAGGAGCAGAGGATGGAGTTACTCCGGAGGGCTCGCTCCCCCAGCAGCAGATCTCCACTTAACAAAGGACAGAGATGAGGTGCACGCACACTCAGTCCTACCTTCCCACCACCTCTCCCCGAGCTGCAGAAGATGTACTCCAGCTGGAAGCAGACCTTGAACGCTGGGTGAGGGACCATTTCGCTCAGGTGGATGCAGCTCCTCAGCACCAGGGCTCGACCCACGCCCCTGCACCAGGATGCAGAAGCAGCTGTGGGCAGCACCTTAGGCAGGAGGGAAGCAGCACTGGCAGTGGAGGGTGTCCTCCTTACCTGGCTCCAGAGCTGGGTGCCTCTGGGCAGCCGCCCTCTGCCACCTCTGCCTCTGGCACCAGCACAGCCACATGTGGCACCTGGACGAAGCGCAGGCCGTTGTGGACACCGACGTGCAGCCGTCGCTCCCAAACTGCCATCCTGTTGCCGTCTGGTGCAGCGTTAGCCTGCAACAGGCAAGTTTTCCAGCTTGGGCAGCAAGGCAGCACAGCATCCCTCCCTGCACTGCCCACAGTCAGGACAATTCAAGCAATCCATCAGAAGCTCAAAAAATGGGAGCCACCCCTCCCCGTAGCTGATGGATATTAAAATCTTTTGTCTTTGTGACAGAGTTGGTGCAAATCTGGCAATAAAGAAGGACTTGGCCAGCTGTCCTTACTGCACACCGAGCACTGCTTGTTCCTAAATATGCACTGCACCTGATCTTTGACCCAAATTCTGCTTATTCAAAACAAAGCCTATGCAGAGCACCTGTGTGCTAAATCCAGCCGTAAAGCAAGCAAAAGGCTTGTGCAGAGGGGGAAAAAAAAACCAAAAACAACCTATGTCAGACGAATACACAAACACCATTTATCTGAACTTTTCCACTCTGCCCATAAACAAAGCACTGTCATTACTGCTCGTGTGCTGCGCTTTCCCCTGCCATAAATGCATTGGCAGTACCTGAAGTAAGCGATCACTATTCAGTAAGTCCAGCAGTTCTTCCTCAAATTCCTCCAAGGAAGGGTACAGCTGGACAGACAGCCTCTCCAGATAGTAGGTGACTGGCTTCATTGGCTGGGGTTTCTGCAAGCAGTCACCTGAAAAGACAAGGCAGTAGCCCCAGGTCACACTGCAGCTGGGGGGGACATTGCCAGGACCACGGTGGCACCCACAGCCAAACCCGAGACAAAATCAGTGCCAGGGAGCCATGGTCACGCACAGGCCCCTGGCCAAAGGGCCACCATTGTTATGTGGCCATGGGGATTCTGCAGATGCACAAAGAAACGTTCCCACTTCACCCAGCTTCCCTGGCACACCCACGTCTTTACACCCAGGAGAGACCCAGAAATACCCAATGCCTTTGGTGTCAGTGGATGTAATCTGTTTACTTACTACAGCTACCGCCACCATTGTGCTGAGGTGCCCTGCAGTGCAAGATGCTGGCTCTCCCCTCTTCTGCTTCCGAGCAGTGGTCTTACCAGCACCAGGGACTCAGTTGCTTTGGACACCTCGCTCAGCTTTAACATTAACAGTTACAACCCCCAAAATGGTTAGCAGTAGGGTTTTCCAGGCAGCAAGCTGAAGAATAATTCAGCTGCAGAACTGAGAGTACTTTTTACCCTCTGAATCTTCAGATCACATAATTTTAATTGCAGCAGTGCGAACGGCAAGGCTGCTACCCATGGGGAAAGATTAATGAGGACTGAACGTGCAAGAGCTCGTCCCCTGAACCTGCCAGACCCCCAGTGATCCTGGGCCCCGTCACTGAGGAGGATGACTTTAAACAAGCTGCAAGGGCTTCTCCTAAGACTCTGCAGAATGACTTTAATTAAACCAACCATCGCTTATCCCTCGCAGCTTCCCAGGAGCAAGGCAATTAACGAACGGGGAACAGACTGAAGCCATTTTGACATCCTTCAGGCTGAGCTATGAATGCAAGGGCTGCAGCCCTGCCAGTCCACACAGAGGAGATGCTCATGCCAAGAGGCAGCACTGCAGAGAACCTGTCAGTGTTCCCAGGAACCCCATGTCAGCACCCTGCCCACAGCCTCCCCAGGGACCTGCTGCCTTCAACAGGAGCAGCACAGGCAGCAGGGAAAAGGAAGGAGCCCTTACTTGTGTCTCCGCACGCCGGCATCAAGCCGGGAACAGTCTGCAATCCAGATATCAGGTTTTCAGGCAGGAGGTGGAATATCATCTCCAGGGGATGGTGGGGCCTCAGGGTGTACTGCAGGTGGCTTTTCTCCATCACCGTCAGGTATTTGTTCTCTGAAGAAAACATAACATCCTGACATGACCAAAAACAGGAAGACAGCTTTGCAGTGCCACTGTTGAAGAAATCATTATACACAAATGCACGTGTTGGAAGCAAAGGAAAAAAATCCTGTGTTTTCCCAGCCAGGCTGCTCCTGATTGTCAGTAAGGCACAGCCGCTTAGCCCTACCAGGACATGGACCACATAGCACATCAACTGGACACACAGAGTACTCATTGGGATAAGAGAGGCCACCAAGAAAGGAGCAAGACGCAACATCTTGCTGCTGCTTACTTTCCACAGGGTCCTGGAAGTGTGGGTGCAGTAGGGCACGTGGTGTCCCATGGTACAGCTTCAGTCTGAAAACAAAGAGCACACATGCAGCAGTCAGTAAATCCACCTGGAAGCTCATCTTCATCTTCCACAATGCTAACAGTACAGAAACACCTTCCTACTCTGCACCTGCAGTAAAAAAAACTATCCTTTAGGGAAAGGACAGACATCACTTACAAACCCATCACTGCTTCTTCAGCAGTGAAGAACTGCAGGTTTCTAAACACTGGCTTTGTTTCTGCAGCCCCAGGACCACCCTTTTTCCCCCCAGAGCAGCTATGCATGTTGCCACCCCAGTTCCCAGCACGCCCCAGCACACGGTGGCAGGGGAGACCTACACTCTGTCCTCAGCAGTCAGGTCTGTCGCCTCTGACCCGCTGCTGAAGAGGGGGATCACTCCAAAGCCACAGGAGAGATTCTGAGAGTCCCCATCCCCTTTCCTGGCTGTCACCACCACTTCCATGACGATGGTGATGCCATGGTGGTTCAAGGAGGTGTGGAAGTAAACATCCTGGGACAGGAAAGGAGAGAGGAAGGGTATTTCAGAGCTGGTAGCAGCAGCTGCAGGTAGAGCAATACCTGTTGCATTTGGACAGCCAGCAGCGCAACCAGAACATCCATTAAAACTTCCAGACAGCGGCTCACAGCAAATGACCTCCAGCCCAGCACTGCTCAGAAATCTCAGCCTCCTTAAATCTCAAACAACATTAATGTTTTTGGGGGTGGGGTTTTTTTTTTTCCTTTTCTTCTGTTGCTAACACCTGTTTCCAGAGTCACTCACAGGCTGCAGAAGCCCACCTGCCATAGCCAGGGGAGATGGGGCTGGCCTGGACCTGAAGGCAGGAGCAGACAGGATACAGGTCACCTCCCTAGGACAGGATTTAAGGCTAGGTTAATCTTTCTATTAAAAACTCATTACCACGGTGTCCCAGGGAAAACGTTTACTGTAATCACAGGCTGTCAGGAAGGGATAACAGAGAGAGACATTACCACATCAGCCCAGGGAAATAAATCGTTATTCTATTATCTTTTATTGCAAAATGTTGAAATAATGACCGCTGGCTGCAGACTGATGCCTCGCCTTGCAAAGACAGAGAGAGCCTTTAAAGCGGATCTCTTGTAAAACCAAGCTCACCGCTCCCTCCATGAATGCTAACAGCTGTTTGCAACAGTGTTCTTCTCCCCTCAACCCTATGAGGACGATGCAGCACAGGGGTCACCTTGACCCAGCACACATGCAGATCCAGTCCCCTGCCCACGCACTTTCCTCCTCCAGTGAGGCTGGTGAGCATGCAGGCAGCACATGGCCTGCACCAGTAGAGGATGCAATGCTCCACGCTCCCGAGCAGCCAGCAGCTTCTCCTGCACAAGGAGCAGTGCCTTTAGACCTTCCCTCACCCTTCACAAATCGACTGCATCTGCACCTGACCTCTTTGCAACACTAAACTGCTGAACATTGCAGAGCTAAAAGATCCCAGTGCTCAGCTGCAGCAGCAGTCATCCACCTCTTCTCTGCCCCGGCGCCTTTGCAAGACCCTGAGTGCTGCAGATGCACCGTAAGCATGCAGGGCAGGCTGCAGGGGATGGGCAATGCAATTCAGCGACTGCAGAGGCATTGAGAAATGTAGTCCCCTAACACCCCAAAGCTCCTGCCAGCTGCTCCTGGCCACATGCCAAACACCCAGGAAGCCTGCAGACATAGGGATAGTGCTCGGAAAGGCAGCTCTACCCAGCATCTGGCAAAGTGGGGAGCAGCACCATGTTGCTCTCTCCACAGCACTCTGCCCTTGTTTTTTTCTCATCCCTCTTCCAAAAAGCAGGGAGCAGCACCATGTTGCTCTCTCCACAGCATTCTGCCCTTGTTTTTTTCTCATCCCTCTTCCAAAAAGCAGGGAGCAGCACCATGTTGCTCCCTCCACAGCACTCTGCCCTTGTTTTTCTCTCATCCCTCTTCCAAAAGGCAGGGAGCAGCACCATGTTGCTCCCTCCACAGCACTCTGCCCTTGTTTTTCTCTCATCCCTCTTCCAAAAAGCAGGGATAAGCTGGAAATTAAAACACTTGGGGAAGAAATGCACACATCAATGCCCCTCAGATACCACTACTGATCTAAATAAACGAAGGAGCACAGTGCAGATCTGTGCTAACTTCATCTGCAGCACTGGAAGAGGTGGAAACAAGAGTTATGAATTAGAAAACGTGACATCTCAGCTGTCATCCACACTACGGGGCAGTGGGATCTTCCCAGTAAGGGCGCAACCCAGCTGGCTGGTATCAGCAGCGGATGGAAGCATGGGGCAAGTTTAGTTCCCAAGTAAGGAGAGAAAAGTGCTGTGCCAGAGGGAAGGCAGAGGGCAGGCGGGCTGCGCCTTCCCTTCCTTCCCACTCGTGAAGGAACACTGCTCTCTGCCGCCAGCTCTGAACACGGCAGGCAGCACACCGCGGCTCCCACGCCGTCGCCCAGCCCTGGAGATAATCCAAGACGCCAACTTCACCATTCCAATAAATCGTCTGTAAAAGCTTAATAATTGGCTGGTTTCTGGGGTGCGGGAAGCACCAGGAGAGAAAAGGGTTTGCTGCTCCTGTCTGCCTGCATGCAGGAGAATAAACCTCCGCAGACGAGGCACAGCAGCAGGTAGACCGACCACGGGCCAGAGCCCGTGCACACTTAGGACTCGCTGCTTTAAAAGGCTCACAGCTAAGTGTGCGGATCGTAGGCTCCCAAAGCGATCTGAGCTATGCTTCCACCAGACTAACAGAGTAAACCAGCACCAAAGGAGAGCAGCTTCGGGCTGAACTCTAACAAAGACAGCTTTTCCCTTTGTGCATTAAAAAACTCCCTCTCTAGACTTGGCTCCTGCAACTCCAGGGGCCTCCCTGTGGGATCACTGCCCCCCATTCTGCTTCTCGCCACCCCTTCCCAGGGGGCTGTCGCGTTTTCCCAGACCCAGTTGGCACAGCAACTCCCTGGCCTACCCACAGCCCTCCAGCACCCTACCTCATTAAAAGCCACCCTGGCTGAGCGCGGCAGGGCAGTGCGGGCAGCTCGCCAGCTGCTCCTCCATGTCCTCCCGAAGAAGTGGTGGTAGGTGGTATCAAAAAGGGAGAGACGCAGCTGGTACTCAGCTCCCTGCAAGGCAAAACAGGACAGGAGACACAGGCATTCACACCCACTCAGGGACATGCCAGCTCAGCACCCTCAAAGCTGCAGAACACACACTTCAGTAAAAGAGGACAAATAATTCCCGTTTCCTGATGGATGCCCGAGTCAGGCAGGCAGCCCCAGACAGCTTCGTGCATTGCTGGAGAGCCTGTCTGAAAGCCAGAGCTTGAATGAGCCAAGCGAAAGCGGAAGAACTGAATGTGAAGCATATCACAAAGGGGTGGCAGACTTCTGAAGTTACTACCATAGTAGTAGTAAAGCGCTACCTACAGAATGTAGATTAAAAATGCTTACTCAAATTTATAATGAACAAAAATTATATTAAGAATTAAACACTAACTCAGATTTGCAGGTAAAAACACATGGGACTGAGACACGGTTCCAATTCATGCTTCTGGGAGTTACAGTTTGATCCCCCAAAACAAGGAACCGTGCTTTGAAAGCCTCCACTGCTGTGAGCTCTGGCCCACAGACAAAGCAAGTCCCAGCAGCACCATGGAATGGGTTTGGCAAGAAGATACTGCTGGCCTCCCCACTGCAGAGCCAAGTCCCCCCTACCTGGGTGAAGACAGGCCCTTCTAGGTGCTTCAGGACACACTGGAAAGCCGTGGAGCGTTGTGGGCGAGCCTGTCTCCGCTGGGAGTGGGGAAGAACAATGACATCCTGCAGAAACACCCGCTCCCACTCGCTCATCCTGTTCCCCCAAAGGTCACCTCTCCCTCCCGGCGTTGGCTAGGGCGAGCGCTGGGCTGGAAAACAGCAGGAAAGGCACACAGCGGGATGGCACACTGAGTGGGACACGTCTGGGATGGCTCCTGGGCTCCGCAGCACCCATAGGAGTGAGCAGCTCAACTGGGTGTCTCACCAAGTCCCAGGGCACAGCTGGGTCACCCGCGGGGACCAGTCCCACTTCTCCCATACCATAAGACATACACAGGTGCATACAGCTGCCCATGCATATAGAAGTGTGCACGTGCACAGAGATCCACAGACGCACACATATAGATTGCCACATATGTAGGTGCATGTATACACAGACCTGCATACACATGGGTAGGCAAACCGACACCCAAATACATACATGCATGCCTCCGCTAAGGCCCACACACCTACATGTGCACATGCAGGTATTTACATATGTTCCACAGGTGCTGTGGAGCACCGGGTCAGCGCACCTTGGCACCCACCCGTGCCTCCCTGCAGGTGTGGGCACACAGCAGGTGGGGTTGGGCCATTGCCCATGGCAGGCTGGGTCAGGCCCATTGCCCCCGGCAGGCCCCCTGCCCTCGGCAGGCCAGGTCAGGCCTGTTGACCTCGAGTCAGGCCCGCTGCCCTCTCAAGAGGCCGGGTCAGGCCCGCTGACCTCGGCAGGCCCACTACCCTCGGCAGGCCGGGTCAGGCCCGTTGCCCTCAGCAGGCCCGCTGCCCTCAGCAAACCCGTTGCCCACGGCAGGCCGGGTCGGGGCCGTTGCCCTCGGCAGGCCTGCTCGCCCCTATACCCACCCGGGGATGTATACACGCGTGGGTGGCCAAGGCCGCGGGGGACCTTACGCTGCGCCCACCCGCGCCCCCAGCCCGCCCCAGCTACGCGCGCCCCGCAGCACCCACGGCGCCGGACCCCTCCCGCGCACCCATCGCGCCCCGGCGCAATCTTCCCGGGCGCGACCACCCTCGCGCCAGCCCGGGGGGGATACACGGCCGCGCCGCCACCGCTCACCGCCCCGCCGCCCGCGCTTCCGCGCTCCCTCCCGCCGGCGGATGGCAAGGAAGGGGCGGCAGCGGGGCCTTCCCGGAGCGGCGCGGAGCGCGGCGGCGGCAGTAAGACGCGGCAGCGGCGGAGGCCGCCTCCACCCCCCCGCGCGGGTGGTCGCGCCCAGCTCAGCATCGGGTTACTAGGGCGATGGTGCCGCACCGCGGGGGGCGGTGCCTCGCCGCTAGGCCCGACGGCCCCTGCAGCCAATGGGAGCGGCGCGGGGCGCCAGGTATTTGTATGCGGCGGGAGAGGCGGACGGCTCGGCCAATCGGCGGCGTGAGGGGTGGGGCTTGCCCCCCACGAGGGCGCCGTGGCGGAGCGGCGGGGAGCGGCGGACGGCGGGCAGGTGCGGGAGCGGCCCCGGGGCTGTGGGGCGCGGCGGGGGGGGACGATGGGCACCGGGCTGGGGGCCGGGGGAGGGGTGTGATGGATGCGGGCACGGCGGCGGGCAGAACTACGGTAAGGCCGTGCCACCGCACGCCCCGCCCCGGTGGGAGAGCGGGGCCCCTCGCCCGGCGGCGGCTGTGCGGGCGCCGCGCGGGGAGCGGCGGTGACATCCCCCTGTGTTCTGCCCCCAGCCCGGCGAGGCCGTCCCGCCGCCGGTGCTGCCGGCTGAGGGCTTGTTGACGTTGCACCGGCAGATGGCAGGCGCTTAGGGCCCGGTGGCACGGCGTGCTGGCCGGCCCGCAGGCAGCAGGAGGGCCGCGCCGGTGGGCACCTCCAGCGCCGCCCCGGGCGGAGCTGCCCCGCGCTCGGCCGAGCGGAAACTCCGCTTTTCCAGGCTGTTTTCCCTGCGATGGGGACCCCGTGCCCGCTCGGCCAGCACCGTGCCCTTGCCGTTAAGGCAGGTGTCGTGGGATGCGTTATGGCTTTGCCCTCCCGGCAAAGCACACCTTCCCGGGGCGGAAGGTGGGCAGCGTGCTGGGATGGCCCACCCGGGGATGCCGAGAGGTCCCCCAGTGGGTCGGAGCAGGCAGCATCACCGGAGCAGGCAGCGTCACCGTCAGGAGCGCACCGGGAGGCCAAGAGGAAGCGGCAGGATGCTGCTGTGAAGCTGAGCGCCACTCGGATGATGGACAGGGGCTGCTTTTTCCAAATTTATAAATGACAAAGTGTTGCTGCACCCTTCTGAAACCCTGACCCCTTTTTTCTGGCGTGGCCTCTGGTTTTCCTGTTAAATCCGGCCACATTGGTGGTGTTATTGCTGCAGGTTTACAGTGCCGTGCTGCTGCCGGGGACCAGCATGCTGCAGTTACCAGGGTGTCTCTGGACCACGCACCCCAGGGTGGGTTTTTTTTCCCCAAGATGGCCAAAAAGCGAAAGCTGCTGAAGAAGGCACGATTGGGGCGAGCGGAGGAGGATGGCTGGCTTGCCAGCGGGACACATCGGCTGAGCAAACCCTGGTGCTGGGAGGTAGCCCCGCAGCATCATCTGCAAGCACCCTCATTTTATTTTTAAGAGAAACACCCAGCATGATTTAAAGGCATCCGATGATGGAAACGTCCTGCTCTGGGCTCCCCATGACCGCTGGTTGAGCCTCCCCATGCCTGAGCCTCAGGGTGGCCAGGTGGCAGACGCTCACTCACCCAAGCGAGGTGCCAGTGCTGGGCTGTGGCGCCGACACAGTTAAGGCACCGGTGGGATCGGGAAACCGGGCTGCACGCCACGACTGCACGCCACCAGCTGAGCCAAACTTGCCGAGTCAGGATGTGAGAGCGGCAGGGACAGCTCTGCAGCATCCCTGGGTGCTGCCGCATCCCGAGGTGCGGAGGGCTCACCTTCCCCTCCTCCGCTGGATGCCTTTTCCCAGGGACGGAGTGGGAATGGGGTAGGAACCATCATCCGCTGCGTTTGCCTCCGGCTGTCGCAGCTGCTCTGCACCGGCACCGGCGCTGCTTCCCAAAACCTGCAGAGCCTCCAGCTCTGCTGGCAGCTGGGGTTTTATCTCTTTTTGTTTGTTTTTGTTCCTCCTGACTGCGCATCTCCTTTAGAGCACCAGAGCCAGGTAGGTGCCGGTGCCGGGGTGGTCAGCACTGCCGGTGGGTCTATGGTACTGTGGTGGTGGCTCAGCCGTGCCAGCAGCCAGGGCACAGCAGGGAGCCTGTCCACCGGCTCACTGGGGAAGGTGTGTGTGTTGCCAGTGCTGCACATCGGGGACCCATGGGTGCTTGGTGGCCTGATGGACCCAGTTACTCTTGTTCCAGTGTACGTGATGGCCAAGCAGGCATAACCCCATCTGATGTGTTGCCTGTGGTTTTGGGCTGTGTCATTGACTCGGGGAACCAAGCAGTGCCGGGTGCCTGCGCTTGGGCACACACGGCGCATCGCAGGCGACCTCATGTGTCGCAGCTAAATCCCCATCGCCCGCCACCTTCATTGTCTTAATAACCGGCTCGTAAACATGCCCAAGCCCACCAGCCATGGTCAGAGGGAGTCCGGAACGTGATGGCAGGCTGGGGGAACACTGCTCTGCAGCAGAGGCTTCCCGGGCAGAGAGAAGGGGCAGGGCTGCTGCTCTGCGGCTCCCTGCGGCGGCCGTGCTGCAGGCAGGGGGCTGGGAGCAGCCAGGGGGTGCCGAGGGCCCAGTGCCAGGCATGAGCCAAAAGGTGACGGCAGGAGGTGCCAGGTAGAAAGCCATTTGCAAGGCAGAGCAGGGCAGTGTGAGTAATTGTGCTAAAGTCATCTTTCTTGTGGCGTGTTGAGGTTGGGGGGGGGGGGGGGGCATTTGCTGAGGGCGCTGTTTGCAAACAGCGTAAAAGAAAGGGGGAGGAATACGGGGACAGGCACCTGGAGCAAGGAGATGCTTGATGCTGTCTCCCCTGCATCTCTCACCTGAGCAGCTGGGAAGAATGCTGGAGTGCCCAGGGCAGGGGTCCTGCTGCTTCCCCCACCCCAGCACCTCACCCTCTGGGGCTCGGGCTCATCAGTGGGTGCAGAGGCTTTGTCTCTAATATTCTGATTAATTCCATGTGCAGTTTCGCCTCTTGCTTTGACGACAGTGTGTTTGGGAGGCTGTGGTCTGCAAACCGTCCCCCAGGGTGATCTGCCAGAGCTTTGGCTCCTGGGGGCTTCTTGGCCATAAATCCTGCCAGGGTCTCAGCGCCCATGCTCTCATGCCCCATCGTGCCAGCCAGGGACAGGGATGGAGCCCAGTGGGAGCAGGAGCTTTCAGGGCACCCTGGCATCTGGGTCCCAGGCACATCTGCAGAAGAAAACACTTTTCTTCCCTTTCCGTGCATCACCCTGTGGAAACTCCTGCAGTTGTGGACTCGTGGCTGAGTTTTGCCATGAGGAAGCTGAAGGTGCAGGAGTGGTATCAGGGAAGCACCCAAACTGCCAGTGTGGAGGGGACCGGGCTTTTGGGAGTGTCTTTGGCTCGCAGGACCCAGAGGGGCGAGTGGGCCCCAGGGCCTGGGATGCTCTGGCTTCTCAGGGCACGGAGCCCTGCCCCGTGTGCCGGTGGTCCAGCAGCGCTTCCCGGCAAAGTTCCTCTGATGCTGCCGGAGACTTACCAGCCACCGCACTCGGTCCCCCGGCATTACCGCGAGGTAACGGACGAGGGCTGTCGGGTCCTGCTGAAAACTGCGGAGAGACAAGCTCCTCTCAGAGCTGAGCTCATCACCCCACAGACCCCCAGGAGCCGCAGACGGAGCCGGTCCTAAACTGGGCAAGAAGTTTTAAGTCGTGGTTTGTGGCAGTGCAAGCGAGGAAGTGGCACGGCTGCCCCCACTGCAGCTGGGGGGCCAGGGGCTGGCCGGCCCTCCTGCCGGCATCCCCCCAGCTCGCCTCGGTTTCGTTATACTGCTGCTAATTAAGTGATGCCGAGAGGGTGTAAAGCGCCTTGCGGGAGCGGGCAGGACGGTGCCTGGGCAGGTGGCAGCTGCTGCTGCCGTCATTGCAGGCAGCTGCCCAACACCAGGCTGTGGGGAGCTGTGAAGGCGATGCAGGCAGCCCCCAGAAGAAGCCAGGGGGTCGCAATGGTTTGGGGGGCTCAGCAGGGTCCGGCTCGGGGCACACAGTGCAATGGTGCAGGGCCAAGGGCAGCAGCTCCCTCCTGCCCTTGGAACGACAAACCCGGCTTTACGGACCCTGCCTGGCCTCCCGCGCTGGCGTGGCTGCGGCCAAAGGGAGCCGCATTTCTGCGGCGCTCAGGGGAGGGGGGAGATGGGGCTTTGCACTGGGGGCTGCAGTGGGGCCAGGAGCTGCGGTGGGCGGGCAGGTGGCTCCGCGGGGACGGGCTCGGCTGCCGCAGCCGCTGCCATTGGGCCGCGTGGGCTGCAGGGGCTGCACCGGGATGCAGGCATGCCGGGCCAGGATGCTGGAGGGTTGCAGGATGCTGGAGGGATGTGGGATGCAGGATGCAGGCACACCATGCCAGGATGCTGGAGGGAAGCAGGATGCTGAAGGAATGTGGGGTGCAGGAGTATTGTAGGGTGCAAGCACACTGGGCTGGGATGCTGGAGGGATGCAGGATGCTGGAAGGATGCAGGCACACCAGGCTGGGATGCTGGAGGGATACAGGATGCTGGGGGGATGCAGGGTGCAGGCACACTGTGTCAGGAGGCTGGAGGAATGCAGGATGCTGGAGATTTGCAGGGTGCAGGAGTGTTGCAGGATGCAGGCACACCGGGCTGGGATACAGGAGGGATGCAGGATGCAGGAGAGATGCAGGCATGAGCTGCTGGGATGCATGCAGGATGCGATATGCAGGCACACCAGGCTGGGATGCTGGAGGGATGTGGGATGCAGGCATGCTGTGCCAGGACGTAGGCAGGATGTGTGCCAGGACATGAGCTCGCTCTGCAAAGACCAGCTCCTGCTGTGCCCAGGACATCTGGGGAAGGAGCCTGGAGATCTCTCATTTCCCATACAGGAAAAAAAAGCAGCTCATGACCTGCAGCATGAAGATGGCATTTCACAGATGGCCTGAAGAAAGATGGGTTAAATTTAAAAATTAGCCCCGATTTTGTAGGGGAGGTGTTGTGGTTTTCTGTGATACTGGAAACTGCTGATGGTGTTGTGGGATGGGGAGCGGGAGCAGCTCCCTAGGGAGTCATGCCAGATGGCTCCTTGGAATGGAGATGAGGACGGGGAGGGTCAGGGGTGCCTGGGGTGAGCCCCCCTTTCCCTCGCAACTCCTGCTCTTGCTCACGCAGTCACATGCAGGCTGTGGGAAAGGCCAGGCTGTTTTCCTTTCCTTGACTTGTCACTCACAGAGGGACCCTCCGGGGGTTGTGTTAGTGCTGGGCACCAGCAAAGCATTTCATTTCGCAGGCCCACATTTCCTCACCATTTCCTGATATGTTGCAAGACCTCCATGGCACGGGTCACTGCCTCGCTGCCGCAGCTGGGTTGCCCAGTGGCATGCCCTGCTTGCCTCCCGTGGGCAGCGAGGCGGGCGGGAAAGTGGGCAGTGAGGTGGGCAGCGAGACAAGCAGCAAGCAGCCCTGCTCTGCCCTCCCCAGAAGCCCCAGGAATTTGGGGAGAGCAACCAAGTTAGGGAGTCGGCAGCACAGGGCCAGGGTGGGATGCATTTGGGATCGGCGGTGGGTCAGTGTTGGGGGGCTGGGGCTGGCAGGGCTGCGGTGCCCTGCCTTCACTGCCTGTGCCACACACCCATCCGGCTCACCAGCTTCTGCAACAGGAAGCACCGTCATGCATGCGCCCCAGAAACCCCCATTTCTTCCTCTTTTTCTCTTCCCCTGTGGCAGGGGTGAGGCGGCGAGCGGCTCCGGGGAGCCCAGGCTGGCTCCATGTATCCCGAATCCACCACTGACTCCCCGGCGCGACTCTCGCTGCGGCAGACAGGCTCCCCAGGGATGATTTACAGGTAAGGATGCGGGTCGGTGCTGGGAGGGGGGCTTCAAACCCAGGACTTCAAACCTGGGGCTACGACACCCCAAAACCACCCCGGCAGACTTTGTGCAAAAACTTGCAGGACTGCAAAGCCCCACATGGCAGCAGCAGCAGTTTTAGGTGCTGATGCCTGTTATGGGAAGAGTGGGTATTGCCAGGGATTGTGCCGGTGCCCGCTGCGTGGTGTCCCCCTGCCATGTGACACGGGTGGGCACCACCAACCCTTGCCACGGCTGCTGGCTCTGCTGCTCGGTCCCGCTCCACCTTTCTAACGGGGTTTGTGGCATCTTTCTTCTTTCTTCCCTTTGCTGTCGGAAGCGCGAGGTATGGGAGCCCCAAGCGCCAGCTCCAGTTCTACAGGTAACCCAGTTCTTCCCCCTCCCCAAAATCCTCCCCCGACAAGCGGATGCGGCTGAAGCCCCGGCAACCCCTGCCCGTGTCCGTGGCGCTGCCGGTGCTGATGCTGCTGGCACAGCCCTGCCCACGGTGCAGGGGACCCTCCGTGTGGGACGGGCATTGCCGGCGCGGCACCCCATCTTCACCTGCTCACGGGTTTGGCAGAGCGGCGTGGGGACCCTGGTGTGTGGCTGGGTGGGTGGGGGCCATCCTTGCCAGGCTCCCCAAGCAGCAGAACGTGGCCAGAGGGCTACTGGGGGACAGCCACCGTGGGGGTGCAGGGCTTGGCTTGGCTCGGGGGGAGCATCCCGTGCTGATGCTGTGCCTGGAAGAGCCTTCTGGGTTTTCCCAAGGGCAGCTCCAGGAACCTGGCCAGCCGCTTCACTGCTCCTTCCATTAAGAGAAGCGTCTTTAAGTGGTACAGAAGGCAACACTTCCCCCTGTGCCCCAGCTTTTACCGTCTGAAGTGAAGGCAGCACTTTTTCCTGCACTCTGTGCCAGTGGCTGCTTCAGTGCTCTTGGGGCCACAGCAGCCCAGCAGCGCTGGACCAGGTCTGGCCTGGCTGCAATGGGCTGGGGGCTGGGGGGCTGCCCCCCAAGGGAGCCGTGGCCTCCCCACGCATGGCGGGAGGAGGAGAGGCTGGCTGGCACCAGGCTGGCTCGGCGGCACTGCGAGCTCGCCTGTCCCAGCAATGTGCTACGACCGACACTGCCGAGCCTGAGCCACTGGTGGGTTTTGGCTGCCAAACTGGCCAGGCACAGCCACACACCTGAACCGCTGGACACATCTGGTGCAAAAGGCTCCCGAGGCTGATGGGCAGGAGCCAGCTTGCCTGTAGGCTGCCTGTAGGCAGCTGCCACCGGTGTCTCGTCACCCAGCCCCGTTCCAGGGCTCCTGCCTGGAGGAGTCCGTGTTTCGGTCCTGCTACAGCCCAGCTGCTGTGGGGGTGGCAGGAGGGCTGCGTGCGCCGCAGGGGTCCAGCTCGGCTCCCTGACTGCCCCCAGCTGACCCCACATGCCGGTGGCGTGGGACCTGTCACAGCAGGGCGAGGGTGGGCTGTGCTGCGGGCAGAGGCAGCGATGCCAGCGTTGATAAAGCAGCGGCACATCCCTGGGCTTTTAGCAAAGCGGGCATGAATAATTTAGCTCCCTTTCGCAAGGAAGAAAATCCCCTAATAGGGCTAATGGAGTGTGGTGAGAAAGCTGGGCTCTGGGGGGGCCCGTCGCAGCCGCCAATTGCTTTGGACGCCAAGCGCTGACACTCCCCTAATGCAAAAAATCAGTGGCCGTGCGTCTTTTATAGCTGCCCCGGGGCAGCCCGGCTGCCCAGAGCTTTGCTGTTGATGAGCAGCATCCCCAGCGTGCGGGTGAGTCGGGGCCGACGGCGCGGGCGCAAGCTGGGATGGGCATAGCTGGCTGCGGGCAGCAGGGAGGGCGTTCTGCAGGGGGTGGCTCAGGATTTGGTGGCTTGGGGAGCTTTTTGTTTGGGGTCTTTTTTGGTTTTAAGCAGGCTGTTGGTTGCCAACAAGTTCCCAGCTGGGCAAGCTAGGCTGGACAGATGCCTTTCCAAGCAGCTAACCTGTGCACCCAGCTGTCACCCATTTGTTGTGCCCTGCCGTGCACTAGCGGCCCCGTTATCCCGCAGAGCCTGTGTCCCCATTGCTGCTCCTGCCCCACAAAACAGCCTCTCCTGCTTGGGCATGGCGCTGCTTGGGCTTCGGCAGCTCCTGCAGCCCCCACTGCTTCTTCTCCCTCAGGCAGCGTCCGGATTTCTGCTAACGAAGGGCCCACGGGTGAACCCGCTGCCTCCGCGCTCTCTCCGCCGCCCCGTAACATTGCGCAGCCGAAAATCAGGGAGGTGTCGAAGTGAGGTGGCCCGTGGGCTCCTGCCCCGTTCCTTGAAGCAGCCCAGCCCAAACCCCCCGCAGCCCCGCTTGCTGCAGCCATCTCACTGCAGCGCGGTGAAGCTGTAGAGCAGCCGTGCAGCCAGCTCAGGCTGTTGCCGGCAGCTGTAGCGCGAGGGGGTCCTGCCAGGGACATGGGGGTCCTGCCGGGACCAGGTGCTGTGCCCATGCCCGTCAGGAGCCATTGGTGCTGCCCTAATTAAACCCACCAGCCATGGAGAAGGTCTGGAGCTGGCTCTGGACTCGAGGCATGGCAGGGAGAGGAGGCTGGTGGCCGGGGTTCAGTTTGGCTTTGCCGCAGGAGAGGAGTCCCCTGTCCACATCTCCCCGTGCCCCCAAGCCATTGCTGCCCAGCCAGAGGAGCATGGGAGGGTCTCCGGCAGCAGCTGGTGCTCTGTATTTTCTGGGTTTTCTGCTTTTTTTCTTGAGGTCACACCTCAGCGGGATAGCGCGCTTTGCTCTTGGCTCCTGCTGCTGTAAATTTGAGCTTTGCAGGGAAAGAAGAAACCACCAGTGGGAGCCGGGCTGGAGGCTGGTGCCGGTGTGGTGACTCCCAGCGGCTGCTTCAGCGCCAGCGCCGCGGTTTTGGCCCCGGTCCTCACTCCTTGCAGACACTTAGTGTGAGGGACGCTGCAGAGAGTGGCAGGGGTATCGGTGCCAGTGCCACCACTGGCAAGATCCCAGCCGTGGAGGTGGTGAGCACCACCGGTGCGAGGAGCCCGCTCTGCGGCAGGCTGTTTTCGGCAGCCCGCGCTGACTGGGAGGTCGCTGCCACACCTGTGGGGGCTGTGGGGAAGGTGTTGGCTGGTGGCACTGGTTGCAGCAGCCTGCCATGGGCATGGCAGCCACCAGCGAGCACCCAGCGCCTACAGCCCCTCTGCGGATGCCCACCCTCCCCAGGGAGCCCCACAAGGACACATTTCTCATCCTGGACTCTCCTGCTGGCACACAGTGCCGGCTTCTCACCGGTGGCACTTGTGCCACCACTCGCCCCACCTCAGCCAGCTCCTGGCCCCAGCGCATCCCTCGGGAGGATGCAAACCAGTGGCAACCCAGCTGGTGTGAACTGGGACAGCAGCTCACAGGGCTCAGGGTGGCCGTGGCTGCACCCCTGCTGCGCTGCCACCCATTGCCACCAGCCATAGGCAGTGCCACGGCCCTTCCCTGCCACACTGCCGCCTTCTCCCTTCCTTTGCGCTTTGGCTCCCCTGCCAAGGCTTTGCTCTGCTGAAGTGACTGGCTTTGCCAGGGTCCCTGCTCTCCCCTCCCCGTGCTGCAGGTCCTTGCAAGGGTGGGTGCCACCACTCCAGCATCACAGCATGGGCAGGGCTCTGCCCTGAGCAGCGATGGAGCCTGGCGTTGCAGCGGGATGCTTTCCCAGCTCTCTCCATAGCATCCCTGAGCGGTCAGCGGCAGGGCCGGCCTGCAGAGCCCACGCTGGGGTGGCGGGATGCTCTCCATGACATACAGCGAGAGCCTGCGCAGCGTGGCCAGCCGGCACCCTCCCGAGTGGGGGCTGCCACCGGCCCCCCGGCCGGCGGATGGGCTGGAGCTGCGGCGGCTGCGGGATGTGCGGGTGGCAGCACGGGCAAAGACGCTGGAGGAGTTCCTGCGGATGCACGGGCTCTCCCTGGCCGACAGCACCGCCCGCACCACTGGCATGAAGTACAGGTAAGGCGGTGCCGGTGCCTGCCAGGGCAGCGAAAGTGGCGAGGGCTGAGCGCACCCAGCTCAAGATGCGGGGATGGAGCAGGGGATGCTGCTTAGCGCTGGTTTTACACTTCACTGGGGAAAAATCCGGCTTTCACTGATTTCCCTGTGCTGTGCCGAGGTTGGGAGGAGCAGGTGTCATTGGCACGATAGGCGATCTGGCACAGCGTGCACAGGCGAGGCTGCAGCAGGTCAGCACCGTCATCTCTTGCTTGCTCGATATTCTTTGAGCTTCTCACTTGGTGTTCCCTTTTGCTGTTGAGAAGTTTGCAAGTGCAAACACACTCTGTGCTTCTAGAGCTCGGGCGGGTAGAGCAAATGGCTGCGGAAACGCTTTATCCCTTTGATGAGCATTCGTGGCAGCGCTGGTGCTCCATTAATTTTGTATGTGGGCCCTGGGCGTGGTGCAAGGTGTATCAGGGTTTCAGTCGACTTTTGTCCTTCTCGTTACGGGCTGGTGCAAGGAGGATGTGCCGGGCAGCTGGAGAGTTGGATGCAACTGCTCTGAGGGCACATGGCTGTTGTGCCCATCCCATCCCTTGCTGCTCTCCCCCAGTGTGGCAGGTGGGGTGTGGGGCTGGACACCCCCAGTAACCTGGTTCAGGCTTGGGCTGGGGACGGCAGCTGTTCCCCCCTGAGAAAATGCAGGGGTGTCCCTTGCCCCCCTTCTGCTGCGGTGAAGCCGCCGGGAGCGGCAGCTCTGCCGGCTCCTGCCGTGCCACGCTGCAGGTCAGGTTCCCCTCCACTCACAATGACAGTGGTAACATTTACACAGCAGCAAGAGCCCATCTAATATTCATGGGGTGGTTATTTATTGATGGGGAGAGGCTGGCACAGGCACCCCTGAAGGTGATCCTTTGAGCATGTGTCCGCTGCCCCCAAAATCTCTGGGGTTTCTCCTCCTCCAGGGAGCTGCTGATTGCTGCCAGGTCCCTCCTGCGCCGGCGCTGGTGGGATTACCCAGCTAAGGAGCTTTGTGGCACAGGGAAGCAGAGGAGATTACAATATTTCTCATTAGGTCGGGGCCAAATGTCCATAATTTCCCCCACAAGCCCCAGGGGGCATGCCAGGGGCCAGCAGCTGGGACATGGCCCCAGCCACAAAACGTTGCTGTAGCACAGCCAGCTTGCATCCCCCCTTCATCAGGAGATGCTGGGCTGGGTTTTGCCTAAATCCGCTTAGCTTGCGCTGGGTGAAATTTGGGGGGTGTGCTGCTGGGGCCATGGCCCTGAGGGGGCAACCAGCCCAACTTTAGCAAACCACTGGCCCCTGCCCCGGTGGCATGGCCACCGCCTGCGCTCTCGCCCCGGAATCGTGTTAGTTGGTGATAGGCAAACGTTCCTGCCGGCAGGTTTTGTTTGGGGTTTGCATCCGCCTGGGAGGAGGGATGCTGTGCCGCTGTGGCGCAGCCAAAGGCAGACGAGCGGCCCCTTCACCCCCAGGACCCCAGCCCCCCACTGCACCCCACACGAGGGCTGGGCTGGAAGCATTGCCCACAGGGGCTGCCCGGTGGGGCACCAGGGTCCTACCGTGCCGCGGCCTCTTGGGGGGCACCCGCAGCGATGCTCCCCGTCCTGCCCTCCCACCTGCCCGGGTGCCGCTCGCTCGTTTCCTGAGCTCATCAAATATTGAGGGCAGGAGGGCTGCCGGGAGCCGGCTCGGTGCCCGCAGCCCCCCGCCGTCACGTTGGCGGAGAGACGGGAGGAGCTCCCCGCCTCGCTCCTCGCTCGGGGCGCCGGCTAAATTTAGGCAGCTGGCGCGGCTGCCCGCCGGAGCAGCATGCAGGTCTCCTTTGTGTGCTCCGAGCACAGCATCAAGAGCCGGAGCGCGGAGGATCGGCTAAACCGGCAGAATGCTGGCAGCCCCAGTCTCGGCACCCGTGGCAAGTTCCGAGCAGTGGCCATGGTGGCCCGCAGCCTGGGGCAGCTCTCGGTGCAGAACGCCCCCTCCTCCAGCGAGTCCAGCGTCAAGCAGCCGGGGATGAAATACCGGTAGGAGATGGGCGCGCTGCTCGGGCAGGCAGGTTTGCTGCCTGTCCAGTTGCTTTCTCTGTTCCTCACCGACATTGGGGGGGCAGGGGGGAGCGGGGAGGTTCTGGGGGACTAGGTGTGCTGTGCTCCCCTAACCCCCAGTTTGCATCCTGCTCCCTTAGGTTTCTCAGTGCTAAAAGTGCCGACCAGGTGCCTCCGTCGCCTTCCTCACTGTTTGCTCCTGTCCCCTCTTGGGGTGGCTTTGATCCAGCCTCGTGTAAAACCAGCGGGATGGGGGGTGGTGGTGAAGAGACTAAAATTTAGGCTAGGACTAGGAGCACCCCCAGTCCCTGCCAAGTCAGGCAGGCTGCCGAGCCCGGGGGGTCTGAGAGTCATGGCACGCGTTAATCCACGGGCTGCCATGGCATCGCTACAGCGCTGCCGGAGACTTGCTGCCCTGCGAAGCGTGCACAGAGCTGTAAGCCTGGATTCAGACCTCAGCTGCCCGCGGTGGGTCTGGAAATGAAGGGTGGCATGTGCATATTGTGCCCCCCCGCAGCCAGCACCCACTGGGTTAATGCGCTCCCCATCCCTGGCACTGGAGCAGAGCACTGGGGGCTTCCCCCTCTGAGATGAGCGTGCAGCCGGGCATGGGGCTGGGGGCTCCCCCCGGATGAGCAAGCACGCACACCACGGTCCAGCTGACAGCCACTGCATGCCCCCGTCACAGCCCAGATGTGACCAGCGTTAGGCACAAAGCGCTGCAGGCTGGTGGAGCACTGGGGTGAGACCAGCTGTCACCCACCATCATTGTCCAAATCAGCCGAGTCCCCTCTCCCAGGCTCTGGGGAGGGGTCTGGGGCTGCTCCGTCCAGCTCTTGAACACCAAACCCTTGCGGCAGCAGTGCTGGGGCCATGTATGGTGACATCCTCCGGGTTCAGTGCCAGTCACGTCCCCATTCAGAGCAGGGGATGTGGGGCATCCCCCACCCAGGCAGTGGGTGGCCAGCTCAGGGGGGTCCCCGCCGGCAGCTGCGGTGGGGACAGTGGCATGGGGGGATGCTCCGTGCAAACAGATGGGATAGGGCGGCCATGGTGCAGTGCGGGGCGATGCTTGGCCTTCGCCGGTATCTGCCAGCATCGCCGTTGGGCAGCTGGTCAACACACTTTCAGGGAGGAAAGCCAGGAGCGGTGATGGGCTGCCAGTGCCCACCCACCCAGGAGGACCCTGGTGATGCCTCCGTGGCCTGGAATGGCTGGGATGTGGCCGATGCCATCCCCCCACCGCCACGACCCCCCATCACAGGGGCTTGAGCCGCGGCCATGGCCTCTCTGTGCTGCGAAACGCTCTAAAAATAACACAGGGTTGAGGGGGGAGCGCCTGCGACTCCAGATGTTGGGCAATAATGCGGTGGCGCGGAAGGAAGATGCCCCGACTCGGCTCAGGCCACGATTCACCGCCGCCGCTATCGGACCGTGGCTGCTCGCTGCCTGCTCGCCGTGCCCGTGTCGCCGTGCCCGTGTTGGCGATGCCGCGGTGGCGATGCCTCCCGTTGCTATGCGACACCCGCGCGGGCGAGCTGCCGCGGCTCACCTACACTTTGTTTATTTTAACGCTCATTTCTTGAGCTTTTGTCATTTTTAACAAGAAACTGGCTCTCCATCACTGTGGCGAAGGCGTCTGCCAGCCCGGCCCCCTTCCCTAAAGCTGTTCTCCAGCTCCTTATGCTGCCTAAATTTTCAGGGGTGCTCCATTTCTCCGGGACACTGCTCCACTCCCGAGCACCCTCTCCCCATGCCAGCCCTGGGCCGTGCCGCAGAGAATGGGCACAGCTCATGCCACGTGTGGGATGCTCCAGGCCTGACTGCCAGCATGCCATCTGCCCCTGCTCCTGCCTCGTTCCCCCGTGCCAGCAGCACTGCCGGGGATGCTGGATACCCCAGCCTCGTTACGGGGAGCTGCTTTAACGAGGTCACAGCCCACTGCCGCTCTGGATTACCCTGCCGGGCACGGCAATTATTTTGTGTGCGGGAAAACAGCGTCACTGTGACAGTGCTGGCAAGCCGCGGCGTGCCTGGCCTGGGTTGGCTTTTTAACCAGTTGTTGGGGGACCCTCACTGCAGGACCACCCCGGGCAGGGATGGGGACCAGGGACTGCCATCATGCCTCCCAGCCCATGCGGACGGTGCGCTTGGTGGCACGCGGGTGCATGAGATGGCGTTTTGGGGCTTTCTGGTGGCTTTCCTAATAGGTGTCTGTCTTCCAGGAACCTCGGGAAGTCTGGGCTGCGCGTGTCCTGCCTGGGCCTGGGTAAGTGCCAGGGTTTGCCGCAGCCCCTTGGCATCCCCCTATCCCGCAGTCGCTGCTGGCCCTCCCTGGCGAGAGCAGCGCTCGCCTGCTCCAGTGATGCTTTGTGAAGGGAAGGAAAGGGTTGTGCTCTGGCCCAGCGGCGGTTTTGAGATGCGGCCCAGAAGTTGTCAAATTATTTTCTCTTTTTCTCCTCTGACATGAATAGAAAGCGACCAGGCTGTGCTGGGAGCACCGTGCCGCATGCAGTGGGGCCAACTGTGGGCACTGCATGCCAGGGGAGCTGGGGTGGGGGGCCAGGGACTGGGGGCAGTGGCGTTCGATGTTCGCCGTGCTCACTGTGCTCACCGCGTTCACCATGCCTGCACCCTCTCTCCTCTGCAGGGACGTGGGTGACTTTTGGAGGGCAAATCACAGATGAGGTAAGGACTGCACCCCTTCGCCCCATCCCTCCCCAGCCGTTCCCAAGCAAAACAGGGAACAGGTTGGGCCAGCAGAGCCACAGGCGCTGGTCTCAGTGCATGCGGTGTGCCGGCACTCACCAGCGCTCCTGAGCGCACAGCTCTGCGCTCCAGCCCTTGGCCAACCCTCTGCCAACCCTCCCCGCTCTCCTCTCGCAGATGGCGGAGCAGCTGATGACTTTAGCCTACGACAACGGCATTAATCTCTTTGACACAGCAGAAGTCTACGCTGCCGGCAAGTAGGTACCCCGCTTCGGCAACGGCACAGGGGGCCTCACCCTGCGCCCCAGCCTCCAGCACGTCTCAGCTGCGGCGGCGTGGGGTCTCCTGGCTTTGCTGGCTGAAAGCGGCTGCCAGGCTGGGTCTGCGAGCGCTTGCTCGGCGCAGGTGATGGCTTGGGCAGTCCCATGCTGCCCATGGCCATCGGTGGCGCAGCATGGTGAGCAGTGGCTGCTCCCGGGCCACGGTGGCCCGGAGGCATCGCAGCAGCCAGGGCAGCAGCAGCTGATGTCCCCTTCCCTTGTAGGGCTGAGGTGGTGCTGGGGAACATCATCAAGAAGAAAGGGTGGAGGTAAGCTGGACTTCATTCCTGTGCGGCAAAGCCATCACTGCCGTGGCGATGGGCTGGGGAAAGGTGGCAGGGCAGCCCATGGCATCAATGCGTGCGGACAGGGAGCAGGCAGGGCTTTGTGGGTGCTGCCCCCAGTGACTCTCTCTTTCTCCCCACAGACGGTCCAGCCTGGTCATCACCACCAAAATCTTCTGGGGAGGAAAGTAGGTAGCGTGCCCACCCTGCGGCAGAGCAGCCGGAGCGTGCCAGGCTCTCACTCACCTTTCCTTTTCCAGGGCTGAGACGGAGAGGGGCTTGTCCCGAAAACACATCATAGAAGGTAGGGATGCTCGCTGGGCGCTGCCAGCCTCGGTGCCAGGCTGTGCCCGCACCGGCTGCCTCACCAGCTGGCAGCACAGGGCCCGGCGTGCCTGACGGTCCCGTGGCTGCGGCAGGTCTGAAGGCATCGCTGGAGCGGCTGCAGCTGGAGTATGTGGACGTGGTGTTTGCCAACCGGCCTGACCCCAACACGCCGATGGAAGGTGGGTGCCATCCACGGTGCCACGCTCCTCCCCGCTGCCTTTCATCGCTGTCGCGGTTGGTTTGCACCAGGCTTTTATTTCAAGGGCATCTTCCCTTCCCGAGCAGAAACCGCTCCTCTGCCACCTCGGTCAGCCCATGCCACGGTTAAGGCTCTGCCACCCCAGCCCGGCGCCAGGACCCGCCTCGGGCTGCGGCGGGGGCGGGTTGGTGGCGCGGCAGCAGGTCGCTGCCCCCGTCCCGGCAGCGGCCGACTCCACTCTCTCTAAATCTCTCTTTTATCACCAGGGGTCCCATTTAGTTCCTCCAAGTCCAGGACTTTCATCGTAGAAGGTACTCCCTGCCCGCACTCTGCCCGCCGGCCGCTGCCTGTGTCCCAGCGGCATTTCCTGGGGCAGAACCCCCACTCCTTTGTGATTCCCATCCCCATCCCCCCCGCCCCAAGCAAACCCTGCCATAAAATGCACAGACAGCAGCAGCTCACCACCACCAGCCCCATCTTGCAGTTAGAAGGGAAAAAAGCAACGAGGCTCCCCAGCCTGCCCAGGGTCCCTGTCACGGGGCACCCTTTGCAGCCATGCCAGGGACCGCGGCAGGGTCCCTCCTCGCCGGGGTGGCTGCGAGCATGCCGGGGTGCGTACTCTGGTGCCGGCCAGGCAAACCTCGCGCCCCTCGCTCTCCCCGCTGCCCGCCTTTGGCTGCAGGAGCGTGCCTTGGCTTGGCCCCAGCCTGCATGGCTCAGGGCCGGCTACCCCCAGAGACCCCCACGCCCCTGCACGGGATCCGGGCTTCTCTCCTTCTCCTGGGTCTTGGTGCGTGGGTGATGCTTCAGGTCCCTCCCCTGGCAGCGGTGCCAAGCGTGGTGCTGGTGCTGGTACCCTGCGGGGCATGGGACCGGTGCCAGGACCCCCGGGCAGCTCTCCATGCTGGGAGAGTCCTGGCATCACCAGCGGCACGTCAGGGTCGGCCGTGGTCCCTGGCAAATCCTGAGCAGCTGCTCCCTCGGTCCCCATCCTGCTCCTCTGAAAGCATCTTCCAGACACAACCCAGCTCCCGCCTCGGTGTTGGGGAGCGGGATGCTCGTCAGCTGTCGGTGCGGCGTGAGCCCCCTTCTGCCAGCACAGCACCCTGCTAACGCCCGCCTGCCACTCTCCCCTTCCCTCCGGCAGAGACGGTGCGAGCCATGACCCACGTCATCAACCAGGGGATGGCCATGTACTGGGGGACCTCGCGCTGGAGCTCCATGGAGATCATGGTAGGGGGCCCAGGGGGCCAGGGGCGGCTGTGGTGGAGCAGCCCCAGTGCCACTGGTGACACTAATTTAATTAGACAGCAGCTCTCAGGAGCCAAGCGCTTGCAGATGCACTTGAGCCTTCATTATTTTTTGGGGTGGCTGCTCAGGGCTCAGCTGGGGGCATCAGGGTGGGGGTCAGCAGGGGGTTCGGCATGGGCAGCGGGGCACTGAGAGTCCCGGCTCTTTGGCAGGAGGCATACTCGGTGGCCCGGCAGTTCAACCTCATCCCACCGATCTGCGAGCAGGCCGAGTACCACATGTTCCAGCGGGAGAAGGTAGAGGTGCAGCTCCCTGAGCTCTTCCACAAGATAGGTATGGCAGCAGGGGTCCCGCTGCAGCCCCCCCAAAGTATGGTGCCCACCAGAGCCTGGCAGGGCATGGCGCAGCCCCTGTGCCGCTGTCCCCGGGGGAGCTGTGGGCTGGCAGTGTCACCCCCTGCTCTGCTCCGTCCCCAGGTGTTGGAGCCATGACCTGGTCCCCACTGGCTTGCGGCATTGTCTCAGGGAAGTACGACGGGGGGATCCCCCCCTACTCGCGCGCCTCACTGAAGGTGAGCCTGGCTGGAGCCGGGGCGGGGGGCACAACAGGATGGGCAGAGTGGGGGGCACAGGGCCAGGGGTATCAAAAGGTCCCTGTGGGAGCAGGAGGTCCAGCAGCCACAGCCCAGGGGGTTTGGGGATGCCTTGATGGTGCAAGGTCCTGGTACACCTCAGTTCCACCGTGACGGCCCCTCCTGCCCCCCAGGGATACCAGTGGCTGAAGGACAAGATCCTGAGTGAGGAGGGCCGGCGGCAGCAGGCAAAGCTGAAGGAGCTGCAGGCCATCGCCGAGCGCCTGGGCTGCACCCTGCCCCAGCTCGCCATCGGTAAGGGGCTGGGGATGCGGGGAGGGCCGGGGGGACGCCAGGGGTGGCCAGGCCATGCTCAGGCTCTGCTCTCCCTCCTGCCGCAGCCTGGTGCCTGCGCAACGAGGGCGTCAGCTCCGTCTTGCTGGGTGCCTCCAACGCCGACCAGCTGATGGAGAACATTGGAGCAATACAGGTCAGTACTCCCTGCCTCACTGGCATGCCGGCAGCATGTGCCAGGGGAGGCTTTACTGCAGGGAAGGGAGCAGACCCCGCTCGTGGGGCTTTAACGGGGCAGCACGTGCCTGTGCATGCATTGCTGCAGCAGTGCTGCAATGCATGTTCCTGCAACATGTGCTCCTGCAATGCCCAGCGCTGCAGTGCTCACTGCTGCAATGCACCAGGTAGGAGAAGGAGGTTCCAAACCTGGCTCCAAACAAAAATTAGGGGCTTTGCTTGATCTGAAACCGAGCAGCAGAGATGAGGCTTCGCTGGGCTGAGAAGGCAGGGGATGAGCCTGACCCAGGTTTTCCGTAACTGGGTTACTCAGCCGGCAGGCTGGGGCTCATAGCATCAAGGTGGCGGGGTGGAGGCGGTGAGCACAGCATGGCTGCGTGGCGCCAGCGGCTGCATCCTCCCACATGCACCAGTAGCATGATCCCAACTCCCAGCAGCGGCCCCCGTCCCCCACAGGTCCTTCCGAAGCTGTCGTCTTCCATCATCCACGAGATCGATAGCATCCTGGGCAACAAACCCTACAGCAAGAAGGACTACAGATCCTAAACGCGCACCCAAGTGCGCTGCCCGCCGCGCAGCCCTCGCCGCCCGTTCGCTTGCTTACGCTTTGTTGGAGCAAAGTGGAGAGTGTGGTTTGCACCACGAGCGCCGCGAGCCAGTGCTCCCACCCGCGCTGCCCTGGACCATCGTACCACTTCCACCCGGCGTGGCTCTGGAGCACAGGGATGGCCGCTGGCGGGGAGCGCATGGGGGCAAGCCCCGAGCTGCCCGGCCACCCTGCCCGCAGCCCAAGTTGCCGCGGGTGCCACCGGCGCGGCACGGGACCCGTTGCATGCGTCGCTCCCGCCCCCTGTGTTACTGGAGGTGGTGGGCGCGGGGGTGCGAGCGGGTGCTGTACGCCCACGAGGTCAACAACACGAAGCTGTTCCCCAGCCTGTGCCCCGGCCCCTCGCCTCTGCCCTGCCTGCGTCGTGGCCGCGCCGGCACCACCAACCTGGCACCGGCCCTGTGGGGGCTGCAGTCCCATGGGAGTACCCGCTCCAGGGCAGGGGGGGCACGGGCTCCACCTCCCAGGGCGGGATGGGGGGAGGATGGGGGGGGTACCCCTGCAGCGGGGCACTCGCCCATGGCCACAGCTGAGGGAGCCGTGGTCTGGGACAAGCACGGGGCTGGGGTCTGCTGGGGGGAGGGGATGGCAGGGGTGAGGGGTGCAGGCAGGTTCGTGAGCAGGTATGTGCACGGACCCACACATAGGGATGGGCACCTCTCTGTACGTGTCATACAGCTGCGAGTGGACCCGTAAGCAGCTGTGTAGGTGTAACGCTGTCTACGAGTAAGTACCTCCAGCTAGCTTTACATCGAGGTGCGTCGGTGTGGGCACAAGCAGAGACGTGCGTATATACATACACACGTACATCTACAGGTGCGTATATAGATGTAGATCTATCTTTACCTATATCCCTATAGCTATACCAGTCCTTATACAGATACCAATACCTATTTAGAGATGTAAGTAGATATATATATGCACACATCTATGAAAATTACATATATATGTATACAAGCACACAAGTATAAATGTGTATTTGTGTATATAGACATATATAGCTATATGTATATATCTGTAGATGTATAGATGTGTACATATCTGTGTGAATATATTGATCTAGCTAGCTACATATTTGTATGGATATATATGCACGCATCTATGAAAATTACAAATAGATATGTACATAAATGTGTGTTTATATAGATATACGTGCAGATATATCAATACCTAGCTATATAACTATATAGTCATACCTATACCTATATATAAACATGCCTATATATACACATATACATATTTGTAGTTTAGATATAGCTATAGATCTCTGTGCAGAAGCACACGTCTTTGCCAATACCTATATATATATGCATCCTCATATACACACACGTGTGTGTCTATACACACACACCACACAAATAAAAATTACAAATGTGTGTACAAAACTGTAGCTCTACACGCAGACATATAGATGTGTGTGAGTTTACCCACTCTATAGGTAGCTATCCCTATAACCCCACCTGAAACATGCTTGTGTGTGCACGTGCGCGTGTGTAGCATTATGGGGGGTACGTGTGCACGTGCACACCCCCCCCCCCTCTAAGTAGGTTGATTTATCTGTATCTAAACCTACATACCTTTATCTATATATGTATACCTGCTGTAGAACTACATGGATGTTTGTATGCATATATAAACATAACACATACTCATATATATATAATTACAAATATATGTGTATGTATCTGTAGACACACGTGCACTATATATACGTAGCTATATTTATACATCTTTATCTGTATCTATACGTCTATGTATAAATATATAGATTACAAATATGTGTCTGTGTATACATTCACACAGATCTATATACCTATACAGAGATACAGATATGTAATATATAGATATATCTACACATCTATGTGTGTATATATACACATAGGTAAACTACAAATACATATATACACACATATGTACACGTACACAGATACATAGATGCGTATATACACCTATGCAGATACAGACCTATACATCCATACAACTATAATTCTATGTATATCTACACGTGTGTGTATCCATATAGATCTATGCCCCTCTCTATATATCTGCAGAGGTACTTACGTTCGTACGTATGGAGATAGATGCACATATATGTATGTGTACGTGCACCCGTGTAAAAATTACACTCAATTTACACACATGCCCCCCGCCCCCCGTTCATGCGTGCCCACACGTGCAGGAAGCGCGTGTGGGAGTGGGGGCTGCTGGGCTGGGGAGGGGGCAGCTCCGCTGCCGCCCAGCCAGGGTCCCTGTGTCCGCGTGTGCACACGTGTGTGTGCAGGATGGTGGCGGGGGGCCGTGAGTGCAGCTGGGCCCCCCGGTTGCCACCAACGCCGCTGCCGTCCTCACCCCGCCAGGCTCCCACTGCATCCTTCCGAAAGGATTTATTAAAACACAGAGAACAGAAACCGGGACACACGCAGTACGAAGTGAACGCGGGGGCATTGCTCACTGCTGCCATCAGCCTCCGGCGAGAGGCCGCCACCTCGGCGTGGTTGGTGTCACCACGCTCGCAGGTGTCCCCGTCCCAGCTCCGGCCGTCCCCTCCTTCCCACCCACATCGCCTCCACCTGTGCACCCCAAACCCAGCACGCCCGGACCCCCAGCCCTGCCACGGCCCCGCTGCCGGGACAGTGCCAGGGCTGACGCCGGCACACACCAATCTCCCGCGGGGCTCGGCGGCTCTGGCAGCGGGGCTGGCAGCAGGCACGCACTTGCTCAAACACCACGAGGACGCAGAAATGGACCGCAGAGAGAAGCGCAGGAGCCAGCTCGGCCCCAGACAAGTGCCCTGGCACAGCTGGCCGGCAAGCAGGGCACCCGCCGGACCCCGCTCCCACCCCACACGTGCCAATAAACCCAGACACAAACACCGTGACTCGACCTCCCTTCTCAGCTCGGCCCATCTCGCCCAGACAAACTCTTCAAGTCTTCAATAAGAAAGTGCAAAAAATGTACACGGAAATGAAACCCCCATCCCGGCCGCTCCAGCGACGGCGGGGGGGGGGTCGCATCGGTTGAAGCACACTTGAAGCGGGGGCGGGAGAGCTCGGCAGCGCCAGGAGCAGCTCGTCTTCCACGCAGGCAACGCCGCCTCGCTTCCCCCACCCTTCCTCCAGCGACAGGGTGGCTTTCGGCTGGGGGGGCCGGCGAGCGGCCCCCGGGGGCTGCTGCAAGGACAGGGGAGAGCTGCCGTCAGCCAGGCTTCGGACCCTCCCCACGCCAAACCCCGGGGCAGGGGGAGTGAGCCCACACCCGGGCAGGGGCAGCCAGCCCGAGGGCTGCGGGAAGGATCCTGCCCCCACCACCGGTAACCGCTGCGGTTGCTTGAGCCAGGGGCCACATCCAGACACCGGCGCTCGGAGGGGGCAGCCCCAAGGGGAAACAGCCCCTCACGCGTCTGCACGCGTGTTCCCACGGGGCCCCGGCAAACAGAACGCGGCGAGCAGCGGGCACAGCCTTACCTCAGCTGGGAATGGGAGCTGCGGAGGAGAACTGTGGGGACGGCTAAATATCTGTGGTGGGAGAGGGGAAACGCTTCGCTCGCCGCCGCCCTTCGCAGCGCTCCTGGCCCACACAAACCCACCCCCTGAATTCCTCTGCCCCGGAGTGCCCGCTCCAAACCCCGACCTACCGGTCACATACGGTCCCAGAGGCATCTGGCTGTAGTTGACAATCCCGCCTGGCCCAGGACCTCGGAAATTCGGCCCGAAGTTGTTGTTGTAGATCTGGGAGGAGCCGAAGGAGCCCTGGGCAGGCAAGGAGGGAGAAGAGCCGCTGATGTGCAGCCCTGGCCCCATCGCTGCCAGCCCCGGCATGGGGCCCCGTCCCGGACCCCGCTGACCTGCTGGCCAGTGGGGTCCCCCCCACGGGTAGCCAGGCGGCTGAGGATGCTCCGCTCGGACATCTGCAGCCGGGCGGCCACGGGTGGGATGCGGGACAGCATGGAGGGCAGGCGCGTCACGTCAGCCTTCATGTCGCTTAGCAGCTCCTCGAGCTGGTTCAGCACTGCAAGCAGAATGAGGCAGTGCTCAGGCAAAGGCAGGAGCACCCCCAGCATCCCAGCAAGCTCCAGCAGCTGGGAGCTGATGGCAAAGACCCCCGCCACCGCTGGCTGCAGCAGCAGCAGCATGCCACTTTCCAGTGCCCTGGCCAGCAAAGTGAGCGAGAAGGGTGGAGCAGTCAGACCCTGGCCAAGGGAACGCGAGACACCGACAACTTCCCAGCCGGATCCTCCCAGTGGTCAGGGTCGCAAACCCTTCCCAGCCCCCTGGGGCAGGCTCCCACCCCACCTCTGCCGGCACGCACCCTTGTGCAGGACGGCGTTCGCGGGCTTGTTCCCAGCCAGGGACTCTTTGGAGAGATGCTGGTGGCTCTCAGCAAGGCACTCCACTTCAGCCAGACGGGCGTTCAATGCCATGGCCGGGTGATTGGGGTCTTGGGTCATGTTGAGGTACGCAGCCCTCCGCAGCTGCTCCTCGATCACCAGGGCCTGCTCCAGCAACTGGGAGGTGCAGGAGGGGAAGGGTTCAGGACCAGACCCTGCTCCAGTGTAAACCAGCACTGCTCCGCAGGCTCCAGCTGCCCATGTGGTTCACACCAAACGAGCCTCTGCCCTGCCGTGCTCCCCACCAGCCTCACACCCAAACACTCCTGGGAGAACAGGCTTAGCCCTTCTGATTTCTTATCTGCAGACACCAAGCGTCCCAGAAAGGGATCTGGGCAGCAACTCTACAGCACCGCACATGTTGGGAGCGGGCAGAGCACCCAGCCCACTCACAGAGAGGAGCCCAGGGCAGCCAGTCGCATCCTGTGCACCCCACCACAGAGCCGGCGAGCTCCCCAGGACTGAGCTCCTGCTGCTGGGTGCCTGCTCTCCTCCGGCGACTGTGAGCCCCTTGCAAAGCCCACAGCACTCCCCGCCCTGCACCCAGAAGGTGCTGGTGGGCTGCCCCCCAGCTTTGGGGTGCCACTCTGGTCCCCCCCGCTGGTAAGGACTCACCAGCCCTGGACCTGCAACTCGCCTTGAACCGCCGGGCAAGGAACTTGTTCTTCATCTCGAGGTAGTTCCCCTTATGTATCTCCGACTTAAACGGCTCATTCAGGATCACGTAGCGTGGGTCGTTCTGGATGTCCTGCCAGCGGGCATAGCCGTGACTGATGCAGAGGGAGCGTCAAGGGAAGGGCTGGCCAGCCGACAGCATGCCCACCGCCCTGCAGCCACACCACGTTACCAAACCCCCACCCTGCTCATCACTGCACCCTGACCCCAGCACCCGCACCCTGCCGAGGCTCCCCCATCCCCCGCTGCCCGACGGCAGGAGGCACGCTCCCACCAACTCAAAGGGTACGTGACAATTCCTGCCAACAGCCAGTAGTCGTGACGGCGGTGCCAGATGTCATAGATCTTGCCAGAGGAGATGGCAGCCCTTTCCTCATTCTGCCACAGCGTGTGCAGCTCTGTGGAAGCAGAAGTGAGACAGCCCGGTCAGGCAGCGGGGCTGCTGGGGACATCACCCAGCACACCGGGCAGGGCGAGCGGTGAAATCTCCCGGGCAGCCACGGGCACAGCACAAAACCAAGACAGCCTGCGGCGAGGTGAAGCACCGTCCTGTCCGCAGCCTTTTCACATGGCTCACATTGCTTGCACGGCTGTAGAGCTTCTGCGCAGAAGCTCTGCAGGAGCAGCTGATGCCTCGTCTCTTGCTCTTACCTGTAAAGCCACCGTCAGCGATGTTGAACATGAATCGGAAATTCATGTTTCTGTCATCCTTCTTGCCATCCTCCTCTTCCTCTTTGTCACCATTTTGCTGAGCGTCACTTTGCTCCTTCTCCTCTGCCTTGGCGTCCTCTGCTTGGCAAACACAAAAAATTGTACCTGTCTAACCATTCTCCACCAAAAGACCGACTGGCACCCTCCTTGCCCCATCAGCTGCCAGAGGAACTCCCCACTAAAGTCACTGCTGGAAAAGCCATCAGTCTGCACCCTGCTCCACCACAGGTCCTACTGCTCGCACGGCAAGCACACAGCACCCACCCTACTGGGGTCTTGTTTCCGCTCATGGCTCTCACGCTTCGCCACAAGGCGAGCACCAGCTGCTGCGGGTGCTGAGGGCTGTGCTCACCATCACCCCATGGACCTGCTCCTTCGCCTCTGCAACGGGCACCTGCCTTGTTTTGGAGACCCTTCTTGCCCCAAAGCCTCCTTGCATCTCACCTGGTTTGACTTCTTTGTCCTCCCCTTTTCCTGGGCTGCTGTTCAACTCCAGCTTTTCCAGAGGCTTCTCTTTCTCTTGAATCCCCTCATCTGAGGAAAGGAAGAGGACTGTACGAAAAGCTTGACATGCAAAATGCTCTTTGGGGAAGAGCAGCTTGTCTGGAGAGACTTCCCCTTTTAGCGTAAAGTGATTATATTGTTTGTATGTTCAAGGCATTCAGAAAACTTCAAACAAAATATTCTTCTGCATTTTATCAAGAAAATTTGTTCAGTTTTCCCTCTTCCTTGAGACATCTGGAGGAACACACTGCTAGGAACAGAAAATGCCCCCCCACAGTGAGCATTTCTCGTGATTTACAACCTGGTAGTGTTGTTGTCTCAGGAACTTCTGCAGGACCTTGTGACATGCAGGTTTCCCGCAGTGATATGGAGAAGGACCCAAGCAAGGTACAAAGCACTGGAGCCACCCACCAGAGGGAAAGTCCACCCGTTGGGAGCACCAACGCATCCAACACAGAAGGGGTGCACGCCCTGGTCTCCACGCAGCTTCAGCTGCAGAACTGCTCCAGCACAGACCGGTGCCGTCGCTGGGTGCCACAGCCCCGCAGGAGTCCCAGCCACGCTGAGGGGAACCCGAGCGCAGGGATGGCACCCACCCAAGCCACAGACACTCACCTTTCACCAGCGGCTCGGGAGAAGGCTCAACCTTTTCACTCTCCTCCTGATGCTCTTCCCTCGGTCTTTCCTTGCTGTCGCAGCTTTCTAAGTGCTCTTCGCTTTCCACCTTCTCGGCACTCACAGGCACCTTAACATGAAGCGCCCACACCAGATGAGGCCAGCCTTGCGCCTTCCCCAGCGAGCGCTCTGAGTTTCTGGGAGACCACAAGAAGCCCTCCCAGAGGAGATGCTGGGAGAAGCCACCCTACCTGGCCGTCAGACACCTTCCTGGACTTCTGCTCCATTTGATCCTTTTCCTCCTGGAACCCCAGCTGCGTTTCTATTTTGTCTGTAGCAGCAGCAAAGCAAGGAAGCAATCGAATGGGGCCCCAGAGAGCCGTGCACGCTGCCGAGGTAGGCAGACACCTGCACGACCTTCTGGTGGCTTCTCAAGCCAGACCAAAGCCACGATGCCCAGGCAGCCTGCTGGCACACCTACCAGCAAAAGCCACAGGTCCCATGTGCATGTGTGCTGGGCTGGCCGGGATGGGGGTGTTGGGATCTGAAGACACAACCTCACTGGATTTCTTGCTCTCCGGGCCCTCGAGAATGAGATCTGGGGTGCTGTACTTGCCATTGACATGCTCAAACTCCTGGACCTGGGGCAGACGCACAGCATCAAGCCAAACACAGCAGAGACATTCCCAGCCCACTGCTGCAGAGCCAGCATGTTCAGGCTGCTTCACCCGCCGACTGACAAAGCAGCAGGATCGCTGCACCACCACCCCCCGCCAGGCACAGTCAACACTACAGCTCTGAGACCCAACAACTCTCCTGCATGATTCCTCTTTTTTGCCAGCCAGCCTGTTAAATACTGGCTCATCCTACATCCCTACCGAGGAAAAACGCGGCAGGGTTTGAAAGGCAGTTTGCATTACCGTCACCTATACATTTATGGTAAACCTGGGAGATTCAGCAGGGGAACCCTGGCGAGAGGCATTCAGCAGCCAGTGAAACCCACGGGTCTCCAGAACACACCTGAAACGGCACATATGAAATTTTACTCACCCACCTTCTTCCTTACTAGTGACATGACTCCAATCCGAGTCAGCACGTGCTGGCGGGACAGCCCTTCCCGGGGAACGCCATCCGCAAAGGTTTCAGCACCATCTGCTCCGGGTTCACACAAATGTCTCATGAAGAGAGAGACATACGCCCTGTGGAAGGAAAGCCAGAGCTTGGTCCCGTTGGCACGGACCCTCTGCTGAGCCGAGGACCCACAGCGCCTGCTCTCAGCCGCGGGCGAGGGCAGAGCCCCACACCCAGGCTGAGATTCAGCCTGTCGTAAAGAGAATGACAGCAGCCCTCTCCGAGGAAACAGGTGTTGCCTCCCCAAAAAGAAACCACGGTGGGGACGTGCGGGTGCTTGGGCTACTGCTGCGCAGCCGGCTGTGTCACAGCACAGCCTCTGCCCGGCCCTGGGAAGCACGGCAGAGACAGTGACGTGGCAAGACAACACAGTGATCAGAGCTCATCCCAAACCATCAGCCAGAGCCCAGGACAGACCTCGCCCCACCTGCCCGGCACCCCCCGCACCTGAACTCCTTCTCGCTCTTCCCTCGCAGGTCCCGAACCAGCCAGTGAGAGTTGAAGGCGTCCTGGGGCGGCATGCCCCAGCGCATGATAGCGTTCAGGAAAGCCTTGCGCTGGCGGGCGTTGAAGCCGAGAACCTGCAGGGAGTGGAGGCGTTGCTGGGATCACAACACACCCTCGGAAGTGTGTGGCACCTCAGAGCCTTGCGGCTGCTGGACCAGGACTAAGGCGCCAGCAACTCGGCACGGAGCAGCCCAGCCCACGAGCCCAGCGCAGCCCTGGCACAATTGCACTGGTCGTGCTGATGCTCACCTCGATATTCCCCCCGACTCTTGCCAGCAAAGGAGGGAGAGGCTTGTCCCTGTCACTCTTCAGCTGTCTCCGGGATTGTCTTCTGCCACCTAGAGCCAAGCAGCCTCAGTGATGGGTGGGCCCAGGAGCGAGGAAGGGTGCCCGAAGTCCTCCCGCACCCCCAGCTTCCTGCGCTCCCACCCGATGGGAGCGAGATCTGGGCAGAGCAGCAGCCCAGGCTGCAGCAGTCCCTTCCACCTGTCCCACTGGCCTTCCCCAGCTGGGGCTCTTTTCTGCGCTTTCCAAGCAAGGGGGTACCACACCTGTCCTCCCTGCGGTCCCCAACCTTCCACCATGAGGACCAGACCAAGGTCCTGCAGCGGCCAGCAAAGGAAACGGCCGGCTGCACTCCCTGCCCTAGGAATCTCCTCACCTGGCAGGCAAGCAGGGATAGCTCCCCCTCAACGGAGGCCCAGAAGCACACCAGTCCCTCCAACCCAGATGTTTCTGCTGCACCTGAGTGCCCAGGGCTCCCTGCAGAGCAACATCCCGTGGAGGACCAAATGCATTAACTCACTCTGACCTTCTGGCCTCTCTTCAAAGTCTTCATCCTCATCCTCGGAGCCAATGGAGTACTCCGACTGGTTGTCAGAGAGCTCATCCTGCCACTCTGCAGAGCACAAGGGAGGTCAGGTTAGGAGACCTCCCAAGCAGTGGGATCCTGCCCAGGAGGGACACACAGGACAGGTAAGAGCCTGCCCGCGGGTGTAACAGGCAGCGCGAGAGGAGGATACAACAAGCAAGAAATCACAGTCTCAGGTTTTCCAAAATCAGTATACAGGAAAAACCCAGCTTGAAATATCCCACCCGCAGACACATCTTTCCTACATTCTTCCAGCAAAACGAGAGTTTACAGACAAAAAAAAAAAAAAAAAAGTTTTGGAAGAATTTCTGTCCTGGGAAGTTTAAGAATCTGGGAAGTACAGAGCCACACAGCCTACCAAACTGCAGAGGAACACCAGTGACTTGGCCAATCCATCCATCGGGGAACCTGCCTGTGCAGCTTTTCAGAGCCAGCCTGCAGGGCTGCTGCCCGCCCACGAGCCCCACCAGGAGCTGAATGGCCACAGCCGTACCTTGGTCCTCCTGCGAGGCATCGTTGTAGTTGACCTGCTTGCGGATTCTCTTTCCCTTCCCCAAGTTCCTGGCCAGGTCTTCCTGCTGCTGCTCATAGTGGTGCCGCAGCAGCTTCTCCCAGTAGTCAGGGTCCACGTTCTCCTCTTGCTTGATGATCTCACGTTCCACCTCCTCCTGCAAAGCAAGAGACCAGGAGCTTGAGACCGGGCAGCCCCAGACCTGCCCACATTACCCCACTGCCTGTCCTCTAACAGCACTCCAGGGAGAGAGGGAGGGCACCGAGCCACTGGGATGGAACTGGGCTCCTGGGGCACTGCCCAAACCTACTGACCTCAGTGCAAGGTTGTCAAAGGGCTGCGACAACCTCCCCCCCAAGAAAAAGCTCCGCAAACATTGCCATCCATCCTGCCCACAGCACCCGCGCTCACATCGAGGGAGAGACCACAGATCTGCAGAGACCTCCCAGAACAGCAGCCTGCTCCTGCGCGGCTACTGGGCAGGCGAACGACAGCAGCGCGGTTGCAAGCAGCATCGCGCCTGCTCCCAGTCTGCCAGGGAAGGGCCCTCCGCAGGACAGAAGGTGCCACGGACGCTTCGATCGAAATGGGGTCCTGGGCCAACAGGGACAGAGCCTGGCTTGCACCATCGGCCACACAGGACCAAGACAAGTGGGCTCCTTCTCGGTCCCCTGGGCCCCCAAAATCTGGAGCCACCTACAGCAGCCACAGCTGGCGCGCGGGGAGGAGAGCCGCAGACACTCGCCAGAACAGAAGAGGGAGCGGAAGAAACACAGAGGGACATACAAAGAGGTGCGATTGTAAGACATGATACTAATCACATTACCACACCGTCCTCTTCTCTCACAACATACTGGGCCACTTTAAAGGAGCTGAGATACTCGTTCATGTTCTGCAGCTCCGTGTCATCAGTTGCATCCTGGTTTCGGTCCAAAAGCTTAGAGATGGCAGCGTCGTCATAGTGGATCACACTGCTGTCATCCACGTCCTTATTGTCACCTGGAAAGCAAAGCGAGGGGATTGGAAACACAAATCACCATGATGGTGACAGCCTGCTCCCAGAGCCAGGGAGCTCAGGCAGGGCACAGGGCCAGGGAAGGGGACGGGTCACCCCAGCAAGGGGGGCTACACACCTGGGGGGGTGCCACCATGCTTTTTTTTCATGCCAGGAGTCACTGCACCCCCTTTGGTGGAGAGAGTGTCAGAGAAAGCGGTGACAGCGTCCGGCATGGCAATCCGCTGTCCCTGAGACACCATGCCTGCGGGTGTACGAAGAGGAGAATGAGCCCCAGCAGCTGAGGCAGGGCCCCACCCCACGCAGAGCATCCCCAGCACCTTCCTGATCTCACCTTCCACATCATCCTTGAAGAGCTCTTCTGTCCCAAACTTGAGGATGTCATCCAGCTCTTGCTTGGTCATGGAGCCTGACTTGGAGCCAAGCCCTGGGCGGACCACAAGGTGGGTGAGCATCATCTTCCTTTTGGCCACCTGGGTGATGCGCTCTTCGACAGAGGCTCTGGTCACAAATCGGTAGATCATCACCTTCTTGTTCTGCCCGATGCGGTGAGCTCTGCTGAATGCCTGCAAGCAGAGAATGAAGCTGTTCAGGGCGGCACCGTGCCACGCTGGCTGAGGGGCCTGTTCCTCACCTCCCCAGGCTGTGCAAAGGCACCACAAGGACACGGCTGCATTCAGCATTCAAGGCTGCTACAGGGTGGTGGAGCAAGAGGGGCTCCTCAGAGCCAGCCTGAACATGCCAGCCCCCGAGGCTGGCTGCAGGCAAGCCAGCTTCCCCGGGCAGGCCTCCAGCCAAAGGCGCTGAGGGCAGGCAGCGAGGACGCACCCCACCCAGGAACCCTCCGGCTGCAGGTTCACCGGACCCACACCGTTCCTTCACCACCCCGCACCAGCGCGGCTGCTTGCCTACGACCCAGTAAAAGGAAACGCCGGCACAAATGGACAGCAACAGTGGATGTAGCTTTGGAGAGAACCTTCTCCTGACCAGCAAGCACGGGAGGGACATGCATGACTCCTTGCTTTTCCATTACTTTCAGAGGTATGGGCTGCTCGCCCGCTCCAGCTGCCATTGCCCATTGGTGGACAGTCCTTAGCTAGGCTCTGCCCTGGGCTTTTGGAAACCCAAGTGGAAGCTCCCCAGAAGAGAAGGGGGCACCCGCCTGTGAACAAGCAGCAGGAGAAAGTGAGAAGCCGTGGAAGAGAGCCAGTTTCACGTGCCAGGTCTCTCCTGTGCCACAGACAGGCCAGGGCAAGGCCAGCAGATGCGGGAAGGGCGCTGCTGGGCAAAAACACCCCCCACAAATACAGCAGAAAGCACCAGCAGCTCTTGGGAGAAGAGACCAACCTCCCTGTGCAGGGTGTGCAAACAGAGGGCAGAGCCACAGAGGTACTTACTATATGGGAAGGAAAAGGAAAAGTCAGAAACCTGGATGTCATTGTGGGGGTTCCAGTCAGAATCATAAATAATGACTGTGTCGGCCGTAGCAAGGTTTATGCCCAGACCGCCAGCGCGGGTAGAGAGGAGAAAGCAGAACTGCTGAGCACCAGGAGCTGAGAAAGACAAACCCACAGGTGGCAAACAGTGAGACAGAAAGGAGCGCAGCTTACGTAGAAAGGTGCAGTACCACGCTTTAGGGATAAAACCGATGGGACCATTGGTCTAAGCCAACCAGCGACAGGCAGGGAAGGCAAGGAGGGCAAATGCATCGTCCCTGGGAACGGGTGACTGGAGGAAAAGCAGCTCCAGTGCCAAAGGGGAAGCTCTGTCGTCTACCGAGGCCTTGAAGGGAAACGCAGGGGTCCCCCAAACTAAGCAGCCTGCTGTGGGCACGCTCAGGGCTCACTGAGGGACGCATCTCAAGGGCTTCATGACGTGGTAGGAGCAGCCCGCGCTGTGCCTCGGGACGCGGGACCTGCCGAGCGCGGCACAACTGGCGTGCAGGCAACCACCTCCCCGCTGCCCGACTGTGGGCACAGCCGGCCGACCCCGGGCTGCCAAGCCACCCCGCAAGGCAGAAAGGTGAGTACCGTTAAACCTGTCTATGGCCTCCTGGCGCAGGCCGCCGGTGATGCCCCCATCTATCCGCTCGTACTTGTAGCCTTCGTACTCCAGGAAATCCTCCAGCAAGTCCAGCATCTTCGTCATCTGCAGGGCAAGGTGACGCTGGCACCAGCCGCTCTGCACAGCCTGGCTCCCTGCCTGCCCCGGGGACCTGCCCTGCCCCCGCTGCGCCCCTGCCTGCAGCCTGGAGGCCATGGTGATGGCAGTACCAACAACAGCCCCGTAGGGCCGCAGGCAACTGCCAGAGAAGCAGCACTGGCGTCTCATCTTCTGCAGGCAGCTCTGCCAGTGCAAGGGAATCATGTCTGAACGGCCCTCCCCACAGGGGAGCACTATTGCTGTTATCTCTTTATCCACAGGTAACAGCAGTTTTAAATAAAATATTACAGGCAGTCCCTCGGGGGGAAAAGCTGGGATGCAGTCCATCCATCCTGACTGCCACAGCTGCCACGCTATCTGGGGACAAGCTGCCACCAGCTCTTCCACCTACCTCTATCTGCTCCTAGCACAAAATCCTCGTATAGAACTAAGAAAATCCTTAAAAAAATTATTTATTATTATTTCTACCCTACACTCACCTGGGAAAAGATCAGAACTCTGTGACCCCCATCCCGTAACTTCTTCAGCATCTTTTGGAGCAGCATCAGTTTCCCAGAAGATTTGACCAAAGAATTCCCATCGTAGGATCCATTGGGCAGAACCGGGGCCTCCTGTGAAGGCACCCTGGTTAGCCTCTTTGAGGGCAACGCTTGTTACCTCCGCGGAGAAGTGCACAGGCATTTCAAAGCCAAAATCCTTGTACAGAACCACTCGCACGAAAACCCACACCATTAACCCAAGCGAGACGATGGATACAGCCCCCATCGACAGCTCACACACAATACTCGGAGAAATGTCCCCACAGCACAAAGAGAGGTGACGTACCACTGCTGCCACGGGAAAGAGGTACGGGTGGTTACAGCATTTCTTCAGGTCCATCATGATGTTGAGCAGTGAGACCTGGTTCCCGCCACCTTTTGAATTCAGGGCTTCGAAATTCCTCGTCAGTATGAACTTGTAGTATTTCCTGCAGGAACGGGGATGGGACAGACACCCCTGTGAATTCAGCCAGCAGCAGGACTGGCATAAACAGGACGGTGCTGAATGAAACCCCACTAGCACCACTGGAGCTTCAAAAGGGACATCTGGAGGTTTTTCAAAGCAGCAGCTCAGCACCCTCAGCTCAGGGTCAGGTTTATTTGATTGCTCTGTGGACATCACAGTCCTGTAAGTGGGACGCACTTGGGGGCACAGTGGCTAGGAACACTCCTCGCTGCTGGGTGTACACCCAGCCTTGTCCCGCCATGGTGGTAAGAAGCAACCCCCCTTCGCTGCAAGGCCCCCAGCCTTGGCAAAAGATGCTGCTGAAGCTAAGCCAGGCAGCCCGACACGAACAGAGCCAAGCAAGCATCCCCTGGCGCAGCAGTGATGCTCCAGGCTGACACCAAGCAAGCTGGCATCACCGGCTGCTGCCCCGGTGTCGACAGCAGGAGGAGAAGGGGGTTCAGCATCAGCGTCTTCTCGGTGCCCCCCAGCACTAGCAGTGCCACGCTGACAGCTTGCCGTGCATCAAACGCTTTCTGCTGAGCAGCCAGGACTGCAGAGCCCAGTTTAACCAGGCTGAACACGCTCCCCGGTGCGACACGGAGCGCTCCAGCTCCTCCCGCAGCAGGCCCGAGGACAGCGGGGGGCCTGACCTGTTGGGCCCCAGGGACGCCCCGCCGTGCTGCAGATGAGGTGGGGTGAGGGAAGCTGGCCACCCCACGGGAGCTGCGCTGGAATTACTCACTTCTGCATCTGGCTCAGCTCCACTCTCACGATCAGCTCCGTCTTGGCTGGCATGTTCTTGAACACATCCGCCTTGAGCCGCCGCAGCATGTGGGGACCCAACAGGTCATGGAGTTTTTTGATCTGGTCCTCCTTCGAAATGTCTGCAAACTCCTCCAGAAATCCCTCCAGGTTACTGTGGAAGCAGCCAGAACCACACAGCACTGAGCAATAACAGGACACACCAAAGACATCTGCTTCTTTAAGACTTAAAAACAAGGGCAAAGTTCTCATGGTATACAAGGAGATGACACTCCTGTGCTTGCATCCAAGCAGAGCAGAAGCCAGGCTGAGGAGCCGTGCTGATGGCTGAGGGGAAATCCAGGCTAAATGTGCCGAGGTCTGAACAATTCCCCAAAGTACCTCTGTCTGCTCGGAGACAGGGAAGAGAAGGCAGGCGTCAGCTCCTCACTCTCAAATCTCCCAACCGATAGCAAGGCAACAGCCACCCACAGGACCCCAAAATCCCACGGGAATAAACCCGGGGTCACGTTAAAGGCATGCGTAGCTGTTATGACCACGGGGGCAACAGGCTTTGCTGCCTGCCTGCTGGTGCAGACCGGTGACATTGGCACAGCAGCAACTGGATATGGGGATACGGCAAAGTGGCACAGCAGCCCCATACAGACAGGAGCCCTGGGAAATGGGAGAAGCTCTGCTGAGCCACCCCCCTACCTGGTGAGGGGCCAGGTCCCGGCCACTCGTCCCTTTCGGGGGTGGGGTGGGGGGGGGAACCAGTGCAACTTACTTAAACCGCTCAGGAGTCAGGAAATTGAGCAGGTGGAAGAGCTCTTCCAAGTTGTTCTGGAGCGGTGTCCCAGTGAGCAGCAGCTTGTAATCAATCTTGTAGCTATTTAATACTCTAAAGAACTGGGAAAAGAAATGAGAGGAGGTGAAAAGAGCTCCGAGGAGCCAATTAGTCCCCTGGGGTATCTGCAGATTGTGCCCACAGAGACCTTACAGCCACCACTCCCCCCACTGGGCATGCAAAGCCAGGCTGCAGCTCGCGTGTCCTGCTCCGAGCCATCCCCTCGGAGCACAGGCAGCAAATCCTGAATATCCATGGGTCACACCGCCTGCTGCCTTCAGCGCTGGGGCCTGCGTGAAGGTCCCAGGGGCAGAGAGGAAGGAGAGGGATCAATTCCCTTCCACGACAGCCCATCCAAGGATTATCAGGAGCCAGGCAGGCAGCCAGGCTGCCGCCTCTTCCACCGCTGAAGGATTTTTAATGCCAGAGGATGTTAAAGAAAGCAAATCCACCCAAACACAGGTCCCAGGCAGAACCTGTGCGAGGTGTGGGCATCTTTCAGCTCCGGGGGAGGAAAGCACAGAGCAGCAGACGGCCAGCACTGGGTGTTGCACAGCTGCACCACAAAATTCGCTCACAACCGCCTGCCACCTACTTTGGATTGGTTGTTCTTCAGCCTGTGTGCTTCATCCACCACCAGACAGGCCCACTCTATGGAGCCCAGCACTGCCTGGTCGATAGTGATCAGCTCATAGGAGGTGAGCAGGACATGGAACTTGATCTGGGCTTCCTTCTGGGGGAGCAAGGGAGAGAAAAGCCAGGCTAAGACAGCGGGGACCGGGATGGCCTCCACCTTTGCTGCTGCACATGACTCAAGGAGAAAAGGGGGGGCTGCCTGCACCGTACTGCACAGTACCAGCAGCAGGATTGAGGCACAAGTCGTGTCAGCAGAAAACCTAAACCCATCTGAACGTTAGAACCAAGCAGGGGACTACAGACACCGCAAAGGCTGTGGCAGAAATCTTTCAAGCCCATCACAAACGTCCTGCATTTTTTAACAGTGCCAGCCTCTCTCTTTGGAGAACAGGCAATTAGGGACCTGCCCAACCTCCCTCTCCAGGTTACATTCGCCTCTCTCCCCTCCTTACTGATGGTTAAAGCTACTGGGTATGGCACAGACTTAGCTCCCACCTTCATCCGGAAAACCTTCTTTCCACTCCGGATAGCATTGTCTTCAAAAGAAAATTCATTTTCCCGGATGACCGACCGGCTTTCTTTGTCCCCCGTGTAGGTCACGACATAGAAGTCGGGCGCCCACATCTCAAACTCGCGCTCCCAGTTTATGATGGTGGAGAGAGGGGCACTGACCAGGTACGGCCCTTTCGAGTGGCCCTGCTCAGGGAGACAAAGGCCAAGCTGTTCTCCCCGTACCAAGTGGCTCTCAGCCACCTCGGGGACTGCTGGATGCTCCACTCACCTCCTTGTACAGGGAATACAAGAACACAATAGTCTGCACAGTCTTCCCCAGCCCCATCTCGTCAGCCAGGATTGTATCCGTCCCTTGGGCCCAGGAAAATCTCAGCCAGTTTAGCCCTTCCAGCTGGTAAGGATGGAGCGTGCCCCCCGTGGCATCGATGTACCACGGCTGCTTGTCAAACTTCACCGTAGGCTGAAAAGAGAGAGACACAACACAAAGCAGTGAGAGCCAACTCCTCCTCCTCTCTCTGCGGCCAAGCACATCCCTCTTCAGCCTTGTGACACCCAACAGCCCCCAAAGGGATGCAGACATGGTCCCCAGCACAGCACTGCCCTCATGCTCCTTACAGCGAAGCCACCCCAGAGCTTTCAATGAAAAAAATCCAGGGTCCCCAAAGGAACTAGAGGAGAAAAACGTAACAGAGTGGGGGGGCCAGACAGATGTCCCTCTCTCTGGGCTCACGTGCCATTCACTGTTCCTGCCATTCTTACTCACATCCACGAGAGGTGTTTCTGGAGGTTTTTCCAGCTTCTCCTCTTTCAGCTTTTTCCCTTTCTTGTTCAGCTTCTTCAGAGGGCGCATGTCCTCCCCCAGCATCAACTCCCTGCAACAGCCAGGGAAAAGGCAGATGATGAGCATTCCTCTCCCAGTCCCTGAGCCCAGGGATAGAAATACCTCCCAAACTCCACTGCCTCTCTCCCCACAGGAGCCTTTCTGGCCCAGTTAGCCTGGGCTCTCATGGAGTGTGAATCTTCTCCTCCCAACAGTCCACACAATGTCATCCAAAAAGAACAGCAATCACATCAGAGGGCTGTGGTTTTCCCCCAAAACAGACGGGCAGCTGCACCATGGAGCGTGCCAAGAGCATGAGTACTACAGCAGCATAAATGCAGGGGAAGGGGAGCACAGGCTGGAAAACGACAGGCAGGCAGGATTTCCCAGCAGCCCTGAAATGGCATTTCAGGAGAGCCAGCTTTCTGAAAGTGCTCAGCCACCGCTCTCTGAAGACAGGTCCCCACGAGCAGAGCTGGTGTGTTCAGAAGGGGGGCACCAGCGCCTGCACAGGCTGCCCCAGCTCTGCCTGCCTCTGCCAGGCTGTGGCAGCTCTGCTGTGGTTCCACCGCCCAGCTGGGTCGTACCTGTGGTTCCAGTAAAGGTGTTTGAGGTTTTCATAGTATGGGATGTCTATCTCATCGATCTCCCAGGTGCACTGGTCGTACGGCAGGTCTTTCCACTTGATCAGGTAATGGATGTCTCCCTTTTTATCAAAGCTGTAATGCAGGGCACGAAAAGACTCTCAGTGAAATGACACTTGCCCCCTGGGAAGCAGTTAACCATAACCTGCTTCCATAAAACTGGATGCTTCATCCTCTGCATTTACCTACAGACCACGACACCCAAGCAGAGGTAGGAAAACGTAAAGAAAGTATCAACACTTTCCGGCAGAAATGCCTATTAATCTGCTGCATGTGTTAAATCATTAAGCTTTAAAGGCTGCTCTCTTCCATTCCACTGAACAACCTCATTTTCCCATTTTACCAGCACTGGATGAATACCAGCACTCACTGCTCTATGAAGTTTTGCTTACGCTGAAAAATGAATCGACACACTGCCGAGTCTGATTATATGCCTACAGGGAAAAAACCCTTGCCTCATTAGCAGAGCAACGTAAAGCTCACATGAAAAGTACCCAGGCAGCTAGCTTTATTTTCCGCCAAGCAGCCTTCAAGCAGAGTTGTCGCTTGAAATTTCAGGTTGCCACTTGAAACATAGAAATTCAACAACAAGGTGTCTCTAGCCACTCGATGGAAAAAAAAAAAAAAACAAAACCATCTGCACAGCACATTTCATAGGCAGGAAATTTCTTCCACAGAAAAGAAATGCAAATGTCAAGGCTTCAGCAGGGAGCCAGGCACTTGCTCAGACTCCTCTCCTCGGGCATCGTCCCTATCAGCATCAGCAGGAGGCAAGGAGGAAAAACGTCCGTCTCAGTACGAGCAGTGCACAAATCCCTGCTGGTGCCTCACCTTTGATGTGAGTGCAGCGGGGCTGCGCGGTTTCTGAGAGGAACAAATGACCTACAGAGACATGGGCTGCTGTTCCAAAGAAGTTTAGGTGAGTGGCAGTAGCCACAGGGCACAATCGATGGAAGCAAGACCCATCACAGGGTTGCAGCAGAGATTTATGGAATGATTAGGTTGTAACAGGGACTGAAACAGTATGTCTGGGAAGAGTGGAACAACTCCATGTACCCACCTGGGGGAAAACTTACTGTCTCTATTTTTAACATGCAACACAGCAGAAAGGAAAATAAAGGAAGGTGTCAATTCACTTCTGGCCTTGGCTTCGCCTTGGGAACAAACCCTCAAGGTGACAGAGACCTCCAAACAAGCCAGCAGCTGCTATTCCATCAGCCCAAGATTTTGGCTTTGCAGAAGGATGGCACGAACTTCCCAGCCCTGGGGTGGGGAACTCAACCAAGCATAGAAATCCCGCAGCAGGCCAGCGCAGAGGCTCAGCTACCCGTGCAAACTGGCAAGGCGAGAACCGCGCACAAAGGGAAAACCTGCAGAGAGGCCAGACGCGCTGCTCCAAGCTCCACCTGCGGAGCCCCAGGGAGCGCAGCAGGGCTAACCCTTGCCATTTTCCTCCCTGGCACGCAAGAGCATCGCTCCGCATCAGTGCTAGCAGGGGCTCAGGCACCCTGGCACACACCCTTCCGTGGCCCGTTCCTGGACTGCATGCAGCTCCTCACCTGTGGTTCAGGATGCGGTGGATCATCATCCACTCAGGCTTGATGCCGTAGCGGTAGAACCGCTCCTCCATCTTGGCGTACTGTGGGTCTTTGTTCTTCCGCTTCTCCCTCTGGCTGTCCTCGTCCCCAGAGCCGTAGTCGAAGGCCGGCGGCTCATCCATGTCGTTCTTCCGTTGGTAGTTGCGGTACATCACAGTGTGGTAGAGCTCCAGCTGCGGCAGGAGGGAGTCACGCTCAACCCACGGGTGGTGGGGCAGCAGGCCAGGCAGGGACACAGTGACAATGATGACACACAGGCTCACCTGCAGCTCCTTGACCCAGGAGCAGTGCCAGTAGGAGAGGCCTGCCCACTTCACGAAGAACTCGCGCTCTGGGATCCCCTCCAGCACCTTTGGCGGGGGGAGAGCCAGCTCCGCATCCGAGGTGGGCAGCACAGGCGGGAGTGGGGCAGCCGGTGGCTCCTTCCAGGCCCAGTGCAGGATGCGTTGGACTTTGCCCTTCAAGGGAGGGCACTGGGGATAAAAAAGCAAACAAGCAAGAGCACAGAGTTTAAGGTGAGCCCCTGTCAGGGGCCTCGGGGAGCAGGGTAGACCTGGAGGGCAGAAGGGGTCTCGCAATGCCAAGCAGATGGCAGCCGTCCCAAGCGCAGCGGGAAAAGCACAGCCAGGGCTCTGGGGAGCATGCCGGCACAGCCTGTGCCAAAAAACGGTGCCACAGTGAAAGCCCTGGGGCAGAGAGCGACGACGGATTCACCCCTGGCCATGGGGAGCCAGGTGTGACCTGAATCATCCAGGCCCTGGCTGTGTCTATCTCACCCCGCAAACAGGGCCAGCGCCCCTTGGCACACGCAAGGTGCTGCCCAGGTCCTGGGCCCAGCTGCTCCATTGCTGTTTCTAACGGGGTGGACAGAAAGGAGACACAGAGGGTGGGCAGGGGTTGTGGCCACCAAGAAGTGTCCACAACACTGGTGCATCCCCATGGAGATGGTCTTGCCACCACCTCTAAACAGGCCATGCATCGAATGGGGCTTGACAGCCCATCTAAAAACTGGCCAGAAGACACCAGCCGGCAGCCCCCACGGGGAGACAGTGCAGGCGGCAGAGCTGTCTGGGTCCCCTGGGTGCACGCAACCGGCAGGTAGTGCTCCCCAAGGGAGGGGGTCTGTGGCACGGGGCAGGACACAGCCCGGCAGCAGGACACGGGGAGAGGGTGAGAGGGGCAGCGGTGGCCAGGAGACCCACTGCCAGGCTGGGCGGGTGCGGGAGCAGGAGCAGGGACGGGGCGAGGAATGCTGGTAACACTCACTGTACAGCGAGGGCAGAGCCATTCACCGTTTGGTATTTCTGGCAGCGGTGGGTTCAGGCAGTGCAGGTGGTAGGAGGACGGGCAGGTGTCACAGCACAGCAGCTCCCCTCCGTCCTTACAGACACGGCAGAACTCCATGTGGTCATCCTCCTCCTCCTCGCCACCTTCTTCCTCCTCCTCCTCCTCCTCCTTTGGCTCCCACTGGATGCCCTCCTTCTCCTGGGAAAGCACAGCCAGTGTAACGCCGGGGGTTTCCACTGCCCACCCACTCATCCGCTTGCACCCACGGGGCCCCGACCCCACTCACACAGTGGGGGCAGCTCCACTTGCCCTCAGGGGCCTTCTCCAGCTCAGGGTCCAGGCAGACAAGGTGGTAGGCACGCGGGCAGGTATCACACAGGATGATCTCTCCTCCCTGCTGGCACACCTCACAGTAGTCCTGGTGGTCCGTCTCGTAGCCGTCCCCTTCTTCGACTGCAAGCAAGGGACAGGCACACAGTCAGAGGGACGGCAGAGCTGCCTGCTCTCCCGGGAGGGAACAGGACACTTGCTCCTCTACGATATGGTTAAGGAAATAAGGAAAGCGTTTCGCCTCAGACCCCTCCTGTTACGTCCCCCTACCTCTCTGTCCCTCAGCACCACAGTTCATCTTTGCACACAGCATCATCTCACCTCTGTCTCTCTTTCTCTCTCCACACTGTATCATCCTTTGGTTCCTTCAGGCTCTCAATGGAGAATGCCAGAACCTGGAGAGGTTGCAAGGGAGGCCAGTCAGAGAAACCTCCCCAGGTACCAGCGCCACCAACTGCAAACGCACCATGCAAGGGTGACACGGCCGAGGAGGAGGACTCCTCTCCTGGGACTACTCTGCTCTTCCTGGGTGCTCACTGGCGCAGAGGCAGGAGCTCTCTCAGCTCAGCGCGAACGGGAAGAGGAAGGGAGGGACAAAGTCTTGTAAGCATCGAAACAGCTCATCTCGATTCCCAGCTCTGCCACAAACTCCTGGCACAGACCTATGACCTTCCGCTCCTCCAGCACACGGCAGGGGCTGCCCAGCTCCGCCACCAGTACCCTCATACAGCAGCAAGCTGGGACAAGAAGCAATGCCCCTCACAGGCAAAACATGGAGCCAGCCGGCCGGCCCTGCCTTGTTGACCGATGGAGGGGGCTGGCCAGCATCACGCCCTAACCGTCCCCCAACCCAGAAGCCGCCCTTCCATTTGTCAGAAGCAAAAACCCATCAGCAAAGCTAAGAAGCCAAAGGATGCACCTGGATCTGAAGCATCTCATCCCGAATGAGGACACAAGGTGGAAAGGCAGTGCGCGTCCTGCAGCGGCACAGGAGGCGGAGATGGCATGGGAAGCCTGGCAGGGCAGCACCAAGCCCTGGCAGTCCCTGCCGGTGCTGAGCCAGCGCGGCACAGGGGGGCTGCTCTCAACAGCAGCACAGGGACGGAGACGCCATCGTGCAGAATCCACCCACAGCCCTCCACAAGGGACGGGATGAAGGAACAGACACACAAACACGGCCACGCAGCTGCTGGGAGCCCCTGACAGATGCTTCCCACTGCTATTTGCATGACTCCGTCTTCCTACATTGCTACCACAGACCTACCGCCTGCTGCTGCCTGGCTGCACATCTCACACAGACAAAAAATCCCTCGTCTTAACACTTTCTCGCCCACAGCCTGCTCTGCTCCGCCAGGAGCTTGCCACAAGCCCCGTCTCTCCAGGGGCTGCTCCTCAGAAAATCACTTCCCTGGAAGCCCCACGAATTCTGGAACTTTGCTGCTAGAGGACAAATCCTGGCAGGACCACACGTGCAGGGAGGGTGCCAACTGCCCACGCTGCCCGTGACACATCCCGGTGCCCAAATTGCAGGCAGGGTCCCGGGGCGGGCAGGGGGCTTGGCCACCCTGGGTGGCTGGGGCTATGCACAAGCAGCAAGGCAGGGTGGGTGGGCTTTGGGAGCCACAGCACCACGGCAGGGCAGCACACCAGCACCACGACTCTCCCAGAGCAGTGCCACAGAGCTGGCTTGGGCGCAGATGAGCCCCAGGACAGAACAGCCCTGCTGCCAGGCTGCTCCGCCACCACAGGCGCTGTGGGAGTGAGCCGGCAGCCCGTGGCAGGATCTGCTTGCTGCCTTCTGGCAGGCAGGAGCCCACCAGCAGCAGGGCCCGGACGCCAAGAAAGCACCTCGCATTCCACGAACACAGACAAGCACAAGCACGTCCTCTCCCACCGAGCAAGCGCCAGACATGGCCTGGAGCTGCAAAGGCCAGGAAAGCACCAGCTGAAGAGGGAAATCCAAACAGAACAGGAACAGAGTACAAAGGATGGCCTACTCCTCTTTTTCTTTCTCCTCCTCTTCCCTCTCTTCCCCAGGCCAGCCGAGCACTCGGAGCGCACTGAGGAGCTGTTGATGCTGGCACTGTCGAAGTCGGATTCCTCCCGTTCCTCCTCTTCGCTCTGCAGAGGATAGAACCAAAGCACGCACAGTCCAAGCACTGGCATCGCAGCGGCTGCTCCCAGAGATCGCCGCTCTGCAGCAGAACAAGCCCCCAGAAAGCCACATAAACCCGTGTGGGATCATCGGCTGTGCTCCTCGGGGCACGCTGCCTCCCACCGAACAGGCCAGACAGAGCAGCAGGGAGGGTGGCAGCACGAGCACGCTCCTGGCACCACCAGACGGGGTTCAGAAGAGTGTGTCACGAGGTGTTAGGAAGCAGGGAAATCTCCTCTATCAGATCGATGTCCCAGCCAGGCAATCAATAAGGGCAGAGCTGGACTATGGCTAGAGCCTGAAGGCAATTACCTTGCAGTGCTCAACCCAGCACAGGGACAGCTCACCCACTTCACGGCACCATCAATGTGCAATCAACGAGCAAATCTCAGAGCACCTTTAAAACACATAAATGTGTCAAGTCCCTGCTCAGGCTCCCTGACAAGAGTTGGGCTCTGGGTTTCCCCTGCAGCCTGCCACCTCCACTAGCAGGGGGTGCAGAGATACCACATGGCGCAGCCAGCCAGGCATGTTGGGAAGGCTCAGCACCTTGCAGGCAGCAGCCAGCTGCAAGAACCCGCTGCTGTGACAATGTTATCCCGAGTGCAGGCACCTGCAAGGCAGACATGCTGGGGGACAACACCCTACTCCCACTTCTGTGCAGTCAGGGGCTCCCTTCTCCACTGCTTGGCAAAACTTTGCTCCCTCTCTCTCTCAACACCTGTTTCAGCTTGTGTCAGCCTGTTTGTGGGTGTGCACACAGGCAATCACACTTGACCTTCCTTAAAACATGAAAGGAGTTAAACAAGCCCAGCATGCAATGACATCAAAACATAGCAACGTCTGAATTCTTATTCCAAAGACTTATGCGAGCATGCAAATCAGGGATTTGCTATGAGTCAGGTGCTTAGCGCTCTAGCTGCAGGAGCAAGCCCAAGCTCTTTGTAACTCTCACAAAGGCGAATGTACAGATCTAGAGTGCACCCAGAGATGGGATTAATTTTTTGTGATGTGCAATTGCAAAAATACAGCATCAAGAATCTGTATCACATTCTTCCTCTCGCTTCAGCCTCTGATGCACAAAGGTATTTACAAACAGGTTGTGTCATGTGAACTAGAGCTGGCGAGTCAGCGAGCTCCAATAAGGTTGAACTAACAGGATTTTGATCAATAATATTATCAAGACCTACAAGAGTTCCACCCCTATTCAGTAGCTATTTGAGAGATTTATTATTTGCAGTGCTCTGCTATTTTTTAAAATGCACCTGATATTCATGTGCTGACAAGGGCAGAGCACTGAAACCGTGGTAGAGCCCTGTTGCCATGCTCTTAATGGGAAGCTCCAGTACCCCTGGGCTACATTGCAGGATCACAGATGCCTGAAGGCAGGCTACACTAATGCAATTAAAGCATTTGGTAATTCTTTTTGACGCACAGTTCAGCTGGAGCGCAAGCCCCAAAGAATTCCCTTGCAAATGAAATCTGAACTCATGGCATTACAAACCTCATCACTGAAAGCAAATGCAGTTACATGATTTTAACAGAAATTGCACCCAGGCACGATGTCTTTACAACTCTGAGCCTGGACACAGCTCTCTATCAAAAGGACAAACGAACGTGCTGGTCAGACACTGCTGCCTCGCAGAGGGGCACAAACAAGGCTGCGACACCGCTGCAAGAGGGAGGCTCCTAGGGGGAGGGCTCATCCCAGCACGTCCCTGCCACAGCCCCCCACAACAAAGGCCAACGCAGAGAAAGTGGCGCAGACTTACAGAGGAGCCCTTTTTCCTTTTGCTGGGGATTCCTCCAAACCGGAATTTCAAGCCTGCCATCTTCTTCCCCTTCCCCTTTTTCTTCCCATCTTTGGAGCCCTTGATTTTCTTCCGCACACCTGGACCTGGAGAAACAGAAGATTTGTTTGGCATTCTGCAAACAAACTCGACTCCCAAATCACCCCTCACCCCCACCCCAGGATTTACAGGGAAGATGAGAGAGCACTGGGGACCACGGGGAGCAGGGCAGCGGCTAGCCCCAGCCACAGAGCATGGCCTTGGGAGCAAAGGGCTGCACACCCAGACCCACTGCTTGCCAAGAACTGGGGGAGGAAAGCATATGCCCTGGGATCCAGGAGAGGGACCAGAGCCCCCCAGAGCACACGGCTACAAACACCAACCAGGGACTCAGGGGTCTGCAAGGCAGGGAGAAGAGGCAGCCATGGAGAGGCAGGAACGTTGCTGCGCTGAGCCTGCCAGGAGGGAGGGCTGTTGCAGCTGTACTCTTGGTCAGCTGCCAGCTCCGAGCTGCTTGTTTAAAACCTCCCAAGGCATCAGGAACTGACAACTGCACAAGTGGAACAGCAACCTTACCGAGGAGGAACACAGTGCAAACAAAAGGAGACCCCTCCCTTTCCCACTACTGCCCAGCTTCTGCAGCGACTCCCACAGCCCCCTGCAAGCATGGGGAAAGCAGCAGCAACCTGCTGTCAGAAACAGGAAAACGTTTGCAGCAGGAGACCCCCTTCAATACAAACCAGGCTATTTTCACAGGAACTACTGCAAATCTATACAGTTAGCTCACTCTTTGCAAGTGGGCTTTGAAGACAGTCAACTTCCACCCAGCTGCCAGGAGGATATATCCTTTATTATGAAAAAGAGCCACAGCCTTGCTGCCACTGCCTTTCCATCACAGAATTCCTTGATGTCTCAGAGACAAAACGCCTGGCTTGACTGCCGAACAGTGTGTGTTCATGTGGCCAGACCATACCTGCCCTGCCAACACACCTCCACCCTAGTCTTGCTAACCTACAAATCCCCTTCAGCTTGGACACTGGACTCTGAGCATACTGCTGTTTCTGGAGAGCTTTACAACCGTGCAGAATCCCCCAGGAGAGAAGCTGGCATAGAAATACATGTCCCAATCACTTATTAAAAACATAGGAATGAAGTTATGCATGAATTGCCACAAACTGCCAAAAGTCCAGAATGTCCAGGGGCTGCCAGAGTGATCTGGCATGGCTCACAAACCACAACCCCTCTAGGACTTCTGCAAGGGAAAAAGGAAGTTGCAGATACACCTCTGGCCCTACCTTCACCTCCCTGGTTTGCTGAAGTGTGTCTCCTGCCTGGAGATGCTTTCCCACCTCCACCAGCCTGAAGACGCAGCTGGCTAGCACTGCAGGCCCAGCAGGCACACAGCTTGCCACCAATGAGCACAGCCCCTCCGCTCAGCCCACCGCAGTTGGCACCTACCCTTGCCCTCCTTGGTCTTGGCCTTCCTGACGACAGTGGGCAAGGCAGCCTGCTGGGGGCTGGCAGCAAGCGGTGGGGTGACAGTGACGGTCTCCACAGCTGCAGCAATGGCCGCTGCTGCCGCTGCTGCCGAGCTGCCCTTGAATGGGTTGTTGGCACTGAACTCCCGCCACTTGGCACCGAGCACAGTCATCATCTTGGACATGGGGATCTTGGGGTTCTTCTTGGCAATCAGAGGCCTGCAGGGAAGGGCAGAGGGAGAACCAGGTGATAACAGAAACACTTCGCTGTGCATCCACTCCTGCGTATTGTGCGCTGGTACTTCAGCCCAAGAAATACACCAGCGGTGCCCGCCTCACACAGCAGCAGGCTGCTCTGGTCCTCTGGGAGCAGCTCCCTTGGAAAGGCAGCAGCAACTAGAGGTTTCTGAAACAAGTACATATACAAAAGGGGGCCCACCTAAACTTCCTCAGAGACCCGCTTCTGAAATGCCTGTTGTGTTTTGGATGGTTCATAGTGTGAGCAAAAATGCATTATCACTTTTCGCACAAAACGTTTCAAATAAGCGCATGCACAAAATGAGGTTTTGGGGAGAGGGAGAGACAAACACTTCAGCTGTCTTCCAGTCAATCCTGCACTAAAATGGCATCTCAAGGACCAACTCACATGGGGAGAGGCAACAAGGAGCTCACAGTGCAGAACTGACTTCACAACTTCACCTGCTTGACTGAGCAACACCCAAACCTCAACCACCACACAAGGCCCCGTCCAGACCAACAGTATCCTACCTGAGGAACTGGCTGAAAGCCTTGTAATTAGTCAGAGTATGATAATCTTCTTCTGAGAAAACATAATCTACATCATCAAGGCCCCATTCTTCCATCAGCTGGGCTGAGCTCTTGGGCTCCTGTAGATTTACAGAGAGATCGTTAACGTAAATGACTGCAGCTCTGCAGATGAGCAGCACATGGCTGGGTCCGTCACATGCTCCATATCAAATGCTCTCCCTAGTCAGCAATGCACAGGGATCCGTTTCTGTGATTTAAAAAACAGAGCACGCACATGGCTTAACAAATTAATGCTTCACAGGCTTCCAAGAAGGAAATTAACGTGGCACCATCCAAATGCTCCCCATACCATGGAATACAACACAAAGCCTCAGCAGGTGTCATATCTAAACAAAACTCAATTTCTCTCTGCATGCAAGACAACAACAGAAAAATACAACCTTTCCTCTCCCAGTCATTCACCTGCAATTCCACCTGCAAACCCAGGGCAAGCTCCTCTGAACGAGGTAACTCACAAGTATCTGGCCACACCCTGAGGTCTCATGCTCTAGCACCAGCTCAGGATAAAGGAATCTTCGGTACCTTTAGAACTCCATCCTCATTGTCATCCTCCTCTTCATCCTTCTTCTTCCGTTTTGGCTTTTTCTCCTTCTTGTCCTTCAGTTTTTTCTTCTTCTTTTTGTTGGGTGAATAGTCACTCCCTTCACTCTCAGATTTCTCCTCAATCTCCTCTTCATTGTCTGACATTTCATCATTGCTGCCCTAAAACAGAAAGTGACAGTGGAGAAAGAGCAGGGCCTCCCCCGCCCCCTCCCCCCACTCTCTTCCAACAAACCCTCCCAGCCAGCACAAAGCCACTGCTGTTACCAGCCATAGTCAACCCTCTCTCAAATAACCCTGCCGTTAAGCTGTGGGGCTGAGGAAAAACACCACGCAAAGCAGATTCAGGAACAGCAAGAAGCGCCTGACCACAGCAGAGCAGACAGAAAGAAATCCTTGGGTTATTTGAACTGTTTTGTCAGGGCAGTTCTGTGATCCCTGGCCAACCTTCTGCCCCAAGTCCCCATCTGTAAACAGAGCCATTCCCTCCCTCCATTCCAGCAGCACTATGAACATATCCGCTCACACAAGGCAACCCATGCCTGAGGGAAGTGCCAGAAACCAGAGGAGAAGGTTACACAATAAAGAGGAAACTCTGTTTTGGAAAAGCTTGTCTAGACCAAGGTATACAGAATGGAAAGTTTATGCTTTTGCCTCAAGACTTACTCACCAAAAGAGGCAAGAGAAATGAGCCACAGCCATGCAGATGGAAGCCTGCTTGGCCTCCATATTGTAATGTGCTCCTCTGAAAGCACCCAGATGCTGCAATAGCACAGCAGCCAGGGACCACTGCAGTGAGCAGTGGCACAAACAGAAAACCAGGAGACAGAAAGGCAAGTAAGTGAACATGCACATTAAAAACAGCTGCGTAGTAAAGCAAAGAGCAATGCCTCTGAGAGGCGGCTAACTGCTCTGCTAAAAAATCCCAAACTGTCAGACACACAACACCCTGGCAACATTTTTGACTGATATAGCACGGGTAATATACAACGTTCTGTCCTGTGTTTATTTTAGTTTTACATGGATAAGGTTGCATTCTTCTACCACAGTGTAAACAGCTAAGAAACTAAACAAAAGGAAGAGCAGATCTCTTCAGTCATGTGCAGCATTTTAGCTCAGACAGGTATCGTGCTAGGGTTTTGCTTTGTCGTTGTTTTCTTTTTCTGCCCAGCTGGGCACTATGTGCTGCAGTCAAAATGTGTGACTGCAGGAGGATTTCAGCTGACACATGAACAAAGCAGTCCTGGTGGGTGCACAGACAGTCTTGAAGGGTGCATGAGTGCAGAGTAAGTCAGGTGAGCCTGGATGCGTTCCCTCACTTTCTGAGACAAGCAGCTACATGACGCTTCCCATCTCCAGCAGAGCCTTGGTCACACACAGCTTCGGCAGCAACCTGAGCCAACTGCTAGATAGTTGGTGGATGCATCCTGCTCCCCCACAGCCAGCGGGAACTAGGCTCAGATGGCCACACCAAGCTGGGGAGAGCTAGAGTGGAGACTGGTCAGGTGGAATTGAGCTTTCTATCTGGAAGAGAGACCACAACGCGCTGCACAACACCGACAGCGACCACGTTACCACGCTAAGGAATGCCGCCGCCTGCTGGGTGGAGCACTCGGGTCCCAAGGGAGCCTGCGAGAGGACATGTGCGTTGGGGCCTCCCTCCGCCGCACCCGGAGCGCTCCGGCCACGGACGGCACAGCCCGCCCGCCGGCGTGCGGAGCAGCTCCAGGGCGCAGCGGGAGGCTGTGGCACCGGCAGCGCTCGGCCTCGGGCCCAGCACCGTGGGCGGCGCTCGACCTCAGCACCACGGACAGCGCCCGGCCTCCGCCCCACGGGCGGCGCTGGATCGCAGCACCATGGACAGCGCCCGGCCCCGGGCTCAGCACCACGGACAGCGCTCGGCCCCGCCAGCCCCAGCCCGGCCTAGCTGCCGCCGCCGCTACCGGCCCCTCCGCGCCCGGCCCCCCTGCCCGGCAACCAGACTTTATCTTAACGCCCAAAAGCACCAGCTGCCGAGAAACACTTTCACCCAGCCGCCATTACGGACTCATGGTCCTTCTCGGTTCGGAACAAACCGAGCCTTTCCTTCAGCAGGGTTATAAACAGTTGTCATTTGGCATGGAATAATTGGTTGTCATGGTAACTGCCGCAGTACAGGTCGAAATCCCCCCTCTCTGCTCCCTTCGCTGACAAGGGCCTTCATCTCCATACACTGAGGTTCTAACCGCAGTCTGGTTATTTCATGCAGATTTTTCCAGGGGTTTGCAGCATCCATTCCTGCACCAGGGCTCCCGCCAGCGCCACCGCAAACACGACGAGTTCCACTGCAGCTAGTGCAGGCGCAAGTGCAGCACGGCAGTGCTCCTGCCCCACACTCCAACGGCAAAACCACAGGGGACTACAGGGCACCTGTCAGTTGTAGCACAGGCACTGGGCCCCACATTGCAGGCTTCCACCTCACTCCCACTGACCAACAGCAGGGGGAAATCCATGCACCCCACAAAACTCCTAAGGAGGGGTTTAGGAAAAGGAACCCACATTCAAGGTCCCCCCATCTTTTATCTTCTCATCCTAAAGGCAGTCTGGGTGCTGCTCGGTGCCTACTGACAGCTACAGCACCAGCTTCACACTGGCTTAGATGGACAAGGGAACAGTCTCCCACACGCGGAGCTGAGGTTGGTTAAAACTGCCCACACAAGGCATTAATGACAAAAAGTAGCACACTCAATACTCAGCCTGCTATTTTCTCCCCACCTCCAGTAAGGGAACAGTCAGACTCAGCACAAACTGTACACATTGCTACATTGACAGAAAATTAACAGAGATCAAAGCACCACGAGGTTTTATTTTATTTTGCATCTCCCCAGAAAAACAGCACAGGCAAAAAATGCACCCAGTGATGGAAGAGGCAGGGCCTGAGCCAGCTTTGCGTGGTATCCGCAGACAACACCACCATGCCCCTGAAGGAAAAAAAGCCCTCCTTGGGGCCACAACTTCTGCAAAAGGCTGGCAGGATGGAATTGGCTTTCTTTAAAGCAGCAGCTCATCATGCTCCCATCAGCAGCTCATCATGCTCCCATCAGCAGCAAAAGCACTGAAAAAAACCACACCACCTCATCCAGCCAATCTGTTCTTAGATCCCACAGGGAGCAGCTGGAGGAGGGGATGACCAGAGTCGCTCAGCATCGTTCAGCCCTGCTTTGGCAAGGGAAGGGGTGGGGATGCATCTAGTTGTCCTAGGTGAGTGACTTCTCCCCAGCCACAGCATCACTGGGGAAGGAAGGGGGACGAGGAACCTCTCTGCCGTTCACCCTTTCTTTCCAGAAGCCTATTGGCACCTACTCAGCGAGAGGGCCAGCACACAAGATGGCTGCTCCTGTCCTCACACCCAGCACTGCCCAGGGATGAGAGAGCGAGTGGCAGAGCCCGCACGGCACAATGTGGCAGCGAGCTCTGCTCCTGTGCCACGCCATGTCTGAGCCAAGTGCCCTGGCAGAGCACACGCAGAGCCAGCCAGCCTTCCCAGCCAGACAGAGGACCCCCAGCGCAGCCTCAGTAAGGCCTGGTCCTTGAGCATACAATGCCTCATCTTTGTTTTCCTACAGAAGGCCAAATCCTAGAAACCCCTACACCAACTCGCTTGCAAAACACCCTGGACAAGTATGGCTGACACTAATGTCCACAGAAAACTCCAAGTCCTGCCCCAGTCATGCCCCCTGTTCACACCTCCCTCCTCAGAAACACGAGCTCCAGCCACCACATCGGTACAGGACATGCCAGAAAGATTTCCTGCCTGTCCCCAGAGACAGCAGCAAGGAGGTGCTGCACTGCAGCACAGGCAGGAGGGCTTCAACATACCGTTGCATGCATCAACATCATGCATCAACATTGGATGAAGCCGAGCCCCTCCCGAGGGGGCGGGCAGCCAGAGAGCTGCCAGAAGGCACGGTGGCCACTTCTCCCCACAGCTGCTCTCCAGAGACTGCTTGGAGGGCAGACTTCCAGCCCAGACAATCTGAGCTGGACAAGAACCACTCATGCCCTGGCTCTGGGTCACCTCCCAAGGCCAGGAGAGCACCTACTTGATGAGGGAATGCGCAGACAACGCTCCCCCTTTCCATCTACCAACAGCGGAGAGGTGCTTGACAGCAACCGTTGGCACCATGAGCAGCCTGCCTCTGTGCCATGGCTGAGGAGCCCCCCAGCCCAGTATGCGAGCATGTAGTGTTACCTCCTTCTTCCTCCGTTTGATTTTGGCAGCCTTGCTGTCTTTCAGCTTCTTGGATTTCTTTTTTTTCTGCACAGCAACTTGTTCTTCCACAAAAAACTCATCCAGTCCTTCCAGCACCCCGTCATCATCTTCTGGGGACAAAAGGCACAGCTCACGCGGGCAGATGGCACGGGCACACGGGGCGCCACGCTCACGTTCATCTGAGCAGAGGAGCACACCCCAGCAGCAGCATCAGGCCATGAGAGATGGAGCTCTACGGCCTCTCCTGGAGACACCCACACGGGCAGATGATCCGCTGCTGCGCCTCGAGGGATCATTGGCAGACCCCTGCCCCAGCACTCCTGGCACCCAGCTCCCCACTGCCACCGCACGTCAACACCCCAGGTTTTGCCACCCTGTGTTTTGCCCCCGGGAGATGGGGGCATGGGGAAGCCCCCACACGCTGCTTGCTCTCCCTGATCTGGGTCCGCAGGTAACTGGGGAGCAGCAGGCTTCTCCCTTTGGGATCTGCAAGGAAAGCCCACCGAGAGACACAAGGGAAGGCGGACGAAGGGAAGGCTTTGTGCGGACGATGGGTGCCAGGGCTCACCCAAGGTTGGTTTGCTGTAGCTCTGTGCTGGGGGAGCACCGCTGGCACGCGGCTGGGCTGCACGCACCAGCTCAGGGACCCTTTCCACACCCACCACCACCTTCCCATCCCTGTTTTCTCCCCAAACCCAGCCCGCAGCGATCCCGCTGCTGCCCTGTCCATCCCCACAAGGCCAACGCCAGGATGTTTATTTTGCGTTTCTGAGCTCACCCAGCAGCATCACCCCGGAGCCGCCGGGACACGGCTCCCGCCCCACGCCGATGGCAGCCCTGGCCGGGCAGGGGCCCGAACCTCACCGGTAGCGCCAGGAGTGACCCCGGCCCGCTCGCTGCTGCGGGGGGCGTCATCCCGGCCCCCAGCGTCCCCCGAGAGGGCAGGGGGCTCGGCCGCGCACGGCCCCCACCCCCGAGGAAGACACCAGGGAGCCCCCCGACAGGGAGTCGCGGGCACAGCCCGCTGCCCCCCGGCGCCAGCGCCGCCCTGAGGCGGGCCCGCGGGCCGGGGAGCGGGGCGGGGCCGGGCCCTCACCGGGCGCCCCCGGGGCCGCCGCCAAGTGCCCACCACCCATTCTCGGGGGTAACGGGGGCTCCCCGGGGCCGGGCCGGGGAGCCCGCTCACCCCGTACCCCTCGGGGGGGGCCCCGCCCGCCCTCCCGCCGCCTACCCGAGACGTCCTCCTCGTTCTCCGCGTCCTCCAGCAGCTCCCGGCCGCCCGGCGGCCCCCGCATGCCGGGAGCGGCCCCAGCGGCGGGGCCGAGCGGCGGGCGCGGCCGCTCCGCGCCAAGATGGCGGCCGCCACGCCACGCCCCCCGGGACGTCACCGCGCCCCGCCCTCCCCCTCCCCCCCCCCCCCCCCCCTCCCCGAAAAGCCCCGAATCCCCCCCAGAAAACGGCCCCGGGGCCCGCGGGCGCCAGCCGAGCGCGGGCTCTCTGCAACCATCCCCGCCGTTTATTCCAGGTAAGCGAAACTGTACAAAATGGCTGCCGGGCGGCGGGCCGGCTCAATCATCCTCCTCCTCCTCCTCCTCGTCCTGGTTGATCTGGAAGTAGCGCAGCTCGTAGCTCTCCTTGCTGTTGGCCACCACGCGCAGCCAGTCGCGCAGGTTGTTCTTCTTTAGGTACTTCTTGGTCAGGTACTTCAGGTACCTGCGGGGAGAAGAGTGGCTGAAAGCTGCCCCCTGCCCCCCCTGCTCTGCCAGCAGCACCGCACGGGCGTTTCGGGGTGCGCTCTGCCCCGCCACTGCGGTTTGGGCCAACGCGAATACCCGTTCCGTGGGTTGCCGCCACCAGCAGCAATGCATCCCATTGGGCACAACCCGGCAAAGCTTTGGCTGGAAAAAGATGCTGCCGGGTCAATCACATCGGTGACACCATGACACGGAGCCTGTGAAATAATTTCCCTCCCCTCACCCTCCAACCCCGTGACCACTGTGCCATATCTCCACACCACAGATCCCTGCTCGGTGGTAGCTAACCGCTGCCAGCTCCCACAGCAGCTGCTGGGACATGCCAGGTGCGGCACCAACACGGAGCAACCGCGCTGTGCTCACAGAGCAGAGCACCGCCCCAGCATCACACAGTTTTCCTCTTCCCACCATTGTAGATCTCCAGCTGCTTCACCGTGCTGTCTCTGCCACAGCAAAACCCACGTTTATTGAAGCCAGACAAAGGACAGGCAGCCACAAGGAGGAAGCAGAGGGCAGGAGCCCACTCTGACGAGAGCAGAAGAGCATGGCTGCAGATCAACCCCCAAACTCCAGACTTGGCACCCCTTCGGCTGCGCATCCTCTCCTGCCCCCCACCCCACCAGCCCTCCCAGCAAAGCATCACCCACATATCTCTCCCAAAAATCATTCCAAAATGGCAGCCACCACACCAAGCATCACACAACACGTAACCGAGACCCTTGGCATAATTCTTGTACCGAGACATCACTTACAGGGCCCTCCTGCCAGCCAGGATCCTGTATGAATGCTGGCAATCCCCCGTCAAGGGCCAAATGCTGCTGGTAGCAACTGACCACAGCTCCCGGCACCGGAAACAGCCTCACAGCTGTGACCAGCACCTCTGAGACACAGGGCTGCCCTGCCGCCTCACCTCTTTGAGAACGGGACCTCTGACGTGACTGTGATCTTGCTCTTGCTCCTCTCGATGGTCACCACACCCCCTCCCAGGTTTCCCGCTTTGCCATTCACCTTGATCCTTTCCTGCAGGAACTGTTCCTGCAAAAAAGGAACACCACCGCTTAGCCAGGGCTGCCAGCTCCCACCAGACGTGGCCTCCCAAGCTCGCCTGTGCCTGACACTTTGGCTTTTTGTTAAGAGCTGGGGAAGAGACAGAAATGCCATTATCTCCAGAGGCAGTGGAGAAAAGCCACCTTCCTGCAGGCACGAGGCTCTGAGCCTGCCCATGCTATCCACAGCTAACCCAGCTGGCCCATTCAGACCTGCACCCGAGTGAGGCTCTCAGGTCTGAACACACCAGATTTACAAGGCAGGGACACCGTTTCCCACCTTCCAAGGGGACAGCCAGTGAAGCGACAGCTGGGCTGGGATACTCTGAGGACACCTCAGCCACAGCCCTGCACTTCAAACACGTGCTCCAGCAGTTTGAATGAAAACACGTTCATCAGACAGTGCTGAAACTCAGCACTCCCAGCCCTCACCGCTCCCGACACCGAACTGGAAAATTCACCCCACAAGGGATGAATAGCACTAGTACTGTTCGACAGGTCGGGAAAACACTTGTGCTTTAACTGCAAAGCGTTTAAAAACAATAAACACCTTGTCACTTCCAGCACCACCCAGCCTGCTTTTGTCTGCTGGGCGTTTCCCAGGGACACAGGCTTTTACGCTGCACCACAGTGAGGGGCTGAAACAGACAGCAGGGGCCTGCTGAGGCCATGCTCCCCAATACGCTGTTGGGAATGGAGCTGGCAGCCCCCACTAGAAGAAGGGCCAGGGGATGGGGCGGGGGATGGGGGCACGGCAGGGCCATCACATCTGCCCCCGGGGCAGCGGAGAGGCCCCGCACTCACAAAGTTGGCAGCGTCCATGATGCCGTCCTCCACGGGGTGGGTGCAGTCCAGGGTAAACTTCAACACCTGCTTCTTTTTTTTGCCACCTTTCGCTGCAGGTTTCTTCTGCAGGGAGGAGGGGAAGAGAGCCGTGAGAGATCCATTCCAGAACACGGGCCCCGCGGGGGACGAGCGGGGGCCAGACCGAGCTCCAGGCCGGAGACAAGGGGACCGGGCCGAGCTGCGGGCCGGTGGGAGAGCGCTGGGCAGGCCCCCGGGGCAGGATGCGGGCCGGGGGCTGCGGGGAGCGGGCGGGGCTCCCAGCCGCACGCCGGGCGCTCGGCCCGGAGGAGGCCCAGGCCCAGCCCCACGCGCAGGCCAGGGCAGGGGGGAGCCGCGCCGGGGGCGAACAGGCCGGGACAGACGGGACCGGGGAGGGCGGCGGCCCGGCAGCCCCCGGGAAGGGGTGGAGGGAAGGCGGCCCGTCCCGGCCGCCGCCGGAGACTCACCACGGGCGCCATGGCGGCTCCAGCGAAGGGGCAAAAAGGGAGCGCCGCGCCGCGCGCACGCGCGCAAGCACCCTCGGGCGGCCACTGCGCAGGCGCCGCCCGCCGCTCCGCCTGCGCCCACGCTGCCGCCGGGCCGCCGCGGGCCGCGCGCCCTGCGCAGGCTCCCCCAGCCGATCGCTGAGGGAGTCGATGGCTTCCGGCCCCGCCCGCGCACGCCTCCGACTGCCCCGCGAGCGCATAGTGCTGCCTGGCTGGGCGGGGCGGGCGCGCGGCGGCGGGCGGGGGGAGGCCTGCCGGCGGGGCCGGAGAGGGCGGCGGCGGGGCCCGGGGGACTGCGGCCTCCCCGGGGCACCTCGGTGCCTGCGGCGGGGCGTGTCCCTGCACCCAGGGGTGCCCTCACGCCCATGGGCTACTCGCTGCTCATGGGGTGCCCCCTGCACCCAAGGGTGCCTCGCCACCTGCAGGGTGCCCCCAGCACACAGGGTGCCTCCCTGCCCGTGGGCTGCCCCCTGCTGACTGCCTGGAGTGCCCCCCTGCACCCGGGGGTGCCTTGCCGCCCATGGTGTGCTCCCGCTCCCGTGGGGGGCCCCCTGCACCCAGGGTTTTTTCTGCACCCAGGGGTGCCTCACTGCCTGCAGCGTGCTCCCTACACCCAGGGCGCCCCCCTGTTCGTAGGGTGCCCCCCTGCACCCAGGATGCCTCATTGCCCATGGGGTGCACATGTCACTGCACCCCAGTCACTGCCTGCGGGGTGCCCTCCTTGCACCCCAGGCTGCACCCTCACCCCTGGGTGCCAGTGTCCCCACAGCCTGGGCGTACCACAGGGCCATGCAGTCCCATGCCACCCCAGACTCGCCGCCGGCCGCCCAGGCACACGCAGGGCTATTTTTGGGCCATAGCGTGGCCCAGCAGTGCCAGGGGCCCCACGTCACGGGGGCGGCCAGGCCCTGCCGCCTCGGCATCGCTCTCATTCCAGCCGGCGCGTGGGGAGCAGCAGCACGGCCTGACCCAGCACCGCACAGCCGATCCCCCGGCTTGCAGACAGGGAGAGGTAACGCCTTCGCCCAGCCACGGTGCCCCATGATGGGGACAGGGACTCCCCGCTGCAGGGGATGCTCCCTCCTGGGGAATCACTTGCGGGATCTCCCACCCCTGGGGACATTCTGCTGCAAGGGATGTTCCTTTGCAGGGGACACCCCATCCTGGCAGACACCACATGCTTTTTTGGAGGGGACACCCCACCCCAAGGGGACGCTCCTTTGCAGGGGACACCCCATGCCAGGGGATGCTCCTTTGCAGTGCACACCCCATCCCGGGGGATGCTCCTGTTCTGGGGAAACCCAGCCTGGGGGGCACCCCCACTGTGGGGGCCATCCCACCCAGCCCTGCTGCCCCCCAACCTGTGGTGCCAGGGGAAGGGGTGCATTCGAGGCAGTCTCATGCCACACAGCTCATAACCTAAAAATAGGCAGCAGCTCACAGGCCCCAGGGGCCAGGATTTGTCCTTTCCATGGTGGCCGCAGTGCCGCACAGGGGCTCCCCTGGGGAAAGGGAGTGAAGTGGGGTATGGGGGGGGCCGCTTTCTGCCCCGCAGATGGCTGGTGGCATTTTCTCCCCACTGGGGAGCTGCTCGGAGCTGGAGAAGGCCAACTGTCACCCACTGGTCTGCCTGCTCTGTCACGAGCCCTACCAGCACCCCTGCCTGCTTGACTGCTACCACAACTTCTGCGCCAGCTGCCTGCGGGGCCGCGCCAGCGACGGCCGCCTGCACTGCCCACTCTGCGGGTAAGGGACAGACCCTGCCGGGGAGACACCAGGACAAGGGCACGCACCACGCATCCAGCAGCCTGATACGGCACTGCTCCCAGTGTTCCCAAAGCTGCCCCCACCTGCACCTTGGGCAGGTGTCCTCATCCCCATCCCCATCTCATCACCATCCCATCCCTGTCCTCAGCCCCATCTTCATCCCCATCGCATCACCGCCCCATCCCTGTCCTCATCCCCATCCCACCCCTGCAGGCACCCCTCGGTGGTGAGGGGGGGCACAGGATTGCCCCCCGTGGACCGGCTCCTGCAGTTCCTGGTGGACAGCTCGGCTGACAGTGAGGAAGATGTGCAGTGTGCCAACTGCGACCGGCGCTGCGCCAAGGCGGTGAGGGCAGCAGGGTGGGCAGGGGACCATTCACCACTACCATGCCTGCCACCAACCACCCCCTTGCCCCCCACGCAGGAGCTGGACACCATGTACTTCTGCAACACCTGTGGGCAGCCCCTCTGTGCCTCGTGCCGCGAGGAGACCCACCGTGCCAAGATGTTTGCCCGCCACGAGATAGTCTCCCTCTCCAAGCGCACCAAAGACATCCACAAGAAGTGCTGTGAGTGCCGTGCTGCATCATGCCATGGCGCCGCACGCTGTGCCAGGCTGCTGACACCTCCATCCCTTGCAGCGCTGCATGAGGAGCCCTACATCATGTTCTCCACTGAGAAGAAGTCCATGCTCTGCATCAACTGCTTCAGGGACATGCAGGGGTGAGCAGCCGCAGCCCCACGCCTGCCCTGTGCCCCACCCTGTCCTGTGCCCTGACACCTGTGCCCACAGGGAGAGCCGGGCACACTGCATCGACATTGAGACAGCGTACATGCAGGGCTGCCAGCGGCTGGACCAGGCAGTGATGGTGGGCAGGGATGGCAGATCTTGGGGAGGGGTATGGGGACGCAGTGCTGCCCACAGCGCCGCAGCCGCCTCGCCTCCCCTGGACAGGCTGTGAAGGAGCTGCAGACCTCCACCCGCGAAGCCATCGTCCTCCTCAAGGCCATGATCGAGGAGGTGCGCAACAGTGCCAGCGAGGAGGAGGCGGCCATCAACTCCCTCTTTGGCCGCATGCAGGTGTGGAGCAACTGCCTGCACATTGTGCCCTGCACCCATGGGTGCCTGATGCATGGGCACGGCCGAGCCAGGGCAGCGGGAGGGGACCGGGGTGGCCATGGGACACAGGGTGGCCATGCCATTTGCAGGAGCAGCTCTCTGAGAGGAAGAAGGCGCTTCTGAAAGCCGTGCAGAGGTGAGGGGCTCTGGGCTGGCCACCTCCCAGGGGTCCCCCCCGGCCCAGGGCATGTTGGGTTGCCCTGGGGCCGGAGGGCTCCCTGGTGCCCCACAAAGGCTGTGCCATGCCCTGCTCTGCTGCAGCCAGCATGAGGAGAAGGAGAAGGCGTTCAAGGAGCAGCTCGCCCACCTTGCCTCCTTGCTGCCCACCCTGCAGGTAGGTCCCTGGCCAGGCAGGGATGCCCCAGCCCCAGGAGCCAGGCAGGGGCTGGGCTGCCACAGCCCCCAGGGGTGCCAGCAGTGACGCCCCCCCACACACAGGTCCACCTGGTGACCTGCTCGGCATTCCTGAGCTCCGCCAACAAAGCAGAGTTTCTGGACCTGGGCTACGTGAGTGGTGCCAGCGCTGTGGGGTGGCTAGAGCATCCTGCTGTGGGGCAGCTGGTGCACCCTGCGGCAGAGCTGGGCTCACGGGCAGGGTGCCGGGCACCCCTCACCGCACCTCGCTGCTGCCTTTCAGCAACTGATGGAGAGGCTGCAGAGGATCGTCAAGCTGCCACACCGCCTGCGGCCAGCCCAGACCAGCAAGGTAGAGCCCTGCCACCTGCCTGGGGCCAAGCCCCTGCCCGCAGCACCGGGTAGAGCAGCTCTACCAAGGTGGAGCCGTGCTGGCTCTGCCTGGCCCCAGCTGCACTCACCCCCCTAGATCAACAGCGAGTACCGGGCAGAGTTTGCCCGCTGCCTGGAGCCCCTGCTGATGCTCAGCCCACGCCGCTCCGTGGTCAGCAGCGCCGGCGGCATCGGTGCTGGCATCGCTGGCACAAACATGTGAGGTGCTAGGATCGCACCCGCTGCTCGGGTGCATCCTGCCACGCATGCCACTGCATTCCCTGCCACGCATCCCCCTCGGAATCCCACCGTGCCAAGCTTGCCCGCGCTGCTGCCCTTGAGCCTGTCACCTCGGCAGTGGTGCGGGGACAGCATGGAGCACAGCTGTGCTGACAAACGACAGGCCCAGGGGCTTCAAGTGACACTTCTGAGAAGCAGAGTGGGTGGGCTGCAGTGCTGCCAGCTGGGTGCCCCCATGAGCCTGCACCCTGCTCCCCAGCCCGGCCCCCTGCTGCCATCCCTAGAGAGCTCTGCCCCTACTGCCATGGGCACTGGGCCAGGTCCAGCTCCTGCTCACCCACACATCCGCGGCGCCGCAGCCTCTTTGCCCACCACTATTTTTATCAGAATTTCAGGGAAGTGCCCGGCCGTTCCTCACCCGGGATATATTTAGGCCCATTGATGTCACGGCAGCACCGGCCCTGCCAGGCACTCCCATCCGGAGAGGACAAACAGGCGCTGCCGCCCCATGGGGACCGCTCCTCATCCCCAGCCAGGCTTGGTGCCACAGGGCAGCTGAGCTCCTGGGGGCTGCCGGCCCTGGCGCGGGCAGAGGGAGCACGGCACTGCACGGTAGGATCGATGGTGGTAGGGCAGCAGAGCTGGGGCGGTGGGCTCTGCAGGGAGGCTGCGGGATGGGAGGAGATGCAGGGGCAGCGGTGCCCACTGAGGGGCCAGGAGATACGGGTGGCGAGGGAGTGGGCTGCATCCTTCCCTTTAGAAGCAGGAGTGTGCTGAGCACGGCTCCTGCCGTCTCCCTGCTCTTGCTGGTCCCGAAGCTGTGGGCACTGGGAGAGCAACCCACAGAAAGCTGACTTTCAGGGCAGCGTAAAGCACCTCCGGCTGATCCCGTGGGCTCAGGCAAGGGAAGGGACGCACGGGGTCAGTGTGTCCCCAGGCACACTGGGGGCGAGGGGCGGTGGGGCCAAGCCGGCGGCGTGGCCCCTGGCACCTTGCCCCCACTGTTGCTTGCCTGCAGCATACGGCTGTTGCCCTCTCCATGCAGGCTCCCTGGCGGCCAATGCTCCAAGACCCTCATGGTGCCCGGCTGCCCCGCTGCTGGCGATAAAATGTCTGCTGGCCCCATGGTGCGGAAACCAACGATGCACCGGTACATCAGCACCAAGGTCCTGCTGGCCGAGGGGCGCGAGACCCCCTTTGCCGAGCACTGCCGCAACTATGAGAACACCTACCGGGTAAGGAAGCGCAGGTCGGGAGAGGCTGGATGGGTTGCGATGGGAGGAGAGGGTGCTGCTCACGTGGCATGGCCCCCGGCCCCCGCAGATGCTGCAGACGGAGATTCAGGGCCTGAAGGACCAGGTGCAGGAACTGCACCGTGACCTCACCAAGCACCACTCACTCATCAAGACGGAGATCATGAGTGAGATCCTGCAGAAGTCCTTGCAGATGGATGTGCAGATTGCGGCTCACTACTCTGCTGTGGAGATGATGCGCAGCGTCTTCGAGGAGGTACAGCTGGCACATCCTGGTAGAGCAGGGTCCCTCCGTGCTGTACCGCGGCACACTGCCCGGCTCCCTCTCCCCCTTTCAGATCTGGGAGGAGATGTACCAGCGGGTGGCAAATGAGCAGGAGATCTACGAAGGTATTGCCAACGCTGTTCCCCCAGCCCCAAAACCCCTGTGTCCACTCCGGCGGCGCAGCCACAGCCAAGGCCCGCTCCTCTCGCCCCCCAGCCCAGCTCCACGACCTGCTGCAGCTGCGGCAGGAGAACAGCTGCCTGACCACCATCACCAAGCAGATCGCGCCATACGTCCGCTCCATTGCCAAGGTGAAGGAGCGGCTGGAGCCTAGGTGAGGGGCACAGGGGGACTTTTGGGGCTGGGAGTGCTGCGGCCACGGCTCATGCCCGTTCTGCTGCAGGCTGCAGGAGCCCCGGGAGCCCAAGGAGGAACAGACACAGATGCTGCTCAAGATCTGCGACGACAGCGAAGCAGCGCCAAGGTAGGTGACTTCAAGCATCTGGGTGACAAACTCCCCCCATGCCCTTTCCCTGCCACGGTGCCTTCCCTTCCCCAGGGATGTATTACCTGGCAGCAAGGAGGGGGCTCTGGCCAGCCCTGGGGAGGGCTGCGTGCCCAGTAGCACCCCTGGAGACCCCTCCCCAAAGAGCAAAGACTGCTGCAAGGGCCAGCAGAAAAGCGGGGCCGAGAGCACCACCCAGAAAGAGCTCGCACCGTAGAGCCCGCCACCAAGCAAGCACACAGAGCCACAGAAGCCATGCCCTGGTTGTCAACCAGCTCCTCTTGCCTCGTGCCATGAGCAAAGGCAGGAACACACAGCCCGGGCACAGTGTATCAAAAGCCTGCCTTAGGAAGACTTTGTTAGTCTGAAAAAAATAATTGCCTTCATACTCTCCCGCTCGTGTGGTAAAGTGAAATAAAAGGGCGCAAGTGTATGTGTCCGCTTGGTTCTGTGGCTCTGGACAAAACAGGCCTGCCAGCTTCAGGTGCCCAGCCCTCCTAAAACCACAACGCTGGCAAACAGGGGGGGAAAACCCAACCCTGGCTGGGCAGAGCCAGGATCTTGGTGCATCCTGCGAAGCGCCGACAGGCAGCAGAACACAAATGCAGGCAGGGTGGAGGGCTCTGCTCCTTGCGCATCTGCGCAATTTAAGAACTCACCAACTGCTGTCGTGCAGGAGGGCAGGTTACTCCTCCGTCTGTTCACTAAAGGTTCAGACTCCTTCCCTGCGCCTGTCTCCTCACTGAGCTTCTAGTCACAGGATTCAGGAAAATAAAAGGATGAGAGGCTGCAGGTCTCAACAATACTGAGAGCGCTCTGAGGATTTGGCTCAAGTGAAATTTATCCCTTTCTCTTGGTGCCAGCATATCACACCTTGGGCAGACCCCACTGCCGCAGAGCTGGAACCGGGGTCAGAGCTAGCGCCAGCGCACACACAAACGAGGTATGTTTACTACAAAGAATGACTTGAGAACAAAGCTTAGCTTCTGTTGTCAGCTCATGTCAAACCCAAGCAACAACTACTTTGCTTGTTTCAAAGTACACTTGTGCCAGCGTACAGCAGAAATGTCAACACCTACAAAAAGATTAGTTAAAAATTCACTTGCCTGAGGCATGCTGGCTACAACAGCAGGTTGCAGCTTCTGTGAGGACGTGCATCGGAGGCACAGAAAAGCCTGAGCAGGAGTCTATGAGTGACTACGCAGAGAAACCAGTGCTATTCAGCTGGGCCATTTTCATGTTTGCCCCTTTCTCCCAAGCCAAAGGCATGCTCAGTAAAAGACAAATGACCAGTGAAGGCGTTAAGCTGATGCTTCATGCAGAATGCACTCTGCAAGACAAAGCAAAGCCGGTGGAGGAAGGACTCTGTGTCAGTTAAGTGAGGAGTGATGGAGAATATGCCCCATCCCTGCGGCTGTACAGCCCTGCAAGTTGCTGTGAGTTACAGTTGTGCTTCAGCACCACACTGGACTGTTCCAAAAACCCACTGGGACTTACAAAAGTAAGGATTCCAGTTTCAGTGATGTCACCGGTACCTCAATAGATCTCCAAATAACCACCAGACAGATCAGCAATATTTTTTCTCATTTTTTTATAAAAAAAATTAAAATCAAAGCAATTTCCACCAGTGCCCCCTTTCCTGAGCCGTACTACAGCACGTTACCAAGGAACACCATTGGCCCAAAGCATGAACTGACAAGCAACTCATTTCCATTCCAGCTAGGAAGAATAATGTAAAACTCAAGAAAACAAGTGAACCTCTTTGGTATATAACGACAGAATAAGTTATACCACAAAGCTCGCATAGGAACCATTTCCAAAATGGCAACGTTTAAAATAGCATTAGCTAGCCAAACCTTTGTCCCTGTTTGGAGAATTTCCCTAGAAGCACCTCCTAGTCACACTGACATCCCAGCTTTTGCCCAAAAAAGCAGGCAAGGATCTCAAGCGCTAAAGCCCTTGGCAAGCCTGGCAGCTGCGGCTCTTTCCCAACCCAAAATCCTGGGATCTCTGCAGGATGGAGGCAGCCTGGCAGGATAGGAAGCAGCACGATTTGGAAGCGGGAAGAGGGAACTGGAGGTGGCGGGGAGGCTCGGGAAGGCGGCAGCTGAAACTGTGACTCCCGAACTCACAGCAGCAGCGGCTGAGGGAGGAGGGAGTGGGCTCACCCTCCTGCTGCGTTTCGGAGGCGCTCGCAATCCAGCAGCATGAGGCAAGTGGAAGAAACGAAACCTCCCCGTGCACATTAATGCCTGGGAGAGAACCAATTGGCGCTGCACTGCGTTTCAGTAGAACTCAGCTGCTGCAGGCAGAAAGGTTCGATTCTCTTTAGGGTCGCTACAGGCTAAGTTATCTGCAAGATCCCTGAATGTGCAACGAAGGACTTATCTCGAGGAGGACGAATGAGCTTCTGATCTGCTAGTGACCTGGCAGGCTGGGCAGCTCCACAGCCCTTTGCCAGCTGCTCCCAGGCGGCCGGGAACTATCAGCGGGCTACTCCCGGTGCCACTGCCACACATCATCCCTCACCCTGTGGCGCCTGGAGCTGGGCGTTCACTTGGCCAGTCTGGTTTTTGCCCGTGCTACAGTTCCACTTTGACTCCTTTAATAAAAGGGAGACCCGATGGCACCTTCCTTTTGTACTCCAAGTACTCTTCTCCAAAGAAGTGAATAAGTGTGATCTCCTCCTCCTCGATCCGCTCCCTGAAGAAGCGCCAGGATGCCAGTGCATAGCCCACCATGCAGATGGGATTGCAGAGTAACACCTGTGAACAGACACCAACTGTTAGCGTCCCCTCGTCTCTCACAGAAACTGAGGCTGCCCCCCAGCCCCACATGCTCATCGCCCTTCGATAACTGCCATGAGGTCCAAACACTCTCCAAAGAAAAGAAAAAATCCCAGCACCTTTTGTGGAATTTCAATCTGGGGAAGAAATCAGTGCTTATGAAGAAAGTGGCCTGCAGGCAGCTGCCAGCTCCTACCACCCTGGCGCAGAGCAGCACCCCAGCACTAGAGAGCCCATGCGAGGTCACACAGCTCCACATGTGGTCTCCATGGTCTCCCTCCAGAAAAATAATCACAAGTGCTAACCACAAGAAAAGTGCAACTAAGGCAGTGCTGTGTTACAGCCTGACTGCAGCTGCCCCCAGGTTTACCCTCTGGCTGGGGCCCTGGGTGCTCTTAGAGGGAGTTTGCTTTGCCATCCAGCACAGGACTGGTATTTGGCAGGAGCGAGGTCAAGTCTGACTGCTTATGGAAGGCTTTTTGGCCATAGGGATGCAAGGAAACTGGACACCAGCTTTAGGCTAGCAGTAGATCGTACCCTGAGCCTCCCAGGGCATTCTGGCTCAAACCCGAGCCCTGCCACCCCTGCTTATTCCATATAAAAAATTAAACCGATGGGGTCTTCCCAAATTCATGGGCTGGGGGCAGAGCACTCAGGGTTTCTCGATGCTCTACATGCAGTGGGAGGTACCAAAAACCACGCTTAGGCCACCACTGCCACTGACCGCCAGTGATTTGCATCCCATTACAGACACTGGATAGAATTAAGAAAGACCTGGATTATAAGATGAAAGTATCTGAGCACATTGTATACGGTACCTGTGTTCCAATACTCCAGTAAAACCATCCCACGTAAGACGGGTGCCGGAACCACCCATACACTCCACTTGTCACCAAAGTATGAGTATCCGATTTTTCATTCTGAACAATATGGTTGAAGTTGGAACCAGCTGTGAGCATGGCCGCTTTCCTCAGACAGTCCCCAAAGATCACCATCAATAACCCTACAGTACTCAGCCAGGTGATCTGCTTCAGCTCTGCAAGTGAATAAGGACGGGTCACAACAGGTTTCCACATATCACGTGCGGGGAAGACACCAGGGGATTGGGGCAGCGGGTGGGCTTCCCACTCCACAAATCTCAAAGCATGACAACTAGTAAAACACAGCCAGCGTTCCATGCATCACCGTCCCACCACCGGAACAAATAAAAATAGTGTTCCTTGCCACTGTATCACCCGACGCAAAGTCTGTAGGTCCTTGTGGCGGAGTGCCCTAAGGGGAGCCCAGCTTTATGGCGCAAAGCTGTCATAAAGTACAGCCAAGGCGATGTGCTCAGGCCAGACATTGGGAGCTCTGCAGCCCATCCTGTATTATGAAGGGGGGAAGGAGAACATCTCTCCTCTCCCAAAAAAAGGAAGCAGCCCAGACTGGGCAAACAGCAACAGTTTCTGCTGATTTGATTTTATTCCAGGTCAAAAGACGACACCCAGATGTAACTGAAGCGTCGCTCTTTGTACCAACAAAGCAGCTTGAAAGAGGTAGGCAGAACAGGGCTGAAGACCTGCTACACAGCAAAGACAGCCCAGCGTGTAACAGCGAGGGGGGCGCTCTCCCCAAGCCTGAAACCAAGAGGCTTTGAGCACAGAGAGATTAAGGCCATGTCAAAGCCCTCCTCCACTGCCGGCATGGGTCAGCTAAGCAGGGATCATCAGTGCTTTTCTACCAGGCGGGTGGTCTGTGGGCAAGCCACGTGCAGCCAGGCAGACCCAGGGGACAGCAGGCAGAAGGGTGGGCAGCTGGGAAGGGCAGGGTGGCCAACCTGGGAAGAGGAGCTTCTCCAGCGTGAACTCCACCCAGGAGGAGAGGGCGGCCAGGTTGTACTCGAAGCTGTGGTTGAGCAGGAAGGAGTCCAAGGAAAGGCTGCGCGGGTTGTTGATGGCTGTCACTAAGTACTCCGAGTAGTGGAAGAGGGAGAGGGAGCACATGTACCTGCGGCAGGAGGGAAAAAAACGCTGGGCATGGCTGGGGGTCATCATGCTCGCCCAGCTCCCCCGAGCCCTGCCAGCCCTTCCCTTACCATCCAAAGTGGCGCCAGGCAGAGCGGCCGGTGCTAAGCAGCAGCCCACAGCCGAAGGCAAACCCCAGGAAGCAGGCCCGGACAGCGATCTGCAGGCAGAGGAAGGGGAGACAGAGGAGCTGCTGCTGCTGCTCCTCCCCGCCCGTCTGCCGCCCCACGGGCCCCGTGTCACCCCGCCACGGGCCCGGTGCCGCCCCGTCGCCCCCCGGGCCCGCCCCCCCCGCGAGCCTCCTTCCACCCCACCGCTCCGGAGCCGCCCCCCGCACCTTGTAGAGCGGCCGCGGGTAGAGCAGCAGCAGCGCCGCGTTAACGCCCGCCACGTGTAGGGCGAGCGCCAGGCGGCCGCGCAGGCCGGGGGCGGCCAGCAGCGCGGCGGGCGAGCCCAGCACCACCGGCAGCGCCGCCACCGAGGCGCCCAGCAGGAAGGCGGCCAGACTGGCACGAGCCTCCCGGCCCAGCCACCCCCGCCGCGGACCCGCCGCTATCGCCGCCGCCGCCATCATGGCGGCGCCCGCCCCGCCCGCGTCGCCTGGGAAACGGCCGCACTGCTCTCGCGAGAGCTGCGCCCTGCGCAGGGGCAGTATCCCCATGAGGGCTGCCGCTCTCGCGAGAGTTCCGTCCCACGCAGGCGCAGTAGCCCCGAGAGCGGCGCAACTCTCGCGACCCTCCGTCTCGCGCAGGCGCAATGTCCGCCGCGGGGGGGACCGAGGAGTTCTCTGAGTCCGCCTGACTTCGGGTGTCGCCTCCGGCCCTGGGCCCTCTTTGCTCTTGATTGTTGTTGTTTACTGTAATAAACTGGCACACCCCGCTGGGCAGCCTCTCCGAGCTGCCGCTCCCGGCCCGGGCTGAAGCCTTCGGGCCACCGCACCCTCACACCCGTCCAGCCCCCGCCCCGGCGGCTCTCGCCGGTACCTGCCTCGTGCCTGGGAGGCCGAGAGAAACGGTGCTGTGCCCCGCGGGCACCGGAGGAACCCGGTGGTGCTGCCCCGGCCCCGCGGCCCGGCAGGGCTCACACCCGGCCGCCGGGCCAGAGTGAGGAGCAGCGGCGGGCCCAGCCGCAGTCCCGGGACGGCGAGGGGGACTGTGGGGCTGCGATCCCACAGGCTGGCTGCCAAACTGCGGGAGCTAGCCCAGGATTCCCATTAAAGGATGCAGGCTTTCCTAAAAACAAGTGGGGAGCCTGCTGCACTGCTCAGGGACCCTGGGAGAAGCCGGAAAAACAGGAGGGTGGAAGCAGCGCAATTCATTTGGAATTGCTGCTACTCGAGACTGAAAAAAAAAAAAGCCACACCCATTTTATTTTGGTCAACAACAACAGACTTTATTTATGCCACAAGATTCCTTAAATAACTTAGATGTGCACAGAGAAACTACCTAGAGGTGTCAACAAAACAGTCCGAGACATTCAGTACGATACAGGGGCACGTTTCTCGTCACAAGTATCGTACGTAAGCTTTGGTGTGCAGTTGTAGGACATACCGGCAAGTTTTAACACAGCATCACAAAGACTCATGGCCTCACAAGTCCCTCGTGCCGCCACGCACCTCTGTCCTGATACGGCACGGGCAAAAGCTTCGCTTACGAGATTAAACTGTGAAAACGGGGCTCCAGAGGCGAATGGCGAGCAACCGGGAAGGCTCCTGGAGCCTTGCAGGGTGCTTAAGCCACCTACAGCACAAGGTCTACGGCGCTAAACCGATCAGCAGCGAAGCAACAGCACTGCCATGGCAGCTCCGGCAGCAGGCTGGGGCAGGCGAAGGCGCGAGGCCCGGCGCAGACCGGACACGACACTAACGGGAACCTGGACGTTTGGCGGGCAAAGGCTGCAAGAGCACGGGGCGGCACAGGCTGGGATCACTGCTGGGCAGCCTGCTGCATCTGCGCCTGCCGCTTGGCTTTCGTCTGGAGGTACCTGCCCTTCCCTTCCTCGAAGCGCCGCTTCTCATCCTCTGTCTCTGTCTGCCGGTGACATAAAGAAAGCAAAGCCAGAGGTGTTAGCTGCCTCAGGGCATCACAGCTCTCCCACACTGCACGTTGCCTCCCATTACAAGAAACAAGAAAACTAAAGGAAAACCTGCACTCCGTGAACTACATGTTTTGACAGGTAAGGTACTCCTGCACAGAGCAGGAGGAGACCTGCACAGGATAAAATATTAATAAAGAAACAGCCCCCAGTCAGCAGCGCCATGTCAGCAAAGACCTGCCAGGATCAGGAGAGCTAAAAATAGTCAGGGAGGCTGCAGCGTGGAATGCCACAAGGAACAGGGATGAGAGGGCCTCTGTTGCTGCTCAGGGTCCTCTCCTGCGTGTCCCCAGGAGAGGAAGCAGCAGAGCTTGCATGCAGCCTGTCCTCAGCTGTGAGAAAGGAAAGAATGCCCAATTGACACATCAACAATTTTCAGAAGAAACATAAAAAAATACCCCAACCCTGAATCCTGCCCTGGAAAGGCTCATTCATGCTCATTTTTTTCTGCTGAATAATTCAAGGGAAGAGGACTTCCTAGACAAAAAAGCTGGCCTGGGGCCTGCCCCAGGAGGAGCAGGAGTGGGGCTGGCCCAGCAGGCTGGCAGCCTGGTTGGGAGAGCTCTTACCAGCAACTGTGGGACAGGAAGAGGCTTCCCCTCCTTGCTCAGGGAGACGTAGGTGAAGAAGGCGCTGACAGCACGGTACCGCTCCCGAGGCTCGTCCACGAATGGGTCGGCATCTACAAAGACTTCGATTTCCATGGATTTATTGCTCGTGAAGGTCATGCGTCCTGAGATGGTGATGACACTGCCTGCGAAGCGGAGAGGGGCCAGTTAAGCTGATGGCCCCTGCTTCTGCTCAGAGGAAGGGAGCGAGGGGCTCTACATGTTACATGCTTAAGCCATGTCTTAAGTGGAGCTTATCGACAAAGGACTAGTTTAACAGGGAATAAATTGCCCTGCCTGTGTGTCCCGAGCATGCACCCAAGGGAGCCAGGATGTGGCACTGTGCGAGAGCGAAGTGCCCGCCATCACTCTCTGGTACCTTTTTTGATCTTCTCATGGAAGTTGATGGCATCCACTGAGGCAGTGACGATGTTGGTCTTGCAGTGGCGGGCAGCCACAATCCCAGCGACCTCATCCATGAGCTTCATGGTGACACCTGGGGAGGGGAAACAGAGGGTCCTGTCTCAGGTAAAACAGAGGGATTTGGGAAAAAAAACACAGGTAGGCTGGTAATGTCTTTGCACAACCAAAGGTACGCCAGGGAGTCAGACTAGTGACTGAATTTCAACTGCAGGAAACCCCTGGTACCAGCACAAAGACTCCTGTCAAGAGTACCATCAGGGTGACATCCTCGCAGACCCAGGCTTATGACCGAGGCCAGCTCTGGCTCTCCTGAATTTCTCTAAGCAAACCTCAGCCTTGTAAGGCAAGATCAGTCCCACGGATCTCCCACTCGGAAACAGCTCTGAGCCATGTTGTTTTGCTTTTTCTTATGGATGCAAATAGACAAATAGTGGTGTGTAGCCCTTGGCGAATGCACCTCTTCCCAGGCTCACACCACACGCATCCGCCTTGCCCTGCTCTGCCTGCCTGGCAGACACTGGGCACTGCCAGCCAAGAGGAAATTACTCCAGCAATTTGCAGTCATTGTACATGTTTATAATGTACGTGTTTATAATCAGAGATCTGCAATTTAAGAGACAAATGACAAAATTGTAGGATTTACAATTTGAGTATGTCAGTTTTCGGGGCCTTTTTTAAGCACAGAAAAAGACAAAGCGTTTGTCTCAGCCAAAGCAACGTCGAACCTTACAGGTGGTGCAAACGAGCCTGTGTGCCTTCAGAGGCAGAGCCTGCCTCCCAAAAACACCCAGATGATGCACAAGTTGCTCTCAAATGGTGCTTCTGCTCTGGGGAAGAACCAACCCAGCCATTGAACAGGGCAGGCAGGACTCACCTCCATGCACGAAGCCCAGCAGCGTGCAATCCGATGGTCCCACTAGGTGGATCAGGCTGGACTGGCTGTAGCCAACCGTGTGTGGCTCTGGTTGGAAGAAGAAAGCAAAGTGGAGGTCAGAGCTACTCAGCCAGCACCCATATGCCACTGTACACACCTGTCTTAAACTGTCTGAAGGAAGAAAGCATGGGGCTGCCTTATGCAAAGGTGAAGTATGTTCAAACCGGTGTTTAAATTGGCCCCGAGAAGTCCTGAGAGCAGAGGCTATTCACCGTCTAATGGGCTGCCACCTCCCTCTAATGTCCACCCATCAATTTTATTCCAGCTCAGTTAATTTCTTCTTTTAAAGCTTTCAGAGAGCCCAAAAGCAAAAGGGAGGGAACTGACACGCGGCTGTACGCTTTCCATCCTCAGGCCACTAGATGCAGCTGAATCTCCCTGAACCTGCCACTTAGTGGCATCTCCCAAGAGCCATGCTTCCCCCTTGGCGCAATGGCCTCGGCCCCCAGCCCCCCCAGCCCTAGCACATGCTGGTAACATCTGACTTGCCACTAAATCCAGACGACAGAAACTGCACCCTCCAATTGCCAGCAAAGGAAAACTGCTCTTGGGGGTGGTTTTCCACCTAACAAGAGAAGCTAAAGGCACTTAGTGCAAGAAAAACCAACCAAGCCCCCAACCGCTTGGCATCACCTTGTCAGGGAAGACGCAGTGCCCGCGGAGCCTTACCTTTTGTCTGCCTATCTGTGAGCAGGGAGAACAGAGGGGAAAAAAAGCATTTGAGCAACTCTCGTCCTGTATCACCCCCTGCCCAACAATCCCCGCATGCCATCTCTCTGTCTCTGCCTGAGGACCACGGCCAGTCCTGGAAGCCACTGGCCACTTGCCCCTTCAGCTCTCTGTCAGCACCACCATCGTGCTTCCAGAAGCTGGGCCAATGCTTTTGGGAGGAAAAGGATCCCCAGCAACCCCCCAGTGAGAACATGACTCCCACTTCCTCCCTGTAGCTCATCCTCCCCTTCAAACACCGGACTATGACTTCTTGATAAAAACTGACTTCCAGAGAGGGGCTGCAGCTGCAGAGTGTGAAAAATCCTCATCTGACACTTGTGTTCACCCCATGCTGAGCAAAACTAGTTCCTGCTGCCCAGGACTGCACAAGGGATGCAAGGAGTGGCGGCAAGAACTATATTTTGGATAAGGGCAACCGACCCACCAGCCCCAACAGAGGATCACAGGTGCCCACCCAGCTCCCCCTGTGCTCATGCACTGTGGCTTCAAAATCCCATCCCCATCCCCAACACAGTATTTTGGAGGGCACGCTCACAGCCACAGGTGCCTGCGGATGGCTGGAGTTGCCTTGGGGACTAGTTCAGCCTCCCAGCACCACCGGGCCATTTCCACAGGCCACACACCGCCCACATTACCTGGGTTGATGACAGGGAAGATCATGTCGCCGTTTCTCTGCTTGGTTTCCAGCCGATCCAGCTTTTGCTCCTCATATCGCTTCTTCCCCTCATCCTCCTGCTCCTTTCTCGCATACTGAAAGGAAAGGCCGGTAAGAAGAGGGTCAGCAAAGCCAATGGCACAGCCGGGGATGCCAGCGGGGCTAGGTTAGAGCCATTCTCCTGGAGAGGGTGAGCTTTCGTTTTTCAGACCAAAGCAAGCTGTCCTACCTGGATGGGGGGAACCTCAAGGACCTTGTTCACATTCTTCAGGGACAGTGGCACATACCACAGCGTTGCCTTGTTTGTCACCTTCTTCGCCCCTGGAGGAGAGGGGGGCAAAGGGTGACCATGCCAGCACCAGCAGCGCTTCACTGCCACTGGCGCTGTCGCAGTCTGGGGCTGTCTGCACACTAGCAATGTCACCGGCACTGGGCAGCCCCCTGCCCTGCTGAGCTTTGGCTTGGAGCAGATGTGACAATGCGCTTTTGGCAAGGCATCCCAGCAAGTGGAGCCAGTTGCCACAGCAACAGCAGGAAAAGGGTCTTCTTCTGGCCAAAAGCAGCCACGAGCAGCAAATTAGGCAGGAGGAGCTAACAGCAGATTTTTCCATTCTTCACTAAAAGCGATCAATGGAGCCATAATCCCCAGGGAGCCTGCTTGGCTTCCCTTCCCAGTGCCACCCCCAACAATCTCAATAAAAAGGCAAGATCTCCCCTCTGCCCAATGCTACCAGCAACGGTGGGTGGAAGATGGAGTCACTGCCACGAGCTCTCAGCTTATCACGATTATTCCTGGAGTTTTGGGACAGAGCCGCCGGCAGCCGCCCACCTGTTAAAATGTTTTCGGACATGACGTTGACCTGGACCTCCACAGAGTGCCGGGAGGTGTAGGTGATCTCAGCGCTGACGTTGGCCACCTCACCGATGCACACTGGGGAGAGGAAGTCCGTCCGCTCCACCCGCGCCAGCGCGGCCACACAGGGCTCCTGGGGACGGCGAGACAGCAAGAGTAGCAGCCACAGCCATGCCAAGCAGGATCGCAGCCAGTGGCTCCCCATGGCTGGCCCATGCTATGTGCAGCTCCGGCACTTCAACTACCACCTTATCAGCTGGTGGCCATGCTTCCTTCCCCACCCGTTACCAATGCTGGGGCTGCCTCTGACTCGCCCGTCATGGGAGTTGAAACACTAACAGCAGTGTAATAATATTTCTGCTCGTAAAAGCACCAGCTGGAGCCACCAGTGGTTTGCACACAGCAGCAAGGATTTCCGCTGTGTGTGTGACAACTGGAGAGGACCCCAGGGATGACTGGTGGTCCCAGGGGACTTCCCGCTGCCAGAAGACCCCTGAGGTGTGGCAAGGGGGTCAGAGAGTCACTGAGCCAGAGCCCAGTGGGCACTCCGGTGCCTACTTACCCCAGCCTGGGAGTTGCAGTGGCGGGTGCTGATGATGGCTCCTGCCTCCTCAATCATCTTCAGGATGGTTCCCCCATGGACATTCCCCACGACATTGGCATCATCCGGCCGCATGATCCTGCGAGGGGAGAGACACAAGGAGCTCGCACTCCCCTGCCATGCCCCCAGCCCGGGTCCCAGTGCAGCCACTCGGAAGCATCGTTATTGCCCTACCGGATGATCTGCTGGGCCATCTCACCACGCTGATGCTGGCAACGTCACTGACACTGCCTGCATGCAGCTTCCTGTGAGCGGCAGTGGAAACCGCCCCAAATTATAGCTGGGAGTGGAAGGAGGCATTGCTCCTTTGCTGGGTGCGGCCGGCTGCTCAGCTAGGATGGTGTGTCACCACCACCTCGCTGCGGCAGACAGAGCCGGGCACATGCCACCCCTTGACCTGGCGCCTGGCAGCCACAGTGGTTTTGCTGGAGCAGCAAATAATCAGCGGGAGGAGAGAAAGTGAGGCACGGTGGCGATGGGGCAACAACCATGTGCCGGCCCAGAGAGGAGCTGCACTTTGGCAAGGCGGCCATGCCAGGGAGCTGCAAAAGGCAGGAAAACCGGGGCATGCTCTGCCCGCCCTGCCAGCTCACAGGCACCGGAGTGAGCGCACAGCGCTGCTTCACAGTGCCAGGTGCGACCAGCGTCAGCAGCGCAGGCAGCGATGCTGGTGCAGACAGCGTGACCGGCGCAGGCAGTGCAGGCAGCGTGACGGGTGCCGGCAGCAGCACAGGCAGCAGTGCAGGTAGCACCACCGGTAGCATCCCGGTTGCAGGCCGGCCCGGGCCCGCCCGCGGACCCCCAGCCCCCCTGCCCTCCCCCGGGCCCCCGGCAGCGGGTGGCGCGGCGGGGCCGTACCTGGAGACCTGGATGGCGGCCGGGCCCGGGCCCGCGGCCCCACGCTCCGACATGGCGGCACCGGCGCCCCGCCCGCAACGGCGCTGCGGCACCGCCACGCCTCGCCACGCCACGCCTCCCCGCGGGGGACATGCCCTCGAGGCATCCCATTGGCGAACAGCGCCTCGCCACGCCCCCGCACCGGCAGGGGGGCGGGGCAGCGCTCCACCGCCTGGCGCCGCCTGGGAGCGCAGAGAAGGGCTGGTGTCCCGGTGCCCGGGGACGGAGCTCCGGTGGTGCCCGGGGACCTGGTGCTCCGGTGCTGCCCGGGAGGCTGGTGTCCCAGTGCCCAGTGCCCGGGTGCGGTCCTCCGGTTCTGCCCAGGGAGCAGTGTGTGCCCCACTGGGACTGAAGCCCCTTCACCTTCACTCACTCAGCTGCCTGCCCTGGGGTGCGCCCTGCTTGCGGGGGGGCTCACGGAGGTCACGGCCTTCAGGCCGGCACGGGCAGCTACCAGCACCTGCTGGAGCAGGCTCGTGCTGGGTGTGGGCTGCCGGTGCGGTGGCAGCCTCCCTGCCTCCATCCTTCCCCATTGCTGGCGGCTTTATTCGGTCGGGAAAGAGCTCCATGGGTCACCCAGGGTTTTGGGGGCAGGTGAAGGTGATGGCCCCAAGCAGCAAGGGACAGATCTCTGCCGAGCGCAGGCAGGGATAGGGATGAGGACAGGGATGGAGAGGTACGGGTCAGGGCCGGAGGAGCCGAGGCACTCACGTCCTCCTTGCCGAGGAGCGGCAGGATTAGCACTCTGAGGTGCTCGAGGCTCTGGTTGATGCGGTCGCAGCGGCTCTTATCCATGAGGGGCTTGAGGAGACGGGGTGGTGAGGGCGGGCGGGCGGCCCGGGGCTGTGTGGGTCCGGGAGTGCCGGAGCTCTCACCTTGTGCAGCCGGGTGGTGGCAGGAGGGGGGCGCGAGGGCCGGTGGGAGACTTGGTGCTCCCGTACCGCCATCGCCTTTATGGGCTGTTGGCGGGGCAGGGCAGGCAGCGCGGGCAGGCAGCTCAGGCAAGCAGGGCAGGCAGGCAGGCAGGCAGGCAGGGCAGGCAGGGAGGCAGGAGGGGGCCGCCGCGCCGCTGTCCGTGGTGCTGCACCAGCTGTACTGCCGCTGTCCGCGGTGCTGAACGCGCTGCGCCGCCGCTGTCCGCGGTGCTGACGGCGAGGGCTGTCCCAGCCTGCCCGCACTGCCCGCGCCGCGCGCTGCCCGTGCCAGTGCCCGCGGTAGCCGCCGCCGCTGCCCGCGCTGCCACAGGTCCCGCCGTCCGTTCCCGCGCTGCCGGTCTCCCCCCTCTGGCCGGCCCTCCCGTGGCAGGAGGAGGCAGGGCAGCCCGCCCGGCATCTCCCGCCCCTCGTTCCTGCCCGCGCTGCTGGGACCGGCAGGCGCCCGTCGGGGCTGCAGGAGGAGCCCATCACCGCCGTGCCCTTCGCGTTGCCCGGCGGCTGGCGGGGAGGGGGACACCCGTGGGGCAGCTTCGCAGAGCCGCAGACGGCGGTACCAGCAGCTGGACACGGGCCGCTCGTGGGGTCCCCCGGGCCGGTCCCAGGCCGGGTCGCAGCCCGGCAAAGCCCGGCTGCCGTGGCAGGGGCGGGGGGCGGGGGGCAGGGGGCAGCGGGGCGGGGGGGGCCCGGGCAGTAGGCAGCCGCCGCGCCGTCGGGCGGGGCGGGCGGAGGGGCGGCCCCGAGGGAGGAGGAGGAGGAGTCGGCGGGGCCGGGGGGCGGCGGGGCGGGAGCGCTGCGCAGTGCCAAGCGGCGGCCGGGCCGGCGGGGCCGGGGCCGGGGCCGGGACCGGGGCCGGCGGGGCCGGGGCCGGGATGGCGCTGGAGCGGGCGCTGCTGGCGGCGCGACAGGGCGACGTGGAGGCGCTACGGGGGCTGCGGGCGGCCGGGCTGCTGCGACCGGGGCTGCGGGACGCCCTGGGCGCCTCCCCCGCGCACCACGCCGCCCGCGCCGGCCGCCTCGCTTGCCTCCGGTACTTGGCGGCCGAGGCCACGCTCCGCGGCGACGCGCGGGCGCGCAACGGGGCCACGCCGGCCCACGACGCCGCCGCCACCGGCAACCTCGCCTGTCTCCAGTGGCTGCTCACGCAGGGGGGCTGCGGCGTGCAGGTGCGAGCGGGAGCGCGGGAAGGGGGGGGCAGCAGGCAACCGGGGGGACGGGCGCGTGTGGACCCCTCCAGCTCTGCCGCCCGGCGAGCCGGGGCCCCGACGTGGCGTCCTACCCATGCAGAACGGGGGGCGGCCGGGGGGGGGAGGGCGGAGAGCCCCCGGGATCCCGGCGGGACGCAGCCCCGAGGGGGGCGCAGGGCCTCCGGGGCTGTGCCCGGGGCTGCCGGCCCCTCCCGGGGTTACGCAACGGCGGGAGAGGGGCGGTAAGCGGCTTGCCCCGGGGCCGACCGAGAGCTAACGACATGTGACGGGCCAGAGGAAAAGGAGGCGGCGGAGGGGCTGGGAGCAGGGATTAAGCTGCAAGGATGGGGTCAGCAGCTTCGGCAGCCTCCTGGCGGGGGCCAGCTCTGCCCGCACCCCGCCGAGTACGGAGGGTGGCCGGGCTGGCGGCACGGCGGGACCCCGCGGGGAGCCCCTCCAGGCAGGGGCTGCTGGTCGCTGGCAGAACAAGGGGGGCTTTGTGCGGCGCTTGCAGTGTGCGGGTGCAGGCCCTGCTGGATGGCAGGCATGCTTGTCCCACGGCCCCTGCCATGGCCTGTCCCCTCCCTCTAGCCCTCTTCTGTGCAGACGAGACCTCCATCCCGGGCAGCCTGCCCTCCCTGGGGCCAGCTCCCGGCTGTGGGGGGGCCCACAGCTGCCCACAGTCCCTGGTCCCACACACACACCCTTGCCGGAGGGGGCCGGGTCCCTGGTGCCAACAGCCACCCCGGTTCCTCCCACAGGACACAGACAACTCTGGTGCCACCATCCTACACTTGGCAGCCCGCTTTGGTCACCACGAGGTGATCGACTGGCTCCTCCGCTTTGGAGGCAGTGACCCTACAGCGGCCACCAACACGGGAGCGCTGCCTGTCCACTACGCTGCGGCCAAAGGGGATTTCCCTTCCTTGCGACTCCTCTTGGGACACTGCCCCAGGTAATAGCCCCTGCTGCTGGCAGGTGAGAGGGGCTCCATGCCGGGGGCTGGCAGGGGAATGGGGTGTCCACTGCCACCCCATCCCTCCCTCCAGCCACTGGGCAAGATGCCAGCACTGGGGATGGATTCCGCAGCCACCCTCAGCCCCCAGCTCCAAGGGCAACGCGGCTGCATTATCAGGCCAGGCAGCCAGCTGCACCTTCTTTATGGCCCGGAGAGAAAGGGCGAGGAGAAGAGCGGCCAGTGCTGACAGAAATATTACCACTGGCCGCTTGGTTGGCTCCCTGGGCTCCTGGTGCAGGGCGATAACACAGCCGCCTTTGTCCACCAGCCATTACGTAAATGGATTAGGCTGCCTGCCGAGGAGAGGCTGCTCCCTGCACCGGAGGTGAACTTTCTGCCTGCCCAGGGCCACGAGCACTGCTGGAGGCAGCAGCCCTGCTCGGCTGGCAGCACGGCAGCATCCTTGCTTTGCCTCCCGAGCGGTACCCGTGGCCCAGCGCATCCCCTGGGGTACATGGCATTGCAGCCCACCAGGCCCACCATGGCAAGCCTCACTGTGGGACTGCAGCAGGCACTTAGCCAGCCCCTAATCCGATTTCCTGTGGCAGGCAGAGGCTGCCAGAAATAACCCACTGCCCCGGCCGATGTGGAGCCCGGAGGGTAGCGCCTTTGCCCTGTGCTGTGCCCAGTTAGGCTTGAGGGCTGCAGATGCACAGGGGTGCACAGCTCCCTCATATCCAGAGGGGTCCCAAGGCAGTGGGAGGTGAACCAGGGCTCAGCACCCCTCCGTGCCTCAGTGCTGTGACCCCAGAGCCCCGACCCTTCCTGCCAGGCAGGGTCACAGAGCCCATTGTATGGTCCCTGTTGCCCCATGGCACTCACCAGCTGCAACCTCCCCAGCCCCAGTCCCAGCTCTTTACCCCCAGGCATGCTGGCTTAGCCCCAGGACATCTGTGGGGATTAACCCCCCGTGGCGCACAGCCTGGCCCCAGCCCAACCATGGCTCCTGCTTGGTGCCTGTTGTGTCAGTCCTGGTGTAGCGCAGCACTGGTGGTGGCCCTCCCACGTTGGTTTTCATGCTTCTTGCCAGGGTTGCTTCACTGCTGTCACCGCCTTCCCCTTGAATTATTTAGGGCTGGCCCCACTCCCGGCCCTGTGCCCACTTGGAGGCTCTGTTACGGCCACGAAATCCAATCCCCGGGTGCTGCTGTGGGATGCTGGCGTTCCCAGCCCACCTTCGCACTGGCCTTGCAGGGTCTCCAGCAGCCAGAAGCCCGGTGTGAAGTCACGGCCATCTGGCAAAGCAGTTTACCGGCACTTGCCCAAGTGGCTTAACCCCTTCCCAATTAGTGGGAGATGGTAATCAGGGTCTGAATGCATGTCTGTACCCCTGCTGTTCCCCTGCACCACGGCCCAGCCTGCCACCATCCTGGCCCAGCTCCTGCTCTGGGAGTGCCCAGCAGCATCCCAGCCCAGAGCTGTGGCACCCCAGGGCAGGCGCCCTGCGGCACGGCACGGTGGGAAGGCAGTGCTGGCCACAGCCCATCTCACAGTTACAGGGATCAATTATTAAGGGCCCGCGATCTTTGCGATAACAGAGCGGAGTATTTATTGCTCTTCCTTTTTTAAATATTCAACAGGTTTTTTTATGAAGCACTTAGTAAAACAGCTTCCTGCACGGTGGGGATGTGGGATGTAGGATGCACAATTTGGGACGAGGCATGCGAGGATGCCAAGGCCTGCCACAAGCAGTGGGGGGACACCTGTGCCAGGCAGCCGGACTGGCAGGGGGCAGTGGGCAGCAGGGCCAGCACTGCCATGGCGCAGGTCAGCATTTACCTGCCGGCTCCCCTGTGGCCAGCGCTGCCTAAGCCGCTTATTTAAAAATACAGCTAAATTGCAATGTCCAGAAACAGCCGGAGGAAGGAGCTTACCCTAAGCAGGCTGATTAACTTAGTGACCTCCCACTGCAGCAGCCGCTGCTGCGGGGACCCAGCGGGGAGCCAGGGGGTGGATGGCTCCCACCCAACACTGCCCAGCTCTGCTACTGCCCTGCCTGCACCCAGACAGCATGTTCCCTCTGTGTTCCTCAATTCCCCGTGACCTGTGTGTCCCCTACGCCCTGTACCTCCCTTCCCAGTGTGCTTGGTGGTGGCTGCAGGTGATGGGTGCTGTGCCCCTCTTGCAGCACGCTGAGTGCCCAGACCAAGACAGGGGCCACCCCGCTGTACCTCGCCTGCCAAGAGGGCCACCTGGAGATCATCCAGTACCTGGTGCAGGACTGCGGGGCTGACCCCCATGCGTGTGCCCATGATGGCATGACCCCGCTGCACGCTGCTGCCCAGATGGGCCACAACACTGTCATCGTCTGGCTGGTAAGCGTGGGCTGGGCACAGCATGGTGGCACGGCATGGGGCATGCTGTGCCAGCGCTCAGCCCGCCCACCCACCCGCCCAGATGAGCTTCACGACAGTGAGCCTGTCAGAGCGGGACGCTGAGGGGGCCACGGCCATGCACTTCGCCGCCAGCCGTGGTCACGCCAAGGTGCTGAGCTGGCTGCTGCTGCATGGTGGGGAGATCACTGCTGACAGCTGGGGTGGCACACCGCTGCACGATGCTGCTGAGAACGGCGAGCTGGAGGTGGGTGCTGGTGGCCAGCAAGGTGCCAGGGTGGGGAGAGGGAGTGCCCTCCGGCCCTGCCATGCTCCCCCACTCTCCCCAGTGCTGCCAGATCCTGGTGGTGAATGGCGCCGACCTCAGCATCCGTGACCAGGACGGCTACACGGCGGCCGACCTTGCCGACTACAATGGCCATGGCCACTGTGCCCAGTACCTGCGCACTGTGGAGAACATGGTATGGCAGTGCTGCGGGGCCACGCGCGTGGGGACCACGCAGGGCCCTGCCACTCCCGCCCCACCACCTGACCGCACGGCTGTGCCAGCAGAGCGTGGAGCACCGCGTGCTGTCGCGAGACCCCTCGGCAGATGGGGAGTGCCGGCAGCCCGACTCGGGCATGTCATCGCCCAACACCACGGCGTCGGCACCCCAGGCACGCTTCGAGGTGGGCTCCCCTGCCAGCACCCTCTCCAACTACGACTCCTGCCACTCCAGCCAGTCCAGCACCGGGGAGAAGAGGGGTGGCCCCCTGGGGGCCCCCGCTGCCCGTGAGTGCGGGGCCGGGGGGTGCAGGGCAGGGGACACGGGGCTGGCCCCCCGTGACCCCCTGCCCTGCGCAGGGGTGCCCGCACCAGCGCTGGCGGACATGCAGGCGTACATGGACATGCTGGACCCTGAGACGTGGCCGCGGGGCCGGGGGCTGGCAGGCGAGGGCCCCCTGCCGCCGCCACCCCCCACCTTCCCCCCCCCGCCACCCCCACCCCCTGCCACCCGACCGCCCCCGCCGCCCCCTGACTACCCCGCACCCGCACCCCCCGCCGCCCCCCACACCGCCGACATCTACGTGCGGGCCAAGAACAACCTGCGGCACGTGGAGAGCCAGGCGCTGCGCCGAGAGGTACGGCCCCATGCACCACGTCCCACACACGCCGTGCCCCCTGTGCCCCACGCACTGTGCCCCATGCACAGCTGCTCCTGGCCACGGAGCTCATGGGATGTGCCACCTAGGGGGGGACATGCTACTGGGCACCAATCTCCCGTGGGGAGCTGTTAGTTCTTGATGGCACCGGGAGGGGACAGCCCCGGCTTGAGGCCACATGCCTGCGATGCTGACTTGCACCACAGGTCCAAGGTGCAACCGGCAGTGAGGGTGCAGCCAGACGGGGCCTCTGCGGCACTGGGAGGCCTTGCTGCACCAGCTGGGGCACCTGGAGGCACCGTGCAGGCCATTGCATGGCTGACTGTCACGGCTGCACCCACGTGGCCTTGGCGATGCCACCAGCACCATGCCGAGCTGGGTGTGGGCAGCTGCGCAGGCTGTAACTGGAGCAGCCAGCTCCGGTGTCACCTGCGCAGCAGGTGTCAGGTGGCTCAGCTGGTGCTGCCAGGAGCTGAGAGGGCTCAGCCGGGCGTGCACAGGTAAGAGGGGTGCAGCCCCTGAGGCGGGCTGGGGGGGGGCATAGGGATGCGGTGGGCTCAAGGCCGTCCTGACCCCCAAGTATGGCTCTCGCCACTTGTCCGGGGACAGGAACCTGGTGCACAACTGTGGTCAGGCCACCGGCAGAGCCCAGAGTTACAGGGGATGGGGGCACATGGGAGGAGGGTCTTGGCAGAGCAATGTGTGCCAGGCCTGTGCAGGGCTCAGGACCCTGTTGTGCTCTTTGTGCATGTCTCGCTAACGGGGTAATGAGTGGCCTTGCCTGGGGGGCTACAGAGCCGGGCTGCCCTGGGGAGGGGCAGGCATGTGCCAGCCAGAGCAATGTGGGCACCCCAGGCAGGGGGGCTGAGCAGCACAGACCCTCACACCGGACTGGGGCTGGTGCTGTGGCAGTGGGAGCTGGGCTTGGCACAGCGCCCACGGCAGACAGAGCAGGAAGCACCGAGCTGTCGCTTGTTGACTTAGCTGGGGCTGGTGGCAGTGGCAAGCGCCTGGGCTCACCATGCAAATGCCACGGGTGGAGGTGGCGCACAGGGAAATGCAAATAGCAGGGCCCCCGGCATGGGGAGTGAGGCCGTGCCGCCGCGGCACCTCAGACCCGGGCAGTGGGCATGACCCCCTGCAGCGCCGGTGCTCGGCAGCACGAGCCACAAAGCTGCTGCGGTATGTGCTGGGGTGAGCTGAGGCTGTGCTGCCCAAGAGCCCCGTTCAGAGGGAGGTTTGGAACCAGGCCCCATGGGAGATAAGCTCCAGGTAATCCATGGGGCCAGGGCTCGGCAGTCCTGTTCCCAGGGGGTTATCCCAGGGGAGGCTCGGCTGGGCTCCTGGGCACAGGCTATAGGGTCACAGTGCCAGGCACTGATGGCACATCCTGCCAGCCCCACATGCAGTCCCTGGTGCGGCCTTGTGCTGAGTGGACCCATGGCGTATGTGCCTGCTGTGCCCCAAGCCTGGCATCTGCCCCACAGCCACCCTGGGCACGGCCTTGCTCTGCCACAGCTCTGCCCCACAGCCACCCTGGGCTCAGCTGGGCACGGCTGTGCTGAGCCATGTTCCCCATTGCAGCTGGCTTCGCGTGAGAGCAGCCCTGAGGGCCTGCGCAGGGCCGACTCCAGCAGGCGGTCAAGGAATTTTGGCAAGCAGCCGAGCACCGGTGACTACTACAAGCACCTAGGGCACGGCACAGCCGAGCAGCCCGGGCCCCGGCGAATGGCACACAGCGAGGAGGTGAGCCCCAGCCTCGTGCCGCAAGCCTTCATGTGGCTCAGCAGCACCGGCACCCCGCAACGCCTGCCCATGCTTTCTTTCAGGCATCGCCCATCTCAGAGGACACCATGCGCAACGGGGAGAGCAAGCCTGGTGCTGAGCTGCCACCCCCCGCCGCCACCCCCACCGCTGCCTGATGCTGCCTGTCCGATGCCCCCACCACCGCCACCACTGGCTGAGACCCCTGCCGGACCCCGCCGCTCCTCCTCCTCTACAGGAAGTAAGTGGCGGGGTGCCGGGCAGGCACGGGGAGCAATCCCTGGCACTGTCCCATCGGCTGCACCACGGCACCAGCCGCCCCGGCGCGTCTCCTTCTGCGGCACTCTGGCTGTGTGGCTCCTGACAGCCTCTCTGTCCTTCTCTCCTCCGGTGTCGGCGTGGGGGCCCCCATGCCCGCCCGCCCCTGCCTGCTCTCACTGCTGGCCGCTTCTCTTCTCTCTTGTCTCGCGGTGGCTAAATCCTTCCTCTGCCGCGCGCCCTGCGCCGCCTCTCTGCTTCTCTCCCTAGGAGGAAAGGCGCTCAGGCAGATGAAGAGTAAGTACCGCGGCCCCACGCTCTTCCCTGCTCTGGGGGTGCCCCGGCGCTGGGCATGGCCAGCGGGGCCCGAGCCGGCACCATCCCATGCCGGAGCCACGGGGCACTGACAGCCCCAGTGGCTGGCAGCTGGCCGCAGCCCTTCTGCCTGCTGAGCCCTCGCTGCTGCGTTGCCAGGCCGGCGTGCCACGCGGTGGCCCGAGCCCTGGCATGGGGCTGCCGAAGCCAGCCGGCAGGGCTGGCAGGGCTGGGCAGGCGGCCGGGGCCCCATGCCCCCCGCGGCCCCCGCGGCCCTGCCGCCGGCCCTGCACACAGAGGGCCTTTGTCTGCGCTCAGCCGGCTGGCGTGACCCCGCCACGTGAGCGCACCGGCCGCTCCCCCACCGCTGATTGCAGCCGGGCTTGGCTGCCGCTCAGCACCTGCTTTATTAGCGCCGGCTCCCGTGGCTGGGGGGTCTCAGCCGGCACTGGATGGCAGCGCGTGCGCCCTGCTGGGGCCTCAGCACCCACAGCCCTCTGGCCCCGGCACGGCGCAGCCAAGCAGGGCGAGCTGCGGGAGCCGGCGGCAGGGAGGGGGCTCTGCCTTGGCACGGCACCATGGGCCATTAGGGACCCACGCATGGCTGGCACAGACGGTGGGTGCTCGTGGGGTGGGTGGCACAAGCGGTGGCAAGGGCATCCTCAGGGGCACTGCCGCGCTCCAGCGCCGCTGCCATGACGATCTTGGGGCTCAGGGCTGGCAGTGGGGCTGGCTTAGGCTGTCAGTGCATCGCTGCTGTGGGCTGTGGGGGAGGGTAGGGGGTCCAGGGCCCCCGGTGAGGCAGCACAGTGTCATCCTGCTGTGCCAGGGCTGTTGCCAGCCACAGACCCATCCCTCTGCAGGCAGGTCACTGCTGTCACAGCGTGGTGCTGTGAGGTGGGTGGCCCTTGGGGCTGGGGCTCTGAGATCTGGGTGCTGGCATGCTGCTCCATCAAGGTCCCATGGACCTGGTAACCTGGGTGTTGGGATACTGGTCCCATGGACCCAGGGAGGTGGGGTGCCAGGCTGCTGAGTGCTGGGATGTTGCTCCAGCAAGGTCCCATGGACCTGGGATGCTGCTCCGATAGGAGTCCCAGGGGCTCTCAGGCATGGGGGGCAGTCAGCTGGCCACCCTGTCACCCCCGTGCGCCGCAGGCTGGCAGAGGAACTGGGGGTGTGGGGGGCTGCTGGCAGCAGGGCCCTTACTGCCCACCCTGCCTCCCCCCAGGCACCAAGTCCTTCAACATGATGTCCCCCACTGGTGACAACTCAGAGCTGCTGGCTGAGATCAAGGCCGGGAAAAGCCTCAAGCCGACGCCACAGAGCAAAGGCTTCACCACCGTCTTCTCCGGCAGCGGCCAGGCAGGGGCCAATGTAAGGGGGGGAGGGGTGGGTGGTGGGGGAGCCGGTGGCGGTGCATCATGGCACAGCGGGTGCCCACCACCCTTCTTCCCTCCTTCCTCCATAGGCAGAGTCGCCGGTGTCCTCCCCGTCACCCACCAGGACGCCCACCCCACCGGCCACCCCCGAGGCTGCCGGGCCACCACGCTGCCTGGCAGGGGGCTCACCAGAACTGGTGCTGAATGGGAGCTCGCCGGTGCCAGCGGCAGGCACCGGGGTGGCAGCAGAGGCGGAGGCGCTGGTGCCGAGCCATGACGAGCGGGGCCGGCCCATCCCCGAGTGGAAGCGGCAGGTGATGGTACGCAAGCTGCAGCTCCGCATGCAGGAGGAAGAGGAGCAGCGGCGCAAGGTAGGGGGGTCCCGCGTGCTGTGGCGGCGCGTGTGGCGTGGGTATGGCCCAGCAGCTCAGGACCTGGCGAGATGGTGTGTGTGGCATTGCCTCTGGTTCCTGGCTGTGCCAGGGGACCACCCCACCCGCATGCAGGGGCATTGTGTCCCAGGGGTGCCGCACGTGGCGGCGGCAGTGGTGGCATGAGGTGCACGCGGTGTGGCCTCAAGAGCCCCTTTGCCCTCTTTCCCGCCGCAGCCTGGGAGCCACTCGCTGCCCCTGTGCCAGCGCAGGCCACCCACCCGCGGGGGCACACCTGGACCTGCCGGGCAGCCAATGCGGGAGGAGGACTTGCGGCACCTGGAGAGGCGGCTGGGGAGCCTGCGGGTGATGCATGAGGCCCAGCCAGTGCAGCCGCTGCCGGGGCGGCTGGAGAAGGAGCCGCTGCCGCTCCTGCCGCTGCCTGCCACCCTGGCGCCCCAGCACTTCGCCCTCACCCACAAGAACCCACCCACCCACAGCAGCCAGCCCCCGACACTGCCGAGGAGCGTGGCTGTGCCACCGGCCACCCCGGGGAGCCAGGAGGGGCAGGGGGCAGGGGGGGCAGCAGGCGGCCCTGGTGCCCAGCATGATGCCCAGCGCGAGATCCTGGGCTGTGGCGTCTCCGTCCGCAGCCTCAAGGCCAACTATGAGGGCCCAGGGGGGGCCTCCCCACCCATCCCCAGGGTCACCAAGCGCAAGCGGGCACAGCCCCCCAGCAGCACCCGCCAGCCTGTCCTGGAGGAGGAGTATGGGGACGGGGCACTGCGGCGGAGCCGGCCGGCACCACCGGAGCCAAGGGGCCCACGGCAGCATGCTGAGGCACACAAGGAGCGTGCCGTCTTCCTCTTCCTGGAGCACTGGAAGAAACGGGCACTGGCAGCGGTGCCCGGGGAGGAGCGGCCGCGGCGGCCGGGGAGGCGGCGGCCGGCAGCAGGACGGCTGCTGGCCCGCTGGAGAAGCATTGCTCGCCGGGTGCCGGGACGGCAGATCCGGCGGTTGAGCCGCGCCACGGTGCTGTACTGGCCCCAGCACTTTCTGCCCCACATCGGTGGCTCGCCCATGCCCCATGACAGCCTCCCGCTCGACCTCTTCATGCTGGGCTACTTCCAGCTGCTGGAGATGCCTCTCAGCCCCGAGGAACGGCGCTTCCGCCACCTCCTCTGCTACGAGATGTTCGACCGCCTGGGCAGCCACAGCTGGCACCACGTCCGCCACTTCCACCGTGCCGTGCTGGAGCAGGTCGAAGCCGGCCACCGCCACTGGCTCGACGGCTTTGAGGACCTCGTGCAGGAGTTTTTCGAGAACGGCCCCACCATGGTGGCGGAGAGCCCTCCGGAGCTCCCCGCGGCAGCCCTGGGAGGGGAGGGGGCATCAGTGCCAGTGCCGGTGCCGGAGCTGGGCGAGTTCAGTGAGGAGGACGTCTGCCGCTTCATCGACCGTAGCTTCTCCTTCTGGAAGGAGAAGGAGGCGGAGATGTCCGACACCTGAGCCCAGCGGGATGCTGTGGGCTGTGCCAGCAGTGTGGGGGCGGGCCAGGAGCAGGCACCGGGGGCAGCCGGGGGCAGCAGGACCCGGTGCCTGGGTGTGCTCAGCTGACTGCGGCTCTGACAGCGTTGTGGCTTGGCTCAGCGGAGGGCTTGGTGTTGTTTCGCGTGGCCCCGGGCCGAGGTTGCGGTGTGCCGCTTGCTGTGGCTGTGTGTTGTGCAGGGGGTGCAGCACTGGGGCTGCGCTCCCCTCTGGCGTGGTGTTTGCGGTGCCGGGGCGGCGTGGGCCCCTGCGTGTCAGTGCAATAAAGCTGTGGTGTGCTGCGAAGGGCTGGCCACACCGCGCACTCCTTCCTCCTCCCTGCGCCGGCAGAAGGCAGGCGGCGAGGGGCGATGTCGGTGAGCCCCCACCAGCGCTGTGCCGGGAGCACGGCTCAGCCCGACGACCAGCAGGATGTGGTGCCGCGTACCAAGGCAATGCCACTGCCTCCCGGTGCCAGCAGCAAGGGCAGGCTCCTGGCAGTGCGAGTAACATGCTGTCTGTTGCAGGAGAAGGAGGAGGAGGCACGCCTGGCCAGCATGCCAGCCTGGAGGAGGGACATCCTGCGCAAGAAGCTGGAGGAGGAGAGGTGAGCCGGGGGCAGGGGACGCTGCATCAGCCAGCCGCCCCCGCGACTCCGCTAACCCCGCTCTTCCCTTTGCCTTTGCAGGGAGCAGAAACGGTGAGTGCCGCAAGCCCCTTCCCTGGGCAGGTGGGTGGGCACGGCGGCTCCGGCGCTCTGGTGACCATGGTGCCCCGTGCCCTCCGCTGCTGAGCAGGAAAGAGCAGGAGAAGCTGAAGCGGGAGGAGGAGGAGAAGGAGAAGGAGCAGTCGGAAAAGCTAAGGACTCTCGGGTACGATGAGACAAAGCTGGCGCCCTGGCAGCGGCAGATCATCCTCAAGAAGGGGGACATAGCCAAGCACTAGCCACGCCACGCCGCGCCCTGGCTCTTTGCGGCGGGAGGAGGCCAGCAGGTCCCACCACGGACCGGGATGCACCTCGACACCCTCCTCCCACCGCGGATGGCCACATAGCCCAACCCAGAGGAGCCCTCACTACCACCCCGAGCACCTGTAGCTCCCGTCCCACTGCCGTCGGCCCACTGCCACTCCGTGCTGCCCTTCGCAAAGCGAGCTGCCGCAGTGTGGGGCACCTGGCTCCTTGTGCGCCGCTGGGCTCGACTATTGAGGCTGGGCTCGCCATGCTGCCCTGCTCCCCGTGCTCCCCGCAGGCACCACTCGCCGTTGCAGCTGCAGCACACTCACCACCACTCCTGCCCCTCCCGCCTCTGGAGCCACTTGAGGCTGGCTCCTGGCTCCACTCCACCCCGGACCACCTGCCTTTCCAGCAATTAAAACGATAAACCCCGCCAGCAGTGCCCCGCGCCTTCCTGGGGCTGCCCATGCCACCTCCCTGCCTGCACCGTGCTGCACCCACTGCGGTGCCCCCATCGCCCATACCGCCCCCATTACCACCATCACCCGCACATCCCCATCGCCTGCATCACCACCCCCACCCACATTGCCCCCACCACCTGCCGCGGCCACGTCACCCACCAACGTCACCCCTGATGCCAGCAGTGTCTCGGTGCTCAGCCGGGCTGGCGCAGCCCTGGGAAGAAGGGCCGGGGGCCAGAAGATGGAGAACATGCCACTTTATTGGGGCAGGGGCAGGCGCGCCTGTCAGCGGGCGGCCTCGAGAACTATCCCATGGGTTAACGGCAGGCTCGGCCCCCGCTCATCCCTCGAGCGGCCGGGCAGCCGGTGTGCTGGGGTGCAGGGTCCCCCCCTGGCCCTGGGAGCAGGGGGACATAAATAGGGGGGGTGGGCAGGGAGGGGACATAAAACTGACATAAAATGTCTACACGGTTTAAGTAACAATACTTAGGGGTACGGCTCAGCCAAGGCACCTGGTAAGCCAGGGAGGTGCCGGGACCTCACTCTGCTGGCGTGGTGTCATCGGTGGGGGTCAGGGGCCCGCCAGCAGGCTCCGGCGCAGCGCCTCAGCACAACCAGCCAGCTCCATGCGCTCCAGGGCAGCATAGACACGGTCAAGCGTGGCGCTGGTCTGCTGGCACCAGCGCTTCAGCATTTCGTACTGCTGGTCACGGATGTGGGCCACCTCCAGCTCCACCAGCTCAATCTCTGCCTCCCGCAGCTCCAGCACCCGCATGAACTCCTTCCAGCGCCGCACCGGCACCACGTCGATGATGGTGTAGAGCTGGCTGCCATGCAGCAGGGCACCACGGGGCTCCAGGGGAGCAGAGGGCTCCACCTGACCACCCGGCTGTGCCGCACCACTGGGCTGCTCCCGCAATAAAGGCTGGTGCTTGGGGCTCTGCCTCACCGTGCTGGCAGCATGCTCCGTCACCTTAGGGGAGTACAGCTGGGTGCAGCATGAGCTGTCCCACACCTGGGCGCTGGCCTGGTACCACGGCATGGCCACGGGCCCGGCGGTGGGGGTGGCCACCTGTGCCATGGGGAGGGGGCTGCCTGCCAGGGTGCTGTGCCGGAGCCGCTTCCTTTTGCGGTAGATGGCAAGGGCACCCAGGAAGAAGGGCCCGGTGAACGCCAGCAGAAGGTACTCCAGACCCGTGCCTGCAAGGAGAAGCAGGAGCGTCCTCATCAGCCAGCCAGCGCAGCGGCCCCCACACTACTGCCCCCAGCCCTGCAGCCCCCACACCTTGCCTGCTGCTGCCGCTGCACACACGCTGGCACTCTGTGCCGCATGTCTCCTGGGTGCTCCTGCAAGGAGAGGGGAGCCGTGGGTGCCGTGCTGCGCTCTGCCATGGGCCCTGCACATGTCCCTGGCTGGGGCACAGGGAGGGTCAATGCTTACGTGTGGCACGGCCGGCACTCACTGCCCTCAGCGTAGAAGTCAGGCTTGCAGCTACCGCAGAGCGTGTCCTGCACCTCTGAGCCTGGGGAGAGGGTAGGATCAGGCAGGGTGGCACAGCCAGAGGTGGCACAGCCGGTGAGGGCGCATCACGGGCTGGCCAGCAGCACTCACATGGCCGCTGGATGAGTCGCCCAACGCAGGGCTGGCACTGCCGGCAGAAGAAGTCATTGCAGTGCTCATCAAGGCAGTCACGGAAACGGCCATGCTCGCAGCCACAGGCAACATTGCTGGTGGCCGAGCAGTTGCTCAGCACGCTCTGGAAAGCTGCAGGAGGCAGGCGGTGAGTGGTGCTGCAGGGCACAGCGCAGCGCCATGCAGCGTGGCACAGCACGGTGTGGCGTGGCGCAGCACACCGCCAGCTCACCTTGCCGGTCACACTCGTAGCAAGCCTGGCATTTGGGGAGGGTGTTTGGCTGGGCGCGGAAAGTGCCGGCAGGACAGGCGGTGCAGACGCTGTTGTTGCTGTGGCTCGAACACGGGGCAAACATGAACGTCCCTGCGGGGACAGTGGGGTGACAGGGAGCATGGCCACCTGGGGTGAAGCACCCAGTGTGCCACAGCATGCCATGCCAGGCTGTGCCGGCCAGGCAGGTCTCACCTGCAGGACACTGGGTGCAGCACCGGTGAGCCTCCTTGATCCAGTTCATGCCAGCGGGGCAGGGGGGTCTGGTGACATGCCTCCGCAGGCGGGTGGGTGGCCGTACCAGGACCTGCTGCCCCTGTGGCACAGGGCGGTCCTGGCACCCTGGGGGCTGTGATTCACTGCCTGCCAGCCACAGCGCTGCCAGGATCACCTGTGGGCAGGGAGAGGGCAGGGATGCCGGCAGCTGGGGCACCCCAGGAGCCATGCAGCTGCGGGGGCAGCCCTCGCACCGTGCCCTCCACCCTTCCGGCTGCACATGCTGGGCCATGTGGACACCAGTGCCTGTGTCGGGCAGGACGGCTGGAGCCACAGCTCTGTGCCCCAGAGCTGCACAGGTGTGGTGCCCCAGGGCTGGGAATGCCCCGCAGCAGCCCCTGTGCCGTGCTTCCCTTGCCCTACGCAGGCAACTGGCTTCCTGCTGGTGCTGCAAGACACGTATGCCATGGGGGCTGCTGTGCCACCCCTGGTAATCCTCGCGCGCTCTGCAAACAGTGCCGCCAGGCTGGCTGGGAGCGGTCCCAGGGTGCTCGGCTGCCTGCCCCACTGGGGACGGGGACAAGGGAGGGGGTGCACGGGCTGATGGCGGTGCTGGGGCTCACCAGCCTGGGGAGGTGTCAGCAGCTGAGCGCGGGAGGGTTAATACTGCTGGCTTCTCTTTCCTGGGGTTTTTCTTCCTTGCAGAGGAGGCGATTTCCTCCCCAAGAGGAAGCCGTGCCCGGCTCACGCTCTCCCCGATGCTATCGCGCCTCGTACGTGCGTCCCAAACTAGGTCACCACTCCCCCACCCTGGGGCACCAGCTGCTGCACCCAGGGGAGCCCCGCTCCCCCCACGGCTGCGGTGGCGACAGGGTGCCCACGCCGGCACCCCCATCCCGGGGAAGGCAGGGGGCCGGGGAGGGCCACGGCACTGGCAGCACGGGCAGGGAGCCAGGGGATTCCTCGCTGGGGGCTGGATTTCCCAGCCGCAATAGCCCTGATTACGGCAGCTGAATCATTTTCTATTAAAGCCGCCACCAGCAGCAGACTGGAAACCACGTGCAGGCCGCCCCGCTTGCAGGGCGCTGCTGGGAGATCGGGGCAGCCGCCTCAGCCCCAGCTGCCAGCAGCACATCTGAGTCACCGCTGAAGCACGACCTTCCCATGGTGGGGTCCTGCCTGCACGCCCTGCCTGCCAGCGGGCAGCTGCCCCTTCCCCAGCACCCGGAGCAGGTGCCCCACGGGCGCGGGAGCCGCCGGCACAGGTGCAACCCCACCGCTGGCTGCACCGTGGGGAGACACCGGCTCCTTTGCCATGCAGCCGCTGCCCTGGCCCGTAACGCAGCCCCCGTGCCGTCTCTGCTCCTGGTGCCCGTGTGCTGGGGCAGTCACCCAGCCAGCCCCAGGGTGGCCCTGGCAGCTGCCACCACTGGCAGCCCTGACCCGCTCCCACAGCCCACCAGCACGGCCAGTCCCCGTGGCGGTGCCCTGCCTGCAGCCCCGTGGCTGAGCCCACACTCCCTCGGCTGCATCGCGGCCGTGTCGGCAGTCCTTCATGGCTGTGCCATGCCCGTGCTCCCCGCGGCTGTGCCATGCTGCAGGTGCTTCAGCGAGGCAGAGCCCATTCCCAGGTGTTCAGCTGAGGGGGGAGCAAGCTTTTTAGGCATGCTTGCACTGGGCTTGCCCCCAGACCCCCACCCCCCAGACCCGCTGTAGCCACAGCCCCAGGGCACCCTGCAATCGGTGCCAGGGGTCCGTGGGACCCCAGCACTGCCACACTCACCCAAGACACCCCTGGGCAGCAGAGCTTCATCCTTGTGGCCGATGCGGCTGGGTCATGCCGGGGTGGCGAGTGGACCAGGGCAGTGGGCGCAGTGGGGTGTCAGGGCAGTTCAGCACCTGGGCAGGGTGCCCTGGCACCCCATCGCTGCCGGCAGTGTGTGACGCGTGGCAAGTGAGCGCCAGCCCTCCCCACACAGGCTTTTACACCCAGCCGCGGCAGGAGGAAATGCTTTTTTGGAAATGAGTCCAGGGGGTGTGAAACCACATGACGGGAGCAGCAGGCGCGGGAGGGACCTGTGCTGCCTCACCATGGGCTGCCCGGCCACCGCCCTCCCTTTCCTGCTGGCACAGACACGCTGTGGATGGGCGATGTGGGGAGCACAGGGAGCCCTGGGGCATGAGGCTGGAGCTTGTCCCCAGCCTTCTCACCATGTCTGCCCTGGTGGGGCTCCCCCAGTCGTGCCACATGCCCGCCCCGGTGCTGCCCAGCCGTACGGTGCTGCCATGGCCCAGGGAGAGGCGAGACGGTTGTGAGCGTGCACCAGCTGGGTTTATTGCTCGGCCGGGACACGGAGCGCAGCCCGGCACGGGACTGCAGCTGGGGCTCCGGCCGCCGTCACGTCCCCCCGTGGCTCCCACGCTCCAGCCCCAGGCTCTGCCATCCATCCCACCCCACAGGGTAAACCCTGTTCCAGCCCAGCACCATCCCCTCCTGCCACAAGCCCCAGCCTCCTCCCCATGCTGCCCACAGCACCGTGCCACCAGCGCTGCGTCCCTCTCAGCACCTTCCCCACTCACCACCACCAACATCGTCATCCCTTCCTCACCCATGGGAGCCGCCCCCCGGTCCCCCACAGCCCCCCGCCCGATGCACCATGGGGTGGCTGGACCCCAATCGATAACCCTTATCTCTGCAGACAAGGGTTCAGCTTAAGCCATGTGCCACATCTGTCCCCGCTCCAGGGAGAAGCGGGCAGCCCCACGCCTCTCTGCCCAGGGCACGTCCTTGCCGAGGGGACCAGTCTGCATCCCCATCCGTGTCCCCACCGGTGTGGCATCCCAGTGCCCGCTCTGCCCGGCCCCAGCATTACGCTACGGTTAGAAGTGGGAGCAGCTCCTTGGTGCATCCGCACGTCCATCCTTACCGCCCCGGTGGCTCTCAGACCTCCCTGCAAGGCACAAAGCAGGGAGAGAGACCCTCAGAGCTGGGACCTGGGGGCCCTGGCGAGCCTCTGGGAGGCCAAGGCCTCCTCTGAGAGGACACAGGCAGGAGTGCGCTTACGAGGCAGTCAGCGTGGAGTTGAGCAGCAGCGTGGTCCGGATCCGGTAAAGCTGTGTCAGCGTCAGCTTGCGGTGCTGTGCCGACTGCGGGTCTGAGAAGGTCCGGCGGGCAGCGGGCAGAGGGTTGTGACCAAGATCCCCTGGGAGGGATGCTGGGCTCTCCACTGGCTCCTCTGGCTCCGAGAGCTCGGAGGTGGAGCTGCCACAGCTGCCAGGGGCAGCCAGGGGGCCGGGGGCTTGGCTAGTCCGGGGGGGGCTGGCACAGAGGTCAGAGAGGCTGCGGCTCTGGCTGAGGGGGGCTGGGGGGCCGGGGGGCAAAAGTAGGGGCAGGCTGGCTTCCGACTTGGACTTGAGCACCCTGGCTGGGCAGGGCAGGAGCTGCACGGGCGTCCGGCGGCGCAGCCGGGGTGAGGGGGGCTGGGGGGCTGGGGGGGCCATGGGGGGCTCCCGCCCCTCCTCAGCTGCCCCTTTTGGCTGCCGGCCGAAGTCCCGCAGGGAGGCGGGTGAGAGCGTGCCATAGGCGCTGTCGATGGAGGACGAGCGGCAGCCGCCGGCCGAGGAGGCCATACCATGGGGCAGGGGTACAGGCAGGGCGCCTGCTGGCAGCTGCCGGGTGGGGGTCTCAGTGGAGGTGGGGGTGTCGGCAGAGGTGCCGGTGCCGATGGAGGTGCTGGTGCCAATGGAGGAACCATCTGAGGTTGAGCTGAAGGGTCCTGCATCCCAGTCCGGGGAGGAGAGCTCGTCACTACCGTCTGCCGCCACCATGGCGAGGGTCTCGGTGGAGCCATCAGAGGGGCTGTGGGGGCAACAGGGTCAGGAGGTGGCTGCAGCAGGCTGGGGGTGCGTGGTGCCCCCCTCCCACTCCCTACCACTGCTGAGAGTCTGGGCTGGTGCTGCCGTGATGCAGGATGGTAGGTGAACTGGCAGCCGAGGCACCACTCTCGCCATCCTCCTCTTCCTCCTCCTCCTCCTCCTCCATGCGCCGGCGCTGCCTCAGCCGCTGCAGCAGGTTCTGGGGAGGGGAAGGTATCAGAGAGGCACGGGGCACCCGCAGGCCCCCCGCCTGCCCCCCGCGCCCCTCACCTGGGCGTTGCGCACTGCCTCAACCCAGCTGCGGCACAGCGACTGCCCACTGGCCTGGAAGGTGTAGGCGGCCACAGCGCTCCCCAGCTCATTCAGGTAGATGAGGAGGAAGGAGCCTGTGGGCAGGGGCCATCAGCAGTGTCCAGGGACTGCCCCCGCGGTCCCCAGCACCCCCAGCACCGCTCACCCGGGTCCCTGAGCTCCCGGCAGATGACCTTGTCCACCAGCAAGGGTTGCCGGACCACCTTGGTACGCTCAGCCTTCTTGAGGGGCTTGGTGATGAGGAAGAGATCGGTGAAGAGGAAGCAGTAGACGTCCATCTGGGGGTGAGAACAGGGCGGTGGGTGCCGGCCAGCGTGGTGGGCGGGGGCGGGCAGGGGCCGGGGCTCCCCGTCCCCCGCAGTCCTCACCTTGCTGTCTTTACCTTCCCGCATCCGCAGGCTGCCCTCGAGAAGGAGCTGCCGGGTGTCCTCCGGGGAGGTGCCAGGGATGGGGGCCGTCAGGTCCAGCCGCAGGAACTCTTTCAGCAGCTGCCAGGAGCCCCCAGTGTCAGCGCCAGGCACGGCATGGGGTGGCACGGGGTAGCATAGCATGACATGGGGTGGCTTGGCATGGTGTGGTATTGGATGGCATGACATGGCATGGGTTGGGTTAGCTTGGCATGAAATGACATCATAGGGTGGCATAGCGTGGTATGGTATAGGGTGGCATGACATGGCATGAGGTGGCATGGGTAGCATGGGGTAGCATGGCATGGGATGGCATAGGGTGGCAAGACACAGGGTGGCAGAGCATGGCATGGCAGCTCCACTGTGCCCAGCCCACCTTGTCCACCTCGTCCGTGCTGCCCTCCACTACCTCGTAGGCGTCGATGCGGCTGAGGATGGCGGCCAGGCGCTGCCGCTCCTGCCGCTGGCGCATCCGCGAGTTGACGTCGTTTATGAAGCGCTCCACAGAGCCAATCTGCAGCCGGGGTGGGTGGTGGGTTTGAGGGGTCAGGGAGCACGACCCCATGCTGCACCCCACTGCCCTGTGCCCCCAGCCCCTTACCATGGCAGTGATGGCATCGCGGGCACGTGGGTCGTCTGTCTTCTTCAGCACGGATTTGAGGAGCAGCGGGTACTTGGTGAGGCGCTGGTGGGGCTTCACCAGCATGTCACTTAGCTTCAAGCGGCTGCACTGCTCGTGCTTCTCAGCCCACTGCGGCACACAGGTGTCAGCCCTGGCACTGGCCCCAGCACCAGCCCCCCGGCCCCCACCCGCTCCCCTTACCGTCACGTAGGCGCGGAAAAGCTCACTGTCCCGCAGCAGTGCCCGCATGTACTCCATGCAGCCCTCCTCCTCCATGCAGTACCGCACATAGGGCTTGAAGAGGGAGCCAAACTGGGGGGTGCAGGGGGGTCACTGAGGGGTGCAGCACGGCACAACCCCCTGCCACGGCACAGAATCTCCACTTACCATCTTGAAGCCATCGAGGAAGTCAATGGGGTCAAGCAGTGCCCCAGTCCGGCGTGCCTTGGCCAGCACTGGGGCCATGACGCCGCGCCACAGCTCACGGTGCAGCCGGATAATATCCCCGATGTTGCTGAAGAGCCGCTCAGCATCCACCTGCAGGGGTGAGGCGGGCCGCTGCACGGGGACGCCACCCTCCCCCTGCCAGCGCGCCCAGACCGAGGTCCGTACTCCGACCCAGGGGGACCCCAGTCCCCGCCGCCCTCCACCGCTCACCTCGCAGAGCAGCCCCGACTCCTGCAGGTTCAGCAGGCAGCAGAGGAAGAGCTGCAGGGACAGAGGGGGGAGTCGGTGGGGGTGCAGCCGCAACCCCCGGCCCCCTGTTGCAGTGCGGCGTGGCTGCCGCTGGCACTCACATCAGTGATGACTTTGAGCTTGCGGATGTAGGTGGCCTCGGTGTGCAGCAGCTCCCAGATGGCTTCCTGCTGGTGGCACTGCCGGCGTGACAGGGCCTGCCGGGCTGAGCGTCAGCACCGTGCCGGTGGCTGGGCAGAGCCACCGCGGTCCCCTAGCCTCCCAGCCCTACCTCCGTGCCATGGATGATCTGCTGCCAGCTCTCCTCCAGCGCCAGCCCGGCCTCATCCCCATCCTCCTCCCAGGAGTCGCGGTCGAAGCGGAGCTGGGGTGGCAGCTTGGGCAGCCCGAAGGTGCTGTAGGCATGCAGCCTGCTCGCCAGCTGCTCCAGCTTCTCAGTCTCCTGGCCGAAAGCGAGGGGCTGGCTAAGGGACCGGCAGGGACATGCCGTGGACCCCCCCCTCACCCTGCCCGCAGAGCTGGGGGGCTCGAGTCCCGGGGTGACCCATCCCAGCTCCCCAGCGCAGCTGCCAGCAGCTCCCATGTCCGCTCCTGGCGCCCACGCTCCCACCTACCCGCCCAAAGGAGCCGGCACTGGTGCTGGAGCCGAAGAAGCCGCTGAAGCGGCTGGCAGCACGGTTCTTCCAGGTGTCAGTGCCATTGGCGGGCAGGGGGCTGCCGCTGTGCGGGGCTGGCTCGGGGCTGGGGATGCTGGCGTCCCCCAGAAACTCTGTCATGTTCTTCCTCCGGCGGCCCGGTGCCTGCAGCGGGGACAGCCGGTGCCCCCGGGGTCAGCGCCCAGCACAGGCGTTCGCCGGGATGGGGACAGCAGCACGGCACAGCACAGCAGGGCTGACCTGGAGCACCCATGGGACAGACAGACACCCACCCGGACGGCACCCCCGGGCAGCGGGGTACCCCCCCGGCCACGCTCCCCGGCCCGCACTGACCTGCCTACCTGCATCCTGGGGGCGCAGGGCCCCGGGTGCCGCCTGGCCCAGCCAGGCCAGGTGTGGGCAAGCGGCCGCGGCAGCTGGGGGGCTCAGGGCATCCCGCGGGGAGCAGCGCCCGGCCGAGCCGCCCACCCAGCCGCGCACCCAGCTCGGACAGCGGAGCCGGAGCCGGGCAGGCTGCGGCCGGGCTCCTCCGAAACAAAAGGAGGTGGGGCCAGCGCAGAAAACCTAATTTCCCTCCTCGCCAGATAAGCTAACCAGAACCAAACAATTCACCGGCAGAGATCAAAGCCCCCCAGCCGGCCGTGAGAGCTGGGCCACGGCCAAGCGGCTCCTGCCGTCCCAGGCACCGCCGCAGCGGCGGCCGCCCCGCAGCCCCCTGCGCTGTGCAGGGATGTGCCCGCTGCCGTCGCCTTGCCCCAACTCAAAGGGCAGCAGGGCCGGGGCTGCCTGCCTGTCACAGGGCACAGCACACCGCTGCCGCTGCCCAGCACAGCCCCGCGCCGTGCCACATCCCCAGGCCGCGGCGGGAGAGCCACCACGGCACCATCCCCGCCACGGGAGAGCCACCACGGCACCATCCCCGCCACGGGAGAGCCACCACGGCACCATCCCCACCACTCACCGCACCGCCGTGTCCCCGGGCGCCCCAGCCCCTGCCAGCCCCATCGCCCCGGCGTGGCCCAGCTCCCGCCTGCCCCCAGGGAGGCGGTCGGGGCTGAGACCCACGCAAGGGTGGCCGGTTGCCTGCTGGCCCCGCTGCCTTGCTGGGGCCGTGCCGGTCCTGCAGCCAGGAGTCATAGTGCCGGACGCGGGCAGCCACCAGCCCTGGCCACACAGCCAGCTTGCCACCCTCGCAGGCTGCCAGTGTGGGGCCAAGCGCCAGGTCCTCCCCGCTGGCCCCACTGAGCTGCTCCCCGTGCGCCTGGCAGCCTGCTCCCATGGGGAGTGGCAGCCAGCCCAGCCCCACACCTTATCTGGGGCCAGGGTCCATGGGGCAGGACCCAGCTGTGCTCAGCAGCTGCCAGGCGTGGTGGTGAGAGGAGGGCTGGTGGCCAGGGCGAGCCGCAGAGTCGCGCGAGCCCCGGAGCCACGGTGGCACTGAGTGGCTACCACTGCTGGGGTCCCTGCAGCTCCTGTTTGCCTTTGCTCTGGTGCCAGCCTGTACGTGGCACAGCTGCGGGGCTGGTGCCACCAGTGGAGCTGCTATGTCTGGCACAGGGCACTGCCCATGCATTGCCACCAGAGAGCTTGGAGGGGTCCTCAGCCCACACCGTGCAAAACCATCCAGGAGACACCGTGCTGCTGCCCCATGTCCCCATCCTCTCAGCAAGGAGAGCTACAGAGGGACCCCGCGCCCCACCACCCTTCCCCAATTCACCCCACCAAGGGCTGGCACCAGCACTCACCAGGCTGTCGGTGCCCTCCCAGTGTCCTGGCACTAGTTCCAGTGCTGGCCTGAGGAGCGCAGCGGTGCCAGCAGGGTGCAGGATGGGCAAGCTGGCTGACCTGGCATCCCGCACCGCCTGCTCCACCTTCAGCTCATCCCCAGGCTTGGCTGCAGAAGCATTGGGTGGTCAGAGTCCCCCAGGAGCCCTGGGGCGGCCAAGCCTCCCACCAGGCCCCCGCCGCACCTTTCACCCGCAGGTAGTGCCCCCCAAAGCGGTATGCCTCGAACTGGAGGGAGAGTGGCGTGTGGGACTGGTCCAGGTAGATGTCCACCTTGCCCAGCTCGATTGCCTTCCTCTCGAAGACTGGCAGCAGCACCTCCCTGTGGGGACACGAGCCCCACGTCCATCTCCGCATTTGTCCCCATATCGGTCCCTGCATCCATCCCCGGCAGACTCACCCCAGGGACTTCTTCTTTGTGGCTGGCACGATCTCCGCCTCCACATTGATACCGAGGTCGAACTTCAGGGTGAAGCATTCCTTGCTAGGGTCCTGGGGGAGAACGGCAGCCGTTCACCCAGGGGTCGCTCCCACCCACTGGGGCCATGCTGCTGCTGCCCCACCGAGCACCCTGGGGAGCGGGGCCGGTGCCTTACGTCCGTGTGCCTGCGCCGAGCCTTCTTCTTGGGCAGCTTCAGCGCCGAGCTCCTCCACTCCCTGGGGGCACAGGGTGGGCAGATTGATGGGGATGCCATGTGCTGGGGACATGGAGGGGACGTGCAGGGCCAGGGGCTCACCCTCTGCTCTCTGCCGGTCCCTCCTCTTCCTCCTCCACATCGGAGGCAGGACTGGTGCGTGGGGGGCACGAGCGCGTCGACATGTTGCGGGCCAGGATGGAGCCTGCAAATGGGCGTCAAGCCAGGCTGTGCCAGCACCGGCTGCATCCCTCTCCCACCCCTGCGCTGCACCAGCCCCACGTGCATCCCGTTCCCATCCCTGCATCACGCCGGCCCCCCGAGCGCATCCTGGTGCCACAGAGCTGCTGGGAGCAGCGGTGCCAGCCACATCCAGCCTGGCTCACCTTGCGGGGGCAGGTTGAAGCGGATGTGGCCATCGAAGTGCATGGCGCCATGGAGGCGGCCGTCGCAGAGCTCACACAGGCTGAGGGGGCCGCTGCGGTTCAGCTGCCGGCATTCCACGTGGTGGCATACCTGCGGGTGCACGTGGCCGTCAGGCATGGGCTGCTCGAGGGCTACCAGCTATGGCACCATGAGCAGCGGGGACCCCCCTTCCCATCCCCAGCCGCTGCTGGCACAACGCTCAGAGGCAACACTGAGGCCAGAGCAGGTGTAGGGAGAGTATCGTGAGCAGGATACGGCCATAAGGCTGGGGGTTCTGCACCGCAGAGCCCCCTCCCCGCTCTGCCGCACTGAGCAAGGACTCCGGGAAGGCTGCATAGGCCTAAGCATGGAAGGGGAGCCGGGGGACGGCCACCTGCACCCGTGCCACCCACACCTTGCTGGGTGCCCAGGAGGCCACCCTCCCACGCCGCAGCCCCTTTGTGCTGGCGAGAGCGGTGTCCCTGCAGCAGGACGGAGGAAGCGAGCGTCTGCACTGAAACAATGCTTGAAGCCGGCGCATTTCCTCCGATTGTGTGCTGGCCATGGCCGCGGCCCCAGCCCCGCCGGGCATTCACAGCAGGTTATTTTTAAACCCCTGGCCGGGCCCCCAGCACGGTGCACGGCCTGTGACCCTCAGCCAGCGCCCACCTCACTGGGACCTCCAGCTGGCCCTGCTCCTAGGGACCGCGGCGCTGCCGGCCACTGCCAGCGACCCCCGCTGCACCTCCGGCCTGGCCCCGTCTCCACGCGGGACCCCCATCGCCACCCTGCACGTGGAGGGGTGCGAGGGGTTGCGGGGAGGAGCGAGCCCTGTCCAGGCTTGCCTGCAGCACACTGTGCGCTGCGGGGAGGAAGCGCCCGTGCAGCTCCAGCCGCCCCCGCTTCCTGCCCTCCTTCCTCCCGGCGCTGCTGAGGTCAGAGCTGACGCGCTCCCACCACCCTCGCACTCCCCGAGAGGCCGCCAGTCCCTCCGCAGCACCCACCGCCGTAGCACCCACCAGTGTCCTACCCTAGGCCACGGGGCAGCCCCAGCCCCAGGATGGCCCGTGTCCCCCTCCTCCCGTCCCACCACGTGTCCCAGCCTGCCAGCGTCGCGGCCGTTGCGGCACCTGCGAGACAAGGAGCACAGCCGCAGGCTGCAGGCGGTGGCTGCAGCTGGCACGTGCTCGGTGGGCACCCCCTGGGACCCTCAGCAGCCGCCCCACCAGGATGTGGGGCTCCCATCCACCCCATGCTGGCAGCTCAGCCCTGGGCTCGCCCCGCAGGAGGAGCCAGGCAGGATGCCCAAACCCCTCTGCCCACCCCAGGGATCGGCCCCCAGCCCCACCTCGCTCCCAGCACGTGGCAGCTTTGCCCTCGGCAGCTGCCCCACGAAGCGAGGGGGACGTGGTGCAGGATGAGCCCCCAGCCCAGCCAGGGCCCCGAGTCCCACGCTACCTGCCAGGTGCCCTTGGGGGTCTCTGGCAACAGCAGCAGGGTGGCCCCAGAGGGTCCCTCCTGGTGGTCCCAGCCGCACGCCGAGGCAGCCGCAGCCCTGCACCACACCTGCCCTCACCGGCACTGGCTCTGCCACCCCAGCCATGCCAAGGCAGTGCAGCGGCACACCTCCCAGCGTGGCCGGGCGGCCGTCCTGCCTGCTGCGCCAAAGATACTGCCCGCGGTCCAGCACGGGAACCCCAGGGGCTCACTGGGAGCCGGTGCCGGTTCAGCCTGGCCCCGCACCCGGCCGGCCGGTGGGAGAGGAGGGACCCTAAATCCACTCCGGTGCCATGGCAGCGAGTGGCAGCAGGGACAGACAGGCTGGAGCGGATTAGCCTGAATCACACCAGCTAGGGGAAACAGGTAGATGCCGCCAGTGCCGTTAAATGCCGGCAGGACCGCAACCCACCAGGGAATGCACGCCCAGCATGGGCCAGGGGGATGTGGCTGGTAGGGGGCTGCCAGCCATGCTAGGGGGGCTCTGGAGAGCGGCGGGTCAGGCAGAGCCGCACGCTGCCCCTTCTCACCCGTGAGACCGATGCCAGGTGGCAGCTGCCCGGTGCTGCCCACCACCCCACCGGACCCACCTTCACCGCTCTCCTCTCGCCGGTGCAGTCAGGGTTCTGGCAGCGCAGCACTGTCTCCTCTGGTGGGCACGGCTCGGCTGCAGGAGAGAGCAGGGATCAGTGCCAGGGTGCTGCGGTGAGCCCCCCGCCCCCAGCCCCGCTCCCAGCCCTGCCCGCGCAGGGGGCTCCCACACCGCAGTCCCTGGGCTTCAGAACTTGGCAATGCCAAGGCTGGGCCCGCCTGCCCCCGCCTGCCCCGCCGCCTGTCCAGGGGGGTGCAACCCCGTGCCCAAGAGCCAGGGCTACATCCCCGCTGGGGGAAGGCACCGTGCATTCCGCAGCATCAGGCTCCGGCACCTCCTTCCTAGCACCCCAAGTTGTAAGATCAGGATGCGGACCTGCCCCAGCTCCCCCGGGGCTGCAGCAGGAACGCTAAATGTGCCACTTGCCAGCGCCCAGCCGGGCTTAGGAGCCACTTTAAGCTTTGACAGTTAAATCGGCCTTAGGGACAAATCCTATTTTGAAGGCTTTTGTTACGCGTCGCATCTAATCATTTAAAAATAACAGACACTAGCAAACGAGCAGCAGGAAGCCTCCTGCAGGGTAGCCCCACTGCGGGGCAGGGATGCTCCCATGGGAAGCTGCGCTGCCAGACCCGGAGGTGATGCAGAGAGGCCCGGCAGCACCGCTGCACCAGGCGGCACCGGCCAGCGCGGCCACACCAGCTCCAGCAGCAGGGCAGCCGGCACAGGGGCTTCCCCCGCTGCACCGCTCCCCTCTCCCACATCCCTCCTGCCAACAAAAACAGCATCCGCGCCGGCCCGAGCGGGACCGCGGCCAAGGCCGGGGTTAGACTCAGTCTGCGGGGAAAAAAAAACGTCTTTTGGGGCAGCGCTGAAAAAGCTGCTGCTTCTGCTGGGGGAGAGGGAGGCGATCCGGATGGGTGCCCGCTGCCCCAGCTCCCAGCCCGCAGGCAGCGCCGGGCGCAGGCAGGGTGCCCACGCCAGCAGGGGCTGCGGCAGCATGGCAGGCGCTGCTGGGCGATGGTGCGGGAGCAGCCAGGCAGGGCTCGGCTTGCCACCCCCCGGGAGAGGGCTGGGAGCCGGGGTACCCGCTGCCCCTGCGGCGGGAGCACAATGAGGGCTCTGTCCCTGCGGCCGCCCCGCAGCGCCCGCCAGGCTGGGCCAGGCCCCTGCCCCCCGCCACCACCGTTTCACTTGACCTATCGGGAATAATAACGGAAACAAATAAGAAATTCTTTCACGCACCCAAGGGAAATTTTTCCAAACTCACCGAAAACCCGAGGCCGGCCAGAGCAGCCGGTGGTGCCAGGGACCAGCCCCACGCTGCAGCCACCGGCACAGCCGGAGCCGCGTGGGTTTCCCTGAACGCCGGCCCTGGCAGCGGGTCACACGCACACTAAGGCCTTTGGTGTGCCAGGCAGAAGCTCCTCGGCAGGGAGCATCCAGGGGACCCCCAGTTTCTGGCAGAGGCAGGAGGGTGCCCAGGTCCCCACCAGACACTTCAGGGACCGAAGGAGGGATCCTGACCCCAGCAGCTCCTCTCCCCAGCCAGACACCACCTCCTCCTCCTCCTCCTCCTCCCGCTGCTGCCGGCCGTGTTATCGTGCCTGGCTCTCCCGGTGACAGCAAACGAGTTTGAAACCGGACCGTCCTTGCACCAGAGCGCACCGTGGCAGCTCGCCGTTTCAGATGCCTGTCTGAGCTGGGAGGGAGCAGGGCCGGCGCCACAGGTCGGTTTGCTGAGCGCTCCCCATCTGCACCTGCAGCATCCCCACAGCATCCCTGCTGCATCCCCGCTCCCGATGGAGCTTCTCCTGGCCCCTCGCCCTCGTTGCCAGGGCGGGAGGTTTTTGGCCAAGTGTGGCTGCCCGCAGCCTGCTGGCCCCCCGCGGCCCCCCAGCCACCTACCCCCAAGCTCCTCGCTGATGTCCAGGCTGGAGCTCCAGGAGAAGCGCTCCACCGCCCCGTACTCCAGCCCCGCCAGCCCAGCAGGCAAAGCCTCCAGCTCATAGGCACCCCGCTTCCTCCAGTACAGAAACATCCTGGGGTCACGGCTGGGGGGCCCCCCGGAGCCGTGCCCGCCCCGCTGGGGCCACCGCTGGGACTAACCAGGGGAGAGCGGCTCCGGCTTTAAGAGCAGATCCTGGTCTCCGGACAAGCGGTGCATTCACGCCGGTGGCCGGCCGGGAGCCGTGGAGCGGCAGAGGGTGCTGCTGGAGGCTGCCCAGCGCCCGCGCGGGGGGCACACAAAGGGCCTTTCTTCAGCCTCCTACAGACATTGCACAAATTTCACTTTCCGCCGTCTATGAAAGACATTCGGCTGCGGAGACAAGACGCGCTTGTGATTAAAATAATCGGCATGAAGAGGGGGGCTGTTCGGCGGCTCCATCGTCAGATGGCTTTTGGGGGGGCAGGAATGCACCGCTCTGAGCCCCGGCTGCACCCCCGCACGTCTGGGCTCCCAGCCGGCGTAGGGAAAGCCAGGGGTCTTTAGAGGGGGTTTCCCCCCTCCTAAATCTGAGCGAACGGGAAAGCAACAGACAGGGCTTAAAACCCGCACAGGCAGCGCAGGATGGCACCTTTGTCCTGCCCCATGCAAAACTCTCCCTAAACCAGGCAGAAAAACAAGATAGCGCGCAGGATGATCAGCTGGGATAAGACCAGCCCAGCCCCCAAACTCATTGGCACCAACAGCATCTTCTCCCAAAGGCGCTCCACGCTCCCCGTTGTTTCGCTACTTCTAGGCACCCTGTGCCAGAAAAGGTAGCCAGAACTTAAGAAAAAAATCGTTGAAGTTAAGAGATGCCAAAGTATTAAAAATAAATTCCCGCTTTATTTAGCAAGTCCTTGATGTTCTAAGTGCTAAGGAACCCATTTCGTGTCCGTGACGTTGCCGAGTGCCCCAACCCTCTCTAACGGGATGCTATGCTGTGGTTTACGCTCCAAAGCCCCCCGCTGCCACCGTCCCCCTCGGGGCAGACCCGCGGTGAGCACCAGCACCAGGCCTGGTCCCCTCCGCCCCAGACCGCTGCACCTGCCTCCAGGCCCCAGCACTGCCACCTTGGTCCCCCCAGACAGGCCCAGAACCGGACACTCGAGGCGCAGCACGGGTGGGTTACTCACTCGTCTCCCATCTCCAAGGTGAGGACCCCCACCCAGCCAGCGTGGGGTCTGGCACCCTCGGCCAGGCTCAGCGGATGCTGGGGGGCCGGTGACAGCACCCAGGGGGATGCTTGGCCCCAGGGGGGGTGGGTGCCAGGCATTTCAACCGCACCACTCACCCGTCTCACCTTTCCCAGTGCCTTTTCCACCAGTTCCCCTGTGACTTCAATGCCCGCCTGGCCCCGCTCGGGATTTTTTCCCCCGGCTCCGCCACGGCCCCTGTATTTATTTTAGCTGCTGCTCGGGCCAGGTTGCTGGCCAAGTCCTTTCTTCCCTGCCAGACCCAGCCAGATGGGGATAATTAGGCCTGGATTAAGTTAAAGCTTTAACTCTTTGAAAGCAGCAATGCTGCACAGCCCCTCGCAGCTCCTCTCCAGCTCCGTCCCCTCCCCGCTAGTCATCCCATTTAGTTTGTTTACAGGTAGACGTTTCTGGAGCGCTAGGAAATCTTGCAAACTAGATGAAAGCATTTTTTGCACATTACTCACGCCCACAGCAGCCTCCAGCTGAAAAGATCTGGCACCGAGCGGTGCGCCGCATCCCTCCTTCCTCCGCGGGAAGAGACCTGGCCACAGGGCATCTGGACAGGCACGCTTTTGGGGGGCCGCAGAGCCTGGGGCTGGACTGTCCCCCTGCTCTGGGACATGGGCAGGGCCGCGCCCCGTTAGCAGCTGTATTTTTGCAGCCATAGATCCCTTAAACGCCTGACTTAAATCCCTCAAACGTGCTGACACCACCCATCCAGAAGTGGTTTTCCCAAAAAGGTCCTCACCTCCATGTGAGACGCTCACTCACCCCTGCGTGACTCCCGCCAACCTCAGCTTCTCTCAGGAGTAGGCCGCTGCCCAAAGTGCTGGGAAAAAAACCAAAACAAAACATCCAAAAATAGAAGTTCCTTGTGTTTCCCCACGGGGCACAGCCCAGCTAACAAGTTCGGGCAAGACCAAGCAGCCCCACGCTCTGTGCGGCACCTCAGTTCTTCCTCACTTCCACCCCACCGTAGCCTCTGCCACAGCACAGCCCGCGTGGACAGAGCTGGGTGACACCGAGCCAGGCCCAGAGCCCGGCCCGCACCCAAGGCGCTGCGCAGGGTACACAGGCAGAGCCGGCCGCGCGGCGGAACAAAGCGGTGTCCCCAGGCGCAGAGGGCTGCAGCGGGCCATGGCCAGCGCAAGCTGTGACCATGCCAACCAACGGCTCGTCCGCGAACGGAGAACAGCACCGCTTCCCCTTCCAGGCAGGGAGTGCTTCTCATGGGAACCGCCCCCAGCCTCCACCAGCGTGTCCAAGTCAACACGGGCCGGGGAAAAAACTCAGACCAAACCACTGGTTTTAATGGATATTTATTACAAAACACCAAAATACAAACTGAAAGTATAAAACATTATCAAAACCGGACATGCTGCAGTATCTCCACCAGACGCCTGTCCAGGGTCTCTCAGAGCTCTGAGCACCCAGGGCTTCCGTGGCCGCAGCGGGCTCTTGCCAGGCCCTGTACAGAACTCATCCCGCGGGCCGAGCTCCCCAAGGCTTTAGGCATAATCACACTCAAACGCGTACTCCCTCCTCTTGAAATGCTTCTTCTTTTTCAGCTTCCCAGACCCCAAGATGCTGTAGTTATAATCGGATGTGACATAGGGGATCTCTCCCTCAACTCCTTGCTGAAAAAACAAAACCAGGAACAACTTTAAGAAGTCTGAATGGAACAAGAAGCGTTTTCCTCTACACACTGACCAAGCTGACTGGTGGGAAGGAAGGAGCAAGCAATCACTGAACAAACCCTGCTCTGGTATCTGAAACACGAGAAGAACGCCCTCCTCTCTCTTGTTTCTACCTGCTAAGGACAACTTCCTAGAGAGATAACCATCTGCTAATGCCCAGGCATCTCCAAGCATGCATAAGCCTCAAAAATATGGAAATGGAAAAGCTGCCAGCCAGCCTAAGCGCAGCCTCCCGTACAGCTCCTACCTGGCCCACAAGAATGCAGTTTGGGATGGAAATATTTCCAAGGAGCAAACAATTCACTTGTCTCAGGTTCTCTGGAGGCACTGGCGTCAGAATGTGGTAAAGCTTCCTCTCCATCTCCACCCCTCGGACAATTCCTTAAAAAAACCCAACAACCACAAATGCACAATTCGGTCTTAACTGCACCGCTACATACAAGCGGCAACTTCCCAAACGGCGCATCCTCGTTCATCGGTACGCTCCTACCGAAACCCGAGCTCAGCATCAAACTCCCAGTCAGACCCGCAATATTAAATCATAGGAGGAAACTGAGAGACAACTACAGGAATTTTGCGTAAGCCACGTGGAATCTGCTTTGGAGAATGTGAATCCAGAAAGCAAGTAAACTGCCGAGTTATGAAAGAGAGAAGCAAGCTACAAAAGGTGCTGCTCGGTGACATCCCCCATAGCTGTTACCACAAGGTAACAAAAACCACAGGACTCGAGCACAGCTCGTAACAGAAGAGATACTCTCTCATGCCACTTTTTCAGTTTTTTTGAAAGAGCAGGCAATTCTGTCACTCTGCAACCTATCTGTCAAAACAACAACAGGCGAGAATGCAGCTTGAGCTCTCCGGGGCTTGCTCACCGAAGCCAAGGCAATCACAGACCGGTGTCTGTGTCAGCAAGACCGGCCCCTCGCTTTCGCATTTGATTTCATCCGGTATCCTGCAGAGCCCGACCCAGCTGGCGTTCACCGCGTACATGATGTTGGTAGGAGCGACGTCGCTGTGAATCACCCTGAGTGCAACAGCACTGAAAGGTACCTGAGGGGGTAAAGAAAAAGAAGGAAAAAACTGTTCATCATCAGTTCAGTTTGAGTTCAGAGATAAGATAACACCAAGCACACAAAAACGGAATGCTCTGTGCCTACACCTACAGACAGGCTGTACCTCAGCGGCAAATGCAACAGTTTCAACATTAACAACCAAACGCACAGAAATCACGTGCCATGCCGACACCTCCACAGAAACCCGACTTCCAGATACACTGAATAAAGTCCTTATCTTTTTGCAGATTACAACATGTTCTCCCCTCTTCTGAAAACCACTTGCAGCACAAGCAGAACTGTCAGTTACTATGAGCCGGGCTCTCTGCAACATCTCCAAGCCTTTCAAAAACAGTCATTTACCTGATAGGGCACAAGACTGTGCAGCGGAAGCACTGCCCCTATGTCTGGGGACTGCAGCTGACCCAGGTAACCCAGTATGGACATGTCACGCAAGATGCTGCTATGTACTCGCCTGCAAAAATAACCACAAGTCAAGGGAAGGCAGCACACCCTCGCACAACAGTTCATACCCCAGGCAGTCCCCAGTACGCCGTGCAGAATTCCATACTAGTTTTTAAAACTTCTATCACTGAAGAAAATGTAGAGCTCCGTTTTTATTACCTCTAAGGGATCCCAGGATTTAGGGCATTGTTTCAACTTCAAAAAGGCATTAACTAACAAGGGTGGTGGGGTTTTTTAACAAAGTCTGTTATTGGGTAACAGCTCACTTCTCCTACCCAGATGTCCGCACGCCTTTCAGGCAGAGTAATGTATCTGTTTTCTTAACGAGCTCATTAATCAAGGCAGAGTCAAAAAAAAAAAAAAAAAAGAGTACTTAGAATTGGCAATAAAGACCCAAAATCCAGGAAAATAAACATTTCCGAGACACTCAAGTACCAAAGAAATTGAGATATAATGCAATCATCATCTAGATCCATGAGAAATGGATAAGGAACCCCTCAATTGGGGAAAAAACCCAAAGGAGACATAGTATCAATGATTTCATGGGGTAGTCACCTCCAGCGTAAAACTAAGTAACTGTCAGCAGTTCACTGGAAGTGGAGAAGGGAAAAAGCAATCCCCTCTCCCCGGCCTGAAAACCCAACCCTACACAAACATCCCCCCAAACACACTGCCCAGAAAACCCAAACACCTACCACCCAAACCACCCCCTAGTAAGTAAACTAACCAGCTCTGACTGATGTAATGGAGCTCTTGAGGCCAAAGCAAAGCAAGAGCCTTTCCCATCGGGACTACGCAGGATGTTGTTACGCCCGCTACCCACCACGCAGCACTAAACCTTCTACTTACGCTTCACCTGCAATCCCCGCTCGAGGGAATTCTGGGTGGACGTACAGCAACTTGTACTCAGGAGCCGATGCATCTCCCTCCCCTTCAGAGGACTTCCAGTTCTCCACTTCACTCGCACCCACCTGCTTGCACTTGGCTTGCTGTTTGCCTTTGGTGTACAGGCCCGGGCTGAGATGAACGTACTCTGGGGTGAGCGGAGCCATGGCTTTCCAGTCGTACACGTCCATCTGAACAATGTGACTGGGTGACAACAGCCGAATGATATCAATCAGAAGCAGCAAGCCCTCACCTTTAGGGAGCAGAGAAAACACTATTGCTGCCGCTGCATAAACGCTCAGAATGCTGTTACAGAAAACCAGTACTAGCTCAAGGTGGGCAAGCTGCATTTTCTGGTTCTGGACTCTAGAAAGCATGGTGGTGTACCGCTACGATTATTACCTTCCTTCCACACCACCTTTTAAGAACAGATTTATCCCGTTTACCTTTCACCCAGCCCATGGTGTTGATGACCAAAGGCACTTCCTTCTTGTAGGAGCTGAACACATACTTCACAACATCAAGGTATCTTTCTGTGTCCTGTTCACAACTTGTCTGTCCGTAATACACCATCTTACAAGGCATCTGTTGATGGGTGAACGGTGGACCTGAAACAGCGAGCAGCAAACCTCTTGGAGGTTCAGCATGTCAAATCAAAAACCTCCCATCCCTGTAGCACCTCTACAAGCAATCCCTTCCAAAATAATCTGTTCTCCTTTCACGTGCTAATGGTTCTTCCTGTACAGCCTGCACCTACAGAGAAAATTTTCTGTCACTTGCAAGACTCCATGTTAAAAGTTTTGTTTAGGATTTTTCTTTTAGTTTGTTTGCAATCGCTGGTTACACACTTGTGAATTTCAAGACAACTCTTTACCACAGACTACCCAAAAAGTAAACCAGTCTGGCCATATCCTTTTTAGACAGCTACCCAAATCCACAAGAGCACAAATACCAGCGATTTCTCTCACTCTGGTTTTTTTACACTCGTAACAACGGCCCCCAACCTATGTGGATCCCCTTTGTATTTCTCAAGCTAGTTTTATCTATGGATACTGAAAACTGGGAAAGATTTTCCCATAGAGATGTTTAAAATCTGAAAGGCTGAAAATCCACTTTGACATGCCACAGCCTGTTCCACTACCTTATAAACAACCACCTACTTTCACTATCCAAACCCAGAAAAAACAAGCAGGAAGAGTAGCTCCATGTTACTTAGTGAGATTTTCACACAGAGCTCAGATGCCCCTAGCAAGAAAACTGTGTGAAAGGCAGACGTGGAAACTCCCGCTGAAGTACAGCCTTTACTCAGAAAGCACCTTCTGGAAATGAAACAGGTTTCTGGCAACTGCAAAAAATGCCAAAACACGCACCGAGAATTGGCTCCGTTACGTTACTTAAAGACACACATCCAGGCGGCGTAAATTCGGTTTGACCTATGTCACATTCCATATATTCAATTGAGGGAAGGCTGCAGGGAAAGAAGTCTGCATATTAGCATCCACTAAAAAAAATAAGAAACAGGACGTGACCTGGAACACATCAGAAACACAGTCTGATTTTGTTCCAGGTTGTCAAAAATAAATTCTTGAATAAAATCAAACCACCACTTGCCTCTCTCCTTCCCTCACTAGACAAGAGCATTAAGCGAGAACGTAAAAGGCTCACCTACAGTTCAGTATTCTATTACAACAGCTCCATACCCACCCAGTTTTAAGGGAAGCAGCTACAACAATAATTAGAGGCGGTACTAATCAGTGTACCACCTCTCCCATGTTAACTGGGCACCCCAAGACCAGCCATTTGAGACTTATAAACTCTATAATCTTTATTTTAAGCGTGCAGCGGGCATCAAATAGGCTTCTACATCTTGCTCTGCCAAGAATCTTCAAAAACACTACCTAATTATGCCTTACTGCATGTTTTCAAGCATTTTAACCCCCAACTCCTTCCTGAACCCTAACTGCTTCGTGATGAACTCTAGTTCACATACTCCAAAACAGCAATTTAGTAGTATTTCAATAGAATTTTTTTCAGTAGGCAGCATTTCTGAAAGGAACCCAAGACAAGATTGCCTGTTTTTCTGAATTTTTGTTTTTAAAAATATATCCACCTTCCAGTTGTTAACAGCTTTTCTGAGAATCCTGGCAGGCAGGTTTTTTCCTTCTCCTAAATCCCACTGAATACTTAAAAATTTGTAGAATGTGAAAAGACTCACCGATTCAGTAACAGATTAATCAGGTATCTGTTAAATGTTGATTTCCCAGTGTTTTTTGGGCCACACACCAGAACCACAGGGACACCTTCATCTTCCGCTGGAAAAACAAATATACTCTGAAATTGATCAATGCTGTCAGTTACTCTTACGTGCCCCATTTATAGAAGTTTGTTAAAAAAGCCCAAAAAACCCTACAGACTCTGTGGTCTGACTAGGATATATTTTAAATAAATGGGAAAACATCTATCAAAGACAAGCACAATAAGTGTACAAGCGTAAAGGCGAAAGGCTCCTGAAGTGAGAGGCAAGCTCTAGCACTACAGGCCAGCACGTGTGAACTCCAACCGCTCACACGATTTTAGATGATGCTGGGTAAGTAAGAGTAAGTAAGGGGAGTTTTTCTACCTGCTACAAAAAAGAGCAAAACGAGAGCTTCGATGTCAGATTGGGAAGTGCCTTTACAGCAGCGAGCTGCCTGTCTGGAGGGACAGTAACAAACGCACTTGAAGCGATGCACAAGCTGAAGACTCCCAGCATGTAGGAGAAAACCATGACCCCTCTAGAGTGCCTGTCGCAGGGCACACTCTCCCTAACTTTACCTCACGAAAAGCCTCACCGATTTCCTTACTTGATGTCACTAAAGCCCGCAGGCCCAGCTGGCGCACACCACTCACCACAGCATGCTTGGATCAGCTCCTCCAGAGCCACCAACATGCTCTCTGACACCAGCAGCCCGCGCTCGGAGCTGCACTTCACGATGCCAACAGATGCCAGAACGGCATCTTCTGGCGTGAAGCTGGATTCTTCCTTTTTCTGGGGAAGAGAGAAAAACGCTCAGGAGGGGCGTGCGTGAGGCCTGGCAGCTGTGCTGCTGGGCACCGGGGCGGCCGCCTCTCGCTCTGCGCGAGGCCTGTTTGGGAAGGCGCAGGCCGGGGCGGGCACACGGCTCCTCCGGCTCTCACCTGGGGCTCGAAGAGCCGTGACAGCGGCGGGTGGCTCAGCAGAAACCGCGTCACCGGCGTGTCCAGGTGCTCCAGCAGCACCACGGCGCACTCGGGCGAGAACCGCGCCATCACCTTCACCCGCGCCTCTGCAAGGGGGGAGAGCGCCGCCCTCAGCCCGCGCTCAAGGGCAGCGCCCGCGCCGCACGCAAAATGGCGGCCGCCCCGCACCGCGCCGCACACAAAATGGCGGCCGCCCCGCACCGCGCCGCGCGCGAAATGGCCGCCGTCCCGCACCGCGCCGCGCGCGAAATGGCGGCCCGCAAGCGGCGGCCCGCGCTCCGCTCCCCCCCCGCCCCGCTGGCACTCACGGCGGCGGACGCTGTGCGCCCGCATGGCGGCGCGGGCGGCGGCGCGGAGCTGCCGGAGGTCGGCGGCGGGCGGGCGCTCGGCGGGCAGCGCCTCCAGGCTGAGCGCGCAGTGGGTGGCGGGCGAGAAGACCGGCAGCCCCGGCTGGTGCGAGGCGACGGCGAAGCCCAGCAGGCGGACGGCGCCGTACAGGCATCGCAGGCGGCACTTGCCGGTGAAGGTCAGCGCCTGCGGGGGCAGAGCGGCGTGAGGCGGCGGCGGGCGTGAGGCGGGCGGCGGCGGGGCCGGCCGCGCTCACCTGCCGCGGCGCCAGGAGCAGGACGGCGGTGCCCTCCGTCGCCTCCACGGCCGCCAGCCCCCCCTCGGCCGGCGGCACCATGCCGGCGCGGGCGAAGGAGGCGGCGAACTCCCTCCAGGCCGCCTCGGCCCGGCCCCCGCGGGACAGGGCCCGGCGGGGGCGGCGGGCCGGCGGGCCGCGCCGTGCGGGCATGGCCGCCTCAGCCTCCCTCCGCCTCCCGCGGGGCCGCCCCTCGGCCCGGCGCCGCCCGCCCCGTTAAGAGGCGCCGCCCCGCCGTGCCCCGCCGCGCCATGCTGCCGCTGCCCGCCCTGCTCTGCCTCTGCGCGGCCGCCGCCGCCGCCTCCTCCGCCAGGCGCGGCGACTACCGCCTGGCCGGCCTCTTCCCGGTGCCGCGGGCCGCCGCCCGGCCGCTGGTGCACGGCTGCGACGCGTGAGTGCCCCTCGCCCCGCCTGCCCCCCGACACCCGCCGCTTTCCCCCCTGAAAACCGCTCTCCATCCGCACAGCGCCGCTGCCTTCAGGAGCCACGGCTCCTGCCTGGCCCTGGCCATGCGCTTTGCGGTGGAGGAGATAAACAACTCCAGCGCGCTGCTCCCCAACGTCACCTTGGGCTACGACATCCGCGCCACCTGCTCCGAGGCCGCCAACCTCCGCGCCGTGCTGCACGCCCTCGCCCGCAAGGGTGGGCAGGAGGTGGGGGCGCTGCCCCCCTTCCGCCGCTACGAGCCCGACGTGGTGGCCGTCATCGGGCCCGACAGCACCCGGCTGGCCCTCACCGCAGCGGCCGTCCTTGGCATCTTCCTCGTGCCAGAGGTGAGCGCGGCTCCCCCCCGCACCTGTCCCGAGGGGCGATGGCCTGAGGGATGGGGGGCTTGGCGCCGAGGAGCCGAGCCGGGTGAGCTGGAAGCACAGCCCCTCCCCGCAGGCGCTGGCCCAGGTCTCTTCCCGGGCGCTGTCAGCTGGCGGGCAGGAATTGCAGCCGGCTCACCGTCCTTTGAAGGTTTCTCTCACAGCAGCACGTTTGGCTCCAGGTCCGCTGCTCGCCCAGCCCCCTGTGTCTTGCAGAGACGGGCTGCCTGTGCCATCAGCTCTTCAGGGAGCGCAACCCCCTTCCTTTTTCTCCTGGCTCCCTTTGCAGGTGAGCTACAAAGCTTCCTTGGAGACGCTAAGCCTGAAGCGGTTCTACCCCTCGTTCCTGCGCACCATTCCCAGCGACAGGCAGCAAGTGAAGGCCATCTTCCTGCTGCTGCAGCAGTTTGGGTGGACTTGGGTTGCGCTGCTGGGCAGCGACAATGCCTACGGCAGGGACGGCCTGGATGCCCTCTACAAGCTGCTGATCGCAAGCAATGTGTGCGTTGCCTACCGAGGCATTATCCCCACCAACAAGGACGCCAACAGCCCAGAGCTCCACAACCTGGTCAGAATCCTTAGGGACGTCAGGGTCAACGTCACCGTCGTCTTCTCCAACAGAAAAAGCGCCCACCCTTTCTTTGAGGTGGTGGTCCAGAGGAACATCACAGGCATGGTGTGGGTGGGTTCTGAAGACTGGTCGTTAGCCCGAACAATCTGGCAGGTGCCTGGCATCCAGAGTATCGGCTCAGTGATTGGGATGTTGGTTGAGAAGACAGATTCCACGATGCTGAAACGCTTTGAATCTTGGAAGGCGGCAGAGGAAAGTGCTGCAGCTGAATGTGCAGGCAGCACAGAGGCAGGTGAGGGAGTCGGAGGCAGCGCTCAGCTGGACTGCACCCAGAGCTGCACTGCGTGCCACTTGCTCACCGCTGTCCCCAACACATACGATGCTCAAGCCTCCTTCAGCGTGTACTCTGCTGTGTACGCCGTGGCCCACGGCCTCCATGACCTGCTGGGCTGTGCCTCGGGGACATGCAGCAAAGGCACAGTTTATCCCTGGCAGGTAAGAGTGACTTGAGAAAGGTTATTGCTTGTGGAAGAGGATCCATGAGAATCCTTCCTCATAGGGAAGGATTTCCCCCTTGTGCCTAGGCGTTTTCTGTCCCTCCAAAAAGCTGGTGTCCCAGCTGAAGAACCCTGTGGGCTTTAGCTGCCTGTCAGAAAGCAGCCTGGACCTAGACACAGCCCCCTGCGCTAGATCACTTCTGTTTCAGCCCCTCACAGAAACCTGAAGGGGACTTTCTGCAGCGGGGCATACACTAGCTGTTGGGAGACTGGAAAGAGGAGCCAGAGCAGAAAGGGGGCCTTCCAGCACATCTCCCTCCCAAGACAAGGCACTCCTCAGTGAGAATCTTGTCATTGGGAAGGGCTCTTCTTTTACTTTTCTGGTTTACAGCTCCTACAAAAAATCAAGCAAGTAAACTTCACCCTGTACAAGAGCCACATCTCTTTTGACGCCAATGGGGACATTCATAAAGGCTATGACATAGTCATGTGGAACTGGAGCGGCCCAAGCTGGGCTTTTGATGTGATAGGAACTTTCCATGTGAACCCCGACAGGCTGAGCATTGACCAGGGCAAAATCCTGTGGCACACAAAAGATGGCCAGGTACTGTTCTGCATCCAGATCTTACTTATTCCTTACTGCTGAGCCAGCTGCACCCCAGCACTGCCAGTTCTGGGGTATTTCCCCACAGCAGGACAAAAAAGGGGGGAGAGGCAGGCAGTATGGGAGGGCAGTCCACGTTCCAAGAATCAGTTTTCATCCTTCCAAAAAACAAACTGTGTGAGAACTGCAAAGGCTCCTACTTTTACCTTTAAACACTCGCTTTCCCACCACCTTTGTAACAACCACAGTGTGGCAAGCTCTCAGCTCCTGCCCAGGCTCTGTCCTGAAAGCTGGCAGCAAGCTGCCTGAATGCTGTCAAGCCTGGGCCTGGTGCTCAGCAAGGTTTCCTGCTGCCTGACCCTTGCTGTGCTCCTGGCAGGCTCCCGCCTCGGTGTGCTCCGAGGCCTGTCAGCCAGGGGAGAAGCGGCTACAGCAGACCCGCCACCGATGCTGCTTCAGCTGCGTGGCCTGTCCATCAGGAACCTTCCTGAACAGATCGGGTCAGTATGCCCCAGGGGGCTGCTACCTCCCTTTCCTTCCTGCTTGGCTCCCCTGCCCGCACCCTGCCTCCTCCTCCTCTCAGCTTCTCGTTTGCATCTTGCCATTCCCCCAGCTTCTTCCCTCCTGCTTCCTCTTCCTCCCTGTGGTCAGTAAAAACCTCTGAGCTGACCTGACCACGATCGGTCTGACTCCTATTTGCTTACCCCTGGGTATGCAAAGCCTGTGCCCTGCGCTTTCCGGGGAGTGCTGCCCACAGTGGGCCCACGCAGTCAAAGAGCCAGCAGAGCCCCTTCTCCCACGGCTGGTGGACAAGGGATGTCCGGCCTGACAGCTGTTTCTTCCACCACATCCTATGGGAGGGAAATTCAAATTCGAGTCGGCGGTTGCATTTGTGCCCCAGATGGCACTCGGGGCTTCTACACCACACGACTGCCAGCAGCTGGTATATGGAAATGTCCCCTGCCCAGGTCAGGTGGCAACAATCTCCTGTCTTGGAGTCAGCAGCCGCAACAACAAAGCCCTGGCTGGCAGCCTTGGCTCACTCTTGGGCTGAGAAGGGTGGAAATGGCCAGCTCCAGGTAACAGCGGAGCGGGGAGCCCCCAGTCCCAGCCAGTCAGCATGACTGTTCCATACCTCTGCCTGCAGAAGGCTGCTGCAGACCCCTCCCTGCCTTTGCAGGTTAGTGCTGCATGCACAAGCCCCTTCCCGCCTGCAGCCCACAGGCCCCTGAGCCTCGGCTCACCCAGCTGAGCTCCTGCGGGCCTCGCGCTTCTCAGCCTAAGCAACAGACCTGTGGAAAGTCCACTGCAGGGGATTTGGGGGTGGGGTGTGTGTGTGTCTTTTGGGAAAAGAGCCCTCTCTGCACCTCAAGGCTTAGAAGCACCCAAGGGCAAGGAGCAGCACGTGGGGAGCAGGCAGCTCTTGCAGAGAGCCTGGGGGACTGCGAGGGCAGGGTGCGCCACCGTGGCGGATCTCTTACCGGGCTCCGTGGTGTGTGATGTGCCTCTGTCACTACCTGGGCTCGTATCCTCCGCAGATCTCTATGGCTGCCAGTCCTGTGGGGTAGATGAGTGGGCCCCAGCAAGGAGTGAAGCTTGCTTCAACCGCACCGTGGAGTTTCTGTCCTGGTCCGAGCCCCTCTCCTTGGCATTGCTGACCCCCACCGTCCTCCTCATGCTGCTCATGGCAGGGCTAGCCATCCTCTTTGCCCTGAACGCCTCCACGCCGGTAGTCAAGTCTGCGGGTGGGAAAATGTGCTTCCTCATGCTGGGCTCTTTGGCCAGCACCTGCAGCAGCATCTTCTGCTACTTCGGGGAGCCCACCAGGCACACGTGCCTGCTGCGCCTCCCCCTCTTTGCCATCAGCTTCACTGTCTTCCTCTCCTGCGTGGCGACACGCTCCTTCCAGATCATCTGCATCTTTAAGCTGAACACGCGCTGGCCGGCCCTCTACGAGGCCTGGCTGCGGCGCAGGGGGCCGGTGCTCTTCGTGGCCACCAGCACGGCGGCCCAGGCGGTGCTGTGCCTGGCCTCGGAGGCCGCCAGCCCCTCCGTGCCGTGGCGGGACTACGGCGTGTCGGCCGAGCGAGTGGTGCTGGAGTGCGGCCCGAGCGCCGCGCTGGGCGGGGCCGCCGCCATCGCCTACACCCTGCTGCTCAGCACCTGCTGCTTCGTCCTCAGCTACGCGGGCAAGGACCTGCCCGCCAGCTACAACGAGGCCAAGTGCCTGACCTGCAGCCTGCTGCTGCACCTCGCCTGCACCGCCGCCGTCCTCTGCACGCGGGACGCCTTCCGCGGCCGGGAGGAGGCGGTGGCGCGGGTGCTCGGCTCCCTCTGCACGCTCAGCGCCCTGCTAGGCGGCTACTTCCTCCCCAAGGCCTTCGTCATCCTCCTGCGGCCGCACCTCAACACGCCCGAGCACTTCCAGATGGCGATCCAGCGCTACACGCGGCGCCTGGCCGAGGCGGCGGAACGCGGCGCCACCGACCCGCCGCGGGGCCGCTGAGACGGCAGGCGCGCGCAGCCCCTTCCCTTCCGGCCACGCCCCCTCGCGTCACATCCGGCGCGCCGCGCCCGGCCGTCACATCCGGCGTGCTGCCAAGATGGCGGCGGCGCGCTGGGCCCGGTAGCGGCGCGGCTATGGCGGCGGCGGCGGCACACAGCGTCCGCGTCCTGCGGGAGCTGAACCGGCAGCGCGCGGCGGGGCAGTTCTGTGACGCGACGCTGGGGGTGGGCGGTCGGGAGTTCCGCGCCCACTGGCCGGTGCTGGCCAGCTGCTCCCGCTTCTTCCGCGCCCGCGGCCCCGGCGGCCCGGTGGTGCTGCCCGAGGGCCTCGCCGACACCTTCCAGCTCCTCCTCGATTTCTTCTACACCGGCCGCCTGGCGCTCACCGCCCACAACCGTTCGCGCCTGCTGGCCGCCGCCGAGCAGCTCGGCGTGCCCGACGCCGTGGCGCTCTGCCGCGCCTTCCGCCCCACCGCCGCCCGCCAGCGGCCCCGCCGCGCCGCCCCGAGCCGCCCCGGGCAGGCGGACAGCGCGGCCTCGGCAGCCCCGCAGCCCGGCGGGCAGGCGGTGCGTGAGGGCGACGGGAGCGGGGGGGGGGGGGGGCGCGGAGAGCGGGAGAGGGCAAGCGCCCGGCGGGGGAGGCGCGGTGACGGCCGCCTGTTCCCTCGCAGGCCACCCCCCCGGCCCCGGAGGAGGCGGCGGCGGGCGACGACGGGCGGGGGGACAGCGACGCCGAGTCCCTTCCCGAGAAAAAAGCCCTGCGGAGCAAAAAGACCCCCCTGCCAGGGAAGGTGCCTGGCAGCACGGGGGCGGCGGGGACGCTGGGGAGCAGAAAAGGTACAGCGGTGCCGGTTGAGTGCCCCACATGTCATAAAACCTTCCTCAGCAAATATTACCTTAAAGTGCACAACAGGTAAACGCTCCGAATTTTCCTTTCCCTCGTGTTCGCGCGTAGGGCCCCACCCCGCGAGGCTCCGCCTCTTCCCACCACTTCTTCCACAGGGGGTGAGCGGTTGGCCTGGCTCGCTGGCCGGTCTTGAGGCCTTGGTGCCCCCTGGGATAGAAAACGAGGTCCCCTCTGTCCCCCAGGGTGGAAAAGGAGGTCCCCTCTGCTTGCCCCACCAGGGTGGGCTTGCTCTGAGCTGGGGCGGGGGTTACATGTCTCTGAAATGCTTCTGCGAGCTGTGCTGACTGCCCGGAGCTTCTGCTCTCGGGCAGTGGAGCAGCCTGACTCAAAGAGAAGGTGTTGAGCACATGCCGGCTGCAGGTGGATGATGGAAAATTCTCCTTCTGGGCTTTCAAAATCAGCAGGGGCTGGGGGGGAGTTTGCCTGGGTTGTGGGGAGCACCGGCCAGGTGCTGTGAGGAGCTTCGCGGTTGATAGCGGAGAGCAAAGCGGGTGCCTGCAGAGAGGGTGCTTCGCTCGTCTGTGAGGGGCAAACCTCAGCCCTACGAAATCGAGGTTTTGCAGAGCGCAGCAAGCACAAACAGCTCGACTGTGCTCTGATGGGATCAGCAAAGCTGACATAAAAGGCGGCTTCTGGGCACTGAATGTTGGTGTGGGGTGGACGGTGTGTGAAAGCTGTCTGGTCCTTCCTCCTCCCTTCCCAGTTCCTTCCTAGTGTCCTCGCTGGGCCCATTCGTGCATCTCTGCTGTTGGACCGGCAGTGACTGATGTTCTCTGTATTCCCCCTAGGAAACACACTGGAGAAAAGCCATTTGAATGTTCCAAATGCGGCAAATGTTATTTTAGAAAAGAGAATCTCCTGGAACACGAAGCCAGAAATTGCATGAACCGATCTGAGCAGGTACACCCGGGAAGCTGCCGCTGGCGGTCTGGAAAGTGGGTGCCGTTTGGCAGGAGCATAATTGGAACCGTTGTCCAGCCACAGTCCACATCACACTGCTGCCAAACAAAAAGCCCTCAGCACCGCTGCATGGCATGTGCGCTGCAGCCAGGACCTCCCCCCACGTCCACTGCCAAAGTGGATGGCGGCAGCTTTTGTCCAATTTACCAGACAACTCTCATTTTGCCTGTTTTCTCAAGCCTAGAAGGCTACTCTCTGTACTGTGAAAGATCCAGGTTGTTGTGGGCACAGGTTAAACATCATAACCAGTGGTTTGTGCTGGGGGCTTTGCGTCGGACTCTTGGTTCTGTGGAAGCTGATGCCTCCCCTGCCTTTTAACAGGTTTTCACATGCTCAGTCTGCCAGGAGGTGTTCAAGAGGCGAATGGAGCTGCGGCTGCACATGGTGTCGCACACGGGGGAGATGCCATACAAGGTCAGCAGTGCCAGCCTTCAGCATCCCTACAAATGGCTACTGGACACTGGTGTGAAGGAAGAGGGGGCGAGCCTTGCTGTTTTGGGGCAGCCTGGCCCAGCCGATGGGGAACCGAGCGTACCTGCTCCCTTCCCCGGTCTGTGGCTGCCTGCTGAGGGTCGCTCCCCATCTCAGAGCAGAATGTGCTTCAGGGAGGCACCAAAGGCAGCTGCATTCTGTGGCCTTACCAGGGATTAGTGATCTCTGTCAGAATGGTACTCCCCTGCCCATTGCACCAGCGCGCTGCTGGACCTCTCCTCGCACCAAAATTGCTGTTTGGGGGGCAGCTGGGAGCTGACTCTCCCCTCTTGTCTTTCAGTGCTCCTCCTGTGCCCAGCAGTTCATGCAGAAGAAGGACCTACAGAGCCACATGATCAAGCTGCATGGCGCACCAAAGCCCCACGCAGTAAGGGGAGCAGGCGGGCAGCGGTGGGGTTTTGGGAAGGAATAGCCCCGTCCTTGGGCCTGGCCTAGAGAATGGCACCCACTGTCCTGCCGGCTCTGTTTGGCGAGGCAGGGAATTCCAGAGCTGCTGGAAATTTTTTTGGGGATACAGGAGCAGCCCTCATCATTTTTTTGGCTGACAGACCCACACACTGGCCAGCATTTCACCTTTGTCAGGGTGTCTCATCTCACGAGGCATCTTGGAGCTGGGGGTGCTGCTGCAGGTGGCCGTGGGGAGGGCCCCAAAGCGGCAGTGACGGGTGGAGGGACAGGTCTTGGGCAGCGAGCGGCTCTGTTGTGAGTGTACGCTGCAAACCGCGCCCGGGCGAGCTGCCTAACCCTGCGCTCTCCTGTGGCCTTGCAGTGCTCGACCTGCTCCAAGTGCTTTCTGTCTCGGACAGAGCTGCGCCTGCACGAGGCCTTCAAGCACCGGGGAGAGAAGCTGTTTGTCTGCGAGGAGTGTGGGCACAGGGCCTCGAGTCGCAACGGCCTGCAGATGCACATCAAGGCCAAACACAGGTACGACGTGACCGTGTCCTCACCTGCTTCACCCTGGCTCTCCTGGTTGTGCTTCCTCCCCTGAGGGCCCGGCGGGGTGGTGCTGGGGGGAGGAGCTGGCTGGAGGGCAGAAAGCAGCCCCTTCCCAGAGGTGCAGGCCTGAAACTTCTGCCAGAAACCTGGCGAGGGGCCAGGCGGCATTCTGCTTTTCTCCCTTCCAGATGAAGAGCAGACTGTTGGCGCTTCCTCTGGGGGTGCGACTGTAGTAACCCAGGCGATGTCTGGAGCTCATCAGCTCAGCTAATTCAAGTTACCAAAGCAGCCAGCGCACACCAGCAGCTGCTCTCCATGCTCATCCTTAGCATGCCCATTTCCTGGGCTGGTTATGACAAGGGGCGGGAGGCTTCTGCTCGGGAGCCCGTGGCTGCAGAGTAGCGTTTGTGGGCCTCCAAAATGCTGTAGGACGAGATGGGTTGAAGCGGGATTTAATGACAAGAACTTCGGGCAAGGAGCAGCAGCTGACCCGAGGGGCTGCAGCGGGCAAAGGCAGAGCTGATGGCAGCGTTTCCCCTGCTCGCAGGAACGAGCGGCCCTATGTTTGCGAGTTCTGCCACCACGCCTTCACCCAGAAAGCCAACCTCAACATGCACCTGCGCACGCACACCGGCGAGAAGCCCTTCCAGTGCCACCTCTGCGGCAAGACCTTCAGGACGCAAGGTACACCCCAGGCGCGCGGCTGGGGCATCGGGGATGTCCAGAAAACAGCCCTGCTGCAAAACCCACCTTCTCCTCCTGCCTGCTTCCCCCAGGGAGCAAAGCCACGCTCTTCTGAGTGTGTGCTACCGCTGAGGAAGGCACATTCCCATTACCTCCTTCGCCCCCACGGCACAAAAGAGGAAGAAATTAAAGAATTTCCCCCAGTAACCCTTAGCCTGAAGCAGCAGGCTGCTGCCTGTGCTGCTTCTAAGCCTTCCTAACCCGCCTGGCACAGACCGACTGCGCTGGGCACTTGCGGTCTTTGCCGTGGTGCGGCTCGTACCTGAGCCGTGGGCCAGGGGGCACGCGCCACGCCGCTGACCCGCAGCTCTGCCCCTCTCTCTCCCTGCGAATGGCAGCGAGCCTGGACAAGCACAACCGGACCCACACCGGGGAGCGCCCCTTCCGCTGCGAGTTCTGCGATCAGCGCTTCACGGAGAAGGGGCCGCTGCTGAGGCACATCGCCAGCCGGCACCAGGAGGGGAGGCCCCACTTCTGCCAGATCTGCGGGAAAACGTTCAAAGGTAACGGGCCAGGCGTGGAGCTTGCGCGTGGCTCTGGCAAAGCTGCCCGTCTTTCCACGGCGTGGGTTGGTGGCGCTGCGAGCCAGTACGTGGTGCTGCTGCCAACGGGCTCTGGGTTCCCTTCTCAGCTGTCGAACAGCTGCGCGTCCACGTCCGCCGGCACAAGGGCGTGAGGAAGTTCGAGTGCACCGAGTGTGGCTACAAGTTCACCCGGCAGGTGAGGCCGTCCCCGGCTCTGGGGACCCCCACGGAGCGCTGCGCCCGGGAGCCAGCCCTCACCGTGCCTTTCACTTTTGCAGGCTCACTTGAGGCGCCACATGGAGATTCACGACCGGGTGGAGAACTACAACCCCCGGCAGCGCAAGCTGCGGAACCTGATCATCGAGGACGAGAAGGCTGTGGTGGTGGCACTGCAGCCGCCCCCAGAGCTGGAGGTGGGCTCAGCCGAGGTGATAGTGGAGTCCCTGGCCCGTGGCTCCCTGCCCGAGGAGATCCCCATGCAGAGACTCTGCTCAAACGAGAACTTCTCTACGGCAGATGTGATTGAGCAGTCGCTAATTATAACAACAACAATTCCCGAAGACTGTGAAACATAGCGCGACCGCCTGCGCGCGTCCTTCCTCCCAAAACACAATAAAGCGTTAGGCCGGAGCCGCTCTGCCACGCTTGTTCTTTTCATGTTGTGCCATCCACTCCTCCCCCTCCTTCCCTGCCAGCTCCTGCCCCAGATGGCAGGGAAATGAAGTTACAACGAAGTTGTAATCGGTTCCCAAGTGAAGCAACAACCACAAAGCTACTGAAATAAACGTACGTGTGCTGTGTGAGGCAGGAGGGGACCGGTGCCTCTCTGTGTAACACTGAATTGCTTTCTAACGAGCTCGAGCTCTCGTTTGCGGCTGGCAGGATGGCTGGCGCATGCCTCCCCTTTCCTCTGGTGCTCCCGCCTCGCCTCTGAGCCGGGAGGCTGGCATTAAAGCTTACCTGGCCCCGAAGAGCATGGCTCTGCCCCTTTCCTTCAACACCTGCCCAAAGGATTGTTCCCTGCGTTAAATTTGTGCCTTAGTTCTGCTCTGTTTTGTCAAACTGCTGCCAACTGCTGTTCCTGGAGCCCATGAAAGGCAGGGCCGGACCTTCACCTTCTCACCATCCAGGTAATTCAGCTGCTGCTTAGCTTGAAACACATTATCTCAAGGAGCCCAACAATGCTCAGCTCTGGTTTTTAGGTGTGAAGATTTCTATTTCTCTGAAGCAGCAGGATCCAGGGTTGCTGTAACGCTGAGAACTGTTCTGTGTATTCCCAGAGGGGGGAAGAGCACCGCCTGCAGCCAACTGCCCCAAAATCACAGCCACACTCTCTCCCCTTTCCCTCTGTTACTCGCCGAGATAGCTGAAAGGCTCCACTTCAAATGCACCTCAGGCCTAGAAAGAGAAATGTCACAGTAAGAACTGACTCCAGAAACCTTCCCCCCAAAGAGAAAAGGGAGATTTATGTAACACATTTTATTTAACTTGACTGCTGCAAGTAAATTTAAAAACAAACTCAGAATAAAAATACATTATCTGTAAAATGCCTTTGTTTCAAAGGATGGTATTTAAACTGTACTCAAAGATGCAGACACAATGAATTTTACAAAAAATAAATATAGATTGGTAACTGTTCAGCCAGTTGGGGAATTTGGGGGTGGCAGGTCTAGCAGCGAGCACTACAGTACGAGACAGAGTGTGCGTACTATTTATAGTTCAGCATAAATACTTCAGTCTGCAACACGAGTCCAGCTGCGCAGTGCGCGCCGTCTCCCTCCAGGCACGACATGGCGCCACGGGGATGGGCTGCTCTGGCCTCCTGGCTCGGCGTGGCAGGACACGGCCATTACTCCCAGAAACGAAGGAGCCACCCTGGATTGCGAGGCCCCCGCGCCTCCCCCGCGCCTCCCAGCCCACAGCAGCGCCGGGGAGGGTTTTAAACCGAGAGGCTGCAGCAGCCAGGCAAGGCCCCTCCGCAATCCTCCGCTGGCGTGCAGCGGTTTCAAGGCACTGTCAAAGTTTCAGGCTTGGAGAACAGCCGGGGTTTCGCAAACGGCTTTCCCAAGTTCCACAGCTGAGGAGCGTGGCATAAAACAGCACTCGGGGCACAACAGATGTTCTTAAAGCTGTGAAGAAGCTGATGTTGTGGAGATGGGGCTGCGGCACGAGGCGATCCAAGGGCAAGCCAGAGGGCACGTGATCAAGTCAATGGGCTTTCCATCTCCCAATTAAGCTTAAATGCAATTTTTTTTTTTCCTATTGGTTAAGAAGAAAAGACTGAAAAAGCGAACACATCCAGCCAACGTTCGGCCACTGGTACACTTTGCAGTTCTCCCAAAGGTGCGACGCTCGTTTTGAGGCGGGCCCTACCGCGGCTTTGACTGTTTGCTCCTTAAAGAAACGTTTGCCAGTAAACTGCGCGCAGCTTCTCTTCAGCTAAGGTAGATAGAGGAAATACAGCCTGAGCTAGCTAGGTCACTTGGGCAAGTATAAAGGCAAATCTTACACAGGCCAAAAAAAATACCAGCAAACCCCAAAGAAGAAGAAAAAAACCCCTAAAATAACTACCTTTCAATCTGCAACACTCTGCCTACCTGCTACACCTTTACCAAAATGCCTCAGCGGCATTTTCTGATTGCCCAGATCCTGAGAGCTCCCGCAAACCGGAGGCACGACGGGCACGACACCTCTCCAAAGGTCTGGCGGGTTCCTTCACAGGAGGCGATGAATTTGAAAGCGATTCTGCATCACGGTGTCTCAACACTGCCAGCAATGCTGCAAGCTGGCAGAGAATCTCCTGAGGAAGCTGCGCTCACCTTTCCTGGTAAGGTGTTAGGTTTGTTTTTTTTTTTTTCCCTAAACTAAAAAACTTAGCTCCTTCAAAATGGTGAAGAAACAAAAATCATCCCTTGCTGCACAGGGCCAACCTGCCCAACCCCACACGCTGGCCGAGGGCTCGGCCTAGCAGAACCGCCAGCAAACAGCCCTCGCCACAAGAAGGGGCTTTTTCTGCCTAGTTCAGCTCCATATCAAGGCACCGGGTCCCACCTGGAAGGGAGAAGGGCTCCTCCCCGACGGGGCAGCTGCTCCTGGGGCCAACCAAGGGGGGTACTTGCTTCTCGCCTTAAAGGGGGGCACAGCTGGGGTGATCGGAAACAATCTAGTTGGGAGAACACGATTAAAAGATAAATAAGGGTGTTTCTTCTGAGAAGGAAAAGTGCTCTGTTAGGAAGGGTTGGAAAACAAATACCTGCAGAAATTTAAATGCCACAACTTAAAAAACCTCACCAAAACACAGGGAGAACTAAGGATCAGAGAGAGGGGAAGGTGAAGCTGCATCACCTGACCTCAGCGAGGTCCCTGCTACAGGATGCCTGCTCTTCCTGAAGGCATGAAGGGGAACTGAGGACCACAGCAACAGGCAGGAAAGGCCCCTAACGGACCTCCAGCTTCTCATGGCAAGGCCTTTCCCCGCTCTAACCACGCAGAGGAAGGCATGCACGGGAAGTCTGTCTTCCTCCGAGGCACAGGACAGAGGGGTTCCAGACCACCGTCCTAACAGACAGGCCCCTCCCAAGAAAAGAAACCGAAGAAAGGAGTTTGGTGGCAAAGAAAGCGTTACGGGGTGAAGGAACTCCAGGCGAAAGGTGTCTGACCAAAAGCCATAAGCTGCGACGCTGCGGCGACATTCATCGTGCTCGCTTTCCTCAGAGTTCACCTCTTGGGTCTCTGCGGGCAGCGCGGTGCCTCCTCCTGCCCCAGGGAAGGGCCGAGGGAAGCTGCAGCGGAGGCCTGGCTGGCTGCCGGCTGCGGTTCCACAACAGCACGTCAAGCATTCAGTTTTCACTCCCTCTACGATCAGTACTTTTTTGTTTCCAGGCACTGCTTTGCCTCTGCCTTCTCTCAAAGCAACACAGGTTCTGGATAGCGAACTCGCCTCAAGCCAGGGGGACAGCGCCTTCCCCCACTAACGAAGCTCGTTAAGGTTCTGGTTGTGAAGGTTTTCACGCTGCCTGTTCAAGTTGATGGTGTTGTCCAGCGTGATGCCGTCATCCTCCTGTGTGGTTTCTGGCATGAACTGCCGGAATATGCTGACGCTGCCGTGCCAGAAGATGGGCTCGGGGAGTCGGCCCACCACGCTCCACGTTCGTGTCTCAGGGTCGTAGGCTTCCAGGACGTCTGAGAGTTCGAACGTGTTATCGTAGCCGCCAGAGACATAGAGCTTCCCGCCGAGCACGGCCACGCTCCCCCCAACATGCACCTACAACATAAAAATAAACATAAACAATCAGAAAGGAGGGTTTTGCCCAAGCAGGCAGACAATGAAATGTTGGGTACTGTCCCACAACTGCTCACTGGGACCGGGCTCAGCACCCACCAGCTGCTGGCTCTGAACCAAACCACGGGGGGAACAGAGCTTTCCAGTGGCACCCAGCTCCTGCACGCTGGGCTGAACACCCGGCCACACAACTACAGGCCAGGATTTTTTCTTCCAGGTGACTCCGATACGCTGAAATGCGTTTCACATGCAAGGGGTTACAACTGAAAGAGCACCTGGTTTTCCAAAGGGAATTTAAGCCAATTTTTAACACTGATGGGCATCCCATAGGCCGGTAAGCGTCCTACCTGAAGCATGGCAGGGATTTTATCCCATTCATTCTTTGCTGGATTGTAAACATCCACTTCAGCAGAGTCATCTCTGTGGGAGATAACACAAAATTACTCTTCTGAGTTCTACAAACCTCCCGTCTTGTGAAGCCCCCAGTTCAACAGCCTGAAATGCCACCGCAAGCACTTCTGCTCCAATCCCATGACTTGTATCGGAGACCGAAGGGTTCCTGTACAAATGCAGAGGTCTCGACGCAGACCCCAGCCTTCTCCTGCGCCAGCCGTGATGCTCAGCCCCAGGAAACGCCTGGAGCTCTCTGGTGTGCCCCTGCCCACGAGGCAGGCTGGCACAGGCCTTGTGCATGTACCACATATTAGCGCAGGAGCACAGCCCATTCTCAGAGCCAGTGACCTACACCCAAAGAGCACGAGTGCCCCTCCGGAGCTTCTCTACAGGCAAAGCAATGTGCTCTATACTGTCTGGTGTACGCTGAGTTTTAGGACACTGCCTAGGAGGGAAGGCAGCAGACAAAATGACCAGAAACAGAGCAAACTGACAGCACATGCCATTTCCCACCCAGACCAATACAGCTTTAGTGCCAAGTGCTTCAGGGTCTAGAAGAAAAATTACTGCTGTGCTGGAGAGGCTTAAACCTCTGTGTACTTCAAAGTAATGGCATCCCTACTGTTGGAGTTTTTTGCCAACGCCAAATTTAGATGGGCCAGAGGACTGGACCGTGAGGGAAGAGCTGGTGGTGGCAGCGTAATCCCCCAAGGCTTCTCTCAGCCGTTCCACCCGCGACATGGGAGGGCGACAGCAACAGGTGAGGAAGTTTGTGCTCCAGAAACGCATGCTGCTGACACAGGAATGTGAAGAGGACAAGGTCAGGGCAGCCGGAGAAGTGCCATCACTTACTGCAAGACAGTCCTGCTATAGACAGATTCAAAAGGCTGCAAGGAATATTTCATTGTCTCTGTATCTATCGTGACATGGTGCGTTGACATGTGCTGGTCACTAGGTACTGCTATCGACTGCTCATGTGAATCTGAGCAGGGGAGGGAGTGAAAATAAATAAGAAGTCTGACCTGCAACAGGAGTGCCTGTTCAGCAAACTATTACATCAGCAATCAGTCTGCTAAGCCTGTGGCGCAGCCAACTGCGTGCCACGGGGCTTTCTGGGTACGTTCCACACAAGCGTATCTAAGGTACCCGAAAGACACACGCCTGAAAACCAGTTTCTTTAGTTTGAGTTACTTCTGCGATGTGCCTGGAACCAAGCTGATACTCATCTGAACGAAACATCTTTAACACGAGCACATGTATGTGAGCGCTCCAAGCCCCACCGAGTGGCACCAAGACCAACCCTTCTTCCTCCGAACTGCTCAGAACCAAGAGCTGGCACCTGCCTTGGGACACAGCGCTGCTGCCGAGCCCTTTGTACCTGAACAAACCGCTGCTGCTCACATCACTGCCCGTAACTAACAGCAGCAGGCGAGTCAAATGCTTCCAAGTCTGAAGCTGAAAACCCTGAAGAAATGGAAGGGAAACAAGGTGACAGGCCAGAAGCTCCGCTCCCATCTCAGGGCTAGCTCCAAGAAGGATGCAGCGGAAGACCTAAGCCCCCCTGCTGTGCTGTATTTATACTTATAAAACTAGTCCCATTAGAGGGGATCTTCAGTCAGAAGCTTTAGCCTGAGCTATTAAAAGTAACCAAAAAATGAGTTTGTGACTTTTACTGGTAACCTATTCCTCTGTCCTCCAAAGATTACCTTATAGCTGTACAGAACAGCATGTGAAATGAGGGGAGAAAAATTTGGTCCCGATAATCTCCTTGTTAACTCCTGCATAAGTGATCAGAAATGCTAAAGTGTCAATCATCAGTCTTTTAAAATGGAAAAAGGAAAACCTATAGAATCAGCTTGTGACAAATAGCCAAAGAGCTAGAAGACCCCTGCCAGTATTTACTGAAAACCAGGTGACTCCAAGGGCTATCTGCAAACAACTGCCAGGAACCAAGACACTTGGCTGAACCCAAATCAATCAAAGAAAATGCCTTGGGTAGAAGTTGCTGCTTTATGCAAAGCCAAGAGGAGACGAAAAGAAGAAAAGGGTCTGGAGGCCATCACAGAACTCTGTTTGCTCAGAGTCAACGTGACAAGATGAGATGCTTCAGTGCTAGCATGCCTTTCAGTTTATTTTTAATTAAGTGGATAACTGAAGTATTTGCGCCACCAGGATAGCTCTAGATGGGTAATTAAGTCCCTAATTGGAAAGGCGCTTAAAAATAGTGACCAATCATTTCATCTTCACTCCTCTTATCTCTGCTGAGACGGAAGATGTCCTCGCCTGCGCTACAGTTTAACGTTTTCTTGGAGCTTACTCATTTATTTATAGTAACAAGGGGTGGGGGTTGAACCAGAAGCCAAGAAAACCGAGAAGTCTATTTCCAAGCAGGGCTGCTGACTTCAGCCGGATCTATACCTGGCTGTTCCCCAGCCCATGGGTTTAGATTCAGACATTTTTACACAGTTTTAAGCGTGGCTCTTTGAGGTCTAGCTACAACAGAAGCAAAAGACGGAGGGGTGGCAGTTTACGGACGCACCTGCGCCAGAGGAAGCACTGCCATGCTCTCCCAATGCAGTGCTCTCCTATGACCACCCACCAAATCCACATGCCTTCCCGGGGAATCACAGAATAGTTGGGATTGGAAGGGGCCTCTGGAGATCATCCAGTCCACCACCCTGCTAAAGCAGGCTCTCCTAGAGCAGGCTGCACAGTCACATCCAGGTGGATTCTGAATGTCTCTAGAGAAGGAGAATCCACAACCTCTCTAGGCAAAAGAGGAAAAAAGGAAGCCCCGGGGTTGCCTCATGAGGACACAGGGAGGGAGGTTATCGCTCCCGCTACTCACCTTATGAAGTACATGAGGCCGTTGAGAGTGACGGTCTTTGGGGCAAAGGACCAGGGAGGCAGGTGGCCGCAGTTCACGAGGGACCACAGGTCACTGTCAGGGTCGTAGCACTGCATAACCATGGACTCCTTGCCAGCCAGGGAGCCTATAGCAAACAGCTTGCCGCGGCATGAGGTGGTGGAGCAGTTGTCCATGGGGTACAGCATGGGCTGCAGAGCCTCCCAGCTGTCCACCGAGTGGTCGTAGCGCTCCGTGCTGTCGGAGGCGATCACATACAGCAGCCCGTCCAGAACCGTGGAGCTGTGGTATTCTCTGGCTTTCAGCATGGGAGACACCTCCGTCCACTCGTTGACGCTGGAATTGTACCTCCAGACGCAGTCGTACAGCCTGGAGCCGTCCGATCCGCCTGCAGCACAGCATGCCACGTTTCAAAGTGTGATTTCACAAAGGGAAGTACTAGGGGGTGATGGAAGAGGGGTTGGCTCGGGACTGGCATCTTTGCTCTGTCTTCCAGCTACGCCTTCTTAATACCCACCCCCACTCATCTGCTTCCTGGGGCCACAGATTATGAAAATATGTTGGTACTGGAGGACACTGGCATGCACCACCAGGATTTTAATGGAAGCTTTGCACCATTTCTTTCCCAGCCAGCCAGGAAGGACTTTTCCCATGTCGTTCCTAGTCGGTACTCAGACACAACTCAAAACACATCTCCCAGGGCTGACTACCTCCATCCTTCTAAATAACAATTTTCTCTCCCATTTTGCAACCCCTGCTGCACTACTATCCAGAGGCTGCTGCAATGTTGTGGACACCAATGCTCACCAGTGCCTGGCTGCCCAGGCAGCATTACGGCTGGCAGCACGGAAGCCTTCCAACCCTCCCCACTGCCAGCGCTACACCAACACTAAGCAGAGCGACCAAAGATCCCCACCAGCAGCAGCCTCACCGAAGCACAGGGCTCCCAGCAGCATCGGCACCCCCAGACCTGCCTGGGATTGTTCTGGGAAACTCCCAAGGGACATAAGGGACATCAAACGAGCTGTGTGGTAGCCCATCATTTTTACAGCTCTGCCCTTAAGGCAAATCCTTGTTTTCTGCTCATGACTAGGGAATAAACAGTTTTCTGTTCACCTGCATTTGACCTGCCCTTCAAATCTTTGTCAGTGCGTCCTGCACACCCAGAGCAAGCTGTTCTGCGGCGCCTGGTTTCCCAGGCCTTGGTTTGTTAAGGCTGCCGCAAGGCTGCTGCTCCAGCTATGGGGATGTAGTTCAAAGGAGGCATCTACACGTGGATTAACAGCCAAAATTACACATCCGTGTCACCTTGAGAGAAGTAATTATAGCCCCAGCGGACTGCGAGGAGGCAGGATTTGTGCTGGGGAAGGTACTGTGACTCATAGGCAGTGACTGGCTGAGGAACCTGGGGCTTTCTGACACGCCTCTTGCCTCAAGCACGCGCTGGATTTGTGATTCATGGGGCTCTGTACCCAAACAGCTTCTTCGCAGACAGAAATTCAAAACCCTCTCAAGTCATTCCTGTCCCCCAGAGTGAGCAATTAGAAAGATCCACTGGTGCAAGAGCTGTGACTTCTGCCCCTGTGCTCAGAAGCATTACTTGCGACAAAATACCTCCCAGATTGAGATCAGCTGCTAAATCCAGCACTGACTCCAGGAGTCCCTACGCCCATCTTCAGGCTGCAGTTGTACTGAGCCTGAGCAGAGTTTCACACGCCCTGCTACCCCAAGAAAAGCCAAGCCTTGCTGCTAGAACCATGTGTTTTCAACGGAAATCTTAACACCAGTTCTTCTGCGCCCCACACGCCTTACCAGTGACATAGATGTCATTGCCCAGCGCAGCGACGCTGTAGCCCCCACCCAGGTGCTCAGGGAACTCTGCCAGGTAGCGCCAGTGGCCAGTACGTGGGTTGTAGCAGTCAACGGTGACGAGCTCGTCGCAGTCACGGTCACAGCCACCGACGAGGACGAGGATCTCGGCGAGGCCGGTGGAGGGCCGAGGGCGCATGCGGGCGCAGGGCCCCCGGTCGTGGCGGTCAAGGCGAGCAGCCTGGAAGTCGCGGGCCTCACGCAGGAGGCGCAGGCAGGGCGGGCAGCGGGCCACCAGTGGCTCGCCCTCCACGTGGGCCAGCAGGTAGAAGCGGCGCACAAAGGGCAGGCGGACATGGGCCAGGAGCTGGGGCAGCAGCGGGGCACGGGTGGCGGGGTCAGCACGCACCCAGCGCAGTGCCAGCTGGAAGGCGGCCTCCTCCTTAGGCACACAGAGCCCATCGTCCCGCAGGTAGGAGAGGAGGCGTGGAAGCGGCAGCCGTTCCAGCTGAGCGCCCAACTCGCCCACATGGCGCAGGACAAAGCGGTGGGCAGCAGCCGCCAGTGCCGGGCAGGCGAAGGCCTCGGCAAAGTCCTGCATCTCCAGGGCATTGGCGGGCTCCAGCTGGCGTGCCAGCCAGGCGCCACAGGCCTCCTTGACTGCAGGGAACTGCAGCAGGTCAGCAGCGCGCAGGAGGCGCTCGGCAATGTCGGGGCCCAGCCCTCCCACCCGGCCGGTGTAGGCGAAGTCGAGGAGGCGTGCCAGGCACTCGGGCTCCACACCGTGCAGCCGCACCCGCTCAGCCCGTGCCTCCCGCAGCGCCCCGCCAAACATGGCACGGAAATAGCCGGAGGCGGCAGCCAGGACGGCACGGTGTGCCCCAAACTCCCGGCCGCCCGCTACCACCGTCACATCCAGAAGGCTCCGCTCGGCTCGCAGCGCGCTCAGCCCCCGCAGCAGGGACACCGCGTGCGCTGGCTCCCCGGTGGCCGCCGCCGTCGCGCCGCTGCCCGTGCTCGCCGCCATGCCGTGCCTGTGGGAGCACACGCCGTGTCACGCCCTGCGCGGAGCCCCTCAGGGGTCACCCCAGGAGCAGCTTACAGGACTAAGGAAAGAAAGAAAAAAAGAGGACAGGCTGGGTTAGCACAGGGAGAAACGTTCCCAGCCCGGGAAGCGGGACAGAAGTACGCAGCCCTGGAAAACACCCCCTGCCCCGCGGAGCAGCCCAAGGCGCGGGCCCCGCCGAGGCGGGCGGCGTTTGTACGCGGCCCGTGCGGCAACTCCGCCGGGTTGCGGCCCCCGGGAGCCGCCCGCAGCTCCGCGGGCCGGCAGCGCTGCGGGCCCAGGCGGCCCGGTCCCCCGGCGCGGTGCCCGGGCGGGAGCAGCACCCCCGCCGCCTCCCGGCGCGCCCACCGGGGGCCTTTCCTCAGACGCCAGGCCCTGGCCCTGCGGGCTGGCCCTCACCGCGGGCGGAGGCCCGGGCTCACGCCTCCGGCGGAGAGGCCGCTCCCCCCCCAACGCCTTAGCGGCGGTTCCGCGGCGGGCTCCCGCCCGCCAGTACCCCCCTGGCCGCCGGTGCCCCCCCACATCGCCACCGGGCTCACCGCCGGGCTCCACGTTCCGCTCCGCTCGGCTCCGCTCAGCGCCGCCCTCGCCCCGCCCCCGCCCCGCCCCCGCTCCCGGCGGCCCCCGCGGCCGCACTGCGCACGCCCGGACTACGGCTCCCGGCGGCCCCCGCGCGGGCGGCCGCCCCTTCGCCGCCTCCCGCCGGTACCGAGCGGTTCGCGGGTGTCGGCGCTGCCCGGTTACCGCCGCCGCCCCGGCCCCGCCTCCGCCTCCCGCGCCGGGACATGGACTCCGACTCCTGCGCCTCCCCGTTCGCCCCGGAGGTGAGCCGGGCCCCGTGGGCTCGGGAGGGGGGGGGGGCGTCTCCCGCCGCCCGGCCCGACCCGACCCGGCCCGTTCCGACCCGGCCCGGCTCGGTCGCCGGTACCCACTCCCCGCCGCCGCCCCGGCGCGGGGCCGGGGCCATCTTGTGCCGCCCGAACGCGGAGCGGCGGGGTGAGGAATGGCGGCGGCACGCCCCGCCGTGCCCTGCTGTGGGGGCCGGCCCGCCGGAGGGCCCGGTACCGAGAGCGGCGGGGGGGGGGGGGGCGCGGGGGGGGCGCGGGGGGGGGGGCTGCCCGGCGGCTGGTGGCGGTTGGGGGTGGGGCGGCGGCGGGCGGGGCCGGGCTGCGGGGAGCGGCGGCGGCGGCGCCTCCCCCCGGCCGTGCCCGGCCCCGCTGACCCCCCTTCCCGCAGGATTTCTCCCCCGCCTCCCGGCGGCACCGCACCGTGGAGGACTTCAACAAGTTCTGCACCTTCGTCTTGGCCTACGCCGGCTACATCCCGTACCCGCAGGAGGTGAGAAGCGCCGGGACCGGCCCCCCCCCCCCACCTCGGGGATCCCCCGTGCCCCCCCCCCCCCCCCCCCCCCCCCCCCGCGGCAGGGTCTGCTGCGCTTTTCCCGAATATCGGCTGCCGTCCCCGGGACAAAAGGGGGACCCGCAGCAGGTGGGAGGGCTGGAGGCACCGGGAGGGGGACGCTCTTTGGGCGGGGTGAGAAGAGTGGAGCCCGGGGTCGCCGTTCCCTGCCCAGGATCCCTGCGGGAGGGTGCGAGGGAGATCCCTGCGGCAGCACAGGGAGAGCAGGAGCCTGGGTGAGATGGGCCACGCCAGGCAGTGCTGCGGGGGAGAGGGCACAGTGCCTCAGTGCCACACACGAGCCGGCTCCAATTAAAGGCTTTTATCTGCTTTTCTCGATGTTTTCCAGGAAACGCCACTAAGGAACAGCCCCAGCCCTCCCAACAGCACTGGGGGCACGATTGACAGCGATAGCTGGGAGCCCCGCTTCAATGACATCCCCTCTTCCGTTGCCCTGCCCACCAAGAACAGAAAGAACTTTAGTCAGCTTAAGCGAGCAAAACCATACGGTTCCCTGTTCCAGCGGGCAAAACCCAGCAACTTCCTGCCGGAGCGAAAGCAAATTGATAAGATCAGGAAGAAGAAGAAGCTGAAGAGGAGGGAAACAGAAGTGTCTGCAGAGGAGGACTATGAGGAGAAGCTGCTGGACCTGGAGACAGAGGACTCTTACGTAGAGACGCCGATGAGCCCCTCGTCTGAGGGTGACCCTCAGTCTGCGACCGAGCACTGCTCGGTATGGGACTCTGACACGCCATCCAGCGTCTCCTACCCTGCCGTGACGGCTGAGCAGACGGTGGAGATCCAGAGTGTCGGCAAACGAACGGTCATTCGACAGGGGAAGCAGGTGGTCTTTCGGGATGAGGATGGCACTGGTGATGATGAGGACATCATGGTGGATTCGGGTAGGTGGCCTGGCTGGCTGAAGGGGATTAGGCAGGTGGAAGTGGTGCTGCTCTTGCCGAGCTCTTTGCAGTTTACTTGCAGTGGGAGGAGAACGCCAAGGTGTGCTGCCTGGCAGGATTCAGTAGCAGTTGGGGTTTTTGGGGGAATGGGGGGGTGGTTGGCTGCTTTCACAGTAAAACTGAGTGAGAAGCTGTGACTGTATAAAAGCAGGCAGTTCTCCTCTCATGGATTACGGCCTCTTTTGTACTGCTGAGAGTCTCTGCCTGCACAAGAGAGACCTGGAAAAAATCAGCAAAGTGCTTGTCTTTGAAACCCAGGTTTCAATCTAGTGGGAAAGGAGAGCAAAATTCCCAGCGCAGGCGGGAGGTGTTGGCAGTTAAAACCATTACTTGCCATTTCTTTTTGCAGATGATGACTCGTGGGACCTAGTCACTTGCTTCTGCATGAAGCCTTTCGCCGGGCGGCCGATGATCGAGTGTAACGAGTGCCATACCTGGATCCACCTCTCCTGCGCCAAAATCCGCAAGTCGAATGTCCCAGAGGTCTACATATGCCAGAAGTGCCGGGACTCCAAGTTTGACATTCGCCGTTCGAACCGTTCCCGGACGGGCTCGCGCAGGCGCTTTCTGGACTAGGGGAGGGAGGGGTGTGCTGGTGCGCTGCTTGGGCGGGCGGGCGAGTTGTGGACACCGGCCGGGAGGCTGGGGAGAGCTCCCCCGAACTGCTGCTGCTCAGGCTGACGGGCCACCCCGCCGGCCTGTGGTAACAGGGACGAAGAATCACCAAGTCACGGGCGGCTGGGGCTGGAAGAGGCTGACCGGTCAGAACTGCTGCTAGATACTGATTAGTTCAAGGGACAGACTAAGCTGTCTGGGTTCGGTGGGGTTTTGTCCGGTTACGACTATGAATTGGGTGATGTCTGGGGAATGTATAATACCTTTGCCACGTATGTTTTCTCATCCCATCGGGAAACCGCAAACCTTCTCTGTCCTAGGAAGCTCCTCCTCCTCCAAAGATGGGGGAGGAGGAGGAGGGAATCTGTGTGAAGAGTCTGAAAAGTAAATGGCCATGTGTTTTAATTTTAATGTAATATTATACCTGCCCTTTTGTCCGTATGTATCAATCTTAGAGATTCTGAGGCTCCACAGGAGTGAGCGCCAATGCGTACTGACCTCTGTGTGATCTGCCCCCTCTTCAGCGGGCTCAGGCTGTAGGGGAATTCTGTGATTTGGCATCGCTCAAGTGCAAATGGGGCATCTTCCTGCACTGAGGGACCGGCACGTTTGAAGGACAAGAGCAGCCCTTCTTCTGGATGGGCAGCACTAGGGATTAAGCATCACCAGATTTCTTCCTAGAAGGTCTCTCCTTACAGTGACTTTTCATGACTTTGTTTTGCATGATTGGCTCAGATGTGTGTATGGAGGAATACCGTTTGCTCCATTTCCTGGCCCTTCGTTAAACTTTAAGGTCCTGTTTTAAGAAGACGATGACTCTCCCTTTTCTCAGTCCAGAATTCCAACGTGGACTGTAAAAGGGGCCATAGTAAACTTAGAACCTGGCAGGTCTGGTTTGGGATTTGATCATTTCCATCCAAGTACGACAGCTGAGCTGACTTTTGGTTTTGCTGTCTGTTTTATGAGACTGGATTTGTAATCAAAAAAAAATGGAATCTGTAACCTATTGGTTGCAAATTACACAGACAAAAGCAAATGCTACGCAGCCAGCAAGGTGAAGTGCAATGAAGATCCATCCAGTGCGGGGGAGGACAGGAGAGCGCCCAGGCCCCACCAACACTGCAGTCCCTCGACAGGACTTCCTGGGGCCCCAGCCCAAGGGAAATCCATTCAGGAACGTGACAGGGAGTCGAGGCTCGTGCGCGAGGCCACCAAGATGGCAGTGTTGTTCCTCGACGACTAAACAGAGTGAGCCGTACATATCGCACAAATTCAGTTGACGTTTCGAGGTATTTCTCTGAAGTTCTGCCTGCTGAACAATACGCGCCCTGTCTGGTGAGACCATGAGGCAAGGGGAATCGCTGGCGAGTACCACAGCCAAAGCAAGACGAGCCGTACTGGTAGGAGTGTCCATGTTGGTCCTGCAGATGCACCGCATTAGGCCACTGCCTTATCCAAGCGCTGGTTCGTCAGGAGATGCATCCTGGTGATGACGGACATCTTGGCAGCACACAGAGTCAGGTACCCTCCTTCAGGTGTTTGACACGGCGCTGCCAAAGCCTCAGGCAGACGGCCCAGCACTGCGGTGCCCTGCGGCTCCCTGGCGTGGAACACAGGGGCAGGAAACATCTGCCGGCCCAGGTCGGGATGGCAGAGCTGCACGATGTGCAACTGTGCCTCTGCCCTGCTTCTTCACAAAAATCCAGTTCCACCAACCTGCAGCAACCGACTCTGGGTTCTGAAAACCGGCTCCAGCGTCTGTAAAATCTTAAGACCATGACTGTGGTACGCTGCCCTCTGGAAGCTACACGGAACCACTAAGGAGTTTGCCAAAGACTTGCCCCTGACGGCTGCCTGACTGTTCTTTGCAGCCAGAAAAATAACCAAAGTTCTTAAATGCTGCCATTTCACTCTGCAAACAGAAAGGCTTTGGAAGATCCCAGTCACAAGCTGTGTAAGGGTTGGACCTGCTCTGAAAATTGGCATCTCTTGTGTTTACAGCGTGTCTGCAATTCAGCTGGACCTCCGTGGAACGTGTTCCTGAAGCTTTTATGGGAGAAATGGCGAACTGCCAAGCAAACTGGCTCTTTTTCACAGAGGTTCAATACTAATCCACGTGACTGACTCTTGTTCTGTTACCTTTTCAGATTTATCCCAATAGGTGGTGTCTGAGAAGTCCAGCACATTACAGTATCAGCAGAGAGAAAAAAAAAGTAACACCTCCATTCTTTTAGTTCATCACTTTCAGCCATGTATAATTATAGTTTAATTCAGAACTTTATTTTTTCATTAAAGCTGTTTTAATGAACCATGTTTTTTTCTTAAATGTGAAGCAAGTGAACAATGATTTTGTCTTATTCCAAACTCGGGAGTCTGCTGTTCTGATTTACTGGTGTGTAAAGCAGTTGTGCCAGGTGGCAGCAAGTCGTGGTGCTTCAAGCGCTCTTCCCTGAACGGTATGCAAAGTCAGGTATGGGTAGGAAGCGCCACAAATGTCTCTTTTGTGTGCCGACAGGTATCCCCACCTCTCTTTGTAGCAGTTGTTCCTTCCCCAGCCTCTGCTGTGAGTAAATTGTGGTGGAGCCCTGTCGCTGGTGTAGGGACAAGCGTGGGGCAGGGGGAGCAGTGGGATGCAGGCGATGCCTGCTGCTGCGGAGCCCAGCGCGGCCAAAGGCAGCGGGATGCTGCACTGGGCTTGCTGACAGGGACCTGCCAAGGGCGGTGCAAAGGCTGGTGTGAACCTGGGGGGAGAGGGTTTGTGTCAGGCTGCCTACGGTGGTGGTGGCGGCACATGGTCCTGTTCGTGGAGAGTGCCTGAGAGCAGGCCTGGCGTGCAGCAGCTGGGCGTGGGGCAACTCATGGCAGGCGAGACTGCTGGCCAAGGTGAGCGTGTGCCTGTCCCCGCTGCCTGAGCGCCTGGTCCCTGCAGGGCTGGGCACCGCAGCCTCAGCTAATGGGGCCATGCTGCATCTGCCTCGCAAAGGCTGGTCTGCTCAGCCAGACCCAACCCAAAGCCCCTGCAAGCCCTCCGGGGGCCGTGCCGAAGGAGACCTCCTTCCCTCCCACCGCTGCCCCACTGCAGGGCAGCGCCGAAGGGTGCTGGTGCCTCGCTGCCACCCCTCAGCTCCTGTATGTGCCACGGCCCCGAGGGCACTGCTGCTCAGTCAGCTGCCTTCAAAGCTGCGGCCTTCACACCCTGGCAAACTTAAAAGATGGCTCGACTCTTTGGAAATGGCACTGGGATCATATTAGAAGCCAAGATCTGGTTCCTTATAGCTTCTCTTTTAATTCTTATTTGTAATTCTGCATTATATAGTGATAGAAGTCCCAAAGGAGTTGTAGCTCTAAGATGGCAGCTTCTCATAGAGCAGAAATGGTGTTGAAAGCAGCAGTGGGGCTCTTATTTACAGTCTCTAGAACTTTGCGCTGACAGAAAATAAATAAGAGAGGAGGAGGTGGCCTGGAGTCAGTATTGAGCAGGAGAGGCTGACACAGTACCTCGCTTCAAGGGAGGAGAGGGAAAGGACAGGCAGTGGACTCCATCCTCCAGATACAGTTCAGCAGCGCTTGACAATTACAAACACTGCAAGAAAGCAAAACCACAGCTCACGCTTTCACTACTGCAAAGAAGAACCTGCTGCAGCAGCCTCATGGATGGGGAAAGGGCACTGGCACTACTTGAAAGGAGGGGAAAAGAGCAAGTGAATCCTTGCCGGGCTGATCTGGCAGGAAACCCCAGGCTATATACTGTTAATGATGTTTAGCTGGGGAACGGGGCAATGCCTGTGTCAGTATTAATCATGAGGGATTTTACTTTAACAAGAGTCACAAATTGAAAAGTTCAAAGCACAAAGTTCAGGTTCATCTGTCCCTTGCACAGACTTCTTTGCAATGAGACAAAGAGAATTCCAAGGTACTGGGGGAAGGCAGGAGAACCCAGCGAGTTCTCTGACGAGGATGCAGCTGGAGTGAAGAGGAAAGCACCTGCCCGACTCCAAGCCCTGGCTTGGAGCTATGAACATGCTGGTTGAGCCACACAGGAGGAGGCTGAGAGGGCTTTTACAGCAGAAGCGGTACCTGGAGCACTGCCTTTTTGTAGCCTTCCACTGGCTGAGCCAGTACGGGAAGACTCTAAAAAGTAAATCTTGAACTTGTACCTCCACCTTGAGAATTTACAGTTGAAAGGCTCTGGCTGAGAAGTGACACGTGCGTTCTGGGAGCCTCACGAGGTATTTGAAACCTTTGCTGGGTCAAATAGATGGGTCACCTCACGTTTTTAAAGTCTGCACCCGAAGATGCTACCCTGTTACAAGTTTTAACTGCTGGGGTAGGAGCAACGCGCTCTGCCCCTCAGAAATGTTGTTTTTCAAGTGTAGAAATACCATGGGACATCTTGAAGTACTGAAGCAGTTTTAAGAATCACATCGCCATTTCTCTGCATTTTAACGTAGACTATGCAAGAAAACACTTTCATGACAGCACAAACCGTATCTCAGGAAGTTGTCAGAAATGAGGAGAATTGGTTTATTGTGCAAATATTTTTCATGAGTACGCTCCTCAGTGTCATTGCTCTGCTAGATAGAGCTATGCCAAGATTCTTCTTTTTAATTAGCAGTAGCTGTGTCGTCGCTATTTTGCATTTGCTTAAGCAAAACTTAATTCTCAGTCCTCGCCTGGGAGTATTTTGCCACGTCCTAGTCACTACGGACCAGCTCTCACTCTTGACCATACACTTTATGTAGTGGTAAGACATGAAAAAAGAATTTCTGGTAGAGATTCCTGCCCAGTTCAACTGTCACACATACAAGCCATCAACAGAAGTCAATAAGCAGGACGTGACAGAGGGTGCAGTTACATTTACAAAACCTGCAACTCTCGCTTTTCAGGAGTTTATTTTCAAGAGTGTCCCACAGATGCAAAGGGAATGTGGGCTGCTTTTCAGCTGAATATAATTTATTGCACATTTTACATTTAATTTCTTATCAACAGAACACTGATTGCAAGTGAAATAAAATCCTGCACCAGGAGCTGCTCACAGCTGAAAGGTTTTGCTTGGCTTTTTTTGGTGGTTTTTTTTGTGGGTTTTTTTTTTTTTTTAACTAAAACAAATTCATCGTATAAACTTGTTTTTTAGAAGTGGGGAACACCTCTTTCAGACTGACTCAACTAAGTCTGCTTTTGGAAATCTAATTCTGCTACAATGACTTGAGCAAAGAGAACCACAGTTGCAAAGAAAAAGGGGCCAGGTACGTGTTGGGAAATGATTTATGGTAATAGTTGTCAAGAGCAATGATGCACTGCTGGCACAGGTTGGGGTTCCCCCCCCCCCCCCGGGTCTCTGACATGGAAGCAATGAAGGCTGTTCTAGGACTCACCAAGAGCAGAACCGTGACTAGGAAACAGCTACAATTATTCCTTTCCTCTATGAAAAAGCCTCAGTAGCGCTGATGGGCACAGTGTGTAGTAGATACTACAAGGCTGCTGTTCCCATCTGCTGTGTCACTAGAACAGGACTGCCCTTTCTGCTGCTAAATCATTGGCATGGCTTCTACGCAAGGTTAATCCAATAGATTTATGTCATAACTGGTGCTTTTTCGAAAGGGCAGCTGAATTTTATGTTTTCAGCGTTTTACCCATTTGGCATCTCTCCTCGCTTTGGTCTGGTTTACTCCTATAACCTACGTTCCTCTTTTTCCTAGAAATAAATTAGATGGGAAGAGACAGCTGCAGCATCAGAATCGAAGGAAATAAAATTGCTGTCCTTCTGCCCCACTTGCTTTCCTCTCTTCTTGAAAACCGTGATAGTACATGGTTCTAGGTGGCAGAAGAATTAGTAAGAATATTATACCTCGTGTCCTTGTCTGGAATAGCAGTGTTTGAAATTAGCAGCTGGACGGATTCATGCTGAAGAGGTCCATGTTACTACAAAAGGCAAAGAACTTCATTCCAAACATACCTGTTCTTAACAAGTACATTTCCAATACAGATTTGAGATGGAAAACCATCTCTGTCCTCTTTTCAACAAAAGGATTTGCACAGAGGACTTCCAGGAGGTGGCCAGAGAACTTAACTTCCCCTCAGGAGCAGAAAAAGGTGTGTTACCTACCCCAGGAAGTATGTGGACAGGTGAGAACAACACGTCTTCTTCCCTGCTCAGTGCAAGAAGATACAGGTGAGACTGCACAAACGGACTGTGGCCAAATCGCAGCAGGAAAGAGCTGGCTGCGTGGCGGGTGGTGCTCACTGCCCTCTCGCGCAACCTCAGCAGAAAGCACTGCGCATTCAGAGTCACGTTGCTTTATTGGTTACTGAGCCACAATTCAGAGAAGTATTGCCTTGGTGCCACCTGGAGAAGCAGGTTCTCTCATTTTGTCTCTTAACATAACCGGGAGGACACCACCTGCTATACGGATAGTAAAAATAAAAATGTCTCTGTTCAAACTTGTAGCGTCCGGGGGAAGGTTTTGCCATTTCTGTTGACGCAGGTACTGTAACGGAACGCACCGCTCTCACCAGTTTAGCCATCTGCATCGATTCTGTGAGCTGTCGGATGAGAACAATACGTGGATGCATGCCCCTTCTGCTGGACGGGAGGCATCCTAGCTTGAACTTACCACCGTACCAGGGACAGATGGGAACATTTCTGGGCACCAATTAACCACGATTCACATACACCTCCAACATACTTAGGGAAGCTTTGTAAGTTGGATATGCCTCTGGAATTGGGACAGAGTAAACAGAGGTTTGTGCTCCTTAGCTGACCCCCAGGCCTACGGGGGTGCCAGGAAAACTTGTCACTAGCAGATACCAGTTTCACAAAATTAATCTGGCAGGGAAAATATTTTGGCAGATGGATAAATGGGGCTGAGGAAGGAATCTGGCTCAGGCCTCCAACTTGCCTCCATACATTCAATTTGGTCCTCAAAGGGCAACCCAATGCTGTGAATTGCCCAGCAGGCACACCAGCAGCTGGAGGGGGCCTCTGCCTCCAACTCCAGGTAGATGTATAAGGTTAGATGGTATAAACAGCTGCTGTGGTGCTGCTGAGCTCTTTTAGGTCACTCGTGAGGCATTGCAGTAACCCCAGTTCTGAACCCCAGTTCCGTGTGCTTCACCACACAGGGCTGCAGCGATCCTTTACTGGTCCCTGAAGGAAGAAGCAGGGCGGCTCTTGCTACTTACATTGCTTTGGTATCCTAAGGGCCTCGTTGTCAGCTGACATCACTTGGTGCAGAACTCCTCGGAACTGATAAAGCACTTTCAAACTCTTCTCCTCACCCACGCAGGGGTCGTAGAAACCTGGAAGCCCAGCCTTGAACCACAGAAGGACAGACTGAGCATCAGGGAATGGACTTTCACAGCTCCTCAGCTGACCAAAACCATCTACTACTGCCAGAACAAGGCATCATTAAAAAAAGGGAGTTTTGTTGCCAATGAGATGAGACAAGAAGCTAAGGAATTGCCTCCACAGTGGCAAGTTCTAAATGAAGAAAAGAGTGAATCAGGGGGTGGGGAAGTTTCTGGTGCACAGCTCCAGTCTGCAACACACACTGTCCCAGGGACAGTGCAAATTCAGAGATGCTGTTTCTTTGGCACTGGCAATGCCCACAGAAACAGAAGTCCCTGGAGGTTTACATCACTTGGTATGTAAATGGCTTCTGTACATTGATCTAGAGTCACTAGCTTCAAGCACACTGGAGAAAACGCATATGGTTCAACAGAAATTGTGCCACATGTTCGAGCCCTTGAGTCTGGGCTTTGACAGAACAGCTACGTACCTTGGATGCCTCTGTGAGGATGAGTTTAGAGTCTTTCACCAAGCACTGCAGGGGCACAGTCACATCTATTACTTTCACCTTCTCATTCTTCCTGCTGTTGTCATTAACAAACTTCCCATACCAAGCGTTCACTACAATCAAACCTGCATTTCACATGAAATCACAGATGTGATGAGAGGTTTCCCACCAACAGCTAGACAAGACACTGATGAAAAGACCATCCCAGCATTTTCCCTTGCTTTCTATGATATTTAAAATCTCCTTGCCTAGACCCACGCTTCTCAAGACGGAAGAACATTTCTACTTGGCTGTTTGTTAGCAATCTTCAGCACTAGGACAGAGTGACATGACTTCGATGCCACACTGATGTGGCAGTCTAAGTGGGTGCCAGCTCACTTCAGAACATTCTCTCTTGGAAATTGCTAGCAAACATCAGAAAGCAGATTTCAATTATGGGCCAGGAGCAAACTGTGTAAGCTAGAGATCAGTGAAACCTAAACTTCAGACAAGAACTTTTGCATGTATTTGCACACACACCCCTCTTTTGTGGAGAGGCGATTCCAGACTGTTGTCTTCACCCTGCCCACAGCTTATCCCAAGATAACATTCAGTGGATCCCTACCACGCTCAGACACCATAAAGCTGAATTGTAATTGAACACCCCCACTACGCGTGCAACAGCGATTATGCTGTGCTTCATTAGGAGAGGGAACGAAGAAACGGTATTTTGCATTTCCCTCCCTCAACCACCCAGCCTTTGTTTTGTTCCTTCCTCTCTCCAAATTTACGGAACAAGTAAATGGTGCTGTAATCTTTACCCATTCTGGCTTCCTCCGCTTCAATTATCCTCCGGACAGACTCTTGCATTAACCGCACCTGTCCCAACACAAGAGGCAGAGCAAAATCGAGCAGTGTCAGACACCATCCAGAAGAGAAAAGCTGGAGTGAAAACACCTTCCTTTAACTAAGGGGAGAAAGTTACAAAAAAGACTCACCGCAGCTTCAGCCTCCTGCTTCTTCTGGAGCATGTCACTGGCTGTACTCTCCCTTTGCTTCTCCAGCTCTCTGGCATAAGGAAGTCAATATGACATCAGCTCTACACAGTGGTGGGGGTTCAGCCCCGAAGTGGCAGATGCCTACTTACCCAGCCCAATTACAACTGACCCCCAACCCAACACAAATGAGCTTGGTTTTAAGGTTCTTCCCCACCTTTCAAGGTATTTTTGTAGGCTTCCGGAACTCAGTAGCACTGATGATGCAGAGGACCACAGTGCCTTAGCTGGATATTGCAACCTTTGCACCAGGCTCTCAGAAGAACCCGAGTGGGACTTCCCAGCTCCGAATGTAAAAACAGTCTTGCAAGCTCACCTCTCCTTTTGTGCCCTGAGGTAGGGTTTAATGATTAGCCTATGCATGGCAAAGTAGATAACTAGAGGTCCCACGGTGGCATAGAATACAGCACTGGGAAGCAGCTGATCTGTTAAGTGGACAGGGAAGAAGTAGGTCTGGCTAGCCCTATTCAACCTGGAGAAAAAAAAAAAAAGAAAAAAAAAAGGTAAGAGGAAATGCAGTGTTTCATGTACTTGATTAAGTACACTTAGCAGTATCGTATGCTGCTGAACAACTGCTGAACCAAAGGAGATGTGAATGGTGAGCTCATAAATGTGAAAATCCAACAAAATGAAACAAGACAATGGTAAGACAGACAGCTGACACCAACCATAGCCAGACTTCTATGTAGCAGACATCTCTTGAGACAGTACCTGACCGTTCTAAAGTGTTCTTTTTTTTTTTTTAAAAAAAATCTTAGAAGAATTTATTTAGTCATTAATTTCACCAGGGACAGGGACCAACATAACCATCAAAAGAAAAAAAAATGCTTATACAGAAAGTCTTTGTGCACAATACTGGTATGTGCCTTTAAGGAAGGCATACATTAATACTCTTTTGATGCTTATAATAATATTTATTTTAGAAAACATTAGTTTTCTGGGGATCAAGTTCTTCGTGGCTTTACAGTAGTTTTGGCATCCTGGCACAGCATCTGCTGGCACTCATTAAACGTGCACCACAGTACATGAACCCTCAAAGAATTCTGCCCCTCTCTGGGAATTGCATCTGATTAATAGTAAAATTACCTAATTAGTTAATGGTAATTCAATAATTCCAGTATACACTTGTGTACAGCATTATAAAACCAGAATGCAATCAGATCCATTTCTACTATTTCTACTATTTCTTACCATAATGCTCCGAACCTCACTCTAAGCTGTTATTTTCAGCCAATTTTGATGCGTGCTCATGCACAGACATGCAGACACACTAGTCCTGAAAGAGGCGGCTCAGGCCCAGAGTAACACCAGCAAAAGGCACACCGCTTCCGACGGGCACCGCTTGTGTTAGAGGTGAGGGCAGCTGCAGCCTTTTGTAGTGATCGATCAATATACCTGTATTGCCCTAAGACTGGGACCTTCCCACCTGAATATCAGAAATAGAATAATGCAGGTTATGGTCAGCCTCTGCAATCTAGAGTTGTAATCGTGAACTGACTTGATTTTCAAAGACACTCCTTGGGGAACACCAACACTGACGGTTGCTCCTAAAATGCTGTGTCTGGAAATCTTCCTCTCTGCTCCATACTCCACTATGGTCCCAAAGAAACCCGCCCTAGAACGACAGAACCAAAAACTGGTAAGACAGGGAAAACTTCTGAATTTCTCTTTCCCGAATCCTGTTCCCCAACAAGCAAAACATGGAAATACATCTGTGCTCAGCAGGTGTTCGCTATTGGAAGATTCACTGTGTACCTACAAGATAAGATTAGCCTTTGCAGTTTGTCAAGAAGTAAACAGACTAGAAGGACTTCCAGCTTTCTAATTGGTGATGATGCAGAGGTACCACACACAAGTATTTTCAGTCCCACTTATTCAGAGGCACACAGAGCTAAGCCTCCAAGACATTTACCTCAGCATTCACCAGATTCAATCAATGAAAAAGCACATTCCCAAAGACCACAGAAGCATTTGTGTGGAACCTGGAAGCCTAAAACAGCAGGAGACGACCAATTCTTCAGGCTGTGAGCAATGTGAATTTCCTCTTGCACACTTACTTGAGAGAACCTTTCACTCGTGTTTGATCCTCATCCTGAAACTTATGCTGATAACTGACCATCATGAAAGAATGGGGGATTCCCAGCTGAAACGCAAGAGAACAAATGAATGAAAATGTTCCCTCAGCACCACTGAACGTTCCCCCCAATTTCCTTTCCTATCCTTTAAGTGGCACAAAAAACGTAACGATGCTTGCCGCTTACTTGCCACAGCCTGCAATCTCTGCAGTCTGTGTTGTGCGTCCTGACGCCAATCCAATCTGCCCCACACCAGATATGACAGTGTTTGGTGCAGGGCTGTGCTCTGCCAAATGCAGCTGGTTACCTATGTACCAGGCTCACACGAGGCAGTACCAACCGCTCCGTTATCCTCTAGTCCCCAGGCAAAATACTGCCGGGACAGACAAGCCGAGGCACCTCACTCCCCTGGGGTGGTCTCGCTGTCCCCCGTGTAGAGCAACAGGACTCTCACCTGTAATGCCACAGTGAAATGGCTGGTTTTTGTATCCCGGACAATACTAGTGTTCATGGCTGACTGGATGCCCCACCGCCACTGCAAGTACCCCATGGTGTTCTTGTCAAGGTTGCGGGCTAGGACCGTGGTGAGGCCTGGGCGGATCCCGCGCGATGAAAACTGCAGGGCACAGTTTGTAGTGATGAAACTAGGAGAAATAAGGACAGCCTTATCAGTGATAAAACTCGGGCTCCCAGATGGCCTCAAATTCCTTCTCGCCCAGGAGCCAAGCTGAATATGCAGGGACTACCCTGCAAAGAGCACGGTAGTTTCAGGATTGAGACTGTACTGACCAAAGCACCGCACAGAAGAGCAGGCTCATGCCCTAGTTTATTGGTCTGTGCCACAACACTGCAGCCAGCGCAGCAGGCTACCTTTCAGCCTTTACCCTTCTTGTCCTAGGCAGATAAAGTCCTGGTCTTCCACAGAGGTGGCACACTCAGCTGCTAGAAGATAGGAGCCCTGATATTTAATAATCATCAAGCATCAGCTCCAAAACCCAGCATTAACGGATTCTACAGGGAGCAACATTCCTGCATAAGCTCTGAGGAATGGCATATTTACTAAATTAGAAAATATAAAAAGAAGAAAGTCCACACCAGCACCTATGATGGTCTAACATATGTCTTCAATCACAACCCTCACCTTGCACTCTCCTTTGCAATGCGAGACCTCTATTCATTTGTAAACAGACGCCAGGATAGTGGCAAATCTGGCACCACTTCCTAAAATATGACATATCGTCTCCTCTTTTGCTGACAGAAACTCTGTCTCACACATGGAAGCTCCAGAAGAGCTCCCCCAATTTTTGTTCTGCTCCCAGAGGGGGTTGCTTTGACTGTGAGGTCACTCTTAAAGTATTATGAATCATGACAAGATCAAATACAAATCTAAGGATGTGGAAGACAGACCTTCCTTAAACTGGAAGTATGAAAATGGAAGACACTAATGCACAAAAAGAATACAAGCGTCTTGATCAGTACTAAAGCATGACCTTAATTCTAAAGAAGAAATACCTATTTTGTAGGACAGAAAACAAATCCAGAATTAACATGGAAGAGAATTCAAGCTGTTTAGTTCCTCAGTGTGCAGTGTTAATCATTAGATCATTTTTCTAATATTTACCATCTTGGTGTAAGATTACGGAATATCTTCAGACCGAAGAGAGGTCCCTGAAGGTCTCCTGCTCCAAACTCCAACTGTTTAAATGCACAATGCCAAATTGTTAGAAGAAAACACCTTTTACAACAATGATGAAGTACTTCACAAGTGTCATTTACAACACAGACATTTTACAGATCTGAGTAACATTTACCACATCAGCATACTCTCTTTTCTGCTACCTTTGCCCTCAGAATAAGAGATGTCTCACTGAGTAGGGTCATCGTGAGTAAAACAAAGCCAGTTCTGTGGTGCTACAGGCTACTACTACGAGCATCTGCTCTGGGTGCTCCAGTGCAAAGGGAGAAAACACCTCCCTCATCGCCCCACAATGGCAAACAAGGCTTAGCTGCTGCTGTCTGAGGACAAGCGTCCTTCCCAGGACAGCCTCACAGTAATGCTGTCAGTTCTGCTGCAGCACCGTCTCAGTGTCTGCAAAATGCGCCCGCTGCTTCATCCCCCAGTCCGGGTGACTTCCAGGGCTGCCAGTCAACGTTTATTTGGTGCTGTTCGGTCTCATTAACAGAAGCAGTTCTTGGACCTGACACTTCCTATGACAAAATCTGCACAAGCAGTTCCTACTACATCTGCCTCTCCCAAATAAGTTTATTGCACAGGTTTTAAAAAAACCTTTTTAGTCAACTGGCTCATGACAATATCCAGAAGCTCCTGTATGTCCTGGCTTCAGCTGGGATAGAGTTTGTTTTCTTCTTAGCAGCTTTTGCAGTCCTGTGTTTTGGATTTGGTGTGAGAACAAAGTTGATAACATGCCGATGTTTTTAGTTGTCACTAGGTAATGTTTATACTAAGCCAAGGACTTTTCAGTTTCTCACTGATAGCTGCTCAGGGACTGGCTGGGCATTGGTAAGTGGGGGTGAGCGATTGTATCATGCATCACTTGGGGGTTTTTTCCCCCCTTCCTTTTGGATTTTATTCCTCCCTCCTTCTCCCTCCTTTTCACTGCAATTGTTTTATTACTATTTTTTAAATTTTATTTCAGTTATTAAAACGTTCTTATCTCAACCCTTGAGTTTCACCTCCTTTTCTTAATTCTCCTTCCCATCCCTCTGGTGGGGGTGGGGAGCGAGCAAGCAGCTGCGTGGTACTTAGTTGCCAGCTGGGGTTAAACCACGACACTATATTACCCATATTATATCATGACGCAAATCAAATGCCTCCAGTCTATGAATTCTCAAACAAGAGGAAAAATCCCATTTCTCACAGGATGAGGAAACAGGTTAGCAGGACCTAGTGTGCAAAAAGGCACAGAAAGCAGCCAACTGCCAGCCATTGCAGCGATGCCATGAGCATCTCAAAGCTACAGGTCCAGCGAGTGCAACTTGCAGGTGGTAACATGGGACCTTCCAGCTGCTTAGATCATATCTGCCTGGGAGTCAAAATGTTTTCCCCCAAAACTTCTTCCCTTGTGAGCAGAGCAGTTTTTGACGTGAAGGCAAACTGTCACGCTGCCCTAAGGTGCACGCTCACAGCACCAGAAGGCACCCAAGAGCCTTCAGACAGTGAAATCAGAAAGGCTAGAGACAAAGGTAACACAAGTGAAGTACAAAATGCACAGCCAAGTGGAAAGGGGAAAAAATTAAGAAAAAACACAAGGTGTGGCCTTCCCTTTTTGTCAAATTCCTCTGAGAACTCCTTTTCCTACATTCTACAGAATGTAGAAAATGAAAGACGAAACAGAGCTAGAGTTCTGTAAAGGAAATAAATACTCAGTAACTAATCCAAGCAGCCTGAAATAGACAGGATAGAAAAATGCCTAACAGCTAGTACTCTTACCTCTCCCCATCCCTTGGCAGACGTCACTCGTCTCAGAGCAAGATTAATGGATCCACCTCCATTGCCATTCTGGGTGGAAAGGTTACCAGACAGTATTGCTGTGTCTGTGGCAGTCAGCGGTGCCTGAAAAAATGAATATATAGTTGCCAATTACTCTGATGCCAAGTCACACATTTAATGCATATTCTGCAAGGACATAACCATGACTGCAGAGAGATAGGAAACACTCCAGCTGACTCCTTGTCATCCACTGAGGCCAGGTTTTTGAACCAGACATGGCCACACTTGCTCTAAACTTTGTAGTTGAAGATCAAGTATGGCAAAATATGAGATAATTCTTACTGTACCAGACATCTGTGACACCTTTAACAGACCATCTTGAAGTCCTGACCCTGAGCTACAAGCCCTTCTAATCTTGCTAGCAGACTAAACTTTTTCGGTTCTCTGTACCAGAGGAAACACTCCCCCTGCTTTCCTTATCCACACCCTCAAAACTGGGAATCATTTGTTTTCATACGCTAAATACTCCATGTTTAGCGAGAACTAGACACATGCTTTCGATCATGACTGAGCCTCCCTGTGAGCAGGAAGGCAGGACTGCTGTAGCCTACAAACCAGCCACACAAACACAAGCTGAACAGTCAGCACGCCGTTCTGCTGGAACTGAGCCTCCTCTTCCCACCCATGCTGGTAATTGCATCCCTCCACAAATTAAGACGAGGACCCCCTGAGCAGCGTGTCGTTTTCCGTTGCTTGTGCGGTAGTGCCTCATTAGCTCAAGCCCTGCCCCACACCAGCAGCAGTGTCTGCCCTCCTTACCTCAATGGACTGGGATATGTGCATTTTGTTTATCTCAATCTGAGGAAAGCTGCTCCCAGGCACATCTTCATATTCTTCGTCATAACGATCAAAGAGGTCGGTGGCATCTATTCCAACGCTAATTGTTCCCTAAGGAACGACAAGTGGAACAAGTACTTAGCATTAACAAACATCCAAGACATACAGGCCAAATAGCTAAACCATTCTTGTATATGATTAAATTTTTTTGCCGTGTTTCTTGTTCTGCAATTACCTTTTCCACTCTAAAATGCATTTATTACACATTCAAGACAAACAAAACGGAATGATTACAGTATTCCAAAACAGCAATATAAATCATTAAATACACTGGGTAGAAGACAGTTTTTCAGCAGGAATGCAACTTGTAATACTAGTAGGTAATTTTTCTATTGTGACGCATGACAGAAATAGGTAGAACACACTTACACAGCAGCTTTCCTCTTCCCCCACAACTGACTCTGCTTTGTCAGTATCTTAAAGTTGAAATAATATATTTTAGGAATTTATTTTCCTCAGCAGAACTCAGCCAGAATTCCTCTAAATGCTTTCTTCTTATGAGTTATCTGAAAGAACTTAGTTTTGAGCTGCATCATCCACTTGCAACTGACTGTTGGTCAAAAATCTGGTTTTCCTTGTTTGTATCTTGCAATCAGAAAAGCTTGACAAAGACAGAAAATACTTACCACTTGCTAAAAGTCTTTCTCAGACCATAGAAAAGCTTACTCCCCCAAAAAACTAGGCCACAGCTAAACAGTCTGGCTACCTGCTGCTGTGCTCACTCAGACTAACTGCAAGAGTGGGTTTATTTGGAAAGGGCACAATTAGATCCTTGTCTGAGTCATATAACTTCAAAAGGCTTTGGAAACCTTCCCTATAGACCTATTAAACAGCATTCCAGCTCATATAAAATGTACCAGCTGCAATAAAAAAAAACCCCTCTGTGCACAAGCACAAAATGAACTCTGAGCAATTTGTATCAAGAAACTCAGTGGCTAGGTAGGTACAAAACCCACTCGCACAGAGACCAAGTATGGATGGAATAAATTCTTATTTCAATCTGAGCGAGCATTTTTCCTTGCTCATTCCACTCTAATCAAATGCTGAACCATAAATACAGGAAGAATTGCAGTGTCTGACAGGGCTCAAAACTTCTCCCTGGTTTGGCTTCCAACTTTATTTGCTGCGGAGATTCCAGACCTCTTCTCAATGTTTATTTTCTGATTTCTTACACAGCGAAAACTGGATAACTATTTTTACACGGGAAGGTGTGATTATTTCCAGGAGAACTCTGGAACAGGGGCTGTGCCCCAACTGTTTACAAATTTCTCTTGGCAGCCTGGCTAATTTCAAAGCAATTACGCTCATTGTTCTGTTTGTGGCAGCACCACGGATGAGCTCCTGCCCTTTATGCAGAAGACTACTTTTCAGGAACTAGTTGCAAAGTCACCTTCAAGGATCTGCTCTCCAGACGCTACACCTTCTTCGGTTTCAGCCCTCTCCTACGTTGTGCTGTTCCTTGAAACGAGGCCAAAATAAAAGCGAAGCAAAGCAAAACTGCCAACTGCCTGGGAAGTGGCGCAGCCTCGCAGTGCTCTCCAGCCCTCTGGAAAGACACGGAGTAAAACAGCCAGAGAGAAAGAGAAAAGTGCACAACCACTGAAATTCCAGCAAATGCACTCCGGAGTGACCAATCAAACATGTCTGAATACAGGTGAGCGTTTATTTTAGCAAGAGAGAACTATTTCCATTTTTCCCTGATGCTCTGCAATTCAAGGAAGTGTCAAACCCAAGATCAATGGAAAGAAAGGTTTTCCATGGGGAGTGCCACATTCAGTGCAGAACCTTTGCCAGACTGCAACTTTAAATTCCAAGTTAAACATTTTTAAACAAGGGATATCAAGCTGAGTAGTAAGCATGCTGAATTGGAATGGCAAAAAGACAGAAAATTGCGTGTTTTCAACTCAGACCAGAATATAAGCAGCAGTAAAGCTTGCTGAAGAGTTCGCACTTAAAAAACCCAACCGACCACCACTGAAAAACATCTTACTATACTATGTTTGTTTGTCTTGCAATGCTTGTACCCTTTGTCAAGATGCACCAAGGTTCACACACATTCCTGAAAATCAATGCACTTCCTTTCCATTATACTCAAAATGTTATGATTTCCTTTTTCATATCTACGAAATTTAGAAGAAATATCACTCCCAATGAAAAAAGGAAACACCTGAACCTATCCATGAAAATCCCTAAGTCCCATTCTGAGGAAAGGAGCATCTCTGCTCCCTCCCTCAGCAGAACTTCCACAGAGCTGCCTTTTTCTGAAGTGAGTGGTGGCCTCCGTGTAGACATTTCACCTCCCGCCAAGCAGGTGAAGTCACCCTCAGAGGTCTATAGATCCTGGCAAGGAAACTGGCTCGGGTGCAAGCACAGGAAAAGCAGCAGATGGTAAAGTTAAAAATATTCCCAGAGAACGACAGCAGCCCCTATGCCACCGGATAATAGAGGGGACCGCTGCCGCTTGCAACTCCCCATCAGCCACCTGCTCAAAGCACTGGAAATGAAAAAGCCCTCCCCAAAGAAAGAGCAGCAGGGAAAAAGCTGTAAAGCTCTGCTCAGAAGTCGGCGGTGCACGCACACAACATGCTGCAAAGCACACCAGCTCCACAGGGCAGGAAGCTGGGAACAGCACTACAGAACCATCAGAGTTGTTGTTATCTGATATCATCTTTTAAATATCACCTTCATTTTCCACCCTGTGAATATGAAACACAGTTTACTGATGGATTTAAGAGGTGTGCCAGAGAAGAATATACTCCCTCCTTGCCTTTTTTCTTAGGGATGTACCTTCTGGAATGTGCCATATGGAAGCTGTGCCAGACTAAGCCTTGAGGGACTGCGTTTCTTAGATGTTGACCTTCCGCAGCAGGAAAATAACGGGATTTAATTTCTGCTAACAGGAAGTGGTTCTTCTCAAATCAAGGAGTGAACTTTTCAACCCTTCTGCATCTCTTTGAAAGCAAAAACAAAGCTCTAAAAGCAAATAATAGACTCAATTCGAAACCTGCCAAATTGCCTACATCTGGTTATTGCTCAACATTTCTGGTTAAAATGCTTTATTTTGCTGGAACCATTTTCTAGAACTGACAAAATGTTGGAAATTTTAAAATAACTTGTGTTCGTGTATGAAATGATCACAGCTGTGCTACCTAATTCCACAGGAACACTGCCTGGAGAGCCATTTCTATAGGCTGCCAATCAGCAATTGCTGTAAACACCCAGATGGCTAATTTTATCACAGGACACAGAGGCTGAGGCTCATGATGCAGCTCCGCTTTTTACTGCTCACTGCCACAGTGAGGCGCCCAGATAAAATGTCAAATTCCTGAAGTCACAGGGACTCGTGAGGTGGAGATAACCATTCCCCTCTCCAAGAATACGCTGCTGACCCCAATCACCCTCATCGCCAGCAGAGAGAGTTCAACTTGCCTGTTTTGTGGCATCCAGAAATCCCTTCCTGCCTGGAACAATGCTCTCAGCAGATACTCACGTAACACCTTACGCTTATTTACCTTTCCAGTACAAACAAGTTCTCAGTGTCTGTGCACTATCCATGACAGCCTGCTGACCTGCATTAGTCGATTTGCTTTGCTAAGACCAGCGCAGATCCAAAGTCTGCACCAAGGTGAATATCTCAAAACATTACAGGTCTTCTCAGATGGGCATTTTTCTGATGCAGTCTTAAGCGTTACTACACTCAAGCTTCTGTCCACTAGAAAACATTGTGATTTTAAACTGACCATAAAAAACACTATCAGTCTTCAAAACCAACAGTAGTTAATCAACTGGTAGTCTGTTTCTCAGGTTACAGAAGTTAAGTTTCAACAAGTCCACACATGAACGCAATGACACAGGTGACCTCCTCTTTCAAAGCCACCGAAAGAGTACAGACATCCGTGCTTCAGGATGCAGACTCTGTGTTGACTGCAAGCCTCCAGTGAGAGCTCTGGGGATACCCAGTTTTCCACCAAGAACAGAAGCATTTAAAAAGAAAACAAGTATTGATGTCTCATTACAGTTTATTTTTTCACAATGGAGAAAGTTTGTGTGCGTACGTATCTGCACGGTTACCTTGGGCTAGACAGAAGAAAACTAAGGCTACCCTACCATGGGGCAATTCTATACCACGCAGTAGAAACAGATTTCCAACACATTTCAAAAAACAGGTACAAACCAGACCCCAATAGTACGAGCAAAAAAACCCAGGAAAAATATAGATAAACTGAAGTATGATTAAATTTGGTGAGCATAGATGCAGCTCTTGGATTAACATTATTCACCGCATGAAAACCAAGAATTTTGTGATTCAACAAGCTGTGAAACCTGTTGGTGACAATCCTGATGAAACCCGGGCTTGCCTAGTGTACTTATCAAGCCCAGAGCCATCAAAGCCATTAGCACTCTGAACTGTCAGAGTATCCCAGTTGCAGCAGGTGACAGAGGAAGCAGCGGTCAATCACCATCACCATCTCTCTCTGCCATCCCAATGCTACCACGAGGACATCATCCTCAGCACGGTTCTGTTCATCTTCCCTGAACAGCCAAGATTCAGCTGCGAGGTGAGTCATTTAGTACCAGTTTATGGCTGCTCAAACAGGCTGAGAGATGGGAATGGAATACCGGATGATTCTCATCCTGAGAGCGTGATCAAGCTTTCCTAAAACAGGCACTAACTGTGAAACTGGCAAGACCCCAACCCTGCTCAGGCTGAGTTTGCTCACTGAGCTGCAGCCGGAAGAGTTCTGCTACCCAGCTGGTGCGGGAGCTGCCTCGCATGTTTCATTGGTTTCAATGCTGCCTTTGATTATCTCCCCGCATTGTTGTGACACTACAGCAGTGCTGAAGGGAAAACCTGTCAGGTAACTGCAGGGAGTTTCATTTTCATTTGGAATACTTGGAAAGAAATCATAAATATTTCAGCGTTAGGTCTGTTTTCTTGGAATTGCCAAAAGAGGCACTGTGTTTCAATGAAAAAAAAAAAAAAAAAAAAAAGAACTTTCAATAGAAGATTACTGTCCAAAAAATTAGCTGTTTTCCTTACATTCTCCAGAGAAACTGCATATTCAAAAAGGAAAAGTAACTCACAAAGTGTAGGCTTTTTACTGTAGGCCATTTACTGTAACCCCTCATCTAGGCTTCTCACACCCTGCACATTTGTGATAACTTACAGATTCCTCTTGAGACTAGGATAAAGTCATTGCTTACCTTTGGATTAGTTCGCTGCTGCAGCCTTCTCTCTTCCCTCTCTCTCTGCAAACGCTCAAATTCTTCCCTGATTTCAGCTGGAGTTCTCTTCCTTTCCACAACCTGCTCAAAAAAAAAAAAAAATAAATTACCAGGAGAAGGATCTTCAGGGTAGTGCACTGCTGATGGGACAGAGGTCCACTGACCTGGCTGCCCCTGCGGCTGCTGTGAGCCACTCTGCACAAATGTCAATGCTCACAGTTTGGAAGCAATCAGCTGGGCCAGATCAAATGGCAGGCATGAGAGAAAATCCTGTGCTTTGAGTGGAGGGAAACTGGTCTTTTTATTTCTTTTCCCTTGACAAAACCAGGGAAAATAGCTTTCAAACCACACATACAAGATACTGCAGCACAGCTGTTACCAACAGCTATCCATTAACTTACTAGGTATAGACACAAAAATTAAAACAACTGAATGTTTCTGGCCCGAGACAAAATAAATACATGAGAGTTTTGTGGTTTTAGGCTATTGTTTACCTTATGTGGCTTAGGGAATGAGGGTTTTAAGCAGATATGGCTCTAGGTACAGATAGAAAGAGTATTGGATCTGGCTTTTCAAAATGAAATCAAGTCTGCCACGAGCAGCTCAAAAATGTCTGTTACATGCTGTCCCTGCTCCACATTTCTTGCTGCTAACTTCAAACTCGACGTCGGCACTGACCTGACCCAATACAATACCATTCTGCAGCAAGCAGCGTAGTGCAATCAACTTAAGACTGGCAGAGGCTAGCAAGGGGACTTAACAACAGGAAAGCCACAAATGGACAAGTTCCCTTTCCAAGTCCATAAAAACCAACCAACCAAAAAAAAAAAAGCAACCCCAAAAAGCTCAGAAAGAAAAAGTAATGTCAAACTCAGAGGCTAGCTGATGCTGAAAGAAAAAGTTTCAGGTGAAAAAGATGAGGCTAGATGGACAATAATGATGCATTTGTCTCAGACAGAGATGTTGCCTGTCATGGTAATATCCTATTAGGGAACTCTGAATGTCAGGTTTATTGCTCTCTTGTCAAGTGAAAAACCTAACTTTTCTTTGAAAATCCATCATGGTGTTTCAGCAGAGACAGAAATAACTAAACAAGGATGCCTTCAAACAAACAGGCATTTATTACCATCAAGGTGTCAGTGTAGCTCAATATAACAAGAATGTCAGATAAAGATGGGTTTAGTCAATTCCACTGGCCGTAAATTGCTAAATTTCTCTCACCTCCCATCCTTCCATTTCCAGTCCTCTCCTCCCATATATGTCATAGATGGCTCTGGTCTGTGGATCACTAAGCACTGCAAGTTGAAATCAAAAGAGAGGAGAGAACTCAGTTTTTGGTCTTCTCCTCGAATTTCAGACTAACATGCTAGTGTTATCTGGAATTCAAGCACAGATCCTGGAAACACGTTGTTCTACAGTTGCATCCAATTTTTACATTAACTCCCTTTAACATTTTCACATGCTGTATTAACAGGACACACTTTCCCCCCCGACAAATTCCTTCCCCCCCCGCCCCTTACTTCTAAAATCAGTAAGTGAAAAGGACACAAAAGAGACATGCAGACTAACTGAATATACAGCAGGGGTTTTCAATATTGCTTTCTTTGACCTAGGGTGGCCTAAGCCCTCTAACAATCAATGGGATTATTAGCAATTCAGAGATAGTAGTCCCTGGAAACTTTCTGAGGAGGGATGACATTTACCTCTGTCTAGCTTTCAAAGCTTTTCGGTGCTTTGCTCCCTCTCTTTGGCCTTCCTCACCACCCCTTGTCCACTGACCACTTCCCACACAGTCTAAACTTGTGGGACATGCCAAGCACCAACAAGGCAATTTCCATCAGGCAGTTCATGCCTGGCCAAACATCAGCTAGAGTGTAACTGCAAAAAGGCATGTAGAATTTGAATCTCCCAAGAAGTCACCCAATGCAATGAAGAAAATAAAATATATGGAGAACAGCTGCTTTGGAAAAAGACTGCACATAGAATTAAGAAGAATCTTAGAATGTAAGTCATATTTAAATGCATAATTTCTCATACCAATCCTTCCTGAAAAAAATAAAACCCACATTAAAAAATCCTCAGTATTTTTCCCACTGGGTTCCAAGACCAGCTTTACCATTATCATATATTTCTTTTGACTGTGGGGGAACTGATGAGTCTTTCGGGAGCTGGATGCATATATTAAGGTAAAAAGAGGCTTACACTAGTAATTGAGCTTTGAGCTGAACTATCTGAAGATTATTGAACTTGCTAAATGTCACAGGCAGATACTATTTTTTATGAATTCTGATAAAATACATCTTGTGTCATGTGATATTAAAAGAAGGAAGAGGAGGGAGAGAAAATAGGCAGGAGGTGGGGTGGCTTATTTTCAAGACGTCAAAATCTTTTGCTTGTAAAGTATTACACTCACATTTGGTACTAAACGAGCAACAATTTACATATACATTGCCACACAGAGCCAAGCAAAGCTACAGAAATCAAAGGGAAAGCTGACTCTAATGTAAGACCCACTCACCCCATTAAAATTAAATTACTGAAGCATCCTGGCTTTTTATTCCCTACGCCACCAATGGAAGATCTTCTCTGTTCTCCCCAGCAAAAGCTTCCATATGTCCTAATCCCTAACTAGGGACAACGTAAAATAATCCACCCATGTTCATGTCCAGCCAGACGAAACAAATACTTATCATTCAGAAAATGTGAGCGCAAAAAAAAAATGTTTTTAGCTCATCTTTGAGGTTTAATAGAGCAATATTATTTATTCATCATTTTGCTTTACCTTCTCTTTAGGCTACAGGACCGGGCACCTAGTTTGGTGTTTTGTAGTGCAGAAGAGTCCTAATCCACTTGCATTCCAGGTGCCTCTTACGACATGTGCAAAAATGCTCCAAGCCAATTCTAATGAATCACTTCCTTGTGCCTCAGTTACACTAGTATTACCTATGGGTTTAAGTAAATGAAGGCCTAATACAGAATATTTTTAAAGGGCTTTGGCATCCTTGGATGAGAAAAAACCCTCTAATGACTATGAATCCATTGTCCTTATCTCAGTCTTAGCATATGGAAGAACTTGCTGAACATCAATGGACACTGTAATCAGGTGATAAGAGATCAGAAGCTCAGGATGCATCAGTTCAAAAGTAAAATATGAAATTGTCTTTCTGTTCGAAGCTGTTCAGTCTTCAGTCTCTTAGAGGAGAGCCTTTTCAGAAGTAAGGGAAGTGGTGAAAAGACTATTTAAAACATGCAGGAAATAAGACAGAGACTCCACATGTCGTTCATTGCAGGATTTATATTGCATTGCTCCTCTGATTTACAGGACAGAAGCAGGAAACAAAGCATTGCTAAGTATCAGCAAATTTAATTATTACTTTGTAATAATATATATAGTCTTCAAAATGCATAAAGACACAGCCCTCCTAGAAAACCCCTGAAAACAGCTTCTGCAAACTTTGGACTTCCACTGACCTTCATACGCTTGGTGAACAAGGTTAAACAGGCGCTCAGCTTGTGTTTTGAGCTCTGGGTCTCTGTGCTTGTCTGGGTGGTACAGCATACACAGCCGGCGGTAGGCAGCTTTTAGCTCTTCCTGAGAGGCCTGTGAAAAGCAGAAAAAATGAATTAAAGTACAACCAATGCTACTGAAAAAAGGCCATTCACAAGATCAGCCCTGAAAGAGAAGTCCATCAGCTATTACATTACGCTAGTTTTACTTACCCAAAATCAAGAACGGACTTTTGTTTCATTACATAAGTTAATAAACTGTTCAGTTATACACATCAGTATTCCCCACACTATTTATAGTACAACAAGTGACAGCAACAGCTCATCAGTGTATACCTAGGCATAAAAACTAAAAAAAAAAAAAAAGAAAGGCAAATACACAAGCCATCTGTGTTCATACATTATTTTTATTAGGCAACTACTGTCTCCTCAATTCAGTGCAGAAGAGCAAGAAAAAAATAAAGTCACCTCAGGATCACACCACTTAAAACCAGAGGTATACTTCAAATTCTACTTGTATTTCAATCTCAAACCCTCAAGTAGATACTGTAAAAGCGCTGACTTTCCACAGCAGTAAAGGTAAGAAATGCAAACATACAGTTTTATACTCATGCCCTCATTGCTGTGCTGCCTAGCACCTCCCTTCCTGTACAGCAAGGACTCTGTTGGGCTGTAAGAAATGAAGGCACCCGCAAAAACACACTCACCTGCAGCAGATGGATAACCAGAAGAACAGCATGCCACTAAATGCATCAAGAAAAAAACCCAGCCCTGTTCTTGACCGCAACCACCCTGGAATTTCAGCCGGCACCTGGCCTCATGCCAAAGACATGTGGTGGGAACAGATTTCGGATGGCTCTTTCAGAATTGACAGAATAAAACCCCCGCTCTTCCCATTATCATCTCTCAGGAGACAACCTCACAGCAATATTATTTTTTGACTCTGAAGAGTCCTGGGCCCTTTCTCATCTCATTCCTGCAACAGCCCTTGTACTGCAGCAGCTGTCTGTTCCCTGGGGGCTGGTTAACACCCATTTAGAGGTGCAGTTGCCAAAATCAAGCAGAACTTCCCCAAAAGGTGCAGGCAGCACATGCAGCTTCACAGAGCTACCAACTGGCCAGTTCCAAAATTGTCCCTCCCAGCAAGAATCGGTTTCTGGGGCAGAGGAAGCAGGATGCCGCTTCTCCACACGAGGAAAAATACAAAGAGTAGAATAAGCAAAACAGCACGAGGGGTTTACTCGCTGGCCTCCTCCAAGCAAATGTCATCCCTTTTATTACAGCCCCGGGTTCTAACAGACAGGAATACAATGCCAGCAAGCAAGAAGGGGGCACCTGGAAAATGACTTTCCCTAACAGAGTTTAGAGACACAAATTCCATTTACTCTTAATGTGCTTCAGTGACTAAAGCCTTCACAGTTCCCAAGCTTCCACTGTGGAAACAAAGGCCCTAAAAACTCATTTCTTAAAATAACGTCTTTTGTCCAGCTTGTGGTAAGGAGGGTCTGGGTTTTTGTTAAAGGAATGCATTCATTTGCGTACCAAAACTAGAAATCCGTTGGATTTTGAGGACAACTTAGAAAAAATGTTTTCTTTGCATGCTTGTACTATTTCACATTACTGTTTCTAAATGATACAGCAAAAGGGGACCTGCCAAATTTGCTGGCCCCAAGACAGTAAAGGCAGCTATGGATTAGCTTTTTTCTTTTTACTACCTTGTGCTTTCTTGGACATCAAATCTAAATTCAACTAGGAAGGCAGGGGAACATACAGGTTTAAAATGGCATTCTTTAATCAAATTAATGATAAATGGTTTAATGTGCTATTGATTATATAATAGAAATGAGCAGTTTCATTTTTCATGAATGCCACGTTCAATAAAATGTTAGATTGGGCATTTCATCATCATTGAATAGCTCAGGTCATTTGTTCAATATTTCATGAGCAATAGCCTCTTAGAAACCGCTAAAGAAATACTGACATCATTTCAAATTGCAATGAAATACATAAGTCAGTAATAATCATATGTAAGTTACATTTTTATTACCAAAATTCCGGGCAAAATTAAAAGGCATCCCATCTCCATGCTTGGGGTTTAAACAGCTTCCTTTAACCTCTCAAACTTCCCACCACATTTTTAGTGGACTGAAATCTATAAAAGATTAAATGTTTACATACATGCATACACAAAACCTGCTGCTTGGCAGTCTTACTCTCCTCATTGGGGCTGCAAAGTTCAGTGGTTAACTATTATTTTAAGCTCAGCTGCCACATCACACAAAGTTGGCTCAGCATACAGCAGTGCAAGTTCACTGCATTCCACCGCTCGCGCAGGATAGTACAACTGAATTTAATTAGCAAGGGGTAATTAACAAAGCAACTACTACTCTCAGTTGGAACTACTCCCTTGAAGACCATTTTAACTTGGTTTCCAGCTCCCTGCTGTACCAAACCCAAATGTTTCAGTCTCTACCGAAGAGCTGGGAGCCTAGCTAAGTTAACGATTAAGCCTTCGCTGTTAAATCTCCCAAGCAGTGGCAGTCCTCGTTTGATTTCTGCCTTTCTTCCAACTTCTATGTCTGCACACTGCTGACGTTTGGGAGGGTGAGTTACAACAGCTGTTGAGTGATCTAAAAGTACGGCCCACCGGCTTTTAACAAGGCCGGGGCCAGAGTCGCACGGAAATTTTTCTAAAAAGAGCATGGTCCATTGCACGGCATTGGATCGTTTCACAAACAGGGTGACTGCCGCACCTCTTCCCTTCAGAAATGCAAAAGATTTCCACAAGCGAGACACAGGAGATCGCCACTGCGGCCGTAAGTACTGACATGGACTCCAAAGATAAGTTTTTCCAAGGCTGTCAGACTGAATTGCTTCTAATGTTTGAACTCCTGTTATATGCAGCAGTAGCAGTTCAACAAAGGCCGCCTGCAGCTCAAGCTGTTAACATCTAGGCCGACGCATGTGAACAGACAGCAGTGAAACACGCAAAAATCTGGTTAGATATACACACATATAGACATATCTGGTGTATATATATACACACACGTTGTTACTGCCTGCGATGGAACAAACTACAGCACAGTTTATACATTCAGATCTTTAGTGATTTACCTAATTAAGACTATAAAACAAAAGTAGTTAAGACTAAGATCCATTAAGCTCCAAGCTGTTCTAGTGGAACAAGGCTGCATCAATTAATAACCTTCTATTCTTACAAATGCAATGAAGGATGACCGACGCTCCTTTTTTTGACAAGAGAGGTGTCATGCAAAATTTCTAGGGGTTTCCAATGTGGAAGCATTTGGGAAGCACCCACAGAGGAAGGAGCGTAGAACCGGAGAGAAGCCGGGGCCCAGGCTGCCGCCCGCCCCGGGAAAACACCCCTCAACCGGGCCGAAAGGGAGGGGAGGCCCGGCCGCCGCCCCCGCGCCCCCGCTCCGCGGGCAGCGCACACGGCCCCCGCCGCAGCCGCCGGCCCGGCCGCCCGCAGCCCCGGCTCAGGCCGCCGCCGCCGCCGCCCGCCTGGGCACGACGCAGCGGCCCAGCCCGGCCTGCCCGAGGCGGGCATCGGGGTCACGGCCCGCCCGGCCCCGCCCCGCCCCGCGGCGGCGCCCCGCCGCCCGCCGCCGCCCGCCGCCCCGCCGCCAGGCCCACCTCCCGCCGCACGTTGAGCAGCGAGTAGTAGTCCTCGTTGTCCGGCACCTCCTCCCCCAAGGCCGCCGCCATCTTCCCGACCTCTCACCCCGCGCCGCGCGCGGCAGGGCGGGGCGGCGGCGCGAGAGCGGGAGCGGGAGCGAGGCGCGGGTCTCTCCCTGCCGCGCCCCCTGGCGGCCCGGCGGCCCCAGCGCCTCCGCCCCGCGCCCCCCCCCCAGCCCCGCCCTGCGCGTGCGCGGCCAGGCCCCGCCCCAGAGCGCCGTGAGGCGAGGGGCGGCGGCGGGCGCGGGATGCCGCGGTGAGTGCTCGGCCCGGCACGGCCCGGTCCCGGCGGCGAGGCGGAACGCGCGGGATCGGCGGGGCGGGCGGCCCCGCTCCCTCAGGCGCCTCCCCCCCCCTCAGGTGCCTGCCCCGCCGCGGGCGCTCCGTGCCGGGAGGGGAGCGGCAGCTGTGGCTGTGGCCGGGGCGCCGGTCGGGCCTGTGTCCGCCCGGCGACCGGGTAGGAGAAGGGGGAAGCGCGGCCGCCGTCGCTGGGGTCATCGCCTTGGTGAGCTCCGTGCGGCGGTGCCGGGCCTGCCCGGCCAGCGGGGCGGCCCCGGGGCGGCCCTGAGGGGCTGCCTTCCCCGCGTGGGGCCGGTAGGTGCAGGCGCTGCCCCGAAGCCCCTCGGCTGGCCTAGCGAGGGGGCGGTTCCAGCCCGTTTTGCGGGCCGAGCGCCTTTATTTCCTGGGTGACTCTGGCTCTCAGGGGGTTGCCGTGCCCAGCCTGGCCGAGGAACGCTGCAGCCTGGCACGGTGCGACATGGTGAGGGCAAAGCACTCGCACGGCGCCCGAAGGCGAGCGGCAGGTTAACGCTGCGACGCGAGCCCCGCGGGCGGGGAGCAAACCGCTGCCGGGCCTCGCTCGCCTCTGCCACCGTAGAAACCTGGAGCGGTTTGTTTCGGGTCAGTAGAGGCGCTTTAACAGCTCTGGGTCAGTAGAGCTACTTTGGCTTTTCACCACAGAGTAGAGATGATGGCTCTAGAATTTCTGCCGCGTTGCTTTCCGAAGAGCAAACAGCCCTGATGGCGGGTTAACCACAGGAGGGCATCTTACCCAGTCTTACGCAGCAGTGCAATGGGAGAGGTGCCCCACGAATGTGGGGAGCAGACAGGAGTGTTAGCAAAAGGGCTTTCTAGTCTGTGCTTTGACCTGTGCCTCGTCATAAAACATGGTGGGCAGGTGGGGTGTTTGTGGGCTTTCATGGCTGCAGTAAGGTGGTCAGGAAGAAAAATAAGGCCATTCCTGCTCATGTTCCCCAGCAGCTGGACCAGATGTTTGTGTCGGGGATGCTGTTTAGACTGCTGCTGTCCTGGAGGAGGAGCTTTAAAAGACCACTCTTGGTCACCAGTGTAGTCTAGCGTGAAGCTGAAACCATGTTTTCCCATTCCAAAGATCAGCTAATCTGTTTTGGCTTTTATCTTCACGTAACTTTTGTTTGGAACAGGAGTGTTTTAATATTTAATAGGTTTCTTTCTGATCCAAGGGTAGTTAGCAAGAAAGTATTGATCATGTTATAGAAGTACCACTGTGCTCATAGTGAGATGCAGTGCTTGGAACAAGAGGTCCTCAAAGGCTCACTTTCTGAGAAAGCACGTAGAAGTGAGTCTGTTTTACAGGGAATCACCTGGCAGCATGCTTTTCCTGAATGAACCCACCTGCTAGACTCATTTTTTCCACGTGGTTTGGGAGTCTGTGCAAAAATGTAGAGAAGAATCAAGTTCCGAGGATGCTAGTTGCCGTGGCAACGCTCTTTCCCATGGATTTTGGTCCTGTCGTAATTGTGCTCTTTTTCTAACGTGATTTGGGAGTTGTGTGGTCCTTGGGGATGTTAGTGGCAGAGTTACTGGGAATCCTTCCCCTTACCAGATTGATCTAACGCTTTCCAAAAAAGACACAGCTGCTCGTTGCCAGCTCTGGCCGCTGTTTTGCATGCATCGCAGATGATTCAGGGGAATTTTTTGGGAACAGTCCACAGATGTCACATCTTGGCAGGGAAATATAGGAAGAGAGAAATATGACTTTAGGGAGCTATATGGGAACTGTGCTTTCTAAGCATGTAGAGATAGCTCTTTAAAACCCTAAATTATAACAGAGGAAATGTAACATCTATGGTAAAAAGCAATTTTTGGGAAAAAAAAGTACTTGTTTGTGCTTTACTGACTTGCCAAGTTTTGGTTCAGGGTGTAGTGTTCCTCTTGCCCAAGTTGCTACTCACAGATTCTTCACACTGTGTGAGGAAGCATTGTGGTGCTGGATGGGATGCAATCTTTGTGACGAGAGAAGCGGACTCCAGGAATCAGATTCTGGATTTGGCCAGCGCGTGTGCTGTCAGACATGTGACACTGTGGCTTCTGCTCCAGTGTAGGTAGCATGCTCGTTTTGTAAACTGTGAGTAGCCTTACTAGTGTCCTGGTACAGCCCTGGTGTTTTCCAGAGGTCATGATCTACTGGTACCTCTCCCCAGATGTAATTGGTTAGGTTCCTTCTTGGAGTGGACCATATGATCCATGGAGATATAAGAGACTCTCATTGTTACTTGTTTTTTTTCCTAAGCTTTAATGTCCTAGATCTTTTCTAAACAGGAAAGAAACTATGTGCTCTGTTTAAAAGACATTGAGCCTGTACCTAGAAAGATTGTTGAGTGTAGTGATCCTGAACATTACCAGCCTTAGTGTGAGGTGCTGAGTTCATACACTTGGGTTTGGTGCTTGTTCCATGTTAGCAGTGGGTAGGGGAATGTGGCTGAAAGGGAATTCAGGAGGGTGCACGCAGGCTGGGAGTGCTGGAAGAGTGCATTGGCAGTGCCAGCATTCCTGGGCTGAAGCACAGGCGAACAGTGCTGCCTGGTGAAAATGGGGGCAAACTGTGAATGTCCCTCTCTGGAAAATGGCGTTTGGAGCTACAAGTTATTTTTTTTAAGCTAAGGGAAAGATCCACGCTTGTGTTTCTTTGGGATGCTGGTGACTCTTCTCCAAGGTGCGGAGGTGTTCCAGAATTGATTCACCTGTGCTGCCTTAGAGCCAGAGATACCTTCTATCTACTGAGGCTTCCCTCTAAGGCAGCGGCTGGATGGGGAACCATCTTCCCTGGGCTGGTGAGAGTGGCAAGTGACTATGAGGAGGCCTTGTTTAGCAGATTTTCTTAGTAACTGGAATCATGTAGTCATCGCTGGAAAATTGCCCCCGCACAAAGTGTTTTTGCTAATATTAACTCTAGTTCCATCTCAGCTCAATGGAGGGAAAAACTAGAAAGTGCCATAAATTCAGCCGAGCTTGTCAAAGCTGTCAAATTACCACCTGATAAAGCTCCTACCTCCTAATGATTACAGCCATCAGCCAGAGAGGAAATGTATGCCGATGGGGCTTTCGAGCGACAGCGCCAGGGTTCAACATTGTTAGACTTTTAATGTAGTGTCATCTGGGGGCTCTTTGGCTTCAGTAGAGGGTGAAGCTCTGAGCAGAGTTATTTCTTTAAAAAAAAAAAAAAAATATCTGAGGATGTAGATGAGCATACTACCCCTCTCTTATCAGCCAGATTAATGCTGACTACTAAATTTTAGTAAAGGTCTTCTTTGGTCCCATTTGTTAGTATTAGGAGTCCATAGCGATAATGTCTTTTCACGTATAAAAGATGCTATTGATTTTCTGTTACTGTTGTCCTGAAATGTGCACTGTGTGTCTATGGAGCGGTGACAATTCTCCATCACTAGCTTTATGGGAAAAGAATGGTTATTGAATCTCTTCCCATAAAATATAATCTCTTTCTCTCTCCCAGATTTTGCCAGCCCCTCTGGGAGTCCCTCACGTTATCTCTTTGAGAAAATTGATTTTTTTTGTCTCCACTTTGTACGCTTGTGTTTAGTTTTATTTTTAATTTGGCTCACATGATATGGCAGGGAGGCCTTCCTAACGTTAAATGTGCTTTCTCAGTGTTTTGCTGCTTCTTCATACTAACGCTTTCAGAATGTTTGAAAATAAAATAAAGATACTTGCTTGGCGCGAGTCTCTCTTCGTGTTGCAGGGCATTTTTTTTACTCTGGGTGAGTCATTGCCCTGCTCTTTCTCTCCAGGCAGGTCTGAGACACTGACAGCTTTTCAGTTGCTTACAGGTAAATTCGGGGTAAGTTTCTTGAGTCAACACAGGCTGATTGATTTCGGATGAATGACACTAGTGGAGAACGCAACTTGTACTGCTGCCTGCTCTTTGAACTTGAACAGTGGCAAAAATACTCTGTCAAATTTGTCCTTTCCTCTGTGTAGCAAATGACTGACTATGGGACTTTTTCCTTTCAGGGAGGAAACAGCAACATGAATTCATAGATGATGAGTAGGATGCCAAAGCCAGAGATGACAGTGCTCTTGAAGAAATGCTGGGTAGAACAAAAAGGTAAAAGGAACAGCTAATTGAGTGCATTTTGGAGCCTGTGGGACTTCATGTGGTACATTCCCTCATTAAGGCAAATGGCACGCCCCCTCAAACCATAGCTGAGTGTTCTGATTTCCCTCCTCCTCTGTTTTGCATGAAGTCCCAGTGATGCCTCTCACTCCCGACCTACTCTTTCTATGCTTAGGTCTTCCCCAAAGCTGCACCATTCTGTACCTAAAGCCCTTGCGAGACTCGTACTTCTGAATGTGCCCTTGCATGCATGGGCTTGCAGGTCCGGCAGCCGTCTCATTGTGACCTGTGGCTTGCACTCCCAAATTAGTTTGGCAATCATACCTGGTTTTCTGCTGCCATGTTTTGTGATGAGAACAAAAAGAGAAATAAGGGATGAACTCAGTGGGTTAATTTGCAGCCAGTGTCATTCTCCTGAGGTGACGGTTCAGCGCAGTCATTGCCTGTACTGTCTTCTGACTTAAACCTCGGCAGATACACGTGGTTAAAATGTTTGGAATGCATTGCAAACCAGTTGCCTCCGTGAGGACGGAATTGATTTCAGCTATTCTGGTGCTTTTTGCTGCATTTTGTGTTAATGCTCTTGAGGTGCCCAAAGGAATCACTGCTTATTGGCTCTTTCATTCTGAGAAATTCTCTCTGTCGCTGAGGTGTGGTAGTTCGCTTGAGGACTTTGGGAAGTAAGAGGCAGATTTACTCACACCTGCAGAGAGCTGTGTGGTAGAAGGGCCTCTGTTACGCTCCTCCAATGGCAGCAGAAGTGGCTGAAGCAACTGGCAAGAAGCAAGAAAAATCATCATTAGTAACGTTGCTCTCCTTGGGATATTTTCATGCTTGTTTATGGAAGACTGACTTTAATCCCCCAAAAAGTCAAAAGCAAACATTCTCCTTGAAAATGCTCCAGGTTTGTAGTCATTAACTGCGTGCTGCCCCATGCCTCTCGGGCTGTTTCTGGCAGCAGGGGTGTGGGACAGAAGGGCATTTCTGCAGCAAGCAGAAGATTTTGACGGTACAAGAAGCAAGATGAGGTGTGAATGGTTGATAGATACAAATAACAGTTCTATTCTGCTGCAAGTGTCGTCTTCAAAACAAGAATCGGGGAGGAATTTGCTATAGTTTAGGTTTTGGTGCCAGTTGTAATTTTTATGAGCTTAAATTGTTTCTAATCAAGCTGTGGTCTGTCATACAGAGCACTGTGCAGGGCAGGGTTAGGGCTTTTGAATAGGCTACCGCCACAGCCTTTCCTGAAGATCACTAGTGCAGTTTTGACAGTGTCAGAAATTACTTCTTCAGGCTGATTCATAATGCTAGGAAATCTGAAAGATCCAACCATTCCGTCCGCACGCCGCGTGTCTGGGAAGGGAGGTGCTGGCTTTCTGTGGCCTTTGGCACCTCGTTGTTTCCCACTGCAGCGCGTTTCCTGCAGCAGTGTAGCTTAAACGGCACGCTCGGTGTCTTTGGACCCTGTCAGCCGAGTACGTGAAGAGCCTGTCATGGGGACAGCACTCTGCGTTAGGGCACTGCTGTCATCTGTCAGAAGCTGTTTTCAGAACACATACAGCTTGCCTGAAAGCCAACCTTTTGCACTTTGAAGATGAGAAACATGTAGGAATTACAGATACTAAGATGCTATTTTCCATGGACAGCCCTCTGGATTTTGTGCTCTGTTGGTGGCTGGAAGCTGGGAACCCATATTCCCTACCAGCTCTTTTCTCTCCAAAGCTGGCCTCCAGCCTACCCCCAGCAGAATAGTTCTCTGAGAAGTTGTCAATGACTTCTCCTACTGTGTCAGTAAGAATATTATTTGGGCTCAATTGTGCCATTTAATTTTGCCTCTCTAGTAAAATACTTTCCCATTGGTGCCATGATAAGGAGCTGCTCTGGACGCTACAGCACGCCCTAAAATCCTTGTTATGTGTAGACCACATGGTGTCACAGGGGAGGAACAACACCAGATTCAGCGCTTTTGGTGAAAAAGTAGTAGTTTGTCCTATGGGAAATGTAACCATGTTTGAAATACTGTGTAAATAATCATAAGAAATGCAGAATATTTTTTTTAAATGGTCATAACTTGTGTAAGCTATCATGTAGTTAAAATACATGATGATATAATTTTTAGTTTAATAACACAAGAGTTGAGAATTCAGGCATACTTAAAATATTAATTAGCAAATTCCTGTTGTCAGTCTGTATTTTGGAAGATCTGATAGTTTTCTTCTTTCTTGTTTTGTGTATGTGTATGTTATAGCTGCTGGTGTATTATTCAGCTCTTTCTATAAACTCGGATGTAAATCTATTACGCTCTTTGAGTTTTCAAATTCTTCACCATCAATCTGGAAAGCTTTAAGTCTGCTAAAATTGGAGTACAGTCAGTGTTGGCAAGGCGCTGTGTCCTTACGGCTGTGCCGGTTCCCCAGAGCTAGGGCTCGTAGCTGTTCCCTGTTCCTCCCGCTCGCTGTTTGGGGCCCTGGAGCCCAGCCAGCCCGGCTTGGTGGTGGGTCACAGCACCCTGCGAGTCCAGCACCGCACCAGGCTGGGTGAAATGGAGAATGGTGAGTTGGTTTTCAGTACGTACTATTGGTTTTGACAAAGAGCACTATATGCATGTTATTTTACTATCCCTGCCACTAGACGCTGGCATGGGGAAGATGCATGGTGCTATTGCTTTAAGGTGGCTAGTGGCCGCTAGCTGTGCTCAGCATCACCTTTGCCAGCTCTGGCATTGCAGCACGTGCTGTCAACTCAGCAGTGGCTGGAAAGCTCAGATAGGACCAGATTTGGCATCAGCATAATCGCTTCTGCGGGCATTGCGCTTTGGATCCTGCCAGCTCCTCGCTGTTTCTTCTTTCTTCCAGCATGTGGTATTTTACATGGCCCTGAGGATAGACAGTTGCCTACTAGACTAGCTTGTGGGGTTTTTTTTTTGTTTTTTCCCCTCAGTCTTATCAGGTTTTCTGTTGCAGGGGAGCACTGGGAAATACGAATTCTATTTTGCTTGCTGTCCTGCTAACGCTTTAGCTTACTGGAGCTGGTGAGAGATGGCAGCAGTGGGAGTTGGTGTGCTGTTAGTCATTCGGGTGACATGGTCTGATAGACAAAGCTCCTGAGCTAGTGAAGGAGGACGCTTATCGAAGATAGAGTCGCATTCAGGGTTGTGTAGCCTCATCTTCTCACTTGATGCAATTTCTCTTACTCAAATGCAAGTGGAGCTTTTAAAGGCAGCTGATACTATGTTCATGTTTAGCCTCCGTCTTGCAAGCATACAAGAAAGGAAGGTGAATCACTCGCTTGTATACTTTTGATCTTGAAGTTCAGTATTACTCCTTTTCTGTCAGTGGCTTGTCAGACAAAAATTCATAGTAATTGTATTTAATGATCTTGCCCTCAGTGTTGGAGGCAAGGCAATTGGAGGAGATGCGGTTAGAATTCTTCCATTGTTGAAATACTTGATTTAGCTTAGAATATTTCATGGACCCATGAATGCATTTTAGGAAGACTATCATGTATCCATGGCTGTTACCACAGTTGTTGTTCCTACAAGGTAGGGTTCCAAGGTTCTCTGGGTTGGTTTGTGGGTTTTTTTTGGTTTGGTTTTGATCCATCCATGTGTTCCCGCCCCCCCCCCCCCCCCCCCCCCCGAAGAAACTGGATGTTTTTGACTAGTCCACGTTTGTTCCTGACATGAGCCATAGACAATCTTTCACCACAGTGTTGGGTGTTTAATCCAGCTGCCTCAAGGTTGGGTGTTTAATCCAACTCCTTGCTTTCACGGAACTTGCTATGAATGATACAAGCACCTCCTGTGCAGATAAACTTCCAGTATCATTGCTGAAAACGTAAGTTGAAATTTTGATTCTGTGGAAGTTATGATGATTATATTAATATCTGCCACATGATTTGTCTGCTTCCAACCATATGCTTTTTAAGTAAAAATCGCCCTTTTTGAATAAAAGCTGCCAACTGACTGGCAGAAAATAACCAAGGTATTTTTAGAGACAGACTGTGTAGCTTTTCCCATAGTAGATGGTGGATACCTACCAGTAATGCACCACTGGCTTTATGGGATTAGTGTGGCTAATGAGTTGTTTATAATAGTTTAGTAAATAGGGGCTTTTGTAGAGTCAGTGCACAAGGAGGAAAATCCAAAATAGTCCCCATTGTGATCTGCAATACTCTGCTTTGAATGCCACCACACCAGCTTTTCCTGGTGAAAGATGAACGGTGTTTTCAGTATTTCTTAATCATCATTGCCCATAGAAAATGTATTTTTATTGGAAGTGCCTACCCGGCCACTGAACAAAAATCCCTTGAGGAGAGAAACTGTCATCGATTGACATACAATGGCTCTGAGTCTAGTTCAGTAAGCACGAGGTTGTTGTGTGCCTTATTTTCCCAAAGAAGTGAATGCTTTGGGATTAATTAAACTCTTTTCAGTCTGTACAGCAGTGTAACCTTTCTTTTATGCATTGTAGGGCTTGCACCATGTAAGAAGTCAACTATGCTATCTGTGTGACTCCAAGGTAAAGGCTTGGGGTAAAATTACTTACATTCTTGAAATGAAAGAGTCTTGCAGTATATGCCTCGGAGTGCTCACCTTCCCGATTGCTTAACTGTTGTCTGGCCCGCACTTGAAGTGGGTGCTTTGCACCCTGTGCTTGTTTTTCCTGGGTATCCAGTCAGCTGACTGACAATACTGGATTTAAACTTTTCAGATGTGAGAGGTTTAAATCTCAGTGCGAGAGAGGCGTAAACCACACGTTCATGTATTGCTGGTGTGAAGAACCTTAGCGTTTCAACACCTCCCTTAATGAGGGAGAGTGTAGCCCGTGTGGGGAAGGGAGTGGGATGGAGCTGTGTGGGACCCCACATTCAAGGAGCTTCCCAGTAATGGCGACACATACACAAAGCCTTTTTGCCTCTTTCATCTTAAATGGTGCAAGAAAGGAAGCATTGTTTTCTGAGCAAACACATGGCCAAATGAGGTGGGAAATATTTTATTTCCTAAAATCTATTTATTATAGACAGTGGTAAGCCATTTGTTAAAAGCAAGCCTTTACATTCTTTCAGATTTCATACCTTAAACTCTGTGGTTACTGGAGTCTCTTACACCTTTGTATCGTTCACGTAAACTGTAATTGTTTGGATGGTGATGGGTGCTTAAGGTTAGGGACATAATTTCATCCCCCAGGCTTTCACCTTGACTGTAAGGGCTTAATACCGAATACACCAGAAGTATGTGCAGTCCTTAGGTTATGCTCCTAATTGGCACTTAAAATTCATAGGCAGATCTTGCAGAGCCATTTCTGAAACGTGCTCTTCAGGCTTGTCATCCAGGTGACCGCCCATTTCCATTGATCCCACACTAATTTCTGCAACTAAGATCTGTTTACTTTTTATACTTCTAGTCAATTTTGACCAATCGGTAACCCTACAGAAGGATTAACTTCTAGTTTTAATATTATTATAAATCTACTTAAGTCTTTTTAAGCAGGAAGGGGTGTTACCAAAATTGACATTGTGCAACACTAGGTCACAGGTTTTACTGTTTAATCAGAGATAGAAGTTGAAATACATCATTGCATCTATGAAAGCTAATTCCAATATTAAAAGTTCTCTTAGCAGCTAAAAAGAAATAATGTAATGCATAATTCTTTTCTTTAGGAGCACTTGCTAATTTTGAATGTGTCTCCCACTCTCAATTGGTGGAAGTTATTTTAAGCTGTATTTTGTGGTTACTACAGGTGAGTTGGCAGTATATATCCAGTCCTTGGGCAGTGCTATGGTGTTGCTCAGTGTTGCCTGGTGAGGTCTTTTCAGCACCATGAGAATGGCAGAGTCACGGTCATTCAGAGCAAATTTTAAGGTGCGGGTGACAGGCTGTTCATAGACATAAGCACGGAGAAAGAGAAGGTTGTGAGCATCATGTAAATACTCGGATGAGGTTATGCTAACTTACATTTTTGGAAGATAGCGTGCATTGTTTCCCTGGCTGAAATAGCCCTTTAGATAAACGTCAAAAAAAGAGAATGCATATCACTTAACACAGAAAGTGACACTTCTTAAGGACCTTTTTCAATTTATAGTTCAATAAAAAGGGTAATCTGTGTAGGGATATTCTGTCCTTGCCTACAGTTCTGCAGTTCTGACAAGATCACGTTCCTGCTTTTACCTTCATGCTGTCCCAGGCTGAAATACTTCACATTTAACGCTCTTGGTTCTATAAATAATTGACGTGGCTCTCTTAGCAACTGAAGATCAGCAGCAAATTGTATTGTTGCTGGATAATAGGGTTGTTCTGAATTCTTTACTCCTTTACATCTTAATTTTCACTCTGCTACTAAGAGTGTAGGAACTGATTTACTCCATGTGGGGTGGGGGTGGGGGGAGTATTACTGTTCTAGTCCTTCAGGGGAGGAAGCTTAGGGGAAAGTCAAGAACTCGCAGATGACAACATCGAAGCAGAGACTTAATTATTTCAGTGATTTTTCTGCATATACAGTTTCTCCATATTTCTCATTTTATGCAACTCTTCCGAGCCATACGGAACAGAATAGTTTTAATGGTTAGACAATAGGCAAATCTAGAAAGAAAACTCTGTTCCATAGCAAAAAAACTAATGAGAAAATATTAAACCAATCATTTTTGTATATAAGAACTAGTGCATATCCTTGATGACAGAGGAGAAGGAGTTTGTGTAATAAGGCACCAGACAGGCACCCGAGAGATAATTTGAGTGGCTGCACCGCCATAGTACCACTGTAAGCAAAGGACGATTGATTCTAGTTTGTGATACTGGAATTAAACTTCCATTTGGCTTATCTATTCATAAATAATGATGAAAAAAAAAGTCAGGGAAGTTCCTTCTCATTGTGAATTTATAGCATGGCAGAACTCAGGCATGGTGAAGTTCTTTAAAGACTTGAGATGATTACTTCAACAGTAATGCTTTTTAATTGAAAGCATGAGTGCTCTATTGTTTGTTAATGGTGCTTCCACATAAGTCATGGGAGTGTATGAAGTAAGACTTGGTGTGGTAGCTCCAGGACAGGGTTTTGGGCAAAGGGCAGTGCCTGGACAGTGCCGTCACCAGGAGTTCCTTGGGAGCAGGCTGACTCAGGTTTTTGTGGTTTGGTGGTTTGTTTTTTTTTCTTTTTTTTTTTTTTTTAATCAGACTTTGCCTCTGGCTTCCAGTTCCTGAATCTACGTGGCTTCGAACACCTTCTGCCTCTGTTACCATCATCCATTTCTCTTCCTTCGATCTCCTTTTGTTCTTCTGTCATTGTCTTCCATTACTCATTCTTCTGTCTTCAGTGCCCAAGGCTGATATTTTCATACCTCAGTGACTAAAGTTTGGCTCCTAGATCAGTATTCATTCAGTTTATATAGACAGCAGTCCAATTTCAGAGGAGTCAAGTATCCTGGAAAAGACATTTGTTTAAAAGCACAAACAGAAATTTAGGAGCTTTAGGGATCTTTGACTTAAACATATCTCCCTGTTATTATTTGCTTTGGTGATCACTAGAGATCTGATATCAAACTGACGTGAGGATTATGCTGTCTTGAACATGTTGAGGGGAAAATAAGTATTATGGAAAATGGCCTTTTCCTCAAGGTAGAACTGGTTACTGTGTGGATTTCCGTGCACGCTGTTGGCTGGGATTCAAGGAGCTGGCACTGCCACCTTTGTGGAGTGACATTCCCTGGCCAGTCCCGAGCTGGGAGCTGTTCATCCACTGCCCAGAACAGCCAGTTGCCTACCAACATTGTGCACGATGGCTTTGCATTAATGCGCATTCATAGAGTTTACGCTTTCTTCTTGCTTCTTCGGTAGTAAGGGGAGTTTTGCGCACTAGCAGGGGAGAGGGGTTAGTATGTAGGGGAAAAACAACCCCAGAGAGCAGCAGCCAGCCTATATAGCTTATTACAGGATGACAACAGCTTTAAAAACAAAAACAAACAGACAAACAAAAATAAAATCCTTCCATGTACCTTATTGAAGACTGTGCTAAAATTATAACTGAGGCTACTGTGGATGACAATCATATTACCTCCTTAAACTAAATAACTTGATTGTCTTATTATAAAAGAAAGCAAAGAAAAATGTCCTGAATATACTGTAGGAAATTGTCTTTACTAAATCTAGCAAGGCATTTATGAGCATTGTATATATTATTTGATTTTGCCAGAATTACATAAATGGGGGGGAAATTGTTAATGTAAGTTGACTACCAGAGTAAATCACAGCCTGATTATTCTTCTTTTCTGGCTAAAATTAGAATTTGATATAATGGTCAATAGACATTTTCTTTAATTTTTGAGACATAATTTCTAATAGCTAATCCAAACAAATTGGAGAAAGTTGCTGCAGAATTGAAAAAATAAATTATCTGAATTTTATGGTGACTTACTGGTAAATCCCCTTAGTTGGAAGCTTTAATTTACCTCATATTTCAGGTTTTTTTCTCCTCTAACTGGCTTATGGGTGTATACTAGAGCAAAATAATTGTTATTTTCTTAGTGCCACCAGGGTGCTTGGAGCATGAACCACAGTGAAGACAGAACCTGGCCTGTTCTCATAGGGAGATAAAGGACCAAGGACCGCAGAGGAAGGAAGAATGGGGCTTGTGGCAGAGGCTGCGTGCTGCCGTGCGTGGCGTGGCAGGCGTTCTCCCTGGCATTGCTGGCTGCAGCAAAATGCCGGCGGCTGGCACCCATGTAAGTCAGTTCTGAAGCTGTTTGATCCTGTACCGCAATAAATGGGGCTCCAGCATGGCAACCCCCCAGGCGGCCGCTTGTTTCCCTCTGGAGTCGGTGCCAGTGTAGAGGAACAAAGCATTTTTGCCCTTGTTCTTGGTTAAACAGGTAAATACTGCGTTTCGTGTTGAGGCTACTGCCTTAAGTATCTGCAAAAACTTTATGAGGCTTTGCACAGCAAAAACATCTTTCCTCCAGGGTCCATTAAAATGGCTTAGGCTCTGGAGTTATGCTTCAGTTTTGCCTGGTATAAATTCCCGATAGCCGACAGTGTTTTACTAGAGGTTATTTGAATGTAGTGTTTGTATTTCTGAGGGAAATAAATGGGCTCAGAACTGCAGAGGGGATGGGGAGAAGAATGTATCCAAACTCCAAAATACGGAGGATGAGCAAGTTTGGCCTCCTGCTAGGGTAGTATGCAGTTTCTTCCAGCCTGAGTGTAATCTGGGATCTTTAGCTCCCGGTAACGTGTGTTCTTCTTCAACTTCCACACATCATTTGGGGCAAGTTGTTTGGATGGCAGAGCCCGAAACGGAGTATACTTCTCTGGAGAACCCTTCTGAAAAAATGCGTGTTTTGGGATGTTTACCTGGTTTTGATGAACCTGGGAATTGGCACTTATATTTCCCAAATGCAGTGAAGTATTGTGAAATGACAGTGAATTTATACATGCACATTGCCTTGGTTAAGTCTTGGGTTTATTCCTAGAAGAAACAGCTTTTGATTCTGGAAGTGTAGAGAGGAAAGGGCAAAAGCATTTCATTTCTATCACTGTGAGGTTTTTTTTAAGCATCTCTATTCACACTTCTAAGAGTATTTTTGTAAAAACACTTGGCATTCCTTGCTTCTAAATCACGGACTAACTTTGTGCAAACAATTCAAAAGAAATGGGGTTCCAACATTGTCATTATAGCTATTAAAACTGTCTGAATTGTTTTGCTTTTTGATGCTTGCCATAGCAACGGTGGATGTATAATTTGCTGAATATCCATAACAGGATATTTGAATATATTCTTTACAGTTTTACTTCTGCATATTACTAAGCATGCCAAATCATCACATTAACCCAATTAACCAAGCCAGACCCACATCTGCCATGGAATGACAATGAAGGTGGTTTTTTTTTTAAGGAACTTTTTATTTCACCTCCTCCTCAACAACAACAAAAAAAGCCAAACGCCGTACATCAGAACAGCGGCAGCTTTTATCAGTATGCTGTTAAAAATTATTCATGATTCAGACTGCGAAAACTCCTGGCACATCTACTTTCTTGCTGCTTATCAGCTGGAGGTAGCTCTGTGTTTGTGCCCCTAGAAAGGCAAGACCAAGTCAGTTTATCCTGTACCGTACATGCACAGAATCTCCGGCGGTTTGGTACCTCTGTGCCTTAATAGCGATTAGACTGTTGATTTTTAAACAGTGGGGAGCTGGGAAACTTGAAAGATACCAGCAGCACTTCAATTCAAATGGCTTGTTCCTTATCATTTTATTGCACAAGGAATTAAATGAAAATATTTGGGACTTTGCTGGCATGCTTGATGAAAAATCTGTGTTCAAATAGCATCCATGATATTACACAGATCACATTGCTGTAATAACCTATGTACTACTGTTAAAATTGTGTGATTTCAGGTATATAAGATTCAGTTTATTAGTTTGTTTTTTTCTCATGGTAGGAAAGCTTATGTTGAGGAAGAGAATGAGTTCATTAGCCGTATGTAGCAGAGCTCATACACTATCGTGGTAACCCCTTGCAAATGCTTTATTCATCCTCTTCCACACAAATTCTCATCGTCTTTATGGACCAGGAAGGATCTAGAAAGCCAGACAGCGCTCCCAACGACTCTTCATAGAGCAGGTTGCACGCCACTGGTAGAGCCAAGGTAGGTCATGTTAGTTGTGGAAGCAGAGTTATTGCCACCCAGTTCCTCCTTCTGTGGGCTGTAACGGCTGAGAGAAGGCAGCTGGTGTCCTGAACAACCTTGTCAATCAGCCCACATGGACCTCATTACTCTAATGAGCCATGGAAGCACATAAGGAACTACTTGAGCTTTGGAGAGAAGAGAGAGATGGACACTCTTGTGCACACATGTGGCTGATTTTGCATTTAATTATGTTGCTGGGTGATCCCAAGGTCTAACCCCATGTGGAGTACCTCGTGGTTATTTGTTCTCAGGCATATGTAAGTGAATAATGCAGCGAGGGCTATGACCAAAATAAATGTGCTCGTCTCCCTGAACAGAAGGGAAGGACTGTTTGTGGCAGCAGTTGCCGTCTGCGTTCCTGGGAGTGGCCTGGGTTCCTGCCTGCGTTTCAGCCACAAGCATGGGTGTCTGCAAAATGACATCCAATTAGCTCCCCGGCAGTACTGTGCGTAGTAGCAGAGGAAGAATCTTTGTCACTCAGAGGAGGTGCGTTAGCCCCACCGTTTCTCTTGTCTCCTTTTTGTTGCATAGTCTTGCCTGAATATCCAGGTGGAAGCCTGAGCCCCTTCCAAATGCCAGCCTGATGTTGGTCTTGGGCAGGATACTGAGATGCCAGGAGATGAGCTGATTCAGAGGAGAGGTGGTAGATAGGACTGGCGCTCTGAAGGCACCACAGGCTATGCTTCTGGACTGATCTGGGTGCCTGTTTCTTGCCAAAGAAGGGAGAGCAAGGCAGGCCTGGCTGTAGGGTGTAGGCGCTGGCGCCTGCCACTCCATGTGGAGCGCTGGGATGAGGTCAATGCGGGATAGCCCTCTGCGTCCTGTTAAGATCTTTGCACCTAAACATCTGACCCTTGCACCAGGTAGTTGACTTCCATCTCTTAAGGGGGAGGTATGCTTATTTTAATCTAGTATTCTTTTCTTTGCTGTAATGCAAACCACGAGGAGCACCAACTGTATGGGCTATACCTTGTGTCTGTGCTAAGTGTATGGATCATCTTTGAAGAATATCCAAGGAGAGGCATAAATTCCCTGCAACTCATAGAGAAAATGATAGCTCTTTGCCAGTGTGGCAACCAGAAAAGTTTCTGGCAGGTCTCAAGCAGCTGAAGAAAACAATTATCTTAGCTGATCCTGTAACTGCATTAATATTTGTGTATATTTATAGGACAGAGTATACTAGATTAGCTTTATGACCGTTGGGAGTGAGCCTGTCATTCTAGAGCCGCTTCATCAATGTGCCTTTCACGCTCCATGAGATTAGCAGCCGCTGGAAGTAGGAAGAAGGAATTTTCCTTTCTTCTGTCTTAGAAGAGACCCATCATACCATGTTCCTCTTTTGTCTTGGCTCGGAAACGGCTTCAGTCTTTAGCAAAACCAGAGAGCCAACAGGTCTTCTTTAAAGAAGTTCCACTCTCACGGGGATCTGAGGGGAAAATATCCTTTTTGCGTGTTTAGTCACACACATCAAAGGAAGGGGCCGTTCCGCTCTCCGTTAGCGCTGCGCAGGCACGAGGCGCGGTGCAGACACGCCGAGCTCTGCTCCAGCGGCTGCCGGCGCTCCTCAGGCTGTGCCCCCCGGCGGTGTGGACAAAACTTGGCCGGGCAGAGTCCATCGCTCTGCCACGGCACTGCCAGCTTGGAAGAGGACAGGGCCGTTATCTCGGTGTCTTGGGCGCCGCTTTAGAGCGGAAGCTCCTCGACATCCCGATTCCCAGGCAGGTGCTGCCGGCCGGGATCAGCGCGGCTGCCCGTGTCACCCTGTGTCTGACAGCATGTGCCACAGCTCGGCACGAACGCGTTCCCGTAGGAGCGGTGGGGCTCCCTCCAACTTTTCCCCGCCTCGCTGGCAGCGGTAACTCGGCTCCCCTTGGGGGGGGGCAGCCCCTGCCCGCCCCAGCTGGCCGGCGGGGGGGGGGGGGGGGGGGGGGGGCGCACGGCGGCGAGGGCCCCCACAGCCCGGCGCGGTGCTTCGTCTGTCCCCGTGGGGGAGCTGTGCCCCCGCCCCTCCCGGCGGCCCCCGGGGCGGTGCCGCTCCGGCACTAACACCGGGCCCGCCTGTGCCGGAGCCCGCTGGGGCGAGGCGGGTCCCGCCGTGCCCTGGCCGAGGGTGCCGTTCGCTGGCGAAAGAACAACCCGCAGCTTCTCAGTCTCGACTCGGAACCGGTGACTTTTAAACCCCGCTCACCCGCCGGAGCCCGCGGGGGCGACGCGCTACCGCTGTTGCCGGCGGGTGGCCTGGGAGCGGCACCGTGTCTGTTTTAATAGGGCAGGCGGGCGGGGTCGGGCCGCGGGGCTGCCCCCGCCGGGCGGGCGGGGCGGGTGCGGGGATTGGCGGCCGGGCCGCCCACCGCGCCAATCGGAGGCTTTGTTTAGGGTTACAGGGAGCGGAGGGGGCGTGCGCCCGGCGGGGCCGCCCGCAGCCAATGGCCGGGGCCGGGGGCGGGGGCGCCGGCGGCCGCCCGGCTCGCCCGCCCCATTGGCCCCGCGCGCGGTCACTCCGGCGGACGCCGCTCCTCGTTGGCTGCCGGTGCCGGCGGCGCCGTGCGTCAATCGGCGCGTTCCGCTTCCTCCGCGGCGCGGTTGGCTCTGGCGGCCGTCTGTCGTGCTGCGCCGCTTCCCCAGTGGCCACTGCGGCCGTCAGTAAAGCGCCGGGTCCCGCCCTCCTCGTCTTGCCGGCGGCGCCGCTGAGTGGCTGCGGCGTGTGTCACTGAAGCGCTGCCGCGCTCCCATTGGAGGGGCGCGCTGTCCGTCGCGCCCATCCCCTCCACGTTCCCACCTCCCGCCCGTCGCGATTGGCCGCCGCGGGTGTCAGTGCGGCGGCTCCCCCAATGGGCGGCGCGGGGTGTACGCCGTGCGCGCGGGGTGGCCGGCCCGGCGGCGGCGGCAGCGGGAGGAGGCGGCGCGCGCCTGGGTCCCGGTCGCGAGGAGGCGGAGGAGGATGTGGCGCGCGGAGGGGAAATGGCTGCCGAAAACAAGCCGGAAGGTGAGAGCGCGGCCGGGCCGCCTCCCGCTCCGTGCCGCCGGGCCGGGCCGGGCCGGGCCTGCGCCGCCGCCGCCGCGGGGCTGCCACCGCGCCGGGCCCTCCCGCGCCGCCCTCCACCCCCCCCGCCCCTGACCCCCGGCCGCGGGGCGGCGGCGGCGGCGGAGGCCGGGCCGCGCGGCGCAAAGTTTGGCGGCGGCGGGCGCCCCCGCGGGGTCGGGCCGGGCCGGGGAGGGACGGAAGGGAGCGGGGGGGATGGCGGCCGTTGGGCAGGCCATGTGCGGCGGGCAGGCCGCGTGGCGCCGGGGCCGCGGCGGCCGGGCCGGGCCGGGACACGGGCACGCCTCCCGCCGCCCGCCGGCACGTGCCCGCCCGCCGCCAACATGGAGGCTGCGGCGGTGTGGCCGGCACAGGGTGCGGCGCGGAGCTCGGGGCTCCGCCGCTCCCGGCCTGGGCCTCGCCGCCGCCCGGGGGGTCACGCCGCGCCGGGCCGGGCCTGGCCGCGCCGCCCTCGCCGGCCCCCCCCCTCCCCCGGCCTCGCTTCCTCCTCCCCCTCCCCCCCCCCCCCCTCCCCTCCCGGCGGCGGCGGCGGCGACGCACGTGCCTCGCGGGCGCGCGCCCGTCACGAGCGGGGCGGCCTTGTCCGCGGCCCCGCCGCACCGGGGCCTCCGCGCCGGCGGGCAGCGGGCGGGCCGGGGGTGGGCGCTGCTGGGGCGGGCGGAGCGGCGCGGCGCCGCCCGACGAGCGGCGGGGCCTGGAGGGCAGCGGGGGGAGGGCCCGGCCCGGCCGCCGCCGCTGGCGGCACTGGCGGGAGGAGGCGGAGGCCGTGGGGGGCAGTCCGGGCGCCCAACTCCGGGCGAAAGTTACCGGCGCGGCGGGGAGCCGGGCGGCGGCGTGTCCGCAAGGGGGTAGCGCTGCTCCGCCCGGCCGCGGCCCCGCGCCCCCCCCTCCGGCGGGGCCGCCCGGCGGGAGCCCGGTGCGAGGAGCGGGGCAGGGCCCGTCCCCAGGCCCGCTCGCCTCGCAGTTAATGCCTTTTATTATTATTAATTTTTTTAATAATTTCCCCGAAGTTTGGCCGAGCCGGCCGGCGGGAAGCGCCAGCGTCCGCTCCCCGACCCCAGCGCCGTGCGCCCCGCCGGCCCCCCGGGCGGCCCCGCAGCCACCCCGGGCGGGCCCGGCCGCCGCTCGCACCGCCGGCGGGGCCGCCACTCGCGGGGCCGCCCTCGGCCCGGCATCGGGAGCGCGGCCGGTGCCCGGTGCTCGCGCCTCCATCTTACCGGGGCCGGGGGAGAGGCCGGCGGCCGGGCCTGTCCCGCCACAGCCGGTTGTGTAACCGAACCGGTGCGTTCGCTAACGCCGCCTGAACTGTCAGCACTTGCAGCTGGGCACGCCAGGTACCACTATTTAATATGGCTAATACAGGTTTTTTTTCCTTATTCGCTACAGTATATGTGCTTCCTCACTTTTAATCCGTTTGCCCTCTTCACCGGGAAACCCCTTCTTAGATTACAAGGGTCGTTATCCTGTCTCTTTGCCTGGATTTCTGCTCAAAGAGCTTTGAGAATACCTTTTAAAATTTTTTTTATATCAGGAAGGTGTTTGTCGTAATTTAGGAGGTGTAGAGCCTCCCTAGGCATGGCCACCTTCGGTTTGATTTTTGCCTGCGCCTCGTCCAGCGTGACGTAGGCCCCGTGCTCTCCAAAAATGCAAATTTTAAGTAGTAGTGGTGATTGGGAGTGTGTCAGCTTCATCTTTTATTAATCTCTTTAATGCTCCCAAATTCATTAGTTCCATCTTTCCTGTGGTCTGGAAAACGCTGGGCTTCATTCTTTTCTCATTTGTGTTGAAGTAAATGATTAACTTCGCTGAAGTAGTAGAATGTCAACTGGTTAACGCTGGGTGTAAGTGATCAGAGAGTTAGCGTCTGTCTGGACTTCCTAGCTCAAACTGTGAAGTTTCGGTTCTTTTGTGGATGAAAGTACTGTCACCAAAGCACACTCAGGCTTGATTCTCTTTTCGGGCTTCCTGTGCCAATGTATGATGACATTTTTTTTTCCTACGTAAAGCGGAGGCTTTGCTATACCCGTCCCTGTGCGGCCGCGGCTTTACAGAGCCACGCAGCTCAGCGCTCCTTGATTTGAAAGGTAATTCAGCCTTTACCATTGTTATTTAGTGCAACTTCCGTCATTTTTCATATCGGTAAGTAATTTTTGTGGGCCGTCTGAGTGTGTTCTGGCTGAGGAGACGGGTCAGCAGCAGCATTTGCATTTGTGATGTACGTGAGTCGCTGGAGAAACTGGAGAAACGTCTGCTCTGCCCGGCGTTTAAAGGCACCCACCCCATATCGTAATCCAGCGTTTCGCTTGGCTGCCCGGTCCTTGGCTCGCGGCTTTGTACCCGCGCAGAGCACGGGCAGCGTCGCTGAGGCGGGAGCGGAGAGTCTTCGGCTCGGCGCTGGCGCCTGTGGTGTTCCCGTAGTAAGTGCACGGAGCAGCTCCCCGCGCTGACCTAGTTCTGTGGTATATTTTCAAGGAGGTGAGATATAAACCATTCATTCTTTAAACTTAAACTCCACCTGGCGGAAACTTAAACGGGAATCGTTTTAAAGCGTGACTCAAGAACGAGCATTTCACCAGTAGTACAGATGCTGGAGGAGAGCACGCAAGTCGCTTTAGGTTTTTGTTACTTGAAAAAAGCGTGTGTGAATGGGACCTAGCAGGTTAGTTGTGTGGAGAAGCGCTGCTTTTGTTGGGGGGGCAACCCGCTCCATCCACCCAAAGCGGTACGGGAGAAGTGAGCCTTGTGAACAGCAGCGAGCAGCTCTGCAGACCTGCCTGGTTTTGGCGTTGCCCCATCAAGCTTCGGTCAGGGCTCCTCGTGCCTGGCTAGCAGCAGGAAAACCCCAGCAGTAGGTGAGGGCTTACACGAGGCTGGTGTCTCTGTTCCCTGGCTGCAGGAGACATCTCCACGTCTTGGAAAACCTGGGTGAGTTTCCTCTTTTCTGGTTTTTAGGCAGAATGAAGCTGGGCTTGATGACCAAGCAGCTCTTGCCATCCTTGCAGCAGAGGGGTTTACGGCTTTTGTAGTTTCTGCCGCCTTTTGCGCGTCTGAAGTGCTACAGGACTGACCCTCGGAGGTGCCATCTTGGAAGCTGCACCAGGCTCAGGGCATGATTGGGGTGGGGGCTCTTTAAATTGAGAAAGGAAAGTTGTTTTTTTTTTAAGTTCAGAATAGAATGTGGAACCTTTCTTTAGACTCTGTGTGTACGACTGTGTGTTCGTACGGGCAGGTACCTGAAACCGCCAGCTTTAAGGCAGAGCCGTGCCCGTGTGTTTAAGCCGTGCAGCTGGCGCAGGAGCTGGGCGCTGTACTCGTCGTGCCCGCTGTGTTCGGTTATATGCAGTTGTTGAATTTGGCGTATGTTAATTCAGGCAGGGTCAAGAGGTGGGCAAGTCAGGAGGTGGAATTTCTCCCCAAAGCTCCCACGTGAGCCGAGGATACCGAGGGAGGATGGTGGTAGGGATTTTGGCAGCTGTTCTGGGTTTGTTGTTCATCCTGACCGAGGAGGCAGTTAGAGCTTCAAATACTATTGAATGCTGAGAGACTGTTTGGGCAACATGCCTTTTGAAAACAAAACATTCTTGATTTGGTTGTTAAACAGCAAATATTTACTTCCCTCTGCGGAAGTGTTGCATAACGTTTTATTACTTAAACAAACCTGAGCTTATTGTGAGCATGACGGATTGGATTTTGTGCCGCGCTTTCTGTACTGCTGTCCTTCTTGGCAAAATTGGACCGTCACGGTGAGGAGGCAGGGTTTGACACTCGGCTCGGTCCGCTCGCTGCCCCAGAATTTTTGCTGAATTTCAGCAGTTGGGATTTTACCAAAATTTCTGTTGACAGGGACAGAGGCAAACTGCCTTCTAGTGAAGCTTCTAGACCCACTCAGAGGGCTGCAAGCCAGCAGGATGGTTTCAGAGGGTGGACTTGGTTTGCTTTTTCCAAACAGCAGGAACTACGTCTGTCTGTGAGGTCTGGGGTTTTAGTGGGTTGTTCTTTTTTTTTTTTTTTTTTGAGTACTTTTGGCATTATAACCATTGTACGTGCAAGATTTCTGATGTAAGGTGTAGGGCTTGTTTAAAGCGCTAGGTTTTTTAAGCCACTTCCACATCTCCTCTTGTTAATGATTTTCCCAAATGCTTTGGCTCAAAGGTGTTTTTGTTTATTTGTGTGGGGTTTTAAAGCTATCTCTGTAGGAAGGTTTTGTACAGATGTTGTGACTCAGATTTCATTTCCTATATCGGGGAACAGTGAGAGGCTTATGTCCAAGTAAGGTTAAACCAAGTATTTTTAAAATTTAAGCTTTCAAGACTTGGTGTTAACTTTGTTACTAATACTTTTAAATGGTTCTTCTCAAACAGTGCAGTCCTTTAAAAACACCTGCTTACAAAGACGTGTTACTGGAGGAAGAGGGAGTACCTATCCTGCCTTTCTGTCCGGGCAGGCTTCAGAGGGAGGGTGCCGTAATGTGACCTTCCTTTTTTAGTGTCCCTTCTGTCTCTGCTTCAATAAACCAAATACATCTGCAGGGGTAAAAAAAAAAACAAAACAACAAAAACCAACAAAACCAAACCACAAACCCAAACCTTTTCATGGAGTGAAATGAGGCTGGTGGAGTGCGTTGTGGAATACTGTGCCGGTTAATTAAAATACAGTGCTTCCAGCAGCTTCTTGCATCTTCAGTATTTCCTGGCCTCCTCCTCCAGACTTTGCTGAGTTTTTTCTTTTTCGTGTCACCCACCCCCCGCCCGCCCCTCATTGTCTCCTGTTTCTGCCTTCCAAGGCTTCCTGCCCTCCTTCAGCCCTCTGTTGTGTTTAACCTGTTTTAAACCCTGTGGGATTTGAAAGGCAAGTATGCCTGCGGGTGCTGGCATCTCTCTTAACTCCAGTTATTTTGGGGTGCAGCGCTTGCCCTCTTCCTGGATTGATGCTGGAGGTGCGGATTCATACTGGGGAGCAGTTAGAGCTCTGGGTATGGCAGCAAGAGCAAACTCCCGTTATTGCTGGGAGTGGAGAGCTCGGTGTCCTTCTCCTGTTCTTGTCGCATCTTTGGTTCAGGGGTATTGGGTTTTTTTCCTGCCAGCTCTCCAGGTCGGTTTCCAAACTCAAACTGTTTGCAGTGGTAAGTAATTTCACTAGCCTCAGCCAATACTTTGGGACTTCTGGTGTTGAGAATGTTTGTAGTATTGAAAACTAAACCCATTGGTGGTTTAGTTTTGCTCAGCTAGACTGTTAATAGCCATCCCTCCTTAGCTTCATTGTAGTTGAATTTGATGATGGCATTTTAGTGAAAACCAGAGGGTGAAGGAATTGATGACAGGTCTAAAACAAATGAATTGTTGGCGACAGTGAGCAGTGGTTGAATCATTCTGTTGCGCTTGTCATGTTTAAAAGCAACACGGTGAAAGTCACGCGTGAACACACTTTGGAGCTGCAGGAGAAACCTGAAGCGACGGCACAGTTTCAGCGCTGCCAGGGATTGCTTTTGAAACGGTTACTTTTGTGCCCCTTCTGAATTGAACCAAATTCTCCTTTCTTGTGTGGTTAGCAGGGTGCTTCAAACTGCCTGCTAAGGCGGGAGAGGAAAAGAGGAGCCTGTGAAATAGAGCAGCCACTTTTGCTGGTTGGGGGAAGTAGGCTCCTGAGTGCTGAGCACAGTGATAAATGTACAGTGTAAGAAATAAATAGCTAATTGTGTAAACCAGGCCTTCTCAACCAGCGCGTAGGCTTTCATTAAGAAGAATTGTGCTATCGACTCTTCCCCAAAACGCACCATTTGCAGTTTTACAGAACTGTGTTGTTTAAATTGAATTCAGTTATAAAATGTCAAGAAACTTTCTGCTATGTGAAAAGGATAAAATAACTTAGAAGTAGTGTGTTCCTGGCGGGGAGCACCGGGATGCTGATACGCAGCAACCGAGTTTTAGCTACATTTGTATTTCTGAGTTTTAGAATGGGTTTGTAGGGCTTGTCATAGCAAGAAAATAGTTATCACAAATATTCCAAGAAACTAGGCTAGACTCCATAACTTGCTAGAGGAGGATTGTTTTGTTGCTTGTTCTTGATACTACTGCCATTCCTGTGATCTCCTCCTCATCCTTGCTGGTGTTCCTCGTGTTTTGCTGCCCAGCTGCATGTGTGCTGCTTTGTGTGTCCATCCTCTCTTGCTCCCACTTCACGTTTTTTACCTTTGCCTGAACTGTTTACTCTTCCCTTGTGTCCTCCCCTCAGCCCCCAGGCAGCTTCTGGGGCTGCCCACATCCTGTGCCCTGTGCAGTGAAGGATCGGAAACACCTTGGTGAAGGATCGGGAATGCCTTGGCTCAGGTGCTGGCTCCCGGCGGAGCCGCGCTGAGAAAGCGGCACTGTAGAGCTGGACCTGGTTATCTTATCTTAGCCACCCTCTATTGATATTTAGAAATCTGCTTTTGTTGCCAAGAGATTTACAACTGTAATCGTCCAAATATTTCTAGAAAACAGACCAAAAGCTGTTGGTTTTGCTTATATTGCTACTTGTTTACTGATTGGAAATGCCAGGAATGAAGTTTAACGATGAGAAATAGCATGCCAGTCCTTCAGATGTTTGGATCGAGGAAAATTCTTTGCATTTCATTCTGCCAGATTGAATTGACTGGTTTTGTCTGCATCCAGAGGTCAGCAAGTGAAAGAATGTGGGAATTCAAGGGGACTTTGTACTCCTGCCCACAGCTTAGGACCTAGCAGAGCTGAATCAATCAGTGGGAAATACCAATATGTAAAAGAAATTAATATCTTTTGACTAAATCTGGATATCTTGACTTACATTTTTGTCTATGTCTTTGTATATCTTCAGAAGGGCTAGTCATTGGAAGAGTGGCTTTTTGCACAGGGGAGGGAGTTGCAGGAAAGCCGACAGGGTTGAGACCCATGGCTCCAAAATAAGGGCGGTGGGCTTCTGCGTTGGGTATTGATGTGGCCACCTCTGAACTCCCTTAAATAAGGCATGCAGTCATTTCTTTTCCTTGCGAGGGGGCTGGCACACAGGTTAATACTGCCTTATGCCAAGGGCTGGATGGCTTCGGGCAGCCTCCGCTTGCTCCGCGTGGATGGGTGCCGCATCCGAGCTGTATTTCCTGGGTTCTGCTCAAGCAGCAGTGTGGTGAGTGGCATCGCGGTTAACTGGACGCCCTCCCGTTCCATTTAAGTAGCTAATAATTACATGGTTATTTTAGCTGTTTGTTTTATATGAAAGAGCCTATTTGTAACGTTTAACCACCTTTTACCTCTCTTGTGAGGTAGTTAAGGAGGTGGCCAACCCTAAGTTATCGCTTCATAATAATGGGTTTATAAAACTTGTGTTCGTGATTTTATAGGCTTATTCCTTATATTTATTTCCAGTATAGAACTGTCTGCAAATCAGCAGTTGATCAACACCCATTCAGCCATTTCTGTACTCTCCAATTATATGTTATATTGACAAACTGTGGTAGTTAAATGGTTTCCAGATCTAAATTCACCCTCTGGATCACAGAAGATTTAAGAACCAGTTAAAAGAAAAAAAAAAAAGGGGGGGGGGGGCAGGGAGGGGATTGTTTGGAGAGCAGGGGTAGAGCACAGACTTGCTGTGTGATTTGCTGTTGTGCGCTTTAAAGTTTTATGGTCCATGTTGCATCCCTTGGGAGGATAAAGTGCAAGGAGCATGAAGAAACCCATAAAATTACGAAGGGTTTATGTGGTATAATTAATATGGAACTTTCCATGAACTTTATAATAGTTGTACTTTCTTAATTTTACGCAAGTTTCTGCTTTGCTAATAAGTAATCTTGGAAGATTGCTAATGGAACTTAAATTTCGAGTTTCATCCTGAATTATAACAAGTTACATTGCAGGCTGCTAGATTTTAGTATATAGCTTCCTTATTGTAGCGTTCCGAATGGGCTGTGCATGTCTTGGGAAGCATTTTTGAACTGTGGCCAGCTTTGCACTGAAGTCCCCCCGTGTCGATACAGCTTTACTGGCAAATCCTCCTTGTGCAAATGCAGCTTTGCTTGCAAAAGCACTTTTTATCGACACTGGATAGGTTTGCAGGTCACAGTGTTGTAGGTTGGACCCATAGCAAAAATAATACAGGGAAGAAAGTTCAAGTACAGATCTGGCCTGGATTTGGACAGTAAAATCAAATAAGCGTGCAGTTGCAGGTTTTTTTTTTTCCCCACACTACAGAGGACATTTTAATTCTAAATAAATGTAAACTATTTCCTCTGGAGTGCATGCTGGCTACTCTGAAAGCTTGGCCTGGTTGCTGAGTGATGTTGATTCTCATTCCTCTGCCTTTATCAGAAGACTCTGTAGTAGGTGAGTGGGTACATCGGGGAGACTAGAAATGACAGATTTGATTCAAATGAAAGGACAACCTTTTTTTTTTTTTTTTTTTTTTTTTTTTTGGTGCTCCACCTCCCTAAAAATGTATTTTGGTTGAAACGTTTGCGATATTTGTTGTGAGGAACGTGAATAGCAAAGCAAAAGCTTGTTTGGAGGAATGTGTGCAGTGGGGTAGCGGGTCTGCAGGCAGGGGCACAGCTCCCGCGTGGGGCGGGGGATCTGCCAGCGTCAAATGCGGTCCGAGGGAAGGTGGGGTGGAGGTCCGGGGGTAGCCAGGGGCTGCCAGCACTGTTCCTGCAGCTGGCAGAGCAAGCCTCCTCTTCGGTGTCCAGCTTCCCTGTTTTACCTGCACAGATCTTCCTCCACTCGGGAATACGTCATGAACGGTGCCAGCGGGTGGAGAGGCGAGTTGTAAAGCAAGTGTGCGTGCATCGTTCGGGGCAAGGCACACTCTTGTTACTCCTCACCACTGCTTGGCCCGCTTCGTCCTTCTCCAAGGTCATGCCTGTTCCAGAGGTCGCTGAATTTAGGATTCCCTTCCCATAGCACGATTATTGTGTCTCGTTCTGACCACGCGGCTGGAGGGTTCTTTAACGAGAAGCCTGTCAGATGGAGACAGGCAGCAGTTGTTGTTTTCCAGGTTGGGGGGTTTTTGGAATGAAGAAATGTCATTGCTAAATGCAGAAAAGGGGAGCGTACGTGAGATGTAGGCACGTTACAGGGCGATGGAAATGACCTTCCCTTGCTATAATAATGCAAAAGTACAAGATGCTAACAACAGGAGTCGGAAGGTTTAGAGTCAGCAAGTTCTGGTAACTTCTACCAAAACATTTTTAAGGGATCTATTATCCATAGGCACTTTCTGGATTAATAATACTGGTAATTGATGACAGTGGAAGAAAGTTAATAAAACGAGCTGAATAATTAGAGGTCTGCCAGCCCTGCAAAATAATGGAATGAATGATAGAGGACTTGACTGATACGGAGGTAAGGGGAAGTAATACAATTAATGTCAATTAGAATGTGCCCATGGAAAATAAGCTGATGAGATGTAACTGGGGATGTAGTTTGGCTGATAAAAGCAATAATGTGTGCTGTAAAATACTTTGCCGCCTTAATGAATTGAATGTAGTGCGATGCAATATTTTGAATGAGATGTGAAAATGGTATAAAATTAATGCAGGAAGCGTGAAGTAGGTACCCGCTCACTTGGACGGTGCCTCTGGAAATACTGGTGGGAAAGGCTGGGGGCTGCTGTTGCAATGGGGCCCTACCCACCTCGGTTCTCTGCCCCGGGCACGTTGCTGTCTCTGCGTGGGTAGCCCCAAGTGTCATGACGTGCGTGTCTGTGAAGCTTTGAGCCGCCCGGGGTGGTGGGAAATAACAAAGGTGATGATCACATGCGCGGAACGTTGACTGGGAAAAAGATGTGACCAGAAAGCCCTGTAGAGTAATGATCTGAGATATGCAGTGTCAGGCTAGAAATCCTGGAGTGGTATACAAAAAAATCAACTGAGAGAACCTTCTTCCCGATTCCTTTACCACTTCAGTGAAGATCAATGCTTGCCCGACTGCTCGTTCACCCAGGAAGAAGCACGGAGCTGGCAACCCTGTTGATTTAGTCTAACGCAGTCGTACAGGAAAGTTCCCAATAACTCAGGGAGCGCACAGGACTCGTAAATTATAGAGCAGCTCACGTTTATCATACACATCGCTGCTTATCTTGTAAACTCATCTGCTGTGCTTGCACGAGTAGTTGATTTAACAGCATGTATATTGTTGAACTTGACACATCCAAGAGTATAATCAAGCTTTAAAAATACTAGGGACGTCTAGCTGCCGGTTTGCGCTCTTCGCCCGCTTTCTAAAATGATTGCGGGACGGGTTCTCTGGTTTGCTGCAGGTCACGGGAAATTTCTGTATTGTGCGTAATTGCAGGGGAGTTTTATCATGATGCTGACATCTGTTTAATGACATAAATGATTAGATGTGTAAAAGGAAAAAGTTAATGTCCTTTTTCTGTACACTTCCAAATGGAAAATGACTATAAATTAATTTTGTAGGGTAAAATGTCACTGAGTAAGTGTACTCGTATACCGCTGCCCAGCATCTGCCACGCGACGTGTGGGCATCGTGGAAGAAGGCAGAGATGATGGGTTTTGAAAGGAGAACTAGGAAAGCTTCCAGGCTGTGGCTGGGATGTCCTGTCCTGCTGCTCCAGTTCCCTTTTCTGCAGGGGCTGATTTGGTCCATGAAGATGTGCAGTTCGTGGATGCTTGCTTTCTTTAGGTGGTGATAGAGGGTCAGGGTCATGCTTCTGGGACTTCTGCATGCCGTTGTTGGACTTTGGGGGGTTTTGGGGTGCGTCTTTTGTTTTTTAAGGGGAATCAATGCACTTCCTACAATTTTAGCAACCACAAAGAATAGTTTTGTTTCCTTTGGTATTTCTGGTTTTGAGACCCCCAGGTGTGGTGAGGTAGGAAGATTTCCATGCCTCTGCCTCACTCTTATGTTGAGGAACTACATTTACTTTCTGAGCTGTCCGTGGAAAGAAAAGTAACCTGTTTTTAATCAGGTACAGCACATTTTAGTTTTAAATGAACTAATAGACCTTGAGCTGCATTTCTGCTGCAGCTTGACAAAATTATAGCAGGTACTGGGGCTCTTGTGCTTATTTACTTGCAAATCCTGTCGAGTGTGAACTTCATTTACGACTTTCCTGGCAGGTCATACTGCTGTGGTCACAGCTTCTGTAACGTTTTGTCGCTATTGCTTGTAAAATTTGTCACTGAGGGAAATAATAAGCTAAAATAGGCATAGGTAAGCACACACACAGGCTCCTCGTGCACAAATCCATCAAAGCTTTTCTCAAACTTTGCAACCACAAGGAATTAAACTGTATTTATACTTCTGAAATAAAGGTGCCATTTCAAGCGAAAGCCATGTTCTGCTTTGCAATGACAAATTGCCTGCTCTTTGAGAAGTTAACCAGTGGGTTTCCAAGTCCTGTTGTAGCTAGGGTCTGCTGGTGGGAACCATCTGGTCTCCTGTGTCTACATCATGTGTCTTCTCTTCTTTCTAGATGATCATGGGAACAGCAATGGCAGTCATGTAAAAATCTTTTTACCGAAGAAGCTGCTTGAATGTCTACCAAAATGTTCAAGTTTACCGAAAGAGAGGCACCGCTGGAACACTAATGAGGTAGTTAAATCTCTTATTTATTCTTGAATGTACCAGCTTATTTGATGCTTATGGATTATTTTTTGAGAGTGTGCCATGTACAAACTCCCTGGCTCTGGAGCCTGTTGTAATAAAGACCTATTACATGTTGAGGGTGAGAATTAAACTAGACTTGAAGCCAAATGGGGAAGGTGACTACTAGTATAGCAGGAGTCCATTGCTTGTGTGTGTGCGTGCGTATGTCGCTTGTCTCAGAGGGTCAAGTCTTTTATCATCTTATTGATGTGTTTCAAAATTGTTTAAAATTAGGTAGGTGTTCTAGTACTGTGTGGAACAAAGTGTTGTCTTATAGTGCGTAAAGACTTCCGAACAAAAACCAGTGTGTGTTCTTTCCTGCCCAGCGGGGTCCTGGAAAGTCACTAGCTTACTCGTGTTGGAGGAACCTTGTTAAGGATAGGGAGGGACAGAGTTTCGGGGTCTTTTACACTGGAATCCCATTACTCTGAATGTGCTAGCTTGCCTGTCTCCTGTTAACACATCATGGTTTGGATCATTGAAATGAAACAGAACGATTTCAAATTCAGGTGTCTGGTGGGCCAAGGTCAAGTTGAAGAGCAGTCCAAATAGGTCTGTGATCCCCATGCCTTTATTCCCTCTGGGCAGCAAGGCTGGAAGTTACATGGCGATACCTATAGTATAGTTTTAGTTTTCAGTAGCACTGTCTTACAGTACCTTTGCCATGTTTGTGGGAATTGTTTCATAATAGAAGCAACCGACTTTGTGAAATTACTGTAAAACTTCAGTTAGTGCCTGCCTCCTGCAAGCTAGCTGTTTGTGTCCCTCCAGTGAGTCATTCGTAGCATCTAAACGTGTTAACAAAAACTGTACTCACGAGTTTAACGACTGCAAGTGGCAAGCTGAGCACAAAATCAAATATGGATCGCTTCATGTGTGTATTTTTCAAAGTTGGAGTCCTTCACCTGCCCTCCCCTTTCTGGTTTCAACATACCAAGTACTGTGACAGAATTTATGGGGCCTTTTGGGGAGCTGCTGGCACTGGCTCTTCTGTGTAGATGTTTTTGTCGTGGGTCATTTGAATTGAAATGTAAATTGTAGAAAATGTGGGTTGCAGTTTATTCTATGATAGTGTTTATAGTAATGGGAAGAGGGCACGGACTAATAGCAATTTCAGTGGCTCTAGAAGATGATGTTTTGACGAAGACAGTTGAAGGAAAGCTCTTTGCATTGGTTTCTGGCAGAATGTGGCTCCTCCTTATTATGGGAAACAGCTCGTTGGGTTTTAGTGACTTTCTCTAGTATTTCTGTTGTCCCTCGTTGGAGCCTTGTGTATACATTTACACACACCCAGACTTTCAGCTTTTCTTTTTGAACAATGTTTGGTGCATGTAGCTTCCCAGGGCACAGGATGTGGCAAACAAAGTTAATCATATAGCTGGAAAACTTTATTCTTCATAAGCATGATGCAAACGGGAAAGAGTAGGCACTTGCAAGGTGTATTAGGCTAGAAGAAACACATGGGTACGTAGCCTCCCTTCTGAAGGACGTGTCGGTGTCCTGGAGAGGGGGAAAGTGAATGGTTTGGATGGTGCTTGCCAGCATATTGTAGGTGTTTGTCTCATACCTTAATTCTAGACGGATTGTTTGCTGATAATTGCAAAGCATCAGCTGGTATGTTAAAAACCTAAAACGATCCCACTTCTGTCTTTTTGAATGTCAATTTGTCACAGTCATTTGTATCTCTCTTTCCTCCAAAATCTGTCACTGCGGCTGCCACGCAGTGGGGACAAGGAGCTGCTTCTGTATGTGGGTTGTTACTGGTGCTGTCTCTGCCAGCCTATGTGGCGTGTCGGTTGCAGTTTCCCTATCGCATTATTTAGAAGGAAGAGCTTTTCTTGTGGCCAGAGATTTTAGGCCTTGTTAGCTCAGAGGAGAAAAAGAAAGAATCCTATGCCTAGATGAAGTCTTGGAAAATTTCTGTTAATTATGGGGGAGGAGGGAGCTTAGCTTACAGATTTTATTGCCCTCCCCACCCCCAACCTGGAAGTTAAATTCTGTTCGCTGTTATAAAACTTGATTTTTTCTTAGGATATAATTGAATAATAATGTTGGACTACATTTCAGAGTCATTCCTAGGGGAATGTATTTTTTTTATCTGAGTATACAGGTGTTCTGTCTGTGCTGGTGAAGAAGCTGTAAAATACAGAAGTAAAATATAGAAGAAAAAAGATGTATAAAAAAGATGTATTTTATACAGTGGTATTTCTGGAATCTTTCTGTTAATTTCAGAATCACTGGTACTGCTGGTGAGGTGGCTCATTGATAGGGAGATTTATGAAAAGATGTAGAAGAAATAAAACACGTTAAGTACCTTACAGATGTGAACATGTCTGTGACATTGCTGTCCTCCCTCAAACTCCTCCTGTGTGCTCAGACAAACTCACGGATGTCTGGTCTCACCATACATTTCTCTGACATGCAAGCGCGATGGGCACTGGTATGGGGTGCGGTGCGGGATGCATCCCTTCTAACCCAGCTACAACCTGGCTGCTTTCCGAAGCCCTTACACGTTGCTTTTTCTGCTACTTTGCACGGGGATGTTTCAAGGGAATGGAAACATGGCCCTTGCATGCATCTGCGGGTCCTTGAAATGAAGCGCAGGCGTGTGTGTTCAGCGGTTGGGGCTGGTGGGCAGCATGAAGGGCACGCGTTGCACGCTGGCGTGTAGGCTCAGTCTGCTGCTGATTCTCTTGCATCTGCAAATAAGATGCTGCCGTCGTGCTGAAGGCGGAGGTCAGGGAGCAGCTGGAGTTTGTTCTTTCCTCTACCAGGGCATCGCCATGGGAACGCCACAAATAACTTTTTCTGAACGCTTTCATCTGCAGATGGAGGATATAATGGTCATACGTTTCTCCGGATTGGGTAATTGGGATGGAGAAACAATATCCTTTGAGAGCTGAATAGGTTGTGGTTGACTTTACACTTAGTAAAATAATACGATGAACAGCAAGAGAAATGGAGCATTTAAAAATGCTTAGAACACGTTATCGAGATGTTTGCTTTCTGTCAGATTATGCAGTTTTAACTGAAATGTTTGATGGAAATATATTTCCATATCAAGATGTCACCTAGTCTTAAATCAAGTTTATAGTGGTTTTATATTTCCTAGTGAAGGAAACGTTCCTTCTAATTCATTTTTTTTTAACCAGAGATACAAAATCATAAGTTTAGCCAAGCAATTTAATTACAGATTTACATTTTTTGAGATGCCTGTGAAAGTGTGTGTGTGCTTATTTCTCTTGCTCTGGGGGAGGATAGAAAGGGGATTTTCATATGATTTCTCACATTAGGACAAATCAGTTAATTGCCAGAAAATTCTGCAATGCTGTGTGCATGTGAGGGATTTCCTTGCTCTTGGGTTTTAGTTGTTGTTCATTTTGAACCTTTTCAGTGTTTGCATAATGCAGATCTGGTTTGGTTTTAGTGAGTGGACGGAGCAAAGGCTTCCTATGGCACGGTGCCGCTTCTAGTTCGCTTGGCGTGCTGGGGGAGCCTGCGTTTGGGAGGGCTGGGTCTCTGGTCCCTTCGGTGGTGCCAAAGCAGTGCCACGCAGCGCTGGCATCAGCTGAGCTCTCGCCAAAGGGACCCGAGGGCTGTCGGCACTCCCTCGCGCCTTGTCCCTGAACGGAGGTGATGAAGGTCGCCGGCTCGTTAAGCGTTAATCACTTTGGGCAGCAAGAGGCATCATCTGTGGGATGGGAAATGCATCCTGTGCTTTTGGCGGCGCGGGTGGGTGCAGGGGCCCAAGGGTGTCGGAGTAACCTTGTCTCTGCATGGCGCTTGCCAAACGCGGGATTGCAGCTTTGAGCAGAGATGCCTTTCACTAATAGAGTTGGCAGCCGCAGTCATTAATCATCCTTGTAAACACTTAATGACGCAGTACGAGAAAGAAGAAAAAGTTAAACATCGGAAATGTAAAATGCTACCTAGGGCTTTTGTTTCTGACAGTTCTCTATATTTACGTTCTCTGCTGGGAGAAGGCCAGAATTTCCACGGTAGAAAAAACCAGTAGTAATTGCTTCATGTGCTTAAGCTTTTCTTGAGGGGCACGGCGGAAACGACCTGTTCTCCAATGTGCTATCTAGCATCAACTTCTTACAAATTTCAGGCTTAGGTATTACTTGCTAGTGTGCAAATAAGCACAGTTATGAAACTCTGTATCTGAGCATTATTTAGCATAGGAAGAAATTCTTTGACAGTGCTGCGCTGGGGACCTTGAGTCGCCTGCTCAGTGCCATCTGTGAGTGGTCTTGCTTTTTTGTTTCGCTTGTGCGACAGTGACATTCTCCTTTTCTGCTTGACATCAAGTTATTTCCCGTCTTTTCTTTAAAGCACGCAGGTCTTGAAGGTTTGGAGAATTGCCCAAGGGACGTAAGACACTCAGACTGATTTGGGAAGTGAGTCTCGAGTGTTTGCGCTGGCTTTTGTGCTATGAAATGCCAGCAAGGAGTGGGTGAAAGCGATGTGTCCTCTGCTGCCTGCTGCCTCCAGTTCCCCCTCAGCCTCCTGGCAGAGACACATCAGGCAGCCCGTAAGGGGGACGGCTTCTCTTGTGACAAGTTTGTTCATCAAAGTACAACTCTGGGTAGCAGTACCACATACTACTTTTTTTATTATTATTTAATGCTTTTAAGTGCCTTTTAGAATTAGCTCTTATGTCTGAAAACTTAAAACACCTATTTGTTTTAAGGATGCCCTGGACGGTAGAGTTTATTGTAACGCTTTGCAACATTTCTGTACCAGTTCATACGTTATTTACTGAAGTAGCTTAATGTGTTACACATTCAAGGGGTTGGGCGAGTGTACGGGATCGGCTTTTCTCATCACCACAGTCAGAGCGAGCAAGGGGCATCTGTCCCGGTCACAGCATCCCCTCTGCAATATGCAGAAAGCAACAGTGCTCATTACAGTTTCCTGAGGACTGTAAAGTTACTCAGTGTTTTTGTTTCATTAAGCTCAAGTTAACTCAGGTGTGTTTTGCTGAAGCACGGAGTTCCCCAAAGGCAGAGGCTGGCTGTTGTTGCAGGAGCTCTGCGCTGATGGAGCACTTACAGAGCGTCCTCGCAGCCTGCATCGGCTCTGTGATCTCTTAAGAGCAATGAGAATATTTAATTTTGACTAATTGCCTGCTGCCTGTGTGGTCACGGAGTATAAAATACAACGGTGGTATTGGCAAACGCTATTATTAGACGTTTTCTTGCTTTCTGTTCTGCCTGATGATCCTTGGCTGGAGGAGTGGTGGGGAAGCGGTCGCAGCCTGGCTTGTGCATGCTTCCTATGTAGGAGGTATGTAAAAGAGGTGTAGATGTGGCACACCTAGGGACATGGGTTAGCGGTGGCCTTGGCAGTACTTGGTTAATGGTTGGACTTGATGATCGATCCTAAATGTCTTTAAAGTGCCTGGAAGAGCCAGAGCATCTATAAAATCAAGAACATCGGTGTGGATTCACACCCCTTGTTTCAGTGGTGGTGGTGGTCTTCTGCTAGGTGTTGTAGCTGGGGAAGGCAGCAGAGTTTGTCACTGGTTGGATGTTCTACCAGCCATTGGTACGGCACTTACCAAAGCGTGTCCATCCCCTTGGCCAACAGAAATGTCAGAAAACCCACATTCTGCAGAGGAGAAGAAAAAGCTCAGAAAGTGAGATCAAAAGGAAATACTAACATTTCCACCCTGAGTGGAGCCGAGTGGGGAGTAAGCTGTTTGTACACCTGACTGGTGCAGTCTAGCACATGTGGGTGGCTTCTCTCGCTGCGTGTGATTAGGATTTAAGACTGATCAGTGAACGAGATGGAAATTTCTCTTGAACAGAAGCACTTCATTATGGGTTTATTTTGTGAAATTAATGAAATTCTGCACTTTGCTTAATGTACAAAGCAGAAAATCTGCTACTGGCTTTGCTTTTGCGGTTTCTCAGTTATGTTTACATAATTAGTAAATGTTGTGAGCAGGCTCGGTGATTTAGCAGAATTGAAAGGTTACTGCTCCTGCCAGTTTTCAAGAAAAACAGTAATACCTGCTCTGCTGTTTGTGCTGAATAGAGATTCCTCATCTTCCTCTTCGGAAAATCTTAACTTTTTTCCTTCCCTTTTGTTAATGTTAGGACCCATGTTGTAATTGTATAATAATAAGTCTTTAAAAATGGCTGATTTTGCACTTCTGTGCAGTTAGTGTGTTGGAGTCCTGGGACCAGACTGAATCCTGTAAAGCATAGCAAACAGATGAAATACACTCTTTTGGATAACATCCTGCCCTCCTGTTATTTTTTTTTTCCCCAAGCAAACTAAATTGAATTAATTAAATTAACTTTTTTTTAGACTTAATTATAGCTAAAGAAGAAAATTTCTTCATAATTAGTTTAGCATATTATACACAAAGTATAAGATGCTGATGGTATTTAGCTCGCTGACTTTTTGACATCAGTAACCTATGAAAATGCCTCTGAATATTTTTACAAGTTTTAAGGCTTTCTAGTAATTAGCTTGGAGTGGAATTGGTCCAGTTTGCTTTGAGTGCTCCTGCAGCCGTGCCATGCATCCAGGCTTCACAGCGAGTGCCCTCCTGCTCCTGTCTGCAGAGACGCAGCTGCCTGTGCTGGTGGCGTTCAGGGGATGGAGATACTGGTTTTGTGTGCTGCTCCAAGCGATGGGGAGGCAGGACCAGGTCTGGGGTGTGAGGGCAAAACCTCCCAGCAAACCTGAGCTGCCCTTTCAGAGGGGACGGTCTGGTTTGTGCCGTGGCAGGCGCCCCAGGTTCCTCTGCTGAAAGTCTGTCGTGTAGGCAGCCATAGTTCGGCAGCAGCAAAAGCATGTCCAGGCGTGTACTCTCTGTAGAAATGGACTCTGATCCTTTGCCTACTGTATGTTTAATACACCCACCCCCACCCACCCCACCCCCCCAAAAAAAAAAAAAAAAAAAAAGGGTATCGTAGATTGCTCTAGGAACACAGGGAAATAAGGTGGAATATTATTTCCTCCAATTGATAAATCTGCTGTGCTTTTCCTAACCTGCATCAGCTGTTGCGGCTCATCCTTTTAATGGTACATGAATACTCTGAAGTATAGTTACAAAAGAGGATGTATAGGGGGAATAAAAAGTTGGAGTTACCAGTTATGTAAGCCCTTTTTCAAACATGAGAATCAGCAGAGTCCGTAAATTTAATTATCATTTAGCTGTTTTATCTATAGGAATACCAACGGTAGCGGTAGGTACTGCTGCATCACGTATTTGGGTCTCTGGCTTGCCCAGCACGGAGTGGAATACTCAGCGGTGTGTTAGGCGAGTTGTACTTTGTATTGCATTTGACAAGGAAAATGTTACACCAAAGTCAATTTACAAAGTCAATTGTAAGTGTCTCTCTGCCAGGGACTGGCATATATAAACACGAATGAATTGGTTCACTTGTCAAATGAATGGAAACTTGAGGATATTATATTTTGTAAGTGATTGAAATCCTGTCGTCTTGGTCTCATGTTCGCTACTTCTGAGCGTGGCTGTTTCATTTTGAAAAGAAAAATCAGGGGATTTAGATGAAAAATTAAAACTAGATATGAAGGAAAAATTAGTGCCAATAAAAGCAGAGCTTTTATGCAGGGGTAGAACTGAAGGTAAAGGACCAACAGTGAAACTGGTGGTTTTTCTGCATAAGGAGTGATCACTGCGGGGAACAAAGTGTACCGGGGGGCGGGGAGGGCAGGAATCTGTTGCAGTGGAGGAGAAATAAAAAAATAAATAATAATTTAAAAAAAAATAGAAAACAAAGTCTCTGTGTTCGTTCCCTTGGAATTAAGGTCTGTACCCAGTTGTTGACGAGCATGGTGGTGGGTGATCAGCAGAGGAGCCGGGGGCTGTTTGCTGCCCCGTAGGCAGGAGAGTGGAGTTAGCAAAGTGCTGGTGGAGTGTTGGGCATTGCGGGTCTGCCCCGCATGAGTGGAGTCGGCTGCCATCCCGGGCGCAAAATGGTCTTGGAGTTCTTTAAAACTCATCTTTATGCAAACTTTGTCTTACCTGAGAAGTCGGGAGGGAGCCTGACTGGTGTTGGGGGCTGCGGGAGCCGCACCGGAGCTGCCTGTGCCAGCAGCCCCTGCCCCACTGCCGCAGCTGCCCACAGGGTGACCGTGTTCATTCCCCATCTCCCTCCTTTGAGGAATTCCTGAGGTACGGGGTCTTCCTGAGCATATGATTCATGATAATACCTTCTGGACTTAATTAGCTGCTGAGTCACTGCAAATCTCTGCCTTTGTTGTCAAATTATTTCAAAGTCACTTGGTTTCCAAACCGCTTTCCTCCAGGATGAGCCCGTTCCGCAGATCCGTGGGGCAAATTGATTCAAGGACCCAGCCTCAGCACACGGGTGAGGTAACAGTGGAAAAGTGTACGCAAAAATTGGGATGGGTAAATGTTGGAAGCAATGGCAAGAACTTAAGTTTGAATTCCAGTGTGTGACAGTAACTTTAGCAGGAGAGTTTGCCAGAGAGTGCTGCTGGCGGGTGTTAAAGGTACAGACCTGCCCGCTTGGGCCGGGGGCCTCTCGCCTGCCATGCGCGTAAAGCGGGAGCGATGCAGAAGGATGTGTTTCTGGAAGAATCCAGAGGCAAATTTGAACTACACCTCAGCTTTGAAGATGGTGATTTTCTGTCATTGGTGGCTTCTTGGCCTTGCAAAGACACAGTTTCGTGGGGTGGGTTGGTTTCTTGGCTTGAGTCATGAAGCTATGCCAGTCGTGCTGAAAGGCTCCCGAAATGTCACGCCTTGCCAGGGCTGGGGGAGATGCTGAAACAAAAAGGGATGTAATGCCCTTGGTGGTTGTCTTTCTCCTAAAGTTATCTGATGTAAATATTACGCTCTCTGCATAAATTTAGTATAGATAATTGACTGCATCTTGCTTGGAAATGGGTACCAAAGGTTGTTTTATAGCTTCTATGTAATTGAAATTCCAGGAGGAGAGGCCTTTGTCTTGGTAACCACATTTGAATTACTTTTTTATTGTAGCGTTCAACCAATATGATATGATGTTAGGAGTTCAGTGTGCGTGTGTGTCAATAATCACTGTATTTCCACAGTTACGACGACTAAAGCAAACTCTTGCAAAAGGGTGTGTAATACTTTGGAAACAGGCGACCTGGAAGTTGTACTGACAGCGTCTGTGTTCTCACCGAAGCGGCCGCCTCCGTAGGGAAGGGGGCTGTCGGGCTGCAGCGGGGCTGCGTGCTTTCTGCATCCCGGCTCCAGCACCCCAGCCGCGCTGCTGTCTCTCCCGAGCTCCGAAAACACCTTTTCTATAGTAAGAAGCCAGTGCACCAGTATGGAAATGGAAAGGCTTGTAGAAGCCATTCTACAGGGAGGTTTAAGGAAAAAAAAAAAAAATATTAAAAAGAGCTGGTAGAGGTTGGAGCTGAGGTTGGTCGGCAGGGTGGTGGCGGCGCAGGAGGGCCAGCAGCATCCCGGGTGGGAGCAGGACGGCCGGAGGGCGCTGCTCCGAGCGGGGAATTGCGAGAGCTTTGATGGGATTCCGCGGAAGGTACGAGTTTTACTCACTGAAGCTCCTTTGTTTTGCAGAGATCTTGATGCAGACGCCCTTTTGGATTTCTTTTTAATAATGTGTGACCCTTCACCTTTGATCCCTTGACCTGCATTACTTTGGTAACCATTTCATTTTTTAATTTCATGTCATTTTTAATTTTGGTGTGCAAGCTGTAACATTTCATCATTTTAAACTGTAGCGTTCTTTGACCTCCCCAAATGTCTTTTTTTTTTTTTTTTTTTTTTTCCCTATGAAGAGATGTAATGTTGGCTTTTCTTAAATAAAAAATATTTCAGTTGTTAAAAAAAATAAAGTATATAACTTTCATTGGTTTTTGCTTCTTTTAAGTTTAACTGTGTGTATGTTTCCTGTATAGCACATTACTTTTTTTGACCTGTGTTCTCCCAGTACTTACTCTAATTTATTTTGATATTTCTGTACATCTTTGGTTTTAATTTGCATTTCTCTACAGTCCTTTTGGTCACTAAAACATATGCTGGGTCCTGTCCCCCTTCCCACTCAGTCACATAGCTCAGAGTAATCATGGGAGCATTTAAGATACTCTTATGAATAAGAAATGCTCTTTATTGTTAAAATTTTGTTCCTTGTCCTGAAGATAACTTTTCCTAACCATCAGCTTAAAACTGATAGCTATTTTAATAAAAGATTAGGCTTTAGACCAAAATGAAAATCTCGACTGAAACTCAATTTACATTTATTTTTACATTATCACTGAAGCCAAGAGGAAAGTTATCAGTGCTTTGAGATGTGCTTTAAGCACAGATGTGCTTAAAGAAGCAGTGTCGAGTGTACGTGGGATAGTAAAGCTTCCAAAGTTTAGCAGCTCTTTCTTTGCATTTTTCCATTGAAAGGGTACTGGTGTATAAGACAGGTTTTGGCCAGATTCTGTTTTTATCTTGTAAGTGATCATATGAAATCTACTGAGCACGGCCCACTGAAGTACAGATTATTTTTTAAGTGCCTCATTATTTTATTCTCTAACATTTAATGCTGAAGTTTTAATTGCACACTGATGAAGCTGCTAAATGAGCGCTGAAATGGATTTAGGTCTTCCCTGAGCCTTGTTGATGCTTATAAAACTTCACACTGTTCATTAGACCTGCAGATTAAAATGGTAGTGAGCTGTTCACATGTTCCGAGTCGGCTCCGCTGACCTCGTCTGGCCGCTGCCTGTGTCCGACCTCTTTTGGAGGAGGCTGAAGCCCATCTGAAGACCCTCCTGCTGATGGTCCGGGGCTGCTGCTGAGCCGTGGGGTCTCAGCCACCTCATTTACCTGCCAGCCCTCTGCAGGGCTCGGAGGGTTTTGCCCCTGAGTGGTGGGGGCACACCATCGTCACCCGAGTCTCTTTCAGGAAGCATCTCCTATTTTTAATTAGCATCTGTGGTTGAGAAAACGGTAGTTCTGGCACTAATCTTTGTGCTTAACCAGCAAGATCTCTGTTTTCAAACTGCCCTTCATTGTGTTTGCAGAGTCACCTGTTAAAGTAACGTGGCAGTTACAACCAGTATGCACCATGTTCTGCTGCCCAGTATCTCCTCCGTGTTGATGTACGTGTTTCTCTTTGACCCCGTGGTTAGGAGCCAAGCTGGACATCGCAGCCTGCACTGGCATTTGAAGCGTTCAGGTGTTTTTTTCCTTTTCCCCTCCTGTTCCAGATTTTAGGGTTTTTTTTAGGCTGAGAGTCATCGATTCTGGTATACAAGGCTCTAGCTCCTACATCGAATGTGCTTTGGATAGCTGGGATTTGGCTTTTACCCTGGTTTTAATGCTGCCTGTCAGCCTGAGAAGTATGATCCTCCAAAATCATCTCGAGCTATTTCTTTTGGAACAGGGTTTTTAAAACTCAGTGGAAAAAATATTTATTTTTGCTCAAGAAAACTCCTTGAAGACTATTTTTCTCCTCCTTGTAACACATTTTATATCAGCAGCAGTTAGACGTGAATGCCTTGACTTTCTAGGAAAGCAATTTTTAAAAAACCTTTATTTAGACATCTGGAAACGAAAGGGAATCTCTCTCTGTGCAGAGGGCTGGCTTTCAGCTGCCTCCTGGTAGAACAAATTGCAAAGGGAAAAAAAAATAAGCGATGGAATAAAAATGTCTGGTGTTGGGAATTGGAGTCAATATAAAAACACATGAGGTTAAAAGATGGCTAGAATTTCTTGTTTCAGGAGATATTTTGTCATGTCCATCCAGCCTTCTTTTCATAAGGTAAGCGTTCTTAGCGATGGGAGTAGTTGGGTATATCTCGCAAGGTGTTTGGGTGACACAGGATAGTGCATGCTTTCTTCTTCATGATCTTTCCAAGTATTCTGTTAGGCACAGATGGTTATTCACAGAAATCGGGTTATTCACAGAAATCAGCGTAATGAATATGGATTACGCCTGATTAGCTATTGCACAGGCTTCCAGGATGCTAGACCTGCTGGGGAAGGAGGAGGTAGAGCCCTTGGAAAGGGAGGGTTGGAATTGGTCTCAGTTTAAACAACAGTAAATGCTAGTAAGAAAAGCTGCTTCACTAACACGGCAGTGGCATTACCATTTACACCAGCTTAAAGTTTGTCTTTGGGTTTCTGCTGTAGGGTTACTGGGTGACAGTAGGGAACATCAGCAACAGTTGTCTGTTTTATGGCAGGAGGTGACGGAACTGAATTCATTTTACTGAGCTTGTTTTTTACTGAACAGGAGCGAAAATACATGTTTTCTTCAAACGCTTAATCAAAGAACTACACAATGCTGCAAAATGTTGGCAAAGCAAAACATTTGTCTATTTAAATATTAAGAGAATGCTCTATTGAGAGATTTGTTCCTGCCTACAAGGTTTTTCTGTTATTCAAAGCCAGAATATTGATAACATCCACTCCTGAAACAAGTCTTAATTTTGATATTTATGCAACATCTTGTACTGCTGGATGCTTTTATATACTAACCTTAACATAAGGCTAAATGGCTGAAATGAAATACTTGGCACATTTACTAGATTTAGAACATTGCATGTCGTCCTGCTGTTCAGGTAATGCAGCTGGGGTCAGATTAACCGAATCTGCTTTATTCAACCTAATAGACACACCTGGGTATCAGTCATCTGTATGTGCTGTTCATGTAATAAAATACACATAGGCAACAGACAAATGGCTCACTTCAGTCTGGACTACTCTGAAAAACAGATGTATTGGTCAACACAAGCAAACAGTGGCTTTCTTGTCCTGTTAGTAATGAAACTCATCCAAACATGCAGGATGAAAAAGCATCCAGGACAGACTCTACACCCCTGCCCCCCGCCCAGTTTTGCACCTGAGGAAACGCAGATTTCTGTACAGAACCTGTCGGTACCCAGTGCTCGTAACAAGTGGGCAGCCATGCCCTGCTCCTGCGGTGGAGGGCTGGCAGCTTCGGGGTGAGAATCCCGTTGCCCTCGTGCCTGGAAGGGAAGGGGAATGGTCGCTTTTTGGAGGAAGGCTGGTGTGCCGTGCCAGCCTCGCAGCAGTGGTGCCCAGCCACCGGTGGGAGAGCTGGTGCCCTGGCTGTTGACTTCTTGGGGACCTTCTCCCCGGGGGTTGGGGTCAGTTTCCCAGGCTTCTCGCCCCGCTTGCTGTTCTCTGCATATATTGTTTGCAAAGCCCTTCAATAATTTAGTTACTGCTGTTGCTGTAATCTATACGTTCTCAAAAGGTGCGGAGGTCTGTGGGTGCTGAAGGGGTGAGGCGATGCAGCTGGGCAGCTTTCCCCCACTCAGTCTTGTGCTTCTGCTTTTACTCTGCTTACAGCAGTAGAACTCCTGTAGCAGTCAAAACCCCGCATTTGGCTTTCTGTCCGTGCTGGAGCTTAGGGTCCTCTGTCTTTCCTTCACTCTTAGCTGCAGAGCTCGGGTGAGAAAATGTTCGGTGATAAAAATGTGTTTTTATTTCTCCTTCAGGTTTGACTTGTCTGCTTTTCAGCTCTCCTAGATATTGGAAATTCCCGTTTGTGTTTATTTTCTCTGGATTCCTTCCCACAAGACAGAAGTGAATACAGCATGGATTATTGGGGAGAGCCTTGGCTGGGAATAAGGATAATTGCAGTCTCTGGCTGTGCCACAGATTTACATGATTTCTTTTAAGTTATTCACCTGCACTGTATCTGTTTCCTCAGCTGTAAAATATGGGTAATTACCTCCATTGTAAAATGTTATGGGGTCTGCTGGTAATTATATGAATGAAGCGCTAATTACAGTAATTATTACTTGGACCTAGTCTAGATCTGGCTTATGTTCCTGTTGTGATGAACATACAAAACAAATACTAAAACTTGCCTTTCTCCATTCTTTGTGAGGGACCTGGAAGGGGAAGGTGCTGCGGCACTTGAATGTAAATGCCTGATGAGAAGCTCTACTACTGCTTCACCTGAGCCACTCTGTTAACTTCCCACCTTCCTCGGTCCTCGTGCCTTAGCAGGGCGGTGGGCTGAGGAGAGGCTATGAAATTACCAATTCAGTAGTTGGATCAACATGCGAGCTTCTAACAAGGGTTCGTGCTTGGGCATCCGCTCCTCTCCTTGGAGATGTGTAGAAGGAAGCAGATGGGGAGCAGTACTCTGAGATACCGGCTGGGTTGGGGCCAAGCTGCGTGCTACCTGGTGGCCTCCCTTCCTTTGGAAGATCTGACCTTGATGGGAGGAAAGCTGTCCTTCCAGCTGTTGAGGTTATTTCCCTCCTGTAAGAGACTGCGGCTTGCAAGACTTTATTATCAAACGTTTTATTTGCCTTTCTCTTCTCCATTTATTTAGGACATGCTTTCTTTGTAGCTGGGAATAGCTCTGCTATCCATTAAGCAAGGCTGGGTAGTGGCGGAAGAATTGATGTTCTTTAAGGCAGAAATGGAGTGTTCTCATCCAGAAAATACTGCTGCTACTCCCCGGAGGATGCTGTACTCTCCAACGCTAGTAATAATGAGTAATGTCTTACATCTGTTAACGATGAGAGGCTCCTACCTGGTACCAGCCTTCTGGGCACACACATTGTGGCACAGTAACAACAAAATCATGGTCTTGGTTTGTCTTGCTGCAGTGCCTGCCTGCTCAGTGCTGCCACGTCTGCTCGCTCTGCCTTTCTGGGTTCTGGATTTCCCCCCTCACCTCCACACACGCGCTTGCCATCGTCCTCAGCCTTTCTTTGCCTTGGAAGAGCAGCCGTAGATCTTGGTAATGCTGGAATGTGGTGGTAGCAAGCTAGAGGCGATGCACTGAGCAGCTCTCGCTTTCCCATAGTTCATGATGGCAGTGAATTTTTAACTATCAAGAGGTGGGTTTAGTTACTGTCCAGTATGATAATCTGAAAAGACTTTTCAGCCATGGAAAGGCAATTTTTAATTGCAGTTTTGCACGTGAATTTTCCAAACTAGATGCTCATCTCCAGTAGCTCATTTCCAATTGATTCTACATGTTGAAATCAATCTGGAGTATATCGCATCCTCGCAGTATTTCAGTGGTTGGCAATGCAAAATGCATCTAATACAGCTTGTTCAATTATTATTCTGTTTAGGGATAACTGAGGGAGATGAATGGTTCCAAGTACAGGTTTTTTCCAAGGCTTCTAGGTTGAAAACTTAAAACCATAACTGAAAACTCACCAAATACAAGTATTTTTTAAATCATAACTGGAAACCCACCACACACTTGTATTTCTTTGCCACTCTCTAGATGTGTGTCCATCCACACTGACACATCCATCTACACTGACGCAGGTTGTGGTCCTGTCTGGAAACTTTCACTGCGCCAGGACCTGAGCCGCTGGGCGTACAGCACAGGCGTGTGGGCAGCAGTGCTACCACGCCGCACGCCAGGTGCCTGCCCGCAGCGTGCCTGACTCACAGATTTTGTGCCATGTTTTCCCTTTGCATGCCCTGTGGCTGCACGGGTGATGTGCCACCTCGGTGCTCCTGGAACCCGCCATCCTCTGCCGCTTCAACCATGGCAAACGGGCACTGGCTGCATTTGTAGTTTTGCTCTTCATAAGTGAATGGTTTTTTTCCTGACAGAATATTTGTGTGCTCCAGCGACGGGTAGCAGTGTGTGATTCCTCTCACGAGTGAAAGCAGTCATTACCAAGTAATAAGTGTGTGGAAAGAACTTGCCTTGTTAGGTGGAGGAAAAAGTAAACAAGGGAATAGCATCCCTCCTGCGGTCACTACTGCCTCATTTCAAAGCATCTACAGTATCAGGTAGTTGTCTGTGTGTTTCACCTAATATTAATTTGTTTGTTGTTTTTTTTTTTTAAATGCTATTGATTTGGGAAGCAAAAAACTGTTCCTGCAGAAGCATCGTGTATTAAGATTAATTAATTTGGTGTGAGATACTTCGGAAGTGAATAATGCCATATAAATGCTCTCATTGCACATTGCACAAGTGAATTGATCTCTGTGCGCTCTGCAAGTCTTGTGAGGCACGTTAAATTACAACATAACCTAAAGGATAATCAATAGTTCAGATTCAAGATTTATTCAGCTCTTAATTTTACAGCGTTCTTGCAAAAAGTGAGAAGGTGTATGATGTCTGTGTGATTTCTGTATGTCTGAACGCTGTAAATCAACAGTGTAAGTAACAGATGAACTTTTTTTTCAAAACTTAAATGTTTATTAACCTAACAATTATAAACTCAAGTCTTGCTCCTCTTAGAAATTAGTGAACTGTCTGGTTTTCAGCGCGATGGCAAAGCGTTGCATAAAACCGCTGTAGCTGATGATAAAAACGCTTTCAAGTATCTGAATTAAAATGCAGCATCACCACGAAAACAGAATTATTACGGCTTAAGTGATTCCAAAATAACATCCTGCTAAATGGAGATTTCTCTAGATTTGAGAGCAGGTTTTTAAACATTACCATACCCTGTTTGGGTCGCAACTGCAAACCTTGGGGAAAGAGTCGAGGTGATGTTTTCATTTGTTGGTGGTTACTATGGGGAAGATCTGCTTTAACCTTTTTTTTCTTTTTTCTTTTTTTTTTTTTTAATTGCCTGTCATTACTTGGTTTTGTGAATCGGGAAGTTATAGACAAACCTGTGGGATAGTTTCACGCCATGCATACTGAGCGGAGGTGCTGCTGGCCGTACCCCCGGCTCGCCTGGTGGCTGCGGTGCATTTGGCATCGCTTCGTAACCCCAGCCGCGCTCAGCGACCGGGGACGTGGCATGTGCCGGCAGGACAGCCTGGCACGCTTGGAGCCACCGGCAAAGGTGGCTTCTGCTGCCTGTGCCTGCCACCGTAGCCCGAGGAGGAGGAGGATGAGGATGATTTCCTTCGCACGCCCCATTTCTAGCTGCCCCCGTCTCTGTACGGACGCGGAATCCCCACAGGAGGGTGCTGTGAAGGCATTTAATGTGCAGAGTTTGCAGGGAAGATCCGAGTTTTGAGGAAACGGCGATTATAGGGAAGCCAAAAGCTATGTCGTTCGGCAAGGACAGCCCACGACTCGTCCCCTGGGTGGGATGCGGGGAGAGGTCCAGTGCTGCTGCGGCGCTGCCCACGTCCCTGCTGCCCGTGCAGGTGGGCTCTCGCGTGGAGGTGTCGGGGCTGCAAGTGACACCCGCAAGAAAACCAACACGCTCAGGCACCGCAGCGGTAACCGGCAAAGCGTCCCGGGTCTGTTACCGCCTCCCACTTGCGGTGGGCCCTGGGACCCTTCACCATGAGTGTCCTCCATGGCCAACGGGTCGCATGGCTGCTTGCTGGCGAGCCTCGGAGCGCCCCTTTCTTGTCTGTGTAGGGAATATCTAATGTGCAGAAGCTGCAAAATCCGTTTGGTTGCAAATAGAACCTCCAGGTTCTGTCCTAAAATACTTTGTAAATTAGACCGTTGTGCTCAGCCTGATCGGAAAGGCTAATGACAAATAACAGAGAAAGCCCTCTCTAGTTCTTAGCTGTGGAACTTTTCTTTCCAATATTTTAGATGAAAGAGGTTATTCCTTTGGTATACTTACACTGCGCCAGAATACTTTTATTTGACAAGGCCGGTTACATAGTGTTTCCCACACGCTGCTTTCTTCCACCGGGGTGCTGCTTCAAACGGGAATTAAATACCATCATTGAAAAGAAAATGAACCCCCACCCCAGGGAGAGCTGCAGGCTGTTCTCCTCCACCTCAAGCTTCCGCTCTGCCCCCAGCCCTGCTCCTTTCTAGTCCCTGTCACATTTTTATTTTTTTTTAAATAAACTTTTTAAGCTGAGGATTATGTAACTAGAGTAGAGACTTATCTTTGGGATGACCTCTAAAACACGTGTGGGGGATTAAAACTAATTCTGTCATACAGAATATGGATGCTCCGATTCTTTCTTTTAATGGCCGTGAGATAAAGTGATGGAGCTGTATTATTGTGGGTTTTTTAAAAACAACTAGTCAATAGTTAAGAATCCATCCCCCTTAAACCTGGGGACCAGGATCCGTGTGTGAGTCCCCGTGGGGTTCGCTGCTGGCCATGTGGGTAGCGCTGCACGTGCTGGTGCTGTGCCAGATTTTGGACACTGAGTGTCTGGATTCTGTATTGGGCAGAGGGTGCTTTGGGTTACGCTGCGTTGCTGGGGGTGCATCATCACAAAACTTACCTAATAAACACCGGGGAAGGACAGTGCCCAGCAGCAGCGTTGCAGTTTTGCCTCGTTACTGGCATGGTGGAACCGAGCTGTTCTCGTATCCCTACACGTGTTAAATTGGCCGCCTGTTATTGCAAATAGACTCGGATTTTGGCTTTGTAAAGTGAGCCTTTCTGCCTCCCAGAGGAATTTTGCCTTAGCGGTAACCCACTGGAGTTTGGGTAGGTTTTGGTTACCGAGCAGCGTCTATCTGGGTGTTAGAAAATTAGAGCATAAATTCTTACAGCAATCAGCTGTGTCATTTGCATCGCCTCCATGACCTCTAACTGCTGTTACTGCAAACAGTTGCCATTAAACACAGTCGATAACACCCTTATGTATTCTATAGGATCTTTTCCTCCTGCCATCTCAAATGAAAAATAAACAAAAGAGCTTAAGCATGCAACATGCTAAATAGACTAATAAGCTGTGAAAATATTTTACGGGGAAATCTGGGGCAGGAGCTGTCTGCTGAAGCAAGCCTGTTAGACTTGGCAGCAGAAGGGCTTTGGGAGGCGTTCTTTGGGAGGGATAATTGACAGCTTTTTTTGAAATGTTCGTGTATTATTATTTTTTCCCCCCTTTCTCAGTAGTTTTGAGAAATCCCTCCCTCCTTAAATTGATTACCTCTCAGCATCGGATCGCCTTGGCTTTAAGTACCTGCTAAGCTGCTCCTGTGCTGATTTGCCTTTGCCTTTCTGTTAAACGTAAAACAGGTTTTAATCTTCTCATTTAGCTGTTTTAATAGAAAGTAAATGTTTAACTTGCTTTGCTGTGGCATTCCAAATCTTTATAGGAACGTTTATAATGAAAGGAAAATGGGCTTTTGTTTGAACCAGGTGTTATCAGCTGTCCGAGGGATGGTTTGAGTAGCGGCACTTTCCTAGGTGGGAATTGCACTGGCGCGGCTGCGGGTTTTGGCAGCGGCAGAGCACGGGGCGCCCGCAGCTGCGCCGCTGGTGCTGGAGGAAGCGACAGGCCGGCAGCAGGGTTTGGAAGTGCCTGGTTTGCCTCCCCAGGAGATGGTGGGGTGGATGGTGGGGTGGATGGTGGTTCTGGTTTGCAAATGCCCGGTGCTCACCTCCCCTGAGCTAGAGCCGGTGCCAGGATGCGCATGTCAGGAGAGGCAGATAACCGTCTGCGAGCTGGTGTATAGGTGATGGGATTTTAGGAATCTGATGGGGAGAGCGGCGAGAAACCCGGCTCAGGATGGTTTCCAGCTCTGGGGAATGGGGAGAGGTCTGTAAACGTGCTGTAAATTGTTTATGATTACTGCCTGCAAGTTTAATCACAGCTTTTTCTGGAGGTTTATGTTTGGAGATTATATGCGTGTTCCGATGGCGTTATAATCGCTGCTGATCTAGCAAATGAGAGCTGAAGCCGTGCGCATGCTAGCCGGCTCTTCGGAGTTTTCTTAGTGTCAGATTAGGTTCTTGTGATGCAAAAGGGGGTTTCCACTCATCTATAGCTACTTGGTCCATTTATTTATGCTGAAACAGAGTTTTATTTTTTTAAAAAGGCATTTATAGCTCCAGCATGCAAATGCTGCTGGCCAAGTAACGGGCCAAATTCAAAACGTATGGCGGGGGGGAAGCACAGAGCGAATGTGGGCAGGAGCCCCCACGGGTGTGAAAGCAGCCGCCCGTGCCCGCTGTGGTGGCAAGGGCAGGACCAGCAGCCGCTCGTCCCTTCTGATGCATTACCTGCCTTGTAGAAAGATTGGGATCTTTTCAGGGCAAAAGCCCAGCAAGTCCTGGAAGACTGAAGCTCTGCCGAAGCTTATCACTGCGCCTTTCTGACCAGCCTGTGCTGTCGGGGGGGAGATGCCATTCTGGATTCAGAGGCAGCTACAAATGCTCCGTAAACGCCATTTCTACCATCTTATAAAGATAACTGCATTAACATAGGTTTGTCCAAGTAAATAAAGTGCTCTGATTTCCAGGCTCGCATTGTAAGTTGTCAAGCTCTAATTATGTCAGCGCTGGTGTTATAAATAGCCAGGTGCATCTGGCAAGCCCCACTCATCGGCACGCTGAGTTACCCTGTGCTCGGTATCAAAAACCGGGAGGACAATTCTCTGTCGGTGTTTTGGCTTCTCCCCTCGTGCTCTGTGCACTTGCCAGCCCGAGCTCCTTGCAGATGGTCCCTGTCCCAGCGGTAGCTGCCCTTGCCGGGGCTGGGGCTGGGGCTGGGGCTGGGGCCGAGCTCAGAGGCAGGAGCATCCCTGCAGCGCCCGAATCGGTTCCCTGTTTGTGTGTCAGCTGGGCTGCCCATGGAAGCCAAAGAGAAGAAAGCTTTTGGTAAAACAATAAATGTATTTCAAAACAAAATAGTTTACTCTTTGCAAGAGTGAATATTGAGATGAAGTACTTCGTTTAGAATAACGTAAACTCAGCATCACAACTTTTCTTATGAGTTCCTGAGCAAGAGATTGCCAGTTTTGACTGTATTTCGTAGGTACGTGTTACCACGCTTTTCTTCCTGGGGTGAAAAGGGAGCTGATTGCTGCCTCTTGCACGGCTTGCACAGGGTCGTTACCTTTGCAGCATCCCAGTTTCAGTGTTAAAACTTTCCGGTGGATGGCTTCCCTGCAGAAGCTGCTCCCTCAGGGGTGCTGTGGCTGCCTGCTGCCCGGCTTGGGGTCCCTGTGCTGCCATCCAAATGACGCTAATGAGCTGCCTATTTTTTAGTATCTGTGGAAAGTGCTAGCCAAGTCTGGCAAAAGGGGGGGGGGGGGAAGCAATAACCCAGGCATTTTGTCCCAGTAGAATACACCAAACCATTTGTCTGCAGTGGTTTTGCCTATAACAGAAAAAAGAAAATCCCCATTTCTTTAGCGATGGGATGCATCAGGAGGATCACTGAGGTTTTGACTTTTTGCAGCTAAGGTTTCAGTGCTCCGGAAAAAAAACCCACGACCCCAAAATCGCAAATCACCCATCAGGGTGGCTTTGTTACGAGGAGCTGGAGCATCTGCATCTGCGCTGGTTTCATTTCCCACATCAGTCTGCATGGACACAAGTGCCCACTTTTGTCACCTTTACTTAGTTTTCTTTGTTAAAGAGAATTGGGGGGGAAAGTTTGGAAAGGTCTTTTTTTGCTGGCTTTTTGTTACTGCCAAGGTAATGGGGCAGAAATCCTTTTCTGACCTCAGATGAAATGACAGGTTGCTGTAGGCTGTGGCACTTGGAACAAAATAAGATGGTTCCGTTTGGGACGTGTCCGACCACGCTGTCAGGGAGGGTGAGGTGGGCTGGAGTTACAGCTGGCGCAGCGCCGGCTCCTCACCCGTGAGCGCTCTCACACCGATTTCAGCGCTCCGTATTTTTAATTGATGTGCTCAGCTGAAGGCAGGTGAAACAAGAGGTTAAAATGGAGGAGCCCAGCAAAGGCTCAGGGAGATTTTTCTCCGTGCTTCTCTTATTTCTTTGGTTTGTGACAGAGACCCAAAATTTTTCATTTTTCAAAGTCGGGTGAGAAGGGCAGCATTTCAGGGAAATCCCTTCTGCGGGGCAAAGGTGGCTGCCGAGTGCAGCTCTGCTGGCTCCTGCCCAGCCATAGCAGGGTTGGATGTGCCCTACCTCATTTCCACCGGGAATTCTGGACCGAGGTCTGCAGCGTCAGTATGTTTACAGATTGGCATTGCATCATAGGTGGGTGTCCGTAGAAAATGATGTCATGCGGGGTGTCCCAGCGAAGAACTTGCTGTTCTCCATGGGATGAACCATGAGTGGTTTGCATCCATCCCCAAGGAAGCAGCTGCTCCTTCACCCTGCTGGCTTCACAAGTTGCATTTACAGCATATTAACTTACACGTTTGAATTTTCTGAGTTGCAGTCATTCTCATTAAGTTAATTTGCAAATTCTGCCTGCCTTTTTCCCTTGACTTTTTTTTCTCATTGACCAAAATCCCAATACCACCCCTAAGCAGTGGTGGGTGCTCCAGGTGCCAGGGAAGCAGGGGGGGCTGCAGTGCGGTGCGGAGCCTCGCTGGAGGTGTTTGCCTTCCCCCCCGGGAGCGGATTGAAACGCTGTGTCAGGCAGAGGTATCACCAAAATAATAGAAGTATTACGAAAGCAATCAGGTATAAGTTACCCGCTTGGCATGTCGGAGGCAGCTCCTTCCCCGTGCAAGGCCAAGTGCCTCTGAATTCATCCCCTGGGATTTGGTGTTAAAACGTGTTCACTGCCAGCTGACAAAAGAGTCGAGCTCAGATTTATTACACTGGCACCTGCAGTAAAAAATGACAGATGATGAAAATGTATTTAATTATCATTCAGCGCCACATCTCTGTCTGCTCCAGCCGCGGTGCTGCAGCTGTTGGCACGCACTTTATTTTAAAGTCAAGGTGCTTATCTGGAGAAGGGCCCGATCTCCCCGAGTAAATTGGCTGGGGGGAGTGGCGAGCTCCTCCGAGCAAACGCCGACTGCTTACACCTGTCTTCCTGGCCTCCGCCGCCGGACTTCCCGGCAACTTCCCTCTCTGTGAGGAAACGCGCCCTCTCCAAGGCCAAATTCAGGATTCCCTGGAGGGGCTGGGCAGGCTGCCCACTCCCGGCTGGACGTGCCCACTGCTCCCTCGCCGTCACCCCGGCCCGTGGGGCAGCGGGAGCAGCAGCTCGTGCAGCGCCCGGGCAAATGTGATTAAACAACCCTGCGGCAGTAATTGGCTACAGTTGTTGGGGGGGCAGGCGCGTCTCAAAGGCAGCTGCAGTTTGCAGCAAGGTCAGGGGAGACAGGCACATGCTGTTACTGCAGCAGAGGCACTGATAAGGCTCGTTTCCAAATGACGGTTCCTCCCGTGCTAACTTTTTCTGTTGCGATACAAAGCCGTGCGTGGCGCTGGGGAGCCCGAGCATGCATCATCTGTGCAAAGTTACATATATATATATGCATTTACCTAGGTACGTATACACATATCTGTTCTGTCTGGATCATGGGACGTGGCCCAGCTGCTGCTGCCCAGCTCATCCCCAGCACCTGGGATGCTGCAGCCTCTCCCAGCTGTGGTCACTGGGAGCTGACGAGGCTGCTGGGGGAACTGGGACAAGCCCAGCACCTGCCCGGGGCTGAGCTCACTTTGGTGGAGCGTGCCTGCAGTGCAGAGCCTGGTGCTGCTGTGCCCCCCTCGCCCCTCTACCAGCACCCCTGCAGCACCCTCGATGTTGGTGAGTGCTCCCGCTTGGGCAAGCCTGCGGGCTGCCTCCGGTTGTGGCTGTTTTGGGGCAAAAAAAGGCAGTTTTGGGGGTGAGCTGGGCTGTGTGTTGGCTGGTGTTGGAGCTGCAGGCTGTGCTGTAGGGTGCTGGGTGCTGTCGGTGCCCATGTGGGGATTGATGCTGGGCTCTGTGCGTAGCGGCAGGATGGTATCTGTGGGCATTGCCAAGGCAGAAGATGTTGTTTTCCGTTACCGGGAAGCGTAGGAATGCATCACATATGCAGGCAGGTGTGTAATTCCCTGCCATGGGCTGCAGCCTATGGCGCTTTCTGTGAAGCCCTTGAAAAAAAAAACCCACCAACAAATCCAGGTTTTAATTGGGGGAGTGTGTGTGTGTCTAAAGGGGAGCTCATGGGGAAGGGGTCCTCCATCCTCTGGCTTGCTTCCCCTTGTCTTTGCATCCCTGTGGCTGCGCAGGGGCTGCCCCCGGCTCCCAAGGGCTGGGGTTTGGAGTTGCTGTACGTCTTCCCACATCTTCGTGCTTGGTAAGAGCAGAAGTTGCTGCTGGGGCTTTGTTAGCACTTGTGTGTTGCCTGTGCTCACCAAACTGCTCAGGGAAAGTTTTTTTTGGGGGGAATTAAAACATTTGCTTCTTGATGGTGCGTGGATAACAGTGCAGGCAGAGGCTCTTTGGGCGCAAACTCCAGCAGCTTTAAACCGTGTGGAGGAAACTAACCCATGAGTAGAGGTGGGCAAAGGAGTCGGCCAGAAACCATGAGAAAAACCTGTTTTTTTTCCCAAAGCTTAAGAGGAAAAACTGAAGTATTTTGATCTTGCCAAAATGCTTTTGACGTTGAAGTGCTTTCTTGGCTTTTAATAATGATTTTTTAAAAAAGAGTTTTTGATTTCCTTCTGGGGGAGATTTCACCTGGCAGGAGCATCTCGCACAGAACAAATCACACGTTTTGGTGGACGCGGGGGTTTCCTTCCCATGGGGCTGGGCTGGTGCTGCTCTCCATTAGCCACAGTAAAACCCGTACTCAAAAGTGGAGCAATTGCCAGAAAAACCAAGGCTTTTAAGAAGTCTTCAAAGCTTGTGGTGTTAATGCTTCTGCTTCTTTGGAGTTTGGGGGCTGGGGGGGCCAGGGCTGGGGCATCATTTCCCTACCAGCCTCTAACTGGGAGCGGGCGAGCCGGGCTGGGGAAGTTTCGGAGCGGGTAGTGAAATGAAGCGGTTTTTAGTATTCATGAAAAATGCTTGTGACAGCCTTACCCCAAGTAATGAGAAGCCACCTGCAGTTCGGAGCAGTACTTGATAATGCCGTAATTAGATTGGAGATGCAAAAAAGCTCATTAAAATTAAATAACATATTTGTCACTGTTTTAAGAGGCGCAGATTGCCTCGAACCATGCTGGTCTCTTGACCTTGAGTATTTTGGCGTAGTCCTCTCTGTTGAAAGCACAAAAACAACGTCGGAGCATCCCACGATTGGTTTGGTGGTGGGGCTTTTCAGCACACGGTTGCAGGCACTTGCCTTCCCCTGGTCGCATCGTTTGGCACCAGCTCATTTTCGCTGCCCTTGCCAAACGGGGCCGTGCTCCTGGCGCCTGGACGTGGCACGGGGGGATGGTTCCGGCCCCGTGGTTTGCAGGCTGGGGAACATGGGAGCAACAGGCGGACACTACTGGGAGAAGCGATCCCTGCCTGGCTCCACGCAAGGCATGGATCCACTCCATTGTCCTCCTGCGTCTTTACAGTTTTCTTGCCTTGCAGTGGGGATCCCATCCCTCGTTAGGCCAGAAGGCACCTTCCCATCTTCTTGGGAGCGGATGCTGCCTTTTGCTGTCAAATGTGCAAAGAGCTTCCAGGGTTCCCTGAAGTTTCGGGTAACTTTTCCAGCTGTTGCCTGCTGATGGTGTTCAGGCAGGCACAATGGATTTCCCTCGTCTCTCCCATACCGTGTTGGAAGACCGGCTGAGAGCTCCTGGTGGAGCAGAGCCAGGAGGAGCTGGTGCTGGAGACCCTGCGGTGCTGGACCTCAACCCCCCAGAAATCCTGAGGTGTAACGGGGAGTGACATCGGACCACGCTGGAACACTGTGAGCTGGAGGGATGGAGAGGCAGCTTGTGGAAGATGGGAGGATCACTCAGTACATGGCTTTTCCTCCTGGCAAGTGCAAACTGCAGATGCGAATATTCTCGGGTTGCAAATTTGTGCAAAGCAGAAGCTCAGGCTTCTGAAGGTGTTGGTCTCCATCTCTTCAGTTTTTGATGAAATACAACAAAATGTGTTTTAAATTCCCTTCCTCCCTCCTGCTTGAAAAGGAACGTGCAAAGCCATAACAGCATCTATTAACAAGACTGTAATTTTCCAAAATTAATTTTTAATGACTACTTTGTCTTGTTTTCAGATGTTTTATACAACACCTATTGTTTAAATCCCATTTGTTTCTCCACAATGTCACCATGAAGGAGACCGGTGGCCATTCTGGATCTCCAGCTACAGCATCTGTCACTGGCTTTGCTCTCCCCTCGGGAGGGCTGCACCCGCTGGGGAAGGGGGGCTCTGGGGAAGGGCAGACATCACTCTCTGCAGAAGGGATTTCCCTTTTTTCCATCCCAAAATGGGGCTGCTGCCAGACTATTCCCCTCGCTCGAGGTCCCTCCCTCCCTGCTGCGGCAGCCACGTGTTGCCCTTCCTCTCCACAAGTGTCAGCCAGCCGGGGCTTCTCTTGCAATAGCTTTTATGGACAGAGAATTAAAAGCAAAAAGTAGAGTTTTTCTTCTTCTTCCTCCTCCTCCTCCTCCTCCTCCTCCTCGTTCCTTCTGAGTAATTAGACGTAGGTGTCTCGGAGGGGGAGTGTTTACAGATATTTTTTCGGAGCGTGAGGCTTTTCCCTTTGTGGTGCTGGCACTCTAAGCAGGACCAAAGGCACCGCATCTGCTTGGCCTGAAGCCTGGATCATCTTTTTAAGTTGGGATGGGGTTTGTTTGTTTGTTTGTTTTCTTGTTTAGGAGCTGGGGAGAGGAGGGAAAGACGAGTGTCCCTGAGCTTCTAAGGAAAGAGCATCCTTGCAGGATCGTTGTCTGTCAGTGTCTCTGCAGGAGGGGAGCTCATAGCGTGACTTCTAGTGCCTTACAGGGAAACCTCTTTTTTTTTTTTTTTTTAAACACTTTATTCCCCCTCCTTGCCCTTAGGAATGATCTTTGAAGGGCTAAGAACTGGGTGCTAGCAGCTTGTGCTGCTTTGCAGCTGAGCACACTGCTTAGTTTTGCTTATTGCTGGTCATGTCAATGTTTTCTTTTATAGTCCTGGCACCGCATGGGAATTTTTTTCAGTGCTTGTTCTGACTAATGTTGATGAAAGGGCAAAAATTCGTTATTAGAGAGAAACAGCTGATGCTAGGCTGGTGTTTCCCAGGTGGTTGAGTAAATATTGGGGAGCTTCTGTAGTGAAGTCTCTTCTGCAAAGCCTTGCTGGTGGCAGACCCCGCTCGTGCTGCGAGAGCCACGCAACCCCGGGTGTTTGGGAACACGGCTCCCTGCGCAGCACCCCCGTGTCCCCTGCACCGAGGGTCTCCCCGCCGCCCGGGCACCGGCCAGCTCCTCCAGGGAGAGGCAGCTGGGGAGGGTCCCCGGAACCGGCACGAGAGCCCGTGATGGGCAGACAGAGCTGAACTGAACCTTAAAAAAATAATGTAAAATTAAGTGCTTTCACAGGCATAGGTTGAGGTGGACCCATCCACCTTCCCCTCGCGTCCTGGGAGCTTGATTATTGGCAGAATAATCCTCAGCCACCGTCTAAGCCAGGGAGATGTGAGTGAGCGGGGCTTCGCGAGTATTTCCAGGTAAAATGGGAAGTGCAATTCCCATCGCAAGCGGAGCAAAGGGCTGTTGCTCCGTCTCCCTTGGGCTCCTGGTCAGATCCACGTGGGTCCTTTAAGCGAGTGTCTGGCAGCTTCAGAGGAAAAGAAACCCCCTGCAAAAAAACATTTAGCCTGTGTGGTTATACTGAGGAATCTGCTGGCAGAGTAAAGCCTGGGTAAACATCCTCAATTTGCTGCCTCCTGAAATGGAGCAGCTTTTAGAGTTTCAAGCCACAATTTGTATTCAAATGAAGGTCATTTGAAAGGTGTAACATAGTAAACAGCCATTATTTCATTTTGATAGTGGTACTAAAATTATAGTGTTGGTTGAATTATTTTAGTATAGGACCATTACCATCTCCCTAAAACACTTATAGGGATTTTTATATCAGTGCTGCAGTCCTGAAATTAGAGGAAAATTAAAAATCACACGGCTGTGGTAGGGAAGTAATTTTTTGTGAGCATGCCTTCGTTTTATCATGCATTCTCTTTCCCTCACTTCTCTGCCAAAAGAGAGATGCATGTCTTCTGTCAGGGGCTGCCACTGAGAGATTGCTGCTGCTGCTGCTGGTCCTCCTCCCACCGCTGCCGTGAGCCGTCTCTGCTTTGGCTGTGAGTTGCACTGGGGCAGCATCCTCATCCCACAGCAGGCTCCGCGCTGCTCGGCAGCTCCTGCCTGCACCGTCATGGTGCTCATAGCTTGAGAATAATGTGTTTGAGAATTGGCGACACATCAACAGAGATCAGGCTTCATGGGAAAAGGCATCATGCGAAAAACTGATTGAAAAAAGGATGGTGCAATGCTGCAGGGTCACTGGGGAGCTTCTGCAGGACCCTGGGATGTTCCAAGCCTGCTCCAAGGGCAGACGCATCTCTTGCTGGTGCCTCCACCTGAACAGCGCTTTCCTGGTACCTTCAGCCTCCAGCCCACCTGCCAGCCATGGTGCTGAGCCTTGTCCTGTCATGGCAGAGGTGGCAAGGTGCTGCCGACGCTCTCTTGCTTCCTACGGCTCTGCCAAGCCTGTGGCATTGCGGTCCTGGGACTGTCTTTGCCGGGACAGACGGCTCCCCTGGCTCGGGGCAGAGGGTCTGTGCTGAGGGTGCCCACCCAGCCCCATGCTCGGTGTGACCGCGCAGCAAGTGCTGCCCGGAGCGTGCCGGTGTGCACCTTGGCAGCAGCCACCGTCACTCTGCAAAATGCATTTATTTACACCAAGTTTAAAGCGCGTGTAGAGGAAGGACAGCCCTAATGATGCACTATGTGCAGTGGTAAATGAATGGCTTTGACGGAGCGAGAGCTGGAAGTAGCCAGTGCCCAGCCATGGCTGTAGGGGTCTGGCACGTCTGCTGTGCCCAGCTTTCCCGGTGGGCATGCCGTGGGGTGCCTGTGCGGGGGATGCGAGCGCAGGAGGTGTTTGGGGAAGGTGGGATCGATCTGTGTCCCGACTTGGAAATGAATCCCCAAGAACCAGTTTCGGTGCAAGGAGCCGGAGGGAGCGTGCCTGTGCCCACATCCCTGTAAAAATGCAGCTTGGCTGTGGTGAGCCCTAATAAAGATGCCAGAAGCTTCCAGGTAACCAGCAATCGGGCTGGGACATTTGGGGGATGGAGAGGCATCACAATAGTCTTGGTGACAAGCTGGAGGCTTCAGAAAGATCGCTGCTTTGCCAGTGTGAGAGTTGACCCATGTGGTTTGACTTCCATGGCGTGCCGCTCTGCGTCAGGGGCTCATTACCCCGCAGTGGGGTACCCGGCCGAGCTTTAAAGGCTCATCCCGCTGAATGATGAAGACACCAGCTTCCCATGAGCCCCCTGTAAAATTAAGATTTTTTTTTTTTTTTTTTTCAATGCAAGTAGGTGCCATGGTATCGCCTGACTTGGTGCTCTGTGTGAGCATGCTGTATTTAAAAAATACTCATGTAGGAGGGTAGATACACACGTAAAACCTCTCTGCATTTATTTTCTTCTAGGAATACATGTAATAAAAGTTCGAGTTAATAGATTGACAGTAATTTTCCCCCATCAGGGCCACAGGGTGAGGGTGGCTGGACGAAGCACGGCAATTACGGCTGCTATTAGGTGGAAGGGTTGATGCGCAACGCGCTGTGCATGAGCGGGGACTGTTGGACGTGAACAAAATCTTAATCGCGAAATTCCTGTAGATTATTATAGCTGCCTTCATTAACATTTTCACACTCGTCTGGCTAACAAATGAGGAGAAGGGCTTTCTGTACTGCTGGATTTATAATGCTCTGAATCTGCTCTGTACCTCAGCGTGTGCCAGAGGCCCGTGTCCTCGCCTTGTGGCGCGCTGGCATTCCAGCAGAAGGGATTGCTTGCTTTGTATGGAAGGGAGAGGAAAAAAACAGGTGTTCTGTGAGTATTTTTAGTGAAAACCTTTATTGGCGATGAGCTGGTTCTCAGTAAAATGAAGGAATACTGTGCAAATAAAATTCCCCTTAATTTATAATTCCTCCAAGAATGTAACATGTGAAATTTCTGTTTTCTAGCTGTATCTTTGGCAACGCTCACATTGGCTTTTGATCTGTTTTTGATGTGGTTTTTTTTAAAATCTGTTAATTGCTTGAACTCTGAGGTTTTTTAGTTGCATGAGGAGGATGCCAGTGTGTATCCACTGGGAAAGAGCCTAAACTCTTACACCTTGGAAGTTTTGCTGCTTTTGTGGTACCGAAGCTGGCACAGATGATGTGCTGGCTGTGGAAGGTGTCGGTGGTGGAAGGTCACATTGAAGGTCAAGGATACGCCTCGTGTCCCTCCCCAGCCTCGCTGTGCCCTGACCTGCTCCTGCTTACGGTTTTGCTGCTGGAGCGTTCCATGCGGGCAGTGTGAAATTATTAAATTAATTGTTTTCATGATGAAACCGTGGGGCTCTCGAGCATGGGGCAACGCCGGGGTGGATGGTCCCCATCCTTGGGTGAAGGATGCTCTTGTAGAGCAGCAGCTCAGGAGGTTTCAAATGAGTGGGGAAACCTGCAGCTGAATTGGGATGCCCTCAGAGATGAGCAGAACAACCTGTTCCATATTTATTATGGGCAACAATTTGACTAAGGGAGAATTTAGATTAATAACATTCAGCCCAGAGAAGTAATTTCCTTTGAGAAAGCGATTTACATGCACTCTGCCAAAAAGAGCCGTCACCGTGCGCTCTCATCGTGTCAGCTCCAATAATGAAGTTGGAAATAACATGGGAGGTTAATAGGTCCTACTTATCTCCTTAGCGCCGGAAAGGAAGATTTACAGCGCGGCGCCTGGTTTGCATATTTCCACTGGAAATGGAAAGGTTTTTCCCAGCCGAGATTGATGAGACATTGTGGTTCCAGGGTGTCAGCTCTGCTGCTGCTCACAGCTGAGGCTGTAAACCTCCATCCCAGGGGATGCGCTCGTGCTGGAGGGAGATGCCTTTGGACTTACTTAGATGCTTGTGTCGCTATTCCAGCAATAACGATTTTTATCCGGCTACCTCTCCTCTAAGCCTGGCAGCTCGTAGATGTGGCTGCCACGAGGTGGTGAGGAGATGGGTTGAAGCCTGGTGGGTTTTCCCAGGAGCCACTCATGGCGTGCAGGCAGCTAAGTCATCGGGAGATGCGATGGGAGGAGGCACCGGCACGGAGGACAGTGGAGGATGTCTGCGTCGCCTCTTGGGCTGCTGCCTGTGCGATGCCATCCCCTGGGCATACGTTAGAGCATGTCTTATCCTGCCTTAATCCCTGGGGAAGGGGATCTGCGTGGTGGTCCGTAGGGCTGGGAGCTGCCAGGCTCTGCTGGTGTGTTAGCCAGGACCTGTTCCCTTAATTAGAAATGGTAACGACCTTGTCATCGCTGGCGAGGACACTGCTGCCCTGGCTTTTGGTGAGGCTGGAAATAGCCTGAGCTGTCCCCGTAACTGCGCCTTCCCCTGCCCCCCATCCCTTTCGCCTTGCTTACGTACGGATGGTGGCGGCGTGCGCAGGAGGGGATGATGCGCGGGCGGCGGAGCCCTGTCACTTCAAATTATTCTTATTAAACTCCCAAAGGACTCGTGGCATGTTATGGGCTATTGCGGGAGCTATTTTGTTTCAAACAGCAAAGCTCTCTGTAAAGTTACAGGAGGACAAAAAAGCTCTCAAATTCTTTTTCTGCTTTCCTCCCCTGCCTTCGGTTTTTAGAAAACAGCTTTGGAACTGCTGTTCTCTCCCAGCAGATGTGTGTTTGGGTCCTCAGCAGGTTGTTGGGCTCTTCCATACTGGGAGTGAAACAAACTTTTTTTAATTTTTATTACTTCTTTTTAAAAAACATGCCCTCTTGATAATTTAAGTCACACGGTGCAGTGAAGCCTGCTTAAAAAAGTAACTCTAAAAGGGATAGAATTTCTAATATATGCTCTGTCTTGCACAAACTGTAAAATATTCATTTAAGTTGGTCACTTCGCGTTACCAAGTAAGCGCAAGAAGAATTGACTTTCTGAACGACTTAACGTACAGTTCAGTAATAACCTGAGCCCTTTAATGAATGAAATATTTAACAGAATTTGCATACATTAAGTGATGGGATATGGAGTGTAACCAATGTAACTCTGAGTTGGAGAGGAAAACCGGGAGGAACAAACAGGAATTCCTGGGTACGGACCTGGACGGCTTCCCTTCGCAGCAGCACATGGCAGTGCCCAAGGCCATGGACGGGGCTGGGAGCAGCCGGGGCTGGTGGCCAGTGTCCCTGCCCCTGGCACGGGTCGGACTAGGTGGTCTTTAAGGTCCCTTCCAACCCAGACCATTCTGTGATTCTCACGGTGCTCATCTCCAGCGTGGCGACTGGGAAGTGACGCTTTTTCCTCCCCATCTTTGACTTTCCACTGTGAACTGAGCGAGCAGACACGCTGCTGTCTGAAGGCAAGGGTGTGAGCAGACGTGGCCAGAGTAGTTTTGGTTCGGCAGCGCAGGTCAGGGCGAGCATTGCTTCTGCTGCTTGTCCTGCTCTTGAAGGCTCTGTCCCACAAAACACTTTTTTTTTTTAATTATTTTTTTTAATATGTGTGTATATATATAGATTTATTCTGTTTTTTTCAATCAAATGGTATTTGAAGTGCACATGAGAAGCTGGAAGATCTCCACAGGCTGAAGACTCCTTGGCAGCACGATGCTCGGTGTGATGGCATGAAACAGCCTGGGCGCTCCGCCGTGCCCAAATACTCCTGGAGAGCTCTGGCAGCAGTGGGAGCAAACCCACACAAACCCGTCCCCAGCACAGGGCTGCCAGGCTCTCCCTTTGGGCACTGCTCCCAGATGGCTCCGGTTGTGCCATCTCTGTGCGCCCGGCGTGTTCGGCATTGCTTGCGCGTCCAGGAGACCCTCTGTGGGGGGAGGTGGGCTTCGTGGCCGAGCTGCCCCAAGGGATGCTGAGCGCACATGTTGCGTCCTCGAGAGCGGGTGTCCCTGAGCCGGCACTGCTTTGGGATGGTCACAAGGCAAATTGGGACCAATTAAGGCAGTGAAAACCCCAGGAAAGGTAAAAAGAGGTAAACCTTGATGCTTTCCCCCATAAAAATTGAGCTTTGACAGGCACTAGGTGACCAAGTAATTTGCTCTCAGCAGGTCCCTTTAGGAGGAGGTAGTTGCTAATTTACATGTGCTCAGAAATTGCAGTTCATAATCAAAACAGTGGCAGGGCTGGAGTCTCAATTATGCCCAATTAATGTGGAACTTTCCGTTAGTTTTCCACAACTTAAGTGCACTTTAATTCATTAAACTCTTTTCTTTCTTCTTCTCTGTAAGTGGCCACCCTTCTGTAAACTACACGGTGAATTCAAGTGACCCGGAGAGGGGGCGAAGAGAGACTGTATCTATATTTTTTATCTATATACACACACAGAGAGAGGTATCTATGGAGATACATATAGCTGTCTACAGATACAGGTATCTCATGGGTGGGGACAGGTGGCCACCTGGTGACTGAGCCCTGGGGAGCGCAGGGTGGACCCGAGGGTGACCAGTCTGGCACGTGGCGATCTGGGTATGGCAGCGCCATTGACTCATGCCAAGGCACCATCATTTTTTCTTGCTTTATCCCACTCCTTTGCAGCCTGGCTCTTCTCACTCTTCTCTACCGCCCCAGCACACTGAGCAGAGCTGTCTGCCCGATGCTCTGATGATCTTGGATCACCTGGAGGTGATGCCATTAGCGCAGACCTCGCAGGCTGTATGAATAATGCAGCTTTCTCTTCCGATCCCTGTTACTTTGCCTTTTTTTTTTTTTTTTTTTTTTAAAAAAAAAACCTTCTCTTTTCTCCAGCCACGCACTCTGTTGCTATCATGTTGATCATTTGCCCTGTTTGCAGTTTGTTCAGGTCTCTCAGCTGGTTTTCCAGCCTGTCTGATCCTCACTTGTAAATGCCTTGTGTCGTACTGAAATGCTGCCTTCTCGCTGCTCGCTTTCCAGGTCGTTGGTAAATATTAAGCAATAAAGGATGTAGCCTGAAGACTAAACATAAAGGGAGTTAGACAGGGAATCCCCGTCTAGCTGGGAGTACAGAGCAACCTGATGTCAAAACTGACTCTTGAGAACTTCAAATGCGTAAAGTTAGAGTGATTCTGAAAGCCAGCCCTTCCTTTGTTAAACAAGATTTTTTAAATTTTTTTTTTATTTTATTTTTTTTTAAAGATGCATATTTTTAAAGAGGTTATGAAATGAGCCCATCGTTGCAGGCATGGAACACAGACTTGGATGAGTATTCGGGGTCCCCCCTCGGCAGCTGGATTTGGGCTGCTTTAGAAGAGGGAGGGTTGTTTCCATCCCTGCTGCCGATCTGGCCTGGCAGTGTGTTGAAGTCAATATTGCCCTAAAAACTGTTCTGCTTTCATAACGGGCAATTTTGTTTGTGTTGAAAATGCTTTGTTTGATTTCTGGAGCCATTCATTACAGGATCAAGGCTTCAAATTGGAACCAATTAGGTATAAGAGCTGCTTTTAAAAAGCTTTTTCTAAACACCAAGAGCTTGAAGGTTAAAATGCAGCGAACTAAGCATCCAGCCCCACACGTGGGGGGGTCTCTGCCGGGTGGCTCCGCTGCAGTGTTGGGTACCACTTGGAGTGGGCATCCCCCTTGCCGGGGCTGCATCCCTGGCGGGAGCTGGGGGCTGCACTCACATGGTGTACTGTGGCTCACCTTTTTTCCATCTTTAGTAAGAAATACATCAGCATCCCTTTTCCTCCCTGAATTCCCTCTGGGAACAGAGCTAGTAAATAGCTGTTGCACTAAAAATAGCACCTGCACCAGCCCCTGGCAGCCTCTTTCCCTTCCCTGGCTGAGCATGGACCCAAAGGGCTCCCACCCCAGGAGCAGATGTTTGGATTTATGATTATTTTTTCAAAAAAAAGCAGAAATCAAGCACTTAAAAATGTAAAGACCATGAAATCGCCTGTAATGCTTAACCTTTGGAAAATGTTATTAGTGCTCTCAGCTGTCCCCGCTGTATGTAATAAAACAGGAGGCAGCCCCGGCACAGCCTGCAGTGATTTTCCAGCCGTTGCTGGCAGCCAAAAGGTGACCCGGGATTGTCCAGGCAGAGCGGCCGGAGCGCTCTGGGAGCATGTGTCCCTTGCTCTCCCCCCAGGTAACACGGGCGTCAACCTTCTGGCTGACTCCTTTCCGAGGAGAAATGCAAGAAATCCTGGGCAACTTGCTGCCCTAGCGCTGCTCAGAATTGCAAACGGCTTTTATTGCACAAATACCATCCTCTTTTTTTTCCCTCTCATTTCCCCCCCCCCACTTCTCCTTTTTTTTCTTAAATCTTTTCTTGAAAGTGAGAAATGAGGAAAATCTCCTCAGTCTGAAAATAACTTGCAAAGAATTTATGGTTCCCTGGTGCTGCTCTGGCTTTAGGTGGTTTACTTTCTGTTCCAGCACATCAAATAATTCTGGGTTGGAGGGTGAGTGTCCAGCAGATGAGAAGCAGCCGGTGGCAGCAGGTCCTTCTTGGGGGTCAGGCCAGCAGGGACACCCAGGCTAACGGCCCTGGGTTAATTAGTCATGGCCAGGTACCTGCCCACAGCAGAAATATTTCCACTTTCGTGCCCTGCACAGAAGGGAGGCCGGTTCCATCGCAGCCGTGAGCATCACGAGTTGCACAGGAGCCTATCCCATCCGTTCATCAGCATTTGTGAGCTGCGTCCAGAAACTTGACTTGGCATTCCCGTTTCTGTGAAGAATCCACCGATTTACTGGGGAAAAAACCCACAAAAGCAAAATAAAACAACTCTCCGCAAACAACCAACACAGCAGCACCGGTCAGGAGTGGGAAATTGCAGCTGGGTTTCAAGACTCATTTTTTTATGAGTTCTTTTTTCTCTTTCGCTAAACCTCAAGTAACAGTTAAAAGGAGGTGGAAGAGCTTAACGAGCCATGAATGCTTAAAATGAGGAAAGAGCCTGGCACATAGATTTACAACACAAATGCCTTGGGTCTTACTGAGCCTGGGAACAAAACTCTACTTTATAAGGTGGTGTGGTTTTTCTTTTTTCCTTTCTCTTTTGCTGGGGGGATTGCTTCCTGGTGGGGAGGGCTGGGGGGCCCAGCACACCGTAGCCACCCCATCCTGCCCAGCAGAAGACTTATTTCTTAAGTGGTTGTGTGATGGGATTGTTTATAATGTTTTAGGTAATAATACCAACAATTGGGAAAGGTCGTCTTTTTCCCCGCCCCACGGTCGTCGTCCCCGCCCCCCCCCCCCCCCCCCCCCCCCCGTTGACACCCCAGGTTTTGTTTGAGGTTTATTTGCGCGGATGTTTGGGGAGGAGAACAAATGCCGGCTGCGGTTTGATTTTGCTCGCGCAGGTGTGTGATGAAGAGGAATGGCAGTAGAAGACCTTAAACTCCATTATGTTGTCTCTGGGATGATTTGCAAGGTATAGGTGTGCCCTAGAAATAGAGTTTCGGAGCCTCAGCGCCGCGGTTCACTGGAGCATTTTCAGGTCTGAGCATCGGGGTGACCCAGAGAGGCTTTAATGAGTGAACGGGCACCTCGTGTTGGATCTCTGAAGGCTGCGTGGCAGGGAGGTCCTGGTTTCTGCTAATAGCTCTGTGGCCTGCGAGTAACAAGCGATTAATTATATAAATATTTGAATAACATATTTTTTTTCTGGCGTGCTTTACTTGTTTACTCCTATGTTTGAGATGGTCCTTTTTCCATTTAGATTTTTTTTTATTCTAACAGAGCGATGCAAGATGCTGCAGCAGGTCAGTGTCTGGCGCAGCGGGGGGTGCGCCTCTGGGAAGGACAGCCCAAAGACCCTGATCCGTTGGGATCTTGGATACTTAAAAAAAATTCTTGGGAACCATATCGGTGCGCTGCACGGCTTCATTTCACATGCTTTTTGTAAACTTTTGTCAGCCTCACTGCGCTCGGGTATGGGGCCACTTGGGATTCGGTGGGTACAATTCTATCTGTTCACAAGTACAAAACGTTAAAAATTATTATAGGAGTGATAATAATGAGTAGCACTGATAATTTTTTTGAATATTAAATGTTGCTTGCACAATGGTACAGGGGCACTGGTGCAGTATTTACAGAGCATCCTGGAGAGCTGGGAGAGTCTTCAGTGTAAACAGTACAAAAGGAATAAACCCTTTAATTATTTCAGGTAAAGCAGCTCCCTCCTTTAGCTAGACCTTCAGAAGAGGGATCCTTGTGCTGGAGGGGCAGCGGGGGTGTATGTGAAGCATGAAAGCAGCAGCACCCAGGACTCCATCGTACACTAATTGAGATACGGGGGATTGAGCTGGTCGCAGGACCGCGCCGCTTTAGCTGAGAAAGTAAAACGTCCCAGTTCCTGCTCTTTCCAGATTTCTGTGCTTTGTGGCTCTCGGTCTGACCAGCATCATCATTCGAACACAGCTTTTATCATGATTTAATATGTGTCTTTTAAGAAGGATTTTAATTCCCTGTTTGAAATAAGAAAACGCCATAAATCAGAGACAGAATCTTTTAACATTTACAGTTTTAAATGAATTCCTGTTGAGAGTCTCTTAAGCTAGATTTATATCTGATTCTGCATTGAACTGTGTCGTTATGTGGGACTGAAAAACTCTTACAAAATTAGGCATAATGCAAAAACATGCTGAAAAGACAGTTCTGCAGGAATGTGGAACATTATTATGTTAGAGAATATTGGAGTGAGGAATATGCAGAAAGGGGCAATTACTGTGGATATTTTCCTTTTAATGGACCTTGCACAGTTCTTTGGTGGAAGGGTTTGCTCCTGTCTCCTTGCAGGAAAAGGCAAATTGAGAAAGCGCTGATATTTTCACCTCATCTGGTGTTCTGGCATAGCTGCCTCATTGCAAAGGGCAGGACTTTGTGTCTCACCAGCGTAGGGGGAAGGAGGATGAGCCAGGCTGGAGGGGGATGCTCGTGGCCAGGGCAGGATCTGCTGCTACCCAGGGGGCTGGAAGCAGAGGGCACCTGGCTCTGAGGGATCACGCGCGTGCTTGTTAGCGAGGCCACCGCGTTCCTCATCCACAGGGGAACGTGCACCAGGCTTCTGGTTCTTGATTGAATGAGAGCTGGGGCCAGCCGGGGCTTTGCTGTGGCACTGGATGGAGATCTTCCTGGGTGGGCATCTCTCTAGCCTAGCACCATCAACTGCGATTTGAGACATGCATTTAGCAAGTGAGAAAAGGAGAATTGTGCGTACCGAGCCCAGCATCCTGCTCTGACCAGTGCTGTTCATTTTGTGTCTACATTTTACTCTCGGAAACCCCAACGGCAGAAATCTCTGCAGGCTCCCAGCCAAACGATGGTAGTAGCAGGTTGCACATACACAAACCCCAATGTTCTCCGCCAAAATGACCAGCAGTCCAGATTCTTACAGTTTAAAATCCACCGGCATCCTTCAGTCCCCCTGTTTATCGGAGCTGGAAGTGTTGGACTTGGCCGGCGTTGCATGGAGATACGGAATTGCCTTTGGTGGGAGAGCATGCTGGGTGGCACCACGGGAGGTGGTAGGAAGAGCTCCACGGATCTCCTCCGGTGCCTGCCCTGGGATTGCGCCCTTGATGGGGGTGCAGTCGTAGGTGCTTCCTTGCCTGCAGCAAGCTGCTGCTTCCCCTTAAAAATGGAAATTCAGGGTGTTTGACCTCTTCCAATTTGGATGGAAAATAAAAAGTTAAACTTGGTGCATTTGCTGATGCTGTGGTGCTTAAACCTGAATAAAGAGGAAAAAAAGATTAATAACACAGATACCGCCTGAAGTACTACTTCAGCCACTGTTCTTCCAGCTGAAATTAACTTGGCTGTTCTATTGAAACAAGCCAAAAGAGCTAAATATTCTCAATTTGTCATCCTCAGTTGAAGAAGACAATAAAAATATGAGGTACTATCTGGATGATGTTTAACAATATAGCCCATGTGCCTTAGCTGGAGAAGAATGAGAGGTGAAGGGGGAAAAAATCCTGATGCGCAGCATTACCGTGATATGTTTTATAGAGAGATCCCTCGTGTGATGGCTTGGCTGGGCTCAGTGGGACACCGCTAGAGTAAACACAAAGTAGTTCGGTGGCAGAGTCACTTGGGACCTTATCTCTCCCAATCCATATTTTTGCTGAATTTTTTAGGCAAAGAGCGCCCTTTGGTTTGTATTGAGCAGGGTGGGCAGCCTTGCGCTGTCCACAGAGGTAGGTTAGCAGAAGGTGACCTGCTCTGTCCCGCCGTGGTGGCTCTCGGTCTGACCAGCATATCATTCAAACACAGCATGGGGTTTGGTGCTCGATGGAGGAGAGCAACAGAAACCCGGGTGTTCCTCTTGGTCCTGTGGGAGCAGAGAGCAGGGCAGCAGCTCCCCATGGAGTATGGGGATGCTCTTCAGCATCTTCAAACCATGTGATTCTTCAAGTTATGTAAAATAATTGAGGAATTTATTGTTGTGCTGCAATTAATGCGTCATAGGTGTGTACATCTTACTGAATTTTCTGGGTTTTTTATCCCACTGCATCTTTGAGTCTTTCAGGCCATGGAAGAGGAGTCCTGTTTGTGGTACTAAAGCAGCAACGGCGCCCAGAGAACACTTCGTGTCTTCCTTTAAATCACAGAGTTTAGTTCAAGGTCATTTAAAAGAAAGAATAATAATAAGATAGTCATGTGATGATCTGTGGGTGTTTTCCAGTAACTAAAGATTGGGCATTATTTAATGTTGCTCTGTTTTACTGACTATCCCTCAGTTTGGGACTGAAATGGGAGATAAAATCTGTCCTAATCCCGTCGGGCACTGGCTGATTCAAGGTCTGACTCTGCTCATTCCTGTGTGTGAGGGTCCTTCCGAGCCGAGCGGTTCAGGACAACCATTGCCAAGTGCCTTTGTGCCCAGTTACGATCTTGCTGTTATAAAGACCCGTCGTGCGCTCCAGTTTGCTGTTTCCCGTGTGCGTTTGGCAAGTGGAATTGCTGAGCAGATCTCGTATAGCTGTATCTGTCAGCCACCGCCTAGTCACTCAAATGTTTTGGTTTTTCTTCTCCTTTTCGTGTGTTTTGGAGAAAATTATTTCTCGTCTGAATCCAGCTTTTTCATACTAGCTTTAGCCTTGAAAATAAAAGCATTTAATTGTCCACTTGCTACTTCCCAGAAGTGTACGAGTGACGAGGGCTCGCCGCTGTGAGCCCTGCTGTGCCGAGTGGGATGCGATGCCTTGGTTTAGCTGGGCTGAGCCTTACGAGCCTCAACAGCCCCCGCGGCCTTTTCCTGCTGGTCATAAACCATCTTCAGCAACTTCTCAGATTCGAATTTCAATGCAAAGTGTAGCAGAGTGGGCTGGAGTCTTATGTGTGCTGGGAAAAGATCTGTGAATGAGGTCTAGCTGGGATCATGTAAAATAATTCATAATTATTAATTATCAGTGGAGAGCATCTGATTTTTCTGGGGTACAGGAGAGTGGCTGTGAAGCAGAGGTGCTATGGGGCAGCTTTATCTGGATGGATGAAGTTCTTAATTTCCATGAAATCTCCCTGGAAGGGTTTAGGCGTGGGTATAAACGCTGTTGTGGCTCTGGTTGGGATGGTGTTGGCTGTGCATCTGACCCTTTTTATTATCATCATCATCATATTTACTATTATTATTTAATAATATATTATTAAACAACAATACACTGAATATATAAATATATCACAATATAATGTTAAATAGTGATGATAATGGTAATTTTTTTTTCCTTGTGCACTTCTGTCTCTCCTGGTAAGTTTTCTTTGGGAATGTGTCCAAGCCTGTTAGAAGCTGGTTTTTTTTGTTGTGCTGAGGCTGCTGTTGGTTCCACCCTTCTACTCCTTTAACTTCAGGAGCGATGCCAAGCTGCTCAGGTGTTGGAACTCGAGGGGCAGCCCTTGCGGCAGCACCCTGGGTACGTGCTGCCCTGGCGTTCCTGCAAAACACGTTCGCAGTCAGATGACTTGATCCGCTATTGGAGCTCAGGATTCCTAAATGTCATCCTATAATGTCTAATTAAGGTTGCAGTTTGAAGACATCATGTACTTTAATTGAAAACTGTAAGAGTAATCTATTCCATTTTTTTTTCTGTTAAATTAATAGTGTGGACCTTTAGCAGATGGTTAGCGAGACGCTGTTATTAATGAAAACATCCCACCGCCTGCAATCCAGCCGCTCGTCACCATGCGCAACGCGGAGAAACAAGGCGTACATCTCCCCAACCAAATGCATTTTCCACTCCGTGGCTTTATTCTCCTGCGGTGCCAATTAGCAGTCCCCGGGCTGCTGTTGCGCCTCTTTTGCAAGATTTAAGCTCTGCAGAGGTGTTTTCTGCCGGGCGAGGCTGGGCGAAGGAGCTGGCAGCAGCCAGCGGGCTGCAGTTCGTCTTCTGCGCTCTGGCGAAGGGAAAGCAAGAAACACTTTGGGCGCCCAAAACTGTGGTTTTTTTTCATCTGTTAGCGCAATAGACCAAGTGGTTTGGCTCAGGCCCTTTAATGATACTTTCACGGGTATAATTAAGTTCCTCTGCTGTGTGCAAGTGTGCACTGCGTTTGTAGGGGTGAGGTCTGTGCCCCCATGCCCCATCCTCGTGGGTGAACGTTACCGGGTCGTGTTCACCAGCCCCAGGTTTGGTCAGGAATCTTTTGTTCCTCCACTTTACGCTTCCTCTCTCCCTCTCCCCTCTCCTATTGCCGCTTCCCAGGGGGGCACGTGGCAGCAGTGGAGACTGGGGAAAGCTGGAATATTTATCGCTGTCTCCTACGCAGAGGCTCTAAAACAGCTTCTGCAAAATAAATCTCCTTTAAGACCCTTCCGGAGCAGAGTTTGGCTTATTGCTCTAGGCATAAAGAAAAGCCTTTTCTTCCCCAGGCGACTCGCCAGGACCCCCAGCAGTGTTGGCCTGGGAAGTCACCATGTCCTGGCAACTTGTGGGTTTTCCTGTCTGCTGGAAAACGGGCATTTAAAAACCAGCCACTTGCTGTGGGAGCTGTGGTGCGGAGCGCAGGGCAGAGGAGAGCATCCTCGCGTAGATGCCATCAGGCGCCTGATGGAGAAAGGCATCCCCAGGGCGAGAGCATCACTCCAGGATGGAGGATGCTTGGAGGGAGGACCCTCAGGGATGCAGGGATCCATGTTTCCCAATAGCATCTCGTCTTTGTGGAGGAGGAATTTGTATCAGCTCCGAGGAGGTGGAGTTCGAGCCCCTACAAGGCAGGGACCTCATTACAAAGCGGATCTCCCCCAGCTGAGGGTGCAGAGGAGACTGGGGCTGATGCTGGTGGTCCGCGTGGGGGACCGGGCACAGCAGAGGCTTTGTGCACGGCAGCCCCTGCACCCCCTCCCCGGACAGGGCGCCCCTCCGTGTGGCAGCGACGGTGAATGATCCAATTAGCTGCAGATATTGATGCTAAAACCCAGCTTCCATCTCATTAGACAGAACTTTAGTACAACTACTTACTCAATTAGAAAAATGTGTTTAGATGAAGTTTTAGTTTATTTTTGTCTTTAATTCCACCCGGATGGAAGAGGGAGTGTAGTAACTGGAAAGCTTGCTTTTGGGTGCCCTGCGTCAGGCACCAGAGGAGGTAACACTGCTTCCCACCCTGCGTTTTTGGGGATGATTAGAGCAAGTCCCGCCAAAGACCAGCTGCTGCTGTGAGGCTGGGTGGGTTTTGGGAAGAAAATTCACAGCGCGCTTTGGAAAAGCAAAGCCACACAAGTCCAGCCTGACAACCTGCTCTGGCTTGCCTTGGCAAAATGCAGCACTAGGAAACCCCTTCCCTCCGGCTTCCATCGCTGATGCAGGTTGTCCCTAACGCCATCGTAATATTTGGGTTTATTTCCCTTCTCGGCTTCAGAGTGCGCAGCCCAGCGTTTTAGCTTTAGAAAGCTGCAGGTGGGTAATGCTTCAAGACCGACAAAAAAAAAAAAAAAAGCACTGCCTGCAGAAGGAAGTAAAACATTCTGGTTTAAAAGGTTTTTTTTTTTTGTTGCTGACGGGTGTTTGTCACCGGACGGCAGCCTGACCTGCGTTTCTCTGCAAAAGCTGTGCTGGCTTTGCTCTTGCTTCTGATTTCCCCCCAGCTCACCATGCGACATCCCTTTGCCACTGTGCTGCTATTTTAGGCCAAACAACTGGACGAATGAAATGGTATTGCAATTTTTGTTCCAGTGATGCGAAACAAGGTAGTGAGAACTTGCTCTGTGCGGCTCTCAGATCAGTTTGTAGTTGTAATATTCAGAATATTAATGGCTTTGAGAGCGGGGACGGCTGGAAAATGAAAACGGCTTGATCCCAGCTGAGAAGATGCTGCATAATCAACATGAATTTGTATTTTCATTTCAGGGTGGAAGGACGATAAGGAAACGATGGGCTGGAATTTGTCTTTATAGCAGTGAGGACATGGAGATTTCCTAAGAGAATAAATGTGCTTGCTTAAGAGATCGCAACTTTATTAGCTCTGTGGTATAAATCCAGAGATGTGTACAAACTCTCCTGCTTTCTCTTAAAACATGCATATATTTCAAGCTTATTAATTTGGATGTGTATAATTCATACGAAGTAATAACTTGAAATTCAGACTTGGGGTTTTTTTGTGTTTTTTTTTTTTTAAAAAAAAACAACAATATAATGGTGTATTACTTTGAGACCAGCCTAAGCTACCTGGTGCGGGGAATCTTCTTTGGGTTCCAGTTTTTCTTTTTCTTTGGAGAAGTCGGGTGGGAGTTGCTGCTGCCCTTGCAGCGACGCAGGGATGACCTGGCGGGGGTCCTGCTGGGAGGAGCGGGCTACCACCTGAATGCGTGGCTTCAGACAGCCCCTCGGCAGGGCTCAGGGCACCGGTGGTCCCTGGTCCTTGTGCCAAGGGGTGCCTGCGCTGGGGGTGCCAGGTGCATGCCGTGGGGGTGGCTGCCTGCCAGCTCTGCCCAGGGATGCCCCTGCAGCCTTGCTGTCTCCAGAGCTCGGGAAGCCAAGCTGGCACGAGCGTTTGCTCGCCCCAGAGCTCGGGGTGCCGCCTCTTCTCCCCACACCTTCCCCGTGGGGCAGGATGCTCCGTCTGATAGTGTGGGCAGGAGCTGCGACTGCGACCACCTCCTGAACGCGTCCGTCCCATGCAGTAGCATTGCCTCACATCTCCTCTGGGCTGGAATTCAGGTTCAGAGATGTCTCCTGTCAGGCTGGGTTATTTGTTGCGAATTTCAGAGCTTTTTATTATAACTTGCTCTTGCAATGTGTGTGTTCTGCTGCAAGTCCTTCAACCCAGAGCAGAGTCCGCAGCTTTCCTGCACGGGTGATGGCTAACGGGGCTCTCCGCTGCTGCTGGTGTGTTGGAGCCCTGCCCGCCATCCCTGCTCAGAGACAATGTCCCGTCTCACTCCCGTACCTAAAAACAAGCACGCAGGGCCACGCACTCTGCATGAGCTGCTCGTGGTGCTGCCTGTCCCGTGCTGCAGCTCGTCCCCTCGGCGGCCGCAGGGACACGGGAGGTGAGATCAGGTCACCCGCGCTGCTGCGGCTCCGGCGGCTTTTGTCTCGTCGTTAAATATTGAAGCGGCTGAGGCGCTGCAGTCACGTAGCACAGGGTGGGCAGCGTGGGGCCGGCGCAGCGTGTGGGGCTGGTGACGACGGCTGCGCGTCCCGCCGCTCGGTTCGCACGAGGCTTTGGTGGTGCAGCTTGGCACGGGCTGTTGGGGCGAAGCTGGAGCAGCGACAACGGGGACATCACCGGTGGCAGCCACCTAGAGATGCTGTAGCCTGTGCGTGTCCTGCCTGGTGTGGTTAACTTGGCTCTACAGCTGATGGCTCTTTGGTGCATTCCAACTAATAATCTTAACAAACAGGGAATGCAAAAGAAAAGTAAATGTTCATTTATATAAAGTGCTTTCAGCCCAAGCAACGAAGTATAAATTAAGCTGTTGAATTATATGACCAAGTTTAGGATAAAACATCACTGGTGTGATTCCAGTGTTAAATTATCTGATTGCTTTATGGGGTACTTCCATTAGCTGATCAAATTAAACCTTTTTTTCTTCGCCAGTGTCTCACAAGCTGTGAACGGAGGGCTCAGTCCCGCAGCGGGAGAGCCTGGCCCCAAGCGCTGCTGTGAAATCGGCCAGCAGGGTCATGGCAGAGCTGCGGCCACACAGACCTCGGCATTTCGACCTCCCTGGCGCAGTTTGCTTGCTGACATTCCCCAGGCTGGGCTCAGGAGGGGTGCGGGGCTGCGGGGGACACCCCGGCCTTGGTCCGCGGTGCCCTCGCCTGCAGAGATGCTCGCGGGTGGCCTTGGGGTGCGCCCCGTGCCCCTCGCCCTGGCCGCTGCCTCGGAGGGACGCGCCAGCCGCGACGAGTCAGGCGTTCCCGACGAACGCGCCTGTCCTTTCATTTCCTTGGCTGGCTCCGTAATTAAACAGCAAAGCCGAGCACGGGGAGCTGGGCTCTTCAAAGCCTGGCTCTGTCTCGTCTGACCTTGCTGGTGCCACGCTGCCTTTTGTTTGTAATCTCGGGCAAGAAGCAATGGAAAAAGGGTTTGATAGGAGACAAAAGCAAACAATAGCCTTGCTCCAAAGATACGATGAATGAGACATAATTGAATTTTTTGGCGAAGACATTGATTTGACCCTCTAAGACACAGAGAGAATCATTAAGGGAATTAAGACACATTAAAATGCAGTTGGGTTTTTGTTTTTGGTTTTTTTTTTTTTTATCAAAGGGCTTTTATTGTGCCTATAGTTTTGTTTTTAATTATTTAATGACTTTGTGTCTTCCAGTGATAAATCTATTTCTTCCCCCTTTTTTTTCAAAAGGAAAACCGGTGTAGGGGCGCTCATCCCAAGCAACTGATGAGCACCGGCTCGTCATTAGCATCCCTGCTTGTACGGATGGGCACGCGTTTTGAAAAAAGCATCACTTGCAAACTGCTGATAAAACATCAGCATTACTCTGACCATTTTCTTCTGGGCCTTTCAGGTTTTATTCTGCATATAGCAAAACCTCTGTAGGAACTGATTTAGTGCAAGAAGCTGTGTGGGATGTGGTGTTTGGGAGGAAAATTTCTAGCCTTAGGCCACTTGGGGCAGGTCTGACCCTGGGTTTTGGGAGCGCCAAGGCTTCTCAGAAACCTCATCCTCGTATTTTGCATCTCACAGGTGGTGCTTTCCTCAGCATGCCAATGAATTTGGAGGAAAAAAAAAGAGCTTTTTTGATAACTTGAGCTGCTTGGGCTTGCCCTTAGCTTGGTTTGGGCTTTGCTTGGAGGAGCTGCTTGGCTGTGGCTTTGTGTGTGCGTGCCGCCGGCATCAGTTCTTCCATGGAAAGCATCTCCTTTCGCTCCTGCCTCCAACCATCGGCTGCGCGTGCGGTAGTTGTCCTTTTTTTCTGGCAGCCCTGGATTATGCACTTTGCTGGGACTTTCCAGGGTAACAGACGCAAAGTTGTGTAGTCACAGAAAGCCAGACACTTAAAGAATGGGATTTAAAGGGGCTTCGCTGCTGGCAGCAGAGGAGCCTTCCCCAGCACATCCTCCCCACCCTGGTCCTCTGCATCCCATCCCTGGGACAGGCTTTCTCCATCCAGGCTGTGGGCGCTGACGCCAGGCATTTCACTGCTGAGCTCCTCTGCCCCCTGGGTCCGGAGCACGCCGCTCTGCTATCTATTTCCCTTAGAAAATCAGCATTTTGCTGTGCAGCACCAGATTTCGGGTTCACCCCAGTGCCCAGGACTTGCCTTTCGCTGGAAACTCGCCTCTTTGCCTGGCTTTGTGTGTGTGCGTGCGTGAGTGTTGGCCGCGAGCATCGCTGAGCATCACTGAGTCATCTGTTTCTCACAGTTCTGCTCCAGTTTGAGGTGGCAGACAGGAGATTTTTTTTTCTCCCCAAGTCTCGGTGCTCTGTAGCGACAGAACTTGGCACATCGGTGTCAAACCATAAATAAGCGTTCCTGCTCGCTTCTCCCTACGCGGCGTGGGGCTGCGCCGCTGCTGTGGTGTTCAGCCGCCGCGGTGGAGCTCTCCTGGCACCAAACCTTGCTGGGGCTTGGCTCCAGCTGGACCAGCAGCCACGTGAACTGGATCGAGGAGGCAAATGGGTAGCTCGTGACGCCGAGAGCGCTGGCCTCCCCTTGGCAGCAATGCTGAGATGTCCCGGTGAAGGACGCGGCGCTCTGGGCGATGGGGTTATGGGCAGGGCGAGCAGAGGGGTTTTGGGTGGGTTTTCCCTCCCCCCTGACTTGTATGCCAGTCCTTGTAATTCTGAGTGCTCAGGGCACGGAGGGCGGTGTGGAGGATCCGCTGTCTCTCTGCCATATGTGTTAATTTATAGCACTGCCATGAGTGAGATCTTCCTCGTTATCCCAGGTATTTCCTCTGGAGGAGGGAAATCAGGCTGTAATATATCATTAAGCAGTAAGCCTAGGGGAGCTCCTATCCTAGTTGGTGCGAATCCTTCTCTTATCCTGTTAGAAGAATTGAATTATACATTTTGAGTGTTCGGGAGATCCAGCTTGGAGTCTGGTTGGAGCTGCGGCTTTCCCTGCTGGCGCAGCAGGGTCCGGGAACGCGTGCGGGTGTTTCGGCGCAGCATTGATCCGCAGCGTGTGCTTTGCTCTGCCCAAATTCGCAGAGCAGGCCCAGGCTAGCGGCATGGAAGCAAAAGTCCTGCCTCCAAACGGAAGCATCTCGTTGCCGCAGCTCCTCCCATCAGCGGTGGTTTTGGGATGATTTCAAGCATGCAGGGTCCAGGCGGGCTGGAAGGAATAAAAGTAAGTAAGCCTTGGGTAAGACGGACATTCATTCACCTGAAATACTTCAATTTTCTGCGCTACAGCAGTATAGTCAGCCACAAAAGTTAAAAATGGCTTTATATTCTCCTTACGGCAAGTTGATTTTTAGTAGGACTGGGCAAAATCCCACGCTAATCTGAGCACACGCCCCCACACCCAAACCTGCCTATTTTTGTGGGATTTTGAGGGTGGATTGAGTCGGATCCACCTCTGTGTTGAAGGGGTTTATTTCTGTAAACGCCTGTTCACGCAGACCATCTGCCGCGAGCGTCCGGGGGGCTTGGGTGGTAGAGAGGATGGGGAGCGCTTCTCCTTCGGCACTGGTGCCTCTGCCTTGGTGTCCCCAGAGCTCGTCTCGCTGCAAGATGCGAGATGACGCAGATTTGTAACATAGCAAGTCAAGGACATAACGTGGGATGGGTTGGGAATAAAATTCTGCAGACCACAGCACATTTCATGGAAATACTGTACTGGCTTGAAAAAAATAATAAAAAAAAAAAAGCAGAGATCTTGCTTCATATTTTCTAAAGAATTTTAGATGCAGAGTATTTTAATTTTTTTGTATATATATATATGCATAAAATCAGTGGTTGGCTCCTACAGCTTGCACCTTGCATCAAAGCCACGAGTTAATGTGGCATCAGTGGCTCTTGTGGGGGCTGATGGGCGATGCCTCTGTGGAGCCAGCTGGAAATCTGGGGCCAGACCTTCCTGGCCATGCAGTGCCCACATTCTAGCACTTGCATCCGAGTCAACCGCAGCTCCTGTCAAAGCACGAGGTTTGGTGTTCTCTCTGGGAAGGTCGCGAGCAAAGATGCTGTGCCAGCAGCCACCGTCCCAGTGGAGGGCTGCACCGGGGTATTTTGATACTGAATTTTACACGGCAATTAGCCAGAAGTCAAAAAGAGGTGTTTTCAGAGCCTCGTGGTGCTGCTTCTCCTCCTGGCTCACGTAGAAGCGGTGCTGCTCCCATTGCCTGCTGCTACGGTAATCGCTTAAAACTGGGAGACAAGGGGTGCGGCGGTGGATTCTGGGAGAATTTATTTGCAGTGTAAACATGTTGGTCAGGAGTCATTAATATGACATTCACACAACTCTAATAAAGTACATAACACGGAGATCTGGCACCGCTGCAATACCCGGAGGACATTAAGTATGAGTCTTAAAACCAAGAGTATTGGAAACAAGATATTTTTACGTCTCGTTTGGGAGTAATATAATTGCGTTTTGTGGCTCTAGCAGATGCTTGGGCCAGCTGGTTGGAGAGCATTGTGGGTTTTTTTAGCTTTGGTGCTATACAGCTACAACCCTTATATAGAACTATCTTTAAAAAAAAGAAAAAAGAAAAAAAAAATAATCTCCTGGTTGAAAGACCCGTTTCTGATGTGTGCATTCCCTTCATGATGGCACAGCCTGTAGACACTTCTGTTGCAGTGGCTCTGGATGTTAAACTGCATGTGGGTTTGGGGTCTAATTTGAGGCAATTAAACATTCAAGGCAGTTTCACTGACCTTTCTGCAGAGTTTTTGCTGTTGTAGGTCTCTCTGAGAGGGAGACTCTGGACCTGGCTGGGCGGCGGTTTTTGGAAGAGAACCGTCAAAAAACTACGTACTTCTGAGTCTATCTTTGGCAGGGGGTGGGGGGGAGCTTGTTTCCAGCAACCTGTGGACTTCAGCCCCAGGGGTCCTTGGCCATCGCTAGGTGTCGGGATGTCACTGGTGTGGTGACAGCAGCCATCGTGGTTAGGGACGGTCACTGGTCCCGCATCTCCTGCAGCATGCATCGCCCCGCTCTCTGCCAGGGCTGCTGGCGATGCTCAGCCTGCCTGCGGTGGGGCCGCCCCACAGCCGCTCTGGGTTCGTACCAAGGAGACTGATGGGCGACCATTCCACGTTCATCAGGCATACATACAAGCACCGCCGTGAATTATCTCGCCGGAGCTGATAATTTCCTGCAAACAAATCGGTTCTGATCTGGAAGTAATCGCCCGTATCATTCCTGCAAGTGGGAGCGATGACTTATGTTGATGTCACCCGCTGGCTTTTTATGGCAACAATTAATAATTCAGTAATTCTCTCTGCAGTGATGCTGTTCTGTTTATAAATATTTAATTTAGCTTCCCGTGTCCGCGTTGTCGCTGCCCTCCCCTTTGCCTCCTGACGTAACACCAGGCTCTCGGCGATGCTGCAGTCACCGCAGTTAACCAGCAAGCAAGTTGTCTGTGCTGGAAAATGTTAATGCCTTTCCTTGTTTGCATCTCTTCCTTACGTTAGTTAAGTCTGGCTTTGGTGGCGTGAATACGAACGTTGACCGAGCGTGCCGTTTCAGTCAAAACCTGATTTAAGCTGCAGACCTAACCCGGGGCTGGGCAGCTCCTGGTCTCTGTTATAAAACTTTTTTGTTGTAAAACTTTCCAGTTTCCAACACAGCCATGGAAATAACTCTTTTTTTCTTTCTGCGTTTCTCTTTCAGGAAATTGCAGCTTATTTAATAACGTTTGAAAAGCATGAAGAATGGCTAACAACTTCCCCTAAAACAAGGTAACGTTGCTCATGCTTCAGCCCATTGACTCATTCTCACTGATGACTTGACTTGCTAATCAATGCGTTGGCCACCGAGTGAAAACTCCCAGTCATGCTTGACGGCTTGTGACACCAAACTCTCATTAATTGACTTAATGAGCATTTTATTGAATGAAATCAGATTGATTAAAAATGGAACAGCTGCGATCTTGACAGGTTAAAGTTTTAACCCGATTGTTCAGGATTTAATTGTATGCCTTCAGATGAACGGATTTGAAAGCCTTTGGGCGAGGTTGCAGGCTATTTATCTTGACAGTGTTCCCTACAGCCTCCAGCTTTAAAGAACTCAAAAAGCGCAAAGCCCTCCCCTGTGTGCTCTGCCTGTTTAACATGCAGTCACAGGGATTGTTTGCGTTTCGGTGTTTTTCTTGCTGGGGTTAAGTGTTTGATGGCGAGGAGATCCCAAAAAGCCGCATTAACAGACATGTTTGCAGTTTATTATTCAGTAAATGTCATGTCTTCTTCGCACTACCATAAATGTTTAACTCCTCTGCTCCCCTGGGAACCGAGACGTGAAGTTTCAGCTGTGGCTGTTTTCCTGCCGTTTTGGCCGCTTTCAGGCTCGCAAAGTTTCCGTACTAACGCAAAAAAACAACTCGTGCTTTCTAATGTTGTGGGGATTTTGTTGTGTTTGGTTTTTTTTTTTTTTTTTTTTCCTTGTCTTCTTTTTCCCAATCTTCCTCTTTCCTCTTGAAAAGGGCAGGGTTGTTGGAGGGAGCCTGCTAGGACCAAGGTGGGAGAAAAGCCTTTTGTAGCATCCTGCATCCCATTGCCATCTGCTGCAGAGACCCGCTGCCAGAGGCGTCCTGGGCAGCTGGTGGCTGGGTTTGGCATTGCCTCACTCTGTCCTTAGCAGGGGCAGAAATTATAGCGAGGCGCAAAGAATGGGTATTGCCTCTAATAAACAGTACGGATGAATTCCCCAGGTGTTCCATAGCTCCCAGCTGAGGAGAGAACGGAGGTGGAGGCGGGCAGTGCCGCAGCGGTCGGGGCGCAAGGAGGACCTGCTTTCCATGAAATACAGGGAATAGAGAGCTGTGTTATTTTAGGTTCTGTGGTTGTCCCCCCCCCACTGCCCCCAGTCTCTACTGTATTTTTTGTGACATCTTTAAATAATACATTTGCCTGTCATATTAAAATGTGTCTGGGATACCTGGAAAGGGAGACATTTGAGGCCTGATTGCTTTCTCAAATGGATCACCAAGACACACAGCCGCTGCAGTGGCTGAAGGGTCCTTAGATGGACCTTTCCCATCGACGGCAGCTGAGAGTCTCATCTTGGCGAGTGCATAAATGCTTTATTTCACTCCCCTTCTTGGCTGCAGGACAGCAGGTAATTTGATAATATTGGAGAAGGCTTTTTTCTGACCTGGTAATCCAAGTTTCAGAATTAATGCAAAACGATTTCTTGCTGAACCTTTGCCAGATAAGCCTATTACGCGGTCAGAAAACATTAACTAGTCTGGGTATACATGGCATCATTAAAGATAAGAGATTATACATGTTTTTGTAGCAGCGTCCTGTGATTTTTAAGAGTTGGTTTGCTAAAGGCAATGCACAAAAATAATTTTCTGATTAATATTACAATACCTTCCTCCTGTGTGTTTACACTTGAAAGAAAGAATGTCCCAGGAGAAGAAAAGTTGTGACGGCTGTTCAAGGACCTTCTTAAATTGTTGAGTTAGTTTTCTTTCCCTTTTTTTTTTTTTTAACATAAAAATTAATTGGAAGACTTAAATGCTGAGTTCATACAATCGGGGCTCTCAGTTTTACAGAATTAATGACATCGATCCGGCGCTGAACTGGAACACTCCCCATTCTTTGTGTGCCGGTGTGGGTGCCACTAATTTCATCTCAGAAAATTAATAAAAATGAATTGCACCACTGACACCTATGGAATTTCTTAATAAGATGATGTATAGCGCGATCCGAGGAATCGCGGCGAGGTGGATCGCTGTAGGGGGCACTGGGCGCGCTGGACGGCGGGTGTCAGGAGCTGGCGGCTGATGGTTGATGGTGGTGCCAGGTGGCGTTGCGGGTGGCCGAACCTCCCGGGTTACTGAGCCAATGCAGAAGGGGGCAAAAGAGGGAAGAGTTTGTTTCGAGCCATTTCTGAATGCCTTCATTGCTTTCTCGTAAAGACATTCCCATGGTCCGTGGCACCAGGCAGGGGGTGGCTTTGGTCAGGGGTGGAGGAGGAACCCTCTTACGATGCTGCTGGGGGGGCATTAGGGGACCTGTGAGGAAGCCTTCAAAGTCTTCTGAAATTGCCTTTTGATGAAACTTCTTGTGGAATGACTCCAATTGGTAAAATACGCTAAAATAATATACTGGAATATTATTACAACAGTCTTCTGAGTGCTCCCGTTTATCAACATAAATTAACAAGTACACCTCGCAAGGCATCGACCTTGATGCTTCCTTGAAATGGTGTTTGGTTACTTGAGAATGTTCAGGATAATCCGCATTGGGTATTCCAGTCAGCAGGGTGAACTGGGGAAGCTTTCTGCTAATGCAGCAAGGCTGAAGTATCTGACATTTCCAAGTTTAAATGCAAATCATGATGACCAAAAAAGAAATAAATAAAAATTACTTGACATTTGTGTATCAAGTAGAACTTAATTGTTATTTACATTGGAATTTCAATGACAAAGCTGACTTTTAGCCCAAAAACTGTTCATCTAGTTGAAGATACTTTGCTTACCTGTTTCCAAGTGCCTTCTGTAATTATCGTCTTTATAGAGTATTTTTAAAATACGCTTGAGTGATCTGATGTAGCCTCACCTGTGTTTCACAAGCAAGACTGGGGTAACCAAAAAGACTTGGCCGTGCCCAGAAGCTGCGAGGTTAGTTTTCCAACTGGGAATGCAATGCCATGGGGGGTGAGTGCGCCCCTTCCCGCGTTGCGTTTGCATCTCTGCCGCGCATCCGGCAAAACCAGAGGGTTTTGGACGGGACGGAGACAAGCACCAAGCTCTTGTTTCCTTCCTTGCAAAACCCAAAAGATAAATGTTTCTGGGGAAATGATGCGGGTTGCTGACGCGGGGCTAAGCCATCGCTCGTACCGATAGGCAAGCGGCTGGGGAAGTTCCCAGATGCAGGTTTTTCAGCCCGGGAAGAGCTCAAACGCTGTTTTTAGGCAGTGAGACTTGGCAGTGATTAATATTTCCGCAACTAAAAAGGTTGGGCAGCAGCCTGCTCCTGCAAATCTGTAGCGATTTACATGCGCTGTCAGTATGCATTTGGGGTAATTTAGTTTTACTTCTGCTACCTGCGGGGTTATTTTTAGCACTTTTATTCCCCTCTCCTGGCTTCAGGAAGACAAGTGTGGCTTTTGGTGTCGTGGGGAGGGACAGCAGCCCAGGCAGCGTTTCCCACTGATGAATCCCAACCTAATAAATCACGAACTCATCAGAACCTGGTTCACGACAGCGGTGCCACAACAGAACTGGGCTGAGCCGCATTTGCGTGGCCGGTGGGAGCGGAGAGGGCTCGTCCCCGTGCCAGGGCGATCCCTTTGCTCATCAGCCCGGGGTCCAGGGAGGCTGGACCCGGCGCGAGTCCTAAGAATGTGCCAGGGTAGCAAAGAGCAGAAAAATAGTCACCTGGCTTGCTTTTGTCATAGACATTGTGTCTTGGAAAGGACCGCTCTGCCGTTCATTGCTGATGCTGGTTGCTAGAAGGGGGGTGCAGATTACATTAGACTGGGTAGAAATAACTTTTCCCCATTGAACATGCACTCACAACCATCGTTGTTTTCCTCCGTTGCTTTTTTTAGCAGTTTTTGCTGGCTTCAGAGTTTTGAAATTTCCCGAGAAATTCAATTTGTTACATTAAATGTGGGCTGGTGGCGGGGCTGGAGCGGAGGGTACCAGCCCACAATGTGATTTAGAAGGGAGCATGGCAGGACCTGATGCGATTATTGTTTTAGCAAAACTGCTTGGGGGGATGTAAAAGTGAGCATAACACATCCGCCTCCCCTGGAGAGCATCGCTGTGTGCAGGGGTTCAGCCTTCCCCGGTGCCAGCGCCAGCATCGACCGGCCCCTCTGGCCTAGGGGGGTGCAGGATGGGTGCTGGGGGCTTACCCCGTTCCTTACCTGTCCGCCGGTCCAGTTTAAGGAACGTATTTTATCTTGGATAGCTTTACCAGGGGCTTCTTAAAGATAAGTTAGGATCTTGCAGTATATTAATTTTGTATTAAATAATTAATAGTAAAATTAATTGAATTATTCAATTTTCAGGTAAAAAATAGGGTAATAAATATTCATGACTTACTTTATTAAGGGGATTTCCATTTCCTATGTCATTAAAGTGAGATTAACTAAGGTTGGGTTTAAATGAAGATTGAAAACAATTGTGCTTTGGAATTAATTTACCGCGTTAAGCCATTACCTTGCGAGCCGGCTCCGTGATGCGCTCCGTGCGGGAGCCGTCCGGCTGGGTTGGGGAGATGATGCTGCGGGGGTGTCTTGGTCCTTGTGCCGTGGGCTGGGAGTTGTGCAGAGGCGACCGCCCAGAGCTTGTGGTCAGTGGCAAAAGTTCCATCCATCTCCCCTTCTGCTTGTCGCAAGGAAGAATTCCCTCCAGACCTTGTTTAGGCTTTCAAGGAGCTCCTCGCTTTCTCACATAGCTCGTACTCTCCATGGGATCCGGGACCATCAGCCTCACCCATGCACAGTGCTGAAATTTTGGATTTTCTGCCCGTGCTGCTGGAATCTCTTGTTTACGTGTTTGGGGTCGCGTATGACCTATTTTTCCTTTGTCAAAGGCAATGTGTGTGCTGTCAGCTCTTTCTGGCTTGGGATGCTGCTTGACATAATCCCTGCTAAATGTGGCACATCTCTCTTTACACTTTAAAGATTTCATGACTCTCAACACTTTCTTCTCGCTGCTCTCAGTATTTCCTCCTCTTCTCCCACCCCAAAGAGGATAAACAGTACAGAGATGGTTTTAAGAGGAATTGATTCATATAGATTTTTAGCCAGTATGGTCCAGGGGTGTTGAGATGCCAATAATTAATTCCTTTAATAGCTCACCCCGTTTGTTTTAATGTGACCTAATGGCAGAATTGCTGGGAGCCACCGGGATGCCTGGCCCAGGTCAGTCAACAGTCTTCAAGTATTTCATGGAGACCCTTCCTACGTCTGCTCCAGCCTGGCAGCTGGGGATGGTTTCAAAGAACGTTTCAAAGATGCCGGGTATGGTTTCAAAGATGCCGGGTATGGTTTCAAAGATGCCAGGTATGGTTTCAAAGATGCCAGTTCTGCAACTGGTCCATGCGTGTGGACATCTCCTGTCCCCACTGCCCAGCTTTGCCGGGGTGGCGGTGCCAGGGCGCGAAGGCTCCCCCTCCTCTTCACACAGAGTCAGGGCAGAGTCCTGCAGCATCACCCCTTGGAGAGGCAGAGAACCCTAGAAAACATGGAATTGTCAAAAGAAGCAATTATCTGATAATAAAGCAATTAAATTATTCAGAAAACTACCAAGCTTGCGGAAGGCAGACAATAAGCTTTTCCTGTCAATAAATATGGCCAAGGCAAATACTTGGCATTCGTTTTTGGACAAAACTGGCATCCAAAATTTGGGCAGGCTCTGACTTTTTTCTAGACCAAACATTACGGGGGTGGGAGGATGCTCAGTATGAGCAGCTCCCCCCCGTGTTGGCGGTGCGATCTGGGTTTAATGAGCCAGGTAAGAGAGGAGCTGCCTTTGTCGTGGTTAGAGCAGAGGAAAAGTAAAAACGTGCAAGGAGAGATTTTGGGTTGGGGCTGCCGACGGCTGGAACCCGACTTGCCAAACCATCCCAGTATTTCCATGCATTTTGTGCTTCTAGTCGAAGGGTACCGAGAAGGATGGAGGCTTTAATTGCTGATGCGGGACCACTTAGGAGATGCCCTTTTCTGCGTAACGTGCAGAGGCTGCAGAGGGGCTAGGAAAACCGCTATTTGTTCATACTCTTTAAAATAGCAACAAAATTAAGGTCTTTGTTACATTTTAAAGGCTTTGCAACTTAATTTATATTCTGGTATGGTAATGAAGAAGCATCTTTTGTCCAGGAGGTGAGATATGCAAAAATAACCTTTAAGTTGCTCATAATTAACCTTTAATGATATTCTCTCATTTTTTCCAATACATTTTCTGCATCAACAACAACGTACAGAAAGGGTGCCTGAGCCTGCTCGTTGCATCTTAATGGCCTGCAAATACCAGCTGATTAAAAATAAGCTATTTATTTGGATTATTTATTGACAAAGTTTTTTTCCCTCCAGGAAATCTGGCACTGAAGTTAGTGCTGGGCTGGAGCCAGCACCGTGGCTCTCCCACTCTCCCATCCTTGGCCAGCCAAGATCAGGATGCCCAAGGTCTGATGCAACAGGGTGCGTCGTGTCCGGAGGACGGACACTTCGCTTGCCCGATGGGGATGGCGTAATATTTATGGGAAATACAACGTTATTTGAATTGTACATGGGTGCGTTGGCAAGCACGTGCTAGAAATCTGGGATCGGGAGGAGGGATTTTGTGCCCCTTGCATGGGAAGAGCAGCCGGGAGCCACCCATCACGGAGGACCTGCTGTTCAGATTGAAAGAATACAAAGTGAATTGTGTAACAAGCCGCGTTTGTCAGAAGATGGGGAGCTGGCTACAGAGAGAGTGATATTAATTCTTTTCTTCCTTCCTTTTATTATTGGGTGGTTTTTTTTTTTGGTGCTGAATAACAGTGTCTGTAGGTAATGAGCAGGCTTTTATCTTGCTGTGGCACGAGGAATAATTTGCCTACGTGGGAGCTGGCGTGCCTGGCAGGTGCACGTGCTGTTCATGTGCACGCTGCCGGGCTTGTAGTGCCCTTTGATTTCTCTCGGGGTTGTGGGCTCCTGCATATTTACAGAAATTACTCCTTTTTTTCCCTCCCCAAAGGCTCTTTCCATTGCACCAGGAGTTTCTACTGTTGCTTCTGGCGTATCTAAACAGCCAAAGCTTCCTTCCTCCTGCAGCGAGGTGCTAATGTCAGCCTCCCATTGCGCTTTTCTTTTTCTTCCCTTTCCCTCCGAGCTTTCCAAATGTCCCATTGCAGTCGCTGTGACCCAGTGCGTTGAGGGACGTTTGTCACTGGTGGTGTAAGCAGTGCTGCTGGCTTTAGTTATTCAACTCACAGGAAATGCCTGATGAGCCTGGGACCCAGCGGTGCGTGCGAGGGGGCTGCTGTCACTCCAGTTCAAAACTTGCGGCTCTTTCTCTTGTTCGCCTTCCCAGCCCCTTGCTCGCTGCTCCGTGAGCCCCTGTAGGTTCCCTGATAATCAGATTTGGCTTTCTGCAGTTCGCCCTCCCTGTTCCCAAGGGGGGTTTCAAAGCCCCCCAGCCCTCGCTGGGGCTGTGCAATACCAGCGTTATAATCGGGCTGATTTCGGCGGTCCTCACAGCGGCACCGTCGGGGACGGAGTGATGTATTTTTGCATTTCGCTGCTGCGTTTCTGGGCTTCACCCACAGACTGCCCTGCCTGCGGTGTTCCATTCCCACGTGGCTTTATGCATTTTCCTGTAGGTGTAGGGTTGGTTTTCCAGCATCCATACATCCCCGTGCGTGCATTTAGAGGGAAATCTTGTGGGAGATTCCTTGTGCGTAACGGAGCAGCAGGGAGCGCGGCTGGTTACCTGCGCAGAGGCTGCCACGAGAACACGCTGCCGCTTTGCACGGGGATGTACGTGAGCCTGCTGGGTCCAAATGTGGAGGAGTTGGTGGGTGAGCAAGAAATACAAAGGCTGAGAGCACTAATACCAAGATTTTATCTTTTTTTTTTTGTTCTTCCTAGTCCTAAGAAACACAGATTTGCAGGAATCTGGCAAAGATTCTCCTGAAGTTACACTCAGTTGGCATTCTTGCTATGCACGCTGTAACAATACTTTAATATAATTAAATTTTAAATTCCATGTAGAATCTGGTGGGTAGGCAGATGTACCGGTATGTTAAACTTTATGTCACTTAAAAATGGTTTTCAAGTACATCAGAGGGAGACCATCCAGCTGTAAAATTATCTGCTTTATGACGCTGCATCGCAGCTTTGGTCTTTTTGTTTTAATTAAAAATGTACCTTAAATCTCACACCCTCAGATAATTCCACCATGCCTTTTTGTTTCTTATAATTTACTGACAGAATGTAAAACGACACGATTCTTCTGCTGGTTGTAAGTACTGTTTACAGCAGGGGAAAAAAGTTTGTTAATTAGGATAAATGCCGCCTTGTTTTCCTTGGGTGAGTCAGTGCTGGGTTTCCTTCTGTCCCACTGAGCAGCGAGGCTGGGGGGTCTCTCACGGGGCTTGGGGGTCTCTTGCTGGGCTGGGGGGCTCACAGGGCTTAGAGGCTCTCACAGGGCTGGGGGGCTTACAGGTGTGGGGGGCTATTGTAGGGCTGGGGGCTTGCAAGAGCTGGGGGGCTTTTGCAGGGGTGGGAGGCTCTTGCAGGGTTAAGGGGCTCGCAGGTGTGGGGGGCTCTTGCAGGTCTGGGGGGCTCACAGGGGTTAGGGGCTCTTGCAGGCTGGGGAGCTCACAGGTGTGGGGGTCTGCTGGGGGGCTTTTGCAGGGCTTGCAGGGGTGGGAGGCTCTTGCAGCATTTAAGTGCTTGCAGGGCTGGGGGGCTTGCAAGGGGTTTGGGGGCTCTTGCAGGGCTGGGGGGTTCACAGGGGTTAGGGGCTCTCAGGGCTGGGGAGCTCACAGGTGTGGGGGGCTATTGTAGGGCTGGGGGGCTTGCAAGGGCTGAGGGGCTTTCACAGGGCTGCAGGGCTGGGAGGCTCTTGCAGGACTGAGGGGCTCTTGCAGGGGTGGGGGGCTTGCAAGGGGTGGGGGGGCTCGCAGGGCTGGCCTGCCCTTGCAGCTGCCGTGCAGACATCTGGGGCTGCTGGCTGTGCTCGCAGCAGGAACAGCCCCTTCCCCTGGGCCCTGCTGTCCCCCTGTGGGGGCAGAGGAGGGGTCCTGCCGGGGGTCCGCGGGAGCTGCTGCGGTGGGCTGGGCGCACGAGGGGTCTGTTTCCCACTCGTGACGCGGCCCGCTTTACCTTCCGTCATTTTTGCCCGTTCACAGACAGCGCAGCCTTGTAGAGTGCTGGGCGGGGGGGTGGGGGTGGGTGGGCTGGCGAGCCCCCACGCCGTGTCCAGTACAGCCCAGTGAAGGGGCTGTGGGAGCCACCGTGCAGCCCGCGGGCAGGTGGGTGCGCAGGCACCCAGCCCCGGCGCTTTGCTCGCTGCTGCAGGGGGCTGCTCCCGGCGCTGGAATAAACTTTGGGGGCGTTTGCTCCAGCAATAATCAGAACTGCCTGGCCAGTGGCGGCCCTGCTGGAGGTGGGATGGAGATCTGCTAAATCATTAATGGTGCCGTTTCTGGAATTAAAAAAAAGGCCTCGTCCCGAGGCGTCCCACGTGGTGATTCGCCGAGTTTTGCAACGTGATTTATGCTTGGCCGTAGGATTATTGTTTTCTATTGATTCTGAGGGAAATAAAGCGGCAATAAAAGCCCATCATGAGCCTCCTGGTGGAACGTGAGAACTGGAAGCTTTCCTGCCAGAAATCCTGTTGTCTCCTTGGTGGTGACTCCTCAAATGCTGGACCCAACCGGTCTCAAAGCGAGCATCGCCTCGCGTTCCTCCTCTGCCTCTTCCCAGCATCGCCTGGCTTGGTCCAGCGAGGATGAGCCTGGTGCTGCTGTGACCTCCTCGATGTCCCTGCTGGGTGGGTGGGCCCACAGGCACTTGATTGGGGTCCAGCAATGCTGCAGAGGCTTCCCGGGATCTTCCCTGCCAGGTAGCTGCTGGAGGTGATCCTTCCCTGCCCTCTCCTGCCTCACCTCTGTCGTGGTGTGAAGTTAAAACTTTTTCTCCTACAGTTCAGGAATTATTTTTAATTGTGGAAAATCTAAGTTTTGCCTAAAAGTGACTCATCTTACCTGGAAAGCACTGGTCCTTTCTGTCTTCTCCAGTGTGCTGTCATCCCGGGGCGTCTTGTTTGCTTTCTGCTCGGATGCCTGGCACTTTTACAAAATGGACAGGAAAATCTATCGACTCTGGCAAAGCTGTTGTATCTTTTCGCTGTAGAGCCAAGATGAGCTGTGTGCACCATTTGAATGCTTTTCTCCAGCCTAATTTAACAATGCCATGTGCAGCATGGCTGTATTTTTAAAACCATCAAGCAATGATAATTTCTTGAGCACTGGTCAAGGTGTAGTGATAGAAACTGCTTCTCCCAGGAGGGCCAGGTAATGGCTGGGAGCTGGTGCATGCACTGAACAGACCGTGCACGACTGCAGGGGTGGGTTTGTGGCTTCTGGTGATCAAAAGGAGAGGATTTGTGGGTGTGATGAATTGCATTTTTCTCTGCTGATGGAGCCAGGGACCACTGGCCCGTCGCACCTGAGCCTCTGAGTACTGCAGGCTGTTAACTTTCATCTCCACAGATGAACCCCCAACATCGAGGCATGCCCACTGCAGGATTTCAAACAGCAGGGAAGTGTTTAGGTGAGATGGGGCAGTGGATTCCCATGGGATCTGCTGTCACCATCTGGCTCCTCTCCCAGCGGGTGGGCAGCAGCATCCCTTCCTCTGCTTCATCAGAGCACGTGTGAGTCCTGCTGCTGCCCGTGAGAGTGGATTGTGCCCATAGTGTTATTTCCGTATTTATTTTATAAATGTCGATGATGAACTAAGCTAAGATAAATAAGGCTGTTCCCTTGCACTGTTTAATTTACAAAATTTTAATGAGACTAATAACATGAGTACTTATCCTGTCTTTCGGCTGCCTGGAAGATGGTTAGCAGGTCTGACAGCTCGGCTCAGCTTGTCTTCCAACAACGTTTACAAACAGAGGATTTTACAAATGTGGTATTGAGCCATTTGCTTTTGTCTATGCTTCATCTCACATCAGCAGAGAAGTTGAGGGAGTGATGCAGACGATGGAAGAACACTATCTTTACAAGTGAAATTGTATCATTTTAAGCACTATCATAACGCGCCAGCGATGGGCGACTGCATTGCAGCAATGGGGATGGGGGGGGGGGGGGGGGGGGTAAAGCCTTCCATGTGGCACCTTATCCACAGCCTTCTCTTCTCCATCTTCATGGAGATGTGTGTCCTGGAATTGGGAGCCATGGTTTCCCCTGGAGAAACTGGTGCTCACCCTGCCTGCGAAGCCGCAGCAGGTCACCGGTGTTTTCCGCTCCCATCTGGGATGCTCGTGGGTCTGAGGACCCGAGTGGTGCATGGAGCATCCCTGCGCCATTGCTGCGGTGCCCTCTGGAAGGTGATCGTTCGTTTCTCATCAGTTGAGCCTCTTGCGCAGCAAATGGGTCATGCAGGGGAGATCTTCTTGCTGGATAAGCAATTAGCTAAAACAAACTACTCAGAGGACAAATTATGCAGGACTCTTGCTCTGTAACAAATGAATTAATTGACTTTGGTATTTGTGGGATGTTCCCTCTGTTTTACTTAACTGTCTCTGGCTAAAAGGCTCCTGCATTTCCTTCTGCCTTTTGCTGCTGCAGTGAGCAAAGGGGGTTACGAGGAAGTGAAGTGATAATTAATAGAACCATTGTATGTTTTCTTAAGAGAGACAAAACTTGTTTGGGCAGCGTGTCCAGGGGCATCTGTTTGATTTGTGTCTGGGGTGTTGTCAGCTCTCTGCAGCCCCGCAAAGCTCATCCAAAGCAGCCTTGGCTGAAAAAAAGTGTGGCAGCAAGGCACGAGGTGGGCTCGTGATCCACACGCTTCTGCAAAGGCTTTGGAAACGCTGGTGCTTCAGCACACCGGCCGAGCTGCCCCCGGCTCCGTGGTGTGGTCAGGAGTCAAAGCCAGCTGCTCCCGGCACGCCGACATCCCCACGGTACTGCAAGGGCATGTTAACCCCGAATATGTTTTAAAGGTTTTGTCTGGATCTTTGGGAATGGTGGGGATGCTACGAGCAGCGCGTTACCTGAGGTTCTAGCGCGGAGCTGCACCACGTGCTGCTGGAGCGGGGATTGCGGTTCTCTGGGCACTGGTGTGTGCTGGTGACTAACAAAACACTCTGGCCAGGTGGCTGGGTTTATTTACAGTAAGTAAATTAAAGCCCTGGTACAAATCTTTGCTGTGTAATGGGATTTGCAGGCAGCTGAGGAAGGTTGAAGCTGCTGGACCAGTTAGCAAGAAAATATTTGGTGCGTAAGGGGGAGTTTGGGTCACTGAACAACGCGTTGTCCCAGCCACCAACGTGAAGGTGAATCGTGGCCAAGAGTCAGGTTTTTTTCACTGTCCTGCTTCTCATTTCTGCTTTGCAACATTCAGAGGGGAGCTCGTAAAGCCAACAGCGCGGGCATTGTGGCGGAGAGAGGGATTGGCTGGGTGGCGAGCTGCTGACTTCTTAGGCATAACTTACCTGGCTGCTGACTTCTTGCTCTCCAGTTCGCTGGTGCAGTTGTTTCCATACCATACTGGTGCTGCGGGCTGGATGGCTTTGATTGAGCGCTCAGCGAGCGCGGGGCAGATGTGGCAGCTCCTGAGCAGCCCCACCGAGACGTTGCTTCTCCTCAGGAACCTGCCAAGACCTTCACTCTGGCATTTGGGTTGGTGTCTTCCCATTGTAATCCGCTCAGTGTTTGGAAACACAGAGGCGCCGTGTTCGGAACAGAAGCTGCCATCTTAAATGTTCCAGATTCGGTTGTTGTAGGAGCTTCTTGGGGGGGAGATTTGGAAAGATCCTCAGGAGGGCAGCGCCCGGCATGGCATCCTCAGACATCAAGGGCACACAGTCTCAGGAGGGGCCCATGGTTGGTGGCCTTGGGGTTCTTGTTTGGGCTTTTTTTGTGGTTGCAGGTTTTGTTGTTGGTTTGGGTTTCTTTCGCGCCCCCCCCCCCCCCCAGGAAACAGTATATTTCTTATTTCTTGCTTGTCCTGAGCTCTCCAGAGGCTGCCTCACCCCTGCTGAGCCCTCGGTGTTAGCGGCGGTGCCGCGTGAACAGCCATGTGCAGCCCGTTCCTCTGGCTGGGGCTTTCATTCCTCTTGCATCCCGACCTTTCCACCTCATCGCCCCGACCTTGCTGCTATTTCTGGGAAGGGACGTGCAGACAAACAAGAAATACGGACGCTGGGCTCCAGCTGCGGCCGCCCGGCGATGGAGCAGCAGGGGCACGCGGCTCCCTGCGCAGCGGTGTTTGTAATCCCAGGCAGCATTAGGGGATCTAACCAGCTCTGAATTGTTTGGCAAATGCTTTTTGATGAATTGTGCCCTTTGATAACGGTGCCAGTGAATGGTCGTTCATTGCTTTCTGCTCTGCTTTAAATTTAGGATTCAAAAGATCTGGAGGATTTTATAACTGTGGCTCCACTTGCTTTCCAGGCCACCTCCTCTCCCTCCAGTTTTACTCCCAGGCTTTTCTAAATGCTGCTCTGTTCCTTTTCTTCTTCTTTCCAATCCTCCCTCTTCTTGACTCCTGCAATTAAAAAAAAGTCAGTGCATAAGCCTGCAGTGCCATTGCGCAGATCCTGGGTCTGAAGGGACAGTTCTATCTAATACGCCTGCCTTTATTCCGTCCACCTGCCTCTGCCAAAATCCCCACTATGGGATGAGATTTCCTAAGCGGAGCGGCTGTGGCTCGCCCCTGCGGGCTGGCGCGGGCGCAGTCGGGCTGCGGTTGCGGGAGGGAGCGATGGATGGGAGCGGGAGGGGGCGGGAGCGATGGCAAACAGGGGAGTCAGCTCCAGGGGTGCTGAGGGGTCTCGCCGCAGGCTGGGGCTTGTGCCCGTGCTGGAGGACTCACTCCTCGCCAGCTAAGCCAGTAACTATTTTAAGCACTGGAAGAATCGTTGGAACTGGGGGGGAAATTTTTCCCAGTGTAGATGTTCTTGCCACGTTCTGTCTCGTGTAACTGGAAGAAACAGTGGTGTGAGCTCTGCCCGGCCCTGCGAGTCGGGGAAGCCTCTCAGAGCAAGGAATGTCACAGGGCAGTTGTTTGGGTGGCCGTTGGACCTGGCAGGAGAACTGTGGATGTCCCTCACAGCGCGGAGGTCCCGATCCCTCTGCAGCCCGCGGTGGGAGTGGGTGCGAGAGCTTCGGCCGCTTGTCCCGGGAGATGCAGGCAACGGACCTGGAGATGTTCACAGCACGGAGCAGGGTTTTGTTGGCCGGGCTTTCCTACCCTCACCCTTACTGAACAATTCTTTAATTACTTTATTTTTTTTGCTGTTGCTGGTGGGCTGAGATGCTCCAGAGGTTGACGGTGCCAGACCGGTGCCGTGGCTGGGTCCCAGCGAGCCTTTGGGCTGCCCTTCCCCTCTCTGAGGTGGTTTGGTTTTCTTTTTTTAATATTTCTTCTTAAACCCTCGCGTTTGCCTCTTGCAAGAAGATTTTTGCAAAGAGAAGCGCTCTGGAAGAGATCAAGGCCTGACCGCTTCTTTTTGGGGCTTTTGTGTTGTTGCTGCTGTTCCCATGGGAGCTCCCCTGGGTTAGAGAAGTGGCCGCTGCTTTTGTTGTGCTGCTCCTGGTGCTGCTGCCCTGGCACGTTTCTGCTGAACAGGCTCATGACATTCAGACTAACAAGCAAACGATGCATTTTAGATTTTTTTTTTTAATCTATTTTTAATGATGAATCCTGCTTCCTACTGTTTACGAGCCACTAATGACGGTAGAGTCTTTTGACAACTTCAAAAGATGTCTCATCTGAAGTAAAATAAAAAAAAAACCACCACCACAACCCCCCAAAACCCCACAAAAACTCCACCAAAAAAACCCAAAAACCCAAACTGAACAAACCCCCTCACTTGCTCTCAGGACTTTCTGAACTATCACCAAGTTTACTTGAAGCAGTTCAGTCTCTCCACCTGCTGAAATTAGTAATTTCAGTAAAACTGTGACGTACACAGTTTTATTGCTGCTTTAATTATTGCTATTATTACCTATCAAGTCAGCTCTTCGCTAAGCTGTGCTTCATCAGAGTTAAATTCGCCTCCTATTTCATTTCTCTTGCCTGACTCCACGCGGATTATAGTTTCTCGCACCGTGGAGCATTTTTGTTCTGAACCAAACCTCTCCTCGTGCAGCAGATTGCGCTCTGATAATACGGGAATTATTTCTCCGCCCCTGTAAAAGCCCCGCTTCGTTAGCTCGGTGACGGGCTGCTAATTTGCAAAGTCACTTTCACAAGTTTTAATACTCTCTGGCTGAGAGTCCTGGTAATAAATGTATCAGGTCTTAATAGTGTTAGGATGCTGTTGGAAGAGAGGGGGAAAATTAGGGTGGGTAATTAGCTCCAAGCTGTGGATGGGTGAGCGCGGGGGGGGGGGGGGGGGGGGGGCAGCGAGGGGGGGAGCCCGTACCGTGCCTGATCGGGTACCGTGCCGTGTCTGGATGTTGCTGCCTGTGAGCCTCGGACGCGGCGTTGGGATGCGGGTGGCACGCCACGAGGATGTTTCTGCGGCTGGCTGGCACGTGTGTATCTGCCTAAATTAAAAGGGATGGAGGATCCTTTCCTGCTGCTGCTGTCTCCATGAAGCGCGAGATGCTCCGGCAGTGTTTTCACAAGGGCCGCTGGCAGAAGCCCTCCCTCATCTCCTCTGGGAGGTTAAACCCCACCTGTGGCTGTTGGGATGGCTGAGTGATGAGCATCTTCAACTTTTTGGCCACTGCTGTGCTTGGAATGCAAATACCTGGCCCTCAAATGGAAATATTTTATATTCCTGAAGGTGTGGGAGAGGTTCCCCTGCTGCACAGGCAGCAGCATCAGAAGAGGTGGAGAGAATGCCTGGGGTGCTTCCGCAGCACAGCCCCAGGACCCCTGCGCTCAGTACCCAAGATTTCTGCCTTCTGCACTGGGAAGATGTGTTGGGTTCTTTGCTGCCTGTATGGAACCCCCTGGCTTTGACCCGTGGTTCAGCCTGGGACAGCATCCCAAGGGAGCGAGCGGGGGGATTGCGGTGACAATTGTGTCCATAACCTTGGGGCTTCTGCAGGTGTTTAAAACGGCTCAGCTGGGCAACGAAAACCCAGCCCGAACAGCGGAGCAGCAGGCTGTGGTGTCGGTGTGGAAAGGGGTCCTGCCCTTCTCAGGGGTGTTCGCGCGCTCTCAGTAATGCAGGCAGAATAAGTATATTTTTATATAATATATAAAATAAGGGGGGGTGGGATTTTTCCTTCGGCTTGCATAGTTTATATAGAAGCTAACTGAGTTTCTCGCTGTTATTAATCATAGTTTGGTCAGGGTTTAAAAAGTGAAAGTCTTGCACAGCACTAGCACAATTACAGCTCGTAATTCAGTTACAATAATTAGATCGAGCCTCTAAGCTTGGCACTAAGAAAGCAGATTTTAAATGCACTTAGGATGTGATGCTCGCGTCAGATAACAATTTGTGGGAGGCAGGTGAGAGGAAAACTGTGGTGTCCGCGGTTGGATTGACGCAGCCCGGGAGAGCCCTGGGAGAGGCTGGCTTTCCTGGCACAGGCGATCCCATGGGAATCGGGAGGCATCCAGTGGGGAAGGCTTCCCGTCCCGGTGGGGTCCTGCAGAGCAGAGAGGGGCTTCAGGTGGCTGGTTTGGAGCTGAGCTGGGTCTCGGGTGTGTGCTCAGCCTGTGTTCTCGTGTTCTCCTTTGGCTGCAAACCTGAAATACCATCACAGGAACATGGCCCTCTGATTCCCTAAAATAAATCTTGTTTCTGCTATGAGCCCAGTGGTTGTAAGTGAACTTAGGGAAGTGCAAAACCTCTGAATCGCTCTTTAAGTGGGGAAGGATGGCAAATCCCCCTAAACCCCAATTTTCCTCCGACTGCTGCAAACCCAGAGCGTTTAGGGCACAACAGAAGCGAACGCGTGTCTTGAGCCGCAGTGCTCTTCACTTCCCTCGGGATGGGTGGCTGCTCTCCCTGGATGGGCTCCTGCCCGCTCGCTGAAGCTGGTGAGCATCATCCCGGCCACTCTCCCGGCATCCCATGCTGAGGAAGGGAGGCGTCTCGTTCCTAAAGCACGGCTGCTGCAAAACCTTTCCTGAACTGCAGGGAAAAAAACCCCCCTAGCTATCATAATAAAACCTGGAATTAACCAGGTGGAAATGCCATGGAATGGTTTTACATAAACGGCGGGGGATGCAGGCCAGTCCCTGGAGCGCTCCTGAGCGCGTCTGGATTGTCCGTCCCCATCTTCTGGCAGGCGCTGACATGGATGGTGACAGTAGCGGCCACGTGGGCTCATCGCTGCTAAATACAGCAAGACTAAAATACCTCGGCTGCAAAACCAGCAAAGAACCCCAATCGAGGGATAAGAAGTATGCTTTTAAAGTGGGAATTTTCTGCATTATATCAATTCACTTTAAGAAAAGTAATCATGAAAGGATTGGGCATTTGAGTTGGGTTTTTTTCCAAGTAAATGGCCAGAATGACATTGTAATTAAATTTTTAAATTATTTCTGGAAATATTGTGTATGTAAAATACAAGGCTTTATTTTTCTTCTCTTTTTTTTTTTCTTTTTTTTTAGTGCTTTTTTTAAGCAAACAGAAAAGGTCATGCCTTTCTTAGCAGCATTTTGGTGCCTGTGTGTAGGGAACAGTCACTGCCTGACTCTTTTCTGTCAACCTGGGCTTGGAAAATAACAGAGGAAAGAGCAAAACAGGAGGGTTTCCATCAGAGGAAATTGGGCAAACGTTTACCCTTTGATGCCCGGTGTGCTGTACTGGGTTTGAAAGACAGCAAGTGCAGCTTTATTGGGGGGGGTGGGGGCTGACACGAGGTTTTAAAGAGTGATTTGTGCTAACTTGGATGGTCTCAAATTAGGGCATGATAGAAAAATGATTTTCTGTTATCAAAAGCTAGTTCAGGCTAAATTAATCTGAAAATGTGTAATTTCATCTCGACTAAAAATACTGTAATGTAATTAAATTCCAAAGTAGGATGAGCTGAGAGGGTATAAGAAAAGATAAGCATCAGAATAAGACAATAATTGAGTTTGTATTGTAAACACATTCCTATGGGAGTTTGGGATTTTTGAAGCTGCTTCATTACAAATTTTAAGTCGAGAGCGCTTAACAGCTTTGGCATATTTTGGAGAAGTGGCTGACTACCTTTACGTTTGTTTGTGTTCTTTGCTTGAAGGATTTTCTGAACTTGGGTTTAATTCTCTTATTGTCTGCTAGGTTCTTAATAAGTTCGAAGGCAAATAATGCTTAGAATTTGAAAATGTGTGTTTCCATGTGAAACTGGCTGCTTTGTGGATTTGTGTAAGCTTCTCATCCAATTTTTCAAACAATTGGATCTTTAATCTATAAAATTGATCGGTTAGATTGGCATTGATCAGTAAGATTGGTATCATTAAAATACTCGATGTGTTAATTCTGAAGCGTGTCATGTTGAATACTGGAGCGAGTAAATCGTCTCTTCTCTGCACACAAGGCACTCGCTCAGTTTGTCAAGCCGGGGGCGTAGGAACGGAGTCAGGGTCAGGTCATGCCGCGGCATCCTTCCCTTGGGATGGTCCTGAGCCCCACGCAAAGGGGAGCTGCTGACAAGGATGAGTGATACATTAAGTCATAATTTGAATAAAATGGTGGGACACCGAATTGAACACTTTCAGCCCAAAGTGACTGCCAGGGTGTCCGAGGACCGCTGCCATTAGCAGTTTGAGATTCGTTTTCCTCATGCTGGCATCTTCATCTTTGCGCAATGGGTGCTGGGCGAGGGATGGAGAAAGTCGACGCCCTCTTGCTCTTGGCTTGATCCAGAAGCCAAACAGCATGGGGAAGGGAGATGCTTAGGAAGCTGCCTCGCATCTCGTCGTAGTGATAATGGCTAATTTAATGCCTCTTTTGTGATATCGCACAATCTGCTCAGTACTGGTACGTTACGCTATGGCGCTCTTTCGGTTTTTGCAATGGTTTGCAGGAAAAATGCAAAAATGTTTCCTTTCCATTTACTAAAAATACTTTACCCTTAATTCTGAAAAATTACTTTGCGGATCTTCATATTTCACAGACCATAACTAGATTACTACCTTTTACTGGAATACTTTGTGTTAATGAAGACCGATTGGGATTACATAATAGATTTCCTCTAAAGAAGGCATTATGTGGTTATTTTTTACTGTCTGGCATTCTAGTTAATTGCCTTGTCATCATTAATTGATGGGCCTAAATTGATATAAATAAATAGATTATATTCCTGAGGTTAATTTGAAAGGGAGGAGGGGCTTAAACCAGGTTGCTGCAGGGTGTTTAAGCGTGTGCCCCTGATGTGCTGGAGAGAGCTTGTGCGCCAAGGTCACGTTCAGGCGCAGTTGGTGTCACCGTTCCTAAATCCGCTTGGCAGCTGGATGCAGCCGAGCTCTGCCCTCCCGGCGAGGGGAGGGAGCGCTCGCCTGGCCCTGGGGAGGCCGGACCTGCTGGAATTGCCCCGTTTTCTCAAAGCTGACCTCAGCTGTCAGCTCTGCTCCATCCTGTGCTCCAGCCCGGTGCGCAGGCACTGGTCCTGGCTGAGGACTGGGCTCCGCCAGCCCCCTCAGCCCAGCTTTATTTGACAGTTTGAGTGCCTCCGGTTTGCAGGTTAATCCAGATTTATGTATATAATTACTGTTAATCGGCAATCAACTAAGTCTAAAGGTAAATCGACATTTTTTTTTAATTAGATTGCAATATCGCATAAAATACTTTTTGCCTGGGAGGAGAGAGCTGCTGGTGGTGGGTGAGCAGCGCGGTGTCTCCTCTCCCAGCCCTTCCTGTGGTGCTCTGCACACCTTCCGCCGTGCCTGGCTTTGCTGGCAGGGGACGGATTTCTGCACTCGCATCCTGACGCCGCTGCCAGGCTGGAGCTTGAGTGCTGTGCCAAGCCTCGTGCTGGAGGAGCATTCCCGGGGGCTCTGCGGGAACCTTCCTCCCACTGCCTCGTGCATCCCTTGTGAGCACGGCAAGAAAAAGAAAATACCTCCCCCCCCAATCCCCCCAGGCGCCAGGAAGGGCTGCGTGGGATCCGGGCTGGGGGGACCGAGGCATTGTGCCCTGCTGGCTGGGTGTAACGGAGCAGCCACGCTGCTGGGATGAGGACACCTCGGCGGCTTCTTCCTCCGCTCTCTCCAGCGCTGTCAGGCCACATGTCTTGTTTTGACAGCTGCCGCGCTGTTGTGCTGGCACGCGTGGGATGCGGCACTTCTCCGTGGTGCTGCGCGGTGTTTGCGCTGCTCTTTCAGTTCATTCTCAGGGGTTACGTTTGCTCTGGAAGCTCGTAGAGAGCAACTTGTAAGGCTTCAAAACCATGGAAGAGAGAGCAAACAAATGGTTCCTTATAGTTAAGCACAGTATGTCTTGATACGCTTTACACGCTTAGCGTCTTTTCCCCAGTGCCCTCGGCTGTACATAGTCTGTGGGCTCCGTCCTCCCCCTGTGCTGGAGCAAAGTTTGGAAGTTTTCTCCTTCCCACCAGAGCATTGCCAGCTCTTCCAGCTGGAGCCTCGGCACCCCCCTGCTACCCCCGGCTTCCCAGTCAGCCTTGGTGCCATGGCACAGCCGAGGTCCCTCCACGTGCCCGGAGGATGCTGAGGGCTGCCGGCGCTGCTCTGCCAGCCATTCGCTGGCTGCAGCCTTGGAAGTTCATTGACTGTCGAACTGCAATTCCGATTTGAAGTGGTTCTCAATTGAAATTTATAATTAATGAGTTATTATTCAATTTTCAGATATTTACAGATCTTTATGGTGTCTCAAGTCATGAGCCAAGCTCTGCACTGCTAGCAGAGGGAGGACCAGAAACCTTTTTCCTTTCTCTTGGCACAGAGCTCCTCTCTCCTCCTGTCCCCTCCAAGGTTTCCCAATTCCCAGCGAGCCCCGTGCAGCTCCCACCAGCCGCTGCATGGGAAGGTAATGCCCGTCAGAGCCCAGAGAAATAGGTGTTAGTGGCATCCTGGGAAATTCCCCTGGTACCTGGTATTTTGGACAAAACCAAGACACGGCACCACTGGCACCACTGGGGAAACCCTTGTTAGCCTTGAGCCACCGGCTGCAGTGAGCGGGGAAGTTGAACTGGCAGTAAGTCAGCTAAATAAATAGAATTTTTCTTCCCTTTCCTCCCTCCCCCATGAGAAAGCGGCAGCATTTGCACATCTGTATCACCGCTGCGCTGGGAAGTGACCTGACTTTAACACCGCGTCTGCCTCTGGTAGAGCCACAACCAAAACAATGCCTGCAGAATGAGGCCACCTCAAAACAAGTTTTTTAAAAGTTAATTGGAGCCCCAGGTCCTTGCCATTATGACCCGTTTCCATGGCGAGAGCAATCAGTAATGCAGAGTGGCTGCTGGTGTGCAGCGGGTTGGGAGCCCTTCACGTATACGTGAACGTATAGATCAAATGGGGGCTCTCCTCAGTTCGCTAACGGATATGGGAATGATTAATCTGAAAACAGTTTAAAGCATTCATGAGTTGTAAGAACTAATCCCCAATAAATCAAACGGCATCCCCGTGGGAGTAAGGAAGAGAAATAAATGAGGGCTAAAGAAATTGATAAAGATCCTTGAGCAATAAAGAGATGAACGCCAGTTCTTTTAAAATTATATTTAAATGAACAAAGTTGATTTAAGTGTCTTTTTTCATACCTTGTACTAAGATTTAGGTCTATAGCATGTCATTATATCAAGAAATAATTTGCCAAAAGACTTTTTAGCATTTCATGTGCATTCCACTTAATGACAATTTTAATATTCTAGCTTTGGTCCTGCGTCGTTACGAGGAGGTTTCAATTGCTCGGCATGCTGAAGAGTTCATAAAGATTGTTCCTAATTTCTTTTTCAAATCTGATACAGAGTTCAGAGCCATCGACGCAAGAGTTATCACGTTACTCAGTAAAAATGTTTGGAATACTATTGTTAGCTGCTTGAACTAAATCTACAGCTTTGGGACAGCGTGGTTTGCAGTGGGACGTTCCTGCTCGGTCAGGTTCGGGACAAGGTGCTGAGCCAGGTTCGGGCTGAGTGCGCTGCTGGGGCGGGGAGCTCGCCTGCCTGGGTGAAGCTGCCTGCCCCTTCCCGGCCGACAGTACCGTGTGTGCTCCTGCCCCTGCGTGCATTAACGTGACACTTTAGAAAACTGTGTGTTCTCTTGGTGACCAGAGAGCGTAAGACGTCCTCCACTGGCTGAACTGGGGGATCATTTCCCTTGCAGATTACGCTGCAATAAGCGCGTCTCCGAACGCGGCTTCCCAGCTCCAGCAGCTCAGCGTGGTTTTGTCTTGTGTCTCTTACTCTCCTCCGCCCCCAAAACACAAAGGGTTGGGTTTAGCTTTGCTTTTTCCCTTAATTCAGTGACTGTCCTGCTGCGTTATCCCAAGCACGGAGGGCCAGGGGTGGCTGCTCCCCAGCGGTGCCTGGCAGCACCCGAGTTCACCCGAGGAGTGCGCAGGGCTGAGAGTTCTGCTTGGACTCCAGACCCCCGAAGCTCAGGGATGTTCATCCCCAACGTCAAGGGCTTTGAATGAGATTGCTCTGCTGAAGAGCTCATTTGGAAGGCAGAGACCTGTGTTCCCAAGTCAACACGGCATAAATTTGTACCGGTAAAGTACATCAAGCTACCTGGTGCACAAAAGTGATTTAAAATGACGCGTAACCTGTAAGCACCCTGGAAATTCCTCTTGACCTCCACAATGAAACATTGCTTCAGCAGATGTTTGTTTTCTTTTTATAGACACGTTTGTGGTCTCAAGTTACAGATATCTGAGTCGAGAAGTAGATCTGATAAATGGTGGCATAGGAAGAAGTCAGGGTGATCGGGGGTGCTTCGTGTCTTTGCCGATGTGAGGTCTGGCAGCGGAGCTGCCTGACTCCTCCATTTCCCCCCTTTGGGAGGTTTATGATATTAAATGTTTTGGGCTGCTCAGAGCCATAACAGTGCATAGAAATGATTTCCTGCAAAAAAGCACATTCTAGAGTCTGGTTGCTGGTACCTTCAGAAGATGCTGTACCTGACTGTGGGGTGCCCTGTGGGGTAGGCTGGGGAAGGGCGACATCCAGGTGATGCTGTGGAGGGAGACACAGTGGTGACTCCAGAAACCTAAGCAGGGCTGAGGCAGAAGATGGTCATCTCTTGTGTCAAATACACTGATGATACAGATACATTTTTTTTCTTTGATTTTTTTTGATTGGCTCTCAAAATAAGAGAGTCGTTAATGGTTGAATTAATCCGGCTGAGTAACCGCGATATGCAAAGACACCGGATGAATCTTTTGTGGAGTTCACTCTTTGGCAACAGAACGTGAGACCATTGAGCGTAAATGGTGGCAGAGTAAATGTTTACCGAGAAGTGAAATCCTGTTATTAGTTGTATTACTATTATTAGTGCTGTTGTTGCTGTTCCCTCTTTTCTAGTTGTGTCAAGATCAAGTACAGAGTGCAAAAACATACAGGCTTTTCCAGCACGTTGATAAAAATGGGTCTTGGCACAGGAAAGGTGGCACTGGTGGAGGCTGTTAAATGGAGGTACCTGCCCCATCGCTTTCCCTCTCTGCAGCCTGCTGAGGACGCGCTGGGTAGGCACGGGCAAGGCACTGCTGCCCTGTTGCCGAAGCCGCTGTGCTTTGCACCTGGTGGCATTGTGCTGCAGGGACATTGCAGTAGGGAAGATGCTTTAGGACAGCCTTTGGTCCTGCCTGAGTCAGCAGAGCCCCAGATGTTGCTTGGTGTAATCTCTGTGGCAATGTGCCGTGCAAACAGAGGGGTCTGGAGGATGTGTTTTCGTGGCACTGGCATCCTGATCGCTCCTTAAATAGCCCCGAGGGGCTGCTCTGGGGGTGAGGCTTGTCAACGGCTGTCCCAGCACACACCAAACAAATGCCCAGCTCTCTGTAGCTTGTGTTTCAGCCTTCAAATTTTATCCTGATCTTAACAAAAGTCCTTTATTTGGCAGCCCACGAGCAGTCCTCTGTGACAGTACAGCAGCCAACTTTGCACTGGCACGTGCTTGCTCAGTCCTGTTTGTTGGAGCCGTAGGTAATTACTCCGTACTTAATGAATAGCATTACTTTTATTGATGAACACGGAGGCTACATGCTGGAAAGAGGAGGTAAGGATTAAGTTTTATGGCCTACTGCTGCTATGAAAAGGAGCATCTAGACACCAATTAATGTCCCCTTGATGGGATTAGCCATTGCGTTAACTGCAACTCTGGATAAAATTGCTAAGTCTGTTATTTTAGACTTCAACTTCTTAAATATTGTAGATACAAAATAAATTCACTTTCATCTTAAATGCAAATGACATGTAAGTCTAAAGACAAAAAAAAAAATCCAGTGTGTTTATGTTTGCTTGTGATTTATACCTCTTCCTACATGGATAAGAAGACTTCTTTGGGAGTCTTTATTTCATCTGTGCAGCCTTCAAAGAGAAGCCTGGTGACCTCCCAAAGTGACCCCAAGTGTCTGGGAGTCTGCTTGGCCAAGGACAGGCTAGATCTGAGATGCAGGGGTGAGACATCCTGGTCTGGGGCTGCTCAAGATTCCTCTTTTGCTTTTTCATTTGGGCTTTAATCTTCTGATAAGCCATCGGTACAGCGGAGGGGAAATGTCAAGGTAAATGAAGACTTAGAGAGCAGCATTTCTCAGGGGAGAAATAACTTCTGTCATCGGGGGTTTTTTTTTGTCTGCAGCAACAAGAAATAAGAGATGAGGCATTTCTGAAATCTGGATGTCGGTCAGAGCCGTCCTGACCAAGAGCCCTGTGCCCACCCCATGCCCTGCGAGCGAGAGCTGCTATGCAAGGGCTTGAAAGCTGCGCACGGTGCAAAAACGCCCAACCAAACAAAAAAATTAATAGATGTTGATTGAAATCCATCACCTGGCATGTCTGATAGCCCCTGCTGGAGCAGAGCTCTACAGGGTGAACCTTGCCTGCCCAGGTGGGGAGGCGTCAGCTGGCGTGGGAGGCGTGCGGTAGCGCTCGCTCCTGGCACTGCTCCCCCTGCCCACGTCCACGGCGTGGGTGTTCGCTCCTGGTGCTGTGTGCTCCGTCCCCCTTCGAGCCGGTGCGCAGGGAGGGGGCATGTCATAGGCGATGGGTCTCTGCTGCCGGATGAGATCCAGCAGGGGCTGATGCTGTTGGGTATGGCCGGGAACCGACCAAATGTGATTTCCAGTGAAGCAAAGCGAGTCAGTGACATAAACCGAACAGATGATGCTTTTAAGCAAATTGTCCAAGTATTGGATAAGGGAATTATGGGCCTGCGTCAGTCTTTTCCGATGTTATTATGTATGCTCTGTGTTATTTTAAAGTGCCCCGTATTGGCCACACACAATTTTTCTTGGTGCTTTCAAGGAAGTATATGATTTCCCGTGAGTATTGTGTTCTTGGTCCTCTCTCTTTAGTTAATTAACTTTTCAGAAGAATATTTTGAGGTATGACTTTTTTTCCCCAGTATTTGCAGGATATTTCTTACCTCACTAACCCCTTCCAGAGCCACCTTTCCCTTCCACTTTGCCCCACACTTGTATTGCAGGCGTCTTCTTGGGGGAGCTGTAACCGCGCCTGCGGTGGAGCCCAGCGGTGGGCTCTGACCCATCTCTCTGCTTTGTGGGCTTCCCTGCTTCTCTGCTAAGTCTGTCTTGACTTTTTTGTAGAATCAGATTCTTTGTTTTTATCTTCTTGGTAGGATTTTGATTCCTTGCCAGTAACGTGAGACAACACACAAGAGGAGGTTGTGTGTTTGGCGAGTTTGGAAGCTAAAATGTAGAAATACCTTGTAGCGTGCGATAGCACCAGCTCCTGACAGAGCGGTGTCGTGTTGAGTGATGTGTCATGGAATCACAGAATTGTTGAGGTTGGAAGACCTTTAAGATCATCTAGTCTAACCATTAACTCAGCACTGCCCAGCCCACGCTAAACCCTGTCCCTAAGTGACACATCTATGTGTCTTTTAAACACCTGGTGGATGGTGACCCCACCGCCTCCCCAGGCAGCCTGTTCCAGTGCTTGACCACTCTTTTGGTGAAGACACCTTTCCTAATAACCAGCCTAAACCTCTCTGGCACAACTTCAGGCCATTTCTTCTTGTCCTACTGCTTGTTACTTGAGAGAATGACGTAGCAGCGTCATGTTGTGTGATGACATAGTAGCGTTGTGATGTGTCATGACTTGCATGTTGTTTCACCCAAATCTGGGAAGCAGCTCCAGTCATGCTCAGCAGGAGAACGATGGCGTTTCTCTTTTAGGAGCTGACACAAACCTGTGAAACACACAAGCGTTAGCCGCGACTCCGGCTTTAGCGCTTGCTCAGGTTAGCTGAGGCGCAGGTATGAGTGATGTTGGTGTGTTGGACTGTGATGTCATCAGTTGGTCGTGCTGTACTGTGGGACACAAACACAGTGCATTCTGCAAGTTCTTAGGTGGCTTTGGTTTCCAGCAAGACAGCTTTTTGGAGGAGGGTGTCCTGGTGCTTGTCGCTGCCTTGTTCTGCGCCCGTGGGAGGGGTTAGGGGTCTCAGGATGACGGCAAGTTCAAGGACTTTGTTCTCTTTGTCTTCACTGGGAAAGAAGAGTGATGATTCAGAGCAGTGATTTATTACTGAGCTCCATCTTTCTTTCCAGGGCTTCCTCCAAGACTCCAGCTTTTCCCAGCCAGTTTCAGCATCAGTAGTTTGCTCCTTTGGGAGAGTGGAAGTTAATTTCTCATTATTATCATGCGTAGATTCAGAAGATGGAAAATAGTCTCCTTTTGCTGTCCCTCGACTCCACGATAACTTCATAGCCAGAGAAAAGGAAGCTCACAGTCATGCAGGACAAAAACCAGTGTGAGCCGGGTAGCAGGAGGGGTTTCCCAGTGCAGTGTGTGGCTGGGGCTGGAGGGCGGGATGGAGGGGGGCTTGCGCACCTACACCCTGGGGCTGGCTGCTGCCTTTGCCCCAGCACGGTGCAGAATGTGTCCAGTCCATGATGCCCTTTGGCTTTATTGTCACCTCCCAGCTCCAGGGGCTAGCATGCATAGATATATACAAGATAAAAAATTAATTTTAGAGCCATAGACCTTCTCGAGGAAGGGTTCTGGCTGCTCTTATTTCGTTGTCCTGGAAAAAGAGTTGCTTTTAGCTTTGCAGTATTTGCAATTCCCTTTCGGCGACCCAAACTCCCCAGGCTGTAAGACATAGTTTTCATTAAATGGTACACCTGACATTTACCAAATCTTGTTGTGACAATTTAGAGGGAGCTAGTTGCATTGAAAAGCCTTATTAATATTGCGGTAATGTGATTAGGGGAACATCTCGGTCGTTTAGGCCAAAGGGACTTTAATTTATGAGCACAATGGAGAAGCATCAGTTGACCAAAATAGCCTAATCTTATCTTGTTTTCTGCTTACTCCCTCCTTGTATCTAGTACATGTTCATGATCAGATAAGTAGGTTTAGATTCCTGTTATCCAAGTAAGGGACTCTGTATAAAAGAAACAACCCCCCTCTCAGAATGAGACTTGGTGCTAGAGGTGGGTACGTGCAGCTGAGGTGGGGGGCCAAATCCAAAATGACATTTCTGGAAAACCTTCCCTGGAAATCCCCTGTTTCCCACCGGTGCAAGTGCTCTGTTACTGCCTCTTCCCACGTTGCTGAGAGAAACCCCAGTTTATCTGGGGACCTGGACCGGTCCTGAGCTGGAGGTGAGCATCCTTGGTGCCCAGGGAGCCCCAAGCAGCCAGCAGGTCCCGGCACCCAGCAGCCGCAGGGTATGATTGCTCACCTTAAAATAAGTCTGAAAATGGAACTTAGCATCTTCTTCCCGGCTGTAGCAGGAACAATTTGGGCAAAAGTAGCTCTCATGCTGTTGTGGCAATTTGCAAGAGCTGTGGTGGTAAATAACAGGGGGAGAGGGAGGGAAGCATCTCAGATCTCATCAATACTTAAGACAAAAGGCTTTCTGCTCTGCAATTACTCTTCCTGTCCTTTCCCCTCCTTCCCCCAGGCCACAAGCGAGAAGCCTAAATAGAGATCAGGCAGCTTTTAAATGCCACAGGCTCATAAAAGAGAGGAAATTCAGAGCTGTAACTTTGCTGCTGCTGTTTGGATCCATAAGCAAGCAGACCATCCTGCAAGCTCCACACAGTGGGATCAGAAATAATTGCACCGTCTCTGCCCAGAACCGGCTGCCCTGATTTCAGGGCTTCCGCGCAGCTTTTGGGGAGACAGACGAGCGACGTGCCCGGCTGCTGGCACCGAGCGCATGTCCTGGCCGTGGCCGTTGCAGCCGGGCTCGTGGGGTTTTGGAGGTGGTTTGTGAATTTGAGGATGGGGTGCGCATCTCTGCTGGTGGAGGAGCGGGCGTTGCGAGGCTTTGCTCCTTGGCGTTCCTGGCCTAAGTGGAATGTGGTGATTTACTGTCCGTGAGTGAGGCAGGCACGGTGCTTCTCATCTCTGCTGCTGGGAAGGACGAGGATTGGATTTGGGAGCGATGTTTTAGGAACGACCCCTCCAGTAGCCCCCATGCCTCATGTGACAAGCACAAACAGGCGTCTCGGTGGGCTCGGATCACTCTGGCTTGCTTTCAGGTGTACCATAATATTAAAATACTATTTTATTATTTTCCATTTAGTCCCGCATTAATGAAAAGAGTGCTGTGTAGCTGCAGAGTAGTAGCTAATCAAATCAAGTAAATTGCCGTTAATGTTTCAGTACTTGTTATTATTGCCATGATTCCAGGTGGACTGGAGTGCAGGGGAGGACGGTTGCTCTCCTTGCCTGGTGGCGCACAGGCGAGCTGACCTTGCCTTGGCTGCAGCCTTCCCGAGCAGGGAGCTGGTAGGAAATTGCAATCCCAGGGGAGCCCATGCTCAGGCGCGTGGTTTTGTCCCCCTCTTCTGCAAAGGTATGAATGAAATTCTCAAATTCAGGCTGAGCAGCGAAACCTTCAGAGATGTGGGTTGGAGTTGCACCCGTTGCGCGTCCTGGGGATCCTTGTCGGACCTCATCTGCCGAGCCTTCCCGCAGCCATCAGTCTGCTGCTCGTGGCTGTGTGTGTGCCACAGAGATAAGCACCGGAGATCTTCCCTCCCTGGTCTTTCTTACAGCAAGTGAAATACAATAGCAATGTGGCTCAGGTTAAAATTGCCTCTCATTTTACCAAGATACCCTTAAAAACCAGTCGCTTTTTGTGAGCCTTAGAGCAGCTCTATACACTCTTATCAAAACTGACAACTGCTCCAGAGATCCTGAAGAGATTTTGTTTCATTGTGCTTTTTTGCGGTAGAGATCTCGTTAACTGTTTTCCGGCGACCTCTTCTCATGTTCTTTTCCCGTCGCAGAAATAAGCCAACAAACCCCCGATTCCAGCTTTGCTGAACGGCAACTGCAGAGCTGGGCTCTGCCGTCCCTTCACCCTGTGCTCTCGTGGCACCCAGTGTGAGAAAACTGCGATTTTGCTCACATCAAAAAACTTTCAGGTCCTTGGAGCGTACTTTTCTCTGAGAAGCCGCGTGTGTGAGTGCCGAGGCACTAGGCAGGAGATGAGTTCCCGTGCTGTCTTTTCGTTACACGCAGGTAACTCATCGTAAGCCATAGGGCACATCTCCGCGACGGCAACAAGGGGAAATCTTTGATGTTTTGAAAAGGGTTTGAGCTGACATGTGCAGCGACTGGAGGTTTATAGAATAAACACCCAAACAAGATATGTAGTATCTCCACTGAATTAATCCTGCGCTATCTACGACGCTGTCAAACAGGCGCTGTGGTTGCACTGGCTGCAGAGTGTTTATTTTCAGGGTGATGCACAGGAGCAGCGAGGAGCAGCCTCACCGAGCCCTGGGGCATGGGTTGCAGGAGGAGGGGGCGGTGCAGTTTGGGGAAACGGGGTGCGGGTTTCTGGGCACAGGGAATAAGTATCTGCACGTATGTGGAAAAAAATGTGGTGGTGGGGGAAATATGTGTAATTTCTGGTTTAGTAAAAAAAAATAATATGTGCTAATTATCACTTAGATCAAAGATCATTTCAGTCTTGCAAATGTACGCAGAAGTAGAAAGTCTGCTGAAAGCCATGCTAAAAGAGACTTGGTGCGCTTTCCCACCCACGTTCATTAAATCGGCGCCGATGTGCACGAGCGCTCCGGAGGCGCGGAGCGGGCATCGGGCAGGGCGTCCCTGGGCACGTACCCGCAGAGGCATGCCGGGGGGCGGGGGCGAGGAACGAGGATGGGGTTTGGTAGCAGGTCCAGCTGATGGGGTTTGTTTGGGTGGAGGAAGGGCGTTGTGTTGGTTGAGCTAAGTAATTTTGGCTGGCCAGTGGTGGTAGAAAACCATCATGAGCTTATCTTCCTCAGTAGTAGGGTGCCTTTATGTGCTTAATGGAGCATCGGGATGAGTTACTCTATAATTAACAGCTTTTACATCAATGTTACAGCCCTATTATTATGTGATAAACGCGGGTGAAGGCGGCTGTCTTCAAACGGAGTATTTTGGTAGAGAAAAATGAGGAGAGGGTACCTGCAGAAGCTTCTTCGTGTGCTTGCTTCATGGTGTCGTGCTGTTCAAAACAGGAGCGGGAGGGAAGAAGGATGCGCTTTCAGCTGGGCCAGGCACTGAGTTTGCACCTTGGTGTGGCTCTGAAGTCCCAAGCCAGCGTTGCACGGACACAAACGGCTTAATTCAGCTTATTTATTTAAAGCGCTTCCTTGCCTTGGCTGGGCGTGAAAATACGTGGTGGGTTTTGCTGTTTTTTTTAGCAGTTCCAGCTATCGCTCTGCACTGTCTGAAAACGCGTGGCTGCTGACATCCAAAAAGCCGAGGGGTGCGCAGTGTGGACTTGATGGAGCGCGGGGGACCCTCTCTCTCGCTCTCTCCTGAAAGGCTTCGTTCTGTTTGTTTGGCTTGTTTGTACAAGTTCAGGTGCTTTGATACCAAAAGGCTCCAGCCAAAGCTTTCCTGTGAAAGTTGTTTATTGCTGCTGCTGCTGTTGTTTTTCTTTCTGTTCTTGGTGTCCTAAAGCCAAATTACTGTGACTAATGCACCACTGTAAGTGTCTGCAGCATCTACAGCACTGCTGCCTGCGTGGGATGCATGCTGTCTTTGCAGTGCTGGGGGTTTTTTTTGTTAGCTTTTTACTTTCTACTGTTACAGCAGAAATGCCCCCATTGTGCGTTAGCTTAGCAGATGGCAAAACATTTCTGTGCAATATCATCATACACCAGAGCCACGCTGACTGCTGTCTGTTGGGCACGGATCGGTGTGCCTGTGTGGGTATTTTAAAGGGTCCACGTAGTTTCTGAGCAGAAACTGTTTTCCTGTGTCTTTGAAGTCAGGGAGGTGCTCAGAAGAGAGAAAGTTACGCTGAGCCTAACGCGGTTCTAAGCAGGAGCAGTGAAACCAGTGTGTACGCTAATGCATTTCTTCTGTTCCTTTTTGCTTGTTTATTGCCTTTTTAAGCCAACATCCATATTCTGGTGCTGCGTTTGGGGTGGTTGTTATCTAATCCTGCTGCTGCATTAAAAAGATAGAGAATGTCTATAATAAAATAATAACAATCCTTTTTTTTTCCTTAACCTTTCCTTCCTTCTAATTTTCAGCATATAGCTGAGCCCAGTCATAATATATCCTGTGAAAATGCTGGCTATTTCATGATGCATCATAAGATGTCCTTTTTTTCCCCCTTTTTTTTTTTTAAAGCTATCATTGGTGCACTTACTTTGTTAGGTAAAAGATTTGCAAGTAAGATCTTGCAGATTGCAGAACATCAGTTAATCCAGTTAACAGCAACAAAAGGTGAAATTTTATTTTATGCCAAATACAGAATATTGCTCTTCTGGGGAGACTTTCGCCGGTCTGTAGTACGTTGCTTCATAAACTCTCTCAGGGTCGTTTTTTTCTCTCTGTAATCCAAAACTGTTTCCTGTTCGCAGACCGCAGAATGGTTCTATGATCCTGTACAATAGAAAGAAGGTGAAATACAGGAAAGATGGATATTGCTGGAAAAAAAGGAAAGATGGGAAAACCACCAGAGAGGATCACATGAAACTGAAAGTCCAAGGAGTGGAGGTAGGAGACCAAAGGGGTGGCGGGGTTGGGTGGGCTGCGCTGGGAAGCAGCGGCTCCCTGAAATACATTCAACGTGGACTTGTCTGCATGTTCAGAAAATTATTTCTATTTGCTGAATTCCAGATATTTCTCCCTCATCCCCCCAAAATTAATCCTCTGAGCAAAACTCAAATATGGCTTCACCGTCTGATTGCGTTGCTGCTCGCTGGTTGTCGTGTTGAAGACAAGACACCAACATCTCGTTGCAGCAAGCATCTCTTGGTGGCATATGTGTTTTTTGTAACGGGGACTTCCCAAGGGTGACCAAACATCTCAAAGTGCCTTGTAAGGCATTTTTTTTTTTTTTTAGCATCTAAGCTTTGTATAAGATCTGATTGTCACAAATACCCACTAGCTTTTGGTAGCAACTGCCAAAATTTTCCATGTGCTTACCAAGTGTTGGTCTTACAGTATGCAGAAGCAGAAATTCAGACCAGAATGAGACTCTGCTTCAAGGGGTGTTTTGAAGGAGACCGTTGCTCTACCGATGGTTTTTAGCCATTCAAGGAAATTCAGCTAGGTGATTTCACTTGACACAGTATTTCTGCAATTCACCCGTTTGTTCTAAAATACGGTGGTGTTTGGCACAGCTGTTCTTTCTTAATCGCTGACTGTGTGAGGGCGGGGCTGTTGGATTGCACTGATCACTTTGGGCGTTACAGGTCTGCACAGATGTGGAGGAGAAGTACATTTATTTAACTTCTTTTGTATTTTATTGAATGGGAATTACCTTTTCTGATAGTAGAAGTCCAGCTGCAGAGCTTTGCCTAGCTTAGTTCCTGCGACAATAGGGCTGTATTCCCTGTGTTTGGTACTGAACTTGGGGCTCAGATGGCAAGAGGGGGTTAAAATGTGTGATTGTAGCATTCAGCTGTCTTCAAGAAGTCTTCTGGTTTTGGCAAACGACCGGCAAAGTCGTCAGGGTCTGTATGTGTACGAGCTGTATTGATTTCCACGGCTAGCAGGCTGCATGCACTGCTGCGGGCAGGTGGCTACAGCCAGGCAGGCAGGCGCAGCGCAGCAGGGTTTGCAGCGTTTGGAATAATCCATTTGGAAAAATCGGTGGTGTTCCAGGACAGGCAAAGCTTAACCCGGCAGCTCAAGGCATGTTTGGTAGCTTTGGGGCTGGGCTTTGGGTTAAGCCGGGGCAGCCTGCGCTCCCCCGTGGCGCTGGGAGTTGGGCTGGGGCTTTCCTGGCACCTCGGGGGGCCACCGCTGCACCTGGGGCTGGGGATGCGAAGCGACCAGGCACCTGGAATACACCTCGTGCTCCAGCTTCCTTCTGAGCGATTTGTCATTCTTACATTCCGTCATTGCTTTAATGAGGTTTTGGGTTTTTAAAATAGTATTAAGTGGATTGTATTATATCACACCAGGGAGGCATAATTTTGTTCCGTAATTGTTACATCCAGTAATAATATTTTACCATGACAACCTCGCCCCACCCCAAAAAAAGAAATCGGCATAATAAAAGTTGTGCATTGTTTTTGTTTTGAGTTTGCAGAGACTGATTTAACCGACTTCTGTGAACTTTAGCAATGCAGAATACCAAAACCTGCACTGCCAAACTTGCCTGCAGGAGGGTGGGGTGACCGTTGCCTACCACACACACACACACGATTAAATAAATACTTTCTGACGTGTTTTTTCAAAGACTGAGCCAGCAGCCCCTTGAGTGCCTGGCTGTGTGGATGTGCGTGGCAATCACGTTAAACTCCAGTAGCTCTGCACTGAACCCAGTGATTTCTCTTTTATTGAAGTACATCTTCTAGAAAGCAACAAATCTCCAAGTGGATGTATCAGGAGCTGGAGGATGCACAGCTCTCAGGGTTTCTTCCCGGGGCTGATCGCATTCACCACTTTAAAAAATAAGTGTCTAAGTATTTGCTTTGCAACTTGGAGGTACCAGAATTTGGCCATTCATTCCTATGTCTTTCTCCCGCTTAAGAGCCCTTTTAGTACCTGATATTTTATCTCCAAGAAGGTACTTATGCCCTCTCATCAAGTCATCCCTCAATCTTCTCGCTGTGAAGCCTGACAGCCCCAGCTCTGATGGCTCTGGCGGATGCAGGATGCGGCCAGGTCCACAGCCAATAGCTCTTGCGGCAGGTAAAGCAACAACCGCGCATGGACCTGGCTCCGAGCCAGCGCTCGCAACAGTTAACGGCAACTTTTACTGGGGCTCCCAGCTGAAGGAACACAGCTTCTGTATAAATCTCTGTGTTAAGCAGCACTAAGTGTTATCAAAATCCAAACTGATATCTCAGTGTTGAAAAGAAATTAATATTCCCCCCCTGCCAGCTGTCAGAGCGTACAAAGGAGCCGATGGTCCAAGTCCTCGTAATTTCTGTACGTGAAGGTGGGAGAAAAGGAACGAACAGGAACCAGCAAATAGAGATTTGGGTGTGAAATTCAAGTCCTGCATAAATCTGGGTCTGGAAGAGCTGGGTCCGCTGTGGGAAGGTCCCTTGTGCCTGAGAGCGCGTCTGGGTCTTGTGGTGGGAGGAAGAACTGGCGCCGGCCCCGTGCGGAGCCGCCCTCACGCCCCTTTGCCATCCTGCTGAGCTGCCAGGGGGCACCGAGCGACACGGGGGAAGTCCAACCTCGTGACCTCTGAGCGTTGCTTGGGCACAAGTACGTGGTTTTACCTTTCTTAATTAATTACTGGATCGGTACACTGTGCTACTTCACGGATAGTGTTACAGCTTCAGGATTCTGATGCCATCCTAATGGGCAGCAGTCTCTTTCCTTGCATACATGGGCCACAGATTTAAAATCATAAAAAAAAGGCTTTTTTTCAAAGTTGGAGTGCTACTGTAGTTAGCTGCATTAGGGTTTAACAGGGCATGAAATAACTGTCTGCCTTGTGGCCCTGCCAGATCATCTCAGCGACTCTCGCAGCCAGAAGATAAATAGGTATCATTGTCGTGCTGATGGAAAAATACTTGCAAAGCCGACAGCCAAGAGTATCGATAGCATCCAGACAGAGCTCTGGAAGCTGCAGCTAATGGCCGGGAAGGAGAAACACGTTGGCCCGTGAAACTACTGACCAACCACTTCTGAAAAGGGATTTGTATTAGCAGATTTAATAATTAATTGCTTCCCAAGCATCATCAATGTGACGGCTTCTGCATATTCCCAAATTTTGAGTAAGGAGAAAAACCCATTTTGAAACAAAGAGTTTGCACCAGATACTTGGAGATGTTGGTGTCTGTCAGTGCCACTGAGAAGGATTTTGTGAGCGCGGACGATGCAGCTAAAGCAAATTTCGGATATAAATAAGGAATAAACTAATCAAAATAGGAATACACTAATTTAAATAAATAAGGATTAAGAGGAATAAACTAATTAACCAAACGGATGTTAAATGATAACTGCCTGAAATCCTCAAGCTATTGTCTTGGTTAGCATCACTGCGCATGAGGGTTTTGGGTATTACTTGGTTAATCTGATGCACAATCCTGTTAGAAAACGCTGGATAAACCAGAAAGGAGAAGTTAATTTGGCCTTTCCCTTAATACACCTCTTTGTGCAATTCTTTGTGGAATCCATTAAAAATCTCCAGTCCGTGATCCTTTTTAAAATTCTAATTAATTAGGATCCCTGGTGATGTGTTCCTAATCAATTCACATAATTAAAAATTTTAACTAATAAATAATAGTAAGGGGAGTGTTGCAGTAGCTTTAGCATCGTTCCGGACTGGTGCTGCCCTGACGCTCAGTTCCCTTGGCTGATGCTTTTGCCTCTTCCTGTGCCTGAACCTTTCTGGGTGCCTATAAACGGCGTGTTCACATGAATTCACGGTAAACCGCTGCTAAAATTAAAACGAGGTCATATTTTTATAGCAAATGTCCCTCTCGTCCTCTGCGTTTTAGAAGGTCGGCACCTATTCTGTTGCTCTTTGTCCTGTTTTGAGGGTGTTTTGGTCTCTCCAAAGCCCAGTGCCTGAGGAGAAGTTGGGGAAAAGGCTTCTCTCTGCCTTGGGGCAACGCCGTGCCATGCAGGGTCCCTCTCCGAGCACCAGCAACGCCACCTGTGATGTGACTCTGCCCAACGGCTGGCGGGAGCCTGGTGCCCCCCAACCCCCGGTGGCTGGAGCAGCAGCATCGCAGCCTCGGTGGGGACGCTCCGGAGGCTGTGCGGGGGTGGCAGAGGGAGCAGCGCAGCAGTGACCACCAGCGGCCCTGGCTCCGGCGTGCTCCTTTGTCAGCCTTGATTTAGTCTGACACCGCTAATTTCGGATCAGAGTGATCAGAGGGAAAGATGAATGCGCCAGAGCTCGTATATTTCAAATACCTGGTTCTCTCATGTATAAATATGTGCTGTCTCAGTACGAGCTGATAATCTTTATGAATTCCTTAAAAAACAAAACAAAACAAAAAAGTAAAACTTGATTTCGGTCTTATTAAGAGAGAAACTCCCTTGTGGAGATGGAGATGCAGAGTATCAATTTTGTATGCAGGACTTGTATTTAATTAATATCATAACAGTCCCTTAACACTATTACAGATTAGTCCACGAGGACAGGAATGAAAATTTTAGATTATTCAATTACTGCATAAACCCTGGGACATCACCATCAAAAACTTTGCAAAAGGTTTCGTTAGCATGTGGGGCTGGGGATGCAGGTACCTGAGCCCGGTGCTGCGCAGCCGGGGTGCTGATGGCGACTCTTCCAGCTCGCGAGCTGGGAACGCGTGCGAAGAACAAGATGACTTTTCCTTTCAGTAAATGACCAAACGGGCTTTTCTGTATTATGTAAAATAACCCATCATGGAATATTACACTGCAAAATGTTTTTACATCTCTCAATTCCCTGCTATTGTTGGCGAAATTTACTTGTAAGTTATTACTGGCGGGTGGAAGCGACTTCAGAGATCACATGCTCAAGCAGCACTAATCTGGAGAACTATTCCTAGGACAGTCTGATCCAATTCGCTTTAATTTACATGGGCTTTGCTCGCCCTCAGAGGTGAGCCGTGTAGTTTGCAAACTAATTAGGATTGCATTGTTCAGTTGGGCTGCCTGGTGCATTCCAGAGAAATCCTGCGGAATGGCACTGGAGGAGAAATGAGAGTTTAATGCGAAAGGCTTTCTGAGAACATGACCCACACGTGTGCATACATTAACGCAAACAAGTGCAGCCCTGAAAGCGAAGGAGAACAACAGCTCAAGGATGTGACAGTTTTTGTTCAGATCTGTTCTTTATCACCACTGCTAATGGTATTTTCCTTATATCCCTCCTAATATTTGGCTCTTGCCACTTCTAACCAGCCTCTCCCTTAATCCCCCATAAGCCAGTCGAGGGCACAGAGCATCTCCCCATCTGTCTTTGCTGTGGCTTGTACATCTGTGATGGGCAGAGGCTCATGCAGAAACGTGGAAGGTGGTGGCTCCTTGTGAGCTGTGGTCGGATTTTGTTCTGTCACCTGTTCTAGGGAGTGTTTACAGCAGCCAGAACGTAAGGCTGTGATGGCATCTCAGTGATTCATGTGTCTGTGGCAGTCCTGGGGAAATCAGAGTTGGTTTGCTGTTTCTGAAGGGGAATATGGATTATCATTAAATGTGGAATGGGTCTCCTGAGAGTCTCTTCTGAAGGGAACATACATATCAATAATTCGTTTTCTATATCGGGATTCTAATGTATTCGCTTGCAGTAACATAAATTCACAGCAAATGGTCGTGGGTTTTGGCATCTTCTCCTAACACCCTGCACATGCCGAGGAGATTTTATTCTTCAACAGACCTGTGACGTCCCTAATCCTTTGATTGTCGTGGCTTCTTTTACGGTGTGTAACTTCAGCAATAAAAGCTTTCTTAAAACCTTGATGCCTCAGGATGAATATTCAGCTGAGCTCAGGGCCACTGGCTTGTGTGTGATGTTGGAGGAGATGCTCTGCCCGGGCCTGGCGCAGTCGGGATGGCATCCGCTTGGAGCTTTGCCTCGGCAAGGGAATGGACGCGCTGGCTCGGGTTTAGCAGGCAGGCGCATGCAGGAGTTGTTTATTCAAAGGCACGCTATAAAATATTTGGCTTTGTTTCCTGCGTGGACTTGCTCTGTACCAAGGCACTGGTGCATTGCTGTGCAACGCTCCAGGAAAATTCATCTCTGGGAGAGAACTTTTCGAGTTGAGCTGCTGCAGACTCGCTGCTCACGGGGCAGGCAAGCGGCGATCCTGCTGCTGGGCAGCGCGGAGGAGGGGAGAGGAGGTAACAGGTAGGACAAATGTCGGCAGGTTCAGGCAGCTGGCGTCGGGCTGCTTTTGGTCAGGCGGGATTCATTTACTTTGGCGCAGGGCTCAGGAACTGAGGATGCTGCTCCTGGCAGAGGTGGGGGACCGCCGGCTCAGTGTGGTCCCGCCGGCGATGCCGGTGCGGTCAGGGGGAAGAAGGAGGCTCCACGTTATTTCTCGTTGCCCTGGCACGTGCAAAGCTGTCCTAGTCGCAGCTCTTGCAAAGCAGCTTGAGCCCACACTTGATTTTATGTGCTTGTGCACTGATGTTTCTATTTGGTCCAAAGTCTGAAGGACTCTCGATCTAGCAGGAGGTGGATGGGTGGACGTACAGCTGCAGGTTGCTTTTACTCCTGTGCTTTGACCTGTTCTTAAGCGGTGTGCCTGCGCAAGTGCTGTGCTGGGTTGGATGTCCCTGTTGGCATCCCCTGTCTGCGTCCCCTCTGGTTCCTTTGTCAGTGCTATGCAACGAGCTCTGGAGAAGGGGGTTCCCGTAACAGGTAAGTGATTATTTGTGGGAAAATGGTTAAATCTTGAGATGGTGTAATACAGCTTCTATCCTGCATATTTTTTCACTTTCTCAGCCTGGCAGCATCAGTCCGGGGTAACTCAATACCATCTGCCAGATGAAAGTGTTTCACTCAGGGATCGTCACTTCACCTCTAACGTTGGGTTACTGGGAGGCTTCCAGATGGAGGCACTTGGTAAACAGGGGGAGCCTTAGACTGAAAGAAGTGAAAATAATTTCAGAAAGAAATAAAGAATCTGTTTCTTATGCCTCGTTTTGCAAATAGTCCTTCCAGTGACACATTGGGAATGGTCTGATTTACAGCAGAAGCAGGAACGGGGGAGAGCTGCGGGGTGGGAAGAGCAAACGTTGCGTTTACTTTAACCGATGTAATGCCAAGCAGCTGTTTTTATGCTCAATTAGTTCACACGTCATTTTGGACATGAACCAGAATGGAAAACATTTTTGGTTTTGTATGACAGGAGAAAAGGTGATATAAAAGTATTAAATTGCTTTCTTGGGCTTTTCCTCCTGGAGTTTGATTCCTTCCACTGTTAGTTCTGTGCTTTCCATGGGGTAAGGGCTCCTGACCCTTCCTACTCTGCCTTTAACGAAAGACAACTTTTAAAACTTAACGGATTGAACTGTCTTTTCTGAAAACAACTTGCTTCATAGCAACAGCTGAGGGTTTTGCAGAAACACTATGAAGCAAAGCAAAGAGCAAGATCTTTTGGGATTGCGGCTCAGCTTGAGCATTTTTGTTGGTTTCAGTGGAAGATAAACGGGTTTGGCGTCTGCACGCGTTGGAGCAGCAGAGGGTACCTGTAGGGCAGGCTGGGCTTGTGTGCCCTCGTTATCCTTGTGGTTTGAATGCCGTGACAGTGCCGTGAAGCCTTGCATGGAGTTACTGCTTCTATACCAGCTAGGATATTTTGAACACAGTGGGAAAAAACAAACTTTTTAATATCATTTAGCAAACAAAAATCTTTGTTGCAATAAGATGAAAAAACCAAGTGATCTTTCGACTTCGCAAGTCATCTTAAAATATGTTGGAGAAGCAGAGCAAAGGCATTTAGAGCAGTCATGTGGTGAGCAAAGTTTCTGGGGTAAGATGGCAAATGGCTACGCCCACTTACAGAGTGTGGTATCGCTTCATCCTGTGGCTGGAGGTTGGTGAAAAAAGCAGAAAGGCTGAGGAATGGGGGCTAAAGGATATAGGATGTAGATGTAGGGTACTAGTGAGGAGCCTTCAAAGCCAGCCAGAAATGGTGGGTGGGTGTGTGTTGTTCTTCTGAGCATATGGGGGGGCAGGACCCTTTTTGGGTGATGGGCAGGTGGCTCGTAGGCAAGTTCTGCCCAAGTCAAGGGCAACGGTCCCTTCAGCGCAAGGCAACAGGTTTGCAGTGGTGGTTCGGGTAATTGCTTTGTAATTGACTGCATCACCTTTTTTTTCCCCCTGTTTAATAAATAGCATGAATAAAGCTGAGCCACATGTGGTAGGATTGTAATTCAACTCCCATTCACTAAAGTCTGAATGTTTTTCATTTAGCATGTAAAGGCAGTTCCGATGTGAATTATTCCAAAAGGATCTCTGTGGACTAATGACATTAGAGTTTAGATAGATTGAAATTGCTTGAGTAGTTGTTGCTGCAACTGCACCACAAACTGGGGAGGAAAAAGAGGAGGAACCAGGTGACCTTGTATAGTGGAAGGTGTCCCTGCCCACGACAGGAGGGTACTGGATCACCTTTAAGGTCCCTTCCAACCCAAACCAACCGTTCAACGATTCCATGATGACGTGAGTTCGCACACTCCTCTGTTGAGGAGGAACTGGGAGGCTGAATGTGCTGGGTGGGTCTAAAGAAGTGGGGTGACACACGTCAGCCCCCATGCTGGGGTCCATGCCTTGGGATGGGTGTTGCTCCAAATTCTGCATCTTCCTCTTGATGTGCTTGCTGAACAGTGGTAGACATCATACTTCTTCCTGGACACTCTCCCCCCCCTACTAAAACAAATAATAATAATAAAAAAAAATGCGTATACAACTTTTATATTATTTAGCCATCTTTATTAAATAAAAAGTTAGAACAAGTGTGCAGACACAAAAGAAGCTGGCAGGCACTCCCGTATCCCCCTCTGAAACATGAGGTTTGTGTCACTGCAAAGGCTACACAGCACAAATACACATTGACATTTATATTGACTATTCCAGTTTAGAGAAATTCGAAATTAAATCTATTTTCTGCCAGCTCTGTGGGAAAATCCATTTACAAAAACAAAATCCAATAGGAGATCTAAAGATTGGTGGCCAGAAATGAAATATTTTGAGAATACAATATATGGAGATTGGATTGCTGGGTCTGTGGTCTTGGTTTAATGTGCTGGGGACTGGAGATGGGAGCGGAGGTTTATTGGTCCGGATTTGATCCCAGGGTTTGCGGTTTAGATGAGAGAGTTTACAGCAAAACAAAATAAACGTAAATACTTTGTGGACCCGAGGCAGTGGTCACTCCTTTGGCCACGCCGTTGCCTTCCTGTGCGTGCGCAGGGAGAGCGTAGCGCCGAAGCGAAGCCTTTAACCGCAGGTCACCCATCACGCAGCTCCTGGGGCGCTTTCAGTGGGGTGCAGCGCGGCGAGGTAAAAGCGCTGCCGTTCCTTGCAAGATTAAGAGGTTTCCTTTTTCTGTAGGGATCCCTGTGATTGCATGGAGGATCCAGATGCTGAAGCAGCATGTGCCTTGTAATCTTGTAATTGCATTGTGGGCTGTGACGGAGATAAGGGCTTCCACTGGAAACGAGGAGCCTCAGTGTCTCTGCATTATGCGCCTGGGTTTTAATGTGTTTATATTTCTTTATTTATTTCACGGTGTGTTGGAAAGGAAAGCAGACCTCATTTGCTGTATTGCTGCTAATTTTGTATGCATCAGAGATGCATTAAACATTTTAATTTCCTGAGTTCCTGTTGGAAGGACGGGTATTGCTTACCGAAGTGTGCATGGGGAGGGAAGCAGGAGGAGCAGAGCCGCGTCGAGGGTTTGGAGGTGCTGGAGATCCTAACCAAAATCTGGTGTTGTCTGCAAAACGCGGTACAGGCATAGAGGCTGGCAGAAGAGGGTTTCAAAGCGTGGCCCTGTCCTGCATGTCTGCACGTTTCAGTGGCGACCACTTTGTAGGATATTATTTATTCACCCTTTTTATAGGCAAGAGATAGGAGTTAATTAGCCGGTGTTTGTACAACTCTTTAGAAATATAAAGCATTAATTGCATGGTAATACCCAGCGTTGGAAGCGACAGGCTAACGTGGTGCAGAGGCATGGGGCCGTGGTGGCCCGGCAGCGCCGTTGGCACGGGGCTCACCTGCCCTCGCCGGGCTCCCAGCCGGTGCCTCTGCCCTGTGCGGGAAGCCCTGCCTGGCACAGCCCGGCGCAGCGGGGGTCACAGTGGTTCCCTTGTGCGTGCCAGTGCCCCTTTCCTGTGTTTGGAGTTGTAGTTGTAGTCCCCAGGAAATGCCTGTACCTGCTTTTAGTGATGGGGGTGCATGAATGAAGTCTGGGGAGCTGAAATGCCCCAGGATGCAGGTGGGATGCTCTGACAGTGCTGGGGCGCTGGTGACAGCTCTGGGATGCTGGGTGACGGCGCTTGGATGCTGGTGACGGCGCTGGGATGCTGTGATGGCGAGGGGGTGCTGTGACAGGGTGGGGTGCTGGTGCTGGTGCTCGGATGCTGGTGACGGTGCTGGGATGCTGTGATGGTACTGGGGTGCTGTGACAGCACTGGGATGCTGGTGTCGGTGCTGGGATGCTGTGATGGTACTGGGGTGCTGTGACAGCACTGGGATGCTGGTGTTGGTGCTGGGATGCTGTGACGGCGCTGGGATGCTGTGTGCCTGTGAGCAGCAGACAGTGGGAGCTGTGCTTACTGGCTCAGCTTTGTGCTTTGTCAGGGTTTTATAGATGGTCTCACTTTGGGTGCCAACAGTTTGCAAAATAAAAAAGCACCTCAACAGGCTCCTGGAAGATAACCTTGTTGCAAAAAAAACCCCCAAAAAAACAAACAAGCAAATGAAAAAATCCAAACCACAAACCAGAAAGCAGGCAAGCATCTTAAACTAAAGGGCACTAATGAGATGTTGGCCCCTGCAAACGTAGTTGAGATAATGGCTTGTGATGGGACGGAGCTGACAGGAACAAGATTGTGGGTGTTTTCCATTCAGTGGACGCGCTGGGTCTGAAACCATGGTGCAGATGGTACAGATAGCCGCTGAGCAAGCCACACGCTCCGTGTCTTAGAATAAATGAACAGATGTGCTCATGGGGACTGGGGTGAACCCAGGTTGTTTGGTGTTTTCCAGGAGACACGCAGACCCTGCGGGATGCGCTTGTAGCCGAAGCTGGGACAAGTCAGGTCCCCAGAGCTGGAGGAATCGGTGTGAGAGGGGAGCCGTCCCCTGCACCTTGCCGTGTGCCAGAGGGCAGGTGGGAATCCCAGGGGGAGAGGGCTGCAGTGTGTCACTGCTGCGACAAGAAAGCACAAGTGACCCTCTTGGCAATTAAAGCAATGGAGCAAATGTAAATTATTGTATTTCAGAGAGAAAACCTGTTTTTCTGCTCCCTGCTTATCTCAGAAATGTCACGGGCATTGGGTTACGTTTAGCAGTTCCCTTGTCTTTGCGAAATATCTTTTCATTATAACTGTATGATAATGCATGCGTCTGTTCCGGTGTTCCCGTATTTCTGCTGCCATCGCGTGGCTGCCGGGCATGAACAGCAGTCTCCCGTGCGGGGAGAGACCCTGAGGGCAGCTGGGGGGGCTGCCGGTGGGTTGAGACCCCCACCCCTCCATGGCCAGAGCGGTCAGTGCCTGCCCCGCACCGGCCCTGTGCCGCCGTCGTGCTCCCCGCTGGCCACCGCAGCCTCCCCCGGCCCCTCGGGGGGCTTCGGAGCCACCGGCTGCTTCTGGGGCTGCTCTGCGGGGGCTGCCGGGCTGTGGGGGGCACAGCAGCTCCCGCTCTTCCTGCTCAGCACCAGGGGAGCCTTGATGCTCACCTGCCATGGCAGAGCTTGGCAAAGCCGCGCTTGGTGTAGGATTTTGGTGAGTTCTCAAAAGAAGGTCCGGTAACCCTGACCTGTTACAAGAGGATTGGGTTTCATGGCGTTAAAGAGTCAGACCTCCAAATTAATTAATAAATGGAGATCCGGCTCTGCAAAGGTGCGAAGCGCGAGGGCTGGCGCTGGCACGTGCCGGCACGCCACGGCCACCCTGGCAGGGAGGGGGCTGGAGGGCTGTGCCAAGGCACCCATCCCTCGGCTCCCTGGCTCCGGCTGAGCATCCCAGCCCACCCCGGACCCCGGCCGTGACCTTCCCACCCCGCACCTCTTCAGACCGGCTTTTCCATGCCTGCTCGTGGCTGCTTCTTGTCACTTACCGCAACAAATGTGTTGTATTTTTCCATTAAAGGTCCCCGTGCTACCAAGAACTGCAGCGTTTTAGAGCACTATAAATATGTTTTTGAAGATTATGCCTTCTGTCTGACCTAAGTATATTCTATAATACCGCGTGGGCGTTTCTGTTGATGGTTACACTTTGCCTGCAGTTTTTGTATGCCTGTTGCCATAAACAAATTTTGAATAAAACAAGAATGAGGAAATATTGGTATGCTTAAGCATTGGAAGCTGGTTATACAAATGCCTGTGCTTTTGCTGCATGGGCTAATGCTCCTGCTGCTTCTCCCTTTGAGCGTGCCAGACGGGAGCAACAGCTTTGCCCCTTCCATGCCCTGTGGTGGTCAGGCTCGCTGTCCTCCTCGGGGACAGGTTTCCATTCTGTATGTAATGTCTTACCTGTCATGGGCAGCATAATTTATTTTAGCTTTTTCCTACTAAAGGGAAGCATGTCTTTGAGCTTAAAAAGATGAAATACTTTCTCCTTTCCTGCTCCCGTGTGCTTCCCTTCACTCCCATCCTGTCCTTGGGAGAAGGCTGTGTCCGATGCTTGGACTTAACCAGAGACTTTCCATTTGTGCAGCTTTTTCTAGGCTATGTGTAGCTCTCTGAAGACAGAGCTGCAGACTCTTCAGAAACCAAACGAATAGTATTAAACTTAACAAAACGTTTACAAACTGGGGCAGTTGAGGAGATGGCATTTACCTCCGCTGGGGTGCCGGCACAGGACGATGCCGCTGCAGAGCTGCCTTGCGCTCTGAGCCACACACATGATGCAAAACCATGAGGAGAACAAGTATGTCTCTTTTACCTGATGATTAAGATATCTATTTGTAACATACCTGTTAGGTGTGGGCGTCCATCTGTCTTGACCTTCAGCCCATAATTTGGGTATTGGGCTCAGCTTGTGTTGAGCCTGAGACACTGGTGGCCAAGCTCTGCGTGCGGTGACCTTGTGTGCTCGGGGACTGGCGTCTGGGGCTCAGGAGAATGGCTCAGTGTTTGGCCACTGATGATGATGCTTTTTTGGTTCATTGCTTTGTTCTCCATCTATGATAACAGAATTTCCTGTGGCTGAAGATGCCAGAAGCAGGGATGTGTGTTGAGTAGAAGTTCCCAGGCTGGCAGTCTGTAGGCACCCGTGCGAGGCAGGCAGGACTGCGTGATGCGCTGCTTTTGATGGGAGTTTGGTGATGCAGTACGTGGTTGATAAAAATACATGTTGAGCCTTGACAGGGGTATATGAACTTAAAATATCTGAAAAACATCCATCTAAACCGAGTCAGCTCCTTTCCCCCCCTCTTACTTTCATATCGAGCCATGTTTAGACTTCAGTGTCTTTTCAATCTCTCCTTGTTGGAACAATAAAAAAAGACATCTACAACTACAAAAACAAAAACATGACCAGTTTTTGTGTGGTAAATCATGAACATTCTCGTGAACGCTTGCTGAGGTTTCTGGCTTCGAGCCTTGAAGTCTGAAACCGCAGCTCCACCCCGTCTCCATCCTTGGGGCAGGCAGAGCGGGCACAGAAAGGTTCCCAAACCCCAGAGGCCCTGCAGCATCCAGCTCGTCACGCTTTTGAATTAATGCTCTTTGAACTACGGTGACTGTATGAAATATACGGGAGGGTTTTGATTGCAAATCCAAAATCTGAAGGTTTATTAATGGCTGGAGGGCACTGGAATGTAATATTTGTGTGTCGTCTTGTCAATTCACAGCATTCAAAAAACCAGCAGCGGTTGAGATGATTCTATATATAGCACCTTTATTTGAATACTCTGCATAGGTTTCAAAGTAAATATTAATTCCATTATGCTATAAACTGTTATTTATCATGACAGAAAGCCATAAAGTTATTTTACTAGAATATAGCCAGTAAATTGCATATCCTAGATGAGATACAGCACATGTTGAATTCCAGCGGCAATTACCCAGCCTACTTTATACATGTTGGTATTAAACACGCTTAAACATGAGTCGCCGCTGAAGCTTCTGCGGAAAAGCCTCTTGAGCCGCTCTCTGGCCGAGGCGATACCGCAGCAGAAGCCGGTGCTCGTGTGCCGCAGCGAGCCGTGGCCGGGGTCAGAGGGCGAGGGGCCACGGAGCAGGAACTCACTGATAGCGCTTCTCACGTGTTATGTGTTTGACTTCTTTAATTACCTAAATTATTCATTAAAAGTGCCTCATAATTGCCTGACTCCAAGGTATTGCGAGAAGTCTAGGTTTTAATTATGCTGCTTTTTTTTTTTTTTTTTTTTTTTAAGATGTAGTGCGTTTAGACTTGTACAAGGTGATCACTTGGAAGGGATGGACTTTCAGTAGCTGATGTTCTAAACAAGGGTGGGTGTCCCTACCCGAGGCAGGTGCTGCTGGCGAAACCGGTCAGGATGTTATCGTTCTTCATACAGCCTTATGGGGTTAAACTGGCTGCGCCGGCAGCTTCCACGGACTCCGGTTTGATCCAGGGATCAATTATTTCTCATGCATAAGCAGAGTTGCAGAAGTAGGGGCGCTCCCAGCGCTGCAGTGCCCTGGGTAGAGGACATATCGATAGAGCTGCTGTTGTGACAGTCCAAGGGATGTTGCACAATATTACAAATTTCAGTCGGTTTTATGAATGCTGTCACTGATTGCAGCCTTCGGTGTGGACTGACCTTCACCGTAGATTAGATCTTCCATTTTATAGCAGAAAACAATATCAGGGAAACATTAAGGTTCATCAGCAGTTGGATGCGCTTGTGCTAGCAGAACAGGGAAGGCTATCTGCCAAAAATTATTGACTTGTTGTTGACTTTTATCCACAAAAATAACTCTTTTTATGTATAACCTATGGGCTGTGCAGCGAGTGGTGTTACAGGAAAATCCCAATAGAGTATTGAATAAAATACTCAGTTTTAACAAATCTTAGGTTTAGTTTCTTCTTCTTTAATGGCTAATAAATATCAGCTGCCTGTGTGGCCCTAAGCAGAAGAAGGATATAAAGTTCATGGTATGGTATTTGTAAATATTTTATACATTTGTGTGAAAACTGGGGAAGAGAAGAAGGTTCATTTCATCAAAAATATCTCTAAGATCAACTGGATTGCCTTCAATACCAGAAAGATTAAAACTATGAGATTGTCATTGGAGGACTGTTCAGATTTCAAAGGATCTTCTCAGCGTGCAACCACCCAGTATTTGAATTGTAAAAACACCTTTGAAATTGCTCAACCCTTCATTAAGCAAACAAAAATCTGAAGTGGGTTTGGGATAGTTCATGATTTTAATGTTAGATTCTCAAAATCAAAGAAAAACATGTAACGATTGTTGAAAGTCCTTTGTAGGAGGAAAAACCCCAATCAGAAGATTGTTAGCTGTAATGTTTCTTGATATCCTATAACTGGGAGGGTACATTAATTAAAATACAGATTGCAAGGTCAAAGGGAACAACTGTGATCATCCGACCTGCGTAGCACACGTTGGAAAATTCCACCTACTGATGCCTGAATTCAGTCCCTGACTTCTCACTGAGCGTTTGCCTTTCAAAAAGATGTTGGTCATGATTTAAAGGTGGGAAAAGACGGAGAATCTGCTGCATGCTTAGGAGTGATGCGTCAAGGGGCTAATTGCTTGTACCGTTCAAATGCTTCATTTATCGCTACGCTGGCTCTGTCCCCTATCTTCTGGTAGCCTACACTGGATGTCTTCCACCTGGCAGGGCTGACAGTGCCGTGATTAGGGGAGGTGAAGTGCCGATCGTGGAGGCTCACGGTGCTTTCAGAAGCCCAGTGTCTCTATAAGCCCCTCGTGGAGATGGAGGTGCAGAGCGGGGGCTGCTCGGCAGGGTGGTGGGCAGGAGGACGTCAACTGCAGGCACAATAAAGATACCTCTATGAAGTCCTTTGGCTGTGGAAGGGGCTTGTGGAAATAAGCTGTCCTAAACCTAGCTAGGCTGAAGAGAACCTTTCTAAACACCTGCAGCTTTCCCCCTTCCTTTATTTTCCCTTGGGTAATGCAGGCCATGCACATGCGTTTGTGAGTCTTGCGCAGATCTCGCCACTTTTCCCCAATTTCCCTCTGCTCGGTATTTCTGAGTTTATATGCCCCAGGCTTTTGTGAGGGCTTCTTGCCCTGTGCACGGCACGTGCTGCCCAACTCCTGCTACTTCCCTGCCACCCATCCCTTCTCTGTGGGACCCCTGGCTTCCATAAAAAGGTTCTCCCCCTTCCTCCCAAGGTCTGTCTCCCTTGCTCCCAGGCTGCTGGCCACGGGGGTCTTTGGCTGCCTTCCAAAGGGGCGAAGGTCAAAGGGGCACATTTTCTCAAAGAAGAGCAAAGTTCTGTTCTTGTTCAGAAAACCAGTTTTCTTACTTTTTTTTTTTTTTAAGTGTGATGTTTAGGTTGCAAGAAATAGCTTTACTTAATGTTTGGTGGGTTTTTTCCTGCTGAAAACTCAAGCGAAGTCTGTGGATTTTAGCTGATGCTGCTATGCAGCCGGAGCCCTTGGTGATGCACGTGGGAAAAAGAGGTAAATTTGGTCTGTGTGGTGTGGAGAAGTAACCCAACTGCTGGCAAGAGCATGAAGCTAAAGAGAGTCTACCAAATCAAGCTTTAGTGGGCTGTAAAAATACTGTGATGGAAAATTTACGAGGTAGGACAGCATGTGCTTTGAGCAGAATCGGTGGAGCTGAAGAAGCTGCCCAGCAAAGGTCAGGCTGGTGGGTTTGCATGGGAAGAGGCAAAATGATCAGGACGTCATCGATCTGCTTGAGCAGGGTCTGAGAGAGGCGGCTGGTCCCTCTCTGCTGGGCGGGAGGGGGCTGGGGCAGGGCGTACATCCCACCCGACCGCTAACGAGGCGGGAGGGAGATGTGGTCAAATCACTGAGCCAATTCCCAGCCCAGATGACAGGGAGTTGCTCGACAGGCTGTGCAGTGGCACGAGCATGGTTGGTACAAACAGGCGCAGATGCCCTGGACATCAGGACAACGCAAGAGGGAAAACCCGGGTGTCAAAGGCCGCTGACACATCGCCTTTGTCTGGGGCACGTATCCGAGCCGGCACAGCCGGGGACCTCGGTGCTGGCCAGGAGATGAGTCAAGGCCATGCCCTCTCCAGTCACCTCGGCAAGAGGCACAAAACCGACCTGGGAGAGGCACTGGGAAACAGAACGTGAATTTTAATGCGTGTTTATAAAATGCTTCTGGTGGCGTTGCATGGCAGGTGGATCAGTTCTCCGTTTTCTGCTGTGCCACGTTACTTTTTATGTGTTATTTCTCATCTGAGCAGTTCTGTCTCTCCTCTTGCGTGAGTTGTTTTAAAACATTATTTTTGTTGCTCTTTCCAGAAGACTACTGTTGTTCCCCATTCCCTCTAGCCGCTGTTGCTAAAAGCCTTCCCACGCGCTCTGATAGCTCCCTTGTCCTTCTCCTCGACCCACGCCAACACTGTCCTTGCCTGCCATCCCAGTTGTCTCCTTTTCTTTGGAACGTGCTGGTGGCACCTTGGCTCTTTCCACACCGGCTTCAAGGCGCTCTTCTTCACCTTTAATGTTTTTCAAGTTTTACCCCACTGATGTCTTCTTGTCCTGATTTCCCACTTAGTTCTGTAATTCCCTTCACCCCTTCCATTCCAATCCTGTCCCCTTGTCCCCATCTCTCACCTCTGCAGCCCTGTCCATCTGAGGTTGTAGCCAGCGCCTTTCCTTCCTCTGCCCTTGTTGCCTTCCCTGCGCTACATGGGACACACGCGTGCGTTCTGTGGGGCACACAATGTGCCTTCATCTTCTTTGGAGAGCGCTGCGTGCATCTGCAGGGCTGTATAAATGATTAACCACGCTGACGGTGAAATGTAGGGCATGGCGTGGTTTTGGGTAGGAGCTACATTGCCATTGAGGATACATTCTGCTTTGAGTGACGTAAATATCTTTCACCAACTGAAAGGAGCATCTAGGACCTTCACGAAAGTCCTGGTTTTATTGCACGAGGCTCAGGGTAACAAGCAAGACCTTGAAATGCTTCATCTGTACAGGCGAGTGGGTTTTGTTATTGTACGTAAACAGAAGTAGCTCTGGCTCTGGATTTTGGGATTTTCTTCCCCGAGACCCTTGAGGAACATGTTCAAGAAACACGCCCCTCAGGAGTGTACAGACCTCTTCTGAGCCTCACTTTTTGGGGGTCACCATTTGAGCTGTTAATCAGATAACCATCTTTTTTACAATGGAGGAATTCCGATAGCGGTTTGCTCTTTCACTAAACGTAACGAGTTTCAAGATGTACAGTTTTTCCACACCGGACTGTGGCTTTCCATGCTGGACTGGAGAGAGCAGGGAAGGGCATGGCCAGGAGGCGGCGAGAACCTGAACCTCTTAAACCAAGAGCTTGGCTGTCGGTAATTCCCCGCATAATCTAGGAAAACAAGGAAGCAGTCCTCGTCAGACAGCCCGGTGGGAAGCTGCGAGGAGAAGTGTGTGCCGAACCTGGGGTAATGAAAGGAGATGGCGCTTCCCCTGCCAGCGCCGCGCGTCCAGCAGGATGCTGCCCGCTGGGTCTGAAGATCGTACCTGGAAGATGTGGGAAATCCAAGCAGCCTGCCTCGCGGCTTCCTTGCTCCTTCCCTACGTAATTAATCAACAGTTACAGCCTGTCAATTAGGCTAAGTGGGGAACAACGTGTTTCTGTCATTTCAGCAACTTCGAGGCGCTGCTGCGGGCGGGCTGGCTGGTGTCACCGCGTTTGTTTCCTTCCGTAGCTTCTCCCCACTGGTGACAAATGCCTGGATCAGGAAAAATGGGTGGAAACGGTGCACGCGGTGGGTGGGCAGGAATGACCCTCTGCTTCTGGAGCTGGGAAGTTCTCTGGAACTGCTGGCAAATGCCTTAAGGGAAGTTAGGAGTGCCCCAATCGTTAAGGTTAAGCTTAATCAGGTCAAGGTAAAATCTTTGCAGTTGTGGTTTAACCCTGGCCGGCAGCTCAGCCCCGCGCAGCCGCTCGCTCTCTCCCCGTGGTGGGATGGGGGAATAGGGGAGAGATTTGTGAGTAAAAGTGAGAAAACTCACGGGTTGAGACAAAGGGAGTCTAACAGATATAGCAAAAACCACACAAGCAAAGCGAACAAGAATTAATTCAACGCCTCCCGCCGCAGGAGGTGCTCGGCCATCCCCAGGCTGGCCGGGCTCCAGCACGCCTGACGGGGACTGGGGAGGGCAAGCGCCATCGCTCCCAGCGTCCCCCCTTCTTCTTCCCCAGCCTGACATGCTGGGTGTGATGTCCTGTGCTGTGGGGTGTCCCTGGGGTCGGCTGGGGGCAGCTGCCCCGGCTGTGCCTCCCCCATCTCCCTGTGCCCCCCTGCTCACTGCGGGGTGCGGCGAGAGGCAGAAACCCCTTGGTGCTGTGCGAGCGCCGCTCAGCAACAGCGAGAACATCCCTGCGTCATCGGTGCTGCTTCCAGCACAACTCCAAACCGTAGCTCCGTACCAGCTACTATGGAGAAAATTGCCTCTACCCAGCCAAACCCAGCACAGAAATCCCTCTGCCAAGGTTCGCAGAGTGCAGCTCTGCTGTCACAGTTCTGGTCTCCGTCAGAGCTGAGGGGACGCACAGGCGCAGCGCCGCTTGCAGCTTTGCATGGGGGGTGTTGCAGGTGTCTCCCCCAGAAAGCACGGCAGCTTTGGCCGCGGCGTCGCTCAACTTACCGCTGTTCTGGCAGCGCAGGGGGTGCTGCTGTGTGTGCCCAGGGTGCCGTCCCTCTGCGAGGTGGCTCCACACCAGCGCGGGGGAGCAGGACCCCCCAGCACCACGCTGTGGGGCCAGGATGACTTTGGGTGAGCGACGGTCGCTTTTTCACCCAGCATCAAACCATCCTGGAAAACATGGAGGAGCCCAAGTGAGGAATCACAGACACTCCCCACAGCCTCCACCCCACCCCCTCTGTAGCCTGGTGCCCTGATAAAGTGTTTTCTACCCAGGATCTTGGAGGAACATCCTTATTTTATGAATGACTTTAGGGAGAGAGCAATCCCCACCAGGAAACCGTTGGGGAGGGTGGATTTTATTATATTTTGCCAGTAAACAAAAACTGGTACATTTAATACTTGCCGGAGTCCTGTGGGATCTCTCTGACTAATGCGAAATGACAGTTGTCACAATATTCCATATAAATACCCGTCTATTTGCAGGTGTCTGTTCTATTTTTAATGTGATCCCACCTTTCTTGCTGTGAGGGAGAAAGGGATGATCGATGGACTCCGCACCTATGTCTAGCATTTATATTCTTCTGTCATTTATAAGAATTCAAGGGTTTTAATGCACTTGCTAGTTTACCGCGGTAATTGTTATTCATGTAATTTAGCCGCAGAGCACAGATTGACGAGGTGCTGTTGGACTGGTGGCTGGGCAGCTCTGCGGAGCGCCGCAGCCGGTGGGTGACTGCAGCCTGCGCTCCTGAGCAGAGCCGTCACCTCGGAGCAGACCAAGGTTGGCTTGGGTGAGAGTTAAACCTGAACCGGGGAGAAAAAAATAGATGTAAAAAATTGGGAGGATTCGTAACGTCACAATCACGCATGGTGTGAGGACCGCTTTACGCCATATTTTGATAAATTTACAGGCTGCTGCTTTAGTGATAGTTTTACATGTTTGGTCTGGTATTAAGCAAACATTCTCATGTGGCTGGTATTTTTCCTAGTGGATAACTTGAGCCCCTTAATGTATTAATTTGCATATATACGTATCTGTTTATATACGTCTATATATTTACATTGCTATAATTTACTTGCACACATTCCGTGAATTATTCATGAGGGACATTTTGAATTTTAATTCATCAGCATCTTGCTTTAACGCAGACTATAAATGTATTTCTGACCGCAGAGATAGGAAAATTCACCACAATATCGGGCACGTTCGCCTCCCCGCAGCTCCCCTAAGGGCTTCATTCAATGATGGGGAAGCGTCCCGATGCGATTGCTCTCGCCCCAGCCCAGCAGCGCGCCGGGTGCTGCTGCACCCATCAAACCTGCATCCCGCTCACCTTGGCGATTCCCAGTTTGAGGGAGCAGGGTATGAAGAGCCCCAGAGCCAGCGCTGCCTGGTTTAACACCCACAGAACCATGACATTGACCTCCCGTGGAACGCGCCAGCTGACGTATTTACATGCCGTGCCAGGTTTCAGCAGCCTGAGACAGCCTCTCGCTTTGACTATTGAATAAAGCATTTTTGTAGCCTGCTCAAAATCTTCTAGCTGTGTTTACATTTTAATAGGCACTGCTGTAGAATAGAACATGTTTTTATTGCTTACATTTATCAGTAAGAGCAAAAACTGAGTGCCTGGTTGCTGCTTGGCAGAGAATACGCTTTTCTAAGTAATCAGTACATGAAACTGTTTAGGGGAAAATCCCATAGAATTTTTAACGTGTCAGGTAACTGTGCTGTGCCTGTATTTGATTGCTGATATCCGTTATCAGAAAAGAATTCCATTTAAAAATAAAATTTTCAGCAATGTCAGGGCGGAATAAAATGAGCAGGAGACAGACGATCACATCTCTTTGTTCCATGCCGAAAAGGAGACCTCCAATACCTTCGTTTGGAAAAGCAAAATTAAGCCAAGTACGTAAGCTTCTGAAATAGCTCGTTCAGAATATGTTGTGGCTGAGGGATGGTTTGCCTTTGTAGCAGCACTGGGGGCGTTTTGTCTGATGCTGAAGAACATCTGGAAGGAAGGGCAGAGGTAACCCAGCAAAGGGTTATTTGGCGGCACTACTCCTGTTCTGGTGGGGAAACCCTGCTGGATACGTGCAGGCGAAGGAGCAGTTTGCAGTCTGAGTCTGAGGGCGATCCCGGTGCCATGCCCATGTGGTGGGGTTATGGGCAGGCAGGGGCTGCCTGTGCCCCTTTCCCTAGGGCGGGAGGTGCTGCGCAGTGGTGCTGGTGGTGCGGTGCTGCATGTCGGTGCCATGGTGCTGTGCGGTGGTGCCGGTGGTGCTGGTTGTGTGGTGGTGCCGGTGGCGCGGTGCTGTGCGGTGGTGCCATGCTGCGCGGCGGTGCTGTGCGGTGGTGCCGGTGGAGCCATGCTGTGCGGTAGTGCCGGTGGCGCGGTGCTGTGTGGTGGTGCCATTGGCGCAGTGCTGTGCTGTGGTGCTGTTGGCGTGGTGCTGTGTGGTGGTGCCGGTGGCGCAGTGCTGTGCTGTGGTGCTGTTGGCGTGGTGCTGTGTGGTGGTGCCATTGGCGCAGTGCTGTGCTGTGGTGCTGTTGGCGTGGTGCTGTGTGGTGGTGCCGGTGGCGCAGTGCTGTGCTGTGGTGCTGTTGGCGTGGTGCTGTGTGGTGGTGCCATTGGCGCAGTGCTGTGCTGTGGTGCTGTTGGCGTGGTGCTGTGTGGTGGTGCCGGTGGCGCAGTGCTGTGCTGTGGTGCTGTTGGCGTGGTGCTGTGCGGTGGTGCCGGTGGTGCAGTGCTGTGCTGTGGTGCTGTTGGCGTGGTGCTGTGCGGTGGTGCCGGTGGTGCAGTGCTGTGCTGTGGTGCTGTTGGCATGGTGCTGTGCGGTGGTGCCGGTGGCGCAGTGCTGCGTGGCGGTGCCGGTGGCGCGGTGCTATGCGGTGGTGCCGGTGGAGCCATGCTGTGCAGTGGTGCCGGTGGAGCCATGCTGCGCGGCGGTGCCGGTGGCGCCATGCTGTGTGGTGGTGCCGGTGGCGCGGTGCCCCATTGGCAGCTCCTGCTGTCGCCATGGGGCATGGAGTGAGCAGCCACGTTCCCTGGGGAAGCCTCTCCTCACGTTCCCAGGAGGCAGCTCGTTCCAACCGCAGATGCCATTTAGAAATCGGCTTGCCAGGTGTTTGGTTGGAAGGCCCGGTTGCTGGCAGCAAAAGCAGAATGGGCTGAGGGCAGGCGATGCTGTGCCGTGACCTTTCGGCGGCTGCCGCTCCGTGCACCCGTGGGTGCAGCTGAATCAGAGCCAGCCTTGCCAGGCCACGCCACGAACCGCTCCGGTGCCAGCGGCACATCGGCACGTCTCACCGCCCGCAGGGCTTGCAGAAGTCGGTGCTCTAACCAGAACGTGGCATGGCATGATTTAGGAGGAAGCCTGGATTTTGCAATCTGCAGGCAATTTGGGCTGATGGATCTGTTTGCTAGAGCTGATACAGGTCTGCTCAGGACAAACGGCTTTGTCTGCAAAGCTCCTGCTTGGAAACATTTCGGCGCTGATTTGATGGGTATTGCGGTGGTGATGGATAGGCAGCATCCCCCAAGTTGAGCGTTGCTTTAAAAAGTTTATCAGGTGCTTTAGAAAGTGAAACCAAAGTTTTGGGGTGGAATATTGAATCGTTATTCAGACCCTGTTTTCCGCTGGAAAAAGTGAATGTTGATGAATCTAATGCTCTCGAATCAATTTCTTTTAAAGCAAATTGACTTTGTGTTTTGCTTAGCATGACAATTTGCAAGCAACAAACACCTATCGGCATGTTTACCAAAGAAAAAGTATGGATTAAATTGTATTTAAAATAGAAGCTAGTTTGCAATATACAGCGATTTCAAGCTATTTCTGAAAGGCAGCAGCTTTCAGCTTTTGCTCCTGTGAAGCGTCAGCTCGTTACACTCTGCCTTTTTTGAGCTGGTCTTTGACATGTAGTGCTGCGCCGTGTCCCGAGTCAAGGCGTGTTCTTCACCCCGGGAAGCACATGAATTAGGTCACTGGGAACAAATCATTACCTTCTTTTTTTAGTAAGAAGAATTTCAATTCAAGGAGAAGTTACCCAGGTCCTCACCACTGTCTGAAGTGCACCACGGCAGCTCCTCGGCGCGGGCGATGTCCAGCTCCTGGCCCGGCAGGTGGTGGCAGAGGAGGCACGGTGGGAACCAATCCCCTGGGATCCCCTGGGGACCCTCTTGTGCCCACGTCTCCCTTTTGTTCTGCTCCTGTGGTGGTGTCTGGGCACGGAAAGCACTGCGCGTTTGTCAGCGGAGCCTGGCGACACGTTGCTTTTCCGTTGGTTTTCCCCACAGTCGGCGGTGGGAATGCTTTGCGCTGTTTCAAATGCAGATAAGGTACCAGATCCTCCGGCAGAATTTTAACTTCTGTGTTCAGAAGCGGCGGCTGGCTGTGCGGAGGGAGAAGGGAAGGGGAAGGCATCGCAGCATGCGGCTCCCTCGGTGTCCCCTTGTGGATTCCCCACCGCGGTCCCAGCGTCCCGGGCAGATGGCTCACCGGCTCTCTTTGGACCAGAGCGCTGCCTGTAGTGACCTTGGCGATGCTTACTGGTTGCACTGGTCCCTCTGCAGCATCACTGTAACTGGGAAGATGTGGGATTAGAGACTGATAGGGAAATAAAAATACAATTTAACGGGGCTTTAAAATAGCAGAATGCTTTGACCTTCAGAGTGAACTCAGCTAAATGACCTTGCAATAAGCCGTTCCCTTCCTGCAGATGCGGTGACATTTTTGAGGCTGTAGAAGAGCATTAAAGGGAGGGAGTCTTCCTTTCTTTTTCCCTTCCTTTTTTTCTTTTTTTTTTAAAAGCAAGGGCATGATTTTAACCAGGTTTCCATGTAATGAAGGCCATAGGCTGCTCACTACGTCTGCTGCCCATGCACGGCCGCTGCTGCCCTTGCCTTCTCTTGGCAGCTGATTTTTGTGGCTGGCGAAGGGCTTCCTCGCTCCGGTTCTCCTTTTGCTGTTGCTTTCTAGTCGCTGAGCCCGGCTGGCTGGTGGCTGTGCAGTGCGGGACGGGCCCAGAGCAACTGTGTGACTGTTCTCCCCCACCATGAGCATCCTCCGCGGGCATTACCTGCAGGCGATGTGGGGCTTTGGTTGGCATCCAGCAGCTCCTCCGCAGAGTTCTCCGTCACAGTTGTCTCCATTTGGGCACCCCGCGGTCTCCGAGGAGTGAATAAGGCTCTGAAAAGGACAAACGTGGTGGCTCACACGGCAACATGAAGTTAAAACACAGTAATAATAATAGAAGTGCTTATTATAAACAGAGCACTCCATAAAGTGGGAAGGGATGTTTGATTATTGAGGTTAAGAAGTCTCTAAGAACTGCTAACAAGCGTGGCATCACAAGGATTCCTTCTTACTTCTTGCTCTAACCTTTTGAACGTTTCTTTTTTTGTTAGCATTTCTGAGTGCTTTTCATGTGCTCCATCTGCTTCGCAGCCTTTCGAGAGGTATTTTCCCACCTTGGTAGGGGTAATCCATCAAATTCCAGCGTGCTGCATTATTAAGGCTACCTGGGGGCCCTTTGAGCCTGGTGATTCTGGCCTTGCTGCCTGAAACATGCATCACATGGCAAGAGCCCTGTGGATCTTCTTCTTCCGACCTGTCTCACCACTAAAATATTGTCCTGTGGATATCAAATGAAAAGGGTACAACCTTATTTCTTAAAAGATCAGCTGATCTAGCCCAGAGGCGTAATAAAATTCCAAACTTTGCTTTTAGGAATCATCTTTTATAAGTGATATTTTTCAGCGTTAAGTGGTAGGTACACAGTTGAGAAATAAAATACCAAGGCTTAGTGCCTTGGAGGTGTGTAGGGCTTTATGTTGTGATGATGGCTTGGTTTCATTTAGGAGAGTTACAAGATGTAAAGACGATCCTTTTTCCTGTGGAAGGGGCTTCAGTACTGACTTAGTCCAATCTTGCTGCCGGCTGTCTTGTAACTAGACGTGGTGTACGGGTCTGCACTGGTGCTGTCACAGAAACCTTCAGATGTTCGGTCTGAAGCTCGCTGCCTCAGGTCAGAGAAGCTGTCACGGCACTCACATAGATCTTGAGAACTGCAAATACCTGGATTTGTTGTTATTGTTGAAGCAAGGGCTGAGGTGTTGGGAAGCAGGACCCAAGCCTGGTCATGGAGATCCCAGCTGCAAGCATCCCGGTCCACGAGCATCCTGGTCCACAAGCATCCCAGTCTGTGCTGGCCACATGAACTTACACACTATGGACGGGGAAGATACTGCTGCTGTGTGAGAGCCTGAGTCCTGTCAGTGCTGCCTGTGCTCTGGCCATTATCGGAGGAAAGGAGAAAGCCTTATTTCAGTCTGTGGCAGTAAGAGTGCTGCTGTTTTTCATGCACAAAATGGGTTGTCTGTTGCCAAAACAGACTCTTGCCGTCTGCCTGTGGGTCTTGTGCCATCAGCAGCTGCAGTCATGGGGAGGTTTTACGGCCACGTGGTGTCAGACAACAAATCCGGACTGCCATGCGAATGTGGTCATTAGGATTCTGTGCTTTTGCCTGTTAATGGTACCACAGAATAGCGATAATTATACGAAGCATCATTTAACATCATTGCCAGTGTGCTCTACGTTTATTTATACACGTTTTCATTCACAGTCAGCAGAACCCAGGCTCTAAAAAGCACCTGATAAGTAGAATATCCCATGGCTAGTACTCCGTTACTAGGCTGCAAGCATTGTCATTCAGCTCCTTGCACCACAGGCCATTTTCCGAGTTGTCCAAGGGGGCCCTCCATTTCTTTCATTTTTTGGTTCACCCTTGTGATATCGGAGGACCAGTTCCCAAAGATAACGCCAGCTGCTGCTTGCTCCTTCTCAGGAATCCATTAAAAGTTCATTAAACTTTTTACAGACATAAATTCAAAGTGCTGAAAATTGCTGGGGTTTAGAAAATGCGAGGAGAATATGAAAGGCTTTTCCGTTTCTTGTTGAGTCATCTTACTTAGTCGCTGTAAAACAGTTTGGATGGCTAAACTGGGGCACCCCGTTGGGAAAACGTGCGTTGGCTTCCAGCTCGTGGCGTTGTTTCATGGTGGCGTACGGCACCGCGGAGGCAGCACCGGCAGGTAATGCCGTGTGCTCAGTGGAAACGTGCTGGGGGTATTTTGTCTCAGGACAAGAGCTAAATCAGCGTTTTGAAGTTGTTGACGTACGGGAGCTGCGTAAATGACTCACTGATCTTTTTTCCTTAACCTTGCGATTTCCAAGTTCCAGATGGAACTGAAAGTGAGGATTTCTCTATGTGACTGGTCCCTGGTCGGAGGAGCAAGATCTCGGCTCTGTGCCCTGTGCTGCACCTTCAGGAGAAAGCATAAAAAGAGTATTTAGTACTTCCCAGAGCTTTTTTAATAGTTGTAGGTGAACCGCAGCGTTGTGGGATAAAATACAATTGTTCTGTGTTACTTTTGCTTGACATTTATGGTGACTATAAACATTGTGTTGCTCCAACCAAATCAGAGACTCGTTTAGGTTGGAAAAGACCATTAAGATTGAGTCCAACTGTAGAGCCCAATAACGTACATGATAAAATACAATTTAAAACTCTACTTCCTATAGACCAGTTCAAACCAGTATGCAAGAGCAGGTCCTTCCTGGTGCTGTCCCACCCACAAGTGCACAGTAGCAAAGAATAAAAATCCCCAGACTCCCAACAGAAGCAACGCTTTGAAATCCGTATTATTACATCTGGACTCAAAGCCATATACTTGATAAAGGTGTTAGAAAACTTCTTCCCACAACAAAAATCCCACAGCAAAACGCAGAATTGTGAAAGGAACACATGAACCTATAAACACAGCAAATTTTACCTTCATTTTTCTTTCTGCAAGGTTAACAGGGCGGCTGGATTTGTACTTTTTTGACACAACTCGGAGGCGGATTGCCTGAGCGGTTTTCTAACAGATCTGCTTAGTTAAAATTGAACCAGAAAATGTCATTGTTCATGTTCAAGAGTATTTGAGGACTAGGACAAGTTTGGCTGAACGGTACCTGTTTTGTGATGCTGAAAGAGTCAGGTGAAGGCTCCAAGGGAAAAAGCAAGCCAGAGAGCACGAGTGAAAGCAGCTTTTGTCGAAAAGAGAGTACATGTGCTCTGGTTTTGAATAGCCCTGGCTGTAAAGCAGAGAAGCGAAGAGCAGGAAATGGAAACCATCCCGAAAGCGTCAGGGCTGGGGCATGGCAAGAAAAGCCTGCGCCGATGAAGAGGCAGCATGTGCGTAGCATCAGCGCATGGTGGGGGAAGCACTCGGCGGCTGACACTCGTGCAGCATCGATGATTTCTAGGAGGTGCTGAGTCTGAGGTAGTGGCGATGCTGCTGGAAATGCCGGCAGGGGAAGCCGTGCCACTGCTTGCCGATGATGGGAAGCGTGCTCTTACCTTTCCCAGCCGGGTTTGGGAAGTGCCAGGCAGGCTGCGCAGGGCAGCCTCCAGCGCTGTGCATCCCTGGCACGCTGGTGTCGCACGCTGCTGGCACGGCAAGGGCTCTGCTGGCTCTTCACTGCCTGAAGCCCAAAAAAGCAGGGTGTGATCTTCAGGATCAGCCCGTGGTAGGATCCAGCCTTTCTCCTCTCCCTTTGTAGCTCCGATTCCCGTACCGCTGCCAGCATCAATTCCTGATCTGCATTTGTGGAGGAGCAGCGGGTGCTTGCTCCTGTTCTTGGGTGGAAACCCAGGGTATCCTACATATTGTGGGACTTTATAAATCCTGTAGACCTACATGGCAAACTTGCCCTGTCTCTAAAATGAACTTCCATTTATACTTGCTGATAACCACTAATTAAGGAGGAAGATAAAACACAGTCACGCTCTCGTCCGTTCGGTCGGCTCTGTGGGCAGCAGGAGGCCTTTGGTGGTTTCCCTACATGTGGTTAAAACTCTTGACGTGTTACACGAGATATGACCTTGGAAGTAAATTTGTCTATTATCTGGAAGTCGTGGAAGCAGATATTAAAAATGGACTGCATTTTATTTTACAAGGAGTCAGGGCATGTCATGCTGCTCATAATTAGTAATAAACTTATCTCTGCCTGACTACTTTTTATGATGTTTTTATTTTTTATTGATATAATCACGGTTATGCCGATCATTCCTCGGAGGCAATAGCAGGCGCACTGTAACAGAAATGTCTCTGATTTTGTCAGTGGGATCTTGCAGGGTTTTTTGTTGTTGTTTGGCAGTCTTTACAGTAACACTGCTATTGCTTAAGCTCATCTTTCTGATTACTCACACCTGAAGCTGGAAAAAACAGATTGCACTTTGTTTCCTCCAGTAAAGAGGAAGGACTCTTAATGCTGAAGCAGAACGCATCTGCCTTTTCATTTTTTTAACTCATGACGAACTGCGATCTGCTGTGCTTCTGCTTCTTTTTTAATGAAAAGAATGCAAAGAAATGGGAGCACTGGAACAGGCTGCCTGGGAGGTGGTGGAATCGCCATCCCTGGGGGTGTTTACAGGACGCATAGATGCGGGGCTTAGTGCTTAGGGACGGGATGCAGTGGTGGGCTGGGCAGGGTTAACGGTTGGACTTGATGATCTCAAAGGTCTTTTCCAACCTCAACGATTCTATGATGAAATGTCCTCCAAATGAAGAAAAGAAAAAAAAAAAAGTGAACAAATGCAGATTTTACTCCCTGGGCTTCTGCCTCAGCGCTGTGTGTCGTGCTGCTGATCCGCCCAGCCTTAGCACTGTGGCCAAGCCTAAAAGTGCTGCCTCGGTGTCGGACACTGGTACCTGGCGCCTTGCAGAGATGCCGAGTGATGTATTTGAATGTTATTTTTGGCAAGATCTGGAGATACTCCAGATATGCGGATTCCCATCTGCTTTTTGGCTTCTCGTCACTTTCCTGTCTCTCACCTGGGCTGATGAGGCTCCTTCCCAAACGCTCCTCGCCCGGTGGGGAGGCGATCCCGTACGCAGGCACTGCGGGGCAGGGGGCTGCCGGGTGCACAGCCTAAGTCTCACTCTTTGTTGCCTGCTCTGCTTGCATTCATCATGTGGGGGTGAGCCTGTTGCTGTCCTTCTGTCCCGCTAGACTGAGAAAGCAAGCACAGAGATCTTTTCCTGCTGCAGCAGCACAGGTTGCCGTCCGCTCTTCCTCCCCCCGGCTCGGGGCATCCCCTAACCCAGCAGGCTGGGGGGAGGCAGGAGGGCCGCACGCAGGCGTTGGTTACCTGGGCCTGTGTGGGCAGGGGAGGTTGAGTAGCTGTCCCGCGGGCTCTGCCAGTTGATCTGGGGTAGCCGTCACCCCGTGCTGGCAGCGGCGGCAAGGCAGGGCCGTGTGCCGTAGGAGCCAGGGCTGTGGTCCTGAGCCACAGCCGAGGAGGACGTGCCTGGGTACCCCTGGTGCGGCTGGGACTTCCACATCGGGCACGGTCCCTGCCGTGGGGGAGCCATCAGGGGCAGCTGCAGGCAGGCACGGGGCTGCAGATACCCCCCAGCCGCACACCCCAGACCTGAGCCAGCCTCCCGCTCCGCGCTGGTGCAGGTGCCCGTTGAGCCGGGGAGGTGAGACTTTCTGGGGAAGCGGGTTTGGTGGCGGGGCTGGCAGGGTCGTGTTCTGCTCCTGGCAGGGCGAGGCTGGGCTCTCGTCACTGGGACTGTTGGCAAACGTGAAACTCTTCTGGCGCATTTATTGCGATACGAGAATTCCAGAGTTACTGGAGAGGGTTTCTTCTGCTGTGCTGCATTGCTGTCTGCGCCAGCTCCCTCTCCCTGCCGCTCTCATCGCTGCTTTGGAAGGAACAATGCAGTCTCTGTTCTTAAAATGACCTCGGGTGTAAGGGAGCTGCATAGGGAAGGTTTCCTGTTGGACTCCAGGAGAGGTAACCCGCGTGGTGTCCGAGCTGGTGCAGATTGTCACATACGCAACCTTGGCTGTCTTGTTGGTGAGAAAGGGGAAACGGTGCTGGAAAAGTGTCGGTAAGCAGGAGGCCAGGCAGGTGAGCCATGAAACTTTGCCATTTTGCCTTCACTTTGCAAGCTGCCCATGCACTTCCTAGCATGTGCATCCTCAGAAGTGCCATGCAACACGTTGGAATCACTTTGCAAACTTCTTGCTGTGCCTGCAGGAGACGTTGAACTATAAAATAGCAGCATAACGCTGGACTCTTGCAGTATTGCCAATGTCGGAAAGATTGTTAATAAATAATGAACAGCAGAATGAGCCAAGGGTTGACCTTTTGTAGAGCACCATCTGTCACTGGAGCGTCACTTGATCTTTACTTCCAGTGTTGATTTCTTTTCCAATCCCCCTTTGGGGGATATTGTAGGTTTCGCTCTTATTAATAGCTTTTGTCTGACTTGTAAAAACTCTTGCAAAATTGAGAGGTTCCCAACTTTCATGGGAGACAAATATTTGGGGAACTAAATCACGGATGTTTGTGGAACTGCCAGTGACTATAAACAACCCTCCTGGGACCAAATACATGTGGCAGAGGAAGGCAGCTTGAGAACGTCCCCGGACCCTGTGAGTTAGGGAGAGTGTCTAAGAGCATCCGTGGGACACTAGATCATAACTGGGATTTACAGCTGCTGTGTTTTCCCCTTGCTGTATTGTCTGGCCTTGGGAAGGCAGGAAAGAAGGCAAAAGCCAGGGAAAGAGCTCGCCAAGTCTTTTGAGTTAGGGCTTTCTCGTGTGCTCCTAGCAAATGGATCCAGCATGCAGTCAGCGGTCACCTGCAGATAAGAAGGTGAGGCGCAGCGAGCGCACGCTCCTGGTCTGCCACAGGGTGAGCTTCGCGTGTGGCTTGGCGCGTCGTTTGAGAAGAGATGGCAGGGGGATAAAGGCCTCAGGTTTTCAAACTGCTAATAAATAAGTACTTGTTAAAAGCATGCGGGTTCATCCCCTCGGATTGGGGCATAAGCAGCCCACCGGGCCATATGTTCCAGTTTGCTCCCCCCGGCGCCCCCAGCAATAGTGCGGCAGAGGAAGGAAACCATCGGCAATAGGATCTGTACAAATTTTCTTTCCTCCCTACTTCGTAATTCCAATGCCTTGAATCATAGGAACCAGACGCAGGGAAAATCTATTAAGTGATTTCTCCTGCCTTTTGAGCCAAAGGTGGATTATGCCCTGCAGTGTATTTTCTAGCGTTGTGCAGCACCTGAAGTGTTCCAAATGATGGAACTTCCCTCACCAGGCCAGGAGGTGATTCTAAAACATAATCAATCTTACTGCCACCAAGGTTTCCTTCATGTTCTGCCTGAGTTGAGGAAGAATTTCCTTGTTTCTCCCTACTGTAAATTCCCTACCACCTACAAAAATACTTGTCTTGATGTCTGATGATTTCTATTCTGCAGGCTTTCCAGCGGCATCCTTCCCTCAGCCAGAGCGGGGGGCTGGGCTGGGGCCAGGCTCCTTGCGCTGGTTTGGGTTCTGGTTTTCTTTCTTCCCCAGTGTTGGATATTTTGAAGGTAACTTTGATTTAGCTCGCTTTAGCCTTTAGCATCTCTATCCTGACTCAGCTGGAAGGAGGAATGCTTCTCATGCGACTCCCTACGTTTTAGCTTTGAAGGGGAGGATTTTCTAGTTCTGTGCCTTGCTGGGTCCTATTTCTGGAGCGGCTTCTGCTTTGACTTGGCTACAGTTCGGATGCGAATCATTCCCCTTCCCACACGTTAGCACAAGCTGGCAGTTGTAATTATATTTGTAACGTTAGAGACGCCGCAGGGATGGTGTAACTGCGCAGATCACGAGAACCGTCCCTGAATGCCGCCGCTTTGGTGCTGCTCCCCTCTCGGGCAGCGCAGCGCCTGCGTTTGCTTGTTCTGCTGTACGGGTGCTTGAAGCCCAGAGCAGGGACAGCGCACCCTGTGCCGCTTCGACCGACAAGGTGGCATCCCAGGGTCCCGCCGGCTGAGCCGGGGGCTCTGAGCTCCTGCTGGGGGTCCCCTGCCCCGGCCGCACCAGGCTCCGTATTGCCGGGAGGTAATGCTGGACCCGGCCGTGCATCAGTAACCCTCCGATTTACGTGAAGAGTGACCTTTGCCTGCCTTTCCCCCTGCTGCCGCCCTCCCTTCGCAGGCTCTCTCCCGCAGGGTGCTGACAGGAGCTCTCATCCTTCCTTGCCGTTTTGGAGACCGTCGGTGAGCCCTGCGGAGAGGTGACCTCCATCCGGAGCGCACAGCCGGCACTGGAGGCAGCCCAAGGCAGAGCCCTTCGCTGACTGGCAAGGTGACATTGGGCCTCACATCAGCATTCCCAGCGGCTCCCCTCCTCCGAGGGGGGGTGTCTTTCCGAGGGAGAGGTCCTGTCTGCTGTAAAGCCCCTGGTAAGGGGAGAGAGCCTGGCCCGGAGCATCCTGACCCACAAGAGGCACAAAGCCCAGCTGCCCCTTGCAGCAGCCCTTCCATTTGATTTTCACTTTTATTTTCACTTCTATTTTCATTGTGCTTCTGTCAGGTGCTGTTGGGGCGCTGGTGCTCTAGTTCAGCTGTCCAAGGCAGCTCGATGCTGTGCACCGTCCTCGCTGCTGTGCTGACCCACCATGCATCTCGCGTGATGCCCGCGCCGTTTCGCACGGGTTCCCAGGGGGGTTGTGGCTCTGAACCTCCCCTCAGTCGCGTGTTGCGCGATCACCCCGCAGCTTCCCTGCGATCACCCCGCGGCTTCCCTGCGATCACCCCGCGGCTTCCCTGCGATCACCCCACGGCTTTCCTGCGGTGCTGGCATTGCAGCTGCGGTGCTGACCTAGGGTGGGGGAGGCAGTCCTGGATGCCCTGCGCGGGCTGGGGAGCAGAAACTGTTTTGACTTGAGATAAGGTAAAAGTAGAGGGGTCGAGGTTTTTGGAAGCCAAGGCATCCTGCTGAAACTCGTTTACACCCCAGAAGAAGGTTCACTAAGGTAGTGCCCTTGGTGGGGAAGCGCGCCCGTGAACCCTGTGAGCTGCCAGGGCTACAGGGAGGCCAGCAGGCGACACGTGCAAGGTCAGGCTGGGGCCTCTGCGCATGGAACCGGCACCGCGATGTCCTCCAAAAGCACGTGCCTCGACATCCTCGGTGGGCGCTGGGTGTTGGGAGCCGAAGGGTGAGATGCTCCGAGGGGCAGGGTGCTCCTGGCCATCCCCATGCACGCTCTGGCGCCACACCTCGCTTTCTTCTCACAGAAATATTTTGTATTTAATTTTCCTGCCTTTTTTTTTGAAGCTAACCTTAGCTGAAAAGACAGAAAATTTTTGAACTTTCCTACTTTGTCGCCGATGACCACTGGCACTTCTAATTGACTTTCTGGACTTTTGCTCGTGGAACTGCTTCTCATCAGAATGAGATACTCCTTAGTATCCTCCTCCTGAACTGCGGAAACAACTTTATTTGATTCAAAGTATATGGAAAGATAAAACTTGAAAGTCAATTGACTTAAATGTGGAAAAAAATGCAGCTTGGTTATTATGGCGTATGCTAAATTTTAATAGCATTTAGAAAGTGTTTTGTGGGGTAGAAAGGAGAAGCAAACCCATCAAACCTCAGCTGTGTTCTGGTTTATAGTGCAGAACACTTTTCTGCTGCCATCCAAAGGCTTTAAAATGTAATAAGGCACGGTTGAACCCAAGGGTTTCAAGATATATGTAAAAAGCATGCATATAAAGGAGTAGAATAAAAGGTTCCGCTGCAGAGCAGGTAGGATATAGGCAGAGATGCTTTTAGTGGAAAAGCCTCTTTGACTTGTTCTGTTTCACAGGTAATTATTTACCAATGTGTATGACTACTTAAAGAATACCATTTTGAAAAGCTTTGAAGGCTCGGAGTATCTCTACTGTGTTATGGTTCTTCTATTTAAAAAAGAAACAATCCAAAAACACCATCACAATTGCAATAGTGTGCTAATCGGTATTTTAAAATACATTGAAAAAATCAGGAGGAGAAGCTGCTTCACCCAGAGTGATGTATTTCAACGGTTTGAAATACTGGTTTTCGTTTCTGACTTGAGCAAGCGCTGTCACAGCTGATGCCTAGTTTTCATCTGTAATTTTATTTCTCATTGTATTTCTTTTTTAAAGATATTGTGCTTTCTTGCACAGATTTGTAGTCCTTTCATCTTTCTACGCTAATAATATGTTCTTATGCAGTTTTTGCAAACTACTGCAGAGAATTAAGCCCATAAGTCTTTCCCTGATACTAGTTCAGGTGTTCTGTCCTGTTACTGAGCGCATTGCTTTGTAGCAATGCCATTGGAAAAATAAAAACCGCCCTAAAAAAAAAAGAAAAGAATCCAGACCTAACTGGATTTTGCTCTTTCGTGTAGTGATGTACCCAACAGCTGGAATGGCCTTCCCAGTTCTTTCAGGTGAGTTATCCAAACTTTTTATTTGCAAAATGGGAGCCATGAAATTGCTCAGTTACTTGGCATTTAAAAATCCCGACCGCTGAGCATCTCCAGGCTGGGTCTGTGCGATCCGGTCCCAGGTCCGCGGCTCAGGCTTCCCACTGACTTTGAGCGGCAGCTGGGGCACCAGATCGAACACTTCCCTTTAAAAGTACTGGTATAAACGCATGTTTTGATGAAGTTTACACTTTATCAAGCTGCGTTATGGGAAGGAGGGGCTGACCCGGCAGGCTGGCAGTGGGGCAGCAGCCGCTGCTTCTCCTGGCTTAGCGGTGACGGTGACTGTCCTGGCAGGCGGCTGCCATAGCCTGGGCTTCTCTGTTGTGCTGCACTGAAGCTCCCACTGTCTCTGTGTAATAAAAAGTTGTTGGATGTATACGCAGACTAGACAATATTTTAAAAGCATTTCCATAAGTGTAGCGGCTCAGCTCTGCCTCTTAGCAGGTTGATGGCAGCGAAGTGCATTAACCCCTCTTCCTATATACAGCTGAAACCGGCTGCGTCGCGAGCGTTTGTCAGGTCAGACCCATCTGGGATGACAATCCGATGCTGGTGCACCCTGCGCACCGCTGTGAGGCGCCGGATCAGGCCCCACATACCCGGTCCCATGGGGTGGGCGGGTGGCCACGGGAGGAGAAGGGACAAGGAGGGAGAGAGGGCAGCCGCGTCCCTGGGCTGTTGGTGCAGTGGTCTCACCCGTGCTTTGGACAACCAGAGGGTGCCCTGCCGGGGCCGTCTGTCCTGGCTCACAGATGGGAGCAGGATGGGGTCCTGGTTTCCAGTGCACGGTGGCTGTCAACCTGTCAACCACTTGGGTGCTTTCTTTTTTTTCTTTTTTTTTTTTTTTTCCTTTGGACATAAACACAGCTGGCCTGCCTGGAGAATGGCGTAAAAGGTTACAAAGTCAGTGGTCCCAGGAGTTTCAAATTTAAAATGGTAAGCGGTGGAACATGCTGACTGGCATCGACAAAATTAGACGCTAGAGATGAGATAGCTTGATGTGTTTGTTGCAGCATCGTTAATTAAAATGTAAATTATAATTGTATAGATAAGTTGTGTTTCTCCTAGATCTCATGCTCTTTGCTAGCAGAGTAGCTGCGGCATGGAAGGTGGTTTAGGATTTAGGATAATGCCTGCAGGAGCTCTTGATGTCTCAAGCAAAAGTCTTCCGCCTTCCTCCAGCACATCTCATGCTGGTGGTTGTCAGAGATGGGAGGCTAGGCTAAATGGGGATGGGTCTCGTGTGATAATGTCTTTATTTCATGTCTGCCAGTGGGTAATCCCCCACAGATTAAATGCTGAACATGTTCCCATGAAGATTCATTTACCGACATGCTCTGATGATCCTCCCTGAGGCAGAGGCACCGGGCGGGAGGTGCGGCCATCCCCTCGGAAAGGCAGCGACGGCTGGAGCGGAGACGAGCAAGAGCTGCTTTTCCTCAGACTTCTCCTGGGTCTAGCCGGGGAAACCTTCGCATTGTCTGAGGAGCACTATTAATCCTCAGCTTCTGAACAAAGATGCTGCCTTTAATAGAGCTTGCTTTTGAAACATAACTCCTGGAGTTGTACAAATACCCCATCAATAGTGCGGCGGCTCATTGCATTGTCCCCAGTGCATGCAATCTTCATTATTTGCACTGTTGGTAAAAGGCGGCGTTTCTAGCAGATCCGCGTTACTCCATTTAGCCGAGAACAATGATTTATTCCCCCCTCGCCATCGGACACCCTCTGCTTCCCCAGCTAATAACGAACCTTGCTGCGAGGGAGGGGACAGGGAAGGATGGCTCTGCTGCGAGGGAAGGCAGCAAAGCAGGCGTTGGGAAGAAAAGCTCCTGCTTCTTGTCGGATGGCGTTACGGCACGCGGACGTTGCTTAGAGCCCTGAGCCACCTGCTGTTGCAGGCACTGCTGCAGCAGGCATTAATTCTGGCAGTCGGGCACCCCGAGCAGGGCTGCAGGTGGAAGGTGCTGGCTTAACGCTGGTCGTTCGGGGCCGTACATCCCCTGCCTTGTACCTCTGGGGCTGCAGCTCTCTTCTCTCTCTTTCTTACCTTCTCTCTCCCCACCCCATCCCTTTCTCTTCTTTCTTCCTTCCCCTTCCCCTTCCCCTCTCCTTTCCCTTTCTCCCTTTCTCTCTCTCTTTCCACCAGTGTTGGGGCTCGGGTGGGTACAGCAAATCTTGCCGCCGACCATCAGCCACCGCCAGCCCCTCTGGCGGACCCCCTGCCCTGCGCTTGCTCCCCCCCAGCTCTCCCTGCAGAAGGTCCTTCAAGCAGGTGAGAGAGGGAGATAATGCACTGCTAGCGGGTGAAGGCAGGGACGTTTTAGTGGCTTTGTTTGTTTCCTGTGGAGGTGTGGAAATCACTTTACATTTCCAAGTCTCAGCGCTCTGGGCCTTGGGAATAACCTGCCGGTGAAGCACAAGCTGCTGCCATCAGAGCCATGGCCGGGGCATCGCTGGCTCCTCCGCGGGAGCCTGATGTGGGGCAGGGTGCGCTCGGTGCCAGGGCTGGACCGCAGGCAGGGCCAGCTCGGCAGCTCTCGGGAGTCCCTGAGCATCCACTGACAATGATGGGAAGCAGCAGATACCAGGGACCTCTGACTGCCAGGTGTCTCTGCCTTTTTGACTTCCCACCAACGAGCTCGCACATGGGGCGATCGATGAAGTGCCTGCGCACGGTTTATGGGTGAGGGCAGTGGGTGCCTTCGCTCTCGCATGGCTGGCCTGCACCATTTAACAGCTCGTGCACGCTGGTAGGCACAGGGAGCATCCATATCCTGGGAAGAGACCGGGAAGGGCATCCCTTGCTATGCTGCTTTAGATATTTCCCCTTTTCAAAACTTTTCAAACTGGGCAAACCAGTACGGCAGAGCCGTGCGATTATCACTCAGGCAAAGGGAAGAGATCTGCTGGCGTCTCCATCCAGCTGTCACGCAGAAGCCTTCACCAGCCACTTTTCTCCACTGCGAGTGCCAATCCTGACAGCAATTCGGTTTCACGGCTGCATGCACATGTGGGCTGAGTCATTTGTCTGCTCCAAAGCCTTAACTCTTCCAGAGTCATTGCTTTCCAGGGTGCAGCCTCCTCTCCTAAAGCTCACTATTCAATTATAATTCCCAAATGACCACTGCTTTTGAGGTCTGTCAGCTAGCCAGCTTTTCATCCATTAAACGTGTGTTTTACAGATAATGTATAGCACTACTTTTTTAATATTAGAAAGCTGTTTGGTGCTAAGTCAAGTGCCATACAAAACATTAAGTGCTGTACAAATACGTTGCCATTGTCAACCAGACTTTGAACCTCCTCAAAGAATGAAATCAGGTTTGCTTGACAGGAGCTGTTTTCCACCAAACCAGGTTGGCGAGCATTAGATGTATTCACATCCTTTAATTTCTTATTAATTGGATCTCATATCAATGTTTTCCACTGCTTTGCCCGGGACTGATGTTAAACCAGTCAGCCCAACGTGAAAGAATGAGAGGTTCGTTCTGCTTGACCTTTTTGGGTATTGATTAAGAGAGAAATTATACACAACTTAGGCATTACATGTGATTAAAAGTTAGTAGCCCTTCCCACGTTACAAGAGGCAAACATGACAGTCTATTTACTTCCTCTCATTACATACTGCTATATATTGCATACAGGTATTTGGTGTAGTTAATAATTAATGCCAGCCAAAAATTTTTCTGCTGACTTGATAAAAAGCAGAGCGCCATGATGCTAAGAACTGCAAAATCTCTTAGCGTTCCTGCAAATGTGCACTGTACCTCTGTCTCGGAGGCAGAAGTCTGTAAAATTGGGTAGGCGGCAAAACGTGGGTGTGATGGAGCACCTGGCTGGAGCCAGCGACTGGGGGTGCTGGGTGCTGGGGTGGCACAGGGGGGGATTAAACGGGTCAGCGGTGAAAGAGCCTTGGGGCTGGACCTAGTGGGAGATGGCTCGAATGCAGCACATCAGGTGTGTCAGGGCAGGTAACACTGTTGGGGCTTCATTCTGGTTTCATTAGGGAAACAAAAAAAACAGTAACCTGATTTAATTTTTGGCTCCATCCAGTAGTGTATTAGAACAAGCCAGCAGAGAAGCCTGCAAGTTTGCTTAATCCTAGGAAAAAAAAATGCAGTGTTTTTTGGTTTTGGTTTTTTGGTGGGTTTTTTTTTTTCCTATTTAAACATTCTTGCTTCAGGCTTAAGAGTGTTCTTATTTGGGAATATGTTTCCAGTTATTTGCAATGTGCTAATTACCCGGTGGCAGAACCTAAGTGGGTGTAAATTGTCATATCTCTGCTGACTTCAGTGGAACTGTGGCAATTTGCACTTCAGGAGGATCTGTCACCTAGATTCTTGCCAAATCTGAAATCCCTTCGCTCTAACTCGGCTGGGGAGCCGCAGGCTTGTGGGAATACAGAAGAAAGCAAGCATTTTGCAGGGCTTAAAATTCTGCGCGTCTCATTGATTTGTTAGCATTTGTGTTTGTTATTCAATCCGCCACAGTAATATGTAATGGATACTTGAGCCATCTCGACTGATGAGAAAGGAATCCTGCTCCAGATCGCACTGTTGCCACGGAAACCGCCGCGGTGGTACCCGCGTGGGCTCCCCCCGACCTGGAGGGGGGCATCTGTGATAATTCAGTGCAGGGGAGGCAGAAGCACGTACGGCCTTCAAAAGCCTCTGGGAGGTTAAAAACCCGTTAAAGGGCTTGTGCCTTTTAGTGCATCTTTGTGTGACCGTGCATCTGTTCAGGACCTCTCCGTGCCCGCAGCGCGGCTCGGGGCGGCAGAAATACCCTTCTCCCCCCGGTGCCCGGGGTCTCACAGACAGGCAACCCCTCCTTTTCAGAGGAGGCTAAATGAGGGATGACTCAGGGTGACGGTGAATAGCAAGTGGGGAATTCCAGGCAGAAGGGCATAAATACAGGTTTGTTTGGCCATCTAGCATCCTGACGTTTCCTGCTGTAATGGCCTTTTAATTGATTAATCTTAATATAAAAGATTCATGTTGTCAGCTCCCTCCACAGCTTTTTCGGTTCAGTGTCATCTCGGCAGCCTACAAAAACGGCTCTCACGTTGACATGAGCCATGGAGAGCACGGTGGCAGTGGCAGAGCCGGGCAGCCTCTGCAGCAGCTGGGTGCGAGTGCCCTTCCCCGAGTGCCAAATGCTGTGCCGCTGCTGGCGGGAGCCGACTGCAGTTGTTCTGCCAGTTGACTGCACCGGCGGGTCATCCAGTGATGAAAACCAGAGAGGACACCAAGCTGCAGCTGCTGGAGCGCACTGCCCGCCCCATCTCTTCCTTCAGGGCAGGTTTCTCTTTGTGGCTGCTGGTCTTACCTTGGCACGTTGATCCCCAAGCCTTCCCTATAAATCCTGTGGTGGCTACCCACCTTCCCAGGGGTTTTCTCCTGGGATGTCACAGGAGGTGGTCAGCTGGTTTTCTGTGTCTAGCAGGGCTATAAAAATGTTTGAGGTAATGATATCACTAGCAGGATGATACCCAGGAGCCTCGTGAGAGTCTGCCCCTGCATCTAGATGCATCCTGCGGCTTCAGCCAGAATTTATCTGTTGGAAAAAGAAGCAAGAGGAGAAAGCTATCCTTGTTTTCCCTTATTGTGTTCATTCCTTGGTTGCATCAATGTTTTCTCAACATTTTAAAAACAAGTGAAGGGCTTCCCTCAAAATCACAGAGCTATGTGCATGCTTCTGAGAAGGTGTCCTATGCAAAGCCTTTTCATTTTTTCAGATATTAATATCAAAGTTTGCCTTTCCCTTTGTAAAACAAAGCACCTACATCCCTGCCTGCCTCTTCTCTGTTTTCCCTCTCATGTCTGACCTTACTGAGCATACTACTTGCAGTCACCCTCTGTTGCCCTGCCCTCTCCTCTCCCACATTAAGCTCATCCAAAGTCATCTTCGCTCAGATGCTTCTCAGCCACCCTCTCCCCCTGTGCTCCTCGCCTTGTCTCAAGCCTCTGACACCTCCGACAGCCTCCCCCCTCTGTGCATCCTTGCATTTGCAGCTCTTTTTTTTTTTTTTCTTTCGTTTTTTCTTTTTGGCTTGTCTGCCACCAGGTGCGTGTCTCATTCTGTGCTCAGAGGCTGGTTTGTGCCTCCTGTTACCCCTGATGCCAAACGCCCTTGCGCGCGCTGGCTGGACCTGCTTCTCCTCACGCCTTTCTCATGAGTGTCGGGTGAGGCGCATCCTTGCTTCTCCTCCCCACTGTCCTCCACCGGGATGCCCACAGAGGACTTCCCAGTGCTTCATCCCATGAAGTGCTGTGATCGTCGCCTGTGAGGCAGAACATCATTTTTCCCATCACTTCTCCATATGTCTCACAGGGTCTCCTACGTGACGCAGCAGGGTCCGGTCCCCGTCCGCTGTCTCTTGCATCCACAGCACTGTTATAACGTTATTTATAATCGCAGCGAGGGACCTGGGGCCACCTTGATTTTCCATGTAGCTTAAATAAAGGTGGGGTGAATAATGAGTCTCTCGCTCCCTCTGTGCTTTAACTCCCGGTATGGTTAAATACTGTCACTGGTTTTTCACCTTGTCTGATGCTAACTGTATTTATTCGTGTTACGCATTGCCTTGAAGGCATCGGTAATTGGCATTCGTTTGAGCCAGTGGCTGAAAGCATGCAGCCCTTTCTGCATTTCTTTTACTGCCTGCAGGTACGTGGAAGTGAGCATAATAATCCTCCAGCGAACTGGGCAGACTTTCTTAAAGAAGATAAATCCACAGGCAGTGAAAGATTTTTCCAGAATCTTATTTATCGACCATCTGCTCGAATGTCTCATCCCTTTCCTATTCAGGGGAATGTACAGACTGAGAGACCCCACTTCCAGAGGAAAGAGGGGGCAAATACGTGTGTGAGGGGGGGAGCAGAACGTGCTGCACAGGTGGCCTGCGGCCAACACCTTTGAGTTTACTATACCTGCCTGTCCCTTGTTCATGATTTCCTAAACGTTAAAATAAACATACGTATGGATTTCATAAACAGGTGTAATGTACCAGGTAGCAGATTTTTATCTACTTTGGGCCCAATTCATTAACATTTTGCTTGTACAGGCATATCGTTATCTTTATGTGGCTTCCCTGGTTGGCCATATGGGTTTGTTGGCTGCATAGTATTTTTCAGCAAGGATGCAGCAAACTTGCCATCTGGGTGATGTTTGCCTGACTACTTGAAATAGTGGTGTTGTTTTTTTAAATATGGAGGTAAGAAGTTTCTGTTATCCCCCATTTTACCAGGGGTGGTGTGTGGTTTGCTTTCCTCGGCGCTGAAGCACTGGGAGTGGTGGCCGGTGTTCAGGAGAGTTTGCTCCCTGGGGTTTTAATCCGCCTCCCTGTACGGTGCAGCAGACGGCTGTGCCGTGCTATGTGCAAAGGTCGACAGAAGTGAGGAAGCTGCCTTGGGAACTGATAGAAAAAAACAGTTTCTTTGCAAACAAACGTTGATATTCCAATAATAAGGGTGCGTTTTATTGCACTGTTCCCGGGTCGGTGTGTTATGTGGAGTTGATTTACAGATGCAGAAGTGACAGCAGGTGAACTGCAGGAGCCATGGGTACCAGGGGTGCGAATGGACTGGGATACAGCTGTGGGAGCTGGGAGGACGCTTCTGGTGCTGGGAATTGCCGGCTGAGAGCTCAGGTACTTCCCCAGTGAACACGGCGCCTGCTTTTGGTGCCGGGAGACTGGTCAGCACAGCCAGGTAGCTGGTGAGCGTGGCAGCTCCGCTCTGTGTTACTCACCTCACTTAGCTCAGCAGAAGAAGAGGGAATGCACAGTACTGTGTTACTAAGCAGCATCTGGAAAACTGCCCTTAGGTCTTACATTCATGTTTGTAACCTTTGTAAAAATATTATTTCCCATTGCTACCCGGTTTTTATAATGTCAATATACTAAGCTCTACCTCCCAGTATTACATCTTACACACAGCACTGCCTTCTTTATACCCTAGAGCACATGTGTTTTCTAAGCTGGCTTTTAAAAATAGCCATTTTTCAAAAAAAAAAAAAAAAAAAAAAAAAAAGAACTCACAGGAGACTTTGCTGTTGGCAGGGAAAGAAGTTTTTATCATAGTCTGGAGTGAAATGTGCAGCAGATCTTTAATTGAAGTTCACCTTTAGCATTCAGGGCTCTTCTGGCTCCAGTTTGAAAGCTGTGGCAGTGGATCATTATCTGGCGAGATTAGCTTTCTCGTGGGACCTCCTCCCATGCTGCAGCTCCAACGCACACAGCCAGAGAAACAGCCCACGCACCGCGTGTCCTGGGCTTGCCCATCGCCTCCTGCTTGGCCGCCCTGGGTGGTGAGAGCCCCTCTGAGGGCTGCACGCAGGGGGCTGGGGGCTGCTGCCCACTGCGGGGGGCTGGCTCCACCATGGTCCCCTGCACGTGGTGCTCCTGCCTTCAGAGCTTCCCTCCGCCTCCGGAAAAACAACCTTCCCTTCTGTGTGTTTTTCAGATTTTATCCCATCCTTGCTGTTGTCCCGTTTTCCTTCCGTGAAGTGCAGAATCAAGATGCTGCATTTAGATTATGGAAAGGATCGCCCAAGAATATGCATAGCCAGAAAGGGCAGCTCCTAATTAACAGGCGTAACTTCAGCAGATGTAACAGCAATGCAATTAGCTGGGCAGGGCCACTGGTGGCGATGGAGTTCTGTGGAGGTGCACTGGAATTTCAGGAAATTAATACAAATCATGTATAACACTTCTAGTCAGAATACAAAATCCTGGCATCTTATGTTTTGACATGTCTATTATTTATATGCAAATTCAATCCTTTCTACAGAATTTCCTTGGAGATAAACATGTTATTAGGAAGTTAAGGGAGAGGACACAATACGTTAATGGGAGATAATCAACGCGTAGCTTGTGACTGGGAATATAACGATGAGAAAGAAGGAGATTAGCTTTTAAATTATTTTTATTCTTGGAGATGCATTCTGATTTCCCTCTACCCCACGTATGTTCCACTTGCACGCTGTGTAAAACCACACTTGGTTAAAACGCGTGTATTTAGCAATACTTGGTGCACCGGGAAATCTTTGTAGCCAAGACTGACACATCGTATGTTCTTATAGGATGCCTTTCACACGTAATTGCACGTTATTTGGAGTTTCCTCGCCTCAGACAGCGTGTGCTAATTGCTGTATGGTGGCACATGCAATCCTGGGATGCTTCAATGAAGGGCTACTCGGTAGCCGTAGGGCACGATGAGGCCAGTGAGCAAAGTGGCATGTCATTATTTACAGCGGTACGCAACGGAGGAGAGCAGCGCTCAAGAGACATCAGTGGAGAGCAGAGCAGAAAAGGACAAGTTGAAGAGATAGGGAAAGTGGGTTGGTTTATGAGCAGAAGTAAAAAGCTTGTTTAGCTTGTTTCATCTGGCAAAACCAAGGCTGAGAGGTGGTACGATCGTTCCATCTACCAATGTCAAAGGGATGAAGTGGGAGCTGAAGAGCCACGTCAATGGAAGGTTGGCACCGGCACAAGACGGAGCAAGAGCAGCTGTGGGCGAACGCACGCTGCGGACGGGAAGGTAGTTTCTGTTCATCTCGGAGCCTTGAGCCTTTGGACGAGCCTTCTTGTAGGTGTCAGGCTGCGATCCGCAGGGCTCGTGTGAGGATGGAGCCAGCTGGGAGCCAAGGATGGAGGTTGCCCATGGCATTTCCATTTGGAGCAATGGGCTCAGTGGCCAGAAATCATCAGCGCTGGGGAAAGCTACGGCATGGGCTGCTCAGGCCAGGAAGGTTTTTCTTCCTTTCTTTCTTTCTTTTTTTTTTTTTTTTTTTTTTTTTTTCACCCCCTCTCCAGAATATAGTTAGGGTTTTGATGTGTGTTAGGATGTGCCGAAACATTATTTGCTGGTTAATTATGCTTCATGGCAGATTCATCGTAAGACACTGGAAAAGCCACACCTTCCTGGGGCGGCACAAGCAATATTTAGAAGGCTCCGAAAATTGCAGTTATCCCTGTACTTTATAAATACCTGTCTACATTATTCTCCAAATGACTCCATTTCATGCTGCTGCTGTCATTGTGATGAATCGTTTCACGTACAACTTCTAGGTGATGACTTCTAAATTTAGGGCTTGGCTTCATGAAACCTCCTGGATGGCTGTGTGCGATAAGGAGCAGTTCTGCTTGTAGGTGCCAGCAGCTGAGCCGGATAGCTGGGCACTTCCCGGTGCTCATCCCACCCAAATCAGGAGCGCGTGATCGTATAAACCAGTGGATAATAAGTATTTAGCCAGCAAACCCAATCTTGCCGAGTCAGCACCTTCTGATACTAAAAATGCCTTTTTTAATATGTTAAAAGAGAATAAGGCGAAGAGGATGATCACAACAAAATGGGTATACATGCTACCTGCACCAAAAAATATTTTTATAAAGATAGTTGTGCAAGCACAGTTAGTTATTTGTGCCAGTTGCGTTGTGCTTGGGAAGTTGTGGTGGTCGGATGAGCCACAAACAACACTTTGTTTCCTTGCACTGTTTATTGTGTGTCTTTTAAGTTGCCTGAGGGGGGAGTTTTATATCTCAAACTGGGTTTGTGCCCTGGGCTGTAGTAGTAATAGAATTAATAATTACATTTTTTGTAGAAATAATAATTACATCTTTGTGGAATTGGTAATTGTCATTTAATAGAATTATTAATTGCAGTTTAATAGAATTTTTGTTTGCAAAGCGCATAACAACTGATCTGTAATTAACTGCGTACCTGTAACAACGCAGATCTGTATCAGAAACTCTACAGCAAGAGAATTACAGGAGCACTTTTAATTTTTGCGGGGCTGCTTGCTGTTCTTCCTGACCTGGGCAGCACAGTATGTTCCCCATAACCCAGCAAGTCACGTCGTGTGAATGCTGGGAAGATCAGGAATTGCCTTTCCAGTATGGATACTGGAAAGTGAGCGGTGAGGAGTGGGAGGCCACCTGGGCTGCTCTCCAGAGCAGCTGATCAGTGGCTGTTGCCGCCTGGTTTATGTCTTGAGGATGCTCGTGGAGCCCCAGTCCTCATCTGCTCAGTGCAGGCAGCGGCGTGTGCTGCCTCCAGCGCCCGGCACACTGCGTGTGCCGCATGTGCCGCGGGGTCCTGCTGCCTGCCGGAGGCGATGCTCTTACCCCTCCTGGCAGGCTGTGTCTGGGCTCTGCTCTCTCTGTTAAGGCATGGTCAGCTTCCTTACCTGAACTGATGATACTGAAGGGTAAAGCATCCTTTCCAAGAGGTGGGGTGGTGTTTGGTCCTGGGACTGATAGGAGCATCCCTGGGTCCCTGCTGCCATTGTGGCGGCAGCTGTACCGCTCATTCCTTTTGTCTGTTGACTGTAATAGAGTATTTAATCTTAGCTGGGCAACAGCAACCAATGTTTTTTTGGATGAATAAGTCTGCACAGGTATTTGCTTTAGGCTTTTATCTTTCAGCATTAATACATTTATTTCAATTCATTTTTTGTTTGAGCATCCTCTCTGTAGGGACAGTTTGAATGTTGAAATTTCCTCATCACACGCAAAGGCTGTCAAGTGAGGTGAGACAGGCATCTTGGGGAACAGTTCGTAAAGTCATTCCCCCCTCAATGTCAGAGGGTAGCAGAATGAGCTAGCCTGTAAAGAGACGTTGGGTGCTCAGCAGAAACGCTCGCTGGCTGGAAAGGAAGAGGATCTTTCCTCCTCTGTGCATAACACTGTATGACACTGACAGTGTAAATTTAGGTGAGTTATTTCACCTTGGTTTGTCACTCTTAATAGCAAATCCTGACAGCCAGGGAAGGTATTTTGCAGCAGAAGTAGCCGAAGGGTGCTGGGGTCCCGGGTCCCGGTGGCGGGCACAGGCGCAGGGGGATGCTCAGCCCCCAGCTGAGCTCCTGTTCACCATGCTGATGTTCGAGGCAATACTCTCCTCCGCTTGCTCACTGCACTGTGCTCCTCTGAACCAGCGGCTTTTTCCCAGTTGCCGGTTTCCCTCCGTGCTTTCCCTCCGTGCTTTTCCTGTCTAACCAATTTTCTCCTGAGTATTTTTTCCTGTCCACTTGCTAAGTGTTTGTGTTATGCTGAGGATGGTTCTTCCGAGCTTGTTAGTTTATTAGTCTTTGAACTGCATTTGCTGTAGGTATATTTACTTACCAAGGTAAACAACAAAGTAATGAGGCTCGAACTGTACCTACCTTTGTTTGTATTAAGTATTAGAACCTGAAGAAGACCATTTAAGTGGCAGAATATAACACCTGTGGTCCAGAGAAGGTAGCATGGGACTGTGCCGAGCACCAACAGCTGCAGTGCCTGCCTTGGGGCAAGGGGAGGTCCCTGCTGCGACCCCCCCCCCCAACCGGTCAGGGTTTAAATGCCTCGTGTCACCAACCCCCCTCCGTGTTCTGCTCGTAGCAATGGAGGGAGGAAGCCTGCGAGACGTTCTTCAGCTTTAATTCAGATGTTTGGGAAATAGGGCCAAAAAAAAAAAAAGAAAACCTTTTTGAATGATGTGTGAGTGACCGATGCTGCACTTGGGCCGTCTGCTTGCTAACGCGTGCAGCCCGAGACTGAGACCCCTTGTGTAAGGAAAATCCACATCTCCATAAACGTTGTGCTGGGAATTGCCTTAAGCAAAGAGTCCACAACCAGTCTTGGAGTTCTGTAGGAATTAGGTTTTATCAAGGCAAGGAGCGTTATTTTATGTACTGTCACACAAAGTCAGGCTCTTGTGTCCAATGGAAATACATGAATGAACACAGAAAACAGATTTCTAAATATTGATAGTGCTGAGATAATATCAAAGACTATGCACAGATGTGCAGAGAGCTATGAATGAAAGGAGTTCTAAAAAACATTGCCGTGTATTTTCCGGAAGGATTTGGGTTAGACTGAATCCTTTGAAGCACTTTTAGGAAATTTTGTCAAGTTAATTGATTTTTACTCTTGTGTCTTTATATATTTCACAACTACTAGCCCAAAAGCACTGTTTTATTGAAGTCATCCTGCAGCTGTGTTTGCTCAGGCAAGTGTCTGCCCTTGGCGAAAGCCCCACCTCCTTACATGTCCTTACATGTGCCGGGGGGGGGGGGGGGGGGGGGGGGGGGTTAAGCCTTTAAGGGTATCGGTGCTACTCCGTGTTTTCTAATCCTTGGTGTGACTGACCCTCCCAGGTCTCTTGGCCTGAGATACCAGCAACTCCCCTCCATGAGAGAGCATTTCTCCTCATCCTGCAGCACTTACGCTGTTATTCAAATAATGAAGAGCGTTATTATCGTTAAATAAATAGCTATAATTAATGAATAATGGGCATAGCTTGCTTCACTGGTTTACCCTTGACTAGTCCCCCCGCAATAGATGCCTGCAGCTCCCAGGCAAGGTAAGCTTCAGGACAGATCTGCTGGGGCACGTGGCGTGCAGAGTAATTTGTCTTGGTTATTAGAAGTGCTGTGAGGGAGAGCAAACGAGCCCGGCAGCGCGAGCGGCTGCCACCCCGTCACCCTGCAGCTCCGCGGGTCCTGCCGGCACCTTGAAGTCAGCGTCTGAGCCCTGAACGACTCGGGTGAATTCTCACTGAGGGAGAGCGAGGACAAAGCAAGCAGGACCATGGGTTCCCCTTTCCTCCAACCTCCTTCTCTTTCTTTCCGAGGCAGGTTTATCTGTGCGCTGCACAGAATTAGCAAGCTATAAAGGTGGCATTAATCAGGCTGGAGAGGTAGGTAAAGCACTCTGATGGGGCTGCTGCTTGGCGGGTTGGGGCAGTTACCTGGGGCGCTGCTAGTATCATTGCTCCGAATCCTGCCCAAGCTGATGCCTTGGATATTGGACCAGTGCCCATATGAAGGGAAAAATAAGCAGCGACCACATCAGTGGTCACCCAGCCCAGGCTTTGCCCACCATCCTCTCAGCGCCAGGGCATGGTGCAGTACCAGCACAGGCGTCCCACTCGTGGTCGATGTGAGCCGGTGGCTGCAGACGCCTCGGGCAGCTGCTTTTGCTCATGGCCTTCCCCGTGCTGGCTGAACTGCACAGGCAGCGGCCGGGGGTCCCTCCCCACCCATAATGCGGCCGTTCTCTCCTTCTCCATAGTCACAAAACAGTTTCAATATTTTATGAGAAGTCTGTCCGCTTAGAATAAGGTAATTGATACAAGCAATTTCAGTTCTCTTTAATATAACAGATCTCAAGTGTGAAACCTCCTTAGTTAATGATCAGCATAAAATAAAAGTCTTTTTTTTACTGTAAGTTCTCAGTTAATTTTACAGTTCGGTTGAAGTGAAAATATCATTAAACAGGGTAGCATTAAACTTTATACTGATTGGACCTCCCCTGCTCTGCAAGGGAGAGATAAGTTGGTGTCTCAACAGTCACCGTGGTGCATCCATCATTCTCCAGTCCCTCTTTCTTGCACATGTCTGGCTCTGCCGGCATCGTGAGTGTAAAGAGACGGGAGGAAGAGGAGGTCTGGGTTGCCGGTGAACCTCTCGGCAGCACAGGCTCGGTGCTGGCTGCAGGATCTGCACGAGCAGGATCATAGATCTGCACGCAGGAGTGATGAAACAGCTGTTTCTCGGTGCCACATCACTGTCTCCCTGCTGCGTGTGTCATGTAGGGCAAGACTTGAACGTAAGAGACGCTTTGTGCTGCAGGGTACATCAATGAGGGCAAAAATACATCCCACGGGAAACGTCTGGGATCCTAAATCACGCTGTGTTGGCTGGTGCTGGGAAGCGCTGACAGAAGGGACATCGTGCTGGACATGGAGCTGAGAAGTGCACATCTGGTCAGGGGAGGGCGGCTTGCGCCGGGTCGTACGGGGTTTCCGTACCGGCGTCGTTTCTGGTGGGTTTCGCTGATGGATGCGAACGCAGCCGCCCTGTGACAGATCTCTCACCTACTGGTGTTTCTCACCCGCTCACCTCCAGCCGACGGCGCCAGTGTTGGTCCACTGGCCCAAGGAAGGAGCCGTTTGCAGAGCTGCTGCTGAGCAAAGTGCTTGCCGGGATGCTGAGGAGCAGCTCGTCCGTGTGGGCTCTGGGGCTGGAGCTGAAGCAGGATAAATCCCAGCTTTCCCAGCCCTACAGCGGTTGAGGGTGACGCCGGCTGGGTGGCATGGCGAAGGTTGCAGGCATGGGCTCTTGCGTGCCAGCCATGCGTCAGACACCTTGGAGCACCGCGCTCGCCTGCGCCGTGCAGCTTCTTTTGTCAAACAGTTGAAGATGCCCAAGAGTGACCAGGATTTGTAAGAAACGAGGTGCCCACCGTTTTAGCCTGGGTTGTGGTCAGGTGCCCAAAATCGGCCCCGAATGAGCACTGGGAAACCAGTGTGGTTCAGAAGAGCCTCCAAGGGTCTCTTACCCTCCCCAGAGCCAGATGCTTGGCTGATCATCATGGTCAAAAGCAGCCTTAGCACGAGTCAGTCCCTCTCGTTTCCTTGACGTCATTAGAGAAACACCTTTTTATTCCAAATTCCATTTGCAAGTGAACCTTGAAATAAAGCAATGACACTTGCTTTTTATAAAGCAAGCACTAGTGTTGTGAGGTGGCATCCTTAATGTTAAAAAGGCAATGCCTAATTTATTGAGTGCATACTGAATATTTTTTTTTTTTTAAAAAGGGGTTGAAGATAACCTTTGTTAATATTACTCTTGGCCGTAGCCCTGTTTGGTTCAACGCTGACCTGGAAGAAGTCCTCGGTGTGGCTGCAAAGGCTGCGCTGGTTCAGGGAGCGGCATGGGGACGGGGGAATTGCCGAGGAGGAGGCACAGGCAGGTCCGCGGTAATTGTTTGCCGTCCGCCTGCAAAGAGCAAGGAGCTTTGAAGGGTACGGGAGCTGCAGAGCTTTGTGCTGCTGACAAAGGACAGAGGATGTGGTTGCGGCTTTTCATCCCGCTGCTTTCCCTTCCTTCGAGGAGAGCATTAAGTACACGTTGTGATTGATTTTGTAGCGAGCCAGGTGAGAGCAGGCTTCCTTCCTTGAGGCAGGGTAGGTAAAGGGCCACGTCTGCTGTTTTTAAAAGCAAACAAGGCTGTAAGCCAGACTGTATCAAAACGCAGTGTTGCAACCAGTGAGCTGGGGAAAATGAAGGCAAAGGAACGGTTTTCGATTCTAAAGAGAGTTTAATGCTGTAAAGGAAAAGATAATGAGGAAACAAACAGTTATGTGCTTGAACTCCAGGAGATGCCGTTCTTAGAGAAAGAACCGTGAAAGATGCTCTGGTCAACTGGGGGACAAAAGGCGTTTGGGGGATCAGGAGGTCCTGCTTCGTGAAGGCGGATGGACTCAGTCCTCTTTACAGAGCCCTCTGCCGTGAGCTCGGTGGCAACCATGGGCTCCTGTCAGGGCTGAGGTTTGCTCTGCAGGATCCTCTTCGTGTTTCTTTCAAATTATTTATCTAATCCTGTGGAACATCTCTTTGAGATTGGTCTGGGGTGAAGTTCTTTAGAAGAGGAGCCTTTGCGTCCCAAGGGTAAACTTCAACACAAACGTAAAATAGCATCTGCTTGTTGGTAGATTTAGGGGGGGGCTGGAGATTTTTAAGCATATTTGTTTGAGCTGTTGTTGGGGAGCTGAGATCTCAGCGGCGGTGGGCTAGCGGCGGCTGCCCCTGCGTTGTGGGACGTGGTGCACGGGGAGCACCCTCCAGCCTTCCTGAGCCACCGCTGCGGCCGGGCTCGGCGATTCTCAGGCTTTGCAAGAAACAAAAACAAAGCACAAAGGGGAAAAAACCCTGAAGAAGCAAAGGATGGGTTTTTAAGGAATGATGCCGCTTGCTTCCCAATAAAGGAATGTTTTATAGCATTATGTCCTCTAAGTTTATGTTAAATACGCAGCGGGGTCTTGCAGGGGCTGTGGTTTGGGTCTCAAAGTTTCACTCTTCTCACGTGTGGCTCTAAACCCAAATAAACCTTGCGCAGAGCAGGGTCCTGGGATGTGGCAGTGGCAAAGCTGTCCCTGTCAGAGGTGCTCCTCGCGGCGCCCAGGAGCGTCCCCGTCCTTCCCCCTGTCTGCTCTCACCTTAACGGTACAATGTCTTCATTAGCCGCCCTGCTGGTAATCTGCTGCTGATGGAGATTAATAGAGAAAATATTTTCTAAACATTTCTGTATGCGTTTTCATTAATCTATGCTCGGAAAATTAATCTTGTGGGGCGACCTGCAGAAGGTGTTAATTGTGGTTTTGGAGGAGGATTTATCAAAAGTTTGTGGAGGTGCAGCAGCCGCCGCACAGCGGTGGCAGGAGTTTCAGAGGGAGCAGCCCTGTCCTTCACACCCTTATGCTTAATGCAGATAAAACCATTTACTTCTTAAAAACTCTTCGAAGCAAAGTGTAGCCTTGGCTCTGTGGGGGCTGTGAACCCCTTTGGGCTCAGCGTGGGATTAGAGAAGAAGGAATATGGGAATAATTGGGCTCGTATCCAGCCTTAATAGTATTCTTCATCGTGATTTTTGAAGACCACTCAGACGGGGGGATTTGTTGGGGTGGATTTTTTTACAGTTACCAATAATGAAATTTGGCTTGGAAACCGACCTGTGCGTGTTACGTGAGGAGGTTTGGTGCGATGATGATTCATTGTCCACTTTTACTTATGAAAGCACCCTCAGTAAATTCCTTGTGATTTGTAAACCTACAGGCAGCGTATTGGATGGAAATGATGAATTGGACGGCTGAGGGAACAGATTTCTGTCCACTCCAGGGACTCGTTTCTAATGACACTTCTTGCGGTCGTAACGCGTGGTTTGGGGAAGCCAGCAACCCAGAATTTTCTGTGTTATCTTCTGCTTTTCCTTGACTATTGAACATGAGTAGGCTTCAGTGACTGAGAAAATACTGCTTTTCGATTTTGTGTTTTAGCTGGCTTAAGTCGGTCTCAATGAAGCATTTTATTTTGGCGGTAAACAAGTATATGAGCGCATGTTCTTGCCTTGGCTCCCAAACGCTGGAAAACTCCTGTTTACAAAAATGAAACAAATAATTTTTAAATTTATGCATGTTGCTGTGTGCCTTCCTGTGATCTGTTGGACACCGTGAATGTCTGGACGCTGTGAATTATCCGTGAAAGTATTGATCTTTTTCTGAGCTATATTTAACCAGTGAAAATTGTAGAAAGTGTTTGAAGTTTCCCTGTATGGATACCGGTTTCATAAGAGGGGACTGCTCTCAAGGGATGGCATTTCACCAGTTCAGTCTTGAAAAAAGCTGAAATAGTCAGGACTTTCATGTCCAAGTAACATTTCCGTTCTTGCTCAGATGACACGCTTAATTAGATCGGTGCATTGCACCTTCGGGGAGCTGAGACAAGGAGCAGCCCTCTGAAACAGGGAAGTCGGCCTTTACAAATGGGGAAAACGAGGACCTCAGAGCTGCTGATGTCCGAACTGAGCTGTCTGGTGCGCTGGGAGAGGGAGGAACAGGAATAACGTGGCAGCGCTGTTCTCCAGCAGTTCTGTGTGCTGGGCCAGCTGCGTCCATCCCTGCAGAAGGAGCAGGCGTTTTGGGAGCGCCTCGTCTGCAGGAGATGGGGAGATGAGACACGGTGCAGCAGTTCACCACCTGGTCATGCTGCTGCTGCTGCTCTAAAGGAAAAATGCCTTTTCTGTTTACATGGGTGCAGCCATACTTTGTACTTGCATTCACGGAAAAAAGCTGTTTGGGTTGAGAAAAATGCTGATCTGCCGTGCCGAGCACCAGAGGGATTGAAAAGAACAGACCTAACAGCATGAAGCTTAAGGGTTTATTTTACGAAGTCTTGTGGTCTTTCCCAATCACTCTCAGCCTAGAAGAAATGTTTTGAATGTTTTAATTGGCTGTGATGGGGAAGGCAGAAGATTCCCTCTGCCTGAGAAGAGGTGATGTGCTAAAAATGATTCAGCGTTCTGTTTTGTCAAATACCTCATCAGCACTGTCTTGCTCTTATTGAGGAAACAAGCAGAAAGCAGTTTAGAAGCAGAACTGTTGAAACTGCCAGCTTATCACTTGACTTTCATCTGCCAGTGCCCAGTGACAGCTTGGGTCTCCTTCCCCGCGCACTGTCACCATGGCAGGACCCTGCAGCTGGGAGCTGTGCCGTGCCGTGCCATGCCGTGCCATACCATGCCATGCTGTGCCGTGCCGTGCTGTGCCATGCCATGCTGTGCCGTGCTGTGCCATGCCATGCCATGCCATGCTGTGCCATGCCGTGCCATACCATGTCATGCTGTGCCATGCCGTGCTGAGCTGTGCCATGCCATGCCGTGCTGTGCCGTGCCGGGGCACTGCCCGGGTCCTGCATCCCCTCGAAGCAGCTGGGTCTGTGTGACCTCCCATTGCATGGAATGTGCAGATCCATGGAATTTGCAGCCCTCATGACCTGCTAAATAACCTAGGGGTTCAATTGATGCCCTTTGTTAGCATTTTGAGCCTCCTGGTTAAAAAGCATAGAAGGCTGAGGAGGGATGTGTAAGATCCCATCTGTGTGAGCAATTTGTAAGATTAATTTGTGTGAAGGCTTGCACCTAGTTAATCCACCATTAATCAGCAAAGCCCACCCGTTCTATAATTGGATGCTAGTGACAAGTTAGTTAAAGCAAAATTAAATGCCTTCATGTCACATTTGTGTCTGGGAGACGTTGCAGATGACGCCCTTCATCAGTGCACCTTGGCTGTGGGGATGTATCTGGTCGTTGCTGTTGCAGCCGAGTGGCTGGGGAAGCGTGGGGGCATACAGCCTTACCCGGTGGTGGGAACACGGCCCCGGCACGGGGGAGTCGAAGACCTCTGGTGCTACATGGGCAATACATGGTGGGACTCTGAGTCGGAGGCTCCAGGAGAATGGAGAGGTCCATGGGGACAGCCCGTTCGGTGCAGCCCGGTACCCTTTCTGCCCCCCGGCTGGGCAGCCCCGAGGGCGGCAGGGAAGGGACAATCCAGACCGAAGGTCCAAAGTGCCTCACGCTTGAAATCCCATGCCACCTGGAGGAGCACAAATAAACTTTTTACTGTCACGGGTAGACAGATCCTCTTTATACATCTGTACTTCGAATGCTGGTCTTAGAAACCGCTGATACTGTACAAGAGAAGGAAATATGCTCTTAGCTCACAATTTTTGCTTGTGGTCTCCATAGTGACTCGGCATATGGAAGAGCTTGGCTTTTGTGTTAAGAGCTGTATTTTCCTTCCTCAACAGTCCAAGCGTCATAACAGTTCAATAGTCCTGAAGAACTCTTCAGAAGGCAGAGAAATAACTTGTAAAATCTTAGATATATTGTCACCTCAGGAAGATGCAAGGCAGGCCTCCGAAATTGTGCCGTTGTTCGTACGGAGGATGCACCAGTCTTGTGTATCTTGCCGTAGCAGACCTCTTCCGACATTCGTTATCTGTCATGAAAATGAGCTTTCCATTCTCTGATAAAAAATTAATACAAGTCAGATGTCGACCTTTTTTGCTGCTTATTGAATGTCAAAAACACTCAGCTGTTTGCTGGTGGTGAACTTCAGTAAATTTAGGCACACTGATCTGGAGAAATTAATGCTTTGCTGTTTGGGTTTGTGGGACAGGAATGAAATATTTATAAGTTGATTGCAAGCAATATAAGATTAGTGTTTCTACAACAGCTTGTCCACAAAGATGTTCCTAAATGCTTGCTTACTGTAGCTCCTGCCATTGCTTGTGAGGAATAGTGAAGCTCTGAGGGTTTTAAATGGGAATGGGACGATTTAATATTGGCGTACACAATCATTTGTTTTAGGTTGTGTAAATGCTTTTTAATTAAGTGATTCGTTGGAAGGAGGTTTGAAGGTCAGGTCCTTCCAGGTTTTCCGTGCACTTAGATTCAGCTTTCAGAATTCAAGACCTGCTGAAGACCTTAAATGACTTCCTGAAGTGGGGAAGGGAATATTGACTTGGGAAGCTCCCTTGATGGCGTAGATGGCTTGCCACAGCCGTCCTGTCTTTCCTCTCGGTATTTGTGATGCTGTAATGCAAGTTACGCTGCCTTTGCAAAGAGTCTGAAGTGAGCTGGCGGGGAAGACTGCGTATTGACCATCGCATCGCTGACTCCAACAGCTTCTGGTCTGAAATGCCACTAAGGGGTATAAAGAGAACAGGACCAAGACACTGGGTATCTCACAAACTGGTTGAATGCGTCATTTAGGCACAGTGTAGTATGTCTGCACGTAACTCCAGGGCTTGTTTTGCACAGGGGAGACTGCCAAAAAAATATTTCGGCTAAGGCTTCTGGTCCATTCCAGCACAAAATTAATCCAAGATAAAACTGCATGTATAATTAATAGCTCCCCAAAGTTCTTTTACGTATTTATATATCTGCTGTAAGTTGCATTTGTTAGACTTGTCCTTATTTCCCCGAACCTGAAAGACGGTGAGTGCACAGAGCTGTGTGCCTCGCGCGATCGCAGCCTGTGCCCAGCACCCTGCTGCGGTCATTAGTGGATGTGGCTTTTTTCTGCCACAGACGTGCAAAAAATACTGGCTCAGCCTGCATTTCCCCAGGGCACTGTCAGATTTTGCCTTGTTTCCCCCTGCTGCAATGGTCCTTTTTTTCCCCAAAAAGAGATTCAGCTGGATAATAAAAACTTTTCTAACTCCTGCACAACCTGCCTGGATGACGGCCGCGGTTGGGGCAGCTGGGCTTGAGAAGGGCGGTGGTGTTGTTATGGCAGCCAGCGGATATTTGACGTTCTCACTTCAAGCCCGTCCTGTATTTGCTTTTCGCCCTCCCGGCCCCGCGCTGGATGTCCCGTGGGATTCGCTTCCCCCCTCTCCTGGTGTCACTGTTGAGCAGAGCGCAGCTGAGGGCATCCCGCCAGGAACCCTGGCTGCAGCCCAGACCCGAGGTCCGGCAGAGGTGCTGGTGCTCTCCCTGGCGATGCCTTTGGCCCCAGCTTTCATCACAGCTCCGCTGCGCGCCGAGGTGGTGCAGCATTCAGCCCTCTGCGATCCATGTCTGACGGCGCACTCCCCCATTTCCGTGGTGTTGACTTCCAAAGCCTGGCTGTCCCCTGAAAAAAAAAAAGAGTATTGCCTCTTTGTTCATTCTAAGTTTATCAGACATTAATTGAATCAAGAAACCCTTTGTTCTTTTCTTCCAGCAGATGTTAAAATGGAATGACTAATCACTTTCTAAGTCTTTTTATAATTGTGTATTTGCTACCACAGTCAAGTCTCCACTAAGGCCGGCTCAATAATCTTTTTTTTGTGTGCGATGGGTCCTCAGATATAAACGTATTTAGACTCCTAACTGTCTTCATTAACCTCTGCTTAATCTGTTGGGTCTCAGCCCCGCTAACAGCTGAGATGACCAACACAGACATTAACGGTTCGTACAGGTTTGTGTCTGATTTTCCGTTTACGTTGTAGTAGAGATGATTAAAGCCTTCGAGAAGAATCACAGCTAAATCCTGTCATAGCCTAGCCTATTATTTTTTTGTTCTTCTATTAGGATTTTAGGCATTTCTTTGACATATTTTTATTGCCAGATTAGGAGGAAAACACTTGACTTGTTTGCAACGTTCTCATTATATTGTCTTTATAACATTTCTAAAAGAGAATAAATATAAAACACTTCTGCGTATTGTGGTCATATTTCAGCCTGACATTAATATGCTCCATGATTTTCCAGCTCACAATTCTTCTAACCTTGTGGTGACAGTCAAGAAACCCTCGTACCTGGGGAAACATGCGATTGCACAAGCTGCTGGCGTCGAGATGATGTGCAGGGACCCGGGTAATGTCTCTGTCCTGTAGGTTTTATGTATCCCACTTCAGTGACTGCCAAGGCGGCGCTGGGTGAGAAAACCGTCTCGTGGAGCCAAAGCAGCCTCTCGTCCCGCTTTTCCTCGTATTAACCCCCTGCTGATGCCGAGGTCATTCGGATGCTTTTCCCAGTGTGAGAATACGGGAGTCTGGGTTTCGCGTTAAGGTTACATCACCCAGGGCTGCTCGTAATAACAGCAGTTTGACAGGTGTTGTCAGACCATCCGTCCGGAGAGCTCTGCCACCCTGGTTGTAGCCAGGTCCCAACGGGACATCTGTCCCCGAGTCCCTTCGAGGTGAGATGGTGGAGGTCGATGTTGGAAGTCTCTCCCAGTGAGAATCCCTGTGTCCTCCGTACCCGGTGGCGCAGAGGTCGCTTGGAGTGCGCGGCATGCGTGGCTTGACCCACCGATGAGCTTTCCTACCCTTGCACGACTGATGGCAGCAGTCAGTGCCCCCGACGCCTCTAGCTCAGCTGTGCCAAGGCGGTTCTCCTGATGACACCGGGGCTCCAACCCTGACCTACTGTTGCAGCTTCCCAGACACCGTACCGATATTCCCTGTGTCCCCCGGGGACGGTACGAGCGCAGGACTGGTCGTAACCTCATGCATGCCACAGACATGAGGTGTGGCCTGACCTCATGCATGCCACAGACATGATGGATCTCAGCTTGGTACCTGGGTCTGGCCTCGCTTGGTTGTCTCCAGCACATGTCTCGCAGAGGCTGGCAGGGGCACAGAAGAGAGCGGGAGGTGGAGATAAGACCACGCACCTCTCCCAGAATTCGTTCTAGTAAGGAACCTTTGATATTTCACATGGGTAGTTTAGTTTAAATTTTTTTGTCACTAAATAGCCAATGTTTGCCTCTCCATGACTACTTTTGGTACAGACATTCGGTTTCTGTGAACTTTTTGCTTTATGTTTTTTAAAATAAACCCAGTAGGCTGTGCTCCAGCTCTCCCACCACAGTCCGTTTTTTCCAGTCTGCTCCCTTATGCCCCGTCCAGCTTTTCAGCTGTGGGTACCAAATCTGTTTGTTTCTTTTTTATGTCTGGTTTCCTTCATCTCTCCAGCATCCCCTGGTGCTGCATCCAGGGACCAGCTTGCCTCCCTTCACCCCAGTATTGCGCAGCCGTTGGGTGCAGCGGTGTGTGAGAGCTGTGGCTGTGCAGTCCTTCCAGAGCCCTCATTACCCTCCAAGAAATGTTCCCCCATCTTGGAGAAATGGTTACCCAGACGCTGGTTTTCCTTGAGGAGAGTTCATCTTCCCAAAAGACCCTGTTCCCTCAGCATGACGACCCTGCTCACACTGCCTGTGCCTCCCAGCTCCTTTGGTCGCTTGCAGCTTTTGTTTACAGCAATTCCCTGTTCGTCGTCAGATCACTGATGCAAAGATTTAATGGTGCTGGGCTTCGATTCCTGAAGAGCGTGACTGGGAGACTCTGATCTTAATTTCCAGTGAGTGGCCACGAGACGAGGCTTGGCAGTCGGACAGCTGTTGCTTATTTCGGAGCAATATTGACTGGTGCAATCACAAGATGCCTGTTATCTTAATACACAGAACCAGCTCATGACGAACGCCTGCTTCTTTGTCACAGAGTTCAGATACATCTTGTCTGCCAGCAAAGAGCAGTACTTCTCTGTAAACTTCTCTTTCATGGAAGAGAAGACGATGTTATTGCTGAGATTCAGATGTTTTATAATTTTTTTTTAGTTTTATCATGTCATTCAGAGCATCCACAAGAGTAGCTTTGGAGCAGTGCTCACACTGCATGGCCTCTCTCCTGGATAATCCTCCTCAAAACCAGTGATTTGTGCTCAGCCTTGCTCTTACCCATCATCTGAAACATCTCTCAGGTCTCCAGAAAACCCTGGAGATTATTCTAGAATATTCAGGCTGGCAGTCGCCAAGGCATGGGGGTCTTTTTTTGCGGTACAGGAAGGCAACTGGCAGGAACTACTTTGGAGCAGGAAGTGGTGCAGGATGCCTGGCTGTGGTGGCAGCCGATTTGGAGCAGGATGCAGTGCAGGATGCCTGGCAGGGTTGGCAGCCGATTCGGAGCAGGATGCGGTGCAGGATGCCTGGCTGTGGTGGCAGCCGATTCGGAGCAGGATGCAGTGCAGGATGCCTGGCAGGGTTGGCAGCCGATTCGGAGCAGGATGCGGTGCAGGATGCCTGGCAGGGTTGGCAGCCGATTCGGAGCAGGATGCAGTGCAGGATGCCTGGCAGGGTTGGCAGCCGATTCGGAGCAGGATGCGGTGCAGGATGCCTGGCAGGGTTGGCAGCCGATTCGGAGCAGGATGCGGTGCAGGATGCCTGGCAGGGTTGGCAGCCGATTCGGAGCAGGATGCGGTGCAGGATGCCTGGCTGTGGTGGCAGCCGATTCGGAGCAGGATGCAGTGCAGGATGCCTGGCAGGGTTGGCAGCCGATTCGGAGCAGGATGCGGTGCAGGATGCGTGGCTGTGGTGGCAGCCGATTCGGAGCAGGATGCGGTGCAGGATGCCTGGCTGTGGTGGCAGCTGATTTGGAGCAGGATGCAGTGCAGGATGCCTGGCAGGGTTGGCAGCCGATTCGGAGCAGGATGCGGTGCAGGATGCCTGGCTGTGGTGGCAGCCGATTCGGAGCAGGATGCGGTGCAGGATGCCTGGCAGGGTTGGCAGCCGATTCGGAGCAGGATGCGGTGCAGGATGCCTGGCTGTGGTGGCAGCTGATTCGGAGCAGGATGCAGTGCAGGATGCCTGGCAGGGTTGGCAGCCGATTCGGAGCAGGATGCGGTGCAGGATGCCTGGCTGTGGTGGCAGCTGATTCAGAGCAGGATGCGGTGCAGGATGCCTGGCTGTGGTGGCAGCTGATTCGGAGCAGGATGCGGTGCAGGGTGCCTGGCGGGGTTGGCAGCCGATTCGGAGCAGTCCAACGGCCTCCAGGATGCCTGACTGGGTTGTCACCGTCATCCTCTCTGCTGTGGGGTATTTTATGATTTATGGGTTTGGGGGCTGGTGATGAGCAACGCGAGTAGCAGGGTAGTGTGAAGCCAGATTAGGAGGTAGTTTGAAAAGGGTGTTTCGTGGCTCGTTGGCCGTGGCTGCTGGCCCTAAGGAAACCAGAAAGCTCGTAATCCTGTCAAGGATCCCGTGCACGCTCCCTGCTTGCATTGTTCCCGAGGGAAAGCTGTGCCGTTTTCCTCCTACCTCTCACAACTTTGCCCCTATCCAGGCAGCATCCCTCCCGTGCAGTTCTCACCCAGGCCAGGGTGATTAAGCACTTAAATTGATTAATCAAATTTCTTGTGATGAGAACTACTGTCATTCATTAATCTGAATGGGATTATAAATAAGAGTTGGCAGATAGGGAAGACAAACATGTTGACAGATAGACCTGCTGCTTTGAATACAAATTACACCGCTGCATCTGGAGGGTTTTAGCTCCTGGCAGCCTCGGGATATAGCTTCCCTAAAGGTAAAATTAGACTGAGATTAAAGTATCCCCATATTAATAAAGAAATATGCATTTATGAACAGGCAGCTACTGCAGGTGGGTGTGCAGGGCTGCATACCAATGATCCTACAGCAGGACCAGGCTGTGGATTTTGCTTCCTACGGAATTCATGAAAGATTTTATGAGGTTAGTTGTAGTCAAAACTCAAGGATAACCCAATTGCAAGTGTGTGGCTAATACCAATTTGAGCAATAAAGTAGCAGGCTGGCGTGGGCAGTTCCTGTTGGATCGTCTCACAGTTGACAGCATCACAAATAACAGAAAAACCGTATCAACGTTGTGCACTTGTAGAGACGCTGTCTAGTGTTCACTTTCGGGAGAAACAGCGCCTTGCGCTTTTCATACCATGACGTCCTGCAGGACGTGGGTTAGGTGACTTGGGAAGGGTGTTGAAGCCCCGCCACGCTGCAGCCAGGCCCAGAATTGCCAGCAGCTGCAGCAGGGCTGAAGTTTCTCTGCCGCGGGATCGGGAGGCTCTGCAAGTCGTTGCTCTTGTTGCAGAGCGGCTGGCAGGACTGCTGCAGAGCGTGCCAAGATTATAGCTGTCGCTTCCTCTCAAACCGACCTCATGCATTTCTTTCCATAAATATTTAAAGAATTCTTATTAAAAGAATTACCAGTATAAAAAAAAATCAAGAGTTTGATAGCTGGTGCGTAGCGTGTGGCTGTAGTCTGCGCTGGAAGGTCAAGGAGCCAACGTGCTTCTCGCCACCGCAGCCAGGCAAACCTCTCTGTGGTGATGCTGCTGGCGGTGGCAAACGGGGCAGCGACTGGGTCCGGCTCCAGGCACCCTCAGATGGGGAGAGGAGGGGGCTTGCACAGGATGAGAGGAGCCTGCAGGAAGGCTCGACCTTGGGCTGCGGTTTGCTGGGGAGCTGCAGGTGGGAGATGGGTGGGTGAGTGCTGGAGGATGCAGGAGCCAGCGGACGGTACTGGTAAACGCTCTGACTGAAGGCACAGGCTGCCAGCATGAAGAAAAGAGAGGTTTGGGCAGGCTGGAAAATGCCGTTACTGACATGATGATTAAATAATAATTTAACTCACTGCATGACAGCGTCGCTGGGTTCATCATCACGTTCCTGCGTAACTTTTCCTTGGCGGCAGGGCTGGTGGAAAGGATCCAGTGGTGCCCGGCCGCACAAGGCAGTGGGCAGGGCTGTGGCTACTGAGCCCCGTCCTGCGGGAGGAGCGGCCACACGCCGTTAGCATCTTAACAGGGAAGGTGGGAACCCAGCGGGACCTTCTGCCAGGGTGGAACTGCCGAGCCCCCATCCGCTTCTCCCTGCAATGTAGCACCCCGTGCCGCCTGCGCAGCCAGCCTCAGCGATTGCAGCACCACACTCCCAGACCTGCGGGTTTTGGACGAGGGAAAAACCCCTCATATATGTTAAAGAGGAAAAATGTCACTGTCCTTCAGTGTTAGGCAGGTAACGCAGTTTAGCGTATCTCTTTTTCATGCATCAACACAATACGTAGAGAGGCTAAAGAGTAGACTTAAAGAAAATGGCATTCACTGGGAAAATCAAGGGAAGATGCTAAAATACATCACTTTCTAGGGACTGCTCTCCTTCCCGCATATAAGGAAGAGGCAGGGAAGTGTGCCAAAGACAGGAGTCATTCGCGGGGATCTGAGTGAGAAGTCTTCGAGTGAAGAGCTGCAGTCTGTGCAGGGGGCTGCCATGAAGAAAGGTCTGAGGGTCAGACTGGGAACGGGGGGACACGTCTTGTCAGGTGTACAGTGTGGGGCTGCAGGCATAAAATAGAAATTCTGGAATTTGGGGCACTGAAGATCGGTACCCATATATGCAGAGTTCTGCCCATTAGCTGACGTCGTTAGAGGAATCATTTCTAACAGTAAGAAAGTTAAAACCCGCAATCCTTGCAGTGACTTCAGAACTCCACAGAGGGAAAACAGGGTTTGAAAAAGAACCCATTAAACATTTAAATATTTCATTAAATATTGAACATTTCAAAAATTGCTTTCTAATGACTCCTGAGGTAAACAGAACAATATTTGGTAACAAAAGCTACCAGAAGTGACAAGGTCCTGCAACAAATGGAGCTTGGCTCTAGATTTTGAGGCTGCGGTAACCTCTCCTGCGATTAGCCATCCAACGAGATCCCTGGGCTCAATCCAGAAACTTTATCTAGCTGTAACTGCTGGTGACACCAAGGGCATCAGGAGCATTTCAAACACGCCAGAAAAAGATCCAGTAGGATTAAAACCAAGATTCTTGCCCCAGGCTGAGTGCCTGAGCAGCAGCTGGTGCCCCGGTGCTGCAGAGAGGCCGTGCTGCAGTGCCGCAGCCGTGCCGGCTGTAGAGTCCCGCAGAACCCGAGCCTTTGTTTTTGGGCTACAGCTTAAGTGGCAAACTACGAGCAGTTGTTTAAGTTCTGTTGACGTTGCTAAAAGGCAGCCGTGTGAATCAGCCCAGCGCTGAGAGCCGAGCATCGCTCCTGCGCTTTGCAGAACCAAAGTTACCACCTGTAGACGGCTGGGGCGAAACACGACCTGCCTAACATCTGTGTTTGGCTGAGATCAGGAGTGAGAAAACGTGTTTAGCAGTGTTTCAGTTGAAGATTTGCTGCAGTAACGGGAAATTTTGGATGCCTCCCTGTGTTATGACACTTTTCCCTGTTGTAGATCAAAATAAGACCCACGGGTGCCACCCGCCTGCCCCCCCGGTGGTCCCTCAGCGCCGCAGGCTCCAGCCGCCACCACACCTCCCTCTTTTAAAAAGCCAAACCAGCGCCAATCTGTACGGGGAAACGTTGAGGTCGGTTTCTTGTTGCATCCCCATCAGCTTGGTGTCACTGTGCATCGCTTTGCCCTCCGAGACTTGTCAAGAACCTGCTTCTCCGCTCACTTGGCCAAGCCCCCGTTGTTGCTCCCCCCTCCCCAGCCACATCTCGCTGCCAGGGGAGGAAAACTAAGATTGATGGCACTAGGTTCCCCGTGCGTGGTGTTGGCATCGAGTCAGGGGGGTTTATAGCAGCACGTTGGCTTTTCTCACTGAATTTTGATTAATGGAGCAGGCGGGAGCCGCTGCCGTCTCCCAGCTCCTGCGGCTGACAGGGGCGAGCCTAATCTGATGTTTAAATGGATTTGGAACGTGTCTGTGGCTCCAGCAACCCCGTCCTGAAGGAAGGACCATCTGCTACAAGATAACCCGATCTCAGAGGGTGCTTGCTTTGGCGCTCTCTGAAAAGAGAGGTGACACATAAAATCTGAGGGGTTTCTCCGATGCTTGCTGATGCAGTGGCCAAGAGGCAGCTCACGTTAGAGACTGGAGGGTTTCAGTCGCCTTGCTTTTCCGACCGCGCTCTGCCCTCTTGGAGAAGATCGGCAGAGAATTTTGTGGGTGCTTGTTACAGATGCAGATGGAAAATCACTCGTACATGTAAAAGAAGTGTATTACTATGGACAACTTAACACGTTTTTCTGATCATGATTTGTATGAAAACCAGGGAAAGCGGTATTGGGAAGATTGGATGGTGTCTTTGCTGGGATGCGAAGAAGCTGGTGAGAAGAAGGGGATAACAGTGGTGTCTGTGTGAACAGGTGATGGAAGTACCTGTGACAGGGATGGCAGAGTGGGTTTGATCGTTGCATTTTGATTGGTGTCTCCAAAACGCAGGTTACTGCATTGGAGGATGCCGACAGAACCGACAAGCTGCTTTTCCACTTTCCCTTACCACGTCTGAGAAACCTGTGCCAGCTGCAGCCTTGCATGCTGTTGCAGGGCTGCGGCTCCCGTGCTGTGCCCGTGCCAGGGCGGTGCATGGCTGCGCAGCTGACGGCAGGGCTGGGGAGAGCAGAGCTGGGCTCAGGCACAGCTGCTAATTTGGGAGACCCATGCCCTGTCCTCAGGATGGTGAGAAGAACGAACCTAACGCCTCGGTTGGCTTTCCCGGGATGCACGGTGGCAGTGCTGCTGCTGCAAGCACTATGCTATTCCCTGATGGAAGTTGGGGGAGAAGCTCTGCAATGGTTGATGTAATTACAGGAGCAATCCCGCGCAGTGCGGTGCTGTAACGGGGATGCGATGAGCTGCTAGGCTTGAGTGAGTGCTGCTCAGCACCACCACGAGAGCCGAGGGTGGTGGCAGTGGCTTTCCATCCTCCCACGCTACCGGTGTCACAGGCCACTGAAGTGGTCGTTGTCCCTGTCCCTGGATGTTGAACATCGGCATCACGTTCCTGCCAGGGGTCCTGCTGCGGGCTGTGGGAAGCGCTGCGCCCAGTTCTAGGGCGGCCGGCACCAGCAGCAGCTCCCAGCGCTGCCTTGCACACCCCGCTGGCGCGGGGCAGCGGGATGGCTCAGGCCAGCCCGTGTCGGAGTGCACGTCCCGGCGGATCTTAGGGCATGATGCTTCCCTTGTGTTGGGCTCCTTGGGGCGTTTGGTGGCCATTTCTACGTGGGCTTCAGGCTCCTACCGCAGCAGGCAGCAGCCCTTCCTTTTGCAGGTGCATTCGCTTTATTCAGGAACCTTTTCATAAGGAATTTCACATCCCCTATTTGGGTGATTTTGCTTTTTTTCTTTTTTCTTTTTTTTTTTTTAAATTCTTTTTAGACCATGTTTTGGATTTCACTTGTCTGGTCGACTGATTCCATTATTTGGGCCATTGTTTTCTGCCGTTGCCATGCCCACATTCGTTTGAAGAGACTGTTCGTTCAGGCATTCCCGTGCAAATCCCGCACAGGGAGGGTGCGCGCAGGGAACGCGTGCCCTTTCCCCGCAGGTTCATTCCTCCCTCTCCAAAAGAAACAAGATGGATCCGAAACGCTGCTGGCAGGGGGAGAGGGAGGCCAGCACGGTGTCCCTTGGGAGGAAGGGGACATCCCCGGGGTTTGCTGTTTGGGAGGGGCAGCGTGGCAGGAGGGTGCAGCACCCAGCAGGGAGCCTGGTCCATCCCTGCCTGCCCCCCCCATGCTTTATCCCCCAAAACCTGTACGGATCCTGTCGGTGATGCCTTCAGGCTGCTGGGGTTTTGGAAGTTGAAGCCTCACACCGTAAAATTACTCAAGTATATTTTAATAATTTAGAGCCACAGGTCTTATGTGATTTGTTCTCTAAAGATTGATTTAGCTTCTTATTAAGGGAATTGGGAATTCAGTGTGAAAATCTGAACAAAATCTAGGCAGTTTTTATTTTTTTTTTTAAATATCCACTAGTGTAACTCACCAGGGAGAAGAATTTCAAAGCCTGTCCAACCCTATCTTGAATTTTTTATACTCTTGCTTTCCTTTTCCCATTCCCAAGGTGTTCTTGTTAAGGGAGAATACCTCAGCATTATTGTATTATTTTTAAATAAGCCACAATCACTTTAAGATGCTCAGGATAAAAAAATCCACTAATACTTTGATTTTTTTTTTCCCCTCCCTCCACTTTTCAGAAGTTTGATAATGCGAGATGTGGACTGCATATAAATGGAGGGGCAGGCAGTTGTAATTGCACAGCTCTCCCCCTCTGCCCAGAGAAGGGCCTTTTTTCTTTAATTATCTGTCGATTTTAAAAAGGTGCGAGATGAAGTAGAGCTGGCAGGGCTTGGCTCCCCAGGAGCAGCGCGGGGGCTGCAGAGTTGATGCGTGTAGCGTGAACGTCTGGGGGCAGGTATGGATCTCATGCTCAGGGGGAGCTGCCTGCACGGCTGCTCTCGGCTGGTTTCTCAGCCCCCAGAGGGACCCACCACCACCGCAGGGCTTTGGGATGGACGCCGGGCTCCCTGCACCCCCAGCCCCGGCTCGCACAGAGCACAGCCCTCCCCAAACCGCGGCTGCGGGCGCCGATGCTCTAGCACTGGACCATGCCGCCGCCGTGGGCATCCCGGTCCTGCCATGGCAACAGGGATGGGAGCGATCCCTGTGGGCGGCATCCACGGTGCCGCCAGGGGCTTCGCCGGGGGACCCGCTGTGCTGCCGGCTCCCACGGGAGTGGCGGCCGCTCACGTCTCGGTCTCTGTTCTCAAACCAGAAATCGATAAGCTGCTGAAGTGGCGTTTCTCCTCAGATGGTTCAGAAATGCCATTTCTGTTCTGCTGGAGATTTTGTAAACTTAAGAGAGAATTGTGAAAAAAAAATGCTCTCCCCTGTCCAGCCCATTAATTCAGCCTGCTCAGGACAGAATTAACCTTGGCAAGCCTTCCAGAGGAGAGAGTCATTCTAACCTTAAAAATCTGCTGATTAAAGCTGGTTTCAGGAATTCGATTTCACTTAATGCGTTGGCTGAGCGCCCAGCCTGGCATTAACATAGCCACAGACACACAGCCCTACGCATTTTTTACCTCTCCTATAAAAAAAAAAAAAAAAAAAAAAAAAAAAGAAGAGAAAAAAAGAAAACTCAGCTAATGAAACCCCTTTTGCGTGTTTTGAGCAAGAATTCATTTTAAAGACTCCTTTAGCTAGGGGCATTAAGTGTGCCCTGATTCCCTGTCTCCTAAGGCCAGCCAGGGAGGTAATTCCGTTCTGCTAATTAGTTGCAGCGTGGTGTGTCGAGCCGGCCGCCACTGCCCGGGCGCTTGGTGGCCCAGCCTGGGTGCGGGGCAGGGGGGTTCATCGCCACCCCATCTCGGAGGCGGGGGTCAGCGGAGCCAGGCGCAGGAAAATCGCCACCGTGCACCCTCTGCCTGTGAACCCCCACGTACCGCGCTGTCAGACCTCAGGTTTTACGTCGTCCAACAGCGCTTAACTCATTAACCTTGAAAATCCTCCAAAACAACGAAGCTCAGTTTTCTAAGGTTTCTATTTATATCTTGAACATTTTTTTATACGCCTTTTTATCTGTAAATTAATGTCGGTTTTATTGCCACCATCACTCGTTTTGTCTCCCTCCCAGATGCTGGGTTTCCAGGGTCCGTGTCTCCCGCCGCAGCGCATTTCTCCGCAGCCGTGGTCTCCCTTGGTGCCAGTGCCCGGTGCCGTGGGGACGCTTCCCGCTGTCTCTGCGAGGCGGGGGGCTGGCTTGTGCCTGGGTCTCCTTCAGCCCAGCTGCCCAAGTTAGAACATCCAGGCCCAAAACATCCATCTAGAACTAGATTCCCATGCCGTGCTGCTGGCAGGGGGGAGGCACGGAGAAAAGAAAACTGGAAAAAAATTGTATCTGTATTCTGGATGCTTTGTCAGTTCTGTGAACCGTTAGGATTTGCTTAACAGTTTGCTGAGATGTTGAAAACCGGTTTCATGGAGGAGGGATGCTTTTATGTAATTCATTATTGACACCTCTGGAATGATGTGCGAGACAGATCTGGAGACGGGGAGCAGCGTTCCTACCTGTGGATGCAGCGAGCCTGGCAGCTCGGTGTCAGGGCTTGTCGTGGGGGTGTGTTGTTATCAGGTGGCGTTTCAAAGGGCTTCACAGCAAATGGGGGCTGGGACGCCCGTGGGGGGGTGCCGGTGTATATATGGATATATGTCGGACCAGATGATACGGATGTTCCCAGCTGTCACAGGGGTCCTCCCATGACACACTCCGCACCAGTTTCCCTGTCCTCGCTGGGAAGCTGGTCGGACTGGGAGATGCTGCACCCGCCAAGCCGCTTTCCAGAGGGGGGAGGGCGCGCTCTGGGTCAGCAGAACTGAACATGAAAAACCTTTTAATGCAGCCCCGGGTGCCGTGCAGCCCCGAGTTGCTGTCAAGGATTATCTTAAATGGTGACTGCCTGTCCCCAGGCTGAGCGGTGGGGGTTTAATGTTAAGCTTTTCTCTGGATTATTTTCCGCAGGGTGTTGGGTTTTTTTTCCCCCTCTTATTTTTCCTCCCTGCTTTTTTTCCTGTGTGTGGGATGTACCCTTGACACATTTAAAAACATTATTAATCTTTGTCATTTGTATTTTAAAAATAACTCGGTGATAGCAGCCAGCGGTCCTTAAATCCTTTTTAATTCAGGCCGACCTTGTGAGCGGTGATCTTGGGGAGGAGACGCTGCCGCCAGCCTCCCCGTGTGCTCGCCGATAAGCGCGCGCTTGACGATGCGCCTCTGCGCCCGCCGCGTCGCGGGGCACGCTAGCAGGCTCAGGGCGGGTGAGCTCGCTGCTTGTGGAGTGGGTTTGCAGTTTGGGAGTGGGTCTGCAGTTTCTGGGTGGGTTTGCAGTTTCTGAGTGGGTTTGCACTTTGTGGTTTTGCGCTTTGTGAGGTGCCTTCCAGGCAGAAGGAGCATAAATGAAGATCTCCTGGCCCCTTTGTGTTCATGCCGAATGGCCGGCGCCCTGCGCTGAGGGATGGCGTGGACAGAGCCGTGTCCCACCTGGCCAGGTGGATGGTGTCCCTGGAGCACTGAGAGTGGGTCACCCCCACCAGTGCCGGTAAAGCCTCAGTGCCACACATCAGCCTTCGATCCATGGCACCCGTATCTGCAAAAACAGGTATTGGAGACAACTGGGACGGTGATACAGCAATACGTTTTTCCAGTATCCATCTGCTCAAGTTCCACTTCAGTGGTTTAAAGTCTCGCTGAAGTCTGGCCGGGGCAGTCCTGTCCTGCAGCCGCTGCTGCCGGGAGGGTGCCTGGTGGCGATGCCCGCACCCAGAGCGGTGAGGACGCCCCGCAGGGTGCAGGGCAGCCAGCGAGTGGAGTGCGCATTCGTTGTGAGAGTCGTCATCGATGCCATTGATGGAGTACAACAAAAAAGGAAATTCCCCGTAAAAATCCCTGCAGTTGGATTGATTTATTTTTTCTTTCTGTAATGGCAGAATACTGGTGTGCCTAAAATATACATGGCCCACAATCTTCCAGGGGAAATATCTGCGAGCAGATTGCTGGGCTGTTGCAATCTCACATTTAAGGAAAACTAATCACCTTCAGTATGGCAGAATATATCATTATGTGCACACCCATCCCCCATGCGTGCTATATTAAAAGCCAGCAGAGTCAGAAAATAATATTACTTTCTTAATAATAAACAAATCTTGTGGACAGGAATTGTACTGGGATCTTTTAAATTAAAAAGAGTTTTGTGTGTTTGGTTTGCGCTGGGCTTGGCTTCCAACCCATAGCAGTGTTGAAAAGTTTTAACGTACTGGAAATTTGATTTTTTCCTGCAGAAGGAATTCCTTAGCCTTACTGCTTTCAGTTAATCAGAGAAGCAGAGTTCATTTAAAAAAAAGGAAGAAAAGAAAGCAACTGTCTTGGCATTTTGCTGTATAAATCACCTGACAGCAATTTTTTCAGTTTACAAACCCTAAATTTTCAGTTTACAGACCCAGGTGATAAACGATTGAAAAAGAGATATTTGTGCCATGTGTTTTGGGAAATAAAAATATGTTGAAGCAAAGGTTAAAATGCAGCTAAGCAAAGATCAGAGCACCGCGGGGAGCTGAGTGGCGGTGCGGCGGGGGGCTTGCAGAGAGATTCGGTAACCTGTAGCAATGTTTAAAAAAAATATATTGGGGTGCTAGAATCTGGTGTTTGGTGTTGCCTGGGCCGATTTCCCAATGACGTCCTGCAGCGGATAGCACACCGCTGCTCCCGTCCCCAGCGCCGCCACCTCGGGTGATGGTTTCCTTCGCTAACCCCACTCTGCTTTCTCTCTTTTTGTGTCCCTAGTGCTTGTACGGCTGCTACGTCCATTCCTCCATCATCCCCACGTTTCACAGAAGGTGCTACTGGCTTCTGCAGGTAGGATGATGAAAAGTTCCTCGCCCCGGGGGTGATCTGGCAGAGCTTGGCCGGGTTTGCGTCCGGGGAGGTCGGCGTTCCTGCCTCTCGTTGGGGGGGGGGTGTGGGGTGTGTGTCGGGGGTGTCCCAAGGGGATGTGGTTTTTCTTTGTTGTGTGTGTCTGTTCAGAGGGATGATGCATTTTCTCTTGCAAATACAGAGCTGATGCCAGCTCAAACATTCCCTGAACAGAGTCAGCTCAGGTGAGACTTTTTGAAGGTTTTCGGTTGGGTTTTCCCATTTTGAAGACGTTTAGGTTTTTGCTTGTGCTTTTCTGTTCTGAGGCGAGGCAGGCGCAGGAGCTCGGGTTGCCGAGTGCTGCACCGGTGTGCGATGCTGTGGGGCAGGATCACCCCGTGGCTGTGTTTGGGGCAGCCCTCTGGCCAGCCTGGCAGGGGATCTGCTTTCCTCCAGTGGGGCGTTCAGTCTCGATGGAGGGGTTTGGCGTTGCTCAGTGACTTTTCTTCTGGTTGCTGTGCGCACAGTGAAGCCCCTGGAGGAGTCAGGCGGTTTTCCTCTTTATTTCTGCAGGGTTTGGGTAGTGACCTGATCCCCACCAGGCTCCTTGGGCTGCGGTGGGTGTCCTGGAGTTCACGTGTGGGAGTTTGCCCAGGGTGGGCATTGGCTGGACCAAGATGCTCACCCTTATGTTTGCAGAGCTGTTTATATTACTGACTGGTTACTGTTGCTTACAAAGTGAAAGCAGTTTGTTTTCTTTTGTTAGAACAGAGCGTTTGACACATATTGTAATAATACAACTGTTTTAAAGATGAAACCCCTGCAGTCCTGAAAACAAACAGGTCTAAGGGAAGCCACATCTGTTTCAAGAAACAAATGGAAAGCATTGCCTTTTTGCCCCTGGTTTTGCAATTGCACGTGCATATTAAAAAAGAAATTGCTGTTGCTGTCACTGCTGCACAAAAGACACCCCACGACCCACAGAGGGTGGTGCCCACACCGTGGATGTAATCAAAGGGAACATTCACAAAATGTCACTGTCCTCTGTGATGTTTATGTGCGTCTCGGCTCCGTTTGCATCCTCTGCTTATAAATGCTGTGTGTAAGTAAAGGGGAAGAGGCTTTGCTGCAGCAGTGGGAGCAGTGTTTCAGCCCCACAGAGGTAAGCTGTGACTCCACTGAAAACACAGCACGGCCGCACTGATCCCACAGACATTTAGCGCTTTTCCCTGTAGCCTCTCGAGGTCCTGACCGGCATCCATGGTTGGATGCAGAAGAAAGAGGGGGAGTGGGGGCAGGTGTGCCTAAAGAAGCCATTAAATGTTCGTGGTTCGGTGTGCCGAGCTGCGCAAAACCACTAAACTTACGGTCCCCTTTGCCCAGGGCGGCAGGCAGCTGCTCGCCTTGTTCAGCATCCATCTCTGCCAGTGCCCATGATGTGTGGTGTGATGCAGGAATCCAAAGAAAACTCAGAATTCTCTCTGAATAACTGCTGGCATGGCATGGCGGTGCTTCCCGAGCCAGCGTCTCTCCTGGGCATCCTTGTGAAGGAAGGGAGGACCACAGTGGGCAGGATAGCAGGTCACTTGGTTCCTCAGCTCTTGCCAACTGAAGAACAGGAGCTGGGGCTGGGGCTGGGTGGGAGCATCCTCCATCCACTGCCCCAAGAGCTCGGGGAGGTACCAGCACTGCCCAGGGCCAAAAGGTGCCGCAGGTCCCCCTGTCAGCCCAGGTGCAGTCGCCATATGGGTGCCGGGAGGTTTCTGGAGTCCCTGGGGGACGGCTCATGAAACGTGTTCACATAAACTGAAAATGTTAAGGGAGGGCCCTGTTTCTGAAGAAATTCAGGGCAGACAGCAGAGTCCTTCCTATTAGATCCCAAGAGGAACAGATGACGCAAAATCAAATTGCAGAGCTCCAAACTAAAATTGGGCTGTGACCTTTAGGGAGATTCGCTCCCAAACCGCAAAGCTTTTTCCATTACCTTTGAGAGAGCATTTTCTAGCTTCACCCATCTCTCCATCAGGAATTTTCCCATGATTTCAACCCGTTATCCAGCAGCCTTAGTGGTGCTCACAGAGCCCGAGTGCTCCCTGGCCATGGGCAGTCCCAGGTCCTGCGCAGTTGTGGGCTGGCTCTCCCCTCGTACATCATCCCTCTTATCTTGCAAGCTTTGTATTGCTTTTTGGTTTGTTGCATCCTACCTACAAGTGTTGCTGGACTTGGCTGTTGTGGCAGTTAACGAGCTTCTATCTAATGAGTTGTGTTGCAGCACCACAGCATCCTTACCTGTACCCTGAGGTCTGGCTGGCTCACGTTCCGAGGGTGCCTGTCGACGCTTAAGCATCTTCTTTGCCCTGGTAATTGCTTTGGATTGAGATGAGTGGATGGGAAGTACGTTTCTTACGAGCCTATTTATAAAATGTGATGCAGCACATCTCGTTGGGGATGTAGTATGCCGGTATTCTGAAACAAGGACATGCTGTGCCTTCACTGTGGGAGGAATAGGGGTCTGTGATTCATGACAGCATCTCCCAGGCATAAATGGGCATCCTTCAATCATGCGCTCAAGGTTATGCAGCCGGAGAGAAAAAAGCTGGCCAAGAATAGATGACGCTTTTCTAACATCTGCACAATGTTTCTGTTCAGCTCTGCATCGGAGTCAGGGGGAGCGAGACCAGAAGGAGAGAGGGAGAAGGTGGTTTCTGTGTCTTGAGTCTTCTGCTTCAGCACCACCCAGCAGATGACTTTGATATTCTGAGACGGGCACGGGCAGGGCGGTGTTTCACGTGAGCCTCCGGCAGAGCTTTTCGGTTCGCAGAGGCGAATGGGTGACTTTCACGTTTTTTTACAGAGGCGTGTAAGTACGTTCCTGGGATACGGAGCGCTCTGCCCGTGAGCCTCAGGTCAATAGGAAGCAAATACAATTAGTCTGTGCTGCCGCCTGTGTTTTATGGGATGATCTTCCTCCAAATCCTATTGTCAGGTTAGATATTGATTAAAAATCCCCATGCAGTTGTTCTTGATCTTTTCTGACTAGCGTTTTCAGCATAAAGGCCAAGACTCACACAAGCCACAGAGACCAGCAGTCTCTCCTGTGCATTTATGCTGTGCTGTAGCCATTAATTATACGGTGGTAGCCGATTTCTTGACGAAACAACTTTGCCCTGTCATTTATGATTGACACAACGTGCCTTCTCCCTGCAGACTGGTCAAAGGGATAAGAAATGAAAACCAGCCAGCTCGAACCGTCAGCGGGCAAGACGCAGTTGTGTGAGTCTCTGGTGCCAGCAGTTGCCCTGCCGTCGGCAGAGGCTGTGGCGCGGTGGCCACGAGTGCTGGCTGGCACGGAGCCGTGGTGGTGGCAGCTCTGCTGCACAAGGCACTGCAGCGCAGGTCTCCTCGCTGTTCAGAAGGGGGTTACATTTCTGAGACATTTCAAGCTTTCTTGGTAATGGATTTTAAATGCCTCCTCACCCCAAACACCTTTAGTATTTTTAATAGATGCTGTAATTGCCGAGCAAGTGTTGTAGTGTCTCAGCAGGAGACGGTCCAGCCCTGGGTGCTGGTGGCCTCTCACATGGACCTTTTGGAGCCGAGGTGGTGGTGGTGGTGGTGTCCTACACCAGCTTTCTCACATTTCTTCTTCCAGTTTCCTGATGCCTAGAAACAGAAGATCACGCCCTGGGTGACAGGCAGAGGAAAGGACGGGGCTGGGGCTGCAGATGGGCTCTTCAGGGGGTGCTGGGTAGGACCCTTCAGTAGCCTGTTTGGGGTTCTGTTGGTTTGCATTCCCTGTTAGCTCCATAAAAGCGGTGCCCTGGCTGTTGGCGGGCGCAGGCCGGTGATGTGCTGTGGGTGATGGCCGGTCCCCAGCTCCTGGGCAGGCTCTGGCGCAGACACTGCACTGGGTTTGTCCACCAGCCGGGCACCTGCGCTACGCCTGTTTAGACCTTCAAAACGGCACCAGATTTTTCTGTCGACGGAAAAAGGAGGAAAAAAACCTGTTTGTGCTCGTAATGACTAATGCAGGGAAAATGTGGGTTCTCAGATACAGACAATTTTCAAACATTGGCAGAGCTGAGTGGCAAAACGCAGCATTCCCTTCTGTGTATTGGTAATTGGCACCCCAGGAACTGGAAATTAATTTAGCTTCCAGGCTCCCAGGGCTGGCTGCTGTTTGCAAGGGTTATTGGAGGCAGGCTTTGTCTTTACCCATTAGTAGCGATGTGTCCCTTGCTCTCCTCCACGCTTGTGCCATGCAGCTGGTTGTTGGACATTCATCGTTTTCCATCCTGCCTTTAGCAGGTTTTGATATATTTTGTAGTGCTGGTGTTAAGGTACTGCGGTTATGGGAAGTAATAATGTGGGGAAAAGAAAGAAAGTGTTGCCCTTGTTTTTAATTAAGCACTTGAAGTGTGCTGTAAGGTCGTGCTAAAAACTTTTTGTGAATTTGGATAGTAAGTAAATACTAGTTCTTCATGACATGGGGCAGAAGTTCTCATATATTGCCATCTTTTCTGTAATTGTTTGCCTAAATATGGGGGGAAAGTGTTTTAGGCACACAGGTTTCATTAATGTTATTATTTGTTTGGGTTTTTGAATGACTCCCCACTTTCTCCAGTAATTTAATAACAGCAACAGTCACAGCAGGGCGAGATCAGGAATCCTTGACAGTGTGCTGCCGACAGGATAGGCCATCCTCCTATTCAGCTAGAGAAAACTTGCGATAAACCAGAATGAATTATGATCATATATTCCCATAAAGCCCGTGCATTTGTTCAGAGAATGTTCATTAGCTTATTTGTTTGCCAACAGGTGGGATTTTCTTGATAAAGGTGGACATGGGAGTAGCGGGGAACACCGATATGAGCGGGTAGGGATGGTCAGCCTGTTGGTGTCTACCTGTTCATCTCCGCTGGTCAAAGACCCACCAGCCCTCGAGGGCAATGTGGAGGTAGATACCCATTGCACATGGTGTGCGCACGAACTGCTCACCGAATTACTCAAAATCGATGAAGAAGCATGTGAGCGGCACTGTCCTCGTGGGCGAGGGGGAGAAGCGGAGCGGGGTGTGGGCTGAGCTGTGCTGGCATGGGGAGACGCCGGAGCCCCTCAGAGCCCTCTCATAAATTTGGCTTTCGCAGTAATTGCTGAAATGTGATAATCCAGTCCTCTCGGAGGCGGGGGGGGGCGGGGGGGGGGGAATTGCATTTCATCTTTATTGCTTGCACGCTCACGTGGTGCTCTCAGCAGCCGCAGGAGCCACTGGGATGCTTTACCGCGGCGTAGAAAATGGCAGAGGAAAGTCAGGGGCCACCGGCGGCTGTGCCAGTGGTGAGGTCCAGGCAAGATGCCTGCCCTGGAAGGAGCGCGTGGGAGACGCTCAGGGGATGCTGTAGCAGGGCAATATTTTGTTCGCAGTCTTCAGTTACCCCCCCTGTGGTTCTGCCTGTGCCAGCTGTACCCTGCAGGGTATCCACCGGCACTGATTTAATGTCAGAGACTTACGCAATATTTTCTCTTTAAACTGTTTGTTCCTGGGTTCTTCCTTCTGATGCACTTGAATATTCAGCTGCTTATTAGTGTTAATGTCTGCACCGATGCTTGACGTTCCCTGAGTGTTCCCTTCCTCAAATGCAGCTCGTCTGAAAGCTGTGGGCAGAAAGCATCAAGGCCTGAAAATCAGTTAAAATGTTTTACATGATGTCCGCAGCTGCCCTGCAGAAATTTGGTGTTCATTCTGTATATTTTGGCCTCAAATTTTCTGTTACAACCTAAGCCAGAGGAAAACCTTCCCATTCCTTTTTGCTGCTGCCCCGGCAGAGCAGCATTTCCCTGTCTGATTGCTTGTGCTGGGCTGTGTCAGCAGCATCTTCCACGTCCCTGGCTGGAGGAGCAACAGACAGCTTGAGGATTTTGGTCTTTTTCAACATAAATTGGAAGCATTACAACCTCATAAAAATTCCTGAGACTTTTGCTTAGTAATGGGGTTTTATTTTTCATTGGGGTAAAATAGAAATGACTGGGCAATAAAGCATTGAAGATGGTGCTCAGTGTGTGGGCGCTTTAGATCGGTCCCATATTGTTGGGGAGAAAGGTGTAGGTTAGGCTCTCAGCATAATGAGCCTTTGCGTTTTTTCTAACGGGAATATAAACTGTTGCTGCTATGCTAGCACATTTTCCCAGAGTGAATTTTAGCCGGCATGATGAAATTAAGTGTGTACTGATGTATAGCAGAGTAGGGCACGGGGTACTTAACCAGCACTAGCGTGGCTCAGCATCCTGAGCACGCTGCTGCGACGACCCACAGCATCATAGTGCAGATGGGCTGGGTGACCTTGGGGCAGCGACTGAACAGTCCAAGGTCCAGGATCCCATCCAGGAGTGATGGCAGCAACAGCACTCGTGACTTGTGGTAGAGGCACTTCGGGACCTGTGGCCTTTACGCTATTTACTTCTGCCATGTCTTCATGCCTGGTCTCTGCCCCCTTGTAGAGGCTGTTGGCTGCTGCTTGCCGTAAAGCTAAGGAAATCTAGAAGAGAATACAAGGTGTTATACAGTTTATTGTCTTTATACAGTCAGAGGCTGTGGGTATCAGAGGGTTAAATTCTGCTGAAAAATGCAGAGTGTGTCACAGGCAGAGCCCCAGCGAGATGGACCATGACACTGAACAAGATGGACCACAACACCAAACGAGATGGACCACGATACCAAACGGACAGAGAAACTCCCGTGTTCCTAACATATGGCCACAAACATGGCTGAAAGGCAGAAAAAGTCCTGCCTTTCTCATGAAAATGCCACCATTTCTAAAGGTTTCCCAACTGCTGTAACACTCTTGCCTTGTCCGACCCGAGCTTTGCCTTCTCCTTTGGCAGTGCTGTGATGGGGAGAAGCGAATGTGAACCCCTGGTGATATTTCTCAGACAGACACATCCACCTTGGTGCCTTTTCAGCGCAGGCATCCCTTTGGAAAGGTTCGTTTCTGCAGGACCAGACAAGGACCTGCCACCAACAGGTGCTTTAATTGCCTCAGGTTCCTGTTGTTAGTGTAAAGTGTGCACCTGGAGCTGTGCTGTGGGAGAAGACGGTAAGTGCGGCGGGAGCACACGGTGCTGCCAGGAGAGAGAATTGTCTTCTGCACCAATTTAGCTCTGAGCTGCAGCAGCAGAAGGGCTTTTGATACCTGCTCCGGCCAGAAGTCAATGGTATCCAGCAGTCCCCTTGTGTCTCTGCCAGGCTTCATGATGCTTCTGTGTGCAAAAGTGTTTTTGGAGGAAAGAAAAAGTTGTGGATGCCCCTTTCATGCTTCCTTAATATTCCTTTGACGTGATCTCTCTGAAAGACCACTCTCTCCTTTCTCTCCTTTCAGCTTCTTGACAGCTCTTTTTGAAGGCACAGTGCTCCTTGCCATGTCTCTGCTGCCGTGCGATCACAGGAACAACCGTGTCTCAAGACTTCCCATCACATTATTCAGGGCTCATTAAAGATCTGAAATACTCCTGGAGTCGGTGGAGCTGTGCAAGAAGTATTGCCCGGTCCAACTGAAATCCCAGGGGTTTTGTTCACTCTTGTAGTAATTTTTTGGTTTCATTATTTTGTGAGGCAGGGGATTTTTGGTCATGTTTCTAACCAATATTTACTCCTGGAAATGAATTTCAGAGAAACCGTGTCAGAGGGGTGTTAGCCGTGCCTCCTCGCAGACACCTTAACCCTTCTCGTTCCTTCTGGCCGGCGGGCAGAAGCTGCTGGGAGCGTTGGACTGGTGCCCAGCTGCCCACCACAGCCAGCCCCGGGCCCCGCTGGCACTGCCCTCAGCAAAGCTTGAACCCCGGGGCGAGCAAGTGGGTTTGAAGGAGCCTTTTTGTGGCTCCACATGCTGGGTAGAACTGGAGTTCGGTTTAGCACGGATGCCCCAAAACTTCATCTTAACTCTCGCTAGAGAGGGCTGTGGCGGTAACAGTTCCCGTCATGCTCTGCCATACCACAGCATTTGAGTGAAACAAAAATGAAGCAAAAGCCACGACGCTGCAGGCTGCGCTGCTGGAAGACCTCTCGCCTTCGCCTTGGGCAGCAGAAGCTGGAGAGGAGCTGTTTGGCTTTGAGAGGAACCAGCTGCTGCCGGGCTGCTCTTCGTCACCCCCCTCCCCATCGCCCCCGTGCCTCCCCGGGGCTGCTGTCGCGGCCTGCTGCCGTGATGGGCACTGAGCATCACAGGCGGTGACAGCCGCGCTCTCCTCCCCAACACTCGCGCCCGCTCGCTGCTTTTGTGACACCTCCTGGGTTTCGCAGCCGAGTGGCGGGAGCCCTGTCAGCCCTGCCAGCCCTGCCACCCCTGCTAGCCCCGCCAGCCCTGCTAACCTACCAGCTCTGCCAGCCCTGCCAGCCCCACCAGCCCTGCCACCCCTGCTACCCCTGCCGCCCCTGCCAGCCCGGCCAGCCCTGCCACCCCTGCTAGCTCCGCCAGCCCTGCCACCCCTGCTACCCCTGCCACCCCTGCTACCCCTGCCAGCCCTGCCAGCCCTGCCACCCCTGCTACCCCTGCCACCCCTGCTACCCCTGCCAGCCCTGCCAGCCCTGCCAGCCCTGCCAGCCCCACTACCCCTGCCAGCCCTGCTAACCCTGCCAGCCCTGCCGCTTTGCTAGCCCTGCCACCCCTGCCATCCCTGCCATCCCTGCCAGCCTTGCCAGCCCTGCCACCCCTGCTAGCCCTGCCATCCCTGCCAGCCCTACTAACTCTGTCAGCCCTGCCGCCCCTGCCATCCCTGCCATCCCTGCCAGCCCTACTAACTCTGTCAGCCCTGCCACCCCTGCTAGCCCTGCCATCCCTGCCAGCCCTACTAACTCTGTCAGCCCTGCCGCCCCTGCTAGCCCTGCCAGCCTGCAGCTTGCCCCTTGGGCCACCGCTCGGGGCAGCATGATTGCCAGCTCTGGCTAGTGGCGAGCTGCCCCGTGGCTCCTGCTGGTCAGGGCACTTGCCTGAAGGCGCTGGGCACCCAGGTGAAGGACGTCGTGGCTGAGCCCGGCCAGGGCTGCAGGGACGGCCAGGGGGGCAGCCCCGGTGCCTGCGGGGGGTCGCCCAGGGGTGATCCCATTGAGTAACGCTCTGTGTTCCACTTGTCTTCTCAGCCCCTAACGTGCGCTCAGAGCGGCTGCGTGGGTTGAAGCCCTGCTCCGGTCCTGCAGTCTGGTTTTCCAGTGCAGGCACGGAGAGGACCTGTTCAAGCTGAAGGCTATTTTTGCTTGGGTTTTCCTCCCTTAAGTTTTACTTGCTCACTAATGCTAGCTTCTCACAGAGCCTGCACCTTCACTAAAATTAAGATCCATCTGGCAGTGCTCATCGCACGCGCTCCTCCTCCCGGCCATCTCCTTCCTCCTAAGGAAGCCGCCCTGTGCACCGCTCCAAAGTCCCCGTTTGGCATCACGGGGCGTGTGGGGCGTTCGCTGTTGGGGGAAGGATGCGACGCTGGAGTGAGCAGCAGCTGCAAGAGCTTTTCAGGAGAGTCAGCGGCGCGTCCACGCTTCGCACCCCTCCTTGCACACAGGACCGCGAAAATAAATCAGTGTTGCTTTCCTGAGAAACAGTTTCTGTGACAAAACTCTGTAGTGGGGAACGTTGAGCTTGGGACCGTCCCCTTTTATCAGTCTGGCTACCTGCAAAACAAAGATGTGCTTTGACATCTGCGGGATGAGTAAAATGGGGTTGCGGAGAAAGGCAGCAATAACCCTCTGCTGATGTTCCAGCGAAGGGGAGGAGGAGAGGATTACAAATGAACTGGTATCTCAGAGGCTGGAAACATTTTAGCAGGAGTGCTTTATCTTTTGTAATGTTTTTATAAATTATTTATTAACACACTTGCTGCATTTTCCTGAGAAATTGGATAGAAAAGCAAAATGTATAGCTGGCAGATTATATTCCAGAAGAAAGACGCCAGTGATTAAAAAACAATTTCCAACCCTTTCGAACACATAACTTTATTTTAGACGAGTAGTCTGCTATTTTTGTATCGCTCTCCACCATTTTCAAGAAAATCCCGGATTCATTCCCTAGATATACGAGGAGACTGACGTTAATGCGAGCAAACTAAAAAGCAGTCAGAGTGCTTTAGTTGTTGCTTAAATAATCTGTTGTCATTTATAGAAGAGATGCGTTTCCCAAACTGCTGCGGGACGTGCCTGGGTTGCTAATCAAGAGGAGTTATTACAGGGGCGGTGTAAAAAAGTCCAAAACGTGGCCAGCTCCCACAGAAATGGAAAGCAGATGTGATGCTTTTGGCCCTTGGTGGAAATGATGCACCATTTGCACGTTATGCCTGACTTGGGGGGTTGTGAGCAGCATCTCGGTCGGCAGGGCTGGGGGGGGGGCAGCCCCTGCCCAAGCCAGCGGTGGCTCTTTCTGCATAATCCAGGGAGCACGGCATGGATGTGACGGCAGCCTGGCCTGCGCAGCCTGCCCTCTGCCCGTTCCCAGCAGCTTCTGGAGGAGCACCCACATTACCAAGATGCGTTTTGTCCCCGTGGCAACAAGGGAAGGTGAAAGCGGGGTTGCTCGGGGGAAGCCTGGGGACCCTGCTGAGGACCCTGCTGTCACAGGGGGAACATCAGCAGCTGAAGGGTGGCACCCGGGAGGGACGCGACAGGAAGCTGGGTTGCTTTTGCTCGAGCGTACGCCCACCTGTTTACCTGGGAAGACCCCAGAAAGCGGGACCGTGCATCTTTCCGATTCTGCTCCGGTTTGGACCGGTGATGCCACCACCGAGATATCCTCGCGGCAGGGATCGCAGTCATGCGACAGCACAACTCAGCTGGAAATTAAATCAAACCACAGGCTCCAAGACACTTATTAATATGCTCTGTATACTGAGGATTAGGCTTTTGGTGACACTTAAATTGAATTCTAATGCTATTTTGAAATACATAATACGCTGAATTTACTTCACCTCAGGTTTGAGTTAATGGTTTATTAAATTATGCACCTTGCAGTAGCAAAGCTGTTTCCTGGTGTAGGACACCGAGGCTTGCAGTAGCAATGCAGCAGTTGTGCTGATCTCATCCACATCCTCCCTGGTCAATTATTAGGTCTGCAGGTGTCGGTGAATGTATTACACTGTCGGCTGAAGTTTCACACTCGCCGGAGAGGCATAATTGGGGACTGGGCTGGGAATTCTGTAGTGAAGCAAATTATAATTTGAGTTTGGAGATTTGGAGTTTGTTTTGGCGTGGGCAGAGGAGGACTCGTAGCAGATGCTGCCAAGGCTGAAGTCTTTCCTTCTAGCGCAGGGTGGGTTTTATTATTTTTTTTCTTCTTTTAATATGCAGTGTTTTGGCCTGCAGCACGTTACCCCCCTTTTTTATTTTATCTGCTAAGGCAGGCTTTTATAAGTGTTTCGAATAAATCACTTCCCAGGTGCCTGCAGTTTTGAGTGCTTCTCTTGCTGTCCCTCTGCCTGCATGAGTGTCTCGCTTACTACCCTGGTTGCTTTTATTCTCAAAATCATCTTTTGTTGCTGCAGGACTATCTCTCTATTCCCTTTCTATTGAATGTCTGCCCTCAGCGGTCACCCGTGTCTTGCGCTGCTGCCGCCTGCCCCCAGTTAATGAAGCTGCGATGCCTCTGTCTCGCCCAGCCCCGCTGGCACGAGGATCCTCTGACCCAGCCACCTCCCACGGCCACCGCCTTCATCACTGCATCCCTCTGGCTGGTCCATGCCTGTGATGATGTCTCGCGTCAGGCCGATGGATGGGAAAGGGGCCATCACATACATGAACGTATATATGGTGCGCTACCCTTAGTGAAAGTCAGCAGGGGTTATTAAAAATGGCCCAGAGCTCATGGTTGGCGCTATAAAACGATGTGCCCATCTCTGAAGCCGTGGGAATGGTGTATACGGATGGCAGTCATAGTCCTCTGTGAGATCATTCCATGGTTGTCTTTAACGTGTTAGAGAAGGAACAAAAGCCAGATGAGAATGACCTAAACAGCTTTCCCTCCTGAACAGGCTTCGTACCTCAGTGCATCATTTTGTGTGTCAAGGAAAAAGTGCAAAATTTTTCTTACTGTAATTCTTTTCAGTTAAATGTCAGCCGGTTTGCATCTGCTCCTTGTGCTGCTGCGAGACGTATGTTGTGTGACAGTCTGCTAGCTCACACCGGAGTTATTAGCCATCAGCAGCAAGGAAAGCACAATTTAGATAGAGTAAAATAGAGGCTGAGGTTCTTAGCAGTTTAGTCTCTGTAAAATGGGATGGCCTCTTCCCAGGAAATTAGATTTCCAGATAATGTAACCAGCACAAAACAAGTCTGTTGGATTGAATACATCTTCATATCGTCCTTTTACAACCAAATATTGCAAAGGAGTCCTGAGAAAGATTGCAAGTGTTTCTGATCTCCTTGCAGCAAGTGAAACTGATGCGCTCACGACAGGGGCGGGTGGCTGGAGGGCAGGGCAGGTGGCCAGAGGACGGCCCTGGTGGCTGGAGGACAACCTGGGTGACGTTCAGCCTGTGGGTGACCCAGCGTGGGCGCATAGCCCCTGCCTGTATTGTCTGCCCACAGTCCTTGGGGACCCACAGGACAATATTTGCATTAGAAAAATCTGTTTGGCTGGCATCACTGGTACTGGCTGCGTTGGTAAGGACGGCTGTTAAACGCTCTGCCCGACCCAGTGGGGCCACCTGTAACAAGTCAGTTCTCCAAGTGTGGAATCACTGTTGTGTTGTTGGGGGAGGAAATGCAGAAGGTCAGATCAGTCTGCGTGACCGGGACCTGCCCTGGGGCTTCGGGCACGTGCTGGTTCCTGCTGGCGGGGGCTCCCCGGGACAGGCTGGGCAGGGGGTGCCACGTCAGGTCGGGGTGCCGTGAGCGTGCACGTGCCGGGCACTGCAGCCATCACAGGCTGTTTGGTGAGGGACATGCCGGCATCTGTCTGACGGTGGACGCTTCGAGAGTGGGTGTGCTTTGGGAAGAAGCTGGGGAGAAGGGGTTGTGTAAGGGCGGCGCGTGCTATTGCGTGGGGCATGGCTGCAATGGGTGAAGGTGGAGGAAACCCACTTTGAGGGCAACGGGAGGAGAGAAATAAATCCAAGCCCTGGAGCAGTCAGTCACCTGCGAGGGACGAAATCGAGACTATTTGCAGTATTTGGATGATGCTGGATGATTGTCTAGGGTTAGAATGTTTTCCACGCAAAACAGGCCTGTGTTGCTAACGTAAAAGCTTTTCTTTCTGGTATTTTGATATTCTGTGGAAAAACAGTGCTCATGCACTGGCAGTCACTTCGTCCGCCCAAACACAGCGTGTGCGCGCATGCGCCGTGGGCGGCTGTCCGGAGTGCCGAGCAGAAGTGAAAACCAAAGTTTTTTTCTGGTGCCACTTCATTATTTCTTAGAAACTCAGCTGATGCTCTTTCAGATTGTGCTGGATCCATATGGAGGTTGGAGATGCCAGAGATGCTCTCAGCCTATCTCGTTCCTTTTGTTCATTAGTGAATGTGTCTGTAGGTAGTGGGATCACCTTGGAAAAAGCTTATTTATCGTATCCAGACCAAACCAAGTATTCTGGCAGAATCCTGCCCAGTTTTCAAACAGCAGATGATTCTCAGGGAGAAGCCTTTACTTTTATTTATCTGTAAGTATCACAGCACTTTGGCTTGGTTCTTGCCAGGGCTCAGGGCGAGGACTCCAGGGTCAGTTTGACCCTTGTTGCAGTAAGAGGGGACACACCAGCACTACCAGCCCTGATGCCAGATACTGATGGGGAAGGGACAGGAATACACAGCGCTACTTTTTAGGTATGCTTGAGGCTGTTTCCTGACAAGAGAGACTAGGATTGAAAGTGATTTTGTAACTTCTGTAATGTCTTTTAAAAAGTAATTAAACAAAAAAAAAACCAAAAACCAAAAACCACCAACAAACAAAAAAACACCACCATCAACAAAATAACAACAAAACCAAACAAACAAAAAACCCAAACCCAAACAAAAAAAACAAAAACAAAACAAAAAAAAACCCAAACAAAAACCAGCCCTGCCTGATTTATGAATGGTTGAAGAAATGGTGTTTTTCTTAGGTCAGAAGTACTTGTCTGAGGAGGGAAGGCTGTTCTAGAGCTTTACTTTAAATATATGGGATCAAACAGGTTAAATAAAGCCTTGGCTGCAGCAAAGGTCAGCCACCAGACAGGCAAGTGTGTGAATGCTGAAGCCTTGTTGAGAAAAGCATGAGAGCTATGAAGGAGACCTGCAAGAATACTGCATCAGGGCTAAAACCTGCAAAATAATACTGCATCACAGACTTAAACCTGCAAAATAGTACTGCATCAGGGACTTAAACCTGCAAAAGAGGCTGCGGGCAGCTCGTCCCATGCAGGAAGCAGGTGGCTGTGCCGGGATGCTGCAGCGGTGAGAGCCGCGTGCCCGTCGTTACACGGAAGACCAGAATGGCTGTTTCCAGCCTTCCCGGCACTGGCAGAGGTCCCGGTGCTGTCCTGGCCAGAGGGATGGCATCCACGCTGCTTCTCTCAGCTGCCCTTTCGCTTGGTGCTTGTGATAATCGCCTTTCATAACTCAGCGAGCTGTCACAGGCGCTTTCTGCTGGAAAAGGGAAAGAGGAGGCTGCCGGGATTTTCACCGGTCTCCATTTATATTTGTTCCTGGTGCTCTTTAGAAGCCGACATCAACAGCTCCGTAATCCCAGCCTTTATTTACAAATGCAGAAGGCTTGTGCTTATTTCTCTCTGTAACCTACACTTGAGCCTTCTTCCTTAGGGATTTTGCCATTTTTAGGATACAGCACCAGTGTCAGAGCGCAAGGAGGGCTTTCATCAGGCGTCGGTCAGCCAGGGTCACCATGTGCTTCAGCCTCCGCGGTCCAGTACGGAGGCACAGTCTTGGTGGACACGATGAGTGTCTCTCCATAGTGTGCACATGTAGATATTTAATACTTTGGAGAACTGTTGCCTTTCTGAAACGCACCAGTCAGATTTTGCTTAACTCATGCTCTTGCATTTCGTGCATCTGTCCTGCTAGGAATTTTTGCCTCATGTGCATAGTGTAAAACTTTGTAGGAAAAGGAGTCTGTGTAGAAAATGAATCCCCTTCTCAAATCGCCTTCTCAGCCTACTCTCAGTGAAGAGGATGGAGCCACCACATCAGTTTTGCTGAGAACGGGTCGAGCGAGGTGCAGAAATCAGCCCTGAACTCCTGCAGTGCTTGCCGCTTACACAAATAGCTTGAGCCTCAAATGCTGTTATTCTTTCAGGTTTATTGAACATTAAATCCATCACAAAAATATGCAGAAAGAAAAATGAACACAACATCTTTCAAGGTCACTTGTTTCCCTGGAGGCGATGTTACTGCACTGGGCTTTCTGTAATAAAGCGGCGTTGGTGCAGGAATCCATACTTTTCATAGTACGAACTCCAAATTGCGTGGCAATGTTCCTCTTTCCATGGAAAAATACAGCAAATGCATCCTGTAACCTGCTACCTGCGCAGTGAGGCACTCTGATAAACAGTAATTATAACTATTACAGGATATCATCTCCTGTCCGCCGTTTATTGACCTTTTCTTCAGTGTAATTTTCTTCTCAGGAGCCCAGGTAACTGAACATCCCAGGGCAGACTGGCCGTACGGGTGTCCGGGGCAGCACAGAGGCTGCGACCCGCTTCAGTTCCGAAAGGTGCTCCACTTTAGACCCATTTAATATTTACATTATGCTGACAAATCTGGAGACCTTTGAGAGAAGAAGTTTTTTCTGAGTTCACCTTGTAGTCACTGGGGAGAAGAAGTTACAGCTGTTAAATGATGGGAGGCTGTTAAAAGAAGTTATCTAAAACAGCTTTTCTGTCTGTAATATCGTTTTAGATCCCAGAGTCTTTCCGACCTCAAAGTCACCCATAATCTTGCTTGTACAGTGAGCAACATCATCATCATCCTTCCATGCAACTAAGCCCTCATTTTTGGGTTTTGTGGAATCAAATGTGAAATCCATTATTCCAGATTCAGGAATTACTGTGACCAGTGTAAGTTTTGGAGGGGCAACTCTCGAGTTTGGGGAAGGAAGCAGTATGAAGTTGGGATTTTCATAGTGGTTTGCTGAAATCGCATGAATTAACATCACGAGCTAAGAACATTCATTGTTTCTTGATGTCACCTACCTTGTAGCTTTACTCTACGTGAAGCAGATGAAGGCACCGTCTTTAGGCATGGCAAAGGGTGGATAATCTGTCCCCCTTGCTGTGACCTTCAAGCAGAGCATCCTTCCCACGGAGGCTTCCCGCTGCCTCTGGGGCTTTGGGGACTGGGGCTCCGATTTCCAGCCTGCTGCTGGTGTTGCAGGGGAAAGGGAGGAGAGGCTGTGGAGTGGGCTTGATTAAAAAGTGTTTTAGCTCTTTCTCTTGAAGGATATTTGCAGTGAAAACTGTACATGAAATTTATAGTCCTCTCATATGATTTTGACTGGTTTTAGTGCACAAATTCTCAGTAGAAAATGTATTCAATAAAAATTTGATGTGGAACTATAGCTCAGCAGAATCTTTTTTAAGAAATCCAGCTCTGGGATATTTATTTTGTATCTAGTTTCAGTTTTAGTGCCTATTCCTTCTGCAGATGCCCTCGTTAGCCTGCTAACAGTTTATGAAGAGCTCAGCCCCTCTCGCACCTGGATCCCAGCATCCCGGCGCTGCCCAGAGCGTTTCTGCCGTGCCTGCTGGTGCAGCTGGGGGGGAAGGGGCAGCTGCGCCGAGTGCCACTGAGGGTTGCTGCTGTTGGCTTTTTCTGCAGGCAAATCCGTGTTCTTTGCTAATGAAGAGACCAGAGGGCTTCGGGCTTGCTTGAGGAGATGGGGCTAAGCCTGCGGTAGGTAAAAGGTTACCACGCTGGCAGGCAGTGATGTGGCCGACAAGAATATGGTGCGCTTGATTTATGGCAAGTCTACTGGGAAATACTTTCAGCAGGAAAAGTGCAATATATCTGGATTTATTCTCCTTTGATGCTCAGGATGCAAAAGGAGACTGTTTAGGGGAAGTAGGAAAGGCATCCGGGATGGCCACAATGAAAATGTCAGGGTAAAGCTGACAGCTGTGAGCCCCTGAAGTGCCATTTCTTGCTGTGGAATAGCGTCCCTGTGAGTAAGCGGGGCGGTCCTGGCATCTAGGATGAGTTAACTCCCATGCACAGGGGAGAAGGGACTTTTTTCCAGGCTTCAAAGCAAGTGACAGCGATGGATGAAATCCTTGCTCGCCTTCTTGATTTCTGACTGTTGTGCCCAGAGGTTCCCGTTTGTTTCCCAAAATTGCGAGTGAGCATCGCTTTATTAGACGGCTGTTTGTCCAGCTCCCACCTCGCACGCCGCACTGGGAGAGACATCCCAGGGCAGTGATGACCAAAGAGGCACAAAGTGACTCTCCAAACATAAATTCCAGGGTTGAAACCTCTGCTGAGCATTTCAGGGTCACCATAAAGATTTCTAACAAGCTTCTGGTCCAGCGTGCTGTGGAGGAATGGATCCCGATCAGTGAGGCCCCCATGAATTACCGTCTCCTCCGTACACTTTAACACAGAGCTGGAGGCTCGAGGCACTGAGAGCCTGTTCCTAATGTTCAGTGATAAACTTTTGTCTCCTGCAAGTAAACAATCTGCTTGCTTTGCCACTTTTTTTCAATTTAAACAGGAGTACACTGAAGCCCTCTTGCAAAAACATTTATTGCGTCAAGCAAAACCAGAGGGTTTGGGTTGTGTTTCTCTGGTCTTTTTTTTTTCCCTTTCTCCCCACCCCCCCGCTTCTAGTGTTCTCGTATCAAATTTTCACTCGAAAAACACTGCCCAGAGGCATGGGAAATGGCACATGGCTTTATGAAATATCCCCCTGTCCTAGGATACGCCGTGTTTTTATTTTGTGACAGTCCAGGATTCAGTGCGTGGCCTAAATATTGTGGCATCCTATTTGATTTTTGAATTGGTGGATGAACTAGACGCTATAGCTCACGGACAACATGACCATTTTTCCTCGTGGTTTACCCTTTTCTAGATTACTGTCTGTAAGTTTCAAAATGGAACAGGATTCCTCTGTGGTTTATAAATTAGGGCCATATTACAGCAGCACCCAATAGTGCTGCTATATTTTAGATGGTGTCAGGGTTTCTATTATAAACCTCATTTTTCAGAGGTTTATAGCTCAGCTATAAAAATTCACTGTATGCTGGGACTCAGAATGTAACAGCTGCATCTCCACCGTGCAGAGGGTGTATTTTGTTGTTGTTGTTTGGAAAAAAAATACATGTTTGCATGTATTTTTTACAAGCAAAGGAAAGCCCGCTCTGTGTGTACGCTTGTACATAGAGGTCTGTATAATTATATTAAAAACCCGTGTAAGTTTATCCTGACTTTTGGTTTCAAGTTAATTGCTTGGAAGTTAGGGAATGCTCCCTTTCTGGCCGCCCGTGCCGCTTTAATTCTCGCTGTTTGCCATCCTGCTCTGTGCACTGAGGCAGGGCGCAGCTTCAGGAATAACAGATCCCGGGGTGTAATTAAAGACTGCCTGGGATTGCCTGTGCCCGGAGCCAGAGCAAGGCTGCTGCCCTTGGGGAGGGAGCGCTGGGAGCAGGAAGGGCTGTGTTGGCCCCGGAGGATGCGCCCGGAGCCCAGCCCTGCTCCATCCCTCCGGGCAGGGCACAGGCAGCTGGCGTGGAGGTCACCCAGGCGGGATGCGGGGGTCCCTGCAGACGGGCACCCCTCCCAGACCCCGTGGTGCTGCAGCCTCTCAGGCTGGGGTCGGTTTTTCTCAAGCTGGAGTTATGAGACAGGATGCAACCTTTTGAAGGGCAGAAGCTAATGGATCTGCTAATGGCTTTTGCTTACTTGGAGTGATTAGCTGGTAGCAGTATTAATTGTAACGAGGGGTATCTAGCCTTCACGGTAAGAACTGTCCATAAATATTTCCACATAAATAAATCCACTGAAAATGTATTTGCCACACAGGCTATACCTCCGATATTATGTACGTGCTTACGAGCCTCTGAATGTGTATAATCAGAAGGTTTTCTTATGTTGACATGAGTAAGATACCAACAGCCTCCTTTTAATAGCCTTGCATAATGCTCGCTATAATTTGCTGCATTTCAACAAATAAGCTAGTTCAAAGGAATGAAGAATATCCTTCCACAGTGCTGCAAGCGCTCCTGTCAAAAGAAAACAAAAAGGGGCTATTTGTGGCCCTGCGCTGTACGCAGCCATCACACGACTGTGAATATGTCTTTATACGTGCAGTTCAGTCATCAGCACAGAACCGGTTTCATATGTACAGGCAGCCAAATGATGAAGGATGCCGATTCGGTTGGAACGTGGACAGAAAAACAAAATAAATGGAAAAAATAGACAATCTGCAAGTTGTCATTAAACTAACTGCAGCTAAATGCATCTTGCTTGACACTTTGGCTCTTGTTGGCTTTCCATCTGTATAATGTCAGTGTTGGATAGGTGGCTTGAAGCTTGTGCTTTTCTGTACGTGAAGGCGTTTGGGACTCAGTGCTCCGGCGCTGAGGTTTTGCCCGGGACGAGGCACCCGAGCCGCTCTCCCTGCAGCAGCTTTGCTTTGGGAGTCAGACTGAATTGCTGCAGGGAGCACACTTCCACCGTCTCTTCCTCAGGTGCTCCTCAGCGTTCCTCATCTGAATTCCAACCTGAGTAACAACATTGTGTTGCGTGTGTAAGCTGTAATGACAGGGAACTCCGGATTGCACGGTGATCGGGGCGTTACGCCGCGGCTAACCCCTAATCTGGCTCTGTCAACGCGCACGGAGCTAGGCTGCTTTCCTGAACGCACCTGCACAGCCTCATTAATTAATATCATGTTTTACATTTCGTTTTAATAAAGCCTTTTCATTACAGAGCTTGTTCCCATGGCAGGAAAAATTGAAATTCTTTGCAACGGCATTATAATTAAGCTGTAGTGCAATGGGGAGGAGTGTGCCATGCTTGGAAAGGGTGTCTCTCGGAGCTGTCTCATCATAAGGGCGATCCCTTACACTCCCAGGGCTTGTGTGGTGGGAGATGATCCGAGAGATACCGCCTGCCCGGAGCGATGCGCCTCTGCTTGCCACAGGTCTCAGGTTGTGCTTGGCAGGCTGGAGAGATGGAGAACAGCCTCGGGAAGGCAGCAGTTCCGAAAAGCCGCTGGCCTGAGGGAAGGCTGCAGCTCCCCGGCGCGCTCGCGGGCGACCCAGCAGCAGGAAGGCCAGTCCCAGCGCTGGGTTTGGTGCTGTGGGTGGTTTATTCCACATCGGCTGCAGCCCGGGTCCAGCCGGTACCGCGGCGGGATGCAGGGGTGGGAGGGTGCCCTGTGGGGCCGGCTTGGGGTGTCCCGTCAGTTGCGTATAAAACACCGAGAGCGGCGATAGGGGAGGTAAAATACTTCCTCATTTTAGGTATGTGGAGGCTCACTCTTGTAGCTTAAAAATGGATCTGCCTGGTGTATACGCAGCTGTTTGCGCCATGGAGAGCCGCTGTGATGAGTGTAAGGAAACGGGGGGTCGCCATGAGGTGAAAGCGTCGCTGTTCAAGAAAGGCAACTCAGCAAGAGGAGTTAATTAAGTTGTGTCGGTATTACTTGTGAATTTGGAAACAGATTTTGATTTTCTCTTTTACAAAAAATAGGATTTATAAAATTAGACAAAGCCTGCCCAGGAGGAGTGGATGTGTGTCTGCCGCTGACCTCAGGGATGCTTATTTATGAGCGATACAGCAAGAAGATTGAGATGCTTCATTAGCAAGCAACGTTGCATGTTATCTGGAGAAGATCCTAATGGAGTAAATTAGGAGGGAAACATCTGTTGCTTTCTGTCTCAGTTTTAGTGCTCAATCTGGTGCTAATTCTGGCCTTTTGTGACCTTTTTATATGTCTCTTCATCCTAAATATGAGTCGGGTTTTGCTCATTAGCTGTGCATGTGTGTTGCAACCTTTGAACTGAATTGCTTCAGAGTTCACGTCTAACCTCTAGGAGAGATTTCTTCTCTTCTTATTTCCCTTCATTCCCGAGACCTTACAAGCAGAATGGTAGAGGTGGAGCTGGAGGGAAAGGAGGCACAGAGTCCTGAGCCAGGCAGGGAAAGAGGTGTGTACATAGGAATGCATGCATATATAAGATGCAGAGGTCTGCCTTCTTCCTGCTTTTGCGTAATGATGTTATCATAAAAAATAGCTACAGGTTATAGCAGAAAATTAGAGTTTTGGTTTACACAAAATCTGTGGCACATGTAGGAAATAATATTTCTCACAGCTTCACGCCTGGAGATCCCGGTGTGGTGCGCAGAGGGTGGCGTGCAGAAATCCTCCTCTTAAACCACAGTTTTTCCATCCACTGACACGGCACCAGCAGGCATGGAGCCACTCAGCCGCTCTGCCGAATTGAACCCAAGGTGCTGGGGCTGCTGCTGGGCCCCTCTCACTGGGAAGAGGCTCCCCCCATTCGCAGGGAAGAGGAGCTGGAGCTGATGGGTGCTGCCTGTCCGACATGGGTGAGTCTCGATGCCAGAGCTCTGTGCTGCTCAGCACCAAGTCACAGTCGCAGAGGAGTTCAAGGCTTAAAACACTTGCTCAAATTAATGACCAAAAATGTCAAATGTGTCCACAGCTAATTATTCATTAGATGCGTAATTAGTTTGAGATGATCATGACATTTTACTGTTATTAATTTTTATACTCTAATAGGGATTAAATCAGCCTGCGACCATAGAACAACAGTTTGAACTCGGCGCTGGAGGTGCCTGTTGTGGGGCTGGGGAGGATGCTCTTACGAGCCCTCGCTGCCCAAGGCTGCAGCGTTAAAGCCCGGGATGGCGTTATTCTGCCCTGTTGGGTAGCAGGGATGCAAACGGAAAGCATCATCCTGCAGGGGCTTGGGGAGAGGCCGTGGGCCTCCCGCCAGGCAGCGAGGTGCAAGGTTTGCTGGCAGCTTGCAAGAAGACAACAAAATTACAGAGAAAGTGCTGGGATTTCGTTTGGGTTTGTTCTGAAGGCGATGGAAAGAACTGGCTTTGGTGAAATCCTCCAGTCACCTGGTCAGTCATTTAAGGAGGAGTATTCTTAAGTTTATTGCAAGCAGTGGACAAAATATTTTGCATTGTACCACACCTTGTCCCAAGACAGTGTATTCTAAACAAACGCCTCTTCTGTCCAGGTAAGACTTTCACCTGGCAGTGGTTTCCCTAATTGCATCTTCTTTCAGTCCTTGCTGGGAAACACACCTTCCAAATTCATTCAAATGTGATTAATTTATATGAAGGATGCAGTTTCGAGCTTCACAGCTTCTTTTCCCTCACAAACATATTAATTCCTCAAAGGACATTTAAAGCTTTTATACCAACAAAAATGCAGGATTCTCTAGCAAGTATAAAAAATAAGCCCGAGATGCTGCATTTCTGTTAGAAGTATTTGCTCGTGCTACACTGTGCCACCAATCGGTGCTGAGACACTTCTAAGGAAACGTGCTGGTGGCTGTCCGTATTCTGCCTGACTCCATTTCCCATCAGAAGTTGCAGGAGATGTCAAATGGGGAACCTGGGCACCTTCTGAGATGGTCAACCCAGCAATCTTAGAAGAGCATGCATGGAGGCTAGCGGCTATCAAGGAAGAAAAATCTTCCCTCTCTAATACGCAGACTCCACGTCTCACCTGCGGTGGGTGTCCTCCACCGTTTTCCCAGATGCCTTATCCGACCCGTCCTGCAGATTCTGATGAGTCTTTCCAGCACGCGTTCACTGTCGAGGAGAGCAAACTGAGTTACACATGACCACATGACCATGGCAGTAAAAGCACAATGATGAAACTGCCATAAAGAAGATGTTGTGAAGATGTCCTTAGCAGGCAGAAATAAAGCTGCTGCAAAGTTAGGTAAAAGTTTGAGAAGATAAGAATTTAAGAATATAAGCCGCCTGAAAATGAAATACAGGTTTTCCGAGGCGTGTGGCTTTCTTCATTAGCATGGCAAGTTGTGCTGCTAAGGAGTTGTGGTTCTGGGGAACGCATGGAATGCCCTGTCTCTCCAAGTGATAATCCCCCAGGGACAGCAGGAGTTCCCTTGCACAGTGTCTCCCTTGGCGTGGGGAGCGCCCCAGACGAGTGAGCAGTAAGTGGCATCGCAGGCGTAGCTCCGTGCATTAACTGCAAACAAGTCGTCGTTTCTGCACATGTTGAGTTTTAAGGCATTTTATTCTGGGCGAGTGTTGATGCTGTTGGGTTTCCTGAGATCGGTTTTTAAGATCCTGCTGTATCCCTGCTCTAAACAGAGAGTTGAGGGATGCAGGTAGACAGGCTGAGCCTCCTAAATACCAAGCCTAGTTGTCTTCATTAAAGCAACGATAAACTCAAAAAGAGCAAAGCCAAACGTATTGGGTTCTGTTCATTAAGAGACTGGCGGGTTTCTGGCTTTGTTGTCTTTTAATACACCAAGAACAGATGCAGGTTGACAAGTGGCATCAGCCAAGGGACACAGCTTTATAAGGTTCTGTTGAAGCGGGGCTTGGAAATAGCCAGCTGAAATCTAATTTGTAGCCAAGTGGAATAAATTGGAACTGATAGTTATTCAATTAATGGCATGGGCAGCAAGGTGAGGTCTCCTCTCAAAATAGCAGAATAAGGTTTCTTGACAGGGAGGTTTGGGAAAACGGGGCTCGGCACCAGGTTTTCAATCAAATCCAGCCATTAATCATCTAAGTAGCAGGAGGGAGATGTGATTATTATAGAGAGGCTCAGCAAAACGATTGGAGTGAGCACTTCCCAAAAGTGTGATGGAATCCAAACCCAAGCCAGTAGATGTGCCCTGGAGCCTGCCTGGATCCAAGGATTTCCTAGACAGAGCTGCATAAACCAGTAACCCCTGTCCTGCCAGAAGCAGCAGTCGGGAAGGTGTGCTGCCCTCTGCTCCTGGGTCCTTCATAGGCACCCACGGCACCCCTGGGCGCAGAGACTCGACCTCTTCTGTCATTCACCTGCTGGCTTGGAGCTTCCTTTTGTGTCTGAAAGCATTGTGTGTGCTTGCTGGGGAGCTGAGTCAGAATGGGGCAAGCACTTTGGTGTCTTTTTAGTGCTTTTTGTGCATCCAGTGATGTGGAGTAGGTGGTTCGCTAATGTATGCGCCAGACTTGCAAACTCCAGTGGTGCGGTGTTTCAGATCTTTGGAAAATTGCATAGTGATGCAACTGCTATGGTTCTCTCCACCACGAGCAGACCAGGAAATATAGAAAGGCTTTCTTTTTTTTTTTTTTAATCAAAAGAAAAATTTCTTCCTATGCAAATGGCCTCCGTAATAATATTATCAGCATTGCCTCAGGCTTGCACAAGCTGAATGGAAGAGAAGCTGAGTTTAGGGTTTTCAGCAGAATGGTTTTAAGCTTTATCAGTTCAGTGTATAAGCAGGAAAGGAGGACTCATTTTACCTGGAATAATGGAATTCTTTGGTTGCATTTAAGAGCAGGTCAAACAAATAATTCAACAGGAAAGTTTGTGTCGGTGGCTGGAAGCCGACCGGATCATCTCTGCGCTGCTGTTCCCAGGGCACCGAGAGCGTGGACAGCTATAGCTGGCAGTACGGCTTGTACCTCGTCCAGACCGCATGGCTGAGCACCCTCGCCGTGCACGCTGCCCGCCCTGCCCCGCCAGCAGTGCCAAAGCCTGTGTGCGTGGACATTAATGAAGTTTTGGTACCGGCTGCAGTGGGCTCCGGCTTTGGCGTGCAGCACAGAGAGCACGAAGCTCAACGCGGCAAAGGGCCGTACACTGCGTATGTGTGAATGCAGGCGGCTCAGCGGGTCTGCAGGACACGTGCTGGGCTCTGAGCAGCCTGAAGCAGCAACAGGAAGCAAAAAGCTGGTTCAAGAACATGGTTAATCCCCTCAGTCTGGGCTCTGCAGTCACTGGGCTACCGAACTGTGAGGCAGGACTTCCCTCCTCCAGCCCTTGCACATCCCCAGTGCCGCGGCGTGCTGCCGTTACACATCATCTAGTGCCTTATTTCTGCTCAGGAATGGCGGTGCACACTGGAGCATGCAAGAGACGGCAAAGCAAAGGGTGCCGAGGGTTTGTCCAAAGCCTAAAGGTTCTCCTAAGTCAAGCGTTTGCTGGCCTGTTGGTGGGTGAGGCTGGGGTTTGCGGCGAGTGCCTGGTTTCACTCGGTGCTGGTGCAGTGCAGCGCCCTGCGCCGTGGGGTCCCTGCGTGCAGGGCTGAGCTCCGCTGGCTCTGAGGCTTGCGCGGTTATGCTGGCGCTTTGCTTCCAGTTACGGCTATCAAAGAAGTCATGAAGAATGCTTCCAGTAACCAGCAGGGCTGAGGTGGGCTCTCCCCGTGGAGGTAGCAGGTCCTGTTCGGGTTTGGCACAGAGACTGTCTGGGCCACTGCGAAGGAGTACAATTGAAAATTTGTGCACATTAGCTCAGGTATCGAGGTCACCGTAAATGAACCGCATAGATGAAGTCTAAACTATGAAACATTTCTCAAGTTGTAATATAAATATATCCAACATCCGCAGTCTTTCATTACGAGTGAAGTTAAGAGAATGAGATTTCACTCAGCGACACTGATTTGGTGCCTGCAAAATCATTAACAATTTGATATTGTGGCTTTATTGTTATAAACTTCTGCGGGAAAGGGGAATGAATTTTTCTGTGCAGTCAGAGGTTGTCAGAGGAGATCTCCCCACTTCCCGCATCACCGGATCAGAAATTCCTCGCATATGTGCCTTGACCCCTTCTCTTTGGGGAGCACATTAGTTGAAGTCACACTTCTCATTAAATGTGTGCTGCAGAAGGGGAGTGCAAAAATACTGCAGAATAACAGTGGCAGGCCTGGAGGAATTTGTAGGAGTATTAAGCAAGGCAGAGGGTAACGTGTCGGGCGGCTTTCAGATGGGGACTCCAAAGAGGAGGCTGCTCCTGGCAAATCTTTTCCGCTTGTGTGTAGGATGTTTTTCTGTAAGCAAGAATATAAGAGAAGTCGTAGGATCTTCTTATTGCAGCAACAGCTGGAGCTGTCTCTTGACGTGCAAGCACTTTATCGTCTGGTTGGAAAGAGAAGGCGTACCGGGATGAAAAGCGGTTCTCTCTCCATCTTCGTGCTTTCTGGTCCCTTTGGAGCCTATTACCGCGCGTGCCTTCCTCTGCTCCCTGCTTGCACCCTGGTGCCGGAGCACGCCTGGTGGTAAACCACTGACGCGTAGAATGTGGAGCAGGGCTTGTTTTCCTGGCAGTCACTGATCTTTCGGACTTGGTGTCTGCTAAGAGGGAGGTGTGAATGTGCCTTACCAGACCCCCCTGAGAAACCTGCCCTGGTGCTGGCTGCGTTCAGGTTGGCCGTTGAACACGTCTCCCCTCTTTCCGTACATCACACCCAAAGCCAGTGCCTCCAGCCGAGCTCCCAGTGGAAACAAACGCCGCTGCCGTGCCTTGGCAGGGGAAGAAGTGGGCAGTGCAGGGAGGGAGGGGGCTTTTGGCACCGATAGGCATGCTGCCTGCTCTGTCGGGCTGGGAGCGTGTCCCTCCCGGGTTCTTGCTGCCCAGCATGAGCAGAGGTGGAGATGACGCGCTAGGGTGAGCCCACGCGTCTTTTCCCCAAGCCGTTCATCCTTAGCTTAGGGTGCCCCGTTAGCGCATCTGTAAACAGAACGCGTGGTTCCTTTGTGAAGAAAGCGACTTACATAAATGGGGGAAATGCGAAAAGATGCAAGTGGTCTTACCTAGCACTGATAGCAAATTTACAAGGTAGACCTGCATTCTTGACTGTGCTTCATCTTACCAGCTTGAAGTATTAATGGTGACTATTTCTCTTCAGCAGTGTGAGATTGACGGGGGGATTCGCTTTGCTATGGTTGTGCTCTCGTAATAGCTCGGGAGAGCTCCAGGTGTTCTCTCTTTAATATTGCATTGATAGCCTGATGGTTTCTCGCTGACAAAACTTCCACAGTTCTTAATATCAGTCTGTCTGCATTCATCAGCTGCAAAGGTTTTCCATCCAGTCAGATGCTGGAATAGCATTAGACAGAAAATGGAGAATGCGTAGGAAGCCAATATGATAATTTTTTTAATCTAACCTCCCTGTACCAGGGTGTTGGTTGTGCTGTGACGACTGGAAGTTGTGATGCAAAGCCAAGAAATACTAGATGTCATTTTAGTGAAGCACATGGAAATATATTTTTCAACATTCTGCTTCAGTCCAGCTGCAGTACCGAAAAAAAACAGAGCTCACAGCCTGTGCACCAATCCTGCACAGGTCCTGTACAGAGCCCATGGGATGCGTGCTTCAGGGCATGGGGTGATCCTTGGGTGGAGCTGCAAGTCCCATCCAGCAGTCCCCGTGGATTCGAAGGCAAGGAATGTCCATGCCCCGCTCTCATCCCTGCAGAGTTCCTGTCTTCAAGAGCAACTGCTGCTCCTTCTGTAGACCATCCCATCATTTAGCAAGGAAATACCGTGCCGTACCATGGAAGTGCAGACGTGGTGTTCCTGTAGCACACCCAGAGGTGTGTTCCTGCCGGGCTGCAGAGCAGCGCTCACCAAACTTCAGGCTGGGGAAGGATTAGCGTTGGACTTATCATCACGCTCTTCTTAGCATCAGTGTGAATGCCAGGCACAGGGTTTGTCAAACTGGCACGTGCCCTGCAGGCTGCAGCAGCGTGCTGGCGGGTCTCCCCGCTTCCTCGCTAGTGGGGAATTTATCAGTTTGTCATGGCCGTTCTGGTAGCGTCCCTTTGAGGCTGCTGTTGAGCCCAGTAGTATTCAATATTTTATCAACCATCTGAAAGAAATTGTAGAATCATTATCTGTAAGTTTTATCGCCACTTCCATTTGTGAAGTTTTGCAAGGTAATAAATATTGATGAAGATTGGTCACAGAAATTCATCTGAACATGGTTACTAGAGATGGGTAGAGTTATCAACATGGTTTTGTAGTTGAAAAGCAAGCTTTTGCAACAAAAAGAAGGTGAGAGCAGGCTTGCAGGGTAGCAGCAACCAGCGATGTTTCTGGGAATAGCTTCCAATCCATAGATGTCCCAGTCTGTGGAAGCTGGGATGCTACACGGTTCTGTGATGAGTAGTGCTAGCATGCGCCCAGCTGTGGTCCTTGCACTGGTAAAGGTGGGAAATGGCAGAGGTTTTAGAGAAGAGCTTCTAGTGAGAGAATGAAGCAGCTCAGAGAGGAGAGCCTACTCACTGCGCTCACATTTAGGCATTTTTAACAGAGAACAGCTCAACAAGAGAGGCAGTACCTGTGGCCGAAGTTGGCAAAATTAAAACTTTGGCTTGTGTTTGCGGTTTGAGCATGAACGCCGTGGTTTTGAGATGCGCGTCCTGCGTGGCTGGGGGTCGCTGGCGGGGGCAGCAGCTTGCTGTGCGGGGAGTCAGGCTTGCTTGGCACTGCCATTCTCCGGCCTTACAAGCCAGAAAAAGACGGAATGTGAAACGCTCACAGGATGAGCACTGAGCTCGGCCTGGTGGTCATTGACAGAGCTTGGAACCGGCAGGTCTGCGGGGTCTCTGCCCAAACCTCTTGCATGGCAGCGAGAGCCTGGGCGAGAGGAGGGAGACGGTTGGAATTGCGCATCAGGGATGCTCGTGGTGGGGTTTTTGGGGGTGGCGATGCCGGTGAGCTTGGCAACCCTCGTGTGCCGCCTCTCAGGGAGCAGAAAGGCCGGGAGATGCTGACGCTCTGCCTGCTTCAAAGAAACAACAAAAAAAAAAAACCCAAAACTCCCTGTGCCAGCCAAACAAAGCCTCTCTCCAGGGGAGGCTGCTGGGGCAGAGGCTCCTGTGGGGGGCTGGGCTGCAGGTGATGTGTGCCAGGTGTGGGGCACGGGCAGCGAGACCCCAGCCCGTCAGCCGGTGTGTGGGGCAGCAGCCCCCCTCCTGCTGCCCAACTGCACCCAGAGCAGCCGGAGCTGCCGTGGGCTGCCCGCGGAGCAGGGGGGCGCGGGGGGGGGGCGGCGGGGAAGCAGAGCTGGGAGGATATTTATGCATGAAAGACTGTCAGGGCTGGAAAGATGAAAATCTGTTGTGCTCTCCCAGGGCTCCTAACTTTCTCCCCTCCAGGCAGCTGGCAGGATTTCTCTAAATATTTGAGATGGTAAAGGGCTTAAACTGGATTACTCCTGGACACGAGCAATTATAATTGTAAATGCACTATTATCTGAGCACTCTCCTGATGCTATTTCAGTCCTGATGCATGACACAGTGACAGGGAGGGTATGAGGGTCAAGTGCAATGTGAGGAGAGCCCTGCCCTGGTACCTCGCTGGCTGGTGTGCCGTAGCCCTGACCTCGTCCCTGGTGGACCATCCCCTTCCCATCGTCCGAGAGCTGCAGGAGGTGACACCGGGTGCCTCGGGCTTCAGTGGTTGTATTGTGTTGCAACTCTCTTTATTAAAAGGATAAATACCAATTAGGAACAAGTATAAACCCAGTGTATTTTCCTGTATATCAGTTTCAGTTGGAGTGTTCTGAACACAAATGTTCTTTTAAGAAGTCTTGGATGGTTTCTTGGAACAAAGCACAGCCTCCTGGTTTTTTCTGAAGTGCAGTATTTGGGTATATTTACATACATTTAAAGCTGTGCCACTCAACTGATATTAATATAAAGGGGGAAAATCCGTACTCAGAGAGCAAAAATAACAGTGGCAGAAAGGATATAAAACATCCATTTCAACACACACATGAAACAGCCCTCTGGTAGCCCTGAGGTTTCTCCTGCCGTTTGCTGCGGCTGGGGCGGACGGTGGCGGGGGAGGAAGGTGGCTGCCCTGGCTAGGGGCTGGCTGGACTGTGCGCTCCGTGTTTTAGCACAAGCTTGGTCCCTGCCTCTCTCCCGACTCTCCATCTTGAACTCCAGTCAAAGATCTGTCAGTTTTCTGCAGCGGAGAGATGCTGCTGCAGCATCCCAGCCGATGCCCCAGCCTGAGCTGGCAGAGCAGTGGCCGCACACCCGGGGAGACCCACGTGCCTGGAGTGCGGGAATCGGGTATTTTCTGACGGAAGGATCTTGGGAAGCCTGAGGCTGCCAGTCCGAGGGCTGTTCCAGGTGGAAGGAGATGCAGGGAGGACGTGGCTGCGCAGGCAAGCCCGTGCCGATGGAGTCGCTGCGCAGGGAGCGTGGCACGTGGGACTGTAGATCACAAGCGGAGAGAGGGTGTGAAGGCCGGCGTGAGGTGCACCCCCCCCACCCCAGCAGGGCCAGAGCTCGCCAGGCAGCGGGAGGATGAGGTCTGGCACGGGCAGGGGGCTGGGGCTGCCGGCGTGGGGCCAGTGCCAGTGCCAGCATCGCAGGGGTGCCCAGCATCAGCCGCAGCGGGGGGAAGAGGCTGTGCAGAGGGCATGTGCTCGGCCGGCGGCACCTTTCCTTTGTGGTTTCATGTTTGAAGGCAACCTGGGGCTAAAAGAACCTGATGTTTTTACGTGCGTTGGTATTTCAGTGTTGGATTTAACTGATCCGAGTGATTGCCAGTGTATAATCAAATAGGAAATCAGGCTGCTGGGCACAAAGCAAGGTCCCTGCTCCTGGCAGCGAAGGGTGCGTTGGAGGAAGCACTGCGCAAGATGCAGCGTGTTCTGCAGATTGAAATCATTCCACTTCCCGGAGCAAGAGGCTGGGAGTTGACCTCCTGCCTGGTTTCCAGAGAGACCCCCGCGTGTCTGGCACACGGAGAACAGATCAGAGGACGCTCAGCGGGAGCTCAGGAGGCTGGTGATACATGAGCCTTTTAAATGAGGTGTTTGCATGCGGTGGTGTTGGAAACAGGTGGCCAGTGCTTCACGCGCACGCACACCCGCTTGTCTGTGTCCTCCACGTCTCCCCAGCCCCTGGGAAAACAGCTGCCTCCCATTTCCAGCAGCACAGGCCAGGCTTGCACTTCAGTGTTCCCCCCTCCACGAGCAGCATGGAAAAAGATGACGTGCATAAGCATCCAGCACGATAGGAAGGACCGCGATGTCCCAACTACTCCTCTAGAAAGCCGGGACAAAACATCCAGTATAATCTTTGCTAGGACTTCTGTTGGGAAAATGAGGTAGGGTTTAGCCTTGTGATGGAGCAGCTTCCAGGACCGTGTAAGGCCTGACTGCAGATCTCTGCTCAGCTCTCTGGCACGGCTCGTCCCCCTGCAAAGGCGTGTCACCGGCGGTGGGCTGCGCACCAGGGGAGCAGCACCGTGGTGCCGCCGGGGTTTGGGTTAGAGCCCGGCACTCATGCGATACGGACTTTCCTTCACGGGAAGGGTTGGTGGGAATAAAGACAAGGCACCTTCAGCGCGTCCCTCCAATATCTGCTGATCTCTGGTGCCTCAGTCGGCGTTTGAAAATGGTTTGAAGTCGAGGTGTCGATAAAAGGGAAGCTTCGTAAAACAATGCCAACAAAAATAAATGAAATCCTTTTATCTGATTCCTCGCCAGTCCCCTGAGGTTCCTGAGACGTGGGGTGGGGGGACTGCAAGGTCATCTGCAGAGAATAAGCTGGAAAGGCTTTTTTTTATATCTGCATGAGCAGTTAACTGGAGCATGCCGCAGAGTGTTTATGGCAGGATTTTGCCTTCACAATGGATTAAAAGATTTTAAAATCCATCTGCAGAGTATCTTGAACTTCAGCGTTGTTGTGTGCTCAAAATAACGTTAGTCTTTCAATGTTTGATGCGCTGGGAGCCTTGAGGGGAATCAAAGGATTTTGAAATGGCGGGAGAAGGGGGGGGGGGGGCTGGTGGCATTAATGGGGTCCTGTTGGGATGGGTGACACGGGACGTCCTGCCTGCTGCCCAGCGGAAACACGGCTGCAAGCTCAGGGCCACCGCAGCGTCTGGGCGGCGTGGGGGCGGTCAGGCTCAACCCAAGCCACCGGGTTGCTCAGCAGCCGGCGTGGGGCAGCGAGCCTGCTGCGGGCAGGGGTCGGGGCTGGCGGGCAGGGCAGGGCCCCCGTCCCTTTCCCACAGCGTCTGCCAGCTTTGCTTTGGCCCCAGCTGAAGCTCTCAGCAAAGCTGTTTTATCCGGAGAAGCTGCTTCGTAAGGGAGATGTTGAGACTGGGTCTGCAGGACGAGCCAAGGCTTTCACGCTGTCTGTAGCATATCTTACCCAGGAAGGCGTCCGCGGGGCTTAGATGGGCTCTCCCTCTTCTTTGTGCCACCTTCGGTGGTTGTGTGGCGTCCCAAGCACCTTGACATGCAAGTGCCACCTTCCCTTTGCTGTGCTGCCCCTCTTGCAGAAGCCAGCTCCGGGCTGGGCAGGGGGAGCGGGGGCTCGGCATGTTTGCAGCGAGGGTCTGGCTGTGGGCTGGGGGGGCAGAGGAGACAAAGTCTGCTCTATCTCTGGACAGCGCTCTTGCTCCATTTTTTCAGGGGCTCTAGTGAATTTGGGAAGCCTCTTTTTAAACCCACACTTAAGCCAATTTTCAGCATTATTCAGAAATATCATCAGAATTAGTTCCAAAGTCCCAGAAACGCATGGCTGCCTGGAGAAGTTAAGCAGTCGGGAATAGAACTTTTGGCAGCTTCCAAAGGCTCGGGGTCCTGCTGCCGCTGGTACATCTCTCCTGCTGTGGCAACCTGCGGCGTAGGGAAGTGGCCGTGCCTTGCACTGTCACCCGGATCCGCTCCTGGTGCCCCGGGACAACCGCCTCTGCCATCGGCTCCTGACGCCTTTCCCTCTCGCCGGCGGGGGGAGAGCGGAGCAGGGGCTGCCAACACAGCACCATGCATCTTGGCCTGTGACAAATCACTTTTTAATTGCCTCAAGGAAGAAATCCATTAGTCTTCCCTTTACGTGAGAATCATAGCAAAATTCTGCTAAACACGAGCAGATGACGCGCTCCAAATCATGCGGGCTCTGCTGCTGGGTTCAACCTACGTCACTGTCCAGTTCGGAGCATTAATTTTCAATCCAGCAGAATTGAACTGCCTGAGCCCCCCCCCGCCCCCTCCAAGCAGGTGCTGAAGAAAGCTCTGCTGACACAGGGAAAGGCATTGCAGTGATGCATTAATTGTCAAAGAAATTTATCTTGTCTTAGTCCCCAGTTTCTTTTTTTGTTTGTTTGGTGGTTTATTTGGGTTTGGGTTTTTTAAAGCAAGTGACAGTTCTTTCTTTTCTTAGAAGTGCAACCGGTAGGACCTGGAAGGCTTTGACCCTTCTAGCAGCAGCATCCCTTAGCTTTCCCACATCTCACGATTGCAGCAAACAGGCAGAAACCTCAGAGCATGTTGCTAGAGCAAAATATTGCCCTGCCATCTTAATTTCAACCATGTTGCTGCAAAAAAAGGGTTCAGAAGAGCCTCTGACAGCCACAGCGATCACAGAGTGCTTTTGCTGTGGCTGGTGAATGTTTCAGCCAGGTTTGTTGCTATTTTCCAGTTCCTTTTGTAGGAAGAAATCCAGTTAATGGCAGAATCTGAGCCTTGCCAGTCCGTGATGGTTTTTTCTCTCTGGGCTTTTCCCATTTTGTGAGGATTCACTGCGTCCTGACACAAGTTTGGAGCAAGCAACAAGAAGAAAATGTGGGACCACCTATAAAACCAGCCTCTTGATCTGCCTTTCTAGCAGGGGTTTAGCAACAGACATTCTCTGCATGGTGCTTCGTCTTTACAGCATCTGTTGTGGGTGAGAGCCCTGGCAGGTGGGCGCCAGATGCAGGTATCCGACGTGCTGCCGATGCTTCTGCTGGAGTCGGAGCAGAAACCAGCCTGGGCTGGAGCCGGGCGCAGCAGCACGCTGCTGGCTGTCCCAAAGCTCCCCACGGCGTGGGTGAAAAGATGCCAAAAGGGTGACAAATCTGGCTGGGACACGCACCAGGCTGGAAGGAGGCGATTCAGAGCCTTGGTCACTGAGTGATCTTGCGGTGTTCACCTGTTTGCCTAATCCCAGGTAGAACCAGTAGCCATACGTGTGACTTCACGCCGCACCGCCAGGCTGTGACACGCAGCAAGGACCATGCTTCCAGACGAGGAATAGCATTGCTGGATGCTTCAGTGTAGAAAGTGAGACCAGGGAAGGGGACTGTAATTAAAATTACTGTGCAGAAGAGGATCGGTGTTATGAAGAAAATCTAGGGTCAACACCGGCAGTTTGCTAACCTCCTGCAGATTTACGCTGTTGACTCTGTTACCGAACTTTATTTCTGAGTTATTCTGTGGAAACAAATCTCTTTAATACTGATGCATTTGCTCTGCTCTTATAAGGAATATGTGTCTTTAAAATTGCAGATTAACATTATGTTAAAATTCATTATTAGAATGTGCACAGGGAAATTATACTAATATAAACATTTGTGATCGAGTGTGATTGTTGAAATTCCAGCGAGCAGTCCCAGTTTAGTACCCAACCTGTAACATGAAACACTTCTCTGGTCACAGCTCTTTCTTGCTTATGGGACCAATAAATGAATTCACATTTGCAAGTTAGATAAACCCTTTGAATGTATTATTGATGCAAACAAATTAGGACTGGGGCTCTAGACAATACCTAATGAAGCTGACTCGACACAGGCTGTTCCTGCTGAAGGGTGCCAGGTTTTGGTGCAGGAAGATTGATGCCTGTTTCATCCCATAATTATCCCATGGCTTACGCTCACTTTATATGTTCCTCGGCTAGGCACAAAGCTAAGGGCACCACGATAAGTAATTAATTACTGGGGATCCACTGGCAGCTATTAAAAGAAAGTTCATGCTCAGATGATAGTTTGTGACTGTATCTGTACTTTGATCTCCTTGTAGGCTCGGGGTGTTGACTCTCCCAATCTTTTTTTTTCTGGTAAATATTGCTAATCAGAAGATCTTTTAGAAGAGGTTTGTACCTTTTTTGACGACGGTTGCTTTTTTCAGCTGCAGACTCCAACTGGTGCTAAATAAACTTCGTTAAAAAGCCCTACTCTGTGTATCTGAATTATGAATGAGGTGCACAGCATTGAAATAAATGCCAGCTGAAAGGCTGCAGCAGTACGCGGCGGAAAGCACCTTTAACCTGCTGGAGAACTGAACATTTTCCTTCCCTGACAAGAGATCCACCTGAGAGCAAAAGGTTACTCTGCTCTTATCCCGTTAAGGAAGGCATTCCCAGCTTCAGGACTTAATGCAGAAAACAAACTAGATGCTTTAAGCTATAAGGTGGGACGATGCTCCTATATATGCTTCAGAACCGCATCCACGGGCTACAAGATTTCCACGTTGAAAATGAACGTGGCATTGTAAAATGGATACAGCCCAAGTGAATAGGCTGCTGTTTTCTCTCCAGGCATTTCTGGTCTCGGCTGGGCTCTGCAGGCTGCGTGCTCATCTGTGCCTGCAGAGCTGCAGGGTGCTGAGCGCCACCGGCGTTCCTCGGCCCCGTCCCGTCCGCCTGGTGCTGTGCCAGGGGCTGGCTGCCGGTCACGCGTTCCTAGCCCTGCTTGGAACAAGTTGCTTCATCTCCCTTTCCCTTGGATCATGAGCTGCAAGCAGTCGTAGGCTTTCCCTAACCTGTGCGGAGGCGGTGCGGTGCTTCGAGCGGTGGGCGCAGGCGCAGCAGCACCCCGTTAGAGAGGTGTGTGTACCTGGGGGTATGGAGAGCCTGGCGGGGACTGTGAAACTGTATCTCAGCTCAACGGGGACGAGTGCAATACTGTGGGCACCTTCTGAGAGGCCAGGCTGCCACCCTGAGCACCTTTCACTGTAGGTTTGTTGTTCCTCCTCAGGAGGGCAAGCACAATTCCAGGGGGTAAAGCTTTTCCAACGTAGTTTAGAAACCAGGCTGCGTGTGGGCCGAGGTGGGTCAGTGTCCTCTTTAAGGTACGGGGGGGAATTTGGGCAGGAACCTTTTTGACTCTTCCCCTTTTGAACGATCCTTTCCCAGCACCATCATTCAGGTGTCTCAGAGAGACGACATCCCAAATAGCTTCCCTTGGTGGACCACAGCAGTGGTGCTTCTGATTACGGGATGTGCTGCCTGGAAGTTCATTAGCCGCAGAAAGGCAGCGGCATCACAGGGCAGAAGGGGTGGCGCTGGGCTAACGAGACCCCACGTGCAGCTCTGCTTGCCGTCTCTCCCCTGGCACAGCGTGGCAGGTGATGTTGGTTGTCCTTGTGTTCCTCCGAGTTTGAGGCTGTGCTGCTGGAGGTGGTGCATTTCAGCAAAACAGGCACTTGCTGGTTAACTGTGGGGAGCCGCATCCCTCTGGACCAGTCGGCAGGAGGGTGTCCCCAGGGAGACAGATGCGGCGGTGGAGCCCAGGCACCTATCAGGATGACCTCCAGAAATGCCACCAGGGAAGACAAGTGGCGCTGAGCTGGATTCTCATGTCCTGGGGACAGGAGAGAAAGCCAGAGTTGGCTTTGAAAACCTCCATCCAGACGTGGCAGCTGGAGTTTGCCCGTTTCTCGGCTTTAATTCTCACTGGCAGCAACTTGGATCCATAGACCTTATCAGTGGTGCTCTCTTCTGTGCAGGTGGCAACCAACTGGCCGGTTGGCAATGAATAATGCATTGGGCTAAAGGCTTCAGAGGGATAGTTTCGTGGTCAAGGGGGTCACAGAAACGATTGTCAAGACCTAAGCACTGAATGGAGCCGTAGCAGCTTTATTAATTGGCTAAATTAGAGAGGCTTTGACCTACCTCACGGAAGTTTAATGAATTAGTTGATTAGTTACAGAAAGTTGTTTCACCGCAGCAAAGCAGGGAAGGTGGTTGGTCTCCAGAAAATGACCTCGACTGGAAACTGCCAGAATGATGCTTTTAGGCAGACTTCTTTTTCTCACTCCGGTGGAGTGAATGAGGTTCCCAGACCCTGTGCAAAGCGTGACAGAGAAGAGTGCATTAAAACTCTGCAAACCCTGCAGTGCGCGGCTCCTTCTGTTATTTTCCAGCATCCCAACACTGGTCAGACTAGCTGGCTTGTGCATTCCGGTTTTCCATCCTTCTTCCCTTCTTTTTTGCCTCATCGTTTGCTGCATTGATGTGTTTGAAGAACTTGCCGCCCTCTCTCCTGTTCTGCATAGCTCTGTCGTACATTCAGTAGGAAAGCTCATTCTCCGATGCTGCTGGAAAATTACCTAAACAGATAGGTTTTGACCATGAATTAAAATCTGATTATAGCTCCAAAAATACCTTTATCAATAGCAGCCCATTTTTAAAAGAAAAATGTCGTCTCTCTCATAGTCACAGTCGTTGGGCAGGAATTTGTGGGGTGGGATTGGTAGAAGGGTCAGTGTCATGGCCCTCCAACCTGATCTGATCAATAAAGCAAAGTGGAACTAGAACAGCATTTGTACACGTGTTAGACAAACAGAGTCATTGCGATCTGCTGCACATTAAATGAAAATCCCAGTTTCCTTATTAGAATAACTTGATTACTTGAATAATTAGAGTTATTGATGACACGAAAAGCACAGCTATTATTATTCATTTGTATTTATTCATTTGTGATACATTTAAGGCCCGCTCTGTTGCGTAAAAGGAATAAAAGTGTAGGTGGAGATGTGGCAGGTACGCGCTGGTGATGCAGTTACAGTTTGCATTCAGAAATACCCTGTAACACTTCTCCTGCTGGGCTCAAAAACTTAGTACCAACGCACACTGCGGAGCGATGCTGCAAATCTGCTTTGGGTTTGGCATGCTGCAGTGTGGTGTAACAGTTTGAGGTTAATCATGCTTATGATATAACAGTTTTATGCGGGGATGCTAAAGTGCAATAGTGTGAGTCTGGGCTTCTGCCTGTGTTCATAATTTTGGGGAAAAGGCACAGATGAAATTGGGTACGGAACGTCTGCTGCGAATGCAGGGCAGGTTGCTCCCCTGTGATTTAAGGGTGGAAGGACACGATGGGAATGGAGCAGGAGGACACTCCTGTCCTGGGTCGCTCTGTCCCCAACAGCGAGGGTTTCCCTTGCCCTGACCTGCTCCGTGGGAGAGCTGCAGATGCCCCAGTGGCACCGTGTGCTCCTCGGGGTGCGGGGCTGGGCTTGCTTTGTTCTGTTCCTCTCCTTCCTGGCCAATTTCAGCCCGTTTCTGGGATGTGGTGGGACCCTCGGTGTAGCTGCCAAACGCTTGGGTACACCCAAGCAGAGGAAAATGTTTTCTGTTCCCTTCGACGCACCCAGGTACAGTTCATCATCAGGCGCTGAATGAAAAGGGACTGCTAGGATTAGCATTTTGGAGCTTGCTCATTACAAGTCATTGCACTTTTAAAATGAGCTTCCATTTACATTTTCTGCCAAAAGGCAGCTGTGAAAAAGCCCTTGGACTAAAGTCTCTCCGTAGGGGGTAAAGCAACCTCCAGTATATTTTAATGGATTCTTGTCAAATTACTGATCAGAATAAATCCAAGTGCTCTCGGAGACTGAATGTTTCTTGTTAAACTCTCTGAAAAAGAATAGGATTGATTTGGAAATGTCACTTGTGATTTAAAAGCTTAAAGGTGAGAATGTTGGGATATAATTAGCAGCAACTGATTTTTCTTTTATTTACTCCTTGTTGTCTGCTGTTTCCCAGCCAGTCCAAGGCGGTGGCCAGCAGAGGTGGTACCCGGAGGCACAGAGGTGGGTCCGAGATCTCCGCTGCCTCCCACGGGTCAGGAGAACAAGCAAATTCAAGTGATGGCAGCGTGGGATGGGCACCTCACGCTGCTGCTGCCTTCTGTGCCGCTTTTTGATTCGGTTTTTGAAGTACTAAAGAGATCACACATTGCAGGGGATCTGTTCTCCCAAGTCGCTCCCTGTGTTTCCAGCCGGAGACATCCCATCTCGCTCTGGGGCAGCCGCTCACCCGTGGTGACAGCTATGATGCCTGTAGTCCCAGGGCGACCATCACCTCCCCATCGCCAGGCTCCTCGTCCCTCCGTCTCTGCCAGGCTGGTGCAGGAATTGAAGGAAGCGGGAGAAGGAGACCCTTGTGTCCCTGGGGATGCCCCCTCTCTCCTCCCGCGTGCTCTTCTCCCGTAGAGCCAGAACGAGTGGCGGCTGCTCCGTGCCGCAGGGATGCATTCAGCCCCCCCACCGCATGGTGCTGGGCAGCCCTTCCCACAAGGAAACCCAGTAATATCTCTTTAGGGACACTTATTTCTCACCAACTTGTGCACAAAGCGTTAACCCTGTCCTTGCCGAGGGGCTGACACTGGGAAGCCAGGCGAGCGGGGTCGTGCTGGTATTTACAGGGGCAGCTTCTGCGGCTGATGTCGGACCTGACTCGGCGGCCGCCTCCCCAGGGGCGATGAAGCACCTGCGGAAGGAGCAACGTTTTCTCTTGTGAAGCAGACGGTTCAAATCAGGATTTTCCACTTACTGTCATACCCTGAAATCGGCACTCCCCTGCAGCAAAAAACAGTGATATCTAGAGAGTGATTTTAGCAGCCAAAGTCAATATGATAAAAGGCCCTCTGATAGGGCGGTGCTTACTGGGTCCTCAGTTCTTAGTTTAATTGGATTCTTTCTTAATTTGAGAAAAGAGACAAGGTCCTGCAACACGGTACTGATTTCCAATATTAGGAGATCTTAGCGGGAAGTAGCACTGCCACATGCGTCCCCAAGCTGAGGACAGCAGCTCCAGACGGGAAAGCAGCAAGGTGTCGTGTCTGGGGAGGTGTGGGGAGGCGGCGGGGGCTGCGTGCTGTGTCCCTGCCTGGGCCAGGGGAGCGGCCGTCTGACCGGGGGGACGTGCCACGGGCCCTTTGCTCTGCTGGCTCCCCGTGACGGGACACGGTGTGTCACACAGGCGCTGCTCAGCGTCGTGCTGCATCCTCCCTCCTCCCTCTTGGTTTTGCTTGCTCGGCCGTGCTTTGAGCATTGACCTTCTGCCTTCATGGGCTCTTTCCGTACCGCGGAGAGTGCACACATTATCGTTTCTTGCTATATTAGCATTTGCAAATGTAGTTGATGCTTTCTGAAATTAGATGTGCTACAATAAATAGTCCGGAGTTGTGGCCCTGATTTGAAAAGACTTTTTAAAGAGATCTTCTGCTGTTGGAAGGCAATCTTGCAGCAATTAATTGTAAAATTACATTTCAGGTGAACAGTGTGCATCGTTTTAGAGATTAATTCTTCTGCAAAGACGGATCTTTCATGACTCTAGGTGTTGCTTTTGAAATAAACTCCTTTATTTCTCAAAAATAGAATGGGAGCCTATACATGGAAATCATATTGTGAATTCAGATTTAAACTGAAATCACTGACACAAAGTATTCAAGATACAGTCTTTGAAGAAGTCTGGTTGCGATAATCCCACAGCCTTAGAATTATATTGTGCAGCCAAAGGTATGAAAAGACCCGGTCTCTCTTTTTTTCAAATACAGTAAGTGCAGCCCTTGATCAGGATCACGCGGTCCATTCTGCAGCCGGGCTTTGCCCTGACGATGTGCGTTTCTTCTGCTCATAGTATCTTTGTTGAATTTGAATAAGATTCAATTTCCTGACATCCAGGGCTCTTTGTACCTTGCAAAATGTTATCCTTACTTATAAAAGAGGACACGTTCATTCTGCCCTCTGATAACTGCAGACAAAGAAACATGCCAAGGGTGCGACCCTGTTAGGAGCGTAAGGCGGTTGCAGTGTGCTGCGTGCCCTGCTTGCAGCCTGCTCCTGCCCGGCCGTGGCTGCTCCTGCGACAGCTCAGACGTGGTGTCTGGGATGTCTGGGTTTACTTGAGTGGGGCAGGCAAAGAAAATGTGATACATCTTAAATTAGGAGTGTGCTGGAGGGCTTTGCTGAGGTTGTGGAGGGCAGAAGGGGATGCCTGAGAGTAATGGCCAGCACAGCTCAGAGTTCACTTGTAGCCTGAGAAAAATCTGTGCTGGGAGATCTGCTGATGCTGAGGAGAAGTGCAGAAAGCGTTCCCCGTGTCTGGAGTAAGTGGTCCCAGGCTTCCATAGTTCACCTCAGTGATTTCACCTAAATTTCCATTTCCTTTGTGATGCTGTAAACGTACGTGAATCCCACACTAGGTGTTCGTGGTAGCAGAGGTCAGGAGGTGTTGGATGCTGTGCCTGGAGCAGAAGGGAGGGACTCCCCGGTCTTGCTGCTGGTGCCAGAGCAAACAAATCCCAATCTCAGCTGTACGGGGCTCCATCGCTCTGCAGCCACCTGCGTACCCCAGAAGAAGTGAAGCACTGGACAGGAGGCATCGCGTGCCGATAGCAGGTCTTTGCCAGGTGCTTGTGCAGATGTGGTGGGTTACTCACCATGGCGCTGCCTCCCCGCTTGTACGTTCAGCCAGAGCTGTGGGGCTCCCACCAGCCATCCTTCCAGCCGTCCTTCCAGGCGCTGGTGGGACACACACCTCTTTGCTGCATGCGCCTTTTTACCCGGTGAGCTTCTGCTGGCAGTCAGGTACAACAAGGCCAAGGGAAAACGGCGACGAAAGAGGCAGCTCCGGGGCTCACTGCTGTGGTGGGGTGGCTGGGGCATCCCTGGCATCCCTGGCATCCATCTCTGGCCAGGGGAACGTGGCGTGACACACACTCCGGCTCGCTTGAACCATGGGCCTTTGGTGCCAGCCCTTCACGGAGCGTGTGTCTTCCAGTGCCAAATTGGAGTGATTCCTAGAAACTGCATCCCAGTTTGATGCTTTTTTTATATTTTTTTTTTTTAAGGGAAAACCCCATCTTTGAAACGAGTAAGAGCAACTGTGAGCAACGGGGAGAACGTTGACGTTTCTCTGATGGGAGTAATGCAGCATATGGATAGCGCGAGGCTCACAGCACCTGCAGGGAGCAGACAGCAATATTAATGCCTTTTACGTCTGCCGAGGCAATTGCTGGAAAAATCCTTCCATGAGTCCTTGCTTGTTGGCAGGGCGAGGAGGATTTTCGGAGCAGGAGGGTGCTGTGCTTGGCGGCATGCCCAACCCATGTGTCTGCAGGTGCCGCCACCAGCGGGCAGAAGCGCTGTGCCTCGTCTGTACTTGGCCATCGGCACCGGCTTTGCTGCACCGAGGACAAAGATGAGGACAGTGTAACCCCATATGGCAAGAGGCGTGAGGAGCCAGGCTTGGCTGTGCTCACCGCAGCCCCTGTGCGTAGCCCTGCATCCCCTTTTTCCCTGCGAGAGTCGAGGATGCACCCTCGTTGTAACTGCCTGCTCTTCCCTCTACACGGCAGAGCTACGGGTCACACAGCGGAGGCTCCGGGCAGGGCTGTGATCTGCCCGGTTCTGGGGTGGCAGAGCCTTGCATCCCTCCATCCCTGTGGCACATTACCCCGCCATCTCCCTGCTGGGCCTGGCAGCATTGTGTAAAGGCTCTGGAGGTGTCCTTGCAGAGTCCTTTATCCATCAGTATTTTTCTGGTGCTGCTCCGGTGACATAATGAGCCTTTGTCAAGGAGTAAATGAGTTTAGAGGAGGAATGACCTGACCCAACGCTTTGCGAGTGATTAGCGGTGAGTGATGCTGCCTGGGATGGAGCAGGGCGAGCCCACAGGTGCCGAACGGAGCTGCCTTTTCCAGAACTGTAATACCCTGGCCTGTCTTTCTCTGCAGCTGCTGGGAAGCAAGCAGTCAGCGTAGACAGAGGATGGGAAGCTGGAAATTACTGCAGTCCTTGCCTTGCTAAATACAGGTCGAAGTGATTAACAGGGAGAAGCATCTTCAGTTTCCCTGGATAAAAGCTAGTCTTTTCTGTGTCCCAGCTGCTGACATCTGGTTTGCCTTTAGCGTCCTTGCAGCCGCCGTGATCTCAGGAAAGGCTGCAGAGATAATGTCGAGGAGAGGAGAGGGACAGGGTCTGCCTCTGCTGTAGCTGCAGAGGATGTAAACTCTCAGTGCTCGCCTGCTTAGTTTCTGCTGCCTTAGCCATTTTTAAGAAAGAAATCTACATTAGGCAACCGTTACTCAGCATATTTTATGGTATTTTGCCCTGGTTTGAGTGCATAAAGTTACTAGGCTGTTTATTTCAGCACTTTTCCTGTGTAGCTGGGCAGCATAACTCAGTTTGAGTTCAGCTTCTGTAGCAGCAGCGTGGAAAAGGGTCCTGGGTTTGGGGAAACGTGATCTTTGATTGCTACCCACAAAAGTCCTGCCACAATGTCAGTGTCCCTCTGACAGGTTTGCTCACCCGCTCTGGCATGTCATGCTGCGGCGAACCTGAGACTTGGCCTTTTTCCAGCTCCTTTCTGATACCCAGCTTGTGCTCACCTGAAGAATGGCTTGGGGTTTGCTGGTTGTTTATGCCTCTGGTCTGTTCTCAGCTGGTTCATTGGCTCTGACTTCTTTATTTTTCACGTTCTCCCAACAAACGAGTGGCGTAGCCGCAATGGTAGCCAGCAGGTTATTAACGTCACCTCCAGGTTTGCCTGCACGTGGTCTCTGAATGGATCTAACTGTGTTGCATCTATCATGTGGTGCTGATACGATATTTAGCAAGAAGCAAAGGATTTCTTAGGCATCCATCTTTCTATTCTCACATGTTTTTCCAGCTCTCGGTATAAGGGCACAAGTGCATACAGGCATGTGCATGCTGCTCCAGCTTAGCCACGAGCGACTGCCGGAGCCGACACCTCCCAGCTGGGAAGGCACTGGTAGTGGTGCTGGTTCCTGGTCTGTGCAGAGGTGACCACGTCCTAAGCATTGGCACAATCCGTCCTGTTTGCAGCTCAGAGTTCAAGCAAAAGCCCTTTGCTGTATTGCTCAAAGCAGAAAATCGTTTCTGTGGGTTCCAGTAAGACACCGTGGCAGTGACTGCCTTTTGCAGGGGATCCTGCGACGGGAGGGCAGGGGGTTGATGTAGCGGCAGGGTCAGAGTGACACCAGTGCTGCACCTCATGGTAGCAGCCTGTCTCCTCTGGGTCCAGCGGGCAGGGTGACAACAGTGCATGCTTCGGGAAGGGTCTTCCCAAGGCATTCCCTGCCCTGCCAGAGGCTTCCCACCGCAGCATCTCCTCCCTCACAAAGTCTGGGTGTTTGAAGAGTGAGCGCAAGGCTGCCCTGATTAAAATTTAATGAGGCTTGGTATTATTGAGGGCCCTTTAGTGTCAGTTCTGTGCTCATCAGCAAATAAATACATCAGGCAGTGGTGTGGGGGCGAGCCCCATCGCTGCCAGCAGCCCAGGCGGCCGCGGGGTCAGGTTCTGCTGGAGGTGATGGGTGGGGAGAGAGCGGCTCGGGGCAAGGTGGGGAGCTGGGCGGCTGTTCGTTTTCTCTCCGGCAGCTGCTGGAGCAGGGGTTCCCTTTTATTTGTTATTTGCATACTTTAGCCATTGGAATTGAATTTGTGCCCATTAAAACTAAATTAGCGCTGCCTGGAATTTTAAATAGGCTCTGGCAGAGCAGCCCATTAACTCTATCGGAGCAGTTTCTGCAGATCCCTCCTCTACAGGCGCACGCTGGAAACCACTGCAAAATGTTGATTATTTGCACGTTCCCAAGGATAATTGGAACAGTGATATTAGAGACAGAGTATTACGGCGCTGAAAGCCATCAGCATGGCTCAGAGCTGGGTTTAACTTCCCCCACTTCAAAACAAGGCACGGTGTAAAAGTCTCACCAAATGGGTTTGCAGCTCCTTGGGTTTAATACTGTATTAATGCCATGGCCTCCAGGTCCCTGTGCCCCCCGTCCCTCGCACGAGGCTCTGGCTCTGCTCTGGCAGGCCTATTGCCACCTCTCAATGTTGCCCTGCTCCATTCCTAGCAGGTCAGCTGGCACCCCCTGACCCCAGACCTCAGCCTCTTCTCCCTCATCCCCCCAACAGCCTTTCTGCTCTTCCAGGGCCCCCGTTGATGGTGTGCCCCAGACATTGGGTCCTCTGACCTTGGCTTTGGAGCCCTGTTGGCTGGGACCCTTCGCCACCAGAAGGGATGCTTTGTGCCTTTCTCCCAGCCCTCATCCTCATCCCAGGGTCACTCACAGCCCTTTCCTGGAAGTCGTTCAGGGCTCAGGTAGCCTTGCCAGGTCTGGCAGCATGACTTGCCCAGCAGCTCTGGGAGTGAATGAGCGCTACATATTGGACTCGCTATTAAAATAATCTCTTTTATTCAATAGTCTCTAATGAGAAAAGAGAACATACACCTGAGGAAAACGGTGCGTCTTGTCTACAAAGAGTGGAATTTAATTGAAAGCTTATTCTTTGCAGAAAAAAACCCCAAACCATGTTCAATCAGCCAGAGATACTACAGCAGAGTTTATGAGATGAAGCTTGGCTGCCTGTTCCTGGTACCAGCCAGGATCCTCAAATTCTGTTGGATCATGTATTGGATATCTTTAATGATTATGAAATAAGTGAGTGGAGCATCGCATTGGTGTTCTTCCAATGTTACGCGCTTCTCAGCAGTCCCTGCTCCAGACATTTCCCAGGCACGCGTCCATCAGGCCCTTGTGTTGGCTTTATTTTGCTTGGCTGCATGCGTGTGTCTGCGCATCATAAAACAACCGAGGAACTTTCTCGTTTGAGCACAGAGAAATGGGTCAGCGCTATACAGAGACAGACATCCCTTTTAATTTTTTCTCCCTTCTGGAGCCAAGTCTGTTCCTGGAACGTCCAGCAATGCTTTATGGCTTTCCAGGGCAAGGGAGATCACAGAAGCGCAGGGCACGTACAGAATGACACCGCGCGCATCCTTCGTTGCTGCTGCTACTCCTCCATCCTGGGGCAGATGCCCAGAGACAGAGCTGCCTGTTCATTGCCTCAGATGACAGGTCTCGATCTTGTGGTCCTGCCTCATGTAATCATAAAAAATACACTATAGGCATCTGTCTACAGTCAATAAATTCAGCTCCTTTGGTTCTGCAAAGCCAAAGCACAACCTGCCCTGGTGCCTCCTGTCGGGTGCCCGCCAGGCAGCTGGGAGGGGAAAGGCTGGGAATCGGCACCACGGCTCGGAGCAGTGCAAAGCAGAATTTCTTCTAGGATTTGATATAAAGTGGCCAACATGACTCCTCTGTAATTGCTTTGAATCCAATTAATGCTGCCTGAGTAGATGTTAGGAATTATAAAGAGGAGTAAGAGTCTGAGCTTGTCACCTAAACTACGATAATATTCCTTCAAAGGAGGCACATTTGCAAACATTATTAATTACCTGGGGAACAGCTCAGGGTTTAAACTGAATTAAGGGGGGAATGTGTTTTTGTGATTTCAGATTTGATTGAGAGAGAGGGATTGCCATATTCTCGAACAATGGAGCATGTCTTTGTTACAGACCTGGCAGCAAAATGCAGGGAGTTAGTCTGCACCGAGTCCCCTGCCCCCCAAAACCAATTTACCAGCAAGGTTATTATGCCGGGAATTACCTGGGGCCAAAAGAGCTTTTAGAAGTGTTTAGCACAGGCTCTCTAATCGGAAGAACCCAGGAGTGCATAGCTAAAATTCGGGGGGTTTATTTTCCATGAAGGGTCATTTGGCTTCAGGGTGAGCTGGAGCCCTTTTGGGTTTGGCTGTTCTCAGGGTGGGCTCTGGGCGTCTCTGTGGGGTCCAGAAAAAAAAAAAAAAAAGAAAGAAAGAAAGAAAAAGAAAAAAAGAAAAAAAGCCTTCAGATGGAAGTGGGGGTACCCAACCAACCAATTTCCCTGACTGCTTCTGGCAGGCCAGCGGCAGGGGACAGGATGGCACAAGCCCGAAGCAGGGGGGGTGCCAGGGCGGACGGGCTCATGGCTCGCACAGGGCCAGCAAACCTTGATGTCGTGCAGGCAATAAAAACAAAAGGAGCCACTAAATTATCTGCAGCACAGGCTGTGGGGGAATTGAGTACAAGACCGGTGTGACAGCGAGACTGCTTAGACCCTGTTAGCCAAGGAAATACCTGGGATCTCTTTTATTTCTTTAATCTTTTTTTTTTTTTTCCCCCTGTCCTCAGTATGGAGAAATGCTTGCCCAAATGGCCCCATCCTAAGCTAAAAGAACCAGGCAGATCTCATCTTCATCAGAGGTCTGCTTGCCTGAGGAGGCACCTGGAGCTGGTTTCAGCCCCCAGTTTTACCAGCATTGCTGCACCTGAATGGGTTTAGAGCATTCCAGAGATCTAATCACTGTAATACAGAGCATAGCTTCATGAATCCTTTGTCAGCCCTGTCCTGGCCCAGTACCCAGGCAGGGAGGCTCGATGAACGTGGTGTCTGGCTTTGTCTGGGCCTGTGTGGCCATAGCATCTCTGCGTTGATGCTGAGATGACTTTTCCGGCAAACCACGGAACCTGGCGCGTCCATCGCTGCAACATGCGGCCTGCACTTGAAAATACTCTCAGAAAGTATTTGCTGCTTGGCTATGAGCTGAGGCTTTCAGGGAGTTTCACAAGGACGTAGCGTCTTCCTTTGGCCCTTCAGTTGCTGCTGTCACCAGAAGGTAAGTTTTATTTTAATTCTACCATGGTAAAAACCCCAGCACCTTTGGCAGCATCTCTGGCTGCGCAGGAGGAGCCTGCAGTCACGTCCCCTGAATTGCTAAGCAACTGTGGTCCATTCGCTCTCGTGGAGCAAATTGAAACATTGATTTATCTATTTGTTTTGCAACCAACACCAGGGCCTCATTACGCTCCTCCCTAGGGACATGCTCCCACGTGCTTGGACTGGAAATGAACTCCCCCTACCAAAAAGCGTGCATGGCTTTGGTTTTAATTTGGAAGAAAAGTCCAGAAGCGTAACGCTTGGCTCGCCGCATGTTTGCATGCAGCCGGGGGCTGTTTGAGGAAGAAAACATGGAGTCTCCCTTCCCTGGGCTGCTGGATGCTGGTTTCACATCCCGGTCTGATCCGGGATGTCGTTTGAGCCTCATATGCCATCTATAGGTCTGCGATGTATGCTGCTTGTAACTGTAGCACAGCTAGTTAGTCAGGGAGGGTTAGCTGGAAGCAGAGCTCAGCAGCAGGACAGGCAGGAGTTCGAGGTGGCAAGGCGGCGTATCCCAGAACCGGCACGGAGCGGGTGAGGAGCGGAGGGCGGGTGCTGTGGAAGGCCAGGAATCTGTTCCAGAAGTGCCAGACTCCGTGCATGATCGCTGGGAATGTTGTACAGAAATTATCTGCCCACACAACTGTGCAAATTTGCATGTCATGTAGGCAAAACACAGCAGTCGTAGCTGTACAAAAAAGTGCATAAGCTCGGTCGCAGCAGGCTGTGGCTCCCAGCACCCGGAGCCTGCCCTGGTGACACGGGACAGTCCGTCAGGGCCAGGCAAGCGTGGCCCATGGCAGGGCGACCCCTCTGAGCCTGCGCCTGCTGGTTATCCCGCAGCTTGGCGGAGGGGTAAAGGTCCGAGAGTGGGACTGGGACTTGCTGCTGTGGCTGGGATCCACCAAAGGTCCCTGGGTGGGATCGGTGTTTAACCCCTGGTGAGCCAGGGTGCATTGCTACTGCCAGAGCCACGCTTTGGTAGCACTTACAGGCATCCCCCAACCCAAACAGTAGCGTCTGCTTAAACTTTGTTAACTGGGAAAATGGGAACGTATGCGTACAAAAGCAGAGGATCTGCTCCCTTGTGTGGAGCATTAACATATATAATAATGCAATATGATGCTTGATTACATGAGTGAGTATTTTGTTACGTGGTTGGGTGTGTTCCCATATGGAGCAGCAGTGAAGTTTGAGTGTGGGACTCTTGGGTTCTCTTGAGCTAAAGAAATGCCTGATGGCAAAACTGGTCTGCCTGTTCTGATGTGGACTGGAGCCACTGGAGCAGCACAGCCTGGGTTCTATGTGCAGCACGTTGTCGGCACGCTGGGAGCGGGCAGTGCCACCAGTTCCCAGCTGGGTGGCCATGGCTGGCAGGCAGGAGCTGCAGGGCTCTTGATCAAGGTGCCAGTTCCAGGAACAAGGGGCGGGTGGAACTGGAGCGGTGCAGGCTGCCCTGCCCCAGCATCTCACCACGGGTGTTGTGAGATCCACCTCTCGCAGGCTTTTCTGTACTGCTCGGGCTGCCAAGCAGCACCATGCCAACGTAACCGCTCCATCTTCCTGCATGTGCTCTGAGCAGCCACAGCCCTCCGCCTCCCACCGTGTGCATCCACCCCTGTGCCCGTTCTGCTGGGCCATGCTGAATTGCACGGCCAGTACGGCACTCACAGCCAGCTTTTGTTACCTTTCTGCAAGCCGTGCATGAGATCTGTGTCCACGATGCTCGTCTTTCTTATCCCACCCTCTAATGGGTCTCACATGGTCTCCATGTAGGGTTCTGCTCGCCATCACTATTCACTTCTGATGGAAGCTTTTAGGGTCAGTTTTTCCCCAGAATGTGGATGCTTCCTTTCTTGGCTGCTATTTCTGTAAGCAAACAGAAAATAGACTATTGCATATCTATGATCAAGCAGATTTAGCTGGATGAACTGAGCTGCCGTACAGGTTGTGGCAGCTGCAGTATAGCCTTCTCACAGGACCCAAAACCAGAGGCTGTCTCACAGCTGCTCCATATGTCATCTTATTGCACAAGGATATTTTTAATTGGCATCTGGACTTGGCTCTAAAAATACTTGTGGCAAACTAATTTAACGATTATTTTTTTCCCCGTCCTTGAAAAATAATAGCTAAACTCTTTACTGCATCTGTGGTGTTTGAGCCAGCGCTTACAGTGAGACGCTATGGCCCAGAGACCACTCTAGGGGAGCCGCGGAAAGGACTGAAGAGAAAAATGCAGGAGGGTTAAGGATGGATGCAGGACATCTGTGTTCATTCTGCATGCTGTTGGGGGTTAGATCTGCACCTAAACGTGTCCATTTTGCTCCTAAAATTCCTGGACCTCCTGAGAGCATGCTGTGGAGCCAGGGAGCTGGGGTGGGATGTGCTGCTCACACCTCCCCAAGGTCGCAGTGCAGAAGGAAACTCGTGTTCGGCGTTCCTGAGAGCACCCACCCTGTGCAACCCGAAATCTTGCAGCTGCAAGACCTGGGCTGAGCTTTTCCGTGCCATTCAGGTTGCACTGCTCTTCAAAAGTTCTCCTTCAGGTCAAAAGGAAATGGAAATATATGGGAAATAGGAAGAGGAGGTGGCTAAGAAGGTACAGCAGGTTTGAGGAGCCTCGTGTAATAAATTAGCAAACAGGTTATCAATGTGGTTGTCTAGAACTTGCCCATGTCAATGTGCACAAGCCATGTTTGCTTGTTAAGCTCAAACCATGTTCACAATTATTTTTCAAAGCATTTTCAGGAAAGTAACAGTAATTGGTCATCTTTAAAGCTTGTGCAAGTGCTGCTCATCCTGAGATTCCCTTTTGGACTAGCTGTGCATTCCAGCTCCCTGACCATGCTTCGGCTCGCCATTCCTCACATGCAAAAATGCATTATTAAAATGCACTTAAGCAAAACGCAGCAAATGGCTTCCCTCCTCAGATGGAGCAGAGCTGGCTGCCTCTGCTGGTACCAGCGGCAGTTAGCTGCTGAAAGAAGAGAAATGATGAAGTATGAGGTCATTTAAGGCTCAGTCTGCCTTGGCAGAATGTGCTTAAAATGAAGACGTTGCTGATGAATAGAAGAGGAAAAGAGAGGAGCAGAGGGCCCTGGGCCAAGGGTACTTGGTAATGTTACTTGTACTAACGTAACCTGTGTTACTTAATACTATTTGAAGAACTTTTTAGCTGGTATCTGGCACCTTTTGGAAGCTTCAGGGTTGAGGAGGGCAGAACATGGTGACGTAAGACCCAGGGGGTTCCATGCCATGAATTTATGCGGGGAACTCCAGGCCTGACTGCCTGATCTGGGTGCTGGGGACGGTTATGGAGCAGCTCATCCCGAGTGCCGGCATGTGGCACGTGCAGGACAACCGGGGAACCGGCCCAGCCAGCGCGGGCTCACAGAAGGCAGGTCCTGCTTGGGGAACCTGATCTTCTAGGAGAGGGTGACCCGCCGAGCGGCTGGGGGAAGGCTGCGGGGGTGTCTGCCTGGCCCTCGATAAAGCCTCTGACACCATCTCCCACAGCATCTCCTGGAGGAACCAGGGTGCCCTGAACGGGGTGACGGGCTGGGCCCCAGGCGCGGTGGGGGACAGAGTCACGTCCCGCTGGCACCGGGCACAGGGGGTGTCCCCAGGGCTCGGTGCTACGGGTGGCCCTTTCCACATCTTCATCAGTGATCTGGGCGAGGGGATGGAGTGCACCCTCAGGACGCTGGCAGGTGACACCAGGTTGATCTGCTGGGGGGCAGGGGGCTCTGCAGGGGGGGCTGGGCCGAGGGGCCGAGGCCAGTGGTGTGAGGGTCACCAGGCCTGCCCGTGGGGCACGCCAGCCCCAGGAGCTGCGGGCAGGGGGCTGGGAACTGCCTGGCAGGAAAGGGCCTGGGGGGGCTGGCTGGTGGTCAGCTGAATGCGAGCCAGCAGGGTGCCCAGGTGGCCAAGGTGGTCAACAGCATCCTGGCTTGTACCTGAAACGTGTGGCCAGCAGGACCGGGGCAGTGACCATCCCCCCATACTTGGCACTGGTGGTGCCACCCCTCAAACCCTGGGGTCAGCTCTGGGCCCCCCACTGCAAGGGGACACTGAGGGGCTGGAGCGTGTCCAGAGCCGGGCAGGGGGCTGGGGCACAGGGCTGACGGGGCGCAGCTGGGGAGAGTCAACCTGGGGAGGAGGGGGCTCGGGGGGACCTTCTCGCTCTCCACAGCTGCCTGACAGGAGGGTGTAGCGAGGTGGGGTTGGTCCCTTCTCCCAGGTGATGAGTGGTAGGGCAGGACAAAACGGCCTCAAGCTGCACCAGAGGAGGTTTAGATTGAGGATTAGGAGAAATTTCTTCACCAAAAGGGTGGTCAAGCATTGGAACAGGCTGCCTGGGGAGGTGGTGGGGTCACCAGCCCTGGGGATGATTAAAAAACATGTAGATGCAGTGCTTGGGGACGTGGTTTAGTGGTGGGCTTGGCAGTGCTGCGTTAACAGTCTCGTGATGATCTCAAAGGTCTTTTCCAACTTAAATGATTCTATGAATTTCTTGACTGAGGCATCCAGCGACACTGCCAAGAGTTACCGGTCACCATTTTGCTGTATTCAGTCTAAATCTACAGGGAATTTCTACTCAGGATTGCCTAAGTAAAATCAGGGCTGTTCTCTGGGTTCGCCACGGTCCTGTCATAGCAAGAGGATGCTTTGGCAAAAGCACTGCTGTCGTAGGGGGTCTGCCCCGCATTCAGCTGGCAAAACTAAGGAATTTCCTAACGGTGGAAAGAAGGCTTCAGCGATGTCTGCACGTGGCCTTGCAGCCTGCAGAAGGGGTGAGCTGGCTTTTCTCTCCCCCCTCCACCCCCCTGCACTGTCAAGTAACTATAAAGAAACACCAGTTACTCCATAATGGCAATTAACCACCCATACTCTATTTACTGTTATGTCCTGTTAATACACGAGCATTACACGTGCTGTGTATCCCAGGGCAGCTCTTACAAGCTGATAAATGGTGACGTATTTGCGTTTGCTTTCCTTTCTCTGGGGATGCTGCGGTGCTGGTGGAGATGCTCTAATCCCATTGTGCTTCAGTCACAGCATCCAGGGTCTCATCCTCCCCAAGGGCACCTCTCCCAGCCATGCAGTGAAGCACCTGCAATGCACCCTCTCCCTTCTCTGAAAAAAAGAAACCTAAGATGGACAAGCTCTTTTTCCTGAACTTGGAGTCAGTTATCTGTTTTAATTCCAGCTGAGAAACCAGGGCAAGGAACATACATCAGCACCATACAGACATTTTCTAAATCACCACAATCAAGCTTAAATTCTTTTTATTCTTCACTGTAAACCTGTCCTGAAGTAGGTTACTGGATCAGAGCAGATCTGCTCTATATTATTTATAGGTTGTTGCCTTTTGGTTCTTGCTGCTTGGCTGGATACTGCTAAAGAGGACTCCATGTTCCAGCAGTCTTTCTCTTCGCTGCAGCTTTAAAATTTTCTATTTTGGTCTGTAGGAATCCCATCTCCCCAGCTCCCTTCTCTGCTAAATTCAGCACACTGGCAATGCTGGGAAGGATTCTGTCACGTGCCATGCCAAGGTCTGGCTACAACAAAAAGTGCTGCACCGTTTCGTTAGTGCGTGAGCACAGGTAACACCAGCAGCACCCGGCACCGGCATGGGTATTCGCTTGCCATGCTGCCGGGGCCAGCATCCTTCAGGGGACACTTTCAGGGAAAGCTGCTTTCCTCTACCAAGAGGATGCTTTGGCTGGGCTATGGTGGCACGAGCACCGTTACCCCTTTGAGCCGGATAGCTGTTCAGGAGTGTTTGCAGCAAAAGCAATAGTCATCTTTGGTTACGATGTTTGAATTCAGCAGGCTTGAGCAGCCCAGCGCGGGGCTGCCCTCTCAGCAGCGTGAGGCAGGAGCCCTCATAATTTTCAAGGAGCTCTCATAATTTAAAACCACTGCCAGGTGAAGAGACTCTGTGCAGCAGCCGAATGTGATAGGCAGGGTAGGGCTGCATAATTTATGAAACTGCATTTCTTTTTGATGAGATTTTGAGTCTAAAAGCTCTGGGAAGGGTGTGCTATTTTTTCTTGCATCTCTGAACCCAAATTATGGCAGATTCTGTGGGCACAGTCTGTGCTCGTTTAAAAAAAAAATAAAAATAGTGCAGCCTCGGATTGCTCTGGCTGCGTGAGCACTCCTGGTCCTGGTCAACGCAAAGTAAAACAGCTCTTCGCAAATCTCCGCTGAGAGCTCCCAAGGATTAGTCTCTCCGTATCCAGAGGGAGCGCAGGCTTTAGCAGTGTGCCAGGGATTAGACGCATGTCCCCAGCAGTCAGGTGCTGGTGCTGCTCAGCCGCAGGACATTCAGGGGCTGGGTTGTTCCCAGGTGCTGTCTGCCATATCCAGAATTACACGGTCCAGCTGTGTGCTTTCAGATGAATTGGCTTGGATTATTCTTGTGTTCAGTATCTCTCTGTCCCAGGCACCTTTTTTGTGTATTGCGTGATCTGGCTGCACCTCGGGGTCCAGGGCTGGTCTGTAAAAGCCGCCTGACGCAGCAGCCAGCATCTTCCTTCCAGGCGTTTTACAGCCCTGGCTTGCACAGCACAGAAACGCTCACTGCAAGTTAATTCCCAGCCGCACCAGAACCTCCAAAAGGATGGAAATTTGGGGCTGCTGTCTGCCCTTCTCCTGCATGCCAGAGGTCATTGTGTGAAAGGTGTGTGGACTTGCTTTGAGTAAATGGCAGCACATCAGCCCAGCAAATTCCCGTTTTCACTGCGGGGATGGGTGCCTGGGGTTTGGAGTGATGGAGGCAGGCAGCTTTTGGTACAAGGGCTTTCTTTTCTGAGCACATCTTTCTGAGTAAATTATTGCAGGCAGTACTGTTTGAGGTCGGAAAGGCTGATATCACCAGCTGTACTAATGTGTAAGGATTTGAGAGACATATTGATATTTTCTGGAGATAAACCACTAGAAATCGGGAAAATGTTATAAAACTGTGGCCCAGGTTCCTGTTTGCTTATCTCTGCATGAGTGTTATCAAGAGTTTAAAATACATGTGTGATAAAACACTTCACGGAGCAGCTGCGGTGATGATGGGTCCTGAAAAAGCATCTCCACCTTCCTCAGGGATGGGTGAGCCCAGGAGAGCCATGCCACTGGGGTAGGAAACCACTTCTCGGGGTCAGGTTGGTGTCCGAGCCTGGGATGCTCTGGCTACTGGGCCATCAAGAATCAACACCTTTTATAATCTATATTATTAATGGTGGACTGGGAAAGGGATACAAAACTGGAAAGCTGTTCGTTAGTTCTGTAGGTGCTTGGAGTGGGGTTTTTTTTAAGATATTATTAGAGACAATCATGGGTTATCAGTGTTTCTCTTAATGTGAACTGAGGTCAAGAAGCAAAAAAGATATTTGCATAAAACCAAAAAGCAGAGGGATTGAATAAAACAAAGCCTGCCATAAAACAGTTCCATAATTCGGCGGCGCAGCCGTATCCGATATGCTGCAGGTGATGCTGGGCTGGTCCCGTGAGCTGGGGCTGGGTGGGGATTTGAGGGAGGCAGCAGGGATCGCTCCCTGGAAAGGTCCTGCCTAAAGAGAACTGAGAAGATTAATATTAAACTAAGAAAAGGGAAAAGAAGGTGTCATACACATACTGTGTAAAATGAGGAATTGTTCCCAAAACTGTAGAGAAGACACTTCTGTCCTTTTTATCTTACAATACTGAATAAGGGGACAATGAATTTTACTGAAGAGCAGCAAAAGTCAAATGTGATTTAAGGAAAGAAAACACCATGAAACTGCTGCGAGATGTCGTTCAGCTCTTGCGTGTGCTGAACTCAAAAATGGAAGGAAAATACGTGTGGATGGTGAGAGCATCCAGGGAAATGACAAGGAACCTTGTTAGGGGGACTGCCAGAAGGGACGTCAAAGCTTGATGTTACTGGGCCTGGCCGTACTTCTGGGGCCACCTGGGGCTTTTTGTCAGCCTCCCCCTGTGCAACCTCCCTCCCTCCCTCCCATGCCACAGCGTTTTTTCGGCTCCGTGGATGAATTTCCTCCCTGTCTCAGGTGTAGCCTGCTGCCATCCATCATTTCTAGTTTGCTTGAAATTCACCTGTCGTGGCCCGTGGCAGCCGTGACGCAGATGTGGACGTGGGCGGGTGGAGGAGCATCCCTGGTGGGACAGGGCTGGATCGCATTGAAATGCCGGCACCGCGCTCCCCCGACACAGCCTGCCAGTCCTTCCCAATTAGGGGTGATGGTTTTCCTTGTGAGGCCAGGGCGTCCGCTGGAGACCTGACTGAGCTCCCTCCCCTAGCGCTGCGATACAGAGATAATTCAAGGCGGCAGCTAAAGATTCGTCAGCATTGCTGGAATTCTTCCAGCAGGAAGAAAATGATGCTGAGCTAACACTGATGCCGGGCTTGAGCAGGCGCCGTCACGACCCTGCTGCACCGTCCCCTCCTCGGTGTCGGCGGTGTGGGTGTGCTCTGTGCCAGCAGGTGCCCTGGGGGTGTCCTCACTCCATTAGGTGCTCTTCATATTCTTCCTGTTAATGAATGGCATCCCTAATCATCAAAATATTTTTCATAGGAGCTCTGGTGATCGCGTGAGTGGTATCAGAAGTCATTAATTCTGAAACGTGGACTCGGGGGGACACTTACGGCAAGTTCAGCCAGCAAAACCCCTTTGCTTGCTAATGCTTCCCCTGTAGGCAGGTCCTGGACTGACAGACACCCACGTACAACCCTCCTCAAAAAGCAGCTGCACCGTCCCTCTTCCGCACCGTCCCTCCAAAGCAGAAAGGACAGAAGATTCCCTAAGCCCTGGCAAAGCTCTCCTTTTCCCCAACATAAATATTTCCTCAAAGGAATATGGCAAGGTGGCTGTCACTTACGCTTTTTTAAAACCAAAATAATATCACCTGATGTATTGTGAACTGTGTTTTTATTTATTTTATTTTATTATTTGTGACAATGTGTCCTCTAAGGTCTTTCTAATGTAATTGGGGATTATTTGCGACTTCCAAGGTGCAGGTTCAAACTGCCTGGCTGGGGCTGCCTGGTAGCGCTGAGCAGCACTTGGAGGATAAGGGCTTTCCGATCTGATGGCTTTTGGTTATCAAGCAGGGAGGTAATACCTAAGACTCAATAAAAAGCCTAAATCTGGCCTATGAAAAGGAATGGTTTCTTTCTAAAGTGCCTCAGTGTTGAGACACAGCTAAATCAAATTATTGGGCGAGGGGTGGGTTTCTGCCACGGGGCTGGCAGCTTCCCTTAAACACTAACTGCGTGCGATGCCTGAGCTGAATACCCTTCAGAGCTGCTTAAGAGCTTCTCTTTTCCATTTTGGTGATATCTTTCTAAATTATACATTAAACTTATCAGGGTGAGTAATGCATCACAGCTTCCCCATGTCAGACTTAATGTTACTTATTCAGCTGTAGCTTTGTGTTTGCCTTTCCCTTCCGTTTATCTTCAGGCTCTGGTTTAGGACGGAGCAAACCCTGGGTGCTCCTTACCAAGAGCTGTCTGCTGCAGAGATAATCTACGGCAAACCAGAATATGACTTCTGGTGCCGGTGCTTTAGGGAGGCAGAGTGCTGCCCTGTGCCAAGGCGATGCCGTTTCATGGGAGCAACACGTCCCACGCTGGAATTTCTGTGAAAGGTCCCCGGAGAAATGCTCCGTTCAGTGGAATCTGCACTGCTGCTCTGTGGGATGCAGGTGCTTCGCTGTAGGTTGGGGTTTGGAGGAAATAAACCGAACCATCCGCAGGGTCGGAGCCACCGCCCCGCGAGGCAGCGCGCCGCCGCAACGGTCACAGCCATTTATCCTCTCCCTGAGCGCTGATTTGGGGTAACGAGGTACCAACACGATAGCTGTTGTAATTTTAGGTACTACAGGAGAAACAAGTAATTTGCTACTTTTCCTTGCCAATATGTCTGAAGATGGATAGTATTTAGTTAAGTGTAGCTTTAAAAGTGAAACCCGAGCAATTTTCTTCCAGTGGCTTTTCAAGAACATTGGGCGGCAAGATGCAGCATACAGAAATGCATCTCTCTCCGGTTTAAGTGCTATGTGTTAATGCTGGTTTCTTTTGTGAAATTACCAGGCTTTGTAGCTGAAATTCTGCACCCATTTGCCCCTCGCAGAAATTGTATCTTGTTTCTCGGTGCTGACAACAAGCGTGTTTCTAGAGCTGCTACAACTTCTGAAATGCTGCTGTTACACAAGGGTGACGACAGAGGAGTTCCTAATATTAGGGTTTTTTTCCTCTTGTAATCTCCTTGTGTTGCAATGCCTTTTCCATTTCTTCTACTAGCTGTTAAATAATTCACTCCCAGGGAGCTGACTGGAGCTCCTCTCTCTTCAGCTCCCTCTGCCAGGGCTCCCCAGTTTGAACTACCTGTTTCTTTGGCCACATCAGGCACGTTATTATGCAAATGGTCTGCAGGACTGGTGCTGTTTCCAGCAGTCCTTTTATACTGTTCCACTTGATTTTATTCTGATGTGTGTAGATGTAAATAATTGGATGCCATTAGTAGGTTGCAGCTATACTGCCGAGTCATAGATCTATCAATTTTCCTCTGCTCTTTTTTTTTTTTTTTTTTTGGGGGGTGGGGGGTGGGGGGCGCTGTTGGGGGTGTGCATTCAGAAATCGGCAGGCAGATGTGGGAACTGGCATCGCTCTTGTAATAAATGCAATCACTCTGATGTCTTCAGCACCTGAGTGGTTTTTTTTCTGAACAGCAGTCAGCTTTTGCTATTTGTATCACCCTTTCACCTTATTATGTTTACATTTCTATAGCAAAACGCTGTATGTTTTCAGCAAAATTAATCAGTATAATTATATGTGATTTCCAATGTCAGGTTCAGCTGAAACACTGATTTAGGGTGGTGATTAGCCCTATCAGAAGCAACGAGGACGGAGAGCTAATCCGCGCCTAAAACTGTTATTTTGAAAGATGCCATTTATACTCTATTCATAAATTGAATATTTCCTCAGACACCCCACCCCCCCCACCCCCAAAAAACAATTTGAATAGAAAATGTTTTTATGCTAGATGGCAGTGCACCTTGCTTGGTTTAGATTGCTGCTTTGCTGCTGTCTGCAGAGCCTGCCGTTACTCAGACAGGAGGGGGCTGAGCTAGGTGTAGGTATTTATTAATAGGACCCCTGCACCTTTGTATTTGGCTGAGGTTATCCCAAATGAAATCTGGAAATGATTTACATCCGCATAGTCTTCATCTTCTCTGATCCCCCCCAAAAAAATAATAAAGCAAAAATTCCTGCAAATATTGTGTACTGATAGCGCCACGGGGGTAGGCATGGCTTGAAATGCTGTTCCTGCCCTGCAAAATACCTGTGTGTGACGCGCTCGGTGCGTTCTGTGAGGCAGGAAAGTCCTTGAACCCTGACAGGGTTGCTGCGGCAGGTTCAAGGCTCGTTACAAGCATGAACGCGGAGGAGTCGTGAAAGTGTGACTTTATTCTTCATTTCAGCCATGCAGCCTTTCACAACAAGGAACATTTTAAAGATCGCAAGCTCCAAGAGTGATTAATTTGCTATTTTAGTCCTTTAGAAAGTGCAGTTATATAGAAACGAAGTTCCCGCATCGTAAAAAAGTTCCGATCAATTAAAACAATTTACTTTGTTGCTAATGATTTCAGACCATTGTAATTTATTGGTAAATAAGTGACTTCAAAAACGTGTTCGTTCAGCGAGTGCACAGAGGAAATGTTAACAGGTTCTTGGATAAATTAAGTCTCTGATTTGGTAACTCTTTTGCTGCAAACCATTTAGGGTCTGCTTGCCGCACAGCTCCGAGGATTCCACCTTCCCCAGAACAAACAAAGCTCCTGACGGGTTTTCCCCTGCTCAGAGAAACGCAGAGACAAGGGAGCAGTCAGGGCTGGACTCTGGAGCAGCCCAGGAGCCTGCAGCCTGCGGGGCTGCGGAGGGGCACGCTGGGCACCCCCGTGGGCACCTTTGGGGGACGCGCCCCTTCCCACTGAGCCCATCCCACCAGTACCAGCGAGGGACGCCTGAGCGCCAGCCTCGGGAACAGGACAGGGCTTAGCTTCCCACTGATGTCTGCAGCTTCGAAGCATACCTCTTCACACTGTATTTATTGTGCAATGCTGTTTAGTTTGGTTTCCCCCCATTGTTTCAGCTTCAGCTAAAAATACTGGGGTTTTTTGGACAAGACGACTAACAAGGTGAGGTGCATCCCTTTAGCAGCTGTGGAAAATTACTGGTGTTGGGAAACAGGCTAGGTCCATGCGCTGATGTTCAGCAGAGGCGAGAACTTAACAGCTGCTCAATAATTGCTGTTTGTATCAGCCGCAAATACACTCTGCAAAATCTTTGGAATGGTCTTTCAAAATGGACCTGTTTTTAGGAGAACCTAACGGCGTTAAAAAAATAATCTTGGGCGTCCGTGCTGGTTTTGTCAGGGTCTCACTTATCCTGTGGACAAGTCTGCTGCAGCTTCCATTTGCCTGCTTGGTAAAATAGGCTGTCACATGCCAGGGACAGCCAGATCCGTCAAGCTCCACACAGTTTTCCTTTATTAGTTCTATTGGTTTTATTGCCTTTCTTATGCTTTGAGGGATGATGGTTGTTTAGTGACAAGAACCTGGAAAATCATTCAAGTTGACAATGCTTTTTAGATTTCATTTTTTCCTTGTGTCTCTATCTATAAAAAAGAATGACTTGACGACACAGTGAACTTAGCGGGGAGTTGGTGCTGTTACCAAGAACTTGCCCTCAAGTTCTGGGGTCTGCTTTTGTTGCCATCCCCACGTCACCAAACTGTGGTGATATACAGGCTTTTTTACCCGTCGTACTAGAAACGCTGGTTGGTACCTCGCAGCTTTTTGCATGGCAGGGATGTGCTTTGCTTTTCAGCACGTGGTGACAACCTGGCTTTAATTGCCTTAGGTGTGGCAGTTGTTCTGGTCATTTCCAAATTGTGTGTGCAAGTTGGTAGGGGAGATTTTTGTGACACTTTCCAAGTTCTTGCAGTACTAAGCCAGTGGAAATGTTTCTGACATGACGCCAAAACATCAGGAAGCCTGGAGAAGACAAAATTCAAACTAGCTGTGATGGAGGATCTCCTCTGGCTGTGCAGGGCTTTTCATCATTAAACATCCTCTGCCTAAAGAGAGGGATGCTGCGTTCCTTGGAGAGCACGCTCACTAATGCAGAGCCAAAAGGAAACTCCGCAGGGAATCCGTGCATTCACCCACACTCCTTTTGCTGCCTGTAGTCTCGTTACATATTCCTTTACAGGTTTATTTAATACTCCCTGCTGTGGCAGGCAGACAGCATGTATCACGTGGAATATCTGCCCTTCAAGCTGGAGTGGTCTTCCTCGGGCTTCAGTATCACAACATCTCCAACAGCCCTGGGATGGGCAGTGCCCCTTCTCCAGCCCCAGGGTTTAGGAATAATGTAATCAGCTCCTCCGTCTGCAGCAAGAACAGAATCCCCTTTGCTCTTCTGCTGCTCTGTGTCTGTCACTGCGAACACGCGGTGGAGGCAGAAGGATGGCAGTGCTGGCATAACCGCACCGAGCGGACGGTGGGTACCGGCTGTGCTGGCGTTATGGTGCTAGCAGGCGCGGTGAGAGCAGCCGCTCCTGTGCAGGGCATCTGCCGCTTCGTATGCCTGTTTTTCTGAGAACGAGTAGGCAATAACAAGGGGAATCCCGGTGACTTGAATTTCTGCTGTCGCTGACGTTTCTGCCGGTTCTTGTGATCTGCAGTCGTGGCAGGTGACAGGAACACTCCTGATGGCAGTAGAAATGTTCCTGATGAATGGAGAAAGCATCCACAGCTCCTGTGTCTCTGCCAAGATGAACATCTTTCCTGTTGAGCTGTTTGCGAGGAAGCACGACGGCAGTCACCCCAAATCACGCTGTTGCTGAGTGAGCACCAAGCCTCCATTCCGACAGTATTAGAGAGTAATGATCTGTGGCTGGATGAGTGAAGATGCTCTTATCTAGCAACAAATGGGAGGCATCTGGGCAGGGTCTCTGACTCAAAAAGGCAGCCTTTGCTGGGGGAAGAAAAATGTTGCCAGGCAGAAGACCTGTGCAGGATGTGAATGAATGCTGCAGTGCTGAATACCGGCATTTTCTGGCAACGTGCAGTGCTGTATATTTGTTCAAGGTAGATGAAGATAACTTCGCAAAAAGCCTTTTGATGAGTTCCATCCCTCAGCGTACAGGATACGATTGTGCCTTTAAACTGGAGTTTAGTGCAGTTGCACTGGTATGAGGGGACTAGAATCTGTCCCAGCGAAAGGGAGCGGGAAGTGGAGCAAAAGAGAAAAAGACACGCTCTGCCACGAGTGTCCAGAAACAGCCAGGAGGGCAGGCGCAGAACATCAATTCCTTTCAAAAATAATCTCACCTGCAGTAACGTGTGGCACATCTAACAACAGATCCTGTGATCAGTTCTCTTGGTTTTATCTTTTCTCGAGGCACTGCATGGTGAAAAGTGACCTACATACGTGGCTGATAAGTAGCCAGAAGCTCCTGCAGCCTCTCACCTGATGCTCCAGCGTTACTGCTGGCACGGGGCACGCCGTGGGCAGAGCCCTGGTGAACTGTGGGGGGCTCTGGCTGGGGGGGGGGTGTGCTTTGCAGTCTGGCCCTGCGGGCCCACAGCCCACGGCAGCAGACATCCTTTGCCATAGGGGTGGAAGCAACAACTTCCCTCACTGCAGCACCAAATCACAGTTTTTCTTTTCTTTCTTTCCCCCCTGTGTCCCACGCCTGCAGGGGTGGTGTTTCTAGCTATTAATACTAATTAATAATACTAAAAATTCTTCGTGGTGTTGAAAGGGTTGTAACTATGTGCAAGAAACACTGTCTGATGAAGTTCAGGATCTGAGATGTGCAAGCTGAAGCGGAAAAACTGGTCTATCCTTTTTTTAAAGGACAGTAAGACAAGGGTCTCCATTCCTGTCCCACATTCTGTGCAGCAAGGAAAAAATGCAAAAGCAGTAAATTTGGAAGTGCACGCAGCACTCTGAGTCTGGGTAGTGGAGAATTTTGCTGTTTCTCACATTTCAAGGACTTTTCATAAGCTCTTCATTCCTCGGAGTTACCTGTTTCTTTGATGCTGCCATAGATGCATCAGTGCCTAAGCTAAAAAAACTTTGATCTGCGCTCACTTTCCCTACCATTTACAAACTTAAAAGTACTGGTGTTTAACTTTAATTATTTCTGTGTCTGGCACTGGATGTTCCGACTACTGCTGCTTTTTTGGGATGTCTCAGAAGATACCCGTGTATGTTGCTGGGTCAAGCAGCTGATGGGTAAAATGAATAATGACTCGCTGTGTGTAATAGTCGCTGTCTGTTATTGAAATTCAGAAGCTTCCCTACCTTTTCATATTTTGTAAAGTGTACAATGTTATGGGCATTGTGTCATCTTTTCTCTTGCTAGTCTTGAGTGTAGTCCACAGGCAGCAGCACTCAATTTATAAACTATCTCCACTTCATAGACACTTTTGGTGAGTAAATTCTTTAAAAAAAAAAAAAAGGGAGAAAAAGAGAATTTGTGCATAAAGCAGCAAATGCATTGCTCTTTGTTATGTTCTTCAGAAGTTATTGCCAAAGCTTCACTCTTAATGTTAGAGCATGCTGTGAAATGGAGATCAGAGAGAATCTCCAAAGGGATGAGGTGTGACACAGCCATGGAGTTACCCATGTGCCGCGTCTCCAAACGCTCACCTGATAAATTTGCTCTCACTGCTTAAAAATCTAATTGGATGTAGCATCGGCATCTGTCATCCACTCAGCCTGAGCCCAAGGGCTAAACAAAGCTCACCTTCTTCTGCTTAAATAACACAGCTTTTGAGGTTATCGGTACGCCGTCATCTGCTAGGAAATTACCAGGCTGCTCCCATGCAGTGGATTTGAGACTGATGGATTAGGCTGAAGGGCAATTTACCTTGCTTTAGCCAAGCTGTAGCACCCCTTCTGCTCATCGTAAATAATAATAATATCTCTAGTGAGCAGCCAGGTTGCTTGTTCTACCTTGGGAGTTTGAGGCAGGACGGGCTTGCTATCCAGTTTACCGTTCTCTTCTCTCAGCGTAGGAAAGAGACTCCTGGGAAAGAGTGCCCTGATTTGGGGCAAAAAAGGAGTCAGGAGGGAATGCTTGCCTCTCCTTTGAATTCAGAGTTGCTAACCGGAGCTGTTGTCCACTCTGGGAGTGGTTCTTTATTTCCTCTTTTACATGAAACAGGGAAACAGAATCTGATCGTCAGATGGTACGAGAAGATCTCCCTAAAAGAACCCTTAATACCTACATGGTTGGAGAGGACTTGGAGTCATCGGAAAGGTCTGACAAGGAGATAACTCTGCTCTCGTCAGCAGGTTGGAGGAGCCCCTCTGAGCCTCACAGCAGCACTGGCAGGGTTCACGTTTCCTTTTAAGATTTCAAGGCATCCGCCTGGGATCTGGAAATACATATACAGGAGGCCTGGAGAGCTGAGCTCAGTCTAACACAGCCTACAGCAGGAGCTCTTAGATGCTAATCTCTGTTTGTTAATCTCCTCTGCCTGGGGAAATTCGAGGCTTCTGAGTGATAGTGAAGAAGAAAGAAGGGTGTCTAATAATCTTTTTCTTGCAATTCAGAAGAAATTAAAGTCTGATACTTTTTTTTTTTTGCTGTAGGATTCGATGTTTCCAGTCTAAAGTGCTGCATCAGTTCCCAGCTGGTTGCTGTGAGTCCGTTTTAGGGCACCGTATCTAACAATAAAAGCCAGCAGCTGTAGTGAGCATGGAGGAGTCCTGCGTGTCCTTGACATGGCACTTTGGTGTGTCACCGGTGCCTGCCCGTCTCCACCGCTGGAGACAGCCCCAGTGTCACTGGCCTCCCTGTGCCTCTTTAATCTGGACTCATGCATCTTGATGGGCCCTCATGTCCAACACAAAGTAAAGTTGGACTCCAAAATCTGTACCGTAGGAGGAGAACTTTGGATTCTCTGGCACTGGGGGTTACTCTTGTCTGGAAACATTATCTAGACACAACACCACCCTCAGCAAATAATCTATATACTGTATAGCAGTGTCATAAGGGTTATGCCATAGGAACAAAAATGTTGCAAGACTATCAAAGCCAACATTATGAAAGGGTTTTGAAGGTTATTGATGTTCTTCCTCCGGGAATTGTATTACCAGTCACTGATATCAAAAGTAACAAATTTAAAGAAGCTATAAATGACAAAGCCCTCGGAGCAAGAGCAAAGAGTGAAAATAAAAAGGACTCGTTGGCTTACCACGTACCATATAGGCTGTGTGGAACATTAAATAGCATTTATCTCCTATTCCTCCAGGCAGGCATCAAGGTCACGCTTGCATCCTTCCCAGGCACCTGGAGCCCGTGTCTCTGCACTTGCTGTGCTGTGCAGGTGTTTGGGGAGAGGCCAGGTCTGATGAGCACCGTGTCCCAGTCGGGGAAGGAGTGGCACGTGTCGCGAGGGACAGCACATCCCCATCAGGCTTGTCAAAGCCATTCCTCTGATCCAGATTTCTGCCAACCAGCAATAATAGGTAGTCACATAATAGCAGAGCACGGCTGTATGGGGTGTCCGTCATGCCTGATGAGAGGCAGTGGAGCGTCCCGCATCCTCCCGGCTGGCCGTGGGAAGCCGTGGCAGAGTGGGCTGCTTGGCACAGCTCCAGCCCCCCAGGGCTGCAGAAGGCTCCTTGGCTGGCCGGTGTGTGTGCCAGTGGGTTGTGCAGGGCTGGAGTCCACAGCACCCTGTGAAACACCGTGCTGCTGCTTCTCTTCATCTCACACGCGTGCAAACCCTTGGGTGCATCCTTAGTCCTACGTCCTTGTGATGCTGATGTTCATGTGCTGCTGTGGGGAGCATTCACAGGTTTTGAGGGGCAATCAGCTTCCAGATGATTTTAATGCTTTTGCATACTTACAAAAATAGCTTAGAGCTTGTTGAAGCTCTAGGAGCAGTGCTGAGGCACAGCATGTCTCTGGAGGGAAAGCTTTTTGCAAGCTCTGGGTACGTTCTCCTAGGGTTTTCCCATTTGGTCTTTGGAAATGTCAGCTTGCTACTGCTTGGTCCACCTATAACAATACCGATTTTAAAAGTGAAAGGTTGAGGTATCTTTAGGTACACATCGAACTGTTCTTAAGTCACAGAAATGCATTAATATTTAAAAGTTACTACTGCTTTTGAGGCAAACTAGGCCATCAGCACATGAGAGAAAAACTTGCACCATCTGCATTCAAACCAGAAATTGAAGCTGTGCATTCTGTTGATACAAACTTAGAAAGCACTTGGTGAATGTCAGTGGAGCTTTGAAATTTAAATTTCTTCTTATTTCAGACTAGCTATTGTTGCATCTCTGGCTTGGGTGAGCCGGGAAAGGGTAGAAGCCACTTGGGGCATGCTTTATAATGCTGGCATTTCTGGAAGGTGATGAGGATGGAAGTGTTTGCAAGCTCAGCTCTGTCTGAGCCCGTTTGAAATGCAATGACAGAATTCCCATGTAAAGGTTGCGGTAAAAGCAGGAGGGGGAGGAGATTCTGGACTTCAGAATGAAGAAGAAAATAAAAACTCCTCACAAACGTCAGCTGAGGAATCTCTGGCTGACACTTGTTGGGGAAGAACAGTTTGAATGCAGTAGCACACCTTTTGCAGAGTAGCAATCTGCAGAGGCTGGCACGGTTACATCGTATTCAGTACCTCAGTTGTTTACATTTGCACTGATTTGATGCTGCTTTGTGGATAGTGCAGCGTAGTTTTGAACTATTAATGCAACTGCAGGGCAGCAGCGCTGCTCTGCATCTGCAGCTTTGGTGGCCGTGAGGTTTCTTACTGACACTTTGTGTGCTCTCAGGCTTTTGCTTTGCTTTACCCTCGAAAGAGCTGTGTTTTGCTATTAAGTAATCGCAGTGTATAACTTTGGCTGCATCAGTTAGCAACTTCTTTGAGATGTTCTGAAAATTAAAAGCACAATTCAAGTGTAGGACACTTTGAAATATAAGATGGCTTTGGTTGTCTCCTCTGCACCACTCTCCACGTAGAAGAAATCACACCGTTCTGGAAATGGTCGCAGCATGCAGGTTTAATATAGGAAGACGCAGAGGCTTTGTTTAAGTGTCAGTTCTTCAGAGGTGGGGAGTTGGAGCAGCAGTATATGCACAGTATAGCAGGAAATGCATATGTCTGTAATAAGCCTCATTTGTCAGGCAGAGTACCTCGAAGGAATTCCAACCCAAAGGAACCTTTGCTTTGCCCTCAGAGTTATTGTTTGAAAATTCTCAGGGCCTTTGCAGAATGAGTTGTGAAACCTTGGACAACTGGAGAGAGCAAGTGACAGAAAGGAGGAGGAGATGCTTTGATGATTTCCACGGCAAATTTGTCTCACTTAAAAGGCAATCGATACTAGATGCAGCAGCTGGGTTAAGTGCATCCATTGCCGTTGTTATGTGGTTTTCATGAGCAGGGTGTGTGTTAAGAAAGAATATCTCTAAGCAAGCCAAAGTAGGGCAAGTTGCTATCCGTAAGCTTTCTCTGCATGCTTTTATCAGGGCTGTGTTTTTATACGTGAGCAATGGTGCAGCTTTAGATGGTTTTTGAACTAACTCAACAGCTGCCCAGGCACCTTCTGTGACCGACTGTTCAAGAGCTAGTGAAGACTCAGGCTGGCCTCTTAAGAATCCAGATGTACAGTCATAAAGGATCGAGTGGAAAACAGTGAAACCATGGTTTTGAAAGAGGCAAGAGCAGCTTTTGCTCCTTCAGCTCCTCTGCCTTGTGCTGTGGTTTGAAGCCTGGAGCCCGCCGCTGTTCTCAGAGAAACCCCCCTGCAGGCGCTGCAGGCTGGAGCTGAGCTGTGCCGCGGTGGCAGGTGCCGCAGCAGAGGGACACGCTGCTCTTCAGTGCCCATGGGCTGGGTGTTGCCGGCACCGTGAGCCTTCGGGGGCCCAAGACTCAGGTCTCTTTGGCCCTTCCCAGGTGAGCACGCTCACGGTCTCTGGTGGGCTCATTGCTCCCGAGCAATAAGCAGGATGGGAGACTTCCCTGCCACATTTCTGTTCCTGGGCACCAGGACACGGGACTTCTGCATCAGTGCCACCGGCTCTGCTGGATGTTTCTAGATAAACAAAAGCAGTCCCGGCTTGTGGCAGAATTACCTTGTCCCTGTCAGCTGCCAGTGTAAGTTAAAGCTTCCAGCTGGGAGCAGTGACACCGATGAAAAGAAATTTTATTGTCCGGAAGAGTAATACCTGCATGAGAAAGAGAAGTGCCTTTTGTTTTATTTTGCTGCATGCTTCTAGCAGTGCAGTATTGTCCTTCTGTTATACCTTTTACTAGCAGAAGAGGTATTGCTATGAAAGATAATAAGCAACTCGGAAATCAATTTCTTTTTGGAACTTTGAAGGCCAGGAATTACAGCGCTGTATTTTTCTGTATCTTTCAAAGTGCATGTTAAATAAACATGATCCCCAGGAGTATTCAGAGGCAGCTCTTTGTATATAAAATACCTTCAAATATATCACATTTGATGATGTATTAGTAAGCATTTGGTATTTGTTCTATATTAAGACTCTCTTACTTTGCTGCTTGCACTATTTAAATGCTGCCTGATGATGACCGGGCTGATCCATGTGCTGTTTGTAACCCCACGGGATTGCTGCCAGGCTCACCTACAAAGAAAAGCTTATTCAGGGATCTCCTGACTCCCCCTGGGCAGCACCCTGCTTGTTTCTGGGGGCGATGCAAATCAAACCACCTGTACTGCTAAATCGTGGACACCACCCTGGACCTTTCTTTTAAGGAGGGGGGGGGGAAAAAAACTTTTTTTTTTTTTTTTAACCGTTCCCACTCCCCAGCTGCCTTCTCCTGAGATTTTCTGGTGGGATCCTCTGCATCTGGCTCTGCTGGAGATCTTGCATGGGCGATGCTTCTGCAGGCCTCAAGGAGAAGGTGCTCGGGATGGGGCTCTCGCTCCCGCTCGTGTCCAGGTGTCACTGCCAGCACATGGAGGACAAGTCAGCCTTGCAGCCAAGGATGCTCATTGCTGGCTGGCTGTTAGGGATCCAAGAGCAGCACTCTTGAAGAGCAACGGGGATTTGCCCATGTCATTGGCATCACAGGGATGGGACAGGCAGTGTTTCTTATTGTGAGAAACATAGGGGCTGTCCAGGGACACCAGGAGCAGCCCAGGGGAAGAGGGATTAAAAAAGAAAATAACAAAAGGAAAACCTGTATTTTTCTAATCCAAACCCTGCCCTGCAGTGGCTCTGTACCCCCTAGTTGTTCTTTTGAGACATGAAATGTAGAACAGAGTACAATTACTTTCCTGATTACACTCTATCTTCCCTTACCAAGGTATTGAAGAGGAACTGGGGAGCACGTTATAAAGCATACAGCCCTATTAAATCTTGATTCCCTTTAAAACAATTGCAGGAAATCTCACTCTTATAATTACATGAGGGTTGAAATAATTTTTTAGCTTTCTAAGCCCTTCACAATTCATTGTTCCCTTGTTTGCGGTGCGTGGAGCTGCGTCGGCCTGTCGCCAGTCTCTTGTCTCAAAAATTAGTGAATTTAAACAAAAAACCCTCAAAACTCTTTGGGCTGAAAAACTGGGAAAATGACTCTGTTTTGGTGTGGCGGGCTGACTGACCTTTGGAGACAGCTGTGGTATCCATAGGGTGTGACTCCAGGCATGGCCAGGATGTGGCTGGGGGGGAGATGGAGGGGATGGCCAGCGCCCTGGAGGGACCTGGTGCCCAGGCAAGGACAGGGACATCTAGCAACCTCTTCTGAGCCAGTGCATATCAGGGGGGGGATTTAGCTAGGTTTGAAACCATGTATGCACCAATGTCTCTCTCTGCCTGGCTGACCCCAGGTGTCCTCTCCTCCTGAGGAAGCTGTTGAAGGGGCATAAATTCCACCGGCTCTTTCACGCAGCTGGAGGCATAGGATGGAAGGTTAATTCCAAGAGCTGTACAGGCTAAAATGGATTTCCCAGCAAAAGGGGTCCTGCTCTGCAGAACACGTTCTGCTTTTGCATCCAGCTTTGGGGTCCCCCTCTCTTCCAGGTGCTCCGGTGCTTCATCTCCCAGGTGCCAGGGCTGTGCTATGTGTCTGTTGTCTCGTTCTCCCTAATTAAACATGCCCAGCTCAAGATAACTTAAGGCAATGGGTTGTGCAGTTAAAGTCAGTGTTAGACTTTGTGGTTTTCACTGTTAGTGTGAAAGATTAATGTATTCTACCGCCTTAGCCGCCAGGTTGCCTACTGTAGCATGACCTCAATTAGAAATTAGTTCAAGGATAAAGAAATTGCTGGGATTCAAACCAGTAATCTTGCCCAAAGCTAGCATTTGGTCTCTGGAAAGGAAAAAATCCCATTACTTCTGTGTCCGTGTTGTGTATTCATGCCTTGTACTTCAGGTATCCCAGGTTCTGCTCTCAAAGCATTAAAAATACAGAGGAAACCCTCCAGATAGACACTGCTATAAATAGCCAAAGATTCTGTCATCCACACCTCCATATGGCTGGGAATGGTTTCATTCCTTGGTTTGTTTTTAGATGATACACAAGTGCTCCCAGTACCTGTCTCCGAGTTACCTCTGGGTACCAAAGCATCATGTAACGTCAGCCTTCCAAAACTGGGGAAACAGTTTTCTGTTAGCTTTTTCTGGGTGGTAATTTGTTGGGTATTAATCCAGTCATCCCACAGTCACAGAGGTGAATTATGTTCCCAGAAAGCCGAGATTCCTTTACAATCTTTTGGATGGTTTGAGGAATACAAAGTAAACCTTGTGAATGAATAGCCATCAGAAAAGAAAAAAAAAAAACATGTTTTAGAGTGTGGGGGGTGAAAGGAGAGGGAAGAGGCACAAGAGCCGCCTCTGCATCTCCCTGCCACACTCCTCTGCTCCTTTTGCCCTTTTGCTTTGTGGTTTAGCTGTTGGGGCCAGAAAAGGCTGGTTTCACCTTCCACGTTTTTAATAATGCATAGTACTGGGCAAGTTTGACACAACAGAAATAACACGGGTAGCCAGCGAAGGCCAGGGCAGCTGGCCGCACAGCAGCACAGAGCCCATGGCTACTGCTCCCGCCGCCCAGGGCTCTATCTGGGGGTAATTTCCTTGCAGGGTGGCTGGGATTAAATTCACCAACGCTCATCATCCCTGAGGATGACTTATTTCCTTTCATCCTTCCAGCAGGGAGTACAAATGCAAAACTTCCAGCTCAGAGGTATTTTTCAAAATAAAATATCTTCAGCTGTGGTCATCGGTGATTTGGAAGCCCCTGCCAGTGAGATTTAGCCTTGAGCTGATTGCCATTGCTGAACAGCTGAAGAGCAGCTGAAAGCTGGCCAGAAATGGCTTTTGATTTTTGCTTGCATTTTTTTTTCTCTAAAAAAAAAGAACAGGAAAAAAAAAAACCAAACATGCTTCGGGATGGGAGGACGGCAAGAAGGGGGAGATTTTTTTGTGATTGTTCTGCCCTGCCTGAGAAGGGAGATTTCCCCTTGTGTAGGGGACTGACCGGGTAGTAACCAGCAAGCAGAAGGCAGTTGCTGAAACAGGAGAAAGGTTTTCCTGCCAGCTTGGAGGGCTGCTGGTACCTGCCATTCCTCCATCCAAGCATTAATCAGCCCTTCCCAGGCTGTCCATTCTTTTCTTTGCATTTCTGCCCTCCCCACCTGCTGGAATTGGGGAGCTGGAGCAGGCCAGCGTGTTTCAGCTTTGTGTTTCTGCTAATGTGAAAAATACAAACATGGAGTGGGCTGGTGGAACAAACAATAGCTGATTTACTTGGTTAATTTAAATAGCGTGTCGTGGGTAGCACAGGGAGGCTGCATCGCTGCTCCAGCGATCATGCTGGGAGGGAGGTCTGCAGCGCCATTACGCGCTATTATTACTTTCTGGATAATGCATACACTTTCACTATCGCATAGGTTTTCTCCTTCATTTTTCATGAGAACTGGCACTAGAGTAACAGTTAAGCCATGGAAGAAACATAACACCATGCCAGTCTGATTTATTGACCACTTAGTGCTGATGAAGCTGCAAACAAGAGTCAGACAGATGTTGCAGCTGCATTTTTTTTATCAAAGCTAACAGCTTTTTGTGGCGTTTTTTAACCACTTGTTGTGCCATCTCCTGCTTATCCTACAGCACCAGGGGTGGTGGAACAAAGTCCTCCTCCAGCACCCTGAGGAGACTCTGCTGAGGAGGAGGACTAGATGCCTCGGGTGCTGCGTGCCAAGGAGCCTTGCCCAGGTCAGGGACAGATGGCAGCAACTTTGACGCGGGTGCGTGGGAAGCGGAGCAGCTCTGCAGAGGCTCTGGGCACTGAAATTACGGGCAGCTTTCCAATGGGCACATTTCCAAAGCTGTCTGCAGCCAGTCCAGGGCTCCCTGTGGGACTTCCCCACTGCTAGGGAAGGGCTTCTGCCATGGCATGTCCACTGTCCTGGCAGGTTTCCCACATGGAAGTTATGCTTGTAATTTTTCTCTTAGTCTTTCGCATGTCTCTTGTTCTACTGGTAGGTCTCCACAAAGAAGCAGTGGTTCTCGGCTGATACAGTTTCCCAAAACACACGTATTCTCTTCATTTGTGTCAAAACATTTCCGTTTACTACATAGATTGGTGTTTGTGAGACTTGCCAGTCTGAGGTCAACTTTTAGATGTAGACATAAGGAACAAACCTGTTGGCTCTCTATTTATGTTACATGCTTTTATTTATAAAAGGTATAAATTCCAGTGCCAATCCACCACTGAGGACCACTTGTTTCCACTGCAGTGAAGTCAGGAAGCCCCGTTGTCCTGACTTGGCTGGTGACTAACAGGCACTATCAGGCTGTGAAAAATACAGTTTATCTGAAACGAAGGAAGAAGCATCTGCAGAACTGCCAGGTCACCCAACGCCGCAGCAGCAGCGTGTCCTTGCTCTCTTTTTTGAAACTTCTCTGAGAGCAAGAGGTGTCTTTACACGAAATCTCTGAAGCATATTACTTTTTATTACTTCATCATCTAAACCACTAATTACGTTAAATTAGCTGATGGAGACTATTTGGGTATATAGGTAATCATTTTTATTATCTGAATCTTTTCTGAATTATGCATGAGGACCGTAATGTTTCAGACCTCCCCTTCATCACCTCCCCAGTCCTGAGCAGTGCTGTCTGCCTGTGTTGGAAGCAGCTCGACCGCCCCGTTAATTCCCTGGGAGCCCTGGCTGTCACCTCCATCACCTTTAAAGGGTAAAACAGGAGAGCTGAAAGGAAAATGTGGCTCCACTTTGCGTAGTAACCTGAGGATTTGCACTGTGGTGTGGAAAGAGAGGATACGGTGGTTTAATGTGTCCTTCTCTGGCTGTCTCTCATCCAGGGTGGATGTGCCCTCTGAAACGGAAGGTTTTGAATACGTAAAAATTGAACATAGAAGATCCAGTTGTTTGTCTCCAGGAGAATCTCAGGAATAAAAGAAACAATGGTTTTCTTTGCTTTAGTGCTTTCTAATAAAGCTCAAAAATAAGTTGCTAGTGGTTTCTTACTAGGTTTTCTTGCCTCTTCCCTGGGCAAGGCAACTCTTTTTAATGCAGACTGCAAGAATTTGACACTGCAATCTCACTGAATCTTCACTGAAAATCACCTGCTTGCAGTTTCCATCAATAGAGGGGAAAAAATGCAAGTTCCCACTTGCATGTCTTCCTAATTTAAAGGGCAGAGGGACACGTGTGGTTACTAAAGCCCTGCTGAGTACCAGCATGAAGAGGGTGTGGGCAGAGGGAGTGCACATCCGTGGGGGCTGCCGTGCTTGTCATGCTGCTGTGTGTGGGCACCACGTGAAGGGGTGGCCCTTCAGCTGTCAGCACCATCCTGGCAAGCCTCGAGGAGCTGGGAGACACAACCAGCTGCCCCCTTGTCTCAGGGACCTGCAGGGTGCTCCCTGCGCGCAGGGCACGGGACGGGGTGCGTGGTGACCCCCGCAGCCAGCAGCACCGAGCGCTGCCCTGGCCCGGGCTGGCTCCAGGTGCAGCTGCCCAGCACGCCGTGCCTGGCTTCAGTGCCGTGGTTTGCCCGTCAGAAGTTCCCTTCTGCTGGTCTTTCCTCAGTGCGGGTGTCCACATACTGCTCCAGCCCTTGGCGGGTTTCGTAAGCAAGTGCTCCCATTAGTGCAACCTTTGCAAACGAGTGATGGCTCGTGTTCCCTCTCCCACTCAGAACAGGGCTTTAACAGCATTAATGAAACATTAGAGTTTTAATTACACCATTATCCTATTTATTTTTATAAATAATTCCAAAGCAGTCATTAAAGTTGGTGAACTTAGGAGTAAATGACTTAAGGGAAAGAAGGCGGCCTCTCAATCTTGTTATTATCTATTGTACAATCTCCCTGGGATGCTGTTGGGAAACTAGCAGAGTTGTTTCTGTTGCTGTTGTTAAGATGATTCATTTACTCACAGGGTGGTAACACGCTGCTCAGCTCCCTACTTGAAGCGTCTGTGTCAGTGGGACGGCGCCGCAGTGCGTCAAAGCGCTGTTGCATCCCCTCTGTCAGCCCCGTCGGAAGGTGCGCGGGGGGAGAGGGGAGCACTGAACAGCCCCGCAGGAGCGAGCGCCTTGCAGTCGTTCTGCAGCAGTTCTGCAAAGGACACGGTCTCTTCCATTCCCAACCTTCTGCAGCTCGCTGTTTGCATCGCAAAGCTGCAAAATCTTCAAAAGACAAGAAATTTTGGGCTTGTCTAAGAAGAGCCTGTCCTTCAGGCACTCTGTAATGCTGTTTGTGAGCCTCCTTGGCTCTTCCCTCCCTCTCCCTGTGGCCATAGGAAAGCGTGGCTGTTACTGATGTCCTCGGGTGAATTTCCATATATTCTAAATAGCCCGATATGGACCAGAACTGATGAAAATATTGGATCAAACAGACCACAGGTCCCTTAAATCAAAGCAAATTACATGGTGTTTGTCACGACTGGTGTTTGCAGGACTCTTGCAAGTATTTGGTGTTGTATGGGTTGGAGAAAAGGTTCACCCTGAGCATACACAGGGAGCAGGAGAGTTGCAGGCAAAGGGTGGTCGGGATGGGGGAAGCTGTGTGCCACCTCTGCCTCGTCTTTTGCCGCCTCTTTTAAAGAACAGCTCCAATCTTGGGGAAAGCTGGTACATCCTGGGATCTAATTATGATGCTTTCTGCCATAGTTTTAATTAGGAAGATAAATGCAGAAAGCCCTGAGTGGGGGAGAGGCCCAGCGATGTAACTTCTGCTCTCCATGCCCTGCAGAACCCAGACATCGTGTTGGTGCACTACCTGAACGTCCCTGCCATTGAGGACTGCGGGAAACCATGCGGCCCCATCTTGTGCTCAATAAACACAGACAAGAAGGAATGGGCAAAGTGGACAAAAGAGGAACTCATCGGACAGCTCAAACCGATGTGTGAGTATCTGGAGGCTTTTTTGCTTTGCAAAGGGTTAATTTAGAATATAATGTCTCTCACTGCCACGAACCATCCCTGTGAAGGAGTCATTTGTCACCATCAAACTCAACTTACATCTGCATGCACTTTCTTTCCTCCCAATATTCAATGCCTCTGGGATGCGTGGTATGAGAGCTACCCAGACTGTGCCAAAAAGGTCTTGTCCTAAAAAAGGTCCCCTCCACACACTGGAAAATACTGTACCTATGGTCTTGCGTTGTCAAGCGCCCTTTGCAGGTACCTACTCGCTTGCAAAGAGCCTTTGCGGTACTGGCAGAGAGGTTTCCCCCAAAGGCATTTCATGTTCCTGTGGTTCAACATCAAAACAGGTTGCTGTTGCTTACAGACGGACTCTGTGGAGCTGAATGTTTCAGGGTGGGTTTCGTTTACTACTGTTGTAAACTTTTTGCAGTCTGAAGAGAAGGCTGCTTAGGTGGGCAGAGTGATCAGGAAGTTTGCTCTGCAAACAGGTGGTCCTTTGGACCTCTCTGCATCTGCCTTGGAGTGTGATATTTTCTTCCATGTCACCGTTACATTTTGTCTTCCCTTGGAGAATATGTCCCAGTGTGCATGCAAACATCTTTTTGCAATGAAAGAAAGATTATGCATAACCTGGATCTGTAAGCAAGAGCAATTAACTGCAGGAGCCACAATACTAAATCTAGGTGCTTGCACCTGAGTCAACAAAGACCAGGTCTGCTTTTCTCCCTCACCCCTGCCCCCAGTTGGACACTGGTGTCATGCCCAGCTTTCTATAATTAGAGGTCACAGCCATGAAGTGCATTCTGACGTGTCTCCACCATTAGTGAAAGATCAGTCTCACACTGACTGCAGCATTAATAATCTATGTTTGCACGGCTCCTTTGTTGCATCCTGAGCTCTGCAGGCCCATGTATTCCTTTTCCACGCAAAGTTGGAGGGCAGAAGACAAGCAGAAGAGAGAAAATGACACATTTGCTAAACAGAATGTTGCCCCTGGGACCAATAACCTTAGACAGAAATCCAAGATGTTGAAGGTGTAGCTGAGACTGGACGAGTACCTTAACATTAAACAGGAGAGGAAGTGGCAGCCTGTTAAAAAATCTGCAGTGCATCAAGAAAATTATGTGAAAACTACAACGAACTCGCCGTAAATTTAATAACACTTGGCTCTTTTATGTCTCAGGAGGGAAGAGTGAAATTCTGCACAATTATTCAGTGTCTATATGCATGTACACGTCTTTGTTTATGGGTACATATCTTGGGAAACGCATCTTTAGAAATGTAGCTAAAATAAAAGCTTTGGATTCTGATCAGACCTAGAAAACAAAGAGGACACAGATAACCATGTTCAGGGAACACAGAGGGGCACTGCTCGCCAAGAAGCCATCAGATTTGGTTCCAGTATTGGGTGTGCCATGAAATTCTGGAGCCAAGCACATTAGTTTCATCACATTTTTGCATTAATCACATTCTTGCACAGACTTCACAGTTTGATTGCCTGATGTTTCCAAATTTCTCTGCCCTAAAGCAGATTTGTCAGTGACTTAATCAAAGTGGTATGACTGGTGTTGCTGAAGTGACAGCCTCACCCTTTTACCTGTTCTGTGTTGCCATTCATCTAGTTTTATTCCTCTGGACTTGGAAGCTGTGTGAGATTTTTGTTGATTCTTTTGTTTTCTTAGTTGCCATCTTTCATAAGAATTTCATGTTTAAGACAAGTTAGTGATGATACAGCCAGGGTGTGCATGGAGGTCTGAGGCCAAATGCTGTACCTGCAGGGAGGTTTTTGCAATCCTGACCGTTGCTGTCATTCAGAATTATGAGGAGAAGCTGATACTAGTTCTGCCTTCAGGGCACATGCCTCCTCCTGGTCAGAGGCTAGTGACGGCATCCAGTTCTTGACTCGCCGAGAGCAAGTGCTGTTTATTCAAGTCCTACTCAGCCTGGACTGGTCAGGTATTAAAGCTTTTGACCTCTCTCAGGTATTAGAGCTTTTATATCTGAATCTAGGATAGTGGAGAGTCAGTGGTATGGCAGCCAAAGGCTGAGAACATGTTCTCTTGGCCGTGTGTGCCTGGAGAACTAAAAGTGATGTGGCAGATGGCTGGCAGGGAGAGAGGCATCAGTCTGAGAGTCCGAGCCAGACAAATATATCAAACTGTTTTTCCTGAAACGCAGAGAGACCCTGACTGGGATGAGCAGGGAGTTTGCTCACATTTCTTGCATCCATAATTCACTTGGTTCCCTCTTCCTTCCCCTCTGCATCATCCCAAAGTCAGTCCAGGCTTCAGCAGGTGTTCAGCAGGCATCCAGGACAGGCACGGCTCCTGGTGCCAGACCGCATCACCTCCATGAGCAGAGCCATGCCGTGAGGTCGGGGCTGCTGAGAGGTGGCTCCTCCTGTCCTGGTCTTGAAGGAGACTTCTGCGAACCCAGAGCTTCTGGGCTGGCTCCAGAGTGGTTTTTCCTAATGCTGTGACTGTGCTTGTGCTGGTGGTTGTGGATGAAAAAATTCCTTTTCCAGGTGACCATACAGCTCTGAGGGCTTTATCGAAGCACCATTAACTTGTTCTAACATAGCATAGCTGGTCTGTGAACTAATTAAGAGACTGAAATAAACCCATCTGAACATCCGTCAAAGGTAAACACTCACTGCAGATGCTCTGAGGATTTGGGGTTTTCTCAGCATCTCCAATCGAAATAATCAATTAATTAATCAGCCTGATTTCAGTTTTCATGGCTTTGGATTTTTGATTTAATTGTGATGTATTTGTCACCTGCCTTCACACTGGGACATCCATGACCTCCTGATTGTCCTGTCTGGGCTATTCCTGTTGGCTAGTCAGACCTCAGTTCGGTGGTCCTTGAGACTGAAGCAGAAGATCCTGGAAGGGCTGGATGCACTATTCATGACGTCCAGCAGGATGATTCCCCTCTCCTTCCAGGTCAGGAGATGGGGCACCCGGTCTTAGAGGTGTAAGCGTGGTCAGGGAGCACACACGCTGCTCCTGGTGGCAGACCTGTGATAACCTGACTGTCGGCTGTCTGTTTCAAAAGGGTCATCGTGCGTGTTGCTTCTTTTGGGACATTTGTGCAGAATGAATAGTGATAATACATGAAAATTCTGTGGGAGCATTGTCCGAGACACCTGTAAGTCATTTCAGGATGCCTGGTATGAAGAACGGGCCTCAATTTGGCATTGCTTTCATATTTCCCCCCCTCTTGTGCCCCGTTACAGTCTTGCTTTGAGATTTCACTGAACAGACTAGCAGATGTCCTTAGAGGCATCTGGTGGTAAAAGCAAAATGCAGTGGCAGAATCCAGCACAGCAGAATTCTGTATATAAACTCCATATGATCAGCAAATTGTGGGCCAGCTCATGTTGGGGGTTTCTCCAAATCATCCCCTTTTGGCTTTCTCATCCCTCAGCTGGCAAAGTATGAGTTACAAGCTCACAGCTGGTGCTACGTTGCAATCCTTGTTTCAGGTCCACTATAATTAAGAGCTGTCTTTCTTTTGGAAAAAAGCTTTTTTCATTCCTCTGCTGCCTGGAAACTGATTGCTCCTGCTCGTGCCGCCCGCACGCAACCACAGCTGGGGAAGCTGGAGGTTTCACGTGGCACCCATCAGACTTAACACCTTTGGGCATAGGCAGCTCTTGCCTCTCCCTGGAGTCACCGACTCTGTTCTGTCTGCATAAATGAAATGATCTGGGACTCCTGGAGGTGACCTGAAACTGCATCCTGGCATTGGCACAACTGGAGAGGCCATTAAACGCTTGTAACTCAGAACGAAGTTTAAATAGCAGTAATGGGCATTAATATGGTTTGAAGAATCGAGCCGTTGGGTGTTTTTATCTTCACGTAAATTTATGTTCAATTTCAGTAATTGTGTTTAAAGAGTTTTTTATATTTAATCCTAAAAGATCAGTTGTACAAAAATGCTACATGGGGTGATTTTTACTGTTTCCCAACCAGTTTGTCAAAGCTACAAAGTAACCCTCCATGGAAACTGAAGCTTGTCAGCTTGGTTCCAGCAGACCTCCACCTAAAACATAATTTCAGATTCGTTAAAAAGGGCCTGGGTTTTAGGAATGCAGATGTCTGGTTTTGCTGGAATAGTATTTATGTATTACTATAATAACCTGTGGGGGTTTTATTATAACAACAATACAATAGTACGTGCTAGACAGGTTCTTATATCCCACCGGCCACTCGGGCCCTGAGTGCCTACTGTTCACATCAGCTTCGTGGCCAGTATCAGCCACCCATGGCCAGTATCAGCTACCCGCTGGGTTCCTCATCTCCTCACAAAGATGCATCTCTTAACCCTTTCGTTACTGCAGGTGCGCTGCTCTAAACGTGGCTCACAGGCAAGCACTTCACCTTCCCTCTCCCTCTTAGATCCATGGTGGCCTTTCTGTCCCCAGAGGAGCCTGTGCCCATGCCTGTATGGCTGCTCCTGGGGACACGCGGTTTCCTGGTGGGTGAGTTCCACTTTGTCAAAAGAATGAGAGCGGCGATGGGCACGTTGGGAATAGCGCAGTGACATAACCCCACCGGCTGCAGCCCAGCGACGATGGCTCCGGCGTGAAGGGGCGGTGGCAGCAGTGCGGCTTACCTTGAGGAAAGCTGAACCAGATGGGTTCCTGCCCCCCCAAAGCCGGCTGTTAACCATTGTCCCCCAAAGCCGGGTGTTAACCACTGTCCCCCCAAAGCCGGCTGTTAACCATTGTCCCCCAAAGCCGGGTGTTAACCACTGTCCCCCCAAAGCCGGCTGTTAACCATTTTCCCCCAAAGCCGGGTGTTAACCATTGTCCCCCCAAAGCCGGGTGTTAACCACTGTCCCCAAAGCCGGGTGATAACCATTGTTCCTCAAAGCCGGTTTTAACCACTGTCCCCAAAGCCGGGGGTTAAACACCGTCCCCAAAGCCGGGGGTTAACCAGGCGCAGCAGTTGCAGACCCTCTCTGAGGACGCCCTGGGCACACCACCCTTTACGTTCTGTTCTTCCTCAGTGTTTTATCTCCCCTCTTAGCATCCAGGTGCAGGAGCCGCCGGGCTCGGTTCCCGGAGCGCCCCGGGGCCGCCCTTCCCGGCAGTTCCCGCAGGTTGTTCCCGGTGCGGTGAGGGGGCTGCGGCGGGGGGGGTGCGCCAGACCGGAGCCGTGCTGCCGGGGACCCAGCCGGAGAGCTGGAAGCGCTGGGCTTCCTCGTGCACCCTGCTGAGGGGGGGGGTGGCGGGTGTGATTATTTATTTTTTCACTCAAATCGCTGGGAAATAATTAGGGGGGGAATAAATAAATAAAGGCCGCAGGGGGGCGGGCCTGGGCGGCGGGCCGGGCCCGCCGCTCGTTCCTTATCCGCTGGCGCCACCTGGCGGCGCGGCGCGGAGCGGGTGCCGGGCCCGCAGGACGGCGGTGCTGGTGCTGGTGCTGGTGCTGGTGCTGGTGCTGGTGCTGATGCCCTTGAGCTGCAAGCGGAGGAGGGGGCCCGCTGCTGAGGGGAGGCAGAGCTTGGGCAGCGGCGGCGGGTGGTTGCAGCTGGGAGGCGGGGGGCCTGGACCCCCTGCCCGGCTGAGGGGCGGCCATTGGGGTGCTCCAGGCCTGAGGGAGGGAGCGGGGCAGTAGCGACGCTGTCCTGACCCGCTGCACCGAGGCCAGAACGCCCCATTTATCAGGGGTTTGTGCCGCGTGTGGCTTAGAACAGCAGGGGGGAGCCGGCCTCGGGCTGCGCTTCCCCGCCAGCAGCCCTGAACCCCGGGCGGCTGGGAGAGAAAATGGCTGCAGCACAGCCCGGCCGCGGAGGCCTCAGCCCGGCCTCGGGGAGCCGCGTCCCGCCGGTCCTCTGGGCGCAACTGACCCCCGCACTTCCCTCCGGCTGTGGAGCGTCCCGCTGCACCTGAGCGAGCCTTCACGGAAAGGTCTGACTTGGAGGAAAGATGACTTTCTAAGGAACGGCTGAAACACCTGTACGAGTCCTTCGGAAGATGTTACATTCAGGAAGTGTCATGAAGAGGCAGCAATGTGCAAGGGGACCTTCCCTGCCCAGCGAGGCTGGGGAAACCTTTCCTCCCAAGCAATGATGGGTGGAAGTGCAGAGCTGGAAAACCCAAGCTGAATTCCATGTGGGCACCTGGGTACAGAAGGATGAATCTCATGGAAATCTCCTCCAGCCGAACTGAGAAATCAGAGCGAGGCCTTTACTTCTGTCAACACCAATGTGGTGAAAATTGAAGGGACAAGGCTGCCATTTCCAATTGACCATCGCCATGGAAACAGCCTCTCGGTGTCAAAGCTGAAGGAGCAGGAGAAGCACGAGGGCTTTCCTTCCCAGGGCCGTAGGACAAAGGACCCGCTCGCACTACCGGCAGCACTTGTAGGATTTTTAAAGTATTTTGCATCGGTCAGGAGCGGCCGAGGGCAGAACTCTGACACAGGGGTTTGCAGCGGGCCACCTAGAATACATCAAGAGGGACAGAAGAACAGAAATCTGACCTTGATTATTCCAAACATTCTAGCTCTGTCGGTCTATCCAACTTATCTGTCTCATCTGGGGGATGTCACCACTGTTACTCAAAAAAACAAAAGCTGGGCCCTTACTTGTCAAAATGGGGCAAAGGAGCAGCACGCAGGGTATAGGGAATGGCTTCATTATGGAGTGAACATGTACATGTAAGCTGCATTGTATGTATGGAATACAGAAGAGCAAGAGGTTTGGAATCAAAATAGGAAGCATAAAATGGATGAAGTGCCAAAGAGCATTCAGAAAGAGTGAAACGGTAAGACTTAGATGTGGGAAGGTATTTCAGAGACAAGTTTTGCTTAGTGTGGAGGAGACTGCAGAGAGGGAAATGGTCAGGGTTTTAGCCACTGATGATGATCGGTCTAGAGTGAAGGTGAGACAGCAAGGTAGGCTTGAAGTGGTGGAGAGTGATGGGGGGGAGGAAGGTATCTGCAAGACCGGAGGACTGCAGACCTGGTAGCTGCAGAGGTCTGAGTACCACCAGCAGCAGAAGACAGAAGTAACCGGCCCATTGTAAGAAACCTGAACAATAATATTTGTCTGCGTGTGAGTTTGCTTTGGCTTGTGAGCTGCCTTTTTGCTGGTAATTTAGATGATTTCTCATTCCTTTGCTCATGATGGTTGGGCACAGTCCCGACAGCGTTAATGAATGGGGAGCCACTGGGCCAATATCGGAAGGTCATTTTTATTCTCTTTTCTTCAAAAGGGAAGAATTAGAAGAAAGGTGTGAGCCCATACTCACAAAAGATTGGAGGTATTTCTGCTAGGAGCAGCATTAACAGTCTGAATTGTGGACCTTCCTCCAGCCTCACTTCTCTCCTTCAAGCACCCAGTGAAATACCAGTAATTCCGCCCTGCTCTGTCACCTCAGTGCTACAGGCGCTGTGCAGAGGGTGCGTGGCAAGGAATATGACGCTGTTGTAATGCAGCAGTTTTTAGACCCATTCGTGGTATCACTGGAAAGTGTTGGAGCAGTTCACAGTTTTCATTTTAAATTATAAGGAAGTGCAGGAGGAGACTGAACAGAAATCCAGATGAAAATACTTCCCAGAATTTCTGTTAAGCTTCAATATTTTTTCCTTTTTTTTTTTTTTGTGTGTGTGTGTGTGTTTGTTCCTACATTATGGCTGTATTTAATGAAATGTAGCTCTACTGTGATTTCACTTTTTGAACTGCTAAGAAACTGGAAGACTCTGTGTGTATGCTTTTTATTAACCTTCCTTTCATATTGCACTTTCTTCCCTATAGAAATCTCCTTTCCTGCTGATTCATTATGTGTCAGGAAGCCAAGCATGACACGTTAAAAGCCATCTTGATAGTATTTGGTATTCAGTACTAACAGCTCACCAGCTCACAGGAGTTTTTCTGTAAAAGGGGGAGGGAGAAAATCTGCATATTGGATGTGCCAAGATAGCAGATCATTTGCATTAAGCATCCAGACATTCTTTTTTCTTTTTTTTTTTTCAATCTGTCACCCTTCACTGGCTTTTTATTTTATGACCTTCATAACACACAGGGAGCATAAGCACTAAAAGAAGTGGCACCAGGTGGACAGAGGCTGGAGCCGGAGCCTTTAGGATCAGCTGGAGCAAGGCTAGAGAAGGACCTTTCCTAGCAGCGACAGATCCGTGATGGGACTTGGTTATACTGGAAGGACCTGAAAATAATGGGCATGGTACTATAAGTATCCAACTACAAAGCCGTCCATTATTTCCTAGCTTCCACCTCACAGCTTGGTTCAGACTTAAGAATCATCATCATGAATACACAACCCGTGAGATGTGATTCACTTGCCAGACTTGCCCCCTGTAACATGCCACTCATCGCAGGATTTAGCAGCAGTAGGGCACAAACTCTGACATACTGGGGTAAAACAGACTTCCTATGCGTAGTAACACGTGTGTGAGCTCACTTCTCTAGCAAAGCATTTCTGGAGTAACCGGAAATAACTTAGTGAAAAGTTTCTTCGTAATAATTACAGTTCAGTAACTTTATATAGTACAGCCGAAAGTATTCCAAATACGTTACTGCACTTTAATCTCACTGCCAATGTATTTTTTGCAAAACTGCTATTTGAACATCACTTATTAGGCATAACATCACATGTGACAGAATAATGTACCTGGAACAGTAAAATGAATGTGAGTGAAGGTACTGAAGTGGTAAGTGTATATGAACTTAAACTTAGACATAATAACAGATACTGAGCGTTAAGAGGAAATTCAAAATTGTGAACGTACTAGAAAGCAAAATCTGTTGGGTACGATAACAGTAAATGTGGTTGTCAGGCAAGCATAGAGGGACTCATTACTAAACTAACTGCAGCACTTTAAACAGTGATATGAGGAAGAATACTTGTAAACCTTATTTACAATATTTCTGCAAGTTATCCAGCCTGGCCAATAAAAATACAGATTCTGTAATATAAAACTATACCAAGATGAGATGCTGTTAGGCAAAGTAACATTAGTGGGTGATGAGGCAACACAGCAACAGGTGATAAAGAAAAGGCAATAAAACTGCTTCACAGAGCAGATCCAGGAACTCTGTTCTGCCGGCTGCTTATGACATACTAAATAAGGAACACTGAAGAGGAGAGTAGGAGATTCACACGATATCCTGCCTCTTTGACGATGGTCATTAGGTGTCATAAACATGCCTTCATTTGCTTCTGATCTTCTTGCATGAAGCAGCTTACAGCTTGTCGCTCCAGAGTCTGCAGAGTCTAGCTATAGAGGGATTATCAGCCCGATGTGCTGTTGGCAGTATTTCACGACCTCACATCGAGGACCTTCACCACGCAGTGATCTGTGTATTTAGTGCTTAATCCTACAAAGGGAAGTCTGTAGGATTTTTGACTTTGATTCAGCATATTCTGTTTAGGGGGTTTAGAACACAACATCCATGGAACTTGCTTTGCTGGAGTATGACACACTCGTGCAAGGAAGCGGCTCTTCAGGCATGAGCTGCCAGGCACGGGGACATCTTGGAAATGTTGCCACCAACCAGTGCTTTCCAAAATCTGCAAGTGAGCTCTAGTGCACACAAAGGATAAGTAAATAATATGCACATATAAATTGCTTAGAGAGATGTTAAAGGAGACAGAAGATGCTTTGAGTCACTTGTTATGGAGAAAATATTCTATAAATGCTACTTCCATTGAAAGTCAGGTTGAGAGTATCACTGTTAGGTGAAATTCTGCATCTAAAAAACCTCTGAGAGGGAGCCTTTATTCAAGTAATTTATGTGCATGCGGATTAGCATTCTTATTTAAATAGCTAACAGTCTGAGAGAGAAGCCAAGGAAGAAGACCTTCAGTTTGCAACTAGTTCTGTAATGTCACCCTCCTGCCTGTTTTCCCAAATTACTAAAAAGTTGTCCAAGGCTGAGGAGAAGCTCACACAATGTCTGTTAGTGACTCCCCAAAAATGAGTCAGTCTTCACTGCTGCCCACCAGGGTGTGACAATGAAGACCTGGCAAAAGGTTTGTATTTGCTGTTATAGTGGTATATTTTTGATTGCTGATTTTATTATAAAGCTAAGTAATTTTGTTTTCATATTAGACAGAAAAAGATTCCAAAATGCTCCTTGGAATTGTACTGTTCTGTTTTGATGAAACACAAGTATTTTCTTGCTTTCAGGTTTTTAATGAAGGTTACATGCACTGCTTAGGCAGTCCTTACAATTTTTCAGCCTAGTTACAAGACCCACCATTAACAGCAAACTGAAGCAGAGCAAGATACTCTACTGAGATTTTTTTTCTCTGTATGTACCTCATCCAGGAATCCTAGTTAGAAGCCTATGGATATCAGGGAGCAGAGAATAGTAAAACAACAACCATTACTGTTGCTTTTTATTGCTCTCCTTCAGTTCTGGCAAAAAGCAGCAGGAATGGGTTTCTGCTGTTCTTTCGGAGTAGCTTTTGATGGTTTCTGGCACATTTCTGATGGGAAGTTTTACTGTTCTCTTTGCAGTTCATGGCATTAAGTGGACATGCAGCAATGGAAACAGCAGTTCAGGGTTCTCGGTGGAACAGCTCGTGCAGCAGATCCTTGATAGTCACCAGACCAAACCGCAGCCTCGGACACACAACTGTCTTTGCACTGGTACCTTGGGTGAGTACCTTGGGAGGGCACAAAATGATCACAGCTTAATCCAGACTTGGAGTAGGGTTTGTAGTACTGAAGCACCTGAAAGTGTTGTATCATGAAATGCTGAGACGCAGTGAACTCAGAGGTGACAGAAGTCTTGAGCACAAGAAGATGCAGCTGGAACTTCTGGAAAAAAATGTCAGTGTTTTGTAATGTGCAAGTTCTAATAGATGCTGTCTGTATGTGACCTGCTCAGACAGGCATATTCTCTTCTACGTGCTCAAATTTTGTTACCAAAGCCTCAAAATTTAATGTTCTTCCAACTTCACCCTCTGAACTCCTTGCCCTGCAGCCCACTTTGCTGAAGAAAATGGGCTCAGGTGGTTAATCACAAGGTATCACCAGGATAAAAGAGGTCTTACTTAGGTATCCTGAAAATGTGGGAGATTTTTTTCCTGTTAAAGAAGATGGCATTGTTTTGAGTGAAACTACAACAGCAAGAAATGGCATCCTTAGTATTATCATTTTATAGAGAGAGTGGGAAGCTGAGTGATTCACTTTTCCAACTCATCTGCTTTAAGGGCACCCCTTCCTAGTACTTTGGTCAAGTAAAATATATGACACTTTAATGAGTCTTTAGCAAAATGTATAGAGGAAAGCTGTCATTGCTTCAAAGGGTTTGTTTTTTCTTCTTTTTTTGGGCAGTTGCATTATACAATCAAGACTTAAGTAAGAATTATGACCTCTGAAATACCTGAGTTTGTATTAAAATTCAACCCTTAAGGCTCAGCATTTGATCCAGGCTTGCGGATCTGAACATGAATCCTTTTATTCTTCCCTTTGATGTTTTGCCTTGTGCTAAGTCTGCTGCATGCTTCTTAACATAACAGTATTGCTTTGTTTTGTAACGGCTTGCACATTGACACATACATTCCCAATTCCTTACTGTCATCCGCAAAGACGGCGGCATGAAAGCCTCTCCCTTGTTCCTGTTCATCTCTATGCCTCGGAGAATAGAGAGATTTAATATTGCATTTAGTCTCAAAAGCAGTGTCCTGAACTACTTTAAGTGACCTGATTCAAATCTTGAGCACATAATAGAGAAGTTCCCCTTCAAGGGCAAGGGACAAAAGATTTAGCAAATTGCAGCGGCTACACAGACGCTTTATGTTACCCAGAAGATGGCATTTACAGTTGTAGCCATTAGCTGTAAGAAGGAGGTTTCTTTCCCCCTTTAGTCATTATACAGTACCATAATTAATGTTCTTACTCCATTCTAGGGAAAATGGATCAATTAAAGAAAGAAACATCAAAAATTCATGGACTGTTCTTCTTTAAACAACAAAAGCAGTCCCTGTACCAGTTTGTGGCTAAGATGTCTTTGCAGGCAGAAGTGTTTACTTCATCCTACCTGGTTTCCAAGCTCCCAGGAACTCGGGGGATGTTCATCTTCTGTCGGGCCAGTAAAGGCACCAGCTGGCTGAACTCAGGGGAGGGCTTGTCTTCTGGTGACCTTTGCTTGAGCGTTCTTCAGCCACTCCGATAGCAATCATTGACTCTGGGTGCGACATCTCAAAGTACAAAATGTTTTATCTCCCAGCATATGAACAGCTTAGAACAAGAGAAACACATCACCATCCCTGTGGGAAGGAAAGCTTTCTTTGTGCTGCTTTAATAATTTAATAAAGCTTCTTTAAGAATTTGATTGGCAGCTGTAATGGACATAATGATGACAGGAAGATAAGGGTTGCAATCTAGGCACCAGGGTCATGCCAAGGACAGGAGCATGATATAGCACCTGTCACCTCCAGATTGCCAGTCAGCATCCAAACCACCGATTGTCAAGCGATTGTCAAGCCACCCGATGTCAGCCAGCATGAAGAGCTGAGCGTCTGTGTCACAGGGGGCTGAGGTTATGTCCATGGTGCAGATGAAACAGGGCCTGCGAGGCAGAAACTCTGCCACAGCTGACAGCAGCAGCCCTCACATTGCAGGCTTTGCACTGAGAACAGGCACACGTACATAAGTCCAAAACCTGTCGCAGATGCCAGTTCCTCTCCTTCTGATGTGCTGTGTGATCAGGGCAGGGAGGAAGGGGGTAGGTGCTAAAGTAGGGGTAGGTGGGGCAAGGGGAAGGGTGCAGTCATGCCCGGTGGCTGTCATTGCATGCAGTGGATTTATGCTTTAGATGGAAAGGGAGCTGTCAGTCTGGCACTGGCGAGAAACTAATTTTATTTCCAAGGTCCCTCACACCTCTCATGTGTGTGCTTGCTGTCTTGTATGTGTGCTCATTCACTCTGACACACAGGCGTGCGTAAGCACGGCTCTCCTTTGCTACAGCCGTAACACTTGCAGCTAGCATTGCCTTAATTTTTTATCTACTGAATGGCAAATGTTGTTTTCTGGCACAGGGGCAGGAAGCAGTGTGCATCACAAGTGTAACAGTGCCAAACATCGCATCATATCACCAAAGGTCGAACCAAGGACAGGTGGGTACAGCGCTCATTCAGAGGTACAAAATAACGATGTCTCTGAAGGCAAGAATGAGCACAGTCATGGCAAGGCCTCCAGCCGAGAGAAGAGGAACGGCAAAGTGGCGAAACCAGTGTTGCTCCATCAAAACAGCACTGAGGTTTCTTCCACCAACCAGGTGGAGGTCCCTGACACGACCCAGAATTCTCCTGTGTCCATCAGCAGTGGATTAAATAGCGACCCGGATATGGCAGATAGCCCGGCTGTCACTGGTGTGTCCAGTATGGCTGTAGCATCAGTTATGGGAAGCTTGTCACAAAGTGCCACCGTATTTATGTCGGAAGTCACCAGTGAAGCTGTGTATACCATGTCACCCACCTCTGGCCCAAATCAACACCTTCTGTCCTCAGATGCAGCTGCACAAGGACTGGTACTTGCTGTGAGTTCAGATGGACACAAATTTGCTTTTCCAACAACTGGCAGTTCAGAGAGCTTGTCGATGCTACCCAGCACGGTCTCCGAGGAACTTGTGCTCTCCACAACTTTAGATGGAAATAGAAAAATTCCAGAAACCACCATGAATTTTGACCCGGACTGTTTTCTTAACAATCCCAAGCAAGGGCAGACTTATGGTGGAGGAGGTATGAAAAGTGACAGCATCAGTACCAACATAAGGCAGTCACCCACAACGGAACGTAGCTTCAACTTCAACACAACCCTCACAAAAGAAATTAAAACTGAGGACACATCTTTCGAACAACAGATGTCCAAAGAAGCATTTTCCTCCACTTCTGCATCTAACACTCTCACCCTCACTACTGGTTCAGGTTTGCTTCCATCTGGAGGAGGTCTGAGCCCAAGTACCACCCTGGAGCAGATGGACTTCAGTGCCATTGACTCCAACAAGGACTATTCTTCCAGCTTCAATCAGACCGTCCAGAGCCCTCACGTTCATCAGACCCCTTCCCCCAGCTTCTTTCTGCAGGATGCCAGCAAACCTCTTCCCCTTGAGCAAAACGCTCACAACAATTTGAATGACACAAGTGGCTCATTTGTGAACACGTTAGGAATCCCCAGTGTGAAAACAGAGTCCTCGTCCCAAACTACTTCCAACTGTAACGGCACAGTGGAAACCAGAATAGAGTCCACCTCTTCTCTCCAGCTCATGCAGTTCCAAGCAAACTTCCAGGCAATGACTGCAGAAGCTGAAGTTCCCATGGAGACCTCCCAGCAGGCAGAAGGGAATGAAAATCTACTTAAATCAGGGGATCTTCAAGCCTGCAGTACAGAGCATTACTTGCAGCCCGAGGCCAACGGGGGTATCAGGAATGGGAACAATCTCCCTATTCTCCAAGGAAACATGGTACAAGGACTCTATCCTGTGGCCCACCCCAGCTTAAATAACTCCTCCAACATGGAGCTTAACTTGGACCACTTTGACATCTCCTTCAGCAACCAGTTTTCTGATCTAATTAATGATTTCATATCAGTAGAAGGTGGGAGCAATGCTCTTTATGGACACCAGCTGGTGTCAGGTGACAGTGCCGGACTGTCTCAGCCTGAAGACAGTAACAGAGCAACCTACAACCAGGCTGAAATGTGCATTCCTTGCTGCAGTCCTCAGCAAGCCAACATGCAGCTCAGCAGCACAGAGAACGGAGCCAGCACGATGGCGTACATGCATGTGGCTGAGGTGGTCTCAGCAGCTGCAGCACAAGGCACTTTGGGGTTGCTACAGCAGAGTGGGCGCTTGTTCATGGTGACAGATTATTCACCAGAATGGTCTTACCCTGAGGTAAGTCTAGGGCTTTTACTCATTAATGTTTGCTGCCTTATCTCTCATTGCTTTGTTCATAAGGGCTCCCAAGAACTGTTTTGTTAAAGCTTTGACAAGGCTTTTAAAACATTTCTCTTAGAAGTCAGAGTATCCAAGGCCATTTGCATGTCTGAGTGTACTTTTAATTAAGCACTTCATTACCCTGACAGGGCTTTTTCTTCACTTAGGAAGCATCCAACAAGAAATGTTTTGTATTATTGAAAAGCAAAGTATTTCCCACGCAAGGGCCTCATGGTGCTACCTATCCACATTAGAGCAATAGAGTTTGCAAACTGGAGCTGATCCTGAAATCTAGCTCTGATGTTCTTAGTAGAATAATTCCTGACCTGCGTTGCCTCGATGAGTTCAGCACTTACCTCCATCCCACAGACTATCCAAAATCAGTCACACGCACCAAGTTAAAAATGGCAGCAGCACAGGCTTAGAATGACGTGAAGGAATGCTGGAGGAAAGAGGCTGTTTTGAGCCAGTAATGGAGAAGCAGGTTGTTTTGAGTAAAAAGGAAAAAATGGTCCTTTGTGGTTTTGTAAGCCCAGCCTTGGAGCACTGTTGTATTTGTTACTTTACAGAGACGTATCATAACTTCTCAGGAAAAGACCTCTCTGTTCCTGTTGACTAGCGCTATCCGATTATCAGTCCTGTGATGCCACCCCCAGTAAGTGTGCATCTGACACCACTGGATGGCAAGTTTGCTAGTGGGCGAGACCGCAGAAATACACAGTAATAAGCAGATGAGGTGGTTTAACCTTCAGCTGGATGATCCTGTGACAGCTCCAGGACCATGCTGGTACAGGAGCAGGTGATGAGTTGGTATTCAGTGGCTCAGCGAGTTCACATACTCTGCAATAAGGGACTTGGTGTGAAAACATGGGTGTTCGCTCTGCAGGTGGAAATAAACTGAGGTTTCTGGCATGCAGGAATGGCTGACAGGCACAGATGAAGAGCCGCCTTCGGGAATTTCTGCCCTCCATTTAGTCGCTCGCTCTCCAGACAAGTCAATCGTGGCCAGCGAGGCGGCGGTGCAGGCTCAGGCACAGTGGGTGGCTGAAGGCATCCTGCTGCTCGCTACAGCCTCACCCACCGCTTGCGTGGCCCGCAGCTGACTGAGAAATCTGGGACTGCCGGGGCCAGGAGGTGCCCAGGGGCCTCACTTCTGCCAGCTGCCAAACCCAGGGGCCTCTCTAAGAGACAAGGTGGTCCCTGACCGTGCCGCTCACCACCAGCTGGAGTTTACCTTCTCTGGGTCTTGGTGGAAAACTGGGTCTGAATGTGCCAGTCATGCTTCTCTGGAGTATAATCCAAGCTGAAGTGTCAGCCCTGTGGTGGTCACTGCTGGTGCCACCTAAGTAACATGGAACAATTCACCATCCCTGGGGGTGTTTAAAGAACGCGTAGATGTGGTGCTTAGGTACAGGGTTCAGTAGTGGGCTGGGCAGTGCTGGGTTAACAGTTGGACTTGATGATCTCAAAGGTCTTTTTCAACCACAACGATTCTGTGATTCTGTGAATAATGCAATGATGGACTTTCAGCAATGCAAGGATGGCCTTCTAGCAACTGAACCCAGCTGGGCTTCATTTGCAAGAAGCAGAGTGTTTCGGGGCCATTTGGCTGTGTTGGGCTACAGACACTGCTTCTGCCGTACCTGTTGTCCGACAGTCAGTCAGACTCCTGCTTGCTTGCGTAGCAGGTCCCAAAAACCAACAAAAAAGACCTGACAGCAATCCTTCAGCCTTTCTGGTGCAAGTCTTTTCTTTTTTGCTGCTACCATGGAAACGCTTTTTCTGTTACCCGTTGCTACACTAACGAATTGTTCCACACCTGCTAGCAGAGTTTGTTTTATTTCTGTTTTATCCAGACCGCAAGGCTTAATCTGTCTGCATAGACTCACCAGAACGTTTTCCCAAGCCAGTGCAGGTCCAGGATCGCGTTCTGGTGCCGTGGGTTTGTGCGCGGAGCTGCAGGTTTGGATTTGCAGGGGGCTCGGAGCGACACCTCAGCGGCTGGTCCGCCCTGTTCGCTGGGACCCCAGGCAGGACGGGAGGAGCCCCCGAAGGAGCCCCCGCGCCTCCGGGCGAGCCCTGCCGCCGGCGGTGGGGCTCCCGGGGCGCCATGGCCACCGGGGACCTCCCGGCGCCGTGCCGCTGCCCCCGCACGGGGCTGCCGGGAGGCGAGGCGGCCGCGATCCGCCTCCGAGGGCCGCGCTCCCGCCGGCGGCCGCCCGAGGGCAGCACGGCCGCGGGGAAGGGAAGGGGAAGCCGGGGCCGGGCCGGGCGGGGGGAGGCCCGGCAGCCGCTCTCCCTGAGCGGGGCCGGCCCCGCTGCCCCCGCCGCCCCGGGAAGCCGGGCCCGTCGCTGCAGCCCCGCGGGGGGAGCGCGGCGCTGCGGGCCTGCGGCAGCCCGAGGGGCCGGGCGTGGGGCCCGGGGCTCGCTGTCCCGGCGGCACCGGAGCCTGGCAGAGCCCCGGCGGCGGGAGGGGGAGAGCTCCGGGGCAGGCCCGGGGTGCCGGGGCCGAAGGACCCCCCCCAGCCACAGCCCCGTTCGGGGCCGCTCCGCGTCCCTGCCTGACCGAGTGCCCCAGCACCCAGCAAAGCACCAGCTGCGGGCTGCTGTGTTCAGCAGAGATCTGCCGCCACCACGGGTCAGGCCCAGGGTCCCGCTCCTCTGGTGCTTCCAGCTGGGACTTTGGAGGCGATGTGTAGTGCCCCGCACGCAGCCTCCATCCCCGTCAGCAGGGCCAGGGCAGCCGTGGCAAACACAGCGCGCTTGCTGTGACCGACCCGCGGCACTTGCTCGTGGCAAGGTGACAAACCTGGAGCCTGAGGAGGCGATGGTGGGCGGGAGGTGGGAGTGGAGCACCCAGAAGTTCCCAGGAACTGCCCGGTGGGAGGGATGTGTGGCTTGCAGTGTTGGTATGGTTTGCCATGATTGGTCTCGGTGCTGGGTCTGCAGCGAGGGTCACGCTGGCCAAGCACTGGGCTTGAGTGTATGGGCAGGAGTGGGGAACAGAGTGAGTGAAGAGAAATAAAGATGCTCTACAACAAAGATACTCTGCTACGGAATGCTATTTGCAATTTTCCCATGCTGGTGGGATACTGGGGCATCTGTGTTGGTTGGTGCCAAGGAACTGTGTTAAGTTGGCACTTTTGTTAGCCCTCATGATGCTGTTTGCAATTCAGCCCTTTCAGTGCATGCTCCTCCCTGGGGATCGCTTCTTCCATAATGTTCCTTTTCTTTCCCTCTTTTCCACACAGGGAGGAGTAAAAGTCCTAATTACTGGTCCATGGCAGGAAGCCAGCAATAATTACAGCTGTCTGTTTGATCAGATCTCAGTGCCTGCATCTTTAATTCAGCCAGGGGTACTGCGCTGCTACTGCCCAGGTAAGGAACACCCCTCTCCTAGAGCTGGTGGCTTTAGAGCAAATTCTTAGCCTGATAGTGTCGCGTATATGTCTCAACTAAACCCTTGGGCCCATTGCGAAAGGTAGTGTGTACACATCGAGAAGCTTTTCCTTTTTCTTTGGCCTATTCAGTGTGAGAACAGCAATTTTGGATCTTGATACATCACAGCAGATCACAACAAATATTTAGAAGCTCTGAATTAGCTTTAAGATAATTATTGGAAATAATATAAAGTCATTCTAAGCATTTATGTAGTTTTGAAATAGCAGATTAAAGAGCAGCTGTTATTCAGGGGTGCGATCACTGTTCTACTGACTCTTAATTCGCATATATTCTGCACTTTGTCCTTGGCACTCACAGGAGAGCACCTTCAACCTCCCTGCAGAGATTTTCAGTAGTGCTGGCCCTCAGTATATGGCATCAAGTGTATGGAAAATAACTTAGCTTTATTGTTAGGCCCCAGCTTCCCACTGGAAATGCGGCGAGGCTGGTTAATCTTTAGGAACACATGTGATTCTGCCTCCTGCCAAAACAACGCATTAGATGACTTAGAACCTTTGTGTTTGAAAATACAGACTGGTATTGTGGACTCTTTGGTTGTCTAGTCAGAAAATTATTGTCAAATGCCCCCTCTCCTCTCTTTGCATCTGCTCTCAGCCTGCCACTTAGCACATGAGGAGATCAATAGGATAATACCTAGCCATGCATTTCTGTGGGGAGGTCTCTGTCTTACCACATGCGCTTTCCTTTTAGCTCATGACACTGGGCTCGTGACTTTGCAAGTTGCCTTCAACAATCAGATCATCTCCAATTCTGTGGTGTTTGAATATAAAGCCAGAGCTCTGCCAACCCTGCCTTCCTCCCAGCATGACTGGCTGTCCTTGGATGGTAAGCAGCATGCGATAGTCTTTAACAGAGCTCAATGAATGGTAGGACTGTGAATGTGAGAGGCAGCTCCTGTTGTGGGGGAGGGATGTAGAGGGGCAAGTTTGTGCTCTGGGGAAGGTCTGGTTGGTTTGTTACACAATTAATCAAAGTCTTCTGGCTGAAATTTCTTCCTAGTTCATTTGATGTGAACGTTATGTGGCTGCATTTGATGGGAAGTAGACAAAGGGGTGTTTTCTTTGTCTGAAAAGAAGGCTGAACAGGGACTACCCAGTCCCTAACAGCAGAGGAGCATCTACCCTGCAGTTGTCTTCCCTGAGAACTCTGAAACTTGAGCTTGTTTAGAAAAAAGTGTATTTAACATACGCAGAAAGTGGGAAGATGGTGAGACAATTTAAGGAATGAGGGGACTTTAGCCAACCACTGCTGTGATGTCCACATCCACCTTGTTTCCTAGGAGTTACCAAATGGGGCAGACACACATTCTGCTAAACGCTTCAGAGTCTCAGTGTCAGACCAGTCAGTGCTAATGGCAAGCTGTGGCACATGACAGCCATAATCACCCTTTTTGGACTCATAAGAGCATCCCTTGTGCATTGCAGGGACGAGATGGACTCCCTAACAGCATTAGCTCTTAGCCAAGTAGTTGGCAGAAGAATCCATGATTGATCAGAAATAGATCTCTCTACAACGCAAATGTCACACTGAGGGATGGGAACACAGGCTCCGGATTTGTATGGCAGCTCGGTGCATGCAGGTTTTAGGTTCAGGTTTAGCTGGTAACGCTCTGCCCCCAAAATGCATTTTATAAAGGAGCAAGATGAGAAGGATAGCAGGGGAACTTAAGAGCCTGAAACATTCATTTCCCTTCCTGTGCACAATTGCTAGAGAGATGCAGCTTCCAACTCTGACCAAGGAGATGCAGGGAAAAAGCTGTTTTGTATGACGTGCTGGGAAAGGACCAGTAATACTGCTTTCATGTTTCTTCTTCAGTGGGAGTCAGCTACTGGGGCGCTGCGTTTTGTGCAATCTTAGCAAAGTCCCAATACTCCAGCTTGGTGACCCATTTGCAAAGTGTCTGTTTTCTCTGCTAAATAAAGGGGACAAATGTGGTAAGGTTGGATCCTTAGTCTTCACAGATTTGGTAGCTGAGAAACTAATATCGATGTTACAAAGTGTTACACAAAAGAGGTCATGGGAGTAGTTGTTTGCACAGGGCCATACTGCAGGCAAGAGAAATAATGAGCTACTATACTGATGCAGTTTGTTCCTCAGGCAATTAACCTCATCCTACTTTGTCTGTCAGCTGCAAACATGGTAACTGTAATACTACACGTGCTTTGGGAAATCTACTGTGGATATTACTTTTGACACCAGTTCAATGCCTTTAAAATATTGCTATCATGGTGAAGATTTGAAGCATATGTTATTGTGTCGTTGTTATTATTTTAGATCTTTGATGGACATGGCAAATGCTTAGAACTGTTTTAATTTAACGGGAGAAATATTGACAGTTTCAAGCTTAATGCAGGCCAGCTACATGTCAGTGTAGGCAGGTGGTGTCTGAAAGGTTTTTGGTGGGCTCTCTTGTTCTGTCTGGGAAGCCCTGACAGGAAAAGCTTTCTTCATTAAAGCATTTATTATAAGCTTTCTCCATACGATTAGCAGCTGTGAGCCCGGGGACTAGTGAGGCAAGTCAAATCTGAGCACCCTGACACCACTGATTAGAGCATCCACAGCTCATCTGTAAAACGTGAGCGCCATGGGCAGGTGAGGAGGAGCCATTTCTAGCTGGGTCCTGGCAGAGCGGTGTATGTACATGTGCAGAGTCTGAGCTGATGCTTTCGGAGACAATTGGGGGGGAAATAGTAAGGAAATAGAATTTCCTTCAAAGTAGCATCAGGCATGATTTCAGTGGCACAGTACCTGTATCTTCAGCTGTTCAAGGTTATCCATTAATATTAGCAGCAGAGTGGAGCATCCTTCCCTGGCTCTCCCCCTCCCTGTAGCATCACAGAACACAAACATTTAGTTTGTCTCCACTGACCTGTGCCTGCTGTGTTTCTCACGCCACGTACAAGAGGGACGTTTCAAGGAAGTTGGGGCGGCACTGCTTCCGACGTTTGTGGATGCGAGCAGAATGGAGACAGATCACTGTGCTTATTGCAGTGTAAAGAGAGGTGTGTGACTTGGCTGTAGAGGCATACTTGCAAACAGAAATGGAAATGGTTCTTAAAGAGGAAGTGCACATTGTCTTATGCTCACCATGACAATTGAGTTTGTTTGATTTCTGGGTACTGGAAGAGTCTGCAGGTGCTTTTCATCTGCTACTGAGGCTGGGTGCTGCATGTGAAGTACAGCCCATATGGGTGTGATGGGGATTGACATTCAGCTGTTAGCAGTCCCTCCAGCATAGCATGCAAAGTGAATAGGTTTTAAAACCCTTGCTTGACAATTCCCCCAGTGCTGGTGAATTTGTAGGAGCTGCAGAAGGTGGCTGTGAGTGCTGTCTCTGGTGTGCCTGCAGTTTGTCTGGGAGCTCCTGGTTAGCAGACAAGCTCTCAATTAAGAGATTGTTATGATGTGGTGACAGTGGAAGGGAGGGGGACTGCAGCAGTGAACAAACTGGGGCATTGCTAACAGGGAGGAAAAAAAAAAAAGTAAAAGGACCGCTGCATTGCAGAGGCCCTTCAGGGAAAAAGACTGAATAATTATACTAACCATGACTTATCAGAAAGCTCTGCCTTGATGCACAGTGCTCCAAAGGGAGCACATTACATTCTTATTTAAAGGACCAGCATCATCTTCCCGTTTATTCTTAGAGAACAAATGTTAGCTTAGCTAGCTAAGGTATAAGCTGATGTGAGTTGATTCTATCAATAGAATAAATACACAAATCCCTGCCTCCTCTGTTGACTTTAATTGCCCTGATTCAAATCCTTGCCCTACTGCCTGTTACGTAGTCTTGAGGGAAGGTTTTTCAAGGAATACTTATAGTCCAAAATATTGACTAGAATTTTAAAATTCTTTTTTATTAACTCAGTAGAACACTTTTCCATTGCACTACACTGTTAAAACAAAGTTAATGATTCCAGCTAGCAGGACCACTGCAAGAGAGGCAGGGTTAACAGCCAACCATACCCCAGGAACAGCCTAGTAAAAGGATAAGCAATTTCCATCGTACAGAAGTTTAGATAAACCATTGTCTTCCATAAACCTCTTTAAAATAAAGACAAAGACCTCCTACATGTGACCCGTGTATTTTCAGTTACAGTAAGACAAAATTAATCCGCCACCTTTGTTCAGTTCTGCAGATACCTGAAAACCTTCAGCCTCTCTTTCTTTCCTAAGGAGGCAAGTCTGTACCTGCCTGACCGTATCCAGCTCACAGCATAGTGGCTTCGGTTTCTCTGCAAGCTCTTCTTGAGAATGTCCAGTTACAGGACTCGTGTAGTTATTGCAGGCCTCTGCAGTCATAGGCTGTGCTACACAGGCTGTAGCACAGCTCCAGACATTAAAATAGTAGCTCAGTCATGAAAGAATATGGTGTGAACAAAGCCAATAACTAAAATAGGTATGTACATAAAATTGCCGCTCTCAGGTATGGATGGCTTCCAGTTCATGCTAAGGTAGTAGGCACACTTGGAATCACATCTCTGTAGAAGCTTCTGGATGTCAACAAAGATGGGTTAGCAAAGAAGCGTCTGAAACAAAACATTCAAAACTGGAGTTCCATGGTGACCAGCAGGAAAAAGTTGAGCCCAAACCTTTTTGCGTGCTGAGCAGCTCTTGGTGCCAGCTCAGAGGAGAGACGCTGCTCGCTGGGGGACATTGCTGTGCCTTCTGTCACAGAGAAATGCCATGAGATCCACGCATGTGCCTGTGCAGCGTCACAGCAGGGTCTGCTTCCACCTGTCTACTGCGCTAGCAGAGAGCAGCAGTGGTATGATGTTATCACACTTCCTTCTTATAAGCAGTTACTGGAACTTTTGGGTTAAGGTTTTTTAAAAGGCAGGTAATTCTTAACGATTATTCAGGGAACATTAAACCAGTGCCTGTAGGGCTCGGGGTCTGGGAGAGATACAATGAACAGGAGGGTGTTTTGAGTGAAACAACTGGAATTGTGTTTTTTCCCCAGAGAAAAACATTCCATTAACTTACTTCCTTGTTTGTAGTAACTGCTACTCGTGGAAGTGGTGAGCTTCAGGTGAGGATAAAATCCCACCTTTTTGAGCACAGAGCAAATATTGGCCATTGGGATCAGGGAGCAGTACTGCAAATGACTGGGAAGTTTAGTGAGACCACATCCCTCCATGCCTCCTGTTTCTAGGACTGTGTCAAGCCAAGCGAAGGAATGAGTAGAGAAGGAGTTCTAAGGGGCAGCACGCTGGGTGGCCATCCTCTGAAGGGCTTCTTCCTTTTTCGCTGTCTGTGCTGCACTATAAAGGATAGCGCACCCTTTTCTGAACTGTACACAGCCACACTTGTTTTATTCCAAGTTTTCCTTGTTTTACACCACAGATGAGTTAGATCTTTCACAAATGGGCAGTGGACACCAGCTGCTGCTGTTCTTGCATTTTTTTCCCAGTTAATTGGAATAGTGGTGTTCTTTCTTTTCAAAGAAAGCCTTTCTCATCACTCCCATGTGATCCTGATCTCCTCTGATTAACTTGGCAGCCTCTTCTTTTTTCTGTATAAAACTTGAGTTTTTCAGAAGCTATTGTGTGCTGCTATAGCCATTTGACCTCACTTTTCATTCACTGTCTGTAGAGAGGTTCTCTTAAGAAAGAAAAACAAAAGGCAAATGAGACCCCTTCTGAACTGAAGGACAGAGACCTTCTAGTGACAGATGTGTAATAAGTTAGAAAGGCTTTTTAGTACAGATTTCCAGTGGCAAGCACGTATGCTTGCCCTCCGCTGAAGCCTTTACTGCTTTCAAAAAGCATTTGTAGAGATGACGTTTCCTTGGCATGGGACGTGATCAGAAATTCCAGGGAGATTGGTTTGAGTGCTCCTTGCCATTATGCTTATGCATCTGCAGAAAAGAGGTTGTGGAGGAGTGAGTGCTGCCATAGGGAGCCCAAACAGGACTTAAAAATACAGGCAGGCGACGACATGCGAACTGATGAGTCAAGCGTGTATGGGATGGACAAGGGTGTGACTGGTACCGAACGTGAATGGTTCTGATGCAGGAGAGCATTAACAGGCAGCCTTTCAGCTACTGTTGGATTCTCAGTTTAAGATTTGGCTGTCTTTTGTGGCGGGAAAACATAAAAAAGACTGGGGTCTTTGGTGGCTCGCTTGCGTTAGCATGACGTGGCCATACCTGTGGCACCCAGGCTCCCATTTCGGCGCACCAGGAGGTGGATGGGATCACGTGCATTCAAGTGACTGTGACAGTACAGCGTGTGCGTGCGACCTGTGGCATTTCACAGTCTGACAGGTACGTGATTTCTGTAACGCAGTTGTAAGCGTGCAAGATGGCAGGTGTTCATCACCAAATCCTCGGCAGAGGTCTGTTTACCGGGACCGGACTGCCTTCCTAGCATGCAGATGTGATGAGATGCAGACAGCACAGTCTTGTAGAAGAGACATGTTCAGTATCAGTGAGGTTCCTTAGAAATGTTGTTCTGCAGCTGTAAGAGACTTTTGGTAGAAAAAAGTCCATACACAGTAGAATTTTTTTGCTCTGTTTATCGCTCCTCTTTCCATCCAGGTTGAGGTGACTGTGTGTCTAACTTTACATCTCGGGTTTTCCCAGAAAAGATGGTGTGTCGGGCTCTCAGGAGAAGGGATGAACGTCTCGTGCTGTGTTACAGGGCTGTGGTGCAGCTTGCTGGGACGCGTGAGCATTCGTTCGGGACCTCATTCACTGCTGGGAACTACCCTGTGGGCTTCAAACGTTTCTATCCATCCTCCTGTCACACTTACTACACCTAGCCTGTGCGGAGGCTTTGCCTTGTTTTATTTTCCTGTTGAGGGTTGTTTGGTTTTTTCTTTCAAGAGGATGGTTCAGGACAGGCTGCTGTGCTACAGGTGTCTCAGGAAGCCTGTCTTCTATTGCTTTGGCTGCATTTCCCAGTCTGTCCTTCTCCACGTTGGCTATAATGCGATTGAATCGCGGTGAGGAGCGTTTTGTGTTCTGTGCTGGTGGTTGCCTTTTGAGCCAGCCCGACTGCCCGGGCAGACACCGACTCCCCTGGAAAGCCGCTGTGGATTCCCAGGCTGGTGGGAGCTGTGGAGCCCCTGGGGCCCAGGTACCCCACCGTCCTGCCCTGGAGCTCAGTCTCGGTTTTACCGGCCCTGCAAACGGCCCCCATTAGGGCAATTAGTAACAGGGTCGTTATTTCGTGTGTAGGGCGTGAGAACTGCACCTCAGAGCCGCTCGCTCAGGGGTGCCGCAGGCCCGACCCCACTCTAGCTGGGGCACGGGTGTGTGAATGGCCCCCGCGTTCCGGGGGGGGCCCACCGCCAGCCCCAGGCCGGGCCGGCGGGGGAGCCCCGCCCGGGGAGGGGGGTCCCGCAGCCGCACGGCGTCGGGAGAGGCGGCCGGGGAGCCGGGTAGGAAGCGGGGCACCGGGCCCAGGGGGGTGTCCCGCGGCCGCCGGGCCCCGGAGAAAGGGGCGGGGGGGGGGGGGGAGGGGGGCGGCCAGAGCCGCGGCCGCCGGGCCCGGGGCGCGCGCTGTAAACACAGCGGCGGCTGCCAATGGGGGCCGGTGACGTCAGCGCCCGGGGCGGGCGGGGCGGGGCGGGGCCCGGCGGCGGCGGGAGCGGAGCGGAGCGGAGCGGGGCAGGGCAGGGCAGGGCCGCCCGTCCGGCCGCGCCGGCACAGACAATGGAAGGCGGCGGCCGCAGCCGCCTCCCGCCGCCCCTGGCCGCGCCGGGCCGCCGTTGAGCGCGGGGTGGGGAGGCCGTCGGACGGGGCTGCTCTCCCGCTATGGCGGCGCCGGGGGGCCCCGGTGTGGGCTGAGGGGCGGCGGCGGGACCCCGCGCCCTCCCGCGCCCTCCCGCTCCCCGTCGAGGCAGCCCCAGCCGAAGCGCCCGGCGGCGGGGTCTCGGGGCGGCGGGCTCCGGGCGGCCCGAGCCCGGCGGAGTCCCGCTGTCCGGGCGGCCCGGGGCGGGTACCGGCGCCCGCGGGTGCGAGAGGGTGTCGGGCGCGGCGATGGGCCCTCGGGCGCGCCGGGGGTAACGGGGCCGCCGCCCCGCCGGCTCCCGGCCTCCCCCCGCCTCGCCTGACCCGCCGCCCGGCACAGCGGTGCGGCTGCGGGCCGTGCGCGCCCGCGCTTCTTCGGCCGCAGGCTCCGCCGCACAGGCTGGGCGGGCGGCAGCCCGGGACCCGTCCGTGAGGCGGCGCTGGCCCCGGGGCGGGCGGGCACGGTGCGCCCGGGGCGGGCGAGGTGTGGCCGGACTCGCGCCTCTCCCCGGGGCGGCCCCGCCGCCCGGCCCTGCGCAGCGCCATGCCCCTGCCCGCCGCCCGGCGCTCGGCGGCGGCTGCCACTGCGGCGGGCGGGCCGGTGCCGGGGCAGGCCAGCGGGCGCTAGCCCGAGCGCCGCGCTCGCACAGGTGCGGCGGGGGCAGAGCTCATCCCGCCGGCGCCGCGGTCGGACGGAGGAGCCCCGGCTGGCTGCGGGGATGCGAAGGGCGACAGCCCGGCCTGGGGGCGAGCCCGCTGTGTCCGCCCCTGCCGCAGGGTCTGCGCCGGGTGCTGGCTGGAGCCTCCGCTGATGCCTTTGGAGACCCCCAGGTCAGTCCTCTGGTGTCAGGGGTGTCGCTTTATTTACCTGGAAGCAGGTAGAGGTACTACAGAGGGGTCCGGGACCCCCACCCTTTGCAAGTGGATGTGCAGATGTGACAAAGTACTGCTTCCAGTAAGTATTACAAGGGTGATGTGTTTTATTTGTGCAGTATTTGTTTGGGTTTAAATCTGCATGCTTCTGTGTTGTCTGTCACGCTGCTATAATTACAATGTAAATGCGTGCCTTCTTAAGCTTGCTGTGCCTCCCGCTTCTTCTCCCTGTGCCCCCAGCTGTGGGACACGGCCGTGTTTCTGTCTGCTCGCCCTCCTTTGTTGGCCCCCAGTCCTTCCAGGGCAATGTCACAACACAAGCTCAAGTTGTGACAGCACTTTTATTGTAGCATCACGTGTGCAGAAGGACAGATTGCATCCTAACTCCACAGTCTAGCATTCCTGAGTCGGTACGCTGTAGGATGAGGTCAGTAGCCCAAACCTTCCCTGGGGAGCTTAGGGATGCTTGAAGCACGCGCCTGCTCCGTGCCAGGTTATTGCAAAACTTGTTTTGCAGAGCGCTTCATCAAAAAGAGCAGGACTTCAGAAGACGGTGTAGGCCACTCCCAGTATAGGGATGGGGTGAAGATGACTGGTGTCTGACTTTTTGAATGCTTCCAGCGAAGGAGATCTCGGTCCCTTTTGCTGACCCGTTCTAGTGTTTCACAGTTTTGTAGCTTGCAGCAGTTGCTATTTACCTGATTTTGCAGCAAACAGCCTATTTGATACTATTCTGCTCATCTGTCTGGTGATTTCTGAGGGAATATTTTGATTCTTATGTTTGCAATTTTTGTGAGAGAAAACTTGGGTCAGTGTTTTTATCGTACTTGCAGTACCATAGCACAGGTACTGCATAGTGCCCTGTGAGGTGCTTTTTTTCCTGTTTATAGCTCTTTTAGCATGTAACCCGTGGAGGAGGGAGTCTCCATGAGCAGTGAGCAGCACTGTGCAGGTGAGCAGCAGCACAGCATGTCCTGCGAGGCTGTTGCTCTTTGCGTACATGCACAAACACAACATCTTTCATAGTGTTGACACTTACGGGAAAGCACAGCCAATTTCTGACCCGAGATGCAGAGAGTGACCTTAGGCAGCCAACTGGTTTTGTACAAATTACAAAGTAGCACAAGAAGTGACATCTTTAGCAATCTGCCCGACCTCTAAAATACATCAGGTCCACATGGTGTGTCTAAAACCTTCCCTGGTTTGCTGAAGTAGCTGTTCCTGGATAGTATTGACAATCTTGCTGTCCTTAAGCTCTGGGGAAGAGAAGCCTGGGCGGGGGGGTGGGGGTGCGGGGAGAAGTCAGCCTGAACCGTCCCTTTCTGGGGATTAGAGGGGAACAGAATAGTCCCAGGTGGCCTGTGAGTAATAGCTGAAGTCCTACAGCTTTGGAAGAACTATGAAGCGTTGCCGATAAGAAGTCTTGCTTGGTAGGTGGATTAATGGCTTAAAATCAGTGACAATGGCTATATGTGCCAGTCTGGATTGCATCATTATTCCTGCCTGTGCCCAGCAGTGTTTTTCTTCTGTGAAAGCATGGACTTTGTTCAGCTGTTGCTTAGGCTTAGAGTGTAAGTAGTGTTTTCCTCATCTTGTGCTTTGGGAGTTGTGGCTTTTCACACTATCAAAAGGTCTGGAAGTGACCTGCCTCGCTGGCACAGATGTCTTAGAATATTAATTAAAAATTTTAAGTGCTTATATTTCTTGGTAGAGAGCATGACCTGTGATAGCTTACTGCTATCGGTACAAAAAGCTAAGAGTTTTTTTGTAAGATGCATTGAGGATGTTACTACAGTTACATTTCAGAAATATATGTTCCTACAATGACGACACCTCAGAACTAATTACTAAACCAGATCAAATTGATACTGTGGCATGGAAGGTGTTCAGGATTTTTACTGTATAGAGGAATTGAGCAAGATTTTACAGGCAAGTGACAGATGATTTGTAAAACAGGAACAGAGCAGTGGCACTACGAGAAGCGACATGCCCTTAGATTGCTTCCATCCCCACCCATAGCTTGCACTGGATGAGAGAACATGGTGTACCTGTCTTGCTCTGCAAAACAGAAAAATGTCTTTGCGCTGCATGTTTGGTTTTTTTTTTTTTATGGTGCTCAGCTATCACATATGTTACATTCGGTCTGCATGTGTTCATACAGTGAATGTTGTAACACAGAAACTGCACATGCTGAGAAGCCAGTGCCCTCGGAGTAGCTTCTTATCTCTTGAATATTTAAGGCCAGTACTTGGGAACATGTGCAGATGCAGATCTCGCATGGCACCGTTAGTTCAGTCTTTAGAAGTCTGTGGGGAAATAATTATATCCTGGGCAGAAACTGCCCCAGTGGAATGTGCAAGAAGAGATCATGCACCCTCATCCCTTAGTCCTTCCAGTCAAATGCTGCCTATCATTTAGCTTGTGCAGCATGGCAAAAAAAACAGACCTCCAGGTGAGACTGTAAAAAAACAAAAAAAAAAAACCCAAAAAACCCCAACCAAACAAAAAAACCCCACAACCTCCCCTCAAAAAACAGAGGCAAGTGGTATAGATGCTGCTCACTGCTAAGAACTGCTGGTTTATTTTTCACCAGTGCAAAGCAGCATTTCCTCTGTAATAGCTCTGGCTTCACTTCCCCATCATGAGAGGTACAGAGAGTTTCTTGCTGGTTGACGCTTGCTTGGCAAAAGGAAGTCTTTACTTATCCAGTAAAGCAGTGTGCAGAGATTAGAAAAGCAGCCCTCTGTGTAACTCCTTAAACGTAGCTTGTCAAGCAAAGGAGGTCTTGTCACTTACTGCTGTGTGTTGGTATCCTCTTAGCTCTGTACCTGGACCATAGTGGTGTTTCGTCTACCGCACAAAGAAATGCAAGATCTGAGACTCAGTGGCTGCTAACGTGTGGCTTTACTGTGTTTTGTAATAAAGTGTGAGCAGGAGGCAATGGTTTGAGCTGGTGCCCGCTCTTTGGGAACAGTGCATGCATAACTCAGAAAGGGAAATAATGCAGTGTCTTTGGAAGAGATCTTTGGGTTAGAAGGGGGGGGGGGGAGTGCATGAGAGGAGTGGGCTGTTGCAGAGAGGGCAGGTGAAGCATCATGCTTATAACTATGATCTGCAGCACAAGCAGTTTCCCCCAGATTTGGTCCCTGCTTTTCTGTAGCATTTAGGGTGGGGATTCCACCCTTACCAAAGTCTGGAGTGTCTTGCCTCTTGCTGGTGGGACCACATGGCTGAGCAAGGAAGTGATGGAGTGTCTTTTTGTAGTTCTGTTGGAACTGTCCCACTTGATGTATAATCACATGCATTCCTGGTAGCAACCTTGTGAACCTCATACAGATTTTTGCTATGCAAGTGCTGCGTTTTAGCTACCCTTTTAGTATAGGGTACATGCCATCAGGAGCTGTCACAAGCTGTTAGCAGCCTTCACAAGGCAGGTGCTTCTGCAGCCACCCAGTGAAAACTTGTCGTGTAAATGGCAAGCATCTGTTTAGATTCTTACTGAGGAAATTCAGTATTTAATGGAGGTCGCTAAGGGAGAAAGTGGAGGTGAGGCTTCCAGAGTCTGGAGTTAAACTAGATTAACCTTTCTGCTCACTGCATTTTCCATTCACTGTGCCTGCCATGATGGCTCATAGAGCTGTTGGTGCAGGTCTGCTTTAAATTCATTGGTGAAGGGATCTGGGCTAAGAAAACACCACTGGTTTAAAGCAACCCTGCCAAAAGAGACAGTGCAAAACTATATCCAGGTTGTCTGGGTGTAACTGCAAGTGTACGTGCTGTAGCTCTGTAAAATGCCAGCTGGTGTAAATAGCCATGCATCCTTAGAAGACTAGTACCAGAGTAGTTTTGCATCTCTAGAAATGTTTTGTCCGTGACTTGCTATCGTGACTGTAATCAGTAGTAGGCTCCCTTGAGTACAAATTAAAAAGAAGCTTGTTCTGCTCTCAAATGTTTGTTCATGTTTCAGGGAAATGAGGATGAAATTCAAACCAATTTCTTAGCGCGGGTCAAAATCTGACCAAGTGTCTCCTTCCTGTTCCTCCCTGCTGGGACAGCCGGGCTGCCCTCGCTGCCAGCGCTGGGGAGCATCCCAGCCCTGACAACGCTGCAGCGGCTGGCTTTCTCAGGAGGACTGGACCCTGCAAAGAAATACCACCATGAGTAGTTTTACTGTGTTTCCTAAGCTTGGTTTTGAATCCGTGGGATAGCTTCTCGCTCCCCTGTGAAGGGCTGAGGACAATGGCAGTGAAAATGGCTTTGTGTGTGATGGAACAGATCCCTAAATTCACCTGTGAGCCAGGGGTGTGCTTGGGGCTTGCAGAGTTCCACAGGAGGTGCAGCGTGAGAGGGGTGGAGTATTGTGGCTCCATCGATCAGATCACAAAAGCTTCAGAGCTCCCATCCGATGGAAGCAGCTGCTGGTGGAAAAGCTCTGCGAGACCAGGCTCTCCTGCCTTGCCGGGGCTTGGGCTGTTCACAGAACAGGCTCTGAGGACCTACAGCCACCACCTCTTCCTGCTGTGCAAAGGAGTAACAGAAGTAATTTTGGTGTTACATTTTTGTTGTTAAATTTGAGGAAGAATAGAATGATTTCCAGAAAAGACACAATGTTCAGAATGTTTTCTGTGAATTTATGAGGTGTCTTGGAGATAGAGAAATGTGGTCATTTTCATCACCTTTGGTGGGCACAGCCCTGAAGAACAGCTTCAGAAACCTTCTTTGTGGTTTCTTAACCACATGTTATTAAATGTTATTGTAATGTTTCTTCAGATTTATATGTAATGGGAGATCTCACGAAATGGAAAAACTTGCAATTTTTTGGCTCACAAAAAAGTCTGAAATTGTATCATCCAAAGCAGAGTCCTTGGGTAATACCACAAATATGTGGATATGTTTGTAGCCACGTGCATCTTTGTTGCCTTTGGAAAGAGTTAGGGTGCTTCCAGAGCAAAAGAGCTGCTTGTGCTGGGCTGGGGCTGTTTAGATTTTAGCAGCAGGAGAAAAGCTCGTTTTGATGATTGGTATGCTGTTGAGCTCTTGCCTTCAGTGCACTGTGAGACACACGCTTGTCTTGAGGTCTTCTGAATATAGAAGACAAGAATGTGGAAGCTGTGTTCCTGTAACTTCATTGCCTGTGAAGCAGGTGGCTCTCTGCAGACCCTTGAAGTAAGCAAGACAGAGAATGTGTGACTAGCAAAATAAATAATAAGGGATAAAGGGTATTGAACTTCTGAGAGCAATACCTGTAACGTTTAGCCCTATGGCTCTTACAGCCCATCTCTTAGTTATTGCAAGGTAAATTGCATGACTGCAGACAGCTTGTCTTTTTTGGTTTGCAATTTATTTTCATCCCGTTTGTGGTGTTTGGGCTCTGCTGGCAGTGCTTTTTGGCAATCAGGGTTTTCACAGGAAAACACATTAGAGAGTCAGCAGGACTGGGACAGGTTTTGTCATGTTTTCCTTACCAGAAAACATTGTTTTCTTTTGTGATGGAACGTCGTATTTTGCTTAAAGAATGTGTTGTGGTGTCATCAGGTACCTTTATTGTTGAGCTGGAGGATCTTGGTTTGGATCCCAGTTATATTTAGTACATAACACACACAACATACAAAAAAGAAAGCACAACCCCTTTGCTTCCCAAATGTGAGGGGTTTTCTTTCTGCCTGGTTCCTCCTACGTGGCTGTAGCAGTCATCTTTCTATATTGGCTGCTAACACGAATACAGATACATCAGTTTTAAAGATAAACCAGGCGTATTTCATAAGACTCATGGTAAGTAAAGCTGATTTTGTTTTGACACTGTTGAACCCAGGACTATATAAAGGGAAGATGTTGCACCAGTTTCTGTGACTTCAGTTGTACTTTTATTTTCAACATTATGCTGTTGTCCTTAGGGATGAAGCTGGCCAAATCCTGTTGCTGAGAATACAGGAGTGATAATGTTTTGATACAGACTGGCAAACTTGGGACTTAAAGAATATTGATGCCTAGGAGGTCACGTAAAGATTTGCCCTTTAATTAGGCCCCTGCAAAATCTTAAGTTTTCATGGTACAAAATAATCTTTATTCTTTGTAACTTTATTTTAACAGCACAGGACTAGTGCAGCCTGGTAAAACAGTTTGGAAGTTCACCTGCCTATGGACAGTTGACTTCTAAAATGATCCTGAGAGGTGCTGCAGGAGTACACCAGGAGGAGAGTCTGTAGGAATCGGTATTCATATGTGGTTTACTTTTGGGAGCCTAACTGACAGCAAGCGGGTTCCGTGGCCCTGCTCCAAGCCAGGAAGGAAGGAGATCTGCTCTTTGTGGAGCTGAGTGACCCAGGGATCTTCCACACAAACAGTGACGTGTGGTGTTCTCGCTGCACCCTGGGCAAGGCATCTGTCAGCTTATTAGCAGTGTGTGAGTTGTGCTGACCGAGGTCCAAATGCCATTGGTCTGGAGTGTGCCCAGGCCTCGGGGGGAACAGGAGGAGCCACCGTTTGTCATTTGTCTCGTTGCCGAGGCCAGGGGGAACCTTGGGGGAAGGTGTCCTTCCCTTTGGCGGTTCCTCTGCGCTTAGGTGTCCTTGTTTTGTTGAGGATGTACCAGCCCTTGCAGCATCGTGAGTTGCTGTCACCCCTTTCCTGTTCTAGGTCTTTCCCCACCACCTTTGTGGGTTTTTTTCATATTTTTTTGCTAGACTAGCACAGTGCATACGCTTCAAGTGACCAGTCACTTTTGAAGGGGACACCTTGGTGTACTTGATAACCACAGAATTTATTATGAAAATGGTATATACATAAATAATTTTGAAATTGCCATCAGTTGTGGCTTTGTTCTTTTGTCCTAGCTGCTTAGCTAGCAAGGTTAATCGCCTGGAAGATAGGCAGCATGGAGATACTTCCCATGCACTCCTGCCCCACTTACCTTATTTGCTGCCTGAAGCTTTCTAATCCAAGGGTACACCCTGCTGCTGGGTAGGTGCTGGCAGTCTCTGCTGAACATGGAAGGGGCTCTCTGCTCTGTGTTGGTGTTTGTTTCCACTTCCCATTTTAGTGGTGTATTTCTGACCTGCCTGTAGACTGAGCAGCGGTTTACAACCATCTATGAAAAACACTGTTGTTGTGGCAAGATGCTGGTTACAGGTTTAAGACTCTGATGAGTTTATGTCTGTGCTGTTAAGTCAAACAGATACCTTCTGCTACCTAAAATCAGGTAGTCCTGCCCTAAATACTTCCCAGGAGTACTGTCCAGGCGTCTGCATAGGAATATGTCGGAGCACTAGATGCTGTTTCAAATTTGGTTTCCTAAGAAAAGTTCCCTCCTTTTCTTTCTTTGTTTTAGTGTGCCCAGCCAGGGACAGCAGTGGTGACAGACCTACTTTTAGTAACTTCAGTCTTCCGGTAAAAAGTGCCGGGAAGTGCTCAGTGTCATTAGCTCAGTATCAGGGAAAGTGGCGGCTTCACTCATTAGAAATTGAAGAGCCTGGAAAACAGACACAAACATGGGGCCCTCCGTTTCTGGTCCACAGTGATTTCGGCTTAAAAAAAAAAATAGGGAGAAACCCCAATAATCTGCACAGTCTACTTCTGCATCTCACTTAGAATTGTTTTCTCCTGCTGTTTCTGGCTGTACAGAATAATTTTTCTCTTTGACAGCTAAATGGGTAGGAGCAAATCCCTAGCATCTTGCAGCCTAGGCTTGTTGCTCTTTAACAAGCCACGTTTCTTCTTCTTTTAAAAAGAAGCTACTTCTGCCCAAAGGAGGTTGAAGGCTCAGCTGCAATACCCTGTGTGTGTTGCTACTCTTAGCTCTAATAAAACGCGAGTGCTGGCCACCCAGCCAGAGAGAGTGGTGTGAAATGTGCCGAACGGAGCCGTTGACCTGCATGGCAAACGCAGCTGCTTTTCCTGGTGCCTGAGTTGTTGTAGCTGTGTTTGGCACAGGCCCGCAGTGGGGGGATGGCTCAGCGATGCCAGGTCTCTGTCAGTCTCTGCAGCGTACGTGCTCCGCCTGGCAATGGGGAAGGAGGAGGCAGCGACATGGACTGCACTGCAGCACACTGCAGCACTCCCGAACAAAGGCTTGCTGGGAAAACACGACTGGCGCTGCTGCTGCTGCTGCTGCGTGCTGACCGCAGCTCAAGACGGGCCTGGAGACTGCATCTGCGTTACAAATAGTTCCTTGTGTAACTGTCAGTTGCTTTCTCAGAGGCTTTGCAATTAACAGGACGACTGAATTATTAATAAGGCACTAATAATAAGTAATCATGTTTCAGACTAGGCAAAACAAGACCGTAGTGAGCTCACCTCTGAAATGAGGTTAGAGGGGGGTGCTGGCCGCACTCCTTTGTCCCTGGCTCTGGAGCTGCCAGGGTGGGATGCTGCGTTACAGCCCGTTGGAGCTGGTCAGAAGGGAGCAGATGTCATCTGCTGCCAGGCTGCAGCAGCTTCTTAGGGAGAAAGGGATGTCTTTAGCCAGTGGGGCTGAGCTGTCCCTTACCGATGGTCTGCAGGATGGTCTTCAGCGTGGCGCAGCAGAGATCTGTATCTCTAATACCCTGTAGTGAGAGTTGTGCCTTGCAGAGTGTAGTATACAAGCACTCCTGCAACCATCCAGGGAGGACTTTGCGTGTAACCACTTGGAGAAGACTTTCTCTTTCAAAACTTGATCAGAGTTTGTTCATTTCAATGCGCATATTCGTATTGCTGTCAGTGCACTTTCTTCTAAGCTTATCAGTGCTCTGCACCAACACGTCATCTCCACAGATGCATAAAACCAAGCAGTATGACAGTTGTCCTTTTCCCCACAGTTTATTATGCACACTGTTAGCGTGATAGCAAGATTCATTAAATGTTGCCTATCCACAAAATTACCCGGCCCAGCTTCACATGAGCTACACAAAGCTTCTCCCTCATGGGTCACGAGACAGGAGCCCTCCGTGTTTGCAGCCACAGTTTGAGCTGCACTGACTGGCCCAAAACACAAGATTGCTTGAGTTGATTTCTACAGCGTCAGGTTTAGCAATGTCCTATTTATTTATTTTATTGTCCTATCTATTTAGATAGGTTGTATCTAAATCTCCCTGCTCCGCTAATCAAGCCTTGGTAGATGTATCATCGTGCTAGGTTAGAATGCAGTGAGGAGAAAGTAATTAATACAGCTTTTAGACTTCTGCAGAGACCACAGGGCTCAAGAGTTGTACTGCTTTTCACAATGATGTTACTGGGTTATCAGTGCCTGTAGTCTGTGATCTCCGGTAGTTCTGTTTCTGACACTTGGCTGAAGCTGTTTGCCAGGAAAGGGAGCCTGCTGGGGCAGTTGCCCTTTAAAGGCTCCTTTTTCTAAGCATGGAAGGAGGCAGAGGAATCAAGGCATGGTTTTAGGAGGCCAGTCAAGCTGAATTCAGGACTCCTGTAAAATAGGGGGATTGACTCTAAAAGGGAAGAGTATTTTGACAGCTATGATCCTGTTGAAATGATGTCTGAATGCTTGTATTTGCTTAGGGTTTACTTGTGTTTTCAAAGAAATTGCGTTACCCCAGTACTTTACTGTGTGGATACGGCTGGAATCACAAGGGAAGGGATCCATCTTCCACCTGTATTTTTCATTTTTCTATCTGTTTTCCTTAAGGAAGTTCTCAGGAATTGCAGTCAAAGGGCTGCTGCAGGAACTTGAAGAGCTAGGATGCTGCGGGGCAAGTGTCCCTGTGCATTGCCAAGCAAAGCAGCTCTGTGTGACTTCTAGGATAGCTTAGTGGCTTGCTGCAGTAGGTTGCCAAAACCTGAGCTTTCATTCTATGGAAATGTCCTTATTCTGGCTTTCTCCAACCTAGATAACCAGTTCAGGATGTCAATATTGGAGCGACTTGAGCAGATGGAGAGGAGAATGGCTGAAATGACAGGCTCCCAGCAGCACAAACAAGGAGTAGGAGGCGGGAGCAATGGGAATGGGAACGGAGGAACGCAGGTGCAGGTATGACCCCCACTGTGTCCAGACATGGCACCTTTATGCTTTCTTGCCAGAGCTTGGTTTTGGGGGGATTGGAAAGGATTATCGTTTTTCCTAAACAAGTCTGGCTTGTGGGTGTCTTTTAACAGCAGTTGGCTTTCACTCACGTTTGCCACTGTCTCAGTACTTCTGAAAGTGGAAGGCTGCCTGCTCAGGGCAGGTTGCAGCTCCCCTCAGTGGTTAAACTGGGATGTGTGTGGTGTTTCAGTGCGTTTCTGGGACTGGGACACTGGGCAGCTGCTTTGAGAGCCGCGTGGTGGTGGTGTGCGAGAAGATGATGAGTCGTGCTTGCTGGGCAAAGTCCAAACACTTGATCCATTCAAAGACTTTCCGAGGAATGACACTGCTCCACCTAGCCGCTGCCCAGGGCTATGCTACACTGATCCAGACCCTCATCAAATGGCGGTAAGACCCAGCCCGTTGGACTCTTGGGTGTCAGTACAGGCATGGCAGAAACATATGTCAGCTCCGCTTGGTTCAGATTTCTGGGTGTCCCTTACAAACAGCCAAATCCCTGAACTTATTCCTGTCCCCTGATCTGACAGGCCCTGTCTCTGGAAGAGAGCGAGTCCAATCACTGGATGTATCATGCTCTTAAAGTCTCTGGTGGGGGCACCATCCATAGTAAATGTGTGTTGTGGGCATGTGCGTGGCCACTTCTTTGTGGTATGGTGCACTGGGCAAAACTGTGCAGTTAGGTAGTGATCCTAACATGGCTACGGAGCATCATTTGTTCTGTTGTTTCCTCTGCAGCACCAAACATGCAGACAGCATTGATCTGGAGCTGGAAGTTGACCCTTTGAATGTGGATCATTTCTCCTGCACTCCTTTGGTAAGAGCAGAGACTGAAATTTCTGAGAGAGTCCGAGGACCCTCTGGAGTTCTTCCTGGTGTGTTATTTTCCTAATGGCTTTCATGCTTAAGAGTAGATGTTTCTTGTGTGTCCTTGCTGTGTAAATGGTAAGACATGGCACTATCAGCTTCCTGGCATTTTGTTGAGAGAGGCTACACAGGAGGAAGCTCGTCACTGAGTAACATGAGGAAATGGGACAGGTAGCCCTGGTTTGAGTTGTACCCAGAATCCAGTCTCCACTATTGTGCTGGGGAAAGGAGGTTCCATGCCTTCTTTCAGGTTGCTCTCTTTGACTAATGGACTGTAGAGGTTGTAAAGTCATTACGATATCTTAGTCATTGGAATCATGACTGAGAATTAGACAAGCAAAAAGCCAAAGCAGGTGGAACCAGAAGTGCAAATTTACAATGGCAGAGCATTGGTTTTATTGTTCCCAACCTTTGGTCCTGTCTGCGCATTTTTGATCTCACAAAGATTCTGTTGTGATCTCTGATCACAAAGATTCCTTTGTGTATGAGGCTGTTCTGTCTCTGCAGTGATGCCAGTGTCCAAAAAAACCAAATAATCCAAACCCAAGAAACATTTATTGCTAATTAAGAAGCTGTCAGACTGTCAGCTTCATTTGGAAGATGGAGGTTTCTCTGTCACAGGAGAGAATAACATGCATCTAATCCTCTGTAATGGCCTTTTGTTGGGACAGGACATCTATAGAAGCCAGTTGCTGGAGTTCAAGCATGTTGTGGTTTTGCTTATCAGAGAGATTTTTCCATGAGCTGGGGACCAGACTCCACTGTGTTAGCAAGAAAGAAAGGAGAAGGCAGGTCACTCAGTAGGTCAATTGTCATCTTTTTTAGATGTGGGCATGCGCCCTGGGCCACATGGATGCAGCCGTCGTGCTGTACAAGTGGGACCGCCGAGCCATCTCTATTCCTGACTCCCTCGGGAGACTGCCACTGGCCATTGCCCGGTCTCGGGGCCACGTGAAGTTGGCAGAGTGCTTGGAGCAGCTGCAGCGAGATGAGCAAACTCAGCTTGGGCAAACCCCCAGGATTCAGTGCCCCTCGAGCACAGACTCCAACACAGAGAACTGGGTGTCCCAGTGGCACAGTGAGCTTATTGCCTCTCAGGAGCCTCAGAAGGGAGTCACTGTGATTTCCAGTACAAACACAGGTAAGATAACCCTGAGGGCATGCACTGCTTTGCTGACATTTGACATGTGAAAACCTGGGGACAAGGGGCTCACCTAGGCAGCAGATGCCACCTGTATCCCTGCTGTCCATGCTTAATTCTTTTCTGGTGGGGGCTCTGTCACCCGCTCCATGCACTTGCATAAGCATCGGGAAGAGGAGTGAATGCCTGCTTTAGGAAGATGTGTGTATTTTAAGAGTGGTTGAGGTAGTATCCTCCCTGGGTGATAGTTACTCTCTTTGCACATACTGTCAGGTATCCTAGGGCATGGCCCAAACTTGCACCTGCAGCTCTGTGGCAGAAGCTATTGTAGTTCCTACAGTGAACACCGGTTGCCTACTTTGTTTTGACCGTTGATCTGTTTGTTTCTAGAGCTGAGACGACCAAGATCAGAACCTTCCAGTTACTACAGTAGTGAGACTCAGAAAGATTACCCTGCACCCAAAAAACATAAGCTGAGCCCTGAATATTTTCAAGCCCGGCAAGAGAAGCTGCTTTCCACTGCGTTGAGCCTGGAACAGCCAAGCATTAGGAAGCAGAACTCCAGCTCCAAGCAATCCACCACTGAGACAATCAGCCCCAGTGAAGGGATCAGGGACTATGGCCGGGAGCTCTCCCAGCACATCCCAGAAGTTACTGGGTACCGAGGCTCTGGCAGCCAAGCAGGTGTCAAATGGAACCCAAAAGACATTTATATTGGTGTGTCTGCAGTGCAGGTGGCAGGGAGCCAGAAGGGAGCTGCCCTGGGGAAGGACACTGTAGCCCATCGGCTACGCCAGCGAGAGCAGATGAACGTGCTGATGATGGCTGACAGGGAGATGGTGGATGCAGAGCTCTTGTCCTATAGGGACAATGCAGGGGATGAGGACTGCTTACACCACATGGATGACTTGCAGGTAAACATACCCATTGCACCAGGATCAGCAGTCTCAGAGAACATGGTGGCTGCACAGAGGAGCCTGACTGTGAGCAAATTCTGTGGCTGCCTTTAGAGGCTGAATTGTGCTCTGGGAAAGGAGGTGGCCGTACAATCAATGAATGTTTTCTTCTGGTTTCAAAGGGTATCAACGCAGACACAAAGGCTAATGGTTAGCATTTAGGGTCATGCACTGGTGTATGCTTCAACAGTGTACAGAATGCATAAAATTTGCAATTTTAAAAGGAAAAAGCAGAGCCTCCTGGTCACGTCAGTAAATGAGGCGAATGAGGTGGCCCCACAGTCCTTCGGGAGCTGGGAAGCAGTCCCTGCAGAGGCAGCGCGACCTGAGAGAGGCAGTGCTGTCATTGCGGGCCAAGCCACTGCACTTTGCAGGGCAAGGAGATGAGCGTGGAGAAGGGGAGAAACAGTGGCTTTGGGGAAGGAAAGATCCCGCCAGCTGTGGAATAGAGGAAATAGCAGAAGCAGGGCAGACCAATGAGAAATAGTCACTGGCTGAAAGATACTGTGTTTGGTCTTCTGAGCACAGAGAGTAACGGGAGGGCAGCCTACATGCACTGCCTTCGCACCTCTAAACATCTCATCTTGCTGGCGTGACGCAGATGAAGCAGATCTTTGTAAAACAAGAACTGTTTTCTGACCTCTGTATTAAAAAGTCTTCTGAACCTTGGTGGGCAGGGGGATGTGGTTCAGAAGGATTCCTGACAAACTTGTGATCCCAAGGATTTTAACATCTCTTGATGTGCCATTATTGTCATGTCATGCTCTACTGCACTTCTTGGCAAAGAGTGGCAAGATCATTTTTCCTTTAGAAACAAGATAGTAGTGACCACTGTCAGTAGCGTGCAGCAAACGCCCAATGACATAAACCTTTCACCAGATCTCTTGGGCTCCCCATACACTCAACAAAAAAGAGGTCTGGGGAATATGAAACCCTGCAGTGCTTTGTCAGAAGAGACAGAAAAGCAAATGAGCTTTGGTTAATGAATTTGTCTCCCATGCTGAGACAAACAGCAGGCTCCAGCTACCACAAGTTTAGGGAAAATGGGGCAGTCTGTCTAAAGCTGGGCTGTAGCATGCAAGCACAAGGCTCCTGATACCAGGCAGCAAAAGTTTGTTCTCCTCTCCTCCTTCCCAGGTGAACATGATGACACTTGCAGAGCACATTATTGAAGCTACGCCTGACAGGATCAAGCGGGAGAATTTTGTGCCAATGGAGTCACCACTGGTGGAGAGGACGGACAGTGCTGCCATGAGCACCACGATGAGCTGGCTGGCCAGTTACCTTGCTGATGTCGATCATCTGCCGAGTGCTGCACAGATAAGGTCAGTAAGAGCTGTGAAGATGCTCTGGGTTTCTGAGTAGTCTGAAGGCTGTGCAGCATGTACCGATTTCTTTAGGCTGCAGATGCTGTTTCTCAGTGGGACTCAAGGCTGGTGTTCTAAGCCCAGCCACACTCTCATGGTCAAACGTATCGTTGCCAGCACAGCTACAGATTCATGGAAGAATGGGAGTGCATGCAGCAGGAGGGGAAAGTGGCCGCAGGGTCTGACTTTTCTTCCAGCGCCAAGTCTGTGCGGTGCACTACTACAGGCAGGCTCAGGAATGTGGGATGCTGCGTGGAGGGAGGGAGGGAGGGGAGCTTGGGCGCCTGCCTTGAACTCAGAAATGTTGTAGTCTTTATCTGTGATGCCAGCCCAGGTGCTTTGTGAGCCAATAATTCCTACTGTGATTGGTATTTCAGAAATCTGTATAGTGAACCCCTGACCCCTTCTTCGAACACCAGCTTGAGCCCTGCAGGCTCACCAATCAGTGAAATAGGTTTTGAGAAACCCAGCCTTCCCTCAGCAGCAGATTGGTCTGAATTTCTGAGTGCATCCACCAGCGAGAAGGTAGAAAATGAGTTTGCACAGTTAACTCTGTCTGATCATGAGCAGAGAGAACTCTATGAAGCTGCCAAACTCGTCCAGACAGTGTTCAGGAAATACAAGGTACGTGGCCAAAATGTCCAATGTCTTCCTTGTTAGGGGTGAAAGAGTAGTATAATTTCTTACAAACCAAAGTGTGGATAATACCCTCTCCCAGGACAAAAATACCATTTCTCTCATAACCTTTTCAATGTTTCTAGCATTTCCTTGTTAAAGTTTACCCAGCAGCTGCCATACTGGAGAGAGCATGCTGTGCCATAGCATGCCTTCCATGCTGGAACAGCATTCATAAAGCATATCCTCAAAATATACCCCAGCGGTTCTGGTTGGTTGCCTGCTTGGTGTAAAGATCAATTTTGAGGGTTGGTCCCTTACATGAACTGACAGTAGAAACAAGAAGTGCCTAGACCTGAATCGGAGCAGGTCACGCTGATAGGAGAGATCTAGAAGCAGGTGCCCTGCAAGCTGCTGTGAGCCACTTATCATCTGTCTTGTGTTTGGTGTACTCTGACTACTTACTGCCTCTTCCTTCTGTGTAGGGTCGTCCTCTCCGGGAACAGCAAGAGGTGGCTGCCGCTGTTATTCAGCGTTGCTACCGAAAATACAAACAGGTAATCAAGGAAGTGAAATTTTATGCAGCACACGTAAGTGCCATGAACACAGCCCTTTGTGATGGGAATTACCCCACTGTTCCTCTTGTATGCTTTTCAGCATGCAGTCATGAAATACCCTGCTCAGGCAAAATTGAAAAGGGAAGAAAATTCATGTCCTGAATCTTAATTTTGGAGGGAATCCTTGAGAGGATTTTGTTTGTGATGATACCTGCATTTTTGCTATGAGATAGAGGGCAATGATGCATTCCATATTGGCCTTTGTGCATGCTGTAGCCTGGTGAGACTATTCTCTGACTAGTTGCTTGCCAAATTTCATTGTGAAATTGAAGTTGGTTTTGCCGTTGATAAAGGCGAAGATGAAAAATAAGTTGTTTTATTTTGCACATACTAAACTTTTAAACTATGGGAAGTCACGTGTTTTAACTTGATGCGAGTTGTTCCAGGACTGAGACTGCTCTCCAGACTCTAGCTGGAGACGTGCTTTTAGGCTGAGTTCTCAACCCCAGAAAAAGAAGATACTCTTGCTTTTTCCTCGTTGGTTTTTGGTTGGGTTTTGCTGTGGGGACTAGAGCCCACATCCCTCTTTTCAGTATGCCCAGCTAGACTCCAGCTGTCTGATACCTGGCGGCGTGTTTACGTAAAGTGAAAGGCAAGATGCCTGTGCTCTTTTACAACCTTCGAAAACATTTATTTGGGAAGCCTTTCTAGTGTTAGGTGACTGCATCTTGATTCACATTCAACCTGTCACATGGCTGTTATTCTGGAGTGATGCTTCCTGTAATAGAGAAGCTTAATTCCTTTCAAAAACTGCTTGACAAACTGCTTTGTCTTGGATCCTGGAATCACTTCTTTTTGAAAGAAGATAGTTTGGGGTTTTTATTTTTTTCATTCTTTATTTGCAGAACTAACATTAACTGTGTATTTTTCTGTTTCTCCCTAAGCTTACTTGGATAGCCTTGAAGGTAATACAAATACAAACACTATTTTGGAAACAGTTCCCCGTGGGTCACTAACTTTCATGTTCAATATAAACCAGGAGAACCTGGCATTTAAAGAAATGTTTTAATAGTGTCCTCTAATAAATACCTGTGGTTGAGAAGTCACTGGCAAACCAAACCTTACGGGAGATATGTAGGGGCTGCTGTGCTACAACGTATCAACGTAGTAGTACAATTAAATACAAAAATGCAAAAAAAAAAATGCAAAAAAAAAAAAAAAAGGGAAAAAGAAAAGTCTCCTCCCTCTACAGGTACTCATAAGCAGTGATGGGCTAAGGTGCGGGGAAGGTTTGAAGCCAGTTTCCAGAGGACAAGCTTTCCCTTGTTGCTGTTACAGAACATTTATCCCACCGATGCAGCCAACATCCTCTGCATTCTGCCTACCAAAGTATTCTGAACATTCATCTTTGAAATACCTGTGCCCTGAATTCCTAAGACCACTACCTGATGTATGTTGCCTCTCATGCTGGAGGCATGGCTGTTGATGCTGGTCTTAAATTGTTCACAGCCAATAATTTTCTACTGTAAAGATGGGTTTCCCAGCTGTGCCACATCTTGCTCTCATCAGATACTAGAATCAGCTGAGCTTTTCTCAGAGCTGCCCAGGAGGCAAGGCATGCTCTTCCTGGAGAGAATGTGTCCTCAGGGTGATTTTCCATCCACAGCTTCCTCCTGCCACTGTGGTTGTGTATCGGTCAGAGTACTTGTTCTATCAGCACAAGCAAGCTGAGCTTTCTGGGGCCGCTGTACTAGCTGAGGCTTGGCACTTCGTGGAGGGTAGGGGGCTTCTCCGTTTACCCTCTTCCCAGCTGGAGGGAAAAAGAGGAGAGAGAGCAGCGAATCAGCTAAGTGGGTCTTAGAGTTGAATGCAAAGACACTGGGGGTCTAGTCTATCCAGTGACTGCTGTTTTCCCTTTCACATGCCTTATTCCTCTGTTGCATTGCCGTATTGCTGAGATCAGCGCAGGTTTATGACTAGATTTGAACAGTCATAGCTCACATCACGGTTTCATATTTGAACCCTTCTGTTCAGGGGTTTGTAACTCAGCCACAGAAGTCCCATCTGGGCTAAAAATTTGAAGGAAAACCATGACCAGCCCTGAGTGGACTTAAACTTAAAATAGCTAATTGAAAACCACAATCTGGTCTGTTTAATTAAAAATGTTGAAAACAAAACAAAACAATGGAAATTAATAATGGCAAAATATAACTGCACCTAATGACTGCTTCAATTCCAAAAAGTGAAATTTGGTAAATGGTGGTCTGTGATGATACTGGAGGGTTTTTTGCTTTGGGGTGATGGGTGGGGGTGGGAGTGTTTGTTTGCTTTTCAGGGTTTTTTCCCCAGTAGACAGTAAACTCCATTGAGATGTGTTAGGCCATTACCCAGTACAGGGCACAGTGCTGCTGTTTCTGCATTTCATCTGTCTGATAAAGTGAGCAAAGTCATAGCTGATAAAATATCCAGGAACAAAGACACATAAGTTTTGAAAGTGTAAGAACTTTCAAAATAAGATCGATAAACACTGAAAACCTCTGCTGTAGTGTTAGTTCAGAGGTATGATGCATCATCTATACATTATTCTACATCTCCGTCTTATAAAGGACTTTTAAAAATACGTATGAATGCATATGATTTCTGCTAAGCGGCCATCTACTTGTGTGCTTTAAAAGGAAAAGGATGTAGAATAAAGAAGATTTTCTTTTTAAGCATTTGTGCCTGCTTTATTTGGAATCATGGGGCTAGAAATAGTAAAGTGCTAGAGGGAATTTTGGATGTGTGTGACTGCTCATGCAAATGTGCAAGTTCAGTGGATGCTTGTTACAAACCTCTAACGAGATTTAGTTTTGCCTGTGACAGGCTCAGTATTAGACTTGCTTAATTAACTGTTGTGGGTTTGGGGGTTTGGTTCTGTTTTTTTTTAAATTAGAATTGTGTGTTATTCCATTTTAAATGCTTGGTTTTAAATAGATACATGAGCAATCAAAACTTTTGTAATATTGTGCTATGGCATAGAAACAAGAAATGAGCTGTTTAAGAGTTAATTGTCCTAAGAAGGTATATCCACACGCTTGTCACCAGCAAATTTAGTTCTTAGTAAAGCAATTTGTTTAACAGATATTTTTAAATGAAGACACAAAAAATTGTATTCTGGTTTTAGTTAATTTGTTAGCGTTTTGGAGTGGTCACTTAATCTTCTCTTATGCACTCACTGGTTTATCCTTACAAGCACTTGGTTGGGCATATTTTGCTGCAGAGAAATAAGCAATCCTGAAGTTTGTAATGAAATTTCTATATGCAAGGGAAACAGACAATTCCTCTAAGTGTAGTCAGGTGGGTTATCTCTAACACAGACCCACGGCAGTACAAATATGGAGCAGTGTAAAAACAGCTCAGGATCAGCTCCAGTTGATCCAAAGTTGTTCATAAGTACAGTACAGCTGGATCTGGTCATTGGCATGTATATGTAGAGTCTGCTAGCTAGATATTAAAGAAATACTTAGAGGGCTGAAGCATCTCTCCTATGAGGACAGGCTGTGAGAGTTTGGGGTTGTTCAGCCTGGAGAAGAGAAGGATTCGGGGAGACCTTACAGCACCTGCCAGTGCCTAAAGGGGGTTATAAGAAAGATGGGGACAAAGTTTTTAGCAGGACCTGTTGCAGTAGGCCAGGGGGTTTTAAATTAGAAGGGGGTAGATTTAGATTAGATGTAAGGAAGAAGTTTTTTAGAATGAGGGTGGTGAGACACTGGCACAGGTTGCTCAGAGAGGTGGTAGATGCCCAGTCCCTGGAAACATTCAAGGTCAGGCTGGACGGGGCTCTGAGCAACCTGAGCTTGCTGAAGATGTCCGTGCTTATGGCGGGGGAGGACTAGATGACCTTTAAAAGGTCCCTTCCAACCCAAACCACTCTATGATTCTACAAATCCCCTCAGACTGTTCCACAGGCAGCAAAACAGGTAGTTGCTTTCTTGATGCCAACTGGGTTCTGCAGCTGGTCTCACAGTTGTTGCAGTTTGCTGTCACCCTTCTCTCATGCAGTTCCCAATCAGTGAGTAGATACTCATTTGCTTCTCATCACGTCTTAGTGGCACAAGTGTCTTTCACTGTAGGAACCTGCTTCTTGCTGGTTTTATTGGACCGCCTCAGCTTCTCTTTGTTTCTCTTCTAGTATGCACTTTATAAAAAGATGACGCAAGCTGCCATTCTCATCCAGAGCAAATTCCGAAGTTACTATGAGCAGAAAAAATTCCAGCAGAGCCGACGAGCCGCGATGCTGATCCAGCAGTACTATCGCAGCTACAAAGAATGTGGGAAGAGGAGGCAAAACCGTCGGGCAGCCACCATTGTACAACAGAAACTCAGGTGAGCTGGTGGGATGTCAGATTCTACCAGGAATCTTCATATATTGTTTTTACAGTCACCAGGGCTGTGCTGTAATTTACAGACAAAGGCCAGTGGGAAAAGACCAGTGTTTCGTAGGATAATAATTCTTGCATTTAGTATTATTCTCCCCAGTTTTGCCTACACCTCAGTGTTGGGGTTTTTTGTGTTTAGAAGCAGTCTGCTTACCAAGAAGCAGGATCAAGCTGCTCGCAAGATTATGCGGTTTTTACGACGCTGCCGCCACAGGTATGACACTATCTTTTGGTATCTGCCCTTCATTAGAGCAATGCAACAGTATTCAAGTGTGTCAGCAATGAGTGCAATATAAAGGATCTTAGAATCAGCTCACTACAGATCTTGTAATCAATCAACGAAGCCCAGCTGCTTCCAGGATACACTGACAAAAATGAAATCTCTAACTTAGGACTGTTACTGAAAGAGAATCACATTCAGCTTCATTGCTGATATGGTAAAGCAGCCCAGGTTGTGTTGGGCAAACACAGAATAAGGAAACTTTGAGCAAAGCAAGGCACATGACTACAAAAGTTGGACTTGAAGTCTGGAAAAAAACTTAACGAATCATAGCTACAGCTTGTAAGTGCTGCACAAAGCATTCGTGGTATGTGGGAATGCGCAAAATGTGACAGCATCTGGTGTACGCTGGAAATGCCTTTAGTTTGGTCACAGGATCATTTGGTAAACTCTCATCAAATACGGGTTCTTTTTAATGTAGATGAGTGGAATGTGCCAGCAGAGCAGTAGACAAGTTAGTTCACATCAGCCACTCCACACATGTCAGTAAGCTGGGAGTACAGACACAGACATGAAGATGAATTGTTCCCTACCAGCGTGGGAACCTGCGCAGGCTTGCCACAGTGCTTACGTGTGGCAGCGAGCGCTACCGTACCAGCACTCTGCTACACGCAGGGCACTGGTTTTGATTTTCATTGAAAAGGGTCCCATATATGATCAGGTTGCAAACTGGAACTTTGCCTAGACAAAAGTGAATTCAGATGTTTCTGGCTCTGCTCCCTCCATTCTCACCACACATGCATTTCATCCACTCGGGGGCTGGTCAAACCTGATGCATTTTGAAGCATGTCTAGTTCAGCCCAGTGATGTTTGAGCAAGGAGAGCTCTGAGAGGCAGAGGCACGTGATAAATTTTATTTTAGAAATAGACTCAGTCCTTTTCGTAGGATTTCAAAGCTGCAGTTTGCAGGAGGTCAGTGTGGCTCATGTTGTGGAGGGACGTCTTACCTGCAGGTTCAATCGGGAATAACACATGTGGAGACAAGAAAGAGGGCTTTATAGTTTCCAGGCCAATTCCAAATGCACTTGAAACAGCCACAGTTGTTCATGAAGAAGCACAAGTGGCTTCTTGCTCTCGGCAGGGCATGTGAAGAGGAGGTTTGTTTCACGGTGTTTGTCGGGCAGTCCCTGGGGAAGCCACGTGCCCGTTTACATCCCTGGAGGCTTTGGGTCAGCATGCCCACGGCTCTTAACAGCTGACTCTCACGAGCCCAGAGAATATCTCACAACTAGCTGTATCCCTGAGTTTCTCATCAGTGTCTAGGATGTGCCATGCGCTTCAGCCATGCTCAGTTAAGTCTCCAGCTGTCAGGACTCTCCAGGGCTTAAATTGCCTGTGATTCCAGCAGTTTTCCTTGCTTTCAGTTCATTGCCTTCCTCTTTCTCAGCATCTCCTGTTTCCTTTGCAGAGTGAGATCCTACTCGTTTGCATCGCTGAGGTTTGCAGGCAGGACCCTTCCCTTTCCTTCATCAGTCTTCTCTCTTTTCAGCAGCACGGTCAGTGCTGTGCATCTCTGGGAGATCAGGTCTTGGGTGTTTATAGACAAGAAATAAAAACAAAGAAGCAGGGCAGGGGGATCCATTGTCAGTAGCTTCTCTCTGGCTTGTCACACTGTGCAGTACTTGACTTTCTGCAACAGTGCAGTCCTGTCTGCGTCCATAGGCACTTTGTTAGCGGTTGTGGTTACTTGGGAATTCATCCATAGTTGTGCTGCACGTGCACCGGGATACCGGGGGGAAGATGAGGGAATTGCTTCCTTCTCATCTGCTCTTCTTCAAGCTTTCTGAATTTTCTGTGTCTTAATAATTATGTTTATTCCTCACTGCTTGACTTTCCTTGCTTACCTCTTTCTAAGGATAGAGTAATAAAACATACATGTTAAGTAAGTTTAAATCTACCTTTGTATAAGCCTCCTAATTATGTCCATTCAGTCTACTGTGCGTCCTGTGCAATGCTCACATGGGATACAGGTGATGATGTACTTAGGCTAACAGCCCCACACACTGTTTCAGGAGTACTGCTTGTTGGAATCTCATCATGGAATCCTCTTGAAATGCTCAAAATTAGCACACTGCTGCTATAAACAAGCAAATAAGGCGGCCCCAGGTTCCGTAAAGAAACACTTCAGCCATCCAAGCTCCTGAACATCCAGAAGCAAGCCATAACAACTAGCATCTAATGTTATTTAATGCTTTGTAGCATAAAATGGTATGATGGAGCCACTTATAAAACCACACAGTGCCTCGTCAGTACAAGGGATAGAAATGAAGATATTTTTAGAAAATCTGAGGGAGTGAGGAAAAAAGAGCATGCACAGGAACATCAAAGAAACAGGATGTTGTAGCAGATTTCTGTCAGCTGATAGACAGAGATGGGGAGGAGGGTGTAAAAGCCACTTGCAGTCTGTTGTAAGGATAGTGAGTTAAGTGAAAAGGCAGTAAATTCTTAAAGTTCAGAAATTCAGCCTTAAGTGATAGAACTGTTTAACCTGGGGTTTTGTTCACAAGCAGATTCTGTTGCTGGGCCAATAAATGCCTCTTAGTAAGAGCTTATTCTGTAGCCTTTAGGCACAATTTACTCAGGCTTTCCTCTGGCAACCCTCTAGCTGGTTGTGTTTTTTCCTACTTTAAATTAGTCTATTTTAAGCCAATTATGAGAACTCTTTCTCTGCTAGCATTCAGAACCACTTAAATGGTCGTCTTGCCCTGTTTTGCTTATTAGCTTTTTGGCACAAAGGTTTGGTAGTGCAAACATGATTCCTGTCTGGTTGAGGATCTAGGGTGCATAGGCATGTTGGTCGTGTGTTTTCGGACCCCCTGAACTTAGGCTTGTTGCCTGCTCAGATGGTTTTTCAGATGTTTTAAGAGTTAATGAGCAAGGTTCTGCAGTTGGAGCTCTCTCAGCAATGGATGTGTAGACGTTGATGAAAATCGGAAAAGAAATGGGAAGTTCCAGTTTAATGTATTCTTAGAGAAGATACTGGAGCTCTGGTAGCTGGATATTATCAGGTGTCATGGAAACAAAAGTGGTCATTCATCAGCAGCAGTCATTCCGATGGTCAGACATGTATCGCTTCCTTTTGACTTTGGAAAAAAAAAACCCACAAACTTATTTATCCATCTATTGTCATGTTATCAAAAATCTGGTGAAAAACATGCATCAGCCATAACATGGTATCAACATGACTTGTCACAGAAGTGTTGTTTGTTCAGAATGAGAAACAGAAACTTCCTGGCCTCCCAGGAGAGCTTTGCCCATCTTCCTGTGGTGCCTGAACCTGTTGGCTGGCGCTTGGCTAACTGTCAACCACAACTTGCCGTTACACCCACGGGGAGCTGAGCTGCCTCCTGGCACGCTGTCCTGTATGAGGCAGGATCAAGGGTTTGCAATTTAATGGTTTTGGAAAGGCTCCACCTGCTTAGTGACCCCCAGATACAGCACATCTAGAGCTGCAAGGAAGTCCAGGAGCTCTGAAGTGGGTTTGGGTTTCAGAGCTGAATCCGTATATGGTCCGTACAGTCAGCTTTCACTGGGAAGGCAACCTCCTGTTTCCTATTTTCTCTGATTCTTAGGAAAATGTTATTCTTCTGAGAGCTATTGACACCATTGCTAGGCTGCGATTATGATCTGCAGTGGTTTTTACGGAGTAGCATTTGCAATGAGGTAAAGACAGACAATGGCTGCAAGGGGAAGCAGGATGCAGCTAGAAATGCCACGGGGATGACAGTGTGGGGTTTGTTTTACTTGCTTGTTACTTCCTGCCCTAAAACACCTAAGCACAGGACTACTCTTCCCTGGTAAGGAGGAGGAGTCCAGTAGGCAGGAGTGGGAAGGGTTCTTTCTCTCCAGGCAAGCAGAAGTGTTGTCTCCTCCTCCCTGAAGTGAAGCTCTTGGTAAGGTACGGTTATTACCATGTGTGTGCTAATAGCTCTTTGGTATTGTTTTGCAATCTGAAGCCCACTGGTGGACCATAGGCTGTACAAAAGGGTGAGTGTAGCTGCCTGCTAGCCAGTTCCTCTCTTCCATTTTAAATATTTTTGCTTTCTGCTTGCTTGCATGGGGCTGCAGCCGAGATATGCCAGTAAGTTTCACCTCCATTAATTATATAAAACAGAATCCTGTATAAACTAACCCTACTGCAATGACTAACACTGCTGCTTTGATAACAGGACAGAGCTCTGCAGTAGATGTTACCAATGCATGAATGTGTGAAAAAGGACATGTATATTCATCATGGGCATGCTTAGGTGGCGTTGGCGGTGGGATATTTTTTTGGTATCCAAAATGGCTGTTAGTAGATTTTGGAGCTTGATGGGGTCTGCGCTCACACACGCTCAATGAGTAACGATGTCCTTTGTCATGGGACTGTGACAGCATTCAGGCTAGATCGTAGGAAGCTGCAGAACAGATGCAGCCTACTCTAGATGGGTATTTGTTTCTGCCTGAGCCAGAGAGAAGCAGAAGAGCTCTTCACACTTGCTTTTTACTCCCTGAGGTGGTTAAGCACCAATGCTTACCTTCCAGAAGCTGGTCTTTGGTAAGTTACACGTCTGGTTACCTTACTAGAGCCAGCTTTTTGACAACTGCTTCTCTCAGCTGTTAACCTGTGTAGTGGGAAGGAAAACAAAACACCTGAAATGAAGATGCTGTAACTGTGTTGGAGCAAATGCCAGGTGAGCCTCTGTCGGGAGCCTTGTTCTTGGCACGAAAAGAGTCCGCTCGCCTTGTGCTCAGTCACAGCAGCAGGCTGGGCAGTCCTCCGCCAGCAGCGTGGGAATATGCCAAAGCATTCCCATGGCAGGTCACGATCTCTGTATGAGCGGGGAAGGCTGCAGCTTTCGAGGCACATGCCCAGGTCACCAGCAGGACTGCCGAGTACCGTCTTGCATTTGAGAGGTGGTAGGACAGCAGGGTTTTTGTCAGACACCGCAGTTGGAAATAACACCACCTGTGTGTTTATTCCTGCTGTTTCAGCAAGGGAGGAGAGGCAGAGGGACAGAGGGAGGGATGACCTGGACTCCTACTTCCACATAACATTCAGAAAAGAAAACAGACTTGTTCATTGTGGGGTTTTACTGGCTTTGAATTGCAGAGATTATTTTTATGGCTCGGGACTGAGAGTATGAACAGGGTTTAAGCATGCTGGAGGCATCATTATTTGTTTAACTATTGAGCCTAACAGAGGAGGAGTGGTGACTTCTAATGTCGCTTCTTTCCAATAGTGACATTTCTTTCCAAACTGACCCTTGTGCTGCCATGTTTTGTTGCATATCCTCAGTTTTTCACAAGTAACAATTCTGGTTCTTCACTAATGATCAAGGAAGTAAGAATTGGATGAAATGGGGGAAATGGCCCGGATGCACCTTAACTCTTTAAGTGCTGCTTCCATGGATCTTGCTCTGATGAAAAGACACATTACTCCTGATTACAAAGACACCAGTGCTGTGAATCTGCTAGCTGGAAAACCTTAGCTCCAGGTCTTAGCACGTATGGTAATGTGCTTTACAACTAACACAGGTTAATTTAGGAACCGTGTAAAAATAGCTTGTATTTTCTTAATGGTGCAACTGACTGAGTGACTTGTTTGTTACTAACCTGATGCTTTGTGTGTAACTAGGGCTGGTAATTTTTGGTCTGCAGTTGGGTGTCTGGTTTCAGAAGCTTCTTGCAGAAAAAATGTAATCTGTTTCTGAAAAATAAAATTTCCTGTAAGTAACTTAAAAAACCCACCTCGTTCTGATAAATTTTCCTTTCTCTGTTGTAAGGGGCGTAAGTAAGTGCCTACTTTTATGTGAAAAAACATTAGCATGTTTAATCATCTTTAATCTTGGGGTCAGTTACCATATCCATGGGACGATAATGAATGCTGCAGGGAAATTATTTTCTTTAGCAGGCGGTAGAGCAGTGTGCTGCAGGGCTAGCTGCCTGGGGCTGGTTCAACCACACAGTAACTGGGGTCTCCCAGTCTTTCTTGGTTTTGTCTGGCTAGCCATGGACCACAGAGTGTGAGGAAAGGGAGTCGCGTGCATGTTGGCAGCTAGATGCTGGTATGCTCCAAATACGTTCCTGCCTCCAGCTACTCCTAATGTTGCAGTTTTGGTGCTCTTCGCAGTCTTCCTTCTCTCCAGAGAATTCCTGCTTAGCTGATTTGGCTGGCTGCGTGGAGGCACGCCGGCACAGTTCCTGCTGTGCCCTGCTCTGGGGCATCTCCGCCTGCCCCGGTGGCCACAGGCTTGGCTGCCAGCAGGACACCCTGCTCCCCGTGCTCCGCACCCCGGGGAATGGCGCAGGCTGCAGCCTCTGCTGCGTGTGCCACTGGCTGCACCGCGTGTAACCTTTGCATGCCGGGCAGGAGGGGATGTATTTTTTAGACCTTTGTCCTACAAGTAGGAAAAATAATATAAACTCAAAATGTACCCAGCAAAGTGGGCTAGACATATTCAAAACTGAAAAGAGTGTGCCACCCATGACTAGAATGTAGGAGAGTAAAGCAGTTGTGCTGTTGTGCCTTTCCATTCAAGGCTGGGATTCCTCCTAAAAGAGAGATGCACGCTGCAGTCTCCAGGTACGCTAAAACAGACTTGACTTGCATGGTCAGTGCATGGTAGAGGGGACTGTAAAGAGGAGGGAGCAGAGGGTCCAGGCCTGCAGCTAGTGCATGGACCCCTGGGCTCGAGCGAGGTGGGGAAGCCAGCCCTGAGGGTAGGTACCATGTGGTGGTTCTGCTCCAGGTGCAGCTGACGTCAGTGTTGGAGGAGCATTAGTTAGTGCGTTTCAAGGCTTTGTGTATGTAACTGTGTATGAGAAATTAGCAGGAGGCAGATTCTGGAAGTTTAGTAGCATTTGCAGGTTTTGCCTTGAATGGCAAGTGGTGTGGGATTGATTGGGAAATCAGGGAGTTCTCTGGAAAAAGTAAGCTGTGAGCTATCACAAAATGTGTTAGCTGCTGTTCTGCCAAAATAAGTCTGTTACAGCAAATGATTCTTTGCTGCTTTGCATTCTGATAGCAACCTATGTGCATACGCTGCTGGCGTGCATGCACATAAGGAAAGTATTTCTGGGCCTTCTGATGTGCACAAGCTGACATGTCCATATGTGCTGCAGGGATGCATGCAAGCATATGTCTGTCTGTAATATACCAATCTGATGTGTTCTGTACCCTGACACCATGCTCTTGTAGTCTGCGCGCGCAGAGAAATGATCACAGCACTCGCTTCCACGTTTCAGTTTGAAAACCTCTTTTCAAATTGATTTCATTAATTTTTCCGGATTTATTTGGGCTACGTTACACCAGGATCAGTAAGGAGGGAGAGGTGGGAGATTTTATTGGCCAACTCATGTGAGACAAAACTGTGGGAGAAATGAAAAGACTCTCGGGGGGCAGCGGGGGGGAACCAAACTATATCAAGTTACTGTTGCCCTAAAGTAATAGTTTTCCTCTCAGGGGAACGCACTCCAGCGGACAGATTTTGCTAATCACAGTGCCTGCTACACTGCTCTTTCCCTGCTCAACAGTTACGGCATCTGCTGTAGCCTCCTGTGAAGGAGAGCCTTGCTCAAGGTCCAGGTCCAGGGCACAAACAGAAACACACGGCCGCTGAGCTGCCACCCTCTGCCGTGCTCTCGGTAGGCAGGTGATCTGGAGCAGGGCGAGGAGTGAGTCTTCTCCTGAGTCCTTAGGCTAGCTGACCGCTTCCTGCCTGCGGCGAAACTTCGGTCCTCTCTGGGGCAGAACAAGTGCGCTTGTTTCCTCCGATCATGAGTAATGAAGGATGTATTCTTTTCACGGCATCTTTCATTTAAAAATAGATCCCCTTGCCCCCACCGCATTTTCTTACGGTTTGGTTAAATGCTGCTCTCTGGTTTGGGGAGTGTGCATGTAACAGCTGAAGTCAGTTTCTCTGGTAAGTACAACTTTATTTCATACCTGAATAAACAACATCTACTATATTCTGTTGTTGTCTGCATACCCTTCCCTCTCTTGGCATTTCAGCAACAAACCCTTCCTACTCCTGTGCACACTTGTGGGTTTTGTGGTTTTTTAATATGTGCTATGCAGCAGCTGTTGCATTTAAGTACCTGGTTTCTTGCATCTCTTAGGAAGATGGAGAATGGGGGAAAATTTTACGGGCTTGAAAAGTCCCATTGGTTCGAGTTCAGGATGACGTGAGAAAATGTCATATAGGGGTGTGCGTCACTGTACCTGCAACAACAGTTGTCAAAGTAATTTCTGTTTTCATTTACCTCTTGCAGGGGCTGAATGTATTTGGAGCTCAAACGGGTGTGTTAAATCGCAGACCGCATGCTCTGGGGTGTCATTCTTATTGGGCCTTTCTGTCTTTTTTGTTTTGCTGCCCAAATGAGATATCTGGAAAAAGGCGAGAGCTCCCTTTTCTTAAATGTCCCACAGGCCATTTCAGCTCTCAGAGCAACAGGTAACTCGCCAGACGGCCTCCTCTGGCTCCTGCACCCTGTCCTTTATACTGATCTTCTGCATTCAGATTCATTAAACATTTCCCTGGCTGGGCATTACGGAGTAAATTTGATGAAGCAGCTTTGTGTTACGCTTTACCCATGAAGCCATCGTTGCTGTAACTTTTCCGAAGTAGGCCTGGTTCATTTGCTGACACCCCATACAGACCGGGGAGGGCACGTGGGAGAGGAGCTGCTGTGCTCGCTTCTGGGGCTGTCGCTTTCCACATTGCTTCAGCACGTAACAACGCAAGCTCCTGTATGGCGCCCAGGCAGGGGACACTGTTCGAAGGGCAGAAGCTTTGTCTGGCTGGAGTGATCTGGGAGCCGAGACATAGCTCCTGAGGTCAGGATTCGAAGCTCGTAGTTGAAATAATCTTCTTTTCCCTTTCTGTGTGTCAGTACCACGGCTGTGATTCCGACACCTTCAGTAATCATCCCTATTGCACGTGCTTTTTCCGTCCATCCGCTCTTCAGCAATTGCTGAGGGAATGACTTTGTACCCTAGAGGCACTCACTGTCTGGAAGGAATGTTATCTGAGGAGGGCTTTTTTCGAAGGCTTCATCAGTGAAAAACTAAACGTACGGTCCTTGCGATTTTGTGCATGGTTTCAGTAGCTGCTGAACTAGGATGGTACTTCTTGGGTTGAGTCTTGCAACAGCCGGAGCCCGCTGCCCTCTCTGGTGCGCTCTGGCATACAGCCCTGTGTCACTTGAATTGTCCTCACCTCCATCCAGTCCCCGTGCCGCTGGAGGCACTTCCAGAACTGATCCAAACCAGCACACCAGTGCCTGTAGACCTCTGGAAAGGTCTGCGTGCCATCCGTCAGCATGTGGCCTGCTGGTATTACTTGCTCTCAGCCCTCTTTGTTTTTTCTGTCATTTTAAAAAAATTAGAAAGTCACTGTAAGTCTGCCAACCTGGATTGAAACATCTTCTCCAAGAACGTCCTTTCTGCTGTACTATTCTATAAATTCCAGTAGCGTTCTTTTTCTTAGAGCAGTTTATTAATGGTTGTAACTGCAAATACCACACTTTGGCCCTCTTCCCCTGCCCAAATTTAAGAGTGGAGAAATAGGAACCAAAGATCGCCTTCTAGCATGAAGGCAGTGCCGTACTGTACACTTATAAACTCTTCTAGCAGCGCTTACTCAGTGGATTTCTGTTTTCAAGTGCCTAATTCATACAAAATTCTTCCCTGGTCAAACTGTATTTTTAAGCGCATTTTAAAATGTAGAGGGTTTATTACACCAAACATTAATGAAGAGGAAATACCAGCCCCCCCCCTCCAGTTGACACTTTGTATTGTTGTAACAAAATCAAAGCAGAGTCCCACCGAGTAAGGAACTTACTTGAAAAGAAATGTTAAATGAGGACTACAAGGACTTTTAAGACACAGGGAGGGCTGCACTACAGAGTATCCAATAAAGAATTAATTGGTTGAAAGCAGTTAGATTTAGGTTCTCTTGATGAAGCAATTCAGAGACTTGTTTAAGAACAGTTATTTTAAAGGATAAAATAAACGGATGACGTTGGTCTGCTATCTAGCTTGATGCATACAGTGGTCCTGGCACTTTGTGTTTAGCCCTGCTTTGGGGAAGGAGGGCGTCTGCAGCACTGCTTTGGTGCTCCCCAGGTGTCGGTCTGGCTGTGCATTCGTCAGTGACTCATTAGCAGTTAGAGGGGCTTCAGACCCGCTCTGGCCATGCTGCGCTGCAGATCCCCCAGCCGAGCGAGGCTGCCTTGAGCCAGCTGCCAGGAGAGGGAAGAGCAACTTCTCTGGCCTCCCACGCCACCTCTTCTGCGCACGGGGGGGAGGTCAGCGCAGGTCTCCTTACCTGCCAGGCAGCGTGTTCCCCACAGGCAGGCCTTGTGGTACCTACTGCACTCCTGGTTTGCAGGTAACATGCACAACTATGTACATGGACCACAGAGGTTAGTTTAATAAAAAAAAAATATGTGGTAGCTTAATAAATTTGGATGGTCATCACCTTGAAGCTTAAGTTTGTAAATGCAGGGTTTGTTTTAAGCCATTACATACTAAACAGCATCTCTCTGTAATGTACCTGTGACAAATTCCCAAGCCTGTAACTTTGCCGTAGGGAAATTCTGTACTGTATGTGCTTGTGTTTTTAAGCAGTAATTATCATTGCACCTGCAACATTTTTAGAAGCCTGAAAGGCTGTAAACCAACATAAAGCAAAAAACTTGATCAAGGGAAGTGTTGCGTATTTCTGAATAGGATCTGTACTCATGCAAATATTGAGTGCTGTAGTAATTAACGTCCTTTGGCATGTGTGTTGCAGTTAAACGGATTCAAGAGGTCTGCACCAGTACAGATAATTGCATGCCGTAGGTTGAAGTTTGCAGCGAAGCATGTCTTGCATTCTTCCAGCAAAAGTGCTTTGTTAGTGTAGCTCTTGCATGTTGAAGTGCTAAACTAAGGTGTAGCATGTCTCAGTGAAAGAGCCACTGGCTTATCTAATGTGCATGTTCTCAGTAAGAGATTGATAATAACAGGTTAATTTTACATTACAGTACTGAAGTGCAACAGAAAACACTTGGAAGTTGCACTGCAAATCATGTATTAATTGACGGTATCTTGAACGTAGTTAATCTAAGCCTTAAAATTTACCTAGTGCGCAAAGGCACACCACATTTTTCTAGCAGAGCAGGGGTCTAGGCTGACCTTCTGCTTCGAAGTGGTGCAGTAATAAAAGTATTAGTAATAATGAAAAGGGAGAAGCTGCTTTTCTGCTGCAAGAAAGGAAGGAAACCCAAATACGCTGAAGATGGTCAGTTTGTCATTTGTGAGCGTTTTCAGTTCACCGTACCAGTCCTCCTGCGTTTCCTTTAGTAAAAAGCTGGTCTGGGTGTTCCCAGCAGGTAGCACTGTAGGATGTCGTCACCCGCTGCGGGCGAGCCTGGCCCTGCCACTGCCTTCTGTGTGGTGCTGCGGCCCCCGCACCCCGATGGCAGCAGGGCCCTTTAGACACCAGCTTGCAGGGAGCCAGGATTTCCCTGTAGGAAATGTCTCTGTGACGTTGTAGCAGGCGTTTAGGCTCAGCACAGCTACCCAGGTGGGAATTCAGAGCTAGCGGTGCTGCTGGCTGCCTTGCCCCTTCTCAGCCTGGGGGTCAGAGCGCTGCTTGGCATCTGGGGAGCTGTACAGGGGCAGCCCTCCGCCAGCCTCGGATTGCGGAGGAGTGCCGTGGCCCCTCGGATGTAGGTCTCCCAGGCTCTGGAAACGACACGTGCACTTGGGCTAGCAGAGCCCTCTGTCTTTTCCGTGCATGATATTCCCAAACAGTTTGGTGTAATTAAGGTAATTAGCAAAGGCCTGACCTGTGTATCAGTTAGTGTGATTTACTACTCATTGACTCCCGTTTCCCCCAGTTCCACAAATAAAGAGAAGAACACCTCTGAGTGCTAGAGCTTTGAGTCTGCTAAAACAGTTAGGGGCAGCCACCTCCCTTTTGACTGCGATTCTTAGTATGTGCAGAAAAATGAGTAAGTAGAACAGTGGAATGGAGGTGTATTTATAGAGGTCAGTTTACAGCCTTCATCATGTCCTTACGTAGCAGGCTCATGCAAGAGCCAAAAGCAGATGTGTGAGTGGAAGTCTACGTACAAAAGCTACAAACCGACGTTGCTGCTGCTGAGCTCTCCCGACATCCTTTGCTGCTTGTATTTACTTAGGCTTTGTTCAGTTCATCTGCTCTGAGTTGGATTCTGTTACACAGACTTGAGCTCTGACACAATTCTTCGTGCCATTCCTTCGTTATCTGTCCTTTCAAGTTTTTGCTGTGTCAGTTGGGCATGTATGTGCTTTGCTAGATCACCTGAATTCAGGCTGTGTTCTCCCCCTTTTTGGGGGGGTCCTCCCCTCGCAGCAGCAGAGGGAAGACACGTGGAGGCAGGTGGCAAAGGGAGAGGGCACTGCAGAGAGGGGCTGCCTGCAGCAGGAGGCAGAGCCACGCTGGGCTCCCCGGCGGGCAGCCTTCCCTGACACGCAGCCAGGTTGTTGGCCTGAGCAGAGGATCGCTGCTGCTCCAGCACTGATGCAGGATTTTGCTTTACTCGATGGGACTGAAACTGTTCCCCTCTCTTCATCGTTTAATTTGATTTTTAATTATTTCAGCTTTCAGTGATGACTTAGTTCTTATGCTGACAAGTGCTAGAGGAGGTAACGTGTTGCACATGTTTTAAAGAGCTGAGAACCAAAGCATCGGGCCGCATCTAGGGAGAGCAATTCTTCCACATCGTAGGTTCGTGTCCCTTGGCACGCAGTATCCTCCACTGCTGGCGGGAAAAAATAGGAATCTGCTGCCAACAACATGCTCAAAAATACAGGCGCTAGCAGCTGGAATAAGTGTGAAGGTTATCTTTCTTCACACCCATACCGGTTCTTCTGCTGACATCTGCACGCTTTCCTACACAAGGTTCTGTATCGCGTTGTGCTTCCCCTGTAAGTACAGCTGACTGGTGTTCCCTGCCGTGCTGGGCACGACAGCAAATTGTCGCCGCTTCAGCAATGCGTGGAGAAAAGGGGTCAGCGCTGAGAAGCCCCTTTGCTGTAGCAGCTGGGACAGCAGGCAGCTGCAGAAGCAGTTAGTGAACGGCAGTCCAAGACCCCCAAGCAGTTCCATAGGGCAGCCCCAGAAGGAAGGCCAGCTGCAGTTACCAGTGTCAGGAAAAAACAGCAGCCGGACATAAGTAGCTCTTTCCGAACACGTTTGTCTCAGATTTCTAGTGGCCCTTTCTTGCGCTTCCAACTGTTCACAGCGTCAGGAACGTATTAGCCTCCTGCCATTTCTCTGGGAGCTGGCTCTTTTGCACGGGAGGTTAGAGTGAGGAATCATTTTGATTTTCTGTCTTGAAAGAGATTTGCGATAGAAGTGTTATATAGCTCCTCTTTGTTTTTTCAGAGTGAAAGAATTGAAAAAGGCCAAGGAACTTGAAGATCCGCAGCAGCATCCCGTAGCAATGTGACATTGCTTTTCAGACTGTTTTCATTTTCTGTTTTTAGCAGAGACATGCAACAGCAACAACAACAAAAATACCCACTGCAGTTCTGGAAATACCAGCTGCAGGATTTTAACAGTAATGTTTTGGTCATTGCATTTGCACTTTCATGGACAACTTTTAATTTGTTCAGCAAGACATCTTGGAACTCAATCTTCTGTTGGATCATGGGGAAAACAAAAGACACCAGGAGGAAATTGTGAGTTGCTTCATTCTCCGAGAAGGAAGAAGCGATTAATTATCCTTTTCATATAGGGCTGTATTAAACAACATGTGGAACTGTACAAATACTATACCAAAAATATTGTTGAGAAAAGGTGGGAATGCACAAGCAACACAAGAATGCTGTTCCTGCACCTGTCAGTCATCTCCAAGAAACTGAAGCTTTGAGAGTCTCAGTGGAGGGGCTTAGATCAGGACATCTTTATTGGGTCCATGCATCCTCATTTCCTTCGCACTCCTGTCCTTTGTGTTTGATTTCAATCTCTACAGCACACTTAATGCAACTTTTTAAATCTGCAGGTTTTTAATACATCCCGTGGGAACGTACAGAAGGGGTTGGTGTGTGAGATAAACGGGTAACGCGTGAGGAACCGAGAGAGCAGCTTACGCACGTTTTAAAACGTTTTTTTGGTATTTTTACTAGAACCTGCAAACATATCAATTGTCACGTACTTTCTCTCATATTCAGCACTTTATTTTGTAGCCTTACTTTCATGTGCTATTATTATTTTGATTAATTTCTTAAAAGAGTCGGTCCAACATGTAGCTTTTTCTCTTAAGTACTTGTCAAACCTCTTGTCGTTTTGCAGAGTCACATACATATGTTGCCTGGACATTTTATACCACCTAAAGATCAGAGTGGTGCTGCATTCTGGCCAGTAAATTTCTTATTTTGGCTACTTCATCAAAATCTGGGCAGTTTCTGTATATATAGAAGGTAGAAATGGAAAATGAGAAAAAAATATTTGAAAGGGAATATATTGATTAATTACTAAATATTTTATTCACAAAGGGTCAATAACTTGGCAAGATAAAATTATTATTTGTATAGTTTTGTCTGAATGAACGAGAAGAGTGTGGATGTATTGTTTGTACATATTGTATATATTAAAACAAAGAGATATGTGCATGAACTCAAGAAAAAGAAATGAACAAAGCAAAGCATTAGTGGCTATGGTCTGTAAAATGAAACAAAAACTTTATTTCACTATAAGAAACTTTATTTTAAATGTTCTTTAGAAGAACATTTTTGCTAAAGCATGACTAAATGGCAAAAAAGAGCTACTGTATTTAGACTTAGGAAAAAAAGGCAGAGCAACATTACTTAAAAAAAAAAAAGAAAAAAAAAAAGAAAAAAAAAGGATATGTTTACATTTGATTTTGGCTACCAGGAGTTTGGTTTGGTTGGATTTAATTTATTGATTCCTTCCTTCTTTTTTTTTTTTTTTCCCCCCGTCTTTCTTTTTTTTTGCCAATGGTGCCAAGTAATGTGAATGCTAATATTGCTTAAGAAAATTAAGTTACTTTTGCAAAGCAGATAATCATAAGAGTACAGAAACCGTATCTAGCTTAACACCATACACTCACTCCGATAAAGAACACTTAGAATGAACATAAACTGAAAAAAAAAAAAAAAAAAAAATAGTACAAAAGTAGAAAATATGTTTCACATTTTCATATCTCCTGCTGGAAGTCAGAAAATGTCATAAAAATTGCACAAAAAATTTAAAAAAATAAAGTAAAACGTAAAAAAAGATGCAAACTGATCTTGTAGGGGTGTCATGGTATATTGCTATTTCCACATAGTGAGGAGCCAAAGAAATTAGGGTTTTTTTAAATTGAACTACTAATTTAAAACCGTCACACGTTCTCAACGACGGGAACCAGGTTCTGATCTTTCTTACACAGGAATGTAATGGAAGAAACTCCTGAAGTCCGTGTTGCTACTGTGGGTTACGTACATGTGTCTGAGATCAGAAACTGCTCCTGTGTGTTTGTTTTGCTCGTGGCATTTTCAAATTGCCGAACGGACTGGTGTAAATTTAAGATTGTTAGTTTTGGAATAGTTGTTCTTGCTTGATCCCGGCCACCAACTACAATGTTTAAACACAAGGCTTGTTGTGAAGCCTAAAAATATTCACACGTAAGAAGCTTTTAAACTGGTGTCTTTAAAAGAAGAGTAAAAACAAAGATTGTGGCAAAAAAACTGGGGTCAGTGCTCTTGGTGCCTTTTCTATAATTGTACCTGTTTTTAATTCCTTCTTTTCACTGCCAGCATTGAATTACAGTAGATGTGCTATAGCTCATTATCAGAATTCTCTTGTACATTTCTGAACTGCTGCTTTATGACCTAATTCAATTTGGGAAAAAAAAAAAAAAAAAGGAAAAAAGAAAAACGAATGGCCTGGCGCCCACACTGTGCCTGTGGGCAGCCTCATAGCCTTGATTTACTGTATGGAATTGGGACCTTAACCATTAAATTTTCCTCTCACGCAAAAACAGAACAGGAGACGCCGAAGAATCTCCTTTGGAATGAATTGGAAATGCTCTGTATTAATACTGGAAGAACTGACATTTTGAAATCAAAATGTTGCTCCCATTGACCGATACGTGACAATATAGAATCGACCTTTTCCTAACAAGAGTAGTGACCTCAGTGGAAATGTTTTAACTCCCTCTCTTTACCGAAAAAGATTCAGTAATATACAGAGCTATTTCAAATTACTCTTCCAGATCCATGGGCCTGGTGGTGTATCTACTAATCTAGATCCTGCTTCAGCCAAACGTTTAAGCGTGTACTTGCTGTTAACCATGCAAGCAATTCCACAGGCGCAACAGAACTACTTGCATGCTTGAAGCGAAGTACAGCTTCCAAGTGCTTTGTTGTGTCGGGCCATAACCCTTCAGTGTATCGCTGGGGAGTGAGAAAGGCTCCCCCCGCAGTGAAGTGATTCTGCTCACCCTTTTCTTGGTTGTGGAACTTAACGTTTTCACGGAAGATAAGTAAGTGCAGCTTTCCGGGAAAATTCGAATTCCCAAGTGCCAGGAGCCAGATCTTCTGTCTTCTGATAATGGAATTGCTCCTTTGTGAAACACATTCGACAGCAGTAATACTGTGTGAAAGAAATACAGAATATAACATGAACCCCCTCTCTGGTTGCACGCTTATGGCAGTTCCACACAATAGCTGGTGCCCAATGGGGGGTCCCCAAGACTTGCATGTAAAACTAGTATAGATGTCTTCTCTTTTGTAAGTTTTATTTTTGTAACCGTGCATGTAAAGCATCACTGAATCAATGGATCTGTTGAAGAACTCAGCTGCTGGAACCATGCAAAATGTTTTGAATTGCCCTTAAAATATGGAAAATGTTTTCTGAATGCTTTATATTCTTTCTGCTGTAAATTAAAAACAAAGAAAATTTCCCCATACAAAGCGTGCGCCTTTTTTTAAACACGTCTCTTCCATCCTAGTTTAAAAGTGACACGGGTGCTTCAGTTGCCGTAAAGCAACCGTGAAGAAAATGTGTTTCTTCTACTACATCACCTGCCTGTAAGTAGCACCTAGTCTCTCAGGGGTCAGAAGCTGAGCAGCCCCCAGCTTCCCCACGAGGAGGGGCCGAGCCCTTGGATCTGCCACCCTTTCTGCTGCGGTATCCCGGCACATTGCCCTCATCCAGCCCGTAAAGCAGCGTGTTCAAGGGGAGCTCCTCACCTCCCGGAGCGCTGCCGGAGTGTGCTGCTGCCCTGCCCAGTGCTGCCAGCCCGGGCCCGCTCCAGTTCCGAGGCCAGCCCGCAGCTCCAGGACGCTGCTGTGCGCCACCGGCTCAGACCCAGGGCCCTGCCGCAGCTCCCACGCGAGCTGCTGCTCTACAAAACGCACCCATCAGCCGCCCGCTCTCCTTCCCACGAGGCCCTCTCCCCAAGCAGAAAGTTTTCCTTTTTGTGTGTTCTCCGCACCCCTGCAGCAGAAAGGAAAATTTCCCAACCCATGGAAGCTGGGTACCCGTCCACCCATAAATCTGAGCCTCGGATTACAGAGTGAGTCAAGATGACCACAACTACACAAAGCATGAAAAATCCCTTTCTCCTTAAGGTCCCAGTTCAGCCCAGCTGCAGCTAGTGGCCTGGTTTGGTGGAAATTAAAGTTTTCAAGGCAATAGGCTGTAGTTTTTCAAATGCAGAAAGTCTGTGAAATTATCTAAGTTTATATAATATTTGTAAATGTTTCACCAGCTGTTAGGTGGCCCCAGTTCTGATCAGGTTCTCTAACACAACTTCAAGCAGGTCTATACAGTAGCATAAACGTGTTCATCTGTGGACGACCAGCTTTTCTGGGATAAAATTATTTTCAGTTCCTCTCCAGTAGACAGTCACTTCCAGGGCAGGGCATCCAGGCTTTCCGTGAGAAACCACGCAGACCTAGAAGTAGAACACTAAATCCTACATTGTGTACAAAGCAGAGGTGAATCTTGGTGGAATTCAAGAGCCCTGCTGATGCAAGAGCCTAAGAGGTCTCTCTTAATAGCACAGTAATACTAATAACTACTGCATGGAACAGATACTACGGTACAGGAACCAGCCCTCAATAACGCAACTCCTGCAGCTGAGCGCCAGGCCAGCCTAGCAGGGACAGACAGCTGTAATACACTCATCATCTGGCCGGTGAAAGGTTATGTTAGTACTACTATGAGTAAGTTCTTCCAAAACCCAGGACCACAACAGAAGATGAGCTTTCATTAGGAGTTTCTTCTGGACTACAGAGGAACGAGTTTAATTATGTTTTGCTTCAAGAATAAACTGGCATTAAGCTCCCCCATTTGCTCAGTGATACTTCCCATGTTTTCCGTTTTACGTGCCTGTTAATTCCTGGGTTCTTCTTTAGCATTGTGGGGGGTTGACCCTGACCAGAAAGTAAGCACCTACCAGCTGCTTGCTCGCTCCCCCACCTCCCCCCCTTCTCCCCAGTGTTGTGGGGGACGAGAATTTGAAGAGCAACAGGGAGAAAAAATGCCTGGGGTGAGATAAAGACAGTTTTGTAAGCGAAGGGAAAAAAGGAAAAGAAGAAAAATAAAAACAAGTGATGAAAAAGCAGTCACGTGCTACCTCCCAGCAGCTGTCCGATACCATGGAAAGAATGGCACCCCCCTCCCCCCACGTTCATTGCTGTTGGGTCAGAACAACCCTTCGGCCCCTTTGGCACAGCTGCCCAGCCGTGTCCCCTCCAGCCTCACCCACCCCCAGCCTGCGCTGTGGGGGCAGCTGGGGAAACGGCCAAGGCCTTGATGCAACAGCCAAAACACGGGTGTTACGACGGCACGGCGCGATGGAGAACACAGCTCCGTCCCAGCCAGGCCAGTGCAGGCATGAGCCCCGGGTCTGCGAGCAGAGCCCAGCTGCACTCCCAGGCTTGGCCTGCGCCAAGAGCCCTCCACAACCCGCAGGAGGGATAAGGGCAACCTGCCTGCCTGGGCAGGCGTTCCCCCTCAGGTGCAGGGCACACGCTGGTTTAACGTAAAGAACAAGTGTGCCCACTTCTACCGCCCAAGCCCAGCTCCTCGGCGCCCGTACCTGGGCCCAGCAGCTCGGGCCAGGCGTTTGCTGGCGCGGCAGCGTGACTGCACCGCCCCTGCGGGTGCTGCCCCCGAGAACCGGAGTGTCCCGCCCCGGCAGCACCCCCGAAGCCACACCAGGGCGCATCAACACACCAAAGCGGGCAGGGGCCGGGCCGTCTCCTGCCCGGGGGGGGGCCGGGCTGCGGCGGCTGCACACAGAACCACTGGTCAGAACCTCGCAGCGGTTCGAGCTGGAGGGACGTTTAGACACCCGGTGCTGCCCCCGCGCCCCGGCCGCGGGACGGGCGCTGTGCAGGAGCACGAGCACCGCGGGCCCCCGCCGCAGGCCCCCCCAGCACAGCCGCGGGCGGGGGGCGCCTCTCCTCAGGCCCGGCCCCGCAGCTCCCGCCACAGCCGAGCCGAGCCCAGCCCGCCCGCAGCTCCCCCGGCGGCCTGGCCCGGCCCCGCTCCCCCCGCGGCCCCGCGGCCCGCTCCCCTCGGGGTTCCAGAAAGGGGCGAGAGACACCCCGGGCCGCGCCCGGCGCCCGCTGGCCCCGCCCACCCGGGGGGCGTGCCCGCCCCGGGTCCGCCCCCGATTGCGTCATATCCTGGGCGCCGCCAGGGAGGCGCGCAGTTGTCGCTGGGCCGCGCCCGAGGCTGAGACCGGCAGCGCTCCCGCCCCGCCGGCAGGATGTGAGTGCGGGCCGGGCCGGGCCGGGGGGACCCCGCGGACGGGAACCAGGGGCAGGGGGCCTGCTGCGCGCTCGGCGGTGGCTGGGTGCCCCCCGCCTGGGCCGGCGCCGCCCGCGGGTGGGGTTGCGGGAGGCCGAGCCCGCCCGTTCCTGGGCCGCACGCCCTGGGCCGCTGCTCGGGCCGGGTCCCGGTCCCGGCGCTCTCGGCGCCTGCCCGGGCGCTGGCGGCCGCGTTCCGGTGACCGGGCGGGTGCGGCGCTCGGTGCCCGGCTCTCAGGAGGAGGCTTCGCTTCGAGGCTCCCCGGGCTGGCACCGGCAGCAGAACGGCGCGGAAGGGCTGGTTGTCTTGCTGCTGCTCTCGAGCCTCGTCACACCTTCCTGGTTCGCCCCTTGTGCCTCTGGGCGCGTTAGTTCTTGCTAAATGTACGTTAGAAGTCAATGTGCAAGTGGGTAAGTACAGCCCGTGCTCAAATCCAGCTCCTCTGAGTGTCAGGATGCATGAAATGGTACGTGCTTCTGGTGCAGAGGAAATGAAAACACGGAAGGGCAAGTTGAGTACAGGTGGTTCTAGAGATACACAATTAAAAAAAAATCAGTGGAGTGCTGAAAAGGGTGTGAGATGTGTGTACGGAGGCTCTTGTGTCTGTTACAAAGGTGAAGGGTGTTGCAGCTGGTAAAAAGAACTCGACTGCCTGAGAGTATGAATTCAGACTGATTGGAGGTAAATTGTGTATGCTGGGTGCCTTTTCTTCCTTGTGCTTTCTCTTGCTCCCTGTTGGCCGTTTCAAAAGAACGGGGATGGAGGCAACCACTGGAAGAGCACACAGTTAGAATAACCGTTAACTTTCTGTATTTAATTTTTTGTGAACTGCTCTAACTTGAAGTGCAGTATTTGTGTTCATACTGGAGAAGAGGAACAGCCCTGAGCCTAGACTCTGGAATGTCTGGGCTCTGTGAACAATTTCACAGGGAATTGCCATATGCCTTACTGTAAACCAGCATTAGCAAGCTGCTGCTGTCTTTTAGCACATCAAGCAAGATGTTTGGGATGCTGCATGACTTACACCTATTACCAGCTGTTAAGACATCACTTCTCTAATAGGAAACTGCCCCATATTTGTTCTAGGAATACAAGTTTCCTGTTTTCAGGAAAATGAGATAACTTGTGTACTCTAAGCATATCCGCTTAAAGCCAAACCCACAACCTATCAAAAGCTAAACAGAATAATGGTGATTTTCTTTGCTGCAGGTCAGCCACTATTCCTGGAAGCTCAAATGTGGCTGCTGGTGGTAACCGTCGTCTTCAGCAGACTCAACACCAAGTAGATGAGGTAAAAGTCTAGTCTGATAGCAGTGTCATTGTTGTCCTTCAGGACACCAGTATAACTGGAAGGGATATTTTGGCCAAAGCAGGTTCCCCTTCGTTATACGACAGAGAAGCCTAATATCATTCAGCTTGCTTTATTATACTTGTGTCATCTTAACTCTTGCAAAGGTTTAAAAAAAAAATACCCATTCAGCTGGAGTGGGGCAGTAGAGAGAGGTTACCGGTGTCCAAACACTAGCTGCGGTCAGTGCTTGAGGATTTGGCATAAGTAAAGATAAAAACTTTTGCTCTTACAGAGAACAAGCCTTTCTCTCATCAGTAGCAATGAAGGCTGACTGCCAAATATGACATGTCCAGATTTGAGGAGTCCAAAGTCGAGGCTGGCTACTGACAGTATTCTTTTGACACATGGTTGACTATCATGTTTATACATCTCGACTGCTGAAGTGAGTCAGGATTTATTTCCCGGGTTTAAGGGAATGCCTGGTATGACTAACGTTTTAAAGTAGATATTGGGCTTCCAGCTGCAGGTGAGTTTTGTTTCACCTTATGACTGGATATACTAAAAGGCAGTAGCTCTTACCTCGTGAGAAGAGAGCATGAAGAGTACTGTGTGTTGCTGTCTGTTGCCTGCAGTTCAGTAGTGGGTGATGCAGCCGGTGACTTACTGTAAACATTAAATTGATGTAGGTGGTTGACATCATGAGAGTGAATGTGGACAAGGTGCTGGAGCGAGATCAGAAGCTGTCAGAGCTGGATGACCGTGCTGATGCGCTGCAAGCAGGAGCATCCCAGTTTGAGACCAGTGCAGCCAAGCTGAAAAGGAAGTATTGGTGGAAGAACTGTAAGGTAACCATGGCTTGTGTACTTATGCTACGCAGTGTTACAGTTAATGCCATTACAGTTTGTGTCTCAAAATGCAGAAGGAAAAGAGACTTTAGCCAACGTTATTTCAGTTCCAGCATCTGTGTTTTTAAAATATGGCATAGTGGTTAGGTGAAGTAACCATGAGCTGGATTACCAGCTGTGCCACTTGATGCGGGAACCTTATCTAAGATGGTCATGGCCAGAGGGAAATGCTTCAGTAACCTGAGGCTTTGGGGAACAGGAAGGCCAAAAAAGCATAGGTTGAGTTAACGTGCAGGAAGCATTGAAGTAGAAGGAGCTTCTGGAGACTTCTGTACTTGTAGCTGTTGGCGAAGGTTGGAATCCTCTTCGGTGAGCAGCAAGACTCTGAAAGAGGCAGTATAGGGTAAGAGTAGAAATGATGTTTAGTAGTTCTTGACTCCTGCTTGTATAGTCACCTGAAACAGGCTTTGCACGGAGGCTCAGTGAAAAAGAGGCTGTTGGTCTGCTTTGCCTGCGTGCGTGGCCCCCCATCTCCAAGCTGTAGTGAAGCGAGCTTGCTTGCTGAAGAAGTTCTACTTGCCTTGTTAGATCTGGCGCACAGTGCAAAAGCACCTTGCAGGGGCTGCTTTCCTGCACCCTAAAGGCCGGTTAATGCTGCTCTGCAGTTTGTAGTAAGTGTTGTATGGCTTTTTTCACAGATGTGGGCAATATTGATAGCTGTTGTTCTCATTGTCATCATCATCATTATTGGTAAGTTTCATCCAGATGGGGATTTCTCACAGAGATGGAATAGATGATGTTGATTCACTGACTGGTACAGTGGAAGTAAAGCCAGGATACCCACATGATAGCACATAAGACATTAATTTGAAATAGCAGCGACTGCTTTAACAGCTGTTGCCCACAATGAATGGCGGGCTGTGGGAGCTGGAATAGCTCAATCTCCAAGGCCTGTGCAGTGGCACACAGGTGAGGTGCAAATAGCAAGGGCTTGGAAACCAGGAGCAACCTCAGCTTTTTACAGCTGCAGATTGCAGAAGTATAAGGAGGAATGCCATGTACCTCCCTTGTTTGGAAGCTGCTTTCCATCTGTCTCAGCTTCTTGCGGGATGAACCCTTTTCAGTGCAGCAGGTCTGTAGCCCGGAGGCATTCTACAAGTAGAGGCTTGGCTGCTGGGTGAAGGTATAGCAGTGTTGGGTTGGAATAGCGAGGCAGGGAATGTACCACTCACTCGCTGGTGTAATTCTCACATAACCCCCAAGTATTTCATGGGAGGAAGAAGCTGAAGCTTGTGCTGTAATACAGTAACAGACGCTGCGGTAATGTTTGGCAACAGGTAACATTGTCCTGGGTGAGAAGTGTCGGCACACAGGCACCAGGGGAGACTAAAGCTAGGAAAACCAAGATGGGAAAAACTCTTAAATCCCCAATACCTAAAGTTCTTAAAATGCAGGGTTGCTGTGGTTGATGGGCTGAAGGAGAACACCCTTTGTCCTACTTTTTCTTTTGTAGTCTGGTCTGTGAGTTCGTGAGTTACGGGAGGAAGCTGGGATCAGCTGAAGGTGCCACCTGATGCCTCTCCGCTTGGAGCCTGCTGTCCTTCCAGCCCACGCACTGCTGTTCAAAGCAAACCTATTTTGATTACCGAAATGCTAACTAACTTTACCTGGTTGCCTTAAGACACTCCTGTCACTAATTACTAACAAGCACAGCCAGCCACGTGCACAGTGCCTTGATAGAGGGGCGCGGAGCTGTCGAGGGGGATTCGGCCCGGGAATTTCCACGGTCGCTGCTGTAACCGGTTACAGGCTCCGTGGACGGTTCTGGGCCGCCGCCTCCTCCTCCTTGCCCGCCCCTCCCGGTGCCATAGTGGGGACCGAGCCGCGGGGTGGCCGGTAGCGGGAGAGCCGCGCTGTCCCGGCCTCGTCGTCAGGGGGCGCTGCTGCCGCCCGGGGGCGGGGCCGCACGTGGCGGCGGGGCCGGGGCTCGCACGGGGGCCGCGTGCAGCGGCGCGTGAGGGGGCGGGGAGATGCCCCTCACGGCCCCTGGCTCCGCCCCGCCGCTCCGTTTTCCTCCAATAAAGTGGCTCCGACCCTGCCAGTGGCTCCGCCTAGTCCGTGTGGCGCGCGGCGCACGTGGCCGCCGTGTGGGGGAGCGGGGCCGCCGCGTGCGGCCGCCGTTACGTAACCGGGGGGGGGGGGGGGGGGGGGGCAGGAGGCGGGAGCAGGCGGTGGCCCGGCCGCTGCCATCCGCGCTGGCGGCCCGGGGTGGGGGGGGGACCCCGAGAGGGCGGTGGGCTCGGCGGCGGGGGCCGCTCCTCCCCCGAGGCGGTGTCAGCGCCGCCGCCGGTGGGGCCCGTGCCCCGGGCTCGCCACGCTCCGCGGGGCGGCGATGGACGCGGCCGGGCAGCGCGGGGCAGCGGGGCTGGGGGAGCGGCGGGCGGCCGCGGGGGCCAGCTCCGGCGGGGAATCGCCCGCGGCGCCGGGCGGCGGCTCGGCGGGGAGCTGGGCGAGGCGGTGCGGAGCTCGCAGGTAACTGGCGGCGCGTCCAGCCGCGGCCCCGGTCGCTGCGCGGAGCCTGGGGAGGCGGGGGCTGCGCTCGGGGGCGGTTCGGTGCTGCGGGGCTGCCCCGGCTCCGGCCTCCTGCCCCCGGCCCGGCTCTTCCTGGCCCTGCCGCGCCCGCGCTGGCGGCCGCGGCTGAAGGCTGGCTCTAGCAGTAGCAAAGCAGAAATGACTTTGTAGTTTTCCTGAAAGTTCAGAAATTGTGAGGTGCTGTTATTATTAAGAAAATCCCAGCCGTTCAGGAGCTACAATTTATGCAACGTTGAACTGGCATGTAAAGTTAACAGGCTGCACTTGAACTTCCTTAGTGATTTATTTAGTAAGTGTGCTGCAAATAAAAATGCCAAACCGCCAAAAGTTATTTAAAATCATGGTGTTCGTATCCGATCTGTAGGATTAGAATCAATCTGCATTTTGAGGATTTTGACTGCTTGTTTTTCAGTCAGTGAAATAAGCAAAAGTAAGAAGAGGGAGATTTTGCAGCTGACAGTAACCTTGCAGCTGCTGAGGCTGAGGTTTCTGTTGAGAAGACTCCGGAGTCACATGAGGAATGAGATCCTGGCATCAGGTGTATTTTGAGGACCTCACATTTCCCTCAATGCAGACCTCAAGGCTAGAAAGACACACAGAAACAATCAGCATCTGTTCATGATTTTAATACTGGTGAGATATAGAAAATCCAGAGTAAATGTCGGCTCACTTTTAGTTGCTCAGCACCTTAGCGAGCAGATTGGTTGTGATGTGACTTTGCCATCCAGTGACATGTCGGAGTTGGAAAGGGGGAAAGTACAGGACATAAGGTTAAGTAGGAAATAAGTGAGAAAGATACATCAGGAAACGTAGTGAATGAGCATTAGGACATTTCTGGATATTCTGCTACTCCACAGCTGAGCCCAGAAAATGTTAATTTAGTGAATAATCGTAAGTAGTTGACAGAAAAAAAAAGCTCCTGTACCACAAGTCTCTGGTAAAGTTCAACCTGTGTTTAACAGTGAGCAGCTGAATTGGAGCCAGTCTCACAGAGATCTGATGATGATGATCCAAGAAATTAAAAGGTGTTTGCCTGAAGAGAAAAGGAGTTCCAGCAAGCCCAGTACCATCAGTGCTCTCAACTATGCCTTGCAGTGCGTCCAACAGGTCCAAGGTACGTGTAGAAAAAATCTGGAAGCATAGAAGCTATACAGCAGCTCGGTCTGGCAACAAATAACATCAAAATAAATTAAAGTATTCCAGTTAACCTGCAAACAATTGACTTTCTGAAGCACTGTGGGTTGTTTTTCTTTTTTAAATAATCCTGTTATCTTTTCTATTGAAATGCCCACCTGCTGCTTCTCTTTTCTTCAGAATCCTACAGCTAATAGGTGCTTACTCTTAACTCTCTGTGTATATTGAAAAAACAGCCTTCCTGTCATACTTTGAAAAATTATTGGATAGTCTCTGTTTTCCAACAGAACTAAGTAGCTAAAATTGTTCTTTTGCCATCATGTTCTGTCCTTTCTACTTCCTCGTGCTTGTTTTCTCTAACATAAATAGGTTGCTCCGATAGTATAATTGGTATTCCCTTTTCCTTTGTCACTACACAGACGTTCCTCATCTCAGTTTGGACTTCACCAAAAAGATGACAAAAGTACAAGGGCTGTAAGAAATACTTCAAAAATAGTCTCCTTACTGACTTCCTTGTGTTTGTTTTGCTTTTCTTGTTTTTCTTTTTTTTTCAATTAGCAAACAATGACTTTTTCCAGGCTCTGAATGACCGAAGAGTGTTTCAGACAGATGGGATGACATACAGCATAGAAGAGTTGGTGGCAGTTGCATCTGAACACACTCCAAAAAACACTGTAAGGAATTCAGGGACACTCAAGGAGTTCATCACATGCTATTTCACTCTCTATTTAGTCTCCTTACATCGTTTTGAGGAAATAGAATGTGTAAAATTGAAAAGCCTTTAAGTTTTAGCCCAACAGGCTTTTGTGGTTTTAAAGGTAGATCAAGACTACTACTTTTCTGTGCTGACTCAGGGTACCCAACAGCAGTAAGTGAAAAAATACCAGGTTTTCTTTCCCACCCCAACCCCAGAAGCAATACATATCTCTTTGAGAATCGTGTGTGAGAATTCATTTACAGCATGGTAATCCCTTGAGACAGACAACAGAAAGTTTTCAAAGTCGGTCAAGTCCATAGCTGTGAAGGACTTTGTTTCTATTTGTACTCCTGGATTTAAGTTTTTTTCTCTTGATTTGCGGTATGTGTTGTGCTTTCTGGCTGTGCTTCAAAGAAAAGAGTGTTTCTTGCAATTCAGTACTGTTAGATGCTGTATCAGATACATTGCAAATGCTTTATACTTGAGAAGTTCTCCAAACACTTTTGTACATGGAATTGTGTGAGATTTGCAAAGAAGTGTGCGGAGGGATAACCAGTCATTCTGGACAATGGCAAGCATCGCTGTAATCTGTTTCAGTTCTGATATTGCAGTCTTCTTAGGATTTGTAAATCAGGAGTAAGCTACTGTAGCATTAGAGATTGTAGTAGCTCACATACAACTTTAATTGGATGCTAAGAACATGTTTTTGAACCTCTGTCTTGGGTTGTGGTGGGTTTTGGTTTGGTTGGTTGGTTTAGGGTGGGTTTGGTTTTTTATCCTTACGATATTGCTACTATGTGTTGGGGGAGGGTTGCCTTTAACACTGTCTGTTTTCCAGGACACGTTTGTGGCTGTGTTTTCCTTGCTTTCTGGACGCATAGTGCACATTTCTGAGCAGGCAGCATCCATTCTAAACTGTAAGAAGAAAGTGTTGGACTCCTCCCGGTTTGTAGAGCTGCTTGTCCCTCGGGATGTGAGTGTGTTCTACACACACACTGATCAGTCCCACCTGCCGCTTTGGAACATGGATAGTCAAACAGGTGGGACTTGGCAACGCTCTTAAATGCTTTATGTGTCTTTCTGTCTTTGCAGAATGAGGATAGAATAGTTGTTAGTTGCAAATGCTTATGCCAGCAACATACATCGGCAACACTTGTTCCCTTTCCACTTAGAAAACTCGAGTAGCTATGCACTTAGTCCTGGCTAGCTTCCTAGAGGCTTAACTCTTGGAGTAAGTAATACTTCATTGTTTTGTGTACCATCTTACTCATTCCAAATACCGCTGATTTGAAAAGAAACTAAAGGTCTCTAATTGTGAGCTTAGAGTTGTTTAATCCATGTCTTACGATTGCTTCAGTGCTTTGTCTTTATGGTCTGCTTGCTGTGAACACAGCTCACTGAACCCAAGTTTTAAGCTGACTTGCTATTTAGTGCTGGACATGCCTAAATGGTGTCTTTTGAGTCCTGTGTTATTTGTGAGCAATTCAACTGTAGCTTGCATGCCAAGGCCATGTTGTTTGCCCATGTAGCTGTGGGGCTGTTCTGGCATCAGAAATGGGAAGTCCAAAATTCTTGCTGCCAAAGGACATGAGACATCCAAGGCTGCTAATGTGCCAGGGATTCCACAACTGGGAAGCCAGTCATGTGCTTACCCAGCAGAGTAGTGGCACCCCTATGGAATTGGGTTTTTATTGCTGTGAACTGTTACTGAATTTTCCTCTCCCCATAACTCTTTCTGTTTTGGTACATGGCTCTCAAAACCAGGAATTTTTTGCCCTTCCTTTCCATAGTGGTGCACTGGGGAAAGGAGTTTTTTAGATGATATGTGTTTCCTCTGAATTTAGTTCCAGGTCAGCCATTTCTCCAAGAGTGAGTGGGCTGGAGAGCTGAGATAGCATTTGAGGTGGGAGCAGACTGTTGAACAGCTCATTCGGTAGCTGATAAAGAGCAGGTTGTGGGACTTTGGTCTTGCTCAGAAAGTCTGGAGACTGCAGAATTTAAAATAGTTCTGTTAGGTGTGAGCTTTTTATAGATAATAACTGATACTTTCAATGTGTTCTTCTTGTTAGCTTCTCTGTATGAGTATGCCCAGGTGAAATCCTTTTTCTGCAGGATCAGGCAAGTACATTGTTATGGTTTTATATTGGTGAAGGCTGGGCAAAGGGTACAGTATGGAGCAGAAATAGTGTTCTGTTGTTACAAGTGACCAGCAGGAGCTCATGGAACTCTATTACAAAACTGACTTATTGTCTTTAATATTGGCATCCAGCAGGACATTTTGAATGTCTTTCCCATATAGATGCTTAAACTTTTATGGGCATAGAAGGAAAACTGTACATGTTTCTTTTGGATGTGCTGGTTTCCTTCAGTGCTGTTGTGCAGGAGAAGAATGATCTTGTGAAGAATTGCTATTCCCTCTTTTACACTTTGGGGGTGGAGGCAAAGGGTGTTTTGCCTAAGTTTGCTCGAGAGCTTGTGACAGAGGTGATAACAGATACTCAGTCACCTGAGTGTGAGACCTGAATCATGAGATACTACTTGCTGTCACTATGGATACAGTTTCTGGCTAATCTCAGTGCTAAAAGAAATCTTAAAAAATTGACATTGGCCTGTAATCTTCAGTGCAGCTCTGTTACAGACCTGGGTGGTCTCTTGATTTTGGTAAGAGCTGTCTGCTTCTGAGCGGACCTAATACTTGTTCCATCTTTCAGTCGATCGCCGAGTCATTCATCTGCCTTTCAAAAACCCGAGCATTAAAGTCACCTTTGTTTCTTGAATCATGTAAGGGCGCTTGGAATAATTATAGCAGGACCAACCAGTTTTAAGTTGGGGAAACTCTTGGTAGCATACATAAACATTTTGCAATCGTTTTTCTTCAGATTTTCATACCACATCTCTCCTTCCTTTGTATAACGGGTGCTTTTGGTTATGTGGGCTTCACGAGTAAAATTATTTTTTTTCACAAGCACACACTAGGCTGAAGTATGAAAGTGTTTTTTTGTGGGTTAAACTGCTGCTGTACCCAGTTTCTATTTGTATCTTTTTTCCAAAAGGGGGAGCTCTCAGTAGTAGTTTTCATGACAGTAACTTCTCCCTAGAAACATTTTACAAAACTTAGTGTGGAGTAAGAAAGTAACTTCTAGTGTAAGGCATCATGTCCAAAAATTCATCTCAATCCTTTCAGTCAGAGCCAGGTAAGATGCTACAGTTATAACAGGTGAGAAAGCACTTGCAATAGGACCAGGCAGTCACTAACACAGTTGTCGCGAAGCCGTGGTTAGGATCGTTGCTAGAATGTTGTGTGCTGCTCCTGCTCACACATGTTCTAGGAAGACAAATTCTCACGGGAGGAGGACAGTCCAAGAACAACAACTATTTGTGAACCGAGGCTGGAGGACTTTTACTTACATAGTTGAGCAAAACAAAACTTGAGAGACAGAGGTTTTATTTTTGGGGGTGCGTGGGTGATGTTTCCTAAAAATGGTACAGAATAAACAAGAGACAGAAAGGACTGTGTCACTTGAAGCAGAGCCCAAGACCAAATGAGTGGTTCTTGTGAATACAATTGGACTGAGAATTAGAAGGTCTTCTTTAACCGTTAGAGTACTGGCATTTCTAGAACAGCCTCTGGGTGCAAGTATTGGAGGCAGAACACCTACTTGTTTGAAGGGGAGTGAGATCAGCATTGCTGAATGCGTTGGCCTTGGATCGCGTAGGATCCCTACGCGTGGGGAGTGTGCATAGGACCTTGGGAGATTCTGATTGTCTGGGTCTGTGTGCTCAGCATAACTTCTTTGTGCAGAGTTCTCAGCCCTGGCATAAAGTATCTGAGTCTTGAAACCAGAGCATTAATCCCTTTTACTTTTCCTCAGGGGTGGTAAAGACCGAGAACAAGAAATGCGTTGTTACCCATTCCGGATCACCCCGTACTTGGTCCACGTGTGTACTTCTGTCCACGTGGATGCAGAATCCTGTTGCTTAGCTTTGGCTGAGAAAATTCACTCTGGATATGAAGGCAAGTAGGGAGGCTCCAGTGAAAAAAACCAAGCTGGTAGGAAAATGCAGTATATGAAAGTCTGCTTCCTTGGTTTAGAACAGTGCTTGGTTAGTCTCACCCGTGTAACTTCCACTTTTTTTTTTTTTTTTGTGTGTGTCTGTGTGTGTGTGTCTGTGTGTGTCTGTGTCTGTGTGTGCGTGCGCATGCGTGCGTGTGTGTGTGTGTGTGTGTGTGTGTGAATCCAGAGCATCTGTGCCTTCTTTGCCAGCACTTAAAATTTGTAACGTTTCTTTGGGTTACTGGTCAGAAAGCAGTGAGCAATTACAAAGTTCAGGAGACAAAAACCTCTTTATCATGAGCAAAAGTTAACGGTTAGGTTTTCTGTCTTGGTGCTTATTTTGTTTCAGTAAATATTTCTTTTTCTATTAGCTCCTCGAATTCCTATGGATAAAAGAATCTTCACCACCACTCACACCCCTGGATGTGTTTTTCTTGATATAGATGACAGGTGAGATTTGAATCATATGACCTGTGAGGTGTGTATGGAGAGGTAGCAAAAAATCCTTCGGTGATGCAGCTGGAGACCCAAGTAAAGTAGGTGAACTCTGCAGCTGGCAGTAGTTAATTAAACAACAAAGTAGTTTGGGGTTAGTCGTCTCATGGAACATCTAGAACTCCACAGATGTAATCTCCTTTGTTGACTTCAAATGTGAATTAAACAGAACTGCTGTCAGTTTTCGTTATCCAGGGCAATGTGATAACACAGGCAGTGGAAAATCCACATAATGCAAAGCTCTGAGGATCACGGAGTGTAGAGATACAGCTGTACTGAGCTGGGTCAAATAAATTTGGCCAGATTAAAGCTATTTCCTGCAAAGCCACAAGAGTGTTTTTACAATGTGCTTTGCAGCATCCGTGTCAGATTTCTGATGTTCTGCCTGTGACCTGCTTCTTCAAGATCCCTTTTTCTTTTTTTTCTTTTTCTTTACCTGTAGACAGGTACAAAACTGCCTGAAAATGTGAAAATCTGTTAGATGTCTGGGCACAGAAATGTTTGTCATTGGTATTTACGTGTCTGCATGGCACTGGAGGATCATTACATGTGCTGGAAAATGTTCTGTAGCCTTAGTTCATGCCCCTGTAGATCGTGCATGGGGACTTTGCTGACAAGCAGAGGGTTAAGGATATAAATACTCAAAACTATATTATAATCAGTGGTAATGTTTTTGGGTTTCAGAGCAGTGCCTTTGTTGGGTTACTTACCTCAAGATTTAATTGGAACATCCATACTGATGTATTTGCATCCAGAAGATCGTCCTTTGATGATTGCTGTTCACCGGAAGAGTAAGTACAGTTGTTGTAAGAGGAATTTCTACTGGTTTTAACATTCTATTGTTATCATATTGCTTAACACATGGAAGATCTGCAGTCTAGACAGAAATTAATGAATTAAAGCAACCAGTTTCAGACTGAAACAAATTCAGACCCAACATTTTAAAGGACCCCAGTTGTTAGTGCTTGCACTATTGTGTCATCATGTAAACTGAACCTTGTTTCTTGATTGTTTGGTTTTTTTTCAGTCCTGAAATTTGCTGGCCAACCCCCTTTTGAACATTTACCGATTAGATTTTGTACTCAAAATGGTGATTATGTCATACTGGATACCAGCTGGTCCAGTTTTGTGAATCCTTGGAGCAGGAAAGTAGCGTTCATCATTGGCCGACACAAAGTCCGGACGTAAGTCAGTTGTAGAATTGATTTATTAAAGTGCTTTTCATTGAATATTCTGCAAAACAAAACTGTATTAGTACTGAACTAGAGACATGTCGCTCCTGCAGTCTGTGATAACTACCTAGCATCTGTCTTGCAGCCCCTTCCTTCAGAACAGTGTTAGTCTTGTTTATTAAGTATAAAAATAAGTTAGTTACTTTGAGGCAAAAGGCAAAGCCAACTTTTTTTAGTATGTTTTTGTACATGGTTGATGTTCAAATACTGTGACAATAGACATGTCTAAAACAAAATGTCAGTTTCAGACAAGCCAAGTAAAAGCTAAAAAGCAAAGTAAAAAGTAGATCACTTTAACAAATAATTAATTGGCATTCATTCATAATTAGCTCACCAAAAAAATATAGCCCACTAATAGACAGACATGTAATCAAGATCACCTTCTGGCTTGTTTTCTTCTGAAATGTTCACTTGATACAGAATCTAAATATTTACCAAGGAAACCTCTTTTTAAAATGCAATTAGTATTGAATGTCCAAGGTAATTGTTCAGATGTTTCTCCTCAGTTCTCAAATCAGAGACTTGGAAATATGACTGCCTTCCTCTTTCCTGGTTTCTTTTCTAGAAAATGGCTTTTGGGGATGGCCTTTTGTCTTTTCAAAGTAATCTTTTATGTGGGTTTTTATGGGGTGTGAATTCAGACTCTGGATGAAGGGGTAGATGTTTGTCAGCACTAACTTGTGTCTCTGTGCTGGTGTACCCACTTCCCTGGGGCTTCACGTGGAGCGCTACCCCAGCAGAGCTGCCATGGAACAGATGACAGCCCTTTGTGTCGATTCAGCAAAGCAGTCAGAATAAAATAAAGATAATAAAAAAATTGTAATAATCTTTTCTAATTTTGTTTATAGCTACCTTTTCTTCATCAAATTAAAATTAATAGTGAAATTTTGTTGGCTCTCTCCAGAAGCCCTCTGAATGAAGATGTCTTTGCTGCAAGAAGTAAAGAAATGAGCAGTGTTGAGAAAGAGATAAGAGAATTGCAAGGACAAATTTACAAGCTGCTTCTGCAGGTAAAGAAGATGAAAGAATGTGGAAACCCTGGCTGGCCTTCTAAGGAGGGGCTAAAGAAACTTGGGTCTGTTTAGCAGAAAGCTTTGGGGATGATCTTTTAAAAAGTCTGAAAGGGAAGTTCTAAATGGAGACAGGCTTGTGCAACGCCATTAAAAATGTTGCTCTGGGTAGCCCACCTGAAAAAAATATTTTGTTTGACATATTTGCCAAATCTTTGTATCTGCATCCTGAAACAGCTTTAAGCATGGTAGAGAATTTTTCCCAAGCAAGTGGTAGAGCGCAGAGCGATACTGACTTTTTGCTTAATATTCTTTGTTTACTTGAAGTCCTGTGTTGCAAATATTTTGTTTTCCAAGAGGATAATTTTTTTAATTACTTTTCCCCCCCCCCCCATACAGCCAGTTCACAGCAATGTTTCCAGTGGTTACGGAAGCCTTGGAAGCAATGGTTCTTATGAGCACTATATCAGCATCGCATCTTCAAGTGACTCCAATGGGAATTGTGCAGATGAAATACAAGAACCAGTAGGTGTATAAATGTGTCACTGCCTGCAGAGTAGTAAAAATACAGTTTTAAAAATGAAAATTTTTACTGTGTACATACATATTATTCATCATGAATTTTACTGATGGGAGAAGATACAGCTATGTTCACGCTAAACATATTTAAATTGGTCAGTTACAGAATGCTGGCTTTTGTGTTTTGCACTTAATTTTGCTGACTAAAATGAGCGGATAACTACTACGGTAGTTCACGAAAGTAAATTGAAGGCTTGCTTAAGGCCAGCCTGCTCAAAAAACCAGTGGACTGGGAGAAAAAAGTGGAAGAACCATGCAATCAGAAAGAGGATTGGTGCATATGGAGGGGTTCTGTTTGCTTGGGATTTTGTTTTCTTTTAAAAAGGGCACTAGAGGTACAGTGTAGGCTGCTGTAGAAGAGAGTGAACACAGTGCTGTCCTAAAACAAGCATTGCAATTACCCAATTTCCTTGTGAGGCTCTTGGGTAAGTCTTCGGTTTATTCCCACTCTCAAGGCTTGCATCAGTATTAAAACATGCCAGCGCTGAGGCTGTTTGAGCTTTATCGTAGTTAATTTAATTAAATTAACCTTGATAAGTAGATTCATTAAATTTACGAATACCAATAGATATCAGGCTTAGGCTGACAGTCTACTCCCTTTCAGTCTGGAGAATACAAGAATGCAGGCCCATCTTAATGGTCTCCTGTGGCCTCTTTTCATTCATTTTATTCTGACTTCACATTTTCACGTATCTCAAGATGACATTGCAACAAGTTTGTGTGGATGTCAACCGAATAAAGAATCTGGGACAGCAGCTGTATATTGCATCAAGGAGCAAGCCACAGAATGGAAATGAACAGGCTGTGAGCTCAGAAATGCTAGGAGGTAAGTTCATGTAATTATGATCATTAAGGTAACACAAACTCCTGTAGTTCTATAGCTGTGAGTTTAGCTAGCTGGTGTTATGCTGAAGAACTTAAGATAGCATTTTAGCATGGCTTAAATGTGGGAAATGTTTTTGTTTGCTTGGGTTTTAAAAAGAAAATCAAAACCCAAACAAACAAAAAACCCAAAAGCCACCCTGAAAAAAACCCTCAGCAGTTGCAATGACAGTTTAACTGTGCCTGAGATCTGGAGGAATGTATCTGTCTCTTCTAGGTTAATAGACTTTTTTTTTTAATTTTAACTTTTTCTAGTGAAAATGCAGACTTGCTTGTAGCAAGTAGAAGTCCACTATGGAAGGTTCCCTTAGTTACTTCATGTAGACTCTCAGAAACAATCCATCAGTTTGAAAACACTGCCCCACTTCCCACTGAAGCAGTGGTTTAGTTACTGAGTGCTTAACGTTATGCTAATACACATTATTTGCAGTTAGTACCTAGCACAAATATATGGAGAAACGTGGATGCTTGCTCAGTGTCACAGAAGTCTGTATTAAAACATCTTGCCCTGTGATACTCTCTATGAAAGTTAGTAAGTCCTCGCCTTGCTGGTAAGAGGACTGCTCTGGGAATGTTGATACCGCTCAGACCAGTGTATCTGTGCTATAAAAAGCTGTAAATCACTGTTAATGGACTGGATTCTCTGATGTATAAATTGAGATAAAAGTAATACTAGGTGCAGCTTTGTTTACAATTTAAATACAATAAATTTTTTGTATGCTGTTTTTCTTGTGTTTACTAGTTGTTCTGAGTTGGATGTCTAAGGTGCTGTGTGGGGTTTCTGTCTTTTGACGCATTCTTTCCCATTCTCCATGCCCTGCCTTGAAACATGTGAATCGAGATGAAAATGCAGAACTTTGTAGTGAGAGCAGAGCTGTCATAGGCTATATATCCCTGTATAATATATATATGTATCCCAGTATGGATACGTGTGTGTGTGTCTCGGTGGGGGTGGTGTTTAGATGCCTTTGAGAGGAGTCAGAGGATTTCTTCTTCTCCAGGGAAAAGGCACACTGCTTCCTGTTTTCTTCAGACGTTGAGAAGTGATAGCACAGAAGAAACAGGCGATGCATTTTATGATGATTCAAAGAAGACTCCGCGTGTTCCTTCCTATCAGCAGATCAATTGTGTTGATAGTATCATCAGGTAATAAACTATGAAGTGGTTTTAGTAGTAGAAGTTTAAGATTAATCGGTGGAAGGTAAATACCCAAGCAATTTGCATTGGTCTAAACTGTCTGAGGTTTGAGTTGTGAGATAAATTTGGGGTTGTTTGTAAATTTTAGTGCCTCTCTAGGCAATCCATCCCCGTGTTCAGTCAATCTGCCTTACGCAGTAATGAAGAATTTAGGGCCTAAGATTCTGTTTGCTGCTGTTGATGTTTGGGTGCTGCTGGTTTCACCATTGGTGCAATAGGAGTTTAAGAGAATTTTGATGGGCATAATATGTTGATGTCTTCTCAATATATGCTTTGAGAACATCCATGTAAACCAGAAATTTGATACAATTTATAGTATGTCAGTATTTTTTAACCCAGTGGATAACATTGTATTTTTTTTCTTTTTTTCTTTTTTCTTTTTTTTTTTTTGAAGCATAGTTGATAGATTTTATTTAAAATACTCTTTGGAAATCAGATACATGTTCAGAGCTTCCTCCAGTGAATTTAAAATACTAGTTAAGAACCCCTGGATCTCCAGATTGGATTGTTCAAATGTTTGTCTCTCCAAATGGAGAAAACCCACGAAGTAGGGAGAGCTTCCTGTGATATGCTTTTATTTCAGATATCTAGAGAGCTGCAGTATTCCAGCATTGAAAAGGAAATGTAAATCTTCTGCAAATACATCATCGTCATCTTCAGAAGATGACAAGCAAGTCCAGCAAAGTCAGCAGGAAGTGGAGGCGTTGGAAGGTAACACACAGTCTACTGACAAGCATAATAGAACCGCAACTGATCTATTTTTTACCTGCCACTGTTGCACATTTCAGAGTTTAAGTCTACTTTTTTAAATTGCTGTCATGCTAACAGCACAGATATTGTGGTTATGTGGTAAATATCCGCTTACCTTGTCTAGATCTCACAGTGAAGCATGAGCTACAATATTAAGTCTTTGAACTTAAAATGCATTGAAAGAATTGTTTGTTGTTGCTAAATGAACCTCCCGTTGCTCGCATATTTTATGCCATTTTTAGTATGTGCTGACATTGCACTGGCATGTGAATGTTACGTTTAGTTGTATATTAGACTGTCTTATTTAATCGTCTGCATGGTTAATGATCGTTTCTGAACCAGTCAGACTTGATAAATTGGGAGCATAGTGCTTGGAATGAAATTCCACGTAGAAGCTTTGTCAGTTACCAATAGACACTGCTATGCTTTCAGCAGCTAATTCTCAAACTCCGATACCTGCTGATCAGGAAGAGACGCTGAAGGACCAGACAGCTGCAGGCACAGTGGGGTCTCCACTGGCAGACCTGACCCTGTCCAACAAGGCTCCCAGTGTGGTGTCTGTCACCAGCCAGTGCAGTTACAGCAGCACTATAGTGCATGTCCCACACCCTGAATCAGGTACTGTACGCGCTTGCAAAAGACTCGCTGATTTTTAAGTTAACACAGTGTTTCCAGACTGAAGTACACCGTGAGAAAGTTTTGTGCATTTGAGATTTGTTCTCATGCATGTGAACTCTGAAGTATAATTAAGGTTCTTCTAGGGACACTGTGGAGAAAACTTGAGCCTGGAAATGTTTACAGTATTGTAATAAAACCTGGTTTTGACAGAGTCCCTCTCAGACACAACAATATACTTTTGGCCATTGAGGATTAAAATGAAAATGGCTAATGGGCCAGTGTTACTTAATTTTAATGCAGAAAGAAGTGTAAAAATTAGTATTTAACTGGTATTGTACTAAGAAAATATGAAGAAAGAAGTGCGTCTGTAACTTTGTGAATTTGAAGTTTTCCAGATCACGCAAAGAAATCTGGTCAGTTGATGTTAGTGTAACTGTGTTTGAATGTAAAGGTGTTTTCTGTCCCCACCTCTGCAGCCTGTAGCTCAGACGAGATTGCTCTGGCCTTCTGGTGTCAACACCCAGAGGGTTACACAGGAAACAAAGAGTGATTTCTTTTCTTCCCTCTTCAAAGAAGTGACCACAGTGGAGGATACTACTGTTGGAAGTGAACACATTGAGCTGCCTCCTGTGAACGCTCAGAGTCTCACTGGGGTGCCTGAGGAGTTAAAGCCAGTTGGGTTAACAAAAGAAACGCTGTCAGCCCACACCCAAAAGGAGGAGCAGAATTATGTGGACAAGTTCCGACAGAGGATCTTGCTGTCTCCGTTTAGGACTTACCTTCAACAGGGGAGCAAAAGTAACAACAGACGTTCCTGTGGCCGAGGTAGGCACTAGCTTTGAGAAATAAAGACTTTGCAGATGACTTACAAAGAGCACCCTAGCAGTGGAGTCTGGTTCTCCTTCGTATGATTTAGCGAGCGTCTTGCTAGGGCTGCAAACAGAATACTTCCTTTGAACTGACAAGGCCTGACAACAGCATTGTCCACAGAGATCTGCTCCACATTGGATGTTACTATCTTAGACTTTTTACAAAGCAGATAATTATTGCAATAAATCCTGCAAATCCCGAGTAGCTTATTGCCTCCCCTTGAAGGAATGGAAAAGATCTGATTGGGATAGGCCAAAATGATTGATACAAAAATTGATGACATGAAGGAGAACATTGTAGATATGTCAGCAAATCCATCACTGTAGTGTATGGAAGAATTACCCAGAGAAAATTCAGCTGTCCGAATAAGGCACACTCAGATACCTGGATGGTTGGGGTTTTTTTTCTTTCCCGCTCCCCCCCCCACTCCCCACCCCCCAGTCAGTCATTTCAGTGAACGTGTCTTCTTCTCTTTCTCCTTAGGAGATTCCCCTTCAAAGCAGATGAACCCAGCCAGCTGTAAAAAAGGCAAACACGGAAAATTCAAGCGCCAGAAACCTCATAGACAGTCCTCAGATTGCCACTTTTCTAATAAAAATAGAAATAGTCTTCCATGTGGGAAGAGAACAGTTCAGAAACAGTCATTCTCTCCCTCAGAAGTGTCCTATCTGAGCTCCTCCAGTATGAATGTCATTCCTCCTACGGGATTTCAAGTCTATTCAGATCCCCTATGTGGTTTTCCAGCCTCTCCCGTAGAAGAGGACCTTGGCCTCCGCTCGTTAAAACCTGAGTCCACATCGTCACCGCAACTATACTGTGAAGCACCAGCACTTTGTCCCCCAAACGTAGGCATGTTTACGGCTGTATTTTTTCAGAGTTTCCCCACGTGTGCTCAGATGCCTCAGTATGTCTTTCTTCCTAGCCCTCAGTACGTTTATCCCCCAGCTTCATACCCATGCACCGTGCTGTGTCCAGCCCCACCACCTCTGGCACCAGCAGTCCTGCGCTCTGTGGATCAGCCCTTTCCAACCTCTTCTGCCACGTCCATGGAGGACCAGCAAGAGGGTCAGCACAACCCGGCCCTACTGCTGAGTAGCTCACGGAGCAGCTCCCCGCTTCAGCTGAATTTGCTTCAAGAAGAGCTGCCAAAACCTATGGAGCTTTCCATCAGTACCGATGGTAAAGCACATGCAGAAGCTAAATGTGTAAGTAACGCAAATTTTTAACATAGAGGAGAAACTCCGACTTTCATGGTGTTCAGTCACCAAAACCAGTTACGTGATCTGTGTTTCAGGGTCACCAGATTTTGTTAGCTGCTTTTTCCAGTGCTGTGTAGACTGCAGGACAGAAATAGCACAGGAGGCAGAGAAAGCTGGTTATACTTGTGCCTGTGGGAACTTGTAACAGTACAGGGTTGGCACCTGGCAAATGACAGAAATGTGGGATATTCTGGTCCAGGCTGCCACAAGCCACTTTTGCTCGGTGTTTTAGCAGCAGCCTTTTCGATTAAATTGTCAGCCGGAATATTGGGTTTGGGGCTTTTATGCATGTGGAAATCGGTTAGCGCTGCGCAATTCGCACCCTTGTTCAGTCAGTCCCACAGTCTCTGTGGAGAACCAAAACAAAGGGAAGGTCCGCTTCTAATTACTCCCTCTGTCTCCCAGGGATGCAGCTAATGAACGAAGAACAGGGATCCGTGTGGGTCGGTTTCCATACACGGGCATAGAAAAGGCCTCTCCAACTTCCGCGGTAAACGCAGAGGCAGGAATCTGAGCTCTGCAGGCAAGGAAAAAAATGTTGGCTCCTGAATCCAGATTGGGCTGGAAAGGCTGGATCAGCTGAAACTGCAGGGTAGGGTCCTGAAAGGGGAGTTGGTGTACCCGCAGCCGCTGAAGCGGTCAGCTTCGCGTAGCAAACCAGGGGAAGACTCTCTCATTTTCCCTGTAGCGCACCTTGCTTGATGTGTGTGGCTGCTTCATGCCCTCTTAACTGGACGTGAAGGTAACTGACTCCTGCTCTCTTGTCAGCCAAAAATATTAACTTAATACAGCAGTACAATGTCTTGACCCAGTGGGGAAGGATCTGCAGCAGTAACCTAGAGTCCAGATGTTTGTTGATTTCTCCCATTAATTCTGAGTTCTAGGCCACCATTCATTTTCAGAGCTAGAAACTCCAAACCTATTGCTTTGATACAAGAACTTAGTCGACATGTGACAAATGCAATAAATGCATGAACTTCCTGTTTCAAACTTAAATATAACTTCGTGGATGCATGTGTTTTGATTTTTTGTCTCCAGGACAATGATCCGGAAGGTAGTGGTAACAGCGCTAGCCATTGCACCTCTAGTGAATTTACTGAGCGCTCGCTGTACGAGGACTCCCACTCAGGTGCAGGTTCAGCAGCATCAGGCAGTGGATTAGCTTTATCTGGTTCTGTAGGCTCTAGCTCCAACGAGACTTCTGGTTGTGGCACAGGTAGGGGAGTTGAACATTTGGATGTTGGGTGCTTTGGTGCTGGGTTACTTGCTAACGTGTTGGTAATTCTTAACAAAATACCATAATGGGAATAGGAAATCCCAGTAAGAGGACCTGTAGACCTTGCCTTTCACCAGTGTACAGTGTTTGAAGCCAAGTTTGTTTTGGTCACTGTAGCTGGAAGTGGGAATCTAAGAAGTATTCCTTTAACCTGTCAGTCACTCATCTGTTTTGCTCATTATTACTTTACTCTGCGTTAGATACTGGCTTACGTCTCATTTGGATAAAGCTAGATCTGCCTAGGCCAGGGCCTCTTGAAATACAAGTAGAGAAGTTGAGCCAATTAACTTTGAGAAGAGTGAATAGAGCTTTGGAGATCTTGAGTAACTTAATAGAATGCACTTTATGTCTGAATTCTCAATAGGTAGTAATTGCTTGCTAGAGCAATCACCTGGGAGTACCTGTGTTCGTATCACAGAACTAGCTCACAAGACTACACTGATGGTCTTTTACTTTTTGTACTGAATTACTAGGATTTTTCAGGCATCTGCGTTCATTTTTTTTTGTGGTAATTCTCAGCAGGTAGTGGGAAAAGCAGCAAGTATTTTGCCAGTAACGATTCTTCTGAAGCTTCCAAAGAGAAGAATTGGGAAGCAGAAGAAAAAGGGACAGCTCATAAATCCAAACATGAGTCAGCCTGCGTGATGATGGATCACACATCTGAACAAGTTCTAATGACTTACCAAATGCCAAACAGGTTGGAAAACATCAACCATTTCTGACATGTAGTTTGGAATTGTGCATAGAACTGTAGAATTAAAATGAGAGTGGGAACAGCGTACATACCAATGGAACTCCAAGAAGGTGTATTAATTTACTGTTTGTGCATTTGAAGCCCTGGTTATTTCCTTTTGTCTTGGTTTTTCCCTGTTTCCCTCATCAGTTAAAATACAGTAACATGTAAACTTTTTGCTGAAGTGTTAAGGGGATTGATTATTGTCCTGTAATTTGAATGCATAAAGGGGTAAAAATACTTGTGTTATTTGCGAGTTGCTTGCAATTAGCTTATGCATAATTCATAATGAGATTCCACATTAAGAAAAAAACCCTAAAAAAGCCCCAAAGCTCACAAAACAAAAAACCCCACACCAAACACCCAAAAAAACCCCAACAAAACCAAGAAAAAACCCCTGACAGACCAGTGTCAAAAGAAGCCTTACAAAGCAAAAAAGGGATAACAAAATGTAGTTCCTTTTCAATGGCTGATGCTGTCCGTAGAGTCTGGCAAAGAGGCTCTTACAACACAATCATAATCAGTGCCTGCCTTGCTTCATTTAGTACAGCTGTGTTCACAGGTGTCTGTTACCTGCAGAATCAAAGAGGAAGTTTTAAAGGAGGATCTGGAGAAGCTGACAGTCATGCAAAAGCAGCAGCCGTGGTTTACAGATGGGCAAAAGAAGGAGCTCGCTGAGGTGCATACGTGGATCCGGACCCAGACTGTCCCGCTGCAAATCAGCACCCAAGTAAGGAGCTGTGAAAGCGATCGACCCTTTATTCATGCCTTGGCTAGTCAGAGGCAGTGCCAGGTCTGGCTGATGCCAGGTCTCGTAGTGCTGGGGCTGCTGATTGTTATTACTTGTAAATATAAGAAGGAAATGAGCTCGAGTACGTTAGCTAGATGAGGAATGCCAGAAAGCGGGTCCTTCCATTGGATTTTTTGCAAGATATGCAAACTACATGTAGGAACCACCTGTAGCAAAGTTTTGTCAGTCACACTTTTGGCTGAATGGGAATAGTATCGTGCTCTCACATCGGAGACCGTATCTAGTGATGTTTTTTCTATTCTGCTTAGGTCTTTTGCTCTTTTTCTTACAGGCTTGGTTGTCGCTATGATTGAATAGCGTGTAGCACTGGGACGTTAGTGAAGATTAGAGCAGATGTGTTCAGTAAGCTGAAAAATGCTCATAATCACAGAGGAGCTTCAGCCATATAGTAAGAAACACAAAAATAGCTGCCTTTTTGTAGGCAGATTCATTCTTTAAGGATTTTGATATCTTATACCTGATTATCTGGTATAACTCTTGGGCACTCTGATAAACTCCTGATTTATATCACTACCCATTAGAGAACATGCTAATCAGTTTAAACTGCTCGCAGGTGCTATGGAGAAGAAAAGACCAAGGCAGAACTAGTCCTGCAGTTAAAGCTCTAAAGCTCCAGTGATGAGTTGTGTAGAAAATGTCAAGGCAGAGCGGGCTGCATTCATGTACTCACACAGCAGAAAAATCTAATGTCTGTTATAGAACTGCATGCTCTGTGTGCTAGGCGGGGTGGGGTGTCTGAGCTGTGTTGTTTATTCTTGGAGCAGAAAAACTGAGAAATCCATGTCCTTGGCTCTAGAACAATACCAGAACATATCATGCTATCAGGATTTGACTTCTTGAAATACACTCATAAAAAGGAGAGTTTAAATTACTACATTCTTGTTCCTTTTTAAAGGGCTGTGTTACATGTGACGTCAGGGAAGCAAGTTGTGAGGCTGCAATGGCTGATGACGGTATGGAAAACAAGGGAAAATGACCTTCACTCCTGCAACACTGAAGACATTGGCACTTGTGTCAGTAAAACTGCTTGGTGTAATTCCCGTTCTCTTTTCCTCTGGCTTCGCTACATGCTGGCGGTGAATCTATCTGGCTATCTCTTCCCATGTGAAACTGAATCTTCCTCCATTACCCCTCTGCTCCTGGCATGACTTTGAAGACAGTCCTTCACTCGGGGGCTGTTTCCCTTCCTGACCTCACAGACTTGGTGCAGAATGGGTTATGTTTCTGACTTTTGATTGCTCAGTGACGAGCAAAATACAGAGGTGTTTTGGGGTTAGGTTTTGTTTGTTTGGACTCTGCAAGTGAGAGTCTGAAAAGATGCAGTGGTTAAGAACCTACAGCGATGAACCTACCAGTTCAGAGCGGTTACTCTCCGAGTAAGGCAGATGTATTGAAACCAAGCTGCCAGCAGGGTGCTGTTCATTTTTGTTTGTTTGGTGTTTAAAGGTCTAAACTGAAGATCCTAATACTCAGAGGCTCTAAAATCACTGTAGCTGGTTCGAGAATCCAATAGGCTTTTTAATGAGCAGTTGAAAACTGGGCAAGTTATTCTGCATCAAAATGCCTTTCGCCAGCTTGTGCCCATCAACAAAATAAACTGCAGTGAAAAGAACCAAAGCTATTCCCTATGCTTTTCATGATGAGTGTTTTGGAACCAAGTTGTTTTATAGCTTTTGCTTTTAAAGCTGTGTCTCTCAAGAGAGGTGTTTAAAATTAGTTCAGGGTAACTGGTTTGCAAACCTACTAGAGATCAAATTATAAATAGCAATCAAGAAAAAAAAAAAAAACCACCAAACCAGAAGTAACAATTTGGGTGTTGTTTCCTTATACAGGATCAGCTTTTTAATGAAAGACCCATGGAAAACCTGCTCTATCAAGGCACTAAAGCCTAGTTCTCAGTTCAAGGAGCTACACCTGCAATCTTTTCTGTTGCTAGCACTTTGGAAGGCAGATATGTATCTGAAATTTGTTGTTGTGTTAGAGTAGTTATATGAGTTGAATCCAGACATAGCAAATAGGAAATTTTAAGCCATTTCCCTATTTTGTTTTTGTTGCGGTGATGCCAAAAACAAAAAGAAAAAAAAGAGATTGAGCTTCATTTCTCCTGCTTTCTTGAAAAGTCACATGTTGTGGAGCTGAACTTGAACATCAAACCACGTATTCGTTATTTCTTACCACTATTGACTTCCTGTACACGTCTGAACCTCTTTCTTTGTCATGGAGTCTCTGGCTGTTGAAATCCATGGATGAAAAATGAGTTTGTGCTTAGTGCAAGTTTGTTGCTCAGGAAGTGGTAACCACTTTCTCTGTCAGTTTGTAAAAGGACTTTTTTTCACATTAATACTTCTACCTTAAAGCTGAATGTCTCAAAGTGCTCTTCAAACAGGACATGCTTCACTAAAAACTGGCAAATTTGGTCTGATTTCCCCTTTGTTTATCAGAAGCTAAATGTAATCAAATTTTCCTGGTGGTGGTGTTAATCACCTTAGCCTTCTCAACAAAGGGGTTTGGAATGTAACAAGTTGTTCACCCTTTTGTTCCATGTAACTCTTCCTTTTCTGCTGTGTAGAGAATTTTCACTTTTCCAGTTACTAGTAAGCCTCGAGTTGTTGAGCAAGTGTAAAATACTGTCATCTGCAGATCATTGGAAGGAAAACTGTATTTATCTAAAGGGTTTTGTCACTTTTTAAAACCAATTCAGTAATAATCTTTGTCATTAAAGCTTATTTCAAGGAAAGTTTATTTTTACAGAATTTTTTAGTTTTGAAGGCTGTTTTTACTCAGGCGGGTTTTTTAAAAGAACTTCTTTTTTTTTTTTTTACAGTACGCTTACCTGCTCTGTTTGTACCAATTGCTTTCTATTTATTCTTAAGCTGCATTTCTTTGTCCTTCAGGTGTTTTAGCTTGAACTTGTTTTTTCTTGCGTTTGTAAGAGGTCCACACATCCTCAGTACTTTTTGTGTTTGAACTTTAAACACCTCATGAAATGAGAGAATTCCGTAGGTATTTACGTATAGCAAATTATGTACTCAAGTAGGAAAACGTGGGCAGTACCGTACACCTTTCCTAGTCTTTCTCCAGCGCTTTCCAAATACAGTATTCTGCTTTATAACCACACTACCTAAAATATTTGCTCTAAAATGTGTAATAAGATGCTTTGTGTATAGGTTCTTTTCTTAACTGGGAAGCTTCTTATCTAATTATTAGCTGTCAAATTACTCATGCACTAGAATCCATTCTAGTTAGCTATGCTTAAATTAAAATGACTGCTGTAATGTATTTTGAGACTTTGTGAAATAGATTAATTTGAATACTCCAGGTAAGGACAGCTGTCTCCTTCAACATAGTTTAAAAGTGTAAGCCAGAAGGAAAGGTTAGATAATCAGCTCTTTTGCTGCACATTGTTTCTACTGTTTATTTCCTGAATAGGAAAATGGTTTGCGATGTCTTGGCAGGCATGTATGTCATCCATGTTATAAAGCAGTAGGAGCATGGTAATACGTACCTAACAATTGAATAATGCTTTTCATCCGTAGCTCTGGAGACACATCAAAAAGATGACTGTCATGTCTCAGTTGTGTAAAAAGAGGCAGAGACACAAAGGACTTGCACAGATGCATACCCCCACTTCATACCAGACCTGGGAGTGTCATTTGGGCACCTTCACTCGCTGTGTCCTGGGCTGCCTTTGCCACAAGCAGTTGAGATTCTGACCTGTACGTAGAAACTTGTCCGTATGAATTTGTGCCCAGTAGGATCATACAGAACAGAAACCCTAGACAGTTTGTAGTGCTGTGAGCACCATACCCTCTGACCATAAATAATGACGGTGCATGTGCCTAGGAGTTGAAATTCAAACTTTGTAATCCTGGCTAAATCTTAGGTGCAAGGTTCCTTGTCTGGGGCTACCCTAGTCCTGGGTTACAGAAAAAATTATGGTATGGGAGAAAAATGTAGGAGGTGAATTAGTGCCCTGTGTAACTAAATTATTTGCCCAAAAACGCAAACAGTCTTTGCTGCAAAACCAGGTTTACCAAAAAAAAAAAAAAAGTTCCCCAAGCTACTCTTTACCCCACTAGAACCACAACGTCTTGCAATCAAATGCCTTATCAAGCCTTCCTTTTGGGAAGGACCTAGTTTCCTTAAGTTTTCAGGAACTAGTAGTTTTTACTTCAGCTTATATTATTTTTTTCAGTCTCTGTAGTTTGCTAAAGTAGTTGAAGTGAGCTCCAGTTCTGATCCGAAAGGCCAGTGGAGTAAAATCCTGCAGCCAGATTTGCACCTGTGATTTTGTTTTGGTGACTTTATTTTGCCTGGCATAATTAAAATGTGGCAGACAGTTTAGAGCTGCTTGGAAGGTCGCTTTTTTGGTGATCAAAGGGAATACACACAAGTACAGTAATGATGCAGTTACTACCCCCTGTGGGGGTGTCAGCAGTTTGGAAACCCTTGGATTTCGCTGGCAATTTTTGTTGCTGTATACATAAATACAGAATTATGTTTTGCTATGAACAGGAGGGACCCTAGTGTGTTTTTACAGCACAATAAGTATTTGCTGAATGAGTAGTGTATTGCTAAGTTTATCTTCCAGCTGAATCAAGTTTTAAATCACAATGGAATGAATTTTTATGTCAGTTGATAGGAATATTTTGTTGAAATAATATTCGGCTGTGGTTGAATTTACAGTTGTGATTTTAACTGTACACTTTACAGGAGCTTCTCTTTTATAAATAAAACTGAAAAATATGAGGCAAAGAACTGTTTCAAGTGTGTGCTTACTTTTGTTGTTGGTAATTTCTACCAAATAGACTTGTAAGAAAATATTTGTTATGCTTTCCTGATTGTACGTAAGTGTTGAGGTTGTGGGTACAGTGAAAATGGTCGGGTAGTGGCCATTCATCCTCTTCTGTGTGGAGTTTCGTGGTGGTTTTTTTATCTCGCTCTACCTTGCCCACTTCAAGACATGTTATTTCCTTTCTAATTGCATCTCACGAGGAAGGGCAAGTACCTTCTGAATGTATAGGATTATGTTTGGGTGTGTAAGCGGTTGGGGGTTGGCATGCAGGATTGAAATCTTCTGTCTGCTGATTTTGTTAGAAAAGGTAAATAATAAACGCTCTGGGAGTGCTTTAGCCCCACTGTGCTAGAACTGGTGTTCTAGAGGAGGTACAAAGAAACAAGAAAATTGGTTTAATTTGCAGGCATGTCTCAGAGCGATGAAGTTCTTAACTAATTGCAGAGAAACAATTTGCTCTCACCTTTTTCTGTTTTAAGGGACTTTAGAGGGAAGTGTGGTCAGCAGTGCTTAAAAAGCCTGTAGGAGAAAGGCAAAGTCACTGCAGGGAGTACAAGGTACAGAACAAAAGATGGTAGCATCTTACTAAAATTGGGAAAGAAAGAAGTAATCCTAGATAAGTATATGTAACTGAAGGTGCTTCTGGCAAGGTAAGCGGTGCGGTTCCTGGAAATACAGGTGTCTCAAAGTAACGGCTATAGTTTTGCTGATGGCTTACTAATTTTTAAAAGGGTGTTTTGGCAACTCTAAACATACTTACAAATGTGAGCCAAATTGTCTAGTAGGTATTTTTGGTCCAAAAATGATGACAAGCGGACAGGCTTGTGAAATAAAAAGTTCAAGGTGGTGCTGTGTCTTTATTCAGACCTAGGCAGTGTCGGTCCAGCTGTGTCCCTGGTTTGTCAGTGGCAGTCACGCTCCTGCCCACTGAAGTTCTGTGTCCCCGGTTTGTCAGTGGCAGTCACGCTCCTGCCCACTGAAGTTCTTGCTCGCAGTTAAACCCTGTAGCTTTCACCTCTGTGTGGATGTCAGAGGTGAGCTGAGTGAGGTGTGCTGTATGGCTGGTGGATGACGAGAGATAACTGTCGGACCCGAGATACTTACCCCAATGCTAAAAGTAACGGGGCTGTGGGTTTTCTGTGGTAGGTTTGCTCCACAGTTGCATTAAGTTTCAGTGAACACGTTACCTGCCGCTCCTGTGCGGCTGGGGCGGGTGTCTGCCTGCCGGGCGCCACAGGATGCTCCGTTTGCTGCGACTCGCACCGGGACTCCTGTGGCTTCCCCAGCTCCTCCCTGTGGCTCCCGAGCTCAGCCCGGGCAGGTGGGCAGCCTGGCCGCTGGAGCAGCTCCTGTGGCCTCTGCATTTTTCTGCGGCAGCTCCTTGTCTCTGGCCTGCGGAAGAGAGAAAAAGCTTGGAGCTGAGAGCTGGCCAGAGCTGGAGGCTGCAGCAGGACCAGGGAGAAGCAGTTTGCCGTTCTGTCTCGCAGACTGGCAGGGCTCCCCTCTCATGGACCCTGGAACTGCGTTTATCTGGCATCTGCCACGAGCGTTCCCTTCGGGAAGGAAGGATGCAGCTGGGTGTGCGGCAGCGTCTCACTTGTCTGTTGGAGAGCTACCACTCATGCCCAGATGTGGTCTGAACTCCTTTCGACCAGAGGTGGGGACTGTGAATGGCTGGAGGTTTCGTGCTCTGCTGAAATTGCACTAATTAGAATTACCTGGATTCCCCGCAGCCCCTGCCGCGGTGCCCTGGCCTAGCCTGGATACCCTGAGTTGTGCGAGTGTCACTGCTTTAGATGCCCTAACTGCTAGCAAGTATTTTTACCGTATTGACAGCTGAAATGTTTGAAGGTTTGTAGCTCGATCACCTTGTCTTGACTCCATGCCCACCACCTGATAGCTCTCTTCATTCCTTCACTCTCCTACATAGATGACTAGTGAACTTCTCAATACTTGTAATATTTTTTTTAATTACTATTCACTGTGGTTTTACTTATTTTGCTTTATGTTTGCAATTTTTGAATTGGGATTGAACAGATTACCTGCCGCCGCCCTAGTCTTTGTAGGCTCTACACCTTTCCCTCTCTGTGCAATACATCTGTCTTAGATGGTTATTCATTTAACTAAATTTGAAATCTTTTCTTACAAGTTTTTATTGACTGAGGTGGCAGGAAAGGACTAATTTCCAGACAGGCACGGACTTGCTCCATTGTTTAAGAGAAGGATGAATATTTAGAAGATTTCAAGTAGCTGCACAGTGCATCCAGCTGCTCTGCATTTGTAAGGACATTTTTCTTTGTTATAGCTGGCTTCATCTGTCTTACAATTTACGTGAAGTGAACAAACTGTATCAAGCCTGTAGGCCTTGTTTAAACAGCAGTCAGAGATTTATGATGTATATTATTGAGACCAACGTAGCATGTGTATTGCTGTTAGGTGAAATTTACTTCAAGCTTTCTGTGAGCCGTGATTAGTGCAAGATTTATGTGAAGCGTGTGTTGAACAAGGCAGGGCTTCACATCTCGGGGTGTTTGTGCGTGTTACCAGGATTGCGTCCCCCAGAGACAATTCCTGACTCTTCAGCTCTATTCGTTGCAGATACTATCAGGAACTACTTGGGACTGAGAAAGGTGCTGGTTATACTCCACATACAAAAGTGTCAGACAAACCCTTTTGCCAGCTGCTGTTTTGTCTTCTCCCTCCTTTGCTTTAGGTGCCAAGACGCAACAAGAGTGCAAAAGCCCCGTGGTGGCTCTGGGGAACAAATCTCGCTGTCCTGGAGCACCCGAGTGAGTGGCTTGCCCTAGTAACACTGGTGGTCTGTGTCCCTGGGTCACCGCCTGTGTGCGGAGCCACGTGAGTGCAGGTCACAGTCATAGCATCTTCCAAGTCCTGCCGTCCCCGTCTGCCTCCACTGAGCATCTGCAGTCTGGGTGCAAAACCTTGCACGGACAGCTGTAACGTTTGCCTGTGCGATAATGGGGCACGATTCTGAAGGCCTGTGCCATGCACAGATAACCCTGGTGTCCCGGGCAGCTGGGGACCTGGCGCGGTGCTGCAAGGAAATAGGTTTGTGGGTCTGTCTTTGAAGTGACCAAGAGAACCAGTTCTCCCCCCAGGGGCAGTGGGAGCAGCTGTGCGAACTCGACAGGCGCTTATTGGTTTTGTGGTGCCTTGGGGATGGCAGCAGCGGGGACTGGGCACTGTTGAGCTGCCATCCCTCACCGGCTCAGCACCATCAGGGCGTGCAGCAATGACCCTTTCTTCCTGGCACCCTGATCTGCCTGGCACAGGAGGAAGACCTCTTGCCTCTGGGCTTAGACGCAGCTGAGGCATCGCTCTTCTGGGAGGTTTTACAGCACCCCGTGGGAATCCTGCTTCCCCTGCCTGCGTTCTCTTCGCGTTGCATATTTATCCCTTTGTCCCATTACTTTCGTCCCATAGTGGTGAACTCTGAGAAAATACCACACTGCTCACAGCATAATTGCAAAACATCAAGAATTTATTAATTTCCAAGTAGCATAGAGTCTAAAGTTAGGAGCTGTCTTAATTTTAAATCAAGCAAATCTATATACATGTTTTCAGACATCTGTATAAATTATGCAACCAAAGTCAGGGAGATTTTTCTCCTCCTGTTTACACACAATATTTCCAGAAGCACTCGGAAAGATTCCCACGTTTCTTGTACTGCTTCCTGTCCTTGGTCAAGAAGCGTCCCAGCAAAGCAATTCGAGGATGATTTTCATAGGAAGTCTGAAGTCAAACAGATTAGAGAGGTTACTGGTGCATGGGGAACGTTCCCAGTGGGAAAGCGCATGCTTTGCTGCCCCAACCCAGCACCCAGCCTGATGGGGGAAGGAGAGGTGGCTGCCCGGTGTGCCCTCTGGTTTAGGTGATGCACTAAAACCAGTCCCTGTCTTCTGCCTTTGTATTTAATTCAGCAGACATGAACAGGAATGATGCTCTCCATTTATCTAATCATTCATAACAAATCTAGTAATAACTCTGTAGCCCGGGGGCGGGGGGGGGGGGGGTGTGCGGAATGGTACGCAGCTCATACTGGTTAATGTACTGGCGTGGCCTGGGGAAGCTGGAAATTGGCCTTTATTTAGAAAGCTGCTTTTCTGGGCTAAAAAGCAGGGGGTCTATAGTGAAATGCTCTGGATTACTTGCTCTCTTTTTATTTTCTTCTTTCTGTATTTTTTTTTTCTTTTCTCTTCCCTGCTTATCTAACTGCTAAGTGATTCCAGCCTCCAGAACACTGCAGCATACTCGAGTCTATACTGCTTATGAAATCTGTGAATCTTAAGTGATGTCTTGGTAACAATTGCGTGTATTTTAAAATGGGGAAGTCTTATTTTTCTTGTTTCAGTGACAGATGGTCATTCACTTACCTCTTTAATGTTTTGCCTTGGGTTGTAGCTGCTGGGGCTAAGACCTGGTAGAGGGGAGACAGGATGAAATGTTTTACCATTTGGAAATTGTGAACCTACACAAGCTGTTCTTGTGTGCCATGGTGCTAGAGCGGGCAGAAGCCTTGGACTGGAGTGTTCAGAGGACCAGACAGAAAACGCTTTTGCTACAGCGCTGCGGTTCTTGCAGCACGCAGTTCCAGCAGGACATGGGGCTGCAGACACAAGGTGTGCTGTCCTCTTCAGCAGGCATCTGTCATGTAGCCCCCCAAACCATATATTGCTATTGATTCTGTACTTTCTGCAAGTCCTGACGTTTTTTAAGAGACTGTGCTATTCTGTTTGGCCTGCTAGCTCCTTCTAGGCCAGTCTTTGCCTTGCCCCCGTTTTGCTAAACTAATTTGGAGACTTCTCCAGCGAGTACTGAGCTGCAGGCTTGGCTGCTCAGCGGGTTCCCCCAAGGTCCCAGGTGACAAAATGACTGCTGTCTGTTGCCTACACATAATGCTGCTGCGTTTCAGTAAATGCCCAGGAGCTGGGGCATGGCACCTGTGGAAGCTGGACATACAAACCATGGGCACCCTCCCGTAAACTGCTGTGACAAATCCTCACCTGCCTGGTTGTCTTCAGGCAGAGCACCCAGGAGCTCTGGCAGAAACTGCAGCAGGGAAGGGCTCCCTAGGCTGCCTGACCGCTCCAGATTTAATCTCGAATCTTCATCGGCTGCAAATGGAAGATGACAGAGACAGGCACACGGTAAGACTCTTTTGCTTTGTATCCTGGTTTCGATCCATCTCAGAGGATTTCTGATCAGGTCTTTTGGCCCCACCTGTTGAAGATTATCATGACATCACTGGTCATCCCTCCTCGTTTAACGAATATAGTAGGGGATGGCTGGTTGGTTGGTGGTTGGTTTTTTTTCCTCCCAAAGCTTTGGGGAGAGATACCTTCCTGATGTTAATCTCTGATTCTCGTTTCTCTGGCAGATCCATCTTTAAGAAATTTTTTTGATGAACAGCAGCCCCTCCCATTGCTTGGGAAACTCACAACCTAATCCTTCTGGTACCCAGCTGTAGGCAACCCAGACTTGCATGCAGGTTTTTCATTTTTTTTAGTCCATTTCTTTATCAACTACTTCCTATGCTGGAGCTTTTCTATGAATAAAGACAGAACTTCTTGCTCAAGGCCTATTAACCTGCTCATTTTCCCAAGTATTAAATGCAATAAAATGGGGTGAAGGGCAGGAATAAGTGTAGGAAATCTTAACCCACATTTTGGCAGCTAGGCTTCTCAGTGCATTTCAATCATCTCTCTCATTTACTTTGCATACCAGTACAGATGATATTACTTTTTCTGAAACAACAGACTGCTGATACCTGATGGAATGAATTTGTATGTACATAGAGAATTTAGAATTCTGTAATTAGCCTGTGCCCCAAGGCAGATTACCAACAGGAGCCCTTAGCGATGTTATACTTGAGGTAAATAAGGCTTTTGTAAGCTGAGCAGTAAATTTCTTCCTTATTAATATATAGCAGACATTCAAAATTGTGGGCAACAAGAGGGTGGTGCTATTATCAAACTCCAGCTATGTAGATGAATATCACTTTGTAGTTGCACTTTTAGATGATACTGTGGAGTTGTAGTTGTTCTTACCTGCAGGGATGGGTGAAACTGTATAGTGCCTCAATAGGGAATAGATAAGAAAACATAAATGGCTGAAAATAATCCCCCAACGTTTCAAAAACTTGGACCAAGTTCAAGAACTTGAAGACCTTGGACATCCATGTTGTTAGCTTGTTCACTGTACCAAAGGACAGTGGGGATTTTGGTGTGAGACTCTGAATAACAGCACTATAACTTCCCTATGCTTTGTGGAGATGGTTTGTACCTCTAGCCTTGTATTATTTTTTGATTCAAAGCAGTGTTAACCGGTAAATTTGCTTTAAGGTTTTAAAAAAACAACTTTAAAAAAAAAAACAAACAAAAAACCAAAGAAAACCCTCTTTAATACAGAGTTCTATCTTACCCAGCCTCGAGATTCTTTATATTAGCAAGGAAGATTTAATAAGCTTAATGGATGTCTTCAAACAAATGCAGTAATTGTTAGAGCCAGCTTGTTCAACCTGTGCTGTGATAGATGTTATCCGTACTGAGTCATGGTTGCCTGTAAATGCGAGTTACACAGTGGAAGGCTTGAGAAGATGCTGCTGGCTGAGTCCAAGATTTTCAAAGCAAACGAGGGACTACCGATACCTATGAGCCAGAGCAACAGCCGTTGCACCTGCAAAGCATGTAAGAACAGCCGCTTTTTAATAGCCTGATGCAATAACTTTGGGTTTGATTTGCCTGTTCTTTCAGAGCTCATTTCAGAAACTCTTCCAGCACAGGTCAGGTCTGATGACGGCAAGCTTCCAGGCTCTGCCGTGCGTTGTTACTGAGCCGTTTCAGTCTTGACTGACAGTATAATTTCAAACTTTAAGGACAGCTTTCTCAAGCAAAGATTTATTCTCTCACTGGACTGGATGGAATCTGCATTAGTACAAACAAACAGTACGCTCAGTACGGTGCTATTTTTGTAGTGGGAGACAGACGCGCCTGTTCTTGATCTAAGCAGGACTGTGTGCATCTTTGCAGTAGGTTTCCCCCTTCACTAGAACTTCAGTTAAAAGTGGCTCATTTTAAAGTGTAGCAAGACAAGGGACCGTATAGCCAAGTTTCTCTAAATTACCCAGTGCCTGCTAATGCTGCTTCAAAGCCAGACGCTGTACATGCCAGCTCGCATGCAGTGCTAGAAGGCACAGATACCTTTGTCTCCTGCATCTCCAAGCGGCAGGAAGAACTGTTTAGGGCACCCAACCTCCCCATTTTACAAGGCTAGCACCCACTGATGATGTCACTGGTGCTGCCAGTATCCTGAAGACATTCCTGCTTTTTCTACAGCTGCTCAGCACAGATAAAGGCCCCTCAGAAAGCATACCTGCTGCTCTTCTGGTTTGTCTGCTCCAGCCCCTGCTATGACCATTAAAATCAAAGGACTCTTACCTGAGAGCTGATAAGACATCTCACTGGCGTCGATGACGGGGAGAGATGAGAGAGGCCAGGAGAAGCTGATAATAATGAGACAGCAGAATACCAGCTTATGCATCGTTGCTGTGTTGAATATATTTCGTCTTTGTCTACCCCTGTAACTCAGAACTCCTGTCTGTTGCCTCTGCTTCCAGTTTCACCCGTTATATAGCCGCTCATGACCTCATAAATATCATCATGTTCTCTACCCCCTTCAAAAAAAAAAAAAATCCAATGAATTTATTGCCCATTGATTCTAAATGGAAACCACTTTGCATTGATGTAATTTTTCAAGGTAACAGTTCATAGACAATAAATTTACTGTCTTATAGCTTGGTGTACAAAATGGGTATTATATCAAACCAAGCACAGTAAAGTTTATAAATCTGGCATTAAAAAAAAAAGTAACTTCCAGTTATAAATCATGAGTTAACAAAAGGGTCAGACATTGGTTGAAATGACCAGGGCAATAAGACAGCTGATTTATGAGCCTTAGCAGGCTTGACGCAAAGCATCTGATATGAAATGCACTTTTTTTTTTCCCCTTTTCTGAGATGGATGGATGTGTTGTCTTGTATTTGGGGTTCTTGTGCCAGAAAAAGTAAAAGAGAAGGGGAGTTAAAACTTCTAGTTAATTTACAAAGAGAATGTAAGGGGAGTATTTAAATTATTCTTAATTTTTTTTTCTCCCCCTGTAGCATTTCACATCTATTTATTTGAGAAGACTTCATCCAATGTTGCCCTAGAGAATTGTCTTGGCAGAGAAAGTTCAGCTTCCATCTGGAGACTTGCTTGGTACATATAAACTACTTTGGCTGATACTAAACACAGGTCCTGCGCTAGACTGGGAGACCCTTTTCCATTTCACTTATCTTCTCTTTCCATCAGTTGGAACTAACTACTTAATTCCGTGTGTGCTAGCTAAGTTTTTTCCCCGTTTGCCTTTTGCTTTTATTTAATGCTAACGCCGTAGTTGCCATACATAATCTCTTAACTGTAGTCTTTATTTCCCTCCGTCTAGCGTATTTTGCCTTTTCTATTCACAATTTCATTTTTCGTGTCAAAGAGCAAGGACTGGCTGCCTTGGTCCCTCAGCTGATGTTACTGAAGCTCTTTCCCTGTGCTGAATTGCATGATAATTGTAAGTTGCAAAAGGATTGAACTTACCTGCTTCCTTTTTCCTTTATTAATATGTCCTGTTGAAGATTAATTTTTCTATTACAAATTCTGTGGCTCCTAGACATTTCAAATTAGCTACATCGATCATATAGTAAGAGCTGTATTTCTGCTCCGGGTCTGATTCGGAGAATGTGCCCCACATGTGCGTGGTTAACAGGTTGTCCAGAAAAGCTGTGTACTTGGTGAATCGGGAAATGGCTGAGGTCGGAAGGCACCTCTGGAAATCATGCTCTAACCCCCGCTGCTCAGAGCAGGGTCTGCCAGAGCAGTTTGTCCAGGAGTGTGTCCAGTCAGGTTTGAACAGCTTCAAGGATGGAATGGGGCAGAATTGCAAAGCAAAGCTTGACAAGGCCCTGAGCATCCCCGTGTGGGTTCTAATGCTTTGGGTGCAGGGGTGGGGAGGGGGAGAGGCGACCTTCAAAGTCCTGCCAGCCTAAGCTTTTCCATCGTCCTGCGTGCACAGAGAGGTCTGGTATTGACTTATAGAAGACGTGCTGCAGGTATCAAAAACTGGACTTCTCTTTGCTGAAGTGAGTGGATATGACAAAAGAATTTCTCTACAGAATTAGCCTAATACATTTTGGACACCCCTTTCCCTGTGCTTCCCTACGATAGCAGTAAGAAACAAGAGAGGAATTCTCTCTCCTCATCTGAGTCATGCAACTCTCTGTTCCAAAACTGCAGACAGTAATTAGGTCTGATTTGATGCATGATCTCACTGTTGGTGCTGGATGCTCTGTACAAATGCTTCTCCTTCAGTGAACTATCAATGACAATGGCATTAGCAATATTCACTCTGAGCATCCTCCAAGGAAAGCTAATGAAGCACTCTTCACAAGCAGCTTATGTCCTTTGTCTTCTCTCAAGGAAGACTCAGCCTCTTAGAGCCATCGTGAAGTGCGTCATGTGGAGGTTGGGCAGCGTGCCCGCAGCTTATTGCCTTTACTCAGATTTGCAGTTGTCACTTTAGACACTCTTCCCTCTACCAAAATGTCAAAGGCATTTTCCTCAGGGGACAGTGCGCACGTCATCGTGCAAAGCAAAGCAACAGCTCATCCTAAACAAAGGTACACAACCCTGAATGCATGGGTGAGGGAGGTAAACGGGAATTGCACTTTGAAAACTTGGAAATCGATTTGCAAGAAACTCTTATTTTTTGGCAAAACTACTGTCTTGTGGGGAAACTTTTTAAAGTTGTTATTTATGCTAATAGACTTTCTTTCAAGTGCTTCAGTTTAAAATAACAGGGCAGCAGTAGTTCAGATAAATTACTGAGCAAACTCTAAATAATAAGTATATGTTACCCTATCATAAAAGATTATCCTTCATTATCAGAAGAAACAGCTATTCTTGGTTTAAAGTGATGGCTTATGAAGAAGAAGTTGTTAATGAAGTCAAGAAAACTTAAAAAAAAACCAAACAAAAAAAGCAACACAATAAACCCAACCAAATCCACCCCCAAAATTATCCCCCATCTAAGTAAAATAATGAGGATGAAATCTAATGTCATGCAACAGTTCTTTCCCCTGATTTGAAGTGCTTTGTGATAAGTAAGCATGAGTTGTTATTGTAGTCAAGTATTGTGACAGTTGGCAAAAGCAGGAATTTCAGAGAAGACGTGTTTTAGCAGTGGTATTTGTATAAGGGACTTATTTCTTCCTAGGACATGACTTTTGGTGTAACTTTTTGGCTTGGATTTTGTTTGCCTGAAGAGAGGCATGTAGTGGAGCATTTTTGTGTTTATCCTGTAATTGCAGATGAGCTGCTTCTCACACACATGTCCAGCTCTTCCTTGAATTTTACTAGACTTTTTGACTGAACGTCTTGTTTCAATGAGTTATACATGTTGGCTGGTGTGAGAGAAAGAATATTTGTGTGTTATTTACTACTCTGCTAGGCTCTAGCATATAGTTTAGGGGTTTGGCGGTTTTTGCTTTGCTGTCTCTGCTGGTTTAGCAGGTATCTGTCCTCATTAACACCTAAGAAGTTAACATAAAATTTCTCATTTTAGCTAATTATTCAGCTCCATAACGTGATTATTACATCTATTTTGCATACTGAATTAGCTGCCTTGTGAGGTCATACGTGCATTTCCCTGCCACGAGCTTGCATTGCCTTGTGCATACTCTGCATTTCAGAGCATACTGAAAACAGCCTGTTTGGACACTTGGTGAATCAAAGGGAAAAAAACAACTGGAGCCGGGCACCTGCTGTAAACCTCCATACTCTCTGCCCACTGTGTGCGAGCTGTAACGGAGCACGAGTGGCGTGCGTTCTGCCTAGCCAAGCTGCACTCTGTGACATCTTTGGGTACGCACGGTAATACTTCGATCTTCTGAATTGATCGCATAGTTTTGTAAGATCTCCAAGAGGTTCTTACCTAGGTTTTCTCATTCTGTGGTGGGCTGAAGGTGCATAGGGAGTGCCTGTGCTGAACTGAACAAACGAGGGTGGTGGGTCCGTAGGCCTTTCTGAAGATATTTTAATTTGCAACAGAATTGGCAAGTGGTCTTAAAAAGTCTCTAGTACAGGATCACAGCTGCCAAAACATTTCTCTTCTGTAGCATAGTTTCCACCAGTTTTGGGGAAAAAAATCGTCTTGATTTTTGGCCCTGCTGGGCTGGCACACTGTAGTCTGGGTATATTCTCCAAGTGAAGCTTGACAAACTGGTCCTTAACTCCCCTGTCCTCTCTGTGCTGGTGTGACTTCACACTGTTTGACATGAAGGAAAGTTAAGTCTGGCATGACTGGAGCTTGGAAATACAGCGCCGATATCTTATGGGAGTCGGATTCTGGATAATGGAGGCACAAACAGAGGAGTAGAAACCAGATCTTGAAATAAGAGTTCTTCCACCAAAAGTGTAATGGAACTAACTATGCAATTACAGTTTATTTTTAAAACTGAAAATAGGAGAGCAGACAGTGTAGGGAAAGAGAGGACTGCTTCTGCAGCAAGAATGGAACTTTCTTTTTACCTTTCTCCTGCTCTCTGAAGGTATATCCAAATAATCTGTTCAGCCCTAATAAGAAATTATGGTTTGGACAAAAGCAGAATAAAAACTTCTTTATCTCATTTGCCTGGGCAGCGCACTGCACAGAAGGCAGCCACAGGCTGCGGGCCGGTGGCTGTCCGTACCTGCACCCTTGCCTACCCAGTCCCAGCCACAGGGCAAGCTGGAGCCTTGGGCTCGTTTCCTTCGGAGGTGAGTGTCTGCCTCTTGGAAACAATAACAAGAGTTTCCAATCCAGGCTTCTTTCTTGCAGTGCAGTCTGCTGTGGGGCATTTTCAAGGCAAAGTGCTGGGTTTGGAGAGACCTTCCAATAATCCAAAGCAGTCCAAATCAGCTCTGATCCTAGAGACAGCACAGGCATCCTTTCCTTCCTGTGGTGGGGGTGTGAAGGGAGAAAAACGGTTGAGGAAGAACTGGGGCAGGTGAATGCATTGTCCTATTTGGCTTTCTGACTTGAGTTAGGGTAACTTTTGGGTGGCTGTACTATTTCATTGCTCTCCAGTGTGCTTCGGCCAGTAACGGGTCCTTCCTTTTCCAGACTTGGTTACAAAGGAGGGACCTGTCTCTGGACTGGCTGGCTGTGTCCCCAGGGGGCCAGGGAGCTGCCTGGGGGCTCCTGCCCCGGAGGTGGCATTGAGAACCCTCCTGCAAGGGGCCAGGGTGCCCATGGGCCAGCGCATCCCCTCCAGTGGGCAGTGGGTGTGGGCTGGCACCCTGCAAAAGGTAACTGCACCGGGGGAAAGCAAACCTGTGCTGTTGGGTTCGGGTTGGGTTGGGTTTTTTTCCATTTTTCTCTTCTGAAAGAGATTTTATTTCTCTTCCCTTCTTGCATAGATACACACTCCTCAGCTAAAGAACTCTTACCTTTTTTTTGATGAATGATTAAATAAGGTCAAGTGTCTGTCACTTGGGAGGAAGGATCCATACAATGTATTCCCGAGACATTAGTTTTTCTTGAGTGACTTCACTGATAGGAGTCGGCATCGCTGCTGGTATTGGAACTGCATGGGAAGCCGGTCTACTGAAGAGCACCACATCAGTTGTGTAGAACAAAGTAGAGCAGGCAGTCGGGTCAGCACAGAGTCTTCACTCTTGAATGGCTCTTGCATGAAGAGTGGCATGATCTGCTCCGCTTTCTCATTTACTATGACCATTTTTTTCCTTCTCCTAATGCCTTTACTGTCTTGGCATTTCTAGAAGCTGTCAAGGCTTGTTGTCACGTTAAGAAGCCTGGAAGACCTGCCTTCGCTATACCACAACTAAAGCATTCTGTGCAGAATCTTGACCTTCACGGGGCTCCTACGTAGCAGCTCCTTTGACAGCCCTTTCTCACCCCCTGTTCCGTTCGGGCACTCGCTGACCTCTCGCCTCCCCGCCGGGGCACTGCTGCGCTGCCTGCGGTGCTCCGCCTGCCCCGGCTGCTGCGGGGAGCGGGGCGCGGGGCGCGGGGAGGTGCCGCCGGGGTCGGTCCGTGCCTCGGGCCAGGACCATGGACAGGGACCGCAGGGTGGCACTGGGGCGCGGCGTGGCTGCCGGTCGTATTTGTTAACGAACACACCCAATAAAGCGGGTTTTTTGGCGTTTAAAAAAAACAAAACAAAACAAAAAAAACCCCCAAACAAAACCACAAAACTAATTGCCTTCTAGTTTGGTGAGAAAACGGACGTCCTCTGCAGACAGAGCCGCTGCGTTTGGCACTGCTCTCTGTTCCCCTCCATCCCTGAGCACCCAGCTTGTTTGCATCGCTGCCTCCCTGCAGCTCCCCGTCAGCCCTGGTCCCTACTGGTCCATCTTCCCAGGGTGTCTGACAGCATCTCTAGGGACGAGCTTAGCAGTGGGATGTAGTTCCTCTGTTGGTTCTCAGGATGCTCAGCTTGGATGATTCCCATCAGCTACAGTCCTTTGTAACTGAAAACATCATGTAGCATGTCAGTAGCTTTTTTCTGAACATGTTTAAACAACCTGTAATAAAACAAATAGTACTTTTCATATATTTTGTAGTAACATTATTTGGAAACTGGTTTTAATTTGTATAGGCATTGAAACAGAATCCTTGTGCATTGTAGAGCTAAAGAGCATGAAGGAATAGCCCTGTGCCCTGAGGACAAAAAAAAAAACCACTATAGGTTGATGTATATCATGACATTGCGAGGGCCATATGAAACTGCCGGATCGTTTTTTCTACTACTGTCCATCACCATACTATCTCAGCACAGATCATATAATTTTTATTTTAGTATGGTTTAATTAAATCAATTTCTGTCTGCCACAGCAAAAGCACAGGCTGGAGGCTTTGAGCAGGGCATGATGATGCCTACATGGTCTAGGGAATCTATTCAGGAGCAACACTTGCTGGGATAGTTTGGGGCATTGTGTTGGAGAAAAGGAATCAAATTTTGTGCCTGCTATGCATCTATAGCAGTTTTAGCCGCAAATGATGGGAACGGCCGTTGTGCTTGAATCTTCTGTCAGAGGCAACCGATCTGCTCCAAAACAAAGCTCACAAATGCACAAGTTCATGTTCACTGTGGATGGCCAAGCACAGTGCAGTGCCCTTCTATCTGTATATATTATAGGACGTTTCCACTCTTGTTCTGTTCTTAAACTTAGACCATTTGTTACTTTTTAAATAGACTGTTCAGGGGTTTTCCATACAAACTATGTCTCTGGAGCCTGCCCATGCAGACCTCTATACAGCTGAGGATTTAAAGGAACGAATTTCAGCTTTAATATTTCTGTCTCCGAAGGCTTCAAATGCAACTTTTAAAAAGATGGTACTACTAATGTCAAAAAGGGACGCAGCAATACCCTGCTGGTTCTTTTCTTAGTTGTTTGGATGATGGGGTGAGCAGGCCAGGCTGTTGTCTTGCACTTTTTCTGGCTCAAAATGAAGAAGTGCAGAAATACTAAAGCAGCAAATTGCAAAAGCGAGATGAGGCATAAGAGTTGTCTTCTGGATTCCCCTGCTTGAAATTACCTCATACTCTGTTAATTGCACGGTGCTCTGCCTCATTAGTTTCTCATTACAAACCATTTTATTGGTAATCTATAAAGATTTTGCTCTCTTCAAAGATGGTGCCCTGTCTCATTGACTATAAGAGCAAGAGGCCAAGGTCTTGCACCTACAGTGGGGATGGACCAAAGGCAGCTTTGTCAGAGGTGTCCTTGTGCTTGTCTTCAGTCTTCTGTCCAGATCTTCACATTTGATGTACACGTGTTCTTCCCGTTCGTACCGCAGAGGTATAGGAACACTTATCGCTCCAATATCCATAACTGATGTTAGAGGACAAATTTCAGGTAGTTCTGTAGAAGTTTGGTGCGTGGGCTGGAGCTACTGACTAATTAAAGAGGTATTCTACTAATCATTGGTATTTAACTGTCCTGCTTAGCGTGGGCAGTAAATGAATGGATCACAAAAGCAGACTTTAATTTTTTACTTTGCTTTCCAAATGCATAATCCCTTTAATCCTTCACTACTTGGAGGTTTTTGTTAATTAAATGGAATCTCTGCAGACTCAGTGATTCACATTTCAGGACAAATACGTGTACTTAACGGGGGAAAGTTGGCATAGGTCTCACTGGGCAACCTGAGGTTTAAAGTGGTTCTTTCAAGGTTATTTTGTAAATGAATGCGTGTTTCTTGGCAGTCAGCCACATAGAATCTTCCCTTCACTCTTTAAGAGACAGATTCCAGTTTATCAAATAATTCCTGCTACAAGCATTAATTGATTTTCTCTGTGATGACTGACTGATTTTCTGACTGAACTCGACTGGACTGAAAAGCTGTCCCTGGGGGTGGGAGTGATCAACAGGAGTAGGAATTAACAAAGGTGAAGGAAGCAGATGTCAGATCTTTGTCTTCTGATTTGGAAGTTTACTGTTTCTAGCTACACTGGGACCAAGTAACGAGAGCAAAATCCTCTTTCCTGTGAGAATTGCAAGGGCAGATTTACGATATAAGAGTTCTGAAGAACAGTCACTAACTAGCCTGTTACTCCCACTCCTTTGCTACGTATGCATTTCTTATGAGTAAGGCTTGTAACAGACAGGACCAATTGGTTACTTCTGAGCAAATTCTGCAGCAGAGAGATGGAAACAAAACAAATCCACCTGTGCATGGACATGTATAGTTTCTGTGCTTGGAAGAGTGGGATTAGGACCTGTATCACAAGGAGGGATCTATATCCGATGTGCTTGTTCTAGCACAGTCCTGTCTTTTCTCTTTATGGTCTTGCTGCCACCTGTGTAGTTCCTTTCTTCTAAGGTGCAGAGGAACCACCTGGTTAAGAAGAACCCTCATATAGCAGGAGGTGAAGGACACACAGGACCAGGAGAGGAAATGCTGCAGATCTTTACAAAGAACAACCCTCAAACTAGCTTTTAGGTGCCGTTTGTGACAGTTCTTCTCCAATTGAAATGATTCTGTGATTCCTGCTCTCATTTCATCCATTTCTCCACTAGTCCTCATGACAATCCTCCTTTCTTTAAGCTGGAGAGTGTGTGTGTGTGGGGGGGGCTGTTTCTGGCTTTGTAACTGCTCAGCTGTATTCTTGGCCTTTTCAGCTGAGGAAGTGGATTGCTTTACAAAGTCTTGAGCATGCATATAGGCATATAGTATCCCAGCCCAGGACCCATGTAGCTTTTCTAAAAATCCTCGACAAGACAAGCAGGATTTATGCTTAGAAGGAAATAATCCATTGCCAGCCACCATCTGTGGAAACAGGACAGTGCAAGAAGCCTCCAAAGCCACCCTAATTTACTACTCGTTCTTGCCACCTTACAATGTTATTTGCATGATGATCTCTTGCTGTGTCATTAGGAATGACTGGAAAAAGGTGCAGAAACAGTTATGCAAGGTAGGATAATTAGTACTGCCACAGCACAGTAAATCCTTTTCCTGTTCTGTTATTCCCTGAGGCTTATTTAATCCCTCTTGAAAAGCACGTAAAGGTTATGTGTTACAGCCTCGCTGTTTCACATGAGAAGTGTTCTGATCACAGCCTACCCTATCAGTAAGTGCAGACAGAGTGAGAAGCAGTGACAAGAAAATACGTTACTGTCGTATCTGCTGGCTTCCTAAGAGTGCCTGTTCAGTTTTCCAAACCCTTTAACTCTCAAGTTAAAGAGCAGCAGCCTCCTTTTCTCTAATGAGAAGTCTTAAGTTTGAGAGCACCATCAACCATCTTCTGTTGTTATACCTCTACAAGGTAATACACTTCCTGAGGAGTACCACAGCAAGTCAAAGAGATGCATTATTAAGGGTGGCTGTAACACCTGTAAATGGCAGGGGGGGCAGGGGAATCTCTGGCTTTCTGATGGGACTGTAGCTTGGTAAGGCACCTGTGGTGCTGCACTGCGATGGTGCAGCTCCTCTGGGGTCAGTAATGTTTCTGTCCACTGCTCCTTTCACATACCTGTGCAGTGTATTTTTCTGTTCTAGTTTAACAAAAATATGCTTTACTTCAGAAAATGTTGTTTTAGGCATATATGTACTTCTTTAGAATTGTGTTCTGCTCTTTCAAAGTTGCTCTAAAATGTGTATAAAGGTGCACCGAGTAAAATCTGGGGGTTTATTTCTTTTGCTTTTTTTGCCTACTTACAGGCCTGTATAGTGTTCTTTTCCGGTTAAATGGTTTATACTTTTTCTAAATTTAAAGTATCAAAATAGAAATACTGCGAATATTAGAAAGATTTTTTTTCCCTAATGTAAACATTTCTCAAGTCTATAGTGTTGTAGCTAAAGGTAAATTGTCTCTTTCATCTCTCCATCCACCTTCCTCTTTTTTTCCAGGATTGTGTCTAAACCTGCCGAAATGCTTGTGTACAGGAGAAAAGTGAGCTAATGTAAACTAAGAGTTGCTTTAAAACTGACTTAAATGGGGGAGTTGGACATTTTATTTCAGTTTTGAAATGCCTTGTTTAAGTTGGGATTATGTAAACTGAGAGCAGATTTAACAGGTTTAAGGTACGCTATGATAAGTCATCCTTCAATTGAACTAGGTGTCTTTGTATGGGGTTTTACACTTGGTAAATGAAAGAAAACCTGATTTATTTTCTTAATGCAAACGGGTTACACAAACAGGAGAGATTTTTCCCTGATTTCAGTGGGTGTTCAGCTGGCCAGGGTTGGGGGTTTTTTCATTAAAATACAATTCAGTTTGCTTCAGGGTATCGCAGGAGTAGCCTGCTGCTTTAACTGGCAGGTGCCCAGGATCTGGAAGGTGAAAGGAAACATAGTAGGTGATATCATAACAAGCTGTTGCCAAATTGAGGTTAGAGGGAATTTCCATTTTCTTTGTAGATGGTGTTAAAAGTTCTTATTTACAGTGAGGGCAATGACAGTATCCAGCAGCATTTTTCATGCCAGTTGCAGGGACAGAAGGATGCTCAGCCCTCTATTCCTGATGCAGGGCTAGCACAAAACCTGAGGGATGGAGAACCTTCTTGGAGAGACTCTGGAGAAAGCACCGTATTGGGGAAGGCTTGCTCATAGCTGAGAGGAACCAAGGTAACACTCAGTGACAGAATACAACTTTGTGTAATTTTAATAGTGAAACTTACCTTGACTTTTGATCACCTGTTTAAAATGCAAGCCGAGTGGTGCAAGTTGCCTGTTCAATACTCTTTCCTATGTGTTAAGTCCGTTCCAAGCAGACCATGTCCTGTGAAGGTTTTTGCATCATCAGTGTTAGTATCAGAACGACTGTTGGAGAAGGCTATGAAGGATCTGATAGAAAGACTGAAAATAAGAAATTGTATTCTGCTTTTAAAAAATCATAGGGTGTTTAGGTGTTTGCGAGGAGCTGTTACAGTTTCAGAGTCTCTGTCATCCAAAAGTATTGGGCACCGAAACACAAAGCATGTCTGCGGAGGAGAGGGAGAGCAGAACAGGAAAACAGAAAGCCTTTTGCTGTGAACCTTTTGTTTTCCTTAGCATACAACCCTTGCAAGAAATGATGAAGCCAAGACATGTGACAAACACAGTTTTAATTAGCAATGACAATAACTGTGCCAGGAAATGGTGCTGGTTCTGGAAGCAATAAAAAAGCAGTGGGTTCCCCTCCTTAAACTTATCTTTAAGAAGGATTTGCCTCCTTTTTCCATGCCTTCAGAACTCTGCCTGACATCACCCGGGCCTCTGCACACAGTCTGGCTAAGAGGATGCTTTCTGACTTCCAAGAAAAACAAATGGAAATGCAAAAAGCTTGCATCTGGCCTGTTACCTCATCCTCAGCCACCTGGGCTGCCCGAGAGTCGTCATGGCATTCCCAGTTTTTTTTTGCTTGCTACATAAAAAAGACTGTTGAGAAAAAGAGACGTTCACAGAAAGCAGACAAGACCTAGAACTCAAAGAGTTAGAAGGATGGATCCGCATTATTTCAACATGAACTGGTAAGTTTATCCAGGTATTCAAGAATCTGTATGTTCAATAAAAGCTCCCCGTGCAGCCGAGATGCATGTGATCTATGGAGGCTTTGTCATCACCAAAACGCACTGCTCCTCCACAGCCTGGTTCTGTTACGGGCACCAGGCTTTGCTCCCCACCCCCCACCCGGTCCCCAACAACCAAAGACATGGGGCGCAGTTTCTTCCCCTTCGCCCTCGCTGGATGAAGGATTTGCAGCGCTCGGTGTGCCCGCAGGTAGGCTGTTGTCCTCTGTGTGAAGAAAGAGGCGAGTTCAGGTACAAATCCTGCTCAGAAAAGCTAGAAGATGCTTAATTCTGATGACAGTGCTTCTTTTAATCTTTAATCACTGTAAGGTCCCTAAATCTTACTGTGCAACATTTTTTACAAAAACTTGAGAGAACAAAACATCCAAAAAACCTGCCTGTGGCACCCGGGATGACCGAGGTCAGATGCCAGCGCTATTCCTGCTGCTGTGCCTTGGATAGTAGCTGCTCATCAAGTAGCGAGCTGCACGTTCTCTAGCTTTGACTGCAGTTTTATTAGCTGATGTGGATTTTTTTAAGAAGACAAAAGAATAATTTTAAAAGGAATAAAGGAAGTTACAAATGGGTGGCTTTTTTTGCAGATGCAAGCATCCAAATGCAATTAATCGATGAGTCTGCCCATTGCATTTCCATAGCATACTGCCAGAAGCGGTTTTACAGCTGTCTGCTACGTGCATAATGAAAAGGAGGATGTAAACAAGTTCTTCAATATTAAAAAAAAAAACAACAAACAAAATAACAAACCTCTCTATGTGGGGTCTAGAATGGGAACAAGCTTCTAATACATCTGTTCTATGTGATCACAGTGAAGGTAAATTACACAACAGACAACACTGAATTATGTGTAAGGAAGTGCGCGATTCTATGGCTGTAATTTGAGTTCTTCATAGAAAGCCACAATTTGCAGAACTTGAATCTGGTATAAATCTGAAAACTGCAAAGCACTCTAACTATCTGAGTATTTACAATGGTGCTGCTATGAACTGTAACCTCTTGTTCTGGTGCTCGGCAGCAAACCAGATTAATTCACTGGTATCTCTCTTCAGTTCGGTGATGGTCACAGATGCCAAGGCAGGCGGGAGCAAGCCCGCGCTGCCGCCTGTAAAGCGCCCTGGTCTTCCCTTTGCATTGGTGCTGTGATTTATTTCACTTTTGAAAGTAACATGTCTTTTGGTCTTTGCTTTCGGGGCTTCTCGTTGCTTATTTATAAACACATCTGCTTTGTAGATGTAACTGCCGTATTTCACAGAAGTATTTCTCTTTCCCTGTGTCTGAGGCCAGGCGATGTGCGTTGGGGTGAGATTCAGGCATATCTGCATTTGTTTGACAACAGATTCTTGTGCCAACAAAATCTGTTTTGTCACTAATTGAGGTTTCTGCGCTCTCAAATGACAGAAGTCACAAGTAGAATTACCCACATAGTCCTTTGATTGAAAGGAAGATTGCTCCTGACATTTTATTCAGGTGTATTTTCTGTCTGTGAATGACTCCTTGAAACAGACCAGAAAGCCAGTTTTGGTCTATGTGTGCCCTTTATTCTCACAAACCAATTTGCACTTATTTAGGATTTTTAGATGTTTCCCCCCCTCCACAGGCTTTGTTTTGATCCATGGGAATGTTATGCTGCTTCTGAAGCTTCAGCATAAACCAGCAAAATCAAACTGGGACAAGCACTGTAATGAGCACCTCACTGTTCAGTAAATAGATTTACTTCTGCTTCAGGTACAGAAAAGGAAAATAAGGGGTTTGCACTGTCTTCAGAGCATTTCCAAATACACGCAGAATGCACTAAGAAAATATAAAATTCCAGCTGCTCCCTCTTTGTTTCAAGGAGAAAATGCCAGATGTTGTCAGTTTTTACAGGATGTGTACAGTAATTCTCACCCTTTACATGTGGATTAGAAACTAATCACAAGCAAGACTGTTTTATCCTGTCTAAGACATCGCCCACTGGTGCAAAGGTTGCTCTCTGATTTATAAATAGATTGGTGGCTTTTCATGTGTCCCGTTCATGTCTCTAAGTCTGTGAACTTGATGTAATGGTCGCTTAATTCTCACAGTTGGAAGTACCAACAGAGAGGAGAGGAGACTTAGGCTAGGGGTAAAAAGAGATTTATTTATACATAACTTCACAGTTCAGGCTTCAGTATTACATTTATTTTCTCACATGCTGTTTTACATTTACTTGTATACAAGTTTATCAACATGTGTAAGTGTGGTTTGGTGAAAATAATCTGTTAACCATCATCTTTTGCTGGATGGAGAGAGGGGCTGTCATTCTCCAAATACGAGAATAGCATTCTCTAAGTTGAAATCACAGAGGGGAACATGACACTTTGCGTGACATATGGGTGGGTTTTCATTCTATTTTTTGAATAATATTTACCAAAGCAATAAAATATAATACTTGCTTTTGTAAAAGGTTAAAAATGGTGTTGTGCATGCCATGACTCAAACATGTATCTTTAAGACCAAAGGTGCATTAATTGATCAAAGAGACAGATACAGTGTCTGATGTTAAAATCTTTCCAACCTCAGTTACAAAAATAGCACCAGAAATGTATCACATCTTCGTATACCACATCTGCAACGTGCATAGTATGTTTACAGCACCTAAAAGATCAAAGTGGAATGATGCAGGACTGAAGGTGGTGCGGTCCAGCTGCACAGTAACCTGTTTCTGAGATCAAGTCAACCACAGCTGCTCTCAGTGTTTCCACTGCCTCTTACGCCAGTCAGTGTAATACAACAGCAGATGCAAGCTGTTACGGAACACTTTGCAGCTCTAGATTTTTATGCCTTCCCCTCTCCCACGTGCAAGGAGGCGTGCAGCGGCCAGGCCAGGTACCTGCTCCTAGGGCTGATGGGACCTGAAATCAGGTCTGGCTGTATTTACACCAGAAACCCAAGGCTGTTGGGTTTGAGCCAAACTTCAGAAGCCACAGCTCTAGACGTAAGAGGATGGCGGGTAGCAGCAGTAGTGACTGTGAGCGTCACACGCGGCTCTACTATGCGCTACAGATCTCCTTTCTAGCATCAAATGCTTTCAGACCGCATGTAATTGTGACTCAGGCACCATTTGTAAGAGGGACCAGAAAGCCCTTCCAGTACTGCTTTCAAGTGCAGTACTACTTTCTATATGTAGTATCAAACACTGCTTCTTAGAAATATGGTTCCTAATCCTAGAGGAAGGAAGTCAGCAAACTAGATCTTTGTATTTATTTCTTTTTATTTTTTTTTAAGAGATGGAAAAGTGGCTGAGCTATTTAGTGCTCCAAAATTCATAGATTCTGATACCTTCTCTATTTCTGTAAAGAGGTTCTTGTTCTGTATTCCAGAAGGAAATTCATACATGGTTGACCTGGACAGTCCAATTCCTAGTTCACCAAAAGATCTCTGCATTCTGTGGATTTGCCATGGTCCTGATATTCACCTTGTTCTTCCTCAGGAAAGCGGCAGCTGCAGGCATCATCTTCCTGCATTGACTGTTCAGGTGTGGTATGCACTAAAGAAAAAGATCAAACGCTCGCTATCTGTTGTATGTATTTAGCCATCTTATTTCATCCTCCCTCAGCCACAAGCGCAGAAGTCAGAGAGAAAAATCCTTCCAAATGATTCAATAACCTGAAACTATTCCTCTACAGCATGTATATCTGATAAAACTAACTTATCATACTTTACTTTCCCTAATGCAACAGGGGCGGCTAGTGCTGTTTGCCATAGGGATGAGAGGAAGACCAACATGGAATCGTTAGATTTTTGCAGTAATGCTGTTGTCTCCTGTATTCAGAATTTTGTGAGAAGATGAAGCCCTTATCTCTAGGAAAGGGCAGAGCAAGAGAGAGAAACCCAAACAAACAAAAATCCCAACTATAAACAATGTTGGATGTAATTCCACCTCATCTTTGTGCTGAACTTTTGAGCCTCCCCAGGGCTTACTGGCTGCCACTGCGGCCGAAGCCCACAGGCGCTCACCGCAGGCCACGCACACTGCTGCTGAGCAGACAGAACGGCACAGTGCTATTGCCACCCGTGCCAAGGATGGTACTTGGACATAATAAACTGAACTGACCCTTAACCAGTTCAGCCAGGCTCAGCTAGTTTTTTCACCTCCCATGCATACTTCCCTTCTATGGATATGCATGCAGTTAACCTCCAATGCTGGCAGAACACCCACAGGTAATTAAGTGCTTTCTGCAATAAAAATTCCAAAACTGTTTTCCTTTCAGTTGCTGTTTCAAATTTACAAGGCCAAAACGTGAAGCTATCTGCAACTATCTATCTTTGACAGACACTTAAAAACCTGGTTTCAGGATTTCTGTCTAGTTTCAAAAAGAAAAATTGAAGAGTGTATCTATCTTACTTTTCTTGAAGATGGCGTGTAGTTTCTTTTTCTGCCAGATACTGAAGCATACACACAACGGTAGCAGGAACACTACACACAGCAGCCCAGCTACAGCAACAGAAATTCTGAGCATGTCCATCTGGATGTCCTTCCCTAGGAAGCAAACAACATTCTCTAAGAAGTGTTACAGAGCAAAATCCTACTGCCCTTGGATTAGCTGACAGCTTTGCCTCCAACTCTGCTTCGGGGGAAGTCTGCGACACTAGAGAGGGACAGAAGAAAGGACCTTGCTTTAGCTGGTAACTGAATGAGCTACAGTATGTTCCACAGTAGGTCGTCAATTCTTTTGCCCTGTAAACAACGTTATGCAATGACTCACCTGCCACAGGGATAGAAAATGGAATTGCAGGAGGTGTGGTAGGCAGGGTAGTGACTGAAGTAGGATTATCTGAAGAGTGTTTGCAAATGACATCTTTTTCTGCAGTTCCAGGCACCAGGACCTCGTTTGCAGAGCACCTGAAAGACATTTTTAAAGCAAAACAAGGAGCAAGGAGGTGGAAATCCAGAAAAAAAAACCCAAAAACACTGAGGAAAAAAATCCAGTTAAGTGCAATACCTATAGCATTTATTTTGAGATTACTTACTTTGTCCAGTTTTTACAGGAGCCACTGGGCTGATCGTTAAAAGTTCCGTAGGGGCAAGCCTGGCAACCTTCGATAGACAAGGATGGGTAAACGTGTAGGAGATGAGCGTTTAAAACAGCGCGTGAAACATCATTTTTGCCTGCTTGTACAAGGCCTGTGCCCCCCGCTCACAGAACTGCTGTTCCTTAAGCGGCTCTGAGCGGGCAAGGCCAGTGTCCCCCCGTCACCCGCGCAGTGCTGGGGTACAGCTCCGCGGGCTTTGGCACAGGCGCCACCAACCCCGGTTAACGTTAGTTCCCGGCTCGGTTCTGCGCACGCTGGCGGCAAACGAGCCGTCGAGCAAAGCGCGGCGGGGCTGGGGGCGGCGGCCGGCGGGGCTGCCCCCGGGTCCGCTCCCGCCCCGCACACGCCGCTCAGCACCAGCCTCTCCCCCGCCAGGCCCGGGGCCCGGTCGCTTGCGCGGCGCCGGCGGGGGGGCCGCCCTTACCGCTCCCGCCGCTCTCCCTGCCCGCGCCGCAGCCCGGGTCGCAGCGGGCGCAGCCGGCGCCGCCGCAGCGGTAGCCCTCCTGGCAGGTGCACTCCGCGTCGCTGGTGGAGGAACATTCCTTTAAATACTGGAACCGTCCTGGAGGGTGGGAACGAGCCGCAGGTAACCGGGGCGCGCCCCGGGGCTCCCGCACCGGCCCCGCCGCGGCCACAACCCCGCAGGCGCGACGGCGGCTCCGCACCCACCCCGTCCCGTCCCGCCACAGCGGCGCACGCCCCGCCACCGCCGGGAGGCAGCCGGGGGGCCGCGCACCGGCCCCGCCGCCGCCCGGTACCTTCGCACTTCCGACAGAGCGTGCAGCCGCGCCGTCCCGCCACGCTGGAGAAGGTGCCGGCCGGGCACTGCCGGCAGCCCGCGGCCCGCCCGCAGCTCGCCGCGCCCACCGCGTAGGTACCTGCGGGCCGAGACACGGGGTGGCTGCGACGGGGCCGCTACCGGCACCCCCCCCCCTGGGCCCGGCCCGGCCCGGCCCGGCCCTCACCCGCGGGGCAGGCGGCGGCGCAGGGCAGCGCGGCGGCGGTCCCCGGGCTCAGCGCCAGCGCCAGCAGCGCGGCGGGCAGCAGCGCCGGGCCCATGGGTCGGTGCGTAGCGGCGCAGCCCGGCCGAGTGCGCGTGGGGCGGCGGGCACCGGCCCTTAGGGGCCGCCCCCGGGTCCCCGCTGCGTCAGCCCGGGGGCGGCGGGGAAACCCCGCGGCCCGGCGGGGCTTTCCGGTCCTTTGCACCGCCCCGCCGCGACCCCCGGCGCTGCCGGGCAGCGCCCGCCGCCCGCTCATCGCTGCCGGGCAGCGCCCGCCGCTCCCCGCCGGGGCTGCCCGGTGAGTCCCGCGCGGAATCCCCGCGGCGGGGCGGGGGGTGCGGGGGGCACCGGCTGGAGCCGGGGGGGCAGCCCGTACCGGCTTGCCTGCAAACGGCCCGACCCCGGGGCCGCCTCGCAGACCGACGGGGGCTCCCGCCACCCGGCCCCTGCGGCTCCCGCACCGCCGGGATAACGGGAGCACGGGAGGCGCATCCCGAATGCGTGGCAGCTGGGGACGCGGGGGCAGCCCCGGCAGGGCAGTGCCTGGACCAGCGCGGGAAAGCTCCCGCACTCCTCCGGTGCCCCGTGTTTTGCTGACTGGCTGGACGCCCAGCACAAATGAACTCCAAATCAAATATAAGAAGAAATGCAGTTTATTATGGTACAGTATCATAAAGGAAAATACTGTTTGATGTGATAAAAGGAAACAGTACTAGTTCCTATGCACAGTATGATAAAAGAGCGATAGGAGCAAAGCATCAGTTCATTACTGCAAAGCATCACAGAGAGTAAGAAAAGGAGACATCACCGATTGCCACCTTGATGGCACCCAGGCCCACCCTGCGGCTGGAAGCTCCGTTGCAGCCGGTGCCAGGAGTCTCTTGGGAACTGGGAAAATTCCTTCACGGTGCATCCGTCCACAGGTGAGGCTCCTGGCCCAGTCCCCAGAGCTTGCCCACTTTTATACTTGGTGAAAAGCAAAAATAGTTTATGCACCTAGCGTATGTCAAGTTTTAAGTCTAGGCTAAGCGCAGACACGCACTGTAAGGCTCACACAGGCCAGGGACGGCGGCCAGATGCCGGAGAGCCACAGAGTTACTGTCACAACAGAGTCACACATGATATTTATTGTCCGGATGGTCCCACTTACATCTTCCTTGTTTGAGGGGTTCAGGACAAACCCCACCTGATCATTCAAGTTGTCCTTGAGCTCCCTGTCCAAGTTACGCGATTCCTAAGACAAAGACTTTTTGATAAACAGTAAGCAATGGAATTTTCACCACGACCTGGGCTGGAGCTGCTCTGCCAGAGTTCTGATGGCCCAGTGCCTGGGCCAGGGGCTATCTGCAGCCCTGGGCCCCTCGGGCTTCTTTGTCTGTCCCCCAAACCACGGGCACTTCTCCCTAAAACCAGGGGAAGCCCTATCCCGGAGCTGGGGGATGCTCCGGGCTGGGGGGCTGCGGGCAGGATGGGGGACGAGCAGCACTCGGTTCAGTTCTGTAGGTGCGGGAGCTGCCCGAGGGTCAGCGTGGTTTCAAGGTACCTGAAGGTGCTTAATTACCTGGCTGGTAATTAAGCACCACGAAGCCACTCGCTCACTCTCCCCTTCACCCAGAGGGATGGGGAGGGCACTCGGAAAGGAATGTGAAACTGGAGGGTTAAGAACAATTTAATAGCTGAAATAGAACAAGAATGGAAGAACAGTAATAATGTTGATGACAATAACAGTTATAATGAAAAGAGGGAGGGGAGGGTAAAATCCACGGAGAAGGGAGGGAAGAAAACAAGCGATGCACGGTGCAGTGGCCCAGCCCCGCTGAGCCCCAGCCCGGCAGCCCCGGCCAACCCACCCCCGCCCCCGTTTATATACCGAGCGTGACGCCCCGTGGCCAGCCGGGCTCAGCGGTCCCCCCCGTGCCCCCCCCGGCGCGGCCCGGCGGCCCGGAGCGCCCCGGGCCGGTACGACCACCGGACCCGCCGGCGCGCTGCCAGCGCCGCTCCCTCCAGAGCCAACGCGAGGCCCCACACCAGCTACGAAGACCATCAGCCCCCTCCCAACCGAAACCGGGCCGGGCCCCGGCCCCGCGGCCGCGCTGCTGCCCGGGGCCCCGCTCCGAGCCAGCCCGAGGCACCGGCGCGCTGCGGGGGCCGGGCGGGCGGCGGCGTCACGGCGGCGGGAAGGCGGAGCCGCCCGGGGCCGCCCAGAGCCGCCTGCGCCTCGGCTGAGGTGAGTCGCCGCCGCCGCTCCGGCCGCCCGCGCGGGCCGCCCCGCAGCCCGGCTCCGGCCGAAGGGTCCCCGGGGACGGCGGACGGGCGGGGGGGCGGCGGGGCCGCGGGCCGGCCGGGGGGGCGCCCCCTCACAGCGGCGGGCGGGGCGGGGCGGGAAGGCCGCGCGTCTCCGGCGGCCTGTGCTGCTGCGGCCGGGGCCCTGCCCGCGGGCCTGCGCCTCTGCCCTGCGCCCCCGGGGCTGGGGCCCTGCGCCCCCTCTGCCCTGACCCCCCGCGGCCTGGGCTCTGCCCTGCGCCTCTGCCCTGCGCCCCCGGGGCTGGGGCCCTGGCCGCGGCCCGCTGCCCCCTCTGCCCCCTCTGCCCTGTGCCGCCGCGGCCAGGGGCTCTGCCCACCCCGTGCCGCTGGGGCCGCTGGGTTCCACGCTGCGCCAAATGGCGCCGTGGCCTCCACTAAACCCAGCAGTATGCAGGGCCCCGGCCTCCATCCAGGCTGGCTGAGCTGATGGCCCTTAACATGACCCTGGCCGCTCGTAGCTGGCTGCTTCGTCAGGGCACTGTGATTTTTTTAAAGCCAGTTTTCTTAGAACTTCTGATTCAGAAATGTGCATGTACCCACGTAAGAGAATACGTTTAGCTCAGAGGTTTGAGACAGCCTGTGCATATGCTGGCACCAAGAGGCAAGTGGAAGCCGTATTTACTGTGCGTAGATAGCGTGTCAAAAAGTGGCTGTTACGTCTGTGTAACTTGGTTCAGCCTTCTTGGAAAACAGCCTGACCCTGTCAGCATTTACAGCGTGACAGCTATTTACATGGGCACCCACATAAAGTACCGTTCTAATGCTGAAGAATTTGTCTGTATTACAGTAAATGTCTTAAGGACAGTAGTGAGACTCTGCACTTTGGAAAGAGAAAAGCTTCCAGGATCAGGTGCCTGTTTGCATCTAAAGAACTAATGAGAGAGAGGGATACAGACTATGAGCTAAAGTTTTCTACAATGAAAAGCAAATACAGTATTTCTGCATTGTGGCTATTCAGGTAGTGTGTTGCTAGTTTGTCAAATTCATACGAAAATTAATTTTGCAGAGTCAACAGATACCTTCAAGATGAATTATTAAGAAGTTTCAGGTTGTCCTGAAGTTACTGCTGATATCTATGATTTAAGTGTACTTCTTCACTTGGCCCTATGTTGACAGTACATCAAGCTGCCCATGCTGAATTGGTCTGCTTGGGCTGATTCTGCATGCCACAGGACCTTCTACTGTGTGTTACTGCATTCTAGAAAGAGCATCTTTCTAAATGAGGCTAACAGCAGGGAGTGAACCTGGAAACAGGTGAAGTTGAAGCAGGATGAGGGGATGGTTTTCTTTTGTGTAGGCAACTAAACATGGATCTCATTTTATGAGGAGTTCCCAGCTGCTACGTGCATTTCTGGATGGAAAGGCCCTACACAGGGAAAAAAATCCCTATCTTCATAGAGTGGATGACCTGTGAAATGCCTTCTCACAACACAGATGCTCTCACAGGCACCTGTCAGACCACTATGAGTTAGCGTGTATTTTACGTGATGTAGTTAAAATTACTTTAACCTTCAAGTGGAAATTTGGCCATTCATCTTAACTTGAATTTAGAACACACGCACACCCCCAAAAAAAAAAAAAAAAGCCTTGAGCCTAGTTTGTTCCATTGCTAAATTCTGTGGTCTGCTCCCCCATCACACATGTGCACAGACGTTTCTCCCCCACAACATGATGACATACCCAGCAAATCTATTGCTGAGGTTTTGCAGGGGCACTGGGCAAGTCACTCTAAGTCACGGGAAACTCTTCATGAAGCCTGCCGTGTGGAAACTAAATACCAGGTGTGAGGTCAAAGCTCATGCAAGCCCTTTTTACAAATGCTGACCTGGGTAGGAGAGGTGTCAGTAGTCTGGGTATGAGCGAGGGTGTGCAAATTGAAAGCAACATGCCACCCACCTTGAACCCTTCTCTGTGGCAGACTTGCATCACGTAAAGTCTTGGTTAGGCCAGGCTGCTTGCTTCCCTTGCTGGTGCTGATGTGCTTGTGCCTCCCACTGCACAAATATCTTAATCCCTTAATATCATAGTGCATTCTTTGTAAAAAGCTTTTTAGTTAAGTGGGACTGCTGTGAATATTTATTAAAGCTCGTGGAACCATTTTGAGAAGGCTTAAATGAAAGATAATGCAAAAATGCAAATGACTCACTGTTAAACTTCAGCATTAGGAAGGATTTGTATTGGGGGTTTGCCTTCTAACCACATTGTCTCTTTCTGCCCACCTCAGCCCATCCCTTCACGACCATCTCACCTAATAGCAACCCCTCAAAACTATGGCCTCGAAAAGAGCATTGGTCATTCTAGCAAAAGGGGCAGAGGAAATGGAAACTGTAATCCCCACTGATGTTATGAGAAGAGCTGGGGTGAGTATACAGACAATGAAAAATCTTTTTGTGGGTGTTTGGTCAAGGGAAAGTCTTTGCCTCCAGTTGGTGTTCGTTGCTAGGAGTTCAAGGTGCAGTCTGTCATGTGAGGTGAAAGCTTACTTTTGCCTTCGTACTGGTTAGCAAATGTTTGTGCCAGGCCCCAAATAAGCATGCGTGACAACTGACATGGGGGCAATAGATAACTTTTAAAAATAGGAGCCTGATGTAGACTAGAGCAGAGGTGTCAAGCAAATCTTAGCATGTCAGAAAACATGGCTACTCCCATGCGTAGTAACAAGAAGTGATGTTTTTGTAGGGATCTGAACCAGTACGTTACAGCTTGTGACATTATTTAGCTTTTCTTCAGCACCTTTTGAGATTCTGTTATTAACTAGAATTCTTTCTGGTGGGATTCCTCATGCTGTTTGTTACTTTTGCAGCTGTAGTGGTACAGATTGTTATTATCTGATTAGGTGTGAAAATAAGATTTTAAATAAATGCATCAACTTCATGTGTATAGAAATGGCTAAAACAAAAACTACCTTCTCCCACCACCTTTGTCATTCCATTAATGTACTCCCCGTTTTGCCTGCCGTAAGAAACAGAAGCTTGTCTGCTTATTTAGTGAATGCGAGCTGTGCCATGCACACCTATGGTATTGTGACCGGGCATCTAAAAGTCAAGGGAGAAAACAGAATACACCATAAGTGGGTTTGATAATGGCTTGAGCCTGCAGAGGGACTTTAATTCATTATCAGAACTCCTTAGTCTGGCTCTCCTGGGTTGTATTGTTTTCTTTTGTTTAAAACCTGTGGGATCAGATATTCTCTAAATGTCCTGTTTGAAAAGTTGAACTGTTAGAGGTAAATTTGTTGATTTCCAGATATCGCTGCTTACCTTGTGTGTTTGGACTTAATCATGGTTTGGGGAAGCTGAAGTGTTCCGTTCTGAACAGCTTTCAGCATTGCTTCGCTCATTCTGTGTACTACTTAAGAACAAACATAGAAGAAAAATGCCCTAAATTCTTGACTTGTAATGATACGTGTATTCTTCCGTTAGATCAAGGTGACTGTTGCAGGCCTAACAGGAAAAGAACCAGTGCAGTGCAGTCGAGATGTTTTCATTTGTCCTGATGCCAGTCTTGAAGATGCCAGAAAAGAGGTTGGTCGTCACCCTGATCTGATATAATGGCCGACATAGCTTTTCTCACCGTTTCAGAGGTGAATTTGGGAAGCTTATGCGTTCATTTAGAAATAGGTTGCATGTTATGTTGGCTCTGTGCAGTAGTGAATCACAGAACTGCACCGCCTGCAGTGCTCCTCTTCAGTCTTGTCCCGCTTCATAGCGTGCTAGGATCAAACAGATTTCTTAATTCTGTACAGGTATTTGTTTTTGCAAAACATCAAATGTAGAGCTTTAGTTTGTGCATTAGTTGGCCCAGCAAAACACCATGAGCTGGAACAACTGAAAAGCTGCGGTGGGAAGCTAAACAATGCTATGGTTAGACCTGTACAGTGAGGTTGGAGCAAAACCACTTGTCCTTTCAGCAAACAATTGGCAGCTCTTGCACTGTAACTCTTAAATGCACTAGGCTTAAAAGTTCTGTGACAGACTTTATCAGCAATAGGCTCTCTCTGGAATAGGAAGCAGTATTTTTTTCCTTAACTGGCACTGGTTGTGTGATGGTAAAGTGTTGTTTAGTGGAAGAAAAGGTAGATCCCTTTGCTTCTCACTTGACTCAGTGTCGTGGTTTAACCCCAGCCAGTAATTAAGCACCACGCAGCCCCTTTTTTTTAATCTCACTGCCCCCTTACCCGGGGGAGGTGGAGAGGAGAATCAGAAAGGAATGTAAAACTCGAGGGTTGGGGTAAGAACAGTTTAACAATTGAGATAAAATAAAAACAGAAGTACAATAATAACAATAGTAGAATGAAAAGGAGGGAGAAAGGAAGAGGAATGAAACCCAAAGAGCAGGGAGGAAAGAAAACAAGTGACGCATAATACAATTGCTCGCCCTCGCTGCTGAGCGATGCCCAGCTGGTCCCCAAGCAGCGATTAGCAGCCCCCACCAACCCCTCCAGTTTATATACCGAGTGTGACATCCCATGGTATGGAATATCCCTTTGACCAGTTGGGGTCAGCTGTCCTGGCCATGTCCCCTCCCAGTTTCCTGTGCCCCTCCAGCCCTTCTGCTGGCAGGGCCTGAGAAACTGGAAAAGTCCCCGACCCAGTACAAATGCTACCCAGCAACAACCAAAAACTTCAGCGTGTTATCAACACTGTTCCCACACCAGAGCCAAAACAGCACTGCACTAGCCACCAAGAAGAAAATTATCAAGCTGAAACCAGGACACTCAGCTGTAGTGGCCTTAAAAGAGTGTGATGTATGTACCAGCCTCTGTTCAACAGAACAGTTTCATCTTTTGTTTGTTTAGGGGCCTTACGATGTTGTGGTCCTGCCTGGGGGTAACCTTGGAGCTCAAAACTTGTCAGAGGTAAAGTTCTGGTATTTTAACGCTTCGTGGGCATCCTCATGAGTAGTGGGGTGGTCCACACTGCCTTAGAAATCCTGCAAACTCAGTTCAGCATCTGAAAACTCTTCTGAATGAATCGGTAAATTTAATTGTCTTAAGCCTTCTTGTGAATACACAGGTGGGGCAACTGGGTAAATTCTTGGACTTGAGTACCTAGTTAAGCAACATAAAAATGCAAGGGTGCTCTGTATTGTGGGAAAATCTCTGTTCATAATCGCATGGAGATGAAACGGTTGCAAATGAAAATTTAATTCCATGAAATATAAAACAGGCCGAACCCACAGGACTCTTTTTCCTTTGCTGAAGTATTCTGTCTGTGGTGCAAGGCTGTTGTAGTGGTGGCATGAATACCTTGTGGAAGGCAGGTGGACAAACAAGTTGATTTATCAGATAGGATTTAGATGGTATCGCACAGTGTGTAAGCCCTGGCATATGAGACAAATATCCCATATAATCTTCTTAACAATGACAGAGACTGTCTGGAGGTAACTCATGAATACTCTTTCCTATTTGTCTTGTGAAGTTTTTGAACAACAACTTTCTATGGCCGTGGATTAACCAAGCTTCTATGCGGGCCAAGTATTTCCTTGTAGTTCTTTCTGATTTCCTTGCTCTTCCCTTGTGGAGCAAGTATTTATTGGTTTCAGGTTTTCTCCTTAGTGTTTTGATTGCCCTCTGTCCTAAGGCAGGATGGAGAGTTGTCAGCTGGTTTTCTTTGTAAAACTTGTTCATGAATTTGCAGTGGAAAATATTTCAACTGTGCTTCATATAATCAACCCCAAACAATGACTGGTGATACGGTTTCTTCATACAGTCTCCTGCTGTGAAAGACATTTTGAAGGACCAGGAAAGCAGAAAAGGCCTGATTGCTGCTATATGTGCAGGTGGGTTAACAAGGCGTCTTGCTTTGTAAAGCATTTGGATATTTTGAAAGGGTGTGCACACAGTTTCCAACCTTAGAAATCTGTATTCCTGTAATTTAGTAGCAGGGATTTGTACTATATATGTACCCATCAGTGTCTGATTTTTTTTTGTAAATTTAATAGCAGAAGAATCTCAAATGTTGTGAATGCTTCATCCTGCCAGTTCTGCATGGTACCCAGTTCTTTCCAATCAGTTGAGTTACTGTCTTTAAAATAAAAAGTGAAAGGTAACGTGCTAGGATTTTTTACAAAATATTTGCTTATTCTGGTGATCCTTCTGCAAGGACACAGTGCTGGCAGAACATCATTGGTGTAAATTTATCTCACGTCACCTCTCCTGCCCTTTAGCTTCAGAAGGGAGGCTGTAAATATAGAATTACAGGCTCACCCTTCGTCATCTGAGTGGTTGCAGAAGATGGAATTGCTCTGAGCGTTGTCTGTGTACATATTCTGCACAGCTAGGCACCCAGTTCATTCCTGTGTAAGATTTTATGTAAAAAAGCAAGATGAACAATTGGCAATACTCCCAGCTGAGCTGAGAGGCTGGCCTTGGTACCCGTAGCGGAGAGGGAGGAGAGGTGATGAGTGTGGAAAAGCGTGTTTGTGGAGTGTGTTTTCACTTTTGTTTTCTGGTACATTGCTGGTTTGTTTTGGTTTTTTTTTTACTTTTGTTCTTCAGTTAGATGCCATGCATACAGAGTTGTGAACTTTCTTGAACTTGGCAGTGGTGGTCTTCCACTTCTCTATCTGTATCTCTTGCAGAATGATGGCAAATCCACAGTTGCCCAATAAAGGCCTTTACTTGTAATCAGGACAGTTCATTTCTTTAGGTATAATGATTCTTAGAGCTGATTCCAACTGAACACAGAGAAGGTTATTTCCTGGACTATATCTGAAATGAATTAAATGTACAGAAATGAAACTCATATTAGGCAAATCCTGCCTTCGGTTTCTTTTGGAATTTCCGTAAGGATTTTCTGTCAGATGACCTAAGACTTCTTGATACAAACTCCTTCCTTAAGTCAGACCAAGGAGGAAGTATGAAAAGAAAAGGGAAAGACTGTGAAAGGCAAAAACTTGGCAGTTAGCCTGTGATGTGTCTAAAATACTGCTTGGCACACAGTTGCAACGTACATGCAAAGACTTCCTTAAATGAAATTTTGTCTGTTAAGTCTCTAAGTTCAAGGCCTAATGAGGTCGTAAAGTAGTTGTACCTAGGTGATGTTCAGATTGAAACTCGGACTTCTTGTTCCTTTAGTTTCAAGCAGTTTTAAATAACATGTTACCTGGAAATGAAATGACCATTGGTCTCGACTCCTTCAAAGGCAGCACAGTCGTTGGTGGGACAGCGGCGTGAACTGGGCGTTACCTAAACCTTCTCTTTTCTTCATCTGTGTCTCTGTGCAGATCTGTAACAGAATGAGAGAGATGATACAGCTGTGTTCTTTTTGAGGCTTTTTTGCTTCAGAGATAGGGCTGGCATTGGTTTTACAAAAAGTAGTCTGTCACAGTGAGCTTTGGCCCCTTGAGGGCCTAGTGCCTGAACGTGCATTCTTAAAAGTGTTTGTAGCAGAAAACAGTTCCTCACTGGTGTAACCTTGTGCCTCTACAGGTCCTACGGCCCTTCTTGCACATGGGATAGCGTTTGGAAGCAAAGTCACAACACATCCTTTGGCCAAAGATAAAATGATGAATGGAGGTATGTAATGACTTTTGTAAGTTTCTCTTGAACCCCTTCTCAGAATTTTAGGTTTTTTTAGCTGAACCCCTGATTTAAAGAAAGGAAAATAGCTTTTGTATCTTATTTTGTATCTCTGAATTTCCTTAATGCTTTCCTGAATGTAACCCAAATTCAGCTGAGTATGCTAAGGCTGTATTTCTAAGTCTGTTTAACCTGAAAATACAGGGCTGTACTAACATTTTCATCCTTGGGGAAAATACGCCGCTGGTGTCATACTAGGAGCATTTTTGCCCTTCTCTTCTTGAGGCTGAGCCATCTCTTGCCCCTTTGGTTCTTTGCCTCAGTGGTGCCAACAGCAAACCCCAGCAGCACCTTTCCTGCTCTCCCATGAGCGGTGCTTTGGTGCTATGAGCAGCTGATGTGTCCAGTCCTCTTGCTTGTACCTAAAGGAAGTGGTTGTGAAGCACTGGTAGGAAGTCATTCTGTGAACATTAACGAGTCTGAAGGCAAGCAGGAGATGGCAGGGTTCCTCCAGTTTCCTCTGCATGCATTTGGAAAAAAGAAAGTTGTGAACAGCTATACAAAAGCAGTCTGGCTTCCGAAAGTAACCTCGCGGAAACTGACAGGCACAGCGGGTGCTTCTTGATGAGCCTGTAGAATCAGAGGTGCATTCCCACACCACGTGAATAAGCTGCCAGAGCTCCCTGCGGGCCCTTTTCCTCCCTGAGGACTGCGGGCAGTGATGAGCTGCTTGGTTCCAGAGGGGCAGGGGTGCAGAGCCCGAGGCAGGCCGGGCCCACGCAGGTGGTGGAGGTGCCTTCAGCAGAGCACAAGCCGTTCAGCCGCGCTCCTCAGCCACTGTAGCCTGCGGGCAGCGGGAGGCAGTGCCCTGCGGCAGGCAGGTCTGTGCTCTGCAGCAGCTGCGGGCACTGTGGTGGAGACTGACCCTCTTTCTGTTGTGTGTCCCCCCAAGCACACTACTCCTACTCTGAGAGCCGCGTGGAGAAGGATGGGAACATCATCACCAGCCGCGGCCCCGGTACCAGCTTTGAATTTGGGTTGGCCATTGTTGAAACGCTGATGGGGAAGGAAGTGGCTGAACAGGTGAAGGCACCCCTAATACTGAAAGACTGAAATCCTGGTGTGGGACAGGGAGTAGGACAATTTCAGGTAGAGAGTCTTGTCCTTTGTAGAATGACTGTAAGATGCACTGTTGTAAATAGAATTTAATTGTGGGTGAGATTAGCAATTGTACTTGTGTAAACTGGGATACCTTAGCAAACCAATGCTCTTTGCTTCTGGAAAAAGATCCTGTTAGCAAATGGCTTCATCACAAAAAAAGTAGCCAGCATCTAATAATCTTACTTAACGCTTGGATGGCATTTAAAAATCACATGGGAAAATGTTTGCTGAGTAAATAAAAATGAAGCAACCCTGCTTGTGTGTTCTTTCTTTGTGTGTTTTTTCCCAGCCCGGCCCTATGAAACCTTTTTACCCCTAATGGCTAGCAACGAACTATTCAAAACAACTTCTGTCTAGAATCTCGCACGGTTCTTCTAAAGTATGAGCTGAAATGAGAAGGTGGTCAGGCACTGGAAGAAGCTCCCTGGGGAAGTGGTCATGGCCACAAGGCTGTCAGTGTTCAAGAAGCATTTGAACAAAGCTTTTAAGATACGTGGTTTGACTTTTAGCTTGCCCTGTGGTGAGTCAGGAGCTGGACTTTATGACCCTCATGGGTCTCTTCCAACTCAGGATGTTCTGTGTTTCTGTGACATAGATTGCTAAGTTGTAATTTAGAATATTTTGTTTCCTGTATACAAATAAGGCCAATAACTAGTGTTAATTCTAAGGCAGCATGGAACTAAATTAAAAGTGGGAATATTCTTACCTTGTCAAGCACCGTAGAGTTCCTACAGCTAGCAGGTTGTCCGTGATAGCTTTGGAATTTTTCTACATTGAGTGGTTAGAGATCCATCGAGCTATGTAGGCAGCTAATAATCAGCATAAAGCGGGAAGTTTGGACTTAGTAGTTTGCTGCCAGTAGCAGCGCTTGTTTCTGCTTGCTATAAATCGGAACTCGCCACAAGCCTGGCTTAAGTGAGCATATGTCAGTCTAAACGAGTTGCTGGACAGGTCACTGGAGGATGTAGTAGAGCTATAGCCCTGTGGGAATTAAGAATTCGGGATCGATTTTTGTCTTTGCTGCCTTTCTCTTTACCACATAACACTGCTGTTACCTGGCTCTGTCAGCAGTCATGCTTACAAGATGGCACCTCACTGGGCTCTGGAGTTACCATAGCATCTGGAGACCTGGTTCTGCATACGTCTCAAGTGTACAGTCTGAACTTTAGAAAATGACTGCATAGGTGCCTTTATGATTGCTCATTTTAATGGGAAACAAGTTCATTCTCAATTACTGCATTTTGGTAATGAAATACATAGGGTGCTTTTGAATACAGAATTAAGAAATGTCTCTACATTGTTAGTATCTACTGGAAGAACTGCTTTAGCTGTATGCTCTGCGTTTAATTTGTTTAGGAAATCTTTCATATGTTTCTCTAGCTTTGAAATATGCTCAAGATATGCAAAAAGTCGTAATCTGTGTAAGACTGGACATGTTTGTTCGTTAAATCTGCACGTCTAACTGGTATTGCCATGCAAATGTAAACCAAATGATGGAAAGATCCTTTGTCCTAGAATCTGGAATAAACACTTGGCTTGTAGATGGGCATGATTCAGAATACAGGAAAAGCTGTGCATTCCTAGGCTGTAGTACTGCTTTATAGCATTAGAAGGAGAATATTTCCATGCTTGTATTATATTTCAGCTTCCAGAATCTTTTAATATAAGGTATTCACAAAGCAGCCAGAAATCTGATTCTACATTTTTGGTTTTTATTCTAAGGCTGAGAGAGTTCACTTACAGAAATGAAGTTTTCAGTGTGTACGTTTGGGTTTTCCTGCTCCTATTAAAGCAGTAATAGGAAAATCACTCGATAAAATGAGCTTGGCGTCCATTAATGTATCTATCTGGTTGTCGCAGATTCTTTCACTGTGTTCACCAAAAAAGACTTGGTTAATGAAATGTGGCTATGCGGTGTGCACCACAGTTCCCTTTATAAAGCTGACCCTGTTCTCAACCTTTTACATTGCAGATGTCTAGCAAGCCTGAATTTACATGGGTTCTCTGTTTCTACCAAGCTGTCGTTAACTCAGCCTGTAAGTTAGGGAAGTGTATGAACTAAGATGAGGCTAGTTTTCTTCTAGGGGAAGTGTTAAGAAGGAGTTCACTGATTGGAGAGAGGAAAAAAAAATGCCTTCCAATTTGTGAAATGCTTTTTTCCTTTTCTTACCTGTTTCATACAGAGGTTCCCTAACTGTTACAAGCCTGTTTCCCTGAAATCCCCTTCATCTGCTGCTGAAAGATGAGATGAGGTACTTTTCTGCTGAGTGTTTTGTGAACACTAGAAACTTTGTGCCTTTTTATTATTGACAAGCTTTAGTTTCAGAGCCCACGGTAAGTGGATATTTGCTGCCACAGAACTTGGCTTAAAGTACAGAGAGTGCATCCACTCTTTGGCTAGCATTTACCATTTTGTTCCCTGACAGGTAGAGGATCTAGAGGACTGCTTGTTTTCCTGCTGAGAAGGTAGTCAGTTGTTAGCACCTGCTGTATGCCTCGTATCACCTCTCAAGAAGAGTGTGGGGTTTTTTCTCTTTATTCTGATTGTTGTGTAGGCTTGAATGCATAACTGAGGGTGAGTGCTTTCACTGGATTGAGAGGTATTGCACGACTTAGGAACAAGAATGTGCACAAGATGGCATAGATGCTAGCACCAGCACTGAATACTTGCAATACTGAAAAATATTTTCCTTCAGAATGAAGAAGCTTGTAAACGAAGAAGCAGCTCTGAGCCAGAAGAAACAAAGAACCTGTGGAGGGTGAACAATCTGGTTTTGCTGCAATTCTTTGGCAAGTTTCTTTCTGAAAAGGGAAAGCAAAGTACACAGTGCTGTGCTGTAAGCAAGTGTAAATCCTAACCCAGGAATATGTCCCTTCAAGCAACAGAGAAAGAATGCTCTCCTAGAGAAAGAGAAAGGCATTACTTTTAAAATAGGTGGAGACAAACACGACCGTAACGGATGCAAAACAGCCTGCACGCTAGTATTTACAGCTGTAAAAGTACAGAAGGCAATGTGCTTCATCCAGTAATTACAAGCCTTGGACGGCTTGCTAGCCATTTTGATCGTGCATGCTGTTTGCTATAATCTAACTACAATGTGTGAAACCCACAGTGACTGGCAGAGCAAAGAATGGCCACTTAATCAGATTATTCTGTATATTCTTTTAACAAAAAGATGCGTTGTGGTATGTCTGTGCAAAATGCACTACGGCAAGAAAGCAAAATAAGTAAAATGAGAGCCGGGCAGGCCCCAGCACAGATGTGCCTGCTGCCCTGATGTGTCAGCCGAGTGGCTGATTCTGCTGATGTTTCCTCGCTCTGACCTTTCATGGAGATTCTGCAGTTCTTGCAGCAGCATCACATGGCAGGAAGTTAAGAGGTTTCTGAGAAGAACAGCAGAAAGAGACAGGCTGCCTGCGCTGGAACAAGTTATCTGGCCTTCAGCCTCTTCCCTGCCATCTCCTGAGAAGCGTCCAAGGAAGGGAAGGGGCCAAGGGCAGGTTGGCTGGGTCGCTGTAGCTGGTGCCGCCTCAGATGCTGGCCCCGCTCCTTCAGTTGGCGTGTGTTCAGTGGGGTGGGCGTCCCCAGGCAGATCTCAGTTCTCCTGAGATTCAGGCTCTGAAAAATCAGTTGCAGGAGCAGGGCAGAATGTTTCATTCATTGGAGAAAGAATATGAAAAAACAAAATGTCAAAGAGAAATGGAGGAGAAATTTATTGTTAGTGCCTGGTACAGTATGGGAATGACTCTGCATAAAACTGAACCGCCAGACCTGCTGTACGTGACCCTTCCACGTCCAGGAGCATCCACCTCTCTGCGTACCTGGGCGCTCAGCAGAGCTCTGCGGGCAGAGCAGTCCCAGCCACACAGCCCACAGGTGAGGGAACTGAATCCAGGTCTGCTCCTTCCTGACTACTCTAACCGGAACATTACTGGGAGTAGGGCAGCATTACTTGTTTGTTTTTTTCTCACCACTATTTGAGAAACGGGGCTAATGTATGTGATAGGCTCCAGAAGCAGGTTCAGGCTTGTAAAGCCCAGTATCATCTTTTCAGGTAACTCAATTCCTCTGTGTCATTGAGGTGCGTTAAGGACCCGTCTGGGTGGCGCAGCAGTTAAGTGTTACAGTGCTCTGTCTTGTGCTCCATCTCCTTAGCAGCTCTAGAGCCTTTGTGCTTCCTACAAAACTGCTTGTGCTTGAAGGCGTCAGCGATTGAGGTAAGCTTTTATACTCGGGCTTGTTCTTTTGCTTAACTTCCTTCAACAGCTTCTAATTATAACCTTTGTGCAACCTTAAATAATTCCTCCCTACACAGGGTTTACGGCCCTTGAGTCTTGTAGATACGTACCTTTAACAATTTAATTCAAGGCCATTTCACTAATGATAGAGGGAGGAAGAAGTAAAGTTGTCGGAGGATCCCATGCAAGCACCTGTGTTCTAAAGAAAGAGCAGACACGTCTGGGAAGAGACTTGTGTAACAACCGACACTGACATTTTCCTCAGCGGCTGAAGCAGGATTAGGCACATAATGGTTTTCTGAGAAGATTTTTTCTGGCTTCTAAATAGGAATGGTGTAACTATTTTTATAGTTTACACTGGCAAGAGCTCCGAGGCACAGGCAGAACCCGCCTGCAGCCCAGGTGTGTACTCGGTTCAGTAACAGCTGTAAAGCCTGCGACCATCCTCATGGGCGCTGACGGTAGAATCTTCTTGGGGATTCTCGGTGTTCCTTGCCATCTCGCAGAGTTGCTGTTCTGGATCAAAGGGATCCCCTGAATGTGAACAGGAGCGTTTCTGCAGTTGCTTCTCCAATGACAATTTTGTCTGCTCTGTGTTGAATAGAGGATTTCTTCTGCTATTAACTGCGTAGTTCGAGTCCAGCTACAGACCCAGATACTTAAAATCTTTATTTTTCAGCAGAGTATAAATTTAAGGTGTAATTTTGTGACTTAATCCTTCCAGTCTAGTAGCAAATTGAATTTTCTTTAATTCTGCATTTTTATTTGCTGTTCAAGACTTAGTGAAAAGAGAAGTAATTCCTTTCTAAAGCATCAGCAAGGTTCCCCACTGATAGCTGTCCAAATCAATCTGCATTCTGACCAGGAATGCCCAGAGTAATTTTTCAGGTTTTTGAGAAGAGCTTTTGAATTCACGCACATTACAGCACCACGTGCTTGAGACAGACCACTTTCTACTTCAGGACACCCAAATTTCTGGCCTATTTTGCTGCTGGTTCCTAAAAATAAAAATTTTCTGGAGCGGTGACCATTATTTCTTCAAACAGCTTGGAAACAGTTTTTTCCAGGGCTGAGCAGCAGCCGCGGATCCTGAGCGTCCATCACAGCCCTGAGCAGCCTCACCAGGCCCCCCCAGCCCCTCTGCCCGAGGCCCGGGAGCTCCATGTGAGCTGGGGCTGGTGCCCAGCTCTGGTCTCAGATGAGTCTGACTTGCTGTGGGGGTTCCTGGTTTGCCTTTGGGCCTGCCTCTGGGCTCTGGAGCTGCCCCGTGTCCCCAGGACCTGCTCAGCTCTCCTTGCCCAGGTACAGTGGGGCTGTGCCCCTCGCTGGCGCGGGGTGCTGCTCTGCCTGGCATCACTGGCGTTTCGGCTCCCTTTGCCGCCATGGAGGAGCTGCTGCTGTTGCTCCCTGCCAGTCAGTGCTGCAGTGTTTGCTCTTCGGGAACGCAGGTTTGGTGCTGGGCAGCGCGGCGTTCGCTGCCTCTGAGCCTCCCAGCAAGGCTGCGTTCTGCTCTGCAGTTTACTTCTTAAAGGCTCTGTGTGGATTTTGCTTCTAGAATTTCTGAATTGCTGTACTCCTAGGAGGTCTGTTTCGGTTGAGGTTTTTCAGTTACAGCTGCTCTTTAAGCTAGGTGTTTGGCTTCTCTGTGAAGTTTCAATGAGTTGTAGTGGGAGTCTGGTCTATGTAGTTTCAAAACCACTTTTTAAACTGTGCACGTTGCACTGTAAATACTGTCAGCTCTGGAAGCTGCCTGCTTGTGCACGTGGAAATGTTTCCAAGGTATAATGAGTTATCCTAAGGAAGCATTGCTCTCTTCCATGTATACACAGCTCGAGTCTCAGACTCACACTTTCTCCTGCATTATTTTGTATGTAAATTGGAAAAAGCCCTCTCACACTGGAGTCACCAGCCAGGCAGGACAGTGCCTGGTGGATAGGAAGCAAGCTGCCCCGAGCCATGGTGAATTGGACCGCTGATGGGCACAGTGCTCTCACCTGCATTTTTAACAGGAAATCTGCTGCTGGGTGAGGAATTGCTGTCCCTTAAGAGAAATGGCAACAGAAGTTTGTCACCTGTGCTTGCTTCTCTCGTAGTCATATCTGACATGTTCATCTGTCGCTCTTTCACGGGGTTTTGCAAAGTGCTTTCCCTTGCTTTTGGTTGTGCAGGAGGGAAGGGAATGCTCGTGCTGGGAAACTCTAGGAACAGCGTGGCTCTAGGATCCTGTATGGGCTTACAAAGCCAGAGGCTCTGCCATCAGCCTTCAAATAACCCCCTTGGAGCAAAAATAAAGTGTGGGGTTTCTCTCCTTCCTCCTCGGAGGACTACAAAGCATTAACATGTAACTTAAAAAACCCCAAAAAATAGACAGAACCCCCAAAAAAAATCCCCAAACCCAAAAGAAAAAAATTCACCAAAAACACCCAACAAAACAAAAAAACCCCACCCCAAAAACCAACAAAAAACCCCCAACAAAACCCAACAGAAAACCAAAAAAAAATCAAAAATAAGAAAAAAAAGAAAAACAACCCCTCCCAAGCCCCCGGCCGCAGGGAGCGGGGAGCCCAGCCCGCGGGGCCGGGGTTGCGGGAGCAGCGGCGGCCGCGGGAGCAGCGGCAGCAGCGGGAGCAACGGTGGCAGCGGGAGCAGCGCCAGCGCGCCCCCGTGTGGTCACGGCGAGTCCCGCTCCTGCCGCCCTGCGCGCCGCTGCTGGCCCCGCCCGGGGGTGCTCGCCCCCCCCCGCCGTGCTGCCGCGGGGTGCCCCTCAGCAGAGCGCGGTGTGACCCTGCGGGCGGGCCTGCGTGTACAACGGCCGCCGTGCCCCGTGTGCTGCAGGGCCCGCCGTGACATCCCTCCGTGACACTCCCCCGTGACATCGCCCCGTGACACCCCCCTTGACACCCCCCCGTGACATCCCCCCGTGACACCCCGCCGTGACATCCCACCGTGACACCCCCCCGTGACACCCCGCCACGTTGTGGAGGCTGCGCTCGGTCGAGGCCCGGCCCGGGGCAGGGGGCAGGGGGGCCAGTGCCAGACCCCGGAGCACCCTCAACGGCCGCTGTGGTCGAGGGCAGCCGACGAGGCCGAGCGACCCGGCTCCCGAGTGCCGTGTTGTGTCACCCAGAGCTGGGGCTGGGCTGCTGCCTGTGCCCGCTCTGCCTGGCCCGGTGCAGCCGGAGCCCGCGCTCCAAGCGGAACAGTTGCCCGGGGAGTGACGGGGCCCTTGCCCATTCCCACGGAACGATACTGTTGTGTGTTGCACCCGGCACAAGGCATCGTGTGACTGATAACACCTATAAAGAAAATGGTCTTCTCACCCCTGAAGACACGTCTGTTTAGGCTGCTGGTCCTTAACAAAATGCTGGTGTTAAACCACTTAACTCAAGCTGGGCGCTAGACAGCTCTTCCTTCAGGCTAGCCCTTCCTCTGCCAGCCCCGTGCTGGTTCTCCATCAGCCTCTGCATAAGCCAAGAGCTCACTGGCCCTTGCCTCACTGCCACCCATTTTTAAGAGTGTCCTTGGGACAGGACTGACTGTCCCTTCGGCTTTTAATGAAGTGATGGTTTCAGTTAATTAGTTTTCTTCAGCATGATGAGAAGATGCTCTGTGGAAACACAGCCCTCCCTCCCACCAGCAAAAGCAGCTCAGGCTATTTTAATCCCATGAGGAACAGAACGTGTTGGAGTGTGTGCCATAATCTCATCTCAGCCCTGAGTTGTTAGAGGGTTCTGCACTGCCACATGCCTGCTACTGCGCTGGCGTGATGTAGATGCTGCATCCTCAGAGCACCATCCCAGTTCAAATTGCTTAAGCTCTAAGTGCAGGGGCGTGCAACCAGGATGCAGGAAAACTTCTCTTGAATAACTTGTCAACGTGACAGATGGCCAGTGAAGTCACCAAGTGCAACCTAATATGGTTGGAGTCTTGGGTTCCTCTGGACCTTGCTTAACAGCCAGTAAATGACAACACAGGGATTGCAAGGCAATGAGTAACCTTGCAAAGGTCCCTTGCTGCTCGCTTGTGTCTCCCTCACACCTTGCTGTGCAGCAGCTGGACTCGACGTGGCACGAGCTGGTGTGGTCCTTAGTGTGAACTTCCCTGAAACCAGTAAGTTCCCTGAGAGCTTTAAGTCTAAAGACTGCCAAGTGTATAGGGCCGGTTCCGGTTGCCTTCCAGAAGGGCATTTGTAATGCTGCCCCTGCCCTTGAAGCTGTTATGAGCATAATAAAATCATTAACAAAGGTAAAATAAATATTTTGGGTACAGTAACATGCCCCTCTGGCACCTGACGGTAGGCGGTGGGCAGGAGATGATTTGTCTGGGTCAGGCCTGATGATCCAGTGCTTGATCCAGAGACTGTGCGTGGAGGATCTCAGTATTTTATCGCGACGGCTCAGGGTGCAGTGGTGAGCATCCTTGAGCATGTTCAGGGTGGTGATGGTGGGGTGATCTGGCCTGGTTTTTTCTCTGCTGTTTCATGGACATATATTTGCACTCTTCTTCCTTTGCGGCTTTCACATGCTAACAATTTGTGGGCGACAGTTTTAATCTTCAGCAAGAAGCTGCAGGTTTTAAACACAGAAGCATCCCTTCCTCTGAATCACTTTGTAAGGAAATGAATAGCAGTAATGGTTCCCATGTTTCAGTGGCATGCCACTTAAAATTTGGAATGCCTAACACCTTTTCCAAAATTAACCGCAACTGGGATCAAGGTGCACACCAATATATAAATAATATAGCAACAGTCTATGAGCAATCATGGGTGTGGCTTCCATATATGATTCAGAAAAAATAATGAGCTGTGTGGATGAAAATAGGCATTTGGTTGGGGATTATGCAAGGCCTGAATTACAACGCAGGATGGGTGGGGGTAACACCTCTTTCAGCTTACAAATGCTAATCACAGCTCAGCAGCCAGAAATCTCTGCAGTGCTATTTAACAAATATTAATAAGTATAATTAAACTTCATGTGCTAGATTTTCAGTGCCAAGGACCTATGAGAAACAGAAAATTTGCTACATGTTCTCTGTTTTGGAACTGAAAGCAAGCTTTCAAGAAAAGAAGATTAGCCTGCTTTAAAAAAATGAAGACGTTTACCCCAGGAACATACAACACAGAGAAACCGCTGGGTTACCCAACTGCAGAGGCCCTGCAAGTAGATAAAATGATGCACCTTGTTACCTCTGTCTCCGATTTCCTTCTTGACGGTAATCTAGACAGTATATATTTAACGTACAGGTTGTAGTACTATTAAAAGTGTTTATAAGGGCCACAGTCTGTAATCATGAGTCTGAAGGGTGGGAATTCCACCGTGACTGATCTGGTCATCATTTTAACCCTGAATTCCTGACAAGACTCAGTTTGAACACCATCAGCAACTACTCCCTGCTGTAATAACTGCTTTTGCAAAATTGGTTTCTTTGTCCTGGACTAGACGGATGCTTTCCTTTGGTACGTCCAACCTACCACTTCACTCAGACTGTTTAAAAACAAACCCAAGGCTGCCGCAGGAGGAAATGCAGCCTGAGTGAGAGCTCCTCTGCCATTCCAGTAGGGCAGCAATTGTGCCTGTTGCAGTTTGGGAGTGAATGGAAAACTAACAGTGACAGCAACAACAGTGATCGGTAATTTTAAATGACTGCACAATTTAATTACGTTGTCAATCAGCATGCTTCCAAATCAGGTTTATTTTCTGTGTTGATTTGTCTCCTATGATGCAAGAGAAACTGACGATTGAGAGGCTTTTTTTTAGTGATGTCCCACTACAGCTGCATGTTCTTTCCTGACACTGTTTAGAAGCAAGTGGACGTGGTGGAGAACCTAAGGTTTTTCAAGTCACCAGGTACTAACACAGCCTCTTCCTTTTTGGAAAAGGTATATTGAGGCAAACAGCCCATCTTTCAGTTGCTAGCTAGGCTCAGCTCCTCTGGGTAGGTTTGTTAGTCTGGAACTCAGCAAGACGGGGACGCATCTCGCCAACATCAGGGCGGCCCAGGCAGCACCAGGCAACACCCACCCTTACACAGGGTAGACATGGCAGACGCTGCTTGCTGCCACTGCTTGCTCAGGGCATGCTTGGCCTGTGGTACTGAGACAGTTTTGAGCCTGTGGGAGAGGTCACCCCTCCCCTTGTTGCCAACTTTGCTGCCGGCCACGTCTCATTGAGAGGCCAGGGGCTCACTGCGGGGCTGCTCCTACCCAGCCCCCCTGCAGTTTGTTGCGTTACGACCCCCTTTGCCCCGGCAGAGCTGCCTCTGGGACCTGTGGGACATGGCTGGGCGGTCACAGCAGTGTCACTGAGGCAAAAAAAGAGTCTGCTGGGGGTGGGGGAGCGAGCGGTATGTGTAGCCCGCTTCTGGAATCGGGAGGCTGTGGGAGGCATTGCCTTTCCGTAGATGCACATCTGTCTTCCCTGCTTTCACACCAATTCTTTGATTCTTCAGACTTCAGCATATCAGCCCTTTGAAGCACGATTATTCCAGTCAAATCTATCTGGCAAGGGGCTTCCTCCTCAGAGGCAAGCTGTCGGGCCTTGCCCAGGTGAGCCCAAGCTCTAAATACTCAAACCTGTGATCAGGCTGTTGCAAAAGCACGTTGTGTCCTGACAAGTCTTATCATGTGCCAGGGCATGAGCAGGGAAATGTCTTCTGGCCAGAACTTGCCAAGCTTCCCCCACAGCTCTACAGGCCTTAATTACTCACCTGGAAAACGGAATACAGCGTTTGGATCATGCAAACTTTGTCCCCCAAAGCACAGGAATCTGGTGTCTTAAGAATTTGCAAGCGAGGTTTCCACCCGGTGACCCCCCACCGTCACCCGGAGAGAACCACCCGCCGCGGACCCACGGCCGCAGCGAGACCTTGCTGCTCTGGGTTTTTCAAGGGAAAATGGCCAAGTCACTGAAATACTGGAAGACTTGCCTGTGAAAGACTTTCCTCACAGCGAAGGGGCACGTGAGCTCTGTAACCTGCCTGAATGTCTCGCCCGGAGCCGAGCCGTTCCCATCACTGCGTTCAGTTCAGGTTTGGTCTGTTTTACTCCACCGACAGCTGCACTAAACTTACGTTCCTCATTCAGCTTCGGGGGTGAGACTTAACGCTGTGCTGTTACGCAGCCGACACACAGCTGGAAAGGTAGCATGACTGAAGAGTAATTATTATTGGGGTTTTTTTGAATATTCAGGAATGATTTAATATTCAGGACTGAGTAGACAATACCAATACTTTCAGGAAAGGAGTATGCAATTCTCTCTTTTCTTTTTCTTTCTTTTTTTTTTTTAATTCTCTCTTTTCTTTTTTTTTTAATTCTCTCTTTTCTTTTTCTTTCTTTTCCCTCCCCCCCCCCCCCAGGAGAAAAACTATAATGGAAGTCAGGTTAAGCCTCTTACACTTTTTTTGAATTTCAGAAAAGGCTATGTAGGACCATTCAGAAGCACAAATTCTGTAAGGTTTTTAAGCTTTTCGGCACTATAAATGTGAAAAGCTTGTATTCAGAAGTAGATCTTATTCTGAGGAAGTATAAAGTGTCTTGCTGCTACGTTAGCAGAAAAGCCTTTAGCCCGATGACTAGGGGAACTTCCACTGCTGACAGAAGTGAAAGCAAGTGCTGGGCTGTGGGGCTGGGGAAATTGTAAGCAAATCCCCTGTTTTGTCCGAGATGTGTTCAGCTGTGAGTCACTTGAGGGGTCTCTGGCTCACCTTGCCCAAACAGTAAGCAATAGCATTAGGCCAGCATGAAGCGCAGTGAGCCAGGAGAGAAAGCTTATCCCATCACTGTAGCCACAAGGAAACCCGAGGGTGACACCTGGCAGCAGGTACGATGGCTCCGACTCGAAGGTTTACTCCATCCCAACGCAACGCCTCGCACGTGCAGCAATCAGAATGCCGGGGCTGCCCTCCTGGGCGGAGGGGCTCGTCTCTCAGTGGGTACACTAGCCACACGGCTTCTCCCCTGATGCTTTAAGCCAAACCAACCCCACAGAAAGCAGGGAAGACCCTCACTGTGGGGTATCTGGATGGGGAAGCTTGCTGCTTTTTCCCATGCAAGAGCGGCTTCGCTACTAATTTGAGAGTAAACGCCACTCAAGGCAGAATGGAGTGTGAGCCTTTGGGGGGGGGGGGGCAGTGCTGCCGTGTAAGGGGCAAAGAGCAGTTTGCCCATGTGCTGAAAGCGGGGCGCCGAGCCTCGGAAATGCAGCGGGACCCAGAGGCAAAAAGCTAGAGATCTGCAGGGCAGTTGCTTGGTTTTAGATGGGGTTCTACTGAAATCACAGCTCCCGGGTCGGTGCCACGGCCCACAGGGAACCAGCCGCAGCTCCGCAGTGGCAGCAATGGTGTAAGGGAGAGGGGTGTTACTGTGGGGCCCTGGCGTTAAAGCTGCTCAGGTTTAAGGGGAAGCTGGCAGATACAAATTTGACTTTTTCTGCTGTAGAAAAACCTAGGGGGTGGCGAGGAAGCGGAGCTGTCGGTAGGGCGAGTGCTACAGCCAGCAGCCTTGCACAGGATGAGAACTTGTCTGTGCTTTGGCGGCCGGTGCGCAGGGGTCCCCAGCAGCCCCGCACAGCAGCGGGGTTTGAGGACTTACGTAAGTGAAGCTTAGCAATCCTCCAGCTATAAAAGCCAAGTAATTAGGCATTACTGAAAAACTACATCTGACATTTTTTCCATTACAACTCCAAGGATGGCAACCTGCTTTACCTGGAAATAAGCTCAATGACAGCAAACGTGAGGGCTTCAGGCTGCCCGATCGAGGCAAGTATTTACCTGCAGACACAGCAAGGCAATGTGATGTTTCGTATCTTCAGTAACCTTATCTATGGCTCACATACTACAGTTTTACATACTTTACAACCTTATCCATGGCTTACATACTCTGAGATTAGCATTGGCAATTTCTTTCTCAAGAAGAAAAAAAAAATTACCACATTATACTCAAGCTTCCCCACCCCCCACCCCCCCCGAATATAAGTAGCCCCTCTTCAATCACCCTCCATGCACAATTTAGTTCTTTTTTAACAGGTGAGAAACTGAAGGTGGGAACACTGCTGCCCTCTCTTTTCTCTGTGACGGTGCCTAATGTGCTATGGATGACTCTAAAAATAACAGAAGTTATTAATAATGATAGGCTGAGTAACTTAATCTTACAGGATGCTTTATTGCCAGAACAAAAGTAGAGACACTGTGCTACCAGATAGTAAGGAGGAATTAAAATTAATGGTGTGCAATGTGAGGTACTGAACCCTTTCGCAGAATTCTTAACTTTAAATGCAAGCTGCCGTCAACAGTTGTTGCACATTTAACAGTATTTACTGTGAACTTTCCAGGAAATGCAGAAGTCACACATACAATTGCATGCACTATTCAATAAAGCAAAAACCAAAATGTATCATAAATAAGTATTTTATAACTTTATTAAACTCGAGACATGACAATATTCAAAATACAAAGTGAATTCTCTTTTTATTCAATACTGTACAGGATGCAGAAATATCAGTGCATTTCTATAGCATGTATTTCACCTTCATTTAGTTTGTACTAAAATAAAAAGTAAGCTTTAAAACAGCTCAAACATCTCATTCAGCAGTTTAAACTGTAAACAGCTTCTTTATTTCTGTTAGGAGGAACACATTCATCTTCTGTACCTCCGTTAATGAGCACCCTTTCTCTTGTGCTTATCTGTAAGAGGATAAATGTAATCAAAATGAGCATGAGAAACTGCTAACGCACGAATGTGGCACCTCAATGAACTTTAACGGATCGCCGAGGCACGATGAGGAAAAATTAAACAGCAAGCAGCAGCATCTGAAGCAGCGAGAGATGGGACTGACACTGTTCATAAATGGAATCGTGGGTTTTGCTCAGACCCTCCTCATCCTCCCCTAAAATACTGAACAGAAACCAAAACACAAGACCAGCTTGTGCTGTAGTTCTGTATGTAACACAGTCAGAATTTCAGACTCTAGGTGAGCATGTAGCTGTTACTGCCTACCTAACAGCAACCGTACAGCTGCGTGTACCCTCTGCCGCTTTTGGGACACTTCCACAAGTTTCTAGATCCAGCAGGAAAAGAGCAGCAGCAGAGGCTTCGCAGTAGCTGGTCTGAGTCTCTCCTAGGGAAAACTGCAAAACTGAGTCAAGTGTGTCTAGCAACTGAGAGAAGCGACAAAACCTAACTCACTTCAAACGTCTATTAGTGTCAAATTCAGTTGTAAAACAAATTCATCTTTCAAAATGCACTTCCAGTGTGCTTGCCAAGTCTTGCAGCAGACATCGGATCTTGCAGTTACCTTCTCACCAGGCTGGCGTATCCTGGTCAAAGGGGACAGGCTCTGTCCTCAGCAGAGTTAACAGTATGAAAGAAATTTTGGAAAAGCCTGACACAAAAACTGGACTGCGTGGTCTGCTCTGTTGTCAGCTTTATAAGGGACTCTTCAGCAAAGCTAGATTTATTTATATTTTTCGTTATAACGTGGCTACCAAACACGTTCATCTAGGTAGCATATAACTGGCCAACTGTGACGACTATCCCTCTATACGTTTCTATGGAATCTTTGCAGGTTTTCAGCTATATATACCAAGACAAAAACCAGTCTTAAGAAACATATCAGAGATATGCAGCATAAGAGGACTTTACCAGCCACTTTCCAGTTCTCGGAGGACAAACTGGTCCTACTTCATTATCTGAGAACCTGAAGAACTTTGTAACGTGATCAAGTTCAGCTCCATCCTGAACAACCGAGCTGAGACCGTGCTCCCAGAGGCTACGGGGAAACCACGTAAGACAGGTGTTTTCGTTTCAGATGACCAGCTATGTCCACTCTAGGCTTTGAGTCCAGTTTTGCTGGGGCTGAAGTGGCTGTGCAGTCACCAGACCAGGACTGAACCCCGGTGCTAGAACTACTTTCTTCTGCTTCTCTGAAGAATTTCTCATACTTGTCCAAATATGGAGGCCTTTCAGGCAGCAGATAGTAGTGTGTTGAACTGGCCTTCTTACCATTCTCAATGATCGGAAGAATGCAAGGGACCCTGTTGGAAGATCCTTCACTGTTTTGTCTTTGCAGAGCTTTGCTGCTGACGTACTTGGGATCAGGTGCAAAACTCTGGGTGGGGGGCATAACCCCATTGAGGTATGACGGCAGGCTTTTGGGACTTGGCGTACGGGAATTGCTGCGTGACAAAGGTTCTCTTGGGGGCACTTTTGGAGGCCTGTCTTCATCGCTGTATGCGCTAGAAGCAACTTCTGCTGACCACCTTCTGTAATCCGGTTTGAGAGCCCTTGGAGGTATGGGAACCCTTGGTGGAACCTCTGGTTTATCTTCATCGGAATTCGGTGAAGATCTGTTTAAGTGTCCAGATAGTCTTACTACTGGTTTATTAAGAGATCCAGCTGGCCCAGAATGGGACCTTCGCAAACGTCGATGCAGCTGCTGCGGAGGAGGATAAATACTGGATACGTATCCATTTAGGCGTTGTGTAGGGTTGGCATCTTCTGGGTTTGGTCCTGTTGGAGTATCAAAGTATGCGTAGTTGATCTGCCCACAGCCCCTAAAGCTCCGCCGGCTCGGAGCACTGGATTTAAAAGAGGGAAGTTCATAATCTTCTAATAAGAAGTCGGTATCTGAGCTAGTCAGGAACTCCACCTCTTTGTCCATCTCATCGGGAATAAGGTCTTCAGAAACAGGCAGAGGGGGAAGCGGTCTGGAGCTACGGTCATTGGAAGATGGAGACAGAAACTGAATTGGCCCATGTTTTATTGGCATGTGAGGAGGTGTTTCTTCAGAAACACAGCCCATAGTTAACGACAGTTTACTAAAGCCAGGGATGAGATGGTCTTCATATCTTGAAATCAGCTGTTCATTTTTGGGGCTTACAGGAGGTGGGCTGGATTTCTGAGACGGGACTGGGGTGCAGCTTTCAGCAAAGCTGTGGTCGGTCACGCAAGCGTCACTGGCAGAGTGCCCTAAAAAGGCAAGAAAGCCGTAGGAACACTTTTCTAAGTAACACTCTAGCATGAGACTCTGCCGCTGCATATTTAGCTATTTAATTCCTTCTAACGCAACGAGTAATGTCTGCTTAATGACTCTGAAACCAGAAGTAGCTATTCTAGATCTTTCCTGGTTGCGGATTTATGAATTTAGTTATCAGAGCGGCTGTTACAATAGGCTAAATTACAATAGGGTAATTAATTGTTTTAGGCCAGTGCTGCAGTGAAACGAGGTAGTTCCGAGAGACCCCAGCCCCATGCAAAGCCCAGAGCTGCAGCTGCGCAGCTCCCGCGGCAGAACAAGCGCTGTTTTACCAAATGGTTTTTCTTTCAGCTGTGTCATGGCAGCTCAGAGGCTTCTAAGCGCAAGAAAAAGAGGGGGGGGGGGGGGGCGGAATGCGGGGGTTTGTTTGAACTCGATCGCATCATTGAAAAGCGCGAGGATACCGCGCTTGGCGCACTGTGCGCTCTCCGCCGCCAGGGGGCGCCCCTGCGGCAGCACCGCGGCGCGGCCCCGCCCCCGCCCCCCCCCGGGCCGCCCCCGACTCACCAACGGGTGGGAACCGCTCCGCCGCCGGTGGGCTCAGCTCATACGCCATCGCTATAGGGTCCACGGTAAAGAAAGTACTGGGGGGGGGGAAAAAAGCCTTTGCTGTAAATAGACCATCGGGCGGGTACAGGTACAGGTATTCATGCTCATCTCGTATCGCGTCTTCAAGGAGAGATCAAATTTTAGCCTCACTCACTTCTCAAAGCCGCTGTGGCTGCCCCAGCAGGTTTTCAGACTCCCCATGCCTTGACCAGTGTGAAGAAATCCGGCTTTTAACGGGACTCCCATCTCCTGAGCAGCCACTCCTGCCGTTGACATTGTGCGCTGCCGCCGGCGGCACCTCACAGCCCCAGAGAGTCAGTCCCCGACAGCCCTCCTGCGGTTTTCATTCCCTTCAAAAGAAAGAAGCACATAAATAAATATCAGCAACGCAAACCTGACGAGTCCATCTCACAGCTGAAACGTTGGTATTTCAAGGAATTCAATGGCTCTGCAGAAAGGCCCTCTCTCTGTCCTATTACTTGCCCACAAGGAAACTTTACCAGGTTTTTGTGTCTGAGTGCAAAACTGCCGTGCAAAATGGGCGAGTTCTTCCACTGAATTACACTGTACAGAAAAAAAGAAAAAATATGTTCAGTAAAGCCATCAATATATGGCAACTGTGCATCGCCAACTTCAGTGCTCGTCCATAAACTGCTAGTTATTCAGGCAAAATAAGCTTTCCAGAACAATCTCTTCAATTTTCTAGTAGACATCTATCTTTAGCTGTATCTCCTTGCTAACCAGTCTGTGGCTCCCAGTGTAGCCTAGGCTGTTTTTAAGTATTACCATCAATAGCCTAACAAATGGCCCTTGCTCCAATAAACAGAATTACTGACTACTTAAATCAGAATTCCAACATTTCCTTTATATAAAGCAGTCGCTATTATTATCAAACTTGAGCATTAAGATACTTTAAATCAGCATCAAGTCTCCCAGCTATTTCCAACAAACTGAAAATCTAGTGATTTGAAATAATCTCAGCTTAAACTGTCTTGCTGTACTCAAGATTTATTTTGAGTGCGAAGAATGCTTTATCTGGCCCATTTACAACAGGAAAAAATGTCTTGGCAGCTGCTTTATATTGAATAAATCATCATAGTCAAAGGAACAAGGCGACTCACGGGGCTTTTTTTTTTTTTTTAGGAAATTCAGAATGGACCGGGGGGGACACAACACAGTGTAAAAGTAGTCAATGTCCCGAAAGCAGGAGAAATTAACCTCAAGACTGTAAGCAAAGGTGTTCTCTGGGTCCGTGCTTCATCTACACAAACACCCTAAATTCACCAAGTACATTATGGTAGCTGTTTTAAAAAAATAATAATAATCTAACACACACCCCCCCCAACATTTTGATTTGTTTCTCCTGAGAATCAAAGAGTACGTCCAGTTTCTTAACATGAGCTTCCTTCCCCTGAAAGAAAAAACCTGCACCTGAAAGAAAATGCAAGCGACAAGTGAGGGCTGTCTACATCGGTGCAGGGTATGTGCCAAGAAAAGCCCTTCACAGCAGGGTACTGCAGGGAAACAGGTACAGGAGCAAGGACCAGCTCACGCTTACGGAAAACCTGTCCAGAACCAGGCATTCTGCACGGATGTGTAATCCTACTTCGCCTTTAAAAGGAGAGATCTGTTCTACCTATTTGCAGCAGGAGGGATGGGCACTCTCCTAGGCAGGACTCTGCAGCGGTGCCCCAGGATTCATTTGCAATCTAACACCACTCTTTGCCTTTTATAAACAATTCTCTCAGAAGGACCATCTGCTGTGATTTTCCAAGTTTGACCTGGGCCCAGTACTGACCATCTGAGCACATGGTGTATGTGACGTAGCTTCGTCTGTTTGTGTGTTTATGATGTGCAAGACCTCATCACATTTGCTTTATGCATGATGGTTTTCTTGATCATGTCTACCAGCCATCACCCTTGTGTTAACAGGAGTGGGATTATTATTTTTTTTTCTTCACTACCAGATATGCAGTATATTTGAGCCAGGCATTTAAGAACACTAAGACAGGAGGCTATTAGCTTAACAGATGTGAACAAGGGCCAAACCATGTTCTCTACTGCAGCAGAGCATCACCCTTAGTCCTACTTACTTCAGCCCACCTCATTTTAGTAAAGACTATGTTCTTCCTTCTCAATCTCCTTAAAAGCTAGCTTAACCCTGGACACTGTTGCATTACACAGTCAAGCTGGATCCTTCCCAGTAATGGGAACTGCAGATTTTCACAGTAAAATTAAATATAAACATAGAGCCCCAGGAAGCAATAACATAGTTCTGATTAGCAAACGAGTTCCAAATCTCTAGTAGCCCTGTACCAGCAGCTCCTCCTTCCAGCCCTGTAAGCGCGAGCGGAGCCACTGCCTGTGAGGGAGCAGGAGACGAGAAACCCATCTGTCAGAAGGATGCAAGCAGCGCAGGACGAGTATAGCACCAATTCTAAAATTACCTTCCTATCATGTTAACGCAATTTGCAAATAAAACATCTGTCCCATCGGCTCACGCTGCACCCAGCAGTGATTTTCTCGTGCCTCACAGACCTTGCCCTACTAGCAATGAAACTGCAAAAGGAATGAAGGAGAACAAATGCACGTACTTAAGGTTAATGCCTGCAAAGGAGTTTGCGCTTTCAGTATTTTCTGAAGTCAAATGCAAGTCTCAAGTTGAACAAATCACTGATACAGAACACTGATTAGTCAGCACACGATAGTATTCCACCTCAGCGCGCATACAAGATCCGACAAGACCATCAGCGAGACATTGATTATGATATAAAAAATAAGCCGGGGGGGGGTGGCAGCACTGTAGTTTGAGAGCACATGTAATGCACTCACTATGATAACACACAGCCCTCGCAGGGCTTGTTACGAAGCCCAACCTCCATCAGAGCCCACGCCAAAACCACTGCTAATAATTACTGTGTCAGCTCTCTGAATGCTGTCTAAATCTCGGCTCTCAAGACCGACAGTTGCACAATTGCCTCTCTGAAATCCCTCTGGAATGCTAAGCTCAACTTCTGAAACAGACAAATATTTACATACTCTAGGAAAAGGTAATTTTCACTTGTTTCAATCAACTCTTTATTTTTCAAAAATAAAGCACAGACAAATTCTGCAGCCATAAAACTCGCTGGCTTGCAACAATAACTGCTTTGTGAATTCACAGAAGGTGACTTGCCTCCTCAATGTTTCAGCAGGGAGTTGTGAATGGATGGAGTTATGAAACTGTCCTCCATTCCTCAAGCCAGGAGTATGGAGAGCGGTGAGGCATGTGCTCTCTCACTAAATAGCCTAGTTACTTTTTCAGCAGAGCCTGGAGAGTCGGTGCTTATATTTTAAAACATGCATAAGCTTGTTTGAAGAAACAGTATCTTCAGAGGGAGCTATGAGGACATGCAATTTGGGAGTACAGGAGTAGAAACGCTGCGTTTCAGTGTGCCCTTACTAAAGCCGAGCTGTATGTATTTCACGAAGCTGCTATTTTCTAGTAATGGGCTTTAAAAAAAAAAAAAAAAGATTTACAGAAGTCAGTCATGAATAAACACCAACAGTTTCCACTGTAACTGCTAGCCGATCCTGCCTCCTTAAAGACTTAAGGATCTAAACCATAAATAAAATCAAACCATGTTTGCTAAAGAAAATGGACACTGCGCAGAAACACAGCATTCGGGATCTCACACTTATCTGCTGCTCATTTGCACAGAATGGGTTTGTGGTGCCTCAGCTTCTCTGCCCTAGTTACGCACAAATTACAGCACTCAGAGATCGACGTGCTTTGAGCACTTCTGAAGATGTTTCAGTGTTATTCATAAGGAACTGAGTTAGTTTAACTAAAACTATAGCAGTAATTACTACAGGGCAGATACAAGCCAAGGCAATTCAAAGGTCTGTCGGTATATTAGGAAGCCATCAACACCGTCCGCTGTAAGGCCAGGCAAGTGTGCAAAGGCGACACCTTTTTAATCATTCATGCCTGCTCACCCTCACAAATAAGAATTATTCTAAATATTGGAAATGATTGTTGGTTGGGTTTTTTGTTTTGGGTTTTGTTTTTGGTGTGGGTTTTTTTTGTTTTGTTTTGTTTTTGTTTTTTTACAAGGCCAAATATACCTTCAGACTTGCCGATGAGTGATGAATAATAGGCTGGATATGTGTAAGCTGAAAATAGTCAAATATATCCATAAACAGCAGGGTATCTACAGAGGGAGGAATGTATAAATAGTTCAGACAATTTGTGACATGAAGTTGAGTTACGAGAAAACATCCAAAATACGGTTTTCATACAGATACATATTGCTAAATAAATACTCATGTTACAGCAGCAGTAATCCTCCATTCAGAAACTGAGAAGCATCTGTGTGTATTTTAGCTCAACACTTACGCCTGATCACACAGAGAACCTTGTTACTCTGGTTCCCTGCTCTCCCAGCCCCGATGCAACCAAATATTTGAGGCAAGTCAGGTTCATAATAAAAGAAAACCTTTCTGGAGTATGCACAGCAGCCCAAAGCATGCTCTAGAATGTTTCACTTCACGGGCATGGAATACAGATTTCTGAATGCCTGCACACATCTTGGACAGATTTTTATAAAAGCAATACTCTTGACAAGCAGCTTATATACCTCTTGTAAGAAGGCGGCGGGGATTAAGACCTACTTAACGCTTTCAGGAGGGGAAGAAATGTGGCTACCTTAAATCCACAACCTATTTTTGCTCACCTTACCACCACATATCTTTAACAAATCTCAGAAGCAATTCACAGGAGGAGGGGCACATTTTTGCACTACAAGTCATCTGCTCCAGCTAGCTGTTCCTTATTTGACAACGTGATGTAATTTCCTTTTTTTCCTTTGACTTTCTATTTAAAATAAGTACCTGAGATAGAGCCACCCCTTTTAACATTTCAGTGTTTCAGACTTCTAAACGGGCGTTACAAAGCCCAAGAGCTGTTAGTACACTTTTCAGAACTCCATATACTTAACAACAACAAAAAAATCCTGTATCTCTGGTGGTCGTATCATCCCTTGAGTGCTTTTTGCCTTTGCAGCTAGCCGAGTGCTCAGCGACCCACACCTAGCAGAAACAGCCTCACAAGAAGGTTAGTTTAAATCTATTCATTTAACAATTAGATCTTATTAACTGTGCACCAAACCTCCTAAGTGCTGTTCAGTATTCCTCGGAATCACACACCAAGTCACACTCAGATACAGGCCTCAGAAGGTACTTTTTCCCCCCATTTATAGGAATTACATTCTTTACAGTCGTTTTATAAATAAGGCATACTCTGAGCTCCGAAAGACTTTTCTTCTACACGTTCTGCCAACCAGAAGCAGACCACTCTGCGGGAGGAAGTTTAAGGCTACAATCACTCAGTAAAGCCGGATAAAAATGCTGCTCAAATCATAAGAGGATGCAAATAAAATTAATTTTATGGGTGTACCCCAGATGGCCGATGGACATAAACTCAAAAGAGACAAATCAACTGAACAGCAGACGAACAATTTCAGATTGTAACAGTCAGCTATTTCGGAGTATATTCGAAGAACTGCAGTTCACCGAGGAGTTTCAGTTCAGCTCACATCTGGGCTACCATTTCAGGGCTCTACACAGCAACTGGGAGGAACCAGTAAACTGCCAGTAGAAAACTAATAATTAAACAGCAAGACAATTGCCCTGCCTCTGCTTGTCAGATTTCAGATACATGCTTAAGGTATGGTACTTCACCCTCCTGCAAATTTTAACGTGAATACGGCCAGCTTACACGCAGGAAGCAAACCCGCCTCTGTAGCTGACTCAGAGTCATGCCCCGAGCCTTAGACACGCTGCGATAAGTTCTACTTCTGCTTTGCGCCCCGGAGCAGGGGGAGCGTTCCCCGAACGGGTCCCTGGGTGGCGGAGGATGGCGGACGCAGGGCTCCGCTGCGGGGATCCGTCCCCTCGGGAGAGGTTTCCATTGTGAAATAAATTAAAAAACCGCCCCGTGGAGGTAAATCCCTGGGAAGGAACGCCTAAGGAAGCAGGGGGTCCCAGCAGGCTGCCTTCCCTCGTCACAAGTTCTGCCCGGTAAGAGGGGCGGCTCGGTCGTGCCGGGGCAGCGCCCACCAGTGCGGCACTGGTTCCAGCAGCCCCCAGCTGGCCAGCGGGACCCTGCCCCCGCCGCCTTCCCCCCCGGCTCATCAATATACAATTAAGCACGGTTAGTTCTACAGCAAGCGCACTAAGTTTCGTCGCTTATTGCTCCAGCCGGGCTGCGCGGAGTCCTCGCCGGGCGGGGGGCGCGGGGCGGCCCCGGGATGCGCCCCGGTACCTCCCGGCGCGGAGCCGCCCCCGGCAGCGCGGGGAAGCGGCGGCCGAGCGCGCCCGGGGCCGGGGCTGTGCGGTAGCGGCCGGGACAGCCGCGGTGCCCAGCGGGAGCCGGGGGGGCGAGCGGCGCGTCCCCGGGGCTGCGGGCCCGGCTCCCCGCGCCGCAGCTCCCGCCCCCTCACCGGTGGGCGCCTCGGCTCCGCGCACCGAGCGCGCTCCCGCTGCCCCCCACACCACCCCCGGCGTGGGCCGCGCCGGGACGGCGCCTCCGTGCCAGGCCCCCGGCCCGCCGGGACTGCCCGCTCCGGCCCCCGCGCTCCGCTCCCCAGCAGGGGGTGGCCCCAGCCGAGACCCACCGAGTGGCTCCGGTGTGGCCCCGGCCCAGCGGGGGGGCGTGAGACCGGCACCACAGCAGCGATGGGGGCGGCGGGGTCCGCACTTACCCCGACAGCGTCGCGCAGCTCCGCATGTCCCCGCTCGGCCGTCGGCGCGACACGCATGCGCCGAGTCGCGACAGCACCCGGTCACTGCCGCGCCGCGCGCGGGCCGCCGCTCTTATCCCGGGGGGCGGGGCCGGGGCCGCTCCCGCCGCACGTCGGGCGCCGTCGGGAAAAACCTTAAAGGGGCGATGGCCGCGCGCCGCCGGTGAGGGTGCCGCCCCGCTTCCGGGGGTGGGGCTGGAGCGCGGCCCCGGTGGGAGCGTGGGCGCCGGTGGCACTGCCCGATCCTACGGGCCCGCCCGCGGGAACGGCCCCCGGGCAGCGCCGCCTCGGCGCGCCCCCCGTCCCCGCGGGGCGGGCCTGTGGGGTGGGGGCGAGCGGGGCCGTGGCCGCCGCCCGTGACTGGGCCCGGCTCGGGGGAGGGACGGCTGGGGACGGCGCCGCAGCGGGCGGGAGCCCGGTTCGTCGGCGCTCGGGTCCTTCCCTGGCCGGTGCGGAACGGTGCTGCTCTGTCCCGGGGAGAGCCCCTTGCCCGGGCTGCCCGTGGCCGTCACTCCGCTTGGCGCCCACCCGCCCCCTTCCCCCGCTCTGCGGGGAGAGCTGGGGAGCCTCATCCCCCTCCTCCTTGGGCTGGGGAGTCCCCGTCCCCTCCTGCCTTCCTCCTCGTCCCCGCCTCCGGGCTGGGGACGCCCCTTTCCCGGTCTCGTCTCCCCGCGTCGTTCCCCCCCCCCCGCCCCGGGCTGGGGACACCCCCCCCAGCTCGGCCTCCGCTCGCGATGCTGGCGGGGCTGTCCCGGTGCCAGCAGGGGGCGCCCCCGCGCCTCCCCCTGCTTTGCCGGGCCGTGTCCCCCGGTGTCGCCAGGAGGAACCGGGCCAGCGCTGCCCGCGGCTCGGTGCGGCAATGCGCCTGCCGGGGCGGCCAGCACACTGCGCGGGTGGGCTGCCCGGTGGCGCTTTGGTGCGGGTCTGGCACTGGCGTCCGCGGTGGTGACGCGCAGTGGGGCTCCGGGGGGATCCTGCTGAGTGGGGACCGGGTGATAGATTCCTGCTTGCGGTGGGTTTTGCTGGACACTGATACCAAAAAACTGGAGCCAAAATGCCCACGTGCCCGGCTTGGAGCGCTGGGAAGCAGGGATGCTGGTTTTGGTGCTGGATGCACTGGGGGGGGAGGGGGGAGATAAGTTCTGCCCAATGCACATCCCGACTTCGTTCACTGCTTATCTTTACATGGCCCATCTATACATATTAATGACATTTCTGATAAACTATTAGGATATTCATCGCGCTTCCGTGATAAACTACATGACACAGCGTTGTGCAGCTCGGCAGTGCGGTGGATGTGTTAGTTGCAATGTTTACAGTTAAGGGCACTGGTGACATTCCCCCGGTATCAACAGTGCTGTCATTTCTGTTGGACAAAAAAAAAGTCAGTGTGGGGCTTGGAAACCCCCCAGCACTGGGATGTGTTCATGGTGGGATTGACTCTGTGCTCCAGGCAGGAGCTGTTACCGATCACACCAGGAGGGCAGAGGGCTCGTGGTGCTGTGGGTGTGTGTCTGCAGGTGACTTCTGCTGCCTCTCTCGGGGTCTCCATCGACCCCTGCTGAAGGGCCCCCACCACCCCCTTGCACCCCTGAGAAACTGTTCTCAGGGTCAGCGAGCTCGTGCTGCGCAGTTGTGTGGTGGGAGCTGCAGTGTGGTTGTACAGATGAAGGCAGTGTGAGAGGCAAGGGCAGGAATGTAAACCAGAAGGGATTTTGGGGGTGTTTTTTTTTCCCTTGGATGTGAGAAATGATGAAGAGGTCCTCAAAAGTTGGCTGGATGCATTATGTAGATGAGAGAAAACCGAAAAGAAGATAACTGGGGTGTGTGTGTGTGGAAGCTGTCCAAAGAAAGAAGAAAGGGCCGACAAGGGAGGGTTTGTGTTTGTGACGAATTGGGGCGCGCAGTGTTTGCGGTGGGACTGCACTGTCGTGTCCTGGGTGCCCGCTTAGAGGGGGCAGCAGCTCATGGGGGTCCTCGCGCTGAGCTGTCCCTGCTCAGAGGCTGCTTCCACACCGTGCCCTGCTACACTTGCTCGGGGCTTGAAGGCTGTGACTATTTTTTCTGTGGATGAACTGCATGTGCAGCATGAGTTATTTTAAGTTTAAATTGTCCTGGTGGCATATACGTATTGAGGAGAAAGTCATCATCTTTTTTTAATTACTATTTTAATTTAAATTTTGGTGTGTTGAGGTACATACTCACTGGTGGTGCAAATGGCCCTAAATGCTATTATGAATGGATACAAAGGACAACCTTTTGTGAAAAAAGCATTTCAGAGCATTGGCAGGACTTCAGTGGGACAAACTCCTGCAGTGCCTCAGTGGTGGAACATGAGGAATAACAGATGTTTGGCTTTTTAACTGGCTTGTCCCTGAGAACCCTTGGCCCTGGAGAAGGCGTTCTGGCTTTCCCTGTGGATGGGACCCTACAGCCCCTGGCGCCCACCAGCTGGCCTGGGTTTGCTCTGTTGGGTAACTTAGGAGTTAGTGCACGTGCGTCTAATGGTGTGGAATTTCTGTCTCGTACTGTGAAATGACTTTACCTGTGGCCTTTTATCACTAAACCCCCACTGCCTTCAATTTCTGATTGTTTTACTGAATAAAAACATTTAGTAATGGTGTCGCCTGTCAGAGTTCCTGGGCTGGCTTGTGCACAGAGGAAATCGACTTCCGTACACTGACAGTTACATTCCCCTCTCTCTCTCCCTTCTTTACAATATGAAGTTATTTCAGGACTCTTAAACAACCTCATGGTTCTGTAGGCATGTGTAAACCACTCTTTGCAATTTGCTAATTGCCCTGAAGACTAACTCCTAAGTAATCTTGGACATCCTGGTTGGTTAATACGAGTTAATAACAAGTCTGCTAAAAAAAAAAAACCAAACCAACCCCCCCCCCCAAACAGCTCAGGTAGAATTACAAGATGCTTTAAACCTCTCGTACCCTCTTTTGGAGATGGATAGTAGACTTGTCTGTATGTAATAAATGAAATGTCCGAATTCTCTGAAAAAAGAGAGTATCGCAGACTTTCATTTGTGATACTGCCTTTCATGCAAGGATTCCCTTTGCAGAGGGAACCCCTGTGATACTGGATGCTCTTTGATCAGAGTTGTCCTATTTCTAGCTTGCTTTGCAGCGTATGCCTTCCAGGGGTCTCAGCTCCTTTGATATTTCCCATATTCAACACTTAAGATCTTTGGTTGCTATTTCTGTTTGTTTTCAGAAGAGAAAGGCAGCAGCCAGAGAAGCGGAAGGCAAAATCTCTTTAGGAAGCTAGGAAACGATGGAAGTAAAATTTCACAGTGAAAGGTTAACATGGGAAGTAATAGGTATTTTTAGTACAGAATGATAGATACAGCTCTTGTACCGTCATTCTGTAGATAGTCATGATTTTTTTGGTGAGCCAACTACTGTAAAGAATAACTTTGTTTTACGGTAGCTGCTGCTGTATTATTGCTTAATTCTCCTTATCTGTGACAGCTGCTCTTGAGCAGGAAGCTTGGGCTTTTTTTCCCAGGTTTTCTGGGAAGCGTGCCTCTGGTCTGGTTACCTGAAAGGGAATGGGTAGCTTAGACACTCTTCTTGTCTGCCTTATTAATGACTAGAAAAGGTAATTGTGGTAAGTCATCAGAGAGGAAAAGCTTTTCTGAAGTAAACAAAGTGTAAGTTGGGTGCTGTGGTGCTAGTTTTTGCTTGGCTGGTTATGGGAACGAGGATGGTGTAGATACGCTCCTACAGCACCTCCAGAGGTGCTTCTGCAGATGTGAGACAGTCTGTCGCTTTTGTCATTTCAGTTGTAGCCTTTATGAACCCTTTAGAAAGGGATTGCTTGGGAAAAGCAAGCCTAGCAAAAAGCAGTGCAGAAGATGATCTGTGAATAAATCTTTCCATCATGAGAAGTCCCATATTCTATCATTGTTCAATAGATTAAAATCCAACACACTGGCCTTGGCTTGGATGCTGATTTCCAAAACAAGTGAATTGTCACGTCCCTCTTAGCTCTTTCTTAAAAATCATGGCCTTTACCTCAGGAAGGATCAAGATGTGCACTGTAGAAGTTAAACTGTGTGTGATCCTTACGTACTTTTCTTTCGCAGGTCTTGTTCAGGTCCTTCTGTTCTGTTTTGTGGTAGTCAGACAGAATGGACCTACATGAATACTGAGCTGAAGGAGCCTGCATGGCACTGGCTCTGGTGATGTCTGCATTATGGCAATGTAAACAAAGTACACGGGTAGTAACATTCTTAGTTACCTAAGTTTTGAATGTCTGTCGCCCTGAAGTGAGGGAAATCAGCTTGAGCATCTGTTAATTCCAGGTAAAAACAATACATAGGGGACACATCATTATTGCTGTAGTCTCACTGAACTGGTAGCAGGCCAGAGACTGGTGCAGTCCTGGTGAGCTCCGGCGCTGGTACGTGAGTGGAGAAATCACATTGCTCAAGTCACAAGGAGTTAAACTCTATAGTACTCCTGTTCTTCCCATATGGGGGTGTTGTGTGGCACGCTGTGCTTGCTGTGGGACAGAGGGAGGTGGACAGGCTGCAAGGAAGGGGCAGAGACAATGAATTTGAGCATAAGGCGTACCCAGAGAGCAGCGCAGACTCCTGCCTTGCAAGGGTAGCAGCACACTGCTGTGCAGACCTGATGCTGAAATTCAGCCTCCCACAGGGGCCATTACTCAGGCTTTGTGCGAATTCGCCCTCTACAAGACTTTCAAGCAATTGGATAACGCTAAATTGCCTCTTAAATCATCTGTAGAAACTGACACAGATAGCAAATCTTTCATGCTTCAGGCATGTGGAAGTGGTTTGTGATGCAAACATGCTATCTAAAGTGGAAGTACAGCGTGGCCTTTGTGAGCTCTGCCTGTGCACCTTGATTACATCTCTGTCTGAATGCTGCAAAGGCCAGAGGTTTTACATGGCTTCAAAAACTAGGCACAGGGAGCCTGATGAAAGAAAAATCCATTAAGGCTGTAAAGAAAGTGCCTTGTGTCAGGCTGCTGGGAATTAGGAGGAGACTGTTGCCCCAAATGTCTCTTGCCTCCTTTTTCCCCGGTACAGGGCAGTACTGGGTCAGCTGGACCTTAGGATTTGAGGCGCTATGCCCACTGTTAGGATACAGCTGTATTTTGCTCTCCCTTTCGTATGTCAGTTGGACTCTTCCATCGTTTTCTGCCGACATAACTGGGTACACAATGATTTAATTCTGCTCACAAGATTCAGCTCAGGTCTTTGTCTCTGCAGATGTGTTCTGAATCCTCCTAGGGAAGGACTGCACTGTCATTTCGGTTTGGAGACGGCAAAGAAGGGAACAGCATTAGGAGAGTGCTAGAAAACTGTTTCTGTGTAAGGATTCATTGTTGCTGTGAATGAGGAACATGTGCTTACTTCACTGGTCAGATTTGTATGAATGCAGTTACACCAGGCAGGTATAGGGCAGAATGAGTGTGTTGCATTTCCAGTTTAGCCAGAAGACCCACAGAAGGGAGGAAACTCATGGGTCAGTAAAGGAGGGCTAAATTAGAGGTTAGCATATTCAAGTGTCTAGACAGCAAATACAGACATACTGCAAAAGTCAGTCTGTCAGGGAGTGGAGAGTCTAGATTAAAAAGCCATTTCAAAGGCATGTTGCCTGGACGGGGTAATCATGTGCTCAGACTTTTTCAGTACATAAGCATAAGCTCAGTGAGGGAAGAGATCAAAAAAGGACACAAAGATTGACACGGATTCTGTAGCAGCTTAGACTGGAATGGAACTTGATAGATTAAAAATAGCTGGTTGTTCACACTTGTGTTTCCCAGAAATGGCCACAGCCACATCTGTTTTTTACCATCCGTTCTGTAATATTTGAATGCCTCACAGAAATGTTGCGTCCGTCCCACTGCTGTAGGGCCGTTGTTATACAGCCCTGCCAGGCTGGGCTCGTTCTTGCTCTCAGGTGTGCAAACTGGTCACCCAGGAGCTGGGCTCCAGTCTGGTGGAATACCTGGAGCTCGCTTAGTCTGTTAGATTAGAGGCTTTTGGGGCAGCATTGAGAGGTGTTGCACTGCAGGATGCTGGGCAAATCAGCAGAAGCAGAGGAGCTGACTCAAATCCCCGTCTAACTGCCCTGTTGCATCCCATCTCCTTCCTCGTGGAGCCGGAGGCTGCTGTCAGCTGGCTTTGCTGTGTTTTTGTGCCCTTTGGGCACAGTGGTTCACACGTGTGTAGGGCTATGCACAGTGACAGTCTGGGGAATGTCCTGGAGCCTACCCACACGCAGAGTTAGGGTCTGCAGCACCGGTGACGTTCCTTTTCATCCTTCCCAAGAACGTGTTGTATTCTGTTACCTTCGTCTATTACGCCGTTTCTTTTTTGGTGGGCTTTTTCTGCCGTGGTCATCTCTTTACACAGGCAGATGTCGTCTTTGTGCCAATGCTAAACGGCCCAAGAATAGTAGGATGCAGTCACACGGTATTTTGAAGCTAGAGGTGTTTGTGGTGGCTGTTCTTCAAAACAACTAGAAGCGATGTGAACAGCAGCATAGTGCTCAGCTTGAGCTGTTATCCCCTGCCTCATAAGCTGGCTTTGATAAGCAGCCAAAGTGAACTTGCGTCTGAAAACTGCAAAACTCTGTGTGTGTGTGTGTGTAGCATTTCTTACACCTGCCAGGGAGGGATTGATGTCTTTCTGCTCCAAGAGATCTCAACTGGCTTGCCCACTGCAAGGAGCGTATCTGATGCAGGGGCCTCTGAACTGGTCCTTGCTCAAGGTAAAGTACTTGATCAAGGGCACCAAGGTCTGGGACATCAGTTAGGTCAGGTGGATGTCTGTGGAGTGTCCCGAGTGATCTGGCACACTGCAGCACACGCTGCTGAGGCCCCATGTCCACTGAGTCGATCTCCAGGCACACCTTGTTGCCTCACCCAGCATGAGATGCGTGCGCTGCTGTGGCCAGAACCTCGTTTGTCAAGAGGCCAAACAGAAAGTCTTGAAAAATAACAAAATATTGTCAGCATCTATAGCTTTCCAGTGTTTTGTATTGGCAAGCCTAGATGTTGTCAGTCTTTTACAGTCATAGCTGGGCGGTAGGCTTTTACCGAGACTGGAAAGAATAGTAACGGTCAGCTCTCTGCTTGCTTTCTGCCTTTCCCTGTGGCTTGTTCTATCCTTTTGACCTATTAAAGGCAATGCCATACTGGGTTCTTTTGAGAAAATTGTTTATAGAGTATCATCAATAGCTGTGGCTTATGACCTCTACAAAATAAATAGTAAGCAAAACTGACAGCCTAGAAGTATAGCATGCCATTAAAAACACAGCCCAGGAAAGTCTGGGATGCCTTACGTATCAGGTGGGTATCTGTGAGACCTCCAAGAGCAGGGGAAGGAGATTTTGCAAGATCTGAAGGTGGAATAGCGTGTGGCTTCGGTGAGCCGAGGAGGTAAGAGCAGGCTGAGTGGGAAGGGCAGTGCGGGTAAGGCTCAGCTGAGTCTCATGCTGAACCAGTAATTTCAGTTGAAAAGCTATATATTTATAGAAACGGTACTTGGAAACAGTTCTAAGCGTATCCTTGTAGAAATTAATAGTTCGGTAACTTGATTCCCAAATAGTATAAAGTTAATTTTATTCATATTTGAGATTCTGCCTGTATAGGGCATGTGGAAGGGGACACAACAGTCTGCCACGGATTTGTATTTTGAGATGTGTGCTTGTATTTGCCCTACTGATTCCTTGCTGCCGACATCCCCAACAAAGTGAGACTGTGCTGCGGAACTTGCTTCTGTTTTTTTTTGTCATGTCAAAATCTGACATGTCTTTTTTATGTCTATTTATGAATGACAAATTTCATTCCAGAGCCTAACACTTAGGTACTTGAGTGCATCTATGTGCCTACTAATAAAACACTATTTTTCTGAGAAGCTGAGCACTGCGAGACCTAATGATGCTGCTGGGAAAAAAAATAATCAACATCTCTGAATTTCAGCTCTTACTTGTCTACACGTGGAATTCAATAGCTGATATTAAAAATATTTATTCAGAAGTATTTTTAAATGTGGGTGTCTCTAGTCCCCTGTCTCTAGTTAAGGTTTATTTATATGTGATCAAAATAACCTTTGTGAGGTTTTAGTGAAAAAACTAGGGTCATGTCTTTAAGATCAGGTTGCCTCAAAACGTTTCAAACTGGGCATCTCAAAAATTGAGGCATGAGAATAGCTTTTCACTCTTAAATGTATATGTCATATGAGTGTGTACACATATATGCGTGAGTGCGTACAAGACGGGTCTTCGCTGTGCTCCCGCATAGCAGCGTTGGTGGCAAGCACATAAGCAGGGGAAGAAGCTGGTGCGTTCACAGTAACTCTCCACAAAGATTTCGTGCATCATTTCACAATCTTCTTACCTCCCAACTTGTCTCCCCCTTTCTTTTCTTAGTCTTTGATTTTCTAGCTCCATTCAGCAGCCTGATGTATTTGGACAGAAAATGCAATTCCTTCCGTGCTTGCTGCCAGCGCCCACACAGCTCTTGGTTTAAGCAGGAGAAGCATTGCAGAGTGAACCCCCGAGCTCGGTCGTGTCTCTGAGCCTTGGGGCAGTTTGCTGGGATTTCCAGCTGTCACCAATACACGTTGGCAGGAAAAGCAAAGCTGGGGATGTGTTGACTGGCAGTTAGTGGAAATCCCGACAGAGAGATACCTTTGCACATAATTGCATTAAAATAAGCTACTTGATTACTTATGTTCTTGTGAGAGCATTTCTACATGATGTGCACTTGATATTTTATGTATATTGGCTGCACAGTGAAATCCAGGGTGGTGGTGGGGGGGGAGGTTTCCAAGGTGAACCAGGATTTATTAGTGCTGTGGGAATAATAATCTGCTTTTAGGAGTGAGAAACATGACATTCTGAGGGTCTTGCTCTGCTGTTCAGTATCTTCACACCTCACATAAACATGGACAGAGTTATAAAAATACAAATTAAGGGAACAACCTGATTCGGTCTGTTTCCCTGCTTCCCCCTCCCCATCCAAAAAAAGAAAACCAAAAAATTACTTCATCCTTCTTTAATGTACCACATTGAAATATATCAAGGACTTGTTCAAATGCTGAATTGAATTCCCTTCTGTGTTCAAGTTAAAGACACTTACAAGGGATAATTCATGTCCACAATCTTTTGCTTTTAAGTACGTTGCAGAAAATTAATGGGAAATACCACACTTGATGTGAGAGTGATCCAGATGATCGTGGAGGTTTTTTGAGCAACTAAGTAGCTTGAGTTTTTAGATAATCTATGATTTTAACTAGTGAAGTTATATGGCGTTTGTTCTGTCATAAGCATCGCCTTCTAATTGCTAATCAGAATGGTGTGAGTACCATAGTCAAATATGTAAGCTTTAGTTTTATCTCCCTATATATCTATGTATATAGATATATATAGAGAGGTAATTATAAATATATGTGTAGGCATTTGAGTTTTACATTTTTAATGTAGATGTGTAGTAATGAGATGAAGCTGTTAGAAGTAGATGTAAAGAGTAAAGTATGTTCGAACTGAATTTGCTATTGAGCTTAAAACACAGGGAGGAAAAGAGCGTTGGTGTTGGGTGGCTGGAGGCAGCTTGGCGGGGGGAGCAGGAGGCGAGCTCCGGGCACTGGGGCTGCCCCTGCCTGCGGTGCAGCCACAGCCCAGCGCCCACCGCTCCAGAAGTCACTGTCACCTGGGAACAGTGCTCCCTTTCCTTCCTCTGCAGGGTCACTGCGGGTTTCCTTATGGAAGCACCATCTCTTCCTCCCAGGATCTGCTGAGCATCTTTCTGTGCTTGGGGCCAAGCGGTGGGTCCATGCTGTGGGTTGTGCTGGTACCCAGGGAATTTTACCAGTGTGCTTAACTGTAGATGCTGTGGCTAACGTATCCATGGCATTGCCGAGCTGTACAACACAGTGTTACGTAGTTCAGCTACTAGTAGAATGCTGCGTTGTATAGCTTAGCTACTAAGTAGCTAAGCACCAGTCCGAAACCAAGACATGAGCCCAGAGTGCTGAAACAGGGCCAGGAGAAGGTCATGAAAAGGATGAGAAGAAAGGGAAGATGACAAAGAAGAGGATGAAGATGTCCCAAACGACCACCAGAGGACCCCTGACCCATTTGGCCACACATGCATAGTAAGAGTGTGATTATGATAAGTTATTCACAGGACTGTAATGAATATGCTAATATTTTCTCAGAAATGTCATTAATATGTATAGATGGGACATATAAAGATAAACAGTGAACAAAGTCGGGATGTGCATTGGGCGGAACATATACCCTGTGCATCTGGTGCTGAAAACAGAGCATCCCTGCTTTCCATGCTCCAAACCAGGTATTAGGGAGTTTTGTCTCTGATTTTTTGGTATCAGTGTGACTGATGTGCCTGGCCTGCAGCAGGCACAGGCTTTGCTGGGCAGGGCTGGGAGGTGGCAGCGGCGATGGAGGTGGCCTTGGCATGGAGGCTCTTTTCTCGTCCTGCCCCTGGATCGCTGCGTGTTTTGCTCTCCCTCCATCACCTATGCTTCCTCCTTTGCTCCTTTGCCATTCCTACGTGCTCCTGAACACAGGAAGAGTGATTTTCTTTGTAATTTAGCAACTGGGAATCCTATCCCAGATAAACTTTAACATTTCCAGGAAGTCATAGATACTTCTCTTTAAAACATAATGAGTTTGTCTTTGTTTTCTCCTTCTCTAATTGGCACTTTCCATTCTAATAAACCAACACCCACAAACTATGCAGCCACATGATCTTTTCAGTTAATACAAATCGTCATTTCCAGTCCAATAGACTCAGTTAATTGTGCAAACCTGCAACACACCCATAAAGTGGCTATCTAGTTTGTTATGCAACGATGAATCATGAAGGAAATGTGGAGTGTAATTAAATACAGTGATGCAAAGATAGTAGTATGAAGCCAAAATCAAAGTATAAGTGATAATCATCTGTATTAAATGTTTGTTTCTGCATGTTGTTTTCAGAAATTACTTAAATGATAAGTTATCTGGCTGCTGCACACATGCCTGGCATGTGTTTTGACAAGTTAAAAAATGACCTGCAAACCTGTAAATAAGCTGAACAGAGTCTGCTATCAAAATAGTCTTTTGGGGACAGAAAGGTATGTGGCTCAATCTCAGGCTTGGTACCCGGGCACTTTCTAATTCTGGTGTGATCGCCAATGTTTTCTGGTCTTGCTGGACACAGTAGTTTCAAAGTAAAGCCTTCATGAAGTTTCTGCTGTGAAATGATTTCTAGTAATAACAGGCCTTATCTCCAAGTTGCTTTAGTATCCTGTCACTCTAGCGCTGGGAAAGATGCTGTCTGCATGTTGATGGAGAACTTTGGGCTTACGCAGAGGACAGGTTCTCTGGTGATGGGTTAATGGTTTCTCTTAAATCCTCTTTTTACGACTTGGAAAATAAGCTTTGCATACAGAACTGCACACATGCAGAGGGGTGGCTGCACAGTACTCTGCAGGCGTGTTATTTTGCCCTTTCCCAAGCTGCTCACTGTATATGTGAGCATTTGCTTATTCGCTTGTCTTCCACACACAAGGAACAGTGGTATTAACCTCTGGCACATTCTTGGTAAACACGCTAAGAATCGTTTTCCTTGTCAGTCAGATGGTATTGTATTCCAGGGCAGCAGCTGACAGCAGTTCGGCAGCATTGTCTCCTGAAGTCAGCTGGCTGGCTCCCAGAAGACAGCCCGTATTTCAATGGAAAAGAAGGATCATCCAGAAGTATGTGTAATGAGAGTAACATCCGCTCCGGATCTTGGGCATGTGCGTGAATATCGAGACCATGCACACACTGAAGGGCTGAATTTGAATCTTCTGTTTGGCTACGGATCCAACAAAAGCCAAAAGATTTGGGGAGGGGAGAAGGGCAATAAACATAATATGAGAAATGCCCTAACGGGCCAGACCAGCAGCACGTCTGGGCCAGCGGCCGGGCTCCCGTGGGAGCAGTAGGAAAGGCTGCTTTGGGGAAAGCTGGCAAGCCTAGGCACTGCTGTGTGCCCCTCCTCCCGCACGCCCCCAGAGCCACGGCTGCTGCAGCCGGGTGCCATCCCTGCCTGGACCTGTGTCTTCTGGTCACAGGTTGGTTTTCCACGTGCGTTTACTTGGTCCCAGTCTGAACCTGCTGGGCACAGCGGCCTCCACAGCCGCTGCTGGTAGCAGGCTCTGGGAGTTCCCTGCTCACAGCGTAAAAAAATGTTTTCTTTTATCTGCTCTAACCCAATTTGCTGCTAGTTTCCGCAGGAGCACCCGCTTCTAAAATTACAGGCTCTGGCAAATAACTACGCGCGGCGAGAGCTGCACACTCAGCTTGTTTACTGCCTTTATGGGCTTTGTTAACCTGGATCATAATCCTGCCAGTCTCCCGCGCTCTCTCCCCTCCAGACGGAAACCCCAGCCCCAGTGGACCCTCCTCATGAGCCCTTGCTCCTTCCATCATCGTATTTACATTTCTCTCTCCATCACCCTTGGTTCAGAGACCACAGCCAGGCGTGGGACAGGCGCTCCGTCTGTCTGGCTGTATCCTTCTATTTTTTGTTGTCTATTTTTGGCAGCTGCCCCGGTTTGAGCCGCTGAGTGCTGGGGGCTCTCCTGCATGGCTTGGTGGTCTTTTGGGAGCTGTATCTGCCGGTTCTGGGTTCAACATTGCACAGACCTGGCTCACATTGATTTTCCCCAGATGCATTAGCTTGCGTTACTTGCACTGAAGCTCCTCTGCTTCCTAAGGCAAGCAGAGGCCATAGGAGTTACTTTCTCTGCAATGTATGGGTAATGACCTTGAAAGGTCACCACAGTTCCTGTTGAGCTGATGTACTTAGATAGCTTCAATGTACTTACACAGTTTTGCTTTTACAGAAATTTCTCTGAGATAGCAACGGCCATTGCTCACTTGTGATTACCCTGTTACTGGTTGGAGGGAAGGAAGATTGATTTATCTACTTTTTTATTTAGCTCTGTCAAGCATTTTCAGTGTAGAGAGAGATTGCTGAGGAATAAAAGTGTATGCTTGTGTTAGTGGGAGCAGCCAGCTAAATAGTACGAAGTACAGTAGATGAGGGGGCTGTTCCATCTGCTGGGGTGGGGGCATCGCTGCCAGCCAATCTCAGCAGTCAGCACGGCGGCTCTTTGCAAGCTTTTGAGTTCGCTTTCTGGGCATTCTTCCGGGAGTTGTTGGAGGGTATGCTTTACATTTTAAGGCTTGGAGTTTCTTAAATCACTCTATCGCATGAGCTGGTTATGGGTTATTTTAAAACAAACATGCAGCATGAGGAAGGGGTGTCCATCAGCAGCCTGTGTTCCAGCACAGCCAGCAGCAAAGGTGCCTCTTCAGGGCAGGGTGGGCTCATGGTGGCTCTGAAGGGCTGGTTCTGCGTGCCCCGTGTCTCCACGTACAAGGGAAGAGGAGGAGGGCCTGGAGCAGGTGGCCAACCATCAGCCCGTCATCTGTGACCTGTCACTAGAGCTGACTGCTGAAGCCCTAACGGGGTATACAGAAGGTGAAGGTTCCTCTGCCTCATTTGCAGCATTTTACTCCCCTGTTTGCTAGTGGCATTCTGTCAGAGGCAGCACGCAGGGATGGAGTTGAGGATGGTGTTGTGTAAAACAAATCACATTTGGTGTAAACCAAAACTTATGGTAGAGCACGAGAACACCTTGCCAGGTGGGGATAAAATGGTCTTGCGTAGGCAACCCCACCACAGGGTGCTGGAGGAGGAGGGGGTTGACAGATGTCTCAGGGATGGTGCCATCCCTGCCTGTTTGCTTGCTGAGGAATTGCCGTGTGATACCTGAGTGCCCTTCCATACGTGCTTGGAGATTGCATGGATAATAGCATAAATTAGGTTCTGCCTAGGTAAGAAAGATTCTTTTAGGCTTTCCCTTTTCCTCTTCGAGGTTCCATCAATAGCCAAAGTCTTCATCTGCATCTGTAAGGCTGACTGGTCTGGAGTTGGTGGCAGCGCCTGGTGGCTGGGCCAGATGAGGTAGCAGGGCTTTGTACCTCACCCCAAAGCTCCAGGGGTGCCTGTGGTTCTCCAGGGTACTTTTGCTATGTGGTATTTTTAGAGGCCGCTTTGCTCATTTTAAAACAGAGATGCCTGAGAATATTCTATGCCATAAAAGTCATGTTAAGTGTATTTAATCACTTGAATTTACAGTTTCTGGGAACTGTACCATTGCTATCCGTGTCTGAGAGAAGCTGGAGCAGCTTGCTTGTACATCAGGTTCTGTTAGCTGGTGTTTATTTTGTAAAGAAGGCACCAACAATGTTATTTGGCAAGCAAGTGAACAGGAAGAAATGTCACGAGAGTCATTATTTCTTGGTGTCAAAGTGAAAGGGTTGGCTTGATAATTTGTCCTGATAGCTGAGTAACCCTGAGTCACCCAAAGTAAGACTTGACGGCTGAAGTCAGGTTTAAGGTAGCTGGGATATCCCAGTCTGTAATCTTTTTTGTTGTTGTTGTTGTAAAGTTGAAATCCTTTTCCCCTTGGGTGGGGGTGGGGAAGCAGTCTGTCAGCATTTTCCATATGTTACTGTGAATTCACCTGGAATTCCTTCAGGGGTAGCTTGCACAGCTGGGCTACGTGTCTCATCTGCCCAAGGTTCTGTAGAAACTAGCACGTGCCACAGGAGTCACGACAGTGTTGCCTCACAGGAGAAGTTGTGGCTTCATGTACACCGCTCTGTCCGGTATCTCCAGGGCAGGAGCTGGAAAGGAGGTCGCTGCTGTTCACGGTGTTTGCTTTTGAGAGATATTTTGGTGACACCCTGAGGAATGCTGTGGAGGGGAGGAAGGAGGGACTTCAGTGCTGCTTGGGGATGCAGTTACCTGCAGAGTGCAAAAGTCCTGGGCATCCTTCATCTTGCACTGAGGAGTTCAAGCAGAAAGGGTGACACAGGATCTGTCTTGGCAGGGACCTGCAGGCATCCTTAGAGATGAGGAGATTTAAGGAGTAAGCTGAGGGGAGAACAAGGGTGGGGAATCCCAGGAGCAGTTGTAAGCAAAAAGCAGCAAGCTGTTGTAAGGGTAGGGGATGATGTGGTGGAGGTGAGAAGTCAATGGCGAGCAAATGAGTGAGGAGGCAAGTAGGAGCCAGATGAGAGCAGGGATTTGAGAAGATGAGTATGCCGCTGTGTAAGTTAGGAGACTAAAGGGAGAAACTGTCAGAAGAAAAACTGTCGTTGGAAAGACCATTCTGTCATCTGCAGGTGCATGTAAGGGTGAACTGCCTTGCAGTGAAGCATCCATCACTGGAGTGGGTTGCTCGCAGGAGTTTTGCAGTCTCTGTCCCTGGAGGGTTTCAAGACCAGAGTGAATCAAGCCCTTGAGCAACCTGGTCTGACCTAACAGCTGGGCTGGTGATCCTGCCTGGTCTCTCCTGAGGTCTCTCCCGCTGTAAATTGTCATGTGATCCAATTTGTACTGAGCACAGGAAAACAGAAAGCTTTAGGAGTGCCTTTGTCCTGCTTCCTTGAATTTTGTTTTTCCAGGTGACCCTGCCCAGGATATATGTGCGTTGTTTGCTTTCACAATGCTTAAAACGAACACAGCGATCAACTTTTGAGAAGTTCCCTTCTAAAAACAGTAGACTGAGGAATCACATATAGTAGCATAAGGTTTTTTGGTGTTTGGGGGTGGGTTTTTTGATTTGGTTTTTGTTTTCTTGAGTTTTTTTGTTTCATTTTGTTCTTATGGTGAGTAAAGCCCTCTTACAATTTCAGAAGAAATCCTCTTCCCTGATAAGGAGCTAAGGACAGAACCTCCTGTTCAAGACAGTGAGTTTCACAACTGCCAGACCCAGCTCCTTCTAATATGTCCCAGGAATTTGTTGGAACACTTACTTTAACTCTTTTTTTGCCCAGTCAGCTAGCTGTGGCATGGCTAAAGAAATGTTTATAAACATCTTGAGTTTCCGTGAAGCTGCAGGATTCTCCATCTGAAAGTGCGTCTGTGCAGAGAACCTGGGTGCCATGTGTCTGGAAGCCTACGGACCCCTCCTTGGACCAAACGGTAAGAGAGAAAAGGGCATTGCTCACCTGCTCTGTGAGGCTGAGTCAGGAGGGGTGGAACAGAGTGAGCAGTTGGCCAAAGGTGAGGGTGCTGCTGAGCCCGTCCCCGAGCCGGGCTGGAGGCACTTGGCAACGCAGTTCTGGTGCTGGTGACGCCGGGGGACACAGCCTGGCACCTGGCTGGGAGGCTGGAGGGGACCGCGCTGATGGCACCTGCCGCGGAGCAGCGTGTTGGGCACGCTCAGCTGGAAAGGGAAATAAAAAGCTGTGTACGAAATAGTCTTTGTTGCTAAGATATCAAAATATCTGAAATGCATTCCGGCGGTGTGGGAGGGAAAAAGTTAAGCAAAGGTACTGCGGAGTGTCATAGTTACAGCCTCACCTGGGCCTCTGGCCCACAGAGCCAGTATTTCAGGTCGGGTCGGATTCAGAGGAGGCCTCTAGCCCTCCTTGGAGTGTGAGCGCCCTGCCGCCTCTGGAGAAACCAGCCTGGGGAAGGGAAGCCAGGGAAAAGCTGGGCCTAAGTATCACCTTCAGCGCAGCTTCTCTGTGGAAAGGGGAAAATGCAGCGGTGCTCCAGCTGCGTGTCACCCAGCAAGGGGCATGGCTGCGTGTCACCCAGCGAGGGGCATGCCACACGCTCCTTGGGCTGCTGCTTGGGTGGGCGCTGCCGGCCCCGGAGGAGCCCGCTGGCTCGGGGGCTGTGGGTGTCTTGGAGTGGGCAGCCCACCAGCCGGTTGCCACGCTGGGCCGCTGGCCCGCAGCCCTGGCGAGGGGTGACTCCAGCCCCGGAAAGGCCGCCTGGGGCTGGCAGCGCTTGGTTTGGCTAGGCTCTCGCCATACTGTGTATTTAAAGCACCATTACAGTGAGCCAGCCAGGGTTCCTCGAGAAGTCCCCTCCAGAAGGGGTGAGCCGTGGTGGATGGAGGAGCCGCACACAGCCCCGTGCATCCCTTACCTGCAGCTGAGAGAGGCTCTTACCTAAAACCCACGTCAGAGAATGTCTGGGGTACTGGCCTTCGCACCTGTGATCTATCCTGCCTCACCGGCGGTCCCCCCCCGTGGTCACCTGCTGGAGGATTCATTTTCCCCAGACATAAAACTACTACAGCTGTTTGTCGAGGCTGTGAAGCAGGAGCTGGGCCTTGGAGAAGCTCTGGCCTGAGTCTGTCTGTCTTTCTGTGATCTTTCCACACCGGAGGCGCGCCAGGAGGATCACTTAGAGTGCAGTGGGTGTTGTTGGCCTCCTTGGCTCGAAGTGATGGGGCATTGCACAAAGGAAACTCGATAACCAGGTTAGCTCATCCTCTGTGAGGAAAGCTCTTACCTGTAGGGCTTTTTTTTACATCCTGCTTTAAGGATGTCGGTATTGGCAACTCCCTTAGGCAAGGCACAGAATTAGATGGATCTCTTTTTTTGGTCCAGAACGTCTACTCCTTTATCGCTACTAGTAGTGGAGAGCCTGCCTCTTTCTGTGCTTGTGCAATGACTGCCATCACTCCTGGTGGTGCTGTTCGGGAGTTAGAGCAGTTATTTGCATTGGGCTGGGAACAGCACCTCTGGAGCTGTCACAGCAGGCAGCTCGGGTCTGCTCTGCAGCTTTCCCCTGTGTGCTGAATGTGCTAACTTCAGCAATGTTGTCCTCACCTCCTGGCCTTTTCTGCAGTTAGTCTTTCATAGAACCAGTAAGGTGATTTCCATTGCTCCAGCCTCTGCTTGCCTAACCCAGATGTTTCTTAAGCAATACCAAAATATGTGCAGTGCTTGCCATGTGTAAGCTTATGTGTGTGTGTGTGTTAATCAGAGGAAAAGGAAAAAACCCTTTGTGGCTGATTCTTCTGCTTGGAATGCTGAGAGGGAAAGCTGGAATGCTTACTGAGCCGCCAGTGGTTCTTGGGACAAAACATTTCCGCTTCTTACTAACCAAAGGGAATAAAGGAGCAGAGAATTCTGTAAGAAATAGTCAGTGTGAGGTTAACGCGTCATCTGTTGCTTTGTTGAAAGTTGGCAAGGCAAGGTATGCTTTTAATATCTGCCTCCTCCAACCTTTTTGAAGTGCACTTGTGCCCATCAAGGACCAGCAGCACAAAGGTCCTGAGCTGATTTTTCTGAAGCTGAGATAGTCAGGCTAACTATCTGCATCTTTAAGGGTAAGAAAGTAGAAGTCCACAAAGCTTCTGGTGTGGAAGAGAAGTAGATTTACAGAAAGACAAAGCAAAAACTGGAGGTGATCAGTGATGGAGAGCCTGGAGTTCTCAGAGGCTCCTGTCCCTCAGGTGGGAGGTGATGCTTATACCAGTGTGTGCTGGTCAGAGGAGAATATCTGGCTCAGCTGTTTGCCCTTCTCCCTTGTTCACCTGCTCCCACAGCCTTGTCGCAAACGCTGGTATCAGGGCTGTGCAGAAACTGCAGCTTCACCTGTGGGACTCCAAGGATACTGGGCACCACGGACCTATCAGGCAGGCGTCACTGCAGAGAGCACAGGCAGCTTGTGAGGGCACTTTGTCAGCTGTGTAAGAAACTACTTGCGGGGTGTGTGAGAATTTTACCCATTCCTATTTGTCTTTTTTCATTTTAAGCTTCTTTACCACTCTGATTTGACTGCATCAACCGTAGAGGCTAGAGAAGCTTTAACTCAGGTCTGCTGTCCAAATACACACAAATTTCCAGCTGCATGGATAACAGCAGACTCTTTTTCTTAATTGAACATGCCAATTTCTTTTCTTTCCACTTCAGATTTAAGAGATCCTGGCCTGTGTGGCTGAGAAGGCAACTCACCGGGCTTACTGGAGCTGGCGGGTAGAGCAGCGCAAGCTTGCCTTGCATCCTGGCCTTGCCAGCTTTCAGGTATTTAGCCTTAGAATAAGTGAATACGTGTTTATGTTAGAATTTGGCAAATACGAAGGTGTTTTCTGCTAGGCATTTTTTAAAAAAACTGTTTGCAATTTTAAGTTAAATTTTTAGTACTTAAAATTTTAAATCTCTTGGTGCCTTTGTATGGAGAAGAAAAGTGGAGCATTCTTGGGGCCAGAGAAGGTTTTTCTGGTTTGGTGAGACTGATCATGACCTGGAGCAGGAAAAGGGTGATTCTCCATTTCAAAGTGCAAGGGGGAAGTCACTGGTCCTCTGCAACATACCTTGAATTCTTTTCAGTTTTCTCAGCATTCAGTTTAGAGCTGGGACTGGATGGGGGAAATAATTGGAAAGAAGGAAGGTAGGGGTAGAATTAACAGTGCTTTTCTAACATTTGTCGGTTTGAAGCAGTGGTAGAAGCAGCTTCAGCTTCTACTTTCACAGTAAAGGTTCTCTATATATCCTTTAGGAAACGGCATTTCAGTTCTTTACTAGATTCCTGCATGGAATCATGCATTTCCCATTTCTACTTTCATTGTCCTGTGCACCTTCGGTGAATGATTAAAAAGCAAGGTATGTGAATCCAATTATCATAAGTTGAAGTATGATTATTATCATCGGTGTATGTTGGTTTGAGAGAGTGGCTGTGGTTCCTGGACACAGAGATGGACATTCCCTCTGCAATGCATCCAGGTACATTACAGTATCACAAAGTACAATGGGAAATTCTTATGGAATGCCAGCAGCTACCATGGATTTGGGAGGAAACAAGGGAGTTCATTTTGCAAAGAATCATCTGAATTGCAGATCACATAGCCAAGGGTTCTGCTTTCCTTGATGATGTATGTCATGTTCTCTGTTCTGCTTTTTTCATAAGAGCTTCTTGCACAAGTTACCTTGCATAAACTCACCTGCTGAGAGTGTTGTGGGATTGCTACACTTGGAGTCTTTTTGTTGTCTTAGCAATCCATGCAGAGTAATGCAGCACCAGAAAATTAGGAGGGATGGTAGAGTAAACCTTTGCTTTTGTGTTCTGTGTGGAGAGAGGAAGTTTTATTGAATTGTCATTTTAATAGCTCTAAATTCTTCTGCGTGTCCTTTGAGATCACCTGTAGTGACTGAGACAAATACCAACTTAAAACACTGCACTGGCAGTAAGTAAACATCTGTTCTGTTGGGCATTCTTTGTCTGTTTTGGAGATGTTAAGTCTCTCATGCTCAACTCCTGAACTAGTTCTGACTTTATTTTAAAAAAAGAAAAGAACAAAGCCCAAACCAAACAAACCGACCCCACCTTTTCAGGCCTTAGCAGTGATACATTCATCTAAATGTTGACTGAATCCATTTTAGTCTGCAATTAAATACAACGGGCAATCCTGCCTTATGTTTCTTAAAACTATTAATGTTGGGTAACTGTAACATACATCCTGCATTTCTAGAGCCCCAGCCTTCCTAGACACTGGCAGATGTCTTTAGACTGTGTTTAGTCCTTATTTTAAGCAAATTAGAAGCTTTCAAAAGGTTCAGTTTCCAATTCCTGCAGGGAAAGAGCTGTAGGAGACAATTTGGTGGCTGTTTGGCCTTGACAAATATCCAGGCATTTTGAGTAGACCTGGTGTTAATCTGCAGTGCCTGCTGCTTGAAGGAGAAGCTTTCAGAAACATCTCCCAAGATGGTAGGTTTTGAAGTTTGCCTTTTGACAGAAGGACTGACAAACCCAGTGAAGACCAGTTGCATAACTGGAAAAGTGCTGTTTGTAAATTGGTAGATTTCATGAGGGATTGGAAATTAATTCTGTTGGTGCAAAACGCCTACAGGAAGCATAGGACTAGACTGTTTAAGTTAGAGACTCGAAGTATCTTCAGGTGAAGGTTAGCTGGATAAAGATGCAGCACAGAACATGTGTCTGTTCTAATGACTAGATGTGTGTAAACACAGAGGAGCACAGATCACAGAGTACGAGTTGATTGGGGCACACATGGATGAGCCATCAGTAGGATGTAGTAGGGATGTAGCCAGCATCAGAGATGTGCTCGTGCTGTGTACCCAGTTTGGGAACATTGGCTCGTAGTGGAAGAACATAAGGAGGAGGGTTACACAAAGCTGTAGGAGATGCCAAGTCTCTTTTGTTCATGACTCACCAAGGCAGTGGCAGCTTGTACTTGCTGCTCCCTGACTAATGCAGGGGTTATTCCCGAGTGTTCAAAGAGTATTGGAGGCTACTAGTTCAGAATTTTTATGCATGACATCATTTTGTTGCAGTGCCTGACTCATTGGGTCAGTTTATTTAGCAAGTAAGCAGTGGTAAAGCAAGGGAGCTGTAACAGGGTGTACCAGCGTTGGCTCAGCTGACAGTACAGTTCGCTCCCTCGTCTAATTATTTCTTGGTAAGATTTATCTCCTTTCCTGGAGCCAGAGAGAGCACAGCAGTACCTGCAGGCAGTCTGTGAGTCTTGTACAGAAAAGCAGTTGGTAGGTGTGTGTCTGGGATTTATATTGTGGATTAAAAAAAAAAAAAAAAATCCATGGTTTCCTGAAATCTCATTGACGTGGCTTTGTGTACAGGAGGCAGTCTCTGTTATCTGTAAAGCAGCATGCTGCAGGCTGCATGGAAAGCGAAAAGGCCAACCTGCAAGAATAATCAGTCTTTAGGTTTAACACACACACTCTGAGGCACATCTGCCCCTAAAGATCTCAGTTTTTCTGAGTGCAAAATATGCGTCACATTGCCCAACAAATACAAAGAGTTACAGGCTGTCCTAATGTCTTATTTTCCCCTAGCTACTTACGTGCCTCACGAGTCTGTCAGTCACTAGCATCAGGAACAGAGAGTTGTCTGTAGTAGTAAGGAACACTTGCATCATCAGGAAAACAATTACCTGAATATCTGTTTGCTAGGAGAGAGGATTCTTGCATGGGAAGGCATGCCTGGGGAAGTAGGGGAATGATACCATGTTGTATTCCTCCAAAGCTTCTCATTTATAAGAATATTCACTTTCTTGTAGATTCTAGTTAGCTACCGTACAAGTTCTCATTATGATGATGAATCTGAATGTTTTGCAGATTTTCGGTAAGACTTTGGAAGTATATAATGCAGAATGCTTTTTTCACCTTGGGCAGAACTCTTTATATAGGATATAGGTGCCAGGTTGTGTGTGTCCTGCATTCCCACACAGGTGACAGCAGATTCTAGACATAGTTAAAACCTTGCTAAAAGGATTTTTATTTATTTACTTATTTTAAAGCTTCCCTGTGATGATACTACCAGCGCTTGAATTTGCTGATGCAGGGTGGCAGATCTCAAAGGGTTCAAGACTGGGGACAGACAGACAGATAGATGTCTTCCATACACCATAATGTGTTAAATCAGGAGGAATATCCCCTATTCTGAAGCAAATAGAAACTGCCTTATTTCTGGTTTCACCAGGGCATAATTGAGTTTGATCTCAGGACATAAAAATATTCCAAATGGAAGACATTTTTGCTGTGTTCTGATGTAGATTACTTTGTATGTTTCTTTAGGTTGCAATGAAGACATCATGTCTCAGAGAAGGAACTATATAGTTTGGAACCTTCTGTAGTGGGGGAATATAATGTAATATAATATTATTTCTGAAGGGGTTTATGTTAATCAGCTGGAATGCATTTATCTGGTGTGGTCTTTTCAGTCTGGAGTGGTGGGCTTCACTGTTTGTAAAACCCCCTGAAGCTGTTCTCAATTTTTCAGACGTCGGTTATGAACGTGTCTGTGTTCAAGACTTGCCCACAGAACTGTGCTGCCATCTTCATGATGGTCCTGCCAACTACCCCTGCTCAGGAACTGTGCCGCTGCGTGCAGAACTGTGCTGATTCGGGTATTGTCCATATGCTGCTATGGCCACGTGTTCTCACGTCATTTCTGGTGTCAGCTTGTCACGAGGTTATAGATGCTCTCAGCATCTTGCAGCAGACGGTCGCAATCTGGAATGATTTGCCAATAGGTTACTGTGCATCCATCACCTGGAGGACTCCATGGAGGTAGGGCTTTGTGAAGAGAGAGGGTGGAGGGAGGACGGACAGTCTGGGCTGCGTCTATGGGTTGTCTATGCTAGTGAAAAATCAGGGAAGATAAGCTTCTTTGAGGGGGAATGTGGCATTAGAACCATTTTAGCCTGGATTAGAGGAACTGATTTCGTTTGAATTGGTGCTACCAAGATGCAGTTAAGGAGCTGAATGACCATGGGCATTTTAGAGGGCTGATCTCCTCCTCTTGCCCCAGGCCCCGCCATGCCTTTTGTTTGTGTGTGCATCAGCTGAAGTCAAATTCACTGAAGTCCTCGATTTGCAGTCCCTCAGTTTACAAGGTGATTTAGAAAGCTGCATTCCTGGCCTGATTTTAGCTCTTGTCAGGCGCAGGATCTTTCTCCTGATGTGGAGAGAAATGCTGTTACAATGGAGCCCAAGGCGCTGCTGATTCATGTGCATTATCTGTCTCTTGCACTCTGAAATCACTCGGCACAAGCAAGATTCTCCTGCTGCAGTCTGCCCCACCCTATCTAGGCCTTCTAGAAAATATCCTCTTGTAAAAAAAGTCTTTGCCTTCTGATTTCCATAGTTGACAGCTGATTGCTGAAGGATTTGAACATAGGCAGCGTTTCCTTACAGTACAGGAAAGCCCCCTCTGACTTGTGGCAAGATGACTAGCATGTTTTGAGGCATATCGAAGGAGTACCAGAAGGCTGGCAGAAACTCACACACAAATCCATCTGTGTGGTAACGACCACCATGAGTTGAAAGACTGTTAAGCCCCCAGGAGCGTTTACCTAAAGAGAAAACCTTTGTGCTGTTCTTTCAGTGAGCTGTGACAACGTCTTGGAGCCTTCACTAAAACCTCTCCCAACCAAATGGAAGCTTTCTCTGAGTCCAGTGGGGGGTGGGGGGAGTGGGGTTGGTTTGGGCTTTTTTTCCCTCCCCTTTTCCTTTGCATGTGTATTCACACAACTCACAATAACCACTAAATCTTTGCTCTCTAGTTTTGTCTTGTCCAAGACTGTCAGGAACTGTGGGGGAAGAAGTGTGCTGATTACTTAGGATGTGGAGATTTCAGTGAGAGTTGGCAAGCACAAATCATCATGAGAAAGGGAAGAGTGCAGAGCAGCATCCCTGTTTGATACTCAGCAGAGATCAGATGCTGTGTCCAGATTAAGCAGCACACACTTCAAGATCCTGCTTCTCCAGTCATCCAAGTCAGGTACCTAAAACAGAGTGTGCTCTGTCTACCTGCTGGTGCGCATATTCCTTTTCTGTCTGTGGAAATGAAGCAGGGATGGGAAATGAATCGCTAGCACATGCCCAACTCTTACTTCAGTGTAGGGTCAAATTGTGGCTGGAACAAACACGTGTTGAGGCTTAGCCTAACTGTACACCCACGGAGCAAAATCTGTAACACTAAGGCCCTTTAAGCAACCATGTAGAGAGTACGGGAAGGAAAAAGATTAATACTTGTGATAAAGTTCTTGTGAATGTTTGTCTTTTGTATCCTTGCTTTTATTGCCTAGATGCCTGAGCAGGAGGAGAGAATTCACTGCTGACTGGCATTAGGATTTGGGATATTGCATAGCTGTGACAATAGGGAAACAATTTGTGGTCTTTTCAATTGTTTGTAGTGTCTGTTTTTAACATGGGAATGTATGAATCATCTGCTTTCTCCTTAAAGGGACCATTGAGCTTTTTCTTCCATCAGCCAAGGGATTACAAGGATTGGAGAGGAGGAGTACAGGTAATTCCTTTTCAGCAGTGAGTGGCCTAGTAGATCGAGTGACTGTTAACACCTATTCCACTTCAGGAGTGGGAGGATAACTTAGGAGCTTTACTTTGGTTTGGATCATTCTCTGAGTTTACTGCCAAACTTGGTTTATCAGAGATGTGCTCCCAGCAGCTCTGGGTCTAGCTAGACACCGAGATGCAGAAGGGGGCATTGTTGCTTCCAGACTCTGATTTTTGATGAACAATTATTTCTTGCCTAAAAAGAAGGGAAAATATAACCTAAACATGAAGCATTTTCTTAGCAGTTTTGTCACTAGTGCAGGAAGCGCCTGAGGGTAGACAAGGCTTCTCCTGGACTTTCCTGTTTGTGCTTCCTGTGGTCAATTTAAAATACAGTGCTAAACGATGCTTAGAAAGTTTTTAAAAAGGCAAGGTTAGCAAGAAATGACTTTGAACTTTGCATAGATAGTTGAGAATCAGCTTCTACATTTCCATGTTACTGCTGCCTCAGTGAAACTCCTGGCTTCTTTTTGGAAATGGTGGATTTCATTGCAAAGAGCGAACTGGTAACCTGTATAAGCAGCAGACCCCGAAAGCTTTAGTCCAAGGTTGTGCTGAACTCTGTGAACTAGATTGAACAGGCAATGCCCCCACTCCTGCTGCCGTCGTGCCAGGGTTGCTGTGGCATGGCTGTGAGCTGGCGGCTTGGCTCCTGTGCGCATGGCTCCTCGGCCGAGTGGTTGGACCCGTGCGCATGGAAGGCAGGCAGTGAGGTGGTAGAATTTGTGTCGTCATGCTCTGCGTGTGTATCTTTGCAGTTCTTCCCTTTGAACTGCTGCAGATGGTCCGAGGCTGTTTCTCCCACTTCGGTGAGTTCAGCGGTGCGGGGTCCGCGTGATGCGCAGCACGGCGTGAAGCGCTGTATGCGTTCCCCAGGGACAGGCGAGGGCAGCGTGGGTGAGTAGGCTCATTCTGGTCTTGGCTGTGGGTGTTGCGGAGCCGCCTGGGAGCGAAGGCTGAGCAGCCTCGGTCTCTAGCACCGCGCAGCGGCGCGCAGGACTCGGCGTGTTGGAGCTGCCACAGCGCGCCCTTCCCCGCTCGTTCATCATCAGCCTCACGCTCTGGGCTATTGGTTGCTGCAAACCACAAATGCTGAGAGACGGCCTTTCTAGAATCTGCTTTGTGTCCCAGGAGCTGATTGACAAGATGGTTGGCATTTGCTATGTCACAATTTGTACTGCAACTCATATTGCTTGTTTTCAGTTCAGTTTGCCTTCAGCGGCAAGCCTGCCCACCAGGTATGAAGTTACATTTCAAAGGCATTGCTGATCTCTCATATATAGCTGCAATTGTAACAGTTACTTTTTAAAACCGGCATTCTCTGGTGATTCATGCCAAAAAGGGTAACCGAGCTTGGCTAACTGATACTGTTAAACACCAGGGTTTTATCAAGGGCCCCACAGTTTACTGCCGTCAGGCTGACTAAAGATGAGTAAAAGTGTGCTCAGTGTGTATTAGTGTTGTAATATGAACCTAAATCCCACAAACACCAGAAATTGGAGGGCTTCATTCTTCCTCTGTGGTTCATAATCATCTTTTTACAATCTGAATTCATTCATGAGTAGTTTTACTCCGATTTCATAGTAACGGGCCAATGGCCCTTAATGGTTTCCGACAGATGGATAAAGCTTCCCCTTCCTGCTGATAAGAAATAATCCCCATATGAAAACTACTGGAGAGTCTGTTTTAGAGTCATGCCTGTGTCCATCTGGCCTTTTCTGGGAACACATGAATAATGAAATTAACTTCTTGGCACATGGCATGACTGAGGAACAGCCTTTTGCTTCGAGTTTCCACCTACATACTATCATGAACCACTTACTATAAAGAACAGGCACTAAAACTGAACATGAGTAAAGCTCTAGGAAAGATGAAGTTTACTTTTGGTTTGCTTAGAGTGTGCATTGCAGAAAATGACTGTAGCATATGTCTGTGAATTATATACCGTTTGGATGATGGTCAATCTATAGCAGTACTTAGCATCCAGAAAGGAGTTTAACATTGATATGCCTTTATTATTACTCAGCTAAGTTCTCAAGGGAGGAAAAAAACCCCAACAAATAAGCTCATAAGGTGCCTGGAAGACCTTCACACATAGGGCTAGTTCTTTAAAAATATTTTGCCATATGCATTCCTAGGTGTTACCAAATGGTAGATAATGTTTATCTTTGTAATCAATAATTTTAAGTGGTTGTGCTCATAAACATAACAGTGAAGGGTTTTTATTTACTCTCATAACATCAGCAAACTGTTATTTGCATTCCATTGCGTGGTAATAGGCTGTTGGAAACATGTTCGTAATCTGTATGTGTAAAAGTAAATATGGCCAGTGAAACGTGTTTGTCCTCAGCACCCTGAGCCTCACCTCTCTCCTTCTTACAGGGTCTCTGTAATCAGCTGGCAGCAGGGCTTGTGTCACAAAGCAATTGGGCTTAGAAATAGTTTTGGTCTTGTAGGAATCGTGCCGAAAGACTGTAAGGCCCACCGAGGCTGTCTGGAATACAAGTCACTTCCTAGCTCTCTGACTCACCCCCATAGACGAAGAATTTTATGACTTGTAAATAATTGCTTATGAATCACCTGGAGGGCTGTAAAGGAAGATGTGTGGCACTCGCTTTCATGCCAACCCTCTTCTCCAACTGTGAAAGGATATTAGTGAATCGTAACCAAGGGTGAGGAACACTTGCATGAACATCTGCAGGAGCACTGGGACCTCACAGAGAGTAGAAGTGGCACAAAACATGGCATTTTTTTGTTTTCTTTTTTTGTTAGAATGTTTTGGCTTTGTGTTACCTTTTCATGTCAGTATTTCTTTCCTTGAGTCCTGTTATTCATGTCTTGATGGTTACACTTCTGTCCGTAATTTTACTTTTTCTTATCTTGCATGGCTTTGTACACTTTCTCACACCTTAAGAGCAGTCTTCTCAGCACAGCAGAGCCGAGGTTACACACCTATGCTGTATCAAATTAGGCTCTGGATCACAGCCTGAACTGCTGTGCTGAGTGTTACAGAGGGCTAGAAGTGTCCCCACTACGCTTTTCGCTTTAATGTGTTCTGCACCATGGGAAGGGCACAAGATCTCTGCGCTACAGAGGTTGGGGCTTCTTCAGGCTCTTCACAAAATGTATTTGATGTTTGTGCTGCTGCTGCACGCACTCAAATTCCCCATCCGAGAAGGTTCAAAAGATGAGGGGCAGCATCCTACTGAGGCTGTTCTTGCCCACTTGTTTGCACAAGAGCACGAGTCATTACCGTTTACTTGGTGTCATCAAGCTGTAATGATTAAGCTCTGGGAAGCTGTATTTACAGTCAACCAGATGAAACACACAAGTACACATAGTAAAGCAGAGGGCTTGTCCTTCTGATTTTTAGAATAAGATATGGTGGCATGTTCTAAAAACCACTGTGGATGTTCCTATTTAAATTCTGTGTGAGTCAAAAGGCTGAGAAACATGTAATTCTTGAGTAACGTGGCAGACATCCAATGTTCCAAGAAATCTTGCCGACAGTTTTTTTGGTTTTTTTTTTTATTGCGTTGTGGTCCTTTTTGAGTCATTTTGAAGAAAAATGCAGTATCTTTCATGGTGATCTTAGGTGACACTATGAGCAAAATGTAAATTCTGAATCTGCTGGCATTGTTTCTGTGACAGGTCAGTACCTTTTTACCTAATCTGAAATCACAAGTGCAGTACAGTAACAGCCCTTTTGCATCTCTGTTTCCCATTTTGTAAATGAAGTGCTTTGGTGGAATTAGAATGGAATACAGTAATATTGTTAAAGTGCTCTATATCATATTACCCTTTTGCTGGGTTACCAGTGGTGGTGTTTTGGTCTCCAAACACAGCTTAAAATGTTGTTTGAATAGGATAGTATGCAATATAATATTTGTATAGGATTTTTTTTTTTCTCTTGTAATAGTATTGACTTGGGAATGAGAATCCTGCTGACTTGGCAAAATATGCCCACTGTCATATGGGAACTTGAAGGTTATTTGAAGACTTTTGACCATTTTGAAGTAAAGAGCCTGGTCTGGCTGGTGGGGTCTGATCTGTAAAAACCTGAGCTTTGCCTCATAACCTAGGGGATTCAGGATTCTACTGGCATAAGGTTGCTGTGAATGCCAACGCTCATATCCAGTGATGAGGAGAGAGTACTTGTGGCCAGAATAGCTGGCCCAGGAATGTTCCCGTCAGCTTTGAGAGGAAGATTTTTGAGTTGTGTCCAGGGATTTTCAGTGCGTCACTGAGTTATGTGGCTGGCTGTTTATAGACCGGACAGTCCTAAAGGAATCTGTGCTTTTCCAGTCCGATGCATAATCCTGCTGCCGCCTTAGGTCAATGGTAGATTTTTCAGCCTCTGTGCTGAGGGCGGGCGTTGGATACGTGCTTGCCACCTTGGAAGAGTGCACAGGTTGCTGGCCAGTTTGCATGGGGCTCCCGTGCTTTTCACCAGCTACAGAGCAAGCACTGCTAGCTTTATGCCTGAGCAGCTCAGGAGGTGGAAGGTTCGGTTCATACACATCTGCTCAGTCAGCCATGGGAGGGGGGGGCTTTGGATTTCCCTCCCCCCCCCCCCCCCCCCCCCCCCGCCAGATTTGGGATTCCCCTGTGCACGCCAGAACAGCTCTTGCCTTGTGTTTTTGAGGGTACAGTCTGTGGGGAAGGTGACATTGCCCCGACTCCACAGGCACACCGGTTTCTTCAGGTCCTAGCGTTAGTTAGGTTAACTAACTAACTAACTAACTGTTGGTTAACCTGTCAGGCGTGTGCTGTGCGCGGGACGGGCGCAATCAGGAAGGATTTGCCTCTCCAAACACAGATCTACCTCTGCTTTGGAGCAGGTGTCTCGGTTTCCTCACCAGTCAGCGGAGGGAAACAGGTGTTACTGGGGAATGACTCATCCCATCCCGGGCTGTGTCCCAGCGACTGTCTGGCCGCTCAGACCATCCGAAACAGTGTGGTCAAAGTTCCATCAGAGCAGGACTTGTTCATGCCAGGGCTAAATATGCCATGTTTTCTTCACGAGCTCTGAGCATGTTCGCAATTACCTGGAAATTACATTATGTTTAATTGACCCATGCATATTCCTCCTGAAATTAATAGCTTGATTACTGTTGTGATAGGTTTGCATTGGCTAAACTCAGTGGCTTTTATCCTCCTGTTAAATGAACTGAGGAAGAATATACATGCAGGTGATGAAAGTTTTTGGCTATTTTCAATGGATTAGGTGGGCAAGTGGCCCTCCAAGTGGATTCATGCTTTATTGACTGAGAGAAGCACTGCAGGTTGTCCATTCGTAATGAGCCCAGAATAGCAGTCTCATTCCTATTAAATGGTTGTTCTTATTTTACCTTCATGCTGGCAAATACAGCTTATGAAGGACTCTGAGTAGGGCCCTCACCATTTTAAGCTGAGAGAACTTCTGTGTCTCAGGAAGCTCTGCATGCTTACGGCTCTACGTGTGCTACAGCTCTCGTTTTCAAGTGTGCCAAAAGAGCTGGTCTTCAAGGGTAGTCTCAAGAGATTAATCTTTCTCCATTAACCAGTAATGGTGAACAAATCCTGGCAACATTCCTCTTTCAGGACCTTGATAGAATACCCTCAGACTAGTAACGTTTCTTCTAGGATGTGAAACCAGACTGGAAGAATTGCTGGAGTGTTAATTTACTACCTGGTGCCTGTCTCTTGGAATAGGAGGGGAAAAAACTGGAAAGCAGTAGTGTCCCACTGGAATCCTGGCTTGAGGTGAATAGATGAATGACAACATCTTTGTCCTGCAGTGGGGCCTCTCCGACCTTTCGCTTCCTGTTGAGTTGTGAAACAACAAAGTAAACATTTAACTGGATGTGGCAGCCTGGGACAATTGGCCCTATTGTGGCAGGAAGGCCAGTCCCTTCTCTCGCTGCATAAATTCTCTTCGCTGGCAACGCTAATGGCACTGCAGTGGAAGAAAGCCAGGCCTTTCGTTGGGCAAGACCCAAGTTTAAGCAGAAATACGAGTGGTGTGTGGCTTGGTCCCTGGCAGTGTCCTGGACACAGCAGGGCTGCTGAGGATTGCCCACGGCCAGGGCCCTTCCAAAAGTATTTCGTTTGTAGCGTAGGAAATTGGTTTGCAATACTGAAGTCTTCAAAGCTGTGCCGTGGGGGTTGGTGGGAGTGGTTGGATTTTTTAATGATATAACCATTCCAGAGTGGAACTGCTGAGATGTGTTCCTTGCAGAAAGAGGAGTCATTCTTCAGACTCATTTCCTTCATCTCAGCACTGCCATGACTCGGCATTCCTAGCTGAGGTAGGCTTCTCAGTGGGAATAAAAACCCCAGCTTCCAAAAATGCTATAAATTTGCCTCAACTATTGTTCATCCAGCTTAGATGTAAGTAGTCTATTCCCTTGTTCCAGGCTTACCAGTTCATACCAGTCCTCCACTGTGCTTGTGGTGATCTGTCGTAATGCTGGAGCTTGCATAACTGCCTCTGGAGAAGATCTGGCCAAGGCTGAGGCACTGCCACCAACCTTGTGTGTTTCTGCATACAGTCCATGAGAACATTTTGTCCTGCCTTTAAAATACTGTCTACTGTCCATGCAGGTACAGTAAGGAAACGTTACAAGCAGAAAGAGAGAGTCTGGGAATGCATTCATTTCAAGCGTAGTCCTGCCCATCTGATAAGTCTGCTGTCCTACTTCATTAACTGTAGGCTTTTTTATTTTAGAGGAGATTGATGAATAAGTTGCTTTTAAACAGATTACTTGTTAGTAAGGATGGTACATGTTTCGTGGACTTTTAATGCACTTACATTTATAAGGAGCTTTACTTTCTTTTCTCAACTGTGCTAGAAGGCAGATGCCAGTCCCTTCTGACTTCCTGTAATTAATTTGATAGACTGAATCAAATCTACATTTGGACCATTGTTGCTTTCAAAGAATATCAGCCTTGGGCAAAAAATGCGGTGTACCAGCTGCGTGACAATATCTGCCTTGTATCCATCCCTTGGTCCCCAGAGAGCCTTTTCCTCTCTACAGCACCTGTATATTCTCAGTCTGCTCAGTCAGGGAGTTGTCTTGTGCATAATTTTAGTTTTCTTTTGTTGTTGTTTTCTTATCAAGTGAAAAAAAGATATTCAAGGTGGTGTTCATATAGGTGAGGGGCACTTTGGTATTATCCGTAGGTTTTCTGCTTGCTTTAGTTCTCAATTCATTTAGTGCACATACCTAATTAGTATTCTGGTAGTCTCCCCACAGACGATTCTGCCAATGTACCTTTGCAATAACGTTTCTTAGTGAAACGGGTCCGGACAGACAATCCCTTTCTTAAAAAGTGAAGGGAGTTGGGGACCAATGATGTCCACATGTTGTGCCATCTTTCCCTCTGAGCTCTGGCTACGGACAGCCCTTGCCCTGGATGATCCTTGAAATTCATTACTTCTGCCATGTATGCAGAATTAGAATATGTTGGGGGAAATGTCAAAAAATCAACAACATAGGCGGTATATACACAGCTGGCTACTGAGCCCTGCCATTTTGTGAATGGGGAAGCCTTAGTTGTTTTGAACTCCCTGGATCCACTTTCTTTTTCTCTGAGACTGGGTCCTAGATGGATTTCACAAGCCTGTATTTCCCAAGCTGTTTTCTAGGGGGACTTTTAAATGTCATGTACTTTGATCTGCCAAGTCCCTAGCCTGGCAAGGCAAGCTTGCCACTTCTCTGTGAGAAAAATTAAGGGCTTTAAAACTGACACTTCCCCAGTTTTCCAAACATATTGCTCCTCTGTTTATTCTTCCAGCACCACCCAATGTAAATGAGTTCCCGTTAGTCACAGAAGAATTTTTTTATAACCCAGTATGCAATGATGTCTTCTCAGTTGGGTGTTCATTAAATTGTTGTACATTCATAATACCACTGTGCATCAGTTCTTTGTCAGATGAGCACCTTGAGCTGCCTAGGAGATGACGTGCAGATCTCTGCAAATTCTTGTGACTTAGGCCGGCCGGAGTTCTCATGTCGTCTGCTTTGCCAGGCTCCATTTGAATGAGGATGAACTTCAAGAGCTGTAGTTCAGACAGCAGTCTGAAATTACTAAACTCTCATTGAAATTCATTTTCTTCAAGGTTCATTGCTTTCTCACACTTGCCACCATGCTCACTGCTATGCCAAGCTCTCCTAATGTTTCACTGCTGCCTGCTAGTGACTCTGTTAGCTGGACTTGTTGGATTGTAACTTGATGGGGTTTTTGATAGGTGCATTGAAAGTGGGCTGTGCAAAAATATTATACCGTATACAAATCATAATACCTGTTACTTCTGCTCTGTGGTTTAAAATGTTGAAAGAGAAAAGGAGTTTAAACAGCTGCACCGTTTGAGCGGTCTGACTCTTGGCAGTGAATGTTACAGCCCAAGGCTGGCTTTGCTGGAAGCGCAGACAGGACGAAGGCACTCATGTATGTTTTAATCCTTTGTAGCAAGCTGATTAATTCCTGAAGTCAAATTTTGATCAGGGGTGGACATGGAAATTCTATCTTGCTTTTGCTTGGGTGGATGAAGGATTGTGGGGGAAGCTGATACTGCCTGAATGCCAGATGCTGACCGATGCTTCTTCCATCCTAGTCACTGAAAACTTTTTTAAACTTTATGCAAATAAGCTGCTATGCCCTCTTGTTTCTACCAAACTTGAAATAATGGAGAAGCCAACTGCCTAGCAGAAGCAATGAAATCAGACTGAACAGTATCTTGCTCTTTATATACTGTCATGCGAGAAATTTAACCATGTGTATTTGCCTCACTTCTGCCTCGGTTTTATTTTGTCACTGTATTTGCACTGATTTTTTTACAGAGCTTTCCAAGGCTTGTTCCTAATGCTACACCTTATAGGCTTTCCTGCCTGTAGTGCTCTGGTTTTGGGTAACTATGTCTAAACAGAAAACGTCTTCCAAAGTCGGGGGGTGGGGGGTGAAGAAAAAGGGAAAAGGAGTGAATTGACTTTAGGGGCTGGAATGTAAGGGAGGAGTCATCTCTCACAGAGAGACTGAAAAGGTTTTGTCCTTTTGTGCCTAGGGGAAATGGGCTCTCTGCTGCTCACGCTGGGTGTCACCTGCATGCTGGGGCTGGGGGGTGGGGTTGCCATCTCTGCGTGGTTACAGGTCCCAATCGGTGTGTTTGCTCCATGTTCTTTCCCTACTTTTGTTCCGGAGACATAATCTCTCTGCTTTAGACTTTCATCTCTGGAAGATTATTTTAACTTCTCAAAATTTAATAGAAGACTGTGCAGACGGATGGCTTAAAAAATTATTGTTCAGCTCCTTCCCTCTTTGGAAGGTTAATTGGTGTCCTGCTGGCAAGCAAAACACAGCCCTTTTTTTCCAGAAGCAAAATTTATGATTCTTCCTGCCTGTTGAAACTCACTCGGTCCTTCTGGAGTTCATCCAACCCTAAGTTTTCAGACTTGAAACAAAGCACTGGCATTGGTTTGTTTAGACTTATCTCAAGTAGGAGAGTTTTAAAGCTGGTATTTTAAAAAGAATTTTCTGCTTCTCTAAATAAACAGCTTCATAGGATTGACTCCAGCTATTTTTTTGATAACACCATAGCATTGCCACTGAACTTTTGGATGGTGTCCAACTTTTCCAGGAAAACTACGTGTAAACTGTCAGGATCAAAGATTGAAAAGGCGTATACATAGACATAGATATATATACACATGAAAACAAAAAAACAACCACCAAAAAAACCCCACAAGCCTTTCCTTGAAGAAAAATATTTAATTCGCTAGTTCTAAAAAATTATTAAAGGCACAGTATTTGAAAAATGAAGATGAATTGTTGCTAGGGCTTCTTACTCTGAGGTGATTATTTTGTCATTTGAAATTTGTAAACACTGTCTGGGCTTCTTCCTGAGGGCTTTATCCAGCTCACACTCACTCTTTGCCTTCAGAAATGACTGTGTAAAACTCCAGGTCTCTGTGGTGTCAGAGCACAGCAGAGCGCCACATAGGTCTTCTCCAGATTCAAATTCTAAGAATTTTCTTTTTCAAGACCCACCTGTCTGACAAGTTTTGTTACTTACAAAAGTTACCTCTGTAGAAGTCTGAAGCGTGTGTTGCTTTTAAAGTGAAATCGCAGAAACCTTTTGGAATCAAAACCCACTAAGGCAGGACAGGAGGCAGACGGAGGTCTTGGGCTGCAGGAGGACCTGGCAGAAGGACAGAGCTGGGGGGGGGGACAGGATGGGTGGCAGGATGGGGAAGGGGGATGGAGGGATGGATGGCAGAACTGTGAGAGGAGAGGGAGAAATGGGAGTCTGTCCTCTCCTGCACCTCTTCTGGAGAGGAGAGCAGGTATGTCCCAGACCAGGTGTTTTGCAGCCTGGGAAGTTTCACGTTTATTTTTACTTCTGCCTTTTTCCCAGTCTTTGGCAATTCAGCCATCCAGGTGTGCATCCCGCTCCTCACCAACACAGCTGCTCTGTGCTGCCCCAAGGATCTCCACTTCGCTTTTTGTGGAAGAGGTAACAAAACCCTTCCCTTGTTCTCTCTCCTGCAGTTCTAAAAAAGAACTGCAATGTAAACACGCTACAGGAGGGTTTACGCAAGTCTAAAATATGCCTTATGGACAAGAGTACTGTGCTGTTATTTCTTCCGATGGCTTTACCGTCCCAAAATTTTCACAGCAGCTGCAGGCATACAGGCTTAGGATGGATGGGATCTGTCAGATAGGCTGTAAAAAGACTTAGAAGTGAGACACAGACTGCTGGGTCTGTAGCTTTAACTTAGGCTTTAAGGGAGACGTTGAGTTTTTGGGAGCAGGCTTTTATACTAGGCTTTTACCTCCAAAGGTGTCCGGAGAGGTCAATGATGCCTGAATTTTAAAGAAATGAAAGGACACCAAGAGGGGATGGGGGGGGAGCATTAGTTTCCCTTCTGTCTTGCTAACAGGGAGGCAATTTTTACTAGAGGTAAAAACTCAGGTTGTGTGAGGTAAATATCTTTTTTTCTAATAAATAGCGTTCCTTTGAATAAAAGGTCCAGAGTTCTCAGACCACCTATTGAATAATTTCACATGTCCTAGTATTTGCTTTCAAATAAATTGAAATATTAGTGATTAAAGTGTAACACTTAATTCTATTTAATTTCTGTGTTTTGCAGGTTACTTGGGAAATAGGTTTAAGGACAAAGCAAGGGATTTTGAATGTCAGAATTCTGTGTTTCTTGTTCCTCAAAATTGCTTTTTAGATGGGTGTCTGAGCATTTGGTGAGAGTGAGTACAATCCCATCTATGACAATTTCTAGCAAATTGAGAAGAAAAATAGTCTTAGGTAGAATTATTTTCATTTTGGAAAAGAGGGAGCTGTTGTGCAAGACAGCTCCAAGTCAAAGCTTGTCAAGTTTATTGTCTCTCCACGCTTCCCGGCAGCTGGTTTCTCCGGGCAGGGTGGCAGCCCTCGTGCTGCTTCGCAGAGCCTGTTGTGATGGGAAGCAGAGGGGAATTTCACTGGCATGAGCTGAGGACAGCAAAGAACTGTAAATCGGGCAGGAGCCGCAAAATCCATTAAAACCTGGGTTCCACGACTGCTGCTGCTCACAGAGCTGCTTTCTTTGATAGGTCAGTAAATTGTTTTCTGCTAAAATGGCAGCGAAACAAGCTGCACAGTGTGTATTCGATATTTCCTTCTTGGTCAGAAGAGCATCCTTCTGTGCCGGCGGGCCTGGTAGGAGTCAGTTTACAAAATCAAATTGACACAAGTGCAGGATCAGCAGAACAAACTTAGGTGGTCAGGAGAGATGCCCAGTGTCGATAGCCAGTTCTGGGACATACCTCTCCGCAGCAAACTGCACCCGTAGAAATGCCCTGTGGTGGGTGTGCTTCAGGGGCTCCGTCTGCAAATACACGCGGCAGGGTGGGGGTGGTCCTGTCAATTAGAATGGCATTCGTTCACAGTGATCCCAGTGGCTCCAAACAATTGCTTTGTTCATATTCATCCTAAATGCAAAATTTTGGGATATATAAAATACTCATGTTATTTCCATATTAAGTTTCCTATTAAGATTAAGTCCTTGGGAGAGCTGCACTGCAGTCAACAGATCCCTTCTCACTGTTGCCCCAGCATTCTTACTGGATATAGCGTATGTTAATTAGCATTAGCCTTTTAAATTATGTATGAGAAATAATGTCCCTGACCAGAGAAACAGAAGTTGTTGCTCAGAAAATCAGTAATCAAATATTTAATTATTTTTGTGTAGGATAAATAGGCTCTTATTAGGATTATGTGCTCATGCTTCTTTAAAGTTGCAGATTTAATCTATTTTGTGATGAAAGATTAAAACCACAAATCCAGTTTTGTAGTGGATCACCAGCACTAAGTAGCTGTGTCATTTTATGGCTAATGTCTGACAGGAGAGTTAATAGGAAGGACACTTTTGTACCTGTTCCACAGTGAAGACTAACTTGAGTATTGCCTGTAAGACAGGAATCAAATGCTTGCTGGTATGTGGGGAACATAGCTAAATGTTCCAAATGACAGCACTTACTCTTGGAATGGATAAATCACTTTGCAGTAGTTTGCTTATTATTGATTAATTCACCTGCTCAGTTTCAGAATAGGTCTCTTCAGACTAAGTAAAATGTCCCTGTAAATTGTTTTATTGTAAATTCCTGGTGGTCATTCTGTTCCTTTATGCTACTGCATTGTTCATTACAAATAATACATGAATTTGGTTTGAAATTGCATTTGTCCAGTACATTTATTTACTGGGTCTTATTATAAAAATAACTCCATGTTAGTATAGCTTTTGAATTACAGGTTTTTTCTTATTTTAGAGCTCTGGAAGTCTGGAGGGGTTTTTTTGTTGTTGGTTTTTTTGGGGGTTTTGTGTTGCCCATGTCCCATCCCATCCCATTCCCCTACCCCCTACCCCCAAGTATGCCGACACAGTTTCAGTAATTTATCTATTAGGTATTACACAAACGGGGCAGAGGGAGAAACACTGAGGCGCTCTGTGAACTTTGAGCAATGTGGTAGAAGTCGAAGTGACTGAATAAAAACCTGTTATCCAACTTGTGAAAGCATGAATCAGCTAGATGGGGCTTCAAGAAAGCTTTGCTGCTGTTGGAACATTCCCTTCTCCAGTGGCCGTCATGCATACTCTCCGGGTTATGCATGGTTCAGGAAGCAGCAGTGGTAGAACCCAGAATTTTTGTGAAAGTTATCCATCAATCTGTGGTGTTAGCAGTTTAGTGGTAAGTTTACTTATAATATGTTCTGCTCATAACAGTGTCAGTGATTTGGAGCCGTATTCGGTGGTTTCTTAGTACTTGGAAGTAGAAACACAGTACGGGTTTTTAAGATTAGTTTAACATGCCCCAAAACCCCAAAGTGCACGAAACCTCAACCCCCCCACACTTTAGTTTGACACAGTAATGCTATGACCTTCGGGTGAAAATACAGAAAACTAAACAGTTGCCACTTTTGCTGATGTGTAAGAAACGTAGCAGTAGCAACAGATGAATGGCTTCTGGCGAGCAGTTAGTCTTCACAAATGTATTGGTGTGCTGGCCTGTCCCCTTGGGTTTTTTCTTGTCTTTGGAGAGGCGAAGGGTTTCCCCTTGGAGCGGGGGCACAGGGCTATCTGTTCGTCTGTCTTATACGCAGGTTGCTTTTATTCTTCAGGAAAATACAGTAATACAAAATCTGGTGATTGGCTTTAAATTGACATGGGGTTTCCAGGGCAAGACAAAAATATACATGTGTGTAGTCTGGATTCAGTCCAAAGCACCTTTACCTCCGAACTGGTTTAGGCCAGAGAGACAGGATGTTCCACAGAGCAAAAAACCATGTGATTAAAGAGCATGAACAAACACGGAGTATATTATTAACAAAACACCAGACTGCATTTCATGTTGGGTTTTCTGGCTGGTGACCCACTGAGTTGACTCAAAAAGTTAACAGAGAGACAAAGGTCTGGTCTGTTCCCACATAACTAATAATCCCCAGAAGTCTCCCCAAAGCCGCCTTCCTCTGTGGGGGTCTTCAAGAGCCGCTCATGCCGTCCTGGCAGCGGTACGAAGGCACCACGGTGAGACCCTGTGCCCAGGAACGTGTGGCGAGAGAAGTTACAGCATCCGCTGCGGAGGGGTTTTATCTTGCTTCGCCATTCTGTACGTGTCTAGCAATTAGGCTCCCTGTTACCTCTGGGCTCCGCATGATACCGACAACATCTTTCATTTCTCCCTTGCCTTCTGACTCACAGGCCTGTCAGTGCCGTTCTGTCTGTCCTGCCTTGTGGCCCCTTCCATTTGCAGGATGTGGCTGATGCCTCCACATCCTGATCGGCAGCTGTCTAGGCCATGATCTGGACAGGCAGACTGTGAGTCACTGCTTTGTGGTGAGGATGCATGGAGTAGAGGCACGAGGTGAAGGGTATACGGTGTTTGGAGACTTGTGGAGCACTTGACTAGCAGGTTTTGATCATGAGCAGGTAGATAAGATGGAGTGGTCTTGGCTGGTCAAGTGCAAGGAAGAGAATTGAAAAAAACTGAACCTTTTTTGCAGTGGTTGATAGCATTGGGAGATTCTGATTCTGGGAATCTGTGTGCCTTTGACCCCAGAAAGCTTGAAGGGATCCAGAAATCTTCGCCATGTAAAAGTTTCCTCAGGAAATTCAATCAAAAAGTGCTGGAAGTGCTGTGTGCCACCCTGCCCATGTGCCTGCCTTTGTCTGGGAGGCTGTGCCCGGGCTCTCCTCCCCGGCTGGCAGAGGGCTGATGTGCAGGGAGCGGCGAGGGCGCGTGGGTGCCGTCAGTGGCTGGCCAGAGCCGCATCTGCTGGCTGGGCAGTGCCTGGGGGTCGCGGGGAGGGGGAGCATCAGGCCCCTTCACATTTGTTTTTCACGGAAGGTTACTTCACTACAAGCACACTTACGTACCCCGAGTTTTTCTTTTCAGGGCTTCACAAATACTGCATCGGTTTTTCCATTTGTATTTAACGCTTTTAGCCAGAGAGCTCCAGCTGTAGTTTAACTCCCCTTCAGTGTTGCAGGCTCATCACATTTAACATGCATTTTTGCCAGGAGGGAAAGGAGCGTTGTGGAAGCAGTGGGTGTTGGATCCCTGCCAGGCAATGCGCTGCTGCTGGAGATGACAGCTTTTCCTGCACTGCCCACAGCATCACTCGGGAACGTGTCTCCTCCCTCAGAGAGATGCCAGCTGCCTTCCCTCCCCGCCGTCCCGCTGTTAGTCAGCAGATGCGCTCCGCTCCTTCGGATCCGAAGGAGAAGATATTTGCGCTAACTTTGTTAACGAACTCTGCTCTGTTATTGCTGAAACGGGAGATTCCCCGAGAGGCTGCGGGCATGGGGCTGCCGGGCGTGCCAGAGAGGGCCTGTGGAGCGGCACGTACCGGGGCTCCCGGGGGAGGCCCTGGGGTCCTGCCCGGGAGCGGGGGCTGCCGGCCTGAGTCAGAGCTGCGGAACCGGGAGCGGAACCGGGAGCGCAGGGGCGGCAGCGCCCAGCCCTGAGTCACCCTGAGCCAGCAGCGGGTCAGCTGGCGGGGGCTGCAGCCCGCAGCGACAGCACCGCGTGCCAGGGGTGAACCCGCATGTCATCAGCGGCTTGCGCTGCCTCTCTGAGCAGTGGTATTCAGCTGCAGGCAGCTGGTGCTGCTTCAGTTTCCTGTGGCTTTCCACCTATTCGTTTGTGTTGGGTCAGCTCAGCTGCTTTATAAACATGGAAATGTGCTTCAGGTCTGATGAGCTTGCAACGCGAAAGGAAACCCACGGTGCTACCAGTTCTCAAGCGCCAGAACTCTGGGGCTTTCTGCCAGGCTCCGGCTCAGGTTGGCACTTAGTGGTGAAATTAAAACTCGGCACTTCGCTGGGGCTCAGTCAGAGAAATCGTTCCTAAGTTCTGTAAACAACTCAAGGACCACATTGTTCCCATGCTCTTCACAGAAGCCAAATATGTGGGAATCCTGCAGCAGTCCAGAGGAAGCTGGGGTACCAGTGAAGTCAGCTGGCCCAGAAATTGTTTCATGTGTCCTTGGTATAAAAATGCACCAAAGTTTTGCAACAAAATGGCAAACATAACGTACCCTGACCTGTTTTCTAACCCTTGGACAAGATTAAATTTGAACTGGTGACAGGTATCAGAATATTTGCCTAAGCAAACACAGTAAAAGTTGTGCTAAGCCTTTTGGAATGTTCAGTCACCCACTTCTGCATGATTTGCATGATAAAATCTCAAAGAATGGAATAGAAACGCTTTTCATATGTAAAGTAACAATCATCGAGTTCTTCCAGAATGTTCTATCTTTACACTGAAATGTTCTGCAGAATTTTCTGTAAGTTAGGTGGAATAAAAAGGCAAATTTACCATCTTCACTGTGATTTTCTGATTGCATCCTGAATACATTAAGCTACAATTGTGTTTCCTTAATCCAAACGTTAGAAATTAAAATTGCTTTTACTTGGTGTTCTGTCACTATTGATGTCACTGTTATTTGCTAGCAGAGAAGTTCTAGTTGGAGGCCGGAAGTCACAGGTTTTTGTCTCTTCATCATCTCTCCTTGCAAGATTTCCCAAGTTCTTCATGATTCTTAAAAGTATTCCTGTTTTTCAGTAAAGTTTTCCATGGTGCAGACTTAGAGGTATTTTAGTTATTTCCTGGCCATTGTCACTAAATACTCAAGAGATTATTTGCTCCCTGCACCCTACTGCACTGGTGCTGAACCTTGGTCTACAGCCCAGCATCCTCCCAGTTCAGTGTCCATCCGTGAACAAAATTCTGCCCCCTTTGCCGTTGCTGCTGTCATCAGTCAGTGGCTCTGGAGCGTCTCTGACCAAACACAGGACCCCGAGCATCGCTTATTAAGGCTTTTGGTGAAAAAGTTGGTGCCTGTGGCTTCCTGGGAAGCAGTTTGGCTAGGGTGTGATGGGTGGTCTGCAGAGAGTACCTAGGTGGCAGCTGCTTGCTTGTGGAATGCCCTCCCTCCTTCCACAAAAAGGGAGTTCCTTCTCCCACTTTCGGACTGGTGTTGAGCTCCTAGATTGTCCTGTTTGTACTCCCAGAGACTGGCTTTCCCTCTGACCTATGGAGCTTACTTATTTTTCAATGACTTGCAGAAACTTGTGTCAGCAATCATATCTTCAGACCTCTCGTAGGGCTCTCGGGTGCTGAATCACTAATAGCTCACCTGCGGTACTATTTAAATATCGGTCTGAGCTGTTGGTTTTAAGCTATGATACGTATCATCTTGCAGTGCGGAGCGGAAGTCACTAAGAAATATCAACCTTTTCAATATTACTGTTGACAGATTTTTACCCTGTGAATATAGCAACGGACAATCTGATTATTACAGATGTATTTGTAGATGGTGATATTTGTTTTTATCCCAATGTATTTAAACACTTCTGATTGCTGGAAGGTGGTTGTGGGGTTTTATTTGTTGGTTTTGGTTTTGGGTTCCCCCCCCCCCCCCCCCCCCCCCCCCCGCATCCTCACTGCCTTTTACTTCCGTTACCTGTTTACTAAGCTGGTAATGTATAGTTGCTGCTATTTTTAGCTCCTTTCTGGCTTGAATTAATCCTGAATTTCCAAGATTGTCAATACCACATTTGGGACAAGAGTTTTCTAATTAAATTCGCCTCTTTTGAACTACACCGATTTATAGGAGCCAACCAAGAAAAGATGTATTTTAAATGTAATTTCTGGTTGCTAGAGATGCACCTTTTTCCTACCACAGGTATAGTTGGCAGCCCAAGGTTTGGCTACAAACCTACTTTGTTTCTTGTTTTTCAGGTCAAAGTAACATCCAGTCAGACTTTGCATGGCATGAGGCAGAAACAGGATTTTCTAGCACGGTGAGTACTTGCAGAATCAACAGGCTGATGATTTCTAACGATCAAGAATTCAGGAGACACTGCATCCTAAATAAAAGCAAAATGGGGTCAGTCATTGCCAAGTAAGTTCTGTTTCACCTCTACCTGTTTGATAGGTGGCTTCAGGGAGGGATTTAGGAAAGGCACATTGCAGAATAACTTAATGTGAGCTCTCATGATGGTGGCAAGGAGCACTACCAGGGGGAGGTTCACAAATGGAGGTTTGAAGGAACTGTTTAAAATGATAATGTGGGTAGGGATTTAATGATGGTGTTCATGAGAAGACCTTAAATAGGGATCATGCGGCAGAGTGTGTTTTTCCCTTGTGCGCTCTCTTTGACTTAAATTGTAAACTCTTTTCTCTTTTGTCACTTTGCTAGATGTAGACTTTCCAAGCCTCTTTTGGCTTTTTTTGCTTCCACAGCTGAATACAGACCAGAAGCATGTCTTTTACCAGTGTTTAGTTTGCTGCTTTTCCAGGCCACTTTCACTGAATGGTTCCAGGAAAAGCTAGAAAAGACCTTGCAAGGTCACAGAGTTCCTCTATTTCATCTCCTTGGCCCAAGGCAGGATCTAATAACCCTAATCTGCTCTCAAGCATCCTGGCAGATGATCTTAAAAGTCTCCAGCGATAGAGACTCTCCTACCTCCCTAAGCAATTTGAAATTATTTTTAATAGAAATATTTCCCCCCCGTCTAACTTAGGATAAATAAAATAAAAAAACCAACTTGATTTCATTAATCGTACAGGAGCACTCAGGTTTTGACGTGGGCAGCAGAGGGAGAGTGCTATGAAGTCAACTGCTGTAGCTTCATTCTATGTTCCAGTGCCACCCACCACACGAAAGGGCACCATTAAGGTATGTGTAGTTTGCTGCAGTAATGAACCCCCCCCTCACCTCTAGGCCCCTTGATTTTCTTTAAGGTTCTGTCGCCTGAAGAATTTTCATTTATTCTGACATGTTTTCCTTATCTTTGCTCCTGCTGGTTTCATGAATGAAAATGTGTTTCCTGTCTCCAGTGAGGATTGTTGTAAAACTGGTGTTATAGACACACAGGTGGGAGAGAGACAGGAAAGGGACTAAATTAGAGCCAGACAAACACGGATAAGTGATGTGCAGATTAGGGTCGTATTTCACATCAGGGCACACAGTAATGATTTACCTTGGAAGGAATAATGCCTTAAAAAGCACACAGAGAAAGTGTATTTACTAATGTTTAAAATCAGGCCCTGAAGGCAACACAGTGGATGCCGATTATTTTGTCCAAACTCTTGAGTTATCTGTCCATTTGGTACTTTTTCTTGCAGCGCAGCCTGGGATCAATGTGATCCAGAAACAGAAGTCTGGGAAAGCCACTGCCCAGAAAATGCTTGAAGCCGATTTCAGGCTGCAAGGGAAAGAGGGCAAGTGCGAGTGGAAGGGTTGAGGGCGTCAGATTTTCTGGTCGTGGGTTGGATTGGTGGTGGTGGGATTGCGGGGGGGCAGAAGCAGGCACTCCGCTGTAGAGTGCCAGGCAAGACCATTCAGAATGGAATTGTGTGTCACACGCACATCTTCAGAGCCAGGCCCTTCTGACCCAGCACCCCATCTATTACAAGCACAGATTTCTCTGGTAACTGCCTGTTCTTTGATTTCTTTGAATGCTATGATGCAATCAGTTTCTTGTGATCTGGGTGCCTGCAGTACGCTCAAGAGTTGTGTCTGCAGCAGAAGTAATTGCTTTCTCATTACATCTAAAATACTTAGTTACAAAGTCCGTCAAGTTGTTCCTACCTACAGGCCCTGCTCACGGCAGCCGAACCCCTCTGTGCTGCAGTCTGTCGGTGCGCGAGGATCACATCCACAAGCCCACCCACCACCAGACCCACTGCTCCAGGGGGATCAACAGGTGCCACTTTGGTGACATCTTCTCCACTTGCCTCTTGGCTAAAGGAAAGCAATACTGTAATGTTCAGTGATGCAGCAGATGTTTCAAAGTCCTCATCAACAAGGAGATTACTGTTACCTAAATTAGGCATATTATGGAATATCAAAAACACAGAAATGTCAGAGCTAGGTTTGAATCAGCAAAGAAAGTTTGGAGATTAAGCCGCGTAGGGGAGGCCTCCTATGACACTGGCTTTTGACTAGAGTTTTATGGTCTTTCATTTGTCAGGTGCCTGTTCTCTCCCCAAAACTCTAGTGCAAGGAGCAGATGAGAGAAAATACAATTGGGTGATGCACTTGGTTTGCTGTGGAGGAATCATTTACCTTTGCATCACTTGCTTACCTCCTGTCTTCTGATTTACTATGACCTGCAAGGGAACATTCCTCTACCACAGCCAAGGCATTCAGGCAGAGCTAATTGAGCAATTAAATTATCAGGTGACGGAAGTAAAAATCTCATCCACACAGTGGATGGATTTAGCAATCCGACTCCTTTTAGTGTATGACTTACTATTATGTAATGTGTATGTTGCTACATAGGTGCACACTGTGCAAAACAAAGAGATGAGCAGCTATTCTGACGTACGCTTTAGCTGGCACGGGGTTCACGACTTCTGTCAATGGACATAGAAGAAGGTGACAGCTGGGGTTTCTGGGGATGAGCCGGATGCAGGTCTGTTTAATAGAACTTTCCTTCCCAACTCCTTCTTTCCTGGAAGTCTCCTTTCAGGGGTTGTAGCTGTGGCTGAGCTAAAACACATGAAAAAAACTTTTTTCCCAGTTGTGTGCATTTCACCTCTCAGTATCCACAAGGAGTGTGCAAAGCTAGGCTGTGTCCAGGTGTTGGTGGGCTTATACAGAATTGCAAAGGGAAGCAAATCCCATTTTGAAGAATAATAAAGATGATGATGATCTGGCTGAAGATCCATTTGGGATGACAAGTAGAGGCAATCTAAGATGCATGTATTTTCTGAGAACGTCGTGGAGAATGTGATGTTTTTCTACACCAGCTGTCCAACTCGTTGTTTCTGGGTATGATATATGTAGTAAAAGCATGTCAGAATTCTAGCTCCCTCTTCCTGTACAGAACTACTACTACACAGATCGTTGTTTTAGCTGCAAGGTCGGTAATGGTAAAAAACACACCTGTCCACAGCAATGCTGTTATCAAACAGGTAGAGGACAGGGCATTAGAAATGCTGTTGCGACAGAAAACATGGGGGAAACCCTCGAGTGGAGGGTGAAAAATGATGCAACGTGCTCACTAGGACAAACTCCTGCAGTGAGGGGGCTGGATTAGGGCATAAGGGAGAAATGCTGCTGGGTAGGTCTGCTTTGCCCCCACGGCAGGGGCTTTGTGTTTTGCTCTGGCCGCCTGATCTCGGGCTGCGTTAGAACAGAGGAGAGAGAGGGAGTCTCTTGGCTTGGTAGAAAGGTTTGATTTTAAATTAAAGGGGGCTTGCAAAGGGTTGCAAACATTGACTCTGCAAGTTAAAGGAGGTTGTTTCCTTCCCTTTTATTGATGGTGTGGAAGGTCTTAAAAGAGCCTACATGTTTCTGCCCTACTGAAGTTCTCAAGAGAAGGTAATTCTGAGGGGATGCCCAGATCAGTGTGGCCCAGTATGCCTTAAAGCTGAGGGAGAGACTAGCCCTGGTCATCTCTTCTGTTTGGGAGAATGTATGGTATGCACACAGTTCCCAGGACCAGTATCGGAAGATGACTACATGCTCCTGTATCTGTGAGCTGTGTATCCAGGCTTTATTGTTGTTATCATCCATGGAAAATAAAGGGTAGGGCCTGTCTGAGGTTCATGGACTAGATTTGGTGGCAACATTTCTCCTTAGGCAAGTGGGTGGCTTGAGGAGCTGTGCAAAGGTAGGCAGGAAATTAATCTGCAGGAAGACACTTGTATCAAACCTGTTTTTCTCCTATCCAACTTGTCCAGGAACAAAAGATAGTGACAAAAATCTACTTTATGTTGTATAAATTTCAAATACTAATTTTCACCTCTGTCCTCTGTGGCTGTTCTTCAGCTGTGAAATCTGATCTCTGTATCACATTTATTTGATACTTGAAATTTAAATGAGCCCATATTCCAGTCTCTTAGGATGTCCACTTTATTTTTAATAAAAAAGTTCTCCTGTTTTACCATCTCCATGTAGCCCAGTCACATGAGCAACTCTTCTAGTGCACTTGGATTTTTATTTAAAAAAAAAAAAAAAAGGCAGGGGGGTTGGTTGGAAGCATTTGTCACTTGGTGGGCCATGGGAAGGTTGTCCAGCATCTTGGACAATGTGAAAAGGACAGCCAGGAGAATATAGTCTGTTTGAAGAAATTGTTTTCAGGTTATCATGTTCTTCTGCCTGACCATAAGACCTCAAGAGGAGTTATTGTTTTACTTTGCAAAAGATAGTAAACTGGCTTAAAGTGAAGTGGATGTGCTCCAGCGCTGTCCCTACTGTCTTTGAGAAGAGATTGGTTAGATAGGTGCAAAACTCTCTTCCTTACAGCTGCAAAGGACCATCAGTCTCGGGAACTGAGCTCTCATATAGCAAAAACATCTTCCATCCCTGTTCTCTTTTCCTTCAGCGATCTCTGTTTAATGCATGTGTTCCACAGAAGCACATGTCTACTGCTTCCCTCAGTAGCTTACTGCAATGATTGATCTCTTCTAACTCCGAAAACCATGTATTTTACTTGTAATTTGAATTTGCTTAGCTTTAAATTTCAGCCCTTGGTTGGACCAGCTGCTTTAGAAGATGTTGCTCTGTGTCTTATTCAGGACTTCAACAGATAGAATTATTTAATTAGATGATTGCAAAATATTTTCCCACTCATAAATAATTTCTGCCATTTTTCAATGCTAGCTTTCAGTTTTGGACCCCCGGGCTAGACTCAGGCTCCAGAAGCATTTTCATCTGTATCAGCTCTAGTACAGATACAACCTCGCTGCTGGTTAAGGTGTTCCAGGTCTGTGATCAGAGCCCTTGCTGGGCAATGCCTCCGTGTGGCTCAGCCTCAGGAGGGAGAAACCAGTGCCTCATTTACTGATTCTTATGTGTTCGATCTTCAGACATAAAGCTGACCTAGGAGTTGCATTAAACTTTCATGTAGAATCAAACCCCTGGATTCTCGGCAACCTCTGCCAGTCCTACACCAAAGAGCTGGTAATATTACTAAGAAACGGAGTAACTGTGCACATGCAGAAATCACTTCTTTGTGGGAGAGGGGAGGGGAGAAAAAAAAAAATAAAAATTAGAGAAGTCAAACCAACAGCAAGCCTGTTTTTATTCTACCAGGCAGGAGATTAGTTAGATTACTTTGAGGGCTGACCTCCAATTTTGTATCCAAAGGTCATGTCTTTTGTTGAAGAGTTCAATTAGTACACCAGTGTATCAGGCTCAACACAGAAATGCCATCCAAACAGTGTACAGGGAACCTTTACGTACTGTGTATTTGCCCTAGCAGATAGTTAATCTGCATTACTGTTTGTTACCTGTTCCATTTCTCTTGCTCAAGAGCGTTATCAAATGTTTACTTGACAGAATGTTCTGTTCCTCTCTCCTTTTTTTTTTTCTTTTTCTTTCCTTCCCCCCCCCCCCCCCCCCCCCCTAAGAAAATGCAGGCTAACCCCAGAGCAACTCCAGGCTGAAAACATCACGTTGCAGGCTGGACTCTGGCCAGAGGAGTTTCTTTACTGCTGATGGAGGAGAGTAGAAAATGTCTTGAGAATGATCTGCCAAACAGGGAAAGGGCCTTTAACAAAAGGGTAAGAAATTGGAAGAAAGGAGATAACTTACAGCACTTTGATGTACCTGGAAACACTCAACAACTTGAATACCAAAGGAAATACTCTATTATTTATCAGTAGAAGGGAAAAGCAGGCTTCAGAATAGCAGCAACCAAGCGTCCACTAATAGTCCCTGTTGGAAACAGGACTGCTATCTGATCTAGTATGGCTGCCCTCCTGTTGTTTTAGTAGGAGGCTGTGTTTAAAAGATCTGCATAAAAGATCTCCAAAGACCTCCGTGCTGGTCCTGCAGGCATTGCTTTCCAGTACACTGATTAATCAATTTTCTTCAAATGTTATTCATACACTGCATTGAGTGTGGAGCACCATACAAGCTCGTACCGTTCCCGGTGTACGTGTGATGCAGGGCAAGTGGTAGTAACCAATGCTGTTTAACACTTGAAAGTGGTGGAAATCCTGGCTGCTAGTGACAGACAGGGAGTAGGAGATGATAAACTAGCAAATGACTTGTGTCATATAAATGGTTGTTTCCAATGGTGAGGTGCTGGAATACTGCTGTCAGAGATAGACATTTAGGAGGGAAACAAAATAAGGACAAGGTGCTAAAAACACTTATCCCTTTGACCATGCTTCATGGAAAGGGCAATTATACTCATCACCCAACAAATGTTCTCAAATTTAGACCCCGTAGAATTTGCTGAGCCACATGCACTTGTCGGGATGCACAGCCCCTGCTTGTTTCTGTGCGCTGCAGAAGCCAGCTCATGGCCGTACTCGGGTGCTTTGAGGGTTGCTTTGGAGTTTCAGGCAGACAGAGCCCCTGAAAGAGACTGCCAGGCTCTGAGAGTCACACAGGGGTGTCCTGCTTCTGTTACTTCATCTCTGCCCTTTTCTCTGCCTCAGTGGATGTGAGAGGCAAGGACGGCTGTCCGAGTGGCTCTGGGGCCACCCAGGAATATTAAAGTGCCTGTCTTTATCTGTTTACACCAGGTGGCCATACCGCACCCCAGCCTCTGTCTGTCTCCATAGGGTAACTGATTGTTTGGGGTGGCACATAGACACCCCTATAGTCTCTGCCTTGTTGCTAGACACTTTGAGGCAGAAAGGGGATGACAGCCCCTGCCTCTCCTGTCTGACAGGCACTCTGTATGGATGGAAGAGGCTAAATTAAAAACAGCAGAAGTAGACTTTCTGGTTTTTCTTGATAACTGGTATAAAGGAGAGAAGGGAGCAGTCTGTGCACTGCAATTAACATCAAGTGCTATTGCAACTCATCCTGTAATGCGATATAGATACAATCTCAGCAGAAAATTGAATGCTGCACTGAGTCAGAAACATAGAGCAATGCTGGGTTTTGAAGAAAGTAATTAGCCCCAGGGACCTGGTGGTTTCTCATTTCCCCTGTGGTAAACACAGGGAAGTGGGACAATACTTCCCATAGGCTTCCAAAGTCAATTTAGACAAGGTACAGAGCCAATTTATAAACCAAAGTTTTAATGAATGCTTAGGAAGAGGCAACTCCAGTCTTCCTGCAGTGCCCACCACGTACCACTCGGTGCCATCCTGCCTCTCTTTCCTGAGCTCTGAGTACCCTGTCTCTGTCTGGGCAGAGCCAGCCCAATCCCCTGCCAGTGCAGCTGCTAGAGAATGCAGCTCGGCGCAGCATCGCTGTGGTACCCTTCCCCACCTCTCTGTCAAGGGTGATGCTGCCTGACGGACCTCGGACACCGCCTGCTGTGCCTGCCTGCAGCCCAGTGCCTCAGCTGGCCACCTCTAAACATCAGCCCTTGGTACAGCAGTGGCCTGACCCTTCCTTGTGCTGCCCTGCACTTGGCCTTCACAAGAGCAGTGATTTGAGGTTTTCCAGAACTCGCTGATCATGTGAGTTCTGCTTTCCTTCAACAGAAGATCAGAAGTGTACTGAATCACAGAAATAAGACACCTGGTAGCCAAGAAAACTTTGATCTTACTAATGACAGGACCTACTGGCTGGAAGCTGCAGCTCACAATTAATACGAGAAGCAAGGAAATGAGCTGTTCAGGTAACATAGCAGGGATGACAGTAGATTCTGTTTGTGCTCTATCTTTAAGTGAAAATTGACTTTAGTTCCAAAATACATGTAGCCTATGCCTGCTCTGGGTGACCACAAGTTCCTGCATCCAGGATTCTTGCTCCTGCTTTCCTGATGTACTGCCTGTCACCTTTCTGTGGTTTGTCACGTCCAGAAAAAACCCTGCAGGTTCTTTGGGGCATAATCACATCCTTGTCTCTTGTCTCACATGAAATGCATGGTCTGCCTGAGGCACCACTGTGAAATGCTGTACTTCAGTGAGTTTGCCACGCTGCTTTGTGTGTTCCTGCACCTCTTTCTGCAAAGCTGCGCCCAACAGCACCACTCAGCACCAGTATGTTGTGTGGGAAATACCTTACATACCTGTGCTTCACACGTGTGTTCAGCATTTGTCCGGGAACGCACGGTTAATGTAGCCTGGCACACAGGTTGTCTCAGAGAGTTTTTCCTCATCTTGCTTTCATTCAGTTGCTGGAAAACCAGAAGATGATAAAGAGCTTCTGAAATATAATTATTTCCCTGGTTCTGTATCTTAAAGTGTTGGTCGCAGGAGCTGGTTAGGAAGCAAATGCAAAAGTGGTTGTGTGGCCTCTTCAAGCGGCTCGCAGGACCGCAGCCTTCTGGTACTGAGAGCATCCTCAGCCTCCTGGGTTCTGTAAGTGCCCTCTAGTGACGGTTCCCTCACCGCGCTGGGTTCTCCCCGTCGGAGGGACCCGCCGCTGGGGGGGCTCGGCTGTGGGGGCAGGGGCTGGGTAACGTCCTTACCCAGTTCCGACGGCAGTACCAGTTTGTGCTGCAGAAGCAGAGTAATGCTCGTTGAGGGGTCACTGCACAAAGCTCAGGAAAGCAAACGACTGAATGCATGGCTGCTGCTATTGTGGGAATAGCGCGTCTGAGCCGAAACACGAGTCAAATCAAGTGCAAACCGGTGGAAAAACCCCTATTGGGCTGTCACTGCACAACACTTGAATGGTTTCAGTGAAGTGTGGCATTAGCGACATTTTTCTGAATAATTATCCTCTAAGGTCTGAGAAGGGGCCACAGCATTCTGGTTTTCAAGTGATACAGCAGCTGTAGACTAGGCTGATAGATTACTGGCACCTGTACTGTGACAGCATTCTAGTGTTTCTAAAACCCAATTGGTTTGTTACTAAAGACTTTGCTTGTTTAGAGAAAAGGTTTCATCTATTTTACAAAACTATTTGAGCTATGGTCCGAGACTATGTCCTGCTTTGTGTATTCGTCAATAGCGGCAGCATTTCTGTCTCTTCCTATTATTAGAGCTCTACGTGCAATGTTGTGCGTTGTAGTTATCCAGCACACTTGTCGGGGGCACTTTGAAGACACTGCTTAATGGATTGTTTCAGGAGCGTGGCCTCACCTGGAAAGAACATGGTAGATTTGCTCTGTTCCTGGAAGGGATGGGAGCAGACACTAACCTTGGTATATATATCCACACAAGTGCAGACTTAGGAACTGCAGACAGCAGTTGTCAGAACATGCATACTTGTTTCTTTCACAATTCATGTTCTTCTCTTGTACAGTAGTTCACCGCGTTGAATTTATTTTCTCAATGAACTGACAATGCCATTTTAATGCAAATGGATGAGTGCTGGTACCATTGCTGTTCATTCGGCAGCAAAATACTGGGGGTTGTTTCTGGTGGTGTTTTGGGTGTGTGGGGTTTTTTTGGGGGGGGTGGGGAGTTGGCTGTGTTTTTCCTTCTTATAAGTAAAGATTCAAGTGCCCTTTTAAATGTTTAATTGCATCCATTAATATAGCCAGCGTAGGAGTTTGGTGAATTCAGGTTCAGGAACTGATTTATCTGGGCTATTAAAGTCATACGACAGTATGCTAAGGGCCAGATATGGAGATGGTGTGCAAACTGGCATATATGAGACTTCTTTATGTTCTTACATTGTATTAGCCTCCCACCAACTTCCTTACGCCTACTCAGTTGGCATGTAAGGGATGCTAGGGCGGTGTAATTTACGTGGTAAGCTCCTCTTACCATATAAGCATTAAGAATATATAATTGAAATGCACCTCACCTTGTTTGAACTTGCTTCTTTTTTTTCTGTCTTACTCTGTATTTGTTCTGTGTTCAATACCATAGGCCACAGACCTTATTGGCATGACTGGGCATTTACAGAAATACAAATTGCTTCTTCAACTGATATCATAAATCCGAAAAGCAGAGGGTTTTTTTGATTTGTCAATGGAGTAAAAGCTCGTGTGTGCCTGGAATACAGGCACAGGAAGAATGCAAGGGAAGAAGGCAAAATGGCATTGGCTCTAGAAATTATCTGGGAAAGGGGACTGCAGAAGAAGCAAGGACGGGTGCCATAGACACAACGCTTCAGCCCCTATGATAAATGCCTGTATTCATCTAGGTAACTCCAGCAGTAACCAGTGATAGGAAATGAGGAAATGGAAGCTGACTCAGGGGAAGTTCAGATTGGACATTAGGAAAAGGTTCTTCACTGCGAGGGTGGTCGGTCACCAGAACAGGCTCCCCAGGAAAGTGGTCATAGCACCAAGCCTGTCAGAGTTCAAGGAGCACCTGTAGGATGCTCTTACTCATATGATTTAGTGTAAGGTAGTCCTTACACTAGGAGTAGGGAGCTGGACTGGACGATCCTTATGGGTCCCTTCCAACTTCAGATATTCTCTGATTCTAATTCCTGCGAGTTTTGTCATTGGCATAAGATTGTCAAGAACTTGCCATGGAAGAAACACCTTGGTACCTGATTTGCAAATAGTCTAGGGTCGAGCTAGAACCTGTTTAAACTATTCTAGTGCCAAAGAATGATAGTATCAAGAAAACTGCAACATTGCCCTAAGAAAGTTAATCAATAATGTGACTTTTTGTTAACTGCACTGGACAGAATGGGGAATATACTACATAAAAGGAAGAGTCGCATCAAGCTTTCTGAGGGATTACAGGAATATTTGGAGCTTTGAATTTGCTTGGAAAAAGACCGTGTTTAAAAGAGATGAGCCTGTTGCCTAGTAGCAAGTGTACAGGGCTTTACTCATATCTTTTTAAGTAATCATGCTGCTTTCTAGTTCTCAACAAGAAAGTCTCAGGGAGTAGAATAGATTCGTTCAGCTTGAAGGGACCTACAACTATCATCCAGTCCAACTGCATGACTATTTCAAGGCTTCCCAGAAGTTCAAGCACACTAGAGTCCAACTGCCTCTTAAACAATGACAGGCATGAGGCATTTTTTTTTCCCCCTACGAAGGTACTATGAAAAATCAGTGGGCTGGTTTTGTGCATGTGGCAATACCTAGAGTCATGCCTGTATACCAGAGGAGGCAGTGCAGATGGTGACACCTTGTTCTCTGGATGTGAGCTGAGACCTTTGTATCTCACTTCTCTGCTGTAAGAGTTCCTGACTGTAGCTTTCTGAAAGTGTGCTTTTGCTGAAAGACAAAGCCTGCCTAAGTAGAATAGGAAGATGCAACAGACTGGGATGCGATGGTTTCAGAGGCAGTAACCAAACAAAAAAAGCTGTTGTACAAAGCCATATAAGCTGAGTGGTTGTTTCTTCCCTAATCCGTTCTGAAAACTCACACAAAATTTATTGGACAATTTAATTTATATCAGACAAATGGCTTGAATCCATGGCACTAAAGCCCACACAAATTGAAAGAACCTTAGACAGTTGCTGTGTCTGTATACATCTCTCTCTTTCCCAAACACTACAAAAGCACCAAGTGCTGAAAAGCATTACGTGCTGTGTAAGATCACTGGCAACGCATGTGCCAAACCAGCTATGATACCAAAGGCTAGCACAGCCGAGCTGACTCAGTCAAATACTCCTTCAGCTGGCAACACTGGCCACAAATGGGTAAGAGATCTCAACTTTTTCATAAATTCTGAGTGCATTCTTTACACTTTCCACTTAATAATTAACAAATAAGGAGTGGTGCCCCAACCCCATCACCACCCCCCGCCCTGGCCCCTGCAACCTTGAATCTCATTCTCCCAAACAAGACAAAGGCTTTTTTGTTTTTCCTTTTGAAAGACTTCAGCACATGGACAATAATTAACTTGTCACTTCAATGTGGAGTAGGAAAAGAAGGATATTTAGTTCTTTCTGTGTTATTGCCAGGTTGGGGTGGTCAAAAATGACAGATTGAGCTAGACCTCTTATTCCTCCTGTGGAGCAAGAAATACACAATGTTTCATACTGGGTACAGGAAAGCTTTAGTCTTTCCCATGCTATGGAAAGTTCTCTAGTTTGTGATGAAATTGTGCAAACTGACTTGAGATAGGCTTGACAATTGTCCTTCTGTAACCTACGCTGCTCTGGGTTCTCCTCATCTACTGCCCTGTTACTCCACCTCCTTTGTTGTGGAGCTCAGGAGGGGACAAACTGGAGTCCTCCAAACTAAGCAGCTTCTCCCCAGCCCTTTAAAAGAAGTGAATTATGCTAAGTTAGAAAATAAAAAAAAGTTAACTTTGAGGGCCTTCCCCCCACCTTGTGTTTTCAGACAATACAGTTTCTGAGGTTTTCTTACAGTATTGGCAAGGCAATGCCTTTGTGTCAAGGGCGGCCAAGCCATGCCGTGATCACAAGCCTGTTCATTTTGTTGAGGAGCTCTGTGGCTGTGCCCATGGTCTCCCACAGAAACACAGCAGTGCAGAATGTGCACGTTCATGGCCCTTCTGAAGGAAGAGGGATCATGTGTGATCTCTACTGTCATAGTTTTTTCTTTACTTCTTGGCTTGTATAGCAGCAGGCTGTCTGCTCTTCTGTAGGAAGTAGAGGACAGCTTGCACAGGGTGTGCACAGGACCCTCTGCAGACATAAAAACCTGGTGACCCATCTGGCCTTTCCCTCTTTGGGTCACCCAGCACAGATTGATCTTTGCTCCAGGATTCACATGGCCCTCAGTGTTCTGAGGTGCAGCCCCCGAACACAGAACAACTTCCACAGCGTGTATTCTGTTTGGTACAGACTTTGTGTCTCCCCCAGAAGAAATCGGCTTGGAAAAGAAGCTGACGGTTCCAGGCGGATCACTGAATGACATTGCAGAGCCATTGAGCCTAACTGAAAGATGTTTTAAAATGCATTTTAAGACAAAACGAGTAAAAGGAACACCCAACATCACACAACTAAAACCCAATTCTTCAAACGAGAGAACAACATACTCTCTCTTGGTGGCTTGCACAGAATTTCACTTGACTGGAGCTAATGTTTACCTCGGGGAAAAGGATTATGAAGATAGTAAGAGAGGTTTCCAGGAAACAAAGGAATGGTCCTGATCTGAGTGAGGCAAATAATGAGGTCTGCTCGCAAATGAAACAGTGAGCCTAACATGAAGCTGTAAAGGAGCAGAGATGAATATTCTGTCAGAAGCTGCTTCATGGAAAGACTTAACCAAGGAGTTTAATGAATGCAAAAGATCTTGCACCCAGAGAAGGTAGGAGGGAACAGCGCAGATTCGTAGCAGTAGGTATTCATCACCAAAACTCGCTCTTTTGAATGCTGTTGGGTTAAATTAGTACAAAGTAAATGAATATCTTTACATTTCAACAGCAATTTATGTGTAAGCTCACAGAGGAGAGGAGATTTGTGTTTTCTGTTTTGTCTAAACCCCAAAGGATGCTGATAGATGAATGCATGGCAGGAATTGCTTTCGTTCTCTCCATTGTTGTTACCCTGGGAAGAAGTAGAGTGCCTGTCCCACCATCACAAGTGAACAAACTGTGCTAAATGGTGTGAGAGTTAATTCTTCTAAGTTCTGAGCAGACAACTTTATTTAATTGAACATGGAATAAGTAAGAGTTTAATGTCTCAAGTGTCCACAGGGAAAAATCGTTGGATATGATGGCTATGACTGCCTGCCAGCATTAATAACATAACCCTGTCTCCATGCCCAGGTGGAACAGAAAGTTGTCCTCAATCACAAGGAACGGGGCTATTAAATACTGGGTTCGTGTGCTCAGTGTCCATGGAGCTCTCCAGCGCGTGGAGGGGGGTGGGACAGAGGCTGGCACCGTGTTCTCAGTTGTGGTCACTGAAGAGATGGCTGATGCTGGGGCTTGAGCAAAGAAGGTTGCAAGCAGTTGTGGGTGGTCTGACAGCCATAATCTCAGCCCATTTAACTGTCCCTGAGGGCTAGAAGCTGGGTCAGCAACAGCTGGTCCTACTACAACTACTGCTGATGGTAGTGGCTTGGCTTCTCCCAGCAACAGCTGTCTCTTGCCCCACCTGCCTGATCCCTTTGGCAGGCAGCAGACCTGCCTGCTTGTCTTATCTTAGCAGCTGTAGCACCTGCCTGGACCATCCCCTATTCCTGCCTTTCATCCTTAGGGTTGCAAATCTTCATTTTTTTGCCTTTGGTGCTCAGAAGCAGGAAGGATCTTGCCAGTGGTGGTGGCATTGGAGGCTTGTAAATGAAAGGGATGTCATCAGCCCATGGTTTTGAATGAGAACATGACTGCTTTCTTGCAGAGCCACACCGATGGTTTTAATCAATTCGTTAAGAATGTGGCTTCTAAAACCAGTTTGTTCTCTCAACAGGCAGCAAATGGAACAGTGACTGCTCTATTGTGGATGAGGTCCTCTGGCAGGAGAAGACACAGCATCCTGTTGTGGCAACAGCCACCAGCACTGCAAAGTGGTGTGTGGCAAGGCTGGGTTGATGGAGGCTCCAGAAGTCCCATACCTGGGCAGCTGAAAGGAAGACTCGGCACAGACAGGTGAGGGACATCTCAGTACCAGAACTGCCTCAAATCTGCCAGAAGGACTGGGGATAGAATGTCTGTCAAATGAGGAACCTGCAGCATCTTTGACTGAAGCCTGCAGCAGTGTCTGGCATGGCAGCAAAAGAATGTGTGGTGTTTGGGGCAAAGAGTAGTATTTCGGGATGAGTCCGTTACTCAGAGATGTCTGTGACATCAGACTGACTCTCCCATCTGTGTTTGGTTCATCTGCATGAGCATTTTGACACGGGTGAGGAAGGAGGTGAAAAGGTGAACTGGATCAAATAGCTGAGAGCAGCAGCGCTGGTGCTTGACAAGTTTCTTGCTCGCTTTTACCTGGTCTGGCAGAATTAGGCATGTATCTTAAGGAACATGTTTGGGAACAACGTGCTTACACAGGGCCCTGTCCTAGAAAGCAGTAAAGGGAAAAATTTTGCTGTGGTTGTTGATGTGCTGGCTGGGATGAGGTTTTGAGAATGATGATTTGTGAGGATAGGTGAGGAACCGTCTCACTTTTCATTTAGACAGTACAAACACCCTTCTGCCCTGTGAATGTCAGTGCTGTGAGTGAATAACCTGTAGTGTTGTAAACAGTCCTTTACACTGCCATTGGGTCACAGAAACACTGATAAATTATACTTGGCCAATATAATGGCCAAATTAACATAAAAATATTGAACAGTGCAGATCATGTGACAGGGAATCCATGGCGATGGGAACATTCAGTGGTCTCTTGTGCCTGTCCTTGTGTGTGCTGCAACATTACTCCGTTTCTCACAATTTCTTGCTGGGTTTTCTATGTACTTGTGCACTAGCTGAACCTCACCTGCCTCCGACAGTGCTCTGGCATCTTTTTCAGCCTTTGCGGTTGCACCACCTACCACATAAAGGAGGGCTAGTTTTCTGCAAATGGTGCCATTTATTCCTACTGTGACTAGTGATGTATGTGCAGGGAAGCCATTGTCCTGCTACAATAAATTCTATAAGAGCTAAATACTAATGTATGATAAGGATCCATGCAGTGTTATGGTAACCTCTGGAGATAAAGGCAAGCATCCTTAATGCCCCGAGTTTGAAGTGTTTTTTTTTTTAAATACACCCAGCTGACAGCACTACATAGTGGCATCTTTCTTTGCAAACCATGAGGAAATTTTGAACACGAGCAAAAAAACGTGGCATTGTAAAACAAAGCTGCCACACTGCCTTACCCAAAGCAGGGGAAGACTGAGCGCTACTGTTCATTACCGGAGTGTAGCATCATCTACGGCATCTACTCTGCGGGCCTATCAAAAAATCTCACTGCTGCAGGTGACAGCATTACTGTCACGGTCAGCTGCCCCGCCGTACCAGGGCCAGCGCGGGGCATGGCGGGGCGCGGGAGGCCTGAGGGGCCGGGCCGCGGGAGGCCTGAGGGGCCGGGGCCCGGGGGCCGCGGGAGGGCCTGGGGGCCGGGGCCGGGCCGCGGGAGGCCTGAGGGGAAGGGTACGGGGCGGGCCGCGGGAGGCCTGAGGGGCCGGGTACGGGGCGGGCCGCGGGAGGCCTGAGGGGCCGGGGCCCGGGGGGGGCCGCGGGAGGCCTGAGGGGACGGGGCCTGGGGGCCGCCGGTGCGCCTGGGGGACAGCGCTTGGCCCCGGCGGCTGCTGGGCGCCCGAAAGACGGGGCTGCGGGGCAGGGGCGGTCAATGGGCGGCCGCGGCCGTGACCGCCCTCCGGGGCGGTGCGGGGGGCGGCCGCTTCCGCCGGCTGCGGTGCGGGGGCCGGCTGCGGAGCGACGTCAGCGGGGCCGGGCCGGCGTCACGGCGCGGCGGCGCAGTGCGGGGCCGGGCCGGGCGCCGCCGGAGGTGAGGCCGCGGGGCGGGCGGCGGGGCCGGGCCTGGGGGTCGCGGGGCGGGGGAGCGGCGCGTTCGCCATTGACAGGAGCGTTTGCGGGGCGGCGGCCTTCGCGCCGAGCCAGCGCCGGCGCCAGGGCCGGTCCCCGCAGCGCTGGTGGCCGTGGGGCGTTTGGAGCCCGCGGGACCCACTGCAGGAGAACCGGGAGCAGACCCTGCGGAAGCAGGAGGAACTCATTCTCGGCGTGGAGGTGCGGGTCGGGCCGGGCGGGTGGCGGGTGGCAGGGCCGGCCTCGCGAGGCCCTGCGGATTGAGATGCGCCGTTGCTGGTGTGGCCAACGTCGAGTGCCAGAAATGGCAAATAGCTGTTGACAGTGAAAGCTGACAGCCATGACACGGTTGAAGGAGAGTTTTCCTGCTTTGCAGCTGTTGTGATCACCAGGTAGATTCACCTGAGGACAGGCTTGAGCCCTGTGAAGGTGTCCGCTGGGGAAAAGGAGATGAGGAAGAGGGGCTGAGCTCGCAGTTCTATGCTGACTTTCTGTGGGACCAGTGGCACGCTGTCAATGACAGCCTTTCGTTCCAAGTAATTGCAGATCACCACCATGTGTATTTTCGAGTCACGTGGAGGGGTTCTTTCCTTCTGTCACTACAACGTTGCCACTTACGAGTTGTGATACAACCTCTTTGCAACGCACAGTATGGAGCAGGAAGATAAAGGAGGATCTGGTATGAAATGGAACTGATAGATCAAGTGTAGGGAGATCGACACCCTGGGTGCAAATGGCAAGGTGTATCAGTGGTGGAGTGCTAGCACAACTGCATTGTGATGTTTCTGTGAAAGGGTCATTAAAGCAGCTGTCATGAAACTCATTGGGTTTTCGTTATGTCTGTTTTTCTGCTATCTTTTTCCTAATTTTTAACAAATTCTCATCGTGAGGAAATTACTTTGACCCAAAGGTTAATAAAGGTACTGCTACAAAGTACGTACTCTGTCTGTGGAATACATGAATCATAAGAAGTTTTCAGTAATTTGTGAAAACAGCATGAAGGGGAACAGCAATGTGGGCATCTTCACAGAGTCTCCGTATGCTTCTCGTTTTGTTGGTCTCTTGAGGGGCCTTTGTATCTAATGAGCTTACCCACCAAAATGCAGCTTGCAGTCAGTGCCTTGTGAGATGGGGGTTGTCAAGGCATGGAGTTACAATTATGAATTGCTTGTTCTTCTCTCTCATGTGGTATGCATCTTAGTCTGAAGAGGAGCAGTCTTGAGGAAATCTGTGGTACAACGTTATCAACACTTTAGTAGATGTCTTATCTCTCCCACCCTTCCTCCTCCCCCTCAGGCACCAAACACAGTCAAGTTACCCCAACTGCAGTCTTCTGTGATGTGCTTGGTATTTAATTTTGCATTGCGCAATAACTCTCTTTGGACGCTTGCATGGAGCTGGGGATTGTTCTGTGTAGACCATCATCCTGCCATGCTTAACAGCCATTGCATCAGCGTGATGGTAAATGTGGGTTTACAGAGTTCTGCTTTCAATAATAGTTGGGGATATGCAGTGAAGAATGGCGCTGTGTAGGCTAAGGGCTACAGGAAGAAAGACTGGCATGTGAAATGTGCCAGAGGAAGTAGCAAAAAGCAGATTTGTGGGAGTTCTGTGCAGCCAAAGTAGCAGAACAGCTGGGATTCTTTTCCCTAGGGGAACTGTAAACAAAAAAGTAAGATATTTGTTTTGCTTACTAGTATGCAGCTGTGAGGGTTTTCCTGAAGAGGTGTGGGGTGGTATGGAGCCATTCTCATGCGGCAGCAGCCTTTGGTCCCATGGGCAAGAAAGCATAAAGAAAGGGTCAGACTTCACTTACAAGCCGTTTCCATTTCTGGCAACAAGAGGCAAGAAATCACATGTGCTTTGTTAATTCAGCAGATCTATTGGCATCTATCCTGAGATGCTATTTGGGAACCCATTTGGCTGTTTCACTTGCCACAGTATGCAAGCTTTGGCTACAGGAGTGATTCTAATGAGACTCAAGGAGGCTGTTCAGCACTTGAATGCCATCCATCTCTGAGAGAGGAGTAGCAGTGCTGAGGGTGGCTTGTGGCGGGGCATGTATCTTCTTCTCGGGTATTAGTTTGAAACTTTGATTCCTGCACTGAAAAATGATACCAGCTTCTGGTTCCAAGCATATTTGTTGTCAGCTGACCTCATCCGGGTGTTCAGCTTGTGTAGTCTGAACTTCAAAAATACATTTGTTGAGTGCTTTGGTAAAGTCTTAACAGACATAGAACCAGAAAGAAGCAGAGGATCAGGCCCTGTCCTTGCAGTAGTGTCTGCTGAATTCAGGAATGTAAATAGGAAGAAAACCAAACTCAGTCATTATGAAAAAAGTTTTGCATTGAGCCTTGGCTTCAGCACAGGCAGCGGGAATGGTAGGATCAATACCGAAAGGTGATTTTGCGTTGCATTAGGGGTCTGGATCTGCAGCCAAGCCACAGCTTTGCTTTATTATAAACTTGAACTAAATTAAGATGACCTCAGTCTAAGTGAACTGCAGATAAATGTAAACGTATTGCTGTTATGTGAACTCCTGGGAAGTATGACATGTCTAACTGCTAATTGTTTTAAATATTTCAGTCATAATATCCCCAGTGATGGTAGGCAATGCCTAGGTAACCAAGATAGGATCTCTGCTGTCTCAATTGTGCAAAGATGGAGACTTACCTATAAAACATATATGCCTTATGTCAAGAGATTGAGAGAAAAGGTTGTGACTAATATGAGGCTGCGCTCAGTATGTGGAGTGTTGAGAAAAGGCTTGAACTTCAGTAAATGAAATTAAGCAAAGTTTTTCTTACTCAACCATTTTATTCTGAACTGTTTTTCTTACAGACATCTACCCGTGATGATTCCACAATCTGCAACACCCCCCGTCAGTGATGCTGCGCTCTTGCCAAGCGGGGCTTCTCAGGAAATCTGGAGGTCACAAGTTCCAGGCTATTCTGGATCGGTCACAGGGCACATAAGTCATCGGGCCAATAACTTCAAGAGACATCCAAAAAGGAGAAAACACATTCGCCCTTCACCGCCACCGCCACCGAACACTCCATGTCCTATTGATTTGATTGACTTTGGGGATCTCCAACCGCAGAGGTCTTTCCTAGAACTCCTCTTTAATGGGTGCATTCTCTTTGGGCTGGAGTTCAGCTATGCCATGGAAACAGCCTATGTTACCCCTGTTCTGCTTCAGATGGGGCTTCCAGACCAACTGTATGGAATGGTGTGGTTCATCAGCCCTATATTAGGTAACTTTTCTTTATGCTATTTCTTCTCTTCTGTTTTTTTGCACTACATGGGGGTCATATGGTTTTGTTTTCTCTGCCTCAGCTGTTAACAAGTACATTCTGTGTGCTGTTGAGGTTAAGAAGCACTAGCCATAATTTTAGACAACTGAATGGAGAGTAATTCTTGCTGTGTCTTAACTGAAATGGGCCCTTGTGATCAAAAGGCCTCGTTTCAATGGCTTCTCGACATCTTATGTCTTGCAGGAGGGTAAGCTTTGGTTACTATGTTCCTATATTTAAACACTAGCAAAAGAGTATCAGTGTCTCCATTTAGGTCCCTGTGAGAAAAAGCATACAGAGACAGTTCCCAAGGCTGTGTGAAAAAAGCAGAGTAGGGTTGGCTTCCCCTGTTTAACTCTCTGAAACAAACAAGGTGTTCCAGTGAAGAAGGACCATTGACGCTGCCATTACAGGCATTGAATTACCTGCCTTAACACAGAGGCTGGGCTGGGAGCATATCCATTACTATGGGAAGAACCATAGCATGGGCTATTACCACTTGGAAACTTTGTTCTGCCTGTTCTTGTACTTGTTGAATGTGCTTCAGAAGAAGCGTGGTTTAACCCTGGCCGGCAACCAAGCACCACGCAGCTGCTTGTTCACTCCCCCTCACCCAGAGGGATGGGGAGGAGAATCGGAAAGGAATGTAAAGCTCAAGGGTTGAGATAAGAACAATTTAATAGGTAAAGCAAAAGCCATGCATGCAAGCAAAGCAAAGCAGGGAATTTATTCGCTAGTTTTGATTAGCAGGCCATCCCCAGAGCAGCAGGGCTCCATCACACATAATGGTTACTCGTGAAGACAAACGCCATAATGCCAAATGTCACCCCCTTCCTTCTTCCCCCTGTTTATATACTCAGCATGATGTTATATGGCATGGAATACCTCTTGGGCTAGCTTGGGTCACCTGTCCTGGCCGTGTCCCCTCCCAATTTCCTGTGCCCCTCCAACCCTTCCACTGGCAGGGTCCAAGGAACCAAAAATTCCCTGTTTACTATAAACATCATCCAGCAACAACTAAAAACATCAGTGTCCTATCAACATTGTTTTCACATCATAGCCAAAACACAGCACTGTACTAACTATTAAGAAGAAAATTAACTTTATCCCAGCTGAAACCAGGACAAGAGTAGACAGACCCCTACTCACAGGCTGTCCCAGAGTAACACATGCACCTTTCTAACTTGTATGTTTGCTTCGTGCTGTCTTCCAAGCTAATTCTGCAGGAGATCTCCCATCTAAGATGAGGTAAATGAAATAGCTTGTAAGTAACAGAGTACTTTAGAACATATAACTGTTGTACTCTTCACCTGATGTCAGTCTCTGCTGTATTGATGATGCAGAGTCAACAGCCATGACAACGAGCAGCGGCACATTACGTTATTCAGTCCCCGATGTGGGAAATGCCAGGCAGTACATTGTGTGTGCCTGTGTGCACCTGGGTGACTAGTACCAACTGGGGACAGTATTGTGCCATGGTTTTCTGCCTTTAACTGCCTTTTAAGCTACCTGTTTTAACTCCCCTGTGAAACAGGCTTGTAGAAAAATGCTGCTTACTGAGGATTTGTTTTTTCTAGGGTTCTTGCTACAGCCTTTGCTGGGGGCCTGGAGTGACAGATGCACATCAAGATTTGGGAGGAGAAGACCTTTCATTCTGGTCTTAGCAGTAGGTGCGTCTTTTAGAAACAACGGGCATAACACTTGTAAAGTACAAACATGGTTCATCTCTCTTCTGCAACATCCCCTCTGGCACTAGGGAGGATGTCCCTGAACAAAATGCCCCCGAAATGTTGGGTTTTGTGGGTCTGAAGAAGGTGGTGAGTGATGGTGAGGTGATGCCTTGGCAGCTGGAGATCCACACATAAAAGCTTCTTTTGTCAGAGTCTGAAGAGATGATGTTTTGAGGGTGAAGAATGATTGTCTTTGGCCAAAAGCAGCTCCAGACATTTGTTAAGCTTGAACAGTGGAAAAGGATTATGTATATCCTATAAGCCATGCTCATTCCCCAGACTGTGGTGATCTCAACAAGGACAGTAGTGCTGGCTGCAAGGCTGTGCAGGTAGTATAATGCTTGGAGCATGGAGGTTTTTGTGCTTACAAGCAGTTGGTTGATTTTGATTTGGTTTTGTTCCCAGGAGCGTTGCTTGGGCTCTCGCTTATGCTGAATGGCAAAGATATAGGGAGTGCCCTGTCTGACACTGCAAATAACCACAAATGGGGGATCATCCTTACGGTCTGTGGTGTTGTGCTCATGGACTTCAGCGCAGATTCGGCAGACAATCCCAGTCATGCCTACATGATGGATGTGTGCAGCCCAGTGGATCAAGACAGGGGCCTCAACATCCACGCTTTATTAGCAGGTATGCTTGCTTGATGCTTCCTGGGTGATGTGAACCTTAAGTAAACAAGACCTACTGTGAGAAAGCAGAGTGTAAATCACTGGTCTTTTCTTGTATGAGCATAATAACCGAATACCTGGAGAGGTAGGGCTAATTAACTTTGAAAACAAACTCTGCTTACTGCAGAAGGCTTTTGTAACTACCAAAAGTCAAACAAGACATTCCTGGGTTAATCACCTGAAGGTCCCTCATGTTATTTATAATACCTACAGAAACAAAATAATCCCTCCAGGGAGGAGGTTCGGCTTTCTGCAAGTCTGGGAAATGCCTTTTTCAGTCGCTCTGTTGCAGGGGAGAGCGCATACTGGGCACTATGATCCCTCATTGTTGTCGTCTTCAGTCACTGTGCTGCCATAGTCTAGTTTGCTTCGTCATGAGATTGTTTCACACTCTTGAACGTACTTGTAAGAAAGAAAGAAAGAAAGAATAGTGTCATAAGGCTTTCACCATGTGAATGGAGTGAGACAGTATCCGGTGCCCTCAGAACTTCCGTGTTCATTGGTAGTAATGCAGTGGCAGTTTTATATACTGCCAACATGTTGCCGAGTAATGAGCTTGCTACGCTTCTGAAGTGATTCAGTCTGTCTTGGACGCAGTTAGATCTGCGTTCGTCTAACTGAGTGAGGAAAATGGATTTTCACTTACTTTCAGGAAAACAGTCTTAGCTGACTGATTGCAGAGCCTTGCCACGAGGCTGGTGGACACTTCTGTTTTACGGACTGAAATAGCTGAAGGTAAAGTGGTTTGTTCTTAGCAAAGAAAGAACTACCATTTTTGATTATTTGTATCATCACTTTTACAGCACTGACCTTCTCCCTCTTTCTGTCCCATGTTTGTACCTCCAGACTGTCCTTGTGGCGCGGATAACTGTTTATTACTGCATTTGGATTGAAAAGGGGTTGAGTAGTAAAACAGAAGTAACATGTCAGATTCTACTTATGAATAATCATTAGACAAATGGTGTGCGCTGTTACTGACTTCCGTATTGGCTAGGGAAGATAATCTCGGCTCTGTTTTTCCACCAGGTCTTGGAGGTGGCTTTGGTTATGTTGTTGGAGGAATACACTGGGATAAAACCAGTTTTGGAAAAGCTGTGGGAGGGCAACTTCGAGTCATCTATGTCTTCACCTCAGTTATACTGACTATTACTACTGTGCTGACTCTAATCAGCATTCCAGAAAGACCCTTAAGGTCCTTTAGCAGGAAGAAAAAGGTGATGAAGAGTCCAAGTCTTCCTCTCCCTCCTTCTCCACCTTTCTTCTTTGAGGAGGGTGTAAATGAAAACTTTGCTTCTCATAACTCAGCTCACTTATATGAAAGTTTTACAAGTCCCGTTTCCCCCCTCAGCCCACTCACACCCAAATATGGCAGTTTTATCAGCAGAGACAATTCCTTGACGGGAATTAATGAGTTTGCATCATCATTTGGGACTTCAAATATTGACAGTGTGCTTATAGACTGTTTTACAGGCGGGCATAGTAGTTATTTAGCACTTCCAGCTAGCTTGCCCAGGCAGCCTGTCAGTGTCAGCTTTCCTCGGGTACCTGATGGCTGTTACCAAGGAGAAAACGGAGTTCTGGAGCAAGGGGAGAGCAGCATAACACCGGGGCCTGACGGCGAGCCGCTAAGGGTGGGCTCACTGGATGCGATAAAGCCACGGTCATCGGGGATCCTGAAAAGACCTCAGACCTTGGCCATTCCAGATATCGTAACAGGACACTGTCCAGAAAATAATAGAAGAAGAAATGTAACCTTCAGCCAACAGGTAAGGGCAGAAAATCAATGATATGACCCTGTAAACCTGAGCATTCATTTGATCTCTTCATATAGTTTTAAATGTGTGACATACAAATTCATCATTAAAGACTGCTCGTGACAGTTTGCTTATGAAAGTCAGTATGGGAACAGCATACCTGATATGACTTTATCGGTAAAGTAGTGGGTAGGATGTGAATTATGACTGGCAGTCTGTCAACTGCCATTGTTCCCATGGCAGAAATGGGAGTGTTCCGCTCTCACCAGGCCATGTGTGAAAGTTAGGTTGGTATTTTTAGCCCTGCTTCACCACCCAGGGAGCTACCACATGAGAGCAGAAAAAGACACATTTTTATTGAGCCTGTATCTTCCCTTTCCACAGAAATATCCGCAAGATAGGGCCAGGGATAGGACTCTCCCATGAGCTTCTCCTTATGGCAGTCATTACATCTGGTTCCATCAGGGAGGTGAGGTTTCCCTTACCCAGGGATAAGACTCTGGCCTCACCTCCCACTGTTGGTGATAACTTGGAATGTCTGAGACCTCTGTATGCTGGCCCATTTTTTTATGATCCGGGATGAGGTAAACTGTCCTCTGTTGTTTTTTGTTTTGTTTGGTTGGTGGTTTGGTTTTTGTTTTTATTTTGGGGGGTGGGGGTTGTTTGTTTTGTTTAGTTTGTTACTGTTGCTGTACTTTGACCCAGTTTGTGAGAGCAGGCTTTCTTAGGGCCAGGGTTTTATATTCTGTGCACACAGAGATCAAGCATCAACGTTAGCAAGCAATGCGAATGTGTTTCAGTTAAAACCAGCCTCTTCTTCCGTGATGTCTCTAGAACTTCAGAAACCAAATTCACCTGGATGTGGGTACAGCTTTTATTAAATACAATGGAATTTATGCCTTCCCTATGCTACTGGATATGGTTGCCAAATACCCTAGAGAAGTGAAGAGTACTGTTTCAAGTATGCTGAAAGCTGTGGCACAGTGCTGCCATTTAACACTTGTTCCAAGGCTGAGCTTACTACTTAGCCAAATACACTGTTCTCAGTCTTCAAGTCAACATACTGCAGCAGCAGAGTTTAACTTCCAGGTGATCAGATAGGTGTGTAATACTGCATAGGTTTGGGTTTTTCTGACTGTATGTGTTGACCTGGGAGTTCTTACGGTGCAGGTTGCTAACATCTTGCTGAACGGCGTTAAGTATGAGAGCGAGCTGAATGGATCAAGCGAGACCTTGGAGCAACCACTCTCTGTGAAACTTCTTTGTTCGACCATCTGCCAGATGCCCAAGGCTCTTCGTAACCTCTGCATCAACCACTTCCTAGGTATTCGCAAAGTCCTGTCTTGCTTTCACCATGAAGTAGCCTGTCTTGGGTGAATGTTTTAAAATTTTTTATCTGTTGCTGCAATGGCTGCTAACTAGAGAGGGCATGGTTTGTTCCATATACGCTCACCAGTAAGGTACTTTCTGGTATTTAGTTTCTTAGAACACTGAGAAAGGAAAAAACCCAAACGAACAAAACAGTAAAGCCTACAGTCCTAGAAAGGGAATAAGAGCCTAAATCAGCACATCTGTTAAATGGAAAGTTTATGCCAGGATGAGACAACACCACTGAACTGAGAACTTGAAACTGTTGACTTTTTTTTTTTTTTAACACTCTGAAGCTGGCATTACTGAGCAGAAAGGAATTAGTTTTATTTCCTTCCTTACACCTGAGACCGGCATTCACTTTCCTCCCTTGGACAGCGCATGTGTAGGGGTCCCAGAACAGGCTGTGAGCAAGTGCAGAATGTGACGCTGCAGGAGAGCCCAGAACCAGTGCACTGTTACCTTTACCCTTGCAAGCAATCCAGTTTACACAAAATTGGACAGAAGATAACAGGTAGTTAATACTCATTGGCTCTGAAAGGCATTAAGAGATTGCCTGCATTGGTGGCCCTGACACCGGTTTGTGATAGGAGTTTTTAACTCTGTCAGAGGTGCTCTAGAGGCTGCAAGCCGCGACACAGGAAGCACTGCTTCCAGTTCTGTGTGGGAGGAAAACAGCAACCTGAAACAACTCTGTGATGAGCTGCTCTGTGAAGCTGAGCGTTGTGTCCTGTCAAAACCTGAAAGCAGCTCAGACTGCTGTAATCTATCTTTCTGTCTTGCTAAACCAGTATTCTGTGGGCCCCAGTTAGCCTCTAGGATACCACTTTGGAATTCAAAGGATAAATCTTGGTCTTTAAAATCCTGAATGTCTTTGACAAACATTGTAGCATAATGCACAGGGAACAGCAATCTCAGATAAATGTGGCTGAACATTATGTAATAACTTGCACAACCTGTCTTCAGTTACGGTTTGTTACACAGCTAACAGCATCCATGTAAGCTTACAAGGGGAAATGGATACCCCGCATCCTAATAGGTTAACTTCTGGCTTTCAGGATGGCTTTCATTTGAGGGGATGTTACTCTTCTACACCGACTTCATGGGAGAAGTAGTGTTTCAAGGGAATCCGAAAGCGCCTCACAACTCAGATGAGTATCAGAAGTACAACGCTGGGGTCACCATGGGCTGCTGGGGAATGTGCATCTATGCGTTCAGTGCTGCTTTCTATTCAGGTACTTGGTACAGCCACCTTAGCCACTGCTGTGCACCTGCTTCTTAAGCAGTGTTTCTGCAACAACTAGTCCGGCTTTTATATTGCACATAGCTACCGCATGGCACAAGTGCCGAAGCAGAGTGTTCTTTTTCACTGTGTTATTTCTGCTAGTTAGCTTGGCCTGTGCTGACAGCAGGCGAGGACAGCAGTCCAGTGAAAACACATCTCTGTTAATATACAGTTCCTTTCACAAGTGGCATTTTCAATGTCCATTGAATCCAGAAATATACGCAGCCACCATAGGCACAGTTCTGGTCCAACAGCACTCTGCCCATGTACCCCTGACAGAGCACCCTGGTGTCATGCACCACCTCAGCACCTTGTTGTGTGTGTCGTGTGTCTGTCCCCCTGGCCCCAGCAGTTCCCATTTACCCTTCCAGGACAGGGGCATAGCCATGCTTCAACTCTGCCGTGCCCTCCATGTAGGTAGGGCAGCAAGGTTGCATCATGGCAGTGGGATTTGGAAGGGGTCCTTGGCGCTCACGTGTGAGCCACCAGTTAATCAAAGGCATGAGGGTTGCTGCTGAAATGTGGCTGCCTAACGGCTGGGCTGTGGGTCCCAAAGGCGCACCCCTGGGGTCCACTGACTGGCTAGCAGCAGGAAGGGCCACAGTTCACCCCGAATGCTGTGCCATTGTCTTGCAGCTGCACTGGAGAAGCTGGAGGAGCGGTTCAGCACACGGACGCTGTACTTTGTGGCGTATTTGGCCTTCGGGCTGGGCACAGGGCTGGCCACGCTCTCCAGAAACATCTATGTGGTGCTGTCACTGTGTGCTACCTACGGCATCCTCTTTGCCACGCTCTGCACGCTGCCCTACTCCCTGCTTTGCGACTACTACCAGAGCCGTGAGGTGAGCCCCGGGCCAGGGAGGGGAGAGGGGCTCCCATGCCACCCCCTGACGCTGTGCTGTGTCCCCCCCGCAGTTCGTAGGCTCGCAGGCGGAGGGCACGCGGCGCGGGATGGGCGTTGACATCTCCCTGCTGAGCTGCCAGTACTTCCTGGCGCAGATCCTCGTGGCCCTGGCCATGGGGCCGCTGACGGCAGCTGTGGGCAGTGCCAGCGGCGCCATGTACTTCGCTAGCCTGGTCTCCTTCCTGGGCTGTCTCTTCTCCTCCCTCTGCATCACCTACGAGCTGCCACCCACCGAGGAGCTGCCACACACTGAGGAGCAGCGCCCGCTCTTGTCCCGTGCGCGGAATGAATAAATGGGAGAAGCTGCCACAGCCTCTGCTGCCTCATTGCGTCGCCCTCGGCCTCCCCGTCACAGCATGGTGGGCTCATGCGCCCCCGGGATGGCAGCAGTGGGCATGGCAAACCGAGAAGCTCTGCGCTGGCTTCGCCGACCTTTCCCCTGCCTGTGGGAGGGTGAGGGGCAAGTCAGCAGCACCTGGCACCACTCATCCCTCCCCAGAGGTGGCAAAGGCACGTCTGTGCCCCTGGGGCCACGGCAACAGGAGGTGGTGGTGTCAGCGTGGGGCCATTCCCTCCAGCTTCCCCAGGGTGTCCCAGGGGGACGGCTGACGTCTGGCCTGAGGCAGGGGACCTGGCAGGCCGGTGCCTGGGTGACCATGATCTCTCAGGCAACAGCGAGCTGCAGGGCTGCACACGATGCTGTGGGCACCTGGGGCCATGGTGCTCTGCCAGCTTCGTGGGCAGAAGGTGCCATCTCATGGCCAGGCCCAGGCCCCAGTCACCAAGGCAGCGGTGACTCCTGTGAGGCCCCGGGGAGTGGTGGGGCCAACCTGCAGGTCCCGGCCTCTGCCCGTGGTAGGCCTGACTCTGGAGGTTGCTTTACAAAACTTTGGAAAGGCTGAGAACGACTGGTCTTGCTCTGGTGGTGTAAGCACTCCACCTAGCACTGCAGCCGTGCTTCTGGGCGCATAGAGCTGCCACCAGCAGAACTGCTCCAGGAGGCTGCTGTGGGGTGAAAACACAGCAGCCTGGCTCCCAAACCCTGCTCTGTAGGTTCTGGCTGTGGTCCGTGGTGATGGTTGCCAATATGTGTGTATTTCTTTCCACATGGGACTTTTAATGAAGGCTACAAGGGCTTGTGATGACTTTGCAGGAGGATGGGCAGTTGTCCATAACCCAGCTTTGGGGAGAAGGGTCTCTTTGTGTCAGCTCCCCTTGGGTAGAAACTTACTCTCAAAGTTACGTTGGGATTTGAAGAAAAATCATTTGTGTGAAAGCCTGCAGCACATCATCAGTCATTTTTCATACAGCTGTACCTTGTGACATTTTAAAATCTGCATGGGCATCAGTGATTAAGTACATGTCAGCTAGTGCTGCATCTTCCATATCTCATTGAAACTATTAAAAGGGCTTTGGGTTTCATTTTCTCAGAGATTTCTCAATTATTCTGATTTTGGAAGTTGGTAAGTGTGTGAGAATTTTGTACAAGTTCCAGTTAAGCCCAGGAGACTTTGGAGAGCAAAGATGAGAACAGAAATAAAACTGTTTCTTAGAAGCCCTGTCAGCCTGCCTCCGTATTTGGGTAGGCAGCCAACGTTTACCAAGGCTGATGGGCATTTTGGTGTTTACATGTGCTGTGCATGGCACCCCTGCAGAGGTTGGTTTTTGCTCACCTGATCTTCAGGTCCAAAAGAAAGGTTTTCTCTGGAGGGTCACTCCTTTTAGATGAGTTGTACTTGACTGTTCACTTAAGTTTATTATGATGCTTGATCCACGATGCCAAGATGAAATAACTCGTGTGATCTGTAGCTGTTGTGGCTTGCTACACTCCAGTGCTGAAAGCATAATGCACAACTTATAAGAACCTCTTGTTTTTATCATCTGCCCCCGCGTATTACTTTTTTTTTAATTTGAGAAGCAAGTTTCATGCTACTTAAATGGAGGAACACTACCGAAGTTATGAAGTGAAGCACTTGGAGGTAAAGGACTGTCAGACTGCTGAGTCTGTTAATCTTTCTTTTCTTTGTTTGGGCCTATGTAGTATCATATCTGCAGGAATATCTGTGATGCGCCATTTCCTTGATTATGGGACAGCTGTCTCCAGGAATGTTCAGGATGAAGCTGGAACAAAGTAGCATGAGAAACTGTACATTTGTTACTTCTGATTTCTGACAATCTAAAGACATGACTTTGGAGAAATTTTGTTTTCTTGTTGGTCTGCTGTGTAACCTTAATTTCTTTTCCTTATCTTACCAAACTTTTAAACTCCAAAATGTGTTTGAGTTTGGGGTTTTTTTTGTGTGTCTCCTGCTAGCTAATGCAGTACTGGTTCTTTGTTTTCTCCTCTTAAGTTTTGTACCCAGCATTATTGCACTAAATGGATCATGAGCACTTCCCTTTTCTAGGTCGCTAGAGTTGAAGGTGATTTTGTTGCAAGCGAGGATTTTCAAAAGATTCATAGAATTGATGAAATCAATGTATTTGATGGTAACGTTTGTCTCTGCTTCCATCTGTAAATAATATTACAAAATAAGTTTATATAGTTACAAAACTATTGCTACGCTCATATGCATTGCCCAATAGAATATACATTACTTCTTCTGTTTTATTGGATAGGGACATTATTTTGCATATGTATTTATGTAGTATTTATACATACATAGGAGTTTTAAGTCAGCATCAACGTATGTTAATTTGGGGCTTTGAGCAATACTGGGGGTGTCTGGAAAAAAACCCAGATCCTGTCACCATCATGCAGAGCTGGAAGTTGCACCAAATCCATAGACATAACTTTAAAAAGAGGCATTGCTTACTTGCTTATTCTTTTCCTTTGTCATACGTTTTGTGTTTTACAGACGTTACTGTATGTGGTCACTGTTGAACTGTGAGCTGCAAAGTGACATTTACCTTTTGGAATCCAAATGCTTCAAATATTCTGTCTAAATCTGCACGCTGCTGTTTAGAAGTAAGATGCATGAGTTTAGACAGTAAAGTGATTTTACACTGTGCTGTAGTTTAATCTCTTTAGCAGTACCTAAAGGTTAATTTTGATTGAGTCCTTATCATTAAATTTGCTGGATGGCAATTACTTGTGGATGTTCATAAATGTATTTATAACACATGTACAAAAGTAGGGAAAATGGGGAGAAGGATGGAGAAAGCGCCAGTCAATGGTCTCAAGTTTGCAATTAAGCTAGCTGTAACCATTTCAGCATGTGTCTGCGTTCACTCAGCCTCTGCCGTGTCTCTCAAGAAAGACAACCTAACGATTTTGGAACTTCTGCTGTTATCTTTGAATGAAGAAAATAAGTATTTTCAAGAATCAAAGAAAATAAAATTGCATGACTGTATATATAAAAAAAGGGAACTATTTGAAAATAGTTGTCTAGACAATTTATTTTCTACTAACAAGCAGTTAGTCATCTTGTATTCTATAGGAGATGCACCTTACTTTATTAAAAAAATAATTTGTCTTCAGGTAAAAGGTGGCTTTCTTAATGTATGTTCTCCCTCCCTCAGACTGGAAGCCAGCCTTTTAGATACCATTACTGTAACAACACCCAATGGATTGCATCAAGTACAATAAATATCTTGAGAATTCTGCTGGTGCTGAAATGCTGAGGGAAATCCCCAGCTTCTGTTTAATTTATCTAAATTGACATTTTTCATACCTCTGGTTGTTAAGACATAATGAGTCATTTAGCTGAGCTTTTCTGTTGGGAAGGTTTTTGTTGGCGTTCACTGAGGAAATGGCTGCAGCAACTTTCCGTTGCTGTTCCTCTGCCCCAGGCTGCTGCTTCTGTAGCAGGGTCAGTGGAAGGGAAGGTCCTAGTGAAAGTGGGGCAGCGTTTAGGGTGGCAGATCTCAGGCTGCAACACCCAAGACAACAACAGAAGCTGTAGGGCAGCAGTGCTGGGACAGACTGGAAGCCTTTTACTAGAATCCTTAGCTTTCTTGGTATCATCCATGCTGTCTCCTAACAGGTTTGAAGGTTCTGGGAAGACAGTGTTCGACGCTGTACAAGGAGTTCACATCAAAAGCCTTGCCAACACGCTCTCTCTCATATATCCTGTGCAGAAATGGTAAATGCATGGACTTTTCGGTGTATGCGGCTCGCTGCCTAACACCTCCACCCACAGTGCTAGCCAAGGAGTTTTACTTCAAATCTGAAAGGCAACAGCACAGTCCAACACCCAAACAGCGCTAATGGCTAACGGTAACCAAAGGGAGACTGCTTCGTCAGCCTGCCCAGCGTCTGGAACACGGAAGCACTCCAGGAGTGGGAAGAAAGCAGGGCTATGAGTAATGTTAATTAGATGAATTCAAATGATGAATTCAAATGTGAAGGATGTGCGGAGAACTGGTCTGCAGATGGAGGAGCAGTCTGCAGTGGGGATGATGTGGTATTTGCCCTGCATATAAGCTGTATGTAAGCTTTTTTTGTTTGTTTTGTCTTTGCTTTTTCTAGGATCCAGGAATAGCTTTCTTGAACAAAGGATAACAAATTTTGTTGCAATAGCCAATGGAACAGCCAACAGAGGAAATCACAGCGTCAGAGCAGAAATGAAGATTTTGGTTTGTGTGAGTACAGTGCTAACCAAGCTTACAAGAGCTACTTAAACAATGGGCAGTTTAACAGTATTGCTGTCAAATGCTCTGAAGAAATACTATGCTAGAGATTTGAGCTTCATCTGTGGCTTTCTTCAACCCTAGCTTTTGCTGTGTGTCAGCCTGATGATACTCCAGTCTGCTTCTGGCTTACGCTCACTCCTTTTACACAGTTACTTTTTTTTAGCCCACACAGCTTTTGGTGGAGGAGGGGAAGGTGACATGAGCTGAGTCAGTGTGGTAGCTTCTTCCTACCAAGAAAGGAAAATTCTTGCTCCTTTTTCCCTAGCTCTAGAGTATTTAATGCAGCGTCTACAGTAACATGTACACCCTTGAACCTAGATCCCTGTATGTTACGCTGCTATGTACAGCCCCTTAAGCAACAGGTCATCATGGCTCCAAGAAAATGCATCAACTAACCTCTTGAAAAGACAGGTTCAGCCCAAAGCATAAATGGCATTCAGTGTTCATAGCTAACTGCTACTGGTTCTCTGTAGCAAACTCTGGGAGGCCTCAGCCATACCTTTTCCAGCACTGCACCTCTTGCCATTTGTGAGATATTAGAATTGCTCATTGTAATTTGTTCGCAGCCTTCACCTGCTGACAGCATCAGCTGTCTGAGAATTACATGTTACAAACTCAGTATGCCAATTTTTAATTTTTCTTTTAAAAGCTTGAGCTGTCCTGCACTAGTGCACAGCACTCTACATCTACACAGAAAAATGCACTCCTCCTGTGGCAGGCTGGGTGTACTGTGGCCCAGAGGCTGCGTGTTGCTGCATGCACTACCCTTCTGATCCACAGGCACAATTCAGGAACCCTGACAGCTACTCGTTTGGTCCATGAGAAGAAATAGACCCACCACTTGCATGGACTGTGAAGAGGGAGTTACGTGAGGAGAAACACATCGTTTTCTCTAAGTCCACTCCGATCAGGTGCATGTTGTTTCTCAGTGTAGCGGGTGCCTTAGCAGGGGACTCAGGGCAATAGGCAGAGCAAGAGAACAGCTGAGAGAAGCCACTATAGAATGCACAACCTGAGCACTGCCAGACTCTCCTCTTGGTCCTTCCTCCACATACCTGATGTTGTAACTGTGTCTTGCAACAGCAGTGTCTGATGCTGATACTCACCCTACTGCATTACAGACCACCCCCGTAAAACTACTGCTTTACTGCCTCGTGTGTGGTTGTGGGATGCTTTATTTAATAACAAAGTAGTATTTTTTCTTTAATAGGAAAAAAAGCCAGGCCTCCACAAAACTGTATCAGAAGAAACCTTACAGATCTACCTTCTTGTGTTTGAAGCGGTAAGCTCCAGAAAGGGAAAGCTGCTTGGTGCCTTTAGGTTACAATGGGAAGAACTGTGCAGATGCAGTTACTTTCGAAGCAAGGAAATCTAGAGTAAGCTGGAAAGGAACTTCCTAGAAGCCCTGTACCAGAGTACAGTCAGCATTTGACGTAGAATGTGATTCTGAACATATCAAATGCATGGAAGAACAGGAAGGTAGTAGAAAAGCAGTACCATCACCTTTCACAGATGATTAAGAAAATATTCTTTGAGTATTTTTTTAATCATCTACTTTGATCTTTCACCCATAAGCAGAAATAAACCCACCCATTCTCAGTATTGTGATTCTGTTAAAAGCAAGCAAGCCCCCTTGTGTTTTGTTTATTCTTCCTGTATTGGCACAGTTACATTGTAAGCCTTAGCAAGATGCAAAATGGAAAACTTGTCTTTGCCTCACCTTTGTAGAGTTGTGCAGAAGTTGCGCCAAATGAAACCCCAAAAAACAAGATGTGTATCTAAGACAGGAGAAAGATTTCAGTGGGTTTCACAAATATGTGATGAAGTAGTAAGACTTGTATCTCATGTCTCGCAAACCCCACTCCCTCTTTATCCAAAACGGAAATCTTTCCCTTCTGCTTGTAAATGAACAAATAGGCGCAGAACTTCCCTGGGGAAATTAAACAGAAACGCAGCTGCCATCCATTTGCATTTGTGCCAGGCCTCTTGTGAACCACTGGACTGTCTGTTCCAGTAAACTGGAGCAACGAGTCAGAACACCTGACAAATGAGCCGTGCAAAAAGCAGTACTCTAGAGCTAATAACGTGCCTTTGGGAAAAGCCGTATACACCTGCTGGAATGGTTCCACACCTACATCACAGTAAGAAAACCCCTTTTAATATCTGCTGCACCACATTCGACAGCAACAGTAAACTTGTCAGAGCAGAGTCTGGAGTGAGCAGCACGCACGCAGCGTAGAGCGTGCAGCTGGCACTGAACGAGGTCAGACGCAGCTTGGGGCTGGGGCTGCTCTGCTCGCCCGGCGGCCGCGGTCTCTCTCAGGCCGCCTCGCTGGGTCCTGGCGAGCCGTCTGCTGGGGGCGCGGTGGCCTCCTGCGCTCGCCGCCGCCGCCGCAGCCTCTCAGCGCCGGTCACCGTCATAGGATGAAGCGGCAGAAACCCCGCCAGACCTGCAAGGAGCCGCGGTGAGCCGGGGCGAGCCGCACCGGGCCCCCGCCCCAGCCCCCGCCCGGGGCCTACCCAAGAGCTTCTCAGCGGGCCGGGAGAGCTGCGCGCCGCAGCCCAGCCAGTGCCGCAGCCGCTCCAGGTTGAGCCCCGCCACCTTCTCGCCGTAGGCGTTAGGCAGCGGGTCGAGGCAGCCCAGCTGCTCCAGGTACTTCCCGTCGCGGGCGCGCCGGCTGTGCGCCGCCACGATGCGGAAGAAGGGCCGGTTGGTGCAGCCGCCGAGGGCGAAGCGGATCACGACGTGCCCGCCGCGGTAGCCCTTCAGGAGGCGGCCACCTGCGGAGAGAACGCGAGGCGGTCGGGGCCGGGCCGGGCCGGGCCCCGCGGACACTCACCGGGCACTCACCGAGCTGCACCATGACGGCGGCCAGGCCTTCTCTGCGTCGCGCCGCGATGACGTCCCAGGGACCGGAAGTGCGGCTGTAGGGCTGTCGCTGTGTCGCGCCGCGATGACGTGTCAGGGCCCGGAAGCGCGGCGGCCAAGGCGGCCGCGGGCGGGCGGCTCGGCCCTGGGGTACCGGCCTCCTCCGCCCCGGGGGACCAGCCTCTCCCCCCCCCCCCGCCGCCCCGGGAGCAGAGGCGGGCGCGGGGCGAAGCCCAGCTTCTCCGTGCCGGCAGCGGGTGAGGGCCGCCCCCGAGGCGCCGCGGAGGGCGGGAGGCCTCCTGCCCGCTGCGGTGTGCCCGGGGGGAGCGGGCGGCGGGGGCTGCCCTGCGGGTCTTTGGCCTCCCTGGGCCGCGGGGTGTGCCTGCCGGGAGCGGGGAGGGCTCGAGGCGCTACCCAGAGGCCGGCCGAAGACGCGTCCTAAGGGTTGTTTGCAGTTCAGACGGCCGGCATTCCTCACTGCGGCGCCGGGAGTACGGCGGGTGTCTCCCCCTAACACGGACACCTTGCCCTCCGGTACATGTCCCTCGCGTTCTGGGCAAGCATGCCTGTGCGCTGTTTCCCCAAGTCCCGTACATACTCGATTATTTCCTGGAATCCCTTTACATGAATCCGTCCTTTTGCGCATGCGTAATTGTCTCCTGAAGTGAGCCGAAGGGCTGCTGTTGCGACCACCGACCCAAATCCATTTCTAGACACGTCAGCCGGTCATCTTAGTTCTCTTACGATGTTTTCTTGGCAAAACGTGCTCGGTTTCCATGAGATTCAATGAGCTGTTCTCTTTCGTCCCAGGTGTGCCTTTCCAGTTGAATCATAGATCTCATCCATACAATAAAAGGACTTCTTGGTTACAGTCTCATAAATACACTAAGGCTTTACATATACTAAGGTTACACGTTAAGCTTCCGGTGTCACTGGTATCAGAAGAGGCTACGGGAAGCCCAGGCTGGGGCATAGGTGGCAGCTATTTGGAGCAGCGGGGTGATGTGGAGGGATGTGCAGCTTCCTCCCCTCGTTTGGCTGTCTCTAAACTTTGCGAGAGAAAGTCTGCTGGATTTGTGGCTTCCCTGTGGAAGCGGGATATTTGGGTTGTCTTTCTTCATCTCTCTTTGTCCCGATTCTTTAATTCCTCCCATTCTGCCCTGTAGTCCTTTGCAAATTTTTTTCTTTCTCTCCTGCTATCTGTCTGGTTCCCTGTCCCTATTTTTCCTGCAGCCTGTCACTATTTTCCTTTCTCCATCTCTCTCTGTGTGGCTCTCAGTCCCTACTTTTTAACTCCTTTTGTAAGGACTTGTAGCCCATCGCTGTCCCATAAACGGGTCTGTTACCTGGTGAGCAGCGCCAGTTCACACACCAAGTTGAGGTATTTTCACGTGTCTGTGCAGGGATGGGTGCTGGCTCATAAAACTACAAAGCAGGCACACCTCTTCACACACAGTAAAACTTTTTACACAGTTTGAACAGTTGTTCACTATTATGTTTAGTCACACTTAATTTTCATTGGCTTTTAGAAGCCTCATCTCCATTTAAAAGTACAGCATTCCCCCCCTCCCTCCCCCCACAGGGCACATTAGGAAAGGGCTTTGTGAGTAGGGGTCTTTGTTCGAGGGTGGATCTTTTAGCATGCTAATTAGGATAGTTCACACGTAATTCAAGTAATTTTCTGTTTAGTCTTATTAACCATTTGCTTCTTCTTGAGCTTACCTTGTTACTTCTTAGCTTGTGGTATTTACCATGTCTATTCTTTCTTCCAAGGCCATGTTTTGTTAACTGTTTGTAAGGATTAACTAACATCCTCTGTTTTTCAAATTCTTTGTTTTTCACTTAGATATTTACATATTTTTTCTAAGTTTCAAGTTAAGTAACAGACTAGCCTTCTATTAATTACATATCTGCAAGCCAGTCGACTACAGTGTGGTTTTTTCATTCTTAGTCTCTGACTGGCACCCAGTCCCAATTTTTTAGGGCCTCCCTCTCTGCCCTGTAGCCCCTCGCTATTGTTTTCATTCACTATCTTGCTCTGTCTGGCTCCGTGCCACTGTTTTTCATTCCCCCTATCTGTCTTGCAGCCCATTGCTGTTCTTTAGTTCTGTCTGGTTCACTGTTGCTATTTATTAATTCCTCCCTCTCTGTCCTGTAATCTCTCTCTCTTCTTTTTTAGTCTTTCTCTCCCTGCCTCTGTTTTTTCCCCTCCCTTTTTGTCGTGCTCCCTGTCCCGTCTGTTCTGCTTCTATATCCTGTGGGACATCCATGTCAGTGTCTGTCCCTCTCCCTCTTTCTGCTGCCCCCTGTCTTTCTCGGTGCTGCTTCATTCTCATGTTCCCTGCCTCATTGTTCCCTGCCTCATGCTTCCTTTTACACACGCCTTGCTCAGCCAGTGCCACTTTTCTCCCCCTGCCTCTCAGCGTCCGGCACCCTGCCTCTCACTTTTGGCAGCCTCCACCCCTGCCCAGCAGCCTGTCACTCCAGGGATGGACTGCCTGCTTGCCTGTTCCCACCAGACCAAGGAGTGCAGCTCTGGGAACAACTGCTGAGGCATCCTGGGGTAGGGGGAGCATCGGGGGCCCGGAGCCCCGGAGCACACTCACTCCTGGAACTTACGTGTGTGACTAAATAACCGCTCACCGTCTCCGTTGCCCTCCTGGCTGTGCTTGCACTGCCTTTGCACCAGGTGAGGGGCTGTGAGGGAGCCCAGGGGAGGAGGTCAGGCATGGGGGGCTGTCGGGAAATGGCCCCCTGTCCCTGCTGGGCTCCAGCTGAGGGCTGGGGTGGGGGGACCCCTGGTGCAGGCAGGGAGGCTGGTGGCAGCAGCCCCTCCCTGTAACGGGGCTGCTGTGTCCCCAGTGGTGGTGGGCTGCTGTGAGCCAAGGTGTCACCAAAATCAGAAATAAGAAGACTCCTTAACACCAATGTAGCATTAAGCAGGCATCCTTTATTGCAGCCCTGGATGCACGATGGATCACTCCACCTAATGTGTGTGCCATATGTTTCATTCAAACAAAATTACATAGTCCACATTTATGATTATGCATTACATTTCTTAGAAAAATCAATCATATTCATTCAACAGGTAGTACTATGTTAATTAAGCATCATGCATGCGCCTTACAGGTATCTCTGAGTCTTCTCGGGGGTCTCAAACAATAGTCGACCCTATAGTTACAGCTGACCCATCACCGAACCTTCATTTAGTTCCCTTACATGGGGAACGCAAGTTTGTTTCAAAGCCACCTCTACATGGGATGGGTCCCCTCAGTGACCGTAAGTTTTAAATGGCTCTTAGATAAGCAGGGTCGGATGGCAACGTCAACATAGCGACCACACTGAAACAAACACTATAGATGCAAAGCTAAACCAGAATATATATATCTAAGAACTATAGTTACAAAGCTAGAACAGACGGAACTGTGTGGTAACAACAGGAGGGGGCTGTTACAGAAGGGTTGGAGTTTAATCTTAGTAATTTAGAAGTAGTCATGCATCCTAGATTTGAACAGTTAAGCATGAAGGTACCTTGATTGTTTGAAACCAATCTTTGTATACTTGTATGCAATAAATTCAGGTTCTAACAAAGGGGTGGCCCTGGAGGATGAAGGAAAACCAGCTGGAGGCCAGCGATTCCAGGCCAGGGAAGAGTAAGAGGCTGAGCTGACCTGGTTTAAGGCTGTAGTGGGGACTGCAAGGGGGACCTCTGGCCAGCTGCGTGGAGCACCGGGTGGATTTGCAGACCCTCGAGACCACCAAAGACCCCTGCTCTGGACAACGGGGCATGCACCAGGGGAAAAGAGAATATTATCATTAGTTTTGGGTAATCTCGTGAAGGTGTATGTCTTTTCCTTCCGGGAAATGTGTTGACCATATGCGTGTCCCGCACCGAGAGCTGCCCGAGCGCAGGGAGGCAGGCGCGGTGCCCGTTGTGCATCAGGGTTTCGGGGCAGCGGGGAAGGCCACCTCCCGCGGCTGCCGCGCTTGCGGGCTCGGCTGCTGCGCGGCGCGGCCCGAGGGGCAGCTTGGGTGCCGGTTTCGGGCGTTGATCCGCGGGCGTCGCGCCGGTGGCCGGGCCCTGGGAGCGGAGCGGCCGCACCCCGGGACCCGCCGCGCCGCCCGCTGCAGCGCTGTGAGTGCCGCGCCCCCGCGGCGCAGCGACAAACCGCCGCGCTCGCTGCTGCCGACCGGCGGCCGCGGTGCGGTACTGCAGGTGCCGCGCCTGCTCCCACCCTGCTCGCTGCTGCCGCCCGGCGAGTAACCGGCGCTGCCGCGGGTCGGCGCGTAACGGCGGGGGCCGGTCCCGGCGGGGGCGGGGGGGCTCCTCTTCGCTGTCCGCACGGGGGGGCGGCACGGGGGGGCTGCAGCCGCCGCTGCGGCAGAGCCCGGTGTGCGGGCGGCGAGCGGAGTGCGGGCGGCCCGGGGGCTCCGAGAGCCGAGGGAGGGGGGCGGCGGCGGGCGCCTCCCCAGAGCCCCCCTGAACCTGCCCCGGCCCCGCTCGCCCCGCGCAGCTGCCCCCCGCCCCAGCCCCTCCTCTGCAGCCGGGCCCGCAGCCCCCCCACCCCCGGCCCTGCCGTGACGGCTCAGCCGGGCCCGGTGCGCCGGGCGCTGCCTTGGCGCGGGTGCCGGTAGCCCCGGTGCGGGCAGGGAGCGGCGCCTGCGGAGCCCCCGCGGGCCGAGCTGCGCTGGCAGCGGCCGCTGCTGCTCTCCCGCCCCGGGGCCGTGCCAAGGCCGCCGCTGCCGGTCCCTGCCCTGGGCTCGCCCGGGCGGCCCCTACCCGGCCTCGCTCCCCCCGCGACGTGGGGCGGGCGCTGCCCGGTGTGGGCAGGGGCTGTGCTGGGCCGGCCAGTGCTGCAGCGATTGCTGCCCTTCCCTCTGCACCTCTGCCCTTCTCTCTGCACCTCTGCGCATCCCTCTGCACCTCTGCGCATCCCTCTGCACCTCTGCCCTTCCCTCTGCACCTCTGCACTTCCCTCTGCACCTCTGCGCTTCCCTGTGCACCTCTGCGCATCCCTCTGCACCTCTGCCCTTCCCTCTGCACCTCTGCGCTTCCCTGTGCACCTCTGCGCATCCCTCTGCACCTCTGCCCTTCCCTCTGCACCTCTGCCCTTCCCTCTGCACCTCTGCACTTCCCTCTGCACCTCTGCGCTTCCCTGTGCACCTCTGCGCATCCCTCTGCACCTCTGCCCTTCCCTCTGCACCTCTGCCCTTCCCTCTGCACCTCTGCGCATCCCTCTGCACCTCTGCCCTTCCCTCTGCACCTCTGCGCATCCCTCTGCACCTCTGCGCATCCCTCTGCACCTCTGCCCTTCCCTCTGCACCTCTGCCCTTCCCTCTGCACCTCTGCGCATCCCTCTGCACCTCTGCGCATCCCTCTGCACCTCTGCCCTTCCCTCTGCACCTCTGCACTTCCCTCTGCACCTCTGCGCTTCCCTGTGCACCTCTGCGCATCCCTCTGCACCTCTGCCCTTCCCTCTGCACCTCTGCGCTTCCCTGTGCACCTCTGCGCATCCCTCTGCACCTCTGCCCTTCCCTCTGCACCTCTGCCCTTCCCTCTGCACCTCTGCGCTTCCCTGTGCACCTCTGCGCATCCCTCTGCACCTCTGCCCTTCCCTCTGCACCTCTGCCCTTCCCTCTGCACCTCTGCGCATCCCTCTGCACCTCTGCCCTTCCCTCTGCACCTCTGCGCATCCCTCTGCACCTCTGCGCATCCCTCTGCACCTCTGCCCTTCCCTCTGCACCTCTGCCCTTCCCTGTGCACCTCTGCGCATCCCTCTGCACCTCTGCGCATCCCTGTGCACCTCTGCCCTTCCCTCTGCACCTCTGCACTTCCCTCTGCACCTCTGCGCATCCCTCTGCACCTCTGCACATCCCTGTGCACCTCTGCCCTTCTCTCTGCACCTCTGCCCTTCCCTGTGCACCTCTGTGCATCCCTGTGCACCTCTGCGCATCCCTGTGCACCTCTGCCCTTCCCTCTGCACCTCTGCACTTCCCTCTGCACCTCTGCGCATCCCTCTGCACCTCTGCGCATCCCTCTGCACCTCTGCCCTTCCCTGTGCACCTCTGCGCATCCCTCTGCACCTCTGCCCTTCCCTCTGCACCTCTGCGCATCCCTCTGCACCTCTGCCCTTCCCTCTGCACCTCTGCGCATTCCTCTGCACCTCTGCCCTTCCCTCTGCACCTCTGCACTTCCCTCTGCACCTCTGCGCATCCCTCTGCACCTCTGCGCTTCCCTCTGCACCTCTGCCCTTCCCTCTGCACCTCTGCGCATCCCTCTGCACCTCTGCCCTTCCCTCTGCACCTCTGCGCTTCCCTCTGCACCTCTGCGCATCCCTCTGCACCTCTGCACTTCCCTCTGCACCTCTGCGCATCCCTCTGCACCTCTGCCCTTCCCTCTGCACCTCTGCGCATCCCTCTGCACCTCTGCGCTTCCCTCTGCACCTCTGCCCTTCCCTCTGCACCTCTGCGCATCCCTCTGCACCTCTGCCCTTCCCTCTGCACCTCTGCCCTTCCCTCTGCACCTCTGCACTTCCCTCTGCACCTCTGCGCATCCCTCTGCACCTCTGCGCTTCCCTCTGCACCTCTGCCCTTCCCTCTGCACCTCTGCGCATCCCTCTGCACCTCTGCGCATCCCTCTGCACCTCTGCCCTTCCCTCTGCACCTCTGCGCTTCCCTCTGCACCTCTGCGCATCCCTCTGCACCTCTGCCCTTCCCTCTGCATCTCTGCGCATCCCTCTGCACCTCTGCGCATCCCTCTGCACCTCTGCCCTTCCCTCTGCACCTCTGCCCTTCCCTCTGCACCTCTGCACTTCCCTCTGCACCTCTGCCCTTCCCTCTGCACCTCTGCCCTTCCCTCTGCACCTCTGCGCTTCCCTGTGCACCTCTGCGCATCCCTCTGCACCTCTGCCCTTCCCTCTGCACCTCTGCCCTTCCCTCTGCACCTCTGCGCATCCCTCTGCACCTCTGCCCTTCCCTCTGCACCTCTGCGCATCCCTCTGCACCTCTGCGCATCCCTCTGCACCTCTGCCCTTCCCTCTGCACCTCTGCCCTTCCCTCTGCACCTCTGCGCATCCCTCTGCACCTCTGCGCATCCCTCTGCACCTCTGCCCTTCCCTCTGCACCTCTGCACTTCCCTCTGCACCTCTGCGCTTCCCTGTGCACCTCTGCGCATCCCTCTGCACCTCTGCCCTTCCCTCTGCACCTCTGCGCTTCCCTGTGCACCTCTGCGCATCCCTCTGCACCTCTGCCCTTCCCTCTGCACCTCTGCCCTTCCCTCTGCACCTCTGCGCTTCCCTGTGCACCTCTGCGCATCCCTCTGCACCTCTGCCCTTCCCTCTGCACCTCTGCCCTTCCCTCTGCACCTCTGCCCTTCCCTCTGCACCTCTGCGCATCCCTCTGCACCTCTGCGCATCCCTCTGCACCTCTGCGCATCCCTCTGCACCTCTGCCCTTCCCTCTGCACCTCTGCCCTTCCCTGTGCACCTCTGCGCATCCCTGTGCACCTCTGCGCATCCCTGTGCACCTCTGCCCTTCCCTCTGCACCTCTGCACTTCCCTCTGCACCTCTGCGCATCCCTCTGCACCTCTGCACATCCCTGTGCACCTCTGCCCTTCTCTCTGCACCTCTGCCCTTCCCTGTGCACCTCTGTGCATCCCTGTGCACCTCTGCGCATCCCTGTGCACCTCTGCCCTTCCCTCTGCACCTCTGCACTTCCCTCTGCACCTCTGCGCATCCCTCTGCACCTCTGCGCATCCCTCTGCACCTCTGCCCTTCCCTGTGCACCTCTGCGCATCCCTCTGCACCTCTGCCCTTCCCTCTGCACCTCTGCGCATCCCTCTGCACCTCTGCCCTTCCCTCTGCACCTCTGCGCATTCCTCTGCACCTCTGCCCTTCCCTCTGCACCTCTGCACTTCCCTCTGCACCTCTGCGCATCCCTCTGCACCTCTGCGCTTCCCTCTGCACCTCTGCCCTTCCCTCTGCACCTCTGCGCATCCCTCTGCACCTCTGCCCTTCCCTCTGCACCTCTGCGCTTCCCTCTGCACCTCTGCGCATCCCTCTGCACCTCTGCACTTCCCTCTGCACCTCTGCGCATCCCTCTGCACCTCTGCCCTTCCCTCTGCACCTCTGCGCATCCCTCTGCACCTCTGCGCTTCCCTCTGCACCTCTGCCCTTCCCTCTGCACCTCTGCGCATCCCTCTGCACCTCTGCGCATCCCTCTGCACCTCTGCCCTTCCCTCTGCACCTCTGCGCTTCCCTCTGCACCTCTGCGCATCCCTCTGCACCTCTGCCCTTCCCTCTGCATCTCTGCGCATCCCTCTGCACCTCTGCGCATCCCTCTGCACCTCTGCCCTTCCCTCTGCACCTCTGCCCTTCCCTCTGCACCTCTGCACTTCCCTCTGCACCTCTGCCCTTCCCTCTGCACCTCTGCCCTTCCCTCTGCACCTCTGCGCTTCCCTGTGCACCTCTGCGCATCCCTCTGCACCTCTGCCCTTCCCTCTGCACCTCTGCCCTTCCCTCTGCACCTCTGCGCATCCCTCTGCACCTCTGCCCTTCCCTCTGCACCTCTGCGCATCCCTCTGCACCTCTGCGCATCCCTCTGCACCTCTGCCCTTCCCTCTGCACCTCTGCCCTTCCCTCTGCACCTCTGCGCATCCCTCTGCACCTCTGCGCATCCCTCTGCACCTCTGCCCTTCCCTCTGCACCTCTGCACTTCCCTCTGCACCTCTGCGCTTCCCTGTGCACCTCTGCGCATCCCTCTGCACCTCTGCCCTTCCCTCTGCACCTCTGCGCTTCCCTGTGCACCTCTGCGCATCCCTCTGCACCTCTGCCCTTCCCTCTGCACCTCTGCCCTTCCCTCTGCACCTCTGCGCTTCCCTGTGCACCTCTGCGCATCCCTCTGCACCTCTGCCCTTCCCTCTGCACCTCTGCCCTTCCCTCTGCACCTCTGCCCTTCCCTCTGCACCTCTGCGCATCCCTCTGCACCTCTGCGCATCCCTCTGCACCTCTGCGCATCCCTCTGCACCTCTGCCCTTCCCTCTGCACCTCTGCGCTTCCCTGTGCACCTCTGCGCATCCCTCTGCACCTCTGCGCATCCCTGTGCACCTCTGCCCTTCCCTCTGCACCTCTGCACTTCCCTCTGCACCTCTGCGCATCCCTCTGCACCTCTGCACATCCCTGTGCACCTCTGCCCTTCTCTCTGCACCTCTGCCCTTCCCTGTGCACCTCTGTGCATCCCTGTGCACCTCTGCGCATCCCTGTGCACCTCTGCCCTTCCCTCTGCACCTCTGCACTTCCCTCTGCACCTCTGCGCATCCCTCTGCACCTCTGCGCATCCCTCTGCACCTCTGCCCTTCCCTGTGCACCTCTGCGCATCCCTCTGCACCTCTGCCCTTCCCTCTGCACCTCTGCGCATCCCTCTGCACCTCTGCCCTTCCCTCTGCACCTCTGCGCATTCCTCTGCACCTCTGCCCTTCCCTCTGCACCTCTGCACTTCCCTCTGCACCTCTGCGCATCCCTCTGCACCTCTGCGCTTCCCTCTGCACCTCTGCCCTTCCCTCTGCACCTCTGCGCATCCCTCTGCACCTCTGCCCTTCCCTCTGCACCTCTGCGCTTCCCTCTGCACCTCTGCGCATCCCTCTGCACCTCTGCACTTCCCTCTGCACCTCTGCGCATCCCTCTGCACCTCTGCCCTTCCCTCTGCACCTCTGCGCATCCCTCTGCACCTCTGCGCTTCCCTCTGCACCTCTGCCCTTCCCTCTGCACCTCTGCGCATCCCTCTGCACCTCTGCCCTTCCCTCTGCACCTCTGCCCTTCCCTCTGCACCTCTGCACTTCCCTCTGCACCTCTGCGCATCCCTCTGCACCTCTGCGCTTCCCTCTGCACCTCTGCCCTTCCCTCTGCACCTCTGCGCATCCCTCTGCACCTCTGCGCATCCCTCTGCACCTCTGCCCTTCCCTCTGCACCTCTGCGCTTCCCTCTGCACCTCTGCGCATCCCTCTGCACCTCTGCCCTTCCCTCTGCATCTCTGCGCATCCCTCTGCACCTCTGCGCATCCCTCTGCACCTCTGCGCATCCCTCTGCACCTCTGCCCTTCCCTCTGCACCTCTGCGCTTCCCTCTGCACCTCTGCCCTTCCCTCTGCACCTCTGCGCTTCCCTCTGCACCTCTGCGCATCCCTCTGCACCTCTGCCCTTCCCTCTGCACCTCTGCGCTTCCCTCTGCACCTCTGCGCATCCCTCTGCACCTCTGCGCTTCCCTCTGCACCTCTGCGCTTCCCTCTGCACCTCTGCCCTTCCCTCTGCACCTCTGCGCTTCCCTGGTGTTCTCTTCCTGTACGTGCCGCTTTCTGTCCCAGCCTTCTTTTCTCTCTCCTTCCTTTTCTTGCTCCCTCCAACCCTTTGTCTTGCTCACTGTCATTTCTTTCATTCTGTATCTCACTGCCCTGGCCTCTTTCGCGTTCATCTTTTATCCTTACTGACTCTTTCTGCTGCTCCCTGTACCTATTTATTGCTTCACCTCTGTCCCACCCTCTGTCCCTATTTTTTCTCTTGGCTCGCCTCCCTGTCATTCTCTCTGTTGCCCTTAGCGTCCTGCTCCCTGTCCCTCTCTTTTGCTGTATCCCACATTCTGGCTCCCTGTCCCTCACTGGTTTTCTACATCCCCCAGTCCTTCTAGTCCGTTTTTCTCTTCATCACTCTCTCTGTCTGCTCCCTATTCTTTAATTCCTGTGTCTCTCCCCTTTAGCTCAGAGTTTTTTGGGTGTTACTCAGCCTCTCTCTGTCCAGCCCACTCTCCCCTTTTCAAATTCCTCCCACTCTGCCCTGTGGCCCATCACTACTTTTTGGGTTTCTACATCTCTCAGCCTGGTTCCCCCTCCCTTCCTCCTCTCTGGCCTGTAGCCCATCACTGTTTTTTTCCCCCCACCTCTGCCTCTCTCTCTGTAGCTCCCTTTCCCTATTTTTCAGTGCCCCCTCTCTGCCCGCTGACGGCTGCATTGGGTTTACATGGCAGGGGTTTGTTAGCTGGGGTGGGGAGGGACAGGGGCCACAGGGGTGGCTTCTGTGAGGAGACACCAGGAGATGCTCCCATGTTGGACACAGCTGGTTCCAGCTCCCAGACAGATCTGCTGCTGGTTAAAGCTGAGCCCATCAGCAATGCTGCTGGCACCTCTGTGATGACAGGTTTAGGGAGGGGTAAAAAAAATGCTGCATAGGAGCTGTGACAGAGAAAATGTGAGTGTGAAACAGCCCTGCAGACACCAAGGTCAGTGAAGAAATGTCAGGTACCATGACTATGCAAGTACTCTAGTGTGTGTAATGTGTACTCTTGAGTAGCTTGGTGTGTGCGTTAGGAGGGAAGATCCCCTGTGCACCCGGCACTGCAATTAACCAACGTCTGCTTTCTAACTATCGTTTGGCGTGGAGGGTTTTCCTGGTTATGATTTTCAGTAACACAGCCACTGCTCCCACACAGAAGGTGCCAGGAAGGAATTCTGCCGCTGGCCTGCCCCTTCCCTTTGCAGCCATAGGACTGCTGCAACAAAACCAGGGCTAGGGGCTTTGTGAGCCAAGAAAAGAGCCCCCTCGCTTTTGCACTCTTAATGGAGCCTGACGCCCACGTTAAGACCATCCGGCTCTGCTCCCACAGGGCAGGCACCAGGCAGGAGCTGCGCTGCTGGCCCTTGGCAGCCACGGACCTGGCACAAGAGAGCTTGGGCTACCTGCTTCCTCAGCCGAGGGAACGGCCCTGGTGTGCTCTCAGCTTTGCTGGAGGCATCAAGAAGTTTTTCTAGGAAAAGAGATGGAAGAGTTTGAGGAAGATTCAGACCCCAGAAAAAAAAGGAAGAAGCTCATGGTCATCTTTTCAAAGTAAGCTACATACATTGCCAAGAACACTGCAGCCTCTTTCTCTGATCATCAGAGTAAAATTTGCAATTTTTTCTGTAATATTTAAAAATCGCCATGATGAGGGGAAGGTATCATACTACAAGTGCCGTGTTCATGTTAAGGAGGTTTGATCATACTCACGTAAGCCATCCTCAGGAGTCAGAAGTCATGTGCCGATAGTCACAACCAGTAATACAGGACTAATGCTGTGGTCTAGTAAAATTTATGACAAAATGTACTGTTTCTGTGTGAAAAAAGCCTATGTAACCTCTTCAGATATGGAAGTATTACTTTTTCCTGGTTTCCTGGCTCAATGAATAGTCAATTACACTTGCCTTTTAGAGCAAGGAATTGGTAAGGAAGGGCTGCCTTAGTGGTGGGATGCCCACGCAATCAATGAATTGGGAGGGTGGGAGTTTGTTCCAGCTCTGTTCTAGCAGTCATACGCTCTATGGCTTTGCTGTAAGTTTGGTTTCAATTGACGATCTAAGCTGCTTATTTATTGTTTGGTCTCATATTCCATATGGATCTTGTTTTTTGTTTCTGTTGTGACTTCTGCAAATAACCACAGAGGAAAGACACTGAAAAGACAGTAGTAAAGGCAGAAGGGAAGAAAAGGGATGAAAAGGGACAAACAATGGGATAAGATTGCGGTAAATGGACTAACAGTTGTTTTCTGTTCATAAAACTTTCTAGTAGATGTGAAGTGTCTAAAACTTGAGTGTTTCACATGAAATACATCCAGGTTACAAATAATTATGCCTCATTGCACATACCAAGAGTTCAGAACTTGACAGCTTGCTTCATTACGTTAGCACTTAGCAGTTAACAAAACATTTAGTTCCCCAGAATGTAGAAAAAGAAAAGAGAATGAGAGTGAAACATGAGAAAAGAAACATTAAACTTATATTTTGTAGCCTTTTTGAAAACTTAATCTAGCTCTACTCTTGGTGTAAAAATACTAATTTTACTTTTAGGCATTAAAGCACTTCTTGTGCTAGATAAGGTTTGTGTCAGCTAATGGACTGTCAGATGTTTGGAGTTCAGTGAACGTAATGGAAACGGCACTGATTTTGAGTTCCTACTTTCAGACGCTAGGTGGTAGAACTTGCTTTATTTGCATTTTTGCAATAGAAGATTAATTAGAACAGAAACTTACATTGGTGCTTTTAATGCTCGTGATGGTGTGGGAATGCTCATATACTTGAGATAAAATGAGAAGGCTTAACAGCTTTTTTTCTGCAACCTTTTCATTAGCAGGGAAGGAGTATCAATAGTAACATTGGATTTTTTTTTTTCTTTCTGGTGTTCTCCTGAGTAAAGGTTGCTAAAGCAAATAGGCAAGTGTGCCTTTTTCATTTAGCGTGGAATCCTTTATTAACTGTCTGCTGTTCAGACCACTCGTGTCATTGGTAGGATATATACAAGTATTAAGATGGTGCTTAGAAGGTTTCATGTTCATTGCTCTGTGCTTATTGGAAACATTCAGCTGTTGGTTAGTGAACTGTCATTCGCAAGCTGCAGGCTCTGTGCTGTTCTGCCTGTTTGTTATGAAAGCGATTGTCTTAGGAAACTTAAAGCAATTGGATTAAAGATCAGCTTCACTCAAAATTACATTCCACCTGATGATCAGATTAGGAATGTAGGACAGCATTCTGAGGGTTTTGTTTGCTTTCTAGACATACTCTTAAAGGCTGAGGGAAAAGAGAAATACTATGAACTTCTGTGAAAAGCTAGTAAGCCACAGGCTTCCAGATCCTTTGGAAATATTTTCTTTGAAGACAAAGAAAACACACAGTATGGTTTTGATTAATGAAAGCTGAGATTCTACAGCATGCCAGTATGGTATAAAGTAATCAATTCAAAGTATAAATTATTGTCTAATAGGATTACTGAAAATAAAGTTGAACCATGGAAGCAAAGCTCCCCAAACTATGTTTTTCTAAGCAAGCAACCTACATGTGACTGAAAGAACAAGTGGCATTTCACAATTTTGTATTTTAGTTTCTGAAGTCACTCTTTACTGGGAGGACAAGCCTTACTTGTCTACAGAAGTGGGTTTTTTATAAGTTAACCAGTACTTCAACCAAATTTGCCCTGTGGAACTGGGGCATGGTGCAAGAAATCCTAGGTTTATCTTTTTAGTCTTCATTCCTCGCCAAGAGTAAGTGTTCAGGTACCTTCAGGTCAGGAAAATCTGTGAGAGGGGCTTGCTTGACATCCTTCCTTCTTCTCATAATTGCCAGAAAACCCATTTTGCTATAGTATCCATTTAAATAGTTTAAATTAGCCTGGAATCTATAGATTTTCTATTCTTTTGCTGGGTGGTGTAGTTTAGCTTGTGTGGGTAGGTGTTCATGGGAGGGCAGGAGGAAGGATATTGAAAGCCATCAAGTGTGCTTGTGGTGACACTGATTTCGTTAAATCAGTGGCACTGGGTACTGGAATTCAGTTTGGTGAGCCTGGCTTCTAAGGGTCAGTTGTATTCTAAATTAAATTACATGTACGAACAAACCAAATAAATTAAAGTACAGAAGAATGTAATACGTGTGGGTTTCTCTCAGGGTGTTTTTGTGCTGGAGTTACCCCTGCGAGTTTGAAATCCTCCTAGCATCTGCATTTTCCTGATGTTTTCAGCTACTCAGCTGCAGCCCCAGTAGCCATTTAAAAATTAAAATTTTTGTGTTAGCTAAGTGCCTTACCTTGATAGTGTTCATCAGGTCATGGGTTTAAATACAGCTTCTGGTAACTACTGCCATGCACAGAGCTTTTTTGGTTTGTTTTTTCCTCCTTGTCATGAACCTACCCTTTCCCAAAGCAGAACCCGTTCGGAGTGCCACAGTGCTGTAAGGGTAGCGCGGGGCTCCACAGCTGTGACTGTGTCACACAGACGGGGTGGCTTTGGCCAGATCCGTGCTGGCTTTCTTAACATGGGGTTCATCTCATGGCCTAACGCAGTATTCACTTCTACTGCTGTGCGTTGCATCTGTGCTGGGAAGCTGCCGGTATGGACAGACCGTGTTGGACAGTAGCAGGTAGAATAAAGAACGTGGAGAGGCGACATTTTAAGCTTCCCCATTTTGATATCTTTGCTTTAGAATACAGACTTGTATTTTTCAGTGAAAGAACTGTTTATGCTGTATGCCATTGGAAGGTTTTAAGTAGTGTGTGGACCCTGATTTGTGTTTTTTTCCTAACCTGTACATTTAAATATACATCTAACAAATTTTGCATACCTCCTGCTATGTAGGGCTTTGCTTTGGTTTCTGTTATTAAAAAATATTTTCTGGATCTGCTTTTCATTGTTTGGGTGAAGCAGAAACCAACTCTAAAGTGATACGCATTAGGTGCTCGAGAAAATTATTATCTTTAGTCCTTTTAGGTAAGAACACTGCCTTCCTGCTCCCCCCAGGCCCTTGGGCAGTATTGCGGTGTTGTCATTTAGGAACCTGCAAACATGAATCTGAAAACCTGAATGGCCAATGTTTATTGATAATACTTTCAGAGGTGGCTCTTTTGAAAGCTGGCCACAAAAATCTGATTTGTAATGGCTTGTGGCTGAGAAACTGGGCTGAAGTGTTTAAAATCTGTTCTTCCAGGCTTGACATCTGTATTCAGTGCAGCCCTTACTACAGGCTTTTGTTAAGGAAAAATTTAGAATTATCCTACAGAGTAGCATGCTTGCTTGTTTCTTACTCAACAGTAGTATTAACATTTTGGCTGTGAATAGATAATGAAATATAGTTTAAATAGTTAGTGAAGTGTTAACGTTGAACTTAGACATTTTAAGGAGCTGTTATGTCTGATGCTGCCTGTTACTGAAATGTATTAATGCTAATGGTATTTATCACATTGCCTCAACTACTGTCTGGGCTGTGGTTTATCTATAATTTTTGTGGAATCAGACAAGTAATCAATATGGATCAATCAAAAAGGACTCTGTGGTCTATTTCTTAATTCAAATTTATGCTAATGGTAGTCCCTGCTTTTACAAAAACTTTCTTTGCTGTCAGCTTGGGTAGCAGTATGTCACATACCTAAAGTTTTACAAATTTGCGATGTCACTCTAGCAGCAAACTATGCTTCTTGTAGAAAAAGTGCAATCAAGCTTTTTGGTTTTTTTTTTTTGTTTGGGTTTTGATTTGGAGCTGGTATATCATGAAGTTTGAGAAATCATCACGAGATTTCTATACATAGTTTGCCAAGGAAGGTTTGAGCAAAGTTGTAATCGGGGATGATATTCTTCCTTGGATTCATCTTGTTTTCTTGAACTTAAATTCTTTTTAGGCAGTACTTTTCTTTGCTAGTTTTTTTAAGGAGTGCATTAGAATGTACCACTCTTTCCTAAGATCTTTTGAGTGTTCTGGCCTGTGTGCCTCAGAAAAGTGATTGCCCATCAGCATTTTCCATGAAAATCAGTTTTCCATGATTTACCAGTATTAAGTTGTTCAGCAACAAACAGGTAATTATCTAAGCTTGTTAGTGTTAGTGGGAATGTTTTCAAGCAGTCCATTCTGAACGAGATAGTTACCTCAGGAAGCATAGATAGTCCTTTGTTTTTATTGCCTTGGATGGTAACCTCACAGCAGGATCACATCTGATATTTCATGCGGTTGTAAATATTCCTCTCAAAACTAAGAGTGCTGTTTATGGACACCGAAGGGTTTCAGCTCATCTTGTACAGTGGATGCCTGCTAGTTCATGAGGATCTGAGTCATTGGAGGCTTCTTGTGCACTGTGGCAGCAGAACAAAGGGCTGCTTTCGTGCGTTAGAACACCAGTAAATGGGATTTGTTACCTTTCTCCCTAGTTACAATGTGATTTAAATGGAAAGTACAGCTTGGAAGAAGTAAGTTCAATGATAGCTTTGATCTAAGGAAACTAGAATGTTAAATGTTGAGAAGGCGCTTTGTTTTCCTGTCTCGTTTTTGGCAGTACCTATTCTGCATTGAAACCCACATTTGTTCACCTAGTAAGTGCAAGGTGGTGCAAGCAGAACGTGACCATTTTACTGGTCTTGCCTTTGGTGCTGAAAAGTTGCTAATACTGAGCTGGTGCATATAGATTTGGAGAGACATGATACAATAATACTGCATTTATTAATAGAGCTAAGTGTTGTAGAAGATTAGGTGCTAGAGTTGCTATTTGGCTTAAGCTTTTAACATTTAGTTGACATTTAAAGGCAAATCACATATCTAATAACTTGAGTTTCAATGATAACACCTCAGTACTGTTGAGACGGTGATACAAACTGATAAAAAAGCCAGAGTTAAGCTGGGTGGGTTTTTTTGTTGTGTTGTTTCTTTTTTCTTAGGTTCTTTTTTTTTTTTTAATTGAACAAGAGTGGTTTTGGTGTGCTCTGAATAACATCTTGCCTCCTGAAAGTTATGTCTTTTCAGTTTTAAATATTGTTATATCTTTCTAAAATAAATACTTAATGATATGCTCAATAAAAAACCTCTTAAAGTGGCACGTTACTGTTTTTGTATTTGTTCTTCAACTGTAACTTTTACATTAACTCCTTTTTAATGAAATAAGTGTTAATGAAATTGATGGTATGGCAGTGTATCTTGATACAATAAAGCAGTATTGGTAGTACATTAAGGAGAACAGTGAATTATCAGATTGGTTGTTTACTGATAATTTTAGTCAGTTAGAAAAAAGTTTAGTTCCCTAGCTCAGTAGCACTGAGTACGAGCATATCCTTTGACAAAGTGAACCTGTTAACTCAGAAACCTAATGGTAAGGAAACGTATGTGCAGAACTTCTAAATGTGTTCAGCATTAAAAACTGTCAGCTGCAATGTGTTACCAGAGATCAAGGTTTAATAAAGGAAATTTGGTTTGTTTGTTTTTTCCCAGTTACGAGTACTACAGCCAAAGTATTAAGTAGTTTGAAAGTCCTTGCACCAAAGTTATTCACATCATGTTTTCATTGTTTTTAATCGTCATAACTGTTGGGATGTGATCTAGGCAGACACAGGGAGGCAGCTCATCAGTAAACTTCAGAGATCTTGGGAAGATCAAGGTAAAAAGGACTTGAAAAGATAAATTGAGAGGGAGTTAATGGTTTGAGAGGATGTTAGAGAAGAAATTTTTCAAAGTAGTGAAAGTCTGCAGCAGCTGGCAGTTGACGACTCTGACCCAATCGGAAATGAGCCAGGATGCCATCAGCGAGCTGGCTGTGGTTTCCTCTGCTTAAAACAATTACTCAAAAACAATACCGAAATGGGTTAACTTACAGCAAAATGAAGCGTGGCTGGATTTTCACTGAGTAGTAACCTACATGTTGTAGTTACTTAAATTTAACTATGAAATAAGTAGGTGAATTGCTACTTGTTTACTCTGTAGTTCAAAGAATGTACAACATCTCAGAAAGGGTTATAAATATACTCTTTCCTGTAGCAACCTATGTTTGTAGAATAAAGTAATTCATTTAGAATGAAAAAATATACCACCTACCCCCCAGTCCTCAAATCTAAATCTTGTTTGCTCTTCATCCATAGGGTGGGTGTAAATAATGATAAAAAGATAGGTGCGAAAGAGATGTGGTGCTGGATCAGAGGAAAACTGTGGAAGAAAATGAAATGCACTTCCGAGCTGTGGGCCCTGATAGTGATGGTAAGACGAATGATTCCTCCATCTCCTGATGACATCTGAAGCCAGTTGCTAGTGGCCAGACCTACTGGCTGCTCTTCAGATGTGCTGTGACAAAATCTAAGTTCTTTTGGACTGCGTGTGATTGCAACTGATTTGATCCGTACAGAAGACAACAGAGTGAAGAAGTGAGGTGCTCCAGTCAGCACCCGAGTCCTATGTCAACCGCTGTGTTATTTCACTTGCGGTCATAGGAAATTATAACAAGTTAAGTGGCTCTGCTGGGGATGGGGTGAGGATGGTGACATAAACAGGTTGTTTTCACAAGGCCTGTCTGGTCTGAAGAAACACAAAAGTGAATCAGGTGATAGTTTTCATGTTGCCATTCATAAAGCTGAGTGTGATGGCCATGCAGCTGAACCAAAATGTTTTATCACAGACTGTTTTAAGTAATGAAACCAAAAGTTTGTCATTTAAGCATACTATGTCATGTCTGAGAAATGGTTCTTTCTTACAGGCCAGGTGCCACGGACCAAATACAAAATTAAATTTTTGGCAAGTAAGGGCTTTAATGAAAAAGTGATTGCAGAGAAGATCAGAAACAATGAAGAGCTGAAGACAGATGAAGAAAGTAAGTGCAGACTGTTGGTGTGTGTTGGGTTTTCTTTTACTTTCCTAAAACTTGAATGTCAAAACTGTACTTAAGATGAATGTTTTACTTATGCTTCTGCTTCTACAAAAATGTAGAATGTGTAAGGCATAAGACAGAAATACTAGAGTTCCTTCCGACTCACATCTGCCTTCCCAACACTCTCATTGTAAATATTAAACACTGAAAATCTTGGTTACTTATTTGTTACTCTTTGAATATTTTTCAGTTAAACAGTCTGCTAAAATTTGTCAGACCTGTGTTGTGCGTGGACCGTTGTATTGTTACTACGGGACCCAGGTCCCTTGTTGCTCCGAATGAAAGGAGCTGCTGCACCCCGAGCCTGGTCCTGGCACTGCGGAGGGGCTGTGTTTGGGTGGGCACGCGCTTGGGCACTGCGCTAGCAGCTGATAGCAGAAGGTTGCCTAAGAATTGTTTTATGTTTCATTTAAGTTCTCTAGAGAGAGATTGATCATTTCTTCCTTATTACTGTTGAAACTTTCATTTGAGTCTGGCTTGGTATAAACATGGGAACTCTTAACAGAGTAATCTCCCTGCTCCCCTCATCTAAAAGTATTTAAATTCACTGTTAGTAAAACACGAAGCCTTAGCCTTTCCTTGCAGGAATTAGTCATTTAAAAGTGGGTTGTGTTATATTTTCCATTTATCAAAAAGCAACTAAAATGCAAATGGGCCTTTGAATTTTATGGCAGGGAAAACACCTGTGTAGCGTGTTCTATGGCAGTGTGGTTAACTGCAGTTTACAGGAATGCTCATCAGATAAAAGATGTGCTGAATAAGGGAAATGTGTACAGAATCATTTTTCTACCTGGGTAACAAGCCTTGTTTGGGAAAGTCAGATTAGTTATCTACAGCTTCCTGAGGATGATAAGCAAAACTTAAAAATTTTTGTACTCTAGTGCAGTGTAAAAGTACCTTTTTTTGGCCTATATAATAAAAAATAAAGGAATGTGTGGATCTTAAGGCATGTTCTGAGTTTCGCGCAGAAGTGTGCTGTAGTTTGGATGCTGGGCCCCAACTAGGGGCACAACTTAACTTATGCAGATAACAACAGTTTCAACTGGTGACTGACAGCTGAGTTTCATTTAAGAAAAGTAGGCAAAGGGAGACTGACTTGTGACTTCGAACATTTGGGGTTGGCTACACTGGAAAACTGTAAGCAAGTGGTTTGATTATTCTGGGCTTAGTTATATCAAGGACACAAGTAAAACTTGCTGTTTAAAAACTGCCCTAAAATTCATATTAAGACTCTGAAGGATTTCTTTACTCTTCATAAAAAAACATTTATTGAAGACTTAAATCTTAAGTGCAGCTAGCAGTTAAAAAAAGTAGATGTAACTGTTGGGTTTTTTCCCCCACCTGTAACTCAGAAAGCAAAAGCATGCAAGAGCAATTCAAGGCAGTTTATTAAATTAAAAACAAAAAAAGTTTATCTGAAGACTTTAGTCTTTCAGAGTGTTTTTAAAACTTGTGAAAAGCCAATGGTTCAGATTTGTGTTAGTGTATTTTGCAGATAGCAGAGTGTGCTACACACAGTATTTTTTCCAGTGTGTCATTTAGAAAATGCCTACACCAGAAAAAGAATACTCTGTACAGGTATTTTTTTCCTGTTTGGTTATGTTCAGGACCGCTAGGTGCACAGCAGTCACGTTGTGTGTTGCAGGGTGGTTTTTTCTTCAGATCAGATGCATGGTTTTAGCGGAAACTCATGCGCAAATTATGATTCTCCATTGAGTTTAGGAAAAATTCAGCACTTTGAAAGTGCTTGTCTGCATGGTGTAAGATGAAGAAGTGGAAATGTGAAGTGATTTTGGTGCTGATGTATCTGTACACCTGTACTTGCGTTTTCTCCTTGCAGCAAAAATATTTCCCTTTACTGAATTATAGTGTTAACTAAAACATGTGCAGGGTTTAGGTCTGAAGTCAGAATGTTTTCTGATTTAGAATAGACAAGGAGTAATAAGTACTTGCATCCTTAAGTAACTGAAAACTAAATGTGTTTCTTGGTGCTTGACTTAGCATCTGTTCTTGATGTTTCCAAACTTCTTTTGAAGAGCTACACTCTTAAATCTCTCACAGTTCCAATGAATGACGTTTTTAGGCTGAAATACTGGATGATGCATCTTGAGTCTAAGGGTATAAGTTCTCTCTGAGTTGGTGATTCTTTTGAATTCTGAGCCTCTGACAGGGTGAAGGAAGAAGGGAGGAGCAGGGGCAGGGCAGGAGTCTCTTCATAGCTTTCCTAGTCCTCTATGGCTTTGCTTATACTGTCTTTTCAGTTAGATGCTTTGAAATGTATTGCTGATCACTGTAAAAATTAGGCTTTGATTTTTCTTTTTTATAATCTGTTTAATACAATTCTTAAGCTTAATTCATATGTAGTTTTGTGAAGGGTGAGGGTGCTGTCTGGAATTGTGGTGTGGCTCGAGAAGAAAACCTACATTCGAAATGGTGTGTAGTATGCATAACAACATTTTGTGGATCTCTGTACCATTTTGTTAATTCAGATCCTGTGAGCTTGAACATACCTAAAAAGAGTTCAAAACAATAGTACAGCTAGTTATGGTTCAGATAATGTTGTATTAAGAAATGGCAAGTCAAAATAAGAAAAGCTGAATGTTGTAACATTGGAGTAATAAAATATGCCCCTTTTGATCATGCTTGGAACCGCTGTATTGGCAAAGAATATTTTCTTACCTGTAGTAGATTTAATGAGTGCTGTGGAGTAGAATAAACCTATGTGATGATGTTAGCCAAAGCACTAGTGCAGAGTGCTTCACGGATCAGCAGCATCTTTCTAGGTGTAATGGTAGTTGTGTTACTTGGTCTTAGAAGAAAACACGCTAAATGTTAAAGGGTTTGTAGCTCTACAGTTATTATCTGGGTAGGAGAAGAATGGGTTGACATCTTCCGTTCTTGTAGATCTTAACCAGGTGTGTGATGTCACAATTGCAATACAAAGAGATAGTGAATCTGAAGTATATTTTAAATGTGAAGAATGTTTTGGCTCTTTCAATGCACAGGGATGGTGTGAAGTAGAAAACAAAGATGATTTTTTCAGAGGAAAGGTACTACTGGTATTCAGGCAGGCGAAAGATGTCTGTTGGCGGTGGGCTTCAAAACACGAAAATAAGAAAGGTGAACAACAAGTACTGAACAAAGCTGGATTATTCCTACCTTCCACCAGAACCAGCTAACAATGCTGGTAGGACAGCAGTGTTCACTTGATGTGTTGAAGTTTTGATACAGGTGTAGCTGAGTCTTTATTTTCATCTCCTAATTTCAGTTCAGTTGTTTGGTTAAAGGATCTTTCCTAGTGTTTCAGCGCACACTAGATGAAACTAATTGCACTTTGTTTTCTCTCAACACCCACTTTCCTTGAGAGTTGAACTGTAAAATAACTGTTTCATAGGTCATCCTTGTTTAAACAATTGAGTAACAGGGGAAAGTACATATTTTTAAGAACTCTAAACAGATTGAACATGATAGCTTAAATCTTTTTCTGAAATTTCTAGCACAGGAAGTTTCAGATAACCTGAGGGACTAGTGGTACCAAGCTGACAACCCACCTCCTGATCTGTTCTTGAACGAAGAATTCTTGCCCTTTTTTCATCCAGAACATAGTAGGGGAATGCTGAAGTTCATGGTGAAAGAAATCATCTGAGATTTGGGTATGCCATTTTAAAATGCATTTCTTGGGAGCTGTTTACTTGTAAACCATTTTATTGGGTAAACCTTACGTCATTATGCTGTCATGGTTCAATGTGAAATTTTGGCATATCTTATTTGCTCTGTTCTACGCATCTTTTAATGTGATGAGTAAGAAAAAGAAACTGTTAGAACAAATGCTGGCATCTCTATGGAATTGTCTGTGCATCTCAAAACTGAATTTAGTCTCTGGTTGTTAAAGAACAGCACAACATTACCTATTAGAAAGACATTCTCAGTACTTCATATGAAGAAGATCAGCTGACAGTAAAGTAGCACACTGAAGTGCTACTGCATTGTAGGGTTACTGTAGCAAAAGTAAAAAAGGTTTGATGAACAATAAAATACTATAAAATATATTGATGTGAATGTTCCATGAGGAGGGCATTAATTGCTTTGTACTTCCCCACTACAGCAGCCATGTAAGAATCATGTTATATAGTCATGAAATTGGAAATAAATGGTTGAGGTTTCTAAGAAAATATATTTTTTTTAATTCATGAGTATTGGCACACATCTTTCTTCTTCTATTGAGTCAATAGTGATGCATATTTAAAACTGCTAGAACACCTGTCTTAAAAAAAACCCAAACAAACCAAAAAACCCCCAACAAGCTACGACTTTGCTAGTTATTAGCTTAATAAATATGAAGAGTTTCCAGTGATACTTGAGTATGTGACGCACAGACAGACGACTCCAGTATGCAGTCTTTTATGAGAGTTAATTTACCTGAGCGCTAATGCAAGGGGAGACTGGATACAGATGTAAGAAAATTGCTGTTGCAGTAGATTGTTGAAAAAAATCAAACAACAATAAAATAATAAAAAAAAAGCCCAGCTTGCCACCTGGTGTGTCCTTCAGGTCCGGAAAAATACTTTTTTAGTATATTGATGAGTGTATATTTTTTAGCCTTCTAAAACATTGTGTGTATACCATAATACAGAGTTTTTTGCTAACAAAAGATACAAATGATAACTACTCTTCTCTGCTGGAGTCAGGATTGTGGACTGCTGAAACCAGGCAGACTGTACCAATGGCATCTCTGACTTGAAGGAATTTCTCATTTTTAATGGACATTAAGCAAATACTTTTCAGTTACTGTGTACTTCTGTTGTAGATCAAGATGGAGATAAGAAACTTACCCTTTCAGAGTTAATTTCATTACCTGTTGGTACTGCAGAGAACCAGCAAGCTCAAGATATTGATGATGACTGGGTAAAAGACAGAAGGATGGAATTTGACGAGGCCATTGGTGCTAACCATGATGGTGTTGTCACAATGGCAGAGTTGGAGGTAAGTCTTCCTCAGTTCTAGTGACTTTAAAACCAATAGCTAATTTTTCAATACAGGATTGAAACTGCTTTAGAGACTATGAAGTCCAAAAATATTTGAATTAACAGTACAGTGTGTGTCTACTTCACAGAACTTTGGGTTACAGTATTGCTTAATAGTGCTTGCAGATAGTGTCATCGTGCTTTTTGTTAAAGGGGGTTTCCTAGCATAACTGTTATTCACAGGTATGCTTTTAGGGTTTTCTGTCACACAGACACTTGTATGGATATGGAGTGCAAGAAAGCAAGTCACAGACTTCATTAGGTGCACTGGTTATTGGGAGAATGAGTCATACTTTCAGTTGCAAATGGAGTAACTGGCAACCTATATTCATTTTAAAAAAGAAAAACCAGCACAAATCAAACTCACTCGAAAAAACCAAACCACAACAAAAAAGCCAACAATCAACAAAACCTGGGCCCCAGTAGCCTAGAAAATAGCAGAGATCTCTTGTCTTTTAGTGTGTTTTTCTTTTTACAAAACCAAATTATTATTTTCAAATGTGGATTCTAGTTTGTGGCCTTTTAGACTTTGGTTTGCAGAAGAAAGGCTTTCTTCTAATAATTCTGTCTGCAGAAGAGTCTACCAAACACCATGAAATATTTCGCACCCTATAGTTGTGGCAGTGTCGTGGCCAGTGAGGAGGCTCGTGGCTCACTTTGGGCTTGTTTTTTTTCTTTCTGGATGTAAGAATGTACTTTGACAGTTATTATTGAATTAGCAGAATTCAAGCTGCAGCATAGGCAGTGTGAAAGGGGAACCTGTAAAACGTTGGCTTTTTCCCTGACGTAGGATGAATGTTAAATTTCCTAACCTCAGTATGCAAATACATGGGTATGAATGATGGTGTTAGTAGGGATAAACGGTTGTATTGTGACATAGACAATGTTAATAGCCTTTTTACTGAGAACTTTCCTTTAAAAATAGGTGCTTTATCTGTGAAGTCTTTGCATATGTATGCACACATAGATGCATGCATGTATATGTCACTTCTAGGAAGAAATTGAAGATAATCTTGAGTCTTCTACGGCATGAACTAAAGTGCACTGCTTGAAAACTTTTAAACTATTTTGAGTGAAGTGAAGGAGCAAACCCCTTTGTTTCTGAGACTTCTGACCTCTGTAACGTCTTCTTGGTCGTTGAAAATGGAACAAGAAAGTTCTGAATGGAACACGTTCTCAAAGATTATCTCCAGAAACCAGAAAACTCATGTCATACAGATCGGCAGTGGGCTGCTCCTGAATTTTGAATTGAGATTTCTTCACAAAAGACACCAGATTTGATAATGAGTTTAGTTTGCAACCAAAATGTAGACACTTGGCATAAGCCGAGAATCTGGATTTCTGTTAGAACAGCCAAGGAAGCAGTGAATAATAATAAAAAAAAATAAATAGGAGATAGATGTAAGCCTGTTAAAAAGACAGAAAAAGGTGTTAACACCTGACTTACTTTCACTTTGGGATGGCTTACGTTGGTCTTCTAATTGCTGAAGCTTACATAGAGCCAAGGTTCATAATTCTGATGTGTGGAAATGTGTGCTTAGTGATTGAAAATTTTTTTCTTACTTGTTTTAGGAATATATGGATCCTATGAATGAATACAATGCCCTGAATGAAGTGAAGCAAATGACAGCAGTAGCAGATGAAAATCAAAACTATCACTTAGAGCTGGAGGAGATCCTGAAATGTAGTGAATACTTTGCAAACAGCAGGCTTATGGACTATGTATGTAATGGTCATGAGGAGTTCTGATCCTGCTCACTTTTCCAGAGCTCTGAAGCACTTTCTTGGTTTCAATTAAAACAAAAGAAAAACAAAAGAAAAAAAAATCCAACCCCCAAACAGGAAGTTACTTTGCTGCTATCTGTGTTACATGCCTACAGCATGTTGTCCTAGACTTAAAAAAACCTTCTGTCCATACATAAGATCTACAGCTCTGTTGCCTTCAGTGTGAGTGGAAAAAAAAGGCCCATATTACATGGGGCAGGTACTGGACTACGTCAGCTCACCCTGGTTTGTATAGTTAATCCAGCTGAAGATTCAGCTGTTTTTGGCTAATCATATTTGGTGGATGCTTCACAAATATTTAACTCTTCTTGTAGCCCTCATAGCTGCTGATCTATGGAAATCACAAATAACACTGAAAGGTGTTGGCTTTTGTAAAGGGGATTGTAGGTCAAATATGTGTGTTCTGACCTCATGAGAATATCCATACACAGACCGGCTGGCTAATCTTCCAGTATTTTTCTCAATGCATCTCAACCTGCCTACATATTGTTGAGAATTTAATACGAGTTCTCCCTTCACCGCTGAATATCTTTAGGAGCTGTAGGAAGAACTTACTTCAAATGTTACAGAGAAGCTTCTGCATCTCCTTTAAAAAGCAAACTGGTTATAGTGTGACAGGTTTTTTGTTTGCAGTTGCACTGGGGACATGAGAGACTTGTGATTGCTTATGTCTCAAAAAATCAAATTTCCTTCTAAAATGAAACAATGGGGAAGGCTTCTTTGTGGACTTAAAGATGTTGGATAGAGCAATGGGATTCACCTAGGTGTATGATTAGCACTTAACTAAAATTCATTGTTAAAACTAGTATAATTACTTGCCTCTGGGCAAGTTAACAATGCTGATGAACTCATGCATGCTGAAGCTGGGGGAAATACAGGCTTTGCTTTTGAGCTGCTTTTGCCAGAGCAATGCACAGTCAGCACTTGGGAAGCCTTATAATCGGTTTGCTTTTGGGTAATCTTTGAAAGCATCTTGCAACACAAGGGTCATATCCGCTACTGTTTAAAATAGAAAATGTATTTTTACTCTGCTTCCATCTTTACTGTAAAAACCTCTCTTTCTGAACAGTCGCTTGAAAATCCAAGTGAGATGTTATATTTGATTAAATTTGTTCTCTTAATATAATGTAAAAATAAGTATTGCTACCTGTTTCTGTTTCAGTATTCCCTCTTTTTCTTTTTTTCTTTTTTTTTTTTTTTTTATTTTGGGTGTTAAATGGCCGTATCAGTCTTTTTATATACATATCTTTTCCAGTAAATATTTTTCTCCATGCTTTGGAAATGTTGCTGATTTTAGGTTTGTCAGTGAGTGGGAAAAAATTGAACTCTTCAGAGGACAGACAAATTAACACACGATTTTGAAAGAACTTTAAGAGAGGGATAAATTTAGTTGATAATCTTGTGTTTAAATGAGCTCAGAATGTCTGCCGTATTATTCAACCCCCACTCCCTTCCACCCCCATTCCAGCGCTCCACAGGTACTTGATTGCAAGGTAGTGAAATTTTAATATGGCTAGAGTCTGGAGATGTTAAAACCAAAATCCAGTGTATAAAACCATGGTGCTTGGGAGAAGTCCTAGGTATGATTGGTTTAGATTGATTGGCAAAAGGTCTAGGTTTTGCTTTGCTGTTGTTTTAACTAAGACTTCATAAGCACATAATGGCCTGCACTTCTAACTAGCACAAAATCGTACATGCAAACATACAGTTTTGCAGTGTGGTTGTTCCCGGTCTAGTTAAGACAAAATTTTTAGCAATATTAGTTCATAATCTTATAAATGTCCTGACTGCATTCTGGTATTACACTCCAGTTGTTTGCACAATTCAATTATTTAGATATAATTTGAGAGGACAAGTTCTAACTTGTCACACCTGATGCTCAGAAAGCAAGTGCTAGTTTGCAGAGGGGTTCTTGAGCAGCTGAAATATGATGATGAAATTTAGAAGTTTATCTGTCAGTAAAGGCAATGATTATGCATATGCGATCTTAGTTTAATCTTTTGATAATATGAGCATGGAATCTCTTGAAAAATACAAGGTTAGCAGTATCTAGCTAGTAACTGCAAAAATGTTAAAGTATGTACTGTTGCTGTCTTTGCCACACACCTGATAAATCTGAAACTTGAGGAACAACTGTGAAAAATTAATTTTTAAAGTATGCATGGAGTTATACATCTTAACATGTTTCATTTTTCTCTGCCAGAAATCAGGATCACATGTTAACTAAGAGCTGTAAGGATAAAGTGGACTGCATGGTGAGATTTGGAGGTACATGAGAATATTCCTGGTTTGGAATTTTAGAAGTACAAACTATCCATGTTTGTCCGTAGACTTGTTTATTTTTAATAATCCTTTAAGTATTTTATAGGTACTCAATCTTTCTCAGATTCTTTTAGGTTCTTTCCCATAGGTGAACCCTTACTTGCCTGTGATGTCTAAGGAATCTAGAGACTTTTTCTTTAAAGCCTTTCATCAAGCACAAGTTACAAGTTCCATATGAGGTTTTGCTGTTTGGTTGTTCTTCAAGTACACAGGCAATCTGCCTGCTGTTAATAGGTCTCGGTTTATGAGTGCTGCTGTCTCCTGGACATCATCTTTGTATCATCTGTTTCATCTTTGTAGAATTCAAAAGCTTGTATAGAGTATCATCTAGGATAAGGACCTATAGTCAAAAATGATACCTGTGTATGAAATAAAATCAGGACAGGTTCTTATTTCTGACCCGTAACATGGTTCAATTCACCACTCTGAAGCTCTCCTCTCTTACTACACCCAGAGTAGCTGCATGCAGGCTGTTTTCTGGGAGCAGCCTGCGGCACATGTGATCCTCATGGCAATGCCAAGCAGCGTTTTGGAGAGGTTAATTTGCATTGGTGAAAATCCAGCCAAGGAGTGTGCTAGATGTGAAATGTTTTGGCTAATTGTTGTGTTCTCTCCTTGTTTTGTTTACTTGCATAATATGGCCATGTAAAGGAATCTGGCAGTATCAAGCCAGGTAACGCTTAGGGGTGCCTTGAAGAAAAGTTGAATTCTGAAGATGGTATGTGGCTAACTGCTTTTATTAAATGAGCATTTAACTTGTATTAAAGTATCTTTAGCAAGAATATCAATGCTTCATCATCACTGCTCTTGTGGTTTGGGAGTTCTCAGTTCAAATGTATATAGCAGAATTTTAACCTTACCCGGTTTGTGAACACCATAGGAGTTTGCTTTTTCAGTTCTTGTTGAATAATAATTGATTTATTGAATAGATAAAGCCTGCTGCTGTTTGTGAAAAAGAATTGGGGAGAAAAATAAATCTGCTTAAATATTGCTCGAAGGAGTGACTGAATCATAAGGCGTAAAGCCACTTAAATGGCATGGAGCATGATACCGCAGTGGGAAGAGTCTTGGGTATTTCCCACATGCAAGTACCGAGTGTGAAGGTAGCTGAAGTCCAGCTGGTGTGGTTTACTTGCTCTGGCAGAGCCTTGCTCCCTTGTGGAAAGAATGTCTTTAAGGTATAACTTCCATTCCATAGTGGCTGTTTTCCAAAATGCTTGGAAAATAGGAGAAGTAGGAAAACAGTTACTGTTTTGCCTCGCTTTTGTGTCCTTTCCACTCTTAAGCAGTCTTACAGAACCTTAAGAAAAATGAAAAGCATCAGTTCTGGATAAAACACGCCATGATGTTGCTGTTCAGTCCTCCCGAAGAGTGCAGGCTAATTGGGATTCCACGTGTACTCCTGTTCCAGTCACATCTCCTTTGCCTTTAGGTGTGAACTGACTGTAGATCTGCTTTGTCTGGGAGGTCTGGCAATTTTTTTTAACCAACGTAAATAAAACATCTTTCGCTGTAGGATGTCTTGTTTACTTGGGCCTTTGCATAAGAGTTGCTCAAGTCTTTTAGAACTGGAAGACCTAAAATTTGGATCCTAGATCAAAAATTCCGGTAGTGAGCCTGGAAAGTTAAAGCCACTAATTCTTAGTGTGATCACTTTTCTTCTCTACTCCACATGCTTGTGTTGGGCGCAGGCAGGACCGCAGTGCCAGTGGGCTGTTCAGCCTGCTCTGTCACTGCTGGCTTGCACAGCTGGATGGAGAAGCCCTCTGGGGGTGTGGATTCCAGAGTTAACATGCTTCTGTGGAACAAAACAGGCATCAGAAGTAGCTGGCACATGAATGTTGCATCCTGTGCTTTCATGGGGCACACCTCTGCTGGAAGCTTTTATTTCCATGGGAGCAAATGGTGGGGGTAACAGAGAAGTCCCCGAGTCCGGAGTCAGAGGCTTACTGCTCTTCAGCGGCCGAGCGGGGAGCCTGGGGGTAAGGGACTGGGAAATGGACACTGCGAACGCTTCTCATTTGTAGCTTTTGCTGTCTCCAAATACCAAGGGCAATACCAAGATGACTGATGATCTATGATTCTGCACTCTCCCTGGGAAGAGAAATGTATTAACAACCTTATTTGTTATGCAGCAATAAGTTGTGGGTCTGTGGTTAGGGTGAGACCAAGGGGAGAGAATCTGTACTTCGTCTTTTAAGCAGCAAGCCTGTGGGCTACGCTTCATTCTGCCTGTGGCTCTCATTCATGAAGGTTTTCAGGTGTTACCTCTGTATGGCTTTAACATCACTCTTCACAACAACAAGGATCATCTCTTCCAGCTCTCCTGGCGTTCAAGACCTGTGTTTAGCACTGTGCAGAGAGGTACGTACCTGGCTGGAGCCACTCTGGTTTAAGGCTGTGACTGGAAATCTTTTCATAACACTAGTCATCATGCTGTCTTTCTACCTATGAATATTTCAGTTGTGAACAGAAGAAAAAAAGTGGGTTTGTGGGGTGTGGGAAGAAGGATGGGGGCGTGGAGCACATGCTGGGAATTTCCCAGCAACTGACATGAATTTGTGCTGGTCACCAGCGATTTAGAATCTCTTCTCCAAGAGTTTGCTGCTATCAGAATTTTTCAGGGACAGTAGGGCTGCATTATGGTAGCTCTGGGTTTTTATTCACAGTTTTCTACTGTTCTGTTCTTGCTGCTGGCAGTGACTGTTAGCCATTGCTTGGGACTGAAATGCAAAGAACATGAATATCTTTTTGGTGAAAAATGCTGCAAGGACTGTGCCCCTGGTAAGTAATTTTCACTGGATGTTGGTTATACTTGCTTGATGTAATATTTATCAGTTAATAACTCATGACTGGTAGAAAACAGCTTGATGGATGGAAATACCATGCAAATGTAGGAAGCATAATATGGAGAGAAAGCATTTGATGAGGAGACTTTCAGTATAGACTGACCGAGATTATTTCTATAAATTAATTTAGGAATCCTCTTTGAAAGAGCTACATGTTCTTTGACTTCTTTTGTGTGGCTCAGCTGGCTTAATGTGTCAGTCTGGGCATTTTCATTGTGGGAGCATTAGCTGAGAAAAGATGGTAGCATTTATGTTACTGTCCTTTACTGCCACAGAAAGAAGCTCAGAAATCTTGCAGAAGAATGGAAAATGTCAGGTAATTAATTCTGGTGGTATAGATGTATTTTAAGCTTCCTTTTGTTACGAGGTTTATACTGCTTGGAGTGTTTTTATGGAGGAAAAAGATATGCTTGATTCATAGGCAGAGGTTAGCAAAGCGTAACTTGACATGTAATGTATTTGTTTCCTCCTTTCTTATTGTAGAAACATAATGAGCCTGAATTCTGAGTTCTGCATGTGTGTGGTTTTTTCCACAATCTGACTATCTCTGAAGGCAATGCAGTATTGAGAAGAACAAATGCAAAATGTCAAACCTCAAATATTTTAATAGTTGGGATTTCATTATAGAAATGACTTAGTGATGAAGTGTAACAAGAATTAACAGGTAATACAGCTGTTCAAGGAGCAATCCCCTTAACAAAGGGGGTTATTTTTAGTACAGTCAATATTGACTGTACTAAAAGACAGGTACATGCATGTACACACCTAGAGAGGGTGTAAGTCATGTCTTAAATGCAGTTGCAACTTGAAGTCTTGCATATGGTTTTATGTGCATCTTTTCAGAATAGTTACTTCTCTTTTCATAATTAAGTCTACTACACAATATGGTGTGAACTGATGCTGTAGTATTGTCTTCAAGATGCTAATTGGAATAAATTCAATTTATTGCATTCTCAAAATGTTTGAATCTGAGTGTTTCTGAACTCAATTTAAAGAAAGGTGTATTTGCGTGCAGATACAGATAATACTTTATCTCTAAACTTTTTTTGTTCCTCTTTACACTGAAAGAACTTTCATCAGTTTTTTTGCATTGTTAGCAAATCTGCTGCTGTTGCTTCATAGTTTCTTCCTGATTGTGTAGATGGTAGAAATGCAGAAATGTTTTGCTTATATTGTGATAGTTAAAGAGATCTGGTATTTTGCCACTGATAGCACTCAATAAATGAAGAGAAAATTGGAGCGAGCAAGAGACTTGGTGCTCATTGTTCATGTGCAGAATGGGAAAATGGAGAACCAAAATGAAACAGTCTGTGAGAATGAGGATGTATTTAAGCTCAACTGTAAAAATGCTGGTCATGAAAGCTGTCCGTAGTTCCTGCTGCGCGGTATGGAGACAAGCTAGCGAGATAGAAGGAACATGTCTAACTCCTTTTCCAAAATTCACTGTTAACTTGCTGTTTCAGTTTGGGCAAATGGCTTTGCTCACAAAACTTGTCATCCTAGCACATCAATCTGGAATTCTGTGTAAGTACTGTGTATCGTACAGGTTGAAATTTGGGGGTACCAAGCATTCAGAGCTTGTTTCTAAACGTCATGTGTGATACAGATACACTGTTTGGAATAGTAATAAACGCGTGCCTTGCGTCTTGCGCTGTGTCTCACTGTTCATGAAATGAAGCTAGTAACAACTTTGATGTTGGGTGCCAATACAGATGCATATCAAAATATAACCACATTCTTTCATGCCTGATGGGCTTTCAGAATGCCAGCACAAAGGTACTAGAAACATTTATTTTTTGACTGCTTCACTAATGAATTTTCTGTGAACCTGAGCAGTCCATTACCATCTTTTGTACCTGTTTGGGATTACTTTGGGTTGAATTGCATGATTTATTTCATAAGGAAAGGCAAGATCTTTTGTAAAACCATTGTATTATGCTGGAGATCAGACCTATTGCTATGCTAAACCCCTGCTTTTTTTCCTAACTGACACTGGCTGCAAGCTGTGATGTCTAAACCATATGAAAAGGTGGTTTGGAGAAGTGATATTTGGAATCCACTGGCAGAATCATCTGGGGCATTGCCTCAACTCTGGGCAAGTCACCAGGCCCCTGCTAGCCCAGTTTAGCTGCTTCATCTACAGTGATGCTATGGGTCAAAACTTTCAGGGATTCTGGCATGTCTAAATCTGCTGAATGTTTTCAGCCAGAGTTGTAGGTGGAACCGTTTTTTTCTGGGCACATTTTCATTCTAGTGCATGAAAACAAAGAGGGTTTCCTTCTGATAACTATCAGTTCCTCCTTTCTACATGGTCTTTGTTTTAGGTGAAAGAATGAGAAAGCGCTGCACTGCAACAGCAGACACAGTCTGTGCCCCCTGTCAAGACGAGTACTTCAGTAGTGAGCACAACCACAACTTCTGCAAGAGTTGTACAATCTGCAACACTAGTAAGTCAGCTGCATGGTGGACATTTCTTGATACGAGTTTGGGAGGCAGCCAGTCTTCATATGCTTTCTTTGCGTGCTCCTCAAAGGCTGATGGCATACAGCCTGTCACTTGAGATGACCGAGCCCAAAGACTGGGTTACCATTTCAATAGCTGATATCTCCTGGTTGGTTTTGATGGTAGAGCCTTCGAAGGAAGCAGGCTTGTACTGCCTGAAAAAAGGTGTTTTCAGAATTGTTAATAAATGGTTCTCTGCAGTTGTTTCTACACATGACAGATAGGCACTGACTAGTAAATGTATATATTTTTTTATTTCTTAACTTTTTTCTTGTCTCTCACTTGCCCTTTATTCTGTTGTTGCTAGGGAAGGGGAGCGTGGAAGTGAAGAAGTGTGAGAAGACATCTGACAGAATTTGCATGTGTGTTGCGGGCTACATGCCACATGCCAAATACACGCTGGGAAGTGGTAAGTTAGTGACGTGTCAGATGCTCCAGCTCTTGCCTTCGCTTCAGATGAGGTCGTTATCTCTGGTGTGAAAGCTGTTGTCATTTGTCTCATTGATATTTCTGCGCAAGTGTTGTAGCAGGGTAGTTGTAGCAAACTGTTGCCCTGTGATTCCTGAGCTGTCAGAAATCTTAATGCTCTCCTTGTTAATAGCCATAATTAGCCAGTAGCGAAAAAGGAAACCTTGCCAGCTGCAGGCTGAAATGAACACTGAGCATGTTGTGTTACTTCTGCTCCAATGACTACGGCGTTCAGAGGGTGTGTGGGTTTTGTTGTGTCTGTTCTGTAGGCTAGACTACTAGTAAAATTACTGTGTAGCTATCATGCAGTTACGTTGCTAACTGAACTCAACTGCTGCCTCCTTTTTTTGCAGTATGCTCACCATGTCCTGAAGGGTCTTATTCTGTAGGAGGAAATGAAAACTGTCGACCTTGGACCAAGTATGTATCCCTGCTCCAAACATGTTCAGAGCAACGTTTCAGGTTTGCTTCTGTAAGCAGTTGATGCCCAAATCGTGGTGTGTAGAGTAAACCTGCAGTGGGTGCACTGCGACTATGTTCCTCATGCCTCCCAGGAGCCTTGAGCAGTCTGCATACTGATTTGAAGCATCTGTCTGCCTTCTGCCCTTTCTCTCTCCACCTACGGCAACAAAAACAGCCTGTGGTTTGTTTTTTTTTTTAACATCTGGATGTTTTGTTTCTATAGCAAAAGGTTCCCTTGCCAAATGCAGCAGTGCTTCAAGGCGTTTGTACACGTACAGATAGATGCTAAGAAACACAGATTGTCAGTTTTTTTCCATAATAACTTCAGTTAGCTTAGTTATTTTTCACATATCTGTAGAATCTAGGAAAGGTGAAGCCTGAGTTTGTATTGATAACACAAGGATTGTAATGTTCACTCATTTGTTCCATGGAGATCACTTACAAAGTCGTTAGTGCAACTGTCTGAAAAACTGCACCGATTTATTTTCCACCTCTAGCTGCAGCATTCTTGGGAAAAGTACTCTTCGACCAGGGACAAAAACAGATGATGCTGTTTGCAGCAACCATGTCACACAGGCAGCTGCCTCTCAGAATGCAACACCTGCTTTGAGTCTCTCCACCGCTGACCACAGGAATAATATGTCGACCACAGTGTTCTCGCCATCCAGACCCAGTGTGATTCCCTTCACTTGCTTGGATACAGAGAGCCCCACAGAGCCTAACTGGGGTAAGGAGCAGGAATGGCCAAGTCTAGTGTCTCCGTTTACTACAGCTGGACAGGAATTTTCACTTGAAACTGACCTCACTGGAAATGAAATCACACTCTTTCTTAGAAACCTTGTCTGTATTGTGTACAGTCTTTTCAGTGAGACACACACAGCATTCCAGATTTCTTGCTAGTCTGCTTGGCAGCTGGGACTTCTAGGCTTTGTGGTTCAGGGGTACTTGTGGGGTTCTTGGTTCCTTCTTTTGAAGCTGGAAAGCTGTGGGAACTCCAGCTAGAAACACGAATCTTTTTTAGTGTATTCTTCTGGTTTTCTTCCAGGGTCTCTATTCCTTATCCTCATTTGTCTGATACTGCTCATAGTGAGTGGAATGTCCATCCTCCTGTTGATTATCCAAGCAGCCAAAAAAGAGACCAAGAGGAGGCCTTTCAGAAACAACCATCACGGTGAGTTTCTTTTTATGGGGAAAAATATATAGGAAAGAATGATCACAGCCCCCTATTTGAACTTTGATAATTTCAATCATGAAGTTTACCTGGCTAAGTAGCACAGTGTCATCTGCAGTTACTACCAGTGGTTGATCCTCTATTTAGTCCTGATGCACTGGAGGTCATAGTGTCTCAAGTCTGCATTCTTACAGAGCACAGGTTCCCCTGCCTGTTGCCACGCAGAAGCATTTTCTCTCTCTTTCGTTGATTTTAATGCCTTATAACTTCCCCTTGCCCCCCACCTAGTCCCTGAAAAATGATGTAATGATTTTGTGCAGGGAATTCAGTACAGAGAGGACCCAGAATCAAAATATTTAAAAGTCTTTTAAAAAGCGTATTTTGAAGTCTTTGCCTACGCAGAGGTGAACTGTCTTGAACTGTCTCCTGTAAACACAGGAAAGGTTTGACTGAGAAGAGCTGAACTCTGTATTCAGAACTAAGTGGCAGCCTGGCTCTTGAGTCAGCCCACAGCTGCCTCGTGTTCCATTCATAGAGCAATGAATGAAAATACACTGTTCCCTATCCTTGGTGTTTTCTAGCACTGGCTGGAAAGACAAGCACTGAGCCATATGTCATTCATAGGTGCCTAGTCATCCATGAAACTGGAAAAGTCCCTGGCTTCCCTTTTCCTGCTTCTTCTGCTCTATACAGTATTTTTTATTTATTTTATTATCTGTTTTTCAGATGCAAAGAGCTTTCGAATTCCTATCCAGGAAGAACATATTGACTCCAATTCTAGTCTCATCAAAAACTGACTCCATGTTACGTTACTGTTTCCTGCATTTCTGAGCCAATCGATCGTAACAAGTGATGTGACAGAGCGTGCTGTGACTTTAAGTGTGGGTGTGTGTAACTGTTTAATTGCACTTTGGTTCCTTTGGGTCTCGTTTTGCGGCCCCTTTGGCATTAGGACCCATGGGAGTAGCTGTTCTTGGTGGAATCATGTGATTCTTTCTCTTAGGCAGATCCTGTTGCCAGGGCTGCGTTAGTTTAGTCCTCTGTGCATTGCTAGCAATTCTGTATGTAGTGATAGGCAATTGTCCCTGGACTGAAGAAAGTGTTTAGAAAGGTGTAAGAGCTGATCATTGAGCAGAGGGAAAAACAGGGAAATCAAAAGACCTGCTTTATGACTGCATTTATATTTTGTCTTAGGATTCTCAGTTGCTAAGCAGAGCACGTGTCTCTTCTCAGGTACCTTCAGTGTTTCACTGTAGTTCCCAAATGAACTCTCTTCACTTTAGGTGGAGAATCTCCCCTGATGAACCTAGCCACCTTCCTTTGTGCTTCCATTTTTAAAAGTTATTCCTTCTTGATCGTGTTGAGTGGCATATGTCAGCTATGCCTTCAGACATAGTTGTCATTGCTGGTAACTCTCGTGCTAGCCATGCACCAGAACAGTGCCGGGATTCTGGTGCTAGCTGTTAAGTGATTGCTGGGAGATGGCTATTCAATGCCACCTCTCTTTTCTGCATTTCTTCAAACATACCTATCGAGAAAATGTCATGTTAACACACTGAGCAGCATCCCCATTGTCAGGCCAACAAGTGGAATTACTCACGATCACCAGGTAGCTCCAGATCTCTGAGTGTTTGGTTATATCCCTGAAGATCTTACTCTGTGTGTGGAAGGTAGAATATGTGGACTGCCAGAAGGCAAACACAATGGTAATTTCTGATTAGAATATTATTAGTAGAAACTGTAGTTGAAAATAGGAGGAAAGGTAGGGTCCCACTTGTCTGCACTGTAAACTTCAGAAGTTGCCATGTATAACTGATGTTTTATCTATAAGCCCTGGGCAACTGACACGCTGTGTGCTTCCTCGCGGTGGACACGCCATTGTGCTGAGTAGCCGGGCTTGTCTGTCATCAGCAAGGCTGATGCTTCAGTCAGACTTGCACATCTCCACAGTAAAATTGTTTAGCTTAAATCATTTCTGTGGGGCTTGATTGCTCGCAGTGGCTGTAGAGAGAAACCCACAGGCAAGTTTGGTTCCAGGCAGTGCTCTGGATCTGGGGAAAGTCTGTTTATGTCTTAGGCTTAGGAGCACATACGTGGACACTTGGAGTTTTTCTGCTGATGAACGATACTTTTGTGATGGTTCAGGGAAGAGTAACTCCTTAGCTGTTCTCTGTTGATAAGAAGCAAGAGCTGAACTCCTAACACAGTGCCTACTGGCCAGGCCTTCAAGGGTTGCATTTGAGCAAAGACGTGCAAAGATCACGTAGCAGTGCTCCGACCATTCATCTGGATGATCACCTTGTGCCTGCGTGCTGTCAGTGCAACCTGCATTCAGAACTGAGCAAGTGTTGTTGATTCGGTCTCTGTGCAGTTAAAGTACCTGGTTCTTTGCCTGTACGCTGTATGAGATGAACTTTACTTCTGTAATGTTTTTCCACAAGTTAATCGGGCTGCAGTTTTGGAAAGCATTCAAATTTTAGGTAGCAAGTTCAAAATCTAAAGTCTCTGAGAGTAACCTGAAGCGTTATTGTGAGCAAATTTTGGTGTGATTTACATACCTCAGCTTAAAAGTTCAAGAAGAAGTAAACTTGAAAGTTATATAATACGGAAGTGTTTTTTACTTGAACTATTAACTCCTTAGTAGATAACTCATTAGAAATAAGTATTTTATTTACACAGTACCAAAGCATATGCCAAAATATGCAATAGGAAATGTATTCAAGAATACAACTGGTGTTTAGAAACATGTTTTTAAACATATGTTTTCTTATATGTTATACATATGGTGTACTTGGCAGTTATTTCCTATTTTGAAGAGCATATACAATGTATATAAACATTTGTATTATACACAAAGTGTGATAGTGTCTTTCTGAAATAAATTGTGGTAGCAGCTAGATGCACGTGCGTGATGTGTGTGACTGGAGAGTACAAATGAGCAAAAAGTTATTCAAAAGCAGGTTCTCCAAATGGTCAGCTCAGCGGGCGCTGAGTTTGCGTTCTGCCTTGCCCTGGCTTTCTGTGCGACTCGCGGAAGCTGTGTCGTGGTGTTCTCTGTAAATCTGGCCTGGCAGCAGTTCTGACCTGAGAGTTGCCAGGGCATTCGAGGTGATAAGGCTCAGCCCCTTCAAAAACATGGAGCCCCTGTCGTGGGTGTAGAGGTCTTCGCAAGTGTGCTGTGGCCTAGGTGCTGTCATCTTGCAGGGGGTTGGATGGCGAATCGCGACGGACGGAGCGGAGGAGCACGTTCCAGGGAACACCCAACACGTTCTCAGAAACGATGCTTACCGAGTTCATAGGCCGTGCTCCAGCGGCAGCGCAGCAAGTGCCGCATTTCCATGTAACGGAGCAAGGCGCAGATAACTGGGGAGCTGTGCGGGGCTGCGGGCGGTACGGTGAGAACACAGCCCGCGGGAACCGAGGAGCTGCTGGCTGGACAGAAGTGCTGCTGTGGCAGCAGAGCTCCTCTGGTGTGGGCTCATCAGCTGTTTCCACGAATCTTACTTGTTTTCCGCCCTCTAGAGCAGCTGCACAGGAAGGTGCCGGGGTGCAGCGTGTTCTAGTGCTTTCCTTCAGCCCCCCATCAGGCTTCCCGCAGGTGAGGGCGCAGCTTCTCCCTGGCTGAGGAAAGAGCTGGTGCTGGCCAGGGAAGTGCATGGCAGAGGTAGGGTGCTGAGGGTGCTGAGGGCCGGTTGTGGTTGCTCGTCAGCATTTGGAAAATTGGAGACGCTGTGGCTGCTGGCTTCGGTGCTTGCGCCCGCCCAAGAGCCTGTCTGCTGGCAGGGCTGTGCAGAGCTGTGTCCAAGCACTGTGCCAAGACGTCCCATGCTATCAGAAGAGTTAAATCATAATAACATTTGATAGGAGTGGAGGCATTTATGGTCCGGTATTTTTTGGGGTGTTGGTAGATTGCCGGTTTAAACAAACTAATGTAGATATTTCACTCTGAATAGAGAAATAACAAATATTTTTAATTGCCGTCTTCAGTCTTGTCACTTTTCTGTGAAAAACTTGCTTAGATTTTTTGTTCCAGTCTTCCCTACCATGGCAGAAAGTAGTTTAAAAATAGGCAGAGAATCTTTAACAAATTGGCGCTGCCTTCTGCCCACGGTTGTCTTCCTACGTGTCAGAAATGAAACTTTCCCTCCTCAGAGGCAGGGGCCTGTGTCAAGAGCAAAGTCCCTGCTGTTCAGCCATTCCGGTTTCCCCTCGTCCAGGCGCTGGAGACGCTCAGGCTGCGCTGTGCGGCTTCATCTAAGCAAATGAAGATAAATAAAGGGCTGTACTGGAAACTTTTTCCGGCGTAATGCAGTAAGCTGAGGTGTTGGTTCTTCTTGCAAACCAGTGCTAACTGGGTTTAGTGTGAACTGCATTGGCAGTCAGAGTACTTAGTTAAACCTATATGATTTGTAAATTAAATGCATCTTGGCTGCCATAGGGCCCTGATTTGGGAAGTTACTTAAGCAGACACCAAACTTTCTGTGTAACTGTTGTCACTAAAATTTGGCCTCTTGATTGTTTTAAGAACCGTCTATGAAACTGACTAATAATTCCCATAAGTTTGTGTTTATGGGTGAGAATAATGCCATTTTTTTAAGAATAATTTCACTTCAGCCGTGAGTTACAGGCCACACGGCCAGCCCCTTGCACTGGTTGTAATTAGCTGCAGGCAGAGGTTAGGTCTACAAAAAAACAGCAAGAAAACCAACCAAAACACTAATCCCTCTTGTCTTTGGGCTTTCTATTAAAACTTTTTCTCTCTTGCATGTGAGAACATCTATCACATAGGGCTGCCTGGAGTTTTAACAGGTCTGTGTGTTTAACATGGAAGTTTGTTTTGCTCACTGCTTTGCTGCATTCAGTTTTGGAGAAGGATTAAGACAAGAATAGATGGTGTTTGAGAGAGCTGTTGGGGAAAAATTGGGTAAATGAGCAGAGTTTTGCAGTTCTTGAATGCTCCTTTCAGACTGCAGGTTTGGCACTTAACATGTATTTCATGTTTCAGTAGTTATAATTAAAAAAGACCCAACACCAAAACCACAGATTCGTTAAGTTTATGCTTTTTATGTTCACTTCCTCCTTTTTTTTTTTTTCCCTCCCTGTGAATATATGACAAGTTTCTGCTGCTGTGGCTACGCCAGATCCTTTATCTCCTGCATTTTCTCTTCACCTTCTCCTGTGACTGAGAAGTGCATCAAAGTGATTCAGGTTTGCCATGAGACACTTGAGAAAGGTCACATCCGCTGATGCGCGCTGTGCCAGCTGCTGAGCTGGAAAGGAAGTACTCAGTGTGGTAGCGTTGGGAACTTGGGGGTTTTTGCCTCTGCCTGATTTGGTTTCCCTCTATAAATGTCAGTTAAGTTGCTACCTGGCCTCTGCACCGCTGGGATAGCGTGCAAGGAGTCACTGCTGTTGGCGACCAGGCTGTGTGGACAGCCCCGAGAGGTGACCAGGAGCCTCGTTCCGTTGGCTGAGGCAGTGGCTCTGGCGGGTGCGTGCCGCAGGGGCCTGGGCACTGCTGGAAGGAAGGACCCAGGGGTCTCCACAAAGCCCTAAATGTTTCGGGGTGAGAATTAAACTTGCCGCAGGAGCCCACGTGTGGCACTCTGTGGATCACCTGTGCTTCTGCCCCGTTGCCCCCTGTGCCCCCAGCCTCACCCGGGGCAGGTGTGCAGGGCAGCGGTTCTCCCTGTGTGCCAAAAGAGGGCAGGCACGCAAATACCCCAACGTCTGGAAACCCCTCGGGCAGCCAGTCCTAGTCACTGCAAAATCTCCAGGCTGAACCTGGAGGGCAGCAGAACTGAAAGGAATGCAACAGTTTTGACTTACAGTTTCAGGTTATTTGTCCTTAAGCTTTTTGGTTACCCCAGTCTTTGGACAGTACTGTGTGAGCTGTCACTGCTCGTGTGGTATCCTCCCGGGGAGTCGATGTCCCTGTGCCCCCTCTGCTGCCAGCCCCACCACGTCCTTGCTGCAGTGCTGACCTGACCCCCTGCGCTGACTGTTTCTCTGCACTTTTCGCAGCCCATTAAAACTGCTGTTCTACCACGGGTTCCCTGGTGTGGCAAGTCACTTCCCCTTGTGCAGGTAACATTTCTTACAGCTATCACGGCATAGTAAAGGGATCTTAAAGACCGACTGATAGTTGTTTCCCGAGAGCATAGACAAGTTCTGTATGACAGAATGAGAATCCTGTAGCTAGCAGTGGACTTTTCTACAGTGGGATGAAAGCAACTTAAAAGATGGAGCTTACAAGGCAATTTATACATTGGTCTAACAAATAGAAATAGTCATTCAGAAATTACGTAGATTTCATGTGAAGAACCTCTTCACTTGTAGAAGAACTTCATGGCTTCTGTGGTCACCCATTATGGGTAATCAGAAAAATCTCCATGTCAGGAAACCAGACACTCTCTGTAGTAACGATGCTCTTGATGACGTGAAGTCCAAGGAGTGTCATTAAAGGCACTGGACTTGCAAGAACTAACTATGTGGTTGAGAAGTGGTTGCAATCTTTTGTTTTCTTTTTCTTTGTTCTTTCCAAAAGGTTAGTCATTCGGACAGTTCAGAAAACTGGCGGCTCCAGTGGCCCCAGGCAAAAAGGAAACTGTAAAATGAGGCACCTGGCGATGTGTGGGACGTTCAGCTCATGGCTGGATATCCTTATGATGGGCAAAAGTAGGATTTGCAGCCAGTTCTGTAAATACTCTTAAGAACGTGTGCCCTGAGGAGAGAGGTAAGAGCTGCCACATTGGTGCGTTTCAGTTGGGTGGAGGAATCTACTGATTCTTCCTTCAGATCTCATCCCTGAGCACTCCTCCTCATGTTATATGTCCAGGTCATGGTAGCACAGGGGAGGAAGAAAGGATTAGGAGATCTGTAACATCTTTTCTTCTGTTCCATCACAGTGTGCATTTACGTCTCAGCCTTAATTTGCCCTGAGAGATGTACAGGTGTGGGCAGGCATGGCTGGAAGAGAGTCCTTCTGTGGAGGTCAAGGGAGGAAGCCAGCCATTGCCTTTGGGGTCTTTTGCCGTGTGTTTTTGTGCCTCCCTTCCTTCGCTGAAGGAAGGAGATGAAACTTGTCTTCCTCAGGTCTCCTGATAAATTGAGGCCCCGCACTCTGAACTGAGGTTTGTTTCTTGGACACAGTCATAAAACATTAAGACCTCTTCATTCAAGAATGGGAACTAGAGCCTGGCACACAAGAGACCCTTTGGTTCAAACACCGGCACAAGCCTTTGCAGAGTCTCTCTTCAAAGGGACAGTAGCAGCAGCATTTGGATGCTCCTTTTTAGTGGCAACTAAACTCTGAACCCTGAGGTGTTGCTGAACATCTCGGCCACCATCTGCTTCTCTTTGCTTGTTCAAGACCCTGCTCTGCCTTCGTGTTTCATGCAAAGAAGGCACTTCATGGTATGTGTGCTCAGACAACCCCAAAGACCACATTGCTTCCAATGGCCTTTTAACTCTTGGGCTTATCATTTTGACCACAGGTCACATGAATCAAAAGGAGCTCTGCAGGCCATGGAACCTCTGCTTGTGTGTGAAAATAAAAGATGGTAAGGATTCCTGATTTCTGAAATGTCTTAATTAAATATTGTCTAGTTAATCCTGTAGCTGCTGCTGAATAAAACCACCATGCAGTCAGGTGGTGGTGAGGTGAGAACTGCTGCTTATAGATGAGTGAAATAGGCATTTGTTCTATCAATAGGTGCAGAGAGAGCTGGGAACCCTACTGGATCAGGCAGCAGCATGAAGCCTAGCAGTACTGACATACATCACATACAGAACTGAGTGAGAAAGGGATTGACAGATGAAATGTCACTACTGTACATCAGAGACAGGCAAGCTTAGCTTTAGAAAACCCCCAAAGATTTTAAAGCCAGATAGTCAGGTTGTCTCTGAAAGGTCACTGCTGACTCTAGAGCTTTAGACTTGGCATGTACAGCTATTGTCTGTGATCTAACTGTAAATGTTCCATCATCTGGGTAGTATCTGTGCACGACTGTAATGCTTGAACAAGAATGAAAACATGTAGAGACCAATTCAGGAAAAAACAACATTCAAAAAAGATAGAAGGAAAGAAACTATTAGTTCCTGTTCTGATAAACACCAGGTATCAGATAACACATATGCTAACTGCCTGCCTGCCTGCCACCTTTGCCAGGCTTGGTGATCCCTTGTGTACCTCCTGCCAGTTGTCTCAATATGACCTTTGGAGGTCCCTTCTCTATTGCTGTGTTCATGATGCTCAGAAAAAGTCTGATTAATGTTTGTATTTGGTATTTAGGCAGTGCTAATTATTAATACCTGTCTTTGAGCTTGATGGGGAAAGGCTATTTCCTCCATCTGGAACATTTGCACTGTCCTTGTCTTTTCTGAGAGCCATGGTCTAGTCTATTGCTACTGCTGTACTTCTGAAGAATATGGAGGAGGTAAGGTCTGCAGAGCATGTTGCTGCAGCATTGAAGTGCTTTGCCTAATAACTTGTCTTTCAGTGTAAGACTGCAGAGTTCTGAAGAGGGTGAGAAAGTTTTGTATGCTGCTGAGTGCACCGTGTTTTCTGTCCAAGGGCAGCACCCTGACCAGTAGCTGTAAACCGTCCCTGTGCTGCCCACAGCATCATGGTTATGCTGATTGGAATTGCTGGTGAAAGGAATCCTGACTTGGGTGACTGAACCCAAGAACCGTGGTGTTCAGGACTCTCTATGGCCAGATCATAGAATCATAGAATAGTTTGGTTTGGAAGGGACCTCAAAGATCATCCGGTTCCAACCTCCTGCTCTGGGCAGGGACACCTTCCCCCAGCCCGGGCTGCTCCCAGCCCCGTCCAGCCAGACCTTGGGCACTGCCAGGGATGGGGCACCCACAGCTGCTCTGGGCAGCCTGGGCCAGTGCCTCACCACCCTCAGAGTGAAGAATTTATTCCTAATATCTAATCTAAATCGGTTCTATTTTGTCTTAAAACCATTACCCCTTGTTCTATCGCTACACATCCTCGTAAAAAGTCCTGGTAAGCTGGGCAGCAGCTGAGCTGGCCATGAGTCTCTGTTTCCACTGTAGCGTGAGTGGTGCAGGCTCTGAGAAGTGTGAGGAGCCGTGCTGTGTGGGAAGAGGAGGGGATCTCCTGTACAGCAGAAGTACAAAGTAAGAGGCTTTTATTTTCCGAACCATAACAGCTGGCCTTCTAGGGGCATTAATTATGTGGGAAAAACTGACAGCAGAGAGGTGTCTTTTGCCCACTTGCAGCTAGTTTGGATGTCATCTTTTAATAGAATGGGTTCACCGAGCACATTTAAGACTACGAGCAGCTTTGTGGCATATATTTTTAAAACCAGAAGGCTCTGTTGTGTACCAAACTAATCTGATTGCTTCCAGTCCATGACAGGAACACAAGCAGATCCCTGAACAGACCAAAGACTAAGTGAAGAGTGTGTTGACTGACCTACTCTTTGAGATCCATAGATTTATCTTCAGGAAGAAAGCATAGAACACACTGAAGGAAGAGCGATGATGTCTGGGAAGTTTATTCAGGCTTCTTTGGCTGTGTTTTAAACTAAGGAAGTAACAGGGCAAGTGTCAAATGCTGTAGGCATGGCGTTTTCTAGAGACAGGTCTTCTCACAGGTCTGACTCGCCCTTGCCTTGACCTGTTCGTCATCACAGGCAGCGTGGGAAAGAATCCCTTTAAAATTCCTTCTGCATCGGAATTCATCCGTTCAGTTGGGAATGAGGTCAGATTTTAAATACTGTCATCACTGTGCACACATAAAAGCAACCGCAAGCTACAGGGGTAGAAGTAAACCCTAGGGTATAGTGGAAGTAGAAGGGGAGGAGGGGGAAAGCAAGCTGTCTACGCATAAAGCAGAGATGGGTGTTTCCATACGTGTTTGTATAAGGCAACACATTTTGGAATTGAAACCCAGCAGCGGGTGATGATTACAGGCAACATGTCTGTGCCTATGTACAGTTTTGCTGAGCAGCTGTCTTGTTGTCTAAATCCCAAGGGTGGAGTGGTCAGTGGTCGGAGCAGCTGTATGTGTCTCTGAAGAGCCCATTGCAGCTATTTTCAGTTTTGGTCCCAGGGCTGATCTTGCAGCCTATGGGGAAGCCAGTATTTGTTTTCTTGGTTTCGTGGTATCCAGGAGTTACATTGGCTCTGGAAAATAATTCAAGAGTCCTCTGATCCAGAGTGAAGGAAGTTGAAAACAATTAACAGAATCAAAATGTCTGATGGATGGATTGACTATACATTGCAATCTGATAGTTAAATCCTTGCAAGTTTCTACATTCGTTAGGATATCTAAGTCAGAATAAAGTAGTCTGAGAGCACTGAATTTCACACACTAATTTGCATTGCATTAATTTTTAGTTGTATATCAACTTGCAAAACCCCTTGAAAATAAACTTATGTGATACTACATCTTGCTTTTAACCTGCTGCTCTCTTAATGGAGTCACAGTTGTGCGGTTGCTTAGCCCTGCTTTTTTAAGAAACTAATGACGTAAAATAAAATCTTTTCCCCGCCCCCTAAAGGAACAGGAAGAGTGCAGCCACAAAAAGCACAGCGCCTTCCACAGCATCAGGGGAAAGAGTACTTTTGCAGGGAAGTCCTGATACAAGCCCCCTAGTGTGCTTTGGGGGTTGTATAGCTCAAGACATGACTGAACAGACAAGTGAAGTCAGTCACATCAAGATCCGAGCTTGCTTGCTGCTGGTGGTGTGCCTATGGCAATGGACACAGCAAACTCTGGCAACACCATGCCAGGATGGTGAACTGAGAATAATCAATAAATATGAAAAGAAATGCTGCCCCAAATGTAGCTCAAGTAAAGGTAAGGGAATGATGTGCCTGTTGTCTTTCTGATTGTCAACATTGTTCTATGTCAACCAGGGTAACTGAGCATGGGGAACAGGCAGTGTGTGTGTGTGCGTGTATGTAAATGTATCTTGAGTAACTCTATATGCAAAACAAAGCAGCAAGGGCTTCCTTCCTGCCCCCTAAATTCATGATGTGCCTTAGCTATAAACTTCTGAGTAGACTGATGTTTCAGAATTGTTATGTGCTTACACTTGTTATCCTGTAGTGGGAAAGGGAAAGCAAAAGCTAAGTTTCTGTGGGTTGGTCTTGCTTGCAAGGAAAGAAAGCGTTTGCTTAACACTGATTCTGAGCCCTTGCTCCATTCAAACATGGTTTCAAACTTGGTCTGTGCCATTCAGGCCTCAGAGGAAATATGGGGCTTGATGCTCTCTGTAAGGCTGTCCTCCGCAATTTGTGGTCCTGAAGAGTGGGAGGCAATCCCACTTCAGTCCCTCCATTCTGCTGACCTGTGCTTGGCCCACAAGTAGATGCACAGGCAAGGTCTCAGGTGATCATTAGTTTCAACAGCCTGGTCTAACCTGTGCCCTTGCCTGGTCTTGGGATGGTGGGGAGATGGTAATGGATTCTCACTTGCCTGTAATTTTAAGTCAAATTAAGGCATGAGAGGTAGAACAGGCTAGCCGCAGGACTTACTGGGTAACATTTCTGTGCTTCTTGGGCTTCAGCCCAAGAACAGGTGATTCTGAGGGCCTCTTCCATGGTCCCAGGAGCAATCATACTATTCTTCCTAATTTAGTATTGTCTGTGACAGTAGCCAGAGCTGAACAGCAAGGAATATGCAACTGTTTGTGTGACCTACAGCAAGGAACGCACCTTCCTTCTGTGCTTGTCCCAAAACAGAGTTGCTGGAAGACTTGTCTGGCTGGTGTGGTCGTGGTGGTGTCCCACAGGCTAGCAACAGCTTTATCTGGGAAGTTACATCTTTCATGGGTGCCTAGATCGGAGTCAGCCTCCCATCTAATCGTAGCTTGAATATATCTGCCTCAACTGACAGCAAGGACACTGAGCTTCCTGTGGAAGGAGTGAGCAGGCACACGGGATTTGTGGGAATGAGCAATAGGTGAAGAGCTGTAGAGTCTTCAGTAGTGTGGAGATCCCAAGGTATTTCCCTTCCCACTGAGATAAAGTCATTCGGCGTGAGGTAGGAGAGTCATTGCTTAGTGGGATCAACTCCAGAATCACCCGCTGGTCATACACCGAAGGAAGCATCCCCAAGCTGCCAGTCTTCATTAAGCTTTGAAGGCCAGTAAGAGGAGGCCAGTGGGCAGAGGAAGATGTGGGCAGTGCCCTGGTGGCCCTGTACGTTCCATCACCAACCTCAGGAAATAATCTTTGCTTGATCTTTGCTGCTCACTGTGGGTTTTTAAGCATGCTATCAAACTAGCCAGCATTTCCCTCTGTATTTTTTTTTCCTTTAAGGTTATACGGCTTCCTGGTTGAACAGCACTTTTCCTCTAACTGGTCTCCAACTGCCCGAAGGACTGCTTGATACTGTTTACTGATGGGATCAGTATATATGATCAATCCTTTGCTTTCATGAACCCAGGAGCCTGTCAGAATTAGAGGTGATATTTTTTGAGTGCAAGCAAAGTTCACAGCAGATTTCCTCTAGAAATAGAAGGACAGAGGGCAGGAAGGGTTGCTGGTTTTATGGCTTGGATTTAGACCCACTTCTGCCAGCAGTGTAGGAAGCAGCTGCTGTTGTTAGGAAAGGCATGGAAAAGGAGCTCTGGCTTCACTGGCCAAGGGTCTTTTGGGCATCCCTCGTCTAACTTGGCTGAGCCTAACTGAGAAGGGTGCTGGCAGTGTCTTGAGGGCTGACTGGGCGGCCTGTTAATGTGTAGTGCTTCCCTGGGACACTGGCAGTGCCCTCCTCACCCCACAATGTCTACATCTGCACAATGTAGTCAAGCAAACCTGCTGCCTTGCTTCTGTCTGCCACGACCTGCGCTGGTATTCCAGATAAGAGAGAGGGGTTACAGTGGTAAGTCATGCAGTGCTCAGATAACCGTGGTGTAAAAATCTGAGTGGTGCTGAATTTGAGTACTCTAAACTTTATCCAGTATGCATGGGAGTGATATCTTGCTGGTGTCCATTTTTTCCACCACAGTACAGTAAGGAACCTGTAATTTCACCTGTATCAGCCAGTAAGACAAATGGTTAAGTTGTTTTCCGTCCTCCATGACAAAGGCAAGTCTAACTTCTTCCTTTTTGGCAGGAGACAACAGCATATGCCAAAATATTGAGGACCATGACTGCAGATGTCGTCAGGGATACAGCTGTATCGATAACACATGTCTCTACTGCAAAAAACTTCCTGAATGCGCAGAGGGCGAGGAGCTGGTTAAGCTCGGTAACTAAAGAAACGCCAGTGGCGCTAAACAGGGCTCAGTATAAGTGGCTGGCTGAGCAGCAATTTCCATCACTTGCTACAACCTACTTTTGGGAAGGCTTATGATGCAGAGAGAAATGGCTTTTATACTGTCATCTCTGTGACTAAAACTCTTCCCTTCCTAAATTCTGAGACTTTCACTTTTATGCTTAGACTTTCGGTATTACTTTTCTTCCAAGCTGCTAGAACTGTCAGTGGAAGACTTTTATTCTGTGTTGCCTCTTAACTTCAAACCCTCTGCTGTCAGATCAGACTGTTCCGTACCTCTTCTGTAAGGGGTTTTCCCATACATTTCCCAAAACGCGAGGGTGGCAAGAACTGCTCATGTATTTCTCCAGGGGGGTGATTCATAATGCAGAAAGAGTGTAGAGGGAATGCATCGTGCTCTAATCTGTTGTATCCACATCTTTCAGTAAAGGCACTGACTGATAATATCATGTTCTCTTTTCTTGTAGGCATTTTAGACTTCACATTCAAATGTAAACCATGTGAGATAGGAACCTATTCCAATGTTAAGAATGGCTGGTGCCGTAACTGGACTGAGTATGTATTTATTGATACTTTTCTTCTTTGGAAATATGTGTGATAAAATTCTCAAATGATTAGTACTTAAATTAGAAAATAAAATTGATTCAAAGACAAGATCACCAATGAGATTAAATGATGAGGTTTTTTAAATTCAGCACTAGATGATATTTCTTCCTCCTCTGGCTTTATAAATACTAAAAGCGGCACTTAAGATGAACTGCTGTGTGTTCAACTTCCTTCCAAGTTCAGCTCAAACTGATGCAAAATAATTCCAAATATGAACATCACTTGAAACAAAGAAACTAAAAAAATTGTGCACATAAACAGTTGTGATGTGTGTTATCTTGTTCGGGAACAGCCATAACTTTACATGCACTGCTATAAAAAGGGGAAAAAAAGGAATCAGGTTGTGGGAGGAGTGGAGGAAAGGAAGAAAGGGAGCCAAGAGAGGCTGGAGACAAATGAAGGGAAAGGCAGGGACCTTCTAAATGTGACTCTTATTCTTCTTTTAGTTGTGAAAGTTCTGGATTTCTAACAATCAAGCAAGGCAACAGTACACATAATGCAATATGTGGTTTCCCTGCTAAAGATCTGGAGCAAGGTACCTTCTCACAATGATTTGTTTCTTTTCTCTATGCTTCTTGGTGACTTGCTGCATAGTTATCACCCAGAGCTTGCTATCATGAAAATTTGCTTTGAAAATTACTGTTGTGTTTCTTGCAATATTAATATATGTAGAATTGTTGACTGGGGCAAAGATTCCACCATTAAAGCACTGTCACTAATGAAGAAAATGAATAGAGCATGCTTATTTGGCAAATTACGAGTTTTCCATTGAACTGCTCTTGCTGTTTTGCTAGATTTTCTTAGGAAGGCAATAACTTAGTTAGTCATCCAGTTCCCTTGCAAGTATTGGTTGAGTCAACACCCATAACTGAAATCTCACATCCTATCATAGATCAAATTATATAGGAATAAATGGGTACAGGCTTTGCAGGTACTGAGTAGCTTGAAAACAGCAAGCTGCACTGCTCCTGCTTTCCCCCCCACCCTTGTCCCTGCGATGTGTTGGTGCCTTTCAGGTCTGGGCCCTTCATTCAGAGAAATTACTAGTTCTGCTGAGACAAATTGCTGAAAGGTGCTACTTTCAACTTTCATGAGGCAGACACAAGTGTGAAAACTTGGCATGCTGTAGTGCTAATCAGGGAAACATCGAAACCAAATGCCCCAAAAAAAGCAAAAGCCAAAACAGAGCAGATAGAACAAGTGACAGCTGCAAGAGAGACAGGCGCTGAACAACGAAGGGATCAGGCATGTGGGTTTTTAGCATGAATGTTTCTTACCGCAGACAGTGACCTACTGCACCCTTGACTTGGAGCTTCTCCGTTTTATTGTTAATACCTGCAGTGTTTGGTTTTTTCCTTGTAAAATTGTTTTCAACAGAAAGAGGAAATGAATTTCTAAATTTCCTTGGAAGAACTGCCTTCCCTTTAACAATAGGCTAGGCACATGATTTCTTAATCTTTATTAAATATATTTAATTGCAGCTCCTGTTACAACTGACTCTCTCTATACCACCATCCTGGCTATCCTTACCGCAGTGGCTGTATTTGTTCTCATCTTGCTGACCTTCTTCTTGCATTTCTGCATATGGTCACTGAAGAAAGAAAAATACCACATGGCTGACGGTAAGTGCACCTTTGTGGACTTCTGTGCAGCTTTTCAGTGGTGAGCAGTGTGTCCATTGATTCAGAGTCAGAATGGAATAAATTAAGTTGAATAAATTGAGTCAGTATGGATTTACTCTGTGATTTTGGGCACGTGAGTTAGTTTCTTTGTCCTTTCCTCAGAGAGAGGCTGTGTTGGTAAAGGTAATGGGCAGCTGACATGTGTGAAGACCTTTTGTATGTGCAGTGCTTTTGCTTATTCTCACTGCAGATCTGGAACATAACTTCCCTAGGCTGCCGGGGGCTCCAGAACTGTCACACCTTGGAGAAGAGACTTACAGCTGCCAGTTTCCAGAAGAAGAACACGGAGACAAAACACCAGAAGAAAAGCCTTGCTACTCCCACCCTCAGAGCCAACAATGAAAACAGATAAATTGCAATGTGCTGTCAGAGCTGGGGAGCTGAGCTCAGCTTTTCAAAAAAAAACAGAAGGGAGGGGCTGGATGCATAAAGCATCGTTACAGACGTAGCAACAAGGGATGGGTTTGGGGGGAGTTTCGCTTTGTTTCTTCTCAACAAACTTAACATTTAGAAAAAGAAAATGTACCAAGTCTGGCTGACATTTGGTTCAGCTGTCTGGCACTATTGCAAGTTTCCTGACCTTTTTTTCCTCTCTCTCTCTCTTTTTTTTTCTCATTGATGCTCTTTTCAACTGTGTTTGGGACCAGGGACCCTTCCTGTCATTATTCCCCTCTGCATCTGCTGCACGTCTCTGTGGTGAAGGATGGCATCCCACTGTCATCCTTTTGGTGCATGGGAAAGGCAGAGGTACCGGTAGGGCTCTCACAGCTTCCACAAGCTATCGTTGTTCCCAGGATGTGTCCTCACGCTCATTAAGGGGATGAGGCATTGTGCCTAGCCACCCTACCTGCTGCTGAGCAGACAGGACTTCTCACTCCTGCCAAATTGCCCTCTTTGTTGCGCAGCAAAGGGCCAGGGCTCTCCATCATTCATACCCTCCTCTCCAGTCCCAACAGAAGGTGTTGGTTAGGCCGGTCTCAGTGCACAGAGGTGCCGGTGTGGGTGCCACCGGCCCATCATTTGTGCTTGCAGACGTGTTTCTGTGCATGTTCTGTGACCCTCTCATCCCCTCCAGGGAAACCAGGGGAAGAAGGGAGTAACATCTCTCTCCTTCTCTTCTGTAACTCAGCAATCCTTGGTACCTGGAGTACTAGAATACAAGAGGGAGACTTCTGAAAGGCTCAGATGTGGATCATGCTGCCAAGAGAAAATCCTTGGGTTTTGTGCTTTCTTCTCACCTGGTTTATATGGCAGAAAAAGATAGTAGAAAGCAGAGAAAAGCCCTGCATTTGTTCTTGATGCTTTTTTCTCCACCCCAGAAGAAGGAGAGCATCTGCTGGTATATACCAGCATAGCTCCAGTGACTTGATCATCAGCTAAAAGATGTTGCCTTTACTGGAAATTGTACCATGGAGGACTTTTTTTAAATGTTAGATTAGTACTCCTCCAGTTTCATAGAGCTCTAACATGGCTAGAATTAATTGTTTTGCCTGAGTTTAAAGGGACAGGGGTTTAGCTGGAGCTGGTTGCTTGCTGTGAATTGACAGTGATTTCAAATATGAACCTAGCTTGTGGCTTCAACTAGTTAAAACCTGAATGTCTTTTTAATGTAATTATTTTTGTGTTATGTGACTGCAATAATAGATTCAAGGCTCTGGATGCCTTCTGATGAAGGCTGCTTGGAGTAGGCTCTTTTATGACTGAATCAGCTCCAGGCAAAAATGAGTTTTGACTCAGTCTTCACATGAAAGGTTATAAATATCTCACATTACAGCAACTTCCTCATGATTTCTTACAGATAATGTAAACAGTACAGGACTTCTAAATTAAACCCTAACAGAATAATGACATTTCTGTTAATCACCTTACTAAATACTCAAAGGGGATTGATTATTCCAAGTCTGAATGACATGCTGTTTTCAGTAGGCCTCTGTGAAATTACAGTAGCTGTGGAGCAGAAGTTATTGCCTCCACATCTGTGAACGGAGAACCCTGGGACGTGGAACAGGTTATTGCCTGGGTAAGCTACTCACATAGCCTCTGTGCGCCAGGGCTTGGCGAGACTGGACAACGATCTGCCTGCTCAGCTGGCCCAGAGGTGGCTTCATGACCTCTCTGGGCAATCCAGTCCAGTGACTGACTTCAGGTCAGAGAAGGAGAGAGATTTTGTTAGTTAACATTTATATTATCCATTATGATTATGAGAAAAAAACTTGGATTTTTCAGCATCTTTTAAAGCATTCATAAGCTATCATACCTCCTTGGTCTCTCTAGGCTCTTACCCAGCTTCACAGGTTGTGGTTTCTAGACCTCTTTCTCTCTCTCTAAGCTCTTTCCAGTTGGTCTTTCTTGAAGCCTTCTCGGGAGGAGGTCTTGGCAAGCTTGAACAGAGCTGAAGGATTAATGTTATGATTCATGGACATGGTTTTCTTGCTGAACATTTCTTCAGTGATTATGTCAAGAGGAGTTATCCTGTCTCTTCTGCCTTTCTTTGTGTGTGTGTGTGTGCGCGCGCGCGCACATTATAGAATCTTGTAACTGCGTGAAATAATTGTAAGGGGAAATGAAATGCAAACGGTTATCCTTGTTCACTGTAGTGTATTCCTCCATAGTGCTACTTTTAATCTTCTACCTTCTCTGTTGCTGTGTTTACTGCAACTGATATCCCTTTTCTTTAGCTTTCCCTTCATGCAGAAGGGGAGCAGTGATACTTCTCAACCCTAAAAAGATGTGAGACATAATTAGTACTTCCAATGTATTTTTGCCTTCTTTGATCCTCTTACTGTTAATTCTTGCGTTACTGATAATTTTCCCCATAGATATCGCTGTGTGAAATTCACTTTAAAAGAGAGTGTTTTCCTCCATTGCTTTGGGAAATGTGCAAATTCTTAATTGAGATGAACTGGAGATTCAGCCAAAGAAAGATAAAAGCATTGGATTGGATTAAATGTGAAAACTTTTAAAAAGTCTAAGACTGCCTCTGCCTTGTAAGCAGTTTCTCTGTAGGGTTTAATATAGTCATCAGTCTAAACGCTGGCTAATAAAGACACTTCTTACTGCTCCTTCTATGTTGGCCGTGTTTATTCTGGGCTCTGTATTGACCCTTCTTGATTTTTTTTAATGTATTCGACAAGATTTCTGATTGTGACCTTTTAAAATAAACTTGAAAATTGAACAAAGTGCCTATGTGATGTAATTAAGCCAACTGGAAACGTAAGGTTTTATTCTTTAAGTCATCCTAGCCCAGTGTCCTGGAGTGCACTTTGTTTTCCTTTCCCAGTTCACTTCCCCTCTCTTATGGGACTCTGGCTATTTCAGCAACACACCCCCAAGCAAATTCTTCTGTCACCAGATTTTAGGGTGGTGCACTTGTGCTTTTTTCCGTTTCTAAGCAAGGGGCAAACCGATTCCTGGCTACTGGCTAAACCAGCTGCTTAGCCACCTGCTCCCAATGCAGCTGGATGCTGGGACTGACCGTTTTTTCCATTCCTGACAGAGAAGCAGCAACATTTTGGGCAAAAAAAAAAAATTCAGCAGAGATTACTATTTGGGGAATGAAAGGTTTGAGCGTCTAGTGGAAGTCTGTGCCTCTGGCAACATGCAGCAGATCTTGGTGAGGTGTAGAAGACTTTCTGGGCTGTGGGTGTCGAATGGCCGCCGCCACTGCCAGTTAATACTGAAACACGATGAACAGAGCTGTGTTATTCACTGGAAATTTGCACAGCGGCCTTTTGGGTTTCTATGTGCCAACCTTCAAGACCAGTTCCACCTCCTGCTTACCTAACCACCTGACTTGACGGCTGCTTGTTGATGGGAAAAGCCACCGATTTCCTGACTTCTTAAAGCTCCAATTCAGAGGGAAAAACCCAAACTGTGAATCATTTAAGCCCTGGAGAATTTCTGTAAAAAAGCTGTTCTTTGCATCAAAGGAAATGAAAGCTATGGGCTGAGAACAGTGAGCTTGTAAGTAAACACTGGATTTAAGTTTCCATTCAGAAAGGACAACAGATTTATTTAATCAGTGTGCAATTACTGCAGTATTTGAATCGGGTCATGGCTGAATTTTCAGCTCAAATCCCAGACTTTATGGCGTTTTTCAAGGTCTGATTTGAATTTCGGTTTGATCTCTGTATATGGACTGTAGGTTAAAAAAGGCTTCTCCCGCAGATCATTTACATCCCATTCGATGTCTGTAACAATTTTATTTTTTGCATGAGTCTTATTTCAAAAGAGAAAATAAAACACCCCTAAAAAATATCCCAAGGTTTCTAGAGGCTGAGTGATCAAACACATTTAGAAATACAACGCTTCATTAATGTTATTGCCATGAGTAGTTAAATGTAGTAGTAGTAGTTAAACGATACATGGTGATATCTAAAAAACAAAGAAAAGATTCCTTGACTGTCCTAACAAAAAGGCAACTATGCAGGTTCGGAAATTACAACATCAAATGTTGGCTCGACTGAGGACACAGTAAGTCTTACATGATGTGTACTTGAAGCTTAAAAGGTATATTTCACATTTATGGAAAAAAATGCCATTTTTTGTGGGACAGTTGGTAACACTTAGTCCTTGTTTTATTAGGAGTTGTCCAGCACATATCTTAAACTTGTCTGTGGGTTCTATGAACTGGGGAAGCTCATTGTAAAAAAAGTTCTTGAGCTGCGTACCCGTGAGGGGTAAGTTTTAGGAGGCTACTAACACAACGTGTTTTAAAAAGCTGAGGTGGCTGAGCTGTGCCCGAGAGTCCCTTCCCTGCACCTGAAAGGGAGAGTGACTGGCTAGTGGGGGTTGAACCTGGCCTTCAGGGGAGAACCTCGGCTCACCGTGGGTCCTGCCACCCTCCAGTGAGCCCTGCCACCCTCCAGGGACCGAGCTCTGAAGTCAGAACCAAATTTAGCAGCTTTTCTCTGAGCAACGTCTATTATTTCCCTGATACCATTTAGCATGTTGTGCTTCTAATCTGGAGCAGTATTCCTAAATTTTTACTTTTAAAATGAAAAGGTAAGGTGGCAAAATTTTAGGGCAGGGAAAAGGCACCTAGCAGAGGAGAGGAGTTATGTTTCTGTCCTTGTTTTCATGCACCTTCTCCGAGAGTTTAATAGAAAAAATTCTTCGAGATCTACACTTGTTCTGGATTTTCTCTGGTTGTAAATGTTTAAGAAATGTCATGCTCTTAAAACAAAGTTTTAAGCTTTGTTTAAAATAATATTTGTTATTTAGAAGTGGCTTGCTGTTCATAATCAGATAAAGACCTTCCCACACAGTTTTAGGGAATGCAGGGCAGTGGTCAGGAGAGCAAGGCAATACCCTTTCCTACAGCCATTCACCCACACACGTGAACAGTGATCACAGGTATGTGGGGGCCCCATGAGCTCTGGGGATTTCTTCATTTTTTAGCTGCAAAAGAGTAACAGGGTAAGAGAAATGCCAGAGGTACAGAAACGGCTTTTCCCCTGCTAGAGGTCTTGCTCAAACAGAAGGCAACTAAGGATATGAGCAGGCAGTGTTTTGTTCTGCTACCATGTCTGCTCATGTTCCCCGAAAATTACTTGTGTTCTAAAACTGAAGAAGGTAAACCAATATTTTCATGGGACTTCCTGTCCTTAATTTTTATTTTTTTTTTGCCTCCTTTCCCAAGGAAAGGGAAGTTAAGCAACTGTGTGGTTACACAACTTTTTCCAAATAACTTTACAACTTACTGCCTAGTTTCAGCCCAACCTGGCAGAGCTGTTCAGTTCTTAAAAGCATCAGAAAGGTGGCTCATAATTTATGGTGCTTGTAGGCATATCTTTGTTAGTTTTCTTTTTTTTTCTTCTAATATTGTTGAATTATTTTTTTTCCCAGTATAATCAGTTGCCTGTTCTCTTGATTGACATGTGGCCAGTGCAAGCCGCATAAAGGAAAACTTGGGACAGAACATAGGGCCACACAAAGCTCGTTCAGGTGACTTTGCAGTTGCACCATGGATGCTACCTGGGTGATTAAGCTACGGGTAACTAAGAACTTCTGTTTGAAATTCAGTGCTTGGTTGGTTTGGTTTGTGGCAATGCTTCCTTTTCAGTGCTACATATGTAGGGTCAGGGAAAAAATTCCTAAGGTGTTCACAATCCAAATAAGTATTTTGAAATCATCAAAATGAATAGATTTGATTCAGCCTGGAGGTTTTTGGGTTGTCCTTCCTGGAGGGTAGAAGACAGCAATTTGAGTATTTGGGAAATGATTTTTGGTTTATGAAAACTTCCAGGATTAATATTTCTTCTTGATTTGCACAAGGAAGAAAAGCTATAGAAAAGGGACTATTCACCATCAAGAACTGCAGCGTGTCTGCCATTTCAAAGGAAGACAATGGCTCTTCGAACTGATACTTACCTGAATGCTGTTTTCTACACATCGTTTAGGTTCAGGTAAAAGAGTTTTATTTGTAGTATTTACACAGTATTTTACAATGTTTCTTTTTCTGATAAGAATGAAGTAATAAATATGGTTAAGAAAATTGAGAAAGATTTCTGCTTGAAGCATATGTGTACAGCTGAGGTCAGAATCACAAGATCCTGCATTGGTTGCAATGGCCCATTCAAAACCACAGCCCGTGGAGCACAGTTTGTGCGCAGATCCTTGTTCACCTCTCGGTCTGAAAGAAACTTGGCTTCCAATTTCCAGTCCAGTCTTACTCGTTCTTGCATCTTCGTTACTTTTTATTGGGATTGGATTCAAAATATCTTCTTCTTGTCACTGGATGCTACTGTCACCTAGTGATGCTGCTGGGGTCTCTCCGGGATGGTTGGTGGTAGCTGGAGAGCCAGAGGATCAAGGATTTTCTCTGGCTGGAACATATTTTCAGCACATGAATATTCTAGCTCTGCCAAGAATTTCCACACTGGATAAACAAACATAGCCATGCTGGACTATAGAATAGCCATATCATCCATGAGTGCGCTGAGCCCGACATCTCCCCTGCTTTCAGCACAGCCACTGCTAATTCACCTTTCTCTCTCCTGAGCCCAGGCAGGGTTATCCACTGTGCAGGGTGTGCTACATCTGCTGGCCAGCAAAAAATGGTGAGACTGCAAACTAGAACCTAGATAAGGTGGCATTTTGAAGGACCTGCTTGGTATTAACTCCTGTTTACATGGCTGTAACTTCCAGGGAACCAGGTCATAAGGTAGTAGTGAGATCCAACTGTTTTGGGATGCAGAGTGGCATGATGTGCCTGTCTAGCTTCATCAAGCAGAGTCCCATGCCCTGCTTCCTCCCCTCAGCAGTTCTACTTATTTCAGTATGTCATTTACACCGAAATCAGTGCGGGCTGAGCGCTTAGGTATCAGTCTTTCACTCCTAGAGTAGGTAGGTGTTTTGCCAAAGAGGACCCAAATTCAACCCCTTCTGACAGAGCATTTTTCTTTTTTTGAATACCCACTGATACTTCACTGGCCAAATGGATGAATCTCATCAGGAGAAAGATGGGCCTGAAGACAACTCCCTGCTCGGGTGAGTCTTTTGTGGAAAAGGAGGAGAAAAGTTGGGAGGTTGGTATGTCTTAGATGAATCTATGGCTGGGAAAATCCTGAATATCCCAGGCTTGAAAAGAGATTTTGCTGCAGTGAAGTTCTCTGATAAATAACTTTTGTAGGTAGAAAAAACATTTTTCATAATCTTCTGCTGTGGAACAGGTGATAAAGGTTGGTTCTGTCAAGCTTCCTGCAAGACATAGCAGGGAACAGTTCAGGGATGGAAGTGTGCAGAGCCTGCGGTGGCACACAGTTGTGAGCCTCCAGCCAGGAAAGCCTCGGGGACCATCCCCTGGGGGAGACCTTCACAAGAAAACCCATCCCCAAGGCAAGCCTGAGCACCGGTGTGGCTCAGTTTCTCGTTAGAATCACAGGCTGGCTGAGGTTGGAAGGGACCTCTGGAGGTCACCTGGTCCAAACCCCAGCTCAGGCAGGGCCACCGGGGCCAGTTGCCCAGGACCATGCCCAAGCAGCTTCTGAGTATCTCCAAGGCTGGAGACTGCCCCACCTCTTTGAGCAACCTGTCCCCATGCTCAGTCACCCTCACCGTTAAAAAACTGTTTCCCTGTGTTCAGACAGACACCCCCATGTTTCATAGCTCTTGTTTTTGTCAGTTACATATGTGTAAGTTCAAACTGTAACCTCCCCACACAGCAGACTTCTGCTTTGCCTGCATTCCAGTTAGGTGGAGTTTTCCCTTCAAAGAAGAAAAGAAAAAGGATGCTTTTCCGCCAGCTTCTCCCTTTTCTCCTTGCTGTTCAGACATTTTCGTCACCCAGTGCTGCTCGCTAGTTCCAACTCCTTTTAGTTCTTCACTTATTTGACCATTTCCAATGTTTCCTCTGTTACCTTGTATGTGATTGCAGCCCTGTCCTTATCCACAGAGAGAAAAGCAGATCTTCTGGAAAGAGGATCAGCAGTCTTTCCTCGGAGTCCTGTGGAAACGAGGCATCTCAGAGACAGCAAAAATGTGCAGTAAGTTCCACTCAGTGGCTCTCAGTCAAAGGCAGAATATGAAGTTTAATGACTATGACAACACACCAGAACTCAGGACTGTCTGCAGCTCCCAGTTGCTCCTCTGCCAGCCATGGTTACTATTCTTCTTCAGGCTGGATATTCATTGCTTAGAAAGCTGGTAGGATCTCAGCAAGTGGTGAGGGTCTTTTTAGAACAGGGCAGGCACACATCTGCAGGGATATGTTTAGAAAATGTTGATCTTGCTGTGTGGTGGGAAAGGGATGGACTGTCCCTCCCAGCTTCAGTCCCGTGGAAGCGGTGTGACTGTTTGGACACATTGTCAGAAGCAGCTTTCAGAAGTACAACAGCACTTCCTTTTAACTCTTTAATACTGTGGGACTTCGACATAATTAGCCTGGGGGTTTTCTTTCTTTTTTTTTCCTTTTCTTTAAGCATCAGTTCCATGCGAGCCTAAACTTCTGCTGGTTCCAGTCTTCTTAAGATCACCCAGGTGTCAGAGCAGTACACATTGTACATGACCCCCGTGCAGCCACTAGCCACTCACATCCTTCCCAGATGCCGAAAAAGTTTTCCTTCTCACTTCAGAATAGTCTTACACAACAGATGTCTCACCAGCTCCCTTTTCTTCCACTGTTCATCAGATGGCATCTTTTCTTTTTTTTTTTTTTTTTTTTTTTTTGAGACAGAGGAAAGTAAGGTAAACGTACAAGTATGATATTTTTCAGGGTTATGGGGTGGTAAAAGAAAGATATTTAGGATATATGCTTGGAAATTGGGAAACCCATGATGAAGTTCTTAATTTGCAGCAGGTTTCCTACCCACCTGAAGAAAATCATGTGTGCTGTGGCTTCATGAGCAGCAGCTGAGACAGCCAAACAGCTTTAGCTATTAAAAGGAAAAGGTTCATCTTCCCCCTTCTTCTCAGAAGAGGTTGTTTGAGATGCTGGTTTGATTTGTATGCTTATTTCACCTTAGTTTGAAGCCCTTTGGGCTTGGCATTCAAGTCCCTTTGTTGGGGGGATATTTTCCTTTTCCTTCCCAGTACTGCTGCCCAGCTAACGGGAATGAGGTTCGATGTGGGCTCCCAGTATGTGGCTGTGCTGGGTCCTGGGTGGGTTTCTGCAACCTGCGTTGAATCCTCAGAGCAGGACCGCTTGGGCTAACAGCTACTGTAAGTTTAGCTTCTATCCACTGGTTACGAACAGCTACGAACATCAGAAATCAGCAGCTCTTAAGGATGGGTGGTCCCGGCTGCACCTTCTGCCCCCCGACCGAAGGCAAGCGTGCAACTAAGGTACCACGGTGCGTAGAGCCTATGTCATGCTGAACCTCAAGTGGTTGTGTAAAAAGGGAGAAACCTTAGAACTGTTAGTAAATAACACCAGGGAGGGGGCGAAGACAAGCTGGCTGTTCAGTTGCCTCTTGCCCCTCAGGAATCTGAGCGTACCACCACACACTGGGAAACGCTTTGGGAGCACTGGTGTGTGCCCGCTCCCCAGGGCGCAGCCGGGGGTGGCTCGGTGGCAGTGTGACCCTGCCACCTGGTGACTCTTGTGCATGTTGCAGCGTGTCACTTGCGTGACAGCACGTATGGAAGAATAAGTCTTTATTTTGTGACTGTAAGGGAATGTAATATTATTTTTTTTAACCTGTGTAGTAGTTACATCCCAGGAACAAAACCGAGCAGCAATTTTTCTAAACTCTTTTGCGAGCATAGGGCAGCAGTTGCGAATTTATGTGTAGCATAGTTGCTGTAGCCTCGAACAGCTTCGAGTAACTGTTCATTTCCAGCCTGCATTCTCAAAGTCCCCAACCCCCCCCCCTCCACTTTCAAAGCTGCTCCTCTTTCCTCTTTTCATCCCATTCTCTTCGCATTTCTCCTGCACGAGCTCACCGGAAAAGAGCTGTGTCCGGGTTTCGGCTGGGATGGAGTTCATCATCTTCTTAGGAACTAGTGCGGTGCTGTGTTTGGCTCTGACGTGAGGGCGATGTTGGTAACGTGCTGATGGTTTTAGTTGCTGCTGGGTGATGTTTATAACAAGTCAAGGACTTTTCAGTCTCTCAGGCCCCGCTGGTGGGAGGGCTGGAGGGGCACAAGAAACCGGGAGGGGGCACAGCTGGGACAGCTGGCCTCAACTGGCCAGAGGGATGTTCCATACCACGGGGTGTCACACTTGGTATATAAACCGGGGGGGGGGGGGGGTTGGCAGGTTGGGCAGACCATTGTTCAGGGACTGGCTGGGCATTGCTGCTGCACTGTGTATTGCGTGTTTCTTTCTTCCTTTCCCTTTGGATTTTATTCCCCCTTCCCTCCTTCTCATTATAATTGTTATTGTCATTATTGTTACTATTGTTCTTTCATTTTTATTCTATTTCAATTGAATTGTTCTTAACCTTCTGTTGTGGTTTAACCCTGGCCGGCAACCAAGCACCACACAGCCACTTGCTCACTCCCCCTCACTCAGAGGGATGGAAAGGAGTGTAAAACTCAAGGGTTGAGATAAGAACAATTTAATAGGCAAAGCAAAAGCCGCACACGCAAGCAAAGCAAGGAATTATCACCACTTCCCATGGGCGGGCAGGTGTTCGGCCATCCCCAGGGCAGCAGGGCTCCACCACATGTACAGTTACTCGGGAAGACAAATGCCACAATGCCAAATGTCCCCCCTTCCTTCTGCTTCCCCCAGTTTATACACTCAGCATGATGGTATATGGCATGGAATACCTCTTGGGCTAGCTTGGGTCACCTGTCCTCGCCGTGTCCCCTCCCAATTTCCCATATCCCTCCAGCCCTTCCGTTGGCAGGGTCCAAGGAACCGAAACGTCCTTGATTTAGTATAAACATCACCCAGCAACAACTAAAAACATCAGCACTTTATCAACGTTGTTCTCACATCATGGCCAAAACACAGCACTGTACTAACTACTAAGAAGAAAATTAACCTGATCCCAGCTGAAACCAGGACACCCTCCAGTTTTACACTCCTTCCCTATTCTCCTCCCCATCCCTCCGGGTGAGGGGGCAGGGAGCGAGCAGCTGCAGGTGCTTAATTACCAGCCGGGGTTAAACCATGACAAGATGTGATTGTTGGGACTGACTGGGCAGTGAGCATTTGCCATCTGGATTGGTGCTGGAGGTGCTGAACCCACCTCGAAGCCAGATGAATTCTGGCAGCAAGTGAGCCTGGATTCCATTAGGGACCCTGTGCAAAGAAACCTGCAACCCCTGGCTCTGAGGAAGGACCGTCACGATCTGCCTTTGAGCCTCGTGGGTGAATTCTGTGTGCTGCCCCCCTGCTCCCTCATTCACATCCCCTCCGTAGCCACTTTCCACCCGTGCTTTGGTATCTCATGATGAAACAAGCTGGCATCTGTCTCTCATTGTTCCTGGTGCCAGATACTGGGCTGGCACTGGGACAATTAGGTAGCTTCCCTTGTTCTACATCCAGGCACCAGCATTTGCCACCTGTTTAAGTAGAAAACTGGAGTAAAGGAAAAACATTAATGTATATTGCCTTGCATGTGAGGAATTCTAGTTAACCCTAAGGCATGCTTGGTTTAAGTCTGTGCAGCTTTACAGCAAAGACAGCCGTTGGGTGACATTGCTGTGCTGAGGGCAGCTCTTGTGGATATGTCTCTCCTTAGTACACCATGTCTGTCCCCCAATACACTTTTCCTAACTCTCTCTGCTGTTGACTCCTGTTCTTACAGAATATGGTGAAATTATAGAAGGAAATGTATCATGTAGCACAACACTTGGCCTGAAGTGAAGAATACTGAGGTGGTATGGTAACAGCCTTCACATATGTAAAAGGCCACTAGAAAGAGGAGGAGAACAATTTTTACTTTTTGTCTGCTGCATAAGATAGAGACAGCAGCCTTACCTGCATTAAAGGTTAACTATTAGGAAGAAACGATGGCTCGCATGGGACATTGCAGAGCCTTCGTCACTGGAGGTTTTCAAGGATGGGTCAGACAAGCATCTGTCAAGCAAGATATAGGAAGAACTGAGGCTGCTCCAGAGGTGGGAACAGGACTAGAAGTCTCCTGAGCTTCTTTTCAGGCCTCCGATTTGTCTCTGACATGTGGCAGTCAGATGGAAAACATCTGTCCTGGCTGTGTCCTGACAAAACACGAGCAGTGCTTGCCAGATCCCCAGGAGTTAGCTGTGATTGCCCACCCAAAACAGGCAGGGTTATACCCCTGGTGGGAAGGACTGTCCCACCTTGAGTTTCTCAGATGCTGACCCTTTGTCTTCAAAGACTGTGACACCTGGGGGAACATGTTGAGAAGCCGGGAGGCTCTACTTAAATTAATCTGATGCTTTAGTGTTCCTGTAAATTCTGGCTAGAAAAGGGGAAGAGCAAGCTTTTCCTTTAAGGGGGTCATATTTGGAAAATGAATACAGCCACTGAGGTTCAGGCTCGAGCACCAAATGTCTTTCTGTTTGAGCAGAGTTGATAGGCTTTTTCACATGCCCCCCAAATTACTACCTATGTGATCCTGCCCATCTTCAGTAGCTCACCTCCCCCGGCCCTGTTCCTGCAGACCCAGCCAGCCTGTACGGTCGCTGTCTCCGCCATCCCCAGATGATGCTCGCTTCAAACCGATGCTGCTGTCACAGGATCACGTGAACATGCCTGCACTCCCCTGTTAGAGTAAGCACAGGAGAGGAAGGAATCACGCACGTACCCTTCAGCTTACTGCTCATTCACATTCCTCTTGGGTTAGAAGAGCAGTGTCTGACATTTGATGTCGCTTTTAAACCTCTCTCCCTTCCTCCCCTTCTCCTTGGTCCCCCAGGCATCATCATTTCCTGCTGAGATGTTGGCCTGATACAAGAAGTATGTGCTGCTGCTTGGCTGTCACCTCGATCGAAGGAAAAACAAAAGGGAGTGTCAACAGAGCGCGGTTCAAGGTGCAAGGCACAGGGGATCTGGTGAGTGAGGGCGCTGGTCACACAGCTGCCAAGGATGGTGCCCAGCCTGGGGGATTTCTGCTGCTGAGCCTGAGGTTTAGTCTTTGCAGCTTCTCTCCCTGCGTTTTTGTAGAAGGGCTTTGTATGTAAAAAGTGTGGCTGGATTGTGCCGGTCAGATCAACATTGTAAAAGGGATGAGTTTTAATGTGGTTAGCAATTGTCTCATTTTCTGTAACTTTCCTATAATATCTGGCTGGCTGGTGCAGGCACTGCTGTCTGCAAAAGAGCTGAGGACTTCCAGAAATAGTCACTGGTTTTCCAGTTGAGGTTGATACCTGCTTGTTCAAGTCAGGTGAAAGCAAGCTGGGTATGCGTAACGCAGGCAAGTTTAGCTTTTATTTTCTTTTCATGTTTTATTAACTTGTGAAAACCCTCTTGCTCTGTAATGGTTCAGGGCTGTTTTTCATGCTGGTTGAAGAGCTGCACGTGTGGCATAGTTGGGACAGTTTGTTGACAATTCTTTCTGGGCAACAGCAACCTTTTTTCTAGAGCCACTAGGCTTCTTGGAAGAGCTCTCCAGCACTTTGGCAGGGCTCTGGCCTGAGTGGCCATCACCTCTGCTTGTGGCTGCGTATTTCAGCCTGTACACGGGCCAGTTCTGAGCTTCGGGGGTTGTTTCTGGCCAAGCCCTGCAGTATCCTCATGACAGAGGAGCACAAAGTGGCCAAATGCCTCTGAAGGTAAAATACTCTGACCTATGGGGCGCTTGTCGAAAACCACAAGAACCAAATCTGGGAAAGAAGATGCAGTTAGGAGGTGGTGGGAACACTCTGGCACTAAAATACACCCAAGCTGCAACGTGTGTGTGCAAAGCAGCTGTGTGCGAGGGAAGGATGAGGGGAGGTGGTTTCCAACCTGTGATCTGGGGCCTCGGTGGACTATTACTCTAAGACAATTAAAAAAACCAAACAAACAAAAAAACCAAAAACCAAACACCACGCTTGCATTCACTTCAGCAGCTTCAGCTCCACTGGAAACATTTTAGGAAATTGGTAGAGAAAATACTGTAAAACTGCTTACAGTGCAATACAGGATAGGAATACACCCCCAAATAAATACACATGCACACAGGGAGGAAACTGGCTCTATGACAGTAACCATGAGCAGGTTATCATTCACACCCTTCATGTAGCCATAGGCTCTCCCTTTGCTACTCCTTACACATACAGTGATCTCACAGAAAATCGGGGGTGAAACAGATGGCGGTCCTTCAGGCAAGAGCAGCTCTAGCTGATGTATATCAGACGGTGTAAGGATTTTTTCAGTCTTTATATAGTCCACCTAGCAGTTGCCAGCTCTGTTGGTGAAGTGCAGTGGAGTACGCTGGCATTCAAGCACCACCTGAATTACAAGGCTGTGTAAGGCACATTGTACAAACCAACTTAACCTGGCAGGAGGAACAACAGGCAGGAGAAAAGCGTGCAGGTGCACTTTATAGGGACGTGTCTTAACATTTAGCCTTTTGTACATAAATATATTCTTAAAAGTAATTATAAATGAAAAAAATTTAACCACTTCTTTCTTTCTAATGGGTGCATGGCTAAAAAGACCGTAGCTTTTTTAGGTCTACATGGATTAGAATTGTCAGTGCCTTCTAAGTTGCCTATAAACTCAGCAGTGAGAGATCTTTATTCAAAGATCCTTTTGGACCTACAGCTGATATAAACAGGAGTGTTCCATCTGGCAGCCAGTGGAGTGACATGATCAGCTGTTGCTGGCCACCCTGTGACTTGTCCGCTTACCAAGGCTCTCGAAGACTACAGCTGGGCTGACATCTCTCAAGGCTTTGCATTGATAGGCAATGCTGGATTTGCATTGATCTGCAGAAGCCAGACCTAGGAAAAGTGAATGCCCATTAGAAAACTAGGCTGGATCACCTCAGAGTCAGAGCAATGCCCTTTTACTGACTTAGTGAACACCTTGAGAGGTGGAAGTACTAATAAATCCCAGCAGAATTCCATAACACAGAATGCAGGCAGGATAAAATTTTCATAAGGACTGGATGGTTTAAAACAAAATCCCTTTTTGGATACATTTACTTACTTGAAAACAACACTACACATTATTTTGGGTCTCTAGCCGATGCTTTTTAGATTAACTCTTCCTCTATAGGTGCGTGAAGGCACTGTGTTTCTTAACATACCGGTTTCCATTAAAGCTTCTAGTTGAGTTTTTTTGATACCATGAAATAAAGTTTCTAGGAATCTAGGAATCATTTTGATTTGAGGTAGACATGGGATCAAAACTAAGTAAACTTGGTACTGAGTTTTCAGTGCACCCTTGGCCTTGGTTTCCTGGGTAAGCTTTAGTTTCAGGTAGGAGCCATGTAAGATACTGATTTTATATACCCATACTGGACTCATCTCCATTTCCCTCTGAAACGCCAACATTTGAAGCTACAATCCACAGAATGTGATGGTCCAGTTAAAAATATCTGTGTGAAACCAAACAGCTGGCTTGTGTATAATTCTGTTTACTATTTCTTTTCCCTATAGTGAGAGAAACTCTTTTGTCTGCTTCCTGCCTCCACCGTGTGTGCTGCATCCTGTATATAAGACATGTAGGAACTATTCAGTGTTTTGTAAGGAAGAATATTTAATAATATAAGAGCCCCAGGAGAATTCTACTCTCTTTTAATTGATTTTTAAAAATAATTTTTTTTTTCATGAAACAGCAATGAGTTTGCTTGCAAGTACCTGCGAAATGAAGTCTTAAGTGTTTGCTAGATTTTGGCAATATGATAGCCTTCTCTTTGGCCCTTTATTTTGCCGAGAATAAAACACAAAAGTATTTTTCACTTCTTTGAAAAACTTTCTTGAACAAATAGTGAGGGCAGTAAAATGTCTTCTCTTTTTTTCTTTTTTTCTTTTTTTTTTTTTTCTCCTCCGGAGAACTGGAACAGCTGCTCAAAAAACCCTGCTTTGCAGATGCCAACAGAGGGCACCTAAGTTACGTGCATTTTTCTTGGCAAACTCATTGCTTCTCAGTAAGTGTTCTTTTTCCCTCTTAAAAGTTCAGAAGATTTTGTGCTGGCAGACAAAATCAATGAACTTTCTTAATCGCCTTGATTAGGTTTTGGGGTTTTCTCCTTCAAAACATATAAAGCTGACAAACAGGAGGAAGAAAGTTCTCTGTGATACCTGTCATGCTGTTCACCTTCCACATTCCCCATTATTGTACTGTCTGAATGTCTCAGTTTTTAAATGCACTTAACCTCTCAAAACCAGGGCGAGTTAGTACATGCCCTTTGTTCTATTTCAGGAAGGGCGGAGAGGATAAGGCCAGGATTCACCATATCTCTGTGAATATCCCATTTCATGGGAATTTCATATAGAATGGAATCCCTGTGCTTCTCCTTCCATTTGGCATACAGGTGCCTTGCTCAAACTTTCCTAGCAAACATATGATAAAGAAAGGAAACAAAACCCCAGAATGTCTGTCCTTGACCTCCTAACCATGGACTGTCCTTTTTCTTTAGGCTTTTGAAGTGATGAGAAAACAAGTACCCTGTGGCTTTGGTCAGAAGGGCTGTTCTGGATGTTTCTCTGGGATGAAGAGGCTCCCTGCAGCCTGGCAGTACAGCTCCATGTTCTGTCACATCCTAAACTTGCTCTGTCAAGACATCACAGCTAGGCTTAAAAACTTCAAATAATAGGATTTGTCCATGGGTTCTTGAACAACATGCCAACTGCAGTCAGATCCTGCATCACACCAGGATCTGAGGTCTCATGTCTTGAGCTTTGTATAGTGCTAGATGCAGTGTTAGCATCTGCTGAATACTTCTGATTTTCATCTGGTTTGATTACTTTTGTTGTCTTATTGCTGTAGAACCATCCTTACAGCAGGAGTTTGGCCTTTCAAAGGAGCACTGGGCAATGAGACTAGGCTCTGTCACGTGGTGACATGGGGACAAGCAGACAACATAAGACCCATCTCAGAGGTCGGTCCTTTCCCTGCCGATATGGCAGAGGTAAGGCTACTTGGCGTGCAGGAAATGCATGACTGAGCCAGAAAAACACTTCGTTAATTTAATTGTGTGGGTCTTTGCTAGAGCTCACCAGGTAGAAGCTGAACGTCCTGCTGTGGTCTCAGGGAGGGCGAGGGCATCAGTCCATGCTCCCAGAGGCTCCAAGTGACTTGATAGCCGAGACTGCATGGGAATGTCTGCATCTCTCTACATCAGAACTTGTTCTTAGGGAGGATGACTGTAACATGCTTCACAGCCCAAAGCCACCCACAGCAGGGCTGTCTGTTCTGCATTTGTGTAGCGGCAGGTGTCCAGGGAGACTGACCTCCGGCTGAAGCTTTAAGCAGCACTGAAATACCAGTCAGAAATAGGAATAAAATAACTTGTTCTGTATCCTGTGTGGACACAGCAGAAGCCATGTGCGCAGTCATAAACCAAGCACTGGAAGGGCTACTCAGATGTTGCCAACCCAGAAAGGGACCTGCTTAGCGATAGTGGAGACCTCAGGCTAAGGCAGTGGTGTTCTGTTTTCCACAGTCTTAACAAATTTTTTCAGTCTTTTTTTATCGTCGTGACCTGGGGTGGGCACAACCAAGTCTACAGTATCCATGTAGATATACCTCATACTCCTGGGGTGAATGAAAAGCTATGTCACTCAAATCAAAGGAACCATTCCCGCTTTAACTAGGGATTTGAGTGTTATCTTCATTTGTGTACATCTATCGCAAACTAGCAAATGGCTTATCTATGTTCAGTCTGTTCTCTACTGATAGATAGCTGAACCTTTTATGGCTGATAAAAAATTTACACATCTGTCTTCCCAGCATACCTCTGGAGAGAAGCCCTTTTGCATGGCTGATGCAATGCTTTTGGAAAACAGGTTCCTTGAGGATTTAAATGACACTGTCCAAAGCTGTGTAGTGACTTAGGCATTTACAGGGCAGCACAAGGAAGCTTGAGAAAACAGTAGGAAAAAAGCCAACAACAGCAAAACCACATCCATCACTTTTGCTCCCTTTCCTCTTAAAGCACTTCACTCTTTTCTCAGCTTACACATGAATATGCAAGGCTCTACAGAAAGCTTCTCAGCAGGCCCTGCTTTCATACTCCGTGCTACTTCTAAGAACTCTGAGGCAGGCAAAACACCTTCCAAAGACTGAATCAGGATTCTGCAGGGAGCGTCCTTTCAGGGATTATTAGGAATGATGCTGGGGGCATTTACATCTCAGACAAATAAGGAAGAGGGAAAGGCATGATGAGCTCTAGGACTGAACGTATAAGGCCATGTTAAATCAGCATAAAGCAGATTCTACATGTGCCGTGAAACAGGATGACAGGGAGAAATCGGGCTGTTGTGTGTTACAGGTGGAAAGCACAGGGTGTCAGGCCACCAAGTCAAGGTCAGCCCACAGCGAGCTGGGAGTTTGCGGCAGCAAGCGGTGTTAACTGTGGGTTGAAGCTGCTGGTCCTGTGCCCAGCTGTTGATCTGCAGGGAGCGCACAGCTGCCTCGTGAGATGGCACCGCACCAATAAAACCGTAGGCTTTCTGCTCCCCAGCAGGGGCAAGAAAAGATAGACAAACCTATGCCAAATAAATGCCTAGAGATCTACATTACTCTCTCTCAAAGCGAAGTTCCAGGTTCCAGCTGACTCTGTCACCACTAAGTGCCCAGAAATCATCATCATTCTTACAGATAATACTTCTCAAGAAACAGATTTTGTTTATCTCTCCATATGTAAAATACCTGGGGAGGTAATGGTCTTTAAAAACACTGAAGTTTTTAACTAGCCAAGTACGAATTGCCACAATAGAGTGATACTAGATCTTCTATTCTACTTAAAGTTTACACAGCCCGGGCTTTGCATGCCAGCGTTGCAGAAGACAATCCCCACTGAAATCTGAGAGGCACCAGTTTCTGTGTCTTTGCCATTTACTCTCCCTTGCCATTGACTCCCTGTACAAAGGAGCCTATTGTTCGCGTGCCTTACCCACTGCTGCATACATTTGTTCCCTTCTTTCATAGGGTCTGCTGTTCCCGCTGCCCTTTGCTGGAGTATGTTTGAGTTCCTTTCTGCTTTAGCAACAGCAGAATCTGCCAGATGGCTTTCTGTTATGTTTAGGCCAGGTGGTTTTGAAGGACTGTGCTGTACTGAAAGCACCTCAATCACTGTGTTTAACATTTCCCTTTCTTCTGGCTTTTCTTGTCTGTGTTTCATTCACTCTTTACAAGTCTGAGTTGTAATTCTAGCAGATTTTATAGACTCAGTGGGCTGACCTATTGCTATATGGTGAACCTACAGTGAACATGGAGTTGTTGGTACTGACATCTCAACCGATAATGACTGATTCTTCAGTATGGTGAGGGCGAGTTCTTCGTAGCCTTCGATGGATACTCAGCTGGTGTAAATCAGTATACTTCATGTGATGTTAGAAGCATTACACACTGATTTATGTGGGCTGATCATCTGGTGTGTTTGGTTTCTGGAGAGAGAAAAAACTGAATGGGCATTAAAATTCCCATATGTTCCACTATGAACTCTGCTTCCCTGTGCAAATTCTGCACAGAACAGTTTCACCTGCAGTAAGTACTTTTCTTCCCATCCTGAGCTGTTAATGCAGGGTTTCTCTGTGCAGTAAATGTGCAGGCAGCATAGGTACCGTGTCTTGGTGCTGGACAATGGAACTGGAGAAAAAAAATGAATCCTGTACTTCCTAGCTGGCTGACTGAATGCTCTGTTTAATTCCTAGCACCAGAGCCCGTGTCAACCGTGCTGTACTGCTGGCATTAGACATCTGGCCCGTATCACATTCAGTATTTGACAATATTGTATTCATACCTTAAAGTTTTCATCAATTAAAATGTCACAGCTGGTGAGATCGAAGTAGCCCAGTTTGCGCTTGAGTTTGTGCTTGGCTGCCAAGAAGCACCGCAACATGATCTGCTGCATCCTTTTCAGAACTGGAAGACAGGGGATGGGGGTAACTGATCTTTGTGAATGCCAAGGTGTAGAAGTCACTGTAAGTCATAGGTGTCCTCTTGGTTTAGGGACATTTTTCCTTCCCAAGCCTCCAGCAGAGCTCCTCTCTAGACTCAGAAGGGTGTTGCATTTTGCGGATAAATGGTTACCAAGGGACCATCAATACCTTCTCGCTCAGTGCATGTGTTTCCTTGAGGGCTCCAGTGAACTGACGGGTTTTCTCCCAACTCCTGTCACCCTAATTAGGCAGACTAGGACACCATACACTTGCTTGCACTTACAGTAAAGACAGTGAAAACCCAGTCTTTGGGGAGGCCGTTGGTTTTTCTGAACTTCTCATTAACGTAGCTGTTGAAGTGCTCCGTGTGCCAAACTGTCTCACCTGGCTGTGCAGCAGTTTCTTCTTCTGCTTGTACTGAGAGACGGGAAAGCAGAGCAAAGGGAGGATTGCATTTCTGGAAGTGACTTGCATGGCAGACATCCCGCTGCCCTGAGTTGTTCCATGCATCTGGAGTTGGGAAGAACCCCAGGATTAAGTTACAGATGTGGAGGGAATAGAGTCCCCCAGCAGTGAGCTAAACCTGAGCAAATGTCAGACTCCCGCTGTACAGTACTGCCGGGGCAGAGATGTGCCCGAGCCACGTGGACGCAGCGAAGCCAGTTACCCAAGGGCTCTGTCAAACAGTGTGGGTGCGTGTGCGTGTATGTGTGCTATGTCTGGACCAGTGGCTGGCAGAGAGGGAGAGGGGCTTTCGAGTCCGAGTCATGGTATTTTTCGGAGCGCATCCAATTCCAGTGTCCATCTGCCTAGTACCCTCTTAGAGGAGACTCTGCCTGGGAGAGATGTATGGATGTATCCCCAGAGGAAACCAAGGAGAGGGCTTCTCTCTTCCACTGTCTCATCTGTGTCAGCTGGCATTTAATGGGGTATTTACGTTGTTCACTCAAAGGCAAGTCCCCACTCCCTGTGAAACGGCTCGGCTGCACCTCCCTCTGTGGGACACCTGCTGTGAGGGTGCAAAGCTGCTGGTTAGTGACACTGTCTCTGCCACCTCTTGTCTTTTGGAAATATAGTAGGAAAATGGCTATTTCCGGGTGGGATGAAAGGGTAGGGAGGGAATGAGAGCAGAATCAACTGTAATTTGAAGGTCTGGCCGTTTACCAGTTGTTCCTGCAAATTTTGTTTCCCTCCACCCAGCAGGAACCCAGGTAATTTGTGTTTTGCTCATAAACACCTGTCCTTTGTTTAATATCACCTGTGCCATGGGATCCTACCGGAGCACCTGAATTCCCATGTGGATAGCTCTCTAGCTGAGCAAACAAACTATTCCAGGAAAACAAGTCACGTACTGATAATAGCAGATATTGCAGGAAGCAGCTATAATCTGCTGTCCCGAACTGCACTTCTCCACGAACCGTAAACTCCAACTGAAGCGGGCTTGGCTGGTACCGCTTGTAATATGTATTTTGCTCATTGTCAGAATGCAGCATGACACTGGGAGAAGGGCTTTAAAAGGAAACTGTTTTCTTCCTTCTGATTCTGTTTGTTCTCTTTCATCAGGGCCAGTTCTAACCACTGAAACACCTCATCTGAAGTAAAAACTCAGGTAGGTCTGAGCTTCTGTTGTGTCTGACAAGATATGTATGTATCCTGGTACAAGCCAGAACAGTCTCATTCTATTACAGCTCTCATTTGAGAAGCAAGACAAGCAAAGATGGAGGTTTAAGAATGATGGCTCTTGAAGAATACATCCATATCTTACACCATTATGATTACTATATTTAAGCACAACAGGATTGGCAAAATCCTTAGCCAAGATTAAGGCTCCTTTGTGCTAGGTAGTTGCCATCAAAGGTTTCTTGCCCTAAGAAGCTTATTGTCTACAGATACATGACAGAAAAATGGCAGGAAGAAGAGGTCCAGGGAGAGAAATTCTCAGGTTAAGCAGAGAACTGGTCCATGACAGAGAACAGAACCTGATCTGGTATTGCTTCTGTTGAGCCTGGTTGCCATGCCTGACCATAAGCCCACATCCATTTCCTGGGTGCAGGGATTTTGCATGTATGAGGCATTTATTTCTAGCCTTTCAAAAATCCTTTTTGCTTCCCATCTCTGCCAACACACCCTCCTCTTCTTCTGAGCGAAGTGACTGTAGTTTGCCTGGTTGGTCAGATGAACAGTCAGACCTTCAGAAGCAGCATTATACTTGATGAAGGTCAACTTGACGTAACCCTGGGTGAAAAGTAACACGTATGGTGCTGTGCAGGCAATGAGGAGGTAAGACTGGATATCAAACTTCTTCCCTTCCAGGAGCAGAGGCTTGTGAATATGCTTGTGAGAGTGGTATTTTAACTTGCATCACCAACAAGCAGTCATAATATGTGGCAATTCAAAGCTCGCACAAACCCCCACAGCCAGTCCATTTCATGCCACAGAACTAATCTCTTCGGTGAGTGGCAGCAGAGGGTGCTCATAGGAGAGGATAGAAATGCCAAGAACAGCTCCTTTCAAAAAGAATAGAAGCTGTGCTGAGTCTCAGGAGCAAGAGGTAATTAAAGATTTACTAATATTTACTGGAAAACATGCAAAGTTTACATCTGAACACAAAGAGCCCTTCATACAGCACCATTGCTTTTATTGCCAGAGTGATGTAGTCTGGGAACTGTTTCTCTTTATCATCAAAGGTTGCTGGATGTCCATATAAATAACTAGGATACGCTGTTAAAGCAATCAGTGCTAACAACAGTTTTCAAAGGAATATGGAGCCTCATTCTTCAGCATGTAAGCCATTCTTCACTAATAGAAATCAAGATGAGATCTTGATAGATAGGATCCAACCACTTGTTCTCCTGGTACTGCTGCTTGTCTATGTCCAAGACCCCACACTGGCCTGACTAGGGCCCTTGGTCTGCTTTTGTCAGGCAGTCACCTTTTTGCCCCCTGTGCTGACTTTACATTTACTGCTGCGTAAACGCAGTCCAGCCTGTTTCAGAAAGCCTGTAAAATCATCATTCCCATTTACCATTTTACAAATCTCTCTTGCTCTTTTCAGTGAGGCCAACCGTTCCTTTGTTATGAAAAGACATGTTTGGATGAACATAAAGAGCGACTGTTGCTTGCTTTGGCGAGGGAAGCTCTTGGAAAGGCTCTTGCTATTCACTGTGTTCTCTTGCAAGATGAAGGTGCCAGGTCAAGACAGCAGAACACCAGGGAAGTGGCACAGGGTCAGTGTGAGGAACTGCTATCACCATGTTACCAGGACATGCAGCCATCACATGCCTTTGCCATGCCAACACCACAGCGCTGTCATGAGTGTATCACATGGTCGTTGCTGGCATGTCATGACTGTGCCAGGCAATATCATGCATGTATGGGCACCATGACATTTGGAGTGCCCTGTACGCCTAGCCGTGCACACCACAGGCATCTGGGAACTGCAGCTCCCAGGTAAATAATGAAAACATCTCTTTTGTGTTTCTCTCTGAAAGTTTTATTCCCTCATCTCAAAGCACTGAAGTGATTTAATTATAATGCATGCCTCAGCTGAGGGAGGGATGCTGAGGCAAAGGGAAGTGATGTGTAGCAGTAAGCAAGTAACGTTCAGTAGCTGACACTGTTCTTGTGACTGCTGCCTTACTTTCCCCTTCCTTTTTCTGCTGTTCTGCTTCTCTGGAAAATATTCTAGCAATGGCTGCGAGGCTGCATGTTCTACAAAGAACATACAGTTCCTTTATTCATGCAAGGAATGAAAAATAAAACCATGCCAACCCAAATTTTAGTGACTGCTAGCCACTGCCTATTGATTGAGGTCCAGACTTCTGCAGCATTGAGGCAGAGTTAAAAAGATATTTGGGAGGCTTTATTAGATGGCATGAAACAGATGTTGCAGCTGTACAATTGGTAAAATGCTAGCTTTGTATAAGAAACTGGAATAATATCTAATTTAAATTACTTTGCACAAGGCTTTATATATAGAACTCGTACAGAATTGTAACATCTGGCCTTTTGAAGTCATTCTTAAATTGCCAGACAAAGGTAAACTCGGATCTTTCTGATGACAATGTGGATGTAAGAGAGACCAACCAGAGAAATAGACTGTCTCCCACAAAATGAAATTTCATGGGTTGATGAGATGTTGTGTAACCACATTAAACACCTATGGAACAATTCTGCTCTCTGAGGCCAGTCTGCTTAAACACTCACACGTGAATTCCCAGGCTTTGGTCTCTACCTTTGCATTATTCTTGCCCGGGGAACCCTGTATGGCACCCTTCTATCAAGTAGGTAGTCCTCAGCACTGCGGAGGATTGAAGCAAGAATCCTTGAAGGATGCTGTGCTGACAGCAGCTGCAGTTCTCAGCAGGAAGATTCCTCGACCTCAGTTAGAGCAACACAGCTGGCAGATCCAAATCTGTTCTTCTGCAGAAAGAATGAGTCTATTATAACAAAGCCGTATGAAACACTGATGCACTCATCAGTGGGCTCTAGAAACTGCTCACTTAAATGTGTGTGCATGTATGTAGATACACGTGCATATAGATACCAATTATTACTGTGTATACTTTTATGAACGCTTCAGAGGATCACATAGCTATTTAAATTGATTGCCACCATGATTAAGACAATTCACCTTTGTGAAGCTCAAAAAAAGCATGTTTCTCATCCTCTAAGTCCAGGCAAAAAGTTTCTGGGAAGAATTCTTTCATCTTCAGTAACCTTTGGGAGAATCAAATACAAGTTGAAAACCCTATTCCAACACATTCATTCCTTGGTTACTTTCAGAGTGGATGGTGCAAGTAGAAATGCAAGAAATGGCTTTTTCCCCTGCTTGTGGACAGTTGTGTGTTTGTTGTATGTTTTTTCTGAGCTACCTCATTCCATAAGCTTTCAAGAATATACGTTAGCCTTCAGACATTTTTCATATACTCAGGTTTTTGAAAACTAGTTGAGATGGCTGCAGGTAACCATGGTACAGGATTATTTGGGTTTTTAGTAGGTCAAAAATAAAGGAGCAGAAATGACAATAAGCTTCTCTTATATTTGCAGTGTCTATGGCATGAGAAGTTGTGGCCTTTCTAGTAGGACAATATACCCAAAACAGGGGAATTACTATGGCTGTTGTCTTTGGGCGACCTGACACTCCTACAGCTCCAGACATAGACAAAGAGGAAATTCTGTCTCTAATAATGCATGTACTTTTATTTTTTTTTGGAGGGGGGGAAGTGATTTTTCTAGAAGATAAGAAAGAAATGAAACCCCATACACTTCGAGTCCTGTACTGTTATGCTTCCAGAAGGAAATGGTCCTTTGTTTACGTGTTCTCGCTTTCTGTTGGCATGTTTCTGGTCAAGGTTCAAAGAGGTGAGAGGTTCTTACTTGGAATCATGGTTCCTACTGATCTTTTTCATCATCCGCTCTTGCTCTTTCAGGCAGCACTAAAGCCCTATCTGACTGGTGAGGACTCTGTTGTTCGGAATCTGGTAGAGAAGCTGTTCACCTGTATGAGGGGGAAAAAAGAGCTTTGCTCTCACTGTCCTGTGCAGTGGAATCTGGAGGGTCAAGCTGACTTTGTTGACTTTCACCAATTTGCTTTAAGGCCGTAGTGACAGTTTCACGGAGCAGTGAGAACACTTGTGTAAACGTGTTCCTGTCCAACCTCACAGCGGGACAAACCGACCTGGTGGCGCTTCATGAAACAGGCATCCCCTGCTTGCTCCAAAGGTGCCACTGCTGTCACACCATTCCAGCTGCGGAATTGCATTGGAACACAGCCTGTCCGCATCGCCGTGTGCCAGGCAAACTGCTGTAATGGTGCAGCCTGGCAAACAGCCACCGCATCGCCATCAGAGCTGGCAGGAGGGGAAAGGTGGCTGCTGCACGTGGAGTGGTGGTGGGGTGACAACACTCTCCCCCTGCCGCAGGAAGGCCCACAGCTCTGCGCCATGATGCTCAGGCTTGCCAGGGCACAGGTCTTGACCAGCTCCCAGAAGGAACATAATTGCCCCAGGGGCTGTGCTTAGGCTCTGAGGGTGCCAGCCAGACGCTTCCTGTGGGAGTCCTTGATTTTATGCTTTTCTGGTGGGAAAGCTGGCTGGACCTGGTGAGGTCGGGATGTACTGATGAGATGAAGGGTGGAGTGCGATTCAGAAGGTTGCTTGCTAATGCAGTAGTTTGGCTTTTAGTGCCTGTGTTCCCCCTAGATAGAGCTGGGGCTGGGATGTGTGGGGTGACCCATCTGAGCTTACTTTGCTTCTTAGTGTACCTTCCTCCTTTTTCTCCTCTCCCACCTCCACCGTGGGGAGCATCTCTACACGTCGGACACTGCGAAGGTACGCAAGGACTGGACTCATGCTTGAGAGGCGCCAGCGTAGGCTGTGTGCTGTTCTTGTGCCACTGTGCTGTGTCAGTCTGACTGCAGCCTGGGCTCAAACCCAAAGAGGGACGAGTGCCTTTCAGAAATGATTCTGACCATTTGTGTTTAAAAATCTCCGTACTGCTCATTTCACTATACTTAGTTCATTTCAGTGGTATCTTTTCTCCCAAAAGTGTTTTCTTGTCTAAATCCCTTCCTTTAATCACCATGGCAGTCCAGCTTTGGTGTCCCCTCTGAAGTCTGCCAAGGAGCTGTTACCTGTTTGTCCTACCCCCAGGTGACCTCCTCTGCCGTGGGAGTCACAAGTCCAGCATTCTCGGGTTTTTCCCACTAACCTCTCCCACTCACGGCCCTCAGGCACCTCTACCTTCTTTGAAACGGTAATAGGTCTCTCGGCACTTGATTCCACACCATTTCAGTGCATAATCCTCTCTTCTGTTGTCATAGATACGCTGCCATCCTCTGCTCTGGCTATAGGCACTCACACTGCACAAGGAAAACAACACAGAAAAGTAGCCTCCCTTCTATTAACAAATGCATAGTTAGCTCATATCCCTCTAAATCCTAGCAATTTTCTCTGGGAGCGTGACCTAACATGCCCAGAAGCCGCTGGGTGGGGGGGTAAGGTGGGAAGCAGTAGTTAGAATGGCTGTTAGTGTACCTGCTGGTCTGAACTTGAGAGGATGGAGGAGTAACTGGGGATGCTAGGAACATTGTGATTCAGCAGCTCTAATGAGAACTGGTACCATTTCAGCAGGGTTTTTCCAATTAGGATGCAACTGGTACCCATGGAACAGAAATGTTCAGCATCCAGTCCTAATAAGGAGCCTCTCTGCTGAGGAGTTTAGGGAGAGATGACAAGCAGCGATAGAAAAACTACTTGTAGAAAAAACTATGGAAACATAGCAAGGAAAGTGCTGTTTGCAGCAGAGTTTCTGTGGTGCTTGCTGGTGACAACATCTAGAGCAGAATGCCAGTATGCTGGGAAGAACTCAGGAAGGAATGAATGGAACTTCTGATCCGACAGTTTTCTTGGGCAGAAATCTCTTCTTATTATTTTCTTGGTTTACATTTACCACAACAGAATGTTGATCAATAACAGTGGTTCCTAGCTGTAGTGATGATGCTAGCAGATTTGCAACATGGTGTAGCTAAGCAATTTCTGGACAGCCCCAGCAAAAAACCCCTGTCATTAAACAAATAGAAGCATTTTGTTTCTTTGCGAAGAGATAGTAGTTAGCTACTTTACCACTAGTGGCCTTCCAGTGGATACCTTCTATTTCATTTATCTTTAAATGGTTCCCCAGGTGTACCACTCCAAAAAGACAGCAAATCAAAAGAAAATTATTTGAGGCCAATGGATAACAGGTAACATCGCATGACTTCATATATGGTGGTACTACTGTTCATAGGAGTCTGCTGAGAGGATCTAGTTACAGCTCGGCTCCGTTAGATCCACTCATATGAAAATATGGTCCTGGTTTCACTGGTGCTTTTGGTATCTCTTCTGGCTGTTTTTCTTGAGGGCATGCCTTACCCTGTGTTCTAGTCTCACTAGACTTGGCTTTGTCAAGCTTCACTTCAGTGTTGGTAGAAGCAGATGCAAAATTGGAAATTAAGAAACTTCAGATGATCTGGGATCTTCTGCATAAAATCCTCATCTAGAAAGACAGCTGTTAGAGAAGAAAATGCTACAAGGTAAAGGACCACCTCAATGGGTTTTATAGCCATCACTAAGGCACTGTCTCAAAACATTTCAGAAATTATTGCTGATGTAACCTGCTGGCAGGTACCGTGATATATTAAGTGGAAAACCAGAGAAAATAAAATATGTATTAGAAGGGAACATTTCAATGCGCCCTAGCCTGTCAGTGCTAAATGGCATTCTTTTACTTGGTGGGGCTCTGCTCCACAGGGCTCTCAGGTCCCTTGCCTAGGTGGGTCTCAGCTCTGCCCTAGGCTGAGCACAAAGCGTTGCGCCGGTCAGCTGAAAGCTGGGGGCGGCTGTGGGAGAGTCTGAAAGACTGCAAGGTCTGGAGAGCTATGGAAATGCAAAAGGGGAAGGGCAAGAAGAGCCTTCTAAAAAGTGTTAGCCACACACCATACGTTGAAATAGATTTCCTTTCAACTGGTAAAGCCTACAGGAATTTTGACAAGCCCAGGATGTGACAGCTGTGAGGTCCCCCTGGCAGGCGGCCGCAAAGTGGAACGGCACACGTAAACTGTGGTGATGGTGTCAATAGGAAACACTCTACTTCAAATTGGTAACTAATCACGGCAGGCTTGCAAGGGTTCTGTTACTTATTCTCAGACCCCAGGGCTCAAAAGGTGGTGAATCTGTAAGGGATAATAACGTTTTTCAGTACAAAGTTAATGAGATCTGCCTAACCAGTAAGTGCTGGGTTATTTGTGGAGGAGAATGTCAGGGCTTGTAACTAGCTTTAGCAGTTGTGAAGAACTTTAACTCTTGGCCTTCTAGGAATGATAATCTAAACTGAAAACATCACTTCTAGACCTTCCTCTGCCAAGAGGTTTCCCTGTATAACACATAGCAAAAGCTTTTCTTTTGTAAGGCAAAATGAGAGTCCATGACTTTTCACCAACACCTCCATGCTCTGTCTGTATTTCATGTCTCTGATGTTTTTCAGGCAGCACAAACAATTCTCTGGTGCAGTCTACAATCATGTTCTAGAGCATAAAGATGCTTCAAAGCAGATGAAGCAACTTGGGTACCATCTCACCCTGACAGAGATCCAACACCATGCTTTATAATGTATTTGTTTTAACTAAAGTAGCAAAAGTTGTTCAGGGTCATATCCTGATGCAACTAGACTGTTATACGCTCTGTACTGTTGGAAAAAAATACAATATATAAGCAATTTCTATCTGATCAATCTTCACATTGTTCAAATGTTCTCAAAACAGACCAGTGACATTATAGCACATAAATGATGTGAAGAACATTATCAGTTTGGAACTTGAATCACATTTGGGTATGAATGAAAGAATGGCCAGTAATGGAAAATTTTATTTTGAATATAGTTGCTGGTAAAGGAATTCAGAAGGATGAACCCTGTGGTTTCAGAAGTGATATCTGATGTAATGTCATCACCCTCAAAACCATTGCTGGATTTGTCACCCATTGTCTTGGTCTTAGCAAGAAAGTTCTGTTTGTGGTCTGATTTCTTGGCTGGTAACTCATAGGATTTGTGAGTCTGGCGTTTGCACACTAGCATTTGGGATATTGATACCCAAATCACTGAGTCCAAACCTATGGAAAACATACAAAGGCTTAATACTTCTGGGGCTGAGAAACGATGCCTCTGGTATGTCTTCAGCTTGGCTATGCACAAAGCTTTTGGGAACAGTAAAGCCATGACAAGACTGGAGTTATCTACTTGGGCTGTTCTTTTATCATTATTTGTTGTAGTACATCCTGTGATCACATGAGAAAAACCTTCTCTCTCAATGACAAAACCGCTTTGACTTAAGTGGAGCAAAGGTATTGGGCATTGTTATCTCTCATAATTTACAAGCACTTGTTTCATGTCCTCATTGCACCCCACCTATGAGCACAGGTGCAGTCCGCAGTGAACTGTGTGCCCACAGTTACTGACTTCCCCAGCAGGCGCCCACACCTGGCTCAGTTTGCTTTGGAATAAAGGAGCAGGTTGCAAATTCTTTGAGGTGGGACTTGCTTTAAATTTCTGCTTCATGTAGTACTTGGCACCAAAGGGTTCTAACAGCAAAAGCTGTAGCATTGTTACAAACTGCAGCATTATCAGTGCTAATCCCTGGACTCATGCCTTGAATTTCCTCCTTAAATTAAAACCAAAACAAACCAAAAGAACATACTAAACAACCAGTTCAAACAAGCCAGGGCACAACGTCCACAATGGAGAACACTGCCTTGGTGATGTCTTGTAACCAGCCGAAATGAGGTTTTTCCACAGTGAATTCCCAGCTGCCTGTTACTGGTGCTGCAGAGCCGAGGCTGTGGTTGCTGGTTGTGGGGCAGTGGGGCAGCTGCACAGGAGGACTCTCCAGTGGCCAGCAGTGCCTGGCTCTTTGGGCACTATTTCATTTTGCCATCGTAGCACCAGACCAGGCAAATTCACAACGTACCCTGATTTCCTCCAGAAGAGACTGTCCTTAGCGTGTCAGTCAAAATTTTTGAACAAACTGTTTGAAAGTAGCTCAAAGCTGGGGTCAATGCGTTATGCATAAGTGTCAGGCAAATTAAAAGACATGTGGAAAAGGAGTACAGCTCAACTGCTTCCCAGACTCAATGCATTTTACGAAAAGGTTGTACCACAAAGCTGTACCACCCCTCCGGCTACTGGTACCTTCCACGAGGGAGGCTGATCTCTCTCGTCTGCCTTAGCACGGTGTACTATAGTGCTGTTCTTGTTACTCTTTGATATGGGAATGTAAATATTTATTTATCTATTTTTAACATTTAATTGCTCATTCATACCTCCTACGAGAGTTTTGGCTCTTTTATCATCTCTCTCCTTGCCTGGATTGCTAAGAAAATAACCTATGTTAAACAGCCCCATTTATCCTGAGACACGGATACATGAAATCTCCTGCAGTGATTGAAGTGCTGGTAAGGTATTCTTCCATCGGTCTGAACACGCACTTGTCTCTCCCTCTCTAATCCTTATGCAGAGACACATGGGGTGGGAGCCTTTTACCATCTTTTCTGTCTAATTATGGAATCTCCCAGTATTCAAGCTGAACCTTCATTTCATTGACTCTTTTGACATGTATTATTTAAGCATGAGTCCCCTTAGTCTTCATTTATTTGTGTGTTTTGCACCCTTGGATGGCTAATTATTAAAAAGGTAAGGAAAAACAGGAATGCAGGGGGTTATTCTCATTGCCTGATTGCATAAATTTCAGGCAAGGGCCTTTTCACTTGTTTATCAGAGGTGGGATTAGATGCTTGTTGGGACTTGAGCTCTTAGGAAGAGCAGGCAGAGCGGCTTGGCTTGCACACCTAATCAGCAGAGAGGAGTGGATATTTCAGGGGCTGCGTTTGTGCATCTGAACTGGGTTCTACGTTGTCCCGTGCAAGAGCCTCTCTCTGCCCAAAAGGTGTTTGTGGTGGGGAGGGGGGAGAGCCCTTGGGGAAACAGTCTTCTAACTTGGCACATGAACTAGCAGCATGAGATTAAACAGTATGCTTTCTTTCCAGAGAGCCCACAGAGATCATCTTCACGCTGGGTACAGCCAGTAAATTAAATTGCTTGAGACAATTTTGAATTCGGCTCATTAATTTCTTCAGTACCTGTGTGTTGGTAGGGTCTGTATAAGCAGCCCCTGTCTCACCTCAGCTCATCTTTCAGGGCACACGGGGATAAAGACACCGGCAGGGAGATGCAGTCTGCTTTGTATCACTTACTACCAAAAGAAAAAAACAAAGCAGACCTTAGAAGATGGATCTTCTTTTTCCATGTTTCCATGTAAAGCAAGGCTTAACAGAACTGTAGCTGACTGATTTCTCTAGAATCCAGTTTAAGTCTAGCTGAAATTTTCATTGAAGAAAGCTAAGTGGTGTAGATATCTTTCTAAAGACAAACATTGCCCTAAATATTGCCTCTGTATTAAACACACTTTCATTTGAAATAAATGAATCTATTTTTTTACTGCCAATGCACAGAGCTGGGTTCAACAATGAATATGTCAGATAAATAATACTGTTGGTTTAGTCATTGAAAGATCTGTGGCATTTTGGCCACATTAGCTCTGCATAAAAAAGTAATGGTTTCTTTTCAAAAGAACTGCTTGCTAATGGATAGCTTGTATTTTTCTTCATGTTTTTAGCAAAACACTTAAAATGTTAGTATAGCATATTCTAATTTCGCTAGATATTTGTCAGCCAATATGGACAATTTCTGTCTTTAATTATTTTAGAAGCAAAGGCATGGGCTTGTATTTTCACAGGGTTTAAAGGAAAATGGTGTAAGTTACATGCAACATGTCTATAATTTATGCCATAAGTTAGTGGCCAGCACTTTGGCTAGTGTAAGAAGATACAACTCCCTTGATACTGGCATCAATTTAGAACCTGGTCGTAGGACTTGGCATGATTAATAACTAAAACCAAGGATACAAGATCCACCTCTGCTGGCCGATAAGGATCCAGCCTGTTGTTGGTTTCTTCCGTGCTTCGTGGATTTGGTGTTCTTTGTCCTGTTGGCTGGCACAAACGCCATCTCAGCCCAGCCTGCAAAAGGAAAGATCATTGCCAGCCACTTTGCCAGTCATGAGTGACCTGTGAAAGTCTGTATGATCTATTTGTCTCTCTGTCATCATTTGCTCTATTGATTGTAGGTGCCGTTTTTCACCACCTTCTGTGGTTTTTTTCATTTCTTCAGAATCTTTATTTTGACTTGGTTGTTTTGCTGGGAATACATAGGCTCTACTTTCCATCTACAGCTTCTTATAGGCGGTCTCTAGTGATAAGCTTACTGGTGGCTGTGCTGGGGATCTGGGTGCTTTTGTATCTAGTCTTTGTGCTCTTTCAGCTTCCTTCCCATTGAGAGCACTTGGTGTACGCCTTGGGTTGCCTTGTCATTTGCTGTAACTGGGCGCTTTTCCCCAAGTCTGCTGCTCATGGTGGAGCAGCATCCAAGAGGAGTTTTTTTCAAATATATCTGGTATTCATTGTCTTTGACATCCTTGGGCTCCAGTTGTTCAGCCTTGGGATAAGACAGGCTTCTTTTCAGGAAGCTTGAAAGCCCAGACTCATTTTTCATCTTTGCAATAGGTACAACAGTTGAGATATTGTGTCTGGAGACAGAAACTGTAATCCCAGATAATTGTTGGACATAGGGGAGGCAGAATGTTTTTAGCAAGTTTCATGCTTGGAATAGCCAGTTGTAAAAAAGGACTTGTTCTGAGTCAAGGCTGCAACTATTCTTGTAGGAAGGATGCTTACCTTAGAAAGCACAGGGCAACTAAAACGTCAGCTGAAATTAGAGAGGAAAATAGATATTTGCTATTTTTACTTACAAGCAAAAGTAACATATAGTCTAAGAACGCCAAGTAAATGGAGCATAGGTACTGTGTAGTTTAAAGTCCGTAAGAAGGACAAATGCAAAAGTGCCAGTTACTGTAAGTACTCTTATGTAGGAAGGTACCATGCAATAAGCTGAGTTACAATATTGAGCTGCTGAATCTACAGTTAGATATATTTAAAGCACATTTCCTTTTAAAAACTGTCCTCCCCAAAGTGATTTGTTGGAGTGGGTAGGCAGGGGAGGTAGACAAGCGTGCCAGTGTCACTGATTCCCTGTGGCTCTGGCTGTGTTGCAAAGCATTGCAGTGCCAGTTCCCCTGTCTGCAAGTTTGAGTGATAATTGCATAATTGCACCTGGGTGGGACTGGAATTCTCATTTTGTGGTACAAAGACCGACTGTTCAGCTCTATTTGTTCTAATGGAGTTTTATTTCCAGTCGGAGGCCAAAGACCCCTGCAGTTTCCCATGACTGTACATGTTAAAGAAAAAGAAGCTGTCTCAAAAAAAATCTGAGGTCTGGAGAAAGGCAGGTGGTGTGGAACCTCAGGGCTCTTGCCTTTCTCCAAACCTCAGCTTGGCAAAGCCACAAGGGAGATTAGAAGAAAAGGCTTCTTTCAGATGCCGGTGGAAGGTAAGGAGTGGGCGCTGGCATCACACACAGCAGCTGCCACCCAAAAGAGCCTGGCCCAGGGCTTCTGCCAGACCCTAAGATGAAGCTCTTAAGATCCCCTGAAGAGCGATGGAGTAAGAAGCTATGCATCTACCAACGCCCTCGCCCTCAGACTGGGAGGCATCCTGACAGGGAAAGAATTGACAAGAGTTTTTAAAGTAGGGATTTGTCAGACTGAAGTGAAGGTGATGAGTCCAGCACAGCGCTGCTCTGGGTGGAGCTGTAGGGGAAGAGGGAACACGTGGAGTGGGAACAGGAATTGCAAGTGGTGTTTGGTGTTCGGGTGGGTTTGCATTTCGTAGGCCAGTTGCAGGAAGTAATCTTGCAGTGCTTTCTCAAGGTGCACGTATGAGGAAAAGAGCAAAGCTCAAGCACGCAATTGGAAAACACATGTGAAGAAGATGCTTAGTTCTATGCTCCTTTTCCAGTTGTCCCTGCTGTGGTGTCAAACATCAAAAGCAGAAATCTTCCTCTCAGACAGAAGCAGCTCTTCTGTTCTGCTGGCATCCTAATAGTTGCTTGTTTCTTATCCCAGCTTCTTCCTGTAGCTTCGCTTTAGGATAAATGCTTCTCAGAAGTTTCTCTCCTTGTGTTGTCGAGCACATACACATCACTTCCCTGTGAGGCTGAAGGACTCGAAATGGGCAAATAACTGCTTGTGAGGAACAAATGCACCTGCTGGCCTCACAGCTTGTGTGTGCCAATACCAACTTGTATGGAACTTATTTTATGCATTCTCCTGGCAAGAGAAAAGGATTTTAAAACAGTAGAAAGAAAAGTCTGCAGTAAGTGAAATGCCTCCTCCTTATGTCTGTCTGTTCAATGACGTGTGTCTCCGTAGCACCTTCTTAGTAACAGGTACTAATACAGTGATTGCTGGTGATATAAAAAAATGGCGCTGCTGTATCCAGAATTTATGTAAAGCCTTTTATATTAAAGAACAACATTTTAGGCATTGTCTTGTTTGTCTGGAGAGGTAGGTGTCCTGCAACAACTCAACAAAACAGTGTTTTTACCAAAGTGTATCTGATGGCAGCAGGTTGCCCAGTTTTAGTGATCTGGCGAGATCTCAGAGAGGAGGCTTTGGGGATTTTCCAAGTTGTGTTTGGAGGGAGGGCCTGGAACATTCACTCCAAATATCATAATATAGATGCAAATAGCTGTTTAGCTTACCAGGTCAGCACTCCTGTCATCAGATGACACAAAGTGGCTTCAGCATCTTACTGATAAATCACCCTGTACTGTATTTTCATGGAGGTTAGAAAGGCTTTCTGTACAACCACAATTTCTTGCCTTTTAGTCCCTTCTTTCAGGGCTAAGACCATATCTTAAGTTAACCAAAAGTAATGGAAATTCTACCCTTTCCTCAGCAGTTTCTAAATACTTTAGCAGAGCTTTAATCGCTCCCTGCCCTGCCTTCAGTTTGGACAACTTGCACTTGACTTCCAGTCAGACCCCAGATAGCTTCTAAAGAAACAAACCATCCTGTGGTAGAGCAGGTTTGCACTCTGGAAGAGCAAAGATAACCTTATTTAATTGCCTGAAGAACGGTGGATTCACAACAGCAACTGGAAGCTCAGAACCCAGCCTGCTTCTGCTTTGTAATACCAAGGTTCTGTTCTTGAATCCTTCAGCACTGTGGGCACAAGCTGATCCCCTACCAACAGCTGCCTGGCTACTGCCAGTAATCACACAAGAGGTTCTAATGCTACAAATGTGAAGGGATTTCCACAAATGTATGTGCTTTTAGATAAAGCTGTCCAATGGCAGCGTTACCAGAGGGCTGCCGAGCAAACTGGCATGTGTGTATCAGAGTAGAATTGCGTAACAGAAAATCAGGGAAACCAGTTCAGCTCCCTGGGCGGCTGCTGGCTGGCACCCTTTCTGCTCACTCTCCTGTGGCTTTCCTTAAGTTCTAAAGGTCAGGCTCCACCTCTGCTTGAGACGCCCTTGCTGCTTACACTGCTCCAAATAGCAAACTAGAAAGTCCAACTGCATTCGCGCCAGTGTGCAATCACCAATAGGACAACAGACTAAAGACATGAAAATATATGCTTTGTCTATAATGTAGTTTTCCTTTCTGAGGAAGAGTTTGAACAGCTCGGTGCTCTGCTGGACTTCGTTAATGCTGAGCACTGGAGCTGGTTCAGTGCAGTGTGCACTGTTAAATTTGCCTTTGCAAAATCAGATCATGAAAACCAGTAACAGGGAAAAATTAGCATCCTAAATCCTCCTAAGTCCTTCTGTTTCTTCAGTGAACAGAGGCAATACCTTCCGCAAAGTTCTGAAAAGCAACTCAGAGGCCAAAGGCAGCTGCTGCAGCAGCCGCGTGAGCCAAGGAAACTGCTCTGCGCAAAGGTGAGGTCTGTCAGCAGCGAGATCCGTGCAATAGAAGCGGCTCTGTAGGGAGAGGCAGCCCGCCATCCCAGAGCGTGGGTACTGTGGGCACCAGCCCTTCAGGGCCATCCGTTCCTGGTGGGACAGGGCGAATGCCTTCCCTGGTTCAGCTCCATCCAAACAGAATCGGGGCTGTGAGCTCAGGGCTGAGCCAAAGTGTGGTGAGGAGGAATGATCATATTTTGATGAAAACTGCATGCCAGATGTGATCAAAAGCACACCTGCAAACTCACTGATAGCCATTAAAAAAGGCAGTGGTGGCAATGTCAAAGCACAGCTCATGCTGATACAAAATGACACCGATTTATATAGAAGACATAAATTCAGACATAATTTTAAAAAGAGGAGTAAGCTAATGATAGTGTGAGATCACTGCCAAATGCAGAGATTTCTCTTAGAACACTCCCTGCAACTGCTTGTTGAATCCCTTGAGCAGTTTTACTGTGTCACAAAGCTGCAGCTACTGGTGAGCTGAACCTACAATAACCCAGGGATTAACTGGGCGTAAAGAAAAGGGAAAGAAAGGCAAGGGAAGAAGATAGGAGAGAGTCCTGCATTCCCCTCTTCACCCCAAACCTCATAAGGTTTTACATGTATTTCCAGGAGTCTGAGAATGCTGAGATAAATGTGAAAAAAACCCACTCCATATTTTTTTGTGAGTGCTTCTTCAAAACAAATGGAGTGCACCCATTGCCAGTTTTATGACTAAATGAACCATTTTACAGCTATGACAAATCACGATTTCTATAGGAGCCTTTCCCCCCTCACATTGTTGTTTTTATTAGACCATTAATTACCCGTGTGCAGTGAGAAGTGGCTAAAACAATGGGACCTTGATTTTTGCAGGCAGCTGCTGAGTGCTGCCAAACTAGCTATAATAAAGGATTTTGACACTTATGGAGCCTCGGTCCAAAATATAAAGATAGAAAGGCCTATTTATGTAGCATTAAATTCCTCTCTCTATATAGATTTTTCTGTCCTTCACATGCAAAAGCAAAAAAATAACGTGTGCTTCGGGTTTTTTTGTGAGTTCAGCTGTATACGCTCAGGGTTAACTTCAGAAGATGGATCTCGGCAAGGTTTGCATTTACTGCCAGGCTTTCAGGCTTCCAGCTGCCAACACGACAGTTCAGTTATTGGCCTGCCCAGAAACCAGCTGCCACACCGGCCAGCAGCACCTGAGATGCAGAAATCTGCTCCGTGAGGATGAGATCCCCATCCAGGGACCACAGGCAGCTCCTCGCAATCCGAACCACAATGGAGGAAGAATGAGAATCCAGCCGTACAGCCCTGTTTTCTTCTGTGGAAACTCCCTCACCCCCTCAGACCAAAAGGGATGAGAAAAGTTGATGGAGGGTGGAACCTGGCTTAGAGTCAGTCTCCCTCTGGGCTGGCCCTGCGTCCTCCCGTGTGGACACGCCAGGGCAGTGTGAATGCTCTGGCACTCCTCCCCGGCGGTCACAGTGACCTTCAAGAACATTCTCTGTATTTTCCTGTTCATGCACAATGCCTCTAATTAGCCCCAGCGCTCGGGCAGAGCCGGTCAGGATCCTGTCCTTGCCTTACCTTGCACCTTCCTGGATTACCTCTCCCAGCCGACCTGCCCAGCCTGATCTACCTGGCCACACCGAGAGCAGCGGCGGTGTTGCAACCCTCCACACTGCAAATAAGTTCAGCAAATGTTACACCCTCTAGGAAATATTGCCTAATTGTTGGAGAAGGGGAGAGGCCGACAGCGACAGAGTTAAAGGAGGCATTTCATTCACCTAAGGCATCCCTATGGGCTGCCTCCATTTCCCTTCGTGTCCAGCGAAATGAGATGTTCCCAGAGAATTCCCAGAGAAGGCTAAACTCTGCATTCGCCCTGTGTTTTGCGGTCCTGACATGGGCTGGTTTGAATGCACCTTGACACGGATTTTGCCGCCTTTTTCTTTTGAATCTCTGGCGCTGAGCATTCGAAGAATGCTGGAGGTTTTCCTTGGGGTGGGAGGAGGTGGGGAGGGGGAGCGGGCTTTCGTCACCTCCTCCTCTTCTACACAGCCACCTGTTTACAGGAAACCTGCAGGAACGTAGGAGGCTGCTAAAAACCAACTTTTGTAGAACTTGACCAATAGGTTTAAAATTCCTTACAGTACAAAGTGACAAAGACAAAATGACTGTGTGATCCTTACTATCCTTGAAAACCAGGGTCAAAAAAATAACATGCAATAGAAACAATGTGTGCTGCCAACACAGGTGCAGTTAGAGACAGCGTGTGTTCAGTCCAAGGTGGTTCTTCTGTCAGAGGGTTTCTGTGACTTGATTAGCTCTACAAGTTACATTTAGGTCATCCGTTTTGGGAATCAGTGGGACAGCTTGCTGCTGCGTTTGGTCTGTTGTCGAAGTATATAGAGTTGGAACGTTTTGATGCTCAAGGCCCATTCGTATTCCGTTATTTCTGCAAGTCTGATGGTGTCTATACAAAATACAAGTATAACAAACTAGTCCCTCGACTATAAAATATATCAAGATTTATATAAGAAATATATTTCCACTATAGAAGAAACAATAATAAGGTTATAATTCTTTTTCAAGGTTCTTATGAAATCCAAGCTACAAAAGCAAGGAGCACTGTCTAAAGTAAAAAACCTAGTAAAAATTCAAATATTAAACCACAGAAAATTCCTTTAAAAAAAATAAGAAATTTCTACATCATTGCTTATGCAGAACCTTGAAGCAAGCAACTGAGCCTTGGTATTCAGCAGCCAGGAAAACAATGGAACAGAGAGCTCCCGTCAAACAGCGACACACGCTGCAGGCAGAAAGTCAGCAGGTCTCCGAGGGTCTGAATTTGTCTCAGTTTTTATAACCACCAAACAGACTGATTTCACAAAGTGTACTGTGGAAGGAAGAAAGCTACATAAACACATGGTGATATCTTCTTGCTGAAGAAAACAATTTTTGCTTTACTGCAGGAGTATTATGCTTTCTGGTGCTTCTCTCTGTAAATAGATGCAATTTGAGGATGGAAAACTACTGTTTCCATGGCCTGGGAGAGGTGCCTTAGCAGCCCCTGATCCTGATCACCCGTGTTCAGATGAGTGGCACTATTCCATCCAAAAGCCACTAAGCCAAACCCAGCACTGGGGACTGGGACCAGCACAGCCAGGGCTGGGTGCCAGTGAGGCGACAGCACGGAGGTTTCCCTGGGTGCTGGCGGTGGGAGCGCAGCGCTACCCAGACAATCTCTTTCATTCGAAGATTTTTTAGGAGTGACTCATGTGCTGGTGTGTGTGCTCTGAGTGCCTTTTTTCATCGCTCACTGCAGGGTCAGAACGGCACATCTCTCAGAAAACAAGATTTTAATCATGGTTGGAGGCTGCTTCTCCCACTGCCACCCCCCTCCCTGCACACACAGATAGAGCAAGTCCCAAAATATCTCTGGAGCCGAGATGAGGTCAGTTCCAATGCGATTTTTTGGGTTTGGTCTTTTTTCCCCTACCTTGGCATTGCTGTTTTCCAACAGTAGCAGTGTGTTTTACAGAGAACGCTTTTACACACACAGGGGTTACAGCACCATCTGGGAGGGGGAAGGCTGCCTGGTGCAGGTGGCTGGGAAGGGCTGTGCACGGTCACGTACCCACGTCTCCTTGGGCGTGCAGCAGGGCTGCAGGGGTCAGAAAGCACAATCTCCCCTGGGGTCTGCAAGAAAGCCACTGTGAGAGACAGGGAAACTCGGCCGCTCTCCTAGACTTTAGTTTTCTCACCTGGACAATGGAAAACCCCTGATATCTACATGTTGTGGACTTAATCAATAAATTGCTTTGATATGTTTATTAAACAATGCATACTTGGGCCTCCTGGGAGTGGGTTGTGTGGTCCCCCCCCCGGATCAAGCCGCAGTCATGGTGTGCGTAGGTTTTATTTCAGTACCAGAGGGGATGGAGTAGGAAGCAGTGCACATGTACCAGCTTTCCCAGGGAAGCGCATTGGCCTGGCCCTGCCTCTCACTGCACAGCAGGCATGCAGGCTGCAGACACATGGAAATTAATGATTAAGCCCAAGTTCTGAAACAAAGCTGTGAAGTTAGGAGAAGACAAAACCTCCAGATTCAAACATGAAATCCAAGGGTTTTGGCTGGCTGCTGTCATAGTTTTGTACTGAGGCCACTCAACGCCACCCTACAACTGTGGAAGGTTCAGCACAGGTGCCCGTTCCATGCACCTGTCTCAGAAACCCCACGTTTGCAGGGAGACTGACCCATCCCCTGCCCGCAAGTGTTTCTGGCAGCACAGTGGGAAAACAGCAACAGAGATGATCTGCTAAATCCCGATTTGCACCTACATACCTGCATCAACAGGTGAATTCTCTGCACAGTGATTTCACCAAACCAGTTTCTCATAACAGGACCAATTCTCAGTGTTGCTGAGCACCTACCATCCTGCTTGAAATCAGCAGACAGGAGCGCGTAACTTCATGAGAGCAAGAGTTGTGAGAGGAAAGACTGTCAATGATGGGAAAAGGAATTTGGCCTGAAGTCCACTGAAGTCTGTGGGAAACTTCCAAGGGCTTCATATCAGTATTTTGAAGAAACTGGGAACATTCCCTAGAAAATGCTCTCCCTTTCTCTCCCTCATCACCTACCTCTTTTGCTTTGTTTTTGCTGCTTTGTTTTTGTGCTGAACCCTTCCTGATGTTTTGTTCTTCTGCCTTGCTCTGATTTAGAGCTGCAACTTAAGAAGCAGCGAACCACTGGAGTAACGTTACATGCCGCCAGCCACCCCAGCTTAAGCAAAATTCAACCCATCATCTGAGGTGTGGCAGTGGGAAAAAGAAAGGTGAGAAAGAACTCAAGCAAACAGCCGTTGACCAAGGTCCTTCCTGCTGCTCAGGTTTCCCGCTGCTCAGTTCCAAACTCAGCAGCACTCTGTGTGGGAGCCAGCTGCCCCACCTGCCTCTCTCCTGGTGGATGCACAGATGCTCCTGTTGCTGTGTGTATATCCTCCGAGCCGCTGCTGTGTGTCACAGGGTGCTTCAGTTCAGGAGTCACAGCTGAACAGAGGTAGTAAGGTAGTCCTCTGTCCAGAGCGTGGCTACCAGCAAGCTTCCACCCCTCCTCCTTGCCATAAGAATTGACTCTGTGACCAGTCCCCCCTCACTCCCACCAACAACTGACCAAACTGCCCTCATCTTCCAAGCAGAGACCAAGGGCTCCACCTGAACAGGTTTCAGCCCTTTACCTCCTGACACCTCATTAGCCATCCACCTTCCACCAGCAAGAACATAGGACCTCCGCATGAAGATCAGACCTAAGGCCACCAGCCTGGCCTCATCCCTATCCCTGACAATGAGAAAGAGCTTCAGGGTACTGAGGGCTGCAGGGCACTAGGTTGGACAAGGCATGGGGTCACGGCGCTGGAGGCAGCATGGAAAGATTACCACTGGGGGGGAGGGGCGAACCCAAAGGGCTGGTGAAGCTGGGCAGAGCTGGACGGCATGCTGTATCATTTTCTGGTGGAGCTGGACCACCCTGCAGCCAGGACCTCTCGGGTCTTGACAAAATAAGAGAATATGTGGGAGAAGTTGTTGGGAAAGTGTCATACTCCCTGCCTGTTATTGCCTTTGTTTTTCTGTGCTGTTTCTAAAAATGCTCTCTCCTTGTTTGAACCGCTTCCCTCCCCTCCTGCTCCCCTGGCTTTTCCCCTTTAGGTAAGGAAGTGACCTGTTCTTGGCAGAGCATTGAAGGTAGAGCCTGTGGCCAACCCCAGTCGCCAGGCTCGACAGAAGACTTGCCAAGTTCTTTGTTTCTGGGTGGACCCTGAGGAGCCCTTTACATTTTTTTCAGGTGATTCAATCCGCAGTTGGCCACGCCACAGGCGGCTCTTTGCAGCTGCAGGTGCATCGCTGCAAGTGGCACATGAAATGCTGAGCTTTATCAAGAGCACTGAAATCCACTGCTGTCAGAGTTGTCTCCATGCAGCAGGTGATGGCTTTGTGAAGAACAAAGCAGAGGATGGTTTACAATAAAAGAGGAGCGTGCTTTGGGGAGGGCAGAATGTTTGCTCTGCAGCTGTTAATGAAGCAGAACCTCCGAGTTTGGTGGCTTTGGGGAAGAAGTGACTCTGGGCTGTGCGTAAGACCTGTAGGTGTTTGTTCCACGCTAACAAAGGCAGGAACGCTGCAGGCAGGAGGAGCACTTTGCTTTCCTGCCCGCAGAACTCCACTAACATCTGCTTGCTGCTCCGCACCGGGGCTGAGGCTGCTGTTCCAACAAACTCACACAGCCTCTCACAACACAAAGCAATTCCAACCTGTGCCAACTTCCATCCACTGCCCTAGCTTGCAGCTTTCCCATCATTCAGGTCCAGTTACACCCTCTTTTACCTGTCTCCCAGGTAAAAAAACCCAGCCTTTGAAAACCAGGGTCTTACTGACATTGGCTATGAAACAGGATTATGAGCTTTTGTAAGCACAATGTACACCACATAATGAAGCCTGAGAAATAAAGATCAGCTTTTACCTGCCACCTGTTTGCTTTGCTCATGTTGTGTTGTGCCAGAAGGAAAACCAGAAATCAACACAAGGCAGTAACTCACGAAAGTGACAAAGAGCTGGAGGAAGCACTTACAGAAGCACTAAGTAGCTGCAGTGGAATTGTAGAGCATTAAAATCATTGCTACAGGTACCCGGACTCGTAGGGCAGCAACAGCGAACTGCTGCCACAAGTCTGGCACTGACAGAGGTTTGGGCCAATGCTCATGAACTACAAATCTTCTTAAATAAGCTCAACAATAGAAACCAAAACTGCTTGCCATCACAGGTGCACATGGAGACTGACGCTAAGGCTGTGCTCTCCTGCAAAGCTGTCTGTCTTGGCGGCAGAGACGCATGGGTGCACCCCCCTCAGCCAAGTATATATTGCATATTCTGGGGCATCTGGAAGATCCCAGGATTGTGTGGCTCATCTTTGCAGCAGTGAAATGTCTAAATTAATAACTTCAGCAACTCACTGCCACATATATATATCATGCCTTTTAAATATGGATTGGACACTGAACAAAAAGTTTAATACAAAACAGAAAGCAGTGTAACACACAAGGACCACGTTCTGATTTTACTCACAGAACAGATCACATGTGGTTTCATTGGGTTCAGTTCCCCACCAGGAGAGCCGACTTCCAGAATTCATAGGAAATGCAGGATGGACATGAGCAGGAGTACTAGTTGTGAATGAAAACCAAAACTGTTTTGTTTGTTTTTTACAGATAAACTTCTGCCAGGGTGTTTCTCTTCCCTGTTGCTGCAGCAGAGGGTCACTACACTATTCAAAGTGCCCCCCCTCCATTTGCCTTTGCTTGCTCTTGTCCCTTGATATATACAGTCAAACTCCAGGGGATGGGCAAGGGTGAAATTCCATTTCATTATGGAATGAAGCCATTATAAAATTAGGCATCTGGGCTGATTCAGTGGCAGAGAGATGCAGGTTCTCAAATAATTTGTGGCATTTTCAAAGGTCGTGGGGTACTGAGCACCCAAATCCCTCTGAATTCCCATTGATTTGGCCACTTTGCTGCTTTGGCTCCTTCCAAACCACCAGCTGTGAGTTCTCCAGTCGTGCCTGCACCCTGCTGCATCCCTGTGAAGCTGGAATAACCGCAGTGACCTTATTGAACTTCCCCAGCACACCAACGCTGTCAGCGCTGCCAGCGGAGAGCCAGCCTGTCAGGGATGAGAGCTGTTACAGACCCAAAGCCATCCCTGTTTGCACCGAGCTATGTACCTTTGCCTGCCTAGATGAGTTTCAGTGTTCTTTTATTTACTGTGGTATTTTCTCCAGGCATTTTATTTCATATACCGTTTTGGGAGGCTCTCAAAAGCTTTCTAAGTACAAACCATTGCTTGGCAGGACTTTTCCCGAGACTAGACAAGTTTCTCATTGCTGTACCAGTCGGGCTAACTCGGCATGCGTCCCCTTTCAACAAGCCCTTTGGTTCATTTCGGAATCCACAGCAGCTCAAGTCCAGACCTGTCTCTTGGATGCCTCCAGGACTCGGCAGTGATGCCAGTGAGCTGCAGTCGGAGGCTCCACCCACCGTCCAGCAGCCTACCCTCCTTGGTGAGGTGAGAGGGATGCCCAGATGCTCTCAGAAATTAATATTGGAATATTTCTTCCCATGGAAGCTAATATTCCAATAGTCTAGGGGCAAACTATGGCAATTGTTCCAGTAGAGTTTCAAGGCAATCAGATCGTTATGGGTTATGTCTCACTTTGGTTATTTCTTTCAGCACCTTGTGAGCGCTTCAAACCCTGACAGGGCCCCATCTGTTGCTGCGAGTTACTGGCAGTGTGTTGCAGTTCAAAGAAGCAGTTGCTTCACAGTGTCAGATGGGGCCAAATTTTCATGCATGTTGTCAATCGTGTATTGCATAAACCACAAAGACCATCCCACGGAGCCATGCTGCTAGCTATTTTTATTTTTCCCCCATGGAGAACAACCCAGTGAACTTAACCATTTATTTGGCACAGCCAGTCATCTGCAAACTGTTTACTCTGCCCTTCTATAGCTTCAGATCAGGAAAGACTCCCTCGTAGTGCTCCAGAACTTGGCTTCTCCGTTAAGATGCTCAATTAGCATCTACCGGTTCAAGTCCTTGTGACATAAATGGTCACTGTAAGCTAGGCTGGAGAGACCCTTGCTTCAGCCCGGTCACTAAATATCAGTAGAAGGTCATTGTGATTTTGGCAACATCAACCTGGAATAGATGTGGACTGCTCCCTTAAGAATCGAGCTACATGCAGATGCAGCCGGTACATTCTATTTTTAAAAAAACATTCAGTATTCTGGTGGCTTTTTACAGACAGAGCTAGCTTCTGTCTGCATCAGCTACCTGCACCAACTACTTGTCCCTTACTGGAAAAGTACAGTCTGCTATGAATAACCGTGTAGCTCGATGACAGATTAACTTGTCTTTGATTTATCAAGTTTTTGAAAATGCCCTGAAGGGCTGGTTAGGTATCAGTACGTCTGACAGCTACAGCTCTGGCCTTGAATGGCCTCCCCAAGATTGATGCTTACAGTGCTGAAAGAATGATTAACTCTCCATTTCATTGCCACAAAAACAGCGTCTCCCGGCTGCTTATGCAGTGTTTCTGCAGGGAAGTGCACCTCGCAGTAGAAACAGAAATGAGTAAAACGTACAGTTAGAATCACAGCCGACCTCTCAAGCTGAACCTATAGCATTAACTGGCAAAAAAGTAAAACTTTCCAGTATCAGCAGTGGTTTGACCATAGTACTCGTTAATAGAACTAGCTGAATTTAGAAACAGCGTATCAGAGAGATCCACTGGAGGTACAAACAGGAAAAAGATTAGGATATACTCAGGCACAACAGGAATGAGGGACATGGCAGGCTCACACCCACATTTCTCTGAAACCCCTTAAATATACCCACTATGTACTGAGCCTTTGCTGATGGGGAGCTTTCATCCAGGATATAGTTCTGACTGAGGCCATAAAAAGGTTGCAAAGTGTTCAAAAACCAGATTCCTGGTTGCTGGAAATTTGAGAGCTTAAGCAAAACTGCTTTGTTTTTTGTAACCACAAGCAAATGGAAAACCTCTGCGTTACAGACCCTACCAGCAGTTAGGGCCGGCTCCAGGACAGCAAACAGAGCAAGCAGGAGTCCAGGCCATGAGCAAATTTACCGGGGCTGGGGAAATGTGAAAAAAGTTGGGTACAAGCTGGAGGCCAGCAGAGAGGCATGTGTGAGGAGCCCAGGCTGTGGCTCTGGGAGCCAGGGTCCCTGCAAAGCACAGCTGAAGGGACTTGGCTCACACAGTCATTTATACTGGGAATCACCTGGCCCTCAGAACCCGACCAGCAGTGACTCCAGCACAGTGCTGAGGCGCTTCCAGGTAAGAAATGTGTCTGTCTTTAACCGCTCTGACCTGTTGCTGTAGTGCCTTGGAGCTGAGGCATCGGTGCTGGACAACTCAGCACTGGTGCTGGCCGCTGGCTTGCTCCAACGTGGTGCAATCGTTCCTTCTCCTGCCCAGAGGAAAGGTGCGTGTTGGGGAGAAGCAGGTGTTTTTCCCAGTCTGCTTCATTTTCCTGCTGTGCTCTAGAGAGAGCACGGACCCGCAAGCACTGGCATTGGTGTGGGCACGGAGGCAGCAAGCGCAGTGACTGAGAGAGCGTGAGGCTGGGAGGAGGAGGGGGGACTAAACCTCTTCCCAATTATTTAGCTACCAGGTTAGTAATATTGAAAATAAACCAAAACACATCCCACTCCCCCCGTCCCCTTATCCAGACAAAGGGGAGGAAAATGGGGTGTGACAGGGAATAGGAGGCCTCTAAGTCCCACCGTAGTCATGCCTGAAACTTCGAAGCTGCAGCTATGGGAGAAATCCAATTTAAAAAAAAAGAAAGAAGAAGAAGAAAAAAAGTTAAATGCGGGCTGTGCCTAATTCACTTTATTCACCACAGTTAGTCCTGCTTGTTGCTTTTAAAGGTATATTTACAGGCAGTTCCTTTGTTCTCAAACAGTTCTAAAATGGTCCTGATGTTAGGATGTGTTCTGAGATAAAGGCCAAAGACAATAACCAGTCTGAAAGAGTTGGGTGTTGTTAACTCATCCCAGTTTGCTCTTAGGTTCCCTTTATTCAGCGGTACTCAAGAGGACAGCCTCCCAGCCCTCGACAGCAGGCAGTGCATAATGGTTAGGCTCGAGCACAGACATCCAAATGGGTTTGTTTAAAGTGGTGTTTGGTATGCAAACAAAATTAGCAACCCAGATGAGGCTGTTGCTCCCGTGTGTTTGCTTAGCTTCTCCCTGGCTGTGGCTCCCGGCTGGAGGGACTGAGGAATGGGCTTGATGTAGTCTATTGTGATTTGTGTTTGGACACCAAAGCTGAACCTGTATTAAATATCAGATCCTCTTGCTTCTTCCAACCCCCCCTCCCTTAAGATCTGTGGCTATAGCACTGTTTAAAGGTGAAGGAAGATGTGGGCTGGGCTGGGGAGGTGCCGCGGAGGTGCTTCCCGGGTGACCCCAGCCCCCGTGAATACTCCAACCTGAACTTGGAAGTGCTGCTGACCCCATGTACTTTTAAAGCAAGTTCACGCTATCTGGGGGGGAAAAAAAAAAATATCTGTTTCTTTGAAAAAGGTAGAGAGTTTGATAGAAGTGTGAATTACTCCTTAAGCAGCTTCTTTAATACTTAAATCCACTTTCGTTGATTTAAATGATCAATTACATGTTCATAGTTTCTGTAGTTTAAATGTCCTGAACTTTGTTCTTGAATCGGTTTAGATTTAACAGTTGTGCCAGGAGGCGCTTGGTAAATTGACTGCCTTGGGAGCTGACTCCACCTCTCCTTGCCTAAAATAAACTGACAAGGGAATATGAAAAGGGCTTCTCCCTGGAGAAGTTTCTTAAGGGGACTAGGTATATTTTTCTTACCCATCGTCCAAGTGTCTAATTAGCCTTCTACACTACATCTAGGGCTGATATTCTGAAGATGTAAAGAACATTCATACCACACTGAGAACAATCCTTTGTATTAATTGTGCTTTCATCATGCTTAACGGTAATATGAAGTGGTTTTAATGAACTGGAATTTTTATTGCTTCATGATGACTAATAAGCTATTTATAAGGGTTCAAGCTGTTTTTCCCCTTAAATGTTTTGGTTCATACAAAATTCTAGGAAAACTAAATGCTTTTTCTTTGTCTTTGCTGAGCTCCCTGTTAGAGGTCAGCAGAAATCCCTGGTTTATTTTCATTTGGTTTTAAAATTGTTAATTGTAGGAAAGGAAAGGAGGTGCTGAACTTGATTTTTCGTTGTTGGTTTTTTTTTTTTAACCCATATGTTGCTACACCAGTATATTAAACTTTAATGATAGTAAGTTAAAGCCAAATAAGAAGCCTGAATACTTGGAGTCTACAACAAAGTCTCTTGGTTATTTTCTTCTGCAACTGTCCAGACAAGTTATTTCCTGTGTGGGCCAGAGTTTTTCTCCAGTTTTATCGTTGTGCTGGGTTTGGCTGGGTAGAGGCAATTTTCTCCATAGTAGCTGGTACGGAGCTACGGTTTGGAGTTGTGCTGGAAGCAGCACCGATGACGCAGGGATGTTCTCGCTGTTGCTGAGCGGCGCTCGCACAGCACCAAGGGGTTTCTGCCTCTCGCCGCACCCCGCAGTGAGCAGGGGGGCACAGGGAGATGGGGGAGGCACAGCCGGGACAGCTGCCCCCAGCCGACCCCAGGGACACCCCACAGCACAGGACATCACACCCAGCATGTCAGGCTGGGGAAGAAGAAGGGGGGACGCTGGGAGCGATGGCGCTTGCCCTCCCCAGTCCCCGTCAGGCGTGCTGGAGCCCGGCCAGCCTGGGGATGGCCGAGCACCTCCTGCGGCGGGAGGCGGTGAATTAATTCTTGTTCGCTTTGCTTGTGTGGTTTTTGCTATATCTGTTAGACTCCCTTTGTCTCAACCCGTGAGTTTTCTCATTTTTACTCACAAATCTCTCCCCTATTCCCCCATCCCACCGGGGGTAGCGAGCGAGCGGCTGCGCGGGGCTGAGCTGCCGGCCAGGTTTAAACCACAACAAACACGTAGGTAACACACAGTGGTTTGATCGCAATGCTGTCATCAGCTAACAGTTGCAAAGGGTTTGGGGAAGAAGGGGACGGTGCTCTTGTAAGATGAAGGCTACAGCATTAAGAGACCGGTGATGCGGCTACATAGTATTATGACAGCAAACAAAGCCAATTCTGAAACCCTTCTTAGTGCTCATAAGCAGCAGTAGGAGCCGTCAATAAAACTTGCGTACTTAGGGGGAGCCAAGCAAACAGGAGGTGTTTGAGGGCAGTGTTTGGTACAATTCTCTCCCTGCTGTGATGCTGTGCTTAATCATGCAGAAGTGTAATGGCCTGCTGCCTGATGATGAGAATGTACTTGCGTATTTTACCTACTGGTATGTAAAGTGTAATGCAACAGAGTATTCAGAACTCTAAGCCACAGCACAAGCTGTAGGCGGGTAGAAAGATATTTAACTTTAGGAGAACCTGTGATCATGTCAGAATGTTAAGCACATCAAGTTAAGGGCTTTAAGGTTTCAGGGGGACAAATAAGGCCGAACAAATTTTCTTTTCACAACTTTAAACCCAGTATTTGTCACTGCTTTTCAAAACTCTTAGTACCAAAACATAAGTCTAAGATTAATAAAATAGAGGCAGACCAAAATGAAAGTTTGCTCTGTGTCTTTTGCCCCCAATATAATAATTTGCTTACAAATTTTGTTACCAAAAAATAATAACAAAAAAATTCTATTAGGTACTAATAGTGAAAGCAGGGATGAAGGAGTTGTGCTTGTACCTACAAACCAAAGATGGTACTAGGTAGTCTGGAGTCTCCTGTAGCCTTTTGAGTATTGCTGAAGATATTCTAAATGGCTGGAAGGTTCCTACTTGCCTTGCTCTTAGGATAAGTCCTCAGTCAACAAAGTGAGATGTAATTAGATTAGGCAGAAATATATCGCTTCGGTTTTCACCTTGTCCAAGCCCATGCTATCCGATAGCAATACATCTTTCTGCTCTCTGCTTCTCAATTCAGGTAGCCCACCCAGGGTGTTCACTTGTCAGCCAAAGAAAGAGAAATAGTGGTTTTGCTGGAACAGATCTTGCTTGTGCCCTTCTCGCTGCTTTCTTCAGAGGGGAATTGTTTTGGGGTTTGTCCCCCATTGTGAAGGTGGTATCTGCCTTGCTAGTTCAACAATCATAAGAGGGTATTCAAGTCAAAAGCCTCCTTGGCTTGTTCCAGACTACATTAAGTATGTATATGTCAAGGAGTACTAAGGGAGAGTTTAATGCTTGTATTCTGTGAGAGACTCTAGCTCCTGGCTTGTGTAAGGACCATTTTTTCTGGGTAAAGGGGGTTTTTTATGTGGGAGCTTATTGAGAAATTCTTCGTCCCTGCCTCAACACACTCAATGGCAGGTCCTTTTTTTTAGAAATCAAGGGTATTTCAAAGTACAGCTTGCTGAAATGCTGTTGAGTTGGTTTCAGTCTCACGTGGCTGGCTAGAACTTTAGGAGTGGGGTGAGGATAAGGCAATATTTCATCGGTGCTGTCTAGAGCTCCAGTTCAGCTTCACAGAAGTGCAACCCCTTTGAATAGTTGGTCATAAATTTTGTCAGCCCTACACAGCCCATCTGACACAAATGCATGAGTAGCAGAGCTCCGGAGTGCACCAGGCATACAGCTGTGTCAGTGCCACATCATACCCCAACCAGGAGAATCCTCTGCGGAGCTGTATCCATACTGGGAAGCAGCTATTGCTCTGGGACAGGAACTATTAGACTGAATTAAAGCATCAGGGAATGTTGTTTACTTGGTTTAAACACACAGATTAATAATAAATTCGACTTGGAGCTGGGTTAAGATTAAAATCTTTTATTAAATAGACAACTAAAATGCCTAAAATTAGTAACATGAGCTCTAAGGCAGTGAAACAGCACATTAAATAGCATGTAAGATATAAAAATGTATCTATACAACAGCAGCTACTGAAACAGTTGTTCCTGCTTCTACAAAGAAATCTTCATGTGTGTTTATCCACACATATGGATTCTAGTGATAAAAACAGTGATGGTAGAGTATTCATCAGAATAATTACAGTAGGCTACTGGTAACAATATCTGAGTGCAGCACGAGGGACTAGAGTCATACATTCTCAGAGCAGGTAAAGAGGTGAAGGTATTATGCATACCTGTCCTTTAAAAAACTGACTGCATAGGACATCTCCAGGATTCTTTTTTATTACCAGTTTACCCAAGAACACATTTTAATAAAAGGCATGTAGTACTTGTTTTCACTTCTGTTAAAGGTAATTAGCAAAGGGTAATGTGGCTGAAAGGTCAAATTTGTTTCATTTTGGAAAACACCATTATCTCCAAAAAACCCCCTTGAACATCACATTGAGCATCTCATGAAGACAGAAGTAGAAACCGCAAAGCTTCCAATAAGAAGCTGTAGCTTCTGTGAAATCCAAAGGGTAAGTGTTGGACAAAGAGAGGCATATAGAGGAAAGGAAAACAAGGAATCCAACAGCTGAAGTTCAGGGACAGCACAGGTAAAAGCATAAAATGTAGTGGACTAGTATCTTGATGAGACAGTGCAATATACTGAAAGAAGTAGCAAGTTTCCATAAATTAATTGTACTATGAAAAGGAATAACATTTGTACCCTGCAAAATGAGACTTGCCAGCATGAGTCATTTTAACCAGGACATAGATACCATCTTCACCATCTGAGTAAGGCGATTTCCTAACTGGGAAATTCCTGACAATTTGGTGAGACTTGATGTAGAGAACTATGCTATCTTCATTCTCATGCCTCGGGGCACAGGGCGCTCATCAGCTGAGGTCAGGAATCACGCTGCTGCCTTTCACCGCTGTTGTATTGCACAACTAGGGGTGCTGTATTAAGACATCCAACAACTGGCACAGGCTTTTGCTGCTCTCACCATGGGGAAGATAAAGGTTGGTAGCCATGTGCGGGGATTCGGAGCACTTCTCAGGGAGGCGACCTTTCTTATTGCATAATTTGGCTAACCACATCTAAAATAGAAGATTTGCTGAACTCGGGGCTTTGCAAACCCTTTTATTTTACCCTTAAATTTATTTTACCCTTAAAAGTACTTTTCTGTCAATGTAAAGATAAAGCAGACCTTATTTGAAGTTGCAACGTAGTAACAGGGCGCACTGATCTGTTGTGGAATTTTGCTCATTTAACAAATAATTTCCAAACAGAAGCAGCTACTTCAAATGACAGCAGCCTCAGATGGCTAAATGGCCCAAGGTTACCCAGCAAAATCCTCTTCACCTTAAGCAACAGCAAAAAAGCCTCAGTGTTTTCAGTATTGAGTATGAGTAACTCTTTACAATGAAGATTATAAGATTCAGAAACTATCAACCTCCTGTGCCACGGCACTGGGAGCTTTCAGCCATGCTTCCTCTGCACTCTGGCTGCCACCGCAAGCACCTATGGTCTCTGCTTAGCTGATTCAGTTTTATGATGTCTTTCTCAAAGCTACTGTGTTGTACACATCAAATTTCAGGAAAGGCTGACAACAGGTCCAAAAGTTACTAACATACAATAACTAGTGGGTACAGGAGCCTAGTTTCTTCAGGAAGCAAGTTCAGAAAACATATCTTGACCTACCTACAAATTGTGGGCGTGCAGGGTTATGCTCTCTTGACTTTTCTCCTCTCTCTTTGTACTTCTGCAGGCATTACAGTACATGTTTGAGTGTTAATAAGACAGGCAGAGGACCAGTGCACTTGAATAAGCTTTCAACATGAGCCCAAACTCCAGTGAGGAGACCCAGACATCGGACTTCATTGATTCTTCTGACAAAGGCAAGCTTTTTTTCTCTGTATTTCTGTCAAGACGAAGATTTTTGCCAATGCAATTGACGGCATTACCAGACAGTATTAGACAAAAATAGCTAGATCTAACTTTGCCTGGTAAGACAGCAATCAGCAGGCACTCAGGCTAAAGGAAACCACCAACATTAAAGGAGTTTCTCCAGATCCAGGACTAAAAGGATAGGGCAGGGAAAGGCTGAGGGCCTCTCCCTTAGACAAAGCAATAACGAGTAAATATTTAACTTTAAATACTTGCTGATTATGAGGCAGTACAATTATGAAAACACAACTGTTTCCAGTTCACTGCTATATGAGTTCAAAAAAATGGTAAAGAACTTCACTTACCAACAGCTCTGTCCAGTGCATCCATCCTGCTGTGAAATGGCTCACCATGCCAGCGTCTGGTGCAGCTCCGTCAACAGTAGCACAGCAAGACTGCGGATGCACGTGTTTCAGCTGCACTCTAAAGACTGTGCACTCATCAATATTAAAACTCTCTTCAGTGAGACAACTTTTTTAGAATGAAGTCTGATGCAGACCAGACCTCCGACAGCTCCTAAACCATCCTAAGAACCAGTACTGCCTGTGGAATTGCCCTCCTGTGGAACTGATTTAGGCGAGATAAAAACCTGGAGGAGAAGGGGAGGGAGAGAAAGATACTAAGGCAGATGGGTTTTTTTTCTGGGTTGCCCCTGGCTCTCATGACTAACTGTCTCCCTCTAAGACAAGATTGAATGGACACTTTCCTAAGCATACATCATCATGGGGGAGGGTAGGGGGGATTTCCCTCATCTCCATTTCATTTTCATTTTTTTTTAAGTTGCCATTCCTGTGCCTGCTATGGATGCCCAGTTAGAGTTATCTTTTTATTTATTTACTCAACTCCATCCAAGATTAGGACCCACAGTTTGTTTTAAGAAGAGGTGGATGGATGGGAGGTAGGTGTGCCCTCCAATTAATCTTATTTAAATGCTTGTTAAAAGCCAATTTGCAGAGTCACTCAAATTTCACACCATTTCCTTAATCCCTTGTGAACTAGTTACTCATTAACACAGAGGCTAATCACCAAAAAATGCTTCTCTGCTTCTTCCTTCTCTCTCTTGTTTTCCTGAGAATTACAACCTGCAAGGGCAAACACAAACCTGAGCTTGTTCCAATGCGTCAGGCAGTGGAGTTAAAGCAGGCACAGTCAGCTCCTTTCAAGCTGGTTGCATTGTAATGGAAAAAAGTTTAAGTTACACCAATTGGTTCATTTTTCCTACTGTTCCTATATTACCTTGTAGTTTTGGCAAGAAATCATACACCCAGCTTACTGCAAGGTATTGAAAAAACATTTAGAGTTTTCCCAGCAACACAGGCAGAGAATGCAGAATTTGCTTGTGCACTGCTGTGTTGCTACATCAGTTCTATTTGGGAGGGAGGGGGTTAACACTAAATTGAGGATGAGGAAAATGCTTTGGTACTGTGATTCAAACACAAATCAATATTTGGAATCCATTTAAAGATCTGGGGTGAGGAGCGTGGGGTCAGAGTGCATGTGTAACGTTGCCTTGTGTTTCTCACAGGAAGGAGCTGAATGCTGAGGAATCGGCACAAGGTCTGTGCACCATCCCACCTCGTTAGACCCCCAAGAGGGCTAAAATTCTATGGTCTTTCAGAAGCGTGGGCAGTATGAACGCTTTTTTGTGTAAAGATGAATCTTGGCTTGTATAATGGACTGCTCATGAGTTCTGACATGAATTCTTATCCTCTACAGGTGGCCCAAGGTGTCTGCAAAACACTGACTTGGATTAATCAGTCAAGGACTAGGAAGGACCTGCAGGGTAAGCAGAGGCCCTGGGTATGTACATGCAGTTCAGGCAGGAGCCATTAAAAATCACTAGAGGAGGGCAAGATTTGTGCCTAATTTAGTCCCTGAATTTGGCCTGCAAACACATGCTTTGCTTTGGGTATGTGAGCAATCCCAGAATCTGCCTGCAGAATCAGATCTTTAATGCAGCAAGCAGTATTGCCACTAGCACTGCTGAAACCTGTGCTTTTTTACTAAAGCAGGTGGAACTGGACTGCCTGGCTCAAATATGATGCAATAAGTCACCAAGATAATGCTCTTACAGTAAGAAGAGGTCTCCTCAAGCACTTGCTCCTCTGTCACCCCAGGAAACTTGTTTAAATCTGACCTCCGTGTCACTTGAGAGCAGTACTTCTTTGTGTGAGGAATCCCAGCTTGTAACCAAAACCTCATCCAGTCTCACACTCAGTGCAGCGGTCTACGTGAGCTGCTACACAGAATGAGTTCTTGTGAGGCAGCAGCTCTTCATGTTCCTCTCCTTGGTTAGGTAGAGCAGGGTAAGCATTCAGTAGCTGCTCCTCACCCGGGTTAAATTCCTTTGTTCGTTAATGGAATGACTGGAGTGATTAACCCACCTGTTCCATAAGCTGGAAGCGCTGCCCGTAACAGGGCAGGTGATAAGGTTGAAAGTTCATAGGCCGTTCAACCATGGAGGCAAAATTGAACTGTAATTGGGAAAAATGACCTTTACAACCAGTATCCTGCCCTAACCACCTTCCACCGGCAAGCGTGGCAACATTACAAGCAAATCCTTCAGCCCCCTGGACAAGGGCTGTGCTGTGCAAATACATCACAGCTCTCACCACCGCTGGGAGAGAAAGCGGCATCCCCATGTCTCTGGGAAGACACGCGTGTTGTTTGTTAGAGCTGGCGTGTCCTGTCCCACCTCCTTCACAGCCACATCAAGGTTCAGTAGCACCTAACAGAGTGGTTTCCAGCAACTTCTTTGTTGGAAGTATTATAGCTGTTTACGATATCTAAAAATACTTGTTAATATGATAGCCATCATCCTTACCCTCTGGTCCAAATGTTCCACTTTGGCCTAATTTGTGGTACAATGTCTTTCTGTGAGAGCTCCTCCTGATGCATGTTGTTGTTTGGTTCACCCTTTAAACATCGTTACCAGACAGTGTTAGAGTAGATCCAAAAAATCCAGCACTGTCTAGTAAGATGCCCACAGAGGACCATAATCTGTCCAGCAGTTGGAGAAATGAAGCATCTATTAATGATTCCACATTCTTCAGGATGTCAGTGTTCCATAAAAACTAACAGAAGTGGCTTGAGAAAGATTGCCTTATATCGCTGGTTGTGTAAATAATTTCCCGAATATGTGATGGGCAGAAGGAAGACTTTTGGTATTAAAGAATAGTTTGAAAATCATGGTGGATTTCAGGAGACAAAGGTAACGTAAAAAGCTGATTTAATAAAGATCTAAAATAGAAACATAAGGTTAGGTTCTATTTTAACATGAGGTATAAAAGCAGTGAGAGTTCTTGTGTTTTTCTTTCTTGGTTTCCTTATGCCCTCCTCCCTTTTGACTCGCAAAGATACCAATTCAAGTCTTTCCAATCAACTAAAAAGACATACTGAAAACTGGTATGTAATGAAAACAGCACTAAGGGCACAGAAAAGTGACAAAGATGGCCTAGCGTTTAACACAGTTAGTTGCTTTTACAACAAATACTTTATTGTATTAGCTTTAGTTTAAGGGATGCAGACAAATTTGAGTCTTACGTAGAACTGACAGTGAACAGAATTAGGTGTACAGTTGTTAGACAGCAATGTAATTAAGCATAGTCAATACTAATGCTAAAGATAATAAGGTGTCTGCTTTGTTTTCTTTTTTTTTCAGAAAGGGAAGTTTGCTTGTAGCGCAACATGTAGCGGAGAAGGTAAAAACCTAGCACGTTTCTCAGCCTTGAGCATTTCCCTGTGCGGGAGCTCTGTGTCGGTCTAAGCGGGGCTGTTGCTTGTGGACGCCAGGGTTCTGGCTCGGGCACTGACCCGCTGCATCACGCGTGAGAAGGCAGCACGATTTGTTTTGTTGTCCTCTCTTCACCACTTATTGTTAGTCTTATCTCTCGGGGTACTAACGGCCTCTCACTCTGCGGTAGCTTAGAGCTCTGATCTGAGCTATACTGTGTAGGTAACGTTATACTGCATGTAATATTTATTGTAGCCATAAGATACTATAAGTGTCTGTGGATCCAGCACAGCATTTCACGTGGTGTATATATACAACCTTTCTATCAAACTAAACTGTAAAGGAATACACTGCATCCGAGCTACACTTCAGTGAGTCATTCAGTTGACACCTCAGAACCGGGTTCAAGGAAACAACCAATCTTCTCAAGGCAAGTAATTAAAAACCACAGCACCCCACAGATCGGTAAGAGATCCTGGGAGGGAGGGTGGGATGGGGGTGGGCAGGATGCTGCTATTGTTGCATTTTGGTGCTTAACACCTGCAGGTACACTGAGACACCTGCCCATAAAGTCATGTGTCAGATAAAAACATCTAGCAGCAATAATACCCTTTGTCAGCAATAGCCTTTATAAATCATTATTTACTGTACCTTTAGTATCTGATAACTGGGAATTATATGGAGAATTGAAACAATACAGGAAGTTAAAGAACAAAAAGCCTCCATGAACCATTTAAGACAACATTCCCATTTCCACTAAGTCCCTTTAGACTGAGCTAGTTCTTTCAAGGTGACTCTAACTAGTATAATTAATTTAGGGAAAGAAACCTCACAGAATACGAATCAAGCCCATCATATTTTAAAATTATTTCTAAAATTAGTCCACTAAAGTAATGAAAACAACCAAAGGGAACGGGAGTTAAGTCTCATTCTCTTTCTCCCTCCACTCCAGGAAGTGACAAGTGGATGTAAAAGTACATCTGCATAAAAGCAAAATTTAAAATGTATACATTACATAAAAGTTCAAAGTTTTAAAATAAATGGCTTTGCTATTAGAACATTGTACTGGAGAAGTCTAGAGGAATTGCTGTGAATTACAATAGCAAAGCTGAAAAAGTAAGTTCCACTTCTGACTTTGGCAGCCTAGTTATTAAATTATATTTAGATGAAAAGAACATTTTGCTTCTGAGAGAAAATTATGAAGAAGAAAACTCCAATGTTACATTTAAAGAAAATGTGTACATTCATTCTCTGGAAAGCTACTGTTGTTTAAAAGTAAATAAAAAGAATGTTTGGAGCAGACTACCTACATTCATCTTACTGCTACAAAATGGAACATTTTCATTTGAACGTATTCTATTATTGCAGTGCTCTGCTCCACGTTCTGCACAGTTTTCTATTTACAGGCTTACTTGAACATTACTTTACCATTCTAGAATAAGGATGAGATTTTCTTATGGTTGCTTTCACCCTTTACTCTAGAACCCAAAGCATTTAATTTTAAATTTACTTATGCTTGGGGAGATTTGACAGTCAAGCATAGATTTCTCTGTTGGCCACTAACCTCTGTTTCCAAATTCGCTGTTGAACTTTTCCACGTTGTACACGAAACACCATAATCATCATTACCAGGCAGTATTAGAAAAACAGAAAACATCCAATGCTGCCCAGTAAGATGGTAATGGCATCTCAGGATCATGGTCTACAAACAGCAGATATACCACAAGCTAGAAAGCCTGGCTATTTGGAGTAGAGAAAAAAAAAAAAGGGGGGGGGGGGGCGGAGAATACCACCCATAGAGCTGTCCCTCCTTTGTGATTTCAGGAGTTACCAAATGCTATTCATTTGGGAGAGCCAGAAGCCACAATGTTCTGAAAAGTTATCCCAGAAATTTGGTACAGGTTGTATAGTCCTGCCTCTTCCCACCAGCCTCAGCCTCCCCACACGCACCTTCAGAATTGTCACTTACCAATAAGTGGTCTCGTTTATAGTTACACCTAACAAAATACCCTTATGAACTGAAAAATGGTACTTGAGGCATGAGCTTCTAATTGCCCTGTCTGCTACTGCAAATTAAAGATGAGGGGAAATGCAAAATCCAAGAAGCAACGTATGTTTGCAGACTTAGGTATATAAATCTTACCTTTCTTCCAGTACCTCCAACCATTTAAGCTTTATGTTTTTATTAGGCAATTCATATTTGCTGATTCCTTCAGTCACCTTTTAATCAGATTTATATTTGGGGAGTCCAAAGATCTTTCAGACTGTAGTTATTACAAAGAGACTGTGAATATTTAAATGCTAAGAATATTTGGAGCCTTTTACTCTTCCTGTTAACTCTTAATGCTCACAAGATTTTTCCATATGTCGGGTTTTTTACGATAATTGACTCATATACATTAAAAAAAAAAATGCCTAGTCCTCTAAACAGCTCTGGACCTGCTTAAGAAATTACTACATCTTGCTCACCACCAAGAAACTCAGCATTGACATTTAATACCCTTGAAAAGAAAAGGCTTGTAACCTGACAAACATACCTTCCAGTGCATTCTGAAACCCATTGGAAATCTCTGTTTGCCAGACACTGCTGATAGAGAAACCTTCCACAGCCTAGTGGCCACCGTGTGGTGTTTGCCATCCTCCTCCTCCACCCATTTCCTCCTTCACCGGTGCAGTCGCTAAGTGCATTAACCAAACCCAGGCCATTTTGATCAGTGATAAGGTATGACAATAAAATGACTCAGCAAACGTTGAGGAATGCAAAAGGTGCAGCTAAAAGTAAGGAAAGATAAATTTGTTTGGTTCAACTCAACTCCAGGTCAGAAAGACTAAACTCCTGAATAAAGGGAGCTAGCATTTTAATTTGCAAAAGCAGCCAGAACAAAAATACCTGTACTGCTTGCACTGAGGACTTCAACGCTGCCATAAGGTGAAGGCCATTCCGGAACTCTTGGCAGCACAGTAACCATTTGAACAGCAGGACTGCATTCAATATGAGGATAGATGGTGAAAAGAAAGTGAAAAATAGCTACAACAAAATGTGGTGAAATGACAAGTAACGTCATTGTTGCAACTAGAATCTCATCCCAGTTTAAGATAACATCTGTCAGGTAATTATGTACATTACCTGATAGTTTAGATGGGTCACTACACAGCGTTTAACACCTCAAGATTCACTTCAGAGAAATTATAGTCAAATTCTGATGTAAGGAACTTACATTACAAAAGTTCTTCCATGAGGCTACCCCATACTTCAAAGTCCTGTAATGTACACCGTGTCCTTACCATGGCATTGGAATACAAATACATGCTTGAATCCCGCACTCCATTTCAGGTTGACATTCTGTAAGGAGTTAAGTAAACCACCACCAAAGAAAAGAAAAAAAAAAAAAAAAAAAGAAAAGGAGGGTTGCTTTTGCTTTTTGCATTTTGTTTTTTTTTTAACAAGATGACACTGCGCTTCATCAGTTCCACTAAAGCAGGTAACAAGCTGACACGCTCCACTTCTCCATTACAACAGAAGGTGTCTTTCCTACATCAATAACACGGAATAAAGTCAGTCAACAAGATGGAGACAATAGCTCTTTGTCTAAAGGACCCTACATGTTAGATGTGATAGCTGCAACTGAAATAAAAGTGGGTAGAAGAGAGGCTTTCTGAACAACAAAACCCCAGGCTCTATTAAACTCTCTTTTGATATATAGCAACCAGATCTGTTATCCATTTAATATGGATAAACACAATTTGCTAGAATGACCACAGTCTACAAAAATCCTGTGATGCTTAGTTATAATTAGAGCAAAAACATACAATTGCACATGACTGACTCTGGAAATGTTAGCTAACTGACAACACTGTAGAGAATAAGCTAAGATTCTGACTGATTTTACCCTTGTTGCCTGAGGTCTAGCATCTCACCAGGGTGAGATTAGTAAGCCTTTTTCTTTGCTGCCATATTGATAGAACAGTGAAGTGGAAGTAGCCAAAAGTTTGAAGTTCTCATTCTGTTGCTTCAACTTCTATTTTAGAAGGTTTTGTGGCTTTTTTCTTTTCTTTTTCCTTTTTCTCCCTTTCCCTTCTCTTTGCACTCTGGCAATTTTCTTTTCAAATCTTACAGATGTTTTTCAAGTAAGGTAGGTGCATTGAAAGTAGATGTTTGCACAATTGTACTAGAACCATATCATACAGAGTCCCACTTAATGGCCAGAATTAAGTAACTGATATAACAAGATGTTCTCTGCCAGTGTCCCATTGGTACTGACGTGTCATATTTTAACAGCACAGACAATACGTCTTTCATTGCTTGAGAAGTGAATCCTTCCTATTTGGTATCCACACTGGTGGCTGAACAGCTGAATTTTCCTTAAATCCTTAGAGAATGAAGGTGATGAAGCCATGTAAAGTGGCCTGGATTGTCAGACCTAAAACCCCTAACAAATGAAACCAGACCATGGGTGGAAGGGTCTGTTCAGCAGCGCAGAATCAAAGCCCAGAAACACATTGAAAGATTCTGACTGGGGGTTCGGTCTCCTCTGTTGGGAGAGTTTTATGTGTCTGTGAGGTAGACATTTTGAGGGGGGGGTCAGAACAGATAACAATTTTGCTGTTGCCACGCTCAAACCTTTGCCATCCCTTTTACTGTCAAGTAACAAAAAGGCTTTTTTTAAGCTCCTTGATTTGGACATTGATCCAAGAGCTCAAACCGAGAGTTGTTACGCTACAGACTTACAGCGAAGGATGCTGTTCCACGGAAGGCGTATCTTCAAAAATCCATTCGTAGATTTGTCTAAAGTCATGAAACTTAGTCCCTTTAATATGCACTATGACAAGATCTAACCCGTCACTTTAGAGTGAGCGTGGGATCATACGTTTCACCGTACCGATCTAGTTCTGCCCTCAAACATGATGTGTGATTTCCCTTTGCTGCAAGTGGAAGCTGCTGCAGGGATGCAGGTTGCCAGTGCTTCCTACAGCTGAGGTGGGCAAGGGAGCGTTTCTCCCTCAAACTCAGACTAGAAAATACTTGAGATGTCAGTGTTTATAGAGAACATAGAAGGCTGGGTTTTATCAGCCCAACCCAAACTAAATTTTCTGTGATTTAGTATTTCTGATGACATCTCAAAGATGCCATAAGGGCAATTCAAGGCAATCACCATTTAATTTCTGATGTAGTGGGAATCAACCCAACAGGAAGAGGTGTTGGCACGATCCTGCTGTTTTCCAGTGTCATGGGAGTATTTCAGCCTGATGCAAAGTATTTTTATCAATGGCTCAGCTAGAAGGTGACATCTCCTGCTTTTATAAGCATGAGAAAAAGTCCTAGGTATATATGCTAAACTAGTAAGTCACTGCCCTATGGCATTCAGCACCAATCCTGCCCCTCCTGGGTCTCAGCGGACCTTTCCCTAAGCCAGTTTCTTACTATTGGAACCTTTCAACAATTTCAGAGCTGTTGCACTGACCCAGACACATGTTCAAGCCATAACCCATGTATGTAAATGCCTCAAACTAACACTTAAAAGGTACAAAATCCAAATCTTGCCAAGAGTTTCAACAGGACACTTCTTTCTGTATCCAGAATGTACAAAATGGTGCGAGTGCACTGGTACCTAGCGAGCAGTATTATACAATCTCTCATATCCCTCCTGCTCACCAGAGGTGGAGAACACCTAAAATAAAGAGATACTTCAATAGGAAAGTGCTGGTTCTTTCTGCAACAGGTGTAGGGAGAAGGAGAAGTCAAAAGGGATAGGAAATAAGGAGTTTATTAGTGCCTTTTCCTTTAAGAAGTCTTTCACCCTCCTGACTTTGACACGTTTTGTGATAGAGAAAACCTCTTGAGGTCAAATCAGCTCTAAGCTTACTCTAGCTCTCACTAGAAATGCCCTTCCTTCTACTAATGCTGCTTGAAAGGTCAAAGTTTCCTCCCTAAAGCAAGGAGAGTACATTAGATGGGTTCACTGCAAAAAAACCCACAAGGTACATGAAGGGGCAATGGGCATTTTTCATCCATGCCACACAACAGCCAGGCACAGTCTGTCAGAAAGCCTCAGCCCAGGTGTTCGGGCAGCTCTCCAACGACCTGGAGAGAAACGTTGTCCATCTTCATTTAAAGCTCCTTCATTTCTTACCTTGCCTTTTGTAATTGCAAACAAAAGGCTAAGTAATCTATGAGGGAGCGAGAGGCAACATATACACCTGTTCCAAAAGAAATTAAATTGGATCAATCAATTCCCTTCACACATGCCGAAAGAAAGATTGAAAAAACCAAAAATGCCAGCCTGGATTAAATTCACTGCGGACAGGTGGAAGGCCTCAGTGCATTACTCAATTTCTTACATCTCCTTATAGGAACGGAAAAAAGGTGTCTTTAATTAAAATCCTTTTCTTAATATACCATCCCCTCCACTGATGATTTTTGCAATTCATTCATTGTGTCTGTCCTGACTCCGCAGGCTGCACGCCGACAGCCATGCACAGCCCCGGTGCAGCAGAAACAGGACGGTGAAGGTGGCACGAGGTGGCGGAGGGGTCTGGGCCAGTTCGGTTCTGCCCCCACTCCCCCCAGCCAGCCCCAGCACGGACCCCCGTGGCTGCCGTGTCAGGCTGATGGGCCAGGAGCAGGGTCTGGCTCATGGCGTGTGACTCTGAGAAGACAACACCGCGCTGTGGTGCAGCCAGGAGACCTGCCAAGCCATCCGGCCCTCGCTCCATGCCCAGCACCCGGCAGAGCTGCCCCCCCAGGGGTTCGGCTACCCAGCCCGGCTCCCGCAGACCCCTGCATTAACCACCTTCTTCACAATCTCTCCTAAACCCGTTTCCAGTGACAATACCGACTCTTTACTGGTGTACAGTGTACCAAGAGAGTACGGTCACCACACCATAGGTCAGGCTGCTGCTTCCACCACCTTCACAAGTCTATCAGAACTGCATCCCAGTGCTGTGCTGACTCCCAGTCCGAGCTTCACCAGTCCCTCCTTAAGGCCATCTCCCGTACTGACTGACAGGAGCTAAATACCTGAAGGTTAAGTTAACCAGGAGAACCTGCATCTGGAGTTTAAACAAACAAACAAAAAAAACCCCAAACCACAAAAAAACCCACAAACAAACAAAAAGCCCCTCCCCCCCAAAAAAACACCCCCCACCCCCCCTGAACAGGTTTTGTACCTAAGCTGGGGAACGATAGCGTGCCACGATTAATTACAAAGGCACGTATTTCTTAGCTGCGTAATGCAGTTCTAATAAGCCATCCTTATACCTTGCTGTTGTGTTAATCATTATTGAACCTGACAACGGCTGGTGAATTTTCTTTTCAAAACTTCCTATCACTTATGGCCTATCTATCATCACAGTGTAATGAAAATGATGTCTTTTGCAGGGGGAAAAAAATATCTAACATTGTAACAGACAAAAAATTGTGAAACAGTTTTCAAGAAGACCTAAGTCCTTCGCAGGGCTCTTTCTGAAACTCTTCAAGTTTATCTATTAAAATAATAATAATTTTGGCGTGCCTAACTGCTGTCAATAACAGATCCAGCACAAGAGAAAGAGTCTGTCATCTTCTGCACAGTCCTGCATTTGTTTATTTTCCCATTAGTACCATGGGAGACACTTTATATAGAAAACAAGACCTTTCAGAGGTGAATTATAGATAATGAATTCAAGGAAAACTTACCCTGCATACAAAAATGTGCAATTTCATGCTTATATTAGCAGGCAAAAGGCCAACACCAAACCTTGATCCCTACTAAGATGTTATACATCTCCAATACCAAATATAAAGTTAAACTGCCCTTATCATCATAAGATTGAGAACAAAAATTAACTTTTTTTTTAATCATGGGTTTAGTAAATGGAGTAGCTGCTACTTTAAAAGTTTAACAGCGACTAGTATGAGTTAGGAAAATAATTTTATAAAAATTAGATTAAATGGTTGTGTAATTTTGTGTGATATTTTGAGAACTGCATTTTGATCTATAACATGCAACTCTGTACACCGGATGGAAAGAACTTTCACAATTCTTTTTCTTTACTGCAGGAGCTGCCAAGAATTTCATAAACTAAGGAATACTTTGCTTTGTGTTCCCCAAGAAGGTTACTCAGAGACACAGCCAATGCTGTATAATCAACATACCATAGCCACCTGCTAGCCAAGGCTGTGCTTGCCATTTCAAACCATAAGGCACAGACCCCCCAAAAATGCATGGTATACTACACAAATGAATTTTGGATTCTATTAACCAGCTCAACCTGCATGAAGACAAGTCAAATGGAAGCATTCACTTTCAATGCACACATTTCTCAGATGAAGCTTCATTTCACACCCAACAGTAGTTCTCAATCTTTGGCTTTTTTAACACTAAACCCCACATGTTTGTTTCTATCTAGTTCAGCAAAAAAACCCAAAGTAGTTTGTTAGAAATGTTTGTTTCCCATTGGACTAATAAACAGTCTCAGCTCATTTATTAAGTCTGTTTTGAGTGAGACTTATTTAATACCTAGCAAACACATGAATTATGAGTATTTACCAAAAAAAGAAAAAAAAATTGCAAACTATCCAATCAGCTTGCTGCTTACATTACCACTGCCAGTGAAATATGCAATTCATGCCCACCAGAGGCCTGAGAATTAGGAGAATTTCTGGTTCCATAGAAGATGGCACTTGGTTTTAGTACACTCATTGCAAGCGTGACAACAGCGCAGAATTAAATCAATTAAATGCTTTGTCTTGAGAGAATAACACTAAGTTATTATGGCAGAAGCAGGACAAGTCTAAGATACATCATAAAAAAATAAAATAAAATCTCCAAGCCAATTAATCTAGTGTATACCTAATATATTGAGAAATAGATCCTCCCTTTCACCTCCTTTCCTCTCCCCAAGATAGTATTTTACAGGTAGGCCAGCAAACAGGGGAAACGATCCTTCAGTCATATGCAGAACTTTTCAGAAGTGGCAAGTCAAGAAGAGAAGGAATGAAGAAGAGAGGAGAAGGAGGGAAACACGGAAAAAGGTGGTTATAACCTTACCGTTGTGAAACATCAAGGCAACAAAATGCAAAGTAAAAAACCACAATGCAAAAAAACTCCACCACCAGAAAACCCCAAACGCCCCATCTCATTTTTCTGAGTCCTCAATAGTGTGCTTTCTCTAGCTATTCGGTACCCATGAAATATAAAACCACCCTAATGGTCGCCCAGGTTACCGACTTCATTTAGTTAATCATCACCATTATTACCAATGTTCAGGCCTTGAGAAAAAAAGGAAAGAATGACTGAAGAGGAGTGGAAAACAAGGGACTTAAATGAACCCCACCCCCACTTTTTTCTGTTTTTTTGTTGGGTTTTTTTTGTTGGTTTTTTTTTAACTGCACTAGTAATTAGCTTTGTTCCTATATTACCTTCCTTCCTCCTCCCATCTTCTGCTTCCTTACTTGCCTCCCCCACTCACTTCACAAGTGCAAGGACAAAGTTCCAGCAGCCTTAAAACAATTGGGTATCAATTATCCTGCAAGTAGGAATACAGAGATGCTCATTTTTACCCAGGTAGCTGCAGGTCTGAAAAAGAATGCAGCTCCAGTAGGGGGAAAAAATAACTTGTTAGTTAACCTGTAGGGCTGAGCCTTAATCAATAGTCAACGACGATGAAAAGAACAAAGCATGTGAAACTTAAGCCTTTATATCTTTGAGCTCCATCAGATAAAAGCTATACCTGGAGTTTGAAAGGACAGACAGGCTTATTTGAAAGCTTAAAAGCATCAATGCAAACTAAGTTCTCTTTTAGAGTTCAGACTGCTTGTTGATTCATGATTATTTCTGCCACACGCTGAGATTAAATAAAAGTAAGACCCTAAAACTGACTTATCTGACTCTAACGACAGAGCTATTTAAAAACCTACTGATTAAAGTGAAATGTGCATCTCAATTGTAAAATATAATTTCCTTGGGCCACTTTCCCCTGCCCAAAATATGGTAAGAACACTCTAATTAACTTGTTTTGCAAACAAAATGTCTAACAAATGAACATCTGATTGCACATATTTTATATCCAGTTTGCATCTTTGTAATTCTAAATCTCATCATGTGCCTTTTTAGTAGAAATGCAGAAAATTATCACTTCAGCCTTCCTTGAAGTTTTTTAGACTAAGGACACTAAGAAAACTATTTCTTGCATAAGTAAACCATCACAAAGAAAGGGAAGCCCAGGAGACTTTAAAAAGTATTATGAATAGCATATGGGAACAATTTTCAAACACTATCATTAACTGGTATGTATCTTAATGTGTTCTTTCATTGATTTTGAGTCCAATTAAATTAAAAGCACTGCTTCAGGAAGGACTTTCCTTATCTTTCTGAAATAAAGAACTACTACTCAACTTTTATACAGGAATATATACCAGTAAAACTGTGTCACCAGGTCAGTGTCAGGACTCACACTCCTTTGAACTCGCTCGCTGCACAGACCAACATTTCAGTTCGTGTTAAACAGGGGCAGGCTCCAGACCAGGACTGCCCAGTATAACCATCAGAAGAATTCAGCCCCTGCTCCATTTGAAAAACTGAAGAGCATCGCTCTATCTGGCATTTTGAGTTCTGTGCTGGTCACCCCCAGGTCTCAGTGACTTTTGTAAGATGCCAGATTTTTAAGTTCTGATTGTTAGATTTCCCCAAATGTATTGAAATAGCCAAGGCTGTGTTCATGATTACTTCGGCGAGTAAGTTACTTCACGTGAGAGGTACCTTTGCCTTCACTGGGATTATCGCTCACTGGGCAGAATGGGAAGAGGGGACAGAACTCGGTGCTCAGCTAACAGTTTCCAAAATCCCAGAGTTCATATAATTTTCTACAATTCTGTAACATTTTGGTTGCCTGAATTTAGTTGCACATATACCAAAGAGTGTCTTAACAGCCAAAACTCGCATTCGGTAACAATTTATAATAATAAATCAACAGTTAAATTAATGAATTTTGAGAACGATCTAGACCCCCACAAAGCAAAGGTGCTTTCGAAAGTCTTGTCATGTAACACCTCCAGCTCCATGTAGGCACTTAAGACACCCACATTCACAAGCTGCAACAAAATTTCAAATTTAAAAAAAGCTATCAAAACCAATTAAAAAGACTGAGCTCATTCTGAATTGGCGAAGTCAAAATTAAATGTTAGAAATATATAATAAAACCTTTTAACTGGCCTAATTATTTTGGTATTTGCATACAGATAGAACAGCACACCATTTTTCTATATTAATGCTGTTCTCTGGGATGGAAGCAAGCATAAACTAATCTTCTGTTACAGAGGAGTCTAGAATAAAGAAAAAATATTTAAATCATAGTTTTTTCAAATAAATTTAAGTCAGTTGAATTTAAATACTTGCAACTACAAGATGAAAATATCGGGGGGGGGGGGGGAAATCAATAATTAACCTCACTGAAAATGAGGGGTAAATAAACTAGCAATACTTCATGCATTCCTGACAAAATTTTTCAGAAAAGAGCTATTAAAGACCTTCTTGAAACTAAATAAATCAAGCAGCCTTCAGATCAGGACAAGCTTTGCCTCCTTATTTCTGAAAAGTTGGACACACTGAAATTATTTTGGCCGACAGCTGAAATTATTTCAAGCTTTGTGCCTCACAGAACTTTCTAGAAGGCTGTTTTACTAAAGGGGTGGAGGGAACGAGTGAGCAAACATTTTCTGCTGACTCCCTCAGTGTCTACAAAGCCTAGTGCCTCTTCCTGAATCTGGGCAGATGAATTATACAAGAAGCCTGCTTGCTTACAAAACACCTCTTACTCCTCATCCAAAATTATCACAACAGTATCACCTACCAGCTGCCAAGCAAATTATAAAAGACGAGAAGGGGCTTTTTAGGTGCCTCGATCTTCCAGCCTGAGAAAGCAGCACAGCTATTGCATCCAACCCACAACTAGACTTCACACTTCACAAATGAAGCAAACCACTTTGTTTTGTCTTCTGTCTCTTTGGTGTCCAACTAGCCAGTGCAAGTAAAGGCTAGTCACGGCTGGCACGGGAGCTCCATAATGAGAGTCAACTAGCACGAGAGTGAAGAGAAGACTTAATTATGCTCATTTTGTCATGCACAAAAAAAAGCCTCGGGTAAGAAAAGAATAAACAAAACGAACCCAAAATGGCTCCTCCATGCCATGAGCGGAAACCGATGACTAAAGCAGAAGATCTTTCCTTGATTTCCACTTTGTTTAAACAAAGGTGGTGTTTGAAAAATTCCAAATCTGTTTCCCTCACTTCCAGCACCCTAGCTGAGGAGTCACTTCTGCCTCCAAAAATCAGTAGAAAAGCTAAAACTAGAGGATTAGGCATTTTGCAATTGCAATAAGATGCATTAAAATGCCAGCTAATTTAAAAACTAATTGAGAAATGGCAATCGCTACACAGAAACTGAAAGGGAGCCACGAGCACACTTGTATTTAGAAACGTCAGTGGTGTTAGTACCGAAGCTGGAGGCTCTTTGAAAAGCAAGGATTCCCTTTTGAGAGAGCCCTCTTAAATTTTATACTCCTGTTCTTTTAGTCACAGTAAACCTTTTCCAAAGACACCTTTTTTTCCAAGCTCACCCTGACATCTCGGCGAAACCAGCTTTCCCCCACTGGCTCCCTCCTATTCAATTTCTCGGTTCTGCTTTTACCTGCCCTGACTGGTTTGGCTAGTTGTAAAATGAACGTTTGAATTCATGTGCTGTTCTCCCCTCCCCCCCAAACTCCGAGCAGACAAAACCTGATATGTATAACAAAACCCTCTTTAATCTACCTGGGGAAAGAAGGAGGAAGAGAAAAGAGGACAGAGTCCTATAGAAAGTTACGTTGAGAGGAGAGTATGGATGAACAGGTTACGAAAGGCATTAAAGAAGCCATTCTCCACGCTAGTCAGATAGCTTTTTACCACAGTACCTGGACACTATGGCTTACCAGGACCATGAACACACACACACGCAAGCCACTTCAGTGCTGGAAGCACAACCACCTTCTCCCCAACCAAGATCATCAGCCTTCGAGTGGGTAACAAAAAGGACGAAATGATCATCAGGAGAGCGCGTACAAGAGTTTTCGTCTTCCGATCTTTCCGTGTCCTGGAAAAGACGAACTTGGAGCGAAAGGCTTTCGCAGTGAAAGTCACACGAAACAAACGAAGACAAAAATATAACTGTACCTGAAAAAACAACACACTTGGAAATTGTATTAGACTACCGAAACAAAACCAAAATTTTAAAAAAAGGAAAGCAAAGCCCTGAGAGGCGCAGAGTTTCCTTCGCAGCCCAGAGCGATGTTGCTTGTTTAAGCTGGAATTGAGAAGAGACGGCGAGTGTCTAAGGCTCGTCTTACATGCAGCCCCGCGCCCTCCCCGCGCAGGTGCATTCCTGCCCAGCCTCCCCCGGCTCAGCCCCCGACAGGTGTGTCCTGCGGGAGCGGCCGGGCCCAGCCCCTGCCCAGCCACGCTGCGGCCCAGCCTCTTGAGGGGCTCCGGGCCTGGCCCGCCACGCTCCCCATCCCCATCACTGACCGAGCGCCGATCCGGCTCCCACACCGCCGTGCGCTGGCGTGGCTCCTGCCCCGGCCGGCTGTGCAGCTTAGGGCGCGCTGAAGCGCAGAGGTCTGCCAGCACCCCCAAGTTCAGGGCAAAGGGGCGTTCTTCCTCCGCTTCCAAAACCAGCCTCCAGACACTGTTGCAAACCACTTCCCATCCACTGACTGCCACAACCACCACACTGCTACGCTGATATTTTAAAAGCCAGCTAATTGTTCAGCCGACCAGCATGTGGCTCCCGTTGAATCGGAGATCAGATTATTTAGCTGGAACTCTCCTAGGCCATCCGCCCTGCAACAGAGAAGCAGGGACATCGATGGGTTGAGGACGGCTTTGCCAAACAGATGCAACATGTGCAGGGACAATCTAAGGCTCAGGCAGAGGCAAGGACTGGCTGAAGGTCATCCATTGTATTTTTGCTGGTAAATTCAAAAGGACTGATTTTTTTTTTTTTTTTTCCAAAAATTTGGCAGAAGCTTGAATCCCATCACCACCTAGTCTTGCCATGCAACAGAACTTCAGAAACTAATACAAAGTCCAGCCAGAACTTAGGTCTCCCAATATACAAACTAGTAAGAGCAGAGGCCTAAAACTGGACTCCCGCATCCATTCATGGGCACCATGATTGAGGTTACAATGACTACGGGACAGATGTGATTATCTTTGTGGTATTTACTCCTAGATGAGTTAGGTAGAAATGTCATTTTTGATGTGGACACATGGAAAGACTAAGGAAAAAAAAAAAAAGTCCCTATTTTAGCTATATCATGCCCTCTCATGAGCCATACTTCCCTTTCCCTGCACAAAATGCTTCTTGGATGTTGACCACTGGAATCTCCTCAATGACATAATCTAGTTTTGAAAGTGTTGAAGGACATGGTAAAGGGGTTCAGACAGAACTGATGTTCAGTTATAAGCATGCTTAGTAACAGAGCACCTAAAATAAAAGAAAGCAAAATTAAAACTGTGGCTTTCTAAATGCTGTTTTCATTCCCTTTCAAGGAAGTTTTCAGAATATTCTTACCAGTGTCATGAAAAAAGAAAAACAAGTACAATGTTTTCTCCTTGTTATGAAGAAAATGTACTTATATTTCCCATGAAAGATGTAGCTAATGAAACAACAAATTATCATGTTAATTAGTCCAACTGGCAGAAGAATTCCCCTAAGACACAACTTATCCTCATAAGTAACTCAAGAGAAACCTTGGAAGCCTTTAGTTGTGAAAGACTGATTTCTCCTGCAAGGGTATCACACAGTTTGTAGTTCAGTTATACTGTCAGCTGTGCTTCTGAGCAAGCTGGCTCGTTCCTTTTCATCTCCAACTTGCTAGAGCTGTGGCTTCAAGACACAAATTTTTAACCTCAGACAAGTCTAGTCCACAGTATTTTTGGGAAGAAATTTATGCCTGAAATAACTGAAGCTGTATTTGTGAACCCTCAAAAGAATTTAAAAGTTAAAGTTAATCTGTATTGGTGAACCCTCAAAAGAATTTAAAAGTTAAAGTTAATAAATAGCTTTCCAAATACAGGATTTCTGTGCCAAATGCCTTAGAAAGCATAGTTAGCATGAATAGCATCTATAAACTATAGAAAACTACGAATCCCCTAAAAATAAATCCCACTGGGATACATGTAGTGCAACTGAGAGATGTGACAGAGGTCTCTGGAGGCATGTCTCAACTGTTGTTTGTAGGTGTGATGCTAGAGTGACATTGACCCCGACACAGGTGGTAATATCCTGGTCCCAGTGTCCTACATTTCTTGAAGTATTATTTCTCATTGATCTTTTCAGCTATGTCTTGAAAGTGATTCAACACCCAAATGAATAAAACCAGCAGAAGTCTGTCAGCATATGCTGCGACACCATCCTGTATTGCAAAATAGATACAGTCCGCATCCATATTAGGCGAGGCCATCTGGACACTTAGGACATTTATTTGAGATTTTAACCTGTTTGGAGATCAGCAGGTTTGATCTCTTAGAAACCACCCTCCTGTTCTCTCTCTGAGGTACCCATCACTGAAAATTTTGAGACAGTTCATGAATAGTCAAAACAATCCAACCAATCGACAATATGCACTTGACGCACAAGCAGACCTATTTTCTCTTGCATCAGTAAATGGCCAGGACATGGCTTAGCTACATGAACCGTGTTCTGATTCAACCACTCTCCAAGGCCTACATCTGCTCCTGACCTCTCTCTCCCTGTCTGAACAGAACCTGGATCTCTGATCTACCTCATGCTGGCAAAAACAAATTCACGTTTTCCCCCTTCTCTAGTGCATAAGTCACCACCCATTTTCATAACCCACCATGGGTCACCATCTCCATCCTGCCTGTTGTACAGGCACCTGCTGGAGCCACCCTCTTTCTGACTTCTTTTTCCTGTGTCCTATTCAAGCCACCCCTAAGTTTGAGCAACAGTAATTCTAATCCACACAGTAGCAGTCTAAGGAACCCAACCAAACCCCATCCCCCCACAACTGCACCTTTCTACCCTCCATTCATTTACAATGTTCTAGTTGGCCTTGAGAGACAACACACAAACAACTGAATTATCGTGACAGAAACAGGCAATCATCTCTTTCCTTAGAAAGAGTCATGAAATGACTGCAAATGAGCCTCTCTGTTATCAGTAACAAAAACCCAATTAATTATCAGCAATAAACTGCACCCTGTCCTGGGTTAACACACAGGAGCCATTTGATTGCAAAGACAGAATATTTACACAGGACATACTTGTTTGATGATAATCCTCAACACCTTTCTACCGTATCAATCCCATCTCTCTGTGGCTATTGTACTTTGATTCAAGCCAAGAACAGTAGCCCATCTTTTGCACACTATAAGGTGCAGGTCAGAAAGTCTTATCTGACGTCTGTATCAAGAGAGTTATGATAATTTTGTCTACAAAGTTCTTTGATGTCTCTACAGCTCCCACTTGAAAACCTCATGTATGGTAATGCCACTGACCACTGACCCATTTTTGTGAAAGGCCTCGGCTTAGCGTCTGTTTTTTTTTTTTCAGTGCAACAGCACAGTGCCTAGGTACCTTACAAAAGTCACGATGTTAGCCTGAAAACATCTATAAAGATTAAGTGCATTGTTTCATATTTGAGGAATCAAATGGGAGAGATTAAGAGAACTGAAGTGACTTGCTCAAGATCATATAGAAAAATCCAAGCTATTGTGTTCCATCCCAGTACTTTGATTTTCTCATGCCTTCCTACTCTATTTCAGACAGTACTCCTATTGGTAGCCAGTGGATTATACTGCCATACTGGACATGATTAACATAATTAAAAACAAATGTCATGTCTGTTCTTCCGAAATTGTTACACTCTGAACCACGTATTTTGATTAGAAGTAGTAACAGACTAGCTGGACTCAGAAGTACCCAAGTTTTCAATAAATGATTTACAGAGCAAGAACATTAACTAGCAGCAGCATTACATGGAATACATATAACACAGCAGAAGGCTAAGCTATACAATACCTACTGGTGCCTTATCATGATCTGGTCAGCTGGTTTTCTCTTAAAATACAGCAAAAGCAAACAAATATTTTTTGGCATTTGCAGAGGTGAGACTTCTTGAGGGCTTTATCATCTTTGAATATTAAGCTTGAGATTTTGTTCACGGAACACTGCAATGATGTATTTATGCTGAAGATGTTGGATCTACAGTTTATAAGGCTCCATGAAGCACAGCAGAGAAGACCTTACTATGTACTGTTCATCTTTGAAAAGATTAATGTGTAACTTATTACACTTACCACTGAAACTTTCATTTTTGTGGTTATCAAAACAATTCAGCTGTATCTGGGCCATCTATACTCAACAGCAAACCAAATCCCCACATTAATAGTCCCTCTTCAGGTAAATGCAGATAAGCTAAAGCGAACAGGAATCTTTCCCAAATAGCATCTGGGCAAAACCTATGGTAATTAATAAAAGAAAAACAAATACAAAACAAATTTGGGTTAGAAAAACTAGTATTGTTAAGTGCTGTGTCCTGGGGTACATAGTGACTGGTACCAACAGCATAGCTAATTCTGCTTTCACAATAAGAATCAAGGGAGAGGCTAGCACGATATGGCTAAGTATTAAAAACCAGGATGATAAACTGTGAAGAAGGAAAGATAAAAGAAAAAGAAAAAAAAAGACCAAAACCAGACACAGTTAACGTGTAACTAGACCACAGGATGTCACTGACACCAAAAGTTTGATAGGAAACAAATGATCAAAAGAAAACACTGAATATGGCTACAGGAGAATGCCTATGGCTTGAGACTGGGTAGAGAAAGGAAGGATGCAAACACTCTTTGCCACACAATACAAATGTAGCATTTCTTATCTCAAAAATAAACATCTCCTATCACAAATCATTTCACAGCCATTCTTCATAGCAGTTCATCTTTCTTCAATAAGCTCCTATTGAGCAGTTCTTCAGGCTACAAAACACATTGGGCTTCTTATCCAACATTACAGTTCTTTGTTCCTGGTGCAGCTCTGCATAAGGGGTCACAGCGGTGCAGATCCATAAAGGTGTTTGTTTCTTTCATCTGGGGGCTATAGCCATGAGTATCACTTCCTGCACGACCTCAGTCTCTTTCATCTTCCTACCTGTACCCAGCAACTCATTGCACAATCTGTAGTTAAAGGCATGAGATTAAACGTGTGGAATCCTTGGCCCTCATCTCTTTGTGCAGCAAGGCCCTGCACCCAGGAGGGTGCACCTAGACGGTCGCGGCAGCGCACATCACCAGAATTACTAAATCCTGTGCAGATGGGCGAGTCCACTAAATGGGAGGCTGATACGTGAAACCCAACTGTGTTTGTGAGAGCAAAGTTCAGTTCAAGGCACCACCTGTTAGGTCAGGAATAGGAGTCATAGCAGGAGTAACCTTCCATGTCTTAACAAGTTAAGCAAGCAAAGGAGGAGGGGAGAAGTATATTGCTCTTTGCAGCATTTGCAGAGGTACAATAACCTGGAGGGATAGCTTGCATGCAATCAAACACTCCACAGCTAAAACATGTTTTGCCAGTGCTAGTGTGTAAGGTCACAGGTACATTTCACTGTTTTACTGCTTCGAAGACGACACAAGCGGTGGGCAGGCAAGTCGGACTCACCTGTGTTTATTGGAACACAGAAAGTTTTATAATCTTACAAGCCTTACCTTCTCTTTGCAAACATACGAACTTAAGGGCAGCCGCCCAATCTGCCAGACATGTTTCCATAGGGCACAAGCCAGTGAGCAAGCAAACGGTAAGATATTACACACACACACCCCACACAGCAACATGGCACTGAAGGGAGCTGCAGGAGGGGCCATCAGCTGTCCCAGTAATCAAGGCACAATACCCTCGAAGGGGCCTGGTTTGCAGTGTTGTGTATCTCTGTTAACAGCTACAAGAACTGTTCCTGTTCCAATCAAAGCAAACAGAGGGGAGGAAAAAAGAGGCTAATGACAGTGTACTTAAAACGATGCTAAATCTGATTTCTGAATGAAACACAGCACAGCCAGGCAACAAAACCGAGCCTCAGATGATGCCTCTCCAGCCTTTTTGCTCACCTTTTAAATGTTCTTGGACTCAGCACGTAACTTCCGAGAACCCAACTTAAAAAACCTTCCCTGAGACCTTGCTTGCAGAGATGCTGAGCAACAGCCCTCACTGAAGCCAATGAAAGCACCACATTCCCTCCCCTTCTGCCACCAGAATTTCAATCCCACACCTGAACTGAAGCCTATACCATGATCACCGGTGAGTCCCAGCCAACCTCTTCCTCTGAGCTACAGCTGAAGGGGGTCCCTGAGCTCCTAAACAATGATCATAAAGTTTCTGTCTTTTCCCTCTGGCAGAGCTGCCTGCCACTCCTCCCTGCCTGCTGCAGCGCACAGCTTGGCATCTGGGTTGGCCTGAGCTCCCATCTGCCTACTCCCCATTTGGACACAGTTGAGTGAAAAGAAAAAGGGAGGGGGTGTATGGAACAAAGTCTTTCATCTTCATAGCAGCAAGATTTTAGATCTAAAGAGCCAGGACACTCAGCTGCTTTAAATTGAGGGTTAGGGCTGCCAACTGCCAATCTGAAGCTACATATTAGTTTCCATCCAGTCCTGTGTTGCTCAGGCCATCGCTTTTCTTGCCCTTTGTTTCCTCTCACATCAGTTAAGTGGAAGCAGGTGTTTTCCTACCCTGCTAATCTCTAGTACATTCAGACAGGCCTAGCAACTGCTCCTGTGTCCCAGGCAGGTAAATGGAGCCAGGCACTTCGCCGCCGTGGCAGGTAGCCACGTTAACGGCCCCATCCAGCAGCCCTGTTAAATGCTTTTCCCTTTGCATGCAGCTTCAGTTTGTGTTGTTTCCCTCTTCACAGTTCATCCTTACACAGACATCTGCTCTTAAAATGACGATTCCTAAAATGAAGTGAGATTTTGAGCTGCTTTGGGAAGTTCTGATACTTAATCCATTCACGGAACATGGCAGGGTCCTGAATGCAATACCAGTGAAGGCCACAGCAATAATTGCATATTCTTGCATTATTTCATAGCCCTAGAGATGATCAGTCCAGCAGCGCTCATGTAGCACACTATTTCAAAAAATGGGATTGTGCTTATTTTAGCAGCGCAAATTTGCAAATGCCAACAGCCCCCAGACTTTAACTCTTACAGACCCCACACCAAGATCTAATCTAATCACAACTGCAAGCACTTACAGTTGAACAGAAGCACTGTCTTTCGAAGTTGTACAGCCATAGTTTGTGTGCAGCCCTGATTCATGCTGGGTTTTAGATTTTAAGATGTTTTATTGGCTGACATGAAGCAGTTCCTTGTGCTCAGAGCTGCTGGACCAGGCGCTGAGCGCAGCCGGTAGGTAAGTGCGGTCAGGCTGGTACCAGAGCGCGGGCTGGCCAGCTCACCCAGTCGGGTCACACGCTGACCCAGTGCTGCAGCACAGCAAGGCTGTCAGGGCAGCAGGGTCAAGACTCTCGCAAGCCCGCAAAGGGCTATGTGGACATACCCACAGCACCACAAGTCTAAATAAAGGCAATAGCTGAGAATGCCACAGTAGTTCACTGGAATGACTGACTTCCAAATGCTGCAGCACATACTACAGGTAAAGAAAAGCCAGTTACCTAAGATTATGAGAGAAAGAATGGCTTGCATGCTATTTGCCTGTCGTGCCTTTCAAGAATTAGCAGCAGCAGTGCTTTTCCAGCTGTCACAGTCCAGCAAAGAACCTCTGACCACTAGTTTTCTTCTCCCCACCCACAAACTATATCGTTTTATTAGGACAAACAGTATTCCCTTTCCTCTCAGACCTGCTTAATATGTAATCAGGAACCTATTGGGCAACCAAGGAGCCCTGACAACATCTCTGCCCACACAGAGACAGTTTCAATTCTAACACACAGTCGCTAGCTCAGACAGCAGTCACCAATGGAGCCAATCTTCCCTAACGGCATCGCGTGACAGTGCAAATAGAGCCCTGACTTCACCACCATCCCGTGCCAGGAGTGAGCCTGAGCAGGAGAGTCAGCACTCTAGTTCTGCAAGGGTGCTGGCTCCAAACTGCAGCTCACCGGGCAGAGCTGATGGCACGCCAGCCTCTGAATCACCAGCCCATGGTACACCCCAGTGAGTAAGTTTCTTCCTTCCCCCACCCCTCCCATCACACTTCCATTACATGTTGTAACGTATGTACCTGCTACTCGCAATCCTGCACCTAGGAGGCTGATGAATCCATGGGGAGAAGCGACCTAACAGCAAAATCGCCAAATCCACCGCATGATTCAATGCTTAACACTGTCTCTTTAAGTTAAATCCTCTATAAAAATACAAATGATACAAGAAAGGAAATGGTTAAAGACACAGCTCACTGCAGCACAATTTTAATGTTTCTATATTAAGTAAATAAAGCTAACATAAAATTCAGGTCAGGAACTATTTGTTCAAGGTCAGGTGACTTCAACTCAGCTAATCAGCGAGACACACCTTACCTTTTGAACAATCTCCCACATTAGATCTGCAGTTAAAAACAGGTTTGCTGCAGATCAAGTCAGTGAATTACAGCATAAACACCCACAAAAACTAGAACAATGGGCACAATTTTCACTCCTAAAAGCGTGCAAACTCCAGATTACAGCAAGAGTAGGGATACACCAACCAGGGGGAGCAGAATCTTGTTAGGCAGAGTCAGGTGCAGGACCCAGAATAGATCATAAAAGACCCTGACAGACAGAATATACCATAAAAGTGTTTATCCAGTGTTTTACCCAGTGTTTACATTAGAGGCAAAAAAATTCCACCCATCTGAAAGCTTACTCACTTCAGTCTACACCACTACACTCAGACCTGTTCACACTGAGGATAGCTGGCATTTTATCATTGACTTCAGGAAAGCAGATTTAGGCCAGCTTTGGTACAACTTAGGCTAGCCACTTCCTTCCCCATAAATTTAATGCAAGGCTCTGAGCCATAGCATTGCCCAATTCTTTACAGCTCACTTTTATCCTTGCTGTGAAGTCCAAAACCTTGCTGAGCCTTCCTCCCCTAGCATGCCTAGGACCCGGCCACAAACAGAAGCACGCTCTGCTCAGTCTGGAGCAAGGTAGTTCTAAAAGTGCATGTGGTACCCTGCCAGGTATGACTTCTGACACTTGTTTTTCATTGTTTTCTTAGATACTGCACCATGGAACTTTTAAAGCCTTCTTATAGGAAGAGATACTATTTGGAGAAGGAGACTTGGCTTTATCCTTTCTTGTTTCCCCTCATTCGCATTTCCACTGAGTATATATTCTAGCCCACTGTGGATCACTGACATTTCAACCTATCTTTGTTCAACCTGTCCATTTAAATAACCCACTGTTTTTCTACAGTTACTCACATTTTCTTCATATGTGGCAAATGTTTTTTTTCCCAAGGTATCCATATGAAATTGCCCACCTCACAGCCATCCTTGTGCAGGTTCAGCTTTACCATGACAAAAGAAGCAGAGCATACAGGCAAGGTCATTTGCCCATTGTGATATTGCTATGTGAGTGTGTGTGTATATGTATACCTACACACACAAATTTTATTTATACATATCTATTTGTATATATATGACTAACTTGAGTTTTTCTAGAGCTTCCATCTGTTTTTTGTTGATGCTGATAGCCTACTGTTTTGGAAAGTGGGGTAGGACAAATGTTCTGGTGGGCCATACCTCACCATCAAAAATTCTACTGAACGATGAACACAGTGTTGAAACAACTGAGACAGATGCTTAAAAATCTATCACGCTTGATTTTGGGAAGTTGCCTGCTCTTTTCTCAAGTTCAAATACTTGTGGATAAGCAAACATCCTGTGTGCAGCTAAACCTTGGTTCACACCCACAACACAGACAACTGAAATTGTAAGTGATAAGCAGTTCATGGAATATTTCCTCCCTGTAAATATTTAGAAACAACCTGGGAGGAAGAGATGACACCTTTCTTCCAGATCAGATCCTTAAGAATTTAATCAAAGCTTTTGGTCTATGTTGCCAGGATGACAGAGGTTCTGATCGCACTCCATCTTACGCGCAGTGGCCCTGCCACTACAGGACACACACACTTCAGAGCTGCCTACGAGCCTTGCCGCTTGTCTTTCAGCGCCCCAGCTAACACAGCCGACAGACTTGCTCACGACTCCTACAGCACCAGACAGTGTTGTGTGTTCCAGAAGAGGCAAAAACCAGCTGCATTACATGACAGAAATACATCTTGTTTCTGTCCTTGCAAAAATAAAGAAGCTAAACAATTCCACTGATACATTCAAAGCTCATCCCTACCATTTCTACCAATGATAAAATGATGAGGCAAAAGAACAAAAAGCTCGTCTCATTTCTGGCTTAATGCACGAGACCATCAACTCTGACATACAAATCCATGCAGTGCTGAACAAACATATGACTGTCTTCCTGAGCAGCTTTAAAAATCCTGCTTCCTGGTATATTTTTACCCGTGTCTGATACAACAGACTGTTGTTTAAAGCAACAGAGTCCTGTGTAGCAAAAACAGAGCTAACACCTTGATTAACCTCATGCTTTGAACAGCCAAGATCAGCTGCATTTAGCACTGACTGCTAAGAAGCCCTTTGTAACTGAAAAAACAAATCTGCTTTGCCTAATTGGACAGGCAATGCTGAAGTTTTACTTTGTACAAATTATTTCTCTGGGCTCGGCTGAGTACACACATAAAGTGTTTGATTACCCAGTGTCGGGTGAAGAAAGGTGCCTTCATGCTGAGGTGGGGGTTTCACTGTTTGTACTTAATGTGCTGATGTCTTCATCTGCTGGACAAAGAAAGACTCTCCACCTAGTTAGCTTTGAAGAAGGCCTTTAGTCTGCCAGAGTAATGAGTGACCTAATTTAAGCCTCCTGATTTTGGTTGAGCCAAGCTGGAACTGTCCTAGCACCAAAAATGGAACAAGTAGACCGTGTGTTTTCTCCTCATCTTAGGGCTGGGCCAGAAATCACAGTACTCACCTGCTTTATGGCTGAGATACAGCATTCCCCAAGAAGTTGTCAGTGTATATAGAAGTACCAGATCCACATCCATCATCTACAGCGAAAGAGTAGTCAAGTGTGTAGACAAAAAGCCATGGAACAGCCATCTCTTCCAGGCAGAAAGGGAACACCCAGAGCAGTGCACAGAACCTGGCCTTTGAAATAGTCTTCATCACAGAAATGGAACAGCATCCAACAGAAGGGTGTATAAAAATCAGTTTGCTAGTAACACATATAAAAACCAAACAGCATCTGTAAAAAACAGATTATTTAATGAGTTTTTCCAAACTCTAAACAATATTACTCTATGAGTATGCAGCGCACAGACAGTTTCTGTAAGGGTCAGTCACAGATCATCAGGGTAGCATTTTGCTCTAAGAAACGCATGTCTGTTAGACCTGAGAGCATCTCACAGCCATGAGACTGTTTGGTGGTATGGAATAGCTCAGCTTTCCTTCACAATGTATGGTCACCTACTTGTGTGAGCAGAAGACTCAGCAGTGTTCCAGTCAGAATTGTTCCAATAAGCCCGCACAACTTCAGCCCAAAGTTGCTAGACACCTTTACTATTCATGTGACATAGGCAGAAGGTTTAAGTTATGAGTGTTCAGGAACATCAAGCCCAAATGTCATTTTGTGGCAGGTGACAAAACTTCCTAAGGTTTGTCAGGAGTCTGATGGGAGTTTTGAGCTGAACCTGTCTCTAACGTAAAAACAGAGATTGGGGAAGACCTACTCTTCCCATAGCAATCCACCTTTGCAATTGCACGTATCCCTTCAGTTTCCTATAGCACAAGACATGTTCATGCAGTGTCATTTGTACATTTACCTGAGGGAGCGATGTTCCTGTTCAGCTCCATGGAATCAAGTGATGTCCATGTTCCTTCCCGTATGTATAGTCCTCCCGTATTTGAATGTAGGAGACAGGGTGTGTCACAGCCACCTGCTCGAAAACAAAACGTCAGGAATTAGTCATTCAAATCACAGGTGGCGAGGATGGGGGTGATGGTAAGTGTGTATCTGCAAAGGAGATACCAGGCTTGTACAAAGAAAGTCATTACCATTTTGTATAGTATGAAATATATGCAAAGGACAAGAAGATACCAGTGTTACCTCATGCCAGCAAATGGCATACCCCAACTACAGCTAGCAAACCTTTGAGCTCTACTTTTATTTGGGGGAGGGGGTGGGGGAGTGATAGCAAAGCCACATATCGATCCCTGTAGGTGAGAAGGCCCACAGTACATGCTGACCCTTGACATGATTATGTGCAGTTATCCAGGAATTAACAGCCTTGACCTTGTGAAATGTAAAGTGTGTGGGGTTCTCAGTAGCTTCAGAGAATAAAAATTTTGCTGTGCCTCAGCTTTGCTACTTTCCTAGGCAGATACTTCCCAGCAGCACCACTTGGGAATGCTGTCCCCGGCCACCCCTGCAGCACAGACACACCACCGCCCCAGAAAATCACTTCTCTGGCCGAAATTCTGAGCATAGCTGTGCTTTATCGGGGCCATGGTTATAACGGTAACTAACATTTTGCTTTGGAGACTTGGTTTGCATGTAGGAGATTATTTCCACTGGGATTGTTTCAACTCCAACCAACTGTCCAGCTATTAAATTTAAACCAGCTTTCCTAATCTCTGATACTCACACCTGTTCACCTGCTACTACCCATATTGTTGGCAACTGCATCTGTTTTCAATAGATGTAGTAAGCCTGGGTAAGTCCAACCAATTTTGGAATATTGCGAGACAGTCACTGCTCGCTGGATGCATCCCCCCCTAGGCAGGTAGGGACACGACAGATATCAAGTAGCCAAGCACATTTCAGTGCCTGCAAGCACTTAGCTTGTTTTCAGCAGCAGATGTAAGCTGTTTCAAAGGCTGGTGCCAGGGCCTGACTAACTATCAGATTATGTGAGCAAATACAAAAGGAAGGTGGGTGTGATGGAGTTTCCTTCCTGCCATCCCACCCATTTATGATACAAATATATTGGTTTCCCCAGACAAGCTCAAAGTAATTCACAAACACAAGAAGGCAAAAAGACTAGAATCACATACTGGTGAGGAGGAGGGGCAGAAAGATGATGCGGACGTGGTATTTCATTAGGTCTTGGAGGGATGAGATGGCAGCAAAGAGAAATTTTAAGGGGAGAGATGGAAGGGCTACCAGTTATCTTTGCCTATCCCAGCTAAATTTTAGAATTAGTGGGAGTGCCACTTGCATTCTGATGTGTCATGCAGATCTGAAGTAAATCCATCCATCTCAAGCAATTTACATTAGTGCCCAGTAAGCTAATCAGACTCAGACCCATGTAAAGCAGTATTAGAAAGACTAAAATAAGTAATCCAAACCAATAATTCAATAGCAAACCTGATCAAATGCCCCCCCTCAGATGCTGAAAAACTCCCCAAAATTTTGAATAGGCGGTCAATTATCTTGATAACTCATCTTTGACAGAGACCTGACTGCAGACCGCAAGCAGTATTAGCAAGGCAGTCTCATATACAATGGGACAAAACCACTACCTGACACGGTGCCTTTTCTATCTGCTTCACAGAGTTTTAAGAGGGTAAGTGCATCACCAGGCCAAGCAGTATCAAGTCTCATCCTCAGACAGGTGGTAAAGAAAAAAAACCCACCCTAGGACTAGAAAGAAGACCAAAATCACAGCTATAAACGTGCTACACAGTGAAAACTGAGGACGTCAGGAATACAGCCAGTTTCCTAGGTCCTTACAAGACCATACTCTATTACAACAAGATTTCAAAAGCTGGCACATTAATAGCAGTCCTTGTCCTACGGACATTTATACTTGGTGACCAATTCCTCCTGCTTCTTCTCCAAATAAAGTGTGGATGATGCCCATGAAACAAGAGCTCGTGGTACAACTCCAGCAGCAGCGCTGCAGTTTCATTAGATTGTCTGGACCCCAAACAGGCAACAAGCCAGGGAGTAAACTGACATCTCAAAACCAGATCAGCTTTGCATGGATAATTCAAATGGGGGAGCTGACTAGTGCTTCACTGACTGCACATATTTGAATGCCAAATAATAGAACAATAAAAACACAAACTGACTCAGCTGAGCAGATCCTAGGACACTGTAAAGGAAAAATACCACAAATCATCACCAAAAACTCAGCCATAGGACACTGATGCACAGTGACCCTTCTACAGGGTCTTCCTTGAGTGTTTAATGGTAAAATTGGTTAGAAAAAAAGGCTTTTTGTTTAATCAAATCTTACACTTCAGAAGAGATGTTTTTCCTTCCTGCTCCAAGGTGGGGAATATGCACTTCTACCTAACTGCAGGCTGGGCTCTCTTCCCATTGAGATCTGGCATCCCATCGTTTCTCTGGTTATCTGAATCACTTAGAACTTCATTTGATCAGACCCAGGGAAAGCATCAGCAAAGATGAAGCTGCAGCCACATCCTTGCAGACTTTTGAGAAATGCAGGAAGCTACGTCAAAGACCGTATTTACTGTCCAGACAGGCCAGTACCGGGCAGACCCAAAGAAGCACCCGGGACACCAGGACAGCCTGGGTCTGAGCACACCTGGCAGCTTCATACGCCATCAGGCAGCACTGCATGCTTCGGAACGAGCCTGGACAGGCAAGTCAAGGCAGCCCCACTGACAGGAGGCAAAGGGAGCGGGGAGCACGCCGCGTTCCCAGCCACTCCCCAGGCAGCTCCTCTCTCCTTACTTCACGCTACCCAGCCTGATGGAGTGCGAGAACCTTTTTGCTCTTCCTGGAAAGCAATGGGCAACTCCAGTATCCTGGTTAATATCTTCCCTGGGGTGGGGTGGGGGGAAATCTGGACTGGGAAAACCAAACACTTTGTACAAGGAATCACAAATAGTGGCTTTTTGACCTTTTAGTCTATGTACTGCTAGAGCGACAGTGTGCATTAAAGTAGACATAAAAAGAAAGGATTGCTTTTTTTAAATTAATCAGAGCAGTGAGAGTCTCAAATGAAGCCCCAGCAAGCTAGGGGTCTACTTAAACTAAGCAGCGGAGAAAAAAAAAATGTATCAAAATGCATTTTAAAATATTTTTACTTAACACAAACACATCATTTTACAAATCACACATTCAGTATTAGAGATGTAGTTAGCAAAACAGAAAATAACACTTTTCAGCTCACCAACAGAAAACCAATGCTAATTTTTCCTTCCCATCAAAACAATTTCTCATTATATAGGAAATGGTACAGCAGTTTTATAAATACCAAATGTCAACTTGTCCCAAAGACATTACACTTGAGGAAAACCTCTCTATTTTTCTTGTTATATGGATTTGTCAGTGTAGAAACCTGGAACAAAGCTATTTGGAAAAAGCAATTGTTTAGACCTGCTTACTGGGCTTGATTCTAGGCTCCACTCGAGCCTACTATACTGTCTTGGAAATCGCTCCAAAAACTAGAATGATCATTTGTCTGCCAACATGGAAAATCTCTTCTGGAAGGAGCATCTTCAGGTAGATACTGTTGCCACAACTTTTTAGCAATGGGACTCTCCAAGGGGTCTAAATACCACATTTCCAACACTGCTCACCTCCGTTCAGAAAGAGAACTGTATCTGAGGTTTCCAAAGATGTAGCTGAAAAAACCTTTGAGAAAGCTATCAGTAGCCCTAATTTTAACCTAAGAAACATGAGTCACCCATCCAGAAAATGAATAAAAATAAAAGCATAGCTAGTTCATACTGAACTTTGCACTTTTTAAGGCTTGAGATGAAGAAATGCTACAGCAGCACAGAGCACTGTCATTTTACAGTGAGCTTCATATGACAACACCATCAGGGAAAGAAGCAGGGAAAAAAGAAGAAAAAAAGAAAGCTTTTCGCAAAGCAAATAAGGAGGCATACTGTGCCTTTCTGACAGCTGGCCTCATCAGTGGCATTAAGTACAGAAAGGAGGCAGGTATTACTCAGGAGACATCAGTGGCAGGACTAGTAGATCAGCAGACAGCACAGGAAATGTTTTTCTAAAAAAATCCTAATTATGGTCCTTCTCTCCCAGTCTATCCTGTTCTGCGCTGTAATTATATGAACAAAGCTGAAAAGGGGCCTTTTCTCAAGAAAGAGGTCCTGATACAGACACACACGAGCAAAATCTAAAATGCGTTCGGGCAGCGGAAGGGGTGCCCGCCCTGTCTGAGCTGAAGGAGACAAAACCCGACAAAAGCAGCAGCAGCCGCAAGGGACCATGACGCCCTGTGCCCCTTTCTCCGTGGTAGCCACTGTTGCTTTTTTAGACATTTTTTAAAGCCATCCATAGCTCATTTTTTCCTTCTATGTCAGAGGAAAACAGCAGGGGCAGAGGCATGAAAGGGGCAGTTTGGAAATGGCATGTATGATAGCTGCTAGGAAACTGCCTGACTCAAGTCTCACGTATATGATGCCGTATAGATGCACTGAGGAGTGTGAGGGGTGACGTCTGGATGGGACCCTGAGATGGCGCTTGCCCTGCAGGTTCTGATACAGCTTGAAGAGGGATGCTATGGAGGATTTGTGTAACAGTAAGGTCTTCCATACTTTATTCTTGTGGATTTGCTAGGTCCTGTGGTATTCTTTCGCATCCATAACAGGCTCTCAGCTCCATGACTTCTATGGTGGGTGCCTGTCTGTTTGGGTCCAAGCATCTTGGCTCGTGGCCCAGCATGAGCTGGGTGCCCTCCCTGACGGTCTGGGCTGCACGCTCCTACTGCACATACACAAGAATTCACGGGAAAACAAACCTGGGTCTTGGAGAAGCAACAGAGCAGAGTCTTCTATGCTCGTGTGGAAGAGGAGTCGGTGAAACTCCTGAAAAGGTTCACACCAACAATTCTACAAGGCTTACAAAGGGTCAACCCAGGGTTTTGCATCTTGCCAGTCTCAAGAAGTTGCATAAAGCCCCAGTCCCCATTTCCCACTCCTAGCAACGCTGCTTCTGTGTCTGACTTCACCTACAATAATTGGTCTCTGAAGGACAAGAAATGGCAGTAACTTGTGCTGGGTTGCAAGGTGTGGGAATGGAGGAAATTAACACCAACTCTTTTTTCCATCCCAGTGAATAATGTGATTACTGGGGAGGGAGAGGAGGAGGGGAGAAAGGCTGAGCCTTACATCAGCTGTGAGATGGGGTTTGACCTTTTTTTTTTTTCCCTTTTAAAACAAACAGATGGGGAGACCATTAAATTCACAGCCTCCACCACACATACATCATAGCAGGTTTTGCCGATAGAAGAGTTAAATATTGTTACTTAAATCATCAACACTTGCATAAAAATAAATACATTTTAAAAAACTCTGTAGGGAAAAAGAAGGCAGCAGAATAAGCCCAGATGATGCCAGCACGTTGAAACAGGACATTCTACAGATTAGCCACACAGTTCAATAACATGGCAGAACTGAACTAGGCAGTTATAATGGATTCTTTTTTCACATATCAAATAATTACTACTTCCAACATCATTTTGTTTTGTGTCTCACCAATTGAGGTGTAAACAACATTCCATATGCTGCTACTTATTCCAGACTAGGATATGCCTGCACAGGTGTGCTTTTCTTAGGAGAGCTACTTGAGAAGACAGGGTCTTCAACGTAGCATCTTATTTTCTTGACAGTGTGCTGCAGCAGGCATCCAACTGCATGGGATCAGCTTTGCTATTTGGTGGAGGGGTGGAAGCTACAGTACCCCATCAGCATCTAAAATTTGAGAAGAAGCTAGACCTGTTGTCTTAACTCGTCCTTAGTATCCTTATAGCAGTATTAAAGTAGTGCACTGGGCATTTCCATCCTGAAAAGCTTTTAGACTAAGAGCAATCAAAGTCAACTGATAGCAAACATTAAGATACTTAGCGCTGCTTGAAACCTCTCCATCAAGTTTTGGAGAGATTTCACAGGGACTAAGCCGGAACACAGAGATGCAAAACCCTCTAAACACAAACGTTTAGATTACAATTTCCTGAAAGGAGAAAAGGGGAAGGGATTGATTTCATGAATGTTCTCTTTCTTGTGAACCGCTCACCAAAACTGCTCCCAGATATTTACGGTCAGTCCTGCCCTTGCTTGCAATGGACTTAAGTCAAGACCTTTTTTGTTTACAGCCATTTCTTTCGCACATTACACCCAAACCACTGTCAGAGAGCGAGCATGTGCAAACATCAGTCTTTGGTTGAAGCTAGTATGGCATGGCCTGTAGGCTTTTACTCTGTGCTTAGAGTTCAGCCCGTGCAAGTATCAATTAAACAAACTATTCCATTACTTTCACTATTCAAGGTAACCTTTTGTTTCTACACATAACGAAAGATCTGTTCACAAATACAGAGTATTTAAGGTAACAGTTTTGGTCATTTCTTATAAGCATTATCATATTTCCCAGAATACAAGTGTATCTTTTGAGTGCATTTTCTCTTCTGCCTTAATTAGATTTGAGCAGGCACATAAACAAGGATAACAATTAGCTCCAAAACTAATCACTATTAATACTGCAGCAGTTCTGAAACCCTAGAAATTCTATAGCCAGGAAAAAAAAATAAGTATGTCGGGTAGCACCAATCAGTTTATACACCAAGCTAATACTTATACAGAAAGCCTGGTTTTATCTGATTTTTCATTAACTTGCCAAGTTAATAAAGCAGATGGCATGAGCAAATTCCACAGAACTATGCTTATAGCAAACTTTTAAGCATCTGGTCTTGGGTGGGGGGATCAAACCCAGAAAAATCTGGGACAAAACCAAACAGAAAAAATATAAGGGAGAAAAGCCATAAACAAATAACTCTGAAGGGAAAAGGTTTGTGTCCAGGTTTTGCTGATTAAAACAACACAGTTAAAGCCAGTATTTAGCGTCTGTAACTTCTGAAAAGGTTTCATTTGATTTGCTGAAGCCAACAGTTGGGGCCAATAGACTCAGGGACATTTCAGTCCAGTTTCTGAAAAAAATCTCATCTGATGCTACATATTTCTAGAACATTTTCTGGAAAAAATATTAATTTGATGATGTCTGAGGAGCCCAAGCCTTATGTCTTTAAAACATCACTGAAGTGTTATTGAGATGGAAAAGGGTTGCCTTAAAACTGCTATTTTTCCTGCAGCAAGATATGATTACAACTTTATGTTTTCAAAGAGTTGCTTGTGTACTGTGATGGGATAACTGTTACCAGCTACTGAAACATCTACCTCTCTCACTGTCATTGGTAGAACTTAAACCGTTTAATGAAGGAAATTAACATTCTTCCTGTTTTAGGGATGGGGAGGTGGAGATGAATTGCAGCTTCCCTGAAGTGACTCCTTTGGACAAAAGGCCAGGTTTTGCCCTTAAATTACACGCTGTCAAGCACACAGAGACAAGATTTGAGCTTCTGAGTTGAGATGTGCCCCATGCAAATCCAGACAGACTGCTCAGGTACAACGTGAATCAAGGGAAGTGTGATGGGAAAAAACATCCCCTTCCTTGCTCTTGACCAGTCAGGATTGTGTAGCTGACCACGTGAGACACAGGTCCACACTGTGCTAGCAGCATAAGGAGAGTATGTTTCCACAGAACCTGCCGGGAATGCTAACGTTTTGGTGTGATCCAGCGGATATTCGGATATTCATCAGGTTCAGATCAGAAGGTACTGTCCTTAACTCTGAATTTCCTGGTTTACTTTCCAAGTTTGAACAAAACAATCTCTGTTTAAAAAGGTACCTCACTCATGAAAAGACAGCTAGTTAGAGCATGTCTTTTTCTCTCTTGGCACCCTCCAAGGTAGCCCCTTTCTATAGAAAGGGCACCAGAACACTGTTCCCAGCAGAGCAGCAAGCATGTCACTGAGCACACTGAATCATGCTTCCCACCAGAGCAGTTAATGGGAAAGGGTGTTGGCCAGCCAGGAAGCTCTCTGGATGAGTCATTATCAAATACAACCATACCTAGATAACCTTGGCATGGCCTTGCTTAGCTTGGTTCATTAGACAAGACAAGCTCTGTGCTGCTACTCCTCCCATCTTAGCTCTTTTAGAAATCTGTCTCCTAATGACAGGAACTCTTGAGCTAATTGAATGCAGATATTTTAAAATTGAAAGTTAAGAGGCACCTAGTTGCATTTAAAAAAGAGGAGGATCACTATAATGAAACTAACTGGGGGGAAAAAAAAAAAAAAGAAAAAAAAAAAAGGAGAGTATGAGAAAAAGCAAATATTTGCCACCCAGCTGGACAAAATCAGATTCTAGCAATTTTGCTCAAATCATTTCATGATTTTCAGCACTGTAAGCATTTTCAGTGTTTACAAACATTCCTCCACTGTACCAAAGGCAAAAGATTTCAGTCTGGATGACGAAACAGCTCCCTTTACAAAAGCTACTCCCTTAATAGTTGCTAGAGAAAAAAAATCTTGGAGGCATGCATTACCATCAAAATCCCAAAACATCTACAAAACATTTATGTATATGTCCCCTGTTCCTATTCTTCTCCCTCCTCATAGGCAAGCCAAAACTTTTTCCTCCAGCATCACTCCAGTGTTTCTTCCTCTAGCTCCCACCAATCTAACTTCAGGCTGGGACAGAGGGCAATGATATTGCTCAAGACAGCTGAAGCCTGCCCCGCTTGATCACCTCAACAGACTCGTCAGTTCTCCAGTCAGGTGAACTCCAGCAGCACTGTGTTTTCAGCTCACCTCCAAGACACCTGAAATGGCCTCGTAGATGATGTACAAGTATTCCTTTGTGCATTCCTCAGAAAACAGGGAAGCTCACTTGTTCTGAAAATGCAAAATACTTGTCAGTGAAAGACACCAGTGGCATTAACAACGGTCTGCTAGGGATGATTTTCAGAGTTCACCCTACCCGAAGCAGAGGAATGGACTAGGTGACCTCCCAAGGTCCTCCTTTTCATCATACAGTCCATGGCTTTCTCATCATTTTCCTGCATCATTTTGTTGTTTTGTAATAACTCATTGCACCAGTGGACTTGACCCTTTCAAGCAAAGAATCTAGCACTTGGTAGGCACATTTTGTTTGCTGTATTTTACTGTTAGCTGATGGCAACATATAAATGAGTAATAATGCTGCTGATGAATTAATTTGCCAAGAGCTAACACCAAGCCATCTCGCCACTTACCATCCCACGCTCCTTTTGCTGCCTACAGCACGTTGCTGTGAAGTACCCCACACGGTTTGACGTTGCGTAGCATGCAGAATCCCCATTGCAATAGAAGCTGTAAATGTGGTCACCAAGGGGACTGTATCTTTTTCGGGCTGTTCCCTTTGCAATGCACGGGGATTAGTAAGTTTTATTTGTAAAGCAATCCTCTCCTTAAGCGTCATGCTGCAAGATTATTAAAACATCATGAAACATGTAGATTTCTCTTTCACTGCTTTGCCTGATTCCCTGTCTTCTTAAAAGAAACAAAACCAGGACAGGGAGGAAGTAGGGTCAATAACACATAATTCATTCTGCTCTTTTTCTTTTTAACCAATTGCTGATAATTTTCACGAAATGGAGAAATTGGTCCAATAAGTCAGTTTATCAGTATATTTTTGGGCGAAAAAAAGTATTCTTACTTTTCTAATCCATCTGACACTTAAAATTGCATATCCAGTGAAAAAGCTTGTGTATGTTGCCTTGAAAGAAATCCAGTTTTTAATCTGTTGTCCCAATGACATGGTATCTTATACTACTTTAATTCCTTAAGAAAAAGTTAAAATTAACTTTTTTACCAATCTATGCTCCATTTTTCTGCTGCTGAAAGGGCTAAAAACTGATCTATATCAGACAGAAAAGTTATGATAGGTTCAAAACTACCCTCCTTCTAACCTGTAGTTTATTGATGAGAACAAAATAAAACCTGGAAGTGACAGACGAGCTAAGCTACAGGTCAGAGCTGCAGGAGAGTGCTTCATTCTATTAAACATTCAGAGCAGGACTGATTATGCCTCGCTGTGGTTGAATTCACTCTCCTTGGTTTTTAATGGATCAAATACTCAAACTTGATATGACAGTAGCCAAAACACCCGGGTCAGCAGTTTTGGTAAAGGCTGGTTGTTTTTCTTGCTGCGGCCCCAAGGCTATTTGGCCAATGCCTGCCTATATATATAGGTGATGCTGTTTGTTTTGCTCTGGAGAAGTAGCAAAGTAGATGGATGTTTGTTAAAAGCAAGGCTAGGCTGGGACTGTCTGCTGTCCTGTGGCTGAGCTAACTCAAGCCTTCCCAGAAAAGTAGGCGAAAGGGAAGGAGAGGAGCTCCCCTTCCGAGGGAGGGCACGGAGCGAAGGGGAAGCAGCTGGAACTGGAGAAGCGGCTGCTGCTCTCCCACTCCCAGGCAAGGGGAGTTGATGGGAAGTCTCCACTCCTAGGAAGTCGGCCTCCTCCTACACCCACTCCCTCCCTTCTTCCTCCTGGAGCATTTGACGCCTTGATGGCTCTGGAGCAGCTGCTGCCAGTCTAACTCTCCAGGGCTGTGGCAGAGCTGGCGTAGGCGAGTAGGACCCACCGCTCCACTGCTACCCCTTGCAGCCCATGGCAGGCACTTGCCTACTTTGCCTGTACGAGGGGCTTTGGCCTAGCATTAAGAAGGTGGTTTGAATTGAGGTTGGGTACCCAGCCACCAGAGCCACTTACAAAAAGCCCACATGTCCAAGACTACCTTTCCCAAGCCTTGGGTAATACTGAGAAGCAGCTGAACAGCACCTGAGCGGAGCTGCATGCTGAGCCCAAGCCAGGCAGCGACCAAGGAGAAGTACAACAACTATTGCAGGATGTTCACACAGCACAAAAAATTATTATCAATAAGTCACATAATGCTGTTTTGTAAGGAGATCCTAGACAAATGTAATAATTTTATGCAGCATGTTTTTTGGAAGTATTTGAGGCCAGAGGTTGACTTGGATTGCTGGAGTCCACATGCGTCAGTCAAGCAGAAAAGACAAAGCCATCCAAGTCAGTGTCTGAAATAAGAGCTTACAGGATAGTATTCCTCCATGTACCCCAAGATCTGAATCCTTCCTAAGCAAGGAAAGCTGTGGGGGCAGTGACCAGGTAGAAGAGATGGAAGGCAGAGAAAGAGATGTGAAATTCCTGCCTGCACTAACATTTATGTATTTTAACTGTAGATCTCGGGACCTTAAAAAAGTCTCAGTTACTGAATTTAGTCCATAATATTGAAAAATGCATCTTGGAACACTGAGATCATCTTTTCATAGCATCCATGATTTCAGTAGGTGCTGGAAAGCTACATACCTTAGAGGATGTCAGCCCTTAAGCATGAAATCATTACGGCATGTGTTTAGGAACTGAACTCCCCTGCAAATCAATGGATGTAAACTCTGAAATGCCTTCAAATCTGGCATATGGGCTTTGATCACTTCTACAAATAGAACTCACTAAATCACTTGGACGCTTGAAAATTAGACTGAACATGAATTTGATTGATGGTGATGTTTTCAAGTTGCTGATTCAAACAGTTACTCTAGATGAAAAAGGAATTTCTGCTTGCAAAAAATAGGAGGGATGAGCTTGGAGAAAAGGGCCATAAAACAAATTAACACAGGGCCTCCAGGCACTGGCTCAAAACATTTCATTCCTTTGAGATGAGGTTCCTTTGGGGAAACAGAAGCAGGAAAACAAATTACAAATGGAAGCCAAGGGATGCAAATGATGAAACAAGAAGAATGCTGTAAAAAAAGTTTGTATTTGAGGACTGGGTTTTTTTGTACATTATCCAATTTGCTGTGCGGAACAAGCCTTTAGACAAGTCCAAGTGCTCATACTGGAAATAATTCTTTTTTTTCTTTTTTTACATCACTGTATCAGATCAGATGTTGTCACACAGTGGAAGCAGCACATTACAGAAAGGGGAATGCCCAGCAGGCCTTGATGCCATGGCAGTTTGCTGCTCTAGTCCTGCTTATACATTTTTGCAGTCAGTGAGAAGTAGGGAGTATAAAAAACTTGCATCTACTGGCCATGCAAATGTGCACAGGATATATAGGAGACACAGGAGGAACATGCCCTGTGTTCAGCCATGGTACCAGGAAGCCTGGCTGTGCTAGTGATGGAGGATGCTTTTTTCTACACCATTTCCACATCGAAGCAGGCTAATGAAAATTGCCCTTGCCCAGTCCAGGCCTGCAACTGGTGAGGCATCTAATACTGTGCTGGTAAATTGTCTGCCACATCTATTTATTCTTGCATCCTCTATAACAGCATTATACAGAGGGTGGAAAATGCACAAGCCTAATCTTAGACTGGCAGATAGGTGGGATGGGTGGTTAACAGCCAACCCTCAGCCAGAGGAGGAGGTATCAGGTGACAATGTTGTGAATCACCTGTGAAAAATTGTAGATCACAGCAAAAAGAAAAAAGAAAAAATACAAAAAAACCACCCTACAGGGAATTGGAGAGGTTTGAGAGTATGAAGCGTTCTGGGAAGCATCTTTTTACTCAGGTTGACTAATAAATAAATTTCTGAAGTAATTCATTTAGCTAGCGTAAGCTTCCTGTAGCTGGTTACGTCACCTCTTAGTGCCTCTGTAACTCATTAACTTGCAGCTTATCTCCGCAGCCCTTGCTGTGCCCCTAACGCCAGGCATGGTGCTCTCCCCTCATATTGGCGGGGCTGAGCGTGATGTGCCAGGCACGGCTGAGCTGGAGAAACGCAGCAGCCCTGGGCTGCGCAGCACCCACCAGCCCCCCGAGCCCCAGACCTCTCACCAGCACTTCATGGCGGCTCCCCTAATGGGGGGCCCTGCACCAAAGCCCTGCCAAAGCCGAAGGCACTTGAATGGGTCCAATGCTGCAGCACAAACACGCAAACCAAGTAAAACCAAAGCTTAGGGTATAAATGCGGAACAGGAAAAACAAATCTGCATCACTGCCAGAGCCCCCTCACCTGCCAGCTGCCAGCACATGAATTCCCTGCTCTGCCTGCAGCCAAAGGCTCGTGTCTGGTATAAAGCAGCACGGCTCTCCATCAGCAGGGCTGCACCGCGTCACTGCGCTCAGCTCAGGAGATAAGACTCTTCCTAAGCACTTCTTGAACTAGTGGTGCTGCAAAGGTTGGTTGGTTTGTTTGTTTTAAATACTTCTTTTCCTAGCTAGCCTGGTAAGTCCTGACCCAACCGCAATACAGGTTGCTCAAGAGCTTCCAAAAGCAGCTCTGTTGCTGTGACCACCCCTACCCTCCCACTTTCCAGCCCAGGTGGGAATGCTGACCCCCGGGGAAGGGCTGATGGTCTTCCATCTGCTGCATCTCAACACACCCCAGCAAGCAGGACTTAGCACATCAGTTCCGCATCCTTAATTGTGCAGAACTCTGCAGCCCTTCAAAGTAACGAGGTCTTTTCCTAATTCTGACTGTTGAGAGGGAAAACTTATTTTTATGGAGGCAGAGGCAGATTCTTCAGCTTATATTAATAGTTCAAAGCAATACACAGTTTCTTTCTGAAGCAGAAAATAAGAAGCTGTTGCAACAGGTCACAGCTCAGCGGTCCTTCCCCTGTTCTGGTAGGACTGAAAAAAACTCCGGGGCCTGGCTGGAATTCCAGCAAGGATTTGTGCAAAAGGAACAAGTGTCTCTATCTCAAACCATGCAAGACTGTGTACTTTTCATTTTTTAAGGGGGACAGCGGGAGGAACAGGGAAAGGCAAAGGCAGGTAGCAGGAAGAAATGAGCGTGACCCACAAATGATAAAAGAAGATTGAGCTGTGCAGAATTCAGGAGGGTTTTTCTTTTTGTTTGATTTCAATGGATTTTTTTTAAACACCTTGAGGATTTGTTCCATTATATTCAGAGTATTTTCCAGAAAATATTTTAATATTAAAACAAATATTGCTGTGCTATTGCCTTCATTTGCAAATAAAATCAGACCTACCGTAAATCATAGAAGGAAGCTGTGATTCAAGGCTACGCTATTCAAATCACTTTTTGGTTATGAAATGCTGATCACTGAACTTAGATTAGTTCCAATGGGAGCTGTTGATACTCTGCTCCCATTTCTTCCACATACTGCCTTTGTTTCAGAGACACCTGACAGGATATTAATGTTTAGTTATGCAAAGTGTACCCTTATTTCCAATGTTAATTATTAGAGCCACTGATTTCTTCAGTGACTTCTCAAAGCAAAGCTAGAGAAAGATATTCACAGGAAGACAAGTAGAATGTGTGAGATTTATGTCCTTTCATTGAAAGTAAAAGTTAATCTCTTTGCACCTGTGAGTATAAAGATAGACAAAATGTACTATTGATCTTTAAAGCAAGGAATTTAATATTGTAGAACTTAAAAGCTGTGGCTATATTACACCCCCTGGAGATGTTTACCTTTGCATTTATGGCACTGCTGCTAAGGTTTTTGGGTTCCCTTCCCCTCCAACCACCTGAAGAAGAGCCTTTGTTCCAATAGGTGAAGAAGCTAATTCCACCTTCTGCAGAACTGAAGCTCAGTGCATCAGCATCCACACCGCCAGGTTAAATACAACATTGCTACCCAAACTGGACCAAAGCATAGAGCGTTCCCTTCACTCAAGCCCTTCAGTGAGGTTTGCCTTACTCAGATGTACTGTACTGTTTCTGAGCATTCCAGGTGCTGTTTACTCAGTTGTAGCAGCAATTCCTTCCAAAGCGGTTACATACACACAACAGCCAAGTGTTTAGTATCCAGGCTAGTCTTATGAAAGAGGTGCTGTTAGGTAGGGTGGTAGGGACTTTAGTGGCTTGGTGGGTTTTTTTGTACACCTATCTTTTGGCTGTGCTTCAAGTGGAGCAGAAGTGAAATTCACTGCAAGTGGAGATCATGTATTTTAAAAGTTCATTAGCAACAGCTAGAGCCCAGTCTTTAAATCCCTTTCTCCCCCTCCCCAAAGGCTCTAGTGGCTTCTTGATCCAAGTCTTTGGAGCTGTGCTCAGGCTGTAAGTCCCGGCTACAGACCAGACGTAGGTTCAGCTGCCCCTTCCCCCCGCACCAAAACAACTTCCAAATATTCTGCTTCAATCTTTACAAGTTTATCACGGTTTAAACATGGCAAAAATAATCACTCCAGGCTCACATTTCATGGGTTCTGATCCAAGTCCTACTGGCATACCACTGCCGGTTGATTCCAGTGGCCTGACACAACAGTGTTACGTGAACAAAAATAACCAAACATCTGGCTCCGTTCTACAAAAGTAAAGTGCACATGGGAAAGTAAACTTCAGTAAGCCAGGTGCTGTTAACCCCACCACTATGATAAACTGCAGTGAAGGGGACCATTTAATAACCAAAGCAGCAGAAGAGAAGAAAGCTTCAGCTCCCATCTGGTCCTTCAGTGTCTTAGGCAGGAGAGTGCCCAGACTACAGTACCTGAGAAGGGCTGGGAAGCTGGGAAGCGAGAGTGGTGCAGCCCACACTGTGGGAAGCAGTTTCAGACTACTTCATGATCTCAGCAACTCAGGAGTTAACCAGCTGTAGGTGCCTGCACCTTTTTTTTTTTTTTTTTTGCCTTGGATTTGCACCAAGTTTGAGTCATCACGTTCAAACAGGAGGAAAAAAAAATAATCAAACCCCAAAAACCTGAGCTTCATATTCCAAAAAGGGCATTCCCACACCAGGACACTTTTAAGTTCTCACCAGGGAAAGGAGCCTTTTTGAATTAAGGTGGGTACATGCCCATCTCCTCCTCTGAAGGAAAATCAAGATTGCTCAGAGCACTAAATAATCACAAACACAATTTAGATGCACTGGTGTCTAAATAAGACAGGACATCTAGATACAGCATGTCGTATCTGCCTCTACAAAAGGATTTAGCTTTTCTGTAGCTCCATTAAACTCATGCTGTAGGTGGGACTGAAGGCTTTTACAGTAGCAAACTATCAAAGGAATGTAAGGAATGCAGGGTGTAAACAGATTAGATCTTTCCCCCCTCTTATTTAAAGACCTAGATTTTTCCCCTTTCCTCTGAAGCTTTAGAAATTTAAATGAAACACTGAAGCATGCATGTTACTCAAGTGCACCCTGTCCTCAGACCAGGATTCAAAGCCAACAATTCACAGGTTTTTCCTGTTTAATCAGGGGTTGTGCAGGAACTTAACCAAGCTTTGGAACCGGATCCACTGGCAGTTTGGGTTGAACTGGAAAAAAAAATAATTGACCTACAGCACATTAAACCCTCGCTTTGCTATTTCATCCTTATTGATGTGTTTATCCTACAATTACCAATGATATCCACTGGTCATCTCTCCACTGACTGGATTTACTGTCCTAATGGTATAGGGTTTGCTGTACTGGATAAATAACAAGGGACCAAGGGCCAGTGTTGCTTTATTGGAGGTTCACATTGAAACGTCTCGCTGCCTTTCCCAAACCACTATCACCAAAGGTTTGGCCCTTTACATGGGATATGTGGGATTTGTTGTCTCATTTCTATACTGCAATTCTAAACCTACTTTCCCATGCAGAGGCAGTCAGCCTTTTGCCAAGATGACTATGTCAGCCAAGGAGAGACCAAGGACTAGCACACAATAAACATGAGTAAGGTATATACCGCAGGTTCAGAGAGGTGCTTGAAGTTCAGCAGAAGAAAGCAGAACCGCTTTAGTCTAGGAACACAGTCCTTCCACAGAGCCCAATTAAGACACGGCGGAAAAAGCTGAGCAGATATGTTTAATGCAAGAACCGAGGCAGACAGCTGTATCTGCAGGTGAGAGTTAAGGACCACAGAAGTAATGCTAACCATGATGGTGATACACTGGCAGACCTGTAGCTAAGTGGAAAACCAGCAGTTACATTTCTTAGCTAATTGATCCAAACGTTCAACTTGATACTGACTACAGCATCCTTTGTGTGAACAGCGCTACAAGAGCTGAAGTAGGTGGCCAGTGAATGAGTAAGTGTGACACCATTAACTCATCCGAAAGCTTAAACTGCTAAGAAAGATCATTAGCACATATATTCAAAGCAAAGCAATTGCTTGGAAAAATCAAGTATGTATCTAATGAGTTAGAATATTAACAGAAATCTAGGGAATTATAACGGTAGTAAAATCAAAGGTTCCATCTGATGAACCTCATTATAATAATTTTTGAGCTGCATTGCTCTTTTGCACATTCAACAGCACTTGACATTAAGTAGTGAATAAGTATTAATTAACATTCCATCCTAATCAGGGCAAGAAGGTTAAACACTATGCTGTCTTCATTGCTAATCTTTAAAGAAAACTAAGAATTGCCTGAAACTCCACAAGGGGAAAGATTTCAAGTGTGTATCCTGGTAGTAGAGATTGGAGAAAAAGATAAGGAACACCATGAAACCTTCATTCGCTTTACTTCTACGTACAATTGGCAGTAAACTTCAGGTCCACTGAAATATCATTTAATCGGGAGGGACCGAGTAGATACTTCTGTTCTCATTCCAGGAAGTTTTTTAGCTAAGGATTCTTGAAAGCCTGAATAAATTTCCCTCATGTACTTCTTTATATATCCTGCCCACATCTTCATAACAGATAGGTTGCACACGGGCTCTTGATCTCTATTCTGAACACGAGCACTCCACCTAACAGTTAACATAGTCTAGGGTTCTCAGCTCCCCGATATAACTGTTTGTTTAAGTGAGAATCAGGGTAGAAATTCCTATTAGCACTGCAAACACACACCATGAAATCAGACCAAAAAACCCACCATCCTGTCAGCCACTCCCTCCTCCCTCCTCTTCTTCTCCAGGGAACAGCTCAATGGAGAACTCCACAGGGGAAACCTCTGGGAGTTTGTTCAGCTTTGTTGCCTTCCTGGGAGTTCTGCAGCACATACTTTATTCTGCTACTAAGTTCAGCAAATGTTCAGCACCTTCAGAAGGTTAAAGGCCTATTTTCTTAAAAGCCAAAACCCTTTTGTTTCAGACAAATCGATTTGGTGTTGAAATCTGTTGAAAATTGAAGTTGGAAAATAAAGACACTGGAGCAAGAGAACAAAAAGTTTGAAAGCTTGAAAATGCCCAGGACCGCTGGGCCAGTTCTCACCATCAGTGTTTAACCGCCTGGCAGCTGGGCAGAGAGCTGCAGAAGCTGATCAAAGTGAAGGATACAGCCTCCCACACCGGGTTCTTTCCCCAAAGCCTATAGCACCTCTCCCCATAGGGGGACTAAGCAGAAACAAGAAGAAATGGAAAATGCTTTTTTCCCCCTGTTTCAGCTATAAAAATAAAAATTTACACACTCTACCCAGAGACTTAAGCCAAGCCTGATTCTCTGTATGCTGATCAGAACAGACATTTCAGAGAGAACCCCTACCTCCATCATGGGCTGCAGGGAATCAGTAAAGTGCATCAACTATCTTGTTTTCCTGAATTTATGTTCCTTACTAACATGCAGAACAAGCATATCTGGTTCAAAGCACCCTGACAGGAGGCAAAGCAATTGTTTGGGGGCTATTCAACACCATTAGACCTTGAAACAAACCTATGGTGTATTTTCATTAACGAGGTTTCTGTCCTTTCAGCAAAGGCTGCATTAAAAAGCAGTCCCAAAGGTAGAAGATAGAGAAGGATTAATTATATGATGCAATCTTTGACTAACTCAGTCCTGCTACTAGGTCCAAGTCTGGAAACAGGCACTAAGGTAGGGGAAAGATGCCTTTAGAACATTTATTTGCCCAGTTACCTACATGCAAACACTGTAAGGTTCGCGTGAGTCACCGCAATCTATCAAAAGGGCTAGTCCCACCAGGATAACGCAAGAGCGACCTGAATCCAGTAACCTCAGACTGAGAGTGCAGATCTATACAATCAGGAAGAAGAAACCATGTGAGCTAATGCTCTGAATTGCACATCCCTGGCATGAATCACCAGAGGTTCAGATCGGTGGTTACCATTGTCAATCCCTTCTCCCTAATTCTGCTTCTCCTCCAGCAGGCCCAGATTTACATGACCAGCATGAAATCAAAGCATCCCTCCACCTACATAACTTGAAAACCAGGAGTGACTTACTGTAATGAACAGTTCCATTAATACAGCACCACACTCCGGCTGCTTGAAGTCCAGATCAACAGATACAAAATGGAGGACTTCAACCCCCTGATGCCACCTACGCTTCCTGGAAAAAAGGAGGTTATGGCCAACTGGCAGCCCATGCAATCTGTTCCTTCCAGACACATTCCTACGTGCACACTTAGTTTCATACCGCCCGGTTTGTGAAACAGAGAAAATGTACACTGTACCTGTTATTTAAATATTGCTGTATTCCAGGTCTTACATCAATGGGAAGCCTCTACATAAGCTCCAGGTTGCCCCTTAGTACTACAACTTCTACCATTCTTGTCGTTTGCAATGCTTCTTAACTCTCAAGAACGGAGCATCTTTATAAAAAGATGAACCCTTTTTTGCTAGCCTTCTGAGTTGGAAATTACTCTGACAGGCTGATGAGATTCTGAAGAAACAGGTAACATGTATGTAACATACTCACCTGAGTAGATCTGACACGATGACAGACCCAAAAGTAACACGTTGACAGACAGGTGCTCATGGACAGGGAAGGATGTGCATTTTGTGAGTAATGGAGAACTCCATCCTATAATATCTAACTACATCTGAGAAGCAAAAATGTCCTTACACGTTTTTCTTCATTATATTACTTGAGCTTGTAAAACCAAAGAATATTTTGGTTTTAATTACTTGGGTGCAGGTTGGAGTTATTTTCTGTGCTGTTGCAATACTTCACAAAATAGGCATTTCTGAGTTGGTAAAACTGTTTCATAGTGGAACTTCTAAAGCTTCTCTGTCTGGGCACCCACTTCCAATTTGATTTCTAGTTACTTTGTTTTATGATTAATTTTATGGCAAGTTTCACACTGTTATCTCTCACTACATATATTCTAATCTTTTTTTTCTTTTCATAGGGCATGTGCCACTCCTGTTCCTTGGAAGAGACCATCATCAGCTTAAAATACCCCAAATGCTCTTTGCAACTGTGATTCATGTGTTTCAAAGACTTGGTTCTTCCTGCTGGGGGATGTTTCCTGAAAGAAGGGATTAAAATATGACCTAGGCATAAGAGGGAATGCACAGTAATGTTTTTCCATGGGAAGGCAGAAACTTCTGGTTGAGGTTTTAATGGGTAGCTCCAAGAGGTAATTAAAAGCAGAGGGTCTATGCAATACACAAATTGACATTTGTGCACAGAAGGACAAGAGCGTTCTCAGGTTTCTAAATCTCTCCAGAGCTCAGGCCCATGAACTGCTCAGCTGAGTGCACATCACATAACTACACCGATTTGCATTGGCCAAGAAGTTGTTACAAATATTCAACCTGCTTTAGGTACAAAGAGGCAAACCTCTGCACTAAGAAGCAGCCCTGCAGCCAAAGTTTAATAATAAATACCAAAAGGTGAAAAACTTTATAGGTTGCAAACGTTCCAAGCAGAAAGGTGTCAGTTTTGCTGGGGAGGAAGGATCTCGGTGAGCCTCCTGCACAGACACCAGCTACACCCCAGAGGACACCTGGAGGGATGTCTGACACACAGAAGACTGGGTTTTTAAGACAGCTTCCTCACGCAGTTTCTTTAACCCCTGAAGGACAAGCAGCAACAACCTGTTTCTATACCCTGCCACCGCAGCGCAAGACATAGTTTAAGATGTTTTATAGGACATCAGGTCTCCCCCGTGGCTCCTCGGCGTGCCAACGGCAATAGCTGGTGGTGGTTGCACCAGGAGTCACTTCTGACCTACAGATTTTACTCCAGCTAGTAGCTGAGGATCAGAAGGTCCTGCCCTTGACTCCAGGTTTGCTGCCTGTGCTGTGATCCCAGATGCTGGTCTTCACGGGCCCAAGAACCATTTCTGTTGCCTTTAAACTTAGAAAGAGCTCCTTTTGGTGTTATCATTACACTCTCCTGGATTGTTAACCAAGGGAGGAAGCCACCACTATTTTTCCAAGAAACCTGACTCATTTTACCTCTCACTGTCATATAAATCATTAGCAATAATTTTCCTTTTCATTTGAGCCAAAATAAAACCAAAACAAAACATTTTTCTGTTGGAAAAGAGATAGCAGATCTTCATCAAACTCCTGATCCAAATTCCAGGGAAGTGGGTCAGAGCTTTTCTGTTGCCCTTTGTGGTCTTTGGATCTACAGGGCTTTTTTTATAATTTTTATTACATATAGCATATATCTATATTACTTATAGTCTTGAGTCCAGGGGGGTGATTTTATCTAAAGAGTTGAAAACTTCAGTAGTCCAAAGTGAAGTTAATTTATCCCCTGCAACTGGATCTGGCCCAGTATATTCAAGCAAAGCTCCCCAATGACAGAATCGCTGATGTTACTCCATTACCACCTCAGTTCAACTGAAAGCCACAGCACTAAAAAGAAAGGTCAGGACACCTCAGGGCAGGTTGTGGCACCGCCTGCCTAGAAATAACACAAAGAGACCCACAAGCAGAAGAGCACATAGGAAAGAAAGAATGGAAATAAAGGAGGTCCTGCAAGTCCAGCACATCATTTTTATATGTTGTCATTTTCAAAATAATCGCATGCAAGCATCAGCAAGAAGCAAACACTTCCTTAAAAAATCCTGGCTCCTTTGACATTGGGATTTGCCTCCATGGTATCTGTACCCGATGTGGAACAGCACGAAGCTGTTGTGCACAACTTTCCCTGCCAGACTGTAGAGAAAAGGCACTAATAAGAAGGGTGCTTATCACTGGAACTAATAAAGCCCAGAAAATTTTTACAGGTATGCACAGATTCCCAAAAGGAAAGGACAGACACTCAGTCTTCTGAAAATTTCCCACTGAAATAAATATTCCTATAGTGTTCTCAAGGGCAAGCTGAAGTGACCTTAGGGCTTAATTTGTGTTTTCAAGTTGCCCTGAACTCTTGTCACCATGTCAGCAGGGGCTGCAAATTATTGTTGCTATGTTCTTCTCGATGATTGTATTTCAAGCCCAAACTCACATCTGTGTCCTGCATTCTGCTACAGTATTAACCTGAATTTGCAATTTACAGTAGCTAGTTTTGCTAGGGTTTCAGTATCTTTTTTTTTTTTTTTAGTAAAAATAATTTCCCTTCCCTGTCGATGTTGGGCATTCACAGACATATAAAGTTCCCCATAAAATAGCACCTAGTTGCTAGTACCTCACTCATTTTCAGACAGTAAGCTGGAAATACTCCTACAGCTTAACCTTTGCATGCATGTTACATCTGGTTAAGAACTGTCCCCCTCTACCCAGCCACATTTTTTTTTTAGCTATCCACTTATCAGAAAGAGCACAGATTTTGTATTCGGACTCCTTTGCTGAAAGATTCACTGCATCCTACTTCCAAAAAAACCTAGACAGCAATGTAAATCTCCTGACGCTGCTGCTAACACTTGTACAAGAAATCCAGGATCCCTCCGAATCGGAAATGGCTCTCACAGGTGACTGATGATTACAGTAATAAGCCAACAATGGAAGTTCACATCCCCACGTAGATACCCAAGATATGGTTACAAACAATATAAATCACTACAGAGCTCTGTTGTTTAAAAAAGAAGTTAGAAAGTAAATGTTTTGTCTTTTTCTTTCAATGGTGATTTCCCTCCTGCCTCTCAAGCAACTGTATCAGTGGCTGAGTGTTTTCAGAAATTATCGGAAAGCCAGGAAACAATTTGCAGGTAGCTCTTTTTAATACACAGGTCAGCAGCTTGCTACTAATCACTGTCTCAAGAAGTCACCTTACACCAGAGAACTGTTACCATTCAGCCTTATTTCATTTGACTTGAGTGTCTCAAAATTCAGTAATTTTTACCCTTTTGTTCCTAAACCACTTTCAAAACCGCATCAAAATATTGCAGAGCACAATTAAAACTGTCCCTCAAGAAAATTCTTAATTAAAAGTCTAACCACTTACTTGTTCTCTCCAGTCGTTCCTGTCATTTAAATGTGAAGAAAAAAACAACACCAAAACAACAACATGTAGCCTCATTTGGCGTTGTTCATATTAAGCAAAAAAGTCAAGTCAAATATCAACTCTAAGTTCACGCAATACCTTATTAAGCAAAGGAAAAACAAGGTGGAAGATGAACACCCCGATGGAATCTCGGAACCGTAGATTTATTCCACCAAGTGCTTTACAGTGTCTGTTATCTCAGCCTTGGCTAAGCAAGAGAATGCTGGTGAAAATCTTTGCCTGGTACAGTACAGAGCCTCTGTTTCACAGGCCAGGAATTTTACATTGAATAATTTTTAACTTCAGCTCTGGGAGGAAAAACAGGGTCTCGTACACTCTGTCTGCTTGATTAGGTTTTATTTATTTATTTAATGGGAAGAGAACTCTAATTGTGAAGGGGGGGAAACACAGGCAACATCCCTTCCAGCTGCTGCCCTGGGGTGAAGGGAACAAGGGGAAGAGGTTAGCACAAAGATGATGAACTTTTCTGGGAAAACTGAAGAGGTAACGCAAAGCTGAGAGACTGCATCTTTCAGGAACTGTACATTAGGTCATTTCTTGGTTCATTTTTTTTTTCTTTTTTTTTCTTTTCTTTTTTTTAGATATTTGTGGCTAGTAAAACCTAATCCGATCAGAACTGCTAAACCAACAGTAGTTAGCAATTCTAATCAACTGTATTATTTGTATTATGTCATCTCTGTAGAGGGCCAGCTGAAATTCAGGCCCCGCCGTGCTAGGCACACTACCAACACCAACTAGGGCAGTCTACCTTAAGGCACAAAACAAATATGCAAAAATCTAGGCCAAGAAACAAAGGAACAAGTCACCTCAGCCCTGCAAAGAAGTTACATATCAAACAAGTGGGTGAGCTGGGAATAAACCTCATCTCTTGAACTGTACCCAGACATTTAAAAGATCAGATTTTCAAACGGACTGATGTTCAAATACCTTTGTGTAATGTGAATTATTCAAGAGCTCTTCCATCTGGCAACATGGGCCAGGAAATTGTGAGTTATAGCGAACTGCACCATTCAGTAAGACAAAACCAAGAAGCCCCTGAATCCTAGGCCCATGCTCATTCCACTCGTAGGTGATGTTTCCAAGTGATGTCTTTCTCTTTCCAGGGTGGTGAAGTCCTCAGCAAACAGTCACAACCCAACCCAAAGCCCACAGAGAGCAGGACAGAACAGCACACTTCGGTCAAGGCTTTACCAATCTGTCCCATCACCCCGATTTTTGGCCTCAAGTACATTCTGCCGTCCGTCTGGTAAGAAACATCTATTCTCACAACAAAGCCCCATGCAGAAACCGCCTCCTTTCCTGCAGGCAGAAGCACATGCAGACGTACTAAACCACAAACCTGGCAATGCCAACTGAGCCCCATTGCAAATATCTCAGCGCTTTCACAAGGCACCATGTTATTATTGCGTACGTCATTGTTATACCCAGGTTTGATCGCTTTTCTTCCGTACAGCAGCTGCCCTTTTCCACACTGAAAGCTCTGGAGTTAGTAATATAGTTGCTGAGCACCTGCGCAATTAAAGCTTCATTAAAAGAGACATTTAAAACTGCTATTCTCTGTTGATTACATGTTGTTAGACCAGAAAAATCAGTTGAATAAAGCCTTGGAGCTGGTCAGGAAGAAGCAAACAAAATATCCTGGTTTGTTCCCATCTTGCTTTCTGTAGTTAACATAGAGAATGTGTAATTCGGGAAGTTGAAGTGTCTGTCCTCATTAGTGAGCTGGAAATATAGCACAGCCAGATATATTTCAGAGAAGAGGGAAGCATCCTCTTAAAACAAATTGTCAGTGCTCTTAACTCAAAAGAATGTTTCTGTATACCTACTGTCACACACATTTATTGCACAACACAGTTGAGCAAACACTTGTCTAGGATGTATAAACAGGTATGCATGTAGTTATAATACAGAACTGATGGGTTGCGTTGTTTAACTGTGTCAAAAGCATAAAAGCAAGAACCTGGATAAAAAAAAATGTGGAACCTTCCAGGTGGATGATGGAAAGGGAATTGTTCAGAACACATGGATCATCAGATACGTGGCAGATAACAATGCGACTTACAGCTCTTGTGTTTGCCGAAGCGGGGGAACGAGCTTGCTTCTAAACTCGGGTACGGACTTAGTCTGTCTAATGAGCAAAAAAATGGCTTACAGTAAAGGCAAGAGGTGGCATAATGTGAGTCTCAAATGCTTCCGAAGACTCCATCCAGCCCAGGAAAAGATTGGAACCATTATTTTCAAAGCACTCAGCACCACAGTTACAGATAAATAACACATAGAAGTAGGATTTGATGAAAGCACAAATAAAGAGTTTAGAGAAATAAGCAATTTCCATCTCAACTACAGCACTAGCAGAAGCATCAACATTTGAGCCTATAGACAGTTTTCATACACTTTAAAAGTTATTTTGTATTATTATTGAAGTGTGACTTCACAGAGACACTCTTATATGCAAGTACAGACAAATGTGCACAGTTAGGCTCAATGAAAACTGCAGAGATTTACCGTTGAAATCTGAAAACAATAAACTTCCCCAAATTCAACTTCCTGATAGCCATTAAAATTTGCATCAACTGAAAAAAAAGGGCCGATGGGGAAGGGCTGAAGGACCGGCTGGCCTGTTTTTCAGGTAGACAAACAGCAGCATGAATAACAATGTACATTAGCTGAAAGCACTGAAACAAAAAACCTGCAAAACATCCGTGACTGACGCTGCTGAATGTAAACCTAATCACGCCCATCTCTGGACAACTCAGTAACACGCACACAGGTGTTTCTTAAACAGATGCTGCCCATAGCAATTGGAAACTATCACTAAGCAACATCCATCACAGCGAGTTCAAAGCCACAGCTCACTTCCCCACCCACACAGGTGATGAAGGACAAACAACTTGTGTTTCTTTTCTGGATACAGAAGGCATGGAGGTATTTAAAATCATGCTTACAGGATTAATTACAGGAGCTTAACTTTCCTGATACGTATGTCCCAGAGCAGGGCTACTTTGTGCAGCACCAGCAGGTAGGGAATCTTCACTCTGGAAAAAGCAGCTAAGTAACATTTGTAAAAGTAATTTTCCACCTTTCTATCCGGAGCAGAGTAGAAGGTGCAGCCAAACTGGTTTGGCTCCCAATGATACTCAGCCACCATGTTCTCCTGCACACTGATGCAGTAAGCCATTAGAGCAGTCAAAGCTGCCCAAGATCGCTGTGGGAAACAAACAGGTCCAGCATGGATTACCTTTGTCTGTAGATTCCTCATGTTGAGCATAATTCATATCACCACTATGTTTGTACAGCTTGCACCAGATAGTTTATTTATTACACGTGCCTTCTCAATTACTCCATCTTATGTGCATTCATGTGCCAATACAGCAGAGCAGAAGTACCTAATTTAACCATCAGCTCAGGTCTTCGGCAGACTGAATCACAGGCAGCCTACCTGTTGTATGCAGCAAAGACAACCCAGTATTTGCATCTAGTTCTGAGGGAAGGGGAAGGGGAAGGGGAAGGGGAAGGGGAAGGGGAAGGGGAAGGGGAAGGGGAAGGGGAAGGGGAAGGGGAAGGGGAAGGGGAAGGGGAAGGGGAAGGGGAAGGGGAAGGGGAAGGGGAAGGGGAAGGGGAAAAAACCCCAACCCTAATTTCAGGTAAAATTAGTGCTCAGAATTAACAATAATAACCTTGCACAATTCAAGAACCGATTGATGTGGAAGGCAACTGGCAACGCCCTCGTTTTTCAAATGCAGGCAAAAGCCTCATATGTACCTCAAAAGAAAAAAAAAAATCTTTCCCCAGCAATCCCCATGTCACAAGAAAACCTCAGACCTGTATTTGTACAACACTATCCCTTCCAAGGCAAACAGACACCATCAAACTGCAGTAGGCATTTCATATTGAGATGCATCAATAAAATGTGATTTATAGCAATGTCACAGGAACGTTTTGTACTTATCAAGCTCAAGATAAGATAGGAGGCATTGAGAAAGGCTCATTAAAGCACAGTCTGGCAGTCAGCACATTAACGAACTTGCTTTTCAAAGCTTATTAGCAAAGAGGCAACCAGTGCAAATGAACAGCTTGCAGGAGGAGGTGTGTGTTGAGAGGGGAGGATTAACCTGCTGGTGATGATTATATGAAAAGTTTGGTTACAACAAAACTTCTGCGTTCAAAAAGTCCACTTGTTTTATGATCCTGAAATATTCAAAAGCTCCCATGAGGATGAAAAGCTCACCATGCTCCTCCCATCCATATCTATTTCTAGTTCAAAGTTTAATCAGAGCCTAAGTTTTATTTTTTCTCCTACAGGAGTGCCCTTAAGTAGCACTTGTATTTTTTCAGGAGCACACAAACACAGTACAGAAACGGCACCATTGCTGCCTGCGTTTAGTGTCCTGTTGCCTTTGGAGGAGGTGGCAGCCGGACTGAGGCCCCAGCCAAAGGCCAGCAGCAGATGGCGAGTGGCTAGTGCTGGGGTCAGTGCTGGGGCTAGTGCTGGGGTCACTGCCGTCGGGGACGCAGATGGGGCCGAACAACACCGAGGGGCGGGTGTGACACCACCAAGAGAAGGGACTCTTGGCTGCAGCCCAGGTGGGTGCGTAAGCCAAAAAATTAACCTCTTTGGAGAAAACCCACCCTTGCAGAAGGAGAATGGCTTCGTTTGAATTGCTAAGACGATTTTTTTTTGTTTGTTTTTTCTAAATTGCTACCTGTTTGTGTTCGCCACCCACCACCAAGTTTCCTGACGCTGAAGACACAGTCGGGCACAGGGACCGGGGCACCCCCGGGACACGGAGCTGCCCCCCCGCCCGGCCCCGCCTGGCGCTCTGGCGCCCCCCAGCGGCCGCCGCCCCGCGGGCTCGCCCCGCTCGGGACTGCGGCTGCCCCGGCGCGGGGGGGCGGGGAGGGAGCGCCGGGCTGCGGGGGGACACTGAGCCGAGGTGCAGCAGGAGGAGGGGGACACACAAGCCTTTGCACAGCAGAAAGCCCGCGTGTTTAAGGTAGCGGCAGAACCGTGAGCAGCGGTCTCTGGTAGGGAAGGTCCTGATCAGCGAATCCCGAGCTCTGTCCCCGTACTAGGGGGAGAACAGCCAGCTCCTCGGAAAGATACATCCAACGCGCTTCTGTCCGCTTCAGCAGATTGGTGACCTCCTTTTATAGCCATGTCCATTTTAATTGCTAGCCTGCTGTGGCTTTTTCCCTCTTCAGCTGCATGTTAGGTTCACTAGCAGAGGTACTGACAATTCTGGGTGCATTACAACTTCCGATTCCTGAGTCTCACCAAAGACAGACCTGAAATCCACAGAGCCTGCAGCCACCAAGGTATGCCAAAGATACTTTGCCATGTTGCAAACTATGAAAAGCTTGTAGCTTTCCAAGCAAGGCACCACTGCATTGCAAAGTGACACCACTACACTTACCCTAGTTCCGCCTAGAACTACATAAGGAATCATTGTAAGCATTCAGTGAAATTAAATACAGCAGTGGCCCTATGTCAGCTTATGCCAGCAGCCTTGTGATATTCCACATACACAACAAAAATATTAGCAATTAACTGCAAAAAAGTTCCCCAAGATTGATGGGGGGAGGGAGGAGCAAGGAAGAGAAAAAACAGCTCACGACTCTCATGCATTTCCCTGGGAGACCCAATTAAAATAAAGTGAACCAAACTCATGCTCTGCATGCTGCAGAGACCATTCCTTTCAGTCAGGGTGCTATATTTCTTACAGAATAAATGGGCATTGTTGTATATGTCTATTTAACCCCCAGAGTTATTGACAGCTATGCATGTAAATACCTGTCCAGCAAGAAAAGTACCTGAAGAGGGAACCTCTGTATCTGCCCAAGGATAAATGGCTCATATACTACTTAGGGTATTTAGGGAAACCAAGGCAAGCTGACACTGAAGTTATACAGCCCACATAAAATGTAAAAGTGCTGTAGTGGTTTACTTTACTTGAATAAAGGTACTTCAGAAATGCTCACAAGGACTTCCTTCATCTGCCAGCTTTCACTAGGAAAAGAGCAAATACGGACACTAATCAGTCCTGCACGTAGTCGTGTCACTGATTAGTTATAGCACTTGTTGTTCCACCTTGTCTAACTCCATTCCTTCTCTCCATCAGCAGTTTGAGTCACAGTTAGGCATACATCCAGCATGAAGCCTCTCACATTTGAAGCCCAAAAGACTGCTACCGTGCAACTGTAAGGATAAAAACCAGACATCTGCTGCAGTAATAGATATTTATCCAATAAGGAAAGTAATAAGAATACACTTGTTCTTCTAATTCTATTGCATAGTCTCACACTCACAATGTGTTTGCCCAACATTTAAAAAAAATGCCTATTACTAGCAAAGCAGCAAGAATATGTGCTACCGCAGAGCTCACTAGTCCACTACTAGCGAGTCGAATAATAAAACACAGCTCATGGAATCAACTTGCATATGCAAACATGTCTCTACCAAGTTTCTATTTCTGCATTCCCTCTCAAGGCTCATTAATAGTCAGTGAAATAAGAATACCTTTAAAATAGATAACGTCACCAAAGAAAAGAACAGCATAAGTAAGATAAAGCATTTTCTGCTGTCCGTGATGCTATTACAGTAGAGGAGCTGTATTTTCAGAATTCTTTGACTATGTCATTCAACTTGCCAAATCTGAAATACCCTTAAAAAGGGCGTGATACAAAGAGAGAATATCAGCTATTTCAGAATACAGAGTCTTGTATGCTGCGGGGGCAACACTGACCTAAAGCATTCGACTCTACCTACCCTGAAGTATGCAAGCCTTCAGCCTCTGAGCAGCCTCTAACACCAGCAGAATACTGAGTTAAATCCTCGAGGTTTGGGATATTCACTTATAAGCTGCTTCACTTTCATCCCTCTGTCCTCTGACTTCTGCCTCTTCAGCCTTTTCTCTCCCTTCACAAACCACCCTTATTGCCTTCCTATTTCTGAGCATGCATTAAGATAAGGCAAACAGATAAATCATCGCTCCCACATAGATTTACTCACATAATCTGATAATTTACTCCAATTAGAGCACAAAATACTTGAGTCTCTCCATCCTGTTTAACCCAATTTGTAAAGTAAATATTTGCCTGGCGGTAGGTCCTATTGCCAAGGGCACTGGGGTGGGACACAAAAGACATCAATAAACAGATCATTCTTCATCTTGCTTTAATTTGGAAGTGGTCTGCAAATGTAAAAAGCACTGCATCACAAGGAAAATTAAAGGATGGGAGCCATTTACCTAAGAACATAGGTGATTTCCCCATGTGAAATCTTTAGAATAAAGGCTAGGTGTCTTCTAAGAAGACATATCCCAGGGTTAGGGGCTGTTATCAAAAGAGACCAGAGCAGCTGACCATTACATTCCCCTCAGATTTAGAATTTCTGGGCCTCAGTACAGACCCCAGCAGTGAGCAGAGCTGGCAGGAGGATGAGGTTCAAGCAACTGAGTAAGATAATGGGTCTTAGTGAAACTGTTTTTTGTCTTGCTTTTGGTGGAAGCTTGGTAATATGACAAGATACATGCAAGAAGTATGAAGCTAGGTGCAGTATGGCAGGTGACACACGACATCACCAGTTCCGCTTCAATGGGAACAGTACCAGCTTTTGTTTCCTAATACACTGACCATGAGACACATTTTACACACGCTGCTCTTCCTCACTTTCCCAAAATCTTGAGATATCACAGAACTTCTGCTGTACATGCTGCCTATCAGCCTCTCACATACTCCTGTTTATCAGCTGAGGATAAAACAACTGCAACAGAGACCACTGCTGCCAGCGGAGTTTTTACAATAAAGAACACAGAGAAACAACATTTAAAAATATATTTTAAAAGAACCACAGCCGAAACAGGCCTTCAAATAAGCCTAGACATAAATATCCTTGAGCTTTTAGTGCTTTGATATTGGAGCAGAAGCTTTGAACAAACAAAAGACCATCTCTAGGCGATGTGCCGGTGCGTGCCAGCTGGCAGTGCCATTGACACCAGGCGGACAGGAGGAGAGCTGGGCTCAGCGCCTGCCTTTCCCCCACCGGGTCTGAACCACTTGTTTGCACATCTGTTCTCCAGGGCAAAGCACAGACAATAACACTTAGTGATTTGTAGTTATTGACTTCCCGCTTCTCGCAGTGGCAACACTCACGGCACTAAAACATTTTTTGAGCATATTCTACCATGTAACACACAGTGGTAGAGCGAACCAGGAAAGACTTGCACAGGGGTCCTTGTCAACACAAAGTGGAACTAAATCATGCAAGTTTAAACAACTGTTGCTTTCCAAAAGCAGTTAGTTCATGTGAAAGAGCTGAAGATAGCAAACAAATAACTAGAAGTAGCAAAGAATCCCCTTTCCTTGTAAGTGAGATGGGCTGAGTAGATACAAAAGCCAAAAGATTAAGCTTTGTTCTTCTTATGAAGATAAACGAACATAAATGAACCTGGTACGTTAGCTTAGTGTTTCAGCATATTCACATGGACTGGTGGCCAAAGGCTAACTTTCCCTTTCTTCCCAGTACGTGCCCAACAAACCCCTTAACTTCATAGGCTTACAAAGGGCAGGAAGAATGCCTTCTCTTATCACGGTCACTTTTAAAGATATTACTTTTTGAAAGAAAAAATGCATAGGTGAACTTGTTTAAGTGAAAGGCACTTCTGTGGCCAAAACCATCCATGATGGTGCAGTTCTTGGACCAAGAGGAGAATGGTGGTGCTCCATAAATGAGAAGAGGGAATACCTGCCTGGAGGCCCATTTTTCACTCCCTGCTCTTCCACAAATTTTGCAGGATGTTTTGCTTCCTGGTTGTTCTGGTAGAAGATGGCACAGTCGCTAAACACCTGGCCAGGGACAGCCTCTGCAGCTTTGATGTTATTAATACTTGCTGACGCAAGTTAGCAATTCATTTTACAATATAGCAACATAGGGCTCTCTGGTCCATTCAGTGGATGTATAAATATCTCAGCATCTCACATTAGATGATACATGTTTGGATGGCCATACCTGGAAACTGGTCTTGAAGTTGTAGATCAAGCCAATTAGCCAAACTTACATAGCATGGAAGTTCTGGATTTTCAAAAGTCAAATCTGACACCACAAAGGAGTTGAGAATATTGTGTTGTTAACTTCTGAAACACCTTAGAAACAAGCCTTAGATGGCAGCCACTTGTGATAGGGGGGGAAGAAAATATTCTGCTGCCTGCAACAGTAGGCAAAGATCCCTGTTCAACCAAAGTGCTTAGGGAAAAGCAACTGCAGGCAAAATATCTTTTAAGAGGCTTTAAAATCCATTTTATGTATGCTTGCAATTGGGAGAAATAGTTATGAATGTGAAGTGGTTAGCAAACATCCATATCTATTAAGTATAAAGGCAAAAGGCAGACCAAAACAACTGTCAGAACTTTGCTGCTTTTGTTGCTTTACATTATGTTATTTGAGCTAGATAATCATTTGCCAAAACTCAATCTTAGATCTTTAAATTAGCATATGGTAGGGAAACAGGAGTGAAAAGCAAAATGTTTATGCCCAGCTTTATATGCAGAGAAGGCTTTGTCTGATCAGAGCTGAGAGGTTACAAAATGTAAACATAGTAATTAAGGCGCTCATTCTAATTGCAGGCAGTTAATTGTACTGTATACTGCCTAATTGAACCACTCTCTGAACTACAAGCCCTACATTATTACAGCCTCCTGACAGATCACTGGAGTTTACTTGGGGAGAGATGTTAATCACCTCACCTGTTCATTAGTCTGACTTCTAGGGATCCCCTGCTTCCACATCAGCTTTTTCATTATCATTCAACTCTAACGGCTATCCTCTTCAGCACGAGAATTACTTAAAGAGTTAAAGAATGGTGTCCGTGGGGTTAAGGAAACAGATGTGAAATGAGATTTGTGGAAGCATGTTTTATAGCTTTGAAATGAATGGTGCTTATTTTCCTTTTTTTTTCTGAGCAACTTTATACGTTACATAGGACTAAAATGAAAAATACTTTATGAGAAAGTCCCCCAGCTAGTTAAGGTTGTAACTCCATTTCTTCCCTAAATCAGTTTTGATAGTTCCTGAAAGTGGAAACAGAATTCAAAGGAGCAACATTGCTTTATAACAAGTTACCAAAGGCTTCCCTGCCCAGTAAGTGCTGACATGCTATTGTAAATACAGCATACCAGTCCCAGCATTGCAACCGCAACAGGGCAGCACACCTATAAAGTGTATTTTGGTACAACGACTGGAAAACACTTTTGAAAAGTTCACAATCCTCTTCCTCCAGTCTTAAGATAGATGGGGTCTGCTGCCCAAGAGACTGTCTTCCCAAAGACGGGGCTGGGGGGTGGGAGAAGAATAAAACAATATCAAGTTGATTGTGAAAAGGCACTTGTACTCACTACCCTTCAGTCTGAAGAGGTTGGCAGTGCCCACCCCGGTGCAGTGCAGCAGCCAGCAGCTGCACCCTCGCTGCCACAGCCTGCCGAGGTCCCCGCTCCCGGGGTGAGCAGCCCCTGGGGTGCCCTTGTGCTCCAGAGGGGTTCCCCAGCTCCGTCAGGGGAAAAAAAAAAAAAAAAGCCCAGCTGTAATAGATTCTGCTTGGGCACAGATTCAGCGAGATGCCTTCCCCAAGGCTTTTACCCTCAGGCTGCTACCTGAAGTGTTTTCTGTGTTACTGAATCCTCCAAGTATCAAACCACCACGCTCTGCCAAACTGTCCCCAAGACACAGTCCTGTCAACTGTGGAGCAGCTCTGTAAGACTTTGCTCTGTGTTTCGGCTTTCAAGGTGCAGCTGCACTCACTTTCTAAGAAAGATTAATTAGCTGCCAAATTCGGGACAAGACCAGCTCCGCAACAGATTTCTTGTTTTAAGGCAGACCAACAAGTATTGGCCCTGCTGTGCATAAATGTACATGCAGTAGAGGGGTGTCCTTATACTTCCACCTTCACTTAATCATTTAATTATTCATTGTGAGAGTCCACATATAGTAGCTATTTCATATTCTGCAAAATTCCCACCAATAAGGTACTACACAAACAGGAAAGCATCAGCATGGATTCACCGTCAGGGTAAGGGTCCACAGATAAAGCTTGAAGCGGCTTTCCCAGCCAGGTTCTCCCATCCTCAATGTGCCCTGTGGCACATCCAGTAAATCCGTGGAGACACCATGGCAAAATCCACTGGCCAAGCTCCTGCACAATCCCCTCTGTGTTCATCGGTGGTAAACAGAAGTGAAGCAGCAGCAGGGGCACTCAGGCTCTTAAAGTGGGTTTTATCAGCCTAACATGCACTATTAAACAGTGATATTAAACATTTACTCCCTTATAAAAGTGCAATTATCACAGCCCCTGTAACAGAGAACTAATTCTAAAGACAGCAGCATGAGGGAAGAGCTACAATATGTAGATGACTGATTTTATGGTTTTTTCCTTCACGGTAGTCAGCTTGTGAATAGCAAGTGCTTGGCTAACCTTTTACCAAAGGCTTGTGTAATTTCTTCTAAGTTCAGAGCACCAATAGCTCAGCAGGCTGCCTCTCACCACAGATGATGCTTTTACAGGAGGGTTATGTTCTTGAAGGAAGAGGGTCATAATAAGAAGGCAATAGCAGAGTGCTGCTGGGGCAGCCGAGCAGTAACACAGGCCATTCCCTACAGCCAGCTACCAGCGTGTCAAGAGTATCGTGGCCAAGTCTCCCAGGTCAGAATGTCGCAAAGCCTCCCCCAACCTGAAACCACCCCCACAGAGGAAAAGGGCACCCCTTCCAGTTCCACCAGTTTTGGGTGTCCAGGGACCGCAGCATGTGGGACCGGAGTGCTCGGTTCATATCACACACACACGGACCGGATCCTAAACCTTTACTGGAAGGTTTCTGCTTCGTTTTGGTGCTTTTGGTGCTGAGTAGGCAGCAGCCATCTAATCTGGGCAGCGAGCAGCAGGCAACTCCGCGTGCTTGTCAGCACCTGGGATCTGCAACGCTGACAGCTGTCCTGTACTTGAGAGCACTGGATCCCTTCGGATGGAACATCCATGCTCTAGGTTGCCTAGGCTGTCCCAATAACCAGGCAGAAGAAGTACAGTAACATCTCAATTAACAAGTTCCCATTGCCATCATCACCCCATTGCACACATCCCTCTGCAGAGGTGCAGTGTCAGGACAATACAGAATTCATACTGCTTAGATCCAAATCTACTCACCTTTTGGTTAGAAAAAAAAAATAATCCTGTTTTCCACAGAAAAGCTCACTCAGGAAAGATTTTTTTTTCTTCCAAATGTGCTTATTTTCTTGCAGTTTAAATTTGATGCTTTTTGCATCACAGACTGATTTGCTTACATTTCCATTCTCTGCTGAATAAAAATTCAGTTCTAGCAATTCTTCAGTAACTTATATTCACTGTGTTAACTGACCTTTAGTCACAGTGCAGTAGATATTCACATCACAGGAGAACACAGACTAAAAACTAAACCAAACCCCACATTCACCTGGGCTATGCTTACACTGCTGTCAACCATGCTTTCGGGGCTCTGCCTGAAATGTAGAAGCCTTCAAGCCAACAGTGTTTCTGAGAATTAAAATTTGTTCTAAAAATCTACACTGGAGATAATGAAGGTTCCATCAGAGAGCAGTTCAGACATTTGTCTCCCTTTTGGAATTAGATTAAGTACTCTCCCTGCTGAATGTGAAGTGGGAATCTGGATAATTCATGAAATTACACGCTCCGTTCATCTTAATCACTGTTCAGCTCTGAATCTCCTGCAAGGATATTTACCTGTAGAACCAGATTAGCTCTTGCTCTGTTATCTGAGGGCAGCATATGCTTTGAATTAGATTTTCAAATATTATCTCTCCACTTGTTCCCTTTGTTATATTTTCCAATTGAGAATTCCTCATGAAGTAGAAGATTTTTGACAGGTTGCAAACTAAAATTAAATGCAACATTAGGGCTTTTTCTCTCCTCATTCAACACAGAGCCCTTCACCTACCATCATGACAGATAGTAAGATTCTATTTACCGCTCTCACTTAATCAGAAATAAATTTTCTTACTGAAATTGTATTGTAGAATGACAAAATAATCTGTAATGAAAAGTAAAGCAACCACCATTATTTTATCTCCATGGTGTACATATCAAAAATTATTCAAAAGCCAATTCAAATGTCAAATAGTTGTGCTGAAGGGATTCCTGATCTACTATAAAAATGTAATCTGGAGACCACTACTCAGAAAGACTGGATTCTTTTTCACGTTTCATACTTTCTTTTCTGTCTTGCCATTCCACTGCTGCGAGGTGCTACAACGTGCAAAGAATCCGCTCTGGAGTGGCGTCCCGCATATTCCAAAGCCACAGACACGAATCTCTTGTTTTAACAACCGCTGCACTGGCAAAACTCCACCAGCTGCTTCTATTTTGGCTTCAAGGGAGCAGACAGGCAATGAAATTTGGTGACAGACACATCAGGCTGGTGCGCGCACACTTCATCGCAGAGCTGGGGGCTGCTTCAGCATCTCTCCTGGTGTGCCAGATGAAGCGTAGGTTTTGAGATCGTGCGTGTACCACAAGGTGTCACTCACATACCACTGACCATCCCGCGAATCCGCTGCTCAGAACGGGTCCTCCCTTCCGAGCTGGTCAAAGTTTTGACAAGGAGCTTTTTAAGGAAGGGTGGTCCAGAACATGACGCGTAGCACCTCCGTTTTACTCAGTGGTGGTGACAGACACCCCAAAGCCTTCTGAACTAACCCTGGCATGAAAACTTTCCCAGCCATCAGAATTATGCTAAACTCTTTCAAATCCCCCTCAAAATAATATTAGAAGTTTTCGGTGCAGCTGACCAGAACAGAGTTACTACTGGTTGAAAAGAAGAAAAACAACCTTTTAGAAACATGGAAACATGAGCTTTCAGAAGAAGCTTCTAAAAAGTTTTGCACATCCAACAACCATCACGGTGCAAACATGCACAAATAAGCATAGAAGGAAAGTGACAATTTGATTTGATCCTCCAAAGTGTGGTAGCAAGACTTATTAAGGCCGTGCAGTTTGCACTATTGGTGAAGCTGGCTTGCTGTTCTCTGAAAGGAAAAACCTCTGACAGCTGGTCTATGCCAATTACAAGGCAGCTCTACATCCCCAGAAGTTTACCAAAGAGATAGTTTAAATGAAGATAGTTTGCGCAATCACGCAGGCAGGAAGCTCAGAGGAGTAGAGAAAATCTTTTACAACTTCGCGCATGAATAGGCTCCTGCCTGTTTCTGTCGGGAGCCTCTATCAGCTGGGAGCAGGGGCAGCATTCCTGCATTGCCTTTGCTGCTTCTGTGCCACGGCTTCCTGCCACCCCCTCCTCTCTGCCCGAGTGCTTACAGCACTCTTTAGAAACACTAGATACCAACTCCATCAGGTAGCAGAGCGCATTAAACTCTGATTAGAGGCTGCCGCCTCCTTTCCCTGGAGACAAAGAATCCTCACCTAAGTGGCACTCACTCTGCTCAGCTGCCTGGGGTTTTGGAGCAAGCGCTGCCCAGGAGATGTTTAGAGCATGAAGCCTTTGACAAGCCTCTATTTGAGCATGTAGCACAATGCCAGCTTTGTCCAACTGAACAGGCTTGCCTTTCTTCCTGAATACAGATACAACCACAGGACTCTGAACCTCTCAGGAAAAGCAGAGTCCTCCAACACCGGGCTGGGGCACAGAACCAGCGCTGAATGAAGCCCTGGTAAGTGCTGGTAGAACAATGGTGAAGGGGTGGAGCATCAGCCATGCAAACATCAAATAAAGAGCAACCGCTTCTCTATAATACACCCCATCTCCCGCTGCAGGGGTGCAGGATGCACGAGCTCTAGGAGGAAACACCACCTAGCTAGTGGCAGTATCCCTCCGGAGCCCTCCTAACCCTACTGCACTCTGGAGGAGGACAGGACCGAGTGCTCAGCAAAGTGCGTTAGCACACAAGCCATCTTCTGCGAAACAGACACTGGAAATCAAAATGGCTGGGGTCTAAGCCAGAGGGCTTGCATGGACAAAAAGTCTCTTGCTCTGGAAATGGAAGTTAGCTTTCTTCCACAGCCTGATGAAGGGCACCGGGACCCTAAGGAAAAAACATGCTGCATGAAGTCCTCAGTACCCGGCACCCTGCTGGCACGGGCCACCACCTGCCTTCCACAGAAACACAGGTTCGTACTACAAGACACATTTAGAGGCAGAACTGGTTATCGGTATCTGCCTACAGCTTTTGCTTTAAAGAGATACCAAAGATCCATACGCAAATAAAAATCCTAAGTGGTGTAAACCACAATCACTAGAATCGGTTTCTTGCACACATCACAGCTTTTACGCACTCAGCATCACAGGCCTCCTGTAGTATTCATGTAACATGAATACAATGAAAGATCCTTTCCTTTTAGTTAAAGTAAACACCATTAGCACTAGCAGCTTACCAGAACCCTTGCTCCTCAGATGGGCATGAACAAACGAACACATACCCCCCTGTGCCTACCCAACTGCCCTTTTAGGCAAATTGTTCTTAGCCCCAAGAACTGCAGGTCTGGCTGGAATGCGATTTTGCTGCAACAGGACAGGTCCTGTTTCCATACTGGTCATAACCAGCTTTTTGTTTACTCCTGTAAGTCAGGGGTTATAAAGAAAGCACTTATCTCTTTGAGCCATCATTGTTAAAGACAATTCATTCAAGAACTGACGCAGTTACAAAGTGTTCAAATGTAAACAAGAACAGGTATCTCCAGCCATCTCTTCCCTGGGATTTAGCTGTAAAACTTGTTTTCAGACTGATTTAGCTCTTTCAACAAGAGGAGAATTCTTAGAAACAAGTCAAGAGAGAGCACTCATGATTAGGACTAGCATTTGCTTTGAGCTATACCTAGTTAGATATTCTGACTCCAGAGAACAGTCTTGCCTCCAGAAGGGGCAGAAGCTTCCCTTCCAGCAAGCATCCAGTTAATTTTTTTCAATTTGCTCCTGCATGATGGCTCTTGAAAATAAGTTCTGTTTTGGAGATGCAAAATTCTCATTTACCTTGTCTTTAGAAGGTGCATTTTCAGCAAAGCACAGATATCGCAGAGAATGTACATAAGGCAGAAAGGGGATCTTGTAGCTGGCAGGAATCATGATTTTCATAAATCAAACTTAAAACAGTTTGACAAACACACAAAGTCAGTCCTGAAGGAAATGGAAGCCTCCAGTATCAAGACTCTAAACAGAATCTAAAACTTTTGGGACACACAGACCAAGTGACAGTCACCATCAGAATACCCGATACTTCACTGGATAGAATGCTATATATATATATATATATATATTAAAAAAAAAACTAGACAGGGCACTTGTTCCCCACTGTTTAAAGCAAGACAAGTCAGTGATTTACTTGTGAAATTCCTTAGGGGAGAGTGAGAGCTTTCCAAAGGTCGTGGTCCTGGACTTTGTGTCACCCAGCAATAAAGAGCTGTGCGGTGTGCTGTAAAATGACACATCAGTAATATATACCTTGTCTTCAAACAATATTTACTGGAATGCTGGTAAAAGCAAGAACAATCAGACAGGCCTTCGAGATAGCGCCTGGGGCAGTGGGAACCGCATTGTACAAGAAAGGGGTAGGGTAGGGTGGCAATGCACAGCAGATTTAAGAGTTCCTTGCTAGTAGCAAAGAGGAAAAGCAGCATCAGTCTCGGTATACCTGGCCTTTGGGATGTGCATGCACCAGCTGGTCATAAACCTGGTGGCAGGCTAGAGGGTCCGTGTAACACAGAAAGCTGGTAAACAGCACAATTTGCCCACATGCAATTCAGTAAACCAAAGACAACAGACCAGGTTCTGGTGTAGAAGAACAGGGTTTAAGACTCCCCACATAAAAAGTCCACCTAAACCCACACATTTTCAGAAAAGATCCTGCTGTCAGTATCGTTAGGGCTGCAAGACCACAAATTCATCACTGCAATGGTCTTTCCTCGCATGCATTTATTTCAGGAAGATGCATGCGAGAAGCCCAGGTTGTCGCTGGGCAATAAGCATCATCCAATTTCATTATTTTCCATGGTGAGATTGGGTATTCCAGATTTATTATGTGCAGATATGGTACCAGCCTCAGAGCTTCTCAGACTCTTCAGTCTTCCTTGCCAATACTTGGAAGATTAGCAGAGGTAGCAGATTATCAACCACATACCAATAGCTAGAATCTTTGCCCAGAAAAACAGATATAAAGGACAAGTCCTCTTCTCTCCTTGAGCCCGTCTGGCCTCAGTAAAATCAATACACTCACAAGGGCATTTCTGCTGTTAAAAGCCAAATCTTTGCTCGGTTACATAAATCCAAGGGAGAGCTAGAGAAATCCTCTTTATACATGCTATACTCCAAAAACATCAAACCACACCTGTCCTAAGACTGAGCCTGCACCTAATCCCCTACCCTTGTGTCTGAAGTTGGATCCCATCTGATGAATCTGGAGATGCTGTTAGGAGCCTGGCTGTGTTATAGTAAGCCTTAAAAACTAATTAGCACTTGTTTGCTGTGATGTAAGAGAGAAGCTTCTAAATGTTGCTGATATAGTTGTACTCAATTTATAATAACGGTCGTTTTAAACAGCAAGAACAACAAACAGCTTTGTTCTAACTTTGAATGAGCCAGAGGAACGCAGGAAATACTTCAAATGCACAAAGTAATCTACACAAAGAGCAATATTATAAAGAAGTTTCAACAATCCTCCTCATTTCCAAAGTCCATAGAGAGTTGAATGCATACAATAATATAACTAGCACGTCAAAACCTTTCAGCTAGGTCACCCAGTCCCCTCACCATGGACCTACTCACATGAGATCTACTCAGAATTTGGGCTGGAGCATCAGTTATGCGAGTGGTATGGCTTTTGCCCTTCAGACAGAGAAAGACAAAGCAATCAGGCTGAGTATATGGGAGAGTAAAAATCTGCTTTGCCTCTCAAAATAGTTACATGTTCAGTCCTGGTTTAAACCTGCAACTCATGGGTCTTCGGAGCCTGATGTCTGATAGCTACCACTCTCCAGATCTCCTGCCCATTTTTCAGATCACCACCAGAGTCCATTCTCCCAATAGGAACCTCTGTCACAGAGTATAGCAGTTCTCCATGGAGCAACTACAACTCCCCAAGAAAAACCTGCCTCCCTCAAGCGTTTACTTTGTGGCTTGGCTCCCTGTGGAGCAATACTTTAACTACTGTTTTCCTCCCCCACTTCCCTGACTTCTATTGTTGGCCTGGCACTGGATTTAGCAAGCTTCAGGATGAGCTGGTTTTGTTAACAGATCTTCTTGTTCACCCTTTCTTCCCCAGTACTTCAGCATTCCTTTGCAGTTATAGCAGGACTTGGATATGTCGAGGAGGGCAGGGACACGGGCTCACAGGCAGAGCTACTGCGAGATGACACTCTTAGGTGAGAATGTCTGAAGCTGTTCCCATTTACTACTCACTCCCTGAGTTTTCAAGTGGTGCTTAAGTTCTCTATTTGCATTGCACTCCTAACACCATATAGCTAGAAAGTCTAGATATCACATCACACACTTACATAGAGCCTGAGCACTTGCCAGTCCTCAATATGCTCTCCACTAAGTCTGAAAATAATGCTGCCTTTTTGTTCTCACGTAACTTGTTGAAGGTCAATGAGGAAAGCCTAAAGGAAGGATTCTTGCATTGCAGTCGCAGAATTATCCCTCTGCTCACCCTGAATCCATACAGAAAGGCAATACACTCTCATTCGTTCGGGATGTTGTTCTGAGCATAACATAACTCTAATACTGAAGCACAATGGAAGAGATAAAGAGAGAACAGGGGTGAAGCCTGCAGGCTAATTTCCCAATCCTCACCTGAAGGCACAAACTGCAACACAAACAATAGTTTCAAGACAATATTCATATCAACAGGCATGTAAACACTCCTCAAATTCATCAGCTCATGAAAGCTGCTGCAAACTTGCATCAATGATATCTATTACAAATACAGAAAGCCTGATGTAGTTCTCTATGCCCGTGTTTCTTGCTCAGCCTGAACCTCTGCCCCATGCTTCAATGGGCTGTTAAAATGATAAAAAACTGATACACACACACACACCAAAAAAAAAAAATCATGGTATCATTTAAGTTAAAAAAGACCTTTAGGATCACCAGGTCCAACCAGCACTGCCAAGCCCACCACTAAACCATGTCCCCAAGCACCAAATTATGCGTATCATAAACACCCCCAGGGACAGTGATCCCACCACCTCCCTGGGCAGCCTGTTCCAGTGCTTAACCACCCTTTTGGTAAAGAAGGTTTTCCTGATGTCCAACCTAAATCTCCCCTGGTGCAACTTGAGGCTGTGAGTATTGTTGAGGGCAGATTTAAGATGATGCCTCTCAAGAGATAATTAAAACATTTTCCAAATTATGAAAGCAGAACTATAATAGTACACTTGGTAGACTGGAGCAACACCATTTGGAATTTCTTGGTTTCCTCTTGGTAGCTATTTTTTTTTAAACAATGCTTCCTTTAAATTGTATTGAAGTTGAATTTCTTCCTTTTTTTATTTTTTTTATAAAAAGGAGGATAAAAGCTAATGTTCCAAAGGTTTTCAGCAGTGAAACACTCTGTGTGGTTCAGAGCACACCCTAATCTACCACACAATTAACTTAGTATCTTTGCCATCCTCCTTGGAAATTGATGAAAAAATAATTAACAATGGATGCTCACTTACAGCTCCTAAAAGCTGCCAGAATGATTGACAGCCCATAAAGAATGGAAGTGCAGAGCAGCAACAATATGAACAGAGCCAACTGCTTTGCTAGCACAAAAATTTGTGCCTTACAGGTGATAAAATGCATCCTCACTTGGTAGCCTACCTGATCTTTGACCATGGCTGAGACCACTAAGTCAGGAGCCAGCAAGTTATTCAGAGTCCCCTTTTTCATGGTGTGTGAATCTGGCCCCTGTCTGAGATTCTCCGCATTCGTATCAAACAGGAACGCTGCACTGGCCCAGCCCAGACGTGGGCTAGTAATGCACCCCATGCAGCACTGTCAGTGACCTGTAGGAACAAGAAGACGCTCCCTGCTCCTTCCTATATCATATTTACAACTCATGGCAGGGCAGGCAGAACCACCCACAGCACCCTCATCACAAACTCCGGAGAAGGAGAAAGGCAAGGTAAAGATTCCAACAGTGCCGACTAAGCACCCAAGTCAGAAGAGAATATAACAGAGCCCTTCAGCTGCGCGAGAACAGCGCTGCCCGGCTGCAGGCTAAATCCAGGGCACCCAAATCAGGTGGCAGGGATTTCTTTTCTTCCTTATTTTGTAACTAGCATTAAATCAACCGCCTTTAACTAACCACCTCCCATTCACCTAGTTTGAAGAGCTAGAATATTGACACCTGAAGGACTGACGGATTCAACAACTGATGCTAGGGGATTCAGCTATTTTCTGCCTTACCAAAGTGAGATTAGGCAACGAAAATCACAATTAAGCTCTCCTGATCATGGTTACAACAGGAAGTATTTCTCCATTATGTCTTCTTAGTCTTTTTTCACATTTCACTTCCCATCTTCAAGACTGACAATGTTAAACCTAGACAAAGAATTACACCATTACTTTCCGTGAGTCAGCTTTCTACCAGGAACATAAAAACAATCATCATCACTGGGCTGACTGAACTTCCCAGGGGGTTTCTTAAGAAAACATTTTATTTTGATAAAACCTGTCTTTCTTACTATGTAAAGCATAAAGGAAGTCTAACTGCAAAATAGCAACCCTTTCAGATTCAGGATTGCCAAGGTAAATAAATTTGAAAAGGGTTAAGAGTCAGCAAGATGTGCTTTCCTGGGGTTGGAAAAAAGCCCCGAGCAGTTTTGCCCAGGAGTAAAAGCCAGGCCCACAGAGAGGCACCAGTCAGCTGGAGACTGATCCAAACCCGAAAGAAAGTCCAAACGAAGCCTTTGGATGAAGACTGACATCATCCAGCAGTAATTTTCCTGACGCCACCCACAAGCAACACGTTAGAAAGGAGTGTTCACCGACTGTGCTTCCCCTGCTCTCTCTTCACACCCCCCCACCCTACAAAGCGCGAGTACCGACACAAGAGAGTACGGAAAGCACAACTAAAAGGAAGAAAAATGGGGGTTTGAATTCTGCTGCTGTTTCTTTTATTGGGTGGGGGAGAGGACAGTGCAAATACACAACCTAACATTCCTGTCCGGATGGATCTCGGATCGGCTGTACAGCTGCAGAAACCAGCAGGCAGCTTTGACTCCGGGGGGACAAGCCATTAAAAACACCCAGACAGACGCAGAGCAAAGCTACAGGGGACTGAAGCACCCACAAACCAGAGCTGCCCGCACGCCTGGGGCTGCCGTTTACCACAATCTCTGCGTGCTATTCGCAGCCTCCCAAGATACCCCCCACCGCTCCCCAGCCACCCCTGCATGGCTACGGCCAGGCTGCAGCACAGCCCCCCGGCCCGCCCCAGCACCTGGAGCAGCGCGAAGGCACATGCCAAGTACCCCCAGCAGTTCTGCCTGACCCGCTCCGCGCTCCGCAGCCCCAGCCCGTGTGCCGGGGGGCTGCGCCTGCCTGGACCCTGGCAGTGACCAGAGGGATCCGCTGCAGGAGGCACCAGCCCCCAGCTCCCCTCCGTGCGCCGCAGAAACGGGGCCACGAGCCCCTTCAGCCCCAGCCCTCACATCCTCAGGACCGCAGCTCTGCGCGGGTGTTGGAAGGCCAGTTCCAGCGCCAATCCCAGCGTTCTCAAGAGCCGCTTGCTCGGCGGCGGGCTGCAGGGGCTGTACTGGGGCCATCTTTACCACCTCAGAGGCAAGGAGCAGCCTTCACATCCAGCACCAAACACCACCTGGGAGCCTGCTCAAGCTCCGCTGCGCTGCCTGAAGAAGCCACACGCGCCAAACCGGCAGCGCGACACCGAGCACTGGGAGGGCCGGCGCTCAGGCGAGTACAGGACAGACACGCAGCATCCCAGAGCCTCCTCCGCTCAGCTTCCTACTGATAAGTGGGGTTGTCCACAGTTTGGGAAGCTCTACTTCTGTACCCACGTTGTGGAAATCTGCAGATAGGACACTCCAGACTCTTCAAGTCTCAGATTAGCCTGTGCAAACTCAACAGAAGAGCAAGAGCTGTATTTCTGGTTCATCTTGCTTGGGGATCCAAAAGACTATGATCCAGAATGTAACAAAACAAAAAAACCTCCCAAGCCCCAAAATACCAAACCCATAAAAACAAAATGCAAAACACTATGCCCCATGCCGCCCTGACTACAAAACTCAGAAGAGTCTGATGAAATTAGTATCACGTAAGTAATACTTTAAAACCTCAGAAAAATCTTCATCTGTGACACCAGCCACCGTGCTTAAGGAATACAAACCGCACCAAGAAATCAGGGCATGATCAAAGCCAAGATATGAGGTTTAATTTCATACCAAATTGCAGTGTGCAACACCATATTCCATCTAGATAATTGTCTATATCACTCCAGCGATAGCAACATAACTATCTGGCCTAAGTAAAATCTCCTCCTCTCCTGCTTTAACTGGCTCTTTAGTTAAGGTACAGACTGTAAACTCTCATCAAATAAGCATCCAGTTCAAGTTATCCTTCACCTTCACTGGGGCTCTTTGCATTTTGTCAGGTATTTGACCCTGGAATTGCAGGTGCAACCTATTCCTTTAAGAAAGAAGGTATGGTTTACTTCATCCAGTTGTTGGCACATATATACAAATGGATTATCACAACTTGCATCAACTGTTCCATAACAGAAAGCTGTTATCACATTCGTCTATGTAGTCTGTCAGCGCAGGCAATAGAGAAAGCTAGGTCAGCGCGGATGCTGAAGGCTCGGCGAGGGAGCAGAGTGCTGTAGAGCATGCTTTTTCTCAGCTGCTTGGATTCAAAGCACAACATGAAACCGATCACACCTACTGCCTCTTTGACTTCTACTGAGTGAGGAAGAAGGTTCCCGAGGGTTTTATCTCATAGGCATGTGAAGTATGATATGGAGGCTCAGGACTGCACGCTCGAGGACAGATATGTAAAACTGTGTATTGGTGCCTGCCCGCTCTCTGAGGCAGCAGGACAGAAGCCAGCACTGATTCAGGAACTGTTTACCCACAGAGCTCCTTAGAGCCCATGGCTCTCGGACGGATGCGTTAGCCTGGGTGCACTCCCACACTATCAGGGCTGCGGGGGGTTTGGAGGAGAATTTGTTCAAATCCTGCTTATAACCGGGGCAGCAACAAAGCTACTGAAGGACTGTTTGCACCTATGTAAACTTGCCCTTATCAGATAAGGTCATGCTAAAAATAATTCTGTAGTGATAAGGGTCCCAAGACCTGAAGAATCTTGTGTCTCATCCATAATTTCTGCACTACCAAGACTGATTTGTGGTTTGCTTCTGATTTTAAAGGTCGTGGTCCAGCCAACGCCATTGAAATATGACTGACTGCCATTTTTGTCTTGTCTAGAATTTTGTGTGCTGGGAAGTGGACTGCCAAACCCATTCCACAGCAGTCAGGCTGAGAAACTTGCAGTCACTGAGTTGGGCTCAGTGTGAAATGGCAGCAGATGCTGATGAAAAACATTTTTTTTCCTCATTGTAACATCTAATCACAAGTGTCCTCAGTCAAGTAAGGTCCTAAACCTTACTGCTTAATGGCTCATTTCTCAGTACACTATAAACTAGCAGCTAATATGTAATGTATAAAGTTGCATACAAAAAAAGATGCCTCCCCATAGTTGACTTATTCCTAAATTGTTATCTTCAGCACAATTACTGCTAAAAACATTTCTGTAGCTGTCTTAAGTTCTGCCAAAAATAGTTTGAGCAGCATTTAAAATTAGCTTCCTTGTGTGTGTGTAATATATATATTTAAAATGAACTCTTTCTGCAGGTCTCCCTTTTCCTTACCCCCATTGAAAGTTTCAGATTTCACTACACATCTAATAATTCTTCACGTAATAAGGAGCACCTACAAATGTTGGTGCCACCTCCTGTCCTCTGTAGGTTGTATCTTGGGGACCTGCAGCGTGAACACAATGGAAATAACAGAAAGCAGCAAAATGAGGTTTACGTTTGTAAGAAAAGATCATGCTGTAGGAAAGAACAGTTACGCATTGGTATTTAAAGTGGAGTAATCTCCATCAGAAAATAACTGGAGTTTTAGAGGCACTGGCATCAAGTTATGGTAATTTGATGAGCTGATGGACTATACCACAGCACTGTGGAACAGCCTGAGCATTTTAGGAAGTTGAGCATTCCTGTGGGGACTGGGATTGCGAAGCAGAAGAGAACATTACAATTTGATAGATGTAGAATTGCAACAAAACAGATGACTTCTTTATAAACAACACTCATTACAAAATCAGTATGACACATCTAAAACCTAACCCCTTCTGTATTAGTCCTGTTACAGAATACAGCAACCTCAATGGTAAAGACTGAATCATTTGGAGCGAACACCTCAGAGCTGCATCACATCTTATTGAAACTATCATTTAAAAACACTTTTAGCACTTACTAAGGGACGTATATCACCAGGCTCTGAAACAGGAAGTGCAATTATCTGAATACTGTTGCTTCTAATCAGTTAGCAATAAAACCATGTCAAGGCTATTAAAATGATAAACACTGTATCATTTCAGGTTTTTTTCTTCAGCAGGGAGCTTTAAAAATAAATGACAAAAATGCAAAGCAGCCTTTAGCCATTTCAACAAATCTCAGTGTTGGTAGCAAGAGCAACACAAGCACACTTCAGATATCAACAGTATCTTAATTGCATTCTTTCCAACAACTTAAAATGGCAACCGAATTAATTCCAAGTGCAAGCAGGTACAACTTTTGTTTTCTTAATCAAAGTTACTCTTACACCATCACAGGCACTAGCTTGGCGCAGCAGAGCTACACTTCTCTGCCAAGCTCAGCCATTTGTAGCAGACATTTCCATGCAGTCACACACTGCTGAATCTCTCCACCCAGTTACCTACAAATCTCAAGTAGGTGAGAGAGCCTCAAGCTTTTGTATTAACTTAGGTACTCTTCCATTCTCTTTGCCCACACAACTTCGATCGCGTCCTGTGTAACTGCAGAGGGACAAGAGCAAAATTGTTCCTTTTTCCTAATTAGCACCCAAGTTACCCCCTGGCTTTTTTCTAGTTCCCTTCAATTTCTGCTATAGTTTTAACAGTTTTCAGCCGGCAGAGCTTACTGTCAGGGAGTTACAGATTTGTGCCTGTAATCCCAGGTGTATTTCCAAGCAATATTCCCAAGAATCTTTTGATGGAGGCAGGGGAGAGAAGCGTGTAAAGAAAAAAAAGAATAAAGAAATAAAAACCACAACAAGAGACAACTTCAGAACACAGTTTCTGTGAACTTTGATTAACTCCTAGGGGAAGGCAGGTTGAACATAAGTCATTATGTTTGCACAAAGCTTTATGACTTCATCTAGAAAACCATGCAGTTTCAGAGGGTAAAATACTTTAGTGTCTGTATGCTGTATCATTTCTGTTTCATTCTTTATGCATATGACACCAGCCTTCTGGAGGACCTATAAGTAGTTAACAGATTTTAGTGAAACACAATGGTTTAGACTTACAAATTTAAGAAATGATTGTCACAGTCTTTCATCTACAATGCACTCACCTTCAGATGGTGTCATATGGATAAGGGAGACAGCTCCTCTCAGGTGTGCAAAATACAGTCTCAAATTGCTCCCTGTTGCTGTACATCCCCTTACAGCTCGCCCCAGTTCGCTTACTGCCAATTTCACCTACTGAATTCAGTCAGGTGACTAATGAGAAGGACACTTAGTACTCCTTCTTCCTGAAGCCTGTAATATTTTGGTGTGCATGGTGGTCAGAGTCCATTTAACTGACAAATCCACTTTTAAGTCTTCCTGTCCCAGTGGAATAATTTTCCAGGTCAATTTCTCTTTGTATGCGACACTGTCACCTTGGCTTTGACAACAAAGTTTATTAGACTTTCCACAGTGCATGCACAGTGGGCATTAAAGCATTTGGCTTATTCTTACTCATCAGCATACTTCACTAAAAGTAGCATATTTCTCCTACATCAGGCTACTTCAGCTAGTTTTGCGAGGGAAAAGGGCACTGCTGAATTCAACTACTAGTATTTCAGACCATACGGCTCAGCATCCCATTTCCCTTGGCTCACCTCTGGGTATTATGGATTGTTTTGGCAAATGGAGTTACAAACACAAGATACGTTTGTAACAAAAGTACCAAATTCCCAGGAAGAGAAGGGAAAGAACACACTTTTTAAACTTAATCAGAGATCAGATATCCAAACTCTCCCTCAAACCCAAGACCAAAATCCTTCACTTCAGCTGATAAGAAATCATCCTGATTATCTCAGCTTCTGGTACATTTGGCACTGCTTAACAACATCCTTTTTTTAGTTTTCTTGCAACTCCTGCTATCTCCTTTGAATTTAAGCCAACATATGCCAATATAAAAACGGTGTCATTTGCTTATAAAGCTACATTCTCTGCCAAAGAGTTACTTCCATGCCACTACAGGCAAAACCATTATGGGTGGCTTTTGCCATATGGTGAAGATACAGTCTACAGAAGAAGAGCCTGGCTATCCTACTGTAGATCATTCAGCAGCCCTTTTTTTTTTTTTAGAAAAAAAATCACCTTCAGTTCTTGTGGAGGCAATATGCCATATGAGCTGGAAGAATGATCTACTTTGGGTGTTAATTTTCCTACCTTCTTTCTGTACTTGAAGAGGAAACACATGAATGACCTCCACAGTCATTAAAAAAGCTCAAATGTTTATTTTGGCACAATTTAAAAATATACAAATACATTAAATATCAGGGTTCATTAAAGCAAATTTTTTAAAATATATATAGGTATGTATTATTATTTTAAAGGGGGATGGAAACCAAAACACCACATTATATATTTAATTTGACAGTGCAAACAAATGAGAAACTGTTTAGACCAGGAGTCCACTGTGTCAGACAGCAACAACAAAAGCTGAACAGTTCCTGAAACACACACACACAAAAAGTAAAAATATTTGCTGCATTTAAAAGAGTTTGCTGGGCTGGGGGAAAGAGTATGGGAAAGGGAAGAGATGTTATCATCGAGAAAAACTTGACTGCAGAGAAGTTAAAGCATTAGATGCTTGACATTAAGCTAAGTTACAAGACAGGATGAGATAGGGTTCAGACAGTACAATGACGTGAATGATCCTTCAATAATTTATGTATAGAAAGAATATATTAGCAACTAAGCAATATACAAGAATGCACTATCATCAACAGGTTTGCAAGCAGAAACTCCCTGCTTTCAAAGTTGCAGTTTCTTGGCATTATTTGCATAGTTACTCCTTTTCCTTCGCAGTTAGGAAAATATTCAGCAACTAAGTTCAGGAAAAACCTATGATCTCCAGACATAATTTCTACCTGTGGAAAATCGCAGCAGCACAAAGATAACAAGACATCAAAAATGACAGAAACAAAACTGCCACCTACTGAACTTGGAACATCTGAATTATAAAGCACATTTTATGTTGAAAGCTGAAGGGTCTCAAAATGGCTTTGTCTGCTGTCTTAACCTTCTCTTCTATTGGACAAAAACTAATTTATCATTGTGATAGACAATCTTAAATTTCTCCATACTGCAATTCAGGCTTGCCTTTTTTTTTTTTTGGCACAGGAGTCTCTCCATGGTTTGTTCTTTACCCCCAATCTTTGCCCTAACTTGTTTGGATGCTACAAGAGATCGCATTACCTTGTCAAGGGGAGCTACAAAATACAACTGCACTGAAACTTACATAGAAACAGGTCTATTCAACAGATAAATATATCTCCTCCCATTCCAGATCTCATCTTTTTGCTTTGAATAAGCTTTTAACCACAGAGAAAGGGAATCTGGGTCACAAGGTTTGGACTCTCCATATGGATGTCATGTCAACTCAAGACAGTTATGTTCACATTTTCCTGAAAAAGAGAACTGACTGTTCCAGTTTATGTTCATGCCAATGGATGCTGATGAAGAGCTTCCAAGTAATTTATTTTAGGAGCACAGACCCATAATGGAGTGCCAGCTAAACCAAAACAGGCAACAGCAACACAGGTAGGTGGGAACGCACAAGCTGCATAGTTATAATTTCACATACGGTGACAGTGACACTTCAACCAATTTAGCAACCTCAGGTTTTTCACTTATTTCCCAGTCACCCACTCTTATGCCCATACCACTGTGTCCATGATGCCAATATATGTGTTCACATGGCAACAGAGTCAACCATACCAGGAAATAAATTAGGGAAGGATAACCTAGCCAAGAAGTTATTTTACAGCTACTTTAATTTCCTGATCAAGTGACTACTCAGCCACACAGCTGGCATAAGATGGGCCAGAACAAGCATCTGAGAGCAGGGGTATTTAGGCTGGCACTTTCAACAAGGAAATACTTGTTGAGCTCTGTCATAAGGTGCTGGCCTGCAGATGTCAGGCACGTTAACAAAGGGCTTGACCAAAGAAACCCCTTATTGCATTGGCAGAAATTCACTTGACCTCTCCAGTTTGTCTCAGTACTCACCGAGATGTTTAATGGATGCACAGCTACCCTGCAGGAATTTTGGTTTCCCTTTAACTACTGTGTTAAAGGAAGGAAGCTATCAGAGACAGCCTTTGCAGGACAGACATAGCAGCCTATCAGTTACAAAGCCATAGCAAATGGCTCTTTATCCAAGGACAGAGTTGAAGCCAATTGGAAAAGCTTCCCAACAAATTCCCACCCTCGGGATTGGACCCATACCGACCATGGCCTTCAAAAGCACCAAGAACAACAGTATCTGGATAGTGGGTCTACATTCACAGTTAAAACCCAGGGTCAGCTATGTCATAGGCTGAAGAGGATGCTTCAGGAGGCATCGTTTTTTGCTTCAAAAGGATACTGCGTGTTAAGTATCGTTATACTGTCCTACAACATTAAAGCAGTGGCACTTAGTGTTAGCATTTACAAGTGGGTCCTTCAAACAAGTCCACATCCTTGAGTAATCGCAGTATTTTGTGTTGGCCTGCAGCACTGAGACATTCAGCTCTGGGGACACAGAACACATCACAACACAGGAAGAACTTGCCAAAACTAAAAGTGTACCAAAGAAAGGCAGATTCTTTAAAGACTTAAAACACAGCATCTGTAGGAGACAAATGAAACCACAGAGCTGGAATAGTGCATTTCAAGATCACCAAAGCAGTTCACCAAACTGGATGTAGCCTGCCATCAGTATCTTTGCATTAGTTCACTTCTCTGTTAACACTTGGCACAAACCCTTTGATACGGTAATTTGGCTTCCATTTAGGTCAGCTGCTTGCGATGTTTTCCTGGCACTTCAGTGGATTCAGAAAAAGTTTCTTCGACACTGTGTACACTTATAAATTCCTCAGTCAAGAATGAAGGCTAAACATTGCTGACCCTGGTTTCGGAAGAAGAGATCATAGCAGCAGATGCAGACGTCACTAGTGACCGTTCTCGTCTGACATATCGTGGCTTCCGAACTGAAATGGTGGGCACAGAAACATCATTAGCACCTGCTGTATAGACATGCCTTTATCATTAATTCATAATACCACATGCCATCCAATAATTCCTGACTGACCAAAGTCATTCTGGACCTTAAAAAAACCCACAAAACCAACCAACCAAAAACCCAAAACAAACCACAAAAACCCCTACAATGAGCTGATATAGCAAAAATCCACAAATAAACTTTTTTAAACAAGCTTCTAATGGCCTACTAAGTAAAGGTGCTCATTACAAACTGGCATTTCCGTTATTTGTGAGCATTTATAGCACTTTTTAAGCCCTAACAAAAGCCCCCTCAACTTGTACTTTCTTTTTAAACAGAAGTATGAATTAAGGTAAGGAAACTATGACTTTTCACAAGCAGCACTGGCTGTCAGTTTAACAGCCAGACCCAGACCAATTTTGGAACACATCTACAAAATGTTTAAAAGTTAAAGACTGCATTAATAAAAATCAAATTTTAATTATAGCATCTTGATTAAAAAGGCCTATGCATGCATAAGAAGTGAGACCAGAAAATTTGCTGAGCTTAGGTGGCCATTATTTCTCAAGTTTTTTTACAAGATGTGGTCTGTCTCACTTTTGAGTCACCAGGTTCTGTCATTGTCTTGAAAGTACACAGATCAAGCATAGAGACAAGATATTTTACTGTATTACCCTGGCCAAATAAATCCAGTTTCCTAGCCACTCTAAATTAAATTTCATGTATGTAAAATTTTCTGTCATTTGCAAAACATAACCTTCCCTACCTACTTCTTTTTGAACTTTGTTACATGGTCAGAGACACTTAAAAGAATGCCTCGATTTGATTAAGTGCAATCCAATGCCCTTTTAAATACGTATTTTGGGAGAGTCACATTTAGATATTTCATGCTTTATCAGGCTCCCACTGGCTCATTAATAAGAGCAGCACGTACTATTTCCTAGAAGTAGCACAAATTTAGAGGCCCACCAAAAAAGTTTTTGCTCTTAGATTACCCAGATCTGGTCTGAAACAGTGGACTAGAGCGCAAACTTCTCAGTAATACTTATATGTAGAAATTACGAAAAACTGGGGAGGAAAACTGAGACATGCCAATTAGTTGAAATCTTCCCCAAGAAATAAATTTCTGCTAGAGTTTCACATGAATTAAAGAGACAACCTACAAAAACTCCACACCTCACATACACACACAACTGTATATTGCAAACAGTCTGTGTTATTTGTTTGAAGAAGCTAATAATCTTCAAATCAGCAAGCCTGAAAATGAGTCAACATGGCATCATCAAGAAGATTCCAGTCCTGAAAATAGATCCCAGGCTGAATAATTTATTTTTGAGCACTTATGAAAAAATACTGCATCTAGTTGTAAGGCTCTGTCTGTTAGGGCAGGGAAGTCAGAGATCCATTTTAGGAGCTGTCAAAGATCTATTTTAACATAAAGTACTCCATCAATACTGTATGCCTACATTAATTAAAACAATAAATCCTATCAAAAAGGTCTACTAGACAGATTTCACTGAATTTCTGTCCCCTCAACAGATTCCACAGTTTATACCAGGCTTTACAGGTGATTGTTTTGACTTTCTGTGTGTTCTTTGCATATCCACTTTGAGATAGTCATTGCCTGCTTTTCAATAATGAGCTGCATAAAAGGGAAGCCAACAGGTAAAATATTTATAGCAGCATGCCCCAGAGAACAGTTCCTCACCTGAAGAAGCTGGGGGAGGTATCATGGATGCCTGCATAACAGAAGAATGATCATGTCAAAAAAAGCACCTTTTGTCCTCACAGTCTTTCATTAAAAAACACAGGAACATTATTCTAGGGATCCGATGATATTTACTGTGTACATAGTCTTTCCTGGAGAAAGTAACTAGAATCCATACGGTCAGATATTCATCTTTCACCTTTTTTTCCAGTTTGGACAGAAAAACCCAAAACATCTTTTTTTTTTATTATTTCAGCCTCTCATACATCAGACTAAGTAGCTCCCTAATGAACTGGTAAAACTTTTGAGTTATTGCTTACTTTGTTTTATGGTTGCTTGTTCCTATTGGAAGGACAGAATTTACTTACTGTTTCACTAGGCTGGAGAACAGATGCTAAAAGAGAGAGAAAGAGAGAGACTAACCATCATTTATCTAGAAGGGTAGAACTGCTAGTTTTCTAAAAACACATGCATGCAACAGAATAGTTCTATTGTTAAAAAATAGATCTTTGTCACAAAGACTACCAAAATAGATCAGAACATTCAGAAATCCCATTAGTAGAATACATTGTCTGTAGGACTCTTTTCAAGATTAGAGATAAATGGTTGCAAAGGTCTCCAAGAACGACTTATTTTGCTTTCAAAGAAGGTAGCCACAGCAGTATCTCTCTAACATGAAGAGGTTTCAATAGGAAAAATGGCACTTTGAGCCAACTACCAGAAAAAGGCAGTACAAACATATAACAATTGAGCAGTGAAAGATGCAACCGTTTTATACAAGAAGTTGCTGCCTTTATTGGCCACATGATAATCATCATCCAGACAGAATGAAAGCTAACATGATAAAAAGCCAGATATTTTTTTCTAATGCTTCTCCTTCAAAGGGGGGACATCAACACTTCAGCCTGCTGGACCAGAGTGAGCTACCAGTACAAAATGGGGAAGTCAGGCCAGTATCACTGAAGCCTCAACAGAGGCCTGGTGCTCTGCCACCTTAGAAATGTCATAGGACAACAGGTCTTGACCCACTTAGAAACTGAAGGAGAATCTTGTACTAACTAAATCTACTTAAAGACACGTGCAAAAGCAACCTAGAGGTTTCAATATGGCAGTTGTGATTAGGAAACAAACAGTTCCTGTGGCACTGATCATTTTAGACTTCAGGCAGCTACTGTTGTATACTTTCACATGAAATTATACCCCAGAGACTGGAAATGTGATGTTCCATCAAGTTACTACTGACTAGATACAACATTCTTAGCCAAACAATGGATTTGTAGTGCTCCACCCACTCCTTTTTCTTTTTAAGCTTATTTCTATTGTGGTAGTCTAACTTGAGCTTGGTCCTGTAAGACATGAATGAAAATAAAAGGTCTATTTGTTCAGCAGACCCAACCAGTAACCAGCTTGCTTTCAACAGAAGGAGCTCTAACACAGCAAATGTTGTGATGGAGGTTGTCATGGGAATCATTCAAAGGGACTGCACAGAAGGGGTGAGACAGAGCCATAGATGAGCCTCAGCTTCATGCAAAACACTGGGTGAAATGGAGACTTCACCTAGACACACAGAACAACTTCACAGAAACTGAAGCATCTGAAAAAGCCAGCTACGTAAAGTCTTGGTGCGCTAAGGCTAAGCACATCCCAGGTATTCTCTCCCTAGCTTTTCTGGAATCACTTTGGCATAAAGTCAGATCACTGCATTTCAGTTACATGGCTTCATTTCTCAGTAACATGAATGGCAGAAATAAAGAAAAGATTTCATTATAAGTGAACACCTCAGCTTTTCTTTTTTTTAAAAAAAAGGCAGTTAACTCTTCCAAGCCCACATAAATCCTGCATTTAAAGGGCAAACACATGAATGAGTACTGCAATAATGAGGAACCTCAAATTCCATTCCCTTTCTCCTGCTGCTGATATAACTGAGGTAAGTAGACTGCCCTTTAGTATTATAGTTCCCTTCTCTTGAAACAAAGAATAAACAACTGCTATTTGTAAAGCTTTAGAAATGTCTGGCATTTTGTGTACTGAAATCAACAAGTGTTATTAAGTTCTATAAAAATGCCCTCTGTGCAAAAGCACCGCCTGACTTTTTTCTTCCTCCTTTTTGAAATCAGCTATCTAATATTCAGTGACATCTAATATCAAGCATTGTAGTCTGGTAAATCTTTGAAAGCTACAAAAAGCAATAGCTGGGTTAGTGAGAGATACTGTGTGATATGCACCCACCTAAGCACACTTAGACTGACCACACACATACTCTGCATTGCCATGAAAACATGATACTCCTAGCAGGAGAAAATTTGTCATTACTTTGCATTGCTTTGGATGATCAAAAGACATAGCAGGAGCTACATTAAGTTGGAACAGACATGAAGAAATTTAAAAGGTTTTAAATTAAGAAACAGAGCAAGGGCCAAAACTTCAGAGATTAAATAGACAATTAGAGGTATTTTACCTTTGTTTCTTCTGTAGAAAACATTAGGAAGTTTATTGGCACGTTTGAGGTAGAAGAAAGAAGCAACAGACAGAATCAGGAATAAACTGATGAAAAAAGTCCCTAAGATGAGAGAGGCTGCCACTTCTGGGCCCCCTGTACAGGAAATAAAAAAAAAAAAGGGGAAAAAAAAGAGAGGGGAGGGAAAAGACTATTATTGACTAGAAATTTCTTCTAACAGAAGGGTAAAACAAAGGAAAAAAAACCCCAGTGATTTTTTTTAAATATACATGTAGACCTCACTGAAACATTTGCAAATGTATCTTTCAATACTCATTTCATTAAATGAGCAACTCCCCCAACCCCACCTGACAAATGTCAGGAAAGCCTTAGTCTCTACTTTCCTGAAGACAGTCACAATTTTTTCATCCATCATTCTGTTTCTTTTACATAACTTTCAAAACCAGTGCTGGGAGGCACTCAGCGTTAACATTCTTTTATTCCTTAAAGTCTCCTAAAGACGACATACCAGTGGTACAGTACACCCAGTATTATGTTTTCCACAAGTGACTGATATGGAAACCATCTCAGGGAGGCAGACGTTAGCAAACGGTGCCCTCCCTCCCCTCGATTCTGCTTTCCCTCAGAAAATGCCCTGTAAATTTATTCTGCTATTTTATTTATTTGGAATTATGATCCCAAAGAGGAAGTATTTTAAGAAACAAAAGTCGTTTATGATCTTGCAGACAAACTAAGACAACAGATCTATCTGATAAGCTCTGTTTGAGAAGTCCACACTCTGAAGAGCACCAGATACTTCAAGTATACACACATGGCAAATGTTAGAAAGGGCTCAGCAGCACCCAAGTTTGACATGGCTGTTTAGCATTCCTTTTTAAGAGTGCTGATGGTAAGCACTCACCCTGTAACACTAAATCACTTCATGCGGTATCCTATCTCTTCCTAAAGTGTGCAATGCTGCCATCTAAATATTCTCAATTTGTATTATTCTTACCAGTGTCGAACAAGTATTGTTAGGAGACTAAGCAGAAATGACTGGCCAGCAGTGATAAAAATCAACCTACAGAAAGGCTAACCAAGATGTAACCAACGTGTAACATATTGCCTCACTACTAAAATGAAAGCTCTTGCAGCATGAGGTTCAAGACTCAAGTTATGGGGTTTCATAAATCACCAGCTCAACCCGTACCAGAAGATCACTTGAAGATCACTAAGACAAGATGAAAGAACCATTTAGTAAAATAGTGTTACCTCAAAATTCAACTCTGAGACTTATAAAAGACTCTTTTTGACAAGAAGCAAGAAAAAGTAGAAATGGCTACTGCATTTAGAATTAAACATATGGTACAGAAAAACATTATTTTACAACTTGTTTCAAATGCCATGACATGAAGTGGCTGGTATGCAGTGAACAATCACAAAGCCTGCACTCAGTAACTATTTCCATTTACTCACCTATGTTCTGTATGAAAGGAGTTACGGTGCTTATATTCATTTGGAAATTCATTCCTCTGATACCAGCTGTAATCAAAAAGAATTTTTTAAAGTAAAATCCGACAAAACCTACAGATTTATTGAAAATCTTGGTAAAAAGCTATTACACTTCTCAGTAATTGTTTGACGTTGTATAAGAATCCCGATATCTCCCATGAAAAATCCATTCTTTACATCACTTCTGAGAATTTCAAAAAAAAAAAGGAAGCAGACAAGCATCATCACAATTTGTCCAAAAAAAAAATCATTCGCTAGTGCATTTCCCAGAAACTTAGATAAAGTTTCTTATCTCTTTCATTAAAAATATTTAGGAAGGAATTGAACGGTTCTCACCTTCCAAACAAAGAACACATACAAAATTAATCTAGCCTTCTTAATATAGATTTTTCAAAGAACTCAAGTACAGTCTGAGCTATTTTGTGCTCTGGAGAAGTCCCTAGCAAATGCCCACAGCAAATACCTTTTTCTCACAGCAGAAATTAAAGCAGCCACAAAATTCAGTATTCAATGTATATTTGATACAGGTCCCACCTTGTAAGTTTAATCATTTTGATGTTTAGGACTTTATTTTAAAAAATTACACTGGGCAGAATGATTTTTTTTCGGGGGTGGGGGTGGGGTGGGGTGGCTGTTAATGTTGCATTTGTCTTTGCAGATTAGGTACTGGAATAGTTCCACAGCACTCTGCAAAGTTTCTGCAAATTTTCCTTAAGTTTTGTTGCATGTTCAAAAGCTCAAAGTTACATCAGGACTTTGGAAAAAGTTGAAGTTTTACTGGAGGTGGGGGGGAATCTACAATATTTGATGCCTTCTTGAACAGTCTTTACTGCACCATGCATGCATGAAGAGATCTCAGTGCCAAAAAACACCCATCAAAATAAAGGAATGGTAAATGACTCACTATTTCTGCATTCAGTTAGATTGGAAGCAGACGAAACAGGAAGGGTTTCATTTTTGCATTTAATGCAGCTGCTACTACCATCTTCATTCCATCGCCTGTAACAACCTGCATAAGATGTACTGAAGTTTGAAAACAACAAAAGCGACACTGGAGATATTTCCTAGTCTTCAAAAAGAGGCAGGGGTAACAGAAATTCCCTCCCTTTGGTCTACTGGTTACAAGCATCACCTGCTTCCTATTATATTACACAAGTTAAAAGGTTTCATTTCAAAGTGTTTACTCCAGAAAAGATATAACCTTTTTGAGGGCCAAAAAGGAGTTACAAGCAAAGGACTCCCAGAGGGCAATTTCAGCACAGCTCCATTCACTGCTTCACATGTTTTAGTTTTGAGAAAAACAGGAAGCGTAACCACCTGTAACTATTCCAAACAATACTAGAAAAGCAGGAGAACTTTATGTTTATTTTCAGAGGTCATACACCATTGAAACAAAATGTAATGCCATTTTAATATATAGCACTGAAAACAGAAGTAGGCAGGGACAAAGATGCTAAGAACCAGAAAGAGTATACTTGGATGAAAAAAGATGCTGGCATCTCTATATTCAATCACTTGAAGTGCAGCAAGCTAAAAATATGAATACTGCCATAATACAGTCTTTTTCCTGTGCCTCAGTCCTGTCAAGTATTGTACTATTTGTTTCACTTTAAGAAGAACCCAAGCCTGTTTAAACTATACTGTGACAGATGGCGAGTGTTTTATATCAGTCACCCTACCATGCAAGCTGGAAACTGATTAAACTTTAATCTTGGCCTATGTCTTTGATGTTCAAATCTCAATTTATGTTTAAATGCACATGCTGCTATGTCTTTGTTAAGAAAAAAATATTTTAGGGCACATCTTCAGTAACAACTTCATTTTATACAATAAAGCTGTGGTGGTTTGACTTGAGACATGAAGATTCCTATTAGATCATATTACAGTCTACACTTAACAGAAAAAATACTGGGCTGGCTAAAATCCAGTTCTATAGAGCCCTGCACTGAACTGGTATCAATTATCCCATAAAGCAAACCATTAGTAAGGTGCTGATTTTAAAACAGCTCTGCTGCTATGTTTTCCTTAAGAGAGAAGCAGTATGTTTGATGCCCACAGTAATAAATTACTTCTGACATCTAATCTAAAACCAAACAGACTCGATGTAAGGGCAAAGACTTTCTACAGTAATAGGAAGGAAGCATCAAAGCACTCATCGGACACCAAAGATAGGTAGATTATCAATTTACAATAAGATTTAAAAGAACACAATCCCATAACTTAGAGACAATTGTTTATACCGTATCTAAGATCATTTAGAAGCAGAAATGAATGCAATAAATGAGGCAACAGTTAAGAGAAGCTAACAAACCAGTAAAAATAGATATGCTTAAAATGCTTTAACAACCAGCACAAAGAAGTGACTGAACCCAGAAGTGGACCCCAATTTTTAAAAAGTCATGAACTCTCCTGTTACTATGGGCTCTGAAGACATTTTCCCGCCTTTACTCTCAGATTTTAAATAAAACGGCATTAAAAAAAAGAAGTACCCTTTTGCTACTGCTGGGAGAGTGACACAAGTTTTTAACTCAATTTAGAAGAAAACAACTCTACATATATGGCACAAGGAAGAATGAGGCATTCTGTGCTAACAAGACAATATTGAAATTATTCTTAAAGTTCCCTTAGATACACATTACAGCATTTTTGCTTTTTTTTAATGCTCATTGTATGGGCTTTTAAGCATTTACAATAGCTCTTACATAATCCAACTTCACACTAAATAAAAGATAAAGAATAACCTTACTACTAGCTGTCTATTCTCCTTAACATGCAAAACCAACATTTCACATCATAAGAAACATTACCTTCTTTATACAGAGGAAGAAAGACTTCTATAGGTAGATGCACTAATAATTTTTTTTCACTCGTCAATTAATCAGGTGCTGTATTTTGGTGTTAACTGTCAAAAACAATCTGGAATTTTATTAAGCAATGACACACTATACCTGGACTGCACTGGTTGGTTACTGGACAGGAACTGTTTGAATCCAACATATCTACACAGCATTCTGTTTCTGAAACCTAAGAAAAGTAATTACATTTCATACAGGTAAGTTTACTAAAATGCTTCAACAACAAAAATCTATAGAGAACATAGAGGAATAAGCAGTAACTGCACTTAAAACGTGCTGCAACTTTTTCTTTTTGCATTAAGCAACCTTACAAGGAAAGAACAAGCTCAATGCACTATCAAGCTGATTTTGACCTGGCAGCAGCCACCCAAATGAACACTTTGAGAACAAACGCACACTTGGCTGTTGACATGAGACAAAGCCTCAAAAAACTGCTTTAGAAATGTCCTTCACTGAAGAATTTAGGAAGTGTAATTCAGAGGGCGAGTTATCCTTCCCACAGCATGACACAAATGCCCTGACAGGTTTCCTTAGAAATACTATTGGCAAAATAACTGGAAAAAACCAGTTTTCACTAAATGCCCATATTGCAAGTGATAACATCTATATTGGGCAGAGCAATCCAGCAGAACTACAAAAGCTTTTTCCTTCAACATTTAATATAGAAGAATAACCTCACATATCCAGAAGGCACATAGTTTATTTTTATTTTTTGTTTATATAAAGCCAGTTTCAAAATTATTTACAAATTACAACAAGCTGTGACATAAGCTTAGAGAGAAATGGTTGTTGAAAACCCTGTGGTTCTTTTGATAGATATTAGTAAAATCCCATATAGACCTGGGCATATATCCACTCTCTGGATCCGTACAAGAAAAATAAGCCACAGATTTCCCACACCTTTTACAGTTTTGCAGGTACATTACCCTAAAAAACACAGCAAGTGAAAACAGTCTTAAAAAGGGATGAAGGATTCTTGGTCAAAAGTAACAAGACCTGATCTATATTCAGCCATCGAAGGAACTTAAATATACCTAACACATAACAGCCAGTATTCTGCTTATCAGCAAACCCCATCAAATCCAGGGGTGGGAAAGCTCAAAGCTATCAGAAGAAATGGTTGGGACTGTCAAAACTGAAATTAGTAGGGTGACTTCACACTGTTAGTGCATCATGAGGAGGCAGACTACAGTAAAGAACTAGATCTATAGATAGCATGCTTAAGACCAGTTTCTTAGAAAGTTTTGTTGGCCAAACTCTCCTGCAAGCAGAATTTTAGTCTGACATTCTTCTACGACTGCAAGCAGTGTTTGCTTCAGAGCTTCTCAGTCATTTGAGAAGTTAACATTTGGGTATCCATATTTCAGATGGCTTGTAGTTAAACTGCCAAGCAACTTGAAAAGTGTTTTTTTATCATCAAGGTGCTTTTTCTACATGGTGTGAGGCATTATCAGTTGCATCCCTGCTAGCCTACAAGCACACGACTAGGAAGAATTCAATGCTTTAATAGGCAATCAGCTATCATAGCAAATTGACTCACTGTAAAAGTTTCAGTTAATGACTGCTAGCAGTATAGGTCTTTCCTGTTGAATTAGAAAGCCTTCCATAAACTGCAATGTGAGAGGAAAATAATCCGATTCTTCTGTTTTCATAGCACCTAGCATGACAAAAAACATGATGAAGTACCTACCGAACTTTCAGTAGATTTGCTCACAACTTCTGCTATGAGTCTAGTTAAGAGAAGGACATATGGCACCTCCATGCCCAGGAAAGATGCAGATCTAAATAAGAACAGGGAAAGAAATTAGAATGTCTTATTAATGACAGAGAAGTTATACTTTCCCTTTGTCAAGGAACTTTTGCCAACACATTCCTTTTATTTGAATGCAAAGGCCTTTAAATCAAATATGCTAGGGAGGAATGACTTACCTTGCTTCAAGATACAAATTTGAGACAATCAGAATTTTCCCTCCAGCTGCAGAGGGGCAGGTTTCTGGCTATGGCAGACTGTGGTTGCTAAGAAACAAGGAGCCTTATCAGTTTGCTCCGAACTGGGCCATGCAGAGACTATTCCACACCCAGGATCTAAAAATCAATGTGATTGCAATAGAACAGTTACAGCCTGGCACCACCACTGATAAGCCTCCCCACAGCTACAGGCTCCTCTGGCTGCAGCATTGAACTCCAATGGATTTGTATCGGGACAGAGAACACATGCCACTTCGAAAAGGCAATACTGCAATTAATTTCTCCCATGACAGCACAGTCATGAAACATTAATGAAGTCTGTCTGTTAATAAGTAGTATTTCTCAATTGCCCAAGAACAGACCTTGTCAACGTGGAACAGAATATTGTTGACAGTCTGCTACAAGCCTTTTTCTCTTCCCCTCCACCTTTGCCATGCAGCTCCACACGTAACCTAAAGCAAGCCCACATTTCTTACATTAAATTGTTTGGATAAACTAAAAGGCACTATGTCATGCTTGATCTGCATTTTTCAGATATTCCCTATGTCAATATTATAATATCTGCCTATTTTCCAGTCAATATAATGTTGGAAGCCACATCCAGCTCTCAAAACTATTGTATGTGCAGCCTGGTAGCTTTAGGAAAACAGAGTCTTTCATACTATAAATAAAACATTGGGGCAGGCAAGGCCCTCTAACCAGAGCATAGTAAGAGGAAAGCATCTGACAGAAAGCGTTCAACTGTAGGAGAAAACTCCTTAGTGACTCATTTCACAAACTGAAATTCATTACTATTTTTGTTAAATAAAAATCCCGTGGATGAGTTTTCAATTACTGCAAAATATGTATCATGACCCTTGGCAAGTTGTTTTTCTGAAGAACAAAATCATTGAGCAGTTCCTGTGATTAATTTCCGTTCAGGTTTTTAAATCATTTACACATAGTCTGTTGCCTCAACTTCAAAATAAGATTAGTTCAGCTTGGTGGGAAAACTTGCTATTATCCCCTGCTGTCAGCTGAAGTCCCAGATCAAGGACTGAAAATCCTGAAAACCAAACTCATCTTACTGCTACAACTAATTTCCGCAGTTAGTGAGGACTGGGGCAGAGCAGGAAAAGCTTGCACTGTGGTAATACATTCCAATTTAAGCATAACAATGGATGTCAAGTCTGTCATTGTCAAGCTGCAGCACCCATCATTTCATCAGTTCACATTTACATACATATAAATAAAAAGACACCTATACTAAAATGAAAAGCAGACAGTCAGTAAGTGCACAACGTGTGCAATGCCAGCTGACAAAGGATGAGCCACTGCCTGATCAGCCTTGCTGCTGGCAATGTAGATTATAGGAACCAAGGAATGTCAGCAGCGATGAGCCTTTGTACACACAGAGGTCCTCCAGAATGAGATACTCGGTGCTAGTTAGCTTCAGAAATCGTACCGACACCACACCCTGGAGCAAAAATTAAGATGTATTATGGCAGTTCACAGAACAGCTGGAAAGTGATGGCACTGCCAAAAGCAGCAGGGAAAATTTAGCTTTGGGAATTCTACACAAAGATGGAAAGATACATTTCTGATCTACAGCTGAGCTTATAAATTGCTGACCAAAAAGCTTTAATGTTATTTGTCAACAACACCTGAGGTGACAAGGTACCTCAAATGCAAACACCTGTTTTAACAGAAAGGTGAAGTCATCTCAGAAGATAAAAGGAGACAAACTTTCTAGAGTGCAGTACATACCCCCAGAAGGCAAGAGCACCTAGCTTAGGGCTTTGATAGCAAGTTTCTTCTTGAGCACATCTGAGCAGGATAGAATCTACTTAGGACTCAAGAAACCCTTGCTGATGTAGGTGTTGCACCTGTGTAGGTTGACAGAGCTTTCCACTTGTGTATGACAGTATAAAAGAACTTATATAAATGCTATGAATAATTTTGGTTTAGATCACATTTGGTGTAACTTTAATATGCATGTTTAACCTTGTAAAACCAATATTTTTTTCTTTTTATACCTTTCTATTGCAGTAAAAATTGAGTATCACAAATCTAGGATTTTTCAAGGCAGTCCAGCAGAGTTTAATGTTAAACCAATCCTCACGATGTGCAAATGGATGGATGCATTTTAAACAAATACATATGCAGAGTTGTCCTTAATATCTATAAGCTTTCTACGATCTGTCTTCAGAAATGAGATATTGCTTCTTGGCTGAGAAAGTTTTCCTCTGGGGAAACCAGAGTTGGTAAAGACAGTTGCTGATAAATTCTTCATTGATTTGGATGCTACGTACAGATTTTTGTCAATACCCGATTATTATAATAGCTGTAAATACGAAAAAAAGGCAGATGAAGAAAGAATTTGCTTAAACAAGTATATTCTCGTTAGCTAGAAAAATACTTATTTTCAGGAACAAGTCATATTAAACAAGAAAACATTTGTGAAACTAGCCACTTTAAGTGCCAGATCTTCCTCTTTGTGCTATACAGCATAAATTCAGTATTGGTTGTTGTTGCATTAAAGGAGAACGGAATAATTTAGCAGGAAATACACTCACCCACCCCCTGCCTTCAGTGTACTGCCTTCTGTTTTTCCCTAAAGGGTTGTTATAATATTAGATCTGTAATTCCCCCCTCCAAGCAATGTCACAACAGTTGTATTTCCAGTCCTGAAATAAATCAAGATACTAATCAACAATACTGTTGCATTTATGGGCAGATACTTGTTCACAGCCACTAGTGATTGTAACAAACTAGAACATCTGCCCTGCAGCTGTTCCAACAGAAACAGGACACCAGATCTATTTGCTCTCAAATCATCAGCCAATATTTTTTATTTCTCTGAGAGAGAGACAATACCTAAGCCTTTTATATATATATATGTATATGTATTTGCTGTCATTTGGTTGGTTTTTGTTTGAACCGGTTTTAACTACAGTAAAAGGAAAGCAAGAGATGAACAAGCTGCTTTAAAGCTTCCAAACAAATGGGATTTATTTTATGTTTACTCAATTTACATTTTACTCCAGGTCCCAAAACCACTTCTTCACATCCTACTGGATTCTCTTATCAGCCAGTAAAAATTTGATGCTTATTAGCATAATATATAAATAACTTCTGTCTGAATAATGCAGAAATTCAAGTCATGAATGTAACACTAGGTATCTTTTTTTAGGGTAATGCCCACAAAAGACATCAGACTTAAGCATCTATAATCTTTCTATGCAGTAATATGAAAAATAGATACAATTTATTATAGAGATATAGATATATTATAGATAGTGTTTCCTAGAGTCTGGTTGTGCCACACCTCAACAAGGTTGGAAAGAGCTTGTGACTAGTAAATCAGAAAACAACTCAAGTGCATAACATCCAAGACAGCAACATCAAGTAGGGATTTGTACTGTTAATTGGCCTCCCCATACAAAACCACAGAAGTAACACAACTCATTGTACTGCTTTGCAGCCACAAGTCAATCAACCATTCTATTGCCAACACAAACAATATTTTACACCATAATTTTAACTTTAGAAAGGAAAAGAGTCCTACAGCCTCTAGGACATTCAGTATACACAAATACTAACCATGCCTCTCTGAATGAGGTAGCTGAAGGTTTTTTTAAATTAAGTACGTGAATTTGATCAGGACTGGACACCCACAGCAAAACAATTTACAAGCCTACAGAATGAGTCTCATGTTTGGCAGCATTTTCTCTTTGGATTATGGAAAAAAGATAATGTCATGCACAAACTGGAGCCTAGAGTAAAAAGTATTATGCCTGAGATGCCAGAAGAGTTCTGAGAACACAGACATTTTAATTAAAACAAGTATTTCACACCAGAGTTCTACATTTGAAACAAATCTCAAATCACTGTCAACTTGGATCTCAAGTGCCACAATACATGTAAGATAAACACATCAAGATTCACTAAGGGAATTCTTCCTCTTGTTGCTTTTAAAAAAGAATGCAAACAATTCATGAACACTAAGCACTAGAAGACTTGCCTCCCACTCCTGGAAGCAAGCATTCTTTAATTCATCATTATGTCCACATTTTCAGTATCTTTCTTGCCTGAAGTATTCTGGAGCATTGTTTGAGCAAGGTAATTTTTTCAGGTACATGGAAAAAGATGACAGTAAAAAGAAACATTGCCTAAATTTCAGGTAGTTTTATAATCCACTTGGCAGATCAGAGTCTGAAACTATACCACACTCATTCTGCTACCAAAGGCTTTTTAATTTTTATGTGACCTCAAATCAGTCATGATAAAACAGTGATACCAGAAAAGTCAAAATGTAGTCTCACAAACGACAGATTTGTAAAGGCCTGAACTCTCACTTACCAGCTCCTTCAGAGGTATGCACTAGAACACTGCATCTTCCTCAGCTCACACAGAACGCTTGTGGTATGCGGTTTACTGCTGATTTCTCATTAACACTGCAACTGTTTCACAATAAACCTGCATGGTAGAAGAGCAGATATGGGTTGTGCTTAGGACAATCTTGTATAAACAAGGCTGAAGGAGGACTTGTTTTTCCAGCTTTCTTAACATACACCCATGAAGAGAACTGCGATCCCCACCCTTACATCAAAATGATTATGTAATAGGCCAGCAACCAACAATTAAAAAAACACACCTTCTGCTCAAGACAATTAAGGTATCTACTTTAAGCTAGGCTTTGCTTTAAAAGCAGTTACATACCTGGAATGTGCCTAGAGCACACACTAATTCACACTAACTGAATTTACTGTCGCTCAGTCAACAAAAACTTGGCAGTAACACATTCTGCTGTTGCAACAGCCGTTGCAGCCTTGAAAAACTGTGAGCAGAAATGAATACTAGTGTGATTTGGTTGCCAGTAGTGTAGCCTACACTACAGGGAAAGATGCTTCGGAACCTGAACATATGCATGGCCTGTTTAGGGTCTGGGGGTTTCACCAAACAGTGCAACAAAAATGTGCGTACAGGGGTACGTATTTGCTCAAAGTTTCCCCAGGAAAAGAAAAACCCAACGAACAACAAAAAGCCATGGAACACCCACAACCCTAAAAAGTCTCACATTGCCAAAAAAAGGGTAGTAAACCGAGTTAACTAGGAAAAAAGTATCCAAAGTTTTACTGGGCCATGGGAACGAGACGATTGGTTTCCAAACGCCTCTCGAAAATACCACACTCCAACGCAAACCGTCTCAGGAAGGCAGGAGCCTTCAGCAAACCCGGGCACAGAAGAGCGCGGGGCGACTCTCCCCCGCTTCTCCCTACACGGCCACGGCCGCCGCCGCCCCCTCGCCCGCCGCCCGGCCCACCGCGAGCCCGGGGGAGGCTTTCACCCCGGGGATGCGCCCACCCCGCCGCACCGCTCGCTAAAGTCCTTCCAACCGGCGCTGCCCACCCCCAGGACGCCGCCGCCGGGGGCCGGCCCCAGCCCGCCAGGACACCGGAGCGGAGGGAGGCCCTGGGCCGCGGCCAGCACAGCGCTGCCCTCCCGGCGGCACTGGCGGGGCCCGCTACCGCCTGCGGCCGCACCGCCCTCCCCGCCTCGCCTCACCTGCCCGGCGGCGCCTCCCACGCCCCGAACAATGGGGCAACGCCCGGAGGCTCGCCACCCGCCCGGGGACTCGCTGCCCTCCTTCCCTCCCGCCTCCCTGCACGCCGCCGCCGCCGCCCGGGCCTGCCTGACCACCAGCCTCCACCGCCTCCTTACCTGAGGAAGCAACCTCCGGCAGCACCGGCGGCAGGTTCCCTTTCGTACCCCCCGCCCTCAGGCGGCGCCCTGCCCGCTCCTTCCCACGGCGCCCTGGGAGCTGTAGTTCCCGCTGCTGGCCGACGCGCAGGTTCTCCGAGCGGGGCCGTTCGCTCAGAACTACAATTCCCAGCAGGCCTCGCGCAGCGCCCTACCTGTGCCCGCCTCCCCGCAGGTAACCCCCCTCCCCCCGCCCGCCCTCGGCGCCTCTCCCCCGCGCGGTGCCGCCTGGGAAAGGGAGTCCCGCGCCCGCAGCCAGGCCGAGGGCGGGCGGGGGCCGGCACTGCCACTCCCAGCGTGCCTAGCGCGGCCGCCGCCATTTTAGGCGTTGCTGGGCGACGGAGACGCCCCAGGAGGGACGGCGAAGCGCAGGCAGTCAGGCAGGGGGCTAAGGCCTTTTCACCCGTCCCTCGAGTCTTCCGCCAAGTGGGTGGTATCACGATCAAAGTGTTACAGATCTGCTGATAAGTTAGAATTAATTGACTTTATTTGATTTTATAAAATCATTTGGAATAAGAAATATATTTTAATGCAACTTGTAGTTGCACAGCAAAAGCTGCTATGAAATCCTCTGTACAGCCCTGTAGCAAGGCCAAAAGAATAGGTCAGAACCACCTAGTAGGAATGATTAGAACTTTGATAATAGACTTAAGATTCAAGATGATTGAAGATAATTAGATACAGTATTTACAGGTAAACTGGGGAGAGGATTTCTTTGTAGTTGACTAGTCTTCCGTATGTAGTAAGTGTATTGAAATGTCAGAATATAGAATTAGTGGGAACTGGGGAGAGTTGACTGGAACAACTTGTAGTTACCTGCCAAGAAACCGTGAACTTCAGTAAAAGGTAATTCGGCAGGTGGAGATCGCGACCACCGACTCATATACCACTTACCCAAATCGTACCCCAGACCCATTTCTGGACCTTTCTAACCTTTACTGCGCAGAATCAGCTATGGGAGGAGAGTATGTTAATGATTTTTGGGAAATACTATGATTATGCATGAATACTTAATGAATATGCATGAATAAGGTCTATATATGGTGTATGATTTTGAAACTTGGTGTGCGTTGATCGTGAGAGGACTCACTCACGCACCCGGCCATCAATAAAGAAGCGTCTGCTTATCTACATCACATTGGTGTCGATAAGTTCTTCATTCCGAGATTTCAGTAACAAAAGGATTAAATATTTCATTAAAGAGGCATCAGGATAGGGGACACAAGGAGGCTATGGCGCGTCTGAAATCCCCCCAGGCCTTTACTTCTTACACAGTCCCTTTGGTACCACCTGACAGGGGCCTCCTGACAAGCAGCAGGCTTCCAGAGACAGAAATGAAGCCTTGAGAAATGCAGCTCAATGCTCGTGTCCAACTGGTGACACCGCCACGGGGCTGCACACCCCGCACCCCGGTAGCAGCAGGTTAACAGCCACTGCTGAAATGTGGCAGAAAGGGCAGGATCTCTTAGCAAAACTAGGACTTGAAATGGGAGCCACGATAAAAGCTGCACTTCTGATCTGAAATCTACACCTTCGGTGCGACAGGAGTTACATAGCTCTTGAAGAGGAGAAATAAAATCTCCGCCAAGTTTGAGATGGCAGTACATTTTGCCACAAGTTTAAAATACGACGATTACGACAATGTCAAACATCATTTGGGGAAAGGTATAAACTCTATAGAATGCTTTTTTAAAAAAAGAAAATATTTTGACATATTTAAATTCTTTGAAAGTTGCTCTCTCTTGGACCACATACAAAAATATTTTTCCAGTAACGAAGAAAATAACTACTTGAGTGTAATAACTGAATATTTATATAACTGTGCAGAAGAAAACTAAACACAGCTCTCTACAAATTCCCTAATCTGGATACCTTAGAACTGCAATGTATTGTGATTTTTTTTTACCCCAAAGTAGGTGCAATGTTTCAGAGCAGACCCTAGAATCTCAAAGAAAGACTTAAGTGCACTACTTATTCTCAAGACTGAAGAAGTCGGCAGGAAAAAGCCTTCAATGAACTTTTGATACAGCAGTCTTAGAGTTTCTCCCACAAAGTGTGGGTATGCTAGAATTCAGCACACTTTGCTAGAGATGAAAGTGGGTGGACAGACTTGTTTGCTTTGTGCTCTGTGTCTAGCAGGCAATCATACAGCAAATGCAGCTTCTGATAAATATACAGAGTAGCAAAAGTGCTGAAACTGCATGTTTCAATTACGGCTAGAGAACCTTGAGATGCACAATTCATCCATTAGCAGAACATTTTAAACAATTCTCACATACCTTTGGATTCAGTAAGTTTACTGGATGCAAACATACACACAAAATTATGCTATGACAAAGTATTTTGACTTAAAAGCACTACTTCATCTCAGTATCAAATTCATCCTTACCTCTTCAAAGATTAAGCCTTCTGCCTTTTATTCTGTTCACTAGCTATACAACTTTTCAATGACTTCATAGCCAGGAAAAACATTTCTTGCCTTCTTTTCTTAGCTGTGTATTGTAGTTGGCATTACTTTGTAAATGTGTCACTTGAAATTTGTTCTGCAGCTTTTTAAGTTTTTTGTGATCCATTCCCACCCCAGCTTTCTATTGGCATTTCACAAAATAGGACACTTGGCTGAATACGTAGTGTGACAGTGTGATTGGAATTTTTCTTGCCTAACAGATACAGTGCATGTAAGAGGCTGTGATTTAAATCCTATAAATAGTTTAGTAGTTGACACCTAAACTTATTACATTTTTCCATAACCAGTTACACTATAAAACTCAGTATATTTCTTTCTCTAAACATGTCTGTGCAGGAAAAGATATGCTACTTTCAAGTTTATGGGTGGAGGAAGGAAAGGTAGAAATGGTGAGTTTTGAATTTAGGGTCAACATCCATCTTAATTTATAAGGCAGAAAAAAGTTCTGCCACATGGGCGGATATAACCAGGTTTTTTGGAGGTTTTGGTTTTTTGAGGTGGTTTTGGTTTTTTTTCCCCCTCATAATTCAGGGCACTGCTGTAAAATAAAATTGCTGGAAAAGAATTGTAGATGCTGGCAAAACAAATGAATACACTAAATATCTGTCTTTCTGGCTGGTCCCATAGTTATTGCCACTGCAGTACTAAAACTAAAGTACAGCCCTTCAAAACTAGGTTACTGCTCATGAACCACATATTTTACCAGAACAAAAGAGTGAGTAAATCAATGGGCCGTACGGTTCAAATAGCTTTTTGCTATGACCTTTCCAGTCTGAGGGTGGGGGGAAAGTGGGAGATTATGGAAAGTTCCATTGTGTGGAAAAATACAAGCTACTATGACAATTCACTACAATCAGATACATGATTAATAAAATCTTTTCAAAATGTGTCTACTATACCTCAATAGTGCTTTTAAAATAATTCCATGTTGAGTTTTTCCATTCAGCTCTGTTTATTAAGGTTCGCTCACACAACATGTCCAGACATCTCTTCAAAGTGATGTTGGCAGACTTAACTTTGCAGCGGTTTTAACTGTTGCATATGTTTTGAGTGCCTGGCAGAAAAGGTGTCAAACTTAACATTATTTTAGTAGACAGAAAATTACAAATTGCTTCAAAATAAACAAAACAACTATGATTGCATGTTACTTAAGGGAGAGATCTAATTATCAACTCTGTTGTCAGGCTGTGAGAAACAAAAAACCCCACTCTCTTAGATCATATTATCCATTTTCTCTGTAGGGTATTTCCAGTATATCTGTGTAATACGTAGGCATCTCCAGAAACTGATATAGCTGGGAGGAAACCACACTGCTTCTGCTGTGTTTAGGAGGTACCTCAGCATCCTGCATGTTTAAGTCTAGCCTTGCTTTTGCAGCAATTATATTAGTTAGATTTCTGTACTCGGCTTCCTGAGTTGTCTCTTTCTGCGTGCAACTGTCACTGAAGTGTTCTATCATTTTGACTTCCTGATTTGTGGCTTTTAACAATTGGTTGAGGCAGTTACCAAGATTTCCCCTAAGAGACAAAGCAAAACCACTCTCACTTTGCATGTTACATAGCAGCTCTGAAACAAAACAAAAAAAAAAATACAGTACACAGTTATTCAGGCGGTGATTTTCTTCAGAGAGATTTCTGTTCTATGCAACAGCTGCTGTTAGGAAAGATGTTCTGTAAAGTTGCTAAAGGCACGCTAGCAGGTAGCCTGATTCCTTTCATCCACAGCACAGACAATGACCAACTGCTTTCTGATACCGCTGTCTGAAAGGACGCTTTGATAGATTTGGGGAATGGGGTAGAAAGCTGGATGCCTCTGAGCCTGCTTTATTCCTTATCTCTTTGACCAATGACATTTTCCAGTGAATACCACATCCTTAAGGAAAAAGCTTAGAATATTGACTTATGTGGAGCATAACACCATCTGTACCAAATGCTGACAAGTTTTCCCAGATCTGACCTACTATACTTCTAGTAAATTAAAGCATCAGTTCTTACATGTACTTGCTCGCATTCAACCTGCCCCAAATTAGTTGTGATCTTTAATCTTCTACTCTGAAACTCTACCTGTTGGGCTGCTTGCCCTGACAGTGTCCCCAAATTGCATCACCTCAAATATCCAGGATTTCTTGTCACTGAGCAAGCGCTGCTGATTTCATATTGACAGTTTCAAAGGTCTGCTTTTGATCAAAGCAGGATTAGGAAGGCTTAAGACTTTTCTCTTTCAAATCAGCTTTAAATGATAAAAGTCTGTTGGTAGATTTGCATTAATATTAAGGAAAAGCTTGAAAGCTTTTTTTTTTTTTTTAAGAAGCATATAAAGTTATTTGTAATAGGGCTCAAACACCACATACCAGATGGTATATGATACTCCCTTTCACAAATACACTTGCTCATCCTGTACTTTTCCTGGAAGAGTACCTGGCTGACACACAGCGAGGCAGCCAAGCAGAAAGTTATTGCTCTTGAGCAGATATGACCTACATCCTACATAACAGATTAGTCAAAACATTAGTTGCCTTGTCAAGAGAATGACTGCTAGCATTGGCATAATTTTATGGTCTACTAATCCACTGGCAATATTTCTGTTAACTGGGGAAATACCTTGAAATATTCCTGACACACAGAGCAACCATTCAGCAGAACTACCTTACAGTGTGATCACATAGACTGGGGCAGTTTAACAATCGTAATTTTGAGCTTACGTAACTGTCAACTGAGAAATATGAAGAGGATTCCCTGATTTCTCATTGTTTGATTTATGGGAATTAAAGACTACTTTGATAAACACCTTTCAGCCAAGCCAAAAGATATTTCAAATGTTAGCTGTTTGAGCTAAAGCATACGGGTCTATCTACTGCCATGTATGATGCTCCTGTCAAGCAGAAGCCCTTTACTTGAGATTTCCTGCTCCCAATACACTCTTTACTTCTTTCATTTGCTCACTTTTTTGGGGAAGGGGGCAATTCCAGACCAGTTTTCACAGACAATTTGAGACTAACATAGCACCGTCAAGGTAACTTGCTCTACTATTATTATTATTAAGCTGCAATTTTTAATACTACCACGATGAACACGCACATCACTCGACTTACCAGCTATATTTTATTTAGAAGTTTCTTTTAAACAGCCTTTTCCCTTAAAGCAGTGCCCTAGAAACGAAAAATGAAATCACAACTGCTTTTTATGGTAAATCCTGAATGTTTAAGAGTAGAAGACAAATGAAAAGCAGTCACAGACATGGTGCATACAGGAGATGTTCCCAGAGTTGAAAACAAAACAACAGATGGGCATAATAGCTGTCCAGGTTACGCAGGGTATAAGATAAGCAAGTTACGGGCTACATGTAGTCTGATAATGAGCAAAAGGCATTCAAAACCAACAAGAAATTATTCTTATGTCCAAGGTTCCTATAATTTATGACAGAAGAATTCAAGTTCTTTTTTTTCCCCCAAGCTAGAACCACCCTGTATTACCTTCCTGCCTGTTAATTTCACAGTGCAAACATAGAAGTACCATTCCATTTAAAATATTTTGTGAGTCTGTGTTTAATATATACCAGCTGAATTTCAAGTTTTATCCTGAGAAATACAGCTAGAAAGAACTGAAGATAAAAGCAAGTAAGAACAAAAAGCAGTTCAAGAAAATCTGAAGTATTAATAAGAATATTGCATCGAAACTGAAGTTGTTCCTGTTCAACAAACAACAAACCCAAAACCAAAACAAAACTTCAAACCATGAAGGTCAGGAGCATACAATATTGTCCCCACTGATGGTAAACCTTCTTTCTGATCAAAGTATGGAAACCGATGCTCTGTAACTGTGTTTACTGTAAAAAATGTATTGCTACACTCTCACTGGTAATCTACTGCTGTGCTTGTGGTTTTACCGACACCAGTGGAAAGCTAGGAGTTATTGTAAGCGTAACGCTTATCAGATAGCCAAATGGCTTTGCCTGTAACATTATACTACTAATTGTAGTATACAATTAAAGAACAGAAGCTTGAAAACTTGTTTTGTACAGTGTTCTTCAACCTTTTCTGATTTTATATTTTTTAATTTTTTTTTTTAATTTTTAACAGAGGTGTAGAGTCCTTTATGAAAAATTCCTGTACAGGAGGAAATGCCTTTGTTTTTCTTAGCTAAATACCGATATATAAATCCCTTAAAAGTAACCTACATATTCTCAGATGTCTGCAAACCACAGATTAGGAACCACAGGCACAGCAAGTTTATTCTGCAAGGGGCTGTCATTATTATGGCTTGCTGTTTTGTGTGGTTTATTTTTTCCCCCCCTTTAATCTGTTGCTATTTTGCACATATATGAGCACTAGCAACCTCCTCAATTCTAGATCTATCCTACTGCTTTGGAGCCCATGTATATTTAAATTTGGCATTTCTAAGTGAACTACTCATTTGCATCAGGTGTTTTGTCATTAGGCAACAGTTGCAGGTTGACAACAGAGTTGTGGCATGCAAATTAAAAACCTTTTAGGCTTCATCTGGAAGTTAGACATGCTGGAAATTGCTCATCACCTTTATCTTGCCTTTGCCCTATACCTGCAGCATGCTAGTAGGACCCAAGAGCTGCTGTCTCACACCGGTGATGCTGTTCCACACCGTGAGCCCCATTCTGGCCGAGCGCAGCTATCACGCTGTGAAGTACTGCCCAGCGTATGACCCTGCCAACAAGAACCAGGCTGGGAGGAACCTGAATGTCATTACACCATGACCTGGACCATTATTTCTTAGCTTTGTCTACATTTATGATAGAACCTGAGATGTTAGCATGTATTTCTAGTAATTTTATAAAAAGCCTTCTCCCACATTGCGATACAATGACCCTATGTGCTCCTTGACCTTATAAATGCTGTTACACAAATTTGACACTGTATAAATGACAACTGCAGCTTGTAAATGCATAAAACCTCCTAAAAGTTGGTAAGCACTTTTGTATTTTCTTTGGTAAGGAACTATAATTTCTGCTTAGAAATCTAAGACCATAAATATTATGTAGTTTAATCAGTCTAAACACCTATATGTAACCAGAGGACCATAGCTTCCAAAGCAAATTGTCCCATTCTAAATATTAAAGACCGTGTTTACCTGGAAAAAAAGTATTGAAAATAATTATCCAGGTACAAAAATAGTCTACAGAACTAAGCAATTTGTATAGATTAATATAATACTGATTGAAAAATCAGTAGATTCCACTGTATTTAAACAAATTCCCCCTACAACTCAAACTATCTGCTGATTTGGGACATGAGAAGCATCTAGTTTTCCACTTAAACTATTTCTGTGTGGACATGGAAGCAATTCATGGCTATTTATGATGTCTGTTAGTTAAGCTTTTCTAGTACAAGAAGTTGTACTCTGCAAATTGTACAAGCAATATTATAGATTTGGGGTTTTTTCCTCTCTGTTGGTGTTCATTCTTTGTTATAAAAAACCCCAGTGTCCTCATATGCAAATATTTGTAAAGCAGGCAAAGGTAGGAGGTGGAAAAACATAAATATTCATCATTCTTAATGAAACATTTTTTTCTGCATGTTTAATTGAAGGTAAATTTATCAAATACGATAATTATATGAATTACAGCTAGTAAGGTTTAAATCTGGTTAGATTTCCATGGCTTTGCAAAAATTATCAATACCTTTCTCACAGGGGGAAGGGGAGGGAGGGAGAAAAGCCAGTCTTGAGGCTTTTGTTGCCAGTACAAAGATTAAATACAAGCTATATAAATATACGTGAAAGTGTATTAAAGTTGTAATACTGTCAGTAATATACAGCTTTAATTACTATCACATTGAAAAGAGATTTTCAGTGATATATTGACTTCCATTTAAGTTTTATTAAAAAGTAAATTGTATTCTGCTTTGCTAGAATTTTTCATGTGGCTTGATAAGCACAAAAATCAATGTCAGTGAAAGTATATATTTTAGCAGTCTGAAGAGATCAGTGTATTGCACAGGTGTCGCAGAATGTAATATGTCCTGGCACGCATCACGTGCTATAAAATTAACTGGAATATATGAATGAATGAGAAGTACCTGGGCAAGTTGAGCAGCAGTGGATCTTACCAAGTCGAGGGCAGGAGCAATCAGAAGAACTGCTACTGGTTTTAAAAATAGTGTCATGAATTCTGCATCCCCTGGATTTTTTGAGTTTCTGGTGGTGGTTGGTTTGTTGGTTTTGGGTTTTTTTTGTTTGTTTGTTTGTTTTCTTTTCTTGGTGGCTGATTAATTTACTGGAGAACTGCTATATGGAGTAGCACTGTTTTAAAAAATAAACTATGGTCTTAAAAGGGAAGACCTGCATTTAAAATTTCACTAGCTATTATCAATACAAGACTACGGATGAGCCTTTGGAACAGAGGCTATAGAAAGCTAGGGAGATTACTCTTGTCTCATGACCTTTCCAAAATGCCTTGCTCGGTTTAGAAGCCTAGCCATGCAAGAAAGTTTCCACAAGAAAAGTAGCTCTACAGCCCTAAGGGCCTCTTTTTCAGTAGTCTGAGTCTGGTAGAGGAACACTGCATCTATTTGTCTCCCTCCATGTGGTCCAGCCAACTTCCACTTGCCACGTAACAGGATAAACTGGGCATCTGCTTTTTTTGTTGTTGTTGTTTTGTTTTTTAATACAAACTCTGTAGCTCCATGCCGTTCTACAATGCAGTCACAACATGGCATTCACAACTTGCATTTGAATCTAAAGCATGCAAAAGCGTTGTTAAATACAATCATTGCACAGAGTGCGCTACCAAAGTCACTGCTCCGCAGGAAGTTTGGGCTATAAGGACATTTGGGCTATTGGAGAATATAACTATTAAATAAGACAGATACACCTCTGCCATGGGTCTTTTTATCTCCCCAGCATTTACTTAGAGCAATGATACAGTAGATAGCAACTTATTTTTTATACATATAAAATATATATTGTTTTATATATATATATATCCTTGCATATGTGTCTATATGTGTGGGTGCAGATGTAAAAACAGGAAAGATCACAGTCCTTTCAATATGTAAGGTATATGGTCACATATACAGAAGCAACTCATTTTTCCTTTTGCACCACAGAAAGGAGTCTTGAGCATCCCAGGCACATCTGAGCAGTTATCGGAGAGGCACAACTTCAAAAGCTGTGAAGAAAATCTGCTCTACTCTCCTGAAGAACTTCCTTATCTGTACTGATGCAAACTCCTGCATTTTTTCGCTGCCTTTTTCATGGTCACAATTCAAGGCATTCCTCCTTTATCAGCACCTCTTTCACATCTGTGCTCTGTTCATGGAAGACTCGGTTGCTGAGTCACAGAAAAATCAGTTCACAATTCAATACTTACACATTTTCCAGGGTGAGCAGAAAGAGGACTAGAGCATCCTGGAGAGAACAAGGTTAGCTTTAGGATTTCTTAAAAGGACGTGAGAGAATAGTCAAGCAAAGAATAAATCAAGAAACAGTAAAACCTCAGTTCCCTCAGTCCTGCGGAGCATTCAGAGATGGACTGTTTCTGAAAAAAATTACAGGACAGGAAGCAACAAGGAAACAGATTTGCGCAACAGGATTTCCTGCCAGGAGGCTTCTGTCTCAGCCACTGAAACTGGGCAATTTGATGGCTCTCCCACTTACAGGTTATGAGGTTTCTGCCATTTATTGAGCTGCCCCTGGGGGCTTACGTTTTCCATTCCTGAGCAAGCCGTTGATGCTTTGTAAATACCTTTCTCATACCCAGGAAATTCACAACATACTTCAAAAGGCATGAGTGTAGCTGCAGAAAGAAGGAGTCTGGCAACTTTTTTTATTGCTTTTATGAAAGTAAGTAATTCCCATAGTTTCTGAGAATAGCAGCACATGACACCCAGCCTCAGATTCATATCTCTGGATCTCTCCATTAAAGCTCAGGGCAATTTTGTCTCAGCTATTCTCACAGCTGAAAGCTTAACAGAATTTGTCTAGAAAAAGCTATTGCCTCCTACAAAACCTCACTTTTGCATTCCCAGACTGGCACAAATTCAGCTTTCAGCTGTCCTCTTGAATAACAGGAAAAATCCATTGCTAGCTTTAAAACATATTTTGATTTAAATCAGTTCAGCTTATGGCAAGAGAGGCTTATAGAAAATAACCTGTTCACTAAGTTTAGCTACCCAATACACATACTAGAAAGGAAATTCTCTTTGAAGAGTCACTGGTGACAACCTTATGCTATCTTCCATAAGACTGCTGAGTGACATAGCTTCCATAAAATAGAATTCACCACCAGCTTCCATCCTATAGCTCACAGCCTGTCAGAGAAGACATTAATGGACATCAGAATTGTAATTACAACTCACTTTCTTCAAATTAATCTTCCAACACTTGATTAGCGCTATCCTCTCTTCAGCTCATGAAAGAGAACCGCCGCCCCCCCCCCCGCCAAGAAGAAAAAAATCCTCCCTAGCATTGGGCTTGCCTATCTATACTCCTCCAGTCCTCCCAAATTAACACCTACTCAATGGGCACACCTGCGGGAGCTTGCAAATCAGATCTCTCACCTGGAATATTTTTAACTTTATGCTTGCCTTATATTAAGCAAAAGATAAAATGATTTCTCTCTTTTCCCCCCTTCTTTTTTGTTTAACAGCTATTAAATCTCTCATTCCATATCTCCAGTTTTCTGGGTCCAGAAGCATGTCATCTCCACATGCAGCAGTATTTAATTACTACTTTGTCCACAGTAAATACGAATAAGTAAAATAAACAAAATGTTGTATGAGTAACTGAATGTTGATAAAGATTCTACAAGGAAAAGTAAATAACTAGACCCAGGGAAAAGCATAAACATGAATATGTCAATCAGTATAATGCAATAAAAAATTAAGGCATTCATCTGCCGGTTCATGGAAATGCATGTTTAACCCTTCAGAGAATAAAACTGAATGCTCACCCTAGTGTAACTTTTAGCATTTTGTCTGAAGATCTGAGGATGGGATGAGTGATGGGGAAGATATGTTCTAATCATGGCTCTGACAAGCTCTTTGGTGCCCAAGGCCATAGCTCCACAGGGGCTCCACGGGGTCTGGTGGGCACTGGTACCAGGTAGAGGTTCTGCCAGCTGCCTGTTCCTGTCCTACACGGTGCACCAATACAGCCATCAGGAGTGCTGGGAACCCAGATCCCTAAACCAGCCTGCTTCTCCTTCCCCATCACCTGGGGGCACGGGAGAGATGAGGCAGTGTGTGTCTATCCAGAGCTGGAAAGCCAGCACGTAATGGACATCCTTGCGGACACGGGACATGAGCAGAGGAATGAGCAGTTTTCCAGACACCCACTTACAGCTGTAAAATCCATACTGTACTATACTAGAATATCGCACTTGTGATCTGCTGCTTGCTGGAGGCTACCGCGCTCAGAATGACATCTTTAGGGCTGTAGTAGTTTAAAACTGCCTCAGCACACAGTCAACAGCGTAGGTTTAAAAAGCTCTCTTACAGCCAGCCACGTCTTGTCATAAACAAAAAAGCAGAATGAAGAGAGTTGTATTTTTGTTTCCTGGGGGTGGGTGCTTTGGGGTGGTGAGCATGAGATCAAAATCTCTGATAAAGTTCTCCATACAAAAAGGAATGTCCTACACACAAGATGCTTGGATCCCGTCGTGTTTGAGCTCACAGCTTATGCATTGCACAGCTTCTCTTTTCTCTTTCACTGTAAATACTGCAGGGACAAGCCAAGGCTTTCTGTGGGTCTTATAGCTCACCACAGTTACAAAAATAAAAACTGCTGCGCGCTCCTCTTGTTGCTAATAATAAGACTAAGTAGGATGTTCCCTGTTTTAAAGAAAGACCATGGAGATGGCCTGTCTTCTATAAATGCTTCATCTATCTTTTTCTGAAGTGACACCATTTGTAAGTGGTGCAGCACCATCTATCCCACTGATCAGGCAACAAGATACTATTTTCATGATATTACAGACTGTTTCCAGGACTATAATTCTCCCATCAACTCAGCACTGTGATTGCACTGCACTTGAAACATGAAAGGAGTAGGTATTGGTGGGTAAGACAGGCAGCTGTTTGTCATTCGAACTATTTCAAGAACATTTAAAGTAAGTATGAATGATGCACAAAATGAAAAGTATATAGCTAAAACTTGTTACAATGTATTTTGTTGTAGAATTCTTGCTTTTAGAAAATAGCAAAAAAGCAAGAAATGGAAAGACAAATCTTCCTTATGTTTGAGAAACTGAAGCCCCAAGATTCCCAAGCCCTTCAGAGATGCCAGACCTGTGAGTATTTAACTTTCCTTCTGTAAAGAGAGTGCCATGAAGTTAATAGGAACAGTCATTGATATAGCAGTTTGCATTTGGGTGATCATTTGAAATATGAGGTTTAATCGAAGTTGCAACTCAAAAAGTTGCCATCTAATGTTATCCCAATCATTTTCAGGACAAGGAAGAGAAAGAACAGCAACAGGTTCTAGAGCTTTTTAAAATTTTGTGTCTCCTTACCTATGTGAAGAGGTACCCAATGGACTGAACAGTGCTCATAAAGCAGTCATTCAGTCTGGCCAGTGTGTCCATCACAGGACGAGTCCTGGAGGCATGAACCAACCCCTTTAGCACTGGAGCCACACTTTCAAGTGTTACACATGACATGGAGGACTGAGACATTTGTTATACCACAGATCTGAAGACACACAGAACCAATGAATTGTAGTGCATCTCACAAATCTGCGAAGCAGTAGGCATGTCTTTATTTGTTTTCTTCTCCATTTTTGTCACCACTGTCATGGTTCACTGAGATCTTCCTAGGTTTTTTCCTCATCTCTGTTTCCCTGATGTCAGTTTTGATCAAAGGCCCTTTTATAACACAGAGACCTGTCACCTCCTGACACCTGCATCGTAACCAATATTTTTTTTAAGCCTAACAGGCTGTTCACAGGTCAGGAGGCACAAGATGTGGAAAAGAAAGGCACTCAGGGGACCCAGAGAAGCTTAATACTCTTCAAAAAAATCATATCATATTGATCATTAGCAAGAATGGCAAGAAGGATTAGAGAAACTTAATTATTTATTCCATGTTGATCGTACAAACATTTAAGATTGCACTTTGGAAAAGCAAATCGGTACACAGTTTAGCTGTACATATCATATCCCTTGCTAAAATACTGACTGTCTGCATTAGGTACGTTAAAAATACATCAAAGTCCCTGCAGAGGAGCTCTTCTCTCACTTGATGTTCTGATCAGTGAGGACTATTTACTTGAGGACTAACTAAATCCAGCTGTTGACCTTTCAGGGGGATGTTGCTTGGGTGATACTGTACCTGGGCGAAGGTCCAGACAAAGGGATGGGCAGCCTGCAACACAAATTTGCAATTATGGGAAGGCTGGAGGCCAGTCCTTTCCTGCCATAAGTTCAATCACTATATCTGTTCAGATATTTTTCTTTCACAAAAGGTCCACAGCTAAGCCAGAGAGCCTAAATATCTTCACTAATGTATTTCGCGGAGATGGAGTAGTGATAGGAGGAAACTCTAAGGCATGCAGGTCATGTAGCATCTTGAGGCATGTAAATCCATATGACATCCTTGAAAACTGAATTTAGAATCAGGTCTTGGGGGGGCTGCTACCTCAGATCCACAATCTAGAACTTAGTCTTTCATCCTGCTAACTAGATGGAGGATTTCTATGGAGAATATGCAGCAATTATATTTCAGCTTCAAAAGATTTCCTTCTTCTGTTGGAGTTTTTTACTCAGGATGAGTGGCAAGGCACAATGCTGAATTTTTGAGAGCCAAAGGTCTGTTCCTGGGAGCTGCTGAGCATCCTCATTTCCCACTGAACTCACTGTAAGTAGTTGTTGTTTAGCATAAGGTTAGGCTTGAAGGAAGTGAGCGTAAACCAACCCACAAACATTTGTATTTTATATGTAAACTAGATTTAGTATCTGTATTAACAGATGGAAAATGGATTGCACTGTGAATACAAATATTGTAATGTTCCTCTGTGTTTTATCACATGCATAAAGGATTCTGCCTTTCATTATTTGCAGAGGGCCAAATCCCACAGCCCTCTTCCAAGTTCTTCCTTCTGCCATGCTGGGACAGACAGCCCGTGGCTGGACAGAGTTCCTGCCCAGTAATTGCGCTGGAATATTGTTGTTACACTGGAACTGAAAGGCGCCAGTGCTCTGTGCTGTGCAAAGTGCTGCACAAAGGATACAGGGCATATCATTTAGAGCATGCAGTGTGTAAAGACCATGGCAGGATGATGTAAACAGAATGAGAGCAGCATTTACCTGTGCAACTGTACACATGCGTGCCTACGTGCACTGAAGGCAGGAGAGCTGCCCCGGGAGACGCCAAGGCTGCTTGAGTGCCAGGCTGCTTATTCCTCTGGACCTTGGATCCTCAGTGACTGTGAGCACACTGGGGAACTCCAGAGTGGCCCAGTGTAAAACCCGCTTGTATCCACTGAGGATCTGGTGAGTTATCCCCTAGTTTTGTTCTCTCTAGTCGCAAACTTACGATATGGCAGCTTTTGTGACTCTGCGGGTCCCTAGAGTGAACACCAAGTGACTTGGAGCTCGAGGCGAGAGCTGCGAAGGCCTTCAGTGTCCTACTTTGCTAAAATGGCATAATAAATATGTATATGGAAAACAGTAGAAATATATTAAAAGGACATCACTCAAGATTGCTCTTTCCCTTTGAATCATTAACTGAAATGATGTCTCTTGCTGGAACGCCGAGTATAAGAGTGTCTCTCCAGCTCAGATCTGCATGTCTGAAAGTGTTTGGGGACAGAACCAGACCCAGGGATGAAGTTATAAATTAAAATTTTATGAAGACACAAAGAACATCCTTTTGTTCTTTTTATATCTCCATATAAGGGTAATGGTGATAAATTATCTGATGCACTAGAAGGACATTTTACCCTTGCACCAATACTGACTGCTTTTCACTTTGCTTTATCTTGCTGGAACTCAGTTTACATGTCTGCATCTACTAATGTATTTACAAATCCGTATGAGGGTATGTTTTGCATTCTTGTCCTGCCACATTCTTTAAGACTGAAGTATAAATTGGTCTCTTCAGCATGAACAACTCACGAAGATATTTTTCTTACTGTATTTCTAGCCAGTCTCACATCAGGGATATTATCCTGTACTCCCTTAAGCAGTTGAATGATTAACTGTGTATGTTAGTAACACAAATGAATATCCAACTGCAGATATAATTACAAGAACTAGACTTATTATGCACTGGCCATAACTGAAGTATCACACTTGCAAAAACATTCAACCACTGTCTGGAGGAGTTCAATACTTCTCTATCAATACTTCTGAAACTCAAGGAATGCAAAGCAAATATAGACATCATATATGAAGCAGGGATATAAAATGATCAGAGTTTAAAAAGCACAGCTACAATGCCATGCCCTAAGTTTAACCATCACATCCATCATTTCTATGTTGCGTAGGTAGAGGGCAAAGAAGGACCGATTTCTCCCTAAGGGCTTTAGAGGAAGGGGCAGGGGGTGCGGGGTGGGGCAGGAAGGTAAGAAGCATTTGCCCACTGCAGAGTTTTAGGACTATGATACGGCTCAAGGATAATTAGGCTTCTGGGATGGGAAAGGGAAGGAGACAGTAGGTGGAGTCCTGTGCTTGCTCAGTGCGGGAGCACTACAGTGCTGCTGGGACCAAGGTGTGGTGGTGACCTTCCCGCAGCTGGAAGTTACAGAGGTACCACCTCCACCAGTCTGTTTGCTTTGCTGAGCTTCATGGAAAAGTGTCTTTATTGATTTCTCAGTCATACATAGGTACTGTGGGGGTTATATCTGTGGGGATAAGAGAAGGAAGACTGCTGAGTCATCCTTGAGGGTAGGGAGAATATGAAAAAGAGAACTTAGGGTCACGCTTGTCCTGCGAGAGTGCTAAGAACGTGTGTCAATCATCTGATCCTTCTCAAGTTGGTGGACTCCTGCTGGGTGAAGAAAGCAAAAGGGATCAACTCAGAACATACTATTTATAACCTGAAAAGATTAGGATTAGTAGAGAGCTCTCGGGGTATGAGCATTTACCACAGATGTCACAGAGAACCCTCTCCCTCATCACCACCAGATCTTTTTTGTAGTGATCTGATGGGGAGCCATGGGCTGGAATTCAGGTCTGGTGTCAGAAAACGTCCCTGGTCAGGTGCATTAGCATCCCAACACCCCCTTCCTGCCTGGATGTGCTCTGATGAGTGCAAACAACCCACACTGTGGGCTGAGGCATCTATTCTGCTGCTAGGATGCTGTACGGACACAAGTTGAGCTGAACCCTGTTCACTCGTGGAAGGGGAGACTGTTGCCAGCAGAGGCCAGGTGCCTTGTGACAGAAGGAGAAGTCACTGGAGAGGAGAAGCAAGATGTGCCTGCAGACATTCACTCCTCAGCTCTGACATCACAGGCCATTTCCCAAGTTCATCATGTCACCACACCGGGCCGGGAAATGAGTAACACTGCCGGAACATGACCTCTGCGGGACAATCATCAGAGCAATTATCAATGTGTTGGTGAGAGCATGTTAACGTTGCCCTTCACCTTGCTTCTATTGCCATCTCCTCTAGTCCTGCTGATAGTCTCCCTCATCAGCAACATGCTATGACTGCAGCTGCCCCTGGAAAACTTATTCTAGGGCTGGCAACAACAACAGCTGCCTTACTGGCCCACGGGAAGAGCATCCCCCTTGTGTTTTGGGCGAGTAATTACTTTGGTTCCCACGCACCACGCATGCAGTACACCTCAGCTCCAGCTGCACGTGGGCCACATACAGCAGCGAAGGAGCTGGCACTGCGGTTCTTGGGAACATCTATCGACCCTTTAACAAGGACCATTCCTTTTACAGGTCACATTGTGGGTGTTACCTTGACTGAAAGAACTGCCACACTCACGGAATACTTCCAAGGACCTTAATTCTGGTTTGATTTTCTCTTCCTTTGAGCTACTGTTCATGATTGTTGATGTCAAACTTTCCTTGCAAGCCACTTGTCACAGCACTCTCCAAACTATCAAGCTGCAACAAGGTCTTTTACCACCTCATCCAGCACACTCTTCATAAAGTCCCTCTGCTGCCTTGTCTCACCTCATCCAGGACCCACTCTCTTCTCTCTGCTTCTTCCTCGGCTGCTCCCCCTTCATTGGCTCTCAACCACTTAACTTAACCAGCCACACCTGCACCTTATCTACATCGGCCAACCCACCGCCCCTGAAGCCAACCCACAGTTGTATATTACCAATGCTAATTAACCCAGCTTCATTCCACTACACTTCCCCTTTTTTTTTCTTTTTTTATGTTTTTAACAATCATTACAACCTTTTTACAAATAAATTTTTCATACAGTCCTCTACAACTCCTCTACAGCCACTGTAGAAGCAGCATGGACATTTGGAAAGCCAACAGTCTCCTGGGCATGATATCATGGATCACCAATGATTTGTAGACCATGGTTTGGCCATTGCTCCAACTCACTTACTCCTTCAGAAACAATGGACTAGAAAAAACGACCTGACCTTATGTCTGGGGAATGGATGCTATTCTTGCTATTTGAGACTCTACCCGTGAGTGGCTGACTCACACAGCCTCGAGCCACTGAACAGTAATAGTCACGAGTTATATAGTATCAGCAAAATTGCTATGTTGCACCTGTACCTTGTAATGATTATCTAATCGTGGTGCTCCCTGGTGACTACAGGAAGCGAAGAACAGTGCAGTTAGGTGCCAGGTAGACCCAGTGTTTGAATGAAATTAAACTACAGAGGCACACGATTCCAGAAACACGGTTTACTAGTCAGTAAAGGTGGGCATCACTTAAGAGGACAGGAGTCACCGGAGGGGCACAGCCAGTGGCTTTATATAATAGAAGCATTTTTTCTCAAAATCTATATTAAGCTACCTTAGTGGACATTTGTTGGTAATGCACAACTCTGACGGTGTTTCCCACTCCACCACCTGTTTAAAGTCTTATCCCTCTGCTCTGGCAAGTGACTCGGCCGCTGCAAGGGGCACGGCTTGTCCAGGCATTGCCACTTGCACAGAGGTCACAACAGCATTTCTCAGTGTTGACTGGGCTTCCCATGTGCCACAAAACCTCCCCAGCTGTAAAATGAGATAATATCCTCGATAGTTACTGGAAGGCTCAGTTCACTATGTCTGTGAAGTGTCTTGAGATTGTCTGATAGAAACAGCTAGAGAAGGATAAAATATAATTACATTAAAAGTATCCCACGGTGAGTTCCCGTCTAGCTTATCTGATGACTCACCAAGGCTCTTTCCTGACAGTACATAATGCGTACTTTGGAATTTAAATAGCCCAGTCTAGCTGTAGGTGCAAACTGCAACACTGCCCCAATGATAAGCCTTCCCTGGTTAGGCAGCCAGCTGCACGTGAAGCCAGACAAATAAGAGAGCTCCACGAGTTAGGGAAACATCACTTAATGGTGCTGTTTACCACCCTGGAGCATTAATTGTATAGAGCATCAGGCCTCCTGACTCTGAGGAACGCTGTAGAACCAATAAGTGCTACTAGCTGGAGGCCAAAGAATTGTTTGCCAGGAAAACTCAGGCAGCAGTGGGTCTCACCACTTCTTCTGCACCCGATGAGCAGGCAACAGCGCAAGGTGGAGAGCTCAGCTACTGAGCGGGACCTGTGCCACCAGTCACAGGCGCTGGGTGTGGGGGTGTGTGTGCTGTATATTTTCACTGGTTTTCAGTAGTTTGGGAGCAGGCACATGAATGTGTCAGCTAACAGAAAACATAGTCTAAGTTGTATCCTCCTGCTGTAAGCGTTTAACCCTGCAGAGACTTCTGTTCCCTGTTGCACAAGCGTGTTTGGCTTAGACAGGCTTGTTCTCACCCAGTTAAAACCAGCACATCTGTCCTAAGCCATAGCTGTATTTTTCCCTTGAAAGTAAGGCGCAGCTCCATGAACCTACTAGACACGTCTTTTGTAGGCAGGAGTAACACTACCTGCACTGGAGTTTTGTCCTGAAAGGGCTGAGTCCAAAGCAGTTTGGCTCTTGACACTTGTGTTCTTCTGTAGCAACGTCTCCCTTGGGTTTCTCCAGCACAAAAGGCCTTCTAAATCCCCTCCAGGCTTTATAAATAGCTTTAGGATATAGCTCAACAAAGCAGAGCAGTAAACAATATCCAAAACATGAACAAAAAGGTATCACCACTAGATGTTCTAAGTGGTACCTAATAACGAGAAACTCACTAGCCTTGGGTGAAGGGAAAAAGAAATCAGAAAAAGTTTGTTGCTCTTTGCTTGGTCATTTCCGATTTTGATTTTTTCTTTCCACCCATCTTTATTTGGTGGCTTTAGCTTATCTACTGAGATTAATTACAGTGAGAATGAAAAGACTTATATACTTGGGCAGTAGAGGTAAAGACAAGCTGACGAAAGAGCCTAAAGCTATCACCAGCAGTCTGTTTTTATTACTTCGCGATATACTTTGCTTCGCTTCACAATAAGGAGCCTGGCTTGCAAGTTTTTAAATGGTCATGTCCTCAACCAGTTGGTAGTTGCTGTTAGAAATAATCCTCCTGAAAAGAATACATACCCTTTAGAAGACCTCACCACTTCACCCACAGTCCCGGATGAGATGGCAACGGTTACTGATGCTGGTAAAATATGGTGAGGTGATGGTGGGAGGGTCTGACAACTGAAAGCTTCGATACAGGTGGGATCCTACATCAGGTCGCTGGCTGGAGCCACTGTGACCAGCCCTATGTACCAGGCAACACCCACCCCTCCCAGGTTCCCATCTAAACACACAATCCAGACAAAGACTATGACCAAAAAACCAAAGACTTAAAATTCCTTTTCTGAACTTCTATTTCATTCACCTAATTAATTATTTATATAGGAAATGAGCCACAGAAGTCATTAATGGAAATTATTTTGCTCAAGGTCACAGTGCTTATACCAGAGAAATATATATCCTACATCTCATCCCGGTGTTCCAGTCACATCATCTTCATTCCTGCGTGGTTTAGCAAAAATCAGTTTAGAACAAGTAGTTTCTGCACACAGAGAATACCTCTGAGAAGCACCCGAGGTGTGCATGCGTAACACAAGTTCAAGGAAGTAACAGTATTAATAAAGTAACTGCTTCCATTTAGCACCACTGTTCCTTTAAGCACAAACATGAAGCATGTGCTCCCACAAGTGATTGCTCCCAGCCCTCTGGGATCCACCCACGACCAGCTGCAGCCTCCAACATGCTCAGTCTATTCCTCTGAGCAGAAGATAAAAATAACTGCAAGCCTCCCACTCACTTTTGGAAGCCAAGCCCTGCTCGTCATCCCAGCAGGGCGCTGGGTCTCCGCAGGCTGGGTCCTTGGGTACGCAGTGTATCCCCGCAGGGGGAGGAGCATGTGGCGTGTGTGGGGTGCTGGCGTGTGTGGGCTGCTGGCATGTGTGGGGTGCTGGCGTGTGTGGGGCAGCCCAGTTTGCCCCAGGTGCTCAGCTTCTGGGCTGGGCTCATCCCGTTCCCTGCAGCAGTCACGTTGAGGCTGGTGGCACCTCGCAGAGGCTGACACCCCGCAGCGCCGCAGCCTGCTCGCTGCAGGCAGCAATCCTGGCCTTAGCGGTGGGTAAAGGGCTTCAGATGCGCCTCTGTCCTTCAGAGCATGACCACAGAGTCAGCATTGCTCCGCTGACTACCAGGGAAAGGGTCTCAGCAAGACCCAAGCCAAGGACTTTTGTTCCTCAGTGTGTTACCGAATGTAACGTACCCCAGCAAGTTACTGAAAGGCTGTTAATTTTGAGCCCAGTTCACCAAAGTGCTTATGCAAGTGACTAAGCGAGCAAGACTTTTAAAAATCTGATTTACATCCATTCATCAGACATCCTGCTTTGTCAGCTGTAGACAGGGTTTGCTCCTGGCCTCACTCACCCCAAACAGCGACATAAATAGTTGGGGGAGCACAGTGGGCTGGTACCCCACTCAGCCCAGTGCGTGCGTTGCTGTCCCTGTGGTACACGCATGCTCCGCTGAAGGAGCTCTACCATCGAGATGCAGAGCTGGGAAAGTTTTAGTCTTGACCTGCTTTCTCCACTGAGGCATTTGTCTTCTAGTCACCCATGGAGCTCATCATGAGTCCACTGGAGGAGCAATGCTCTAGCCCAGATCCTTCTAACTGTGGAAGGATCAGGTAACCCTACTTTTAATCCTAAAACTGATTTAAAATGTTGGCAATTTCCACATGCTTCTTTTATTCTTAACAGCCTCCTTTTGGATTTCAGCTCACTAGAACTGAGCAGTGTGAGCTGAACTAGAAGAACATGGAAGCCAAAGCATCTGACTGCCACTGAAGTCTATGGGATTTAGACACTTCTCTGTCCCAAAAGATGGATACAGTTCCATATGTTTTTAGAGTGAAGTTTCTCAACCACTTTTTAGGAAAGGCCTTCCTGACACCACCCAGAAAAAAATCCACAGACCATGTTGTTGTTTCTTTGAGGAACCGAACAAAGAAAAGCAGTACTTGCAATAAAAAAAGAACGAGACTAAACCTTGAATGTTTGCCTGTTACTTCCCGCACCACCACGTAAACACACTTATTTCCTTATCTGCGTGTGAGTGTAAATTTGTTGCTTCTTTTTTCCGGATCATGGACTGATGTCCTTTGAACCACAAAAGGTTTGCAGGTCAAATAATATTTCTCTATGGCAATTATTACAGAAAGCTGCAAAGAATGAAATTCCTTCTCTGTGACAAGCCATACAGTATTATTTTAAACAATTGTATAGGAGCTTGAAGCAGACATACGATCATATAGAGTGGTTTGGTTAACTTTGTTTTGAAAAGTCTTTTTTGCTTTTTTTGCACTGCTTTCAGGCTTTCAAACTTATACCAGATTTTTCTGTTGCAACAGGGTTTTTTTTCTCAACCAGTCGCAAGAAATTTGACTGTCAGAATCTTGTTTCTGCTGTTAATCTAAGGCACTTTCAAATTATTTGCCCTTCAGGAAGAAACAAGAGAATCTGCCTTTTTAGGTGCCCTGAAATTTTCTTCCAGAAGATTTGCTGCCCCATGAAAACATGGCCAGTACATCTGACCCAGCCGGACCAGATTATGAAGGGCGATTAAAAAAACTCTCAAAGGTCATCGAAAAACTGTAAGAATTGGTCAGAAAGCAGGTGGCCTTCCCCAGTCCAGCGAAGATGAAGGAACAAGCATTTCTTACATCGCTTCCCTCGGGCAGGCTCCGGGTGTCCCGCAGCGCTGCCCCTTATCAGGAGCATTCCTGCCTGCTGTTTGTCACAAACCGGCCGGAGCGGGAGCGCGCAGCCCAGGCAGTGATTCAGTGGTGATGGGGAAGGGCAGGTGGAGCAGGTAAGTCACCTCCAGACAGGAGGGTATAAAAGACACTTGAATTACAGCAGCAGGGCCACTTGCACACCGGGAGCTGTTAGAGGTTACTTGTATTGCCAGACCTTCTGTGTGCTTGGAAGCGAGTCGGGAAGCTACCGGGGAGCTCGAATACCAGGAGGCAGCTTATAAATACAAAAGACCCTGAGCCTAAGACAATCCTCTGGAGAGAAGACTCTTCAGGGGTAGAAATCAAGAGCCCAGAACATGCTTTTCTCCTCCTAAACAGCACTTGAACAGGTATTTATAGACTTTAATCTGCTGTACACCTCTTAACTTGCTGGGTATTCAGTCTCTCTGAGTTAAAGATACCATTAGGGAATCATGCTACAGAACAGTTTTGGCCACTATCTTAACTGCGTACTCTCGTTTGTCTGGTTTTATGGTGTGGAAGTAGGTTTTCTAGGACTTGTTGAGAAGTGAAAAGTACTTAAGTACTTAGTTTTAAATCTGAGTTTACAAGTCTCTCCTGAATGGTTTTGTTATTTACTGATGTTCCCAAAGTTTCTGGAAAGCCCAGGTAAAGAGCTGGGAAAGTGAGGTAAACAGCTGCAGGGTCTGAGGGGATGCAGTGTGACCGTGCAGGTCTGAACAATTGAAGATATTGTCTTATATTAAAAAAAATAAATAAATCATGTGATCATGTAGCGCAGAAAAAAAAAAAAAAAGGCCAATAGAAAAACAAAGAAATAAACCCCCCCAGACCCTAACTAATTCTATTGAGATTCCAGACTGCGTGTCTTCATTGGGGCTTTCCAGCTTTAGTGGCCGGCTCTCATTTCGTAGTACAGCAGGAGTGCAAGAGAAACCTTGGTCCCTGCGTTAGCTGCTGCCCAAACCCATTTTTTCTTTCTGAGCATCAGCATTACGGCAACACACCAAAAGACCCAAGCAGCGGGCAGAGGCTGACCTGTCCAGTGCGGCGCAGCGTGAGTTTAAACTGTCTTTCCCATGACTCTGTGCCCTGCTCCTTGTATCTTCCCAGTTTATCTTCCCAGTTTAAGTCAACTACCTGTGTCATGTCTGACCAAGGTGCCTCGTAACACCAAAATATTGATAAAAGTAAGTAGACTCAAAAGTTATTAAAACTAAGAAGCATCTATAGTGTCACGATCATCTGTAGCAAAGGCAAAACATGGGCAAAAGCTTCTATCTTCATTTAAAAGCAACCGTTGTGAGTAAACTTCCTCCAGTTTACTATCACAACACTGCTGTTGCTGTAGCTGTCACGTTACAAACTAGCAAAAACCCCAACAGAACAGCTTTTTCCCATAGGTTACGAAATTACAGTTTGCGCAAGCAAAGGCTCTCTCTTTCTGAGGTTACCAGGTTGCCACTGGTTTTGCTGCTCACCATCTCTGACAAACACTTGAAGCTTGAGGGACTGCAAAGAACTGGGCGTAGGGAATGCAGTTCTGCAAAACAGATTTAGTAAAAAAAAAACCAACCTAACTCAAAACAACTGGGGTTTTCCCTCACCTCTGTGCCAGCTTGGGCTCTGGATTTGTAATTCATCAGCATCTGCCAGATTGTGCTAAAACATGCACGGTGATCTGTAGCCAGAAAAAAATTTTAAAAAAAATTAAAAACCCATCACAACTTGCTGAAATGTGCAGATAGCCTGTGACTGAAAATTTAACTTGAGGAGAGGCTTCACAAAATTTTCTTCATTTAGAATAAGGGAAGAAAAAGAAGGAAGGTTCTTAAAGTTGGTTCCAGCTCCGGCAATGCTAGCTGTGATGGCAGAGGGGGGAATACTTCACTCTTAAATAATGGAGACTTTTTTGGTGCAATGTGAGGAATACGCAGTCTTTCTGATACCTCAAATTAGCTTTCTGTGCTGAGACGTGGAGTCTCTAGTCATGCTGGTGAGCCACTGCTGGAGTGATGGGAGACCTATAATTACAGCAGCAATCTGAACCTTTCTGGCTTGTCATCGGTAAATCTCCCAACACAAAGAATCAAGCCTAGCTAGTTCAGTGACACAGGCTACAAAAATGTTCCCCAGGCACACAGCATCAGGGCCATCGCTGGGAATTTCCTCCAGCTGAACAGTTGCTTTCAGGTAAAAGTGCTTGATAGCTGAAAAGTTGTATATATCTGAATATCTGCATGTATGCGAAGCTGCATGTCTAGCCTAGGGATAACTTGAGTTCAGGGCAACGCTTCGGTTGCTGAAAAGACTGGAGCGCATTGTAAACCAGTTTGCTAGAAGTGGCGTATCAGCCGCTCAGCTCGAGGCTCCTGCCTGCACACCACAACAAAGCAGAGAGCACATGGCAGCACACAGCAAGGCTTGGGCCGTGCTGGCACTGCTCCAGGGCCGAGGACAGGGAGGAACTGTGTTTCCCTAGGGAAACCAGAGCAACAAGGAAACAGCAAAGAATTCCCCTTGCTCTGGCGCCAAGGCCATTTCCTTCAATGTTGCTTTTCTTGCTGTGTCACAGTGACAAGACAGAAATGCTTCTTGTGCTGCTTGGAGTCAAGGATGAAATAAACTTTGCAAGATAAGGTGTTTCCTCACCTCCCTTGGGTTCTCCTGTGATATGGGGGGGGAGTTCAGACCCCGCTGTGGACAGACTAAACCAGGCAGCATCACCGGGTGGTGCCTCGCCTGCCTGCCAGGCATGAACCATGATTCAAGGCACAAAGCTCTGTCAGAGCACATCAAGAAAGATTAACCTCCCCCTCATCACCTCCACAACTGAACAGCGTTATCTGTCTCTTAGGCCTTGCTCATGCTGCCACCATAATATCTGAGTGCCTCCCAGACACTGGGAGACTGCCATAGCGAGGTCCCTGCTTGACCTCATGGAGTCTTCTGCTCTCCTCCCTGCTCAGGTTTCGGCGAGCACCAGCCGGGGTAGGTTTTTGTTGTGTTTTTTCTGCCCAGAGGGAGGCATGTATGGGGAAAGACTGCACCCATCTATAAGCCCATGGGGGTTCTGGTGAAAAGGCTTTGGCTGGATGGTGGATCTCTGCTGGTTGCTTGCTTCTTTGCAGGATGTTTAACTTCACCTTCGGTACGCAGCTTCAAACAGGCTACCTGTGTCATTCTCGTCTCTAGCAGGGATCTCTTCCAGGCTCAGGATGCCGTGGAAGTCACGAACTTGCTCTTTGTTCCTTTTAAGGGGTTACACACAGGCCTGGTGATGGGTGTGTTCAAATTGTTTGAAATGAAGGCTGTGGTTTTCTTCTCTTCTAGAGTCTCCCAGGGCTCTGTTCATTTCCTCGGGCTCCGTCATGTCGTGCTTCACGCAGCTGTGGCACTCCAGCACACCAGACTCCCCCACCAGCCCAGTCCCCACATCTCCAAGTGAAATCCCCATCCCCATCAGCCCCATCGTTGTCACCTCCCCAGGAGATGGCAAGAGGAAGGCAAGGTCCCCAACTGACAAGCCGGGGTCTCCAAACCCAACATCTCCGAAGCCAACCTCCCCTGTTGAGTGTTCCATTTGCTTCAACACCTACGACAATACCTTCAAGACGCCCAAGCTGCTCCAGTGCTCCCACGTGTTCTGCCTGGAGTGCGTGGCCCGCCTGAGCACGGGGCTGCCCCCAAACCAGCCAGAGGACCAGCTCCCCTGCCCCTTCTGCAGGCAGCTGACCAGCATCCCTCAGGAAGGTGCCCCAGCACTGGAGACCAGCAGGGAGCTCCTCGCCACGCTGCCTCCCGAACTCCAGCAGGAGAAGGTGCTCTGGATGGAAGGGACCAAGCTCTGCTGCCGTCAGTCTTCTGACGACCCTGAGAATCCAGACTCGTGTATCTCCATTGACGTTGCCATGAGCAAGCCAGAAAGCCCGGAGGCCCCCCCGGCAGGGTTAGCTGGGAGGCTGTCCCGCTGTGACATGTGCGATGACTGGAAACGCATCGTCCTCCTCTCTGCGTTGATCATCATCCTGTTCTGCATCATTCTGTGGCCAGTCCAGTGTGCCCTGAAGACAGGGAACCTCCGCTGCTTCACAAGGACTGTTGCAATGAGCAGGCCAGAGTATCTTCCCCCTAAACACACCACAGTGGCACCACCAGTGACACAACCCCCCTTCCAGTAGCAGCGAGGCTGCCAGCTCCCTCCCTGCAGCACGCGCGGCCGGCAGGACCAATGCCCCAGGCATGTTCCTTGTTTGCTGGCAGACCCTGTGGCCCACTCCCCACACTCCCCCTGTGCCTGCGCTTGAACACACGCATCCTCCTCCAGGAGTTCTGCCGAAACACTTGCCTGCCAAGCCGTCTCCAGCCCAGGAATGCTCCAAGGAGCTGCCTCAGCATCCTGCTGCCAAGCTCTCCATAGAAACGGAGCCTTCCAAGCAACAGGCAGGTTCCTCGGAGGTTTGCCACGAGTGGCACCGGCACCCACCGTGTGCTGCCTTGGATGGACCCCAGGTGACACTGGGTGCAATTCCTCTAACTCCCTCAGGGAATTAAAGGGCTATTTTTGCAAACTGAAGGATCTACCTGATTATTCCTAAGAGGAGCTGGGAACTGGAGGGTAAAGACATGTCAGAGTCGTATAAGCAGATGAAAATTATCCTTATTCCGCATGCCTGGGACATTTTCCAGGGCATTATTCAGTGCTGGTGGTGCAAATGCTGCCTCCTGCTGACACACCCGGGTCTGTCACCGCTACCCCCCTTCCCGGCTGTGCTGCTATTCTGGTGAGCTTTTGAACGGAACAAAGCAGCCTTTCTACCCATTTTTTCCCCTAAGATGACGCTTAAAAAAAAATCACTCATCCCTACCTGGAAAGCGATTTTGAAGGCAGGGGGTGAGCACTGTTAGGACACTGACACAGTGGTACCACCCCGCCCCTCGAGTGACACCATCAGTGAACTTGATTCATACTCACAGACAAACTGTTACCACAACGATAGATGTTCCATCTTTTGAGAGCTTTACCCTCCTAATCTTAACGTGTCAGTATTAAGACACAGGCCAGTTCTTACACTTATATTTTTATTTGATCCAGTGATCTTCTGACAGTGATTAACAAAAGTCTTCATGATGACAGTGGCTTACAATTAAATGTTTTCTATTCAAACACATGGATGTAAGATGGCATTCTATGTAAGTACCATATGTGTATGTATTAAATTATGGTTTTATACAATGCAAGGTGTCAGTTTGTAGCAATTACTCCACATTTCCCTTCCTACCTGCAGCTGGAGGTGTTCGCTTAGCAGCCCCGAGTCCAGCTGCATTCCCAAATCATGGTAGCTACACAGCAGGTGGCATGTCTGTACTCTGGGTCGTACATCAGCTGTCCCAGCGTTGTACAATGCTGCACACATGGGCAGCTTTATCCTGTAAATCCACACTTACTACCATCTAGGTGGTGCTGCCCCAGATGCAACTTCCCTCTGTGTCTACCTGATTTGACCTGACCTGAAAAATGAGAAGCTGCAAAGACTGCTCATCTTTTGCTTCTTCCCAGCTGGATGAAAGTTGCTTCCAGTCTCCGTTTTCAGGAAATCTAATTTGAAATAGAAAAGGCTGAAGCAATGGCAGAAGTAACTCCAGTCTGTTGCTATGCAAAACTCCCATGGAAAGCCGCTGTGCGCTGTATCTGCAACACCTTTGTTGTTCAGCTGCAGGCTGGTATTATCTGCGCCAGCCATGTGTCTGCAGAAACTACTCCAGGCACTCTTAACAACTTCTGCCAAAGTCACTGGGCTTGACAGGGATTCTCACTTGTATCACCCTGTCCATTCCACTGTGCTTGCCACTGAAGGGATATCTTCACAGGACCAATTTAAACGTGCTCTTGGAAAAAGCGACTCACCAAGACTTAAGGCAGAGAAGGGACTTCCATTTTACCCGAGGTGCGTTTGGGGCTAAGCCCAGCAAACAGACACTAGTGCAGATGAAGTGCTTTGTCATCACATCTTCGTTACCACTCAGCTCCCACTGATGGGACCTAAGGGCAGGGGAGCGGGAAATAACATCTTCAGCCTATAAAATCTATTGTTACGGTGGCAACTGGGCCACAGAGATGTTCCCACAGTTCCAACTGCTCCCAATTGTCTGCCACAGCATCCTTGGGGGGGCTGTCCCTTTGCACCTCCCCTTCTCACTGTGGGCTTGGGAACACAGGCTGAAGGTTTAGCTGGAAGGCAGCTGAACCTCTCGCTCACGCATAACCAAAAGGAAGAGCCAAAGCAAGTGAAAATGGGGCCCTGAGCAGCAGCGTTTGGCGATGGGACACACTGGGGCTGCCCCATTGTCCGCATCAACTGTCAAGTCACTTTCCCAAAAAGTAAACTACTTCAGGAAAAAAAAACCAACACCAAAACAAAACCACCTGCCTTGAGAATATTCAATATTTATTAAAAGTGCAATAAAAATAAACAGTTCTCCTGTCCCTGGGACATGGGACCAGGAAGACCAGCCAGGAAATACAGCCAAGGTACATCATTGTGCTCTTGTTCAACCCCTTCTGCTCAACACTCGGAGCCGGCGCTCCAGGCACTAACACCCCCACCATGCAGCGAGCCCACCTTGTGCCAGGGACCTAGGAGGACCCCAGCATCAGCCCCACGTATGCTCTGGAGGTTCAGGCACTGGCCCTCAGACCCAAGGCTCCCCTCAGAGCACACTTCCAGACACGTGGATCCTGCAGGAAGGGGTTCTTTGGCAGGACTATTTGCAGGCCTTAGGGCTGGAACAGCAGGAAGCACTGGCAGTCACAAGTCAAGACTTATGACCAGAACTGGAATACTCCACTCAGTGACACGCTCATCTTCATAGCGCTGGTCAAGTCACAAACACTCCTACAACACCCTTACTCAGCAGACACAACACTTGCCATATAGTTGCAAGGGAGAAAGAAAAGAGGTCATGCAGCAAGGTAATGCAAGAGCTGCATCAAGCTTAGAGGGGCCCAGCTCAAAAAGTTCAGCTCCGTTAGTATTCGAGGCTGTTACTCACTAGGGGTGGCTAAAAGCACAGCGCACAGCCACAGCTGCTTTCCTGCCCTTCAGCACCCATCAGTTAGGTGAGATTTCACTTAGCTCAGCGCTGAGACCCACACAGCCAGGATGGAGATGCCCACCTCTGTCTCTCAGTTCTGCTATGAAACCCGCGTGCAGAGCGGCTAGCACTCCCAGGCACACACACGCGTCTGCTGTACTACAGCAGCAGGGCTTGCTCGGTGTGCTTTGGCAGGGTTGCATAGAAATCTAGAACCAGTACAGCCAAAAGGAAGTGTGAGAAGAGAACGAACAGAGGTGCAAATACCTGGGTCCAGGCAGTGCTCTCTATTTCTCACACTCACAGGCAGCAAAGTTACTCCAGGATTTAGTCTAAAAACACTTAGAAATGATTGACCTAATGAAAACATTGAAGTGTACTAACATTTTACTAACACCCTAAGTGGGCAACCCTGGAAAAGCTCCTAAGCAAATAGTTGTTTCCGTTCCTTTTAACAATTTGTATGTAAAAAATAAGAATCTTAAATTAAAAAAAAAAAAATTAAACTGAGCTTTGATGCCCTAATGAATGTCCAGAGGCACTTCCACATAAATATCAACCTACTGATACAGGGGAGAATGGGAGAAGATCCTTCTCACGAATAAGTTAGGTCAAGGCACGTTCTTAGGCGCAGACTCTGCTTGCTTCTTACAGTCAGCTTCTTCCTCGCTGAATCCAAGGTGCTTGGGGAAGGCAAGATGGGCAAAAAAAATTGTCTGCAACTGCAGAACTTGGGAAGGGTGGACGTAAACACTGTAAATCCTGCATTCCAAAAAACAAGAAGGAAGAAGGGTGGCAGGGTTTATAACTGGGAGAAAAGTGCATTGATAAGGCTACAGAGCTGAGACACTCCCAGCGTGTGAAGTCTTTCCTATTTGTTTGCATACAGTCTTGTTCTCCGAGTCTGACAGCCTCCTAACGTAACAGTCCAAAAAAACAGATCTCCCCCCACCCTGGTAACATTATAAATGTGTTTCCCTGTTCAGGTCCCGTTTTGCCATTCCCCCCTGTTCTCTGCCACAGCCACATTGTAGAATCACGCAAACATTTAGGTCGGAAAAGACCTTTAAGACCATCGAGTCCAACCGTTAACCTGGGACTGCCAAGTCCACCACTAAACATGTCCCTAAGTACAACGTCTTCAGGCTCCATCAGCTTTCATCAAAGCATAGCTGCCTTCCCTGATGCAGGCAGAGCCACGGAGGTCTGCATAAGCTGAGCTGAAGAGGAGGTAGGTCAAATGCAATGTAAACAGACTACGGTGACGCTCTCAGTTAATCAAGGGAAGCATTCCTACCTGTACAGCCTCCATACAGCTCACCTCCAGCTCCTTTATCGCCCTGTATTACTCATCCCTGAAACCTTTGGGCTTTTGATGTTAAGGTTCTCGTAGACGGAAGCTGACTCATCGTCAACCCTGTCAATAAACAAAGCCTTGTTATTAACAGCCTCACGGCTCTGGATCTTTTCCCAGAAGCAGGTGGCCAGTGGGAAGCGGGTAATGGCACAGCCAAGCTCCCTTTTTCCCTCCCAGCCTTGTAGATAGGATGACATCGGGGCACCCACTGTTCTCAAGCCCTGTTTTCTCTCCCCCTGGCCAGGCCACCCCTCCTAGGTTCAAATACAGCTTGGGGATGGAGCCTTGGACCTTCCCCCACGTCAGCCTTTCAAGGATGCAAAGTTCTTGCAGGATAGCGGATACAGTTCCCGGTGTTCCCTACTCCTACCTTCTCTACATATCCAATTTCTCTGGATTTTCTAAAGTGTAATGGGAGGAGAGGACGGCACCAAAGGCCAGAGCCAAGTACCCCTCAAGCAGGTTTGGCACCCAAGGGTGAACTCCCGGGGGCTCTCTGGAGCCGACCGTACCAGCCCAGCAGAGCTCTCCATGCTCGGCTCAGTCCTTGCCCCCATCATTTATTCTGAGTTGCAGTTTCAAAGTTGGGCATTTTAAACACGGCACAAACATTCCTAGAGCCCAGCGGGGAAGATCTCAGCTGGCCAGACCCCACAGGAAGGTTCACAACACCAGCGAAGGATCCAGAGTTGCCTTTAGCGCTGCATGAGAACAAGGTCTTTGCAGTTACTAACACACTGGGTGCAGTATGCAGGAGCCACCAGCACTCCAGCGGTGACCAAATGCCCAGAGAAGAACGTGTGACATCTCCTTTTGCTCTCCTCGTTTCAGTCGCATTTTTCATTCTGCGTGAGTCTAGCAACAGCATTTCTGCCTCCACTCTAACACCCGCTCCTCTGCTCCTGCCTAGTTCAAAACCAAATATGCAATTTCAAGGTGCCCAAAATCTCTTGTTATTACGTGTGACACACACCCCTACCCACTCACCTTCAACTTATAACCTCTCTTATCACTCACTGGTATCCCATTACTTGGGGCAAGAGGGAAGAACAGTGTGAGGTGTTTTATCTCTGCTTCTGTAAGGCACTCATGCTCCTTACTTAGCACATGCTCCCTCTCCACATGGGTGTGAATCCACCTCCCTCTGCTCTGCTCTCTTCCCGTCTTACTTCAGATTTTGCTATGAAAGTCCCTCAGTGGCAGTAGCACAGTTTCACTCGCTACCTGATTCTCCCAAGGCAAGGATATCGGGCTCGATTTCCTCCTCTCCTTTCCAGAAGCGTGGCACACAGGCAAGGTGCGCTGCCACCAGCCCTGATGATGGGGCGGTGGGGTCACCCCTCCATGCTTAGCCTTTCCCGTACGATACCCAGCAACTGGCCAGGTTTCAGGTATGGGAGAGGCAGGCTGGCAACAGATAAATACTGGGGCCTTTGCTCAAGCTGTTCTGTCTACTGCTGCAAGAGTTCTTAGCCCTGGGAGAGACGCTCAGCTTACACAGCCTGGGTCCGTGGTGAAGGGGGCTGCCCTTTGGCTCTGCCTTTTTCCATAGGAGAGTAGCCGATATTCAAGTAATCGCGCTCTTTCCTTTTATTCCTCTGGAAGAGAAAGCAAAGACAATAAAATCCCACTCAACGCAGATATAGAAGAAAGGTGCTGTATGCCAGCAGGGGACCAGTGGGTGTGGATTTATTTCCACGTGTTCAGGGCAGCATTGCAGCCCCAGGCAGATGGTGGGAGTGGAAGCGGTGCTTGGTGTGGGCCAACTTCTGCCCTTGCTTTTCCAACCAAGCCCAAGAGGACTCACCTGTTCTTCTTCCAACCTCTTCTGCTCAGCCTCAATGTACTGCTGAACAGCCATGTAAACAAACTTGTACTGTGCCTCCGTCTGCACCATGCCCGAACGCTGCCTGCGTACCATCTGGATAGTTTTGGGGATGTCGATATCGCAGTCCAAACCTGCCCAAGAGCGACAAGGTGAGGCTTAGGGAATGGGAATTAGATTGAACTTTGAAAGCTTTCAGTATCTCGCTGCACACAGTGTCAGCGAAGTCCCAGAATACTGTGAAAGGATTTGGTGCATCTCTATGCCTAGGACACTTCCCCCCCACCCCCCATCCCCCTTTTCACTTTTATCCCTGCCAGAGCACCTTGAAGTATGCATGGCTGAGGCAGGACTGACTTGCTTGGAGCAAGGGGAGTGAAGGGGAATTAGGTCTTTGCTGCAGCAACTTCCTGCAGATCCAGACATACCCCCTTGCACGGTTTATGAAATAGATACAACCGCTGCTGAAGAGGGTCCACCTGCCTCAAGGCTCCCAGGCCAGACCCAGAGATATTACAGAGAGTTCCACAACAGCTCTACAATTTCAGGGAAGGGTGACAGCCCTTCTACACAGAAGGGCCTGGGGGACTTTTTTCTAAAAGGGCTAATGGAGTCACACCCTTATGGAAGCTGTGTGCCCCCACCCTGCTCTCAATAAAAGAGGGCTGTCCAGGAGACCTTGAAATCCTGGCCCCACTGATACCAAGGAGAAGACTCTCTGGTGCTGAAAGCACCTCCCTTGCTAGAGGGCTGCCCATGTGCATGCCCATTTGGAGAGGGTTCACATTTCATTACGTTACAGCTCCGTTTCTTAGCCCGCAGAGAAACAGGGAACTGGGCACAGTGCAAAAGCCCTTCTCACCCTGCGTTCAGGTTAAGCCCACTGTTGCCCAGACAAGTCAAACCCACTGATCGGAGATCACGTACCCACTGCTTGCACAAGAGCAGGGTTATCCCGTAACTGGTCAGAGCAAGGCAAATGGTGAAACCCATGAGACAGACCAGGAGACATACCTTGCCGGTGAATAATATCCACCAGAATATCTATCACTATGATGGTGCCTGTGCGTCCTATTCCAGCACTGGAAAGAGAAAAGAAAAAAAAAAAAAAAGTCACTGCAGGAAGAAATGTTCCCCAGAGTTAGTCATCTCAGCTCCCACACACGCCTGGTCCATCCTGGGCAGGTTTGGCATGGCTGCTATGAGATGAGCCCAGCCAAATGCCAACCATTACGAGATCAGAGTTGAGCAGGCTGCACCAGAGCTACCAACTCCAGATCAGGCCTGCTCTATCACCAGCAAGGCTCTGGAGGAGGGCTGTATTTTCCCACGTGTATACTTCTATCCCAATTGCCTACCATCAGCTAACGTGATGACCCAGCTGCAGGTGTAACAAAAAAAAAAAAAAAAAAAAAGCACGACACATTTCGATTACCCATCCCCACTGCAGTGCCCCTGTGCTGACAGCCCACTGGTTCGTACCTGCAGTGCACTATGATCGGCCCCGTGTCTGGAATGCTTCGCTGTGCCCGATTCACTTGGTCCAGAAAGCTCAAAACCCCTCCTGGTTCATTGGGCACCCCATGGTCTGGCCAGCTAAAATACTGATAGTGCTTCACCAGTCTCGGGCACTCATCCTGCAGGGAGCAGAGACCCACCACCTAGTCAGAAACCCCCTCCTCCCACCAGGAGGCTTCTCCTTCATTTCTTATTTCTCAAACCTGGGGCAAAAAATGGCCCAGAAATTCAGCAGTGGGACCATTAAGTGAAAAAATAATGATAAAACGGCCAAACTGAAACACCACAGCTCCCTCCCCGGGGGTTCCAGCCCCGGCACGTTCCCAGCACACAGTCAGACAGCTGCAGAGGACTCACCTTGTCGGTCCGCACGATCTCCAGCTCCCGAAGGTAGTAGCCCTGGGCTTCCCGCTCGCTCACGTTCCGCACACAGATGCACCCGTACTCCTTGGTGCAACCCTTGTCCGGCCAGTAGCGGAAGCATTTGTTCTGCAGCAACACCAGAGAGCTGCTGGTTAGTGGAGACCGGGGAGCTGGAGGATGAACCCTCAGCACCTGGCGCAGGGGTGCTGCTGCACTCAAAGGGTGTGTGACCCCAGTGCAGACATTTAAAGCGGCCACACACAGAGCGTTTCCTTTGAACGGGGCTGTACCCCAAAGGGCTGTTCCTATAGGAAGGACGCGATGCCTAGGGGGATCTCCCTCCCCAGAGTGATCTTCCTCCTCGCCTAGCCCCTGCCTCAGGCAGGCATCGCTGTGCCAAAGGCATAGTCCTGACACACTGCACCAATGGAGCTGTTGGTCTGGTCACCGCCTAATTCCTGAGCCCAGTTTCCATCCTAAGGGCCTACACGGTCTTCCTATACCCCTCCTGTCCTCCAGCCCACCCCCCCTTTGCTATAGTGACTTTGCCAATGCAAAAGAAGGTATGCGAGTAGCGCTACCTTTATCTCATGGCTGCACAAGGCTGTTGCAAGCACAGCCCCCACCTCATTCCTAAGCAGAGCAGCTAGTGCCAATCACAGTTAGCTCCTCTCTTTTCTAGGGACGGCTGTTCTGATAAATGGCTCTGTATGGAATTTCACTGTATTCTTTGGCCCCCACCAACCCACTCCTAGTGAAATGCACACAGGTGGTACACAGATAGGCTGTAGAATTACTTTTGTTCCTCACACAGCTTGCAACACCCCCCCTCCCCCCCCACTTTCCAGCTTGCTGTAACAGGCACGATGCTTTCTCTCTCTCTGTCACCTGCAATTCCCTAGAGCCTTGAAGCAAGTCATGCAAGGGGCACCCCATTAATATTTACAGGGCTGGGGAGGCTGCACAGAGCAAAGCGGTATGTTTCTTTCATGAAGAGCTAAAGCAACATTACAAGACAGAGGAGAAATGAAACGAAAGCCCGCCAGAGACAACTTAACCGAACACTATAGTACTAGCAGCAGGTAACTTTCAGGCTTGGGGACAGCACCCTATGAGTGCTCACCCTGCCCCGCTCCACCTCCTTAGTTGTCATGACAATGACGTGACTGTTCTCTTGATACACCATGGCCCAGAAGTCATTCACAGTTGTCTGCAGGCAGCCCTGGGTGGCTATATAGATCTTGCAGTGCTCAGAGTTCCTTCCATCTTCAGGGATGCTCTGAGGACCAAAGAAGAAGGGCAAAAAGCCAGCAATGCTGGAGTGAGGAATTGAGAATTGCTTTAGTGCACCTTCAGCAGCAAAATCTGCACACCTTGCCATGCAGGATTTCTGAGCTAGCTGATTTTCCTCAGCAGACCTGCAGACATGAACCCCTCTCATCACCAGCTTCAACAGAGTCGCCAGAAAAGTGCTCTGCCTGCCTCCAGGGACCTTTACGCTGCTGTACCGCACATTCCTGTGCCACAGCCTCTTGCCAGCAGGCAGCTGCACAAGGTGCAGGTGGATGTGGCTGCAGTGAAGCCACCTGAAGGTTGCCCAAAGGCTGGTGCTTAAGTGCCAGAGCAGCACTGCTGGAAATACAGCTTCAAGCAGCAATTAGCTTACAGATGACAATTATAATTTGACCTTAGAGACAATGTTCAATGACATAAGAGTCTTGGTCGATCCTCTAGGACCTCCTTAACAGGTAAGGAAAGGAGTGGATTAAGATAAACTTTCAGACAGGGACAAACAGGACATTGTAGAATGATGAGATCCCTTGGGATACAATAAGAAAAATCCAGTGTTTGGCCTGGACCCAGTGAAAAATACTGGTCCTGACAGTCCACTCCCTTAAGACTGACACCATTACGGCACTTACCCACCAGAAACACAGCAAGGGGCTGAAGACAGCCCCCACATGGTGTCTTCCCTCTCCCAAGTACCTTGATGTAGTTGGCATTGATGTAGTCTGACCCAGGCACGCTCTCATCTACATCTCGGAGTGCCACCCGTGTGGTATCAACTGAAGGAGAAGAGAGTCCGGAATGAACACAGGAACACATCACACACACAGGAGCACGGGTGGGCTTTGCTGCAGAGTGGTCACAGTGGCTTCCAGCGAGGGCTCCCGTAAGGCTCTTACTATGAAGTCACATGGGCAACTACTGCAGAAGAGGGCATAAAATGCTCTCCTGGTGACACTCGGCAGTACTCCACACCACCTGGCTCACAGTAACTTGGTGGACATCAGCAATACGCAGTGTTGCAGGCTAACCTGAGCTCAAGTTTTCCTGTATTTCCTTTGGAGGCTCTAGCTTGCTCTATAGGATTTTTGAACTACACTTGGGCTCTGAAGCATATTTAGACTCACTGCTAAATTGCTCTCCTCTCTTTGTGCTGTTTTCCACGCAAAAGGGAAGGACGAGGTTAGAAAGGGGATGACGAACACCGTGAGCTAACTGGACCACTCCACTAGGACAGGATACAGCTCTTTCTGATTCAGCTAGGATCAGAAAGCTCTGCAGGGTTACCCAGCCCCAGAGAAGGATGCAGAAACCGTCGTGAAAAAAAAAAACGAAACCGCTATTCAGTTCGTCCTTACAGGGAAGGATGTTCTTGTAGCGATTCTTAGCCTTGTTCTCTGGTCGCTGTCCCTCCTTCCTGGGGTAAAGGAGCTTGCACTCTTGCTGCTGCAGCATCTGTGGAGCAGAATACAAAAGAACAAACTATTCTGGGCAGACAAGGGGAGTCAGAAGCAAGGGAAGGGCTATTTCCACTAGCTGCTTGGCTTCCTAATGCGGAGAAGAGCAAAGGGAATGCTGACAGGAAGGGAAGGGGAGCCAAGAAGCAGCTTGATGAGAGAGTTAAGAAGTGGAGAAGGCACAAATCCCCGCAGGGAACAAAATGCAGGCAGTTCTAGGATGGGGAAGGAGAAACTGCCTTGGACATGAGGAAAAAGCAATGAAAAAAAGGACCAGGAAGTAACTCCAACACGGAAAACAGGGAAAGGAGAAACAGTGTTGAGAAGAGGTCCTCAGTGCTGGAAAACCATGATACTCCCACGCAAATAAAATATTCTGCACCTGCAGGCACAAGTGGGACAAAGCACAGAAGCATCCTGTACCTCAAACTCTTCCCAGAACCCTTGCTTGGCCTTCTCACTGTGATCTGCCATTTTGTTCAGCTCCTTCACTCTGTTTTCAATGTTAGCTGCATTGATGCGCGTGGCATTGAATGGCTGAAAGACAGATGAAGACAGAACAGAAATCACTTTCAATAACAGAAAGACAGGTAACTGTCCCCTTGAAAAAAACACAACCAAACAGTTCCCAAATCCCTGAGGGTCTTGGTAGGAGCTGGGTCCTTTCCTGAGACCCTGAGTGCAGGGCCAGGGACCTCTCTGGCAAGCATGAGCCTGGATGAGTGTGACAAATAGCCAGCGGGATGTTCTGGGAGCAGGGAGTTCCCAAAGAGCAGGGGCAGACCTTTGCACTCCCCCAGCTGTCTGGGCAAGCCCAGAACCAACAAATATGTGCTAGAGCAGCTATTACCTGCTTCAGATGAACCACAGCTCCAGATTTCTCCACCATGGGGTTTTTCTTATAGTGCTCCACCAGGTCAGTGAGCGTGTCAAACCTCTCTCCTCCCCCCACGTCGTACTTCCCGTCCGGCTGCGGGACAGAATGGCAATACCACAGGGAGACTCGAATGCACAGCTCCCAGCTGGGTCACCCACCCAGCGCCTATCGCAGGTGAGCAGGGACAGCACGTTTCCCACCTGGTAGTGGATCATCACATGGGTCACGTGTGGTTTCCGATCTCCTGTCTCCATCTTATCCTCATTTGTCAGCACCGACAATACAAAGTCTCCTGGTTTGCTCTGGCTCTCCCGCACCAGAAAGCTACCTGGCTTCCCCTTCTCTGTCAGAAGCTTCTCTGCCTCCTTGCCAGTGAGGTGCCCATGGTACCACCTAGGGAGCAGCAACAGAGAGCAAGGTCAGCTCAGAAACATACACAGCATTGCTTTTAGACATGGGCTACACTTGCTGCTGGGGACGGCGCTCATGGGAAACCCACTTCTAGGCTCCCAATCTGCTCAACCCACTGGCATGGCACTGGCTTACTTTGGCAACAGGCCCCAGCGACTTTCCTCCAACGCTACACAATGTCACACCAGTACCATAGCCTGAGGCTGGAAGCATCAGGACTTTGCTCAATCCTCCAGCCAAATGTGACATGGCATCGGTATATTAAACTGCCGTGTGACATATGACAAGCACTGTCACCTAGGGATAGGGCTCTGACGAAGCTGTAAGAAACACAAATCTGGCAGTTCTTACTTGAAGGTGGCTACATTCTTCTTTATTTTTTAATATGGAAGAAAAAGAATGCTTGGAGTCAGCAGGCTGCGGTATCAGACAGCAACATGGGCAAACTGACCAGGAACAAGATGCTTTGACACAGTTTGGGAATGACTTTCAGAAGGATCCTCCTGGCCAAGTCACTAACTCAGCTCAGGTCTGGCTAAGGGAGAACAGAAGTGCCCTGCACGCCCGCCTGGAGTGGCAAAACCGGGTTCCCCACTGTGCCTACGAGGCTTCTCTCCCTCCAGCCTTCCCTGCGGCCGCGTCTGCAACCAGTGGCAATTACAAGGTGCGGAGGTTTGTGCTCAGCCCTTCCCAAGCCTCACTGTGTGGGCACGAGTTACTCCACCTCTCCATCCGTGTACATCTCGCATGCATGTGCCCCTGTTTCTCTACCTAATCTCTCATAATCCTTTCTCTTGGTCTGCTGACACGCTTACACCGCAGCCCAGTGAAATGCAGGCTACCTTTGAACTGGCTCGGCCAGAAGCCTGTAGCAGCCGTGCCACGATGCCTCGGGGTCAAGCACAGGATAATCTGCCTGTCCCCGGCCATGCCCTCCGCAGCAACCACGGCAGCGCCGTGCGAGCTCCATGCTCTGGCGAGGCAGCTCCCCCGCGGCGTGCATGGCAGCTCCCCAGGCCGGCACGCCTCACGGGCCAGTGCTTGGCCGCAGCCTTCCGTAGGCACAGGTGGCCGTCTGGAGTGAAGCAGAGCTGCTTTTTGCCTCTGAGCCTTCAATCCCCACACGCCATCAAGGGCTCTGGGCAGATGCCACGGGTTCCACTGGGAAGGCGCTGGCTCCGGGCCTGCAGCCACGCTGCCAGGAGTTCAGAGAGGCTCAAAAATAACCTTCCAGGGGCGATGCAATGGCATCACGTCACGTCTCAGCAACTTTGTCCCAGGGGACGGAGTTTATAGAATGGCAGTCTGCAATGCCAAGCCTTTCGAGTCCTGACTGAGCACGCTGTAATGGCAGCCATGTCAGGCCTGGCTGGGAAGACCCCTAAAGGGCCAGACTCCTTCCCCCTGGCTGAAGAAGGCATTAGAATCATGGGGCCGCAGCAGTCCTGCTGCTGCAGAGGGCAGAACCTCGGGCCAAGTACCTCGGTGCCTGCTTACAACACTGCTGCTATTCAGCCCCAGGTCTTGGAAACTGCTACCCTGACACATCCCACTATATTCTGACACCATCGTCAGTTCGTGTATTTAGAGGACTTGGACCCTTCCTTCTGCCTGATGCCACCAGATGTGTGGTCTGGAGCAGAAATCTTTACTGAGCTTCCTTGCCAAGCCAGACTTTCCTTGGCAGGAAAAGAGGGGGAAACCCAGCTGAAGGGGGTTTCCACTTTTCCTGAGCTTCTGCTAACATGAGCAGCTGCCCGGCTGCTTTTCACCCTGTGATCTGGGACGAGTAAAGAAACCACCCTGGCAACAAAGGGAGCACATGAGCTGGAGGGACTTCCCAGCGCCACGGCCCGCCGGCTCACATGACAGCGCGAGGGGAGCACCTCTGCCCTGTTTCAGGAACCGAGACCAGTCACAGCTTCACCTTACCCTGGCTGCTAAAGTTAGAGTGGTTAGGAGCCTGCTCTGGCATCACCGGCTGCCTGACTAGGCATTCCCCTTTCCAACCCCCCGCGTCAGCTGCTGCATATGACACTGGGGAAACTGAGGGGGAGGAAAAGGAAAAAAAGGGGTCACTGGAGTGTCACAGACAAAGAGGAGGAAAGAAGGTCACTAATGGGCTGGTGGAAACATCCTGAAGTAGCCCAAGGCAAGCAGCTTCTCGAAGCGAGCCAGCCATTCCCACCCCTGCAAGGCAGCAGCGCGCTGCTGCGAGGACGAGCAGCGGTTACAGACGGAGGCGGGCTGGGGGAAGGCTTCTCACAGCACCTTTCCACTCACCGTCCTGAAGGCAGACAAGTCACTTGCAAGTGTTTTGTTTCTTTTAAAACCAAAGCTATGTGTCTCCTAGGACATACCTGCAGGACCCTTTGCAGATGGACTCATGCTGCTCATGTTGGATGCTCTGAGCAATCTGATCTAGTTGAAGATGTCCCAGCTCATTACAGGGGGGCTGGACTAGATGACCTTTAAAGGTCCCTTCCAACCCAAACCACTCTATGATTCTACCATTTTATGTTCCCTGTTGCCTAAAAAGCTAGAAAAAGCTTATTGCTACATGCTGACACTGAGCAAGTATCAGCTTCTGGGCCTAGCCATCTTTTCTGGTCATGTCTGCACGCAGAGCCACTAAGGAACCACCATCCCAGAGGTGGGCAGCTTTTGGGTCGCGACAGCTAAATCACACCCAGGCACACTCTGTTTCGGGCCCCTTTCCAAACCCAGGCCAGGCGCAGCTGTCCAGCCTGAGCCATCTGGGAAGACAGCAGCACCGCCACTGGGAGAGGCTGTTGGAGAGCCTGGCTTACCTCTCTGAGGTGGGGTCCTGGCAGTTGAGAGGGTACTTCAGCTCGATGACATTGCTGTTCTTCTCCCGCAGCAGCCCCTGCTGCTCGGTGTAGTACTGTACCAGCTCTGCAAGAGTGGCAAACTTCTCACCTCCATACAGGTCATAGTAATCCCCTGTGTTCTGGATCTTAATGTGCGTCACCTCATCGTTTCTTCTGAGGAAGGAAGGCAAACAAGACTGTGAGCATGAGGGAATGGAAACCCAGCACCGGCCTTCAGAGTCCAGCTGCCTCCTGACCACCACCCACCTCTTCACACTGCACCACACGCTCCCCTCTCGCTCAGATGCCGCTCATGCTGGCCACCCTTCTACAGCAGGGGAAGGGATGGATGCTCCTTGGCCAAGGTTACTGAGCCAAGAACTGCCTTGAGCTCCCACTCTGCTCCCAGGAAACCTCACCCACTGCACAGGAGATGAATAATTCCTCCTCTGCCATCCCTTCGTTTATCCTACACTACTTACCCTCTCAGCTGGATGAGTCCCTGACCTCACTCTGGTTTACAGTAAACAATTTCCTATGCACAAGGGTACTCGCTATCATCTAATTAGTTTTAAAAAAGCAGGGGCAAAAAAAAAAAAAATCACTCAAACCAATATATTGCCTAATATTTGCAAACCCTATAAACTGTACTGAAAGGGTTAATACTTTCCCCTCTCCAGTGGTGCCCTCCAGGCTCAAGGGAATATGGCTGGGTGCCTTTATCAGCTTGTTCCAAGAGCCTCCTCAACTGGCAAAGCCCTGCCTCCTTCCTCAGAGGGCCACACTAACCTCTGAGAGGCAGGTTAATTGCATTTTAAATGCACTTAGCAGCAGCCCCCCTGAGCCGGGGAGACGTGGCTGGAAGCCCGATGCTTGATGGACGAGCTGGGTCAGAGAGAGATTCGTAAATCTGGGCAAATTTCTCATTCTTTACCCTGCTGAGTGGCTCCCAGCCTCTCTCAATTTGTTGCCAAAGCAACCGTGACAGCAAGATGCAGGAGACTCAAGGTGGTGCACCAGGTCAGACAGAAAAGCCATTTTGTGGAGTGGGGAATTTGAAAAGCTGCAGTGGTCGCTGCACAAGGTTAAATGGAAGGAAGAGCTGGACCATGGCAGGAGCTCTGGGGCTCTCAGCAGTGGTCTCGCCTGTATCTCTGCTACCTTTCTGCAGCAGGGTACAGCCCCACAGCAATGTAATGACAGTCCAGGTATCTGGATGGTACTGGATATCTGGCCCCAGCTCCACACCACCATCTCCTGTTTAGCTTTCCTGGGCCGTAGGTACCGTCTGCCTGAGTCTGGACTCCACCTCTTGATTTCAGGGACAGGTTAAGATCTGGCTCTCAAATACAAGCAATGGCAAAAGGCTCCACCTGCCTTAGGGGATTCTGGCACAGCCCAGCTATGTCAGAGAGATGTGCACACCAGGGTGTGTGCTAGCCTCATTTCACCATGCTTGTCGCTCCCTAAGATTCCCGGTATCATTCTAAGTCTGCACAGGTTTACAGCAGTGTCATTTTATTTTGATATCTTTGTGCAAATTCCTCTAGTCTAGACAAGTGCTTGGAGCAGCACCAAGGTGACCAAGATCTCCAGCAGAGGGGATCCAGCTGCTTTTCCAGCCAGCCTCACACATGCAAGACTTGGCTCCTCAGGCAAGGTGAGAAATGACCTCCCTGGTACGTCCTCGAGTACTACACTGGCAACTGCAAGGTCTCATGGAAGTCCACCTGGGAGGACCCTGCTGACTTTGCAATAACTCACTCTCCCAAAAAGGCCTAACAGCAGACGACATCAAATTTCATGAGCCTGGGGCTGTGTATCTGCAGGACTGTGGGGTGACTGGCGAAGGGCACTCATACACGGTGACACACTGTCACACACGGTGACCACCGTGACGGGATGGTCACTACCACTACCACCACTACCATCAACTACCACTTGTGTTGCCCTGAGGTGTGGCTACCTTTATGTAACTACTGCCACGGATTTTGCTATTTCCACATCTTTAACAGTCATGTGAGGGGCTCGACACGTGCACAAGCAGATTAAATGCTGACTGTCCAAGAGCCATGCTAGAGTACACAGCAGCAGCACAGCAACGAGACAAGGCCAAGCTGGAACCTGGCGATGAAATCTGCGTGCTAAAACTTGCAGAGCCCACAGAAACATTAACAGCAGTGTGTTAGCACAGCCACTGAGCCCTTCCTCCAGATCAGCCTTTATTAGAGGCATGATTTATGATTAGATAGCAACCCTCTTAGCCACATTCAAGCTACAGTCACTACGTCATGTGGTTCTCCCTAGAACGCTGCCCTGACAGACGGCCGTATTCCCACTTACTCCATCCCAGTTGCTAAAGAGGACTGTCAACGTAGAACCAACAGTTCCAGTTCGTGCTCACACAGCCCTTCTTGGATGCTTTGTCTGGCACTGAGGTGGTTTCCAGTTGGTGTCAATTCAGCGACAACAACCAACTGAGTGTGAACAGCCAGAGGCAGGATCCGCAGTATTACCATCATCCCACATTAACAGCAGAAGAAAATCAGCAAGAGACTGACAAACAGGTCTGAGATGTGAAAATCTGCATCTGGATCCTGAAGAGTCACACTAGACCTTGACAACAAGGTCTTGGAGGCAGAACCCAACCGTCTGTAACATAGGAAAGCGATGCCCAGGAGCAGCACTCCTGGGTGTTTAGAGACATGTGGTTACTCTGGCACGTATAGCTCTGAGCCGGCCCGCCATGCCAACTCCAGCTGTCCTACGGGCAAAGACTTCAAAAGTTTGGCAATATTTGCATCCAGGGTATGAACAGAACTCACGAGATGGAAATGAAACCTGGCTGTGAAATTCAGATCCCGGCCAGCACTCTGATGACAATGCCTCTTCTCCCAGAGGAGCTGGCACGTGAAGCGCTTCTGCCATTCACGCCAGCAGCTGGACGAGAAGAGCCTTTGTGCCTCACAGAAGGCAGCAGACAAAACTGTGGTTTTGCCATTTGGCCTGAGGCTCAAAAGCTCCCTTCTTTCCACAGCTCCATCCCCACATCCCCACCCCATTACAGACCTACAAAGGCTCAGTTCACAGACCCACTCTCCACCCCCCAGGCCTTTAAGCACTTCAGGGATGAAAAGCAGAGAGATAATCAGCGTCATTTATCCCATGAGCCCTCAAGGCCATGCTAAACACAAAGGGCATTGATCGATCCCCATTTCCTTCCCATTTTCTTCTCTTAATGCTTGCGTCATCTCTGCAGCTCCAAACCGGGCAGCAGAACTGGACAGCAGAGTAGCAGCATCCATTGAAACCATGTCCTCGACACGCTGGCTGGTGAAATAAAGTACAAAGGAGATGCCCAAAGTACTCAGCTGCCCTGTGCTGGAGGGCATAGCTACTTCTGAATAACACACAGCTCTCATACAGGATGCAGCGCTGTTTAATAGCAGATGTCAGCTTTTTTGGCAGCTTCAGAGTCGCCTCCATTCCAAGCTAAGCTTCTTTACGCTATCAGCACAACTCCTTAGCTAGTTATCTAGGAGGGTTTCTTGATCCAGAATATTCCCACTTGTGAATCTGTGTCCATACTGCAGTGACAACCAGTGCAGATTCAGCCTGCTCTTCTTCACAACAGAGCACAGTCAATAAGAAGAGGAAAAAAACCAAACAGACCCTTTTTTGTCATTGAAAGCAAAAGAAACACTTTAAATGTCAGAAATACCTTTGCCTGTTGCACCCCCAAAAGTATTTTGTCATGTGCTTTTCCTGCCTGTGTCAGAGAAAGCCTAGGGCTTCACAGTGTGCACATATGAACCCTCTGACAAGCTGCAAAAAGCAACCTAAAAAAACCCCGAAGACTCTCCACAGAAAAACCAAGATGACTCTCCCACAGGGTTTAGAAACTTTGCTGAATGTTTGCTTTCAATTAAATGAGAGCTTGGGCTCTCAGAGAAAACTCACTATCCGCTAATACAACCCGACTGACACTCGCATGCAATGCAGCTCAGACACAGCCAAGTGAACTCTAGACAGGAGGTATGCGTTTTGAGTTCTTCACAGCTGATTCCTAGGAAGATGCAATTCAGCTGACTGCCTGCTCACTTAAGGTGTGAGAAGCTCCAGAAGCTGCACAGGGACCAAGGACATCCAACTGCCCAGCGAACCATTTCCCTATAGGGCATTTATGCTTTTTGCATTCCTGAAGGTGCTTCCTGCTCCAAAGAGACCCAGCCTTTTGCCCTAGGAAGGGATGTGAAGCAAAGACCATTTGCCAACCATCTGCCATCAAAAGGAGGCCCTCAACATACTCCTCTGCCCTGCGAAACTTGCAAATAGCAGCACACATGCACAAGTCAGCCAAAGGCATCCACCTGCTTGTATTACACCTCCAACTGAATGATTTGCTTCCAAATAAATTTGAGCCACTCCAGGACAAAAGTCCATTGTCAGAGGAAAACATGCTTTCTTAAGGGAAGAGGGATCTTGTGGTAAAAGCACTAAGCCACAATTTGACAATGTGATGTTCAGCACCTCCTCAAAGGCTTGCACAGTGACTCCAGCCCACCGTTTGTTTCCTAGCTGTACCGTGGACAATGCTTCCCTTAGCTGGCTGGACTACCTTGGAAGAAGCAGAACCAGGCTTATCTCTCACTGAATGTTTCTGAGAGGTAGGCCAGGATTAACAGGGCTTTAATAGGGCTGGCAGGTGCTATGATGATGAGACACAAGGACAACTACTTCAGAGAAAAGCTTCTTTAAGCCTTTTCTTCTCCACATCCAACTTTCTTCCCGTCCACAGGCAGCGACTCAACCCACCTAAGATCCCCCCCTAGTACTGATTTTGTCCTTCTTGTGGAGCACATATTCTATAGGGCAAAATCCTCCTTGATTGCATGTCTTAACCTGTACCCAGAGTGTATTTGTACATGCCTTTTGAAAAAAAAAAAGTCCAGTTACATATAGGAACGCTCAGTGGAAGCGTTAACAGGGAAACTGCTCTGGAAGACTATGGCTCTAACAAGAGTTTGTTACCCAGAAACACTTTGTACTGTATCCCATGAATGAGGATAAGATCTGTTCCCATAAAACGTGACCCAATTTCCAAATTAACAGGGTCTCTGACAGACTGTTCTTAACTGTCTTGGCATCTGCATTACTGTTGTGGCCACAGGCCAAGCACCACTTCGGCAAACTTTCAACATGCTTCTTCCCTTTGTTCAGGCTATTTACCCAGACCTGGCCAAATCTGTAAGAAGCTGTTCACTTTCTTCAGAAGCAATTCTAAACACTTGGTCTTCTGAAAGCATGCTCTGGCAGATCCCAGCAAGCACTGAAGGCTGGAAACACGGGGCACTGTCTGTGTGGCCGCCCGTATTTCTTCCCCAACAGCTCTCACTTTCAAAGGGAGGTCTATTTTGTTTAGAATCACAATTAAAAATTGGGAGACTCGGTATCAAAAGCAAACCCAGTACCAGGTCCTTCTAGGAAGCAAGCTGTGACATAGCACACAATCAAGGCAAGGAAGCTTTTCTAACAGCCCTTCACCAGAACTGCGACATGCAAATAAACTCTACTTGCATCCTCCAAAAAACCCCCCAACTAGCTCTGCTCCCACCACACAGAACAGCTTCCACAGCTGCCCGGCAAGCCCAGCTCCAGCCTCCAGCCCCTGCCAGGCGCAGAAGCTGTGACATCCCTCCAAACAGCCCCATTCAGCGCAGGTTTTGCGTGCCACTCTGAAGAAAGCATGAAGTGCCAGAGTGCTGCCATTGCCTTGGGCAAACACTGGCACTCCCAGCCTGCAGGAGCAATCCCTGCAACAAGGAGTATCACCCACATTAAGTGACCCACTGATACAGATCTCTTACTGTGTGGGTTGAGGCAACAGTGAAATACCTCCGGAGAGCAGCGCTGCAGCAACTGCATGGAACGAAACAGGACAGCTCACGTACAGACGCAGCGGATATTACTACAGCCTTACTCAAAATGACTCTCCATCATCATTACAGTTCTGCTGAAGTTGCCAGACCACTTTCCTCCCTGTTGATGTGCTCCATGTATTTGCCAAAGCACCCAAAGAAGAAGATGAGCCAATAAATTCCAATTCAGTACCCAGTACTGACGTAGCACCAGCACACCAGAGACCTCTCAGGAACACAGCCCTCTGGGCACCGGACCGCGGCCAGTGGGTCCGATCCCTGGGGTGGAACAACTGCTTGAGCTTCTCTTCGGAGACATCCCAGGAAGGAGCATGTTTAAGAGGAAGGGCTGACGAAGGGAGCCACGTCTGGCCGATTACAAGCTGCCAGTAGTTTGGACTCTGAGCTGAGGATTTTTTGAAGAATTTTCTTCTATAATTTTCAGACCAGGACAAACATCACCCGTTAATTAACTGTATCACGTCCCCTCCATGTGGCTTGCCTCTTTCTCTTAAGAGCTGAAAACAAAGCCCTGTGAAGACTAGTTGGCAATGGCAAAGGCTAAAAGAGTAACACAGAGGTAAAGAAAGAAAGAGAGGGAAAGCAGCCACAGAGTTTCATGGAAATCTTCTCATAATTCTGCAGAATTATTTCCTAGCCTCTCTTCAGGGACACATATCTGGATACACACCAGCACATGGTCACTTGGTGTGTGGTCTGGTCAGCCAAAACGCCATCGCCTGCTTTCCTTTCAGCCCACATCCTCTCTGTAATTAAAACGAGCTGCATTTCCCCTCACTGGCTTTCAAAAACCCTTGAAGAAGCTGAAGAGGGGTTGAAAGAAAGAGGAATTGTTTTCCTAAAGGTACGCTCTCCTACTGACACCTCTATTTTAGGTAGTTTTTTAAAAGATACCAATATTGTTTCCTTTGAAAACCTTTATTTCTCAGGAAGCAAAAACATGTATCGATGTGTCCAGTTCCAAGATAAAAAACCCCACGCAAACAACAACAAAAAAACAAACAAAAGAAACCCAAACAAAAAACTCTGTCAGGATACAATTCTAGGTGAGAATAACACATTTGTTATTTGTGTGTGTGTAATGTAACAGGGAAAGGGGAAAACCATAGCGGGAAGACGGCCACCCAAGTTTTCAGCTCTCACAGCGCATAAAGCTACTCATTCTATACTTTGTTGGGTGTTGCAGCTCTAATTCCCAAGAACATTTAAGCACGTGTTTTGGAGCCATCAGCAGTGGGCAAAAAGCGTATCGCTCAGATGAAGTATGAGCAAAACTGGTCTACCTAACCAGGGACTATGTCCAAGCAAGTTTTCTGTACCTGAGACTACAGGGCAACCCCTGCCTCAAAACATGGAATAGAGATGGGATGAGCCAGGAAAGAGCAAGGACTTGCAGGTAGAAGTAGTCAGCGAAAGAATTCTTTCCTTATCTTTGATTTGTGATGCCCCAAAGCTCAACACATTGCCTCTAAGCTTGTGTGTCTTATTTAATGTGCTTTCCTGGAAACATGGTATGTGTCACAGTATTGGTTTACTCAGAACTGTGAGAGCTGGTCAGACTTTCCACTGAGGTACAATCTGTCAGTGGGTTGTGGTGATGCTGTTCAATATTCAATATTAAGGCATGCTGTATTGCTCTGCTCTTAACTTGCCTCTCATTACGGCAAGGCACTGTTCATGCATTAGGGCATTAATTGGGCTCTATCTTATGGCCAAACTAATACTGTTATTAAATATTTACAGCAACACAAAGGTCTCCCTGCAGTAGGAATTGGTCCAACCCCCCTCCAATAAGCTGATGCTCCCCTTTCCTCCCTCCTCTCTGCTTTCTGTCACAGAGCAAGCAGAAAGGGGTGAAGAAATAGTAGCAATAATAGAACTGCTCTGATACTCCATGGGCAGCCCCATAGCTGTCCCACGGGAGGCCAAGATTTTATCCGTCTCAACACGTGCCACAGCTGGAAAAGGGGAGGCAGCGGATCAGCAGAGGTGGAAGACGACAAATCACAACAGCAGAAACACACATGGCCTTTGGCTGAGGCACAGGGACAGAGCTCAGGGAAGAAAACCATGCAGACTTGTGGACTGACTCCACAGCACAAGGCACGAGTGCAGTAATGCAGGTGTGGGAACTCGCCCTCTTGGCAAAGCCATTTACCTTGCTATTTCGGGGTAATTATGCTGCTTGCTGGGTATCTTTCCACATCAGGACACTGTTGCACAGCCATAACCTGCATCTGCTTGCACACCGCCTGGCTAAGCAGGTGCTGTCAGTACTTCACTTTACAATCAGACACCTCTCTGACTCACAAAATGACACAAAAAGAGACGCGAAGCTCACATGAAGATAACCCCCCGTTTTACACGTATTCCCTTGCTGTCATAGCTTGCTCAAGGCAGCTTTCTGTGGCTGGGTTTATTTTCCATTTTAATTAGAAGCACTTCCTGCCTCTCTCATTACCTCATAGCCACTCCTGATTGTGAGATTACTGGGGAGCTAGCGAAGTCAGATCCAAACGCTCCCTACCCAGCCTATGCACGAGAAAAGCTGGACTTCTTCCCTTCTGCTGTGTTGCGCCGTAGCAGAAGAAGCTGTGGTTGGTCAAAGCCACCCTAGAGGCAAAGGGCCAGACTGCTGGGATGCATTCCCCAACACAAAAGGAAGCATTTGAAAAAATAAGGCAGCTGCAAACCCTCCCTCTTGCCAAGCAAAGAAATGACTGCACCTGGCAGAGAGGGCAGAGAGGAGTGCTGTTCAAGTCTGCGGACAATTGCAAGGGGGGAAGAAATAAGACCAAGAAGCCTTTCATCTGAGCAGTTAAGGCAACAAGGAGAGAGGGTGATGTCTCAGCGGAGCCAGGCAGGCATTGCCACGCTGCCAGCTGCGGGGCAGAGGTGCACATGGAGGGACCGAGGCTCAGACTCTGCTGGTACTCCTCACGTCCTGCTGGATGTCACTGCCCTGACAGGTGGAAATGCTCTGTCAATTCTGTTGTTTGCACAAAGTTTCTCTAAACATAGTGTTGGTCAAAGGATTTATAAACTCACTGGAGTTTCCTAAACAAGATGAGGGCTGTTTAAGTTAAACAGAAGCCACCACAAGAAAAGAAGTCTGCGTTGCAAGTGCCTGGAGAAACCTTTGCTGAGCTACTTCTCTGCAAGGCACCAGCTGGATGCCACCTTGAGCCCACAACTTGCTTCTTTTATTTCAGGGACTCACTGGGTCAATGTTACTCTTTGCCTCCTCCCTTTCATTCATCTTCAAAAAGTTCTACCCAGTGCCTCTGCTCCACTGCATTGTACAGGGCTACAGTCACAAAGACCGTTGGCAAAACCGCAGCCTTCCTTTCTGCAGTTGCTTTGGCCCCAAAGAACACAAGAGCACTTTACAGGTGATGCACATGACTGTGTCTGGTAACATGGGCACTGTGAGGCTGGTCAGTGAGCTCAGCCTCTTACGGAGGCGTGCCTGGGATCCCTGATAGACACAGAACACAAGTCTCTCCCAAAAGCAACTATATTAAGTTCCTTTAAAACTGGACTGAGATAATAGAATCACAGAACCATTTGGACTGGAAAAGACCTTCAAGATCATCAAGTCCAACCATTAACCCAGCACTGCCAAGCCCACCGCTGAACCATGTCCTCAAGCACTGCATCCACATGTTTTTAAACACCTCCAGGGACGTTGATGCCACCGCCTCCCTGGGCAGCCTGTTCCAATGCTTGACCACCCTTTCAGTGAAGAATTTTTTCCTAATCCCCAATCTAAACCTGCCCCGGTGCAATTTGAGGCCGTTTCCTCTTGTCCTACCACTTGCTATCTGGGAGGAGAGACCAGCCCCACCTCACTACACCCTCTTGTCAGGCAGTTGCGGAGAGTGAGAAGGTCCCCCCGAGCCCCCTCCTCTCTGCACTGAACACCCCCAGTTCCCTCAGCCACTCCACATAAATTCCTGCTGGGCTTGAACATACTCCCCCAGAAAATAAGCAGGCTTGTTGTTACCTTCCCTCCTCTGGCAACAGTGGCTCTGGAAAAACACGCCACAAGCACAGAGCCAGCCCTGGCTGGGCAGGGGCACGTGCAACCCACAGGGATGAACAAACCCAGAGTAGGGGGGTGGGAAGCGGTGTGTGCCTTTTGGCACAGCTCCTGCAGCGATGGGGGGGGAGTTTACTTTGGGTGGTACCACAGAGGGGTCATCTCTCCCCTTGCCCATCCATCAGTCAGAGCAGGGTGTGCTGGACAGCTTGAGACAGCCCCTTCCTCCTCCACAACCCGCCGGCTGCTGTCGGCTTACCTGACAGAGAGAGTGAAATCTCCTGGGTTGCTCTTACTGGGTCGAGCCAGAAAGCTGCCATGGACACCTCTGGTCAGGAGCAGCTTCTCTGCCTCAATTCCGCTGATGTTGGGATGAAACCACCTGCAAAGTGCAAACATGACATTTGAAATGGCAGTTAGCCTGGGCTTGCCCTGCCTGCCTTCCCTGCTGCCCGGGGGCAGACCCCACCTTCCTACCTGCAAGGCAGGTACAGAGCCCCAGTCCTGCCCACCCTCCTCCCCACCACCTCACGGGGCTCAGCTTCCACTCAGAAAACCCTTCCCTTCAGATGTCACCGTGGAGAAAGTCTTCTCAGACATTTCTCAAGAGAGGTCTCTTCCCAAAGGACTTTGTCCTCCTGTCCCTCAGATCAGGCAAGAGCAAGAGCCCCACACGCTTTCCGTGGCACGGGCAGGAGATTCCCTCTCAGGAGGAAACCACTGGCTGAGAAAACAGCTTTGACTTTTCTGGGTCCAGGTCTGATCCTGGCCAGATGCTTCCCACCCTGCCAGGCTCATGCCCTTGGAGCTGCCAGATGAACTGGGCCCAAGAAAAGACCTGCATCCCTGAGGGTGCTTAAAAGAAATGCCTGAAGGGTTTCCTGGCATGTGTCACAACAGGAAAAAAGAAAAAACCAGAAAAAGCTCTAGTATCAAGGGCCCTAAAGCTCTTGTTCTCCTCAGGGAGAACACAAGCCTCAGGACTTTGATCTCTCCCATTTCAAGTTTGTTAGGAAGAGGGGATGCTCAGAGCTGGAGAGCAGGCGGCTTTGCTTTGATGCTCTGTGCGGGAAGGAAAGGCACGCTCTGGTCTGCAATACGCTGCAGCAGCAACAAGCCCGTGTGCTGCCAAAGGATTTCTCAAGCACTGGTGCAAACGCAAGGGCAAGAGCATGTTCCCAGGTCTCCCTCTCTGCCCTGCCCACCAAAGATAACAAGTCTGCTCCAGCCTCAGCTAAGACAGCTTTGACTCTTCAACTTCAGGTGAAGCAGCCGCTTTTAAACTCATAATTAGTCATAGCCCAAGCTGTGGTGCTGCAGCCACCTTTCCCAAGAGCAGAGAGGAAAACGACCCCAGCTGCACAACTGCTGGGTCAAAAAGCAAAGTTTTCTGCAGGGGACCGGCGCACAGCCAGGGGAGCAGCAGCAAAGGGAACGCTGCTGGAAAGCAACAGCGCGGTCGGTGCTCACGGGCAGCAGGGCATCATCGAAAAGGGACAGGCAGACAGCTCACCCTAAGGGGAAAAACGTTTCATCATATCGTGAGCTACTTTAGCACAATCCTTGTATTTTAAGTGTCACCCTACTGACCTCATTTCTGATGCTATCAGTCTTGATCAAGTTTTCTTGATGGAACTGCAAGACACTGTGTTTCCCCAGGCTTTAATGCCTACTAAATATGCATACTAGACCAATGATTCCCCATGTGGCACCAGCTTTACGGTTCGATCTTTCAGAAGCTGCTGAAAATCCACTTTCTAAATGCCAGGCTATTTTGAGTAATCTCACAAGTCACACAAAGAGCACCCCAAACAGAGTCACTCCATTCTGAAAGTATTGCTCAGTTTTAGATCGTGCCAGGAGACATTTCTGCATGGGACTGCTGTAATATTTTTTGTGAGCAAAGAGGAGGACATGAGCCACAACTAACACTGTATGACAACAAAGCTAGCTTACTGAGGGTTTCTGGCCAGCACCAACTGCAAGAAAAGAAGCTGCACACTCAAAACTCCCTTCAGAGTAAAAGGGCGATGTTTTAAGAGTTCCTGCATAGGCAGACACAACTGCTGCACCGCTCTGAACCAAACGGCCCAGAACTGCAACGCTTAGTTTTACCAGCAAAGTGAAATGTGGGTTCTCAAGAGGAGCATATCTGGAAACATTTAGTAAGCTAATTTCTTGTATACAGCTGACTGTGGATCAGACTAGCCAACACACTGTCCCCCACAAAGGGTTTGCGAGTTTATCTCGATTTCTGCAGAGAAATGTGTAACCCAGCATCTCGCTGAGCGCCTGCGTTAGGAAATACACCCAAAGACTAAACCTACAACCATAAGCACAGGCACACTCATTAGAATGTGTTTGTCCCCAAAATACACATAGAAAAGGTCAAGAAATGTCACCATCTCCTCCACAATTTGGGATTTCCTCCCTCCCACCGCAAGCTAAACAGTTTTGATTAAAGATCCTTGAATTCTGGAGGAGGAGAGGTCTGTTAGGGAAGGGCCATGGAAACAGATGGTAAACAGGAATCCCAGCATTTCCAAGCCTTATATTCCTGACATCCCAAGAGTGACACGCTTTCATAAATCCACTGTCTGCTGGGCCAGCACTTAACCGTGCCGCAAAACTGCTACTGGCACAGCAATGAATGCCTCTAATGGAGCTTAATGGAGCTCAGGGACAACACAAAGCTGCCAAAGGCCACACATAACGTTTCCACTGAATGCCTAATGGCAATAAAACCAGCACAATATTGCTAGCCAGAATGCAGTAGGAAATACCTAAGGAAACATCTCTGGTAGAAGTGGGATGAGAGCTCCTGCAGGCATGTACCCCTAGCTGCGAGCACACAGCAGTTCTGAGTATCTCAGTGTAACAGCAGCACCTGCCCAGGGGTGTGCACCCCTCAAAGGCTGCCCTGACACCTCCCCTCATTCCCCTGTCACTCAAGGCTCCCCCATAAATACTTGCTGTCCTGGGATGTGGTACCTCAGCCAGAGCCAGACCTGTGTGATGCTGAGAACTTTGTGTAGGCTGTCAGCGTCAGGGAGAGGGCAGAGGTGCTGGGGCTGTAAATCTTCCAGCATCTGAGACACTCTGCTCCCACAAGGAAGGTGGCAACAGAAACAAAAGGACCTTATGTCCAACATCCCTCCAAGTGGAAGAATGAGTGCTTTGGAAGGGAGGACCACAACCCTCTTCCTTTTCCACCGCAACAGCTGTTGACCACAGCTACAAAATCAGTTTGCATCAGCCCCTTTTCAGCATCCTTTCTCTCGGTGAAATACTGAGAGGGAATAGCAGAGGCCACTTACTCTGCAAACACTCAGCAGTAGGAGAGCACTGTAAAACAAGACAGGGAAGGAGTACACTGGGGGCGAATCTGGGGCTCTGTCGACTTTGATGTTGTCTCTGTGTCACTAAACAGAAAACTAAATGCTAAACGCCCTTTCCCTTAATGACTCCCACTGCTTGGACAGGAACCAATTCATACATGCATACACGGACAGATTGTTATTTAGCTTGGAAGAAGCACAAACAATGAGCTGAGGAGAAAACCTTTGCAGCCCCCATGAACAGAAGAGTGAGGAAAGGTTATTTCCCAATTCAGCATTGAAAAAAAGATAAGAATGAAAAAAAAGAGGCAAAGCCCTCTTCAAGCATAGGCACCTCTCCCATGGATTTCCAGAACAAAGCAAACCTCCTCGCACAGCTCATCTTCGGAGGGCTGCATGTGGACGGGAGCGTATTGCTTGGCACTACTGCACACAGTCCGCCTTCTTGAGCCAGGGAAGACGCTACAGGCCTGTCGCAGGGTATTCTCAAATTCAAGGTAGTCTCCATTTGGGAATTCTGGTCCCAAAACTGAGCACTTGCTCCCCAGAGGCTTTTCTGCCTGGACTACATAAGAATTTGCAAAATCCAGGAGGTTTGTTGCAGCGCACATCCTCAACCCCTCGGGCAACTCAGAGAGGTCCAAATAACTCAGCCCCCACCCCTCCCACTCGCAGGCGATTCTGGCACACCTACTCCCACATCCCAGCTCGCTCCCTGTTCCTGTAACAGTGGAATAAAAAACAACAGCAAAACCAGCCAAAACTGAACTTAAGGATCTTTGGTTCGTGGGGGTTGCCCCATCCTACTCGTGTACACCAAGAGCCTTCTCTAAAGCTCTCTGCTTTTTCATCCTGTGGGTGAAGGCACAAGTGCCACGGCCACCGCAGAGCCCAAGGTGCTTTTATCAATACAGCTTGTTTTTCCCCTGGCCTGCAGCAAGCCGTACGTGCAGAAGGCATCTTTAGAGCTGTTTTTCACGATGGTTTTTACTGGAGTACATTTGTTGGTAAGCAAAACCAACCCACAACAGAGCAGACGAGAAGAAAGCACCAGCCCACACATCTCTCACTAAATGGCAACACTAAAATGTGCAAAGAGCCTTCGACAGCCCCACCGCCTGCAAGCTGCAGCCGTGCATCAGAGGAGCAAGCACCACTCACTCACAGGGGAGCCCTGGGCTTTGGGTCACATCTTCTGGACTCACAGATTGTTTACAGGAAGATCTGCAATGTTTTGAGAAAGAAAGCAAAGGAAGAGAACCCAAACTAGATCCCCAGCAGACCCAACCTAGATCTCCAGCACAGCGGGGGAGAAAATGTGCATTGTTACTATACCGTCACTGTTTTGATGTCAGCAAACTGCATTATTGTGCAGTAGGTCATTCAAGTCACCGCTCGATTTTTAGTGTTATTGCAGAACTGAGTCAATCCTAAAGAACTGCTTCAAGTAAGAGCGGGGATCTAGCAACTCTTCAACTCTACCGCTACAATCAAACATACAGTCTACTTTGGGCAATACTCCTTTTCCCTGAAGGGAAATGCATTTCCCTTCCATCGTTCAATCCAGCTAAAATCAAACTTAAATTAAAAAAGCCACCCATAAGTGCCTTTCAGGAACCAAAGCTACAGAAAGAAATTTATTAAAATAAAGAGAGAAAAGGGAGGGACTTGCATGTAGTGTTATCCCCAGCACAGGCTAACAGAAAGACAGCGTTGGGGCTGCCGGGAGGAACCCTGCAGAGCGGGAGGGGGCTCTGTGTCGGGCTGGGGCCAGGCTGGCCAGTGCACCAGAGAACGTTCATGCTTCTGCATGTTCAGAAGCAGAAAGGTCCAGCAGCCATGAGGCCACCAGAAAGCCTGCCGTGAGAAACCCAGCATGGCTGAGGGTGCCACGGGGGTGGCAGTCGCTGACGTGGCATGCCCTCAACACCACCTTCCTTGCGGGGAGCCCCTCAGAACACCAGCCCCAGCTCTGAACTCCTCCAGCAGCACCAGCTCTTCGCCAGCTCCGGCAGCCTGCAGCTGGCCCGCGTCCAGCAGCTCCCACCGCCCGAAAGCCTCGTGCGTGCTGATGGATGGACCGCTCGAGCGCCCCAGCCAGCATGGGCAGATCTGGGTGCGGGGCTGACAGAGGCAGATCAGCTTCGCCGGCTGAGATTTACCCACTTACACAAAAGGGCAAACCTTAGGCCAGCTGTCCCTCGCCTGTGCTCTGACCGATGCAATGGCTACAGGCCCTTCCTGAGACCCTGTGGGTACGAAGATAGCGACGGTGGTGACACAGCCCCCCAGGCCCAGGGAAATCAGATACAGGGACCTCTGGCTTCAAGCAGGTCCCTGGGTGGGAGCAACATTCCAACAGAAGCTCTGGAAAAGCAAACCTTTCTCCGTGTTAAAAGTTATCAAACAATTTCTCTTTAATTACTAAAGAGTCATCGTTTCCATACAGTATTACTCATTTCCTCTGTAACATGAGCAGGAATGCTTTCTTCTGCTGGAATGCATCCTTGTGCCCCTGTCTTGGGATAAAACAGAACAAATAGTTGAGCAACACCGTTACACCCTCAGAAATCTATAAAACAAGGCATTATTAAAAGCCTGGCTGGAATGCCAGTGTTCTAAGCAGCTCCAGCAAACGTCCCATGGATAAAAAGCATCATACCTGAAACGATACTTCTGAAATGATTCAGAGGCCGCTGAATGCGGCATTGGGGAAGCAGGGTGCCAGCACCCAGACCCACCAGCAGATGAACTCTTGAAAATGACTGTCTGAGGTATAACAGAGGGATACAGGTCCCAGCTAATGCTTACAGGGCTAACCTATGGGTAAACAATGAAGTTCCTAAGTGAGGCCCCAAAGGAGATGGAAGCACCTTACTCCAGATCAGCACTTTTCCTTTTTCCCTCCTCTCATACAGCTCATGGAAGGCACAAAGCGCATCTCATGCAGAAGAGAAAGCTGCCAAGGAACACACTGGCTGCTGAGACTCACAGACCAGCAGACCCAGGATGGTTACCCCAGGACACTGCCCAAACGAAAGCCAGAGCCACCCCCAAAGACCTGAAAGCAGCTGCCACAGGGTTGGAAACCGCGTGTGCCCAGGGCTTCACCGCACTTATTCCTGGGCACCCCGGAGAAGCCACCCCCAGGCACACAGCTACTGCAGCTCCCGTACTGCCCGCATCTAAAAGCTGATTTAGTCCAACGCTAGCAAGAGAATTTGGAGCATTTTTAAGGGTAATTTTTTTTTTTTTTTAAGCTTAGAGAGGATCAAAGCAAATGTGGCTCAAGAGACAACGCCTACGCACTTCGTGTGTGGTTAGCACTGTTTGGTTCAACACAAACTCCAACCCAGCAAGCTGAGGTGGTTCAAGAAACTGGAAAACACAGAGGAGGGGACCAACCACCACCAGACTTCCCTTCTGCTATGCTGCAGCCTCCCAGCACTAGCCAGGAGCAAGGGTCAGCGCTCACAGCAGAGGCTGTCGATACAGGGCACAGGGACCCCCAGGTTCCCCAGCCAGAGCCCCCTCGCCTCCCACCGCAGTGAAGGAAGGGCAGGATGTGAACCCTGCCCTTGGAAGCCACCAGGCAAATAAACAACTGAAGCTTCTTCCAGCAGAGAAATGAGGCTGACCTGTGACAGCAGGCGTAAATTGGGGCAATGCAGCGTTTGCAAGACTTCAGTTTCCTATTCACCAAATGGGAAGAAGTCTTCGGAGCTGCTTAAAGGACCCAGACGCTTACCCATTTAAAGAGAATATAAAGATCCATCAGTTTGTTCTTGTGCTTGCACACAGCAGAAACACTCCTTTCAGCGCTGAACAGCGAAGGACACACACCAGCTGAGCTCCCACAGCATAGCTGAAGCAGAAGCGAGGCCGAGACAGCCACAGAAGCAATTCCCTCTCTGTAAGGCTATCAAATCCATAGAATGGAACCAACAGAATCATAGAATAGAATCATCAAATCATTTAGGTTGGAAAAGACCTTTGAGATCATTGAAGTCAACCATAAACCCAACACTACCAAGTCCACCACTAAACCAGGTCCCTATGTGCCACAAGCTTCTGGGTGGCACGAACACTGCTGTCCTGTCCCTGCGAGAGACCTCTGCTACGGAGGAGGAGGAGCACCCATGCATCAGGGTCCTGGCTTGGAGAACAGAGGAGCCTCAAAAGGGAGGCAGACTTATACTGGGACTGCGCCCCTGCTGCCTCTGGGAACAGCAAGGCGCCACAGCACAGTTTGCTCTCTGCAGGCAGCCTGTGGCCAGGGAATACCATGGCCACGCTCTCAGCCAGGTTGCTCTGGCCTCCCAGCTGCCTGGCCACTTGGCCACCCCGGTTATGGGAGGAGACACAGAGCCAACTAATATTTAGACCCACTTGTCAAGAGTGCTATCTGCTGAAGAGACTGCTATGCGTCACGCTCAGTGGTTTCCAAGAGGAATGAAAAAGGCATCCCTCACTTGAATGTTTGGAGTTTTCTGCAGATACGGTTTGGGATCGGCAGCAGCTACAGCATCGCAGCGATCCAAAGGGCAGCGGGAACTTGCTTGTGTGAGCGGGGTGCTCCTCACAGACTGCCTGGGGTGAAGCTGACAAGGAAGCCTGTACTGTGAGAAACCAGCAGCAGACCACATGCTGCCAGCAGCTCTTCAGCTTATAAACCCCTCAGGCTGCAAAAGGAAGAGTAAACCTCCTAGAAACCACTCAGGACCCCATGTAAAACAGAAAGCATCCAGAGTGTCAGTAGTGCTAACTTCAAGCATCGAACAATGTGGTTAGATTTGGAGTGTAGGGTTTGACATAGAAAACAGTAAAAGCACGGCTGTATTCTCCTCATTAGAAGACACTCAGGGTCACCCTATCCAAGCTTTTCTCTGGATTCACCAGGGCTTAAGGTTTGCTCTGCTCAGTACTGTTCTGATACTTGCTGGATACAAGTGGCGACTCCGAGAAAGGTGCTTCATTTGCACCAGGACCAGCAACAGTGCACCACATGGTGATGCTGACACACTAAGCAAAGATGCTAAAACATTGGCTGTCAGCAAAAATCCACAGCAAAGTGCTTGCATAGCATGGCATGGCACTTCCCAGGCCATCGGGGGGGGGGGGGTGGGGGGGCAATGACAGATTTTCCTAAAAAGATGGAAATAAGCAATTCCATGTTAGCTGAGGGAGAGGTCATACTTGTCCTGTGACATTAAGGCTTAATTTAGCATACTGTGCATTTACTGTTCAGCAAGGCTGCTGTTGGTTTGAAGATGTTTCCATGCTGGATTATTAGCATTCACACCTTCATTGAAAGCTGCTCTACACAGACATGGCTGCATATAAAGCACTTCTCAAACCTGACGGAGCTGCAGCCGCCTCCTTTGTTGGTTCTAGTCTGGTTCAATTCAAATCCCATCAGAAGACTCATTATACCAAGCACAGCCTCAAGGGAGTGTATTAAATAAATATACCCTGCACATCTATGCAGTTCTACCTACAGGTAAATATTTTCATTTTCCAGAAGCAATTAGCATCACAACAGCTAACCATGCCAGTGCACGTCATCTAATATCCCCCAAGACTTTCGTAAATAACTTCAAAACAAACTAACAAAAAATCCTTACTACATTTCTAAGTCAGCATACCCGTTTCCACAGCAGGTACAGGAGTCTGCATTGCATTCTCTGGGGTGCAACAGTCACTTCTATGGAAACCGGCTTGCTTCCCCAAATATTTTACACAGCGTTTTCCTAATGGATCTCACACTACGGTGAGAATAGTTAACGACTTTCCCTGAGAAGGCACATGTCTTATTTTCACCAAATTCCAGTAGAATCTAGTTGTCTAACGTCCTCTGGCTCATTTAAAGCGCCCAACTTTTGCACAAACCAAATTCTCACCACCAGCACAAACAGCCAACTCAAAGCAAACAAGGTGTTCATGCAGAAGGTCTGGCCTCTCTCCACTGCCATTTACTCCAACGCTTAAGGAACAGCACAAGCAACAGCAAGTAGCAGATGGACTGGTTACTGAGGCCCTGAACCTGCACAGAGGTTGGCGAGATTGCTCCCAACAAGCAGATTTGGAGTTTCCAGCCAGTTCTCAAATTGCCTTAGAAAGAAGATGATGCTCCAGCCTTCCCCAGCCTCCCTGATCACCCCACAGGCTGGGCAGAGGCCTCCAAGCCACTCCATACCCCTCTGCCGACAGGGCTGGACACCCAAAAACTCCAGTGATAAATCTGGGACAGACAGGCACAGAAGCTTGGGTCAACCTGTACTTCATGTGGCATCACTGAAGTCACCTGGTTCTTGACAAACCCTTCAATAAAAGGAACACAGGCTCTCACAGTACAAGAGCAGGTAAGCAGGGTAAAACCCTGCCATGCTTTTGACATGAGTAACCAACTCCCCAACTGACCTGTCGAGAAGAGAGCAGCATTAAGTAGCAAGGATGAAAAGGTGTGCAGGGTTGGAAGAGACTGGAGACCTTTCTTTGCTGCACAGCAGAAGTCAGGCTCTCACTTCAGGAGGGGCAGATCAGTAGTTTCTGCAGGCAAACTCTGGCTATTCGCAGGGTTTTGTAGACTCCTCTTTTAAGCTGCTGATGTGCCCCACTGGATTTGATACCACAAGGAAGAGCAGACGCTAGAACTCCTTTTGTGTGCAGTGGCCAGCCTAGGCTGAGGATGCACACACGTTTCCCACCAGCCCCACCTCCTTCAGCAAGGCCAGGTTTCCATTAACATCTGTGAAAAGAGCCAGGGTTTTGCTTAGTTTGGTTTTTTTTTTTCCCCTGTTCAATTTTCAAGGCTTATGGTTAGTGAACATGTGTGCACAGAGGGACTTCCCCAGAGAAAACACAAGCAGAGCACCATATCGGGGAGAAGAGCTGAGACAAAGTACCCCAGCAGGTACATGCTCAGCGAGGCGATGGTGGGCACGGGCAGCTTTGGGGTGCCGATCAGCCTAACTGCGCATTACACGTGGCCAGGGCGCTGCAGAACTCTTCTGCCAGGCTCAGGTCAAAGAGGGTCTCACCAAAGCAGCATGAGAGCCACAGACATGAAACCAGGTGCCCTGGTCCTGCATACCAGAGCCCAGGCTGCTAGCCCACTGGCAAGCCCCAGTGAAGCCCCTGGTGCTGTTTCCAACAGCTAGCAACACAGCCGTGAAGGGTGACCAGCACCGCCCAGGCACCATGCCTCACTCCACCGCTGGAACTGCTGCAGGGGCTGCTCAGAGCCCCTGGCCGTTCACTGCCCACCCGAACCCCTGGGGGAAGCCCTCCCGCCAGCTCTCTGGAGAGCCACGCTCCCTTCCCAGCAAGCCACTGCCTTCTCAGCAGCTTTTGAAGCCTGCTAGCGCATCAGAGCTCAAAGCAAAGGCAACTTTCCCGTTCCATTCAGCGGTCTCTGGGCCAGTCCCTTCTGAGACCACCCCCAGCCCACCGCTCTTGTGTGGAATGTGTCGCTCGTGCTGGCACAGAGTGGGCATCAAACAGCCTGGGCTGCAGCAACGGAAACCTCAAACCGACATCTCTGCCCATCAGGTGCTGGCCTTCCTGAAAGGCAAGGCAGAGCCGCAGCCCACCTAACGCCTCTTTACATCACATTCAGAGAGGGGTTTTAATTCACCACCCACGTTTCAGTTTGAAACTCAAATAGCACAGCCAGAAATGGTTTCATGTACAGCTCTTCACTTTTCCATAAATGTCACTTTCAAGGCAGTGCACTGGGCAGACTGGTTTCAGTCAAAGCAACTGGTTTTAGCAAGGGATTAGCAGTGGCCTCTGACTACACAGGTGAGATCGGTTTTATGACTTTGTCATTTCACTGCAGCTTCAGTCCTGTCCCTGGAGGAAGGTGGCTGGACAGACCCGCAGCTGCCACCCTGGGGGAGGGGGTGGCTTTTGCTCAAACAGGAAGAGGAGAGTACACATACAAAACTCAGAAACAGCAGTAAAAGCACTCCAGGAGCTCTTTGCTGCAGGCCTTACGAAAACAGGAGCAGGCAACACCCTCCTGGCAGGGAGCTGGTGCAGACAATTTCCATTTACTGGCTCTGGAACCTCAGCTGGCATTAATTGTTAATTAATATAAATTCACATCTGTCCTATCTCCCTGACACATGCAAGACTCTGCACTCATCTACTCCCTATGATTCAGTCCCTGCATCTAAATTATTCTAGTCCATGCTTGCCATTGGCACATCTTCCTCTTTTCACGTGCTGTCCCATTCATTTACCTTCTGAGCCACCCCCACCATCTCCCCCACCTCCTGAAAGCCGCGGTACATTCATGATCTGTCACAGTCTCTTAGCAAACGGTTTCAAGTTGATTCAGTGTCTAAAGCAATGATTTTGCCTAAGAAACTAGATAGCTTGTTAAATACGGCTGACATCAGAACAGAGAAATCACTCCAAGAACAAATACCACAAAAAACTCCCGTCACATAAATAGCAGCCAGTTAAGGCTACGCATCAGTCCCTCTGCCTGGGATGGATGCACAGGCAAACATCATCTGGGGGACCTGGCATCTCTCTGTGGTCCCAGATTCTCTGCTTTGCAAAGGCTGCAAGAGTTCACACTGCTTCACTGTTTTAGTGTGAAACTGTTAAAATTAGCATTTTGACCGATGCTCTTTCCACTTCAGAAACAGACCCCACTCTTTTCTCATAACTCACCAACACAAACCAAAGCACACAGCCCAGTATGCCCCCCTCCACCTCTGGAGCCAGTGACCGGCCATTTACCCCCAGAGATGTAGCAGCTACGCCGTCCATGCCAGCACTGCTCCAGCTGTGTCCAGGAGCAATGCTCCCTTAGACACAGCCTGGACCAATAAAGGTGTAACCAAGTCCTCTGAGCTGCCTTCAGGTTTAAAGCCTACAGTGACAAGTGCAGCCACAGAAGCCCTTCATTCAAGCACGTTAAGGCACTTCCACATCTTAACTCGCTTTACAGCACAGTCAGGATGGGGAGCAAAGCCCCACTGTGACAGGTACTACAGAAAGCTCTCAGAGGGCCAGCCCTGCAACAGCATCTCATGATGCAAAGTCTGAGAAGAGCAGCGTGGGAGAGGCCAGAAGTAGTGTGGCTTGCTGAAGTTTACCCAGCGAGATCAGGACTAGGACTGGCACTTCACACTCCTATTAAATGCAGCCTCCAAGCTGGGCCTGATTTCCATTAAGGTTGATCCGCCTGGAAGGACAAAAGCCTGAGAAGGACCCGAAGCTTGCAGGCTGACTAGTGACTGCCAGTGGCATCTGGCAGTGACCCCTGTGCTCCCCACGGCTCCCTCAGCCTGGGCTCCATCGCCGACTGCCCGCTCGCTGAAAGCACCTCTGCCCCGCGCAGCCCAGAGCACGAGCACGGGGGAAAAGAAGAGTCTGTGAGTACAAGCTCACTTCTCTAAAAAGGCTAAGATCTAAGATGTGAAGAGTCAAAAATGCAATCACACGGTCACCTGTTACCTCTCTGGGGAAACCCATGACTATTAATCAGGTCATCGGCTCAAAAATAGCAATTTCCACAAGAAAAGCCAGAACTGCAAATGCAGACCTTCCCTTTGTGGCAAGTACTTCACAGTGCACCGGCACATGGGTTTCACTGTCTGTGTCAAGAAGCCTGGGTGAACTTTACAGACAAAAGGTCATATTCATACCCTTCTCACTAGATACCCAGTGTGACAGCCTTGCTAAAAGGAGGGGGCGGGGAGGGGGGGGGGAAGAGGGATAAAGGCCTGCCACAGTCCTGTTTTCCTTTTGACCCAAGCAAGCACTTGTCAGGCAGGAGGCTGTGACACAAAGCACTTCAGCCCAGTACCCCCCTACGGACTCTCAGGGTCTGCAGAGGCTCTCTGCCCCAGCCAGCACAACAGCCGTGGGCACGGATGCGGCAGCTTGGCCGCTGCAGGCAGAACAGCCCATCAGCACATCTCTTCTGCATCCGCCTCAGCTACTCGCAGGAAAGCCAGGATGACTGCCTGCTGACAGCTCAGCCAGGGCCTCTGGCACACAAGCTGCCCCATTTCTGACACTGATTTAGTCACACACCTGTTCCAGCGACACTTCTATCTGGATCTTTCAGCTCTAGTTTGAGAGGCATGGCTCACCCTGGCTTCAGGAAAGATGGAGGAAGATCTGCAGGTCTAAAGGGGCGAACAGCTCACGGGAGATGCCGATTTCACAGCTACTAGTCTCAGCGATCCTTCCAGCAGCCAAGGTGAGTCTAGGCTATACCCAAGCCGAAGTGGCTGCAGAGAGTCTGATCTCACCCCGCACACACGTTAAGCCAGAGCATTCCATGGCTCTGCCTATCGCAGGGGCTTCCTCACAGCCCATCCCGCGCTGCCGATACGGAAAACCTCCTTCAGCATCGTGTCTTGTGCTCCCCAGATAAAGGCTCTGCAGTGACAAGGAAAGGAAGAAGGAAGCTGGGGACAAAATTAAGATCCAGGACACAACAATACACCATTTGCAGACAAAAAGGACAGCATGCCCTGGAGGACTCAAACAAACAGTAAGGCACTAGAGCACGAGTGCGTGACCTGGCTTTCAACAGCAGCGTGAAGCGGAATTGCATTACATGCTCGCACAGGCGCACATAAAGTGTGTGAAAGAGACTGTCACCTGCCTGCCATATTGCTGTCTCCTCCTCACTCATCTCAGTGAGCAGCTGCTGCCCATTTCACTCCCACCAAGCCCAGCTCTGGTACCCTCTGGGAGCCTGCAGCAGATGAGGTGCACATACAAGAAACGGGAGGGATTATGCCTGTGTCATCCTGAAGGTCTCCCATCACTCATGGTCCACTGTTTTGCAAACACTTAGTCTAGCAGCTCCGGTCCTTAGAGCAACAGCTTGTGAACACTCAGCACATCTGTTGCTCAAGCTCTCCCCTTGCTCAAAATGCTTCCTACAACAACGTCCCAGCACCCTGCGTGCTTGCTTTCTGCCAGGCTGGCTGCAGCTGCAGAACCAGCAGCTCCCGGTTTCTCTTCGGCCAACTTGTGCAGCCAGGAGAGTCTGTCCAAAGGGTGTAAAGCCAGCATTAGGCCACAGGGGTGGTACAGGGGACGTTTACCATGCGTCAGAGAAAAGTCTAACTGATCTGCTCTGCTGTGGATCAGTGCAAAGCCTGTGGCTACCATATGCAGCATGCCTAACCATAGCTGCGGAACGACACTGTGAAAGATCAGGCTTCAGCTGGTCCTCTCTAGCCACAGGATGAGATGCTTCAAACTAAGAACTGAAGTCAGGAAGGAAGGAGGAGTTTAGTTAGAGAGCTTGGCCTCCCACCACAAGTGCAAATTTACATTTTCACTTCCAAAATAAGATGTTACACGCTCTTGCTCGGATGCAAGAGTTCCTTCTTTAGAGCATCACACAGTTATCTAGCCCACAAGGGCTTATCCCCATCAGTTTACATGTGTTATCAACAGACCCATGCCAGAACACTCTGAGGACAGAGTCAAATCAGAAGGAAGGCTGTAGAAATAGTGGCATATGAGCCATAACAGACAAAGAAAATGGGCCATTTATAGAGCAGCTCCAGCCAAGTCTCAAAGCTGCTACTGTAGATGCAGCTAGTTCTAGGCAATAGCCAAGAGAAGAGCACGCCCTGTGAAAAGGTCTCCCCTACGCTCAGTTTCTCTGGGCATAGCAGAGCCCTCCTAGCATGGGCCACCAACACTGCAAGGTAGCTTTTTTTTTTTTTTTCCAGAAAGACTACTTTCTGCACCTCAGTAGCTTCCCTTGTTCATGTTTGGAAGTGGACAATGCAGCATCTTGCAAACTTTTCCTTTTGGCCCGCGTAGCACAGTCTCTCCAGTTGCACCTGAAGGCAGATATCAGAAAGCAGCACAGGGGGTCTCCCACGGACATTTGACTCAAGAGAGTAGGAGAAACCAAGCCCCTATTCTACCTCAGGGTGCTAGGTCAGAACGGACTGCCCTACCACCACATTGCAATATGGCATTAAACCATACACCCTGTGCTTCCCCAAAAGGGCTCCACAAAATTCATAACACAGCAAAGAATCCCAGCACGCTGGCATACAGCAAACCTGGCATGTTAACACCTGCCTTTGTGTGTAAATCTGTCAGTGAAGTTTCCCATTCTCGAGCACTGAAATGGGACGTAGTATTTCCACTCGTCATGCATTTGATTTTAACCCATGGCCACCTCAAAGGTCGGTTTGGCTGCTCAGGAAATAAACTGCGCACACAAACACAGCCCCTCTGTGCTGCCAAGAATGCCTGTCAGTTATAGGATACCCACATGATTCGAGCAGAGGGGCATTGTGTAAACTTTAACTCAAATTCTATGACAAGTGCACTAAAAGCTTGGGGCAGAGACTGCAGGCTAAGCCATCCATCTGCCTTTCCTCAGAGGGTTGTCTTTGATAAAGGACAAATCCTAAACCTGCCATCTCTCCCCTCAAACCATTCACACCAGTGAAGGATTTGGCTTTCAACCTATCACTAAAATTTCTAGCTGGTAGAAATCCAGGTGTGAAGTCGCTGGGGAGGGAAGATGACGGATTAGCACCTTTCTTTGTCATCTGCAGAGAAGAACCAACGGGACTTTGAGGAAAGACCACAAGAGGCTGGAAAGGGCATCAGTGCTACCCTGGGAAATGGTGCGTATTCCCATGGGCAGCAGAGGACTTCAGACACCAGATGCCTTTACAGATGCTCCAGCCAGGAGCTATGGCCGCTCGGCAGCTCAGCACAAGGCTGCTCTGGGAGGTCAGCAGGGCGTAAGCAGCACGCCAGGAACCGTTTGGCTTGTTAACGCTCCCCAAATGACTTTCCCACTGCTACCCCAGCCTCCACGCTGCCTGCACCCATTTAGGAGCAATTGCACATCCAACGGGTGCCTTCAGGAGCAAAACCTCTTCCAGTACCCAGCTGGTACAAGTAAATGCCACCGACCTTGCTGTGAGTTTACAGCCTAATACCCCAAGAGCAGAGGCTCTCACTCAGACAGTTGCGGGTTTTTTTTCAAAGCAAGCATAAAAATCCCTTACCGCATTAATTTCCCCATTCAAATTCCAAATATTTGCTTATTCTGGAAATAACATCAACATTCAGCATGCTGGGTCCTCAACAGTGCACTCGGCTTTGAGGCTTGCCCCCACCTGTGGTCCACGGGTCCTCACCCTGCCCTGCCATCTGCCCCGGGCTTTGGGACCCCTCCACCCTGCACCGCCAGCCCTCGGCGTGGCGGGGGGCAGGGGGGCAGCTGCCAGCTCAGCACACGGTTTAGCATGTGGAGGCAGAGGGCAGAAAGCTGCAGCAGGAGCCTGAAACTGCTGGGGGAAAAAAAAAAAAGAAAAAAAAAAAAAAAGACCAAAATTTTGCCTGACAGTTCTCGGTTTCCACAGAATGGGAGAGGCAGACCTGGTTTTATCAGGCCAACGTGCATTTCCACACCCAGCTATACTCACCTGCACTAGCAGGAAACTGGCAGCTGGGGCTCTTCCAAGTTGCCCAGAGGATTTACACCCATGTTCTCTTAATTAAAACAAGGTGTAGCCAAGTCCTTCAAGCTGTTTTGAACGCATCAGCCCCAAAGGTGTGTGAGATTATTATTTTCAGCTGCAGCTTTCAAATTTTCTCATTTAATTCTCCAAAATGAACTTATATTTGCATCAGCCTTTTCTACTCCAAGGGTATTCCACTGACAGGCCCACCATCAACACCAAGCTACACCTTAACCTCAGCCTGAGGCCTCAAAGGTCTAATAGTAGCACAAATCTCTTTTGAACTCCCTCCGTTCATGGAAGTTTACTGGCCTGAATATTACAAATGGTTTTGTTCTCATAAAGCAAACTTGTTTTTAACTGTCTGGCCCACCTGCCAGACAGTTGGATCATTAAAAATATGTATCACCGGCCAGCACCGAAAGTAGCCAGCTGTCATTTAACTGACAAGCTTCCTCGTGGAGCAGAAAAGTATTTGTTTAGCTGCTTTGCTATGGTCCAGTGAAGCAGAACACACCCAAAGAAGAGACCAGAAAGGGAGAAACCCCTCACTTATGCAACACGTGAGAGAACAGCCTTGCAGTAAGGTTAGTGCAAAAGCCTTGGGATGCTCTTGAGATACAAAGGAATGTAAACGACCAACAAGCTGTAGCAGCTTTAATCATCTGAATCCCTGCAGAGTGCTGCAGACCAGCCCACACCCTCTGCACGCCCATGGAAGGACGGAAGGAGGGAAGGAAGGAAAACCCAAGGCATGCTCCGCATTACACTCCGTGGCAAAAAGCCATAGCCACTTGCACAATGATCCCATTGCATTTAACAACCTCAAACACTGCTTCAGCCACAGCCAGTTCCTGCCCTGGACCCATTCCCTGCACTTCCAGCAGACAGGATTGCTTTCCTTGCACACATGCTCTCTGGCTGTCCCCTCCCCGGCCTGGCAAAGGGATCATTTCACACTCCCTTCCCTACTCCAAGCAGACCCCTTCACATCTGGCTGCTTTTCCAGTACGTGCCCCGTAGAATCTTCACTACCTTACAAACTGCTCTTCTGACTAAATGCCATTTCATGCAGTTCGTAGGTATTTGCAAAATTCAGCTAGAGGTGACTAGCACCTTGAAATTACAACGCTCCCACACAGGCAAGCTAGCTGTCGGTGCATGAAAGTGTGCTCAGCTAGAGACACGGCAAGGCAAATGAAGAGATAAGCGAGTAACTATTAACATAGCGTTGCTAAAAAGGTAATACAAGATAAAAATCTAATAACATCACAAAACGACAAACTGCTCGCAGCAGGGGTACCTCTCCCAGACCGCAGTCAGCACCAAAAGCCTCTACAGTAATCATATAAATGAAACTGCTAACACACCATTTCCCAGTGCTGATGCCAGCACAAGGAGAAAGTTGCCATCGCCCATGTGCTGCAGAGGCACCTGAAGGGTAGTTTCCACTGGCAAATTTTGTATTTCTGCAAAGAATTTGCTAGTCTGTGGCTAGCAAGCACTGTTAATCACCATTCCCTCCCTAAAAGCACCCACACCTTTGTAGGTGCCCTCTGACTGTTACTAGCTCACAACCTCCTATAGCACCAGTGGAACCTTTCTGTGCAATTTAAACGACACAGATGATCTCCGTGCCTTCTCCCCTGTGCTTCATTCCCACTCAGAAATATCAGCTTTGTTAAAAATAGAAGCTGGACGTACACCGAACAGATATCCTACCTCACCATAACTGGTCAAGGCTCCTGACCCGGCAGAGTAGGCAGAGAGAGTCGTTAGTCCACAGAAACCACACGACAGCTCAAAAGGCAGTAAGATTCGTAGGATATGGGAGATGGGAAGAGCTTGCTCTAGGATGCAGAAGGCAGTTTGCTGCCCGACAGGAACGTTCCAGCCTCCAGCATCCTTCAGGAGGGTTGGCCAAGGTGGTGGAGCCTGGAAAGTTTCAAGTGAAGAAGCGACAGCTAGTTATTTACCAAAAAACAGCCCAGCTTATTCTGGAAGGGAGTAGGGGTGGAGAGAAGAAAAGGAAGTCATCTCATTCTCTTATCAGTACAAAGCCAGCAACTGTGAATTGAGTGCTGAGAAGGGGACTGGGGAGGGTAACCACCACACACACATGGTACGTGACGACATCTGTCAGTTTATGGGCAGCCAAAGCTGAAGAAAGAGAAAGAACAAAGAATGGCTAATGGGCAAAGCTCTGTTCCATGGAGCTCCTGTATCTAAACAGCACTTCCTATGGAATCATCCCCCTCCATGCAAGGCAGCAAGACAGAGTTCTGCTCCAGACCTTCAGTGCTGAGTGACTTTGCTGAAACAGCCGTCATCACCTTCAGCACAGCTGGGAGGGGAAAGCACCAGCTCCCGGGTCCGGGCTCTGCTCCTGCCGGGAACAGGACTGCCACACTCCTTTTGGGAAAAATCTTCAAGCTACTCAGATGCCCCAAAACATCTTTGCATCCCTGCTTGCTTTTTGGGGTCTCCTAATTTCGGCTTCAAAAGCAATCCCTTCATTTGGCTCTGACTCACCTCCTCTGCCCCCCAAGCAGGGTTCATACATAACCCTCGGGCACCTTATCTCTCCGCTCCTGGGGGAAACACGCTGCCCTGCTCGCCACGTTAAGCAGCACGTTAAGACAGCTGTACCTCAAGCTCAGAAATGTTTCTACACAGCCCTTCTGAGGTCGCTTTTTCTGGACGGTTGACGGGAGCGTGTAGACCACATAGCTGTAAGGCACCCAAGTTAAGAGTCCAGTCCCTTCGTTCAGGCGCGGAGAGAAACAGTCACTTCCTGAGGGTGATGCAGAGCAGAACCCAGTTCCCTCTGCCCAGACAGGGCACCCATTACCACTTAGCACAGGTGCCTCAAGTTAGACAGCCCAAGCATCTCAACAGGTCCAGGTCCAGGGCTTAACGTGGAGATAGCAAGGCTTAGAGGGAGAAATAATATCTTTTATTAGATCAGATGATATAATTGGAAAATATAGACAAGCTTTCAGGCACACAGACCTTTCCTCAGGCCACGCCTGGGCAGAAAAAACTTGTGTTCTCAGTCCTGCCAGAAACTAAAGGCAGCAGTGACAGAGGACAACTCCACTCTTCCAAATGGAGCCCAAACCCACCGATCTCCCGCTCTTGCCTCAGCAAGCTAGGGAGGAAGACCACAACACCCAGTCCTAGCAATCCTGGGATCATTACGGCCCTGCAACCGCATGACTGGCCAAATAGCTCACTCCTACCTCATTCTTTAACACCCTTCTGTCACCAGCTTCATAGAGCAGGAGAAACAAGGGCTCAGAAAGCTGTCCTCCTGTGGGCTGGCAAACAACTAAATATACATCAGTCAAGGTATTAAATAGCTGGGAATGCGGCTGCCTCTGCCATCCTGAGTATTTAGTCCATTATCCCACAGACACTTAGCACAATTATGGTTGCTCTGCGGCTAGCCTTTAATGTGCCAGCGGAGCAGCTGAGGCACAGAGGGGATTAGAGATCACCAACAGACTCAACCGCAGAGCAAAGCTGAGCACGCTGGAAGCCCTGTCTCGCTGCAGCGAGCTCGGAAATGCTGGGTGGGACTGGGGACTGCCCCGCAGAGCCCGGCTGGTCTCGGGGGGGGGGGAGCAGGAGGTGAACAGAACGGAGCTCAGTCTGGTTTTAGGGTTTGCCCCCACCCAAGTGGCTCCTAGAACAAGAGCTGGACTTCCCATCCTGCTAGAGTAGGAAGAGCAGCTCTTAACCTCAAGAAGGATGCTTACTTCCAAATCAGGAGGAAAAACTAACAACCCCAGAGGGAGACTGAGAGCAACTCAGGGGTGTAATTCTGGCTAGCGCAGAAAATCCAGGCAGCCCTCTGGTAGTGCCGAGCTTCCCCAGGTGCCAGATGCAGGTGGTGGGGACAGCCCTCAGAACAACACTTCACATGGGGACCTTGGAACGCTGCAGTTGGGGCAGTGAGGTGCTGAGGCTGAAATGCTTTGCTGCAGGACATGCAAAGCGTCAGTGGCAGGGCAGCACTAGCACTGCACCTTCCCTTTACTCAGCGCAGTTCAGTACCCCCTCTGCAGCTCCTGCTGCGCCAGCTATGATGGGCAAAAGGGAGGCGTCCAGACTAGAGGCAGAGTTTCGATGTTTCCTAGGTTAACTGCCATAAGACATCTGCTCAGCCAGAACCTGTCATCCCTACTTTCTCATGCGAGCATTGTAGCTTCCCTGACAATGCCACCATCCTGAACAGATGCCACCCTGTACAGCAGCCACCAAACAGCACCCCAAACGAGCAATGTTCCTGCCATAGTTTTCCCTGGATTTGGTGAGGTTTCAGCATTTGGAAACAACCTTTACTGCATCTTGGAGTGAACACAGGCAGCACACACTGCAGAGGTGTCAAAGAGTAAAAAACACCAACCGCTGCTCCCGTGCAAGCTGCCTGCCCTTGGTTCCTATGCTGGTGAAGGCTTTTAAGCTCCCATGGACCCTAGACAGCCTTTAAAGTGCCAGGGAGGCTTAGCATGGCCATTCTGCACGAGGCTGCACTGGCTCCTGGATCTGCTTTTTCATCCTTTCTCCATTTCTCTGGGTCACTCCCTAAGCCCAGCAATGTTGTGTTCCATAATATGCAAGTCCTGGAAAAGCAACTCTAAGCCATGGCTCATGGCCAGCCCTGCACAGTACTTACAGACCCAGGAGGCCCCTTTTTCAGGGATATTTCTGCATCTCTTCTCATAGAAGCCAATGCTGCGCTAGTAGGAAAAGGAGGATTCTACACAGTAGTACAGCCTCAAAACACTTTGCTGTCTCTGGGAAGGGCATTGCTTGGAACTGGCACTTGAGCTCTCTTCTTATCCCTAGATTACCAGCAGAAGACGGGTAATCGCAGCAGAAGATCTGAACAGCCAACAGGCAAACTCTTCTGATGACACACAACAAAATATCCAAGGAATAAAAATGCATCCTAGCTCTCTGTCGTCATTCCAAGGCTGAAAGCAACACTGGAAAACAAGCCACGTTCTGCCAAGGATCTGCATCTAACTATCAAAGGCATCAACAGTTTCACAACTAGAAGAGGACTTTTCTTTGTTTACTGCCAGAACTTCCGAGCAAACCTGTGCTTTAAAATATATACCAGTTTCCTACTTAACACTCGTGATTTTCCTCTGCTCGTGTAGGCAGACAGCACTACCCACCAATGGTCAGACACAAGAGATGCCAGAGATAACAGCTGCAATGATACAGCAAAAAGGAGGGGGGGGGGGGGGGGGGGAAAAGCAGGTTACATTGTGCTGGCCTCCTGTGGAGCCGGGTCTTCCCTCTCCACAATACATGTGTCCTACCATGTTTAGACAGACTGCCCACAGAGCTCTTCTGTTGCTGAGGCCTCGGAGCTCAGTGCTAGAAGCAAACTAACATGGGACTAAAACTTGTGTCTCGTGAAACCGTAGCAGTGCCCAAACCCCGTCAGTCCCGTATACAGAGGCCAGACTTCCATTCCCTTCCTTTGTGAAGGGTGCAGACGGCAGCAAAGCCTGCGTGTGGAAGACGTGTATCGCCCACGCCTGCTGCGAGCTACTGCTGCGAAGGGCTGCGCAGCCCCTGCTCCCGGCAGCTCCCACATCGCACTCTTCGCTGCTCCCGGGATGAAGGAGCCGACCCGCCAGCAGCACGCGGGAAGCAGCCACGGAGGGCACCCATCGCAGGGCTGGGGGAGAATGCTGAGCAAGGAGACACCTCCGCTTTCTTCAGCATCACCCGGACTCACTGATTTCAAGTCTTCCCACCTACTCAGCACTGGTCAAAAATCTCTAATTGAGCCTTCAGGATGCTGTGTTTAAATATAACCCACAGGACATTTATCGTTTGAAACCAGACTGCTAGAGCTAGGGCAGCAGTTTGCATGAGGTCCTGCGCTCTCTTCCTCAAGCCCTCTCCTGTATGCTTTGTTAAGGTGCTTCATTGTCACAGTGAGGGTTCTTCACAGAGTTCAGACTACATCTCAGCTTTCTCATGTAGTCTCTGCCTGACAGCATCACGCTCCTCGCTGCTCTTTAGCCATCCCTTTGTGCAGAAGCCTGTTCAGTGTTCCCTCCTCCCCCAACACGCTGGCCAGAACCCCGTGCCCTGACCCAAGTAAACCTGCAGCGGCTGAGGCAAGAGCCTTCTTCTGGGATAAATATTTGTATAAGCCAAAGAGGAGACAAGAAATGGCTGTCTGCCTTTACATTAGACAGAGTCGCTGCCCCAACATCTGTGCATGAAGTGCAAGGTGACAAAAGGTGGGAAGGCTGCCCCGGCTGATGCCACCACCCCAGCTGCAGGAGCTGATGGTTCGTAGGATGGCTTATCACACAGGAGGGACCATATGCAGACAGCCTGCACTACTACCTGTCCCACAACCAGCAGCTGGCTGCTCTGAGGCACTCATCTAAACACAGCCATGGGAAACACCAGCCCATTTTCATTTACATCAGTCTGATGACCCTTATTTCTGTGGCTTATGCCCAGCTCCGCTCAACACCAAGCTAGGGGGTTAAGGTTTGGAGAAGTCTGTTCAGATCCCAGAGATGCATTGTATCCCTCTTCTCCCAGAGGTCAGGAGGGACACCAAAACTGGCCAGTTTCAACCCAGTCAAACACTTCAAAACCATGCCCTCCTCGCTAAATTGCACTTGTTGAAGTACACCAGTTCCTCTTAGCTTTGACCATCATGATGACAACACTGAAAGTTTCCACTGCTTTAAAGCTACAGCAGCAACAAATACTTACACCCCCGCGTTCCAGCCTTCCCCAGAGCAGGACTGAAACTCTGTTCTGAGACACAGATGACAGCAGGCGGTGGGTCGGTGCAACTCAGAGAGCAAAGGGGCATTGCTATTGCAGCACATCCTTCCCTTGCACAGACTGGAATAAGCCCTGACTAAAGACATGCCAGGGAGTGGGATCTGCAGTCTGTATGGCAGGTCATGACCAAAGGGCAAGTAACAGGCTTGCGATGCACACGCAGCTGCACCTACCTGCCCTCTTGCCAAGACAGCCCCCAGGACAACCCTGAGCCCTGCCTTCTAGGGAAAGAAAGAAGTCAACACACCCAGCTTGCCAAGACAGCCTCCAGGATGATCCTGAGCCCTGTCTCCTAGGGAAAGGCTAGAGAGAAGGAAGTCAACACAAAGCCTGGCAAGGCAGAGGCACAGCAGCTGCCCCCAGGGCAGTGGTTACACCTCAGTGCCCAAGGGCAGCCCCCTGCCGAAGTGCCAGCCTGGCTCTTTTAAGTTCCTTTGCTCCATCTGGTGGTTAGACAGTTTTTAAAGCTGCGCAGAGCAAACAGGCGCTGCTCCCTTGGCATGGCCTGCTCATCTTCTGGGGTATCCGTTGGGAGAGGTTGAAGAGAAGCTTGGGATGAGCCACCTTGGTGAGTGCAGGGAAGCACCTGGAATGAGCAGATGGCCGCTGCACGCTCATGCAAGGAGATCGCCCCCACATCGGATGACCAGGGTCGTTTTGAGTATAAGAACCTGGAGAATCAGTTAGGCTTGCCCATGCAAACCCCAAGGATGGCCACTTTCTACAGCAGCAGTCCTCAGGCTGGCACTCCACAGGAATGTTTTGAGAGCAAGCAAAGCAGCAGCAGTCGGGCCAGAGGCGCTGCACCTGACAGCAGCAGAGAGAGGGAATCATTTGGCTCCCACCTTTCACGTGGGATGACGAGAGTTGGATAACGCTTAAGCATTCAGACCCGGGCTATGGGAAAACAAGTGGGCTCCACCCAGCCAGAAGTAAACCGACTTATCGTTAGGATGATGCCAAGGGCAGAAAACCCCTGATCCATCCTCCCAGGCGCAGAGGAAAACCAAGAGCAGCCCCCAAGGCAGCACAGACAGCCCAGGAGCTTTCACCATGAACCAGGCCCTTCCTCACTCAGCAGATGTCTCTCCAAGTACCACAACAAAATAAACAAGGCAATAAGGAAGCAAGGAAGAGCAAAGCCTTATGCTACAGCATCTTGGCTTCCCCAGGCTCCCTCCCACTTGGCTCCAGGACCAGCAGGAGGAGAGGAGATTCCTGCTGTGTTGCCCCTACCCTGACACACCACCTTTGCCTGCCATGGTCTGCCTGAGCCCACGGCATCACGTGCATTCCTGCTGAGTGCAGAAATCCTCAGCTTTCAGGATTATATAACCTGACGAGCTAATTAAAAATGAGGAGGTTTATTTTGGACCCGGGCAGGGTGACAAGACAAAAATATAACCCATAGCAGGCCCACGTCCCCTTTGAAGAGTCGCCAAGGCTATTTTTTAACTAGATACATCTTGAAGAATTGGAGAGTAAAAAAAATACCACAGATATATTTAGAATTTAATCAGTGGCAGGACTTCTTAACTTCTTAGAGAGGAGACTGATGGAAATATTCCAGGAGGGTGGGAGGAAGGGGGGGAACAAACAAACAAACAAAAAACCTACCCCCAAAAAAAACCAAGCCAAAGGCAAATATAGCCCTGGCAACTACCTTACATGGTAGGGATGCTGCTCAAGGGTGTGAAAGGGGACTTTTTGTTGTTTTGAAATTAAATCTTTGTCACCTTCCCACCCTCTTGAAATCCCCAAGGCCAAATAACATGTCCTGAGGGATGGGCTCTCCTCTGCCTGTGTCAAGTACCCGCAGGTACCCCAACTCCCAAGGCTGCTGAAGCCGTCAGCTTCCCCCTGCCACGTGCCCAGCGTGGCAGGCGGTGGAGGGCAATGGCAAGCTGCAGCAAAGCCCTAGCCTGCGAGCAATCCCACCCTTACCCTGGAGGTAGCATCTAGCAGAGAGCCCCGGCACAACGGCTGGTGGTACTGCTGACTGCTTACCGCCCTGTCACTGAGAGCAGGTCTGCCCTCAGTTTCCCAGACTGGAATCATGCAGCTTTTACAAATACTTCAAAAGCTCGTTGGAGCAGCGGGGAAGCTGCACGTTCCAATCCCCTGCCTGTGTCCGATTCGTATTTTTAAGGCAGGTCTTTTACCATTTTTTTGTCATCCTCTTGGCACCCTCAGTGCCCCTCTCCTCAAATGCATCACCATGTCAAGCCAGAGAGTCCAAACTGCTCATCTCTGCTGCTCTTACCAGCTCACGCTCTGACAGAGGTGAGCTGCACCCCAGAAAGCGAGGAAGAAGGAAACAGGGTTTTCCGTGCAGGGTGGGAAGGGGGACCAAAGACCCTGGTTGGCACGGCTGTGCCACCCTGGATGGAGCACAGGGCCATGGGAGGGAAAGGGAACTGTCTCCTTGGGGTGCTGTGCAGGCTGCCCTCAGTCAGCTCCCCTCGGCTGGGTCCAGGGCTGGGGAGAGACAGTTCCCTTGAAAGCTAACTGGTACGTTCAGTCTGACCAAACATGGAACTTGCAAAACGTAGCATTTGGGGGGTGGGGGGCTAGGGGAAGCCACATTCTCTTAGGCACCACAGACGTGAACTGCAGTTTGCAGCCTTATTCTCAGTTTCAGCACCCCAGGGACAGAGCTAGGAAGCAGCCCAGCGCTGGAAGCAGCAGCCCAGTGGAACAGGGGAGAGCATGGCCAGGTATGGAGAAGGGCTCCCTGGCCTGACCAGATGAAAGACAGCCTCTCTCCTCCTGCCAACTCCAGGCAGCTGGTTCTCCACTCTCACACAGCTCCTCCACCCCAGCATAGAGCAGTAGACTTCTTGTTCTGCATCTGCTCACAAGGAGAAGCCTTCTTATCTAGCTGTTCTGGTGCAGGCTATTGCAATGCAATTTAAAGTGAAAAAACCCCTTTTGTCGCACCCACAGGAGATTAGCAGGCAGCTAAATAGAGTCACAGTAAACTGTCCAGATAAATGACGGTACTTTGGGAATAGGAGGAATTTCCAGACCTTATTATCCTAAGGTCTCAGGCAGGTCCTTCCTCAGCTGGATAGGAAAAGGAAAGGATGGGATTGCACGAAAAGCCCTTGTGCATCAACAGCACAGACATCTTCCAGCTAACATGAAAGGTGACGCAGAGGCATGAGGATCGCCTGGACTGTAGGATGAAACCGAGAACTCATCCTGCCTCAGCATGGCAGTGGAGACTGCTGCCCAAGACACTGGAAACCTGCACAGCAACCCCATGTCTGTGCATGAGAGGGACCACGTGGAGGTGCACATGGAGACTGCCTGCATTTGGCATGTGCCTTTCCCTGCCTTTGGTGCCTTTTCTCCCAGGTCAGCAAGCAGTCCCACGCCTGTGCTGGCATTTTCCTTGGGGAGATCAAGAGATACCAGCCACAGCAAGCACAGGCTGGGAACCTCCCCCACCAGCTTTGTGCACAGGAAACCTCGAGTAGATACTTGCTCAGAGACAGGCTCTTCACCTGATAATGTAATCAGGACCGCTGCAGTGAACACCAGCCCAGCTAGAAAACTCAGCTCACCCTCTCCTCCCCCAGTGCTTCTTTCCACACCAAGAAGCTGCAACAAGGAAGATAAACTTGATCACCCCTGCTGTGAGAGGCTTCCCCAGCCCTTAACCCTGGCAAAGTGGGCTGTAGGGAATGCTGCTGTGATTCACCCTGGGCATGCACATGCTCCTGCCAGCAGCCACAGCACGGGAGCCAGCAGCCACGGCTGGACTGGGTGACCTCCTCCTCAAGGCACTTCAGGAGCCCGCTCACTGCTCCTGGTGATGGGGACAGAACAGAGCTCATCTGTCTCCCAGACAGGGGTCCATGGAGGTCTCACAGCCTCTTCTGGGCAGAACGAGGGGCCAGACAGACAGAGCAGAGCAGAAAGGCTGGGGCTGCAGTATGGAGAGACTGAGACCATCCCATCATTAACAATCACAAGGGCATTTCAAAGAAAATGCAGCAGAGGATGATCTGTTTCTCTTGTCCACATGAAAAGTTCTGTGTCAAGTCCCAGACAATCTCCAACGCAGAGCCAAAGGGGGCTGCAAGGTACAGCCCCCTGCTCCTCCCAAGGCCCCAGAGCCTGATACTCAGTCACACACTCCCAGGCCACCTGACAGATGCTTTTATGCTGCTGGATCATGGCAACATCCTTTCCGCATGTGACCTGCCTGGGAAACCTGTGACAATGAAAGTTCAGGAGGAGATGCTGCAGTGTTCGTCTCTTCCAGGTATGTCCCTCATCCACTGCAAGCAGGCAGGGGTCTTTGGAGAGCATTATTGATACCAGCAGCATGATGAACTATTTGCAGAAAAAAAACGCGTATACAGGAAGCACACAGTTCCTGATTTCCAGCTTGGTTTAATGCAAAGAATTTCCTTCTTCCCTTCAGACTCATGCAGGAAGCCTGCAAACAGACCAGCCCCGTAATCTGATTAGGCTCCATCCTACGCACATTTCCTGGAACATGCAATTGGACTGCAGAAGCCACTTTCCATCCCTCCCCACCACTCACATCAGAAGGTAGCAAGTGCAGCCCTGCCCAAACCACTGCTTTGGGTCAAGGCAGTGAAAAAGCAACAGAATAAACCCATTCCTACTGCAGAAAAAGGATTAATCTCTGCTTAAAGAACTGCAGCCTTAGGAGTTCTCCTCCCCTCCACTCAGCCCAGAGGGTGTGGGCCCATTTCTAGCTTGGAAATAGGTGTTAGCTTTGTTCATCCCTCAGGGCAGGATAGAAACCCAAGTATCAGCATTGGGGAAGTAAGTTTTTAATGAGCCATTTGGGAATCAAAGGGCATCTACACTGCAAGGGAGGGAGGGTGAACACCACAGAGACACTATGGAGACAGGTGATGAGATGGCAGGTACTAAATCGGTCAGCCAGCTGGGAACAGAAGAACTCTCAGCTCCAGGTTCCTCACTTGCAGAACCCTCCCTAAGTGGGACCAGGGTGCTGGTTTGCTCAGGGAGTGACGAGGGTGATCAGCACTAGGGATAAAGGAGCCCATTGGCTAGGCCAGTCCTTTTCAAATTGAGCAACAAGACAAAGCCCCCATTACAGGATACAAACGTTCCCTCCAGCTGCCTTAGATGGCATCAGGGAGAGATCCAGCACGTAGTGAAAGGCCAGTTGCTGGGAAAAGCTGCATGAGAGCAGGGTTTGCCTTGCTGAGCAGAGGGAAAGACCAATGCTTGCCCTTTTGCACACCAAGAAGTGTCTCCAGTCAGGCTCTGGGACTGACACGAGCCAGGTTTTCTGTGGCCATGCTCATGGCACTGAGCTCTGTCCCGCTTTCTGAGGAGCAGCAGCTCTGGCCACAGAGCCACAGGCACGCTTCTGCTGGGTCCCCACCGTGTGTCTTGGCCAGCTGAGCCATCCTTGGGGGAGAAGGCTCTCGTTGCAGGGGCAGCTCAGGCACTGTGGGCACTGGGAGCAGCTTCCCCCATGCCTATGGGCTGGCTTGCAGTGGTCACGCAGCTCCATGCCGAGCGAGACCTGCACCTGGACACCTGGGCGAGTCCAGCTGGCTACGGCTGCTCCGCTGGCAGAGCTCCGCTGGACCACAAAGCTCCGATTCATTCATTCAGGTGCCTCTGAGGCTCCCGAGAAGAATCGTCTCCTAGAAACCCAATTAATTTAAAGCCTGCTGGAAGCAGCAGCGAGCAGCTCCAGTACCACCCAGCCACAAAGGAAACTCGCCCTTGATCCAGCTTTGGCAGTACCAGCTGGAAGACTGGCTTCCTCTTCGGTGCGCTTTGCCTTTCCCTGCCGCTGCAGACAGCGAGGAATTCTCCTTGGCAGCCCGCAAAAGAAATACATACAGATGCATCCGAGAAATGCGTTCCAGGGCCCAGAGCGCTTCATTTGTCTTGGGACCATAACAACAGCAGCTCACTCTGCCTTGGGGAAAACCAGAGGATACTGGAAAATCACTCAGATCCAAAACCCTCTCCCAGGCAAGGCTAGTTTTCTCTTTGAGCTAGGGCATTAACCGTTCTTATTCCCTCACTGGAAAAGGGGAGAGAACAGTGTATTTATGCATTTCATGACCTCCAGTAAGGAACTCACCCTATCTGGAAATAAACAGGAGGCTGGGTGCTTGGAGTTGAAGTGAAATTTAAGTTGCTGCCAATGTTCTCATCCTCATTTACCACAGCAAAGCCTCGTGCAAAAGCACGTCTGCTCCTTGCACTGCATTTCTCATCTCTCACCTCCCCACCTGTCCAGGCAGAGTACGTACGGGCAGTCTCAGCACACATTTGCAAGAACCCTGCACAAAAGCCTTTAAGCTTTGATTTTCCTGTACTAATAGTGCCTGTGTCCAAAGACATCTTCATACAGTCTGGCCAGAGAGAGAAAACCAGGGAAAATCTGAGCCGAGATTCGCGTGCAGCCACAGCAAAGAAGGGAAGCAAAAGGCATCAGCTGCCTTGCTGGGAAGGTCTTGTGAAGCCTGCTTATCTGAGCGAGCCACCGCAAAGGAAGCCAGGGCATGAATTCAAGCTGCTGCTGTGACCTGTCTCCAGCCACCCAGGCTGACTGACCCTTTTTGTGCTGGAGCTGAGCACAAGCTGGCTCCAGAGCCAAGTGATGAGGTACTGCCTGAAGAGGTGGAAATGAACAGCTCACAAAAATCTGCCAGAGGACATTTCTGAGCTTACAACTCTGGGCCGGCACTTCAGAGACGCAGCAGCCCTGGGCTTGAGCATGCTGCTGCCAGCGAGATCCGCAATCATCCTGGTTCTAGCCACCATTACCCTAAGCTCTGCCCATGATGTGTTTGTTGATGAATATCCACGATGCCAAAACACTGACCTGGTTTTGCTTCCTGAACCAGAAATTACCACCTCCCCACCACTACCCAGGTTGCCAAAGTAAGCAGCTATTGCAAATACTCAAGGTTAATATTTACATTTGGATTCAGTGCAGGAAGCATGTGTTTTCTCACTGGTAAAGGGAGCAAGAAAGCTGGGGCCACACGAAAAAGTCCGCTGGTCAGGGGACTGGCATTGTATTTCCTGTCCCTGCAGCAAATGCTCAAGGTTGGACAGCAAGCAAGGTTTCAGGATACAGCTGGATGCATTTGGTGCCTCAGATGCACAGCAGTGTGGCCTGCACAAGGACGGTAAACCATCCTGGAGAAAGCACATGCAGGACTTTGGCCAGTCCCAACTGACCAGCCACGCTGCAGCAGCCCTGCTTCCACTCGTCATTACAAGTGATCTGAGACTTCCAAGGGAACCACCCACAACACACCATAAAATCAGCACAGATAAAGTAATTCAGCTTAGCAGTAAACTAGGTTTTTAAAAGGTTCATCAGAATGCAGGAAAAAAGTTGTCAAACAAGCGTATGCAGCTCTGGATATGAGATACCACTCAGCAACTCTTTGTCAAGCCTACTACAGCAATGGAAGCATTTCACCCAGCGCGCCGCTCCCCCCAGCACTGCGATCCAGCTTGTCCACTGCCCTGAGAACTGGAGACTTGGTCCCTTCAGTCTCAGCGTTCCCCTCCCGGGGCAGCCTCACCCTGCCACCCCTCCTCAGAGTCTCCAGGACAGGAGCTGTGCAAACCAGCCGGGCTCCGGGCGCTGCGCGGCAGCATCCCTCCAGCCGGCTGTGAGCACGGGCAGGGAGACCCGGGCCGAAGGGGTTTTACACACCCACAGCAGCTGGCTAATGCACACAGGCACGTTGTGGCCCTGGAGGAGACAGCACTGTCACCGCTACCATGGCCTCGGAGCCAAGAAGGAAGGCTCCTCTCATACATGCACAGGCAAGGAGAGTAACTGCTATCGGAAGGGCATCACAGAAGTTGGGCTACCCACTTTCTGAACCAATAAAAGAGTAACTATGTTTTCTCATGGTTCTCACATTTTCACACTGCTACAGAGCCGAAACGCACGTTGGAAATATCCAGGCACTGCTCCCCCGGAGAAGGGGCCAGGAACGAATCTTCTTTGTGTTTCTCACCCCCACCCTAGTAGCCACGTCAAGGACATCACTAAACTTAGGGTACCTGCTTCCTGAGATGAGAAAATTGACTAATCACTTTTTTACTCATATGGAACCCAAAGCCACATTCCGAATGTCCAGCCATTGCTCCCATGGAGGAGCAGCCAGGAAGGAATTATCTTTGTGGTTCTCACCCTGCCCTGGTAACCATGTGAGGGACATGACAAAAGTTCTGATACCAGCTTTCTGGGGTGAGAAAATTGAATGCTCACTTTTGCACTCGTACAGACTCAAATGCTCCATGGAACCATCCAGCCACAACTCCACCAGAGAAGGTGCCAGGAAGGATTTCTCTCGGTGGTTCTCAATTTGCCCTGGTAGCCATGTGAAGGACATCACAAAAGTTGGGCTACCTGCTTTCTGAACCAATAAAAGGCTCCACACCAGGACCTGCTTCACCAGCAGTAGCAGCACTTGAAGCACCAGAACCACAGTACAAAGAGCGATGAGGAGAAGAGCCTCCATAACCTATCGCACACAGGCACCAATTCTGTGACAGTAGCACTCAGTCCTGCAGAACCAGGGCAACCTTTGGAGAGACAATCAGGCTCTGGAAGCTGGCATTTACTCATTTCCTCCAGACTTTCCCTTCCTCCCAGCCATCGCATCCCAGGAAACATGGCTGTAAAGAAGCCTGCCCTGCAGACCAGGGCAACGCACAAGCCAGCTGCCACCTACCAAGTGCTCCAGACACAGTGCAACTCCTTTCTAGAAAAAGAAACTAAGCATTTGGGATCTGCAAGCCGCAGATCAGCAATGGGGATGTGAGGTTTATCCACCAAGATCTCTACATGACAGCAAAAGGCCGCTCATCGCACCCGAGCGGACGTACGCACCAAAGCAGGGGAGGGGCAGCAGTAACCCAGACTCCCAGGCTCTCGCTGTTGCAGAAGAGCCAGGATTTCTCTGTTCGAGCTGGGGGTGGTCCGCCCCTGACCTCCAAACCCTTCCTGCAGCTGAGAGGTCACATGCCAGTAAAGCGGGGAGAGGGAAAGAAACAGTCAATTCTTTCAACAAGTGTTTTTAGGAAATGAGGCAGTAAGGCCATAGCAGCAGCCTGGAGCTCAGTATTTGCAACAGCTTTGTGGTTTAGCCTGATGGCAACAAACTTGTTTTATTTCTGCATCAGGGCTTGATTCTCCCTCATGTCACACATGTGCACAGACCCCACACTGACACATGGCCGCTGCTTTCCAGGCTGTCCCCTCGGAAGACCATAAGCAGTGTGACCAGCATCTGCCAGTCCTTGACACCTCTCCCCTTGGCACGGTCACTAGGAAAGCTTACCAAGCAAGTCAGACACCCAGACAGAGGTTTATTTTGCCTTTTGCATGCCTTCCTTGAAAAGAATACGCACACAGGTAGCAGGTCAGGTAGGCTCCAAACCTGAGTCCCAGTCCACAATCACACTTGTATCCAAACCAGCTCCCAGGACTTGCGGCTGGTGTCAGCCCCACAGCAGCCCGCTGACGCAAGGCAAACATGCAGCCACAGAAGTGGCCCTTGAAGAGAGGAACCAGCACCTCAGTTGGGATAGAGCTACTGAGAAATTGCTTCCTCGCAGATCCCCCTGCTTCGCAGCACCCTCTTTCAGCACAACAGGCCAACTGTACACTGGCTTTCAGCAGCTCCACACCACCAGCCTTTGTAAGTCTGCCCGTAACCCCATTAATGCCAAAGCGCCTTTAATTCCAAGGGTTCCCATGCGAGCCTGAACGACCTGCAAGAAAGGCTGCAGGTACAATGCCAACAGCATGCAAAGGACCTACTATTTTAGCACTTCAGTTGGGCCTTGCAGTGACCGTCCCTTGTGAGGGACCGCTGGAGCCTCTCAACACTCCACCAGCACAGGTCCTGATCTCAACAGATCCACCTGGTCAGAACCAGGCTGTGCTTTGAGCCAGCGGGAGAACAGCATCAGCCAGGGTTCAAGCCAACAAGAAAGATGCCATACAAAACTGGCAGGCGCCCTACACATTGCTAGCCAAGAGAACAAGGCTGGGACTGAGCCAAGCATGGGGGAAAAGGATCTGAACAGCGTTACAGAACCAGGAGCAGCAAAACCAGCACTCCAGTGCACAGGCACGGGGCAAGAGATGCAGGTAGCAATCAACCCCCAGCACAAAAGCCAGCCCACACGGCTCTGACCCCTTCACAGCAGCAGGACTGCTAGCGAGCCAGGTTTCTCAGGTCTCCTGCAAGGGCTGAACTGGCAGCAGCATTACAACCATTTTGCTGTCTCTAGCAGTCTGCTGCCCTAGGTAACTGCCCAACAGGGTGGAGCCAGCAAGGTATAGGCAGTGTAGACAAATATTGACTTCCCTGTGAGCACAGAGAGCACTACCAGAGCAGAGAATGAAATCCAGGGGCCCACAGTCCCAGCCCTCTGCTTTTTACTCCATCACCCATCAGCAAGCATGTTTCGTAACTTAATGTGGCACCGCCCAGATGAGCACTGCCTCTTCCTAAATGCTCCTGTACGCTTTGAACCAGACATTCACAAAAGACGTCTCAGCACTTGTACGGGACAGACAGCCGCTGCTGGACTGCAAAAAGCGACCCAATAAACCATAAAACAACCAAGCCCCTGAATCCTGGTGTTGCAGGAACGTGTGTGAGGAGAACAGGGAGTTATTAGGTGTCCAAGAGATGGCTGCGGAAACCCCACTCATGACCTGCCCGTGTTCGGTCCCGTACCAAAACCAAACAAGCACTGCCTGTCCTGTAACCGATCCCATTTCTCAGCTTGAAGTGACTGGTCAGCTGTACGGCTGCTCCCCAGCCACCACCCTCCTCCGGGTTTTTCGAAACACGCTTGCCTTCTAAGAGCAACAACCGCTTTTTCAGGTCACCTGAAGGCTGCCTCCGTGAAAGGCCAGACAAGAATCAAGAACCTCCAAACCAAGTATTAAGAACCCCCCAGCACTGCAGCATGGGGAGCTGGGCACAGCCGGTGCCCTGAGCTGGCTGGCAAACAGGCACAGAAACGGACCATCCACCGGGACGGCTGGTGCCCACTTTTGAAGCTGTGGCAGAGAAGGAACAGGGTGACACCCGTAAGTCAGACAGGCTCCTGCCACCACCGAGACATAGAGACTGAAGCTCTGAAACAGCTTCTTTGGGAGAAGCTGGGGGAGGCACCCACACCGCACCAGATGCACCAGAGTATCTTTTTCTCAGCTCACAGCCCACAAGGAGATTTCAAACAAGTTGTAAAGCTTGGCCCCGTTTTGACATTCCCTCTTCAGCATCTCTAGCACGGATTTCAGAGCCAGCCAACACATGATGCCTTAAGGTAGCAGGCTTCTCCCGCGGGCACGCAGCGCAATTCTGCACAGGCGGCAGGGGCAGCCCGAAGAGCCGGCGGGCCTGGGGCAGGGCTCCGGGGCAGAGGCTCCGGGGCAGGGATCTCACAGCTACCGCGCCGCGGCCCGCGCCCGCCCGCAGCCCGGCACCCCGCCGCCCGCCCGCCCGCAGCCGGGTCCCGCCGCCGCGGGGGCAGGTCCGAGCCGGCGGCGGGGCCCGGCGCTCAGCCCTTACCTGCGGGAGGTCATGGCTCCGCCGAGCTCCGCGCAGCGGCCCCGGCCCCGCACCGACTGCCCGCGCCGCTGCGCCCGGCGGGGCGCCTGGGCCACGGGCCGGCGGGGAAACCCCTCCCTGTGACGCGGCGGAATCCCCGCCCTCCGCCCCGCCCCCGGGCCCCGGGCCCCGCCTCCTGCCCCGTCCCCGCTCCGGGGCCAGCGCCCCCCGCCCGGCCGCGGCGGCACCGGGGAAGAGGGAGCCCCGGGCCGCCGGGTCGGTGACACAAGGCGGGCGGGCACCGCGCCGGGCCCCGGGCAGGCACCGCGCCGCCTGCGCTCCCCCCGGAGCTGCCCCCGCGCTGGGCCAGCGCCCCGCTGCCCCCCGGCTGGCGAGGATGCTCTCCGTGCCTGGCGCATCCCCGCTCCCACGGGCCCCCAGTCCCGACAGCGCGTGCGATGTCACGCCGGCAGCAGCTTCGGGCGGCGCTCGGTACCCAAACGCTGTTGAAGGGCTAGAATTTGGTGGCGAGCTCCCGAAGACCTGGGAGCCGTGCCGCCAAGGGAAGGAAGCCAGCGGCCGGACACGGCATGGCTCTGGCGAGGCTCGGCCACGTTTGCTGTTACCCCTGAACACCCCCGGCTCAGGGGCCGTCTGGAGTCAGGAGGGCACAACGTTCCCGGAGCGGGTTCCCTGCTCTCATCCCAACACCCATGGCGAGACAGGGATGGCGGCACCCAAATCCTCCACTGGGGTGGGATGGGGTCAGGAGTGCTATAGGCACACTATATGCTCAATACAAATAGAGCACATTTTGCCATCTGAAGTGTAAATTCAGAGGCCTTTAACAAACTCCTGTCAAATACATGTTGCTTTGCATAAAAGACAGAAATTAACCCCCCAAAAATGCCCTGAATCTGGCACCTTTCATGAATGCTGGGTGAGAAAACAAAGCCAGCTGTCCAAGAGAGAGAAAAAGCCGCGATACAGCTAGTGAGCCCCCCCGCAGTCTACCCATAGTGGCAAAAATAGCAGGTTTATAACTATAATAAGACTCAGCGAATTCCATGTCTATTCGGGGAATACCCAGAGAGCTGGCAGACGGAGCCAGCTCATTTCTCAGCAAGGAGGACTGGCGGGTTGCATAGCTTTCCTGCATGCCATCGGATTGCTCACGGGGCAACAAGGACCACAGAGGCCAAATAGCAACCCTGATAACAACGACCCCTGTCCTCTCCTTCCTCGTTTCCCCTGCCTTCGAGGCTCCCAGTTACTGGGACCTTCTGTGATAGCACTGAGACTTCATTGTGAGACACCAAACTGTGACTTCTGTGTGTCCCATCTCATACAGCCGGGGGAACAAGACCCTTTCTCAGGGCAACCAATGCACATGGTCAGGAAGGGACTCCTGTTCAGCTTCTTGGTTAAAAACAGACCAAAAGGAAACCCCTGGAACAGATCTCCCCGCTTCTGGTTCCTAGACTATGCAACCGGGACGCAGATAACTGGTGAAAATGGCCCTATCCTGCAAGATCATGGCTTTCCTGTCTTCAGTCCCTTGGAATGCTTTGATCTCATGGAAATACCCAGCAGAGAAATCCAGACTCTGGCCTAGGAGCTCTCTGCAGCTGGAACATCGCATTTTGTTGGTGTTGGGCTGGTGCCAGTCCCTCAGGGGACCCGTTGCAACAGAAACACACCATGACCATGGCGGAGGTGCTAGATGTCTGTGTGACCCCATTTGCTCTCTAACCTGCTCAGTCTCAGCTGGTGGCTGGGCGGGAGAGCCTTTAGTGCTGGCTGGGGGTTACCCTGCTGCACTTCCCCCAACAAGGACAGATCTTTCTGGCTGCCAGGTGGTTGCTGGAGGCACCTGCTCCATGGTGTGCCAGGGCTGGGGCAGCAGCCAGGCTCCTGTGTGCCCGCTATAGCTGGGCCGGAGAGCAGGAGAAAGTGGGTTTCAGCACCCTGCTCAGGAGCTCTAGAGCCTGATATTCCTGCCCCAGCCCTGAGGCATTTCCTGGTGCAGGCAGAGGAGAGCATATTTTTAGCTCTAATCTATATGTTCTGGGAATATCTACAGGGGTGGGAGGGTGACTGGCAATGTCACGTGCTAATAGCCAGGACAATACTAGCAGCATGGCTAAGAGCAAAAAAAAGTGAGAACACTCCTGGGGAGGCATAATGTTTGTCTTGCAATTATAGAGCGTGTGCCTGGGCTGGAGAATTCCCAGGGGACAGGGCAGAAGGCCCTCTGTGAGAACAGGGCTGATGTGCCACCAAAATGTGGGGATTGCTGGAGAGGGGAAGCAGTCACACGGGACAGGAGATCGAAGAGAAAGCTCATGAGGAACCTGTGTCCAGGCTCCTCTCTGGGTTAAGACACCAGACTTCGGGGAGTGTCTCTGATGTCAGGTTCTGGGAACAGCGCTCCCAGGTGCCTTTAATGTCTGCAGCGGGGGCAGCTATAAAGATCCCATTTCAGCTGCATCAGTCATCCAGAGGAGCGCCCAGTACTACTCAAAGTCACTTATTTTCTCCTGAACCATTCATTGATACAGGCACCAATTCACACGCTTGCTCTTTCATCTGCAGGCTGGTAAGGGATAGCTGGGTACCAGGATGCAGCCACATCACATAGCTTTCCAACACCTGGTGCTGCAAATGCAGAAGCGACTTGGATTCCAGCCTGACAGAAGGGGGTTCCTCAGGTGTACTTTGACCAGATGTTGCAAACTAGAGCTAGTCCCATTCCCCCAGGTCCCTGTGGGGCCAGACCCTCATGTTACATCCACCTGGGAGGCTGCAGCTCAGGCAGCCTAGCACCACTGGTTTTGCTTCCGTCCAGTCCCCCCATCAGCTGCCCCACCACCCTGCCGAAGCCTCAGCTCAGTGGTTCAAGAATGGAGAAAGCTGCTCTCAGCCCCAGACTGAAGCTCCTTGGCACAGAGAGGCTCACAACTGGCAGTCAGGGTGAGCTGCTCTCAGAGGCTGGGGGTGCCAAAGCAAGCTGAGGATGGGCAAGACTGTCCAACCCCAACTGCTCTCTCCTCCTGGAGGATATTGCCTGCTTGCCTTTGCTCCCAGCAAGTGCAGTTGGGCTTGATGCATGCACGGTGTGTTCCTGAGGGTACTGCGCAGGCTGCTCTCTGAGCACAGGCTGCCAGGAAGCGTGGCCAGGCCATTCCCCTGAGTCCTGTCTGCTGCGTGCCCAAGTGTGCCCCCAGCGTGGCTCCTGTCCTTCTTCCTCTTTCCTCTCACAATGGGTTTTTCTAGCCTGTAGTAAAACCACCCCATCCAGCTGCCAGAGCTCAGCATTTCCTTCTGCCCAAGACGATAGCTTTTTCTCCTACTGCTTTGCAGCAAGCTGGCAAAATGCCTGTGAAAGAGGTACTGACTTCACAAGTCTGCGCCTGTTGTGGCATAATAAGGTCATTGTCAAGAAGATGCTGCACCAGGAGGCTGATCTTGAGCAAAGCATGGCCCCAGTTGCAAGCTCTGCAACCCCCGTGGCTGTTCAAACACTGGCCTCATTGTTTCCCATTGTGAGTCTTCAGCATCTCATTGTCCATTGAAACGCCAGTTCCTACTGAGCTGATGCAGACACCAATAAGCGTGCATCATTGCTGGATATGAAGATGCCTCCATTTGCTAAATTAGCCGTCTCCCAGGCAGCAGGAAACCCACAGACTTTTTTTTACTTCATGCCACTTGGATGAACATGAGCTCCTGAGTAAACAAAATTCTCCATCTCCTACCTCCTTTTCTTGCAGAAAGATGAAGCTGCAGAGATCTCGGGTTCTGGCCAGGTGGAAAGGCACCACTAAGAAGACCTGTTCAGGAACTTAGATGCTGGTACACCTGAAACCACCATCCTGCTTGCATGCTTGCAACTGACTTTCCATAGCTCCTGGCTTTGAGGGTAAAGCCCATGGAAACCGTTGCCATCAGTGAGAAGCGGGCCACAGAAACATCACTTCAGTCTTGTTGACACATGTTGCAGCATAATCAAACTATTAGACTGCAACAAGGCTTTACCGGTGGTCAGGTTCTCTCTGTGCTGTTTCTCCTTCCTCCAGAGGTGAGGCCAGGCCAGGCCACCCCCCCCTCCTCAGGGCTATTTAACCACTTAGCGGGAATGAGCTACAGCTGCATATCATCCATGTTAATCAACTCACTGCCACTGAGGCAAGGCCACAGCTGCATGTTATCAATGCTAACCAACCCACTACCTTCATTCCTCTACAGACATGGTGTGATGCCAACAGGATACAAAGCCTCTTCTGAAAACACTCCCTAAGGAGAGGCGATAAAAGCATGCACAGCAAAGAACAAGCCGGTGGATGCTGGAAAAAGTGAAACCAGGGTGCAATCAGAGGGCCACAAAGGAGGGGAAGTGAAGACACACAGGAGTCTTTCTCCTCCAAACACTGGGTGGCTAGAGCTCAGGTTGGCGCTCACGAAGAGGCTGCATTTAGGAGGTTCAGCAGCTACCTGCATGAGCCACGGTGGTTCCAAGGGAAACAGAAAGGGAGATGCAGATTTGACTTCACACAGTATCTGCCCAGGAGATGGATATACATCAGTGAGCAAACATGAGGCACACAGTACAAAAAGAATAAAAAAGCAACAGGCCCCTTAAAAACATATTTAATAGTTTTCAAACTTTATTTCATGGTGATTGACGAAAGACACAAGTTAGTAATGGTTATATCATGCTGCTCCTCTACTGTGCATTGCCCTTCAGAATTCATACAGCAGTTCACAATGGTCATTAATTTACCCTATAAATGAAGCCACATGGACATCTTTTTTTTAAAAAAAAAGCAAAAAAAAAAAAAACCAAACCAAACAAAAAACACCAGAGAAAAAAACAGAAACCTCAATGTTTTGTTTTTTTTTTTTCCTTGTACATACATGTTATAAATGCTATTAAAAATAAAGCCAAAGTTAAGTGCACAGCCCCTAGGGAGCACCGCTGAAACTGACCTTGGTTCAAGATGCTTGACGAGGACGCAAGGTCCCGTTTTAAGGCATTTCCAAGCCCCAGCAAAAGCAGACAGAGTTTTTGTTTTTGTTTAGTTGTTTTTTTCTTTTTCCTTTTTGCAGTGACCCAGGCTTCATTTCAGTGGCATTCTAGAAAATTAGCAGCTTCCTCTGCGCATGCCCCTCCCCCTCTGGAGTTGGCACATCCAGCCCTCAGTCTCAGCCAACGCGGTTGCATTGCCCAGCTAGAACTTGCGTTCTCAAAACACAGATCGAGGGTCTCACACTTCCCTCCCATCCCACCCCATCCTGCAGTCCTAGTTAGCCCCTGTCCATCTACAACTCATGATCAAAATACAGCAGTCCATCCCTTTCACAACACAGTCACGTTACCCCCCACCAGCAACCACGATTTATATACAGTAGCCACTTAAAATGTGGTATTGCCACACACACAGCTACACACACACACACACACACACACACAGAGAGCGGAGTCTCCATCCCACAGAGGCACAGGCCCCTGTGAAATATTTAACCACTGGATTTTTAGAGGAATGTCAATAGATTAGGCATATTATTATTTTTAATTAAAAAAAAAAAAAAGAAGAAAGAAAAAAGAAACCCAAGTGGTTTTATACTGTGTTCTTCCCCTTCGTTAAACCATCTGTGTTCAGAGCTCACCCTGAGAAAAGTAATTTGACTCTTCGTGGTTCAAATTAGTGCCAAGAAACAACATTTCTAAAGGGTGCACTGCTTTGTAAAGGTACACTATGAGGTGTGCTAGAAATTTAAGGTAAAACTGCAAAATGATGGCACCCTAGATGTTAATTAACACTTGATACCTGGCAGGATCCTTCAGATGAATTCTGTATGCTCCATAAGGCTGGTTTTACAGAGAGCACTCCAGCTGCCATCCCAGGGTGGGAAAGGGACACGGCTGTGTCCCAGTGGTGGAAAGGGACATAGATGCTACGCAGCATCAGTAAATTCTTCCCACGGAGAAGGAACCTGAATGGAGTAGGTAATTTCTTTCACAGCTGCAATCCGTTTGCTCTTCTCCTGTTTACAGGAGATTCAGTGTTTGCATGCAAATGTGTGCTGGTTAACAGACACTCGCAAACACACATACATTCATTCAGAGACACACATACTGGCTTTGTAACTGGCACCACAGTATTTGCTTTCAGGAGGAAGAAAACACTTTAAAATCCTCCTGCCAGTCACTACTGCCTCAACAGCTGACTCATGCCCCGTTCCCATTTCCATTGAAGCTATTGCTGCTGGGCTGGCAGTATCCAGAGGAGCTTTGATCATGGTGTGGAAGACCCTGCATTGCAAAAAACTTGAAGTCAAAGGTAAAACTCCCATTGTTCTTCACCGGAGATGCTCTACCAGCTCTACAGAGATTCACGTGCTGGCCAGCTGCAAGCATCCTCATGGCAGACAAAGGGCACGTCATGCCCGGAGGCTGGGAAATGGACATGGGTCACGGAAGGACACACCCAACAGATCTTTTTTAAAGTGAAAAGGGACCCAGTCCCCCTGCCCTCGCAGCCCATTTGACAGCGCTGGAAGAGGGAGAGCACTTCCAGCTCCTGAAGACGTGCTGCAAGTTCTCGCTGGTGCACGGGAAGGCAATGCTCGGTACACAGAAGCTCTTGGGAAGAGCAGCCAGGGCAAGCAGGTGGTTAGGACATGTCTGGATAAACACAAAGCGTGGAAATGAGGTTTCACAGCTGCTTCTGCACATGTCCAAGAGGAGGAGGAGGAGGAGAGCCAACAGAGAAATCAACATTTCCCCCACAGCACCTCTCAGTCCAGCAAACAGTCATAAGACAACCAAAGAGCAATGCTTTTCTGCCTGCTCAGAGCAGACCTTGGTCTCTCTTCCAGTGCACGGCATCCCTGATTTTAACAGAGCATAAAGGAGAAAAGCACTTGAGATCCTTACACACATAAATTATAGTGAGAGGAAGGGGCGAGAGGAGGGAGATGGGGTGAACACAGGGCCAGGAGAAGGCTTGGCAGAGCCAGGCCCCAAAGCAGGGTGGCAATTCCCACTTCTCTGATGGCCGCTTCCCCACTCAGCCAGCATGGCAGAGGGGACTTCCGAGGCCAGGCCTGAGATGGGAAGGCAGCAAATCCACGAAGGCCACATGTCTCGCCAGCACCAGCATCCTTTCCCCCGCGGGTGTGAACAACAACCCAAAAACACAAGTAAGGAGGGGGAAAAATAACCTGAAAAGAAGCTTCAAGTATGAATAAGATTTACAATGCAGGTGCAACGGGGATGTTCTTCTGTCACTTCTTGGAGACTTGGTTCAAGGTTTGTTCTTTGTTGCTGCTGTTTGATTAGAGTCTGACTGACCTGGATAGACTGCAACCGAACAAATAACCCAAAAGAAAAGGTGTTTCCTCCCCTCCCTTTCCCCCCTCCCCCCAAAATATAAAAAGCAATAAGTTTACAAAAATAGAAAATAATTACAGCAATAGGCAGGAGGGAGGGAAGGAGAAGGAAGGGTCTCTGGGGGTCTATTTGGCTGAGCAGTGTAATATTGTGGGGTTGTTTAAAGCGTCCTCCACCAGATGCAGTTCTTGGCGGTCGACAATCACGTCCCTTATGCAGCCAATAAAGCCAGTGCTGTAGGCCTTGGGCAGCTTGTGAGCCACGCTCAGCTTCTCCATTCCCCCTGCAAGAGACAGCGCAGAAGGTCAGGGGGGAGGACAGGGGACATGGCTGTGCCAGCAGCCTGCCCCAGGCAGCGTCGTGCATGCAGGTGCTGCCGGGAATACCTTTACCACAGCAGGGGAAAAACCTCTTTACTGGCTAGTACTTATTTCCACTCGAGTCAGAGAAATGCCACTTCCAACCAATACATACAGGTTTCCCATTAAAACAGTAACTTGAATTCTAAAATACCAGCTGAACTTAAAATACTTCATTTCCTTGGAGGTTGGTCCCAAATTCAAACTGCATTTTGTTTCAGTTACTGAAATGTCAGCTATGGCTCATTCCAGGCCCTGAAATTACAAAGGGCTGATTGCAAACACAACCTTTGGAAAAGCCAGTGGGAAAGCCAAGCAATTTTCTCATGGAAAAATTTTGCTTTCCACGTAACTTCTAGGTTGATTTCTAGGCACCTGGGACACTGCCTTCTCAGAGGTAAGGCTACGTTTTTGAATATGAACTCCTCTGAAGTCAGCTTAGACCTGAAACTACAGGCTTCGACTGGGAAGATAAGAACAGATGCTTCCGAAAAGTGTAAATACAATCTAATTTACTGTTTCTTCATTACAGGTGATCGAAATCCCCAAATGAACATTTCTGCCATGGATTTCTGTGGTCCTTGCGGCCCCTTGCAATCAGGAACACTAGGACTGCCACGGCACCTGCCTGAGGAGAAGCCCAGTCCTAAACTTACAGATGGAGAGCTGAGCCATGCAAGTTCCTCAAGGGATGAGCAAAGCCCAGGACCTGCAGCATCCCCGATCACTGGGCATCCTTCCTTCATCCCTTTGGGCTCCAAAACGGACTTTACCATCCACTTAGCTCAGATTCGTACTGGTTGTAGTTAAAGCACAATTATCCTGCGCTTGTGGGTGGATTTCTTGCCTATTTAAGCTGTTACGGGACAAATCTAACCTCTGTCTGTGCTGGCAGATCCGCCACAGGCAGTACGAGATCGATGCAATGGGCCAAACTCTGTTTGCAGGATCAAAATACTTATGTCAACACAAATGGAACTGACTGCTGCAGACAGGGGCACGCTCTGGCATGCCTGCTTATTCTGTTACGCAAATAAGCAACATTCAAAGCCTGGGTATTTCCGTATTTCCAGACAGAAGTACCCTTCTCCCCATTCAGCCATTTCACCCTTGGGAACCCAAGTTACCCAAGCAAGTAGCATTTGGGAGGCTCGTGAGCTGACAGAGGCTTCCACATGTGTGGGAACTGGGCAGGCGGGAGCACTCCCAGGCTGAAGAGGGAGAGGGTGCTCCCCTCAGGGGACACGGTGACATGGAAAGGGCTGGCATTTGGTAAATCCAACCCTTTGTCCCTCATCTGCCGCTAGCATCCTGCCCTAGCAGGCAGAGAACAAGTAAGGGACTTTTAACGTCAAACCTGTCAAAGCCACTTGGGAGGCAAAGGTGTTGCATTGACACAAGTGAGGGAGCATCAGCATCCCAGCTCCAGCTCTGGGCCCCTCAGCAAGGGGCGCAGGGGAGGTTCACCCTTTGCACACCGACTCACCCAGCCACAGGGCCCCATCTGTATCTAGCTGTGTTGCACCAAGCGGAGAGGAGCCAGCAATGGGGGCTTCGTTGCCGACTTGAAGGGAACCTTCTCTCTGTACCCTGCTCCCGGAGGGAGGGAGGAAGAAACAGAAGATGATTAGCAACCTTAGAGGGAAAGCCCAGAGCTGCCCTCTGCTTTACACTAAAGCCAAACGCTGGGCACCGTCAGCCCTACTCCGCCTGGAGCAGAGCAGGGAGCAGAGCTCTCCCTCGGGCCACGTAGCACAGCACGGTCCTCGGTCCTTGGAGCACCGCGCAGCAGTGGCGAGCACTCCCCTCCGGCATCCCCCGCGCATCCCACCGCCCCGCTGCCGGCCCTGCCAGCAGCCACAGCTTCCCCTCGCACCCTCCAGAGCCACCAGCAGAAATCCCCGGCATGCCAGCCGCATGACCCGCTCACCACTCCCACCACCAATAAAAATAAAAGAGACGGCTCAGGCTCAACATGAACAGAATGTCAAACCCTCAGCCAGCTAAAATAAAAGGCATGAACCTTTCGTACCTCCTTGAGCCTGCCCCTTTGACATTTCCAGGCGTGCCACAACACGCACCCCTCCAGCGCAGCACTGCCCACATGCCTCTCCTCTATTATTATCCAAGAAGAGGAGTGACCCTCGGGGATCACAGGGCACGGAGCCACGGCCATGACTCAGGCTCCCTAGTTCCCAGCTTGCCCATCCCACAGCAGCCTGCCACGGCCCTGCTCCCCCCTCCTGCCAGCCTTCACACCTGTACGCTTTGATGTGAATCCACTGGTTGGTGTTGACTGGGACCGTGGATCGTAGGATGACAGGCTTGGAGCCGAGGTCGTAGGTCATCTGTACAAAGCCATCCACTATGGCGAGGGCGATGTAGTCTGATCGCTCCAGCCCCTTCCCGCTCCACAGGATCAGCCCCTGAGTGGCTTCTGTTTTGATGCTTAGTTCGAAGTGGTTGGATTGCAGGGCCTTCTCGCTGCAGGGCAGATGGGAGCAGGGAAGAAGACAGAGCGGAGTTAAAGACATGGCTACAAAAGCAACAGGCAGGCAGGCAGCTCCTCAGAGCAGCCTTCTCTGCTGTTCCCAGTCAACTAGCTCACCTGCTGAGGGTAACCTTCAATCAACCTTTGGCATCGGGCTATGCACGGGGTCTCAGTCCCTACCTGCTGCACTTGAGGGGTCGCGGCCTTTGCAACATCCCAAGCCTGCTCAGGCGGCCTGGCGCATGGCAGGGGGAGCAGATGGAACGCTCTAAACCATGCCACAGGATCAAAGCAATGGCCCTCTGGAGGTCTCTAACCCAGCTCCTGCTCAGAGCAGCACCACTGCTAGACAAGGGCAGCTGTGGCTCTGCCCAGCTGAGCTTGGGAACACGGGGACTGGAGCTCCTTCATCCTCCTGCTGACCTGAGAGGGGGCTGCACCGTTCTCCTGGGCATGAAGTGTTTCCCCCTACATCCAGCTTGAACCTTTAAAGACACAGTCTGGGGCTATTGCCCCTTGCTTTTGCCCTCCCTAAGCATAAAGTTCATGTACATCAACCCCTGCAAGCTGCGATACGCAAGTCTTGGTTTTGCCTCCTCATATGCAGATGCTGAAGGAAGAGCAGGGTTATGTGGGTTGGTCAACAGCACCAGGCTGGCCCCAGTCTGGCCAGCAGAAGGGTTTTCCCCACAGAGCTGCCTCTGATTTGAGAGAGGTCAGAACAAAGGGGGCTCTGTTGGCCACATGGGGAGGGCTGCGACCAGCAGCTGTGCTGGGGTCAAGCACCATTTCACTATCCTGCTGGCAGGCATCCAAGGTGCAAGCAGAGCTGGGGTGCCTGGGGACCACCGCTCCCCACGCCATCACCACACAGCCACCAGCCTCAGAGGTACGTGCTCTACTGCTGCCTCTGCTTGACAAAAGCCACACGGGAACCCAAGGCTGGGGACTGTGAGACGATGAGCACCCTGTGGTTTGAAGGGGTTGGAGACTGTCCACAGAGGCAGCAAAGCCTTCTTACTCCTAGATGCAGTGTCTTTTCCCAAGGGAGGAATGAAGGGAGGACAGGGTTTCTCCCACATTGGCATCCCCATCTTTGCTCAGTCCCTTTTGGAACAGGCAAAAGGCTCCTGGTGACAGGTGAAGTTGCCATATGGAGTCACCATCCACTCTCCTGGGATGCTCTGAGACACACTGCTGACACATGTGCACACACAGACCAGACAACACGGGCAACACAGACAGCTTTTTATTCCCAAGGGACACTGTGCCCAAAGGGCTGGACAAGGGCTCTGCATGCAGCCTGCTGTATTGTCAAGGCAGCTTGGCCTCTCCCCTCACTTGCAGCTATTTGCTGTCTAGTCCCCAAGAGCAAGGGGCAGAGCTGCAGCCACACAGGAGCTGCTGTTCCTATGCTTGGAGAGACAGGGCTTCCTTCATGTTTACTCCCATCACCTGCAGAGCTGTATCCCTTATAAATAAAAAGCCAAGGGTATGGACACACAGAACACGCAGGGGGACAGAGACATGCTGATGCAGCAACAGCAGAGCACGAGACACACGAGCTGAAAGCCTGGCACAGACTCACCTGGGCTCCACAGGATAGTCCAGCGCTTCGGGACTTAGATGCAGGAAGAAAGGGGAGCATGCGATAAGCGCAGGACAGCAGAGGAGACCCTTCCCTCCCACCCCGCTCACAGACAGGGAACAGCCCCGCTCAACTGCAACAGCTCTTCACCCTACACGACGCTCAAGCTGAGAAAACCACCCAGCACGAGCAGGAAGCCTCAGCCACCGTCCCTGGGGCTGCGTTTCCTCAAGCCAGTGAGACAAGTTTCCAAGTTGTTGCTTAGCCAGGCTGAGCATAATAATGCCAACGAGAATGCAGCCCTGTCCCACCGGGCAGGGTCTCTGCAATGCTCCCCCGGGCAGGGCGATCAGTGCTCCTGCCAGTCACCCCTGCTGCCCTACTGGCAGGACAGAGGGAAGCGCTGCTGGGGGAACGGAGCTTTTGGTCCATGGCCCTGCACCAGGACCCCTTCCTGGGCAGATCTTCAGGCAGGTCTCAGGCTGGTTCTTGGGGACGCCACAGAGCAGGCCCCCACCGAGCTAGATAGGGTCACACAAGGCCTCTGAGTCAGCCTTGGGGCACTTGGGCAGTGGGACGTGCATGGAGAAGGGGAAACCCAGGACTCCAGCTGTCCTGCTGGCACTGCCTGGGGGTGTTAGGGGCTACAGGCTGGCATTACAATCAGCTCCAACAAGACGTATATATAAAAATGTATGTTCACAGGAAAAAAAAAAAAAAAAAGTATGGGCATGTCATGGCCAGCAGAGCCCAGAGAAGCAATTGGGACGTTAGTCCTGCCCAAGGCACACCCTGGTGTCTGCCTGGAGGCAGAAGAAACTACTTTTTATGGGCAGCCCAATGGGTCCTTTGGTCCTGGCAGGGCCACTGAGTGCTGCGGCCAAGTCCCAGCAGAGGGATCTGGGGAGAAGTGCTAAGCTCTCTTGCAGGATGGGGCATGCACAGCCAAAATAGGCTGGCTTGGGCCGGAACAAGGCTGGGAACGGTGACCTTCCCTTTGCAGAGCACTGGGAGAGGCAGGACACAAAGGTAGCAGGTTTCTGCTCATCTGCAGGGATGTGGCTCATGTCTGCACAGAGGGACAGCTGGGCACTCTGCCACGTGGCAGAGTAGTCGTGCAGGCCGCTACATGCCCCTCGTGGCTATAGGGCACTGTCTAGCTCAGGAGGATACTTGGCTCCTAAAAAGCCCTTTCCAAAACACCACAGCACCTCCCAAACCGTCATGAACATGCAGGAGATGGGCTCTGTGGCTCCTCAGGTGTTAACATGCATGCATGCACACAGCTCAGCCTCCTGAGCCTCTGCCTGACCCCAGCTTGTAGAAAATGAGGTGAAATGGGGATGTAACAAGGCAGGTATCACTCAGACTCCCCCACACAGCGGGCAATACAGCTGCATGAACCAGTGCTTCTCTTCCACTCCTGCTGCTACAGCAGGAGAGACAGGCAGCAAATCAACAGCTGTCAAGCCCGCTCTGGGGAAGGAGCCCTTCTCCCCATCCGCCTGCCCAGGCCCCTCTTCTGCCCCCCAGCTGCACTGCACATTGCAAGGCATTGCCCAGGCCGCATTCCCCGGACTGGGGAACACTTCTAGCACCCAGCCTGGCCTCCTCACTACAGCAGCAATGCCATATTCTGCTGGAAAAATCAGGCCAGGATTAGCACCCCTTACTTCCATCGCCAACGCCTTTGCCGCTGATGGAAGAGGGAAATCACAGGAATTTTCTTCCTCTGTGCTCACCCACTTCAACTAAGGGTAAGTTGCAGCGTGCTGCCAGGACATCTGCCTGCTGCAGAGCCAGGCAGCGGAGCTCCTGCTGCATCTTGGCTGTGTTTGGGCCCTGGTACTGCCACAAGAGCTGTGGTCAGTACCTGTGTCCTCGTCACCCTGAAACGGGAATCCCTGCCCATGGCAACCCCCTGGGAGAGTGCCTGTATTCCTCCTGCCACACCTGCCCTGCGCTCCCGGCTCCCCTGCGGGTGGGCACTCAGGGGGGCAAGGGGAGATGTGGTGGAGGGCAGATGGCTGCAGGGAGGACTGTACTTACGCGGGGATCTCATTGGTCAGGTGGCTTGAAAACAAAGAAACAAGGACACTGAGAAGAGACAGACAGACAGAGACCGACAAACAACAGCTCAACAGAGGTGCCCTCCCAGGCAGGGTGCTAGGGCAGCAGGGGGTCGGAGGGTGCAAGATGCAGATTGATGGAGCCTGATCCAACACCCTGTCTCAGTGCCACGGAGCTGGGAATTAGCCCCGGGGGCTGCAGGAGCACATTGCTGAGGAAGGGTACCAAGCCAGACCGCAGTGGACCGAGAGTCTCCTGTTGGAGAAATACCCAGTCCAGGGGCTGAGGACCTCAGTCCACAGCTGTGTAGCAAGCCCTGCTCACCTGGAGAGAGAAGCCCCAGGGACCAGTACAGCCACAGAAACCACAGCACCTAAACACGTACTCCTAGCCCCGGGAGTCAGGGTCGAGCAGATGCTGGAGAAGGCTCGACAGTCCCTGCAGCAGCGACAGCCCATCCCTTGCTGTGCAGCCAGGGAGACAAAGGACCTGGCAGGCAGAACACCTCTCCCCTCAGCACAGCTCACCCAGCCCACAACCTGCTCCTGAGCACGCGGGCAAAGAATGGCAACGACCAGGAGCAGGGCATGGGCCACATTAACCACCTTCATGGGCTGCACTCAGCCAGCTTCATCCCACTTCCAAACCAGACTCTGCTAACGCAGAACGTGGCACACACGCTGCAGAACGAGAGCAGCCAGACCTGAAGCTGGCCAGGCACTGCCATTGTGGGGAAAGCCCTCTGCCAGCAAGGCTCCTTCAGGGGTGAGGGCTGGAAGTGATGGCTCACAGCCCCAGTTTGCCTTGCTCCCCTCTGAGTGCTGCACTCGGACTTCAGCCCTAGCTCCTCCTCCTGCCAACAGCCCTAACTCCTTCTCTTGTCCTTGGTTCAGCTCAGCAGCCAAGTTACCTCTTCGTCACGGCATTGTGGTACTCCATGTATGTCCTACCATCAAAAGCAATGGCCTCTGCATCTCCAGCAGCCTTCTCAATGATCACTGGAGGTGGGAAAAAGAAGAGCTGTCAGGCAACGTAGCATGGCCTGTCCATCCTCAGAGACTAGGAAAATCCCCCTTTACACTGCGCAATCCTAACAGGACGAAGGCATGCACAAACCTGCCATCCCTTGGAGCGCATCAGCACTGTGGCACTCTGAGCAAGCCCCTGGAAAGCTTTACTGTGGCTTTAGAGCCCATGAGTCCAGACAATCTCCCTGTTTTGCAGCCAGCTGCCATGGAATCTGCAGCCTTGTTGGCTTCCTGGCTGAAGCTGGGGAGGAACCCGGGGGCTTGGTGCTGGCCCAGGTGCTAAACTCAGGGAGGTCGTAGGAAAGAAACCCTGATCTGGAGACAGCTAGGCGCTGCGCTGGCCCTCCAGGTGAATCTGCTACAGCACCAAACCACATTTCCCGGCCCCAGGCTGCTCCCCCCGAGCACAGCAACATGAGACAGGATCGCAGTGCACTGACGGGAGGAGGTGACAGGGCTGGGTGATCTACCTGTGGGCAGCAGCATTTGCCCTGCTGCATACAGTGTAACGCCTGCATTTCTGAGAAACGACATAGCCCCGACTTCACAGCTGCACCACAGCACCAACCTGCGAATGCCACCGCTTGTCTCCCCTGGGTTCCTCCCAGCAGCCACAACAAGGACAAGACCCCAGGCTCGGCCCAAGCCGTGTGCTGTCCTGCTGCCACCAGCTAATCATCCAGCAGTTTCAGTGCCGTGTCTGGCTAGTGGATGAGGGTCCACGTCCAGCCCCACCCTGGCAGCCTCACCTTTCTCACAGTGAGCTCCAGAGAAGCCCCTCTGGCAGGCACACTCATAGCTCTCTAGCCGGGGGCTGCAAGTGCCTCCGTTCTGGCAAGGATTGGGTTTCTGGGTACAGGGGTGGCCTCGGAAGGGGGAGATCTCAATGGCGCTGCGGATGTTCTGCTCCTTCAGCACAGGCACTCCCTTGATGGAGATCTGGCAGATATAAGCAAGAAGAAGCCCAAGGGTCAGGGTTCACCGCCCCACCTCTCCACGGCGCTGGCGGGGGGACAGAGGCCAATATCCTCGGGGGGAGGAGGAGATGGGAAGCCAGACCCATGTGTTCCTGTAATGCATGCCCATCTCCCCTTCTGCCCCTTTTCAACTGGGTGTACCCCCATGCACATGGGCCCACAGGCTGGGGCAGCCCACCCAGGCTCGTCCTTGCTCTCCTTTAGCGGTGCCAATGCAGGTGGCACGTCTCCCAGCCAGACACCTGCCCTGGGCCACCCAGTCAGGCCTTACCCTCTGCACAGCTCCATCGAAGCTGGTGGAGATGGCGGCTGCTCGAGCTAGCTTGCTGAAATCAGGGGCTCCCCCAACATAAAACGGCTCCTTCAGGTTCAGGAAGGTGTGAGGCACCTGGGGAGGACAGGGGAGAAGGTGACATGGAGAAGACACCAGGCTATCCCTAAGCTGCAAGCAGGGCACTTGGCCCAGCTCCGCGGGGACTAAAGGATGCTGCAAGCAGGGCAGCACTGCAGGCGGAGCAGGCACCCGTGCACAGCCAGAAGCCGGGCTGGTGGGAAAGAAAGCAACAGCCACCTGCCCCCCGCGCTCCCCCACTCACTGCCTTCTTCCCTCAAGGCACGGACTGTGTCCTGCAGCAAGGCTGCTGCAGGCACCTCTGCAGGGGCTGGGCAGGACAGCCCTGCCCGAGGGCAGGCAGGCAGGAGGTGGGCCAGGCAGGGAGAGGCAGGCTAGGCTCTGCATCCCGCTTGGGACCACATCTGCACCTCCTCCGTTCCCTGGACTGCCCCAGTCCAGCTGTCCCGCACGCCCTGCAGCCCTTCCCTGCCCTGCCACCGGGACCTACGGCTGGTCACCAGCCACAGCACTGCCGGCACGAGCCGGTGCCGAGCACAGGGAGGCGATGAGCTCCATGGATCTGGCACCAAACAGGCTGTCTAAAGGGTGCTGGGAGAAACGGGCCTCCAGTGAACCTCCTCATGCCAAGCTGCAAGGTCTTGCCTGCCAACAGGCACGCAAGGAAAAGATTTTCTGAGAATTTAATTTTGGGGAGATGCTCTCAGGTGTGGAGGCCTCCAGTTCTGCGTGGCTCCCAAAACCAAGTAAACAAATATTGCTTCCCTCTCACCAGGGCTAATGCTTAAACCCAAACGCATACCGGAGGGATTTAGCTTGGATTCATCCAGCTGCTACAGGTCCCCTACAGCACATGGCTAGAGGAGGTTCTCCTGCATCTCACGTGGCTGTGTGTTTGGAGGAGAAAGGCTCCCTCCTTGCTGTCACCCTGCAGCCCCAACTGCACAGCACAGAAAGTCCAGGTGAGTCTTCAGCCACATGGTTCACTTGGCACACAACAGAAGCGATGTCCCTTCCCGAGCACCTGGGATGGAGCCCGAGGCACAGCAGCGAGGCAAAGATGCAGTTATATGAATCACTAGCTAATGCTTTGTGGAGTTAACACAAGAAACATGACCAGATTAATTGAAATGCTGTAACTGGCTGGAAATTAATGATGGGAGAGGATACAAGTGTCTCTAATCTACAGAGATCCTACAGCTGCTTGGTCAGATGGGAAGGGGAGTGGGTGAGACACTGAGATCTGAATGGAAAACGAAAAAGAACAACGTGCCAATGGCAAATGAGATGGAGGTGCAGTGGGTCATACTTATCTTTACCTTACGGGATTTCTGGGATCCAGACAGCAGGGGAGGGAAAAATACGAATGAAAATCAAAGGGAGAGAGAGAAAGAGAGAGAGAAAAAAGGAAGATCAGTGGGTAACATTGTAACACGCGGGGCTGCAAGACCACTGCAGCAGCCAGTGCCTGGGGTATCCAGGGAAGGGGAAGGGGAGCTGGAGAAGGCAACAGGAGGGGCCGCTGCCAGCCGGGGTAGCCTTCGCCTGGAGAGAAGCTTGAGACACTGAGAGTGAAGGGAGGAAGAAATCCCTTCTTTTGCAGGAATGATGTGGATCTCAGGGAAGAGTTCAGCAGCAGATGGGGCTTTTTCTGCATTACCAGTTTCCCTGCTGGAAAGGTGGATGAAAGGAAGGCCAGCGGCCCTGCCATGACACCCAGGGAACTGCTGTTCGTGCAGAGACAGAAGTGCAGAGGGGACAGGGCACAGGGAGAAGTCAGAGAGGTAGGCTGCCAGCTGGGAAACAGAGGAGAGAAGGCACTGACGGGTTCCGCAGCAACAGTGCAACGGGGCTTCTACTGCCCCGTGACCTCCTCCCGCTGAGCTCTGCACCCAGCATCAAGGGCACCGGCTGATACCCCCACGGGCCAACACGGCGGCAGCCCGGGCTGCCAGGGGGCCTTGGGTACCGACCCCGACAAGGACAGTCGAGGACCTGCAAACAAAGGCCAAGGGGCGTGTGCACGTGTGTGAGGGGGGGCTCCATCGAACACATTCCTGAAACCAAGGCCCCCAGGAGTCAGGGCATGCGTGTCACTGGCGAAGGCGCTGCAGCTCTGCGTGGCAAGGGGCAAGGAGGGGGAAGAGCTGGGAGAAGCGCGCAGCTGCGGTCCTACAGCACCGGTACCAGGCTGCAGAGCGGCTAAGAGAGGCGGGCAAGCTCTGCCCCGCAGCATCCTTTTCTCCTCAGGTCTTGCCCTCTCCTCCTCTGCCCTTGAAGACATGCACCACAGGGTGCCCTTGAGCCTGGGAACTTCTCAGCTCATGTCACACATGACAGGAGCAAGGCTGGAAGCCCAGAGGGCTCTCCCTCCTGGCCCCATCAGCTTACCGGTGACTCTCCCATCACCCTCTCGCCATTGTTGATCCTCATTACTCCTTTGCGCCCATTCCTCTCCAACAGGACACTTATCCAGGTGTTGAGGGGAACCTGCTCTTTGCTCCTGGTGATAAGAAGGGAGGAGAAGACACACGGGTGAGAGCTCTGCCACCACCACCTGCAAACACAGCACTGTAAACCTCCCCTGACCACCTTGGGCTGCCCAGGCCACCGCAGCCCGGCCAGCTTGGGCTGCCCCTGCTCACAGCCAGCCCGGCATTAGCCTGGGAAAGAGGCACAAGCCAGGGACAGGCCCAGCTTTGCTCTGTCCCACAGAGGGACAGCTGACCAAAAACCATTACTGCAAACAGCCAAGGCCAGTATGAAGTCTGCTCCCCCCCTGCCTCCCAGGGTTCCTTACGAACTGGGGGTGTCTAGTCTGGAGGAGACTCAGGGACCCCTCATTGCTCCCTACAGCTACCTGAAAGGCGGCTGTAGCAAGCTGGGGTCAGTCTCTTCTACCAGGTAACAATTGACAGGACAAGATGAAATGGCCTCAAGCTATGCCAGGGGAGATTTAGATTGGACATTAGGAAAAATTTCTTCACTGAAAGGGTGGCCAAGCATTGGAACAGGCTGCCCAGGGAGGTGGTGGCATCAACATCCCTGGAGGTGTTTAAAAAATGCAGAGATGCAGTGCTTGAGGACATGGTTCAGCGGTGGGCTTGGCAGTGCTGGGTTAATGGTTGGACTTGAAGCTTTTAAAGGTCTTTTCCAACCTACTCAACCAATCCAACCCGACTCTATGATTTTCTGGGAGGGGAGCTCAAAGCCAGTGCTGGACACCTAAGGCTGTCCCTCAGGCCTCCGCTGCCACGTCCCCATGATGAGCAGCTCTACAGCCTGCAGCCCATCCTACCTGAGCACAGCTGCCCCTTTGCCCAGGTCGTATCTGTACTCCAGGTAGCCATCGTGTAAGCCCAGAGAGACAAAGTCCCCTTTGCCATCTGTCTTCTGGCCATTGTAGAAGATCATGCCACTGGGGTTCTTGGCCAGGAAAACAACTTCCATGGACATTTTGTCCCTGAGGAGAGAAGGATTATGGATACTCTCCAATCCAGCTGCCCATGCACTCTCTTCCCTTGGCCCCATGTGCCAAGCCCTTGGAACACTTCTGCCTGCCTGGGACTACAGGTACGGCAGAGAGATGCCGCCCCTGTAAGGCATCCTTGCCAGGCAAGAGGCACGTCTGCCACATTCGAGATGGTGCTTTGTGGTGCCCATTTACCCCGCCTGTTGTAATGCCAAGCACATGGGGCGCAGTGCTGGCTCAGCCTGGCTGCAGGCATTCTGGCGATGCCAGCTCCTCTGGAAAAGAGCTCCAGCAGGCAAAAGGGAAGACCCCTGGGGAGAGCCAGCGTGTGACAGGCGAGGCTCAGAGCCTGAGCTCTCTCCCCCGAACCAGCCACGCAGACGATGCACTCGCCTGCCCCTCTCCCATTCCCTGGCACTTACTGCAGGTCAGGAACGAAGGTCTGCAGCCCATTCAGCTCCAGGTAGGAGAAGCCATTGAACTCCGGGAGGAAGGGCATGGTGTGGTCCTGCTCTGTCACTGGGCACAAATGAGGGAATGGTGAGGAAGAGGAGGCAGAGCAGCTTCAGCCAGTGCCCCAGAGGCACAGTGGGCAAGGCCTCCTGGCCACCCAGGCTGGGGAAATCAGCACCTTCAGTTCCACCCCCTTCCCCAGACCCACTCCTCTGCCAGCTCCCATCCCACCTAGCTCGCAGAAGTCTCCTTCCCGGCCCATGGGACAGGTGCACAAGGCACCTCCCTCTGGCAGCACCAGACAGGTGGCAGAGACGTGGCAGGGCGTAGGGTCACAGGGATTCCTCTCATCGGCACACGTCGGGCCTGCAGCAGAAAAGGCAGTCTGTCAGCTCAGCATCCCAAACCAACAGCCATCAGGCACGATCTGGCCAGAGACAAATGTCTCTGATGTCTCCCAATGCCCTGCCAGAATCAGTTGGGTTCCCATGACTCAAGAAGCCCCCCTCAGCGGACCCCAGAAATGGCAGATGATACCCTTGCCAGACTATGCCCCTAAAATGCAAGAGGAAACTTTTTTGCGCATGAGAACAGATCCTGGCCCTTGCCTTATGTGCATACGAACAGGTCTACGTTCTCAATGTATTGACTTGACTGGATGCAGCTTCATCCTATTCTTCCTCCTCTAATGCACTGCTGACACTCCACACCACATCCCTCCCCGCTGTAGCTCATAACACGAGCCCCAGGGGCTGTGAGAACCTTCAGGGCCAGGCAGCGGGATCAGGAGCCCCAGCAATGCTCGCTCTGCAGCCCCTTCCCCGTACCAGTGTAGGTGTAGAGACACTCGCAGTGGAACATCTCTGCCTCCTTGACATGACAGATGCCACCATGGTGACAGGGGTTGGGGTGACAGGGGTCGTTGCCACACTCGCCCACCCCGCTGCCATACAGCACATCACTGCCTTTCTCCCGCAGGTCGTACATCTGGTTGTTCACGTCCAGGAGACGGATGCAGCCCTTCAGGCCAGCTGTAGCTGTGGTACGATCTGCCACCCTGCAAGGACAGAGGACAAAGTGGGTGGGGGTTTTGTCCCCCGAGGACAAAAATGCAGAGGCCCTCCAAGCATCTGGGTCAGGCTGCGCTTCCCAGCAGGGCATTCAGAGGCCCCCCCGGCCCAGAGAAGCCCCACTCTACAACAACCCTCCAGCCACTGCCTGAAGCCTACTGGCAGGCAGGGAGCTGCAGCCACCACAGATGCTCTGCCCGCAGCAGCAGCGGATGCTGTGACACCCAGGGCAGCACCCAGTGCCCTCACTCACACAGCCATTTGGTCCTCCGGCGCTCCCCCGATGAACAGGTCCGTGTCAAGGTTGAGCCCGTCAGTGCCCGTCGGGCTCTCCCCGCTGACGTGGGGCTCCCCATCGACAGACAGCATGCCGCTGCGGCGGTTGCGGTTCACCACTAACTGGTGCCACTTGCCAGGCTCAACACGGACTTTGCTGGTGATGACGCCCGTGCCGGAGCCAGTGTTAAACCTGGAGCAGAAGAGGGGAGGCCTGTGTCTTCTGCCACCTGCACAAAGGTGGCATCTGTGCCATGGCACAGGGGCTGCTGCATCCCAGGGAGGAGCTGGGAGCACTCAGGAGCCCCCCTCCCTCCCCAGCTCTGGATCAGGCTGCATGCACCATCCCCTGCTGAGCATCACAACTGACCGCCTGAGAGCTCCTCTGGGCTTTGCAGCCTCCAGAGATCTGCCCTCCACCTCGCCTTACTCCAAATCTGCACCTTTGGCTTGTGGAACTGGAAAATTCATTTCAGTTCACATTTCTGGGGCCGTTTTCCCTTTCTTTTTTCCTCTGCATTTCTTTTTTCCTCTGCATTTCTTTTTCCAGTACAAAAACAGCGCCAAAAAAAAGACTTCTCACTTCCTCAAAAAAATCAACCTCCCACACCTTTTAGCTTTCAGACTGAAATAAGCAAATTAACTTCCTTGAAAAGTGTCAAGGAGAATGAGTGCCCTTAGTATTCCTATTGCATTGGAAAAAATGCTCCTCCTGTTCTTGTTCACTTGATGCTACTGTTTCTTATCCTCCAAGTTTGAGCCCAGCACCCTCCTGGTGTTCTGCAAGGACCATTCTGGCAAGAACGGCTCCTCTGCTTCTTTCACATCCTGCAGGGCTGAGGGGAAGCACACCCACCTGAGCTCCACATAGCTGCCAACCAGCGCCAGGGAAATGAAGTCTTTGCCGCGGTTCTGCCCGTTGTAGAGCAGCAGCCCGCCAAGCTCCACAGTCCTGAACTCCATGGCGATGCGCACGGTGTGGTACGCCTTCATCATCTTGAAGGCCAGGTAGGACTTGCCACCAAAGCTGGGGATGAAGTACCTGATAGCTGCAAGAGCCAGGGAGGGTAGAGATAGGAAGAGGGGATGAAGTAGAGGAGGAAATAGAAGGACAGAGAGCAGATAAAGGCCAGACATGAGCCCATGAACATTTTCCTACTCATACAAAGAGAGCTTTTGTGAAATGACAGAAAGAAGCTTGCTCTCCTCTCTGGGTCAATGCTCCTGTGCAACCATCCCCTGTCACCACCTCCTAGACACTCATAATGGTAGCAACCAACTCCTCCCATGGTGGCATGCCCCCCAGAGATTGCTCCCAGGCTTTAGAGATCTGTGGTACCGCTTCCCAAGCACTTGGCTTCAGGGTGCTGTCCCCGCCAGCTCCTCCCAGGTAAGGACCAGAGCTGTCGGTCCTTTCCATGCCCAGCTAGCACATCCCCTGTGCCGTCAGCTGAGCTCCGCTGCGCACACAGTTCCCTGTAACTCAACTTCCCAGCTCCCTGGATAATTTTTACCTGTCCCTTCCAGAATCCCACATGACAGACTTACATTCATCACTCCAGGCTTTTATTTATTGTAGCTGAGATTTTCCAAGGGATCTGGAAGGCCAAGCCCTATTAAAATTAATAAGGCTGGACACCTACATATAGTAGCAGCTTTGAGCACTCCAGCTCAAGCTTTAGGGAAAAGCTTTTCAGGAATAAGGACTCACAATGCCCAGAGCCCCTGGCGTGACACCAGACTACCAGTGGGAGCTCACAGTAAATAACAGCAGCTCTGGTTAAGCGTGCTGCCAGCCTGCAGCTGTTTGCTAAGAAGCTCTGAGCACCGGGAAATAGAGCCTGAATTATCGGCGCACATCTCCTGGTGTTCAAGAGGACAGTTAGTACCTGTCTCTCAGTTACGCCAGCCAGCAGTTACTAGCTGTAGAAGCTGCGAGTGACAATGCCGTGAGCCAAGATAAAAAAGCAGCAGCTCACAATTTCCATGCTTGAGGGCACTAGTACAGCAGAAGTGGAGCCAAGAAGAAACTGCTCCCAGCACCTTCTTACCCTGCAGCCTTGCCGTGCTCGCCTCTTACAATGCATGGTGCATGTACAACCTGTTCATGGCAGAGCTAAGGGAGCCGGTTAAACTGGCCCCTGTGGTGCCTCCTGCCCGGTGCACGTGCAGTGCCAGTGCTGGTGATGGGGCTGGGTTCACACCTGCCCCCGTGTCTCTCCATCACCATGCAGTCAATGCAGTTTGCTGGACTACTGACAGACAGGGGTCAGAGACACGTACGTTTCTCACAGACGGCTCCCCCTTTGCCGGCTGGGCAGCTGCAGGTGAATTCCTTCCCGTCATCCTCGCAGGTGCCACCGTGCAGGCAGGGGTGAGAGTCGCAGGGCCGCATGGGTTTCTTCGTGGCAGGGGGCTGGCGCGTGGGCTTCCACCGGGTGGTGGCCGGGAGGGTGGAGGTGGGTCTCTTGGTGCTTGCAGCTCCTGCCGTCTTGCTGCTGGGTTGGCCCGCGGCATCTGGGCGCAGGACGTGGACTGTGGTGGCAGCAGCGGCCGTGGTGTATCGCCGGGTGGTGGCAGGTGCCATGGTGGTGGCCGTGGTTGTGGTCACAGTGGTGGTGAAGAGCCTGGGGATCCAGTCTGGAACACAGCAAAGGGCAGGTGGAGGCTCGCGCTGTGCAACCCTCCCTGCGGGCTGGGAAAGTTGCTTGGGCTTTTGGGGCGAGACGGCAGCCAGAGGCTCAGACGGATCGCTCCCCTGGGCTGAGCTGAGAACAAGTCCAGGTACATGGACTAACCTCCGGGCCCTGGCTCCGGGCAGCACCGTCTGGGGAAGCATTTGATGGGTTACTGCTACAGATGAAAGGCCCTGGCAAGACCAGAGGAGCCAGCCTGCCCGTTTGAAAGCCTAAACCAAGAGAGGGGGACTGACCGCAGACAGAGGGGGCTCACCGAAGTCCATGAATTTGACGTGCTCCTGCTGGGGCTTCTTCACCAGGATGGTCTTCTTCTTGGAAGCTTTGATCTGCTTCAGCAGCGCCCCTTGGACGTCAGCTGCTGTGTAGGAAGTGGCTGATGGTAGCCAGGAGGAGAAAGGAGAAAGGCAAGGGTGAAGATGCAGGCTCACCTAGAAGTTTCCCTCTCACGACCTCCCTATGTTATATCTGAGTCATCCCTTTCCCTAGGAAAATGCTCCCAGCCCTCCAGGCACCAGCTCAGGGTGCACCTCCTCCCAGCTCTTCTCACAGCATCTGTTGATTTTGCTGGACAGAAGACATAGCCCCAGCAAATTTTAATAAGGTTCTTTCATGCTCCTCGCAGCACATGTGTTTCTCAGGCCGGCAGCCCCACTGGGAGCACCTGCCCTCTCCTCAGGCACACGCCACAGTGCATCAGCACCGGGAAGGCTCCTACCTGGGTCAAAGTGGGACTCCACAATGACACGGACAGCGCTGCTCTGCCCCAGGTCTCGGACACGGATACTCTTGAAATCCTTCTTAACGTCAGAATTGCGGAAAAGCTCATCCAGCTAGTTGGTCGGAGGTGAAGGAGAAAAGATAAACAAACCAGTTAATGGGGAGATCCTAGAACATCTGTCCTTTCAGTAAAAGATCTTGAGTCTCACCGAGTCTCCTTGGTTTCAACCCACAGGGGTTTGCATCCAAACCTTTGCAAGACATCCCACTGACCACACAGAGAACAGGGCACCGTTGTGCAGGGCAATCATTTCAGGCGGTCCCTATTCTTTATGGCCCGCAGTCAAAAGGTAAGAACAGGATCCCGAAATAGTGTGGGGAAGGCGAGCTATCCCCACCATAGCTGTGAAAAAGAATGGAACAGAGCCAGACCAGAGACACCTTGCAGTTCATATAGGGATTTTTTACTGTGTGGCATCTAAGTCTTAGTGATCTCTTCTAAAGCTCTGTAAACCTGCTTAGGCACTTTGGAAAATCCCATAAAGCACCATTCTGCATCTTTAAGTACCTGACTGCCTTTTAAAACTTGGCTCTCAGACATTGCAGGATTTGTCTGAAGTCACACGAAGGAGACAGTGACAGCCCAAGGCTTACAGAAAGTCGGGGCTGTAACACCCCTGCTAGCTACCTCTCCAGACTCACATCGGACCAGCAGCTGTCACAGCTAGAGGCCACCGCTTCCCTCCCTCGGCTTCACGGCAAAGGCAGAAAAGAAAGTAATTAACTGACTAATGGTCTCACGGTATAGCCTCCTCCTATAAATTCGGGCACAGTGATCTCAGAGGGGTAAAGGAGCATATCGCATCCATGGGCATTTGCAGGCACGTTGCACGGGGACAACAGGTCTCTGCAGCACGGGGCTGGGGCAGGAACCCTCAGCCCAGCCATGTGCCTGTGCCATGCCTTCATTTCCCCCAGCCTGGGAAGACAGAAGCCAGCAGCGTCTCTTGCCTTGCTGGGGAGGGGAGAATGCACGAACGTGTGAATGAAGCTTTCGTGTGCGTGTTTGTATCCTCGGATAGAAGTCACTGTTGTATTGGGAAATATTGCTATTGTGATACAGAACTGCATGAACCATATGGTCCATATGCCAGGCACACATCTGCTTATATGACTGTACCAAGGGCTTGCCAACTTCTAAGTGCAGCTTGGAACCAGCTCTGAATATGTTAATCTCCTTGCAAAGATGCTTTGTATTTGCTGTGCCACACTGCAGGCTACAGTAGAATGTTGCTACCCCATCCAGTGCTTCCTTGGCATACCCATATGTACACACATCGCCACGCAAAGTCCGCCTACTCCAGGAGCTGGCAATGCAGGGGAGTTCTTCCTAAAGGTGGGAGACTTGAGTTTACACAAGCAGCTTCCCAAGTTGTGTAGCTGAACTGGGGGGGCAAAGGGGTTTTGGATACATTTTTGCCTAAGGGCTCTTCATGGAGGTATGGACACTTTGGGAAATCCAGGGTGTTAAGGCAGAACTTCTCATCTAAACAGCTCCATCACCAAGATCAAGCTGAGAAAGGATAACTTTTGGTCCAAAACATAACAAAGGATGGAACCCACTGAGACACAGCATGTGGCAGAGGCTAATAACACATGTAGATTAAAAAGCGATCGGACAAATTCACAGAGGGCACCTTTTAGAACTGGTGCATCATTTCCTTACACTCTTTTAAGTGCCCACCCCACAAAGGCATTGGCCCTGACAATAACCCATGTTCACTTCCAGCTTTTGTAGGTTAAGCCCATCTCAAAAAAAACCACCAGACCCAACATGATGCAATGCTCCTCCAAGGTACTCAACACGTTTTGCAGATAGGTCTCTGTGCTCCGATTTGACAGACAGCTATGACAGGCCACTGCCTCCCCAGAAGCTATTGCGAGTGAGAAGGCAAAGCAGGAGGAAACCCACGGTGGTTCCCCTGGTTGGGACGACAGAGCATCTGCAGCTGCGGAGGGTGGCGTTGGCACAGGGTACTACAGACTGCGCACCCGGGGAGCAGCGCTCAGCAAGCAGGCAGCGCTCAGTCCCCTCTTTGGCAGTGTGGCTGGAATGAAGTGCAGCAGGCAGGTGAGCAGGGCTTGCTACACAGCTGTGGACTGAGGTCCTCAGCCCCTGGACTGGGTATTTCTCCAACAGGAGACTCTCGGTCCACTGCGGTCTGGCTTGGTACCCTTCCTCAGCAATGTGCTCCTGCAGCCCCCGGGGCTAATTCCCAGCTCCGTGGCACTGAGACAGGGTGTTGGATCAGGCTCCATCAATCTGCATCTTGCACCCTCCGACCCCCTGCTGCCCTAGCACCCTGCCTGGGAGGGCACCTCTGTTGAGCTGTTGTTTGTCAGTCTCTGTCTGTCTGTCTCTTCTCAGTGTCCTTGTTTCTTTGTTTTCAAGCCACCTGACCAATGAGATCCCCGCGTAAGTACAGTCCTCCCTGCAGCCATCTGCCCTCCACCACATCTCCCCTTGCCCCCCTGAGTGCCCACCCGCAGGGGAGCCGGGAGCGCAGGGCAGGTGTGGCAGGAGGAATACAGGCACTCTCCCAGGGGGCTGCCGTGGGCAGGGATTCCCATTTCAGGGTGACGAGGACACAGGTACTGACCACAGCTCTTGTGGCAGTACCAGGGCCCAAACACAGCCAAGATGCAGCAGGAGCTCCGCTGCCTGGCTCTGCTGCAGGCAGATGTCCTGGCAGCACGCTGCAACTTACCCTTAGTTGAAGTGGGTGAGCACAGAGGAAGAAAATTCCTGTGATTTCCCTCTTCCATCAGCGGCAAAGGCGTTGGCGATGGAAGTAAGGGGTGCTAATCCTGGCCTGATTTTTCCAGCAGAATATGGCATTGCTGCTGTAGTGAGGAGGCCAGGCTGGGTGCTAGAAGTGTTCCCCAGTCCGGGGAATGCGGCCTGGGCAATGCCTTGCAATGTGCAGTGCAGCTGGGGGGCAGAAGAGGGGCCTGGGCAGGCGGATGGGGAGAAGGGCTCCTTCCCCAGAGCGGGCTTGACAGCTGTTGATTTGCTGCCTGTCTCTCCTGCTGAGCAGCAGGAGTGGAAGAGAAGCACTGGTTCATGCAGCTGTATTGCCCGCTGTGTGGGGGAGTCTGAGTGATACCTGCCTTGTTACATCCCCATTTCACCTCATTTTCTACAAGCTGGGGTCAAGCAGAGGCTCAGGAGGCTGAGCTGTGTGCATGCATGCATGTTAACACCTGAGCAGCCACAGTGAGCATGCCACAGGCTGGCTTCCCGTAGGAACCCGGCCACTGGAACAGACAAGCCTGCTGATGAGCAGCAGCTCAGAGAAAGCCTGCTCACTTCAGCCAGTTGCTTCTGGAGGTGAATATTTGGGGTTTAGCTGTCTGCCCACCACAGCACAGGCAGGGGTGGGCAGGGTCCTCTCTTCTTTTGCTGAGGCCAGAAAAACCCTAGCCAGACCCTAGGTCAATGCAAAGAACTCACCGCGCTCTCAATGCTCCTGGCCGTCTCCCCAAAGAGCTCTGACTTGGGGTCAGCCATCTCCGGTGTGTAGAACAGCTCCTGGCCTTCCACCTCCTCCAAGATGAGGACTCCTTGGAAGACTTTGGTAGCTATGGGAGGGAGGGTAAACAAGACAAAACGCCTTTAGTCGGCTTGTGGGCAGGGGACAGGCGTGTGGCTGACAGCCGCAAGGAGCGTTCGAGTCCCTGGGGGGAAAGGGTGATGGCAGTGTGCGGGTAGTGCCAGTGTTGGGGTTAGTCTGGATGGGTCTGGGAGAGCGCCATGGAGGATTAGTATCAGAGGGTGCTGGAGCAGATGGCAAAGACCAGGCTGGAGATGGCAGCTTTTACCATACGGTTTCCTCTGAGCTCCGGCCCGGATAGCAGCCCCCCTGCACTGGCTGAGTAACAAGAGAAAGACGTTAGCCAGAGCAGCACATAGTCAATACGGCAGGATCAGACACGGGCATGCAGAAGAGGGCAGAGGAGGTGACATGTGAACTCTGGACAAGGAGAAGACCTGTGCTGGGAAAGGGAAGCAGAGACCCTGCCAGCTAACAGGCTGTGGCCAGCCTTGCAAAACCAAACCGAAACTGCAACAGGAACCCACAGTGTGGCTCCTTCTAGGGGAGCTGTGGGGTGCAGAGGCAGCTATAGAAAGATCCCCGCTGTGGGTAACCATGCTGGAGGTTCCCAGCAGCTGTCCTTCCGTGGGTTAAAAGGGGAAGGAGGTGTCCAGAGGAAAAGGGGAAGTCTGCTGGAAACCCCAAGGAACAGGAGCAGTTAAAAAGGACCTCAGTGAGCAGTGAGGAAACAGCTGGGAGACGGCTCCAGAGCAACAATTCTTAGGGTAACAAGGATGCATGTACAACATACATGACTGAGCACAGGTGGCTCAGTGTTTCCTCAATATGGACTCAACATGGTGTGGAAGGGACTGCGAGTAGGCAAGACAGATCCTGCCTAGGTCATGAGAGCACTGTGCACCCCTAGCAACCACAGCGCGAGCCCAGAAGCTCAGACTTCACAGGAAGCCCAGCAGGGACACAGGGGCTACTGCTGCTCTCCTCGCCTACCCTGGCACCAAACGGGTCCTGGTCAGCCCAGTTTCCTTCACAGCCATCAGCACAGATAAAATGGGAATCCAAGAAATTCCCTCATTCCCCCTAGTGCCAGTCGTGAGCTCTGCAGAGGCCTGGGCAAAACACTGGTCAAATTTTTAAGGCTGTAGCAGTCAATGAAGAAAATGGTCACCTAAACGAAGAAAACTGCAGAGTGCCCTGGCTCCCCACATGAACAGCAGCACCCACCCACCCAAGCACTAGGGCTGGCTGCTGGGCGCTGTGGCAGGTGGGCACGTCTGCCAGCTCCCACGGCTCAGCACATCCCCTTGAACGTCCCCTCAGGGACACAGCAGCCCCCTGCCTGCACACAGGAACCGTGCTCGCTGCCAGTTGGGCAAGCACAGCACCGTGCTGCTCTCCTGGTGGGCATCTCTCAGTGGCATCCCTCCCCCTCCTGCACCCTGCAAGAGCTCAGCCTGACCCCTGACCGCCGAAAGGGAGCCCAGAGCTCAGCCCCGAGGACAAACTCACCCGGACAGTTGCTGCCTTCCGCATCAGCAGCCGCAGTCTTGCCATCAGAGCAGCATCCCAGTGGGGTGTTGTAACATGTCGCCCTCTCAATGGCTGGGGTGGAAGTTACCTGGCTTTCCTCCACCTCCTCTTCCCCTGCAGGGCATTAAGAGGAGCGTTTGCCAGCAGGAGGTAAGACCTCACCTCTGTGTCAGAGAACAAGGCTGAGAGACAGCTTCATTTCATCGTGAGAGACAGGCTACGGTTTAGCCCGCGACCGACCTGCTGAGCCGATGAAGCTCACACTCACCAGCAGAGCCTGCCCCACTAGACTCCTGGTCTCCGCTGATGCCCATCTCTTGGTCTCCACTGCCTTCTGCACTGCCTGATTCAACGTAGGCAGGCTGGGTGGTGGCCAGGACCACTGGTGCGGTGGAGAGAGGGCGGACAGTGGTCTTATACACCCCGTGGGTCACCCATGGTGTAGTGGCTGGTCTGGCAGTCGTGATGCGCCTTGTTGTAGGGTGACCTCTTTCAGTAGGCCTGGCTTCCAACAGCAGGGAGCTGGCAGCCACCTCGGTGGGCTCTGGAGCCCGGGTGGTGAGCCGCAGTGGCGGAGGAAGGATTAACTTGTCCAAGGGCAGTGTGGGCAGCGGTGTGGGTGGTGACGTGTGGCTTGTGTGAGTGATGGACTCTGAAAGGAGCAGCAGGACAGGGCAGGTAAGGAGGGGGCAGGTCTGGGAAAAGCTGGCCGTGACACTTGGAAGCATGCTGCAAACCCTCAGGCACCTGCCCTGGGCAGCACATCTGCTGTGCCATGAAGTCACGGCACAGTGAGGAACTGCAGAGGGAAGCAGCCAGCGTCAGGTCCAGCATCAGGCCAGAGAGCTGGCACTGCCCCAGCACTGACAGCAGCAAACACTCACCGTGGCACTGCCCCACATGCTTCACTGTGATGACCTGTCCCTGCCGGCAAGCGATGGTCTTCAGCTGGCACTGGTCCCCATAAGTGACACCATCTGAGCCACACACCTGGGAAGCAGAAGGGAAATGTGAGCTGCGCCTCTGTCCTCCTCCAGGTGTTGGGCAAAAGAAAGCGGTCTCTAAATGCTGGAAGCAGAGGCTTTGCAGGGGTCCCCCTGAGGCAGAGGCGATGGTCTGCACAGAGAGACCCAAGACCAAGAAGCAGAGCGGCTCAGAGGTGCCAGATGGGGCACAGAGCATCCAGCTCTGCTGGGAGACATCTACGACTCACATGTCACCCCTCCCCACGTGCTGAAGACTGCGATCGAACGTGCACACCTGCTTCTTGGGGGTGGGGGAAGAGACATCAGACTCCCACGCTGCCTCCGCCAGCCCAACACAACTGAGCTAGCCACACGTCCCCACACAGGCCACTCAGCCCCCACGGCTGCCTCTCCCACAAACCTTGGTCATGTTGGCCTCCGAGCAGAGCGGGGATGGGCACTCACAGTGGGCAAAGCCGTTGACTTCCACGCACGAGGCCCCAAACTCACAGCTCATTTCCTCGCAGGATTTTGGGGCTGATGGGTCTGGGGTAGGGAGAGAAGCGGAAAGAGATGACCAACAACGCACATACCAATCACGCAGAAACGGGCTATGCTGAATCAAGATCCCTCTCTCCTCCCAGTGGGTCCTGGCTCTCCCTGGCACTCGCCAGAGCCATCCAGACCAGTGGACAAGACAGACTTTCATCAGACAGAGAAACAGTCCCCCGTGCCCTGAGTGCGTTCAGCTAATAGGAACCCAGCCAGGAACAGAGGCCAGGGCCCCTTTCCCCCAAAGCACAAGCACGCAGGGTGGGAGGGATGCTTTTCTTTCACAAGCCTATGTGTTGCCCTGCCACAGCACCCAAGCACCCACTTCCCGGTGCCCCACACAATCCCTCTGGTACATGGCTCCCTCACCTTTCTCACAGCCAGTCATGCCCAGCTTGCTGCCATTGGGGCACTGGTTGCACTTCATGCCAGTGATACCCGTCTTGCAGGAGCACAGTCCAGTCATCTGCTCACAGTCGTCACGCACTGAACCCACCGGGTCGCAGTTACAGGCTGGGCAAGACGAGGAAAAAGACATTGTTTTGCGGGTGGATTTGTGGAGCCAGCAGCAGAGTCACTCAGGTCCCACAGCAATCCAAGACAAGAGCAAGGAGAAGGGTTCAGGGGATGACCATAATGCTCACTGCTGCTCGCTACCTCCTGACCCCAGACTGGCTGCAGGAACCTGCCTCCTGCACCCGCTACCCTCTGATCATGGTCCTGCAGCTTGTGATCCCACATCCACCCCCCAGAGTCGCATTCCCATCAGCACTAAACATCTATGTGGCTCCAGTAGGAACGTTCACCCACCCCAGGGGTCCTTTTCCTCTCTCTGGGGAAGGATAAAGGAGAGGGAGTATAGAGGAGTAGGAGGGTAGCGGCCACTGGTGTCTGTCTAGTTTGAGGTCAGAGGATGTTGCCTACTGACATTTGTGATTCTGGTTTGACAGCGAGACCCCGCTCTTATTTAAAGACTACAGGTGAATTAAGTACAAAATTGGGAAGACATTTCAGCAGTGCGATGCCTTTGCTGTTACAAAGCTGACATCCTATTTCCACTTTAAGCTTTCTGGCTCTGACCTACTGAAATCCTGACATGCCAGCGTTTGGACAAGCACTCATTCCTGGAGCTGTGCAAGGAACCCAGGAGGCTGCCTGCCTGTCCCCTCTTCAAAGCACAAAGCATCCTTCCTCCCCTTCAGCGGCACAGTGGTGTCTCCAGCTTGCTCCCACCGAGCAGGGCACTCAGCCTCAGTCCTTTGGCCAGGGGCTTAGGCCAGGTGGGAGCCTGAGACATACCTACCACTCAGCAAATAGCTGTCTGTGACTTTGGCGAGAGATGGGTACAATCATATTCTCTATTGTTTGCAACCCCCTCCCAATAACTCCTCTTCCCCCTGGCTGTTCTGGCCTCTGCCTAGTTTGCACCGGATTTCTTGGGTGGGTGTCCAATGCAATTTGAAATCAAGAGGGTTTTTTTTCTCTTAGTTTACAGCTGTTTTCACATGGCTATCCCTGGCGGGGTCAGCAGCAACGTGCAAAACCACTGCCTCGTTCCTTCCACTTCAGACCCATCCCCTCACAACTGTCCAGCCTCACGCAGGGACAGTGGGGCCCATCCACGCTGGGCTCCAGCAGCCCTACGGAACATCTGACCAGGGAGCGGGCCCATGGAAGGAGACTTCATCCCCTAGGCAAGCTGCACCAAGGGGGAGCACAGCATCCCTGCAGTGCTTTGGGCCGCGCTGTCTCTCCTGCACGGAGCGAGTCATCAAGCTCTGCAAAAGCAGCCGCGGCAGGTGACTTGCAACAGGACCAGTGTTCGGCCCATCGTTTTAAACAGCACAGTACTCGCCGTGCCTTGAGCCCCACCGAGCAGGGCAGGGAGCCTTGCCAGCAGAGCTGCATGGGATGGGGAGTGATGGGCCAGCCCTGCCTGCACTCACGCGTGCAGCCGCTCTTGCTGTCAGTGACGATGCCGCGGAAATTCCAGAAGCCGGGCTCACAGCGGTCGCACTTCAGGCCCCCCACGCCTGGCTTGCAGGAGCACTGCCCAGTCGCGGGGTCACAGGCTCCGCCGTAGGAGCCGTAGGTGTTGCACTGGCAGGTGCCTGCGGGCAGAGGGAGAGTGCATGAGGCTGAGTCCTGGCCAGGGAGCAGGGGGGATGCTGAGGGGCTGCATCATGCTGGAGGCACCGACTGCTGAGCCAACCAAGCTGCTCAGCCAGGGCAGGAACGTGGTCTCGCGCCAGACAGCAGGTTTCACCAGCTGCTCTCAATTCTTCTCCTCTGCCCCAGCTGCAAGGGGGAACTAAACCTTCAGAGATCAGACCACTTGCTTTGCTGTTATCAAGAACTCCTCTCTCATTAACATCAAAGAGGAAGGAAGCTATTAGAAGTTTATTATTAATTCATTAATTAGGAACCTGATGGAGGGAAATGATCCAAAGATAGACAGAGAGACGCTCCCTTTATCCAGAGGGAGCAGCAGAAAAGGGACACGGGGCACAGCTGGATAGAAAGGGAGACCTTGGGAGCAGCAAGTAGGGTGCATGAGCACATCCCCAGACTGCCAGCGGCAGGGAAATGGCATGTCCAGAACAGGCAGCAATGGATAAATCTGCCCTAGGGGCTTCAGGCTGCTGGTTAAGTGGTAATTACCTCCTGATGTACGCTTGCTGCCAACACAGGGCCACAGGTGGGACAGAAACTGGTGGGATACTGAATCCCAGTCAATTGCAAAGCTGTGTCCATGGATTGGAGGGCAGAGGAGAAGACTCCCATCAGAGACACAGAGGAACATCGCTACCAACCACCACTGGCAGGGTGATGCTGATAGCCAAGTGCTCATGCCCTCCCTAGCCTCCCCTGACCAGCTCCTCCCAGCTCTGCTAGCCCCTCTCACCCAGCGCACCTCACCCCACCCCACCTCTGCTCTTCCCACACCCACCTCAGCCTCCAGCTAGCCCCATGCACCCCCTGCCAGGAGATGTCTGGACATTCTCTGAATTATGCTGCTTTTTAAATTATACAGCACATTAAACAGCACTACATCCTCATCAAGCAGGCATTAGCCAGGCCCAAGCACGGCATGAGTCGTGTCTCCACGGGGTAATGTGTTTCCCTAACAGGCGGTCACAGCCTCAGCTGTTAAGAGTTTGCTAATGCCTTTCAAAATGCACCTTCTGCTAAAGTGCTGGCTCCGATGATTATTTAATAAATATTAATGAAACATTTGCCAGCTCAGCTTCCTGCACAGTGCAGTCACCCACTAGTCACTGGCCCTGGGGTGGCCTGCAGAAGGTCCCTAGGTGAACCTGAAAGCTCTGTTCCACCTTGTAGTGCAAGGATCCAAGCAGTATTTTTTACCATTCAGGCCAGTGAAAAACCTCTAGCAATGATCTAAAGGCACAGAGGGCATGGTACAGCCCTAGGGGCACCTTCTGGGGCATCCAGCATAGACTCAGCACCAAATTCTGAGCCCCATCCTGCCCTAATGCATTTCAGAAGGACTTAGACCTGAAAGTTGACTCAGGGCTTTTGAAAGGACAAGAGCATCACTAGTAGACATAGAAGGTGAAGCATGCATGCACATCTCCATATGTGCATGCTGTGAGCCTGGAGCTGGGATAAACGGAGGCTTTTTGAGCCTGGGAGGTCACTAGTTAGCTACAAAATGGGGAGGGTCCACTTTCCTTTGTTTCCCCTGGGATGGGATCCCAAGTACCCCCTCCACCTGATCTCTCCTGCCTTCCAAGCACCCTTGAAGGTCCTTCTTGCCCCCCGCCAGGTGGGAACACAAAATTCACTTACTTGGGCATCCAGCTGCACCCACTCCAAGTGCCAAGGTCATGTTGTCTGGGCAGCACCCGTAGATGGTCTGGCTGCAGTGCACAACCAGGAGAGGTGGCGGGGTTGTGGCAAGGGCTGCAGAGGAAGGCAGAGAGGTACAGGTTATCCCTGGCACACAGGCTGCCGCAGGGAAGTCCTGCCAATGTCTGATTGAGCAGCTAGCAGCATTCCTGCAAAACCAGGTGGTCCTTGCAGACATGCCGGGAACAGGTGATGAGGTGAGGTCCTACCCTTGGCCAGGGGAAGCACAGGGCACAATACAGGAATGATGCAGCAGGGATCAGCAAATCAACACAGACACTGCTGTGTCCTTGGTAAGCACTTCCTTGCGTGGCCCCAGGGAAAGGGCATGTGGTATTGCTGGGCACCAGGCTGGGGACCAGTGCACACAGCTTCTGTCAGCCTGGGGGGCTGGCTGCCTTCGGGGGACTCACCACGGCAGGCTCCTTGGCTAGTGACATAGAGATCCTGGCGTTTTTCACACCGTGTCTTCTTCAGTTCACACTCGTTGGTGTAGGTCACACCATCAGAGCCACACACCTGCCAGAACAGGGAGGGAAGCCACTCAGGGCAGTCCCTGGCACAGGAAGGCAGGTTCCCTATCCATGGGATGCCCTCTCCTGCCCAGGAAGCATGCGGGAAGGCCACGAGGGAGAAGAGAGGAGAGGAGCGAGGACCGCAGGCAGGCAGCCCAGAACCGCTCAGCATGCTTACCGGGTTGCGCGGCACTGCCAGGCAGGTGAAGTCACACACACAGCGGTCATCCTCTGCATCCTCGTCCCACCAGCCCCCGTACTGTCGGCACCGGTCCTGTTCACACTCAGTGCCGTCACCAGAGCCCGAGCCCCCTGAGCCACACTCTGTAGCAAAGGAGGACCATGGTGAGAAAGGGCTCACACAGCAGGGCAGAGTTAGCAGCAAGCAGAGGGGATGGGGCCAAAGCCCCCTCCATCCTGGGCCCACACGTATTAGGATGCTTATGCCCGGACCTCAGAGAAGATCCCTCTCCCTTGGAGAAAGCAGATTCTCCCATCACTGTCACAAGCTTGTACAAAGCCTGCATAATGACAGCTGCAAAGGGATGCTCTAGCAGGTGCCCTGAGGTGATCTTCTCTGCAGCAGGCGCAAAAGCAAGGATCCTGCGGCTACCAGTACCCTGTAGGCTACCTGGAGATCAGCCATGAGCAGGAGGAAGGGCTGCCACTTGACTTAGCGACAGTTTAATTCCATCCTTTGATCCAATTCTTTCTTCTTCTGCCCTCCCAAACACATAGCGCAGCAGGGAGATTGATGCTGCTAACAGAAATATGGAAACCAGAGCAGAGGAAGGGATGGAGTTTGGGTTTAGCCTGAAGTTCAGTTAGGCAGATATTCTTAACAATATATAAACTCTATCCCTAGCCTGGCTGCCTCTCCACAAGATGCTCAGCAATCCAGCAGCAAGAGATGTTGCTGATTTCAAAGGCTTTTTAAAGGGGAAAGGGGGGGGGAAGGAAAACCTGGCCCTTTTTCTTGAGTGATCAAAGGCTGGGATTTGGCATTACACAGAGAATTATTTAAGATCTTTTCCCAGAGGGACATCAACCTGAAATGCCCCAAGGAGGGCTGTGATCAAACACCATGTTATGTCTTCTCTTCTCCCTAAGCTCTGCCACAGCACTGAAGTCCTTTCCAGCCAGACTATGTGTGCAATGAGCCAGAGGATCTCAGCTCACCGGGTCAGCACATCCGAGCACCAAGGTTTGTGTGCCTCCTGTACTCGGATTCAGCCAGCGTTAACCCACAGTTTTTCCCCTACAGTGGGAAAACTCAGCAGCTTCTTAGTTCTTAGCTTGACTGAGCAAGGTACAGCCAACGCCACGACCTTCCCTGGCGCTTGGTACCGAGTCAATAGTGGCCACAGGCCAGGCCCCCGAGCAGCCCCTGGGGCAGAGGGGAGCAAAGCAGCAGCCAGGCTCCCTGCCCCGGGAACAGCCCTGTTTCCCCCAGCCAAGGCCCACTGAAGTGTGAAATTAAAGCAGTGATAAACTCCTCACCCAGCCGATGAGCTGAAGTCATCTCTCATTACTGCCGAATACAGAAAGACGAAGGGGAAAGGGAGGCGGCAGCCCGGGTGCTGGGTGGCAGTGGCCGGCCAGCCAGGAGGGAAGGAGAGGCACGAGACCTGCTGTGCTGGGGATGTTTGGGGTGTCACAGGGCACTGTGCTGGAGCAAGGCTCACGTGGCAGTCAGGCACAGCAGAGCAGCGAGGGGAGAGCCCACTGTGTGCAGCCTTTCCGTCACTCTTTCCCCCACCTTTCACACCTGCACAGCTGGAGAAACAGTGGCAACCTACCATCCTCACATGGCCCCATCCTAGCAACCTCGATGCTCTTCTTCTGCTGGCAGGAGGCCACCTGCAGTTCACACTGGTTGTCGTAGGTGAGACCATCGCTCCCACACACCGGGGCGAAGGGCTGCCTCTCGCAGCGTGGGCACACGCACTGCCCACCCACGCACTTGCTGCCAAAGGAGCACACTGTGCTGCCGCAGGACTCTGTGGGCAAGAGGGAGGAACCACAGTGAGACATTGTAGGGACCTTTGTGGCCAGCTGCCCAGCGTCACAGAGCTGTGGACCGGTAGTGCCATGCCATCAGAGGCAAGGACAGAAGTCCTCCTTCCCCAGAGTGCTTTGGTATTGCTTATTTAAACCGTGCAAAGAGTCTGCAACAGACAGGTGCCAGTCCTGAGCACTTCTGATCCCCATCAGCACCCACAGATGGTGTGTCCAATCCCATTTACTCTCATGGTATATCCCGATTTCAGCCTCCTCCTGCTCACAGCGCCCCCAGAGCACTGAGAGTCATCTGTCACACTCAGTCACTCTTCTCTCCTAAATTTAGCATGGATATCCATGTTCAGCCCTGGAACACCAGACCCAGCTGGACAGGTTTTATGAGGCTCAAAGCATTGCTTTTACTGAAGTACCATTTGTCCTAATGAAGAACCTAGGTAGGGCTTTTAATACATTAAGAAATTAGCACAGACAGCTCCCTGGGCTGATGAGTGGGGAGAAAACACAGGAGCAAAGAGGAATTGACCCCAAGGGACGGAGGGAAGGAAAAGCTATGGAGATGAAATGCATGATCAAATAGACCTTTGATGCTTCTAGTTCTGGTGGTAGCTACTAACATGCCTGTAGCCCAATTTCTTTGCTTGGCTCAGACAAGTAACAAAGAGGGTAGATACTACCTACAAGGCATAGCTGAGGAAACTAAAACAGCTGGGGCTAAAAAGAAGCTGCTTGAGATACTCAAGATGCCCAATTCACATGAAGCTGAAAGGGAAGACCATGCCAGACAAGGTGAAAAGCCTCAGGCAGGGTGTCTGAGTGACCACGCAGGCCCAGGCTGCATTTGGATATCTGGAGCCAATATCCTCCTGGCAAGTCCTGTCCACAACGAATAAAGGCACCAGGAGGAGTGCTAGAGAAAGCCTCCACACCTCCTGACCCTGGGGCTTCTCTCGTGCCTCCTAAGGCTGGCAAACCCATGGGCTGCAAGTGCTACAAATGACCAGTAAGCCTTGGACAGCCGTGGCCAGGGCACCTCGGCGGGGCCTGGGCAGCCAGTGGGGCCGAGCATCTGCTCTCTGAAATGCCACTAGCAGGAGTGAGACGAGGGAAGAAGGGGACCTTGCCAGACTCACTGCAGTCTCCTTGGGCAGCCACCAAAATGTTCGTCTGCTGCGTGCACGCCCGGACGTGGAGCTCACACTCGCTACCGTACGTGTTGCCATCTGTCCCGCACACGGGCTGCGAGGAGGGAACGCACTCTGTGGGGCACACGCACCGTCCCGTCTCTGCCTCGCAGATGGCCCCAAACTGGCACTTGCCGCAACGGTCTGTGCAGACGAAGAACAAAACTGTTAGGTTAAAACAACAGGTCAGGTCAGGCAGGTGTCACTGGCTAATGAAGTGCTAGAGCAGAAATAAAACCCCACTGCAACCTCCTCCTCCAGCCTCAGAGCTGGAGCCCCAGGGCACAGAGCAAAGGAAGGAGCCGAGAGAGGGCTGCAGGAGGAGGTTAGAGTCAGGCTGGGAGGCAGAAAGGCAGTAACTACTCATAAAAGCCGACAGGGCCAGGAGTAACTATGGTGAAATGTCACCGGGGCTGTGAGCCGTCATAGCTAAATAGGAGGCGGGAGAGCGCATGGGGCTGAGTGCAATTACGAGGAGTGATAAATGAGCTCCAGCCTTGGGAGGAGGAGCGCAGCATCCCCAGCAGCAAGTGGCCAGTCCCTAGGGCAGAGAGGCAGCAGGATGCACACATGGCCAGTCAGCAGGGCGGGAGGAGGCAGCTGGCCAGGAAGGGGGATACTGTCTTCTCTTGGTTTATCAGCGTGCCAGCAGTGCCGGACACACGTATAACATAGCACCAATTCACAGCGTCCTGCTGCCTCCCCCAACGGGACCCTCAGCCTGCCTGCTGCAAACACACACAGAGCACACACGTGCAGGATCGGGTCAGAGAAGACATTTATCTTTGTAATAACTCACTTGCAAAGGAGCTATCACTCACTGCAGGAGAGACCAGACTCCAGCCAGCACATCTCCTGACTCCTGGGTATTTAGTGATTCACGGCTTCATTTTCTCCTTCAAACACCCCTCTTCCCTCCCTGCCATCCAGTTCATGAGGAATTGGCTCAAAGACAGTTTTTCTTATTTTCCTTTCACACAGCAGCTGCTGCCTTCACATGGGGGAGGGAAGAAGCAACAACCCCCTGCTTGGCTTGTGCAGACTGTTGGCCAGGAGGTTTCTATCTACAGCACAAAGCTTGCAGCCATGCCTGGCCTCTGCAGGTCGGGAGGGGCTGCTCGAGGCAGCCTGCGTGCAGACAAGGACACTTCTTTCCTACAGGGCACTCAAGTGCATGTGCCCAATAGCTGAGGTATTTGCATCCTTTCTCCTGTAACTGCGTGGAGTTGGTACAGGCATTTTCTTCTGACCTGAATCCCACTAGGCCCTCTGCTACGCTGCAGCAGAGAGCTCAGGTTGGATGGCATCTTCCTCCTCTGAAGGATGGGTCATCCTTTTCTCTGCTGTCTCAAAGCCCTTACAGCTCATGAGCATGTAGGACTGCAAGCAGGACTGCACAGTGGCAGCTCAGTGGGGAAATCATAGAAGCATTTAGGTTGGAAAAGACCTTTAAGACCACCAAGCCTAGTCGTTAACCCAGCACTGCCCAGCCCACCACTACACCACATCCCCGAGTACCACATCTACACATTTTTTAAACACTTCCAGGGATGGTGATTGTAAGGTATCAAGCCTAGCTTTGGCAGGGGCACTGCTATGCCACACACACCAGCCTTAGCTGGAGAGACAGGCAACAGCTCCTGACACCCAGCCTGAAGGTTAGGGGCAGAAAGACTGTATTTTGACAAAACCGCCGTGAGTTTCCCTACCTGAACATCCCGGCAGATTTTGTCCTGGGAGAACCCAGCTAGCCCAGGCTGTGCCTGTGTGCAAACACTTTCTGACTGGCAAAGTTGTGCTGGCACAAAGAGAACGCTTGCAGATGGAACTGCTGCGTGTGGGTCCGAGTCGGGCTCTCGCTAGGGAAGAGGATGAAGCCTGCTCCATGGGGGAGCTTACTTCATCCTGTGCCTCCGACCTAGCCACCTCCTCACCAGGGCAGCTTACAGGGTAAGGTCTGCTGGGTCAGGGGACAGTGCAGGCAGCAGTGCCAGGGCTGGCTTGCACAGAGAGGCAACTCACACCTGCCTTAACGTAAGGCTTTCTCCGCTGCCTTGCGTCCCTCGGTGGGAAGGCAGTGGTCAGGCTCCTTCCCGGATTCCCTCCTCACATCCTCCCACTGAGCCTGCTTTGGTTCTGACCCACCAGACAGTGGGAAAAGGAGCTCCCCAGGCAGCAGCCGCTGCACACCCCGCATGAGGAGCCACTGGCTTTCCTGACACACCAAACAGGCATCGCATGAGCCCAGCAGGCTCCCTCCTGCCCTCCTGATCCATGGCAGCAGTCAAAGCACAAATACAACCCAAAGGCGTCTCTCCCCACGGCCAGGGCCACACTCATGTTTCAGGTATCGTCTGCTCCCACCAAGCAAACACAGGCTGAGGCCAACAGCACGAGAACGAGGAACCCCCCGAGATCGGCTCTTACCACAAGGCCCCTTGTGTTTCACTTTGATGTCTCTCTTGAGGACACAGGCCATGGAGTCAAGCTCGCACGGGTTGCCATAGGTGCGGTTGTCGGTGCCGCACACGGGGTCGTAGCGGCCCTGGCACACCTGCTGACACTCGCACACAGCCTCCTGGTTCTTCACCACACACGTGGCCCCAAAGGTGCACTCCACACTCAGGCACGGGCTGGGAGTGCCCAGGTCTGCAGAGGGGACAGGAGGGAAAGGCACCGGTCTGAATCTGCTGCTTCCTCAGCTCCCACAGGGCACTGTGCACAGCAAGGCATGCCAGCATCCCCAGCCTCAGGTCCACGCCTGCCTCCCCCAAGCTGTGGCAAATGCACAGAGCTCCTGGCCTCGGCAACTGCCCAGCCCCTGCACCCTCCATGCCGTCCCGACATGCCTGGCTCAGCATCTTCCCCATGCTTGGCAGAGGTTAGGGATGGGAAGCAGGCACAAGATCTTCTCCCTGCACACCTCGAAGAGGAACCCTGCCTCATCTCCCCTGCCCCATCTTCATCCCAGCTACATTCCGCCCCGAGGGGCTGGCCTGAGGTAAGATCAGCCCTGTGGGTTTCTGCACCAAACCCCAATGCCTGGGTCTCCCCAGCAGCTCACAGCCAGCAACAAGAACAAGCATCATGTGCTGAGGGAGGGCAACACAGACTGAGGTCCCTTGTTGCCAGGAGGGGAGTCAGCACTTCTTTTCCCAGGCAGCAGTGGTGACGTGAGCCTGCCTGTGAAGCCAGATCGGAATGACCAGCTCTGTGGCAGAGGACAGGGCAGGAGGGAGCAGAAAGTCAGCCCTCCTCCACACAGGCCTTGATGCCTCCAGGACACTCGCGACATCATCACAAGGACCTGGCACCGGCTGCCGAACCCTCAGTAGCCAAACAGCTCACACAGGGATAGCTCCTATCACTGAGGCCCACATCCTCAGAATCATTCTGTCCCCTGAACAGCTCATCCTGATACCCGCTGAGGCCATGCCCAGGAAGACCTGGCTGGAGAGGACACCTGCGGTTGGCTTCACCACACAGCCTGTCCCTCCCCTCAGCGGCTCGGCTCCCTTTCCCTCCTCTTGCAAGCTGGTGTTGGAAAGGCCAGGGAGCTTGCTGTGCGGCAGGATGAAGAGACCTGGTGCCCTTGCTTGGGGACGGGCAATGCCCCACAGCATGGGCTGCAGGCTGAGAGGCAGCAGTCCCCTCTGCTCACAATCTGGAGCTGCTTAATCAAAGTCAGCCGAGCAGGCGGCACCTTCCCTGCAAGATGCCTGGCAGTGACGAGGTGAGCAGCCAAGCCTGGCGGTGACAGCCAAGAGAAGAGTCTGCGTTCGGCTCCCTAGTACAGCTCTGCAACTGCTCGCAGGGAAAGTCCTGCAATTCCAGCCGGCTCCCAGCCTGCTCGCTGAAGGCAGGCATGCCTCTCCAGGAACTCCCCCCACCATCCAGAAGCCAAGCCAGGCAGCTAAAAGACAGGACCGGCTGAGCTGCTGGGGAGAGACCCAGCACTGCCCAGCAACCCCTTCTTGTGCCTCAAGACAAAAGCCCTGAGGACCTGGGGCAAGGAAAGGACACAGATTTAATCCGCACTGAACACTGACAAGGACACATGACAAAACGGATGGGGGGAACAGACAATGTGAGCAAGACGAGATGGAAGCAACAGGCAAACAGCGCAGCCCCCCACCAACACCAAACAGCGAGGCAGGCACGAAGCCGGGGTGCGGTGGGAAAGATAAAGCCCTCCAGAGCCTGCTGGCATGGCACAGGGCACGGGGCAACAGGTCTGGTTTTCCTCCCCTGCTCTGACTAAGGCGGCATATCTGCAGAGCAAGAGCAAGGCTTGAGCCCTCAGGAATCTGGCTGCATGCTGCCAACCAGCAAGGAAATGGCCCATAGCACGGACACAGGCAAGCCTGGATTTTGGATTTGGCTCTAAACACCTACCAAGTCAAAACTTAAGAGCACAGGGTCTGCAAAGGAACAGGGAAGAGGGGGACAAGTTCAGGGACACGGCCACTACTTCAACCCAGCCTCTTCAACTGTATTCCCAACTTCCCTGCAGCTGAAGTTTGAGAGCAGCTCCCAAGGACCAGGAACCACTCCCTGCTGTGCTCAGCCCTGTGATGCTGCTCACATCTCCCGCTTCTGTTTCACCTTTTTAAAAGAACACCTGTACCATAACCGTGTCCCCTAAACACACAGAGACCTACGCTTGCATGGAGAAACACCTCTGCTGGCCACAATTAGGCAGTAAGGATGCACTGAGCTAGGCTTGAGGCAATTACATTCGCTCATGTAAAATCTGAATTCACATTCCTGTCTTGGGGAGCAAGGGAGTAGTAAGTGAGAGTGCAGGGAGGTGCCAGGCATGATGGAGAACACTACCCTGACATTCCTTGCCTTTCTCAAGCAGGCAAACCTGCAGAGATGCAGCACATGAAGTTCCTTCACAGCCTGAATCTCAGCCTGTGAAATTTTGCATGCAGCCTTGGGCACCTGCAGACGTCAATGGGGATTTTGGCACCAGTTTTCATGTGGGTGGATATAATGAGGACCTACCGAGCGAGGACCTTAGGCTGTGCTATAATCAAGACCTGCTTTGATTCCTGGCCCTTCTCCATCTTGTAGGCAGGGAAACCAAGGCACAGAGCAAGCAAAATGCTCGTTCTGTGCTCTGATTCAAGGGCACAATCCCTCACCTGCTGCCGCGCTTTGCAGAAACCTAACCAAGCCCTGGGACCAGGGGACACTGAGCTCTCCTGCAAGCCCCGCCTGTGGATGGCTATGGAGAAGAGGCCTGAAGCTGCTTTATAACTCATCACGCCCCATAGACCTGTGCCCATGACACCCAGTGGGCTCCGGAACCAGCTCCGCAGGGACACGGGAGTATTCCTAGGGAAAAACCACATCTGAGCACAGACAGCTCCTCAGTGCTTGCAAAAGACACGGGGCACTTTGCTGGGCACTGAGGAGGGGAGCTGCAATCCCTGCAGAGCCCCTGCCCACCGGACCGGCACAGACAAGCGTGACACACACTACAGAGAGCAAAGGGACAAGCATCACAGTCCCAAGCAGGCAAAAGTCTCTGGGAAGGAGGAGGTGGGGAAGAAAGGGGGGTTAGTTGGGGGCAAAAGGAGAGGTAAGATCTATCAGGAGCAGTCCAGACTGACGTATCAGATGAAGAGGGGCTTGCTAAGGAGTAGGGGGCTCACAGCACCCACCTCTGCTCCCACTCTCATTTGCCTCGAAGGGTCAAGCCACAGCAAGCATCAGACAAGACCCCCACTGCACTGCAAGGCATTTCCATTCCAGCAGGAAGTGTTTGGGGCGAGGGATGGGAGCAAACCCAGGGCAATCTCTCCATCCCAGGGGCTCTCAAGCAAAACTAGAGAGGTGGGGAGCAGTGAGAAGAGGCCAGGACTGTCACTGGCTACGGAGAAGGGGAGAAAGCCGACCTCCTAGCAGAGATGTCCGGGTAGGGAGCAGAAGGGTGCTGCGAGGACACAATTCCTTCCTCCAAACAGGCAACACTGTAAAACACAAGACACAGACGAAAAAGGAAAGAGAGAGAGAGAGAGAGCGGAGGGAGAAAGAGAGTGGGAGGGGAGAGAGCAGAGAGAGGCAGGGAGGAAAAGACAGATGCAACTAGACACCTTCCCTCCACCTCCTGTCCACATTGGTCTCATCCCATCCCTTCTTTCTCAGCCGCACCATCATGGTGTCAAAGTAGAGAAGGACCAAAAACACGGCCTGGACTGTTTTGTTTGGCTTTGTCTCCTTTGCCTTGCTACTGCAAAAGACAGCAGCAGAGCTCAGAGTTCATTAGACAGGTACCTGTGAAACATTAAAACACTGCGACCACACTAACAGCCTGTCTTTCGTTCCCTTCCTTTCCCCAGCTGCGTGCATCTCCTGCATCCCCACAGCATGGAGGCATGGATGAACAGCTCCTGGCCCCAGGTGCTGGATGCAGCAGAGCCGGTAGCTCCCTCGGCCCCTGCCCTCACCCACTGCCACCACGGTCCTGCCCCAGCCGGTGCCGGTGAACTGCACCCTGCAACCGAGGAAGCCTCGGCCAGGCAGCCAGCCAGGAGAGAAGGCAGCACCACCAGCAGTGCTCATGCTGAGAAGACCTGTCTTGACACGCAGTCTGGCAAGCAACATCACCACCCCATCCCCGTTTCTAAATCTGTTTCCCACCTCGCACTGAGTCTGAATTGGTGACACAGAGGAGGACGTGCTTCATTTCCAAAGGGCAGCACCGAGCTCAGGGAGGAGATGCTTTCCTAAGCTGATGGGTGGCCAAAGGCTTGTCCACGCCTCGTGGTGGTTTGCTGCAGGGCTGCCTGGTGCTGTCACATGGACTTTGAAATCTGAGGCTTTGGCAGACCGAGCCCCAGCTTTGATTTACTTCCCCCAGACTGCGAGCTTAGTTTGCTCCTACCCCACAAGGAGGCAGGCCCTGAAAGCAGACATGTGCATCTGCAGTCCTCGCCTGGGGGAAGAGAAGTTGGAGGGAAGCTAAAATAAAAGAGAGGAAGATGGAGAGAGGAATGGCAGATGCACAGGGACCATATCCTGCTGTCCACTGGCCTCACTCCACTGATCATGGTGGAGCTGGTGCATGTCTGACAGCAGGGTAACTAGCCGCACGAGTTCGCTGCTCACCCCAGAAATTCGGGAAGCCTTAGCAAGCACCTGACTAGAGGAGGCAGAGGGGAAGGTTTGCAGAGAACCCAGGGCCCGGCCACCCAGCTGCAAACAACCACCTCCTGGCCCCTCGGTCCCAGAGCTGCCTCAGGGCCCGGCCACAGGCCCCTCGCTTTGCCCCGGGCCCCTGCCCCAGGGCAGCCCGCCAGGCCAGCAGCAGCCCCCGAGGCCGGTCAGACGCCAGCACAGCTCCACAGTGGCGCGCAGGGCAGCACCAGAGCCAGGCCTGGCAGCGTGCAGGCCCTCCCGGCAAGGCTCCGGCTTGCCATCCGGCACCGGCTCCCCGCAGCCCGGGCGGACGGGGGACTCGAAGGTGCCTCTTGCCCTCCCTGTAGGAAGAACTTGGGGAACTGACTCCTCATCATTCAACCAGCAGAAACACAATGAAACCGATGATTAAAAACAACAGTTGTGATTATAATGAGTGTGATTTTGGGAGCCTGACAAGGAGTTTTCAAGCAGCTGGGCCTGGCAGCATTAAAAACCTACTGCAGGAGCACAAAGCCAACAAAACAGACCTGCAACATGGGGCCTAATTTTCAAGTACTTCAAAAGGTTTGATACAGTGATACCTTATAAAACATCAGCTTAAAATAATAGGACACAGTTCTAGATCTAGTAAAACCAATTCGAGCTGAAATGAACAGTCCTTCCAACTATACAAATCAATCCAGTGAGCGTGTTTCACCTCCTTCAGTTTCTGTGCAGTAATTTTTAAACTGGACGTTCCCAACATCCTAGGGACCCAAAGCCCCATCCTATCACATACACCCCGGTCAAAAGCTTCTCCCAGAGATGAGACAAAGACATGGCGAGACCTCCAGAGAGCGGGCGCGCTGGGAGGAGTTCCTTACGGAGTGTACCTGGAGCTGAGAGAAGCGGGCAGGCATGGAGGGGGAGCATGGAAGGAGCTGGGGGCTGGCACTACCCTGGGAGGAGGCATGAATGGCGTGGGCTGTGCAGGAACTGCGTGGTGGCGAATGTGCACCTGGTCATGGCGGTGAATGAGAGAAACCAGCTGGACATCACAGACAGTTTGGTACTGTTCAAACACAAATGATTCTTCCCCGTGTTACTGAGCACATCAGACAGAGACAAGACCAAGGAGGAACACACACACGCGCGCGCGCGCGCACACACACACACACACACACACACACACACACACACGAGGGCTGCTGACTGCTGGAAGGAAAAAGAACAGGGAGGAACCAATCTCCAGGGCTTGTCAGCCGCAAGACTGAAGAGAGCCTGTGGCTTGCTCAGACGGTGAGCCCCTGCTCACAACTTACCTGCAGCTTTCCAGCATCAACGCGAGCACCACAGCCTGCACAGAAGGGACTGATGCAGGCTGGGCTTAAAGTGGCTGCTGGGGCTGGGAAGTGAGAGGTGCGGGGGTACCAGTGTTCCTGCGGGCAACCAGCCCGGTGGCACCAGTGCTTACCACAGGGTCCACTGTGCTTTACTGGGATGGCAGCCTTCTGGTGGCACTCAGCTTTCCGGCGCTCACAGTCGTTGCTGTATGTCCGGCTGTCCTGGGCGCAGACAGGCCGGTAGGCACCATCGCAGGTGATGCGGTCACAGGAGCAGCGCGTGGTGCCGCGGCGGTTCAGGCAGACAGCATTGAACTTGCACTCGCCCTTGCACTTGTCTGGGAGGAGAGAGGACAGCACCGCTTGCACCCACCCCGGGGACAGGGGAAGGGGGTATACTCGCGTTGCCAAGAACATGGCATGGAGCAGCAGGGAAGGTCAGCAACCCGAATGCTCCTGCTCCCCAGGAAGCAGAGAGGTACTTACCCTGATGCTGGCACTGCCCTGAACGCACCTTCTGGATCTCCAGTCCCCGGATGGCCCCTGAGCGCCCCATCATGCACTCGTTGTCATAAGTCACCCCATCGTCACCACAGACGAGCTCCCTCTTTGGGGGACAGTTCTCAGGGCGGGAGAGCAGGTCCGCCCTTCGGGTGCGGGGGTTCACCCGGCAAACACGATTCATGTCGTTAAGGATGCCTTTACAAGGGTCTGCGCACAGAGGTAGAGCAGATGGTTAGGTACACTCACATCTTGCCCAGTGCAGTGGTTCCCAGCCTGCCCTCCTCCCACCTGCTGGCCCTGGGAGCCTCCAGACCCTCCCCACTGGCACTGAGCGTGTGCCTACCTCTTCCTCGAGACTGGACATCTGTAGGGCTCTGCACACCTAGGGACTCATTCTTTACTGAGCTGCACACATGCCCTTTCCAAAGTGATTGCTGGATGGGAAGAGCTCTGCCTTTTTTCCCCCTCCTGAGCTGCCTACATCGCCTCTGCCAAGGGGACAGGGCTTTCTCCCCCAACCCGGGTGAACCTACCGAGTCCAAGCTCACTGGGCACTGCAGGATGCCTGGTACTCCCATCCCACTCCTCCCACTCTCCCTTCCAGTCTTCCCGAAGTGCTGGAAGAGCCCTGAAGGCAGCCAGGGCCGCATGCTGCCTTTTCCCACTGCTCTAATCTGGGTTTATCCAGATCATCCTCTCTGATGAGCTGAGCGCACATTAGCATATCAAAGGCATGGGCAAAACAGGTGCTGACTGTTCTCTAATCCCTACTCTCCCCTAGTTTTTTCTCCTCCTTGCCAAGCCCGTACCTGGAGAGTGCTGATTCATAGTCTACAATTGCATAAACATGACCCAGTGTTTACACCCTTTAATCCTACTAGTATGAAATCCCTGCATTGACCACAGTCCCAGGCTGGTGAGGGGAGGAAACAGGTATCCCATTTCCAGTCTCTTGCAAGCAGGTGAGGAAAATCCCTTTCCACCACCCTCACATCCCTTGGAGAAGGCTGGCCTAGGACAGGATCACAGCTGAAGTCTTTTGCTTTGCCCACTTCAGCACACACAGTACTCATGGAAACGAAGCAGATGAAGGAGCTCCTGCAGGACCTACCCAATCCATCTCTCATTCCCCCTCGGGCAAGAGCTGCCCATGCCCACTGCTGCCCTGCAGTCACACCAGCAGACAGGCAGGGATGTGTTACCTCCTTGGAGGCCTCTACAAATGCCAACAAAATCACAAGAATGTCTCGCGTGGGCTCAGGGAGCTGTGCGTAAATAAGGCTGCTGTAGTGGGGCAGGGATGCGGCACAGTTGAGGAAATGGGGACTGCAGCACGAGGCTTGGGGATGAGGCAGATGCACAGACATACCTCAGGGACTGCATGATGAGGATATTTGAGATGTGCTCTGCCTGTAACGATCATTTCCCACCCTCTCTCCTACCCTGCAGTACATCCTCAAGCCTTAGGGCGTACGCCCTAGAGCCCAAATACCTTCAAGTATTTTGGGGTTCTGTAGCCCAGCCACTCAACCCAGACTGCCTGAGTTTCTGCTGATGCCCAGCTAAAATCAGAACCTCAAAGAAGCAGTGAGGCTTAAAGCCTATTCTCTGCCCTAGAAACCTGAGGCACTCAGCATCAGGGTCCATCACCTCTTTTGCACCTCCCACTTGCACCCATCTCGCCCTACTTGGACTTGAGCACTAAAAGCACAATTAAAAGCTCTTCCAGGTTTGCAGCCTGCCCAAACACACTCCCACACTCCTTCCCCTGGGGACAAACACTGGTCTGGCACGTGTCCTGGCTGATCTCACAGTTTTCCTAATGAATACAGTTGCTTTTAATTACCAGTATCCACAGCCACCATTAGCCAAAGAGGAAGCCATCCTCAGAGTGGCAGGACTGTGTTTGCACCCTGGGATCTGTGCCTGGCGGGCTCCTTTAATTAGAAGGAGCTGCCTGCCCGCAAGCCCTGGGACGCCAGCTAGCAGCAGGCTTCTTGCCAAAAGCAGCAGCCGGGGGACTCCAGCCAGGGGAAGCAGCAGGAGGGAAAGGAGGTGGCACAGATGTTGCAACTCCTCTCTAGGTCAGTAGGTCCCAAGCAGAAACACCCACAGCCAAATGCTACAGGGAAAGCACTGGCTTAGTCCGAGTTTCAGAAGCCACCACCCACAGGCTGACCTTCTTCTGCCCAGCCCACATTTTTGAGCTGATGATAGCAGGCGTGCGGGCAAGCTTTTCTCCCCAGTCCTTGCCATTTCCCACTCGTTTGCCCTCAATGCTCCTGATGCAGAGGGAAACGTTTTTAAAAAGCAATACCCTCAGTGAGACAGGGGACTCACCACAAGCGCCATCGAACTTCTTGAAAACATTCTCCTGCTTGTCGCAGGCATGCTTGTTGAGGTCGCACTCGCTGCGGTAGTCTTTGCCGTCGCTGCCACACACTGTGCTCTCGGGCATGCCGCTGCAGGACGACGGGCAGACGCACTTGGCCGACTGGCCATCAGTGGAGCGGACGCATGTGCTGCCAAAGCTGCAGGTCACTTCTGTGCAGGGGTCCTTGGAGCCTGCAGGAGAGAGAAGGGGGCACAGCAGAGGTGTGAGCACAGCAAGCCATGCCCCTGGGCTGCCCTCTCCCGCTCGCCTCTCTCACAGGACAAGTAAGCCTGACACACCACAATATCTACCTAGACAGCCCCAGTCCCTCCAGGTGCCCAGGAACGTACACAATGGTGATGGATGACCTTCCATCAGCTTTAGCAGATGCTGGAGCCAGTGCCACGTACCTGGTCCTGAGCAGCGAGCTCATCCACCCCAATGTCCGTGGAGGCAGGCAGGATCATGAGGCTGTAGGATCAGCCCCAAACCCACAGCACGGGAGGAAGGGAGCTCACGCCCCACCTGGCACTTCAGGCAGAGCCCCTCCTTTCCAAACCTCTCAGCCTCACTGCTGTGAGCTCCCTTCCCTGCACATGCTCTCCGAGAGCCTCTTGCTTCAGCAAACAAGCAAAACAAGGGTCCTTAAGGCATCTCCTGCAAACCATAATTAGAGGAAGAGCTCAAGGAGCAATTTCCTCACTGACAGGGAAGGGCCAAAACTTATTTGCCAGCTTTTTTTGCCTTCCCCCCCCGCTTTATTCGTCACTTTTTAATGATTATTATTTTAAATAAATCACTCGGCACTCTCTCCTCTCTGACAAGAGCCCCAGCAGGAGTGCTGGGTGCAGATTTATCGCAAGCCAGAGCACCACATGAGAGAAAGGTCAAATTAATTTACTCTGAGATGAGGAGACTGGGGTCTCATTTACACAGCTCCGTGCTCACAGCTGGTGAATGTCAGGCTGGGGAAGGGCTTTCATCAGCCCACCCGGCCTGTGCATATGCCTGGTCCATCCAACTCCAAGTTCTAGCTGTGGCAGACGTGACCCACCCCGGGAAAGCAGCATGGGGCAGTAGGCAGAGCTGCCCGAGGCAGAGGCCTGTTCCCCACTGGGCTGCCACACACCTCTTGAATGGCCTTTGATCACTGGTCTCCCTGCTTATTAAACTCCGCTGATGAGCAAGGCAGAGCTGGTGACGCTCTCAGTGTCCCTTCCCATCAGACCTGTCCCCATCCCACAGGCAGAGCTGGTGATGCTCTCATGTCCCTTCCTATCAGACCTGTCCCCATCCCACAGGACGACACCAGCACCACAGTGATGACACGAGCTCAGGACAAGTCTCCCTGGTCTCACACAGTTGCCTCCTGAAAGCAGGGAAGCCTGCCCTTGCACTCACCACACGGTCCCTTGCTGATGACTTTGATCCGCCTCTGTTGGTTGCACTGAGCCTTCTCCAGCTCACACTCGTTGCTGTAGGTGGAATAGTCAGAGCCGCAGACAGGAGCCACCACAACAGGGCAAGCTGTCTTTTTGCAGATGCAGGAGGCCTGGGAGGGGTCAGTGGGGCTCCTCTCGCACACCGCCCCGAACCCACACAGCATCCCTCGACACGCTGTGGGCACACACACATGGAGAGACAGGTGAGCCATGGCTGCTCCTCTGCAAACAGGAGGGGTGCAGACCAGCACCAGGGTACAGGCACCCACCCAGGCCTCCCCCCTCTCCCCAGCAGAGCTGCTCACACCACTCAGGCTCAGAGAGGGGCTGCAGCCCTCTGGGTGTCCAGGACTGCAAGGATAGTGCCAGCGAGAGGAGGATGCTCTAGGCACAGCAAGGTCCTTTCCTGGCTTACGGCAAGGATGTCATCGTATCAGCACGCTGCCTCTCGCTGCCTGCCAGGAACCAGGCAGTTAAGTTGGGTCCCCCTACAGTATTTGAGCTGTGCCCGACAAGAAGGGTCTGCCCTGTCAGGGCTGCTGCGCCCTGAGCCCCCATCTCCCACCTGTGCCCAGAGCATGGGTATGAAGCAAAGGCACCAGCAACCTCAGCGCCTGCTCCATTGTGCCTCTACTGTGCGGAGCAGACAGCACGGAGGCCATGGGGAAGGACAACATGAACAGTGGGGTTGGTAAAGCCTGTGACCCAGAGCAAGCTTCCTCTGAAGGGAGGCTGTCCTGGAAAGCAGCACCCTCTGCCCTCAGGCACCACGCTCCCATCCCATGTGGATGAGTGACTTGAGCAATGCTGCCCTTTGAGAGCAGCCAGGTGAGGCAGGATAAGTGCTAGGCACCCTCATCCCACGCGAGGACAGGGAGGAAAGAGGCTGGGCTACAGCATGGTCCAAAAGGAGCTAACAAACCCATGGCCAGCCCTCTTGCCTCCTTTGTGCCTCTTCTCACTCCAGGCTGCCCGTTCCGCTTATTGCCAGCATGAACTGGAGAAAGAAAGGTCTGTCACCAGCTCTGCACCACAGCAGGAGGACCAAGTGCAGCTCATGGCCAGGGAGGTGCCTCCAACCCCTCCACCCTCCACTACAGACATGGAGGAGCATCCCCAGGGCTCCAGAAAGCACTTGCTCTGTCCAAGGCTCTTCTGCTCAAGCCCTTGTGAGTCCTTCACAACACATGTTTTCTGCTAACCAGCAAGAGAAAGGGAAGTCAAGGAATAGGGAAGAAAACGTCATCACCTGTCCCAGTGTGGGACAGATTGTCCCACACAAGACGCTGCTTTATTCATTGCCGTTTATGCAAAGCAGCCGAATCACGTGGCTGTGTCTCTCTGAAGGAGATGCACAAATCTCTTTATCACATCCACTAATCAGAACAGCCAGCACAGACCAGTTCAGCATCTGAATTGCTAATGCGGTAGGAAGTGTAATTCTTCAGTTGGAGGGAGGAAGGGAGAAGACAGGTGTCTCTGGACTCACTGTCTGCAGGTGAGACAGCGACAGCAAGAGATGCCAGAGCTTTCTGCCCAGTGGTTAAAGCCATGGGCACAGCCCTCCACTCCCAACTGGTGCCACTGGGCAGGTACTTATGCGCAGGTGGTCAGGCACATACCGCACGCACGCTGCACTGCCCTGCATGCACAGCTGCTGCGCCAAGTGCGGTCCCTGCACCGGCACCCACCGCACCGCCACTGCGCCCATGTGCAGCGGCACCCCTGCCACCCCCCAGCACACCTGACTGCCCCACGCTCTCCTACGCACACAGCATACGTTGGAAGTGGAGACTGACCTACATAATGAAAGAGAAATCATAAAAGCAAAATAAAATGCTCGACAGTGGCTCATTTACACTTCAATTCCCAGGCGTTTGCCTTTGACTGCCTTGAGATTTTGAGCTCATATGCACAGCAAGGACGCGCACTAAGAGACTAATATCATCAAATAAAAAAGAACTCTGTTTCTCTCCCGCCCAATATCTAAAAGCAATTCGTCATTTTTATGAAGCGTTCAGGATAGTTTCTCCTGCTCTTTCCATTGCTGCTCTTCCTCTCTCTTTCCTCCTCCCCCTAAAAATGCAGATAAGTGTGTTGAGCTCTGAGATTAGAGGGTGCAGGGGAGGTGTGCGAGTGAGGAATGTGAAATGCAGGACGAGTGGGGATTCAACCCCCACCCTGAGGCGCAGGTCTGTGGAGCTGAAGTGTAACTGTGTAGTGCATAATCAGCTGCCAGTTGCAGGGGAGGCAGAAGTGGAGCTGCCTTAGAGATCAGACCTACAGAGGGAAGGCGAGGGGAGGGGAGCCGAGCGCAGGCAGCTGGTGCATGCAGCAGTTGCAGGATGCAGAGGCAGCGTGGAGTGGAGTTCCATCAGGTGCCTGCTTGAAGGCGAGCGGGGAGAGGCACCCATCTGAAGGCACTTGCCTTCAGGACACGCCAGCCCAGGTCCAGCAGCACACCCGTAGATAGGGAAACCAAGGTAGGAAGCATGTCCCGGGTTCCCAAGCAGATGACAGGGACAGCGCTCTCCTTTTTTGAGGTCTTCTGTTCTTGTCCTTTGCCCCGAGTACGGGAAAGGAGCCTCACCCATCCAAGGCAATGGAGCCTCACACATCCCAGGCAGAAGCTTCTGAAGTGAACGGTCAGCCCAAGTCTGGTTCCACCCAAACTGAGAAAGCTTCCAGTGGGACCCAACTCAGGGCAGCACCACGCACATCAAAAAGCCTGTCCTAAGACCCTTGGTGCTATTTTTGGGTGCATTTTCCCTCCCACCCAGCTCAGGCAGCAGCGGCACTTTTGCCTTTGGTGCCCTGCCGCCCGCTCCTCCTCCTGGGCACCCAGCACCCAGCCTGCAGACCCGACAGGAAAACGCTCTCAGCACTGGACGGCTCTTCTGGAGGAATTATCACGTTGTTCATGGTTTTGACATTTCTTCAAAGAAACTTTTTTAATTGTTCATTCAGATTTGGAGCCAAACTGGGTCTTGGCACCTCTGAAGTGATTCTCCCTGTAATTTTTTTGCCCACATATACTTAAGAATCTCTTAATCTGAAGTGATAAAAGCCATGACAAAAAGGCCACAAAGTATTATAAAGTTACTTGGGTTGAACCACATAAAGAAAACTGATATTTTATCAGAACTGAAGTTTCCGTCTATCCTTACCCCCAGAACTGTATTTCATAAACACATTAGGGACACAATAGCCCAATATGCGAGCAAAAGAGATGACACAAAGGGTATTTATTTCCCTCCTGTTCCACATCAACTGAATGTTGTAAAAGTGAGCTTTTACAGCATCGCTGTTTGACAGACACCTTCCCACTCCCTTCCAACAAGCTCCATCCCTGGGAGAGAAGCCTGCACACCACAGTGCCTCAGAGCTCGTTCCGACTCAAAGGGATGGCCCGGCTGCCCTGCGGACGCACGGGCAGGATGGAGAGCAATGGTATGGTGGGGTGCAACCCCCAAACACCAGGTTTTGGTCCTTCCTGCGGATGAGGACCCAGCTTCGCTGAGTTTTGTTGATCGGGCCAAGAAGCAGACAAAGCAAGAATGAAAAATGCTTCAAACCAGAAACAAATTGTGACAAGCAGATTGGTTAAGTTTTTTTCACTTCTAATCATCGCTGCTGCTGCTGCTGGGGAAGAAGCCTATTTGTTCACAGCAGATGATTTTGAAAACTCACCCATCCAATGCTGGGATGCAGTTCAACGATGCAAGCTCAGAACACCAACAAGAATAAAATAAAATGCCTTAATTCCCCTGCCAGACCCAGGAGATGAAACATGTTTATTATGCCTGCTAAGATGATGCAACCCAGCAAGCTCTGCAAAAGATGAAATTCAAAGGGAGCTTCCTTCTTCCCCAACATCTCTCTCTGTCTTTCTCTAATTTTACCTGGGAGGACTGAAGAAGGGTAACCATCACTGACGCAGACGGAATAAAATCTGGGAAGTTAGAAGCAAAAAGAAGAGCCAACCAGCCCAGTTCCAGGGTACTTGGCACTGACTAGCCCTCCACATCCCAATCCCCGTGCAGAGCTGCTTTGCTGGGTGTGGACAGAAGGCAGCAATAAGTGAGGCACTCCTGTCCTAACACTTCTATGTGACAGCCTGAACAAATTCCATGCAGCACATAAAGCATACAGAAGTACAAAGACCTCTTAAATTTGATTCCTGACAGCACTGGTGAAGACCGTGCTATCCAAAGCACCCCACAAGTGAGGGGCTGCAGACCACTGTTCCCAGCACTGCTGCTATTTCAGGTGCCCAGGGGCCGGGCCCTGCTCTGCTGGGCATCAGGCCACGATACAACAAAGAGATGAGACAAGCATGAAGCTTGAGATGAGATGGGGCAGCCAGGAGCGCAGAGCTGGTGCTCGCCAGCACAGCCAGGCAATGATCTGGCTGCCCACCTGCCTGGAACAAGCCCCAGAGACCAGGGGCGCATGAAGGGACCAGGGCTCTGCCTGCCTGCTGCCCCTCCAGTGACACCTGCACAACATCACCAGCACAGCGACCACACATCTTCCTACCAGTGTGCCTTCTGCATCACTCAACAGACATACCAGGGCAGCGTTCTGTCAAAATCAAGCCCGAAACCTGCCTTATCCACAGCAACGCTGCAGCGGGAGGCTTCTGAGCCAGCTAGGACAGGCATCTCTGCAGGGTGGACGCTGGAAGGCAGCGGCAAACCAGAGTCAGCATGAGCTTGCAACAGATGGAGCCCCTGCTCGAGATGGTGGGGGCTGCAGCCTTTTGTGCTGTTCCCCGCTTGCAGAGGGGAGATGGGATCTCTCAGAGCCTGTTCAAGACTGTGCTCCAAAACTGCCTACAAAGTACATGGCAAGGCTGTGCAGCAAGGTCAGAGAGCAGACTATATCTAAAGCAAACCGCGGCTCTGGTTAAATCATCCTAGTGCTGCAGAGATGAGGCACAGCAAGGCATTTGGCAAACAATGAGAGCAGCACTTATCTGGAGCAGAAAAAAGCTATAGCTAGGAGCTGACCTTTCCCAAACCTCCTGAGCCACCGAAGACGAGGGAGAGAAACAGCTAAAGTGAGGTATCCATACAACACTCGAGCAAGCTGTACAGAACAAAAGGGAGGGCTTGGGCTTATTGTAACCATGCTGAATACCAGCCAAGCCTCTCCGTGTCTCTTAGCAGCACTGGAGCAAAACCAGGATAATAAATAACAATAACAACAACAATAATAATAAAAATGTGCACCTCCTGTAGAGGAGGAGAAAAGCAAAAGGTGTTGCTACAAATAATTCATGGCACTGTGCTTCCCGCCACAACTGAGTCAGCACGACTCCATGGGCGGACACAGCAGTCTCAGCAGCCCCAGACCGAGCCTGCAAAAGCAAGAAAGGCTTTTAGAAGAGATCAGGGATAGGGGAAAGACCTGACTGGGTTCAGAGCCTCGGCTCCAGCTCAGGTACACCATGCTCTGACCGAATCACTCCTGCAGTGACTGCCTGGTTCAAGGTAAAGAGCACAAAGGGATGCTAATGAGGGTTTCCTGGCCTCTGGCTAATTGGGGAAGGTGAGGGGCACAGCAAAGTGCTCTGGCCTCTCCTCTGAACAGCCCAGAGGGGAAGAAGGTCAGAGCAGTGCCTCAGCCTGGAGAACATGCAGTTGCATTCTCCAACAGGCAACAGGACCGTGCTGGGCAGCTCCCATCCCACAACAGCTGGAGCAGGGGTGGCCTCTGCCTGCCTGCCAGCTGCCTCCTGCCCCTCCAGAGATGGGCAGATGGTGGAGTGAACCTGGGTGCCACTGTGGTGCCCCTTAAACCACACAACTGCCTACAGGGCAGATGTGGCTGGCCTGGGGTGGGGTGGGGGGGCTCACAGTGTGGGGTGTTTGCAGAAAATACTGGGGGGCAAGGAGGGATGGCTCTTCCCAAAAGGCAGCAGGGCAGGGGCACCAGCCACGCACAGCCACCAAGTGACAGTCACCTATGGAAACACCTTCCCCAGCCTGCCGGTGCTTCTCCAGACCAACACATGGAAAGGCAGGTACCAATAAACCACGAGTGAAGAAAAAGGGAAAGGAGAGAGATAACAAGCTGAGAGGAGCTTCTGGAAGCCTATCCATGCTGGCAGCTGAAATTGGGGTGGGAAGAGCAAGAGTCAGGGTTGCAGAGTCCTTCTCACTGCGGTCCGGGCCAAGAGCTGCTGGCATTCATCAGAACCAAGCTGCTCCTGCAGAAAGAACGACTACACATTGCACCAGGTGTAACGACACCGGTTCAGATCCAAACCTCCCATCCCATCCATGACACTTTCTCAGGCAGCCCCCTAATTAGCACCAGGGAGGGAGTGGGATGCTTCATTACCAGGGAAGCCCCTGCCAAGGTTCAGCTCAGCATCTTCTTGGGCAGGCTGTGCAGGCACAGGTGGCTGGTACTCCACGAGTAGCTGCCAGGGCAGATGGCACCAGCTCCACCTCCTCACATCCAACAGCGCCCACAGATGCCCAAAACGGCTGTAAGGACAGCTGAGAATAGGGCAGCTCCACTGTGCCCAGCAGGGAGGGCCAGAGCCACCACGAGAATGGCTATGAGCTGCATGTGGCTCTGCTCTGCAGAGAGCTGCAGGAGTTGGTGCAAGGCTGCAGGCAGCTTGGGAGAAGACTGGGAGAAGACTGCTGTTGAAGTTAAGGCTCCACTTCAGCTGGGCCCAAGAGAATGGGAAAAATGAAGATGCTGCACAGCACACACACATGTACTGGCCTGTCCCAGAGCGCTCCCAGGCAGGAGCTGGCGAGACTATTCCACCAAGTGAGCACCCGTAACAATACACGTATGCAGAAGGCTTGCCCTGTGCCTCAGCAACCCCTTGTCTCCATACCCACGCACACCCTCAGCGCCTTGCCCTGTACACTCCTTCAGTCCCCTGCACCCTAAAAACAGCAGCAGCCAAGGCTTCAAGTTGCACACCCCAGCCTGGAGCCAGCACCCTCCTCTTCTCTCTCAGCTGCCAGTTGTGGCCATGCCACCATTTGCACCAAGTGCTCCACGTAGCGCTCTTAGGCCAGCTTCTCAATCCATACCGGCCTTCTTCCGAGCCTCCTGGACCAGAGCAGTGAGGACAAGCAGCAGGGAAAGAGCAGCCAGCTGCAGGCAGGGAGGATGGGGACCAGCTTCTGCTTCCAGCTTCAGAGCTTCCAGCTTCAGCCCCCCCACCCAGTTCTGCACCTTGGTTCTCCCGTTTACAAAAAATACAGATAACAATAATCACCAAACCCCCAGTGTCAGTAGCTAAGTAGCTCAATATAAGTAGTAGGGATTAATAACAAGCTGGCTTCGTCAAGTGCTTTGAGATCTTGAGGTGAAGAGCTCTACCTAATAAGCCCCAAACATTCACGTGAAAATGTTTCTCCAGCTTAATAACAATAATCATAAATGTAATGTCAAAATTGCTCTTTTCCACTGTACAGAAAAGAAAAAAATGCTACTGGAGCAGCTTGTCGACTGCTTATTGCACCCTGCCAGGCCCTCTGCAGCGTCGCCTGCCTGCCCACGCGCCCCGGCCACCGAGAGCAGCACCCAGAGGGGCTTGGGTGGGCTCACGGCTCCTCCCCGCCAGGACCGAAGCTTCCTCCTCAGCAAGAATATTGCCAAGGGAGAAGAAGGAGGAGGAGGAGGAGGAGGAGGGGTTGGGGGGCCTGAGCACCCACAGAAGAGGGGGACGCCGGGAAAACGCGCAGGCGATTCCTGGCAGCTCCCCCCTCCCCAGCCAAGCCTGCCTGCTGGAGGCAGAACGTGCGTCTGCCAGCCTGGACCCGCTCCAGATCCCAGGGGAGTCCATCCCTTCTCCAAACGGGCCGAGAAAAACAATCAGAAAAGCACAGCCAGAAACTCGATTAACAGCTCGTGGGTGGGAGATGAGAGGGGGGATGGGTGTACCTGGTTTCATGGCTTAAAGTGTCTCCAGTGACAGGGAAGGGGTAGGAGAGAGGAAAGGCTAACAACGCACGAAGCCACGCAGTGTGCTCCGGACAGACACAGCCATAAGTCCCTGCAGCAAGGGCTGCAGACAGGAGACGAGACACTTCCCTGCAGAACACCCAGGAAGGTCAGGGCAACCGGTGCCTCTGGGGACCTGCTGGGAGCTGAACCGCTGGCACTGGGCGTTCTTGTTTGCAGGAAGAGCCTGAAACTGAAGAATGAGGATGTCCGTGCCAAACGTGCAAGGTGGCTGCCTTTTAATCTAATGCTACTGGATTAAAAACACTCTCTGGGAAGTGGTGGGTGCTCCCCTGCAAAAGCTGTTTAAAGCAGACTGGACTGGGGAATACAGAGTGGAGAGCAGCCCTGACCTGGCTAGGCTGGGCAGCTGAGGGAACAACCTGTGATGCTCCAATACATCATTTAACCCCTAACGCACACACTGATGGGCACTGAGCTGATGTGCACCTCTGCGTCCCACCTACCACCACTCAGCCCCTGGGTGTGTGTGGGTGTGTGTCACTAGTGACTTGTCCTGTCCCAATTCTTGTTAAATACCTACGCTAGAGAGGCAAAGCCACCCTCGTGGAGCCAGCAAGAAGCCACTTGAAGCACCAGACAGCACCCTTGGAGCCCAGTGGGCTACTGGGGGAGCTGCCATCCACAGCTCCTCTGCCATGAGACAAGCAGCACAAGCAGAGCCGCAGCCGGCACGCCTGACAGCACGGGGTGAGGGTGCCTGCACAGTAAATCCCGGGTGCCGAGGCTGAGCCCCCCTGCCGGAGAAGGGGCAGGGATCCACCAGGACAGCCTGAGCAGGCCTGCTCTACGCCAGGACAGCGCTGGTGCACCATGAGCAGGGCAGAGCCGCTTTGGGGGCTTCCCTGTGCCAAAAGAGCAGAGGGAAACGCGAGGCCCCAGGGACGGCGCGGTGTGCGTGTCAGGATGGCGAAGGCCAGCATTAATTCTGCATGAGCGCGAGATGCCCGTTGCCATGGAGATCGGTGAGGCTGGCGCTCCAGCCCAGACTCTCGCCTGTGCACATTTACTCCTCTTCCCAGGCCCACCCTCCCTGCCATCAATATTAATTGCATCAGCCAGGGCTGGCTCGGTGAGGGAGCAGGAGCCGCCTGCCCTGCTCGGAGGCCTCGGCTGCAGGGCCAGGAGAGCCGCAGGCAGGCACCGGCAGCAGAGCCAGGGTGCCCACCCCACAGCCCTGGCTAAAGGCCACCCGGCACCCCCAGGCCACGCTGAGATGGGCACTGGCTCTCCTGGGAAAGGAGCACAAACCGTGTGTCAATAACACCACACCGCTTAACCCGGGCACTTTTGCTTAGAGCCCCTACCCCCCAGCGCAGCCAGGGCAGCTGCAGGGACACGCCAGCACCAAGTCCTCGAGCCCCAGTTCTGCCCATCATCACCCACTTCACACCCCGTCCCTGCCAACAACGTGGGACTTCACGCAACGGCACCAACGTGGGTCTGGAAAGCTGCAGTCAGCCTCACCAAGCAGCAGCAGGCCAGGGGCTAAAGGCACTGCCAGCACCTCCGCGTACAGCCCTCCAGGACCAAAGGGGATGGGGAAGGCAGCACCCCTCCTCGCTCGTCAGGATTGGGCACATCTGTATTTCCACAGTTTAGCTGCGGAGGTCAGCTACACTGCAGCTGCAAATCTGTGGTCCACAAAGCCACAAGAACTTCTCCAGAAAAAGCCCCCAAACCACTTTAAAAGTTTTCAAGCCAACACGTTCTAAGGATGGAAGGTCCTTAAGAAGCTGAGAGAATAGTAGGCATCCACTACCCAGTTTGGAAGCCTCTGTGGTGCTCTCAGCTCTCCAAGGATCTTGCTTGCACAGCTCTATGTGTGACAGAGATCTCTGGGAAACCAGGCATCTTCTCGTGAGACCACGGTGTGGTAGTTCAGCACCCCCAAACACAATCCATGCCACCGTGTCCCTTGGGGAGACAGCGAGGGGAAGCCCAGAAACATGGCCATCATCAGCCACAACCTTTTATACAGCCCAGCTGCCTGAAAAAAACTCTTCACTTTTTAAAAGTGAAATAATAAATAAATAAATAAATAAATAGAAATAAAAAAATGAAATCTAACATGCGAGCAGCAGTGGCAGAGCAGTCAGCACTGCAGCCCCTGTGCCCCCAGGAAAGGCAGCCTGGCACCTCGCAGGGCTGACACCAGCAATTTGGGCAGCACTGGTCACTGTGGACAAAGGAGGAGCAGGAGGAGAGCCGAGTACACCATCTATAACTGGGGTTCAGGAGGGGTGGGCAGCAAGGAAAAAAAGTTGATCATTTGGAAGATCTAAAAGCAAAATCACATGCTGGAGGCAGAGAGATGGCAGTGAGCAAGGCGAAGGCAGTACCCGGGGTGCGCTGGGCAGGGTGGAGCAGGGAGGTGTTGAAAGCATCTTGTTCTTGGGTCTAAAACATCAAAGTCACTCTTGCAAATCAAACATCACCTTAAAAGACTCATTAATCTGTCACAAACCCCCTGTGAGAGCAGCTCTGAGCAGACTGTCACGGCTCCTAATCACTGGAAGAATTCATCAGCCTCCATCAGAGAGAGGAGCGGTTTGGAAACGTGCTCCACAAGGGATGCGAGGAAGGAGCCAGCCTCAGCAGCAGGCTCCCCCTGCCCTGCCTGCACACCCCAGTGCACACAGACCCCCCCCAGCCTCACCACAGAGCAAGCTGCCAAGAGCAGGAATCTGCCCCGAGGAGCCACGCCGCAGCAGAACACCCAAAGCTCAACACACACACAGAGCGCACCCAGGTGGGATGGCAGCCCCTCTGTAGCCCACAAGAAGGAGGGAGGCAAGGGAAAGGCAAAAATTGGATTGTTTTAACCTGCTCCCACCTGCCTGCAGAGGCCAGGCTGTGCAAAACAGAATGTTTACAAATCAGGGAGATTAGCTCAGCAAGGCAAGGAGGGCTGCAGCAGCCTCTGGATGCCTGGAAGGAAAGACGGCTCCTCCCCAGCCGCAGCAGGTCCAAAGGCCGCCCTCAGCTGCAGGGCTGGCAGCGCCCGCACAGCGCCCTTCACCGCCTTTCCCAGGCCCCAGGCTGCCCGGCACTCTGCAAGCTCCGCTCGTGCGCTTTGCCAGGAGCTTGCTCCTGCCATGGGGGTCTCAGCCAGCTCCACACCTCCTGCTGTCCATCGCTCTCCCTCTGCGCTTCATAGGAAGCATTCAGCGCAGCGACTGCATCCCTAAGCCACAGGGTCTGAACTGACCTGGCCTCCCCTCAGCTGCACGCTGTATCCCACCACACACGAGCCCACCCCAGGCTGCCCCTTTGCTGCAGGGCAGAGGGCTGCCCACCCCGCCACCTTTGGCAGCAGCTCTGCACCAAGTGCCACATCCAGGAGAGGAGGCACTCGGCCTTGGTCACCCTGGCAGGCAGAGCACCTGTTCATGCAGCACAGACAGACTCCCGTACTGCCCCGGCCCCACAGCCTCATCCCGGAGGAGCTGGATCCCCACTTCTAGCAGAAGATGCTTGGGACGCCTGCCTTGGCCGAGCACCACCCAGCATACCTGCAGCGCGTGTGGCTGCACAGCTACAGCCACTCCAGTCCTCAGCAAACACCTGCCACTGAAACAGCAAGACTGTTTGTGTCACTGTGACCTCAGGGCACGTTCTTACAAAAAACACGTTCACTTGGCCAGAAATCCTCTGCCACAGCACAGCACCAGGCAGTATTTGCAGTGGGTTAACTCAGGAGCTGGTAGTGATGCACTAGCTCTCTCTGAAAGGTATCACACACTGACTTCAGCGTGACACGACCAAGGGGAAGAGAAGACAAAGCAAGACAAAACTCTGTTTCTTTGTCACAATGCTCTGAGACTATACGCTGGAAGGATAGTCCTGGGAGATGTGAGGCAGGGAAGTGGGGAGAGCGAGGCAAGCTTGGGGGTCTGCAACCTTAGCAAGGACCCAACACAGGTCAAAACAGGAACACCCTAGCAGATCTCCCATCTACTCTTCCTCTAACACTTAAGCCACATATCATGAAAGTGCATAAATTGATCCCCAAGAGAACGCTCAAACCTCACTGTAAATGGAGAAGAAAATGCTCTCAAGAGATCAAAAGTGGTGTCTAATAATTGCTGCTACCTTATCTACCACTCAGCTTTTGAAGAGCTATGTTTAGCATCTCTCCTCTCTCCAGAGCAACCCCGAAGCAGCCTGAGCTGGTTCGGCTGAAGCACACTTTGCTGTGATGCTCAGGGTGCAAAACCCAGGCAGGATAACAGCCATTCCCACTGCAGCAGCGGGCAAGAAAGCCGGGCTGGGCCCTGGGGCGATGGCATGGGGGTGAAGCTGCACAAGCAGAGCCCAGTCCTGGCTCCCCAGCCGCTGCCTCACTGCCATAGGGTGTGACCATGAGCAAGAAAAAAGGAAGGGGAAGCCAAAGATGTAACCACGGTGGCTTCACTGTGGGACCCCTGGGCCAGGCAGGGGACGGAGAGCATGAATTGCTCAAGATCCTGGAGCAAACAGAAGAGCACCCTGGGACACCCCCACGCCCAAGGCAGTGGGTGCAAGCGCCATAGCGGCAGTGCAGGAGGTCAGCACTTCAGTCTGCGCTGCAACGAAGTCTTAGAGGAGGAATAGGCACTGTGTAATTAAAAGTGAGCAGCTGCTGAGAAGCCTGGTACAAAAATTTCACCTTGCACAGAGAGAGTGATTTTTTTCTGTTCCGTGATGTGTGACAAGACTCCCCGCCCGCCACGCTCCAACACTCCAAGTCCCTTCTCACTCAGCCACACCAGCCTCAGCTGACACAGCCAGAGGTGCAGAAACAACTGCCCACTGCTCCTGCTACCGGAGCATCTGCACCGAGCTGCCACGGCCCTGGGGCAGCCCGTGCCCCAAACAGAGGGGCACCCCTTCCCCACACACACTTGTTCCACTTCTTGACCCAGAGGAGCACCAGCAAGGCTTAACATCAGCCCCACTGTTTGACAGCGTTTGCCAGGTGGGGAGCTGACATGGGTGGACACCACAGCCCAAGGCTGTAGCGAGATGGAATACTGCTGGAGCGGATCATTTTCCCTGCTCTGGCTGCTGCAACTCAGCTCCCAGCATTTCAAACCGCATGCGTAGGAGAGGGCTGGGGACGGGAAAAGCACGGGTGTGAAAAGAAGAGAGCGTGGGGTGGTCAGAAAAGACTGGGGGCTGCAAAATGCATCTATGGGCAGACAAAAAAAGACAGATCTGCAGCACCTTCCTGTTCTAGTGAGATTCAGCCCAGCCACGAAGACTGTGCTATGAATTCATTTTGCAGCATCCAAGTCTTATATTGGCCTGTGTCAAAAGAGAAATAGGCTGGGATTAGCAGCCAAAGCCAGCAGGGTGTTCCAGTACTGCCACGCACAAAAGGAACAAAATCGAAGAGCTTGTGTTTTATTTTAAGTTATATTTGTATGGCTTTCTTCCCAGGGTGGCTAGGTGTCCCCTCCCCGTCCCCCTGAGCAGGCGCAGAGCTGCCCAGAAAGCAACCTGGCTCCTTTGAGAAACGAAAAGCCCAGGGCTGCCTCCCAGTATTTTCTCCAACAGAGACTGGAGAAGGAAGGGCTCAGCATGAATTTGGCAGTGGGAGGAGGTTACGGACAGCATGGACATCTCCTGAGGCACGAACCAGCCCCAGCCTTCTCACCGCCGCACCGCAGGATTTACCTTCAGGGCTGCAGGTAGGCTGCGGGCAGCATGCAGAACTAGGCAAAGCAGGCGACCGGAGGTAAGCACCACAATTATTTCCCCCTCCCTACATCTGTGCCAATAGGTTACTGGCCAGAGGAAGCTGCTCACCAGAATTATGGGATGCTAATTAAAAATCGAATAAAAGGAAGGAGCATCTTTTCCTGATGAAGTATCAAACAGGAGGAGCAAGACCAGGACCTCTGATACGTGGCTGCAGCGCTCTGTGCCCACAAGCACCACTGCCCCGCGCAGCCAGCTAAAGCCTCTCCCCACGCACTGCCCTCCCCATGCCCAGGCATCACCTCCTCAGCTGCCAGCACATGCAGACACAGCACTGGAAAAGAGCAGGGACGTCGCGAAACTCCAGTTCCCAACACCAGTTGGCTGTCCCTAGCAGAATGGTCACTTTTGCAGGGTGGCAAGACACACGCACCCTCCAGGTTTCTCCTGCTGCCTCAGCACAGCCATGGTAACGCTCTGCCCAAACTCATCAAGTCATCTTTAGCAGTCCTGGGTTCACGGTTGGACTTGATGATCCTAAAGGTCTTTTCCAACCTAAATGATTCTGTGATTCTACCTACAGGCGAGGAGCATTTCCTAACATGCCCCCGGCATGGATCAGATGCTCCATAACACATGGCACTGTTCACAGCCCATGAAGGCAGATACAGCCACCAGCAGGGATGCTGGGAACTGGTCCTCACAGTGCTGCCGGCGGCTGTCTCTCCATGGCAGAGGGGACACTAGTTGAAGAGGGAGCCGCTGGAGGGGAAAAGGAGCTAGACCTGATGAGGCAAAGCTGTAACAGGGTGCCAAAGAGAGGGCATCCAGCAGCCAGGTGAAAGACAATGCCCAGGAACAAGAGCACTGTAGGAATAATCCACTAACCGATTTCCTATGCAGACTTGAAAAGCCACCTGCACCAGCATTTTCTTTGCTTAACCCCATGCCTGGACCTGTTCTGCAAACCCTGTATTTATGGGGCTGCCAGGCACAAGAAAGCATTTTTCCAGTATTCATTTTCTCAGATGTCCTCATGTGTCACTGCTGATTTTATGCATCCACAAATAACCGTTTAGAGCTGCTCCCTTGGCCTGGTGTGACAGGTTGGGCCAGCATCACTCTATCCACACTTGCCAAAATGAAACGGGTGTCCAGCCCTCTCAGCCTTCTCGGATGCTTCCAAACCCTGCAGACAGGACCCACAGCTGGTTGGTGCCATTAACACACGGGTAACAGCGAAAGGGCTGGCTCCCACCACCCTGGCGAGCTACCACAACTCTCCCTGTCCATGAGGGATGCTCGCTCAATGCTCAAGCCATGCTGAAGCAAGATGTAGCTCTGAGATTAGGGTGCACTCCTGTGCTTGATCCAGGAAGGAACCCCAATGTGCCAGACCACAGAGCTGGTGATAGCAAGAGAGGCCAAAGAGGCTGCCCGAGCCTGTGTGGCTCCAAGAGGGCTTCTTTCTCCCTAGCATGGCAGGGAGAGCAGCACCGGCAGAGGACACGGCTGCCGCTTACCCTGCACTGCTACGCTATCTGCCCCTTGCTGCTGATCACACTGGGGGGGCTTGCCCGCACCAGGAACGGGAGCAGAGCGTGCGCGCAGGCATGGCCAGAGCCAGCACCGCCACCAGGAAGGCAGAGCCCTGCTCTCCTCCCACACAAGCTCCACACAGCTTTGTGTCCCTCTTGCTGCTCTCAGCTCCAGAGCTGTCTGCTGTGCCACCGTGCTCCACCTGGACCTTGCTCCCAGGCACCCCAGCCAAAGGGGCTTTCCACGCCACTTCGGAGCACCCAGGGGAGGAGGGCGGCAGGAAGAGAGGGACTACAGGGAGCTGGGTGCCTCATCCTATTGATCCACCTGAGCAGGCAGCCCAGCTCGCGGCCAGCCTGGCTTCAGGGCTCTCTGAGGGCTTATTGTTCTCCCTGCCCTCTGCAGAGCAAACAACAAAAGCAATCTTGCCTCCCGCACACACGGCTCCACCAAGGGATGCTAGAAACAAACAGAAATCAAACCTCTCATCACAGATGCGGCAAGAACAAGGAGAGGGGAGGAGGTACCCTCCAAATCCTCCCCCACCATTTATTTGCCCTCAGGGGATGCAGGAAAGCACAGCCCACCCTGCCTGCCCCCTGCATCACACCTGCCATCCCCTCCTCCAGAGCACTCCTGCCCTGGGGGGCCGCAGCTGAGCCAACATCCACCCCCTTTCCAGCTCCCCACACAGACACTCCCCAGCTCCTGCCTACCAAGAAAGAAGAATTAGCCAGCTTGGATGCCCCGGGCCAGTCCTCAGCTGGGGAAAAGGCAACAGCCTTCGTGGAGCACTGCATTTAAGTCAGCCAGGCCTTAAGACTCTATAGAGCTTAACAACCTGCTGCCCAGCTGCGGGAATGCCAGCAGCATGGGAGATTTGAGAGAAAGCACTGAGTTAACAGCATTAACGGCCTTGCTTCAAAACGAAGCAGAGACCACTCTATAAATCAATGTGTGGCTGAAGAGTTTTCTAGGGTGGAAATTGGTATTGGGAGGAAAGGAAGAGATAAACAGCACACACAGTGCTAATTAGAGCCGTCTCCCTGCTGCCTGGCAAATCCCTCACCTCCAGCATCACCGAGCACCAGAGGAGTGATCATGGCTCCAGCACCTTTTGCATATGCAGGGTCTTTGCAGAAGAGATGCCCAAGGTGCAGGAAGCCAATTCCTTTATATGAAAACCGGGGTCTGACGTTGCCAGGGCAGACGATTATTTCTGTCCAGCTTTGGCCCTGTTGTTTGGAAGGGGACAGGACCGCAGCAAACCTTCCAGCAGCAGCATTTCCAGCTAGAAACACCATGATGCAGATCCCCAGCTGGTACCGGTGGGCAGAGATCTGTTGGCTCACGGCACAGGCTGCCAGCTGGTGGCAACCCACTGCTCACCGCAAAGCTACGTGGACTTGCTGAAGATGAGGATCTAGCCCAGAAGATAAAGAGGCGACAATCCTTAAGGAGCCCAGATGGAGAAGAAGCAATCAAGGGGCCCTGCTGTGCTCGGTGCTGGCACTGTCACAGGCTCGTACTGGGACACACCCCAGAGCACTCACTGCCTGCCGAGACCCACCGAGTGCTCGCCTGCCACTTCTGTCATGCCACCAGGTACCGCCTGCGGAGGGGAACGTGGCAAGGCACAGACCCTCCTCTGCCCATCCCTCTCCGATGCAGCTGGTTAGGGGAAGGGAGAAGGGTTCAGCGGCTCCCCAGCCAGGACAGTCAGGCACATTCTGACTCGTCCAACACCTCGTCCCACCAAAGCCACCCTGACAGCAAGCCTAGGACAGGGGAGCCATGGCCCTCGCTCAGCAAACCCCAGCCAAATCCCAGCAGTTTACAAGCACAAGCGCAGCATAGCCCCGTCTAAGTCAGTGGATTTATACACAGGACCAGAGCCACGTCTCCAAGCCAGCCCCGGCAATGAACACTGCCCGTCTCTCCAGCACAGCAGCAGCAGGGACCAACACCCTTACGCCAGAGGGGACCTCTTCCCCATGCCCCCTGCTCCCCTCTGCCCAGGAACACTTCCCAGAGATGACCTGAGGCATTTGCACTGTATTAGACTTGCAAAAGGAGGCGCCTCATTTGGCATTCCACCAAGGGTGGTAGTTTTCCATCTCCTGTGGGGACCAGAGATCTTTTGGAGTATGTCATCTGGATGGGCTGGGCTGCTAATATTTTGGAGCCGTAAGCTAGGAGTTACACCTACGTTCGTTTTTATTTTTGCTTTAGATGCTTTCTCTGGTCCAATTATAGATTAATCACATTTTATCTAGCATCCGTTTCTCCCCCGCCTCCTTCCCCACCCCCATCAGAGAAGGAATGAAAGAAAGAAACAAACATATTATTAATTGGCTGCTGTTTTCTGCTGGGTTCCTATCTGTGCACATGAAACTAGGGAGGCTGGGGAAGGTGACTGCACACCCTGCCAGCAGAAAACAGGGCATTTTAAGCCTGATTTTCAGAGAAAATAAAGCTCCTATGATGACAGATTTAGATTGGATATTAGGAAGAAATTCTTCGCTATGAGGGTGGTGTGGTGAAGCACTGGCAGAGGCTGCCCAGAGCAGCTGGGGGTGCCCCATCCCTGGCAGGGCTCAAGGCCAGGCTGGACGGGGCCGGGAGCCACCAGGGCTGGTGGAAGGTGTCCCTGCCCATGGCAGGGGGTTGGAACTAGATGATCTTTAAGACCACTTCCAACTTAAACCATTCTATGATTCTATGACATTATCTGAGCAAATGCATGCCTGCCTGCACCTAACAGCTTTTGAAGTTGTTGACTGTTCACAGCATGGCCTCAAAACCCAAAGTTTCTACAGGTCTGTGAAACCAGAAGGTTTTAGTAAGCCTAGAGAAAAGTGTGAGGTGCTGGTGAGTACACTGCTCATCAGACACCAGGGAATCCATAGGTGAGTCAATCCATAGGTGCATGCCACAAGTCCAGGGAAAATGCAAGTCCATAGGAAACTCAGGTGCTGTCCTACCTGCTCTGCCAGGGAAGGACGAAGGATTCTGGAAGAGGACAAGGAAAGCACCATACCACCTCATGACTGGCAAGGTGAACATTTGGAGGTTGGGAGGGAATTGTTAGGAGAGCTCAGAAGCAGAAACCTGTGGGACCCAAGCAAGAATGGGAAGGGAAGGAGGGCTGCATTACAGCCCCCCCACAACTTACATGCCCATAACCTTTCTGGCCAGGGCAGTGGACATACCTGATGTCCAACTGAACACCAGCTTCCAGTTTGCTCTTGATGCTGATAAAGCTGAAATCTTTTGCCAGCTGGAGCACAAGCCCAACAGATTTTTCAGTAGCATTTATACAGTGTTAGTGGCTGACTGATTCAAGGCTGGATGGGCTGTGATGATTCAACTTTGGCTCCACAGCAGAAACAGTAATTTAATAAACAGCCAATATCATCTCAGCAACCTCTGCTCGCCTCAAAAATCACCTCTCCCTAAGCTGCTCAGCCCATGTCCCATGTACCTGTGCTGGATAGATTCCTTCCTGCTTTGTGCCCATTTAACCTCCTGCTGCCGTGAGCCAGTACAACCCACTCCACTCCTTTCCCAGCAAGAGTAAGACTTGCTAAGGCAGCAGAGAGTCCCAGGGAGACACCGTGTCCACATCCCTCCCTGCCTGGCTATGCCTGCTCTCAGGGCAATGTGGGTGGTGGTGGGCTGCCCAGACCACAGCATGACACAGCCTCAAGCTCCAGGCCCCACAAGCTGAAACTAGTCAGCTCCTAAACTCTCTTCCCCTGGCTTGCTCCGACACTACACAAAAAAAACCCACCCTTGGAGGGACCAAGGGAGGCAGAACACTGTTTCTCACCGTCTTTCCCTCAGCGGCAACTCTGCCACATACCATAAGCCACATGCTATTGTTCTTTTCTTTTTTTCCTCTGTGCTTGCAGAGCAGCACGCCCCTCTGCACCTCCTTCTGCTTCCCTCCTCCTTTTGCCAACATCCAAGAAGACCCTTCAGGGACAAACACAGAACAGCCACCAGATTCAACACTTCTGCTTTTAAGATCCCTTTCTCCAGTCCCTCCCTTCCACAGCCTCAACAGATGAACCAGCAAAGCTCTGCAAACTGCTGGAGCACATGGAAGATCCCATCTCCTTTTCCAGCCCTTCCCTGCAGCCGTCAAGGCAACCCTCTGCAGAGAAGGGGCTGCTGTGCCTCCCAGGGAGCAAAGAGGGACAGTTGCTCTGCCCTGGCTCCTCACCCCAGAGGGCCATGCTCCTGCATCCCCCAGGCAGGGGCAAGGGCACGATGCAGTGCTGCTCCGGGCACAGAGAGCCGCCAGTCAGCTGCAAAATAGATCACTGGGTCAGGAGGCACCGCTCCACCACCAGCTGCGGAAGCACGAGAGGCTCAAGTGATTTGCTCTTAAGTGCATCCTGAGCACAGAAACCGAGCTCCAGCAAGTCACGGTGTACTTACCATCTCGTGGCGTCGGTGGCGTCTGAGTAAAATAACTATTGGGCTTGTCTGCAAAGAAACAGAAAACACAGGGCTATCAGCAGTTCCCTTTTGCACACCCTTGTGCCTCTGCCCCCCCACCCCTCCTCCCTCTACACCTCTATCCACAGCTCCCCAGCAGCATTTTGGCCAGCACTTCATCCCTTTGGCACACATACCCTGCACAAGCAGGCACCAACTCCCAGGGAATTCCAGGGAGGTCCTGCAGCAAGAAGGAAGCAGCAGGAACAGGAGCCACGAGCCCCAGCTCTCCTACTTGTATCAATGGAGCATCTCTGGCTTACGGATCTGGCAGCAGCCCTCTTCTGCCTGGCAGGGCTGGGGCCTGCCTCAGCCCGTCGTGTGCCATTTCACCAGGGCTGCGATGCAAATCGTGCTGCCTATCACCTCTCACACACGCGCCCACCCAGGCACGGACCCACCAAGTCATTTGGGTTGAGCAGGACAGCAGCCGGGAACGCTGCAGTCTCCAAGGCGAGAAGGCAAAGGTGGGAGGAAGGGGGAACCTGGGGCAGCAGAAGGGGAAAGCTCCCAGGGACACGACCGCAGGTCCCAGAGCAAGGTGGCACAACCTCACCACCATCCAGCCCTCTACATTTGGGTAACTTCTGGTAAAGCAGGGGGATGAGCTCTACACAGGCTCCATAGACCCTGCCATTCTGAGTGGGAAACATCCCAAAGCCAGTGTCAAACTGGGCTCTGCTCTCTATTAAGCAATGTGCCCAGGGTCACAAAGCCAGGCTGTAGCAAAGAGCACATCACTTCCTACAGGCCAGGCTCTCCCCCTACCATCGCCTGGGCCCTGCTCCCACCAGTGATTTTCAAATGCATTTGTGTGTTTTACAGTTTTACACAGCTTTTTGTCTAACCACACACACTCCAAGGGAAACAGTGCATCCTAAAGCTAGGCTGGAGGATTTGCCTGCCCTCTAAAGGTTTTTCTCACAGCAGGTGTTCAGCACTTCCCAGCATCAAGGAGGTCAAAGACACTGCTGCACAATGGAGTCTTCCTCTACAGTAGCTGGCAATACATGGATGTACCCACACCCAAGTGTGCGATCTACTCAGCCACACCAGGGATCAAACCAACAGCCTAACCACAGGGAAAACTCATCTGTCTTGCTCCAGCCCTCTGCTGATTCTTCAGAGTAAGAGAGCATATAAAGAGCAAGGATCCTGCAGCAGCCTAGGAGACACACCTCCCACCCATCCCATACAGTGACAGGGTCCCACAGTTCAGCAGTTTGCTTGTAACAAGGCAGCAGAAGCAGCCCCTGGCCAGGGCAGGACTCACAGGAGCCCATCGTTTGCCCCTCACCTCCCACACAGCCCTGCTGAGATCCCCACCTTGCAAACAGATGCACTGCATCCCCTCAGAAGCATCACTCACCCTCAGACCTCAAGCAGCAGATCAGGACACACAGTATTTTGGGAGGTGGGGAACGCAACGTGGGACACAGAGGGTGCTGGTGTGGCTGAGAGCACAAGTGCATCATGCATGGTGGGGAGCTGGGGCTGGCCCATGCACGCCCGCCTTCGCAGCTTCACTCTGCAGCTCTGGACCAACATCACCTCAGGGAAAAGTGGGGGCAGAGCTGCAGAACAGGCTGTTGCCTCCCCAGCTTCTCCCCAGGCGGCAGCGGTCAAGCAATGAGGGCCCGGGTGCAGGGCGAAGCCCAGCCGGCGGCTGGCAGCATCGGGAGGGCTGTCCCCAGCCAGAGCCCCGTTATGCCAGCTGACCTAACCCTTGCCTCTCCCTCCCCTGCTCCTCCCACGCGCCCAGGGACACCTACAGTTGTTGAGGAAGAGCAGCACAGCAAATCCCAGCGTCGAGGTGGCCAGGAGGATGAGGCAGATGTTGCATGGGATCATGAAATACCGCACCACCAAGGAGACCTTGTGCTGGTACATACGGTCCCGCTCCAAGGCCCCCGGAGCCATGGGGTACTGGCAAGCCGTCATGCTCAGCTGTCACGCTGCGGGCCAAAGCTCAACCCGCCACCGACCCATCCAAGGCAGAGTAGCCACAAGGCTCACATGGGTCCCTCTTCCTTCCCTCCCTGGTCGTCTTTGGCAGCTGCAAGACTTTAAGTTTTTCCAGAAGTTCCCATCCTCTGCTTGCAGGAGGGCAGGGCAGGCCGGGGGCACCTTCAGGAGCAAGAGTTTGTCCCCACATCTGCCATCTCAGAGGCACAGCCTAGGGGTCTGGTCCAAGCCCACCCCAGGGGGACACACGCACAGTCTGGTGCGCAATAATCCCTATTCCAGCACAGGAGGTGTCAATCCACAGCCGCCCGCAGAAAGCAACCTCAACAACCCCAGGCAAAAGTGCTACACGCTCAAGTTCCGTGGCCAAGCCCAGCGGCACTGGGACAAGCTGCTACCGGCGTGGGCACGGTGGGCGCTGCCGCAGCACCAACACCGGCTGGCTCCCGAGTGCAGGGCTGGGACAGAGACGGTGTCAGGGGGTGCGGGCATGGGACCCCTCCCAGGCTCGCAGCCTCGGCAACCCCCGCGCCCTCTTGGCGGGGACGGGAGGGGAGGTCTCAGCACCCCGGCAGCCGCTCAGCTCCCCGCTCAGGCTCCGTACCACCGCGCTCCAGCAACACTGAGCTTCCTCGGCGGTCCTGGCGTCTCCTCCGGCGGCTGCTCCGGGGCAGGCACTCCCACGCCCACCGGCTGCTGACCCCTCCGGGACAGGTCCTCGGCACCGGGAGCAGCCCAGCGCTGCTCAGTCGGCCCCCGCCCCGGCTGAGGGCTGCCGTTCCCTCTTCCACGCCAAGGCTCCTTTCACCGCCGCTGCGCATCCATCCCTGCTCCGCTCCGCTCTCCTCCGGGGCAGCCGGTGCCCAGCGCTCCCCCGCCGCTGCCGCCGCTCAGCCCAGCCAGGCGCCAGCTCCCCAGCACCCTCCCAGCCCTCCCATGAGCAAGGAGCCGCAGCCCGGCTTCCCCCGCTCGGCGAGCCGCTGTCTCGCCGGCAAAGAGCAACGCTCCCCAGCACGGGCACCGGCCCCGTCACCGCCACGGCGGCCGCCGCAGCAGGGCAGCTCCCCTCACGCCGCTGGGACATGCCAGTCCTTCCCGGAGAGGTTCCAGCTCCCGGCGGAGCCCGGCATGGAGAGGCGGCACAGACGCTCGGATAGCGACGGGAGCGGCGGCCACCCTTGCCTGGGTGGGTGGGTGGGTGGGCGAGTGGGTGGGCGCAGCCAGCGAGGCAGCTCGGAACCCCCGTGCCAGCACCCGCGGCCCCACGCCGAGACAACGGAGCACGGATGGGAGAGGAGCCGGCGCGGCCGCCGAGCGCCCACCCCACGCCCTGAAGTTTCCCCGCCCGCTCCTCTGCCCCGCGGGGCCCGGCAGCCCCCCGCCCTGCGCCGGCAGCGGGGCTCCCGCCCGCCCCCTCGGCTCCGGGAAGCGGGGGGGGGCTGGGGGGGGCGAGCCCCTGCCCCGCCGGCCAACAAAGGGGAGGCGAAGGCGAACGGGCGCGGCGCAGACAAAGAGCAGGAGGCGGCGGGGTCGCGCTGCCCCGGCTCCCCCGGGACCTCTGCGCAGGCAGGGCGGGGGGGGGCGGCTCCGGGCACCCCCCCCCCCACCCCCGGGGGGGGGGAAGCTCATCGCCCCGCCGCTTCCCCGCCCCGCCTGCCCCATTCGCCCACTCGAGATGCTGAAAGGCGGGGAAAGTCCGCACGCGCTCCCCAGCATTAACCCCCCCTCTCCTTCCAGGGGCTTCCCGCGGGGGCCGAGACCCCCTGGGCCAGCAGAGCCACGCAGAGGGGCAGGAGCAGCCCCTTCTTGCCGTTTTCTAGGATATTTGTTCCAGAGGGTGGGAGGCACAGCCCAGCACACCCCACGGACCGGGGGCAGCCCCACCCCAAAACACCGGGGGAGCCGGACGGGGGCTGCAACCGCAGGGACCCCGCTGAGTCGGGACCCGCTGCGGGCCGGTGCTGGCACACCAGCTGGATGGGGGGCAGGGAGCACGGAGGGGTGAAGTGCTGCGACACGCGTGCACCATCAAGCTGTGCTGCTCCCTTCCTTGCCTACCTGCGTACCCCTACCCCCAGGAAGCCAGAAGCCTTGAGTCGCTGCTTCCCTGAGGTGGGATGCTGCCAGCAAGGACAGGAAAGCTGCCAAGAGGAGATCTGGGCTGAAAGCCAAAGGGAGGTCAGGGCCAAAAGCCAGATTTCTTGAGTGAAGGTCCAGCAACGGGGCAAGAGCGAATGGCAGGGCAGGGCAGCAGCTACAGCCCAAGCACTCCCAAAGGCAGCGATACCTGGCACCCAAGGCTCCCTGGGACCCCACTCCACACCTGCTCCCCACAGCCCCTCTCCAGGCTGAAGACCTGTCTCTAGTGAGACAGCACCCCTGGCAAAACACACGGCTCCCAGCAAGCCGTTCCCCTGCCCGCAGTACCACGCACCCAGAGCACCATGACTTGCCACCTCGTTTCTAAGGCACCATCATCCTTAGCAAACTGGCTGAGCTCTTCCTCACCACAGAGGAATAAAGCAACTCTGGAGACTACGAACAAAACCCTGCAAGAGGAAGGCCCTCCAGTTACAGAGCCACCTGAACACAAAGTCTGGGCTGATTATACACAGTTCTGCAGTTTCAGAGTCTGGTTTATCATCCAAGCCATGGGACAGGAGGCCCTCCCGGTCCCCCAGGCACGGCGGAGGGACTGTTTGTACCCTGCTGCATCGTGCAAAGCAAGGAAGGAGTCCTCAAACACCCATCCCATGCTCATAGGGCAAGATGAGTACTGTGCACTCGTTCTGTGCTTGTAGGGCAAGATGAGCACTGTGGAGACGTGGCAGTGGGTAACCCGGCTGTGATCAAAACTGGGAAGCTCATTGCAGAGAAGCTCGCTTTAAGTTCCTCCTGTCTCCCCCTGCTCGGCACCGACCAGGCAGCTGCTGCAGCCAGGAAGGGAAGCACAGCTTCCTCCCAGCCACTGCCAGCGGCCACCACCACCTCGCCTGGCTGCTCGGCCCCCCTCTCCTCTCCCCTTCTCTCCCACCACCAGCAGGGTGCTGTGCCTCCATGCGAGGCTGGTACAACTGGCCTGCCAGTGACACTGGCTGCAGGGGGTCTCCTCCTCCTCTCTCCCCCAGGGAGGTGCCCAGCTGGATGGACAAGCAGCCTTCGCACAACCCACTCCTCCCAAAGACAACAACAACTTGAGATGGGAGAATAACCCTTGCTGGCAGCATGTACCCCTCCCAGTCCCGACCTGCTCTAGCTGTGCTGCCCCTCCCTCCCTCACCTTGGCAATTCGCCTGGAGCCCCTGGGACACAAACACTAAAGCTGAATCCACCCACTCTCCGCTCCAGCGAGGAGATGCAGAGGAGACTGGGTGGTCCTTTAGCAGGGCATCTCAGGCACCACGAGTCAGCAGGTTGCCGCGTCTCCTTGTGGGATTGGCACAAGCTGCCCTACAGCTGCACCACAAAGCCACGCTGCTCCTCTGCTGGAGACGTGGGCTGGGAGCATCCTGGGTGTCCCAACACCGCAGATGCAACTTGCCAAGAGCAGTACAGGGAAGAAGAAAAATGGAGAAAGGAGGAAAGAAATCCAAGTCACGTCCCAGACATTGCTCCTCTTTAAACCTGCATCACTCCCTCTCCTCCCAGGGACTTGCAGAACATGAACCCAGCTTGCTGTGAGGCATGGGCTGCATCCTAACCACCCTGACAGGAGGAGAGCCCACATGAACAGGGTGCCCGATGGCCTCATGTCCAAGGAGTAAGGCAGTCCCAACACAAGCAGGGGCTGCAAAAAGCCCAAGTACTACAAGGGTTCAGTGGGAAACACTCTGCCAAACCCTCTCTCCCCAGCAGACCCCTGCCAGGAACACATCTCGGGAGCCCCCTCACAAGCAAAGCCCTCTGCCAGGGAGAGCACTGGTGAACCAGGTGGGAAAGGGCCTCTGGTGCTGGCTGAGGAGCCATGGGGCTGCCTCCTGGGACATGGCACAACACCCCTCCCTTCACCAGGGATGAAGCACGAGGGCTGGCTGAGCAGGTTGGAGCACCTCAGCAACTGGATACAGACCTCTAACCTCACCGAACACAGAGCCCCCACCCCTCCAACCCAGTATTTTCCTCTCAAAGGGTAAGCTCAAGTTCCTGCCACTACTGCCCTGTTCCTAGCATCCTCCCCAGCTACTACAGCCCCCTGGGAGTTTCTAGAGCATCACACAAGAAGCCAAGACCTTCCCAAAAAGAAAGCAGAGTGCCCTGGCCCTCTCCTCTGCCTGGTCACCATGTGACCAGCTTGGCCTGGTCCTTCTGCTCTGCCTGGTCCTGCATCTTTCCGCTCTGCCCTGGGACACAGGTGCCAAACTCCTGTCCAATGCCTTCACCAGAGCACTGTCACACTGACACTGGCCCAGAAGCATCCTTCTCACCTCCTGGCTTGCTCCTGAACATACTACAACAACATACCAGAAGAACTACCCCCAGGTAGGACTTCAGAGCCATGCTCCCCTGGCAATTCCAGCACATGCAGGCTAAGGCCAGAGGCTTGGCTTCGAATAAAGAAAGAAAAAATCCCCAGAGGGAAGCGAGGACATTTGCATCCTCCTGCAAGCGATGCAAGCGTGTTTTCACATGCAAATCAGCCACTGCACAGTCCTCCCTTTCTTCCCAGGTCTGCAAGGACTCTGTCCCCTCCAGCCATTTGGGGGCCACTTTTAGGGGCAGCGCTGCCTCAGATCTAAACAGCCTTTGTGTCCTGGAAGAGGCATGTTCAAACTCCAGCATGGGCAGATCAGCGCATCACTCTCTTGGAAAAGACAAACACTTGCACCTTTTCAGCCCTGCAAAGTCTTTCCGATGAGACTTTATAATCAGAAGAACCAGTTGCACTGGGGAGACATCACACTTGTCTTGTTCGACTTGCAGGTCATTGGTTTTTGTCTGTTATTGTCCCCTCACCCTGTTCCCAGAGCTGGCTGCAGGCAGACACCCCTGTACGGCTGCGGCATTTCACAAATGCCCGCATCCTTTTGTGCCAGCCACAGCATGAAGGGACAGCCGGTCTCCACCACCACCACTCCCTCTGCTGACCGTGCCCACCACACAGCCCTTCCCTCTACACTTCTGACACCAGTGCATGAAGGACCAGGCAGGAAAACACAGCAAGACCTAACAAGGCGAAGAGAACATAAAACCCACCTTTGGCTCAGAAGTGAGCAGCTCAGAAGGGCTAGCCAGCGAGCCCAGCAGCACTAAATGCACACCACCAGCTCCAGGTGAAGTGGAAAGGGGTAGCTGTGCATGAGCCAGAGGCACCTGAGGCATCGGGACAGCTTGGTCCCCCGGTACCTCTACGTCCGGCTCAGTCCGCACTGGGACAGCCCAGCCTGGCCAGCCCTGGGCAGAGGGGACCCATCCCTCAGCCACGCTGAGGCCCCAGAGCAGCCCACCATCCCCACTCCGAGCAATGCTGCACACCTGTGCTGACTTTCTCCCCTTCCTCTTCCTGGGGACTGGGAGCTGCCTGGCTAGGGCTGCAGGTGTTCAGAGGAGGGCCAGCCCCAGCAGGGAGCAAGAGGCAGAAAGTCACCACATCTGCCAGGACAGGGGACAGCCAGCTAATTTAACACCCTCAGACACAGCTGCTATTCCTCTACTAGAGGCAAGAAAACATTATCTTTGAGCTCATCCATATTCCTCCCTGCCCAGTTTTCTAAATGAAAGTGTTCAGTGCATTAAGGCCTCCATGTGGTCACCAGCCAGTTTAAAGCCTGGTGCCATCAATGGGTTTATTTCTGGGCTTTCACAGTGAGGATGATGTCGTAGCTGCTGCCAAAATGCAGCAAACGGGCAGAAGGGGCTGGGCTGGGTGCAGCTGGCTGTGCTTAGTGTGGCAGGACGGTAGTTTCACCCTCTTGCTTCTGAGCTGGCAGGAGATGCGTATGGCACATCAGCACTGGGAGCAGCACGACCCATGACCCATGCACGCTGCCCTGCATCTCTACGCTGCCCTCCGACGGGGGACTCACGGGCACCTCATGGGACTCTGCGCCCTCAAGCCACCCATTACTTGGGAAGAGATAACACCAGCAGGAACCACCAGTTTCATTTCTTTCACCTCCCCATTTCTGCCTACCAGATACCAGATACCAGCCTGCAACATCAAAAATCAGTGCTACGTTGGGAACTGACTGACAGCTGTCAATCTCTCCCTCCTCACTGAGCTAGAGACCTTGCAGAAGCCCCCCCAGCTCCTGCTGTTGCCAGGCTGATTCCCCACCTGGTTCCCTTCTTGCTAATCCTGTTTGGCAGGGAGCTAATTGGGATTTATCTGACAGCACCCAATGCCTAGAGAGCCATTTTGTGCTTCCTCTGGGGAGGGCAAGGAGGAGGAGGAGGGGGAGGGGGAGGAGGAAGCCTGCAGAAGGCATTTGCACATTCTCCCTTCCTCATTCCCTCCTGCAGTTTTACAGGCTAATTACCAGCATTAGGGAGAAAGGAGCAGGAGGGGGAGAAAGTGGGGATTTTAATTATTTCATTTAACACTTGGCAGGACCCAGCTTGACTCCTGCTGAGCAGCACTTGGAAATAAGGAGCTTTTAAACCCTATCAACGGGAGACGGGGGAGCGAGCGTGGGATATGGGGCTGGGGTGGCCAGCCTCATGGCTAGGTTGGTGCATGTGCTGGGAGTGGAAAGGGGCGTTAATTCACACCATCGCTAATAAACAGCTGTGCCAGGCGCTGCCAGACAAGGGGTGCCTGGCTGCCTCTTCTGAAAAGCAGGGCTTCCCCACTTAATGACTTTGTCCTGAAACAGACCCCTCCTACCATGCAACACTGGACCATGCAGCTGTCTTCCAGATGTGCTTGGGGATGCCTGAGCATGGAATGGGCCACATGTGTATGCCCCAGGGAATACAGATCACCCTCTCCCAGAACTGCTGACCCTTCTCCAAGCAGGTGGTGTGCACACCACAGCCTGTGCACATGCTGCAAATACAGCCCCCCCCTGTTAACAGATGTCCCCACACACGCACTGCACAACCCCCACACCTCTTCCACCTAGCCACCCATATGTGATGGTGACTGGGGTTTACGATGTTTCTGCCTTCCCTCCTTAAAAAAAATTAACCCCCCCCAAGGTTTGCATGCAGAACTTGGTGTCCAGATCTAAAAGTACACAGCTGCTCCCCAAAAGCACACACACAGCAAAGCAAAAGCAACCCAGAGGAGGGAGGTAACGCATCTCAGTGCTGAGCCACAGGAGCCCAAGCACCCTTTGCCCAGCCCTGTCACCCTCTGCCTTCACAAACTGCCGCCCCAGGTGACTGCTGACTCGAGCTGCTGGGCTGCTGCAGGCCCCCGTGCTCCTGGCCCTGACTCCCCACCCCCCGAGAGCCCAACTTGCAGGCTCCAAATGGGGCAGCCGGGCTTGAACCCCCAGCCCCAGAGGACTTTCCAGACCAAGGCACCCAGCCAGGGATTTCACGCCTTCAGCAGCCACCGCCTCCCTCCCCGGTGGCTCCCTGCAGCCGTGCTGCCCGCACTGCTGCCCGCCGCGGGACTGCCCTTCAGGGGCGACACCGAGAACAGCCGAGCCAGGGCGATGCTGGGACAAGGGCCCCCTCGAGTCTGTCCCCCTGCGGTCTCCGGACGCTCGGGGGGTGCAGCACTACCGCTCCGAGCCCGCGGCCGCAGAGGCTGGGTGCAGCCAGCCCGGCTCCTCCGGCGGTCTCACACCGCCACCTGCCGCCCTCGCCAGCCCCGCCGCGCTGCCAGGGGAGCCCAGCGGCTGCCGGCAGCACCGGCACGGCGGGGATGATGCTACAGCAGCGCGAGATTGACGAGGAAGGCAAGCCTCTCCCTTGCTGGGGGACAAACAGACCGTTCAGCCACTTCAGTCTGCCCTGGACTTACGTTGTCCTGTGGCTACTGCCTCCCCGAGACAGCATCAACTCCCTCCGCCAGAGGAAGAGCCTTGCCTAACTACTGGAGTGGCTAGAGCAAACCACCCAACCCTTCATCCTCTCCGCGTGCTGATCGAGTTGGCTGAGCTGCGAGATGTCACTTCTGCCAACCCTCTTCCAAACATACACCAGCTGCTTTGCAAGCTGATGTAAACTTGTTCATCTGCAAGGGGGCGTGAGGATCAGCTGGTGTTGCAGAGTTCCTCAAGGATATGATAACGTGGGGGGTGCAAATAGGAAAAAACAGTAGAAAACAAATGATGAAACAAACCTACGGCACATTTCTGGAGCAAACACACAGCAAGATAAAATTAGCACGTATCCCTGGCACGCTGGATACCTTCCCACTGAGAAAGCAGCTGCCACCGGAGTGCTTCCAGACTATGAATGACATTCTTTAGCAACAGGGGTGGGGTATGTCTCATACCAGGTCTGCTCAAAAGAGCAGCATTGGCAGGAGTTAGGGTACTGCCAGTAACCTCAGAATCCTACAACCACATCAGCAGAGCACAACATGATGCTAGTGAGAACCAGGCATGCAGAGAGTGCCAAAGCAGAAGCACCTCACTAAAACACCTCAATTCCTACCCACCCAGAACAACACTCAACGAGCAGCGGTGGTGGGGTGATGCAGGAATGGCCAGCACAGACCCTGAGCAAAGGTGAGCCACGCTGACAGCAGCAGCATGCCTGTACCGTGCCAGCTGTACAATGTGCTGCAGGCAGAGGGAGTGCTGGCAGCAATATTGAGGAAAGGGCCTGTCAGTCTTCACCCAGAGCTGCTCTAGAGAGCAGAAGCTGAACACCATGCCACAGGGCACCCAGCACCTCTCTGCCACCTCCTCCCAGCCAGGAGCAGCGGGTTTGCCCCCAGTTCAGCCGGAGGCCTCACCCTGCTCCGACCCTGGGCCTGGAGCTGAGTTACACCAGCCAAATGTTCTCACCGCACCTCTCCCACAAGTCAGCCCGGACACAAGAAAGCCTGCAAAGGCTAGATATTGCACCCGCACCGCTGGGTGATGCAGCTCGGTGCCAGTCAGCACCAGCGCCTGCCGTGGAGGCAGCGTGCGGGGCTCCCTGCGAGCAGCTCCGAGGCAGGCGCCCGGTCGTGGCTGCGTCCGGCACCCACTGCAGAAAAAAGCATCAACCCCGGGCCCCGGTCCAAGCTGTCTGGTGCAGCAGAGCTTTGTTAACCACTTCCCAGAAAGCAGACAAACCACAAGAGCCACGGAGCAGTGCAAGACAGACCTCCTGGGAACGCACAGAGCCAGACTTACCGCAGAGCGAGAGGCGGCCGCATCGTCCCCTCCTGCAGAGGGAGACAGGCGGCCCATCGCCCAGCTCTGCTGCGGTGCTGCTTGGACAGACCCTGCGCAGCCTGGTTCCTGGGGGAGAGCGATGCCTCCTGAGCTACGCAGCAAGGTGACGAGAGCTCAAGCACATCACTAGAAAGGAAACACCCAGCAAAAATGTGTGCTTGCACAGGCCCTCAGGGGAAGTGGGCAACTGCTCCAGGTGGACTGGGAAGGCAGGAGCAGCAAGAGCCTACGAAGGAGCAGAAAGAAAAGGACACCCTCTCCTCTGATCAACTGCGGTCCTGCTCGCAGCTTGCTCACAGGCACGTGGCGTGCATGAGATGCATCCAGCACACAGAGGTGTGCTGGATGGAGACACAGCAACGGGGAGTGGGCAGCCCCAGGAACACAGACCCTTTTTCTCCTGCTCACCTGCTGTCTGGAGAGCCAGAAGCAGGCGGCATCCAGCCACTGCGCCGTCAACCAGGCGCAGCTGAAAGTAAAATTTTTGTGCCAGCGTTGCAAGCAGGGAACAAGCATCCAGCATCCAGTCGGTGGGGCTGCTGGCAGCAGCGCCCGCACGCAGAGGAAGAGCAGAACACTCTCCCACCGGGAAAAGCGCGGTTAATGCATCCCAGGGCCGAGAGGCACAGGAAGCATCATCCGGCAGGGGATGCTGTCGGCTCGGATAGCTTCCCTCCTTGCTCCTGGACCCAGAGAGGCCCAGGATCCAGGCCAGGAGCAGGCAGCTTTCAATAAAACTTTTACGTCCCTCTGTTCCCTCTCCAGCACCTTTGCAGGAAGGGCACATTTCCAAGCAAACCCTCAGCCTACCCCTCCCGATCTGCACAGTGTGGCCCATATATTATACATCATGAGGGGCACAAAACAGGGAGGAAATACGGCAGCAATAGTTTTAAACAGCTCACCAGCCTCAGCTGGTCCAGGCCTGGTGTAACTCCCTTTTCCTCGGTTCGGAGGGATTTGAGGCAGCCAGCCACAATGCCCAGAGCAAGGCTAGCTGAGCTGCCAAGGCTCTGTCCCATCCCACCCCAAAAAGCCAGCTGCTTACACAGCTACCTACATGGGTCAGCAGTGAACCTAAAAGTCTCAAGATGAGCACAGTGTGGGCAGAAGAGCACCCCGAAGTCAAAGCTGGAGCAGAGAAGCGTTTTGATGCCTCTACACCCAAGCCTGTCCATGGCAAACAAGGACCTGGGACCTCGCGCCACAGCAGGGCAGCTGCTCGGGCACGCTGGAGAGGGGCAGCAGCAGCACTGGGAGGCTGTCCTCCAGCCTGAGCCACCCGTGCAACCAACTGATGTGCACAGAGGTTCGTGCATACAGGGAGAGGGTATGAGATGAACTGCCAGTCCCAACCACATGCCAAACACCTTTCTTACATACGCTCTGTATCCACAGCCACCAAACAAAAGAGCTGGCCATGAGGCTCCCGGGATGCCAGGATTCCCAGCACCAGGGATCACAGGGAAGTGGGCACCCAGCCAGCCTGCAGCCATGTACACTGCATGCCCTTCCCTCACCCGCTAAGGGCTGCTCTCATCAGCCAGGGCACACACATGGTTTGTTTTAATGACTGGGATTCACTGTTTAAAACGACTGTCCCTGTGGATGACAGCTGGGGCTGCTGCTGACACGGTGCAGGGCAGGTGAGGCGAGGGAACCAGAGGAGCAGGGACAGGAGGGACAGAACACCTTATGGGCTTTGACCCATACCCACACTTCACTTGCTTTTGCTAGAAAGACACCCAGAAGAATTGTCTGTGGCACGTTTGCCCACACCTGCAGCTTCACAGCTGAGCCAGAATGGGGGGCGCACATAGCCCCTGCTCTCACCCTGCTGGCAGCAATGCTCTGCCCTTCTTCATTAATTGCAGCAGGTGCAGCAGATGCCACAAAACCCCCAGGCCAGGTCAACAGGCAAGCCCATCCCTTTTACCTCCAGTGTGAGCTGGGGCAGCGCTCTCCCCCCACCCTCCCCAGGAAGCTGAAGGTGAGAGGCTGAGGATGGAGTTGGAAATGAGGCAAGCACTAGGTGAAAAGTGTCCTTAGATCACAGTTTCGCACCCACAGCACTCCAGAGGCTTGGTGCTGCAGCAGCTGTCTCTTGCTTTGTGCAAGGACAGTGGCAATCCAATTGAGTCCAGGCAACAATGTCAGGCTGAGCAACATGGAGGCAGAGGGGAAAGCAGTTCTTCAAACTGTGATCTAAAAGCAATAGCTTCCTTTGAGGTGAGCGCACACTCTGCAGCCAGAAGGCCACGTGGATGGGTGTGCCTGTACCCACCTCCAGAAGGTTTCTATTGCTCCAGCACATCCTGGGTGGATGGAAGAATGACATGGACTAGTCAGCGAGTCTGATGGTGGATGGAAAAAATGGTAATTTTTTGCATGACACACCACCACTTACCAGCAAGAAGCTTCCTATGTTCTTTAGAAAGCAGGGGAGGGGCAGGGAGAAAAAGGAGAGAACAAAACAGTTAGAAACAAGAAAACAAGGCAGCTAACCCAAGCTTTCCTACCCTCCCCCAACCCCCCTCCTCCAGCGCTCTGCTATTGATACCACCTGGGGCAGCTTCCAGCTGTCTCTTCCATCCCTTTCGAGGCAGCATCAGACAGGCACTAGCTCCCAAAACACCCCATGGTGGCCAGGTGGCTGGCACCTGTATCCTGGGGAGGAATTCCCTATCCCTGGCCCAGCGTTCCTACATCGCATACAGAGGAAGCAGGAGAAAAACAACAGCTCACAGGTAGCAGATGTGGGCATTTTTGCCACATGTGGCAGGCCCCGAGAGGTGGCCCAGCCACCCCAACTGTGCCTCCAGAGACCCACACACAGCCCGGGGCTGGGTGCTGAGGGGGCAGTATGACCGGCACTGCCACCTTTGTTTGCAACACAGGAACACGCTGTTTCCCCAGTAAAACCCCGATTCTTCCAGTAGAAACCCTCATTTCAGGAGCATCGCTTGTCCCCTCTGAGTTTATTTCCATCTCCGACTTCTAAACCCATTGATTTAAATCCGTGTTCGTGGGACAATGGGCTCCCAGATCTGCAGAGAGCCAGAAAACAGCAGGATCCTGATGTTACTGATGATATTGCACACTGCAACAGCCTAAAATCACGCACAGCAAAAGAAGGGAGAAACAGAGAGCCCCAGAACTGTAACACTAAATACATGCAAATGACAATAAAAAAACCCATCAGGAACACCTCAGCACTAACCGCTGACTATCAGCCACACAGCACAAGCACGCTGGATTAGATAGCACGGTTGATCTGATCCACAGAGAAGGCTGCACTCCTGCCTTACAAGGATGGCTAAAGGAGGTCCTGGAGAAACCAACAAGTGCAGCCAAAGGCTCGGGAGCCAACATGCATTAACTGTTAAACTTCACGGGTTGCCTTGCCAATACATGATTTTCTGAAACAAAGTGCACAATTTGGAAACGTTCCGGAGCTGAGCTATCCACAGCCATGCCAAGTTCCCAATGCAGGCTCCCAGGGATCCGATGTTTCCCATCCAACTCAAAGGGGCACATCCTTTACCATCACAGCTTGATACCTCCTATCCAAATGCATCACCTGGGCCAGAATTACTTTTGAAGTCTAGGGAACCAGAGCACAAGATGAAAGGAGGTTCCCAACTCACATGATGAAAGAAAAGGTTAACAGTCAAACAGCTGAGCGTTTCAATAGTTGTTATTGAGCATGGCTTATTTGTCTGCCAAGTGATCTACGGCAGTACTGAAGTCCTGTAACCGTTGCAACATTCATTCTAGGCACCTACGGCACTAGGAGCTGTCCTCACATCCAGGTCCTTGTCCCACCAGGACATGGGTATCTCCTAGTGTGAAATGCAACCCTTAACCCCTCTTTTCTACTCCACCCAGCCCACTCTGCCCCCTCCCAGGCCCACACAACAGCTACCAGATATTTAAGAGCAGGGTGGAGTTTGCAGCAAGTGGTGCTGCTTGTGTGCCCTTCTCAGGCCGGAGGCTCAGAGGCTGCTGGAAGAGGACAGGTGTGGAGCCCCAGGGGAAGCACGGCCAGATGGGTGGGATGCAGGGGATGGAAGTGGGCGACTTCTCAGGGAAAGGGAGCGTGCTGGGCCACACAGCAGAGGAAACTGAGCAGGAGGAAGACAAGGAAGCAGCTGGAACAGAGAGCCTCACCCACTGCCCCAGCACCCGGGCTGAGGCCTCCCACGTGCTCTGCATGCCACGTTAGCAGCAGCTCCCACAATGGACTGTGGGACATGGGTAATGTGACACTGTGAAGAGTCCTGACAGCTCACTGAGACTATTAGGGGAAAAACAAAGTGAGCATTGAGGGCTGGAGACGGCCCCATGCCAAGGAAGTGACGTGCAGCCTTCTCCATTGGCAACCAGGAGCCCTCTCAGCTATAACCTGTTGGGAGATGCAGAGAAGAAAGGAAAAGGAGAAAACCAGCTTAAATATATCCCAGAACAGCACAGCTACTTGGGGATTTTTATTTGTAAAAAGAGGAAGAAAGAAATGAAAGCCAAGACTCCATGGCCAGCCCTGGTGCAGATGAAATATCAGTGTCTGGCTGCAGGAATGCGGTGCTCCCTTCTTTTCTTCTCTCCAATGCCTCTGAATTGAAGTGATGTGGATTGTGCCGCCCCACAGTCACATCCTTCTGTGAGCTGACAGCAGAGGTGGCTCTTCTGGGACCCTGGACAGCAGGGATTGCTGGAGGGAATGGGCCCCCCCTCCTCTTACTCCGCTACCCCAGGGGAAGCGGCAGAGCCCTTTCTGGCCAAGGCAGCCCCTCTGCAGAGCCCTCTTGTCAAGGTGAAAAGGCAGCACAAGAACAGCAGCAATGCATTTGGGACAGCAGAACAGACTTGATTTTGCCAGGGTACAGGAAGGTGTCAGGGGCTTTTGTTGAGGCATTCAGATACAGAAGCCCTGGGGACAAGCACGCTTGGCTGGGCTTTCTACAAAGCTTTCCTACAAAAGCCCACCGGGGTTTTCAGGGGATTTGACTGTACCTCTGCCCCTCGCCAAGGGAAAGGATGCAAATGCCTGAGTGGGAGACAGGCAGTCACTGCGGGGAACAGAATGCAGGCAGTTTTAGGTGTTGTGGATTTGGGGGGACACTCCCATTAAGACAGGGCAGCCTGAGGTTCCCTGCCCTTGCGGCGTGGGTGTAAAGGCAGCTCACCCAGCTCAGCCTGTTCACCTCAGGCACGGTGGCAAAATGCCAGCAGCTGTCGCACGTCATTTACCGTGCACACAGCACTTCTCACCCAACAGCCCTGCAGCAGGCAGGTCCCTCAGCTGCTGGCACAAGCACTGCAGCCCTGGCATCCCAGGAAACCCCCTGGCAGGGCACCATGTCACACCACCGCATCCTGGCAAGGAATTCAAGCATCATCTAACATGCATGGGACAAGTAACATGCCCAAGGCCACAGAGTGAGAAACTGTGGCAGAGGTATGCAGCACACACAGAAGTCAGAATAGCTCACTTTCCACATGCCAAAGCACGGCATTCCCAAAGCAGCACCTTTTCTTTAAGGTACCCCTGCAGGTAGGTTCAGCTGGGGTGTGGGGGTCCAGCTGGGGCTCTGTGCGGGATAATGGAGTGTCACTGCCTGCCTGTTCAATACCAACTGAAGCTTTCATATGCAGATACCAAAACCTGATGTTCACCGGGTTTGTAACAGCAGCTGCTTTTCAGAGTCAGGGAAAACCAGAAGGTGACAAAGAGAAGATGAAGATGCCTGGCCAAACCCCACACGGAGCTGCCAACTGCAGTGCCGCAGCCCTCAGGAAATGGCAATTGCAGCTTTGTAGCACTAGAAGAGACGACACCAGTGCTGCTCCAGGCCCAAATCCCACCTGGCTGCCAGGGCTGCAGAACAGGGAGGAGCACATGGGATGAGGGCTGGGTGGAAAAAGAGTGTTGGTTTTCCCTGTGAGTGATGCTAGCTCTAGTCTACCGGTGGGAAACAGAATCCCAGAAGGGTTAAGGGACTCGAAACACACTCTCTCAGGCTGGCGTGGCCACAGCAAGACTGAACACTTGACCCCGTGGAGCCAGAAGCCGCCTGTGACTCACGGAGGCAGCCCGGGCCGCTCCGCTCAGCAGCAGCCTCCCACCCACACAGCCCTGCACCAGCGCCGGCACCTCTGGACCGAGTCCCAGCCACCCCAGCCCCTTCCCACACATGCTGACCTGCAGCGCTTCCACCCCGCGGCTCCGGGCCCCTCTTCCTCAGGCTTGGGAGATCGCGCCAGTCCATCAGCGTGCACACGCTCTCCCTCTCATTTTTAGAACAAAAGTGCAATTGAGATGAGTTAACCCCAGAGCCTGACCTGCCTTTCAACTCCAGCATATTTCACTGGGCTTTGATTTTCCCTTCAGCATGCTGTGGCTCAGTCAAGCAGCTGCTAACATCAAGAAGGGGAAAATAAGTTTATTTTACTATACATTAAATAAAAAAAAATAAAAAAAGAAAGGAGAGTGGGAGGCTCTGTTCCAAGGTCAGGCACTTGACTGCAGAAAAGCCTCCCTGGACAGAACCGCGCTGGGATCGGGGAGCACGGCCGAGCTTTGCGGAGAAGCAGCGCAGAGCAGCAGGTGTTCGTGCCATGCCCGGGGGGCGCAGGCCAGCGCAGCCCTGGCTGCAGCAAAGGGGACCTACCCCTCCAGAGCACCCAGGACGTGCCTGTTGGCTTACTGCTGCCAGGGGCCGAGCCACTCTGTCGTAAAAAGCCATACTTCTGAGAAAACACGACTCGGACAAGTCACCCAACACAGCTGTCACAAGGCCAGAACTATCTCTCCAGCCACCCAGACCAACGCACACCCCAAAACCGTTTCCCTGCCGCTTGGGTCAGGAGAACTCACCGAGGCAAGCTGTCCTTTGGGCAAGCCCTGCCTGGAGGTCCCAACCTGAAGAGGCAGCCCTGGGAGCTGGCCTTGCAGAAAGACACTGCTAACTAAACACAGGCTCAGCCCCGGGGTTCGCAGGAGGGTGGGAGGTCTCCTCTGCAAATCTTCCTGCCTGCCCACTGGGATGGGCACAGGTACTGGATATTTACAGAATCACAGCACGGTCAGGGTTGGAAGGGACCTCTGGAGATCATCTCATCCAACCCTCTGCTAAAGCAGGCTCTCCTACACCAGGCTGCAGAGAGTCACATCCAGGTAGGTTTTGATTGTCTCCAGAGGACATTCCACAGCCTCCCTGGACTGCCTGCAGAGCCAGAAGGGCAGGCTCCGAGAGGCCAGGAGGGATCCCTGACGGATCCCAGGAATCCAACACTGGTGTTTTCTTTGCTCTCACACTAACGTCCCCGATAAGCCTGCCAGTGAGATCCAGGTTGGACTGTCTCATTCCCAAGGAAACAAGCCAAGGGTTCCCACGCCACCTTCCCGCTGCTCAGTGCACAAAAGCAACACAGACTTCCTGAAATCCCTCTCTCCATGACCCTCCCTACTGTTTCTCTGCATCCTGCTCCAAGGCCACGCTCTGTAGTGAGATAACAAGGCACTTGCTGCCAAAACCAGCAGCCGGAGGGGCCCAGGACCCACGCAAATCTGCATTCAAACAAAGACCTGATCTGAATGTCAGAAACTGCAGATGAAGCCCTACGGTCTGGGCTTACTGAATTCACCTAAAGCCAAAGCGGGATCTCTGGAAGAGCTTGGGACCTGGATGCCAAGGTCCCACCAAAAGCTGGGGGCACTCTGGCACCTGCCTCCAGCCGCAGCGGGCAGCCGGGCGGGCGGCAGCTCAGCCCTGCAGCAGCGGGCACCTCTGCCATGCCTCCCACACCCGGTGACCGAGACAAGGGGCTGGAGAAAGAACAGCCAGAGAGAATTTCAATCCCTTTAAACATTCAATCTGCACACAAAGCAACGAAACCCAAGCAATCGCACACTAAAAAAGAAAATTTCTCCATTTTCTTTGCAGTCAGCACTTGATTCTAAAATTTTCTTAAGTCTGGGGCATCCAAGCATCCCTGCTCTTGTCAATTACACACTAATTAAACACATTACACTCGCTCTCAAAAACATATCAATCAATTGGCATGCGATCAGCATCTAATAATTGCTGCTACTGAAATTCAGCCTCCCCAGAGAGGTGCAGTTTTTGTGTGTTAATTGTTTAGGTTTGGCAAGCGAGATGGGAGTTAACGAGCAGTCCAACTGCCACCTTGGGAGGAGGGTGCTGCAGAAGGCAGAAGAGGCAGCAGGGATTTTCCCACCTTCCTCCATTACCAAGCTCCGAAGAACAGTCCTCAAAACACAGCCAGAATTGGAACCAGATGTGTAGGAAGTGTCTCATTAGCAGTAATTGCTTTGCAAGGATTTGAGGTTTCCCCTCTGTGCCACCACCAAACACACTTTTAAGAAGCTGCCGTGGGTTGGGTACCAGGATGCACTGGTGGGGGCGGGAAGGAAAAAAACCCACAGGGCAGAGTCTCTACTACACTAACATTTTTATTGAAGCCAGGGAAAAGTTTACTCAAGACTGGGCTGGCTGCAGGCATCAGCCTGCCGAGCGGCAGAGGATCACCACTCCAGCAGATTAAGCTAAAAAAACTCAGCATCTCAAACCCTCTTTCTTGAGCGTGGCTCATCACGGCCAAATGATTCATGAAATAGCCTTGTGATTAGCTCTCTTGCACCCTCCCTGCCTTCATAAGGGGGAAAACAAGCACAAGACACTCCAAGAACTTGTCTCCTTCCCTGTAACTCAAGGCTGATTAGAGGATCTGGCAGGGACTCAGGGCTTCCCTTACCCAACTATCCCCATGTGTAATTTTACCTGCAGAGCTATTTTCCTTGGATTACAGGGCTGAACCCTGAACAAATCAAAGCCAAAGACACAAAATAAGAACAGGTCAATCAGGCCTGTGCACAGAAGTGCAGAGCTGTTTCTGTTCCCCAGAAAAGGGAGACCCAAAGCAAGGCAGGAGAGCCACGAGCCGCCTCGGGGACGGGACGAGACCAGAGACCCCCTCAGCTCAGCCCTTGGCTCCTCTGAGTCCCTGTGGCACCGAGAACCATTGTTTTCTCCCTGCTGCACAAGTTCCCCACAATAGATGACAACTTACCACCTACATCATCCCTTTATTCTTGCGCTGAATTTAAACTTCTTCAAATACAAATGCAGGCAGAATCTCAGATTCATAGCAGACTGTCTTCATGGTCCTGCCTTCCCGCACACCACACCAGCTTCGATCACACCTCAGAAATGCAGAGGGACGCGGTGGTTAAGCAGCCAGCACTCCCGGCTGGGCCGTACCGCACGGCTGTCCTCCACAGCCGCTCTCGTCCCCTCCTGGGGTTGCTGAGCTGGCGCCAGCCCCTGCTGCAGGGACCCTGGCATCTTATCCCCAGACAGAAAACCCTGGGAAGCAGCACCGGAATCCCCCCACAGGCATCCCTCAGGGAGGGGCAGGAGCTACTAGGATAGGAAGCGGAACAGGAGAGGGTGTCACCTGCCACCCACCACACTACGCTCACCAGCAGTGCGGCACTTTGTCGCCTTGCTAGAGCTGGGTGAGTCCATGCCCCAAGCCACCTCGCTGTCCCAAGTGCCAGCCCCTACAACTGGGGTAGTGCCAGGGACCCCAGTCCCAGCTGGGGCATGCTCCCAGGAGGAGACCCTCGCTGTAGGATCACTCTTCCCCCCATTTCCTTCTCCAGCCTGCGCAAGACAAAGGACCCAGTCTTTGCTAGACATTAACTGTAACAGCAGCCCCCAGGGACAGGGTGGAAGAGCGATTCGAATGTCAAAGGAGGAGCAGGCACCCGCATTATTTTTGGTGAGATGAGCATAATTAAGAGCCTGCAAATCTCCTGTATTCCTTGGGCTCCTTTCTCAAGTCCCTTTAGCATGCTGTATCCCCTCTTCACTCCCCCTCCCCAACACCAGCAGAGCTCAGATCGCAGTCTCCAGGGCTAAGACAATAGCTGCTTATGTTCTAAACTAGCGCTGCTTTCTGGGAAGAGAGCCAGGCCTGGCAGCTCTCAGCAGCAGGGAATAAAAGACGTGTTTGTGCTATGGAGCCCCTCTGCACCAGTGGGGCACCCTCAAAGGGAGGCAAAGCCATCAGCCTGCTGGGGATCCGAAACAGAAACGCAGACAGATGCCCTGGGCTTAGCGAGAGGGGAGTGAGAAAGACCACAGAACCGCAATAAAAGAGAGCGCCTTGCTCAAGCAAGCTGTACAACCGGCAGCAAGCAAGGCTCCCGGGCACAAGCAGATGCACAGCATCCCCCCGACAAGAGCTGAGCTGAAGCTGCAGCACATCAGGCTGCTGAAATCAGTGGGAACCGAGGACGCTCCGAATACTGGGGCCACTCGAAGCAGGAGGCAGGTCCATGGTAGAACATGGGCACCATCCCCACCAAGACCACGCTGCATGTCAGCAGGGTCCATCTGAGCATGAACAACAGTGATCTTGGCTGCAGCGGAGCTCCCCCCACCCCGCAGCAGGGAGCGGGCACAGGCAGGCAGCCTTGTGTTTTGCCAGTCGTTTCTTCATGCTCGCTGCTGCCAAGCCTGAGCGCGCAGTCCCAGGGGATCTGTCTCCTCCTCCGCAGCATGGCACTGGACGCCTGTGCTGCAGGCAAGATGACAGGAGGTGCCCTTTGCTCCCTCTAGAAGTCCCTGGCGAGGCAGAGGGTCCCATGCTGCAGGGGCCACGGATGTCCTAGTGGCAGTCAAGCCTGGGCAGCGGCAGACCAGACCCACCCCAAAGCCTGAACACTGCTCCACTGCTTTTGCACCCTGTGTGTAGCTGGCCAGGAGGCGATGAAATCACACGCTTGTCCTCTTCGCCATCACAGCCACTTCAAGTGCAGCAGGGTGGGAAGCTCAGCACAAGAGGTGACACCCACCTTGGCTGCTGCCCTTTGTGGAAGAGCCCAGGGTCAGCAGAGACCACACCACGGGCAGGCACCACACTCAGTACAAGCTACGGCTGGCTGCCTGTCCAGGTCAGAAAGCAGGAATGCCTTCCTCAGGCCAGGGCTGCATCCCCTGCCTCCAGCCAGGGACACGGGTCCAGCCTCAAGACCAGCCGTCCTGCCTGCTGCCGACAGAGGCATCACACCAAACTGGTGAGGCTAAAAGCACACAGGGCCTTCCCACGCAGGGAATTTTCTGGGCTGAGCAGCAAGTGCAGCAGCCAGCCTGCAACCCCATTAGCTACCCAGTATGGATACTGCCCCTGTCCTTGACAACACAGCCTTTTGCCACCTCTACCATGCCCCCGGCAGTACATAAGTCATTTCTTGATATCCTTCCTCCCAGCACTGCTGTCAGATGCAATAACCAACACCAGTGTCTTTAAAATGTCCGTGTTTCAATGCTGTGGAACAAAATGCAAATCAATTAATCTAAAATAAAATGTTTTAAAAAAATGGAGGAAAAAAAAAATCAAACTGGCCTCTTCTTCTTCTTTCTTTTTATGAAGCTTTAAAATTGCTTTTTGACTGTCCTGAATAATTGACGTTAACATGAAAATTTAAAGTCTTTCAAGATTTCATTAAAATTTATTCTCCTTCCCTTTGGAGAATTGTCATTGCCGAGTCCCATGTAGGGCAGACAACACAAGCAGCTGCCTCCATTCACAGCATTTAACTTCATTCTCTCCGGCTAAAGAAAATTCCCTCTTAATTGTTTAATGGAGACCCTGAAATAACATACGTCACTGCTCCCCATCATCAGTTTACTAATCCCACTCCCACCCGATTCCAGCACAAATCCTGCATTTACCCTACCTCCTTCAACCCATTTAAGCTGCACCATTTCCCCACCACTCCTCCTGCCACAGCAGGAGCACAGCACGAGAACGGGCTCCTGCACTGAGCCAGCGAGGCAGCCCCCTTCACCCCTTCCTTGCACTAGCTAGGTGCCGTCTTCCCTTCCCAGCATCACATATTCACTGGTGGGCACGGCCCTTCATAGATGAATGAAGTCTTGCATCTCTCAGCAGCAGGGATCCGAAGAAACCCTCTAGCGTAAGCCAGCCTCTAGCAAAGGGCAGTAAGCAGACACTTGTGCAAGGGCAGCACTACCATCATGGTCCCTTCCAGGATGCCCAGTGCTGGTGGCCATGGTCCTTCTCAGCATGCTGCCCTGTGGGAAGCAGTGGTTCTGGTGGAGGGGGGAAAATGTGACTGCAGCACTGCAGGAGCACCCGAGCAAAGGCGGTCCCCGGAGCAGCAGGGGAACATAGCCTGGCACAGCCCTGGGAGAGAGGGGGATTCGCAGGGCACTGCAAAGGGGTCCCACACCCAGCAAGCATCCCATTCCTGGAGCAGCAGTGGAGAGCTTGTCCTGCTCCCACTGCTAGCCTCAGCAGGCAGCTGCCCAGCTCCTTCCTAACAGCGAACTGCCACATCCAATTAGGTTTCCCATGAAGAGAGCAGCCCTAGCCCAGGAAACCCAAGACAAATGGCAATGTTTTTAGAAATATGTATTTTTAAATTGCAAGGCTCCAAGTTGTCTTTAAAAGGCCAAAATGTGTTTCCCTGGAGCAGCTGCAATGCAGGAATGGCAGCCCTCGGTTGGGCCATCATATAACTTAATGCACACAAGGAAAACAGCAGAGACCAGGAGAAAGAAAAATAAAAAATTGAAGGCTCGAGCTGGTGTTAGTGCTCTTAAAACGGTGCCGAGGCTATCAAACCCCACCAGGCTTCCCTGTGAGTGCTGCTCTGCGGCACCCTCGGCAGCCGGGGCTGCACCGAGAGGGTCGGGTTTCCTATTAAATCACAGCACCAGACTGGCGGCACTGTTACCAATTAAGTGTTATAACCTTCAGCGAAGCTTTCCCAATTTACCCCACTTGACCAACTGACCCTGAAGATTTTGAACAGCCTCTATAAATCCTACTGATCTTTACCGAAGTCAAACTCATACGGGTTTTGTTTCCAGAAGGGAAATTATCACGGAGCGAGAATGTGGTACTTGCACTGACCATTAACCTCACACTTTCAAGCACAAGCTGACCCTTTTCTCTTCTTGGTAAATGGAGAAGCTGGCACTTCAGAAGATATATGCTCCAAAAGGCTCCCAGCAGCAATACTAGCACCGAGTGCTCACTTCTCCACACGCTCATTCCTAAGTAAACCTTCCAAGCATCGGAACAGGCTGCCCAGGGAGGTGGTGGAATCACCATCCCTGGAGGTGTTTAACAAATGTGTAGATGTGGTTTAGTGATGGACTTGGCAGTGCTGGGTTAACCTGGACCTGAAGATCTCAAAAAGTCTTTTTCAACCTAAATGATTCTATGATTGGAGGGAAAACCACTGCCCTTCCAGCTGCAAGGGGAGCCAGGGCAGAGGCTGCCTTCACTCTCAGGGCTCCCTTCTCACAGCAGGGCTCATGCATACCCTCTTCCAAAAGGATGTAACAAGGATCAAGCTACAGCCATCATGCCCAGCAGTTAGTGCCAAGACCAAGGACTACAGCATGAGTTCATGCTCAGGAGACCAGGGAAAAGACAGAACACAAGGCAAGGATGCAGTGCTCTGGTTCCCAGGACATTTCCTTCCTGACCCATCAAGACAGGCCAGGTCCAGCACACAAGCAGCTGGGAGGAGAGCACCAGCAGGATATCTCCCACTACCATGAGATTTTTCTGGACCACAAGTGGTAAAGCACGAGAGATTTAAAGTCCTTTCCAGGTACGTTATGTACTAAAGGGTACAGCAAAATCAAGAGACAGATGCCAGGATGCAGAACAGTTTCTAGCTGCAAAGAGCAAACAGGGCTATTATAAGGCATCATTAGCACAAAAGAAAACAGGCTGGGAGACAGCATGGCACAAAAGCCCACAGCCAGGTGAAGCAGGATTAGAGGTAGCAGCCAGTCACTCCAAGCAAACAAGTTTTCAGCCAGTAATAGAGGCCAGCAAAGCTGGCAGTGTGGTTCAGTGAAGGGCTTGTAGCTGCCCATTCCAAAGCCTTAGGGGTAAAACAAGGAAAAAACCAAAATAACCCTCATTAAAAACTGCCTCCCCCCTACTTCTCTAAGCCAACACGTTGTCGGTGGTCCAAAGCAAAAGCCTGACAGCATCCAACCGCACTAGGTCGCTTCTGCTTCAGTGTTGCAACTCTCAGCATTTCCTCTTGCCTGCCCCTAACATGTTCTCCTGCAGAACTCTAAAGGCTCTGCATCATATCTGCCTGCAGGAGGGCCAGGAAGACAAGCTGGGGTCTTTTCTCTGATCACGGAGCTTTAATGGTCCTAGCAGGAAGCAGAGAAGGTCAAGATTTTTTTGTTATTGTTTTTTAAAAAGAAGATTTTAAACTGAACAGAGAAGAAAGGTTCAATCCATCTACAAGGACATCTGGTGTGGGTCCCAGTGTGAATGTGGGAGTGTCAAAAGAAGCCAGCCCTGTCACCCTTCCTGGTTTGGAAAGCATCACCACCAACTCTGACTGCTCGTACAGAGATGCAGAAGAAAAGCCCCCAGTTTAAAGCATTCCAGATATCCTTATCTCCACCTTCATGATTCCTGCCCAGCCACTGACACTTAATCGAGCAGTTGATACAGAGGCACAGCCCATCCCACTTCTGCAAAGTGAAAGTTTTATTCCCACTCCTCTAACAACAAGGAGAAAGGGGCAGAGGTGGTTTCTTTTGTGGCAGTGGGCAAGTAGGACAAGCTTTTTCTGTCCCCTTTCCCCTTGTGCTCTGCTCACCCCTGCCACCCGCACAGGAGAGCTCCCTTCCCGCAGAGAAGCTCTTCAGGCAGCCGTGCACGCTCACTGCTGCCTGGGCTAGCGACTGCCCAGGAACTGGCTGACCCAAGTAATCAGCCTCCCACGCACACACTCTGCTCCCTTGAAGCCGTAAGTTCCCATCACACAAGGCGTCCTTGTGTGTCAGGACCGAATGCGTCCCAGCCTCCCCTGCCCCACTTACAGTCCAAGAAAGGAGATAAATGCTGTTCTTACCTAGTAATGAATAATCCAGAATCCACATGGGAGAGGACAGCACATGCAAAAAAATGAGAGCAAAAAACAGTTGGTCAGACCAGAGTAAACTCTGCCCACGGACTGGCAAAGCAGAGCTGCTCTGCTCCGCTGCTCGCTGGGCAGGGCAGCCCCGAGCTGGGGCGAGGGAGCAGCCACTGTGCTCAGCCAGCTCCGGCTCTGCCCCCTCACCCCCTGCACGGCAGCTTCCCCACCCCACTCTTGCTCACCCCCAGGAGCCACCAGCTGCTCAGTGGACCTGCTCAGCATCACCCCTCACCTGCACCGACTCCGAGCCACGGAAATGGTGTGGGTCAAAGGCCCACGAAGAACAGCCCGGATAAAGGCAAGGGAGAAACCACAACCCCTGCAGGGACTCCGGCAGAAGGCAGATAAGCCCTATCAGTGGCGCAGAGGACAGTGAAGCCCCTGGCTCCTGCCACACTGCTGACAAGCAGCTCAGGGAGCAGGCCTGACCCCCGCAGGATCAGGCACCCTGAGTCCTGGGGGCAGCAGCATACCCACACCTCTTCTGTGTGCTACAACAAAAGTTAACCCAACACGGGGGAAAGCAGACAGATTAAGCAGAAGAGCGCTTGCCTTTCCCCAGGCAGGGGAGATGCCCAAGCAGTGCTTGAGCCAACCAGATAAAGGAGATGCCCACTAAAAGCCACACAAATTGTGTACTTGGTGGCAGGGAAGAGGCAGGGTGGTAAGGGCCAGCACAGCTGGGTAACATCAGCTAGCGCAGTGTGAAATGGGTGACACACCTCAAGGGAAAAGGGTCCAGCTGCCAAAAAAACAGCCAAGAGGCATCTATCAGGAGCCCTGCCAAGACAGAGGGGTATTCAAAGGATGCACACACAGCAAGGATGGGGAGGAAGAAAGCAGCAACCAAGCTGATCTCTTCCCACAGCTCCCCTCACGCTAGATTTCCACAAAGCCTCAGACCTCTCTGTGCCAAAGGCATGCACTCTGCAGTGCGGCAGCCAGGGTATTACATGGGATATCAGCAGAGAGGCCGGGGGGGCGGGCGGTAGGGGGTGGGCAGGGGAGAAAGAAACAGGAGGTGAGCAAGCAAGCAGACTCTCCTGCCCTGGAGGTCCCAGGTCCATCTGTCTTGTGTCACCACATGCACCAAACGCCTCCTAGCTTATATGGCAAAGGCTAGCAGGACCTCCAAAGGCTGCTGGCTGGCAACTCCACTACCACCTCTTCCTCCCCAACCTCCCCACCATGTCTGTTCTGTAGAACACAGTCAGACCCCCTTCCTCCTCTGCTGCAAGGGATACACCTGAACTGCTCCGTAGGGGGGAACACACAACTCTTAAGACTTATTCTGCAGTCCCCTCTGAGGGCTGGGATAGGTGGACAAAGTGCAGGAGACCTGAAGGAGCCAATGAATCCCAGTCAGCTGGAGCAGCCAAAAGCAAGAAACTACTGCTGGCCCACACTGCGCCAGCCTCATTTCCTTATGGCAGGTTTTAATCTCCTGATTGGGCTGCAGTGACGCTCCCAGCGCAGGGACAGGGTTCTGCAGCTGAAGTCACCTGAATGGCTCAGAAAAAGCTGGTCAAGAGCCAGGGCTAGAAAAGCCCCAACACCTCCACCGGCACTCGGGACAACCCAGCCCTCTCCCTCACCCTCCCCTGGAGATACTGCTCTGCTGAAACAGGGGGAGAAGCCATGGGACAACAGGGGCTCACCAGAGGTGACCTGAGGATGTAAGTGGTAGGCACTGGAAAGGTTTGCTGCCGGTTCAAGAGAGCGGCTTGCTGTCCATACACAGCACTCCCTCGCACCCAGTGCTGGCACATAAAGCAACAGGAACAAACGCAGTTTTTGCATTAACTGTGCGAAGTGACCATGGAAGAGGACTTGGGCCTGCACTTGCTGATCCTGCCCCAGCCCTGATAAAGCAGTTACGAACCCTGGTAAGTCCCCTTGCTATCTCTTTCAGTTGACCGCTTATTTGTCCACTCTTCCCATAAAAACGCAGCATGTCCCTACTTTGCTTGGCTCAGAAGATGCCTGCAGATGGGCAGCTCGCCCTTGCCACAGCAGCAGGGCAGACCTGGCTTAACTGTCCTCTGGAGAAAGGCAAGACCTGGGACTGTGAGCAGCCCAGGAATCAAGACACCAGGAGATGCCCCTCCACGTTTAACTGAAGGGCCAACCCCCAGGGTGCCCTGGCTGTTCTCTCCTTACAGCTCCAACCGCCCCAGCATGGAGCCTGAACATTGTGCTGCACCAGGGAGCTGGCTGGTGCTCAGCCCCAGGGGCCAGCCCACCCATTCACCCAGCTGGTCCCTCCAGGCTGTGGTGTGGCGTAAAACTGCTCTAGATCAGGAGCAGAGTCCTGTCCTAGCAGCGGGCATGCCCTTGGGACTGCATCAATCTCACTCCATTTTAACACAGAGTGCCACTCCTGCACTTTCCCTCCTTGGTGAACGAGGAGATACCCCTCCAAAAGGGTGCCGAGACCAAAATGCAGGTTAGAGGTGCTCTAAAATTCCCTTAAGATCAGCATGGTGGACTGTACAGACCCAGAGAGCAGGTAGAAACGACACCAACATAAGCCTCCTGGAAGGGGTTTGGGATCAGCGGGCCAGAGGAAAGCGGAGTCACATACCCAGAGCACATACCCTGGCTCCCGTAGCAAGGGAGTGCGCATCTCTCCCAAAGCAGCAAGGCCAAAAGGGCAGCAAGAGCCCAGCAGAGCTGGGGAACAGCAGCAAACAGCTGCTGCCAATGCTCCAGCCAGCAAGGGTTGCCAAGGCTGCTGGGCTCTGTATATGCAGCAACAACCTTTGAAGTCAGGGCAGCGGAATGTGCCCCGCTGCTCTCTGCCAAGGCAAGGCAGGAGACACTGCACTCCTGCAGCCACCTCTCTGCCCTTCACCTGCAGCCTAGCCTGCAACCATCCCCGCGGTACACAGAAGTGGGGGGTCCACACTCCACTGTGCCTGGAGACAGTGGTCCACAGCAGGCCAGAAGGAGCAAGCTACAACCATAAAGCATCTTGCCCTCAAAGCACTTGTTTCCCAGGAGAACGGTACGTGGCAGCCAGAGGACAATGCCCACCAGCCTGGCTACGTCCCACTGCCTGCCTGTGACACAGGTGACAGCTCTCCCCTCTCCAGCCCCACAAATCTCCCATCCTTAAGCTGCTCTGACAGCCCCTTCTCTGCGGGAGGCATCTCGCTGTACACATCCTTTATTGATCGATGCCATGGGCTCCTTCTAAACAAATTCCAACAAATTTTGGGTGTTGATCGCCACGTAGGCAGTTTTCTGCCTGTAAACAATTATTCCTGTATTTTGACACCCCCATAGCGTAGTCAGACCATCTGTCTGAACTACAAGGCTGTTAACTGGTGTTAAACTGCCATTAGCTGCAGATGCAGAGCTACCACCAGGATTAGTTTGAAACAACCATCAAACCCGCAAAACACACACGCAAGTTAAGATGCGGTCGAAATGAACCGGCAGAGCCAATTATCTGTACCCTATGGGTATTAAGTGCCACGCAGACCCCACAGCCTCACCATGCAGCTTCCACAGCCTGAGTTGTGACTGACCAAGACTCCCACATAGCGTGGCCAACTGGTTCCCACCCCAGCTGGGAGCAGCACCCCGCATAACACCCAGATCTCCCACATCGTTCACAGCGTGACTCCTCTAACAGGTCAGCGTTACACTGGCCGGTTTCCAGCCCTGCTCCAGGGCACAGAACATAACACATTAAGATGTAAGACATGCAAGATCTACTGTGAAGGGAAAGCCTTTAATCCGAGGCAGGCTTCAAGCAAGCGCCAGCTCCTTTCAACTCTATCCTCACAGCTGCGTCACCATGCTGGTGGAGGACCGGCTGTCGCTCAGGAGGAGCGTGGCAGCGACGGTAATGCTTACAAGACACGGGCAGCGCAGATTCCCATCCTCACCAACTGCTGCAGGGCTGCTGATCATACAGGCTGGAGTCAGAAGGGTACACGTCCATACGCTCAGATGTAACGCCATCCCACGTCCCGTGCTATAGGCACCGTGACACGTGGAGAGGCAGGCACGCGCCATCCTGAGCTGCATGCAGGCCGAGTGCAGTGAAGCTGCTTCTGCCAAGGACTCTGGGCCATACATTTGTCTGAACCACAACCACTCTGCGAGCGATGTGCCACGTAGAGACCTGCCTGTCTGGCAGAGCAGGGAGCAGAGCCCTGTAGTCCCACCTTGCTTAGGTCCCATTACGCCCCATGTAATGGGGTGCAGAAGCCACAGGGCCAGGCAGCCGGGGGGAGAAAGAGAAACTCCCTCTGACAAGACAGCGGCTCCTGCGCAAAGCTCTGATCATGCCAGAATGTGTCTGAAGCCCCTCTGCAGGGTGCCCCCCTGCAGCAAGGGCAAGCCGTGCACCCCTTCCATTCAGGCAGAAACTCTGTGGGTCCCACCAACACTGCGCACAGCCCAGGTGCCCCTCCACAGCCGCTGCAGCATTCTTCCCCCTCCCGCAGTGCGTGCTTCCTGCAGGGAGCTCCCAAACCTCCCCCTGCACCTGGAGCTGTGAGAGGCAAGTGGGGTCTCCTGCACAAAAGCCCCAGCACCGTTAACACCTTGGTGCACTCCCCTTCCCCACAACAGGAGCCACCGCCTCGCCCCACAGCCAGGAGCCCGCCAAACAGACTAACCCGCAGCAGCGCGCAAAGCGCCCGTCCTCTGCAGCCTAGTCCTTGCAAATCTGCATGCACAGTGTCAGAGTGCAGACCTCTGCGGTGCAGGAGGAAAAGCCTCTGCTGGAAAGTGGAGCAAAAGGCACAGAATATGTGCGAAGGAGCCAGCCCGCCACTGGACTCTGCTAGGGAAACAGAAGTCCCAGAGCAGTATTTTCTCTTATCGTGACAGCTGCCGTGGCCAGAAGGTCCCTAGAGGCTGGAGGCTCACTGGCTAGGTTCACGGGGCAGGGGCTCCAGCCCACACTGCCACTTCCCTTCATCCTCCGGCAGAAAGACACCAACCCGCGCAGGGACCGATTTCCAGGGGCAGCACTTCACCAAAGGGTTCCCACGCTTTGGCTGGGTGGAGGGGGTGTGATATTCAACATCCTCCCTCTGGGGAAGAAGAAAGCACTTATCACACACTTCTTTTTCTGCAGAGACAGCCTAACACTGCAGACACAGACGCTGGCAGACAGGGAACAGGCAGCTCCCCTTGGGCACATGAGAGCCCAGCGCTCCCACCAGCCAGCCCCGCCAAGGGTGATGCTCCCAGAGAGCAGGGCCAGGCTCTGCGGGAGCCACACACTCACCAAGGTGACCTCTGCCAACTTGGGCACGGCCACCAACCCTCTGGGTAGGAGAGGGGCATAAACACAGCCTCCTGCCTTCAGAGGCATCTCTTGCCTTTTGTTTCCTCCACTCTTCTGGTCGCTCTCCTGCGGGTGGGGTTGTAAAAGCCCAGCCTGAGGCACAAAGGCAAAGCTCCCTGGGAAATGAGCGTGTGGGGAAGACAGGCTAAACCTGGATGACCTGTATGTAGTTCCTGCACTAGACTCTGCACAACAGTAGCACATGGGTAAGCATGATGTCAAGGTGAGTTCAGAGCAGCTACACTTAATGCAGAAGGCAACACTGCACACCCTGTACTCCCACCAGCAAGGCTGCTCCCAGATCTGTACCCTGAGCAGAGGATGCTTCTAGCTTTTGGAAGGCTACACACCACCATCCACGCACCCTCAAGTCCCAGCCACCTTCTCCCACCAGTCCTGCCCAGCTCCCTTCTGGCTCTGTGGCATTTAAATCCAGATGTCACAAGCAGAGCTGCAAGACGGGATGTTGCTGAAAGCATCACTTGCAGCCTCAAGGGAGCCAGGCTGCACTTCCACAAGGCCTTCACAGAGTCTAGAAAAGACTCCCTTGGGCAAAGAAAGTGCAAGTCCAGCTGGCTAAGAGTCTAACTGAGAGCTGTCTGGGAGAAATTACCAGTCTAGAAAAACAATTCCAGGCTGGGTTTCTTTAGATTGCCTCCTGCTTCAGTGCCTGGGAACTGGGTCCCAGCCAGCAGCTCTGAGATCAGCAGACAAGGGTTCTCATGAGCCAGAAGAGCATGAAGTAGATCAGCTGGTGTCAGTAGGAAGCTTGGGACGAAGGCAGAATTTAGGAGGAATTTGGCAGAGATGCCCCCTCCCAGCTTGAATCCAAAGCAGAGATACTCCCAGGCAACCAAAGTTTCACCCGCTAACAAACTTCCAAGCTATTTCTATCTACCGTCACCTTTGCTTTCCCCCGCAAACGGAAGGGTTGTGTTCTGTCCATACCAATTTGCCCATGCTGCTACGAAAACCCACTGAAAAGAGACTCCTAGTACTTTACCCCAAAGAGCACTTGAGATCTGCACATCCAGCACTCGGACACAGCTCCCTACAGCAAGCACCGCAGCACAACCAGGCACCAAGCAAGCTGCTGTTCCTCTCCCCGCTTTGCTGAGCAAACAAGGTGTTACCCTGGGGAAAGCAGAGCAGGTACCAGTGCCTGTCTGGAGTGCACTGCCTCTTCAAGCATGCCCAGGGCAAGCTCCCTTCACAATGAGACTAGCAAAAGGCAAGTAACAGGCTAGCTCAGGATATACGCTTATGCCCTTCATCCCATGGAGGCAGCTCAGAAATCCCTCCTGTGGTTTGTTAGCAAATAAAGTCTGCAACATGAGCTGGCCTTGGAACTGCCCTGCCGGGGAGCGAAACGCCCTGCAAACCAGGGAGCTGTCAAAGCCCCAGCAAGATCAGAACTTGTGGTAGGACCCTGCAGGGAAGGATGAAGAAGCAAGATGGCTCCTTTCCCAGGGGATGAGAATTCAGCACACTTGGGGAGAGAAAAATCAAGTTCATCTGAAAAGAAAAACCACACTGTGCAAGATTGGAAGTATATGTTTACCCTGCACCACATCAGACAGCTGGCTCCGACAGAGCACCCTTCTAGGCTTCTGAGGAAGCCATTAGTAGCAGGGTGTTTGGTTTTTAACTGGAGTTGCAGGCCTATAACAATAGCAGTATCAGCATTAGCTAGCTAGAAAGCCTTGTGGTTTGCTCCCCAGCTCAGACAGAGGACTGCAGCTGACAGCCCCTGGGAGTGGGGTGCAGCCCCACTGATCCCTACCCACAGCAGCAGCCCGGCATGGGCAGCCAGCTTGCAGCAGGGAAGCAAACTGAGGCAGGACATCACAAGTGCAGCTGCATCACCTGAGCCTGGGCTGCCATTGGGAGCACATCTCAATTCTGCCTGGGAAAAAGACCAAGAAGGTGGCAGATGAACCATAGCCAGCACAGGGCTTGATGAGCAGATGCAAGAAGAATGTCTCCCTGCAGGTGAGGTGGGAGAGGCAGGGATCCAAGCCTGCCTGCACTGCCAGCCACAATTCACCACCCCAGAGCCTCTCGGCTCCAAGCAGCTCAGCCTAGAATCCAGTCTCCTCTCCAGCGATGGGAAAGCTGCCGCCTGCAGCTTAGGGTGAGACTGGCTGACAGACCAACCTGGATCTGTAAGACACTCTCAGGTCTCACCAACCATCCCTCATATTCCAGTTGGCACCTTAGAAGCAGGACTGCCACACACAGGCTCTCCAGCCCAGTGTTGCACAGCTGCCGAGGCCAGCTCCAGCTTCTCCCCATGCTGGCAAGTGGCCCTTGCCAGGCTTGGCAGTGCCAGCCCCCCGGCCCTAGGTGTGAGGAATCTGCTCCTATCATTCCTCAGGCAAGCAGGTAAAAGTGGCCTCAGATCCTGAGAGATGCCCAGGCACCTGCAACTCTCACCCCTCTGCCCCACCAGGACGTATGATTTGATCTGGGGGCCAAGAATTTCTCAGGGAAATCCAAGGGCACAGCTTCTGCAAACCTGTGAAAGCATCAGATCCCTTTGACATGAGCTCGAAGCTCAGACATCCTTTTTCCTAATTTAGCAGGGCCACTGCTGGAGGCAGAAACTTCTCTCCCGCATCCCCAGGTCTGAAGGCTTGCCCAGGACTTTCTGTCAGTACCTTCTAAGGCTGGCCTGGGTTATTGCTCAAGATCCCTCAGCACGTGATGGAGGCTCTTGGTCTACCACAAAGCAGCGCTGCCCCTAGGCTCAGCCAGCTGCGTACTTCCCCCAGTAAGTGGGTGGGAAAACCCAGCCTTTGATGTTCCACTGAGCGGCTCCAAAACAAAGATGGACTACAGGAGATAAAAACACCAAACAAACTTCACAACAGGATATATCCGGTAGATAAAGTGGGAAAGAATTTCATTTCCATGGAAGGCAGACTGCCTGTGGTCCATGGAATAACCAAAGGGCGGCTGTTTTCCACTCCCAGCACACACCGCCTTTTGCAGACATCACACCAGCAGGGCACAGGCTGGGTGGTACAGACTGCCCAAAACCTGCATGAGGGCTCCGGGAGAACCCATCCTGACAAAACTGCTCCCTGCGCACATGCTCAGCAGGTACCAGTTCTGGGCAAGGCAGCTTCCCCACAGCCTTACCTCAGCCTGCCCAGAGAGCAAGAGCCTTCCCCAGGTACCTGCAGCTGGACACTATTCAGTTCATCGTTCACATGGTCAGCACGACAGGCAGACACAAGCGAGCAGGTGGGGAAACAGTCTGAAAACCCATGGCAATCCACTGCTAATGCGGATCTCTACTGGAAACCAGAACCAATGACTAGCACAGACCAACAGAGCCACGGCTGCTCAATCCAGAGGAACAGCATCGGAGGCCTGAGGTGATCCACTGCTTTCAAGTACATAAGCAGCTTCTAAGCAGAAGAGGGAGCAGGCTGTTCTCTGCATCAGGGTGTACAGGTAAGATGCCCTGTGCAAGTTGCTACCCTTAATTGAGGCAGGCCATCCCAGAAAGCAAGCTTCCATCATATTTCTGTAGCCATTTCCCCACCTTTCATGATCTTTGTAAGCCAAAGCATCAAGAAGCTTAACAAGTCTGGCTCCATCTTCCAGCAGCCCAGACCATGGCACCCTCACAGGCAGCACAGTGAAGAGAGGAAGGTGCTTGCATGAACACCACGCTGCAGCCAGGCATTTTACAGGTTGACGGGGCAGGACAGCCTCACAAAGCTGCTTTTCTTCCCAGCTCCAGCAGGCCCATGACCACCCCCTCCCCACTTCCTCTCACCATCCCCTCCCCTGAGGGGAGCCCCAAAGCTCAACAGTGACACCGATGAGCCCAGCACATGGGGCTTTGCTGCTGCAAAGCCCAGCTTCAGGGAGCAGGGAGGGAATAAAGGAACAATGAGCCACAAGCCTCATTTGCAGTCTGGCAATGCCACCTCTACTATTTAAGCCGCAACCAGAGCCCTCTGCCACCACATCTACGCAATAATTTAAACACGCAAAACTGGCAGAAATGGAAGTTTTTACAAAGCTGAAAGAAAGGCTGTCATGTGGCAAGGCTTGATGGAGGAGCTTTGTGCAAACCACTGCCAGCCCTGCCGTGGTGAGCCCAGGGCTCTGTTCAACAGAGACACAAGAGAGGGACCAGCTGGTGCAGCACATCACCATGAACATCAAGGGTTGCCCAGGAAGCATGCAGATCCCTCCACCCCACATCTGCTATTCACTGCTCTAGTTCACCTGTCAAGAGAAGGCTGCGCTCAGCCTAGACACCAGCGTTACGCAGTCCTGCTCCAAGAAGCCCTGTGTCCCCTCGTATTGTGTCTGGCCACGCAAGACATACCAGGGGGCTCAGCCTTGCAGCGCCTGTCCGGGGTAAAGTAACAGCTCTCGCGAGTGTTATGAAGAGACAAAAACCTGCACTACCAGAAGCAGCAGGACCGCTACCCCTGGCACCCCTCTCAGCCCGGCTCTCCACTCACAGGCCAAGCCGAGCGCCTTATGAACCACCTCCCAAATTCAGCTTTTGCACACCAACAGGGGCCCCTAGAGAAGCCTGGGAACAAGCAACCACCTGAGGTCAGCTTAAGCTAGCTGGCTGATTTGGACCTTGCAGTTCTTCTGCCTTGAGGGACAGCACAGTCCAGAGGCACAGGTGAGCCCTTGGGCCACCTAACCCCAAAGATCTGGTCGAAGCAGTGGAGCACAACCCCAGCCAACAAGGCAGAGCCGTGAGCAGAAGACCTGACCAAGCAGAGCAGAATTCTGCTTTCATGAGAAGTACCTCTAGGGACACAGGGTAATCCTTCAGCATCCTCCAAGGAAACTCTCCAGCCATACTATTCCACCAAGCAAAACAGGGCTTGTTCTGAGAGCTAAATATATGCCTCAGTCCCCAGGGATAACTGACAAACCCTGGCAACAGAGCTGCAGGAACCCTGATAATATTGTAGGATTTGCCCAGCCCTCTAAGAATAACTGCGCTGCCTATGAGAACATCACAGGAATCAGCTCCCTCGTGCCCGCTACACCCCTGGTACCACGCAGAAGCCAGAAACCCGCTGCTCTGGGGCAGGACTGAAAGAACATGCATTTGCAGACTAGTTCATTATTGCCTGAAATGGAAAACTGCTTTTTCTACAGGATTAGAAGTTTCACCCTCCACTTCCTGCGGAGAACAGTGCAGCGCTGTGCCTGGTGCAGTCCCGCCCGGGTGTCAGTGGAAAATAACCAGCAGTTCTCTCCATAAAGAGATTAAGACCTTTTTACATGAACAACAACTGAAGAGGGAGGGAAGGGGAACTCTGTGGGAAGCACATGCACGCTGGACATCATGCTCCTACTCATCAGGCATGAGCTGCTAAGCCAGCAGCAGCTGCCTAGGAGGGCAGAGCACACCTCCACCGCAGCAGGGATGGCCCCAAGTTTCCCCAGCCATTCCAGGGCAGCATTACCTTTCCTTGCTGGAGCTCCACAGGCACGCCAACTCCAGCTTCACTGCAGCTCCCCACCCCACAGCCTCCTGTGGAAGGAGAGGAATAGCTCCCAGCCTTGCAGCATCTAAGCAAGTTCACACAAGAAGCCCCCAGTAAGGCAGGGACCCCAGCTGCTTTCCAGCAGCCTCACACCCTAACCACCAGACCCAGCTTTGCACCAGTGCTGCTCTTCAGCTGGGCACCTTCCCCAGCCCATCTGAGGTGCTGCCTGCCTGGCATCCCCTTTACAACCTTTGACAGACTCTAGCATTGCCTAAATTCTCTCCAAGAAGCACCAGTACTGCAGGAAAGTCACTGGCACTGTTAAAAGAGGTGTATGCCTCTGCATCCAGGGGTGCTCAGGGGAGGCATAGCTGGCATTCCAGGCTGGCAGACCTCTGCCAGCACATAATCCACCTGACCAGGGCACATGCCAGAACAGGTTACGCAAACAGAGCACACACACACGCGCTGCGTGCTGTGAGGGAGAGCAGTCTTGGGCAGGGAAAGGGGAAAAAGCCTGGAGAAGGAGCTGTATCTTCCCTACATGTGTAAAGGTCCTCAATCCTTCCAGCTGGGGTGCAGAGCACTCTGATCCTGCCAGCTCACCACTGGCAAGTCAGCATGACAGACATTTGTCCTTTCTGCGTGCTGCAGAGGGAGAAATAAGAGATTCAATCCTGTCTCCTCATCTTGCCCCAGTCCCCCCAGGGAACGGCACACAGCAGGGCTGTTCTGCCATCATTGTCACCCTCATCCGGGCACTGCGACCACAAGCTGGGACACATGCTCGAACAGCACTCACCGGGCTGCTGCTGCATCCCCCTGCCTGCCACCCCACCTGCTGTGTGGAGCAGAGCAGGAAGAGGCAGGCTGAGGATGGAGCGCTCCCGTAGCCCACATGACATCACCTGCTGGGCCAGGAACGCAGGGTAACAGCGGCCCAGCTGAAGGGAAAGCAGGTCAGGAGGGGACTGGAGAGAGACAAGGCTTCTTAGGCAAGTTTTTGCAGCACAAGCACCTGCCCGGCCTTGCGCTGAGGAAGCCACGTGCCCGCCCTGCAAACGGCAAGCGCCCAAGCATGCACACACAGGCAGGCATGCGGGCCTCCCTGCTCCTCACAGGCTGGGGCACAGCAGGCCACCCCAGGAGGGAGCAGTGTGGGGACTGAAGCCCTGGCAGCTCCCATACAGAGCCTGGCTTTGCATCCCCCTCCCTGTGCCTGGGCACAGCAAGCAGGCAGGATGTGACAGCCGCTGCTCCCAGACTGCGGCTCACCTTCTCCTTCCAAGCCTTATGGTGATGATGCTGGAGGAGAAAGCAGAATGAGAGAGGCCACTGCAGCAGGACCAACAATCCCTCTGGTTCATATCCTGCTGCTGACAGCAGATGTTTAACAGAAGAGTGCCAGAGCCAAGAGCTGGGCGAGCTTGCCTATATGCTGTACCATCCCCCGATCTGGAAAACAGCTCTTCAGGGACTTCCTCAGTCAGAACGGGCTTAACTTACACAATTGCCAAATAACTGATTGACCCACCCATCATGATTTTGCCTAATCCTTTTTCAACCCCTTAATATTTCTGGCTCTTACACCATACATTGGCAACAAATTCCTTAATTTAACTTGTCTCTGTGTAAGGGTGTCCTTCCCTTTGAGCCTGCTGTCTAGCTCCTCCACCCCTCCAACCTTTTAACAGCAGCAAATTCCCCTCTTATACATGGAGCTGCATCGCGCCCCTTTACACGGACCCTCCTTTCCAAGGGAAAGCCTGTCCCAAGCCAAGAGGCCCCAGCAGCCCTCTGGGAAGAGCTGTGGGCTGCTTGGTCCTGCTGAGACACGCCAGCAGCAGCACGCAAAAGCCAGAAAGAAGCATGGTGTTTAAGAGTCGGGTACGTTACTCTTCAAAGACAAGGCTGGAAGCCCCTCTGCAGTGGGCAGCCTCTATTAGGACCCTTCCTCTCCCTGCCATGCACCCTTGTGCCCAAAGCCACCACACCTGAAGCCTGCCAGTGACACAGCAGAGCGGTGGCCCAACTCCAGCCCAGTGGCTCCCTCCCCTCCCGGCCCATAGCAGCAGGCACAGGGCACCATGCACTTGGTGTCCCCAACCACAGCAGCAAGAAGCTGTACCAAGTGACCAATGATTTCCCTCCTCCATCCTAAGCTTGTGGGGATCCAGAAGTTTGGCACTCAAGATGGAAACTTAACCAACAGCAAGGGAACCACGCCCCAGAGAGCTGCCAGAGACAAAGAGCAACCCATGGAGAAGGGGGCTCTCTCTCACCAGGGTGACGACCTGTCACCTGTCACCGCATCTCCATAACATTGTTTGCAGGCAACCTCACTGCCCAGGAATGCAGCTGGCACATGGGAGCTGGGAGACCTGCTGAGGTTAGGAAATGCTTCCTGCACAGAAGAGCTCACTCCTCAGCACATCTATTAAACAAAGCCACAAGTGACCTGGCTACTTATCTGAGGAACACCAGTCGGCCCTGGAAAGGAAGGCTGCCAGACAACTGCAGCTCCAGCAGCCAGCTCCAGGACACCAGGTCACCTAAAGTGTGCACAGGTCATAAAGAATCACTGACTCATTCAGGTTGGAAAAGACCTACAAGATCGTCAAGTCCAACCATTACCCCTGCGCTGCCCAGCCCACCACTAAGCCACGTCCCTAAGCACCACACACTCAGGATGCAGGAGCTGTAGCTGCACACATCCTGGGCCTGAAGCTTCCCCATACCCAAATCTACCTTTTACCCAATCCACTTAGATATACATCCTCCAAGACTTCCAAATACCAAGCTGGTGCTCTGCTTGCTGCAGAGATGCCCTGTAAGAGCTACCTGGCCTTTGTGATATGGCTTACTTGGCACTACTGAAGACAGCCCCCAGGCTTTCATGACCCATTAAAAATGAAGAAACAGGTGGTTTTCTGCAGAGAAGCAGGGCTGTGGTAAGGGAGAGGGAGCAGCAGGCTGCAGGGTGGGGTATGGGGCAGCAGGCCACCTGAGGGACACAGCACGAGGTCACTGCATCCCCCAGGTGCCAGCCCAGGCAGAGTCCACCCCAGCACAGCCTGGGAGCAAACACCTCTCTCCCAAAGCCCTGCATCCAATCAGCCTGCCTCTGCTGCACTGGTATTCCAACCAGAAGGCAAACACAGGAAGAAATAGGAGACTTTTTGCAAGTTTTGGTCTCTGCTTAGTCTGGGATGAGTTTGTTAAGGCGGCAACCACGCTGAAAGCAGCAGAACTGCTCACCTAGAAGGAGCTCAAGTGGCTCCTCATGACAGTTTCCCCATGCAACTGCCAGGAGCTTCTACTGATCCTAGTTTATCTCTTAGATAAACAGCATCAGTTAAAACAATTTGCTCAGGGATTTTATCACTACATAAACAGACAGCCCAGTGTAACAAGGAAAGCAGAGAGAGAAACTGGCTGTAAGCAGGAGACTGACAAATAAAACAGACAAAGCCCCCTTGTTTTCTCAAAGGCTGACTCCCCAAGAGCACAACTGTCCCAAATGAAACCACAGACTATCCCATGCCAAGCTCTCACCAACCTGAACCAACAGGAATGGCTCCCACAGCCCAGTCAAAAGATTTTGCTTGGATAATAATCGAGGAACAGAACTCTGTTCCAACCCCATACCGCCGATAGATCTGTTCATTTGTAAAGGTTTCGGGTACCAACAGAATGAGAAGTAGAAGAAAAAGGATGAGCCCAAATGGAATTCCCTGGCAAAATATCACTGTAGACAAGGTGGAGCCACAGTATGATCCTGCACCTCCTGTGGCAGAGAAAAAGCTCCTGCACCACGTTAAAAATGCAACTGAAAACACTGAAGAGGATCCCAATTACATAAATGGGAAGACCCCCAGGGAAGAGCAGACTCCTCAGATGCTTGCCCTGGTGTGTAACTGGACTGCAGCACCCCGTGACACACAGGCACCCCACCCCCCAGCCCCTCTCCTGCTGGGTGTCTGTTTCAAATGCAGCCATCCACGAGTTACAGGATCAGTTCTGAATTTAAAGCAAGGACCTTTCTGGTCTGCTGCACAACACCGGCCGCTGGGTTTTCCCCAGCAATCGCATACTAGCATCTAAAAATCAATGCATGTCCTCTTCTACCAGGACAGCCAAGAGAAAGAAGGCTGCAGCGCTTGATGTCGCAGGGACCCAGACAGGAGATGACCAGCAACAAGAGACCACCCCACTCGTGCTGGGGAAGGATGCCACCCCTGCCTGCACCCCTGGGTGGTCAGTGCCACCACCGGTGCCGCGCCATCGCCCCAGCACAGCTGGGATCACCCCGCTCCCCACACCAGCCCTTTCCTGCAGGCAGGCTGCTCCTCCTACACCTCGAGCAGATCCCGACGAGCAGGGTTTCTCCTGCCAGCCTACCTGGCTGTGCTATGACTGGAATGCTGCCCTGGCTGCCCGCCCAGCTGCTGCCCGTTAGCACAAGAATGGATTAAGGTTTATCGGCAGAAAGGTGCAAGGCGGAGGGCTGGTACTGCTGGCAGGCAGTGCCCAGCCGAGCCCAGGGAAGCACCACTGGCCAGGGCTGGCTGCATGGAGGGACAGGGAAACGGCCTCCAGGGCACTGAAACCCAAGGAAAGGGTCCAAAGCCACCCCTGCCCACCTACTGCCTCGGCTCTCGTGGGTTCGAGATGCACACCTCAAACAGCACACAGTCACTTTGCTCCTTCCCAGGTGGTTTCTTGCTCAGCCTCTGCTGGCACCCATGGGAAACACTGCCCAGGGGATGAGGCCGGGTGAGCCCCAGCCTGCCCTGGCCCTCGGACCCGCAGAGCCCTGTGGGTACCGCTGTGGGTACCGCTGTGGGCACTGGGGTGAGGGTCCCAGCACTGCTGAAAAGACAAGAGAGCAGCCCCCCCCCCCCAAGTACGGATGAACTGAGCCCCACGTACGGAGGCACAGCTCCCAGAACACGCTCTAACCTCTTTTTCGAGTTTCTACTTTCTTCCCAATCTCGGATGATTTTTACATTCCACAGGAAGCAGGAACCTCACCATGTTATGTTAACATGTATGGTGAGAGCATGCAGAGCTGAAAATACACCTTACAGCTCCAGCTGGTCAACTGGCTTTTTTTGTGTCTGTGCCCATCGCTGCCAGCTGCTTCCCAGGCCACAGGGATCAGGAAGGTCTGTCTGCTTGGGGCTGTCCTGTCTGAGGTGGGAAGCCAGGATCCAGCCCGCCCGGTGCAGTCAGAGATTCATCCAGATCACTTTTACACCCTCACCACCACTTCTTTGAGGCTGATGCTTCCTTAATAATGCAGATATTCCTTGATTTTACAGAAGCACTTGAAGGCCTGAACTGACCCAAGGCCCCCAGAGCACTGTTGTGTTTTTTTTTTTCCCAGAAACAGAGTGAGACATGGTGCTTCTTGGCCAAGGAGAACAGCTTCAGAGCCAAGGCAATCAAAATTTGGCAGCCAAATCAGAGCTGGCAAGCAATGTATTGGTTGATTTTCCATCCTCCGCCCTCCAGTGACTTTTTTCTTCTGAACCCCAAAACTGCAGAAGTACTGCAAGTGCTGGGAGACCACAACTCACTCAACCCTTTGGATACCGACACCAAGCACCTGGCAGTTTCTGTTTGGGTAGGAGCTAACACATGCCCAGCCAGGCGAAAGGCTTTGGCTACAATCCTCCACCAAACATTGCCACAACACAACAGGCTGGGAAGAAGTTTAAAGACTAGTTTTGAGAACATGAAGTTAGCCTCAGAATGGGGGGTTGAGTTCAACACCACATGGAGCGCACACACCAGGGGCAAGCTGTTACAAATCAACTCTGATCATCCCTCCTGGCCTTTGGGTTGTGCAGCAGGAGGTGTCCTTCCAGCCTGCAGCTATATTTCAGAGGAATAGATAAATTTCACTGGTGGCATTTATGCTAGAAGGAAGACACGAGCTAGCTCCAGCTGTGCTCTCCTCAGCTAAAGAGCAATTTCAGTGCCTCTTCTATTTGCCTACCCTTCCAGACCAGCAAGGATGCTAGGATTTTACACTGCAGAGAAGAGAACAAGCCTAGGTACAACCTAGCAGGTGGGTAATCAGTTATCCTGAGCTTTCCCCTTCTACTGCTGGCAGCCATGAGCAGCCCACCGAGTTAGGACTCCTGAGTCCCATCCCCTGCTTGGTCACAGACTTGCTCTGCAAACTGGGACTGGACCGTATTGCTGCTTACTTACTGTACCTGTCTCAGTCTGCAGAAATGCAGACAGCACTTAGGGAATTAAATGGCTTGTTAACATGGGCAAATTGCTTTAAAGCCTTTAAGGAAAAGATAACTGCTTTACACCATTCTCCAACAAATTCTGAGCCTCTGCACTTCCCTCTCTCCCCAGGAGACAGCAGTTTAGATGAGGCCAATTCCAACCCAAAGCACCCCTGCACGTCTGAAGAGAGTTGCAAGCTGGTCTCCATGCCTGACCAGCCCCACTCACCTGAACCATGGAAGTGAGGACTAAATACCCAAAGAGAGGCAGTGCATTTGGGAGCAGAGAGATCAGCAAAACCTCCCTCAGCCTTTCCCTGTTCCCTGTGTTTTAACCAAGTATCACCCACAAATCACAGATGCCAAGGCACAGCCAGTCCTCCAGTTCACTTAAGCTAATTAGTATCCCTGCAAGACAGAGAGCACAGTGGTCTAATATTAGACAGAAGATGCACTTACAGCCCATCAAGATGACACAACATCCTCTGGGAGCGTGCAGTTCTCGGTTCCAACATCCACTGCTATTCAGGGGAAAAAAAAAAAAAAAAAGGATAGGAAGAGGCAGCCTGTCATGGAAGATGTTATAGTTTGTCTCCTGAATCTGGAGAGGGGCTGCAGAGCCATTTTAACCTGCTTTTCTTCTCCCAAAAAGACAGCCTGAGAAAAGATAATGGAATAAGCAAACTACAGAACCAGGCTACAAGCAAAGCCCAGCTGTGAAAGAGCATCTCTAGCTTATGAACAGTGAGTAGATGTGCTGGTCCTCTTTCAGGGCAGAAATCCACTAAACCCAAGAAATCCAGCTAAATCCATGTGGCCTCAACTTGAGGAGGAAAATCCACTGCCTAGTTACTCTACGAATGACATACACAGGCTCCCCTCTGCAGCAAACGCCAGCCACTGCTCCTGCTCCCCCAGCCGCTTAAAGACCCGGTTACAGCAGGTTTTGTTGCAAAACACATTTTACCAGCAGGCTCCTGCGTGAGCCACAAGATCTCTGCTGCCTGACACTGCCTCTGGGATGGGACAAAGTAGCTGTGTGTCAGCACAAGGCGAGGCAAACGGGGACTACATTTTACTGAGCAGAGAAAGCGGCTGTCGGGTGAAGCCGCAATATGGACCTAAGGAGGCAAGGGGAATTAACAGCGCTGGGATCTGGCCAAGGCACAAGAGCTCACAGAGATACTGGTCAGCTCAAGGCCTCAGCTGTGATGGTGCTAGAGATCATTCATAAAGCAACCAGCAACACCAGAAAGCGGATGAGATACCAGGTAGGCGAGGGCAAGCTGAGCAAGACCAGCAATTCACAGGGGCTTGAGGCAGCACCAGGGACACAGCCCAGCCCGTGCCGCTCCACCACCGGCCACCCTGTTCCACTTGCCACTGCCGAGTGTGGGAAGATTAACGGAGACTGATGTGGCTGCTGGACACAGAAGAGCCAGGGGAGTAAAAAATCAGAAGGAAATAAGAAAGAGTGGTTTGAAACCTCACACATTCTTACTTTGTAGTCTGTGCTGCAGCCAGACTGAAATTAGCCAAATTGAGTATGAATTATTGAAAGCACTAGAGTCCCATTTCCTTTGCTAATCAAAGAAAAAGATTTCAAGGAGCTGAAAATGTGGGAAGAGAAGCAGTTTTTTAAAGGGGGAAAAAAAAAAAGAAAAAGGCATGGCTAGAATGGCTTTTGTAAGGAGGGAGCAGCCTGCAGAGCACTGCTTACCTCCCCCCCACAGCCCATCGGGGAGAGGAGGCTATCCATCCTGTCCAGGGGCACAGGGCTGCTCCGTCCCCACCCTGGCCACAGCACATCAAAGAGCTCTCCTGCTCCTGGAAGTCATCCCAAAGGAATGCAGGATCTTTGCGGAGTGTTTAATAAGATAAACAGACCCAAGCCCCACTCTCGGGTAAGAATTAGCACAGAGCAAGCCCAGGCGGGTGCCGGCAGTTCCAGCAGACGCCTGGCAGCTCTGACAGGCAGATGCCCCTGGGCTCGCGGGCAAAGGCTGGTCCGTCCGGTGCTGCCCATCGCCTCGCCACGGCGCAGCACAGCCCAAAGGCTGGGGCAGGTCAGCTCTGTCCTGCCCACCAGCAGAGCCCAGCTCCCAGGCTTTATCTGGAAGTCAGATGAGTACTAAGCCATTTCCCTCGTATCCCTGCTGCTGACCTGCGTGCCCATACGCCCCAGCCCTGGGCTGGAGAGAGTCCACAACCAACAGCACAAACCCTGGCTGCACCAAAGGGAGAGCTCTGCCCACCTCGGGCCACAGGAGCCAGCGATTTGCAGCACAGAGAAACAGAGCTGAGATCTGCCCCTGCCAGAAAGGCAGAGCCACTCTGTCCTAGGTGGCTGCAAATTGGTTACAGCATTAAAACAATCTAAATTCATACATGTGACTGTCTGGCTGCACTCTGCAAGCAGCCACACCTGTACATTTAATTTACACTTCCAGCACATACAGTGTGACAGGGCTGACTGCTCCCTCCCATGTTTGATGCTGTGCAAAGAGATACAGAGCAGACGGGGAAGCAAGTGACAGGGAAGGTTTGGACAGAAGCAGTTACAGCACAGCAACACCTCTTGTTAAAGTTACAGATTTGTGGCCTGGTGACACTGTGACCAAAACCAGTATGTAACAGTTCACACCGCACAGGCTGCCTGCAAAGCCTGGTGCCACAGCCTGCGGCACCAGCAGTGCTGACCTCCGTACGTGAGCTAAAGCGGTGTGGGCCCAGGTGTAGAGAACAGGCCCCTGACCTCTCACCCAGCTGGAGGAAGAAGGGAGGGACGCAGCTCCCCGTTTTACATGATGGCTCCAGGATGGGGTGGGGGGATGTCAGAGAGAGGCAAGGAGACAGAAAAGCTGCACTCAAGTCCTGCCACGTGTGGACTCCTTGATAAACCGGTCAAAACAGTTCTGCAAAGCCAGGAGATGCAAAGAGGATGAAGGAGATGCTAGAGTCAGAGATCTGCAGGCATTCAGTTTAGGAGATGCTCAGAGGGAAAGATTCAGAGCCAGCCTTGTCAACAGGAACAGTGATGCCTGCCAGTAGGAAGCATCACTGGCACCCACTCCCTGTCACCCCCGCAGCGGGATTTCCTCTTCTGCCACCCCCAGCACCACCACCAAAGGTTTCACATGCCTGCGGAGGAGCTCCCTGCAGCAACCCCCTGCCTGGGAGCACTGCAACACAGCTCTTGACAAGTCCCCTGAGCACGGCTGGTGCTGCACAAACATCCTGCAGCGGGAAGCACCCAAAGGAGGCTGCAAGGACTGAGCATGGGACATGGAAATGTTTCTGACCAGGGCCAACAGGAACTCATACTACCTTTTCCACCCTTCTACCCCATGTCTGTACAAAAAGGATGAAACAGGGAGAATGCTGCTTCCTTGCACATTCCCACCAGTCAAGAGGTAACATACCAGCCCCAGACCAGCGCTGATCAGTATCCAGCAGTTCAAGAGGAAAACACATGGCAGAAGGACGTGCAAAGATTGCCAGAGCCCCCAGCAGCAGCTCCCCCTCCGTACCACGGCAGACGGCAAGCCATGGTCCCCCTCCAAGTTATTAGTGGAGCAAACAAAGGAAAAGCAGAACCAAGAGCACATGGCCGGGGCCCAGCACTTGTCATAACTGCACAGCCAGCACCACCAAGAGATACACCGTCTGTGCTGCTGACCGAGAAGCCCTAGCCGATCCCATAGAGAAATGCAGCAGGATGTGCCAGAGTGGGAAGTGGGGCCAAAGAAGCCTTCTCAGACCAGTAGCCTCCCACACCAGATTAAAATTCCATAGGAATTTGCTAAACAAATCTACTCTCTTAGCTACTGCCATAAACCCATGGGATGTTTTGCATTACTACCATGCAAGGCAGGGAGGAAACAGACCCTTAGGCTTGGCCCACGCACAGGGCCCCCCACGCTAGCCGCAGGAGCGCCTGCTGCAAACACTGCTCCAGCCAGCGCAGCAGGGTCAGGGCTGCGGACAGGGCAGGCGGGCTTCTGCAGCATCACCCATGGTACCCGGCTCCATCGCCCCGAAGTGCCAGCACCTCCTCCATCGGCACACCCCTGCTGTGCCCGGCCCAGCCTGACATAGCAGCCCTGTGAGGAGAACTGCTCCAGCCCCAGCAGCCAGCTGTGCTGCCCCAGTGCCTGGATGGGGAGGTGGGAAGGGGTCCCCAGGAGTGCTCAGCCGTGGATTCTCTCCTCTCAGTTTACTACATCTTAGAGCTGCTGGCTAACTCTCTCACCCTCCCGAGACAGAGGTGTTGATGCTGTTCCCATTATCTTCAATTCAAAACAGATCCAAGAAGGGGAGGGAAGGAAAGAAAAACCTTCTTTAAGAAGAAACCCACACTAACCCTCTTCCTGCCCCCTCCCTCGCCTGCTCTGAGGCACAATGAAATGCCAGGGATGGATTAAAAAGAAATAGTTGCAGGGGTGGAAAAGGGCTGCAGAGACCAGAGCATGGGAAGTGACCACAGCCCAAATCACCTAACACAAACCCATGCCAGCAATTTCCTTGCTGAGAGGAGCCCACTATGCATGCCTTGCAGTCTCTGTAAGGAGTCTGAAAAGAAAATTTTGCATGGGCTGGTTTACAAGAACAAAACGTCTCAGTTCCATGGAGGCAGAGACCTGAAAAGAAAGAGGACAGAATAAAAGTGAACAGGCAGAAGACAAAACAGAATGGACAGTGGAACTCAAAGGGAAATGCTTTCAAAGCAGTCCCACTCCCAAGACGACATGGGAGAACCGAGGCTGCCGGGTGGATGCAGTTCTTCCACAGGAGTAATTATTAGGGTCACCCCAGAGATGAAAAGTCAGAGGAGAGTTCTGGACTGGCTAGAATCAGAATTTCACTAAGAGCTAAGTGACATTTTTAAACATATGGAGCATCTGCAGCACACCGCACGTTGAAGACAAGCCAGAGCAGCTAGCTTAATTACAGGCATCTATATGGAAAAGTTTCAAAGGCCTCTGTGCTGTCCTCACAGCAGCACCCCAAGACAACATGTTGCCCCCCACACACACACCCCAGCTGCTAGGCTGGGTGACACACAGCACCAAAGGTGACCATCCCAGCACAACACGTCCCCACCTCGCTGCCCACCCAGAGGGAGCAGCCCCAGGCCCACAGCAGGGCTGGAGCAGGCAGCAGGGGAGCTACGGAGGAGCCCCGTGGAAGCACGAGCACAGCACTCGCCCCAAGCACTCTCAGCAGCCAGTCCAGAAGGGGTTCGAGACAGCTGCTACAGGTGCACATAGTGGGTCAGTCCTCAGCCTTGCTCTCACTGCTGGGATGATTCCCATCGGGGAGGCAGAGATTGCCTGCGCTCTGCCCCTAATGCAGGCACATCCATCCTTACCAAAAGGCTTAACCACCCCCCTAACATGGTTCATAGGCCCTATTTACCATGTCACACGAAAAGCTGCGGTGACACTGCATTAGTTAAAGCACAGAGCAAGAGTTTCTTGAAGATGTGCTGGATGCGCTGCTCTGGGATGAGGGTCTCAAGCCAGTAGCAGGACCTGTTGCAACAGCGTGTACTGACTGTACCCAATGCCAACAGGTTTCACCACACACCATACTTGTGAAGCCAACATACATGGCTTCTCCCCCGAAGGTTCAAAGTCCACACACATCTCCAAAGCTAGCCAAGCAGTCTCGGCTGGGGCAATTGCCCCAGCGCTAATGTAAATTGTGCCACAAGCAAGGCACTATTTAAGAGGAGCTCTGGGTTCTCATTAACCAAGGCCCTAACAAGGGTTTAATCTGAACTTCCTTCCACCCAGACAGCTCAGTGTGGAGTCACACAGCCCCTCCCACACTATACACACACACAAAAAAATCTTTATTTTCTTCAAGTACAGTTGCGATCAAAGTGAAACATGAGACACAAACAGGGGAACAATCTCTCAGGGATTAGTCAGTGCTGAACTCCAGAAGAGCGCGCTTGATGGTGCTGTCAGGGGAGAGCAAGGGGAGGAAAGCACTGCACCTTAGCACGGAGCCGGCCAGTGCTGCGCCTGGGGAAGCTCTAACACCTGGACAGCGACTCCAGCCCTCCCCATGCAGTACCAGCATCCACAGCACAAATACAGCAAGGCTGTGGCTCATCAGGCTAATTCTTTCCCCAGAAAGCCGCATCCAGATGTCTTGAAGAACAAGAGGAAATCCACCCCCAGCACTGTGCAGCACCTCGTGCTGCTCAGGGCCAGCTCCCCTTCCGTGCATTCTGCCACGGAGGCACCAGAGCAAATGTCCTTCTTCACCCGGGGACCCAGTCCAAGCCTGTGCCCCAGCCTCCCGCACAAGCCCCAGAGCTGCTCCTCAGCCTTTCAGCACCAAAACACACCCTCAGTGCAGAAGGCAGTTTGCAGAGCTTAACTGAAGTCTTTCATTTTGACTACAGCTGGTCAAAACATTTTTACCACAATTAAGTGTAATCAAAACACACAGTTTTTACTCTAAATCGGAGCTGTTTCACAGAGATGCCCTGGTTTGAACTTCCCTCTTAGACAGACAAGATTTTAATGTCTAGGATTTTTCCAAGCTGGAGTGACAGGAGATGAAGATACTCAAAACGTCAATGTTTTTCCACTCAGGTGCCACCATTCTTCCAATTCTTTCTGCAAAAGCACTCAAAGGTTTGTTTTTAAACTCTAAGTGCAGCAAAGAGCAGTGTTCTGGGCAACTTTGCTTTGAACCCTCCTGTGGGGAGCTGATGGGTAACAAGTCCTGGAACTAAATTCTCAGACTCAGAGCTCAGCAATGGTTCCCAGGGTGGCAGAAGCAGGTTCTCATGCCTGGGTTTGCATGGCTTCCCAGAAGCCAGCAGGCAGCTGCCCTGGGTGAGCTGAAAGGGACTTTCACAGACCTCAGGAGAGGCCTGAGCTTTGGGTAGGGCTCGAGGGAAACCGAGGTTTTGGCGGTCAATTTGTTCCATGCTATCTACAGCAAACCTGGTAGCACACAGCACACAGGATACTCACATAACAACCAGGCTTCCGAGATGTGGGAAGAAGAAAAGCAAGTGCACTGGATATGACAAGCAAGGTGGGTTTATCAAGGCAAGGGAAACAGCTGACAAGCCAGCTGGATGCCAAAATAAGAATCACTGCATCTCCCCCAAGCAACACCTTTTGACCTCCTCGAGACACTGGTAACTCAAGGTTGCCTTGGTTTTGTAATTTCTCAGCAACACGCAGTCCGGACGGGTCTCCACCAGTTTGGAGAAATCAGGTCCACTGCACCTGGCAAGTTGCCTGTGGGCTGTTTTCCAGCCCTCCCCAGCCCCTGCTCCAGCCCCTACTCCGCATGCTGACAGCATCCCAGTGAGCCTTCAGGAAGAGGGGTCTGCTTCGCTAAAGGAAGCAAGCTGTGCAGCAAACAATCTTCAGAGAAGAGAGGAGTCCCAGAAAGAATCACCTGCTGCCTGGCATGCATCAGGAAAGGTTAACACAGCAAGGAGGAAAGATAAACCCACCTATAGCTATACGGACCTGCAAGTTAAGTACCTGGTAAAGGAGAGTTCAGACATGCACAGCTTTAGTGCCTTCAACTCCCTCGCACAACAGCATGGGAGCCACACCAAGCAAATCTTTCCATGATACCACATCACAGGGCATGCTTATAGACAGACACATCCAGCTACAGCCCAGTGCACGCAGGCACTTCGCACCTCTCCCCTCCTGGGACCAAAACACCAGTACTGCTGCAGGATATAGCAATGCTGGGAATGACCGTCCCATCACCACCCCAGCCTGCTGCAAAAAGAGCTGTCCACGGCTAGAATGTGTCCCCAGCTGCAACAGGTCCCAGCCCAGCTCCAGCGCAGCCAGCCCCGACACAAACAGTTTTGAATTTTCCCCCACTAAAGGCAAAAGCAGGAATGAAAGGGTCCCAATTCCACATCGAATCTACAGTATTAGAAGGAAAACTAGACCTCCCCTCATCTCCCAGGGGCCTTAAGGGACAAAATCCTTCCCCACAAATGGGAGCCACCCAGCTCAGCCACCCCAGCTCACACCCACTTCGTGCAAAATCAGCATGCCAAAGAACACAGCAAATCAAGTCAAAATTCTTCCTAATGTTTGCTCAGGTTTAACAAAAAAAAAAAAACAAACCCACACACACATTCTTTCTCCCCCCTCCCTCTCCACTAGGTACAAGGAAGGAGCAGGACTGATACATTCCAAGTGCAATATGAGATATATACAGATACATATGTATTCAGGTAAAAAACCTCCTAAAAAAAATGCCTTACAAAACCCACTTGAGACAGGCACTTCTTGTGAGCTGCTCTGCTGAACTAGCTCTCTCCCAGCCTCCCAGACAGAGAGCTCGGTCATTTACCTCTGTCAGCATTCACAGCTGGAAAAAGGGGTTATGGCCTCCCCTCTGCACATCCAAGGGGAGGAGGGAGCTGATCCGCACGTTTATTTGTTGCCTGCACAGAATTCCTGCATTCCTTCCCTTGTTTACTCATCTGCTCTCAGGACACACTCAGATCCCAGCAAAGGGCTTTTGGGGCACGACATTCCCCCATGAGCTTCGAGCTCTTGCTGGAACACAGGACAAGCATAAAGTGGGGAAGAGAGAAGCCAAAGAATGGGTTGTTACAGAAACGTTTTCAAGGTGGTGGGGCAACAAGTAGAAGCAAGTCTCTCCAGCTCTGCTCTCCATGGAGGCACATCTCCACACCTGGAGGTCTAAGACACTATTAAAAAGAGCACATATGGGCTGTCTCCCCCTCAGCTCTTCCCAACAGCTATGTTGTTACACCCACAGCACACTAGTAACTCTGCCATCCTCTTTGCCATGGCCACGTCAGCACTCCTCACATTGTCCCACAGACAGCTACAAGTCAACTCACCTCATCTGAGCTCTTTCGGGAGCAGACACAAAGGTTCCAGAGAGGTTAATGTACGAGGGATACAGGGCTTCACCACAACAATTCAGAAGCATGCCTCATACCCCCAGAAATCACCCAACTGCTTGGGCTCAGCTTGGTTCCGACTTAGTTATACCCTGGAGAAGCAAGCTTTACCCCCATGCAGAACTCAGCTGGCTTCTCAGGACTCCACAAGGCTGACTTGGCAAGCAAAGAAGCTAGGGGTGACCACCACGAGGGACATGCCTTCACCACAGGATTAACCCATTAACTTACTAGCTCTGAATCCATGGGAGGGGGGGGGATACAATAAATCTAACTCTGGTGTGAGGAGTCTAAATTCCCTGGTAAGTGCTTGCCACAGACTTGTGGCAGGACAGGACTTGCAGTGGGGATGCTCCCAACCACACTGGACTCATTGCACAGAGGACTGAGAACCTGCATCAAACCTGGAGCAAAGATAATATAAAACAACTTTGCTTGGCTATACCTTGGTTGCAACCACTGCCTCTGACAACCAGGTCAACGCCAGGCACTGTCCTCATGACAAGTGAGTCCACAGAGCAGTATGACCCTGCCCTAGACACATGTAGCAGCAGGACTGATCAGTCTCATCACCAGCGAGATCGTTTGCCAATCAATCATTTACAAGCTAAGAGCACAAGGTGGCCAACAGAGCCAGGGCTTGGCTGCTACTGCATCTGCATGCCCAGAGCACCCCAGGGAAAGCCAGGCACCCACACTCCAGCCTCACCTTCCACGCAGTGCTCCACCTCCTCCAGGTTGCGCAGCGTTATCCGCATGAGGCTGGAGTTCAGCATCAGCTCATTGCGGTGTGCTGGCCACATGTACTGCGGGGCAGGGTTGACGAAGAAAATCCGCGTGTCCCCAGTCGAGACTTGATTGTCACAGATTAATGGGTCCCCGAAGCCACCGATAACCACTTTGTTCCCACCATCCAAGAGGATCTCGTGAGTGACGATGTCTTTGCCTTTCAGATAACGCCAGACTCTCACCTTGAAGGAGAGGAAGAAAGAACATGTGAGACCACTTCACAGCCACAGACAGTTGGCACTTTCTGGCCTGGCTAGATTTTATCATGTTGTCACAAGATGCACAGGAGGGGTTCACAGGCTGGCAAAGCCTTCCAGCAGAGCTAATTTCATTAGACACCCTTCTAAAAGTACAAAATGCGTGGGCAACCAAGGCAAAAGCATGAACTACTCTTTCTGCCAAAGCTGCACCCAGCTCTCCAGCCCAGGCACTTGGCACTGCTGGCCCTGCCCCCACACAGCCTCGTGGGGAGCAAAGGGGGACAAGACTCGTGTCACAAGGGGCCCCTCGGCCAGGCAGGTTCTCCAACGAGGGACAGAGACCTCTTGTCCCCCAGGGCACGCCTCTCCCCTTTGCACTGGGACACACTGCCCTCGGTGCCGATACCCAGGATTTGCCTTCAGCTGTGCCCAGAGCTGCTACCAAGCGTGCCACCGGCCCAGTCGCTGCTGTGGGGATGCCCCACACCAAACCCTACAGCCAGCCACCTTGACTAGCCTCCCTGGAGGCCCACAAACCAAAACAGCCCACCTCCTTCGTCTCATCACTGACTGGGGAGGGCTCGCCTTCCCCACCCCAAGTGCAAACACCCAGCAAGCCCCGGCACAAAGGGGCTGGCGGCGGCAGAAATGCCCCTTTCCTTTGTTCGAGCAAGAACAATAGCTCCAGATAAGCTGCCGCTTCTCAGCGGACACTGGAGAGCCACCAGCAGGCACGGCTGCTACTCGGAGACCCAGCGACCAGCCTCCTGCATGGTGCAGGGGAGCCCGGCAGGGCCAGCAAGGTGGGGGCTCTCCCGGGACAGCAGAGCAGGGGTGGGAGAAGGGATGAGCAGATCCCGCAGCCTCAGCGAGGCAGTTCAGCTCGGACCAGGAAGGCTGCTCAAGAGTTCCCCGGCAGTAGGAGAAGCCTCTGCTGTATGCAACCAGTGAGACTGAGGATGAGCTAATCGACTTCTTCCCTCCAATATTGTTCTAACCTTTATGCCCACAACAGCCATTCCAGTTGCCACCTGGTTACGGCTGGGAATGCTGCTCTCCAACAAGCGACACCGCACTTAGCCAGGGGAAGCTGGAAGAGACTCAGCCAGGAAAGTAATTTATATTAAAAAAATATTCAGAACTGACTCAGTCCTGCCCATTACTAATAAAGAATTCAAATTCATAGCAGGAGATTCTGGACTAGATGCTGGGACAGAAGCGAGATCCAGCTTGCCTACCACTGACCCTTTCTACATAGACGAGCTGGGACCCCATCATCTGCAGACACAGGGTGAGGGACACAATTCAAGCCCTATCAAGGGCAGCATGCAAGTGTCAGCCTGGCCAGAGGAACCCCCTTGCCACTCCCAGGCAGCATCATTCAGGGTGACACTCCAGCTGGTACAGCTCTCCCAGAGATATCCTGACTCGCAACAAAAATCTCAGTGGTGAAATGCACCAAGGGAGAAGAAAACACATCTGAATAAAAAAACACCTTGAAGGGAACATTAAGTGGCTGGAAGGTCCTAACTGGGGAGGACTGCACAACAAGCACTGTCCATCCGTGGGGGAGGCTCTGAACAGGAGCCTTAGAACAGGGGCAGGAGAAGGCAGGCGGGTTGGGTGAATGGAAGAAGGGAATTTTCTGGCTCTGAAAAGCCACTGGTACCTTGGGAAGACAAAAGGCAGAGCAGATAATATTCCATGTAGAAGTGTCAAAGGTAACTTACGTTACTACAAAGACTAAAGAAAACCTTTGCCTTAGCAGGCTGGATTTGCTAAAAAATGTGGAGGATTTGGCAGGAGGAGCCCATTTTCCTTTACTTATCCAAACTTCAGGAAGAAAAACAAGTCCTGGTCACAAGAGTTAGCCCCACTCTCTCCATCCCACTGCCAGCAGTGCTAGAGCAGTCTCCTTGGACCTCTTTGCTGGCTCATCCCCCTGCCTAAAACCAGCAAGATCTACACACAGCTGCAAGCCAGCCCCTCTCCAGCAAGCTACCCCAAACAAACCCCCACACAGCAGAGAAGAAGCAGCCCTAAAATGGCTCTAGTGCACACGGGACACCAGAGACATGTCCCCATCCATGCTCATCATGACCCTTCCAATGGGTCAGAAATCCTCCTGCTCCTGCAATTCTACTGCAGGGGGAAACAGGACACAGAGATGAGTTGTCGAGTTGCATGTAACAGGAACAGCTCATCAGAGAGCTGCCTGAGGTTTTGGCTCGGAGCAAGGGCGTTTCTCTAGCAAGAGTGGCTGCTGTAGTGCATGGGTATTACTGTGACCACAGGCATCCCGGGCCCGGCATGCTCAGGGCACACTTTATCACGCTCTGCCAGCATATCCCCTCCTACTGCAGCCCAAGTGCACAGTCACCTGCATTCTCCAGCCGTCTTCACCACCCAAGGAGCACTCCAGCACACCGCGCCAAGACCAGAGCAGTCAGGGAGGTGGTGGCTCAGAGATAAGGGGGCTCTTGATCCCCTCTCTGTGACTCCGAAGGGAACACCAGGGGCCGAGAAAGCATGCTCGCAGGAAGGTGGGCAGACGGGTCTCTCCTGCCCTTGAGGGACTCCAGGGGCGGCAGGGACGCAGGCAGTTGTTCACACTACAGCTTCTATGCTTGACATAGGGGTTGGGGGACTTGTTACAGTTGAGAAAAGCACAGAGCACATACTATCCCCCTTGAGAATGATCCATTTTTATAGTTATCTGCAACTACAGCTCACTGGCTTCTGCCCTTCAAGTCCATCACATTCCCCTCTGGGCTTCCTCAAGACTGTTCAGACAGAGAGACTCTTATTCTTTGCCAAATACCTCCATCCCATTGCTTAGTGACTACAGAAGACACACACACACACAAAAGATCTGACACCACAAAGTGCAAAATAAGAGGGTAAAAACATTGGGAGCTAGGGGGAATGCAAGTCATGACTTCTAACCAATCTTGCAATTTTTTGAAGCCCTAACTCCAGAATTTCAGTGGTGTGAGCTCAGCGCTATCTCAGTCCGGATCAAGAGGCTTCAAGGTCCACAATGATTTTGAGCAGAACTCCCACACACCGTCCCTGCCATGACCAGGAGCAGGCAGCTACAGGTGCTGGGGCAAGGGCATAGAGCCGTCCCACTGCCACAGGAGCAAGCAGGCTGGGGTGAGACACCCCCTGCTCAGCATGAGATTCACCTGTTGAGCTGAAAAAGGGAACAGATTCAGTGTTGCTTGTACTCTACAGGTGCAACTGAAGGTTAAGAATAATGTTTAGGAGTGTATTTTGTTCTCGTATCCTCCTACTTCTCACACCTTCTCCTTAAGGTGTAATATTTGCCTGCCTTGCAGAAGGCCTCTGGACCTGACGGGTCTCAGCTCCTCCCACAGCCCAGCAGGTCCCATATGTTAGAGAGGTGAGCCCTGTTCTCCTGCATACCCAAGATCAAAAACCATCCCAGGACTAAACACCACTGTGACAGATCCTCTCTGGAAGCTGCACATGCCTTAGCTGCTCCCAGACACACAGAGGTTAGCCAGAGACATTGCACCCACGTGCCCTCACACTCATTTGTCTTCCAGCACGAAGGGAGTCAGCTCCCCTTGGGCCAGTGCTAAGCAATGCCACAGCAACCAAAGGACAAGCAATAACTTATACACAGGCTCCCATCCCTCCCCACACAGCCCAAGTCCAAGCTGCTGCGCGAGGGTAAGAAGAGCGGCTGAGAACGCAACGCCTTCAAAGCTGTTTGCGCAAAGAAGCCTGCTCGAAAAGCCGACTGCTCAGTTGTACACAGCCCCGTCAGCAGGAGTTCTGTTCTGGAGAGAGCTGGCAGCCAACCGGCAAACAGAGGGAGCTTCAGATGGCAAGGAAGGGTAGCTGTGAGAGGCAGCTTTCCTCCCCTCTGATCTTACAGGAATCCCAGAACGGACTCGGACACCTGCTCCACTGCGCGCAGGTGGTGCCGTGCGAGGCAGCCCCCCTCAAAGAGCCAGTCTGGGGCCACGTGCAGACACGACACCTCAGGTGAGCAGAGGCGGCAGGGTGCTAAGGAGCACCGCATTAGTGCAAGCCTCCTTGCCCGCCTCCCCACCTGGGACCAGCTGTTTCTCCAGCGTTTCGCAGCAGCACAGCTCCCTGTGGTTGCGCTTCTCCCCACAGTCAAGTTAAGACACCTTCCTGCAGCCCCACCAGCCCCACCTCCCCTTCCCTCAGCAGCAGCCTGCAGCCCGCAGGGCAGGCTGCTCGCTGCAAGGTGAGGTGCACAAGCAGCCAGGGCAAAAAACACCAGGAACACAAAGGAGACAAAAGGAAAAAAATACTCCAGGCAGGCAGAGCGCACAGCCCGAGGCTTGGGCTGAGAGGTAGCGGTCAGGCACTTTCACAGCTAGGTCTAAAGGGGAAGAAAGGCTAAAGCCTACCCCCTGTTCTGAAGCAGATTGTAATTGGAGTTAATTAGCATGGCTGTTGTAGTCATACACCTCAGAGCCAGGCCACAGCATTCACAAGCAACATCAGAGTCCACCAGTGCTCTCCCCACCCTTATCCTCTATAATGAATGGACACGAAGACACCAAAGACCAAGAAATTACCTGTAGGGCATCCCATTCATCATTACACACAATTAGGACTTTGTCACTGGTGACTCACCGACTACATCAAGGACTGGGGAAGAAAAGGGAGAGAGAAAAAATTGGGCTAGAATCTAGTTCCAAGAGGTCCCTTCCCTACAGCAGATTCACTCACCCTCTTGCCAGTGAGCACATAAAACACTGGATTAAGACTGTTACAAGACTCCTGGCAGCTACAGGGAGGCAGAGTAAGAACAGTGAAAACTTTAAGCAGATCCTTGCAAGGATATATTTTAAGTGCAGTACAAAACCAGAAAGTAAAAGAATTTTCCACTGCGCCATGGGGGCCCATCCCACAGTAGGGAACGGGACCACCCCTACAGTGCTAGCAAGTTCCTGCCAGGAAGATGCTCCGAGAAACACCAGCCTTGGTCTTGCAAAGAAAGATGAGAAGTTCGAGCACGGTCCCCTCAAGAAGGCAGCTGTCACTCTGGGCAGAAGTAAGAGGAGCCACCACCAGAACTCAGCAGTTCTGGGTAGCAAAGCTCAGGCTCTGCTTGTAGCTTCACAGGCAGCTCTGCCAACCGCTTCCCTCCTGACCATGCACTGACCCTCTCCCTCACCACTCTCTGTGCCTTTCCCTGGCAGAAGCTAGATGCCCTTTCCCTAGGAGCTAGCACAGCACCAAACCCACCTCCAGCCCTGGCAGGAAAACAGCAGCCGCCGTTACCCCCCAAAATATGGGCCCTATTGTCTGGAACAGGATCCACATCCTTTTCAACACTTCCTATAGCACATATAGAACCTGCATTTGTCCTATAAATAGAAGCTCCCTTCATAAATGTCAGGTCAGACCAGAATAAGGTACATCAGAGGACTCAAAAGTAGGAAGGGGCAATGCCAGCACACAGGCTGTAAATAGGATGAAGAGCAGCACCGCCAGCTTGGGAAGAAGAGCAAGCCCTGGGCTGCAGCTAGAAGCAAGCACAGCGCCTAGCTCCCACGTCAAATCCCTCGGCGAAGCAGCACATCAGCCAGTCTGCGTGAATTTCAGGAGTTCTGTCAGCCTGTTCTTCCTTGCTACTCACCTCCTCTAGCAGCAAACGAATGGCTGGTAGCTACTGACGCGTGTTTATCCAACATTAACCTCACGTTTCTTCTCAGTTGTAATGTGCTTCATCTATCAAGAGGCTTCAGCAGGGAGGGTTGAGAGTTGAACTAGGAAGAACAATGCACTAATGCAGCACCCACAGATACTCACATACCTGCTCCCTCACAGACCACCCAGCACCAGTAACACCCGCCGTGTTGGGTGTGGGCTCCAGGGCACTCCTCCCGCACACTTGGCCCTTGCCTTTCCTCTTCAGATAAAGAAGAACCTGACAAGAGATAACTGTGGTATTTGGAGGTTACCCCAGGGCCTAAGGAATGGTTTAGAGTATGACAGTGAGGAAGCGGACACTGAGTGTTCTCACCAGGTAACCAGCAAGATCCTTTCTGCACCTGGGCTTGTTCCAGCTCCACAGGGCAGCAGGAGCCAGCGGTCACCTTTAATGCCCTAGCTGCCCTTTCAGAATCTAAGGTGCTTGGTAAAAAAAAAAAAAACCAAGCCAAACCAATATGCAAGCCTGCCTAACCCTGCAACCCAGCATCAGCAGAATCCACAGCAATTTCAAATCTTTGAGATCTTGGAGTGAAACAGGCCAACAGCTGCTGCAAAAATACACATTTACAAGTCAAAGTCACTAGCGTTACACCCTCCTAAATCACAGTTAGGAGATATTTACCTGCTTTCAGGTCCTTAAGACACCCCAAGTCCCATTTCAAAGCTTTTTTTTTTTTTCCTGCAAACGCACCATGAACATACCCTTAAAAACTACACAGAAAAGACTGATGTGTAGGTAAAGGGACTGAAGAACCACCATTCCAAGAAAATTGCTTAATGTCACAGCACGACTGGGAGAGCCAGCGGCACTGCCACAGCGAGACAGGATGGGCACTTCCATCCAAGGTAGGAGAGTGCATTTTTCTCCTTTCACTTTCTCTTACAGGACTCTGGGACTGGAAAGGTATCTTGGCACCATGTTCTGGACTTCAGGTGCTGTTATGACACATGTAATTGGCAGACGCGAAATCCCACACTGAACTCCGGAGTAAGTCACACAAGCCTTCTCCGCAGCATTGCTTGGGATGGCTGAGGGAAAGGCAGGCGAGAGACTCTCTTCGCAAGCCGAGCGATGCAGACTGTGTTTCAAATAAAGCCACCCCCAGCAGACCGCATTCCTCCCCACATGTTGCTCCTTAGCTGCTCTTACTTGGACTTGATGGCACACTTTCAAAGGCAAAGCTGCTGAGCAAGCAGGTTTACCATCACAGGAAGAACGGATTTCCTGGCCCAGAGTCTTGCTCTAATGCAGCAAGATGAAGCCTGGATTTTACGCTAGCCAGACACCTTAACAGGCATCTGCAGTGGGAGGAAAGAGACCCTTTTTTCTAGATGAGCATTTCTGCCTCATCACTAGCCTCACTGGACCACCTCCTGCCTACTTACACAGACACCTGTGCCCCAGCATCAGGTGGCCCACATCCATACAGCCATATGTGCCCCAAGCTGCCGCAGGACACCGGCTGCTCGCAGCAGCTTATTAGTTTTCTACATAGCACCCAGGATGTGCCAGACACTTTGCAAACATACGGTCTCTGCACTAGCCTGGAGGGGCTGTGATCTAATTTACAAGAGAAGGGTACAGATTGTGTGGTATCGAAAGGGGCAGAGCAGTGGGAGCAAGCGTGAAGCAGCGGGCACCAGCTGGACAGGCAGAAGCTGTTCGACTACTTTACTGGGCTGAGAGATGCTCCAAAACAGAGGGCAGCGTCGTGGGATGAAGTTAACCTTCCTCTGCACCGGTAGACCTCTCCCACCAACGCGCTGCTGCGCATCACCCCGGGCCCTGCTTAGCACTAACCACAGGCAGGAACCGCAGCACTTTTTAAGGATGGGTAGAAAAGGGGACGGGAAGAAGAGGAAAAGACAATGTGGCAGCATGTCCTCCTAAGCGAGATTCCTGCCCCGGGAAGGGTTAAGCCATACAGCACGTTTTCTGACAGTCAGACGGATGGTGTTTCAGGTTGCTCAGTACTTTACATTCTCTCAGCTTGGGGGGGGAGGGGGGTTAAAAAAAAAAAAAAAAAGAGAGAGAGAAAAAAACCCCAAAACCCATAGCCAGAGGCTAGATTCGTAGTTAAACAATAGCTAGAGCTAGAGGAACTCAAGATGCTGCTAAAGTAAACGGGGAGCTGCCCTGAACACCTTCCCCGTCAGCCTCAGCCCTGCCAGAGAGAAAGTTGGGAGCCAGCCCCGCATCACGGCAAGGAGGGAAATGCCCATAAAAAGCAACCTTGAGAGATTCCCCTCGACACAGCTGTGGGAGCTCCAGCGGGGAGAGACTCCGCAGTCTAAAAATACATAATTACACACCAAAGCTCCAGCGCACATACAATAAAAACCACATGCGCCCGGCCGGGGAGGCGCCCGCTCGGGGCCGAAAGTTTCCCCCCGGCGCCCCCCCGCCCCTTACCTTGCAGGAGTAGGTGTGGTGCACGGGGTCCACGTTCATGATCTCCTCCACCGTGCCCGTCAGCACCACGTTGGCCTCCTCCTCCCGCCGCTCCAGCTCCCGCTCGGGGCACGTCGCCCCGCCGCCGCCCAGCGCCAGCAGCGCCAGCAGCGCCAGCAGCGCCCGGCCGCCCGCCGCTCGCCCCCCCATGGCCCGCCCGGCCGCTCCCGGCCCCGGGGCACCCCGACGGCGCGGGCAGACAAAGCGACCCCCGCTCGCAGGCAGCGCTGGCGCGGAGAGAAGGACTACTTTTGTTCGGGGAGGTGAAAAGAAGGAAAGAAAGAGAGGGAGGGAGGGAAAGAGGGAGGGGAGAGCAGGGGAGGGGAGAAGGAAGAAAATCCCAAGAGGAGGAGGAGGAGGAGGAGGAGGAGGAGATAGCTCTCCCCGAAGCGGCGGCCGGCGAGAAGCGCTCGGTCCTCCGCCTTAGCCCCTGTAAGAAAGCCCGTAGATTTGCATGCAATCTGAATTGCTGATAAGGAGGGAGCGGGGGCAGGGGGGGAGAGGAGGGAGGGGGTAGAGGAAGGAGGGAGGGAGGCAGCCAGCCCCGCTGCCGGCTCTTATTGCAGAGCTGCCGAGGACGCCACCCCCAGGAAAGGGAGCTCGCATCAGGTTAATGGATAATCAGCGCGCCAACGTGAGGAGACTTTTAAAGGTGTAGGGCCGCTGCCGAGCGGCTGCCGGCCCCGCCAGCCGCCCGCGCCCCCGCGGCACCTGGCGCCCTGCCCGCCCCCGGCCGCGGCCCGGAGCCCCCGGAGCCCAGGGTCCCCCGCTCCGCAGCCCGCACCCGCGGGGGTGCGCAGGGCGGCCGGGTCGTGCGGCTGCAGGAGGGGTCCGGACCCCCGCGCTTCCCCCCCCTGCCGCCCCCAGCTCAGCCTTGGCATCGCGGGGGGGCTGCTGCCAGCGCTGCCCCCCTTCTCCCGATGGGGAAACTGAGGGCTGGGCAGCCCACGAGTCCTCTGTCCCCAGGCACCCGCGCCTGGTCCCTCACCGTCCCCCCAGCTACCAGGGGGAGATGGCACGGGGGCTGCCCATGCCTTGCCCGAACCAGGGCAAAGCCACCCTCCCGGGGCATGGCCTGCGCCTTCCCCTGGAGCGCTCTGACCTCTTGCCCCAGCTTTCTCCAGGGACTGGACGTCAATTTTTCCAGATGTCGTGTGCAATTACTGCAAATATAAAATGAAAAGTTAAGTGGCACCAGGGGAGGGATATTGTTTCTCCTCTCCATAAATTAGCCATCCCCCAGAGGCATTTTACAAGGCTGTTTTACTTGATGGCCCTAAACAAGTCATGTTTGTGACCCAGGGCCAAGCAGGTGAGTTACAGATCACAGGGTGAAGTGGAACCACACCGGTGCCACGATGCCAGTAGAGGACATTGTCCTGCCCCTGTGTCGTTCTCTGATGAGAATGTTTTAATACACGGCAGCATCCTGCATTGTAAGGGTTTGCAGATGACCATCCATCCTGTTCGTCCTCAAAGTTCTCAGCAGTGCTGCTTGTGCTGTTTGCCTCTGCAGTTGTGTATGTGCCAATCTTTTTTCTCTCCTTCGGAACATAAACAGAAATTAACTACAAAATAGGAATAAATTAATCTTACTGAGTGTTCAAAATGCTGTCCAAGCCTACCTTTACCCTGAAGAGGATGCATACCAGAGATCGCATAAATCTGTCTGGAGATATCACAACTGCTGTGGGTTTTACAGGGAAAGCATACTGTACATGTTCAGCTTTAAACCATGCACTTGGCATTTCCGCAGTGACTTCGGTCTCAACACTGGGGCTGTTCTTGTAAACCCCGCACCGTCTTCCCTGTCCTCTTCTGCTCAAAGCTTTGATTTCTGTCCCCTAAAACTGAGTTCCCAGTCCAACACCAAAGGAAGGCTGCCTGTTCAAAAGCATGTGGTATTTAACCACCTCAGTGAGGACCTTCGAGACACAATTTTCAGGAGAAACTGGCCCAGAGCATACTGAGGTCTGCAGAAAACCTGGCTTCATCTGGCAGGGCTTAACTCTTCAAAACCTGCCAAGCTTCTGTACCCTCCTCTAGACACCACAGGGAAGACATGGGTCCCTGTGCTCTCTGGGAAGGTGCTGCAGGGCAAAGGGACCCAAAGCAGGACACACAATGTCGGGTTTTCTGCCTGTGTCAACTGAAAAACTTCACCGAAATGTGTGGTTACTGGATGGGGGCAAGGGAGCAGCATTCAGCTGCAGCGGGAAGACTCCATCACAAGCCAAGAGCAAGGCAGAGTCCAGGCTCTGCAGTCATCACTGTTACGCAGTGGAGGTTTAGCACAAAGGACTCCATTATTACATTGCTGCTATTATAAACTCAAGCAATCAGCTAAAAATATTTCAGTGCCTGGCAGATTATTTTTGCTATTTTAATTATTAATTTTTATTGTATTCCTCGAGCGCTGCTCAACTGTAAATCACAGAAACAACCTCAGTTTGAGGTGGAAGAAACCAGCTGTAACATTCTGCTCCCACACTTTGCAAAGAGGAGAGGAGAAGAATTATTTACGCTGTGTTTGTACTATTTTCTGTTTGTTAGTTCTCTCCTCCTAGCCCCACCCCGCCATCTGCTTTCAAAGCTGTGAAGAGAAAAATGGATTTCACAGGCTTTTCTGATGTATTTGCCCCTATACAGCCAGTTCTTTGAGTGGGCTTACTCAGTCTTGTAGGCTTTCTGGTGGAGGTGCCACACAAGCCTCCCAGGGTCTCAGCTCTCTTTTCCATGGGCAGGTTTAGTAAAGTTCACAGGGAGGAGGCAGCTGGCTTTTTCAAAGCACAGCACCGAAAGGCAAGCAAGTCACTCTGAGCACCCTTTTTCGGGATGATGTGTGCTGGGAAGCAGCACGGAGCAGCACATTCCCGCACGGCATCGCTCTGCTCCACCACCGCTGTGCTGAAGCCTCACGCTGACAAGAGGAGAAACCGGCCAAGAAAACTGTGGGAAAACTGAAACAAACTCTTTGGTAAATCAGTGCGCAAAATAAATAAACTCTGTAACCGAAAAAAATACATAAATCACCGGGGTTTGTGTGGGCTCTTTACAAGACAGCTATTGTAAACGTGGGGCTCGCAAAGGCTTCCATGAACTAAGCTTACAAGTGAAGTAGCTCAGTCAGTAACTCTGAAAAATCAAGAGAGCTTGGAAAACTGGCAAGGACTTAGGCAGCATTTGCTTTCTGTCACCTCTGCATGTGCTTGGATGGCATTTCCAAGATTTGCTTGCAGGAGGGGCCTAAAATTTTGAGGCAGAGGAGAAGGAGAAGGAGAAGGAGAAGGAGAAGGAGAAGGAGAAGGGGAAGGGGAAGGGGAAGGGGAAGGAGAAGGAGAAGGAGAAGGGGAAAGGGAAGGAGAAGGAAAAGGGGAAAGGGAAGGGGAAGGGGAAGGAGAAGGAAAAGGGGAAAGGGAAGGGGAAGGGGAAGGGGAAGGAGAAGGGGAAGGAGAAGGAGAAGGGGAAAGGGAAAGGGAAGGGGAAGGGGAAGGAGAAGGAAAAGGGGAAAGGGAAGGGGAAGGGGAAGGAGAAGGGGAAGGAGAAGGAGAAGGGGAAAGGGAAGGGGAAGGAGAAGGGGAAGGAGAAGGAGAAGGAGAAGGAGAAGGGGAAGGAGAGAGGAGGAGAGGACAGAAGAGGCAAGAGGAGGACAGGAGGAGAGTAAAGAGAGAAGAGGAGCAGAGAGCACTGTGATAGTTCCAATCAGGTAGTTCCAGCGGTTTCATAAACTGCTCTGGTGTTGAGAGACCACTGCTAGCGCTGGACGGCTGAGCAACGCTGACCTTTAGACACCTGTTTAACTCCCAGCCCCCAGCAAGCTTCAGTGATGTCCGCAGCATTTCTTACACATCTGAAGTTAACTGCCTGGGTAAGGCTTTGCCTGATCAGGGCTTTTCCCTCCAGCGGTAGCAGCTGTCACATTTTCCACAGAACTGTAATTTTTTTTCATGTCCTTTGAAGATTTTCCCAATTTTAACAACTCATGGCACAGGCAAATGAGCTTCTTTTAGGCTGGGCTCAGTAACTCTGTAAAGGTCTCTCGTTTATTGCGAGTTATTGCCTCCTCAGAATGACTGTACGGACACTCCTGCTGCACTCAGCAGTTTCATGCCAGCATCTCTCTGTCGTTTGACCCCGGAGCACTTCCCTTTCAGAATCTTTGTTATCACAGCTCTCAGCCAAGGCTATCACAAGCGTCATACCTTCATTCTCTGTCTGCTCCCCTTGGAGGGGGGGCTGGTGTCAGTGGGCAGGTGCTCAGTGCTTGCTGAGAGCAGATCCTTTAAGGTATATCAGGTTAGGTATCCAAAAGTTGCAGCAGCTGCAGTGTCAGTAACCACAGGGTAAACCCCTCCATCTGCTCTCCTGTGAGAACAGCCAGGAGTCGAGAGTGCAGCCCCTCATTCGCACCAGTGTGGCGCACACATCATAGCAGGAGACGCACAAGATTTTAGGCCAAGCCTTCAAAGAAAATAAAAGACCTGTGCGAATACCCTGGCAAAGCAAAATAGAGCCCCAGCATTAATCAGAAATTGTTCCCCAGGGGTGAGAAAGAGTGTCCCCATTCCTGCTTGAGCTGGCCCCTGGTTTCTTCACTGGTTGCCTCTACACCCCCCCTGGCTGGTTTTTCTTCTCCAAGCCTCTCCATCTCTGATAAGCTCCAAGACATGTTTTAATGGGGGTTTCCCCCCCTGCCTTTTCTCTTTCAAGTTAATCCCTCTTGGTGGTTTCTGACATTGTCAAATGGCTTTTGTGTACTGTCAGAAAATCTCTTGATGTAGCTACAGAGCAGCTGCTAACAAGTTGCCCCTGGGATCCTACATCTATGAGGCTGTCTGCCTGTATAATGATTTTCAAATAAGTAAATCTATTAATGAGATCTTGGTGGGAGCGGGGCTGAGGGCTGGGGAGCAGCTCCCTGTCAGAGGACCCACACAAGAGGGGCTTCATCCTGCAGCAGCCCCCAGCAGGTTCGCCTTGCTGCGATGGGCACCATGGCATCACAAGGGGAGTCACAGAGAGCTGCTGTCCCTAGACAGCACAGGGAACATGAGCCACCCGGATCAGTGGCCAGCACTGGCTGCAGCACAGGCGCGTGGCAGCAACCTGCACAGCCCTTTCCCTTTAGTTACAAGGGGAAAGCGAGGAACAAATGGGGATCTGTCACATGCTGTAAGTAAGACTCAAGAGATGAATTCAAGAAGTCAGTCTCCTCTTCCCCAGGATCAGGGTGGCAGCCTTAGTGTTGAGTTAAAAATTCAGAGCTAGTCTTCTGGGTTTGTCACTTCTGCCCCAAGACTGAGGAGCTACCAGGATCCAAGCTTTTCTCAACAGCATGATCCTAAACCTTCAACTTTAAAACCAGGAAACTATGCTGAGATTTGCACATATTCACACAACTGAAGGTGACAGAATATAAAAATCCAAACCACTGAGTATTATGAGCACTGTGGTACAATAACAGGTTACGAGGAATTCAGCCTGGACATATCCAACACCTGCACCCTGGTTTACGATGGCAATGAGATGAAGGGCTGCAGCCATGCAGGGAGCCGGGTTTGTTCCCACATACAGCAGATCAGAGCAGCAGTCAGTTCCCAGGACCCCAGACCCAAAAGGCTTTGGCAGAGGCAGAGAGAGGGGCCAGGACCCTCCACCCAGCTCGGGTCTGGCTCGGTGGCATGGGCTGTGTCTGCACACAGGACTGGGGAGGAGGTGTGCTGGCTGTGGCACTGGCTGTACTCTTCCCTCATGCTGGAACCAGCCCCGGGATCTCATGCAGATGGGTACTTTTCCCTCTGAGTCAGCAGCAAGCCTGGGCCCTTGCTCCGTACAAGGGGCCGGCTTCAAGCTCACAAAAATAGGCTTGGTTTAGCATTGCAAGGGGGACCAAGCATCAGCACAGGGCACGCACACACATACAGGTGCCATTTTGCTGTGGTTTCGGTGGCCGTGAACCTCCAGCATGTTTTAGGACTTAACCTAGCAACCTCTCAGCTTGGAGGCAAAAGCATCCAGTGAACCACAATGACTTTTTTAATTAAAAAAAAAAAAAAAGAAAGAAGAAAAAGGAAAGATGCAAAAAGAAAATTCAGTGTGAACTTCAGGGCAAGTGATCCTCCATTATCAAATGCCATCTTAAAAAGTGCATGGGGCTAATTGAATTACTCTTGCTAGATTTCTATGTAGCCATGAAGTCTTCTTAATGTGGATTGATAGCATAAATCTGTTCTCCATTGAGGAAAAAAGTGAACACTGGCCCCTGACATCTATCTTTCTTTCCAGAAATCCCATCTAACTGGACGTCTCCCTAGGCCACTTCCAAGAGAAAGATGTCTCTATCCATTACCTCTGACATGCAGCAGCAAAAGGAAGTGAGGTCCGTTCACATCTAATTACTCCCACTCCTGGATTTATTACAATCATGCCAGGATTAATTGAGAAAGTAAAAATGCTTAGTTAGGTGATCAATCTTCCCCGAGTTACTTACCTTGTCACTCGCTAATAACTGTAAAATAAAAAAGCCCCTCTTCGCTGCATCTCAGCAAATGGATTTCTATAATACATTGCTAGGAATCTTTAAAAGGCATTTGAAACCAGTAAGGAGACAAATTGGATTAGCTGGAGAGAAAGTGCAACCAAAGCATTTTTTTCATTACCATAAAGCAAAAATTTCAGCTCTCCAACGCTCAGGTGGCGATGCAGAGACAGCACCTGGCCCCGTGCCAGGCTCATGGACCCTGGCTGTCCCACGGCACCAGTATGATGCCTGGGGCAGTGCTGGCAGGAGCTGTGGGGCAGGCTTTGACGCGGGAGTTACGGGTACAGCAACGGGGGGCTGGAGAATATTCTGAGTGAAACACAAAGAGCCTTTCCTGGTTTAAAGACCAGGTCATTTTTTCACACCAGAGACACATATTCTTGTGTAAGGGACACGGGTTTTTGCACAGCTGAAACTGGGTGGACCCAGTCACTGCTCTCATCTTGCCCACCTCCCACTGTGGGGGTCCCTGGGCTGCCACAGTGTGTCCCCAGGAGCCAGGGCAGCTATTTAGGTTTAGATCTCCTAGCTGGTTTCCCCCAGATGGCCACTCCGTGTGAAGGCAGCTGGAAGGATGTTACTCTCTTCAAGATCAGAGCTCTCTCCCTGTCAAATTTGGCTCAACCTTTATTGCAAGAAACACACACGATACACACTGCTAATAACCCAGCCCTGTTCTTCCGCAAAATCTCATCCGAGAGAAATATTCCATTTTCCTTCTGCAACAAGCTCCTTAAAATCAGAAGCTCCCGCAGACAGGGCAGCCCTGGTTCCCACCGATCCTGGGCGCCGAGGGCTGCAGGAGAGGTGGGCGGCAGCAGCGGCTGTCCCGTGTGCCCTGCTGCGGGCTTGGGCCGGCATCCCCAGCGCTGGTGGCGGAACTGGCAGATGCCACAAAGGCACCCAGCTTTCAGGAGCCCTCCTCTAATGGGAAACATTGAGGGTGCTGGGAAGCCGGACTCAAGCTGAAAGAGAAGGCATTAAGATTCAGGGCATGCGGGGATCAGGCTTTTCCCTTTCCCCCCTTTTTCAAGGAGCGAGGAGCCAAGGTTTTAGCACTCTGTTAGAGGGCCCTTGGCAACCCCTTCAAAGCTGCTGGCGGCCGGAGCTGCTGCCCGGCTCCCCTCCACTGGGCTCCTCTCACAAAAGGTCTGTGTAGTGCCCAGTGATGCTGCCAGGCTGGAATGCCCACAGGCTGGCAGGGAGGGACCCAGTCCTCCCAGCTTGTGGTTTCACACTCGCCTAAACCCATTTCATAGTTAAAGGCAGGATTTATTGGGCCAGACTCTCAGGGAGATAGAGGCTTTTGTGTTGAATTTTATCCAAACCAGTTAATGCAGCTGCTGCTGTTGCCATTAGCACAGGGAAAAGAAAAGAAGAAAGAAAGAAAAAAAAAAGGGGGGGAAAAAAAGAGAAAAAGACATTGAAACTATCAGCTTCTAAAAGATTTCTTCTTCTATCTGCAAATCAATTTCTTAGCACGCACACATAGAATGACCAGGAAATATTTCATCCTCTGGGTGCCAAGCTGAGAGAAGCCAGCACTGAGAGATCCTGCCTCAGTTGAATCTCCCAAATGCTCTCCTCTGCATTCATTATTCTGTGCACACAGGGAGCAGGGACTCAGGCTGAGTTAACCTCTTGCTGCCTGCTCTGCCACAGCTAAGTGAAGGGATGCTGCTGAGGCAGAGCAAGGCCACCCAGCCCTGGGTGCAGTGCAGGTCACTGCCCTTCTTTGTCTTACCTTTTCCTGATCGAGCAAGGGTGAAGGAGATGCCACAGTTTTATGTGAGCCTTGATGGCTCATCAGGCTGGTGTGGGCAGGGCAGGCAGAGCAGGCAGTGGAGCACCCAAGGGAGAGCTGCCAAGCAGCTCCTCTCATCGCTGCAGGCAATTGGCAGCAAGGGTGTCCTGCTTCTGCCTGTGGTGCACTAGGCTTTCGTATCGGGCAAGATCCTGAACATCACTTGACATCCTTCTCCATCAAATATTTATTTGTTTCTGCAGGTCATGGGCTGAGCGTGCTGGGGCAGGCCCTGTGCTGTAGGAACCCATGCCCAGTTTAACATCTCCTGTCTTAATTCAGGTCGCACAGGAAGAGGGAGCAGGAGACCCGAGAGCTGAGGCTGCTGTCTGCCTCCTGGCCAGGGGATGAGCAGGCTTATGGTAGGAGTCCCTCCTCATTACTGTAGCAGCCCAGGCTTTGAGTCCTCCAGCAAAGCCCAGCTGCGGCTGGGGTGCATTGCCAAGCCATTGCCAGCTGAAGGTCTGGCTGCACCCAGCAACGTGGTCAAAGGGGATGGAGGAAGGCAGCCTGCCCTCCAAGTAACCCTCCCCACCTGGCACCTAATGGACTCTACAGAAGTCTCCTTTCCCCAAACCTGTCTGCCGGATGCACTGCTAAGAGCTGAATCCAAATAGAAGGCCTGGTGTTGAGAAGTGACAACCAAAAAATTAGGTGCACACACCCAAGCAAAAAGGGAGAGTCAGCATCATGCGATGTGCCAGGTTGGAGCAGGAGTGATGGACACAGCACTCCCAGCAGAGATCATGCCTCTCCCCAGCACCCACAGCGACCAGCTGCCCCACACACCTCACCGGCTGGGCTTCAGCAGACCCCTGCATTCAGCCTGACCAAAGCAATGGCTGCTCCCACAACGCTGCAGTACCTGAGAGCCGAGCTCCCCTTAACACCTTTATCTTCACAACTGCTCCATGAAGCAGCTACTGCACAGTCATATGTACTCTTATTGGTCTAGGAAGCGTTGGCAGCACTAAGTGACTGGCCCAGAATGATAAAGGAAGTCTGAGGCACAGCACCAACCAGAAAGATGCCTTCCCCTCCAACTTTCTTTGCTAACCCGGTCTGAGGCGAGGAGAGCACACAGCAGGGAGAGCCTTTTCACGGCAGGGTGCAAGCCTCTTCCAGCTGCAGGAGCTGCTGCACCTGGGGCGGGGGGAAGCAGGCAGCTCCCTCTGCCTGGCAGAGTAACAGCCTGTCTGGTGGATGCATGGCCATGGGACCACTGCAGTAAAAGACCCCAAGCAAGGTACCACCTCGCTGCCAAGGCGACTTAGCTTGCTGCAGGGAGCAGGGGGCGAGTCAAGGAGCCAAACGCAGCAGGGCTGGGGACTGAGCCTCCATATATTGTGTCATCTACTTAGGGCCTGTCAGGGGAACCACATTCTGACTCCCTTTGGCAGCAATAGGCAGAGCCTTTCAATTAAACAAAGTGCTTCAGTGAATTGCTGCCTCATCCATTAGGCTCATCTGACTCAGGCACTTGCAGACTGTCTGCTCTCCATTGCACTTCATTTGGGAAATTGGTTTCGTTAAAAAAGCAGAAAGGAAGAGGAAAGGATGAAGCCTGTGCAAGGGGAAAGAAATGACCCCACCATAACAAACCAAATCTTGCAGCCACAGGCAGGCTGGGCTTTTAGCTCTTTAACAGCAGAGGCAGCTCCTGGCAGACTGGTGCAACGTTCAGGTCAGGGGAAAAACCTGGCAACGTTTGCAGTCAGGTAAGGCAGGCAGGGAGACAAATGCACAGGATACCAAAGCAGAAGGCACTTCACATTCACATGCATGGGTCCCTCCTCCGTGGCCACTGTCATCTCCTGCGGCGTGGGGTGGTGCAGAGCTGCAGGTCCTGGCCCAGGCTTGCGGCAGGGTGTGAGTGACTGACCTAAGGAGCAACTCAGCCCCTCAGTGGGCTGAGGCAGTGTTGTTCTCCAGCTGCGCTGCTCTCAGATCAGATGGCTGGTACAGAAAAACCAAGTCCTGTTCTTTCCCTGTAGTCATATAAGTTTTCTTTGTTAGGCAATAGCTGGAAAACAGCTGCTCCCGAGCTGAGGGCTTGTTCAGACACATAATCCTCACTGAGAAGCCAGGCCACTTACAAGGGTGAACAGCTCTCTGTGAGGATCTTAAAACTGAGCAGCTCCTCATGTCCTGGCTGCATCAATGCACCCATGCTATCGGCTGCCCAAACTGGAGGCCATCCGGACAGTGCGTGCATTGACACCCCAGGTGGCCAAGCAGTGGCTGGGTCCCCAGCAGGCAGGGGGACACTGCACCGGCACTACAGGGAAGCCAGCAGCCTCTGCCAGCAATGGCTTGGCCCTGCTGGAAGATGGTGAGGATGGAGATCTGGGCAGGAAGGAGGCCCTGGTAAACACAGAACCACAGAATCATTTAGGATGAAAAAGACCTTTGAGGTTATCAAGTCCAACCGTTAACCCAGCACTACCAAGCCCACCACTGAACCATGTCCCCAAGCACTGCATCTACACATTTTTTAAACACTTCCAGGGATGGCGATTGCACCACCTCCCTGGGCAGCCTGTTCCAATGCTTGACCACCCTTTCAGTGAATAAAATTTTCAAGACCTGGTGTGGTTGGGGCTGGAGAAGCTGACTGAAGCTGCCCGAGTTGTGCCCCCGTGAAAGGAGGGCTCCTGGCTCTTCTTGTCCCCTGCCAGAGCTGTAAAGAGTGTTAGAAATAAGAAGCTGTGTTGCAGAGCTGTCGGAATTGGGGCTGACCCTGTCTTATTTACTGGATTGTCAATAAGGTAAAACTAAAGCAAAACATGCCCAAATAGTGTGGAAATGGACCAGGGCCAGAAGTCTTATGTCCAGAGGCTTTGAGGGGGGTGGGGGGGTGGGGGGAGGTAAGGGAAGCTAATTAGTCTTGTTGCTCTTGGTTTAGAAATTCAAATCAAAGCTCGGGCCTGGGACCAGAGGTTTGCCCAGGGCTTACTTATGGTCTAGTCAAGCAGGATTTGTTGCAAGCAACCTACTCGATTTTGGCTTTATAATTCAGTTGGTCAAATCCACTTTTGGAAACGATTAGTGCCCTGGATATCTCTACAGCAAGTGGGAGATGTCTCCCTCATGGATGTTGATAGCTACAAGGGAAGCAATAGCAGGGCTGACCTCAGTCTGAGAAAGGCTGGCATAACCCATCCGCTTCTCCCTGGCAAGGCACTATTCTTAATTTACTTACACTTATTGTAGCAAGCATGGCCAAATCAGGCTTGCTGGTGCTAGCCCCTGCACGGAAACAGACTCACAAGTCTCAGGCCTTAGAAATCCTCTCACATCACTGTTTCCTGCTTTTAAAAGACCTGCTTCACCTCAAGCCAGAGCACCATTCCAGTCAGAACCAGTTTGAAGCCAAGCCAATCTTTCCTCCTGAGCTGTGCTTTTCTCCCAGCTTGGGCGGTCTGGTCCACTCCAGCCGCACCAGCAGGAAAGAACAAGAAGACTGCGGGGTCTGGAAGCAGCATCCCTCTCCCCTCACCTCCCACTAGTGTGGCGACACACTGCCAAAGCCAAAGGAGATGCTTCAAAATGAAACTGATCCCAGTGGTGGTCCTGGGTTGGGGATCAGAAGGAAAGTGTGCTGCTTGCCTGCTGCGGCCAGACAGGACAGGTCGCTGTAACAAAAGCAAATGTAACTCCAGCACCCTGGGACCTGAGGGCAGAGGCCTTGGCATGAGTCTGCCTCTGTCTGGGCCAGAGGAGACAAAGCTCTCTCCAAGTGAAGTCTCCCTCACATCTCTCCGACTTGTTTTCATCAAGGCCTTCCACTTCGTTCCTCTCCTGGCCAGGGAGCTGGTTCTGCTGACGGTGAGTCCCTCTCACAAGTGCTATTCCTGGGTCAGCCAATACCATATTCATTCTTTTCCTTCCTTGCAAGACTGGAAGAAAATCAAGGCTGAATTTGCAAAAGTGAGACAGGAAAAGAATGTTCAATTAAAAACACAATATAAGCAGGGCTGACCCAGGAGAATTAATACAGCTAAAGTAAAAGGCTGGCTTGAGGCTTTGGCAGCAGGAAAGCTTCTATGAAATGAAATGCCATAAACCTTTACCAAGTGGGAAACAATAACAGCGCCAAGATGCAGTACTTAAATATTACTCATACTGATTGAGTTATTGACTGGCTATTGCTATGCAGCCCCTGTGACAGAAACAAGGAAATCAGGTCCTAAGTAATTAACATGCTGGCACAGGGGGAAACTCAGGAGAGGAGAAGGGAGGAGCCAGGAGGACAGGACTATTGTGCTCTACCACAACATGAGCACCAGCCCGACCTCCTTCTGCTCCAGAGCAGGATCTCCCAAATAGACAACCTGCCACAGGTCACCACAGAGCAGCAGCAGCCGTGAAAGGCATTTAAGAGAGTCTCAGCCTCTTCCCTGAAAGCAAAGCCCATGGCAAGCACAAGTGGCTCAGATCTTCCTCCAGCACTGTAGGCAGGTCTTCTCAGGGGCAGGTGAGACCAGGTGCAACGAGGCGGCTTGGCAATTCTTACCGTGGTCTTGCTTTGGGCTGACAAGACCCAGACATTAGAGTAACGCTGGCATTGCACTGCCTTGTTCCTCTGGCTCTGGCTGCCAGGAGAGAACGGCACAGCCCCTCACGTAGCACCCAGTCCTGCTCCCTTCCTGCAGACAGGAGGTGGCTTTTCCAGCTCTAGCACCCTGTGCTAGGGTGAGCCTTTCTGGGCTGTCATCCAGCTGCATGGCTGGAAGACAGAGACAGTGCAGAGTATCCCTTTGTGAGTGAGATGAAGCTCACAGGGCCCTGGGCCATTTGCCTTTCCAATTAACCAGCCTGTCTCCTTGCCAAGAGCTGACCCTGCAGCTGCCAGGCAGCCGATGGCCATGGGTGGCCCTGACGCTTTGATGTGTTCCCACTCAAACTTTTGGTCCCCCACTGAAAGCCCTTCTTTGCCCTTTAGCACCCCCAGGCACAGAGCCACATTGTTAACAGGCTTGGAGCGCTGAGGTGACCAAGTTGCCCTCCTGTAGGTTTATCCTTACAAGGCATGGTGGGAAGTGTGACCTGCTGCTGCCTGGACAGGAGAAGACATGGGTAGAGGCATCATCAGCATTGGAGATGGGATGCAACCCCGAGACCAGTCTGTTCTGCTGCTTCTCTGGTCCCACCTGGCATTCTCAGGTGCCCTGCAAGGCAGGTGTCACCTAAGCAAGCCAGGCAGGAGGTACAGTCCCAACAGAAACGCCACCGTGGTTTCTTACCGATTGTTGTCTTGCTTGTATGAAGCAGCGGAGAAAAGCTGGGAAGGAGCTGGGCTTAGGCAGAAAAGCGCAGCCAGCCACGTACTGGAAGAGGCATCCAGCCCCAAGCCTGGGATGGGCGGCCCCTCTGCTCATGTGCCCAAGCGAGCGCAAGTCCCTCTTCCAGCCCTCCCCCGGCTGGGGCAGGCTGTCCCCGCCGCAGCAAACGCTAGAGGAAAGTGGCCTCTCGTGGATGAAAGCTGCGCTGCAGCGCAGACCGGCAGCGGGCCCGCACCCCGCGGCAGCCCCGGGCCCGGCGGCACCTGCCCGGCACCGGCCGCCCGACGGGGCGGACGCGGCGGGCCCGAGGGGCGGCGCGGGTGGGGGGCGCTGGGCACGCTGCGGTGCTCGGCCCGAGGTCTGCAGCGCCCGCGCCGGCCGGGGAAGGGGCGGCCGGGGGGGAAGGGGCGGCTCGGGGAGCCCGGCTCGGGGAAGGGGCGGCTCGCGGGGAAGGGGCGGCCGAGGGGAAGGGGCGGCTCGGGGAGCCCGGCTCGGGGAAGGGGCGGCTCGGGGGGAAGGGGCGGCCGAGGGGAAGGGGCGGCTCGGGGAGCCCGGCTCGGGGAAGGGGCGGCTCGGGGGGAAGGGGCGGCCGGGGGGAAGGGGCGGCTCGGGGAGCCCGGCTCGGGGAAGGGGCGGCTCGGGGAGCCCGGCTCGGGGAAGGGGCGGCTCGCGGGGAAGGGGCGGCCGGGGGGGAAGGGGCGGCTCGGGGAGCCCGGCTCGGGGAAGGGGCGGCTCGGGGGGAAGGGGCGGCCGAGGGGAAGGGGCGGCTCGGGGAGCCCGGCTCGGGGAAGGGGCGGCTCGGGCCGGGGGGCTTCCCGCGGGCGATGGGCGCGAGCTGCCCCGCTCCCCCGGCAGAGACACCGCTCTGTACCGTCACCTTTTCAGCGCTTGCCGGCTCCCTGCGGGCTCCGGCGGAGCACCCCGGATCACAGAATCATTCAGGTTGGAAAAGACCTTTGAGATCATCAAATCCAACCGTTGAGCCAGCACTGCCCAGACCACCGCTAAGCCACCCCCAAGCACTGCATCTCTGCATTTTTTAAACACCCCAGGGACGTTGATGCCACCACCTCCCTGGGCACCTGTTCCGTGCTGGACACCCTTTCAGTGAATTTTCTCCTAATCCCCAATCTAAACCTGCCCTGGTGCAACTCGAGGCGTTTCCTCTTGTCCTGTCGCTTGTTACCTGGGAGAAGGGACCGACCCCACCTCGCTACACCCGCCTGTCAGGCAGCTGTGGAGAGCGAGAAGGTCCCCCCGAGCCCCCTCCTCCCCAGGTTGACTCTCCCCAGCTGCGCCCCGTCAGCCCTGTGCCCCAGCCCCCTGCCCGGCTCTGGACACGCTCCAGCCCCTCAGTGTCCCCTTGCAGCGGGGGGCCCGGTCCCGAGCGCAGCCCGGCATCGGCAGCGCGGCCAGGGCTGAGCCCGGCGCCTCCTCCTGCCAGGCCGGGGCGCCCGGTGCCGCCGCCCGATCGCGCCCCTCCGCCGCCCGGGGCTCGCACGGCGGGGCCCAGCCGCGGGCCGGGGCCGGCAGGGGGCACGAGCGGCCCGCGGTGCCGTGCCGTGCCGTGGGGCCGGTGCCGCGCTGCCCCCGGGCCGGGGCTTGCCGGGGCTCGTTGCAGCCCCTCGGAGCGGCCGGGGCCGTGGCCAGCGCGCGCGGCGGGGGCTCACGCGTCTGGTCCTCAGCCTGAGCACGAGCGGCTCGAAAACAAACTTCGTCGCCTTTTGCGTGCACGGAGCCCCAGCGTTAGCTCGCCCTCGGCGGCAGAGACCTTATTAAAACATCAGAACGGACAGCCAGCCGGCAGGGGCCGGGCTGGTGGTGACAAGGAGCCGCACTGGACCGAGCGTGTTGGGGCAGCTCTGGCTGAGCATCCCCTCCTGCTGCGCTCCCACACCAGCTCGCTGCTGCGTGGCGGGAGAGAGCTGGCTTCGTCCGGGTCGGAGCAGCAGGAGAACGCGGCCCAGCTCTGCGTTCACAAACCATTTTGTCCCGAACAGCAGGACAGCGCTCTGGGGAGAAGGTTCCTGCTGCCGCAGATACCACTTGTCCCAGGGCAGCTTTAGCAAGGATGAGCCAGGCTGCAGCAGCCGTCGGTGGGGAGGCAGGATCCAGTCCCAGCACTCTGCTGTCCCACAGAGTGCCCAGGACCCCTGAGCGGCCCAAGTGCTACAGGGTGGTCAAGGCACGGGGCAGGTACATGACTGTCCCGCACATCCAGAGTGAGCCAACGGCAGAGCTCGCTAAAGCACAGCTCACAAGACATGGTCATAGCATGTGCCTGCCGCTTGCCAGGGTGCACAGTGCCTAAAGAAAACATACTGGGTTGCAAAACACAAACGTTTGGCACAAAGTACTACTTTGCTGCCGGTTCCAGACCATGGTGACATTCCAGTCTGAAAGCCCCTGTGTTCACGTTTCTAAGAAAGCCTAAGAATGAGCCACAATTTCGTATCCTTCTCTCCTTCCCTGGCACAGCCAGCTGCCAACTATGATGAGGGACCACAGTCCCCTAAGGGGGGCGATGTGATGGAAAGAGGCGGGTGCTGCCAAACTGCTGTGCTGGAGAAAAATCCAGCCTTAGTACCCAACCCAGATCCCACACCCTGCACAATGCGGGCTGGCCCCGCTATTGTCCAAGGGAGGCAGAAGGGGTTCATAGCAAATATTATTCTGCTGGCTGAGATTCATCAAGTCAGTGGCTTGCTCATGGGCATAGAGTCATCAAAGCGTCCGTCAGAGCTAACCGGCACTGACAGCCACACAGCAGGAACAATGGGGCCATAACACTTATTAATCATATCCCTCCCCATTGAACCCGACCCATCAATCAGTCGCCTTGGTCTTGTACTTTGAATTCCCCGAGCTGCGAGCTGCCGATCCCATGGCTCTCCCAGTGGGGGACCAGACGGAGGGACACGCCGTTGCTGGGGCAACACTTGCCGCCGTTTCCTGTTTCCCCAGATGTCAGCCATGTGTTTCCATAAGAACCAGGATTGTCCCCAAACCAGATGGAGCCACAGGGCGCTTTCACAGGCACTGCGGCAGCTGTGGCAGCCCCTCGCACACAGATGTTGTTGTGGCTGTCCCTGTACCCTGGTGGCCCTTCTCACTGGCCTGTGCATAGCATGGGAGGAATGAGCAGGTACTTCTAAGAGCCTCCAAAATGCAGTGACTTCTCACAGCAACTGACATCCAGTCTCTGTCTCACTTGTGGGTGCAACAGAGCACTGGCATGGAGATACCAAAATGTCTCTGACATTTTCCTTCACAACTTCCACTCACATTGGGAGTCTGGATATCCATTTTACAAAGCCTTGGGCCTTTTGAGAAACTGTAAGTCTAATCTCTCAAAACTTCAGCCCATCTGCATCAAATAGCCCAAGGTTAGCCTGACTAACGCATCAAAGTGGGGAAGTATGAGGCCTGATTAAAGCTTTTTCAACACAGGCTTTTTTTTTTGTCCCTTGGCTTCGGAACCATTCCCTCTAAGTGCTTGAGACATATGCAGAGCACATTGCATGAAAAATTGCACATGCTGCCCATATGGATGGCTCCAGAGCTCCCCAGGGAGCAGAGGGCAGTCCAGAAAAGAGTCAGAGAGTGCTGCTGGGGCTACTGTTTGACTTACTGAGCAGGGCTATGGCTGCTTGTTCTTCATGCCTCTGTGGTCAGCGTCAAACGCTGTGGGGAATTCACAGCTCATTTTATCACATGAAGGAACTGCCTGTTTTCTACTCAGCTACCCACCTTCCTTTGCACTTTGTCCTTTGGGCTGCCAAGGCTCTGGTTCAGAAGATGCTTAAAGCCTCCTTCCCTGTAGCCATGTGGGCAGGCTGGCTGCTGAGACCTGCAGAGAACAGAAATGCGTGCAGCAGGCTGGAGGCAGGCAGCTCAGATAAATAACAGATATTCTTGCTGGAACCTGTAGCCAGTTTGCAAGCTTTCCTTTTGTTATAGACTAAGGATTTGGCCCCATTAAAGGGATCTCACCATCCAGCTCCACTGAAATCCTCTAGGCAGAAATCTGTATGAATGCAGTTCCTCCTTTCCACCTAAAGCCAAAACAAAACACCCAGTTCAAAGCTCAGAACTCAGGAGACAGTCCTGCACCCAAAAGTTGTGCCTTGGCCATAGATCCTGTTGGGAGTATCCCAGGAAAAAGGCCCCTGCAATCCTACTAAAGTTTTGAAGGCTCCTGACAGCACCCACTCCCCAGCTCATTCCTTAGGGAAAGGCTGTCTCCCTAAGCACAGGGCTGGAAAGCTGATGGTGATACCTGGGGAATTTTACTCGTATGCTTAACTGTAGATGCTACAGCTAATGTGTCCATGGCATTGCCGAGCTGTACAACACTGTGTTACGTAGTTCAGCTACTAGTAGAACGCTGTGTTGTACAGCTTAGCTACTAAGTAGCTAAGCACCAGTCCGAAACCAAGACATGAGCCCAGAGTGCTGAAACAGGGCCAGGAGAAGGTCATAAAGGATGAGAAGAGGAAGATGACAAAGAGGAGGATGAAGATGTCCCAAATGACCACCAGGGGACCCCTGACCCATTAGGCCACACATGCATAGTAAGAGCGTAGTGATAAGTAGTTCACGGAACTGTAACGAATATGCTAATATTTTCTCAGAAATGTGATTAATATGTATAGGTGGGCCATATAAAGATAAACAGTGAACAAAGTCAGGATGCGCAGTGGGCGGAACTTATCTCCCATGCATCTGGTGCCAAAAATAAAGAATGCCTGCTTTCCAACGCTCCATCCTGGGTATTAGAGTTTTGTCCCCAGTTTTTCGTTATCAATGGTGAGGGCCACACTGAGCCTGAGCTTGCAGTTCCATCTCCAAGTTACTGTTTTGCTCTTTCTTTCTTTCTTTCCTCTGACCGTTTGCTCTGGAAGGATGGGACTCAAGGACAGCTGCTCCCATGCTGCATGCAGCACTGATGGTGCTGAGAATTCCTGCTCCCGCCCCGTGACATAGACTGCCTGGTGCTGAGCAGTGCCTGCTGGCAAACCACACCTGGGAGAGGGTGGCTTCAGGCGACGCTTAGTCTCCGCTGCTGGTCTGCAGTCCTGAACAGTGTAAGAAGTAGGTGTAAAGCAAGCTGAGCAGCAGGCTATAGCACCCAGCACCACATCACCCAGCCACAGCACGGACGTGTGCAGCCAAAGGGCTTGTGAGTCCTGGGTGGAAACAGAGCTGCTGAAGTAGTTCGGGTCTCCTGCCCTAGGCAACCCTCGTCCCTCCAGTGCCCTTCCCCACACCCAGATCCCCCTCCCAGTGGGAGCCTCTGTCCCCTTGATCTTCAAGCAAGGCAGCTCCCAGGATAACTGGCCTTTTTGTGCCTGTGGAGCAGACGGTGCGAGGAGCCAGCGGAGCGGGGCCGCCCTTGCCCAGCACACAGGATTAGGGCTGGGGAACAGGTGGCTAATTCCCCCCCGCACAATGCAGCATGGCAACCCAGGCAATGCTGCTGCTGACCCACAGGCCACAGGAACATGTTAACAATTTCCAGGTCAGTGGAGGGAAGGAATGGCAATTTTTTCTGCTCCAGAGGATAACAGGATATGGTTTTCACAGCCCCCACCACAGCCCAGAAGTCAGACTCAAGGAACAGTAATGTTATCCTCACCTTCCTTTATCCTCAGCCCCAGGAGGGTCAGACCCCTCCACGTCCCCAGGTGTGAGCACAAGCCCTGCACACTGGCCGCAGGGTGTGAAAGGCCCCATGCTGCCCATGCACCAGCCATCCCCGCTGTCTAGAGTGGGGGCAGTGCAACGAGATGCTCCTGAACACCCCGTCCACCCAAGATCCAGCACCCCAGAGACATCATGGGGCTGACACCTTGGTGGTACCCAGACAGCGGCTGGTGTTAGCATCATCCCCATGGAGCCGTAGCTGCGGACATCCCTCTGACCCATACCTGGTTACACTGTAGCTTCCCAGGTCACAGCCTGCATCCCCTGTCCCTCGGCTTGCAGCAGTCACAGATTTCTTCAGGTCACGTTCCCATGGAGCCCTTGTAAAAAGCTCTTTCATTTCCACAGGCCCTTCATGCTTGAGCTGGCAAGCAGCAGCAAGGCCAGTGCCGAGCCTGGTCATTATGTCTCCCTCCTTCTGGTTTCTTCTTTGGAAATAGCTCTTCTGGGCAGACAGAGCTGAAGGAAGTTTCTTAGAGAAGGTGAAAAACAAAGGAAAAAGGAAAGGAAAAAGACAAAAATAAACTACTCCATTCCACCATTTTGCTTTATGACAGAATGCCTATATTTCCTGGGAGTCGCGAGGGTCCTTTCCCTCTGGGCAGCTACACATGAATATTATTATCCTGCTGGCTGCGAAATAGCTTTGTAGTGCTCCTCAGCAGCAGCAATAAAACAGTGAGGAGCTCTCAAAGGAGAGCTAATGAGAGCTGGGCCAGTTTGAAGGTGCTGACAGGTGACCTCAGGCACCACAAGTCCTTTCCCTAGATTTTCTTCAAGTATAACATACAGCCGCATGCTTTGCGCCCCTTGGTCAGCCCACAGGCACACAGCCCACAGGTCACCCCACAGGTGGGGCAGGGGCTTTCTGCCTGCGGCCATGCCACGCTTCATGAAGGGTGGAAATCAAGGGGTTATTCCTATCCTTATCGGTCTGAGGCTGCGAGCCAGCAGGCTGTGAAGGCAAGGCAAGGCCAGGCCAGCCTTCTGGCACCAGGGCAAGTGCACAGAGCCTCTCTGCAAGTCCTACCTGCACATGGGGAGAGTCTCAGGGGTACTGCAAGGACAGACACTTCCCATTTTCTGTCTTATATAACCTGCTGATAACAGCATGGCAGTGGTTTCTTCAAGTCCTTCCTGAAGCAACTGAGCTTAACCAGTGCTGCTGCTGCTGCAAGGTCACAGCCCATCTCTGCCCTGCTTGATGGCCAGCTCAGCGGAGCTGTGACACCTTTGCCTCTCCAGCCCTCTGGCAATCCCACTCTCCAGAGCAATGTGGGAAGAGAAAATGGCAGTGGGAGAAGGTGTAAGGAGGCACAGACACGCTGGGTTCAGATCCCAGCTCTCGCTGACCTGCTGTGCAACCTCAGCTACCCTCCTCTGCGCTTCTTTCCCCCACCCGGGAAGCAGGGGTGATGACGCTTTGCTCCATTGAGTCCCGCAGCAGAAAAAGGTGCTGTAAAAGGACTAAGCAGTAGCTCCCCTCCCCTGTGCTGCATTCCCACACTTGCTTCTCTCTCTCTCTTTCCCCCCTTAATGAGATTAAGTGAGAATAAATTATGCAGAGCCCACCCCTCTCTCCTCACCCCCACCCCCACGAAGCTGCCCTGCATGGTTTCTAATTAGCATCATTAATGGAGGAGGGGGGCAGCCTTGCTGCCACAGTGCTTTAACAATCAGAGCTGTCAGCGAGGCCCTCGCTGCTGTTAAAGTGTCCCAGAGCTTTTGTCCCTGGGCAAAAGGGAGCCCTGGACTTAAGACCACTTTTCCTTTGTGCTGGGAAAGGGCAGCGGGAGGGGAGGCTCTCCTTTCCCTGCGCTGTCCCTGGGACCACCAGGAGAGAGCCACCGAAGCCCTCTCTCCAGCCAGGTGACCCCTGGCAGGGGTGGATTTTGCCCAGGGCTCCAGGCTGGCGAGGGGCGCTGCCTGCTCCGTTCTCCCTGGGATTTCAAGCTCGGCGTGGCCTCACCGGAGGAAGAATACAAGCAGGTGGCTGCTTCTGTCCCCCCCCCTGGCTAGCCCTCCCCGGGCCCATCCCGGGGGTGGCGGGCAGCACCGGCCAGCCCTGCCACGGCCCCTAATGAGCAGCAGAAGGGGGCACGTCGGGAGCGGATGTGTTAACGGTTTCTGGTTCAATGGAGGGAAAAATCCCCACAAAGGAAGGTGTACAAATATTGTGGGAAATCTATTGGCCCCTTAATATTTGATGAAGGCCCAGGCCATTCAGCCATGGTGAATTCCGCAGCAAGGTCTCATTCAGCCAGCATCAATGGGAAACTTTTAATTGAGAGGCACTTCATTCAGGGGCTGTGGGTCATTCAGTGTGAGGGGCTTTCAGGGAGAACAGAGAGCCATGTCTTTCCAAGTTGCACCAGAAGAAAAGCCACTGTTTCCTGCTCTGGGAGCTTGAATGCTGAGGGCTCTAATCCCCCCAAAGGGAAAACTGATTCCATTTTTAAAAATTCATTTCTCAAATAACAAAAAGGGAGGAAGGACAAAAAGGAAGGTAGCAAGGGATAGGGCTGGGCAGGAGAGCACTGCCCTGCAGAGGTGGCTCCGTTGCCAGAAAAAAGGCTGAATGCCTTGGGATACCCTTTCCTGGGGAGCAATCCCTCTCCCCACTCAGAGGGGCTGGCTGCTCTCTGCCAGCACCCACCCACTCCAGCGCCCGGGCACCTCCGAGGCTCCTCTGCCCGGGGCCACAAAGCAGAGGAGCACGTCTGAGCTTAAGAGAGGTTGTTCTCCAGCCTCGGAGGTCAGCACTGACATTTGTCCTGTGCAGCCAGACAGCAAAGGCGGAGAGGAAGGGGAGGGAGAAAAGCCCTTTCACCCAGGGACCCAAGCCTCTGCCGAGCCTTTAACTGGGGCCACAACAGCAGCAGCCCCGACCCTGCTGTCATGACAGCTCCCTTGCTTTCTCCATTCACACCAGCAGCCTGGGAGTCTGTCATGAGGCCGAGCATCCTGCCCTGGCCTCACACGGGGATGGCCAGCACTGTACGGCAATGCAGTTGTTCTCCGCTTGTACCCCGTCCCCAACATGTGGGTACAAGGTGGGTACCAGCAGGTGGGTACCCCCAGCCAGAGGATGGCAGGGGGATGCTCATTTGCCTGGAGGCTCAACTGCTTCACTTTAGTTTTTCCTCTCCATTTTTGCGGGGGGGAGATGTCTTGCAGAAGGCAGGGGGTATCGTTGCCAGGAGCAGTGGCCCATTCCCCTTTCTTATGGTGCAGCATCTGGAAGGGACCAAAGTGACAGCCAAAGGGCAGGACCGGCATCTCTCCCCCAAGCCAAGGGACAGAAGGGCACCATCAGCCTGTCTGTGCAGCCACGCAATCTGGCTGCCTGGGCACGCTGCCCTGGAAGGGCAGGAGGTTAAAGCTTTGATGCACATGAGAGGCAGCAGGAGCTTTTGCTTCAGCATCTAAGAGCTTCAGAGCAGGATTTAAAATGCAGCTTCCTCCATCCTACCTGCTGCAAGAATGTGCGGTGCAGAATGGCATGTCAGGGCAAGGAGGGAGTTCAGATGCCCAGCCCTGAGGTCAGGATGTCTAGCAGGGGGGGCAGGCGGGCACACCCCACCAGTGCTTTATTTCACAGCTGCTAAGGATCTGCTACCAACATGAGCACTGGGGAAAATGCACCCTGTGAGCCTCCTCCTGTCTGGGATGGAGCTTGCTTTCCTCAGCTGTTCTTGCCCTGGGGCAGGGTGCCTACCTGCTTCTGCACACGCAGTGGGCACCCCAGGGTGCAGCTGCGGTCTGTCAGGGTTGACACCTTTGGAGCACTGTGCCAGGCAGGGAGCTCAACCTCCAGGGTCTCACCTAGCGCCCTGGCAACAGCAGTGGCGGTGACATGGGGACCTTGGGGCTGTTATCCCTCCCCCCCCATTAGTCACCTGTGTTTGAATATGCTTTCGGAGTGTAAGAACATACACGCTTTTAGGCAGCACATAGGAAGGTGCCTCATTGCTCTGTTCCTGGCATGCCTTTGGATGCCCCAGTCTCGAATGCGTAATTTAGATACTGCAGTTGTGGGAAGAGTCAAATGAGAAAGAGATGGGATCCCGCGTCTTTTCCCCCCTCTGACTTTTTTGAGGGTCCCTTCTGGGACACACAGCACCCTTTGCATGACCTCCTTTCTTGTCCCTCCCCCTCCACTCCCAAGCTATAACAAGGCATTGCAATAAGTTACGGCGGCAGCTGGGTTAAAAATGTGCTTTTCGAAGGCTAGGTGTCATAAACTCACAATAGGCTGGGCTGAGAAGGACACCCTGCCCCACTGCTCTGCTCTTCACTCCCCCAGCTGTAAAGAAAGATGAAGAAGGAATTAAAGAGCTGTTGGAGGGGAGGGACACTCCTCATTAAGTCTCCTACACTGCGGTTTCCAGGGAGACAGCTCCTGGTGCTGCATCCCTCTCCCATCCTGCTGTGGCCTTTTGCAAGTTACAGTAGTGGCGGCTGCTGTTTTCCCTCTGTTCCCAGCTGTCTGCCAGGCGCTCTCCCAGGGTCTCTGGCCCAAGGTGGGCTTGACACCATATGGAAAAGAAAAGAGCCCCCTGGTACATATGACCTGTTGGGAGGGGGAAGGAAAGGGAGGTGGAGTTTGCGCCTATAAGGAGCTGGGAGGGACTGACACACACTGGCAGTGTTACATACAGATAAACTAGGCTCTTCCTTTTTTCTGTAAGTGGTGCAGAGTAAGCTGCATAGTATTTCCAGTGCTGCGTGATACAGCTGTGATGGGAAGTCATTAAAATGCCCATATGCTATGATCTGTGATCTTTTGGGAAGACTAGCCAGTGGGAGGCATACAGCCACTGCTGAGCCCAAGATGCTCTTGCAAATGAACAGCTAGCAGCGGGAGTGAAAGTTTCAGCACATGCTGGCTGTGAGTGGCAGTCGGAGTCCGGGCTCCTGCAAGGTCTCTTACCCCTCATGGCCTCACAGCTATGGACAGTGAGTCCCTCCATATCTCTGCATGTAGAGGAAAAGACAGGTCAGGCTTCCGGGAGCCCAAAGACTAGGAGCAGGTCACATCATACATGAAAGATGTGAAAGGGCGTCCCTCTACTCTGGAAAATATTGAAAGGTTCGCAAATGGACAGAGACTACAGACCCCTGCGCAGCCCTACACGAGTTCTGAAGCAGCTAGCTTGAGTAACCGCAGCAGCAGTAACCAAGTGGCTGTCATGCAGGCAAATCCAGGGCCCTGCCTGGAAACAGGGAAAGCCAGAAAGGACATTAATTCTACATTAATTAAGTGTCTTTTACTCTTTTTTATTTTGCATCCCCCCAAGTCCCAGTGTGTTGAAGTGCCTGTGCAGTCTTATCACCATACAGCAGCCCACACCAAGAGGTGGGCACAGCTCTAGTGCAGCTCATGTTTGTAGAACAGCAGCAGGACACCTTGGTATGGCTGTGGCCACAGCGAATTCAAATTCATTGGTATGTGCATGCACAGGGGTAAGATTAGAAGAGAGCAGTAGAGACACGCCTGATTTAGCCTTCATCCATACTTGTGTGTTTCTGTAGAGAACATTTTTAATAACAGATGCCTGAATACAGCGGTCATTAATGGTGACTGGTACATTCTGCATACACAGGAGTTTGTTTATGTGTCTACTAATGAAGAAGCGATGCCCAAACTTACAGCTGAGATGGGACTTCCCCATCACACGCACAGGCTCAGGCGTGTGCCATGGTGTCGGGCATCCAGGGCATGGCTCAAGCCCCGCTTGGGAATTGTTGCTCGAAGCTTGACCAGCTGCTGCTTTGGGGGCTGAAATCTCCTGCATGCTGTGCACCCTCCCCTGCCTTTAAGAGCTTGTGGGCACCCACAGAGGAGAACCTAAGGGGGGGGGGAAACATCTGTAGAGGTGGCCCCCACCCACTCCATCCACCCCTGGGCACCTCTGCTCCAGCTGCCACGGGAAAGAACCACAACTCCCGGCATGCCCAACATGAGCACAGCGTGCCCAGGTGGCCTCTCAGACTGATTCCTTTACACATGAGCAACCAATCAGTCCATGCATGAGCACCCATTTTGTACATGCATGAAAGCCGCACATGTTCATGCATGACTGCCCCGCTAATTTATGCATGAGGTCCCAATTAGTACACACACAGCACCTGATCAGTTTCATGCAAGAACACCCAATTAATTTATGTTTGATTGCTCAATTACGTCACACATGAGCACCCAATAAATTCACATATGAGCTGTTTGCTCATGCCTGAGCTCCCAATTAGAACATGTATGAGCGAACATTTGCATCACACCTGAGCACCCAATTAATTTATGCATGAGCGCTTGGTAGCATCATGCCTGGGTGCCCAATTACACCATGCATGAGCACCCAATCAGCTCTTGCATGAGCACCTGATTACTACCTGCATGACTGACCAATTATTCATGCAGGAGTGCTCTGTTAGCGCACACCTGAGCACACGATTAGCTCACGCATGAGCGTCATGTTGGACACACAGGGCAGGTTTCAGCAGCTGGGAGGTGACGTGTGGGAAGAAGGCACAAACTGCACGCTGCCATCATGGTTGCTTCCAGTCAGGTCTGAAATGTAATGTCCCATCACAGGCAGAAGCATCAGCCCAGCAGAGCACAGACAGACTGAGGAGTGTCAGCCACGATGGGAGGAAACTCGGGAGGAGGCGGGCGAGGAGGCTCAGGGAGATGCTGGAGGAGGTAGAGATGGTGGAGGAGACCTACACAAAAATCCGACTTCTAGAGAAAGTTTAATTAAGAAGGGCAGAGGTTTTCCTAAAACAAGCTAAAAATTATGCCAGTTTTCTCTTTATTTCACTTTTCTTCCTCCGTTGTGGGTGGGATGATGGAAACCTATTCTGGTGAGCAAATGATAAATGAGCTTCAGTCCCCTGCACCCCCAGCCAGGCAGAGCTCACACGCAGACCCCAAGAGCTCCCTTTGCTTTCACCTGTGATGCTGCAAAGAGGTTCTGTCATTTAGCAACCTGAGCATCCACGGAACAGCTCTGTCCAGCTTTTGTATTGCTCTGCTTTCTTACTTTTCCCTCAAAACACCTTTGCTGCAGCTCCCAGACAGATGCTAACTGCATTCTTTCTTTGGGGACACTCCAAAAAGAAAGATTTCTCTAGTTCTCGCTGCCTCAGGACTGACTAGAGGCAGAGCTGCCCCGGGGTCAGACAGCCAGCCAGCCTGACTAGCACACATTTACCCCATCTCCCCTCGCCAGAGCTCTTTGCGCAAAAGGGGGTTGCAGCTTTGATGAAGTGTCATGGTTTAACCCCAGCTGGCAACTAAGTACCACACAGCCACTCGCTTGCTCCCCTGCACCCTGGCAGGATGGGGAGAATTGGGAAAAGGGTAGAATTTGTGGGTTGAGATATTAAGAATTTAATAATTGAAATAAAATAATAATAATAACAACAATTGTAATGAAAAGGAGAGAGAGAGAGAGAGGAATAAAACCCAAAGGGTAAAAAAACCAAGTGACGCACAATACAATCGCTCACCCCCTGCTGACTGATGCCCAGCCAGTCCCTGAGCAGCAATCGGCCCCTCCCGGCCAACTCTCCCCAGTTTATATACTGAGTATGACCTTCTAAGGTATGGAATAGCCCTTCAGCTAGTTTGGATCAGCTGTTCTGGCTATGCTCCCTCCTGGCTTCTAGTGCACCTCCTCACTGGCAGAGCATGGAAAACCTGGAAAGTCCTTGATTTAGAGTAAGCCCTACTTAACAACTAAAACATCAGTGCGTTATCAATGTTGTTTCCATACTAAATCAAAAACACAGCACTGAACCAGCTACTAAGAAGAAAATTAACTCTAGCCCAGCCAAAACCAGGACATGAAGTCAGGATTAATGCAAATTAATCTGGAGGTGACCTGTCTGCATTAAGTGGATTGACATACACCTGGTGCCTCTCACCGGCTTTTGTCCCATTTTTTGAGTCCAGCACAAATAACCGGAGGGGGAAGTGTGGCCAGGGGGCTGGTGGAGAGGAGTAAGGGCAGGAGCTGTCAGCTGGCCAAGCACAGCCCTGTGAAGAGCCTCCCCAGCCAGGGCACCTTCCCATGCAGGGAGCTCAAGAGGTACTCCAGGATGTCCCCAGTACCAAGAGCCAAGCTGGTCCTCCAGCCACAAGAGGAGCCTCCGGGGTAAGAGAAGGGTCTCTTCAGCCATTTGTACTTACTGACACATGGAATCAAAGCGTTTTTTGTCCCAGGAGGTCTTGGGTCATGCCCAGGGCCTTTAACCCACCTCCCCAGCAGTCACCAGTGGCAGCAACCGGCTAGGACACCCTCTTGACTATTAACACTGATGGGTAGAGCAAGTAACTCTTTAAATATCTTCCCTCAAATCAATTCAGTGTTGAACTTCCCTGCTGCTGCCAGCACAAGGGAAAGCCCCCAGCCATCCCAGCTACTGGTAATGAAGGATACCCCTCTGGGCTGGCCTGTGTGGGAGAGGGAGCACAGCACCCCAGCTGCTGTGGACCGCTGCCTGCCCAGGTACCAGACACTGTGCAGGTAGACCAGCCTGCCCAGACCTAGGTGGGCCTGCCCAGGTGCTTAAGCAGAGTTCCTGGATTTTAAACTGGAGGGAGCTCTGAGTCTGGGCTTGGTCAAACCCATCAGACCCCACAAATGGAAGGGCCTTGATTTGGACCAGTTTGCCCAGTGAAAAATCAGCTGTATGCACAGAAGTGTGCACTTCTCCAGTTGCTTGCTCCAAACATACAGGCGCTGGGGTAGAAAAGCATGAGAAGTGTCAGGGCAGGCAGGTGCGGGAGCTGCTTGCCCAGCAATTACCTCAGTTTTGGCTCCCCTGGAAGCAGGTCACACGTCCTCTGCAAGCTCCCGGCGATGCACAGGGACCTGGGAGGAGAGGTCTGGGCAAACCAAAAGCTGACCGGTGACGGCCACCAAAGGAGTCACTGGAAGGAGAACAAGAGTGAAGGGAGACAACAGAAGGCTGATGGAGGAAAAAGGTGCAGGGAAAATAGAGCAATATGAAGAGCATAAAAGAGAAAAACGGAGTATATAAATAGCCAAAAAAGAAAGGAACAAGAGAAGATGGAGAAGGGAAAGTAAGGAGAGCAGAGGAAGGGATAAAGAGCTGTGCCAAGTACTCCCCGTCTTGTCCTTAAAGCCCTAAGCTGATCCAGCAGAGGCAGGTATTTACAGGACAGGCTCAGATTTCCCAGCTTGTTCCCAGTCTTGGCACAAAAGCCAAGAGTAGACGCAGAAGAGGGACAGAGAATGGCAACAGGGCCCATGAAAGCCCCCGACAAAACCCATTGACATGGCGGTCCTGTTCCCATCTGTCAGCAGCCACTCAGTGAAAGGGTGTGAAGGGGAGGGGGGCAGGCAGTGTGAATCAAGGGCTGACACAAAGAGGAAGAGACTGATTATGCTGTTATTTCTCCACTTTCAAACCCCATTAGGGGATGTGCCAGGCTTTTCTCAGGGTCTTTGGGATGCTTAAGCTGCCCATTTAGCAGCTGGAACGGTCCAATTAAAAGAAAGACAAAGGAGGAGCCCAGCCGGTCTTAATTGGAATGGGTTTCAGTCTAATGAGGATTAGGTTCAAGAACAGACCTAAGGGAGCAATCCAATACCCATTACCCTCCTGGACTGCACCACAGCCAGGGCCGCTGGCCATGCCACCAGCCTTTTAACCAGCACACGGCATGGCAGGCCTGGCACGCTAACAGCTCAGTGCAAGGGGAACAAGAGCAGCCCCTTCCCCAGCCCCAGGGGCAGCAGCCCAGACCTTCAGACTACGCACTCGCCCTGCCATTTGGAGGTGAGCATCCTGAGCTTACCTGTCCCAGTGCTGGGCGCACTGTGCCTAGCAGGGAGGCGGGCAGGAGGCTCGAACAAGGACCGTTGCTCACCTCCCTTCGCATCCTGCTGGCTCTCCCATGCCCTGCAGAAGGGACATGCCACTGAACATCACTGGGAAGCCTTGGCTGCCACTCCAGCGTCTGGGAACAGGCTGAGGAAGGGTTGGCTTCCCCAGCCTGAAGCTCAGCCTCCTCCACCCTCTCCCTCCCCTGCAGCTTTCTCACAGCAGAGCCTGCGGACAGGCAGGGCTTCCCCTGGCCACCGATCACAGTGGCTGGTCCCACCGTCCCGCCCTTCGCTCCCACGTCACCCCCTGCGCGCCCTTTGCCGTGAGCTCTGCCCTGCAATCACCCACACCTGCACTTTCTGGAAAGCCCTATTTAACTTGGGGTGGAATGCATGTGGTGTCGCTTCAAGTTGAAGGCTTTTTAATTATTAAAATTCTGCAAAACCTCAACTCTACAGCTGTGGAATGAGATTACATATATATATACTTATGTATATATATATATAAAGCTTTAGCATTGTCCAGATTAGGTTGGATTTTCACAGGGATGGCAAAAGCCGTACGTCTGGTACAGGGTTCTTCCTCACTCCTTTCTCCTGTCTCGGTGTTAAGTTGGAGAGTGCTGGAACAGCACAACAGAAAAGCCAGCAATCTTTTTTTTTTTTTTTTTTTTTTAATTTGTGCAAAACCTGGTTCCCCCTCTTTTAAGGGCCAGCTGAATGATTTTGATAGTCATTTTTCCAGCAGCCCTTCTACTCCAAAGCTGGAAAATTATAGCCCAGATGTTACAAACTCATCCGGGAGCTGAGGGCAGGGATGCCCTGAGCTACCTGCCCTGCGGTCCCGCAGCAGCAGCGCTGGCTCTGGCAGGCAGCCGCGCTTCCCTCCTTGCCCGGGGATGCGGAGCCCGCCGGGGGGACCCTTCTGCCTCGGCACCACCCCCGAGAGGGCTTCTTGGGTCTGTTCCTGCCACCGCCGCCCCGGCCCCATCCCGAGCGCCGGCAGCCGGCACCGCGCGGGGGCACTCGCGGCCCGGAGCGGGGACACCGGCGGCCCGGAGCGGGGACACCGGCGGCCCGGAGCGGGGGCACTCGCAGACCCCCAGAGCCCGAGCGATGACCCCGGCCTCGCAGCAGCCTCCGGCCCTCCGTGCCGCCTGGAAGCCGGTGCCGGAGCCGTGCTGCCCGCTGCCGGGGGGCGCTGCCTTCCTCGAGGTTTATTCGCCGCCCCTCCATCCCCAACAGCCGGGGGGGCAGCCGGCAGCAGCCCGCGGCCCAGGGGCTGAACCCCCCGGCGGGCGTGCTGTACCGGCCGCCGGAGGGATGCCCAGGTCCCCGGGGGGTCCCCGCCCGGCCCCGCCGGGACGCAGCGCGGTTCCACGAGAGGGCAGCGCACAGCGGAGCCGGTTCAGCCCCCCGCGGGCACAGCGGCCGGCGGGACAGGGGCTGCCAGCCCTGCTGCCCTCGCCCCTGCCTGCAGAGCCAGCGCCCCAGCAGACGCGCTCTCGGCTCAGCTGGTGCAGCTGTTTCACACGTGCGATTTGCACAAGTCGTTTATATTCTCATTACATTCCCAATGCAGCCAGCGGTGGGTAAGGGTGGGACCTCAGAACCCAGCTAGAATGGGGCTGCTCACATTCTGCATGATGCTCCACTGCCCATAAAGCCCCAGAGAGAACCTGGGCTCCTCTGATCATCCTCTGGTTGCACTGAGATTCCCTGTGTGGTTAGGCTAGAAGCAGTTTATGGCTGGCAGTAGCTGATGCTATGTGGTCATAAACAGTAATAAGAAGGGCAGGACCACTTATTGCTACTACACAACTTAATTCTGATGCCAGTTCCTGCAAAAGTGGACCAGCGCAGGTCCCAGTGCAGGCAGCAGAATCACAGGTGCCAGCAGTGAGTACTGAGGATCTCAGAGCTGCTCTCTCTGCATCTGTTCCTCTTCCCATCTCATGCTTCCCTTTCCTCACACCTGCCCTCCACCCTCTCACTGGCAGCTGCAGAGTGAATTTGCAAGGACCCAGCACTCCAGAGCCCCAGGAAGCAAGGCTTTAGTGATCATCTGGATTCTTGTGCGCTTCACCTCTCAGCTGTCAGGAGCTGGGAGGCAGGGAGCAGAAAGCAGCAAGCAGGCTGGGCAGCCTGGGAGGCAGCTGGGATGAGAGGCGCATGATATTTTCCATTTTCTCAGCTGAATTACGAGCTCCAATAAATAACACTGGAAATCTCACATCGTGCAAGCACTGGCCTCCCAGGTATCCCATGGTTTGAGTCAACAGAGGTGGAAGCAGGTGGCATGCACAATTTATCATTTCCTGGGGGGGGACTTCTTGTGGTGACTGACAAGCAGGTCCTTTCTGTTATTGTCGTTCGTCTCTGTCAGCCCTCCCTTATCAGCACATTGCTAGGTCTCTCTCTGCCTCCCCTCAGCATTAATCATTCTAGTGATGCTGCCCACGCCTCTGCTGGAACCAGGTCGTGAAACTCTCATCCCACCCACTTACCACAACCCAGCTCCAGTCACGTTTCAGCCTCCAGCAAAACCATGTGGGGCTCTGCAGGCCGGTGCACAGTGGGAAAATCCAGGCTGTTCTTTAACCCATGCCGCCCCGAGGCAGGCGCCAAGTCTCCGCTGCCGGGGGGGGGCTCCACTAAGTGGGAGAGGGCCAGCCCAACACCCGGGTGGTGAGGAATGCCATCCACCCTCCGAGACTCCATCCTTGCTGCCTCTGCCACAGAGCCAGCCAGGCCGCTGGCAATGCTGAGGCCAGACAACAAGTGATTATTGTCTCTGCGTGTGGCCACAAAATGTGTCTGAAGCTGCTGCCTGCTAAGTAGCTGCAAAGCCAGAGCTGCAGGCAGGGCTGGGAGCAGAAGGGCAGCCTACCCAGGACCTCCGGAGGGCGAGAAGGGAGATGCTCAGGGGTTGCCAGTGGTTAACTGGGGCAAGGGCATGGAGCGCTGCTAGGGGAGGGACACCTGGGGCAAGACTGGCAGCTGTTCCCCGCTGCCCTGTCCTGGTAGTGGGCTTAGGGTCCCTGCTTTGCTGGGAAGTGGTACTGGGGAGCAGTGCATGGGGGATGCATTATTCAGGGAAGACTGTGTCAATGCAAAGGGTCTGGTTTAGCACCCAGAGGTCTATGCCAGTGAAAAAAAGTCCAAGTCACAGATGTGAGCGAAATGCACAGAGGACCCTGGGCTGCTCTTCCACCTTCTCTAGTGGGCCCCATGCTCACTCGCATGCAACCTCCCTGGCTTTCTAGTGACCAGGGAGCTCTCTGTGGCCCCAGCAGTTCTTACTGTCCTGTATGTGGGAAAATCTCCTCCATCAGCGCAGGGGATAAAATAAACAGAGCCAGGAAACCAGGGCATTCTCACCTGGGCCAGGGCCCCCCTCTGGAGTGGGAGCTGGAAAATGGGATAAAAGTAGTGATTTGCTTTCCCATGCTGAGAGGAAAATAGGGACAAGGGATTAGCCTCACAGTGAACATGTCACACCACACCTGCTGCTGCACGGCCAGCTGCGAGCAGTGCCGGAGCAAGGCTTAGTCCTGGTCACACCAGCGGGTCTTGCACTGCACATGCACACACAACACGGGGCAATGTCACAGGGCTTTTGGAGCACTACTTACCTATGGTGCCAGACACTGGATCCCAGCACTTCTGCACCGGGCAATTTGAAAAGAGACCTTGGGGCAGGCTGTCACAGCACAGGCAGCCAGGTGCTGCCTCCCCCTGGGCTCAGGATGAAGCTTGGAAGGACGAAAACATCCTGGAAGGGGGAAGAAACTGAATTTTAGACCTACACCCTAGTGCTGCTCCGGGGCTGAATGGAATCACAGGTGCAAACGTGCATTTCCAGAAAAGCTGCGTCCAGATCACGGTCTCGTGGCCCAGGCTTTGCTCAGGCCAGCCTGAGGGAAGCAAGGCTTCTGATGGTGAAAATACTTTCATCACATCCCTGGTCCCAAAATCTTGTTCTGCCTTATTTATCTGGCCAGAACACAGGGTCAGCAGCGTTCCCAAGCACATGGGAAGGCCTGGAGAGTGTCTCTTTCCAAAGGGTGTATCAGGCTCTGCATTAAAATACAGCAAGAAGCTGAGAAAGGGCAATAAAAGAAGATGAATGATGTGCAGGTGCTGGCTGGGTTCCCCTGGAATGAGCCGCACTAAGTCCCTAGCTCCACTCTACCATCCTGTGTGCTTTTCCCACTGGCTTCTTTAGCAGGGACCTTTTTTTAAAAAAAAAAAAAAAAAAAGTGTGTGGCTCGTGCATTGAATGTGCTGGGAATTTCCACCCTCTGGTCCCACGTTAATGGATCCAGCTGCAAAGATACTGAATGTTCTGGTCCAGGGTTTTCTTGCTCAGGTCTGCCTCTCATTTCATTGTTAAGCCAAGTGAAATGTGACAGATTTAAAAGTGAGACTCAAAGGAAAGCTTGGTGGGGAAGAACCTGTGGAGGTTTGAAAGCTGAGTAGGAAGTAAATGGAGCTGCAAAGCTAAGCTTGTGCTCTACAAAAAAACTCTGCCTTTTCCAGATCTGTTTTAGTTCCAAACCAGTGTTGGTTGCAGTCCCTAAATTATAGTCAAACAGAAATTGTGAAACTCTAGGACATGGGAATGCAGCATCACTGATAATATACTGGAATACAAACAATACAGCAATGCTAGATGGAGACACTGCGTATTGCAAAGAAACAAGACACCCCACAGCTTTTCCAGAGCACTCCCATCTGCATTATCACCAAGTCAAGCTCCCCCCAGCACCCCCATTTCCTTCTCCCAGGCATTCCCTGCTGGATTCCTCCCAGCAGCAGAGGCTCTGGGATGCAGACACCCAGGAGCTGGTGCCAGCCACCCCGTGTCCCGCTGCCAGCTGTGTGGGCACAGCCCCGCTCGGCCCTGTCTCCCAGTGGGGCTCTGGTGTAGGGGTGACTGGTCACAGAGCTGGCCAAGACAGGATTTTCAGCATTAACAGCAAAAGCCAGCCATGCTCGGAGCAGCCAGTCTGCTTGGAGAGCTGCCGTGGGCAGGCTGCAGCTGCCCTGCCAGAGCTATTGGATGTGACCATCAAAGAGTGCCTCTCTGCAGGGTGACAATCACACAGCTCCTCTCCTCTTCTGCTGCTTCGCTTCCTCGCAGCCCGTGCATGCTTGCAGCTCTGCATGTCTGCCTCGTCCAGCTCTGCTCTGAAGCTGAAGCCCACAGGCAAGGGCGAGTCATGGGAAACCAGAGCCTGACTGCCTGCGCCACTGCGGGGCATCCTGCCCACCGCACCCAGCTCCCATCCCCACCAGATCCCAGCACTGGTGGGATCGAAGGGCCAGACGCTCAGCTGGCAGCGGGCACAGTGCCACCAAAGGCAGCCGTCAGCTCGTGGCCAAAGAGATCATCAATGTGTCCGCAGCCCCAGCCGGCCGGTGGAAAGCTGCACCGTGCGCCTGTGCAGGGAGGAGAGCAACCGGGCGCTGGCTTGGGCCATCTGCGCCGCTGCCAGCAAATGAACCCCACAGGTCCTCGATGTCACCCTTGGCGCTGGCACTCACCACCCATCTGCGTGGGTTTGCAGAGCAGCCGACTGCAGCCGGGGGTATTATGGGCTGCTGAGGAAGCTGTGCGGGGTGGGAAGGGGCCCTGGTCCCCCATGGCTCAGGCAGCAGCCCCATCACTGGTCGCCTGCCAGGCGGGGAGGGCGCAGAGGGCTGACTCAGCAGCTGGATGGAGCCTGATAATGCAGCGTTATCACTGAGACCCGATTTGGTTGATTGTTGTCTTGGGTGCTTTCCAGATCTAGATACTTCAGGGAGCTGCAGTGACTCACTAGGCGTGTCGGGAGGAGGGCACGCTTCCTGCAGCGTGTTTCAGTGTAGATTGCCCCCGTTTCAGTAAATGAGTAAATTTTATTTATCGCAGTCTTGGTGTGCTGCCTGCCACCACCACGCATCCAAGGGGAGCGTGCCTGCCTGACAGAGACGTTTCGAAATTGATGCTGACACGAGCCCATATTTCAAGCTGCAGCGCAGGCGCCAGGGGATCAAACAGCAACCTCCCTGTTTCCATTTGTGCAGCAAAGGCAGGGACGTTGCATGTGTCCCTGTGTGACATTTATCACTGAGTGAAAACAGAGCAGCTCCACAACACGTTCTCAACCCTCTGGAGTGTCTCAGAGGGTCTCAGCTCTTCCTGCACATCCTTTCCCCACACGTGCTGCTGTCTGGTGAAAGGGCTGGATGTTTGTCCTGTGGCTGGCTGCTTTCTGCCTGCCTCCAGGTAGGGTTTGCATGTTCAGTAGTGAGAGATATGTGCAGAAGTCTTTGATCTGATGAAAGCACAGACCCTCTCCAGCGGGATTCCCCTCTCAGGTACTCTCACATGAAAATGGCACTGCACCAGGATAAGCCAAGCGGTCTGAAAGTATTCCAGTTTGGATAGCAACTGCCTGACTCAGTCAGGAGAGGGTTGGCTGGGAAATTGGTTCTTCCACACCCATTTGCAGGGGGCAATACCTCCCTCTGAACCTCACCCTACCTCTGACGCTCTTCCATTGGCCTGCCTACGTGTTGGTCCTGTGGCTCCTGAGATGCAACCGGCTTGAAAGCTCCCCTGGGATGCTCTGGGCAGACATCAGCAAGAAAAGCCTTCCAGGAAGGCTGGCATTCACAGCCCCATCCCTCCTGCTCTTTTTCCCACAGGGCAAGATCTGAAGATGGGTTTTAGCATGTGCTGAGCTCATTCCTGTTGTTTCCTTATCAAATTTCATCTCATCGATCAGGAATGACTGCTAGCCAAACTCAATTTCTTCTTAATGCATTTCTGGTGGAGAGGAGCATCCTAGCAGGAGGCACCCAGCCAGAGCCTCCCCAGCCCTGTGACTCTGCACTCTCTGGCCATGCAGCCTGTGTGCCCACACACTCTTGCATGCTCCAGGTAGGGCGCTGGCACATCTTCATCGTCCTTGCCGTGTGTGTCAGTACTACCTTGAAGTGCCAGCCCTGAAGACAGTCCTTGTTGATATGCAGTTACTGTGCCCCCTCTTGTCTTTTCTGTACAGCCCCATGCAGGATGGTGAGTGCAGGGACTGTGGAGTCGCAGCTACAAGGAACCACAATGGGATGGCTAAAGGGGGCTTGAGAAAGTGCTGGCAGTTGGCAGCTCTCACCTGTCACTGAAGCTTGTCTGGGAAAGTGCGTTCTGCCTCCCAAAGTGGCCTCGGTGGAAGCCATGAGCCAAACCCCTTGAAGCTCCCCTGGGCTTAGCCAGGGGATCTGTTTGGTCACCCCAGGAAGGACACAGCTCCTGAGAGAGCTCTTTGCAGAGCCCATGCCCTTCCCAGCTGGGTCAGCCAGCTTTTGCCACTGCTAACCTGCACCTCGGCAAGATCAGCGCTGGAAGCTCACATGCAGGAACACGTCCTCTCCAACAAAACCTGTCAAGCCCCATGGGGCTGCCTTGCAGGTCAGCAGCTGAATCACTTCTTTCTAGTTTCATGCCTGCTGGAGCAAATCTGTAGCACAAGGACAGGGCCAGCCCAGCTTGTCTGAGCATCCTGCATTCATTGTCCTCTCAGAAAATTAACCTTTTTGCGACTGCCACACCCCCCGACCCATTAGCCAAGTCATTGCAACGGGCAGGGTGTGCTGGCTGTGTGCATGATGTCCCTGGGGACCTTATGAACAGCTGTATGCGTAGCCTCCAAGACTAGGGGCATGGGGTGTTGCAAAGACATGATTGCAGGGTTCAAACACAGGCCTGGAGACCACAGAGCCTGAAGGACCAAGCTCATCTTCCACATTAACTCACGCCCTGATGAGCAGGTCATCCACTGCTCTGCTGAGACACCTTGGAGGCCTCATCCTTAACAGCCCCAGTCAAAGACAGAGTGCTAGGCCGAGGGCCATGGGGCGAGGAGCTGAGGCTGCTGCAGGCAGAAGTACTGGTGGTCCTCCCCGTGCCGCTGAGCAGCGTCTTGGATCAATGGTCCTAATGGGCTGGGGAGAGCCAGCTCCTTGTTCCTGTGTCTTTGAGCAGGGAAAGACACAGAGGCAGCAAACCGTATTGATTGAATAGTGTGGACTGAGCATCACAGGCCACCCAGGCTCTGGTAAATCAACATTGCAGCCCAAAAGCCACTGCTGCCATTAGGAGTCTTTAAAAACCTCAGAGAATCCGTGTCTGATAAAATTTGGGAAATGCAAACCAGACTGGAGGGTTGGGAGTTGGGGAAGGTATTTTTGCATCCGGCATCCCAGGGCAGATGTCATTAGCAAACAGTGCAACACAGATGTTCATATAGCAGGGACAGCAGCTGGGGATTGTCTGTCAGCAGAGTGTTTATCATGAACAGAAGGAAAAGGAAGAGGTAAAAAGGGAAAAGGAAAAGGAACTGCCACAGACTCAATCGCAGTCAATCTGCTGCTGCTCCACTGCAGAAAACACCTCTCAAGACCCGGCTCTACAACAGGTTCAGTCCTTGGGCTACTTTCCAGTGACCACTGAGAGAGCAAAACAGGCTGCAGGTTGAACTTATTTTGCCTGAACAAAGCAGACTCAGGTTTGAGCACCCTTAAAACAGACATCAGATGGCAATAGCGTCTGGCTTCTAGTGACCTTGGCTGATCTGGCTACCGCAGCATGGAAGGCTCCATGCTTTCCCACCACCTGAATCCTGCAGCTAGTGAGCAGAAAGGAGCTATGTTTCAACTTCACGGCCCTGTGAATGGATGTCAGACTTTGGGGATGAGGCAGCAGCCACCGGACCAGCAACCGCAGGCATGCAGAGCCAGCTGTGCCTTTGGGCACCATCCAAGGGCTGCCCCTGTGCTTCAAACAGCTCCAGCATTTCCTGGTGTGGCTCAGCACCCCCAGGCACCTCTATGCTCTTTAAGTTCTCTGCCCCTTCCTTCCTAGCATGCTTTCTTGGATGAAGTGTTCCTTTCAAGGGTGGAGGTCTACTTCACCGTTATGGAAGCTCCCAAAGCTCATTAACCAGGCAGATAAGGGGCATTTGCACTCCACCTCCTCATCAATACTGAGCATCTCAAATGAAGCCTTGAACACCCGCCAAGGCAGATGCCACCATTTATCGCCTGTTGCAGAGAACAGGAAGGCTGATAAGATTAGTCCTTCATACGGGAGAGGGTTTGCAGGGAGGAGCTGATGGAAGATAATGGCTCTAGACCACTGTATTTCATGGTGAGGAATGTGTGCTTAGCACATTCACAATAGCTGCAGTTTTACTGGTGTGTCCCCTGGGAAGCGGTGAACCTCAGGTACCAGGTTTTAATCGGCAATTAAGTGGTCACTGCCCAAATATGAAACTGCATTTAGCCTCTGAGTCAGAGAATCCCTGAACTCCATTAGTCTCCAGGACCCTCCACCCGGCCACTAGCACCGTGCCAGGGCTGCGGCCACCTGAGCCCTGCTAATGGCAGCAGTTAAAGCAAGGAGCAAAGCAGCACCAGAAATCTGCAAGCCGCTTGTGCTCAGCCCTTGAAGGTCCAGGCTTCCAGCAGAAATGTATGTCAGAGCTGAGCTGAGGCCAGGCTGCAGAGTCCCCAGATGTTCACTCCAGAAAGGCCACTGCTCTCTCTCATGCCCTGACTTGCTCCAAGGTGTGCTCTTCTCCTGCTGAGACAAACGGCGCGGCAGATAAGCGAGTGAGTGGCAGGACCAGGGTTACAGCCTGTCCATTTACCACTTCACTGCCCAGACACGCAAAAAACCAGCAGTTAGGAAAAGGTGGTGAAGGCAGTAATCCTAAATTAGGAGCAGACGTGGTTTAAGTGCTTAGGTTGGCGGTTGGTTGCCAACTGAGGTTTCTCCAGCTAAACGCTGGTGTCCCAGAAGCCCCAGCCTTCCTGCAGTGCTCTCCGGGAAGGCAGGAATGCCTTCCAACAGCCCAGTCAGGCCCTGGAGAGACCCCTGTGCAGGGGGAAGATGCAGCTGCCTTCCCACCCCTCAGAGGTGACTGTAGTCCAAACTCTCTGTCCACAGAAAAGGCCAATTGCAATGTGTGAACTGCTAATTTGTTCTCAGTGGTGCAGCGTGGAAGGAATTCCAGCTGAATAAAGTCCTTTCTGCTCTGATTAATTGTCCCCCCTGGTTATGAACAATGCAGAACAAAATAGGGATAATATTCATGCTAGGAAAATGGGGAAGACAGTCACCCAAATGCTGCCATTAACGAGTCCAAATAACCAAGGCTGATCCTGAATGTATTAAAGTCATGGAGGAAGTCCTGGGAGGAAAGAATGTCCCCTATTAGCCAAGCTCCTAGTGTCTGGGGTATTACAATAGCGGAGCGATTCCTCGCTCCTCAGTGCCTGCTGCTGCCCTGGGTTCAGTTAAATGTCAGCTCAGCATCGACAAACTACAAATTACCAGAGGGCGTGTAGCTCTTTCAGTCCCACTGAACCCTATCAACAGGGAAATAATAATGTGTCCCCCAGGCTAGCTGGGATGGAGGCACATCCCTGGTGGGATGGGACTGGGACCACTGCCTCCTGCTCCAGGCAAGGAAGGAGGGAGCAGCCCCAGACCCTCCAGCCTTCCCAGAGAGCAGGGAGCTTCCCCCTCCCTGGGAAACACGGGTGTTGGGAGAGCCATCCCAGAGGAACCCACAGACCAACCCGGTGGCAGGCCAGCCGAGCGGCAGCATCTCCAGCACAGGCTCCAGTCCCCTGCCCAGCGACAGGAGGGAGCGGTGTAATGTGCTTCCCCCAAAGTGTGGAGGCAAATGCAGAAAGCATGACTTTTGCTCCCCTGCAGCAGCACAGCCTCCGATACAAGCCTCAGTCTCACCAGGGTGACAAAGGTTGTGGCTGGAAAGCTTTTGGTCTTCCTCTGGCCCGAGATACTGTTCAATCTAGTTTCTCCAGAGAATTTCTTTCAGAAACTGGCAAATATCGGTAAGCGGAAGCCAAAGGGAATAATAGCTATTTGCTTTCCTCGTGGGGGTGCTGGGAGAATAAACCCATTTGAGATGTTCCCACATGCAGGTCGAGCAGACACACACCAAGGCAGGCAACAGAAGGATGGTTGGAAAGCCTGGCCAAAATTTTTGAGCCTTCCTGCAGATGTGGAGTCCCTGAGACAGAGCCACGTGTGACTTCTGCAGGGCAGAAGCCCGTGGGCACTTGTGTGGGGACCTCTGGGGAGCTGGAGCCGGGCAGCCTGGCATGTCCCCGAGCCCCAGCTCAGTAATAAAAGTGCACAATTTAGAGCAGCCTGGGGTAGTTCTCAGGGGAAAAGAGAGGCTCCAGGCAATAGCTACTCTCATCAGGACCGCGAAAGATGCTGGCTGGGGCGCTGATACACTTATTTTGCCATTGTCCCTGGAAAAGGAGCCATAGTGCTTCCCTGCTGCTGGTTTTAAACTAATTACATTCCCTTTAAAGTGGGAAAATAAAAGGCGCTTCTTTACTGGGAAGCCTGGTAGCATTTTACAATTGCCGTCAAAGCACTGAGCTTTCAACCACAAACCCCTGCTTACCCTGCCCCTACCTAAAATCGCCTTCAGGCAGTGACCTTCATGGCAGGGGAAATATTCCAAGCAGTTGAAAAGTGGTGTAAAGATCACGCTTTATTTTTAATGCTAGTTTTCAGCATGTAATCTTTCATTCTCTGGGTCTGTCTGCTCTCCCTGAGCCAGCCCCTCTCCTTACCCTCGCCCATTGTTCTGAGCTGTTTATTTATTTTCAATAGATGCATTTTTAACCGATTGCTAGTATTTTTTGCCCGTTCACACAGGAGCACCCAAAAAGCACTGAGCTATCTCTCTACCGCTCTGGAGTATGTCTCATCTGACCTGTTCACATCTCTGTTCTGTGCTCCGGCTTGCTTTGGGGCACGCAAAGGGATGATGTAGATGACCATGGATTTGTTATGCTGTGGTATCATCCATAGGTGAAGGGCTGATATATGCCACCCCCAAGCAAGCCAGCTGGCTGCTGGGAGGAGGACAGGCATCCCTGTGTCCTCCCAGGGTATGTCATGGAAGTGGCACCTGAAGGCAAAATCTCAGAGCAAGTCCCAAACTTGCCACTGCATGTGGTACGTGGCACAGGCAGGGTCAGGCTGGACATTACCCAAATAGTCTTCCCAACCTGAGTCGGTATGGCAACATGTGCCTCACTTGCATTCATGTTGCCTACCCAAATTGCTTCCTATCCCAGCCCTGGCTGGACACAGGTACAACTGTTACCAAAGCCTCAGAGAAGAGAGCAGTCACCAGTGTGACAGCTGAGAGGAGAAAGAGCTCTTCCCGTATTTGCCCACTCTGTCCTCTGCTCTGGCCCCCGGAGCCGGCTGCTTGGAGTTTGTGGTCACTCCCAACGTTGTATTAATGTTGCTTCTGCAAATCGTTACGGCAAGTCTCTAGAGACCCAAACCTTGCTGCTCACCCTCGGCAAGAAGGAGAAACTAGGTAAACAGCAGCTTTTGAAGGCTATGGTGAGCGGGAGTGGGAAGGGAAAGGCTTTGTGGGGAAGCGGGGGGACTCTGGTTGAGGGCATCTGTCACACTGAGAGGGCTTTGCCGCAGCATTCCCATGAGAACAAGTTTCTGTGCTGAAATGCCTCAACCTCCCCTCCCTGCCTCTCACTCCTTCTTAATTGGTTTGCAAATGTTAAATGTTTTGGCTCTGTGTTCAAACCGCTGTCTGGCTCCTGTAGATACAGCCTAACCCTAGGAGTTCACCGGGGGCTCCTGGCCCCTCCAGCTCCCCCTCTTTGCCTTAGCAGCAAGCCCCCGCTGTGCTGGCCATTGTGTCCTCCTCCCCTAGCTGGAGCACCTGGAGACCTTCTTGTAAAAACTTCATTTGCTGGGGAAAGCTTTGATTAAAACAGCCTGGCAGGGGTCTCCCCCACTCCCGAGTCAATATTGGTTTTGGAACAGATGGGGGTGACGACAGGACGGGGGGAAGCGGAGCAGCCAGAGCCGCAGCCCCGGCGGTGCCAGCGCCAGGACCGGGTTTTGCTGTGCGTGGATGCCTCTGTCCCCGAGTGCCTGGGGAATGGCAGGAGGCCCTTAGCAGCGCTGCCGAGATCAAAGTGGAGCAGCCACCGAGAGGTGGAGCAGCCCTGTGTGCTGGAAACCTCAGGGAACAAAAGCATCAAAGTAAATCAAATGAAACTAATTGAAGTGCTTTAACATTAAATAATGAGGGAGAGGCTTTCATGAAACGCCAGCTTCTTCCCGTCAAAATCTAGGGACATGCTTCCAAGAAAGCTAAAGCGACAACCTCTCCAACAACAACAACAACAAACCCCCGAACCCAAACATCTTGCACAAAAGGGCAGGGTAATTCCGGCTGCGTTGTTGCGCGGTCCCTCCCAAAGCACAGAGCCCCCCAGTCCCGCAGCCGAGCGTCTCCCGAGCGGATGGCAGATTGCAGACAGCCCGGAGAAAGCACGTGGCTCCTTTTCCCAGGCTGCTTCAGTCCCTGGGATGGGGTGGGAAGCACCTTCTGCTTGCTGCAGGCACTTGACAGGCGACAGAAGGATGCGTGTGGCTCGGTCCCTTGCGGGAAGTGCTGGTGGCCGAAGCCCGTGCGTGCGGGTGCTGGCCTGCCTGGTGCCACAGCTAAACCTCAGCTTTGCAGGGCATGGACCCAGCAGCCTCTGGGGAACCCTGGCCTTGCAAAACAAAACTCTGAGAGGTCTGACAATTGCTGACATTTAAGGTTCCACCTGGCCTCCAGAGGTCCCCAGGACAACCACAGCAGCAATTACCACGGCCAGCCAGCGAGCTGGAGGACTTGGCAAGTCCTGGCTGGGATTTGCTGGCTGGGAGCAGAGGGCTCCAAGGAAGGACCTCTGATTGTGGCAGGCTTACTTCTGCGGCTCAGTGTCCCAAGCAGCAGCAGGGAAGGACACTAAAAACAGTTTCTCATCCTTATGTCCAGGGCTTAGGATTTGCATTTTTGCAATTACACCCAGATAGGCAAAAGGCAGAGCTGTTTTCCCCTCCCTGCTCCCTGAGAGCAGGATGTGAGCAATGAAGCAGGGTCCACTGTGGGGTCTATACTAGCACTCATTGCAGAGACAAACACGGTCCCTCTCCCCTCCCTGATTTCCCGGATGCTCAGCCCAGCTCTTCTGAAAAAGTTCTCTTTCCCCTTCAGAGAGCTGCTCCCAGCCCTGCACTGGGAAACTGAAAGAGAAAGAAGCAGCAGAGATGGGCTGGACAGACACCCATTGAAATGTCCTTGTTAGCCGCTGGCTAAACCGGATTGTGGCCATGATGAAAGAAACCCACATGAAGACAATTAGACTAAATTATGTCCAGTCGCAGAAGACAAGTTAGCAGTGAAATGTGAGGCAGTCCGACTCCAGCCAGGCTCAATGTCTGGCTTGCCCCATCGCTGCCACTCATACATCACCGATCAAGGGAAGCCCCTGCAGGTTGTTTTAAACCAGGGCCAGCAGGAGGTTGGGCTAATGAGTAAAATCTGAACATTCCTCAAATTTCCCATCCATCCCGAGTGAGGGGAGGGTGGAAGAGGGGGATGGGGGCCAAGCGCCTCTCTCCGGAGAGAGGCTGATCCTAACTGAGGGACAAAACACTTGTGCTGAGAACGGGGAGCTGCTAATCCCAGGCCTGACCCATGCCAAGCCACCCTCAGTCTGCACTGAGGGGAGGTGAAGATCTCCTCAAGATGGGGATCCAAACCCCCTCCCTTTTCCCTCCCTCCCCCCCTGGAGCCCAGTCTTCCCCCAGCTCTCCAACCAAACTGGAGGGTGGCTGGGAGACAGCCCAGTTGCTGCCATGGCAGGGGCACGATGGTCCGTGACAGGTAGTTTGTCCACCAGAGCCACCTCCCCCTTGGAGCATCCTGAGAAAGCCCCAGCTCCAGGCTGGGGGCTGCTGGGGGGTCTCGAGCTGACACAAGGGCTGGACGGAGCAATAACGGGGCTTTTCATCCTCTCCCAGCAAAGCAGCCCCAGCCTCTGCTATCGCATTATTCCCCTGAAGATGACTTACTCAAGGAAGAGGCTGTTCAACACCCAGCATCATCCATGGCAAAGCCTATAAATAAACCTCGCCCACCTATTCAGAGTTCTCTAAAAGGAGGATGTGGAGGAGGGGAAAGGTAATTAAAAGACATCAAAGAGATGGCAGGAAGAAAAAAGGCATTTTAAAGAGGAAAGAAGAGGGAAAAAACCTATTCCTGGTCAATACAATTCAAGTGCTTCAGAGAGGTGCCTCAAAGCACAAGCATGCAAGAGCCCAGCACCAAGTGGCCCAGCTGCCTGTCTCTGCTGAGGACATGCCACTTGCCAGCGGCACTGGGGATCCTGGGGCTGAAGAGTTTGTGTGCCAGCCCTGAGAGCTTTAAAAGGACCCCAGTAAATGAGTTCCCTGAGGTTTCTGTCTCTGGCTCGGTCACTTGGCAAGCTGAGGCAGCTTTTTAAATCTTGGCTTGGCTTTTGCAGGCAGCAGTCACACCAGCTCCCCTGCTTTAGCAACCCTGCACAGGTATGGTGGCAAGGGCTGGAGCCAGCCTGCTGCAGGGCAGGCAAAGGGGACTTTTGGCTTCTTAAGGATGAGAGGATGGCCAGCTCCTGCTACAAGAGAGCAGAGTAGGGACCTGTTGGGGTACCAGTTGGACTGAGAGCAAGTGGAAGAGCCATAGAGAGCTGGGCTTGCTGCTCCTGTGGTTGCTGAAGGGAGAGGAGAGACATGGGATAGTGTGAGAAGAGGTCTAAAGCTGTTGCTGCTGCTGGGATCCTTCTGAAAGTGGCTGGGTTTCTGCTTCATGTGGGGCCAACTCCAGCAAAGCTGCTTTCTGCTGAAAAACTCCTGCCCCAGGTTACCAAGCACTTTGCTCTCATGCCTATGAAAAGCGGTGCCTGACCTCAGCCTCTCCTCATACACATGCCACTGGAAGAGTTTGGACGGTATCTCCTACAGACTTCTTGCAGCTCATCACCTGATACCAGCCGGCTCTTAGACCAGGGATGCTCAGAGGGCAGAAGTTTCTTTAATCCACAGGCAGTGGCATGGAGCTTTGGAGGGCAAAACCTCTTATCTGGATGCAAAGCCCACTGGGGCTGGGTTTATGTATCGGGTTGGACTGGATGGTTATACTTGTCCTTCAGGCTTTAAATCCCTGATGTTTTTTTAAAAAGGCAAGTAGAGGAGAGGAAAAGACAAGAATTTATCAGTAATAAGTTTCTACCCTTTTTCTTCATTAATGAAATCAGCATATGGTCCCTATCCTGAAGACTAGCTGCTTCCCGTTATTTGGTTCCTCACCCTCCACCACTCTTTCTCCCTCCACTGCTCTTCTGTGTGTCTCTGTCTCCATCACTCTCTCCCTGGGATTTTAATTACATTCATCTATTTCCACTCACTAGGTCTGTCACTTTCCGGCAGGACTGCTGTAATTATATTGTGGGAAGCATCGTTCACTTTGCTGAAGCCTGAGCGGATTAAGGATCCTCCGTGCCTTTTCCCACCCCTCTCTGCCAGGTACCTGCACAAAGATGACAGATGGTCAGGGGCCATTTATTTCCCCTAATGAGCTGGTACAAAAGGAGATGGCTCCCAAAACACATGTATATTTTCAGTTAACTAAAAATGCCCCAGACTCCCAGGGCTTTGTCTGAAAGATAGGAAGGGTCTGAACCCAGGCAAGGATACGTGCCAGCAGACGGAAGCAGGTTTTCAGGCACTGCAGGAGGAGCCCAGCTCTGGGTTCAGAGGAGCCTGGGCGGCGGGACCGTGTCCTGCCCTGCGCTCTGCTCAGCACCAGGGTTACTCGAGCTCAGTTTCCTTCCCACATTTGCTTTCAGGGGCTAAGAAAAGCTGTAGAGGGTATTAAACAAAATGCCTGCATGATGGACACCTCTCAAAAGCAAATCTCATGTTCCTCTTAGGTGACGAGGAGAGAGCTCTCCAGCCTTATCTCCATGCCCCTGTTAAGTTGTGATGAGCTCCAGTGTAGTTTAGTTTTCCCAGGGACAGGAGACACAGGGCATGGCCAACGGTTGTCCAGCAGAAGCTAACACAAACGTGAAACTTAGGCCGATGCAGATGAGCAAGGGCTGTCGGTGGGCACCAGAGGATGTCAAAGGATGAATAAGATCATTTCGAGCTTAAGTGAGTGTGGAGATTACAGCGTGAAAAGAGAGCGTGGCTGCCTATAGCCTGAGCTGATGTAAAGCACCGGAGCTTTGAAGGATCTGCACAGATTTATACAGGCTGAAAGCTTAGCCTCAAAAGTGGATTCAGTTTAACCCCCTGGAAGCACGCTGTTAGAGTGCGAGGCACTGGAGGCAAACAAGCCCTGCATCCTCCCAGCTGGCTGTGGCTGGGACCTTGAACCTAACCCAGCTGAGACCTAATGGTGATTCAAAACAGATATATTGTCTTACAGAGGCAGGGCCTGTCAGTGGTGGGGATTGAGGAGTTCCACAACCCACACATGTTGGTTGCCCCAGTTTACTCCTCCGTGCCTGTGAAGCACCCAGTGCAGGTGTCGTGCCCACCCCACCACGACCCAGGCAGCTGCCTTCTCATCTGGGCTCCAAGGTTAAATGTGCAAGTTGTCCTTCTCTTGGCGATTCTGAGGAAACAGAAGCTCGATTGTCCCCTTGCTTAGTGGTGAACACAGCAAGGAGGTGACTGGGATCTCCCCTTCCCAGGCTGCCTGTGGGAATGGGGGGAAAGCCACACAGGGAGAAGCTTTCCTAACTCCCTTCTGCATGGCCACGACCAAGCCCTGCTTTCCAGGTGAACATTGGACAAGCATTGCTTCCGCTCACTGTTTCCCAGCGGAGAGAAAATAAATGAGCCTAGAGTTTAAATTAAATCCCATCCATGCAAAAGTACTTGCAGGGCTGAATGCGTCTTTCCCAAGTGCCTCCAAGTTCCCTGAGCTCTACCTAAGTCCACAAGGTACAGCTGGAGCCAAGCCTCAACTTGCCTCTTCAAGTCTTCCCATTTTTATCTGGGCATGGCTTATACGGGAAGTACAGGCTCCAGCTGCTCAGCATTTCCCGAGGTCCCACAGCAAAGGCAGGCACCAGGTTCTGGAGTCCAATATCCACGTGCAACTTTTTTCTGGGACAAGAGTTTCTTTTGTGCCCACTGACCCTTGGTGCCAGCCATGGAGAGCAGCGCCATGGGGCTCAGCTGGGGCAGCGCAGCGGCCGCAGAGGCTGCCTCGGGACACCCACCTCCAGTCTCTCTCCTCTGGGCATCTGCAAAACAAGGGCCTGAAGCAGCAAGCCTGAAACCTGCTCGTGAGGTAATGCTCGTTTGCTGCTTCCATGTATTTCCAAGAGGCAGCACCTGTAAAAGAGGCACAATTCAGGGCTCCAAAGTCAGGGCTGTGGCTGCTGCAGCTGGCCCTTGGGCTGCCAGCAACGCTGTCTTAGAGATGAAATGTGCTGGTAAAACCAAGGGTCTTGACCTGTGGTGGTAATTACAGATCCCACAGCAGTTTTTGCAAGAGTAAGGGAGCTAGCCCTGCTGTCCTGGCCAAAGTCCAGCTTGGGTAATTATATTCACCCCCTCGACCCCACCGGGCTGAGTCCATGGCAGCTGGGACAGGACATAGTGTGTGCTGGGGCTTCAGAGCCCAGCGGGAGCCCAGCTGGCCACAACTGGGGGGACCTGGGAGCAAGATAAAAGGTGAGTTGAGGGTATTCAGCACATAACCCTGCTGCTAGCTCATTAAAAGACAACATTTGCAGGTCCCCTTTAAACTGTTTATCCATTATTGAAAATACCATATGTTACATGTCCATGAAGATCAGCTTTCAGCTGCAAGATAAGCTGCGTCCATTTATTGTTCTTCCCTCTCTCCCTCCTCCTTCCCTCCCTCTGGGCTTTTAATTACATCCATCACCTCCCACCCCTCTGGTGGAGCTGGCTTCATGTCTCACCAGCCCAGCGAGGGAACAAGGCCCATTTTTTCTCTTGGAAGGGAGCAATTGTTTCGTTTCCCGCACACAAGTCCTAGAGTGAGAGACATTTAGCAGCCGCTGTGAAATTTCAGCCAGGATTGGAATTTATTTTAAGACGCCGGCCTTTAAATTTTTCATTAAACCTTTTCCCCCTGTGATGCAGCAGGCTTCTGCAGGGACCAGGGCAACGTCGTGTTTATATGCCTGGCACGTCAGGAGAGGACGGAGGATTTCACAGCACGCTGGGCAAAGGCTCCCTGGCGCAGCACACGCACTAGCAAGGCCCTGCAGCAAGAGCTGCTCGGTGCCACGCGCTGCAGCCCCCGAGCTGGGAAAGCACTGCTGCCGCTGCAAACCGCCTCAGCCTGGCTTGCATTTCAAACACCACCTGCTTCAGCCGAGTTTCTACCTTGCAGAAAGTTGCCTTTTTGGTTGGCCTGTTGCAGGCATCGGCGGTGAGCCGGCCGGTGAGCTGTGTGGGAGGGACTGGTGTTTTGCCTACCGGGGCGCTGAGCCCACGGTGCGGTGCTGCAAGCTCGCAGCTGGTGCCAGAGCGGTGGCTTGGAGCACTGCCTGCTCTAGGGATTGCTTGAAGCATCCTGTTATGAGACCTCAGGTTTTGTTGCTTGTAACTCTGCCAGACCTCAGGTGCCTAAGCTGAAATTTTCCGTGCTAGGTGTCTGCTTTTGCAGGAAAGGAGATGCCTGCAGCAAACTCAGGGGAGATGAAACTGCCTGGAGGAGAGCTGCCTTTTTCTCCCCATGTGTCCCTGCTGCGTTTACCTTCCAGCTCCTGCTGTATGAGCGCCAGGCCCTTGGCAAACATCGACCAAGCCCATGCACAGGACGAGCTGAGGCTCCTACAGAGACATGGCTCACAACCACAGTGTTAAAGACACCATCACGCACAAAAGTGCTGAGACGGGGCTGCCCGTGCAAGCTGAAGCAGCATTTCTGAAGTGTGTACCTGACATTGCAGCCTTAACCAAGTTCTCCCTTTTCAGCATGCAACAATTTTCTAGTATCAGCTCTTTGAGATCGTCGGCTGGTCTATATTTTCCTGAATATGACCTGAAAAACTGCTGCGAGGGAGTGCAGTTACTCCTGACTGAGCGGTTGTGGCAAACCAAAAGAAAAAGCCTGACCAACCCCCTGTTAGGTATCTAATGGCTCAAATTTGGTTGCTGACAGAGTGGTCATTTCCCTGAAAAGCAGTTAAAAACCCAGGAAAGCCCACCGTTGGGACACCACTCCACTGGCAGAGTCACACACAGATGGGACCAAACCCCACCTCCAGGTGACGCAGCCCAGCTTCCCGGCTCTGCAAACATCTCCGTGGCCAAGAAGTGTGGTTTAAATATAGCCCGGTTCCACCTACGCAGCCAGATCACATTAACAGGGTTTGATCTCCCGCGCAGACGAAGGGTGCTGCAAAACTCGGCAGGGCTCCCCGCGCCCTCGCCCACCAAACACCCCTGCCCAGAGCCAGCTCGCCCCACGCGCCCTGCCCGCACCGCAGCCCTCCGCCAGGTTTTTGCACAGCAGCAGGTTTCAGCTGCAAGCTGCCATTGTATTTAACGTACAGCAGCGAGGTGTATCATTAATTTATTAATTATTCATGGGGCGCCAGACGGGCATGCAGAAGATCAGACAGGAAGAGCTGGCTCCCAGCGAGCTCCCGGACTCTCCGTATGTCAAGATTTGCTCTTCAGTCACAGGCACGTTGTCACTGGCCACCTGCACGTGACGGGACAATCTTTGTTAAAATCCCAATTAGCACATAATAAGGTAGGCACAAAACCTGACTCTCCCAAGCCAGACAGGCCCTCCCTTCCCTTTCTTTCCCTTTTTTAAACAAAAAGTTTCCTGTCTGTAAAACTTCAGGGTAAGAAGGTGGCTTTATATTAGTGGCGTCTTCAGCAGGGGCCAGACCTGCTGCATGCCCCAAGCTCAAGGCCACAGCCCACCCAGTGGGGAGCGCAGGGAGCCTCCGGGCTGGCCAGCCAGCCCTGTCGGGGCTGCCAGGACCCTTGGCAAGAGCCCAGCAAGTGGAGCTCACCCAGTGTCCCTTTGAGCTGGCCAATTGGCCCTGGCATTCTCCGGAGGGGCTGGTTTTGTTATCCATTCTAGGAAACGAAGAGGGTCATTCAAAGGCCCTCCACAGCCAGAGCAGTTTCCCTTTCATTGCTTGCTTCCAATTGCCATAAACCATTAATGTCGGGCGATAAAGGGTGAGTGCCACAAACAAGCCAGACAGCAACCGCAGCGTAACCTTGAGGGTGCAGCCTCAGGAGCCTCCTTCCCGATGATCCAGCTGGAACAGTGACAAAGCTGTTCCACCAGGCACATCAGCAGGGACATGGCAAGGAATGGGCCGAGAAACCTGCACGGCCAGTCCCAGACAGATGGACAGGACCGGCTGGGGAATGGGGTGGTGGTCTGCAGAACAGGTTTCTACTGACAAACAAGTCCATGTGCGAAGGCAACCTCAACTTCGATGCTTTGCTGACCCAGCCAAGAAGGGGGAAGAGTGCTACGGCTGCTGTGAGCTGAGCTGAGGCCAGTGGTGCTGACAGGGGCTCTGGTGCCGGCTTCCATGGGGCTGTGGCCCCCCCAGCTGCCTCAGGAACCTGCCTCGGAACGAGCCCATCCCAGGCAGTGTGCTGCTGCTCTGGGCATGGATGCTGCAGGTTAGCCCTGGCTTGTGCATGGCGTGTCACCGCTCTGTCGACACGTTCTCGGGGTCTCACAGATGAACTTGTCCTGGGATCCTGGCTACTTGTCTCTGGATTTGTCCATTTTCCTTCCTCTCATGCTTCACGTACACTGTTCGTTAGAGCAACCGGTGCGGTTAAGTGTAGGCTTAGGAATGATTCATTTGAGTTTTAATTCCTTCAAAACACAAATCCTAGACTCATTTTTCTCATCTTATTTTCAAACACATTTTAATTCAGGCATAATGTCTTTAGTAAGGTTAACAGGTGGAAACTAGAACAAAAGTTAGTGTTTAGCCTGTTCAGAGAAAGTTTGGAGCATTCAGGTTCAAAGTATGGAAAGAAAAAGCTACTTGAGAAATGTCTGGAGGTATGACACCCTCTCTGCAATGCTCAGGGAGCAAATCTGTCCTAAGACCATGAGCTAGCGAGGGTCTCTGTTACTATTTTGCAGGGAGTGGGAGGTGTGCCGGACTGGGTGTCCTGTCTGTCCTGCGCAATTAAGACAAGTCTTTCTGCCATTCAATGCAATTTTTGATATAAAGCTGATACCATGAAAAATGACCGGTCTTCTTCCTGGAAGACAATAGGGTATTTTTCAGGGAGTCGTTTTGTTCATTGTGTGCATTGTGGGATTTTCTTTGCTTATTTTTAACTGGGGCAAGTTTTATCAAAGACATGAAGTGACTCTAAGTCAGGGTGACAATGGCAGGGGGATGAAGTCACAATGTTAATCTTCTCTGTGCAACTCTAAAGAAGTGGAAACTTCCACTGAATGCCATTAAATCCTCTCCACAATGAAGTTTTCAGACATGCCAATCACAAGCTTGCAACTACAGAAGTGAAAATCTTGGAAGGAGAAGGTCTGGCGTGCTGCTGGTAAGAGGATCTCTAGATGCTGGAAGGTGTGCCTATATGGGTTTTTTTACAAGCACAAGCGCCAACGTGTACCTGCAGTGAAACAGGAGGCTGGGAGAATGAGAGTTTGGGCTCCCTCTTCTTCCAGGCTTTGCAGGCTGCCTTATTCCTGTGCTTGCAGGGATGCAGGGATGCGGGGAAGGTGAGTCTCCGCACCCACCAGCCATGCCATTGGGCTGGCTCTGAGCAGCCTCCCCCTTCCCCTTGTCACTTGCAGATGCAACAGTCACTGAAGGACCAGCTGTGGGGCTCACCACACCAGCAACTCGGGCAGTGCAAGAAGGACTCAGGACTGTGCTGGTGCGTGTGGCCCTGGCCAGTACTGCGGTGCTGCACCAGGACTGGCTGCAGTGCTGCATCAGGGCTGGCTGTGGTGCTGCACTGGGGCTGGCTGCAGTACTGTGCTGGGGCTGGCTGCGGTGCTGTGCCAAGGATGGCTGCGGTGCTGTGCCAAGGATGGCTGTGGTGCTGTGCCAAGGCAGGCTGTGCCTGCTGGAGGCATGGGGCCACTGGCAGGCCTGCCACTGCATCCAGCCTCCCCGTGTTAGCCCTGGCCTTGTAGCCACAATCACCACCAGCTGAAGAGAAAGGGAACCATCACCAAAATTCCTTTTCCTAGCCATGCTGCATCAGAAACCTTTAAATTATGCAGGGCAGATCAGTCTTGTCTCCTGAGCTCCGGAGCGGGAGCGCTGGAGGAGCAGTGAGCAGTGGCTCTCATGCCCAGCGGGGAGGCTCTGGGTCCCCGTGTGCGTAGCTGGGCATTACATGTGCATCCAGACCACTCCATCCTCCCACGGGTGATGGAGGAACCTTTGCTTGTGGTTTCAGTGGGATGGGATCAAAATCTCCAAGCAAAGGGAGAAGCCCAGTAACCAGCAGCATCACAAAACACCTCTCGGAGGTATCGAGGAGCCTCCCACCCGGATCAGGAACAGTGGTGCGTTAAGGTCCCAAACAGATCTTTTCCTGGCACCTGCCAAAAGAAAAGTGGCAAGAATGCCCCGAACTGTAAAAAACAGTCAAGAAGCTGTTGCTTTGTTTTCTGTCTTCTGAGCTCCTTGTTGGATTGAGGGGAAGGGTGTGCTGGGTAAAGAACAGACACCAAAGCCTGTCCTCTGAGCACCCACAGGACTTCAGAGGAAACCAGCTTATTTCATTAGGGTTGTAAACAAGATGGACTTTTTCAAAATATTTATTTTAGGAATCAAATTAAATGTTCCAGCTATTTGGGAATTCAATTCCCTCTTTCTGCGGGTGCTAGTCAGGGCTCCCAATGCATCAGTGCACGGCTTTAAAGGCATTTCTCCACTCTTTCGGATTAGTGACCCATTCTAACAGGTTTTCATTGACAGGGAGTGTGGGTCTCTCAAAGAGTCCATTGGATACAGCTTACAAAAGAGTTTAGCCAGAGATGAAGAGTTTACAAAAAGTTTGTAGGAAACCGTGGAGTCCTTTTAAAAGAGAATAAACTGCCACTGCTGTGTCTGGGTTGAGTTAATCTGATTAGGCCAAGCTCATCAACAGGCCCACTGAAAAGAATGAGGCGGGGGGAAAGCAAGCTCTGGACAGGGCCAAGAAAAAAACTAGGGACCTTTTTACTAGAGAAGTCAAACAAAACCTATTGTTGCAGAGCATGCTTGCCTACAGATGGCAAAATGACAAATCTTTTCAAAGGCAAAGCAAATATAATTGATGGCTTGCTTTTTTTTTTTTTTTTTTTTTTCCCCCCAGGTATGGGAACAGACACTTGATAAGATTAAGGGAAACTGAAATGAAAGGGGCTGTGAAATACCACAGATACTTGTCCTGGTTGTTTGGATGGCACAGGCCTATGGAGCTTACCTACTCTACATAAAACCTTGTCAAAAAGAAGCCCTACTGTGTATCATTTATGCTCCTGGGTCCCTTGAGAAGTGTACGCACATCATCCCCCCCAGTTAATGCTCGTGCTCTTCCAGACTCTGTGAGACAGCGGCACCCAACCAGGGGGTGGAGGAGCAGACCAACAGGATAACCGACTCACCCTCGGAGAGCTTGAGGGCTTTGGGAGACTGTGCCACCCCTCCAGCCCAGGCTCCTGCCCTGTGGCTGGGCTGGGGGGGCTGCAGCACACCTCCTCTTCCTCAGGCCAGGGGGCTGCTTCTGGCCAGGCAGCCCCAGCCAGAGCAGAGTGGAGTGATGCAGAGCCCGTCCTGCCGCCATTCAGCCACTCGGTTCCCCCCGGGACAGGGGACAACGGGCGAGAGGGCAGGTCTTCAGGTCCCTGCTCTGAACCTGAGGCAGGTCTTCGTGGAGCCACTCTGAGCCACCCGCTTCTGCTCCCCACGGGGCACCTTCCTGCCTGGGTGGTCACCCCTGGCAGTGCCCCAGGCCGTGTTCTGCTCTGCCCAGCACAGGGCTGGCAGCAGCAGGGGCTGGCAGGAGCAGGCAGGTGCCTGTGCAGCCCCAGGACCTGGCAAGCTGTGGGCTGGGGGCTCAGTGCCGGCGTGGTGCCGCATCCCACGTTCAGTGCCTGAGCCGGTGTGAGCTTCATCCCCTCTGAGGAGGAGGAAAGGGGCTGTGCAGGGTCAGGCTCCCCAGGGCGCAGAGAGGAGGTGATGGCATCATCATGCCATCTCATTTTGAGATGTTTATTGTGGGCAAATTAAAAAAGCCTGATTTAAAGTCCTGCTGGAAAGTTACGTCACTGCCATTACCTTCTCATCTCAGAAGATATTTTAGGCTCTATATTTAGAGCAGCTCGAGCTGTGCTTGGATTTAACATAGGCAGCTCCTTACCCAATATAATTAAGAACAGTATCAGTGGAAGGCATGTAAGGAGATTTTCTCCCCAAGGCCACCTAATACAGATGTAATTGACTCTATTTTCTGCTTTCTGCACATGGATTGCTGCAACTCAGCCCCTATTATCCGTCAACAAATGAACAGGATCCAGTGAAAGGGACCTCTTCAACCAGGACTGGTTTTAGAGAATGGAGCACTGGGCTGTGTTAAATCTGGACACAACGCGGCTTCATTCCCTTCCTTTTTATCTCCGCCGCCTTTTCAAGATGTTTTCCAGTTAAGGGTAAGTCAGCAAATATGTTTTGGGCAAAGTGTTGGCACTTGCTAAAGAAGAGAACATCTGTCTCAATCAGCTGGTCTATTCTATTGCTGCAGCTCAACGGAGGCTCTCAGCACTGAAAGACAAAACCGGGGCAATGTCTTCAGAAAGGTTTTTTGTGTATGCAGTTGCAATTTTCTTTTGCTAAAATTTCCAAGGGCGGGGAAGGAGGAAGGGAGGTGAGAAAAGAAATTAAAGCCCATTTGCTTCATAGTAAAAGAGCCCCAGAAAAATCTCCATTTCTAATGTTGCAAAATTCCTACCGCGTTACCATCGTTGCATTCCCACAGCCAGTTTCGCAGCCCTGAAAAGGATGTCCTTAATAGCAGCAGGCACAATGAATAATAGTTTATTAGTACAGACGGTAATTTTCTTAGAAATATATTTGTGTTTAGCTGAAAGAGCCACGGCATTTCCTCGGAGCAAAAGAATGCCTTCGGTTTATTCTAATTGTGCTCCCGTGCACAACATGATGGCATGGCCCGAGCGGTCAGCACGTGTCGGACGCAAGGAACGTGCCGTGCGCTGGTCTGGAAGTGCACAGAAATCGGAGAGCGTGAAACCGAGCAGACACAGGGATGAGGGAAGCCGCCTGCACGCCTCGAGATGCAGCCGAGGAAGAGCCTGTGCCTCGCGAGACCCGGCCTCGGCTCCCAGGCTTTGCGAAGGCACCTGAGCCCAGCCTGGCTCCCTGGGGAAGGGGGACATGGCTGCGCAGGACCCCGAGCCTGCAGTGTCGGCAGCGGCTCTGGCAGGCAGCAGGGAGGAGTGGAATGTGGCAGAAACGGGCCGTGGGCTCGCAGGGAGACAGGCGTACACAAACGACTGCTCGGTGTTTCCTCCAACCCTCTTCTGGCCCTGGGCTTGTTTGGGGGATTCTGCGAGTCATACGACCCCGATAATTAATTTCAGCTGATTAGAGCCGTAAGCTCCAGAGGGACAAAAGAGGCTGTGCTAGGTTTGAAAAGGATGCTCGGGGCAGAAGGCTGTACTGTAATTTGTTACACATTATAGTCTCCTAAAGAACCTCCTTACAATCTGCCAGGCCTTAATGTCTTAATTTCTCCTTCAGCATTCCCTTTGACACACTATCCAAAGTGATGTATGGTGGGGGATGATTGCATGGGATCAAGCAGAGGGAAATCCAGGAGGGATTACAGCCCAATCCCTGGGCAAACAGGCGCTGGAGTGGCTGAACAGCCACAGCTGTCTGCCCCACAATACCCAGAACAAACAGTGCCTGGGGAACAAGGCACGGCCAGGGGCACAGGCAGGCAGGGCGCGGGAAGGAGACAAAACCTGCATTCAGCCCCCTGGGACCCCGGGCCTTTTATGAGCCTTTTCACCCCAGCTGCAAGCTTTTGAGTTGTGCTTCAAAATTCTAGAAGCCGGGGTGTAATAAAATTGGGTTTAGTGATCAAAGAGAGCTGGAGATCCAGTGCATATCCGGGCTGGGCAGGGGCAAGTGGGGACTGCCACGAGCAGTTTGTCCTCTTCTGTTCTCTCTCATCTAATCAAACACCAGTATTAGGGTTAATAACCTGTCTCACATTGCCAGTCTTCAGGCAGAAAGATCCTTTAAGCTGTTTGTTTAAAAACATAACATGTATGAACATGCTGTTTTTTTCAGGGATCAAGATTAAATATATAGACCATGCCCAGAGAGGAATCACGGGGACTTTTCACATAAACCTTAAGAAGGAAAATCCCAGCTTTCCATCCAGAGATGGTTTAAAGGCTTTCACTTTCCCAGTGTGTACGGACAGGTTGCCGGTGACAAGAACTGTAAAACCCAAATTACGCCAAGCCAGAGTAGTGCTAACTGCAAGTGAGTAGTTGCATGGCAGGAGGATTAAATGCAAGTGAATAAATGCAATTCTGGTTGCACTGGAATTCGCCAATCGTGCTTTTTTCTTTTTTTGGCGTCTCCTATGGACCTTGCTAGCAATGACATCAGCCATCAAATGGGGCGTAAACAAGATGCGCACGACCTGTGATGGAGGAAAGCTGCTCATAAGGAGAAAAGCCTCTGTGAGGAAGAGAGCCTGCCCACGCTCTGCTCAGCACCGCACTCTGCCCTGGTGTCCCCACAGCCGCACGCTCCTTTGACACCCCGCAGGCAGCCAAAATCCCCAGGGACTTGGCGTGCTCTGCCCAGTCCCCGTGAGCCCTTGCACGCCTGCTGCACCCAGACTGAAAGTGGAGCTGGCTGCCAGCAGGACATCCCATTGCTGCTCACCCTCTGGGCAGCTTCTCTGCTCCTGAGTCCGTGGCTGGGGCTGGGGGAGATTTTCCAGTCCCGGTGTGCTCGGTGGAGCCTGCCCCAGGGGTAGGAACAGCCACACAGCCCCATCTCTCTCCCTGTGCAGAATGCAGCTGGAGCCGGCCCATGTGGGGGGTGGCAGAAGGGAAGGTGGGTTGGTTGGGTCCCATCTTGCCATCACTGCACAGCCTAAACTGGCATCGAAGAGATGTAAAATACTGCAGAACGGGGCCTGCTGGGAAATAGCCCTGTCTCCTTTAACACCCTTGCCTCGACATCCCACCAAATCAGTCACGACGCATGAGGTGGGTGGGACAGGGGCTTTCAGGCCACCCCCAACCCAATGAACGCACCAATCCTGCCGATGCACAGCTATCTGCCAGCACCAGCGTTACTGAGCACGTCAGTGCTCCCAAGGAGTTGTTGCAAAACCACGGTTCCAACCTCAGCCGAGCTCCCCCCAGCTCTGGGAGGGGGCTGCCATCAGCCTCTGGCTCAGGTCTGGAACCACAACACTGTCAGAACGTGGGCTCCGGTAGGAACGAGACTTGGTGCAAAGCCACACAGTGCCTCCAGAACACCGGCGCTGGGGTGAGGCAGGATCCTGGCCGAATCTGAAGTTACTCAAGGAAACGAGAGTCTGTCCCCAGACTTCACTGAGCTTTGAAACCTGAACACGTTTGAAATGTGAAGAGAAAAGCTATGTGTTATGTCAGAGTTCTAGAATGGCAAAAATTCTCCCAACTTGTCACAAGAAGAATTCTCTCTGGAGAGGAGCGCAGTCAATAAGCACTGCTCCCAGTCTGGGAATTGCATCGTTTGGTGCAGATTCTGTTGAAAAACTAGCTCGTTGAACATTTTTTTTTCACTGTAATTATGTAATTAATGCCTTCAGAATTAACTGTCAAAGGAGGGACACTATTTCTGTTATTAGTTATTTCCTCGCGGTATTTTTACATGGGTGAGGGACATTGCACAAAGGGCTGGTTTTCTGCATTTTATTGGTCTCATAAGGAAACAGATCCCTCGACCTTTCCAATGAGACTTACAAAGCAAACATTTATTATTCTTCAGCAAGACAACATGCACCTCCAGTGCACCCTTCGCAGAGAAGCAGGCTAGACTTTGTGGGCATTTAGGTAAGTAGCGCTCACCCAGAAAAACAACATGCCTCCCACAAACCAAAAATCACAATTCAGCCAAGAACTGCTGTTTCTGTGGTCACGTGTGTGTTAGTGTGATAGACGAAAAGGATCCTGAAATAAATGTATTCCCCTAGATCCTTTGATGTCTGCAGGAAGATGATGCTGTTTCATACAGTACGCCTTGCATGCATTTTGCAGCTTGTATGTGGCAAACCATGTAAAATTGCACCTGAAATGAAAGGCCCAGAATCTGATGCAGCGATGAGAATGGAAGCATTTCCGAGAGTTTTTCTTTTTTTCCCCTGCCTTCTGGGTCCCTCCAGCACCCCTCTTAGCCATGCCAGCGCACCCAGCAGAGGCGTCGCTGCCTGCCTGCCAGGCTCACAGCAGGCTAGTTTCCCTGCTCCTGGGAGCTCCGAGACACGTTCCAGGCACTCATGCTGCCTCCGGCATCCCTCTGCAAGGCACGGGTGGCAAGCCCTCCATCGGCGGGTGCCTGGGACCTGGTCTCTCCCACTGCCTCACACCTCCACCGCTCTCCTCCTCTGCACGGCTGGGACTGAGAGCAGGGCTCCCCGGCTCCACCAGCGTGGGACATCCCTTGGCCCCCATCCCATCCCATAGGGAGCTCCCGGGCCATCCCCTGCCATCCTGCAGCTCCACAGCCTGCTGGGCTGAGGCCGCCAAACTCGCTGCACTTGTGCTTTCAGAGCGAGAAAGGCTCTTCCCAAGAGCCCTGGGTGTTGCAGCAGGGCACAGCCCACCCCAGCCTGGCTCTAGGGGCTCGGCCAAGGCAGGCGGGTGGCAGCGCCTGGAAGGTGGCACTGCCCGGCTGTCCCCGTGCCCTGTCCCCCGGCTGCCACCACTACCGTCCCCGCAGCCCAGCGCCGGGCAGCAGCAGCGCTGGGAGATGCACAAATTACAGCCCTGGCTGCAGAAACGGTTAAGGCAAAATGGAATGATTCATTGGAGCAAATTAAAAGCAAAGCACAAGGTGGGCCAACGATAGGGATTAAGTGTAGTGTCTGGTTACGTTCGCCTCCAAAAAAATTTACACAAACTAAGCCATGTCATGCTCGGTTGTCAGAGGGAGAACTGAATGTATTTTCATATGCAGGTTCTCAAAATTCTAGTGACTGACTCTTCCATCCTTGCTTTAGAATGGGTAAGGAAAGGGAAAAAGGCACAATGCGCTTCAAGTCCAGACACCATCCTGCATTTCAGATGTTGGTCTATGGGAAGCTAATACCCAATTTATGATTATTAAAAGATTTAAGCCTGCAGCACAGAGATTTAATACACATGCTGCATTCTCTAAAAAGGTCTTTAAATAGGCAGGTTTTGAAAGTAGCCAAGAGCTCGAAGGCTCAAAGGGCTGCTTAACGATCACCGTTCCACATTAAAGAAAGTTATTTGGATGGGGAGCGGGAGTGGGACTGCCCGGTGTGGGCTGCGCTGCACCAGGCGTGGGGGCAGCAAGGCGGGGGCAGCCCCCGGCCCCCACGGGTGTGCGTGGGCACCGTCACCCACGTGGCCACGGCAAGGGCTCGGGGCCCAGCTGCAGGGTGCTGGCTGAGCCGTGGGGTACCAGCCGAGCCGTGGGGTGCTGGCTGGCCGTGGGGTGCCGGACACACTGTAGGGTGCCGGCTGAGCTGCAGGGTGCCGGCCAGGCCATGGAGTGCTGCCCCAGTTGCCCCCAACCACTTCGCCCAGCCTCAGAAGCGCTGCCCAACAGCACTGAGGACATGCTGGGTGCCTCCGTGGGTGCAGCTGGGGGGTGCCCCCCCCATTCTGCGGGGCGTACCCCAGAAAAGGAGATTTTGCATCTGTGCTGGCATGAGGCCCTGTACCCGCATCCCCCCCCGGGGGCAAGGGGCTGCCCCAGTGTCCAGGGGCATGGACAGCGGAGGAGGGAGCGAGCACCAGCAGCCCTTCACCCAGCCGCTGCAGGGCCCTCGGTGGGTGTCGCTTGCCGCAGAGACCCCCGGCCCACCGCGGAGCCCCAGCAGTGCACCCACGCGGGGTCGGGCAGGGAAACGCTCCCCTGGGGGGTCCCCAGGCTCCGGGGGAGCCCCGGCCTTTCCCGAGGGGACGAACCGAGGAGGGTCGTGGGGTACTGAGGGGTCGCGGGGTACCGCAGCGTCCCACGCCGCCGTGGGGGGCAGACGAAGGCGCTGGGGGCTCAGGCTCGCCGGGCCCCCCTCGCCGCCCCCCCCGCGTGCTCCCAGGGCCGCGCGGACGCCTCTGCCCCGCTCCCGGCCCCGCGGGGCGATGGGGGGTCCCGGGTCCCGAGGGCGGTGCGCTTCCCGATGCCAGGGGGCCACCCCTAGCCTAGGGGGTGCTTCCCGAGCCCCGGGGACCGGCGAGGGGCATCCGGGTCCCTCGGGAGTCTTCCTCAGCCCCGATCCCGGGGGAGGGGGGGGGTAATCCCGAGCCCCGTGGGGGGCGTCCCGCGCTGCGGGGGGGGGGCTGGAGTTGCTTCCCAATCCCGGGGCGTGCTTCCCGGTCCCGGGGGGCATCCCTGTGCCGCGGGCGGTAGCTCGATGCCGGGGAGCGCGGCGGGGCGGGGTTTTCCCATGGCCGCGCGCGGGGCGGGCGCGGGCGGCGGCGGGGCGCGCTCTGGCACGTGCTCCGGCGGGCGGGGCGGGCGGGGGGGCGCGCGGCGGGGCCGCAGCTCGGGGGCGGAGGCACGAGCGCCACCGCCCGCCGCCCGCCTGATTGACAGCGGGGGCGGCCGCCAGCCAATGGGCGGCCAGCGCCGCCGGCCGCTTCCCCCCCCCTCCTCCAACCCCCCCCGCCCGCCTGCCGCCGCCGCCGCCGCCCATTGGCCGCCCGCCGGCCGCGGCCTCGCGTGCCGCGCCAGCCGCCGCCGCCGCCGCCGCCGGGCCGGGCCGCCGCCGCCTCCGCCTCCCCCGCCCGGGGCTGCCCCTGCGCCCCGCCGCGGGGCTCGGTGCTACAAGCAGCGCGCCGGGGGGACAGGGGGGGGCGTGCCCCTGTGCCCAGCCGCTGGGAGCGGCGCGGAGCCCCCGGGGGAGCGGAGGAGGCGGGTGGGGGGGAGTTAAGTCGGTGCCCGGGGCAGCCCCGCCCGCTACCCCCCACGTGTCCAGCGGCGCTGGGCTGTCCCGCCGCGCGTGACTGACAGCCCGCAGAACCGCTAACCAATAGAATCACGGCTGTTGCCGCGACCGGGTTAAGCCCCAACGCTTATTGGCTCCCGGGAGTGTGGGAACGGCCGCGGCGGCGGTTTCACACGAATGAGGAGCCGCCGCCGGGTATAAAAGCGGGGGGGGCCCCGGCCGCCGGCACTGCCGGCCCCGCCGCCGCCGCACGCGCCCCGCGCCCGCCGCACGCGCCCGCTGCAGCCGCTGCCGCGCCATGCCCGCCGACACGGGCATGGAGAAACCCACCGCCTCGCCCATCGCGGGGGCGCCGGCCAGCGCCAGCCACACGCCAGACAAGCCGCGGAGTGCCAGCGAGCACCGGAAGGTAAATGGCGGGTGCCGGTTGGGGCGCAGCAGCGGCGGTGCTGGATGGCGGCGAGCCCGCGGCCGTGCTGAGGTCGGTGCACCGGGGGTTGGGGTTGTGGGGGGGCGGGAACCCAGCCTCGTGGGGGGGCTTACCGGCTCCGCTCTCCCCGCAGTCCTCTAAGCCCATCATGGAGAAGCGGCGCCGGGCGCGGATCAACGAGAGCCTGGGGCAGCTGAAGACGCTGATACTGGACGCGCTGAAGAAGGATGTAAGTGGGGCTGGGGGTGCCGGGGCGGGGGGCACCGGCCGGCGGCGGGCAGCCCTGACGGCTCGGCTTTTTCCCCCCCGCAGAGCTCCCGGCACTCCAAGCTGGAGAAGGCGGACATCCTGGAGATGACTGTCAAGCACCTGCGGAACCTGCAGCGGGCTCAGATGACCGGTAAGCACGCTCCCCGCCCGCCCGGGGGGGACTCGGCACCGGGGGCTGGGGACCGGGGAACCGGCCTGAGGCTCACCTGCCACCCGCTGTGCCCTCCAGCCGCGCTCAGCGCCGACCCCACCGTCCTCGGCAAGTACCGGGCTGGATTCAACGAGTGCATGAACGAGGTGACGCGGTTCCTGTCCACCTGCGAAGGGGTCAACACCGACGTGCGGACCCGCCTGCTCAGCCACCTCTCGGCTTGCCTGGGCCAGATCGTGGCCATGAACTACCCGCCGCCGCCGCCGTCCGGGCAGCCCGCCCACCTGGCCCAGCAGCCGCTGCACGTCCAGCTGCCCCCCGCCGCGGCCGGGGCCGTCCCGGTGCCCTGCAAGCTGAACCCTGCCGAAGCCCTTTCCCCCAAGGTCTACGGGGGTTTCCAGCTCGTCCCTGCTACCGATGGCCAGTTCGCTTTCCTCATCCCCAACCCGGCCTTTCCTCCCAGTTCCGGACCAGTTATACCCCTGTACGCCAACGCCAACGTGCCGGTGTCCGCAGGCAGCGGCGCAGGGAACGCGGCCGCCACCCCGGCAGCATCCCCGGTGCAGGGGCTGACATCATTTGGGGGCAGCATTGTTCCAGCATCCCAAGCGGGGAGTCCCATCGCAGAGCGCAGTGAATCGGTGTGGAGGCCTTGGTGACTTGCCTATGAAGATTTTTATTTTTTTCCCCTCATCCCGCCACCCCCCCACCCCCACCCCCCTAAAAAAAACCACAAAAAAACCCCCACCAACCACCAACTGTTCCGTTGGCTCCGTTGTATGGAGCCATGTTACGTTTGGGTTTTTTTAAGCAGATTTAAACAGAAAGGAAAAAAGGACCTTGCTATGAACGTGCTATTTATTATTTTCAGAAGTTGGGATCTCGACTTGTATTTTTACTCCTTTAAAATGCCTTTATTTGAGATACTTTTTTAAAAAAAATAAATGAGAAATAGTTTTGTAACAAATATTCAAAAGTATAATGCCAAAGTTGTTTGTATCCTGTTTGTCTGTGTGTGTGTGTGCCTGTGTTGAAGACTTCCAAAAAGAAAAGGAAAAAATTGCAGGTGTTTAAATAAATAAACTCTTCGAAATAGATTTAATTTTGCCCCCCCACTCCTTTCATTTTGCTGGGTTGAGAGTGGGCAGGGACAAGCTCATCCTGTGTGTGCACCTCCCTAAAAAAAAATGAATTTTATGGCCTTAAATAAGGCAGTTGGAAGGGACTCGTGTGAAAAATAGTTGCGCGGGGGAGGTGATGGGTTTGAGGGGGCACTTCGGCAGCGTTAAATGTCTCCTGAGAGCTTTGCTGCAAGTGTCATGTTGCTATTCAGAAGGAAACATTCCTAAAAATCTGCTCCTGAAACCTGAGGAAACACGTGCTGCTTGCTACCTGCCCGGGGAGCTCCAGAAATAACCCCGCGCTCGGGTTTGGGGTGGCGGGTGTGTGTGTGCGCGCAAAAGTTACTATCTCGCCTACAAAAGAGGCAAGAGAGTGTCCCTATTGTGAGGAGGGTAATTAGAAGGTATAAAGGGTCTCATCGAGTATGCAGCGGGCTCTTTGGGAAGTTGGGAACCCTATTGAAACGCCTGGGAACTGGGAGCTGAGGGTTAATGTGTGTCTTTTTTTTTCCTGGCCACTCTCATTGACAGGGCCAGATAGACTCTGATACTCAATGCTGTTGTAAATTCAATTGCCTGGCCTCACAATGCCTACCTCATAAAAGAGAATAACTCAGGGTTGTGGCTTTTTTTTTTTTTTTTTTTTTTTTTTTTTTTTTTTTTTTTTAAGTTTCCCCCCAGTAAGCAAGGGAACTGAGGAAAAGACAGTTTTGCCACCCATTCTGACTCACCCCCCGGTACTTGAATCCTGGCCAAGTGGAAGCAATTGCAGCCTCACACACACCGAATTAACCACTTCCAATTGTCACCAATTAATAAGGCCGCGGTGTGGAGAAAGACTATTAGGAGTGAATGCACAGTATGGAAGGGAAAGCTTTGTGTGCTTTGCTCCAAATTTATGAGGTGGGGCTATCATGTAATCTTTGAGAGAAAAGCCAACAGATGATGCGTGTGTGCCAAAGCCACGTCCAGAGGCATAACCCATCTTGGCGGGGCTGCCTCCAGCCTCCGGCCCGTGGCATCCCTGTAGGCAAAGCTGATTCTCCGGGCTGATGCCTCCCTGGGACCCAGGGTGTTTCCTGGTGGGTTGGGTCACGGCCACGGCGGGACCGGCAGCATCTCACAGTTCAGCGAATGACTCGATGTTTGCAGAACATCCAGTTAACGCAACGGGCCCAGGGAATTCTTTAGAATGGAAATGCAATTTCATCTTTCAAGGTCTAGTTCTATTAGCAACTGGGCTGCAGCATCTGTGACGACATGGCACTGTGTATGTGTGTGCTGGGGGGTATATAAAGCAGATTATCTGCTTCTGAAGGCTTTTTATGCCTCCCTGATATTTCAGCAATGGTTAGGTATAGGGCCACAGGCTGCTCGGAGCCTGGTACTGATCCAGTCCAGCAATTCCTCTGCACCAAAGTGTGGGCAATCGATCAGCACTGAAAGTCCTCCATCACACAACCAGAACTAGGTATCCATTTGAATCAGGAGGTTCCCAGGAGGTTTTGTTATGCAATCACAGACATAAAAATCATGTTACAGCGATTCTCTTCCATCCCCCACAGCTGGTTACTACCCCTCCTCTTCTCTCTGAAGAAGGCTTGGAAGAGCAGATGAAAGCCTGCCTGTCGCCTGGGTGTAACTGTATACCCCCCCAGGGCAGCACCACATCTCTGGACTTGTCCCTCACTGCCCAGTCCCCTCCAGGTTGCCCCTAGATTCAGCAAATTTCTTTTATTGACAAGGTACACAGGCCAAAAGCGAGACTGCCAAGCACTACACCGCTGAGTTCAATCACAGAAAAAAAAAACCAACAAACTAAAACCAATCAACAAACCAGCCCTCTTTCCAGAGTGGGTTTTGAGTGATTGCAGCATTGCAAACATGACACGCACCACGGCGCTCCCCTGGGATGCTCATCTCCCAGCGCGAGAGAAGCATCCACTGCTCTGCGTCTTAAGTGAGACCCTGAAATGCAAACACCTAAGGGTACTGCCATCATGTCAGCCTCCATACAAACACTGCAGAGCCCAGCGCTGCCACCTGCTCTCTTTTTGCCCTCAGGCAAGTACCAGGTACAGCAGCTGGACGTGAGGTGCACAGCACCAACAAACTTGCATGCCAGAAGCCTGAAATCCTTCCAAGGGATGTTGCTGCCATCACCTCCAGACTGCTTCAGAAGACGTACAACTGAGGTTCAATCACTGTGTCTGCCCTTAGGTTGCACCCTGTACTCTGCTCTTCTGGCTCTTTCCAGGCTCTTCTTCTACAACTGGGAGGGCTGCCATGCTCCTTCAATGCTTTCTATACAGCTACTTTTCCAGATTGTGCTAAATTTGGACTTATCCCTTTAAAGGTGCAGTAAAAGAGCAAAGTGTGCCACTGCTGAGAGGTAAAAGTCCAAAGGGATGGACATAGTGCCAAGGCGATAATGGTTAGGCAGCCTGCAGGCAGCCAGAAGTCCGTGGCTGTAATGGCACCATCTGGGCACGGTGGAGCAAGGCTCAGTGGGAGGAAGACAGCAGCGAAGCCCAGCTAGCCCGTGATGCCTCCTTCGCCTGAACTTAACTGCAACAGCTCTACTTTGGTCCAAGGGAAACAAAAGATGCAGGGTTAGCTGTTAACTAGCCATTTCCAGAGCCGGCACAACGCTAACCAGGGCAAGGAATTTAGTTCCACCCCAAAAAAAATCTCAGCAAACTGTTAAGCAGTAGTTCAGCTTAGTGTCCTCAGTGCTGCCGCCCCAGCAGGCATCCCCTGAGAAACACTGTTCAGTGCAAGGAAGGAGAGGTTCCCCCAAGGCCTCAGGCAAGAAGCAAAGCCCCTTGCAGCTTCTGGGCTGTCCCAGTTCACCAGCCAGCAAAGAACCATGGGGGGAAAGCGCCCGAGGCTGAAGCATTATTCCCTTCCCATCTCCTGCCCTGGTGCCTCTGTGTTCTTCTGCTTAGGAGTTTCCCAGAAAGGAAATTTTCTGGGGTTATCCTCCTGTGTGCGCTCTGCTCCGCTTCGCTCCCCGCCTCACCCAGCTGTTTCTTTGCCATCCACCTCCTCCGACCACGGCTACATCTCTTTCTCTGCTGCTGCTGCTGCTCATCTCTTCCCCTTCCCAGCGCGCAGCGCTGGGTGGGCTCTGCACTGGCACCGGCACGGGCACCAGCATGAGCACAGCGCAGGGGAAGCCAGAGGGGACCATGGCCGGTGGGGTGCTGGGCTGGGAGCTGCCTGGCCCTCCCTTTCCGTGGGGGATCTTGGTCCCCATCCCGTCCCATCCTGGTGGCAGCCCTGCTGGGAGCTGCGCGAGGGGTCCGGTGATGTTGGGGGGGGGGTTGCAGGGTCAGCTCCCCATTATTCTGCAGTCGGCCTGCTGCCGGTCAGGGAGAGGGCGGTGGGGGCATCCCCGACCCCCTCGACCCAGGGTGGCCAGGGGGGGCTGGCCAGCAGACACCGCCTCTTCCTTTTGGATTGCACATCCCAGAGACCCTCCGAGGAGAGGGAGCGGTTCCTCTGGCTCAATGGATGCAGCCAGATTTACTCGGGCTGTTAAGCTGATTAATTGAAATGAAGTTCCTCCAGAGAATCGGCGTGTTCTTTGAGGTCAGGGTCACAACACTGAGACGCTTAATCAGATCTTTCCATTTAGCCCCTCTTAGGCAGGCTGGAATGCAGGCTCTTTCAAAGCGAGGCAGTTGGCGCCAAATTTCTGCTCTGCTATCTTGCCTCTTCCATTACATTTAACCGGCACATCCATCATTATGAAATAAAACCCAATGCTACAAATCCAGCTCAGGTGATCTTTCTGCAACCAAAGCTGGTAGGAAAAAAAAAAAACAACTCCGTCCAAGCTTGATATTGCTGTTGTTTTAAAAAGCGAGGCAGAATGGTGCGGAAAGGGTAATTGTCACTCTAAGTCAGTCCTTTCGGAGGAAGGGGGCAGATGTCTCTGTGCGGATAACAAATTCCTTTATCTGACTGTAGCATTTCTCTGGGGAAGGTGGAGGAAGGTTATTATAAGGTTACCCCGAACTATTGTTAAAGAAAGGCTTTTTCATTGCAATTCAAGAGCCCATCATATTACCCGGAGATAAATCACTCCTGTGTGGCTATGGAACAGCTCTTTTGCAACAGACAAGCCAGATCCCACACGCATTAAAAGCACTGAAAGCTTGTCCATTGTATAACTGATCGGCCAGAAGTTAGCATGTCCAATTAGCACACACACTTCTGTGGACCTCTTCGGTTCCTGCTTTAGTGCCTGTAAGCAGAAGGACGTTTCTTACATCTGAATGCATTGATTGAAATTAATGTAATAGTTCCTATTTCTTTATCCTATGTGGATATGATGTGGAGCCAGTATCTCCATTTCACTGCATAGCGAGACGTTTATAATTTCAGTGGCAGGATTAGAAGCACAATGTATGTGTGTTGCATCTTCAGGCAGAGCTGCACAAGTGATTAAGGAACCCCCCCAGACCTTGGTCGTGCTGGCTGGTGCGGGTGTTCCCCCGAAAACTAACCCTTTCCCGTTCACTACTCTTAAAGTTGAAGATAACAGCCACAATGTGTAGCCTATATGGCAGACCCCTATGAGATGTGGATCTTTATCCATCACAACCAGGCTCCACAAAGGCTAACAGGGCTTTAAGGAGGTCTGATCTTCAGAAGCCCCTGAGTTTTGCACTTCAAAAATCATCCTCTTTCAGGCACCTTAAACTGAGCAGCAACGTAAAAAGTGTTGGTCCTTGATAAGGTACCAGTCCTTAGTGTAAGTTCTTAAAGCCTTGCTAGTCTGAATTTGGCTTCTGTTTTTAGCAAGTCGCATCCCACTGGGCTCCCCCGTTGGCTGGGGACACCTCTGCCGGGTGGGAGCCCCTCATGGGGCTGGCCACAAACTGGGCGGGAAATGGCAAAGCGCCTGGCTCCTCCGCAAGCGTTTCCAGTGGAGGAGGTTACTTCACATCTTTTTAAGTAACCTGTCTCATTTCAGAGATAGCACAGAAAAGTCTATGGAGCATGTAGGAATACATTCTACAGTAATTTTCTACCAATAACTACCCTGCTGCTTATACCTCTTGCATAGCAAAAAAGTCAACCGCGCATCCAGTTTATTCCTTTACTGCACCAGACAGCAAGCAACTCACATTTGTCTCTGCACTTGTTTTTATTTTCTGATTTTTTAGCAGGCGGCTCTGGGGTGAGCCATCCTTTCTTTCACAAAGGAAGCCTTTCTGGGCTACTTGCAAGATCATACACATCTGGGTGTATATGTTGTCCATGCAGAGATGAGTGGGTTTTCTTTCTCTCTGTTTGAACAGCAGAACTTTTCTGAGGCAAATATTTGTAAACAGACTTGTTTTCAAAGAAGGGAAAGATTTCAAGGCCAAAACACAAAAATAGACTACAGCAGATGGAAAGAAGGCATGAGAATCTACATAGGTTTAACAAAGGTGTAAGTCAGGGTCTCTGAGCAGCCCATGTTTTTTTGACAGCATTTGGGTGCTAAAACAGCTGACAAATAGTGCAGAGGCTCTGCTACCAATTCCCCTGTGCCTTATGGAGCGACAGGGGCAGGTGAGGAACTGTTGAGCTGTGTGGGTGGGATGGTGTGAAGGCAAAAGCATTCCCCAGACATCTAAAATCAATTAGCAGCATTTAGAAGCTATATTTAACTTTCTTTCTGGAAGCAGGCAGATCTTGGCTTATAGTTTTCTCATTAAGGGTGTTTACATGTCTAGAGACTTATTCTCCCCCCAAATCTGGAGAAGATAAAACAAGTATGAAGTACTCTGCTCACAAAGGGGCAATTGCTAGAGCACAGATTTTCTCTGGAAAGACAAAGAAGCATTAGTTTGGAGAGAGCGGGTCAGATTCTGGTCTTGTGGTTGATGTAATTGAGTTTAGGACCTCTCCCCTGGTATAGAAGGAGGGCAAAAAATGTACCAGAGTTCCACCTTCTCTTTATATAAAGTCCTGACCCACTGAGACTGGCTATATCTATTGCAGTATTTTTCACAAGAGCAACCTTGTAAGCCACAGCGACCCAACCAGATCTGGTCAGAATATGGGCATTTTGCATCCTTGCTATTCCACCTTCCATATCCCCTATAGCCTCGTCCCCTCGCTGCTCCTAGCGTGCTGCATGCAGTTATTCGGTACTGCACTGATGCTGCCTGTGATGTGAGGAAGGGTGATGTGAGTTCTGAGGGCTGAGGGCTTGAGTTCTGTAGGGTCCCTTCCTCTGTCTCCCAGTCCCTCTGCATTTCTAGTTCCTGGGGCAAGAGACAAAGAAGTGAGAAGGTGGAGCAAATCCAGACACTAACAGCAAAGGCAGCAACATGTGTTATTGCTGCTGTTGTCTGCATGTGGTATATCAGCATCAACTTAAACCTTGGGTGAAGGAATGGGATCCTGCTCTGCAATACACTTGACACTCAAAAAAATTAGAGAGGATGTGAAAAATGGCCATAACCAGCAAGTAATTTTTTAGCATATTTTGCTTTGTGAGCAGCTTTTCCCACTTCTAAGTCCAAACGGGAATTATCTTTCCATCACTGCTGACCATCAAAAGCTTCATTGCTTTCTTTGCATAAGAACTTTGGAAAGAAAACTGCACAGAACGGCACACAAAATCTATGAGATGACACAAACTGCTATTTAAGATTCAAATAGACTAAGACGCATCTATTGCCTGGTTATTTTTAGTGGGGACCGAAGTGCAGTGACCTGACTGTGAGGAGGGTAAATTCAACTGCCTTGGAGCAACTCAACTCGATTGGAAAGAGCAAGCTGTTAGGAACGATCCTGGGTGGTGATCATTTCACCTACCAATGTGACCTGTGCCACAGACATTGCTGTCCTTCCCCCTCCTGCCAAAGTGGACTATCCTTCAGTACCAGCGTGCTTACAAATCTTGAAGTGCCCTGGCCCCCGGCTAGAGGAGAACTGGAGCTGACTGCGCCCCTTGCACACACGTGATTCTGCAAGCACAAGGTCGCTCATTAACAAGAGACACAGTGACATCCCTTAGAAGCTTTTTCTTCTTTTGCATTGCCATTCACTTACTACCGTTAAAACAGCTGACAACATGTGTTCACATAAGGCAAAGTAATGTAGCTTTGCTGAAAATGGAGGTCTGCTCTCAGGGGAGTGTGGCTCAGTCGCACGGCCATGGATCTTGCTTGTGTCCTGCAAGTGAGGAGAGTACTTGATTAAAAATACGCAGCCCAGAAAACACGCAAGCAGGAAGACTTGTTTCCACAATTTCTGTCTCTATATGTGGCCTTGGAGGGGTAGGACTTCAAGTGGCTCAGTCTGGAGGGGAAAACAAAGAGCTGCTTAGTGCATTGTGCAGCTGTGGCGCAGACACAGAGTGGGCAGTCGCCTGCAAGCGAACAGTGGCACTGCAGCTGCTCCCCAGGTCTGTGCTACCTGGGTGCATGCCCTTGGCCTCCAGCCTACCAGTGCCATCAGTGAAACCTGCCCTCTGTGTTCTGCAGCGTGAGAGAGCACAGACAACAGTGTAGTATGGAGGAGAAGCAGCGCACTGTAAGTTCACACCAGTGCTGGTTACTTGTACGGGTGTCCCTGTCTGGAGCCAGGTAACGGGGCACGGCTGAAAGACCTGCACGGCTCACAGGAGGTGGGTGCGTGTCCTGCGGCGATCCCCATGGGTTAGCTTCTCTCTGATGAGCAGCGGTGCAGCAAGTCCAGGATTCTGGCTGCATACTCAGCGGTTGAGACTCAGGCTGTTGTGGCTTTGCTGCTTACATCCAAGCTAATACGCTAAAGCTAGCTCATGAATTACAGACATGTTCCTGCAGATATGTTCCCCAAAAACCAGGGTGCTACACACTCTTGAGGTCCTTTTGGTTACTTAACTGAAAACCTGCTAAATGGGAGCTGGATCCCATTGCATCCTTGCTATTCCACCTTCTATTTCCCCCATAGCCTCCTCCCCTCACTGCTCCTAGTGGGCACGCTCTGGTGATGTGAGGAAGGCTGCACTGAGGCATCAGTGCAGTACCCCCAGTAGCAGTGGGGGCATGAATCCAGCTTTCTAGATGTGAATTGCTGTTTGGGGTTTTTCTGGTCTAAGGTCAGGTATCAGTGATGTGGTCCCATCCCAGGTAAGATGCAAGTTTTATGAAAAGATGTAGATCTGTCTGTTCTGGGATGGACAACTCTGCTTGCAGCAGTGGAACCAGCAGCTCACTTTTTTGTGTCTAAAGGTTCCTGTGGAGGCTACAGGGTAGAAAAGATCCAGTCTTAACTGAATTATAGATTATGGCTTTGAAGGCAGATTCTGCTCAAGATAAATTGAGCTCTTGTACCTTAACTTTTATCCTAAATGCTCTCAAGACTGTGGGATTCTCTCTGAGCTCTAAGGTTTCATCAGCTTTTGCTGTGAAATCTCAGAGGACCAGTTGGAGTGACGTTATGCCCTGCTGTTGGAGAATTGATTTCCCACATCGGCTGATTTGTCATTAAGAGCAAAGCTCTCTAGTGAAGAGTCCTACTGCTTGGAAGCAGAGCAGGGCAAGAGTTCAGGCTGCTGGTTGAGCCAGGGTTTGAGGTACCTTTCCCTGCAGCACAGGGCTTCGCAGGAAAGGGATGGGTCCCTTGCTGTTAGTCCTCCACAGCTTCCCCTTTGCAGAAGGCACAGGGGCTCAAGCTGCCCAAGTCTCTGTTTGCTCCCTGCACCCTCGGGCAACGACTTTACCTCCTCAGAAGCATAAGGCCCCAAAGTCTACAGTGTTTCCACCACGGTGGAAAAGGTGCCAAGAAAAATGCATCCGGCCAGCGGGTGTATTACAGAGTGGCTCTTTGTTTTCAGTAGGGACGACATCCTGTCAGCATCAGGTCTCTGGTCCCTGGAGCCATAAGGGGTCCTGCACGAAAGAAGCTGGAGAATGGGTGGATGCCTCACCTTCTGCAAAGGAAGGTTACTTATCCATTTTTGTGTCCCAGGGGAATGTCTCTCTGCTCTTTTAATTTGCAGAGAATGCATAAGGCTTGCAGCGTGGTGGCTGAAATCGATATGGCAATCAAGTGCCCCCCTCTCAGAGATGGGGACCACATGCGCTTTGCCAGAGGTGTCTGCTTCGCTTTGCAACATGCAAATGGCTTCTCTCGAAAGGTGACAAGGGATCTCTGCCAGGCTGAAATTACTGTGGATTAGCAAGCGCCTGCCTTGTCGTGTTCCTGCAGCACTCGCAGCAATTTAAAAGGCACAGATCCTTGCAGACTCAGTGAGCGCTCCTATGGCATAGGGATTTTGTACCGGGCCTGGTTCTAGCAGCCTGGTTTTAGCTGCCTGTGAAGCATGGCTGGTATGGAATGCACAAGGCACGACGCTCCCCAGCACCGGGGGACAGTGGAGCTCTGCCTGCTGCTGTCAGCACGTCCAGCACCGATTTGTAGTTTACAGCCAGCTAATGGGTATCTGTCCAGCAAGAAGGCTGCCATACCAATGGCTTGCTGAAGGAATGGCTGCTCATGGTGTGGGGAAGCAGAATTAGAAAAGGAGCAGGACCACCACTGACAGCTGATGCCCAGGGCGGTATAGACCAGGGCACCCTCCCTCTACATGTCCTGCTGCGGGGCTGAGAGCCCTCAGGAAGAAGGAAAGAGCATGGCTGAGGTGAATTTTAGGCTGGCCCATTTGTTCTTCTTTCCCAGCCCTTGTCCATCTCTTTATCCATCTGTTCATCTGTTTACCTAGCTAGCTACCCATCCGTCTGTACTTAGGTAGCTAATAGATATTCTAAATGCACATGGATTTTTATAAGAAGTCACCCGTGTTCAGTGTGCAGCAGTGTTTGACTAAAGTGTTTGGAAAAGTGTCAAGTATCTTTTTCCTACCCCCACCTCGCTGGCAATCCATATATCCAAATTTGGTAGCTTTCAACATGTCTCAGATCAAACCGTTCACAAATGTTATTTTTAAGAGGAGAATTATAGAGCCAGTTGTGGATTTAATTCTGTGTTTGCTGGGTTTCAACTTCTCCTGAGCCAAATGAAGTTGTTATGATTGAGTTGCACCTATAAACCTCACTAATTACAGTCCAAAAAAACCTTTGGGTCTCTTCACCATGAAACCAAAACACGAGGGATGTGTGGGATGAAGGAAGCTATTTTTATTATTTGCTTTTAATATCTCTTTGATACACAGTGTCATAAGCTGACCTCTGTGTTCATAAATTAATGTGCCCTTGGCTTCCAAAGGTGTTTCCATGGGCCAATCCCATTCCTGGGGCCACAAAAAAGTCCAGATACAGGTATTACTTCTCTGTAGTATCCAAGCAGGGACGCAGGCAGAGACACCTCCCAGGTACTGTGCAACAGGCTGATACATACTAGTGCAAAAACTCCACTGGCTTTACCAGGAATCAAGATCCAGCCCAGAGCTGCTAGTGCTATAAAATGATAGGAAAGTTTGCAGGGGGCCAGAGAGCAAACTTGGCCTGAGCCTGATTGACTTCAAGCCACAAATTAGCTAGTGGCTGTGCTTTCTTTGAGGTCATAATTTCCATCCCAGAGGACAGGTAGCTTTTTTACCACACTTCAGATGCAATTCCAATTCCGAGTCTGAACAGAGAGACTTAGAAAAGTCCTTGGGAAGAAAAAAGTTACGAAAAATATTGTTTTGGAAACAATCTTTTTGTCTAAGATCCGTCATAATAATACATCTCAGCATTAAAGCATTCTTGTGAAATAATATTGATAGTATTAAAGGAGAAGCAGCAGCTTAAAATCCTAAACAATTAATTTAACAAGTCACTGTATTTTCCTATCACTTGAAACTTTAGCTGTGGACATTGGCTTGTGGCTGATTCATTCCCAAGTTCTTGCTCTGTTTTGCAAACAGCTGTTCTCAGAGGTGAGCTGCCCTACTAACATTTACCGGGTCCTGAAAAATGCACCTCTTCAGGATCATATTGCACCGAAGGCCTGATTCAAAGTTTATCAAGATTAACTGGAGTCTTTCCACTCCACTGATTTCTATGGCCAGTGAACTAGTATATGAAATCAATTAGGTAGTAACCCAAACTTTCATTCAGAACTCACCCTGACTTTCTTTTGGCTGACAAGCATGGGTCACTCTCCACTTATCATTTCCTTTTTCCACACAGCTCTTTGCAACAGGGGATTTGGGCTCGTTCTTATGGAAAAGAAGAAAGCAAGAAGCCAAATGAGAGAGCTGTTTTCTGAGCTCTCACACTATGTAAAAATTTGCTAAGCTGCCTCATCCTGGGGCTTCCCAACAGAAGACCTTCAGATGTCTGCTCCTTTGCAGTGGTTTTCTTCCTGTGCTCTGTTTCTTTGTGAACCTGCTGCCTCAAATTCTGTCAGAAGAGTTAGGACAGAAATGGATATAGGTGGTTTTTATTTGCTGACCCTCCAGGATTTTTCTGACCAAGGTCCATCAGCCTCCACCCTCTTCCGCTGTCAAATCCTATATCTCAGCTTAACAGGGATGCAGAAGAACATGTGTGTCTGAGACTAGCTGAAAAATGATTTGTTCGAACCATCTCATAATATATGGATGATGGAAGTCTCCCACTGATGACCTGTCAGGCAGCACTCCAGCACTGGGTGCTGGATGGGATGACACATTCACAGATAACAAACTTTGCTGTCAATCACTCGTGTTGTTAGACGTGGACTTGACATGACAGCTATGGCTAACAACAGTTTTGATTGACGTGTATACGAATTGCAGAATATGGAATGTGAATAGAAACAGGACTCATCTCCAACTGGACATAGCCCTTGTGCATTTTAAAACCCAGGGCAAAAAGCAACCAAGTTTTAAAGTATGGTGGGCAGAGCACCTTGCCATAGTGCTGTATGGACGTTCGCTTTGATTACCTGTTGGGGAGCATTAAACTCATTGCTTTCTGTTAGGGCCATTTCATCGTAGTTGCTAATAGCATTCAGATGGAAACTCCAGGTGCTGCAGGTGGTAGGCACACTAGCCCCAGCCCAGTGTCGTTGTAAGACAGCCCTGTGCTGACACTGCAGACTGCTGCAATGTGCAGGGTTCCTCGCATCAGTCATCCGATAATGAGCTGTCTCCTAATCTCACTGCTTAGCCCCGGGACTGGCTGCTTCCTCAAAAACTGAAGCAGTCGCCTCTCTCCACTGCGGAGGGCAGGGGACCCTTCTGCTGCCTACTGCCACGCTGACCCTTGCCCATACCACGAGCTGCCCTCTCGGCCCTGCTGCTTTGCACCTGTGCCTCTGTCAGCAGGTCTGACTTCACTGCCTGGGGCCAGCTGTGTGGCCAGGGGTTCCCGGCTTGGAGGGCACGGAATTCTCTAGAGCAGTAGATGCTACCGCTTCTTTCTGCACCAGGGCTGGCACCCCCCGAGCAAACACAGCTCAGTGACTCCCTCTGAAGCTTTAGTTTAAAGTGGAGAACCTAAGGGCCAAAAGGATGGACGTGGACAGCCAACTACAGCGACTTCTGCAATTTGTGCTGACGGTGGCCCAATTGCTCAGCCTCACCTGGTTGCCACTTCTAAAAGTCCCCTTCAGAGTGCATTTCTTCAAGCATGCAGGGTGGAAACTTTGCAGGGCTTGCTCTACGCTTTTCTATGCCTGTCCTCTCTGCTGCCTTTCCTCTCCTCTCTGAACCCTCTCAGTTATTTCAGGCGAGTGACGGAATTCAGACAGGTCTGTCTCCCGGGAGGGGAGCAGAGGGCGGTGGAGCAAGGCGAAGGAGGGGAAGTCAGCTGGTGAATCAACAGCAGGCCAAGGCATGCTCTGGGACGTGGCTTCAGGGAAGTTATTCATCTTGTAATTCACCCTTGGGTTCTCTTGGCCTCATTTTCCCATCGCTAGGTCTATTATTTCAGTCATTGTGAAGGTATCCTGCCGGAGCTGTCAGGCTGGGAGTGGCCACCTCCCGGCTGACAGAGGGCAGGAGGCATGGGAAAGTGTCACCCTGCCAGCATCGCGGGGGCTGCTCGCCTCACGCTGGAAACTTGCCGGTGGCGGATTGTTAATGTCATTACAACACTTACACAGGAGCAGCAGGTTTCGCCTATCAACCTGCTGCAGGCAGGCGAGGAGGAGAGCGGGGAGGGGGGCAGGGGGAAGGGATGGGCATCCATGAAGGAAAGGCGGCGGAGAGTGGCTGGGGATCCTGCAGCCCCACAGCCACGTGCCCTTTCTGCCTTCTGCTGGGTGGTTTAGCAGGATCCACCCGGACCTCACATGGAGGCATCTGGGGTAGAAGCGCTTTAGAAATGCAGCAGGTGCTGTGTGGAAGGAGCCTGGGCTGGGGTGTCTGGGCTGGCTTCCCTGGCACACCTGTGCCTCAGTGAGTGCTGAAACGTAAGCCTCACATGGAAGAAAGCAAAAGGCACCGGAGCTCCCCGGGGCATGCGGGGCGGCTGGGTGCTCCCCCCAGCCCCTTGGTGGCAGGTCAATCCATCCACACTGCTGGCTGTCAGGGCCGTGCTGCAGTGAAACCAGGGAGAGCTCTTCCCGAGGGGTGAACCAGATCCTGGCCGGTGCTGAGCACCTGAGCCTCTTTCTGCAAGGGCTGTGGGAATTTGGGCTGCTCAGAGGTGGCTGCTATAACCAACTGCCCATCCTGTAAACTGACATCGTATGAGCCCACTGTCACAACCTCATGAAATACTGTACTTCAGGCAGGTTCAGGCCTCAGACAGGCTCAGGATTTAATATCAAGAAGACTTAGGATGGGGAAAAAACACACAGACATGTAGTTTCTTTTTTCTCCCCTAAGCCCAATCTTTGCATTCCAAAGGATTTAGCATGGGACAAATCCCAGGGCTGAGCATCCAAGCTGGGCTGGGTCCTGAGCTGTGGTGCTCATCATTCATCCCCCCAGTACCCTTTTCATCAACGCTCCAGACCAGCTGCCCAGTTTGGGACTGGAATCAGCAAAGTAAATCTGTCCAGGCCACAAAGGAATTAGTCCCCAAACTGGTTACAGACATTTCTGCAGCAGGAAGAGGGATGTAGCACAGTCTCCATCTCTCTCTGCAAGTGGCACTTCAGTGTTTTACTTGTTTACACTGTCGTACCCTAATGGCCCAGCTGAGATCAGAGCCTTACTGTGCCGGACAGTATGTGAACAGATGAAGGGGACAGTCCCAGCTGTCAGAACAGGCAGACACTGAGCAAGAGATAAAGCAGGAAAGGAAGCAACTTAATGCCACCCACAAATGTAATGGAAGAGGCAGGGAGAGAGTCTGAGTCTCCCAAATTCCCCCTCTGAGGCTACACTCCACCTCCTGTGAAGAGGAGGACACAGAACCACCAGTGCTCCCTTTCCCGTGCCAGCACACAGGGGCTGCAGCTTCTCCCCCCAGTCTCCCACCTCGTGCCCACGCCACTGGCCCTCGTGGTGCTGCTGGTGCCAGCCTGCCCAGCAGCCCAGGAGCTCAGCCAGGGCATGCCGGAGGCCAGGCTGCAGAGTCACCCTCCACCAGAGAGATGAAATGGATTTTGAGGGCAGCCACAGCTCCCAGGCACACACAGCCACGAGCCTGCAGGTTGTGCGTAGATGCAGTGATAACCAGAGAGAAGGGATGGTGCGTGGGACAAGCACCTGGCACCGGGAGCCCTTCCTCTCACTCTCTTCCAAGCAGGTCCGGGTGCAATGTGCATCGCTTCAGGGGAGATATGTGCCTGCACCCTGCTCCAAAACCCTGCGAGCCTTCAGGGCAGCACTTTGAACGTTTAAGCAGGTACCTTTTCTTTTCCTTTGAATGCTTAGCCTCTTAAATCAAATCTAACTCGGGTTCAGTGCAAACTGACGAGGGAAATCCGGAGCTGCTTGGGGCAAAAGCTAATGTGTTAAGCGCTGAGATATAGTCCAGATGTAGAACTCTCCAGGGCCACAATGGGTCTTTGAGCTGCTTGTTTGACACCTCTGGTTTAGACATTAAAAGTCCCACCGGGGAGGAAATCCTCATGGCCTGAGTTATGTGCTATTTACGGATGGGGCTCTGGGCAGCCCTTGAAAGAGCTTGTAATAAAACCTGGAATAATAGTAAATTATTAGCATAGACTAGGAAAGGGGCTTTATTTTTTAAGGCAGCTGGTTTTACGGATTTTTTTTTTTTTTTAATGCTGGACGAAGATAAAAATCCATCTGCCTCTGAGGAATAAGAGAATGCAGAAGAGGCAGAGAAGTGTGTGAAAGCTCCAGGTCTCATTTGGAAAAGCACTCACCAGGCAATAAAACCAAGTTTCTCAGGCTAAATTGTTTGCATGTGATAGCAGAGACTTTTCTCCCCTCAAGTCAGAGCTGGGGCTCACACAGCCATTACTGGCTGGATGCTTCAGCTTCCCATTCGGAGTTCTACAAGTCTCTCCATCTCTCCACTCCTCTCTGGGTCCCAGGTTTTTCCTTCTTGTGGCCCATCTATGAAGTGCCCTCCTCCATGCTCCTCTTTACTGACTGCCCTCAGGGAAAGGGCTCCTTCTGCCACCGTGTCTGCACAGGACCCGGTGCTGCTGGCCTGCGAGGTACTCAGTGCCGTGCGTTAAGGAGCAGCCAGGGTTGGAGTTACTGGGTAAATCGCAGGTGCGGTATGCTGCCACCTCCACATCTCCTGCGCCTTTCCCAGACTGTGGGGTCTCTCTCCATGCCTTGCACTTGTCCCAGCTGCTTCCCGCTGCTGCCAGGCTGTGTGACAGAGCCCAGCACCTCTGCTCATTGTCCCAGCCTGGAGGCCAGGCTCTTTGTAGGAGCACTTATTAGCTCCAGTATCTGGCTGCCTGGGAGCTATGGGAAGGGGATTAAGTAGTTGCTCATGCCTTTCCCAGCTCACTTTCACCATCCCAGGAGTGAATCACAATGGATTTATTCTTCTTGACTCTCCTAAAGAAAGGAACTGACCCTTAATTTGCACAGAAATGAGTGCTTTTCCTAAGCACACTGTTGCAATTTCAGGGCTCTTCACCCTCACATGGGGATCTCACCTAGAGGAGAGGTGTTCAAGCACTTGACAGAGCACACGGGGATACAGCAAGCTTTTGAGCTGGGACTGAGGTGCCTGGTGGGTGCCTGCCAGCCCCATCCCCCTGCACCTTCCATACTCCCAAAAAAGCTGAGCGGACCTCTCTAAACCCAGGCAGTGGCCTGACACATGTGCTTCGCACACGTCCTTCAGGCTGGCAAGACAACTCCCCACCCTGGGGCTGCGGCCCTGCGGCGTGGGGGTGAGCGGGGCAGCTCATACAGCTGGCACACCTTCCCTTCCCTCCCCTCGCCTGCTGCCCAGAGCCAGCACGATGCGCTTGCAGGAGAAGCCAAAGCCCTCATCAGCTCTTTGCCCATGTTCACATGCTTTATGAACACAGCTGTCATAATTCTCCCTAACCTGAGTACTTTAAGGATGGGAACGCAGTGTCTGCACGGCTTTCCTCTCCCCTGATATGACTGGAAGTGGCAAGATTTCTCCTGCCCATCACTGGCTGCCCTTGAGTTGTCTTCTAGACATGTTGCTTTTTTTCGTTCCAGGGCTTTATTTTTTTCTTGTCGCTCTGTTTGCTTGTTTATTTTCCTCCTCGCTTGGTGTTAGCCATTGAGACAGAACGTCCAAAGCAGCTACAGGGGTTGTTCGAAGGGTGACAGAACTGAAAGGATTTTTTTTCTACTGGTGAGAGATGCTGCTTTAAAGCAGTCATGCTCTTTATATCAAAGAGGACATGTCCAGTGAGTGCTGTGGACTTCACCAGTGCCAAAGACCTGCAAGGGAGTGTAGTGATGGCTATGTGCCCACAGAGCCGAGCAGAGAGCAGAGCAAGGCGCTGGACTGCTGCCTCCTCCCTGCTCTCCATCCCCTCCACCCTGGGATATCACTGCACAGCCTCATGAGACTTCCCAAGGCCAGGCTGTGATCCTGGCTGCTGCTGGAATGGATTTAATGATTCACGAGAAAGCACATGACACCCAAATACATACAAGGCCAGATTTTCTAGAGAGCTCTGCTCACATGTAAGAACCAAAGGAAGGGCCAGAAAAGCGCCATGTCCGAAAATTACCCCCACAGCAGCTTGGATGCACAGGTCTCTCCCGGCTGCCTGGCCCACAGAGATGAAAAGAGGGAAGCTGGTCAGCTGAAGGGTTTGTTTCCCAGGAAGAAAGGAATGATTTAGCTCTCTCCATGAAGCACTCCTCAGGAGCAGTGGAAAGGAACCATGGTGAGGAGAAGCAAGGCTGAAGAAAGGGCTTTTCTGCTTAAGAGCTACAGCAAAGTGTCTCCAGCACTGTCCCTACATGCAGCAACATCCTGCAGGGGTCACAGACTCGGCTGGCATCAGCCATCACAGTTTCACAGACCCCACTGTAGATGTGCTGGTTTATAACAGACAAGGCCCATCCCATTCACCCTGCTTGTTTCAGCATTATACCAAAGAGTGTAAAGGAATAACTCAGAGCGCTTTACGAAGCACGCAGAGGACCACCAGGAAAATGCAGCCACCACTGATGCAGAGTGCGGCTGGTATCCAAAAGACACAGCGGCACTGCACGGAAATATGGGGGCAAGGGGGAGCTTAGCAGTGTTGCAGTGGGGTACCAGGTCTGTCATGCTTCTGAGTCACTCCAAACAACCACTGTCTGAGCAGCTTCCTTGAACCGATCAGAGGTGAGATGCCAGTACCCAAATACTGAGCTCTCTGACCTGCTGACTCATTTGCACTAGTGCTCCAGCACAAGGGACCTGCTCATCTTGCCCATCCAGTCCCTACTCAGGCGTGGCTGCAGTATTTGCTCAATGATTACTGAAATAAAACTATCATTAAAAGCAACTCCTTCCACCTTGCTGTGTATGTGCCTGCCCTCCCCTCTCCTGGTAGGAAGTTCCTTCATGTTGGAGCAGGCTCCTCCACTTCCACAGTGGTTCCTACTGGCTCAGGGATGTCTCCAAGGTGTGGCTGCTCTTTAGGGTTGTGTTGTGCCTGAGCAAGGAGCTGCCTGGGGGCTTGAACCCCTGCTCAGAGTGCAGCTCAGACACCTGCATGCTTCAGGTTTGTACCTTGTGCTTCAATTCCTGAACAGCGCAGCTGACAGGGTGGTGTTGGGAAGTAGAAAACAGAGAAGGAAGGATGGGACTTGTAGAGTACTGGAGGCATTAACTCAAAACTGGCTCCATCTCCCCTGTTTTATTAGAAATGGGAGCAGGAAAGAGCAACAAGCTAAGTTAAAAAAAAAATACAGTTTTCAGATCTATCTATTCCATGTAAACACAGGCCTCAAAACAAAACAGGGAGCCATTAGAGCACATCTGTGTTTTCCAGTTTCTTACTGCATTTGTGCTTGGTGCTGTACAAACGCAATATCCTGATTTGGTGAGCTTGTAGCTGACCCCCAACTCACTGGAGCCAACAGCAGTAAGTTCAACAGCATGCTTTGGCATTGGCATGCTGATTTAATTCCATAGACAGCAGGCTCTTGCAGTTTAAATGCACTCTACATCCCGGGAAATTTCTGGGGAAGCAGCTTTTAGGGTGATAGAGCTTCTTGTGTAGGAGCTGTGACAGCAGTCCTGAAACACACGTCCCAAAAGACTGGCACTGGCTTTCATGTACCTCCTCCAGCCCCACCACCACGATGTGCCATGGGGGGCACTTGCTTCTGCTTCATAACAGCAGAGAATTCTCAAAGCCAAGAGCTGCAGCGAACCTCCCCACCGCTAATGCCTCCCGGTGCCCGGCAGAGCGAGTGACTGGAGGGACAAAGTGTGCCGGGCTCGCTCGGTGCACACCCGGCCGGGTGCATGTCTGAGCGTGACGCACACAAGGACCCAGCAATGGGAGTGACAGAGGTTACAATATTGTTCACAGGCTGCCAAGCACCCAGCCAGCAGCCAAACATGAAGATTATATGGTAGAAGGAGACACAGCCCTTCTCTCTGCCTTTGATGTAGATTTTATTGTATTTCAGGCAGACACTGGAGAAAGACAAGTCACAGAACTCACAGAGATTAATTTGCAGGCATTCTGCAGAAAGATTTTCTTATAGAAACAGATATTTCACCTTTTCTAAGCAGTGATTCCATCTCACTTATTTCTGCATGGTACTGTAACATCTTGTGACATTCTAGTGGCTGCAGAGAGAGGCAGAGCTCTTCTGCCAACTCATCATGATGTCAAATACGTGGAGCCCAAGAGATTCAGCTCAGGTGTATCCAAGAGTTTAGTCTGCTTCTCCAAAACAATGGAAATTCAAAAGCAGGACACCATGGGATCTTGCTGGGAAAGTCTCTTGGAACACTCAAGCTCCAGAGAAAGCAAGCTGACATTTACACTATGTTTAAAATATATTAAACTAACAAGGATTTTTCTAGGAAAGAGGGTAAATTTGGGTCACAGCTACTGTTTGCTCAGAAGAGAGTAGGAAGTCTGTCTGTTTACAAGTATGGATTTGTTTTTTCCTGTAGCATACACACACATATTGGTCTCATCGCCTAATCCTGAAAACTTTTTTATTGGAGAGAGCATTTGCTATAGGAATTGTCCTGCAGGATACTTAAAAAAAAAAATTTGGACTATAAAGCTTTTACGTCGATATGGAGATAGCAGTATGTGTCTGAGAAAGAAAGTGTGAGGAAGAATCATTTCAAGTGCTTGCAACACAGATATTCCTAAATTAAACGATCTCACAGAGTGAGCCCAGATTTGGAGACAAAACCCATTATTGTTAATAGCACTGAGCTGATTTTCAGGAGGAAAGAAATCATTTGTACTGCTCGCAGAGCCAAAAACAAATATTAAAGTATTTTCCATAGAATCAATAGGTATTTAAACCCTTGGATTGGTGGTTTGGACAAAGACTATGGCAGCATGTCTAGCAGACTCTATGGAGGACTGCAAATGAGTTTCACAGACAACAGTTTGCCTTGCTTCATCCACAATTTCCTGTGCCCACCTTGGAGACTAAATTAGACACACTTGAAGCCCTCTCTTTAAAGAGAAGGGATTCTTCTCTGAATGGGAGCAGCCATGCAATGGGGAGCTGGGAAATGCCTGGGATTTCTGGCTTAGCTTTTGATTCCCAGGGCAGCTCAGCTCTTCCTAAAGGCAACGTGTCAGAACATTGGGTGTATATGTTCCCCATTTCCCCATCTCGTCTCCCATCTCATGACAAATGAGAATAGCTGGGACCTCCACTATATACGCTGCTGCCACCATCCTTTCCTAGAGGGGGAAAATTAACCTGCGCTATTCCATCCTTTGAGGAAACAAAAGAATGTTTGTGTCTTGCTGGTTGCTTTAAACTTAGAAAAACTCACTGTGCAGCACTGTGTGTGATTTCCCAAGGTCTGTCCATGTCCATTCGAACTAGAGGGGTGTGCCAGCAACAGGAATTTGCCAAATGTTTGCTAAATGTAACGAGTGTTTTGTGCTGAGGCTTCGAGGAGGAGGATGCTCCTGTGGATAAAGCTCAGGACTTAGACTCAGCAAAAGAGCGTTTTCCTGCTACTCGTCATTGGTGCAAGTGCAGCTCTCCAAAGGCACTGAGGCAGACGGTCCCCTTTACTGGCTCACAGGAAGAGATGCCTTCACATGACACAGTAGTGAAAATTAGCAGTACAGTGTAAATCAGGTGCAGGTTTGCTGAGGTTGGTCTAATTCCCCGAATGTGAAACTAGTGTGTGATGAGAACCGTGTCATCTAAGTCCCCTGGACACTTGTGTTTGGGGTACTCATTGGTACTGGGACAGCAACAAAGCAAACCTCAAAAATAAAGTCTGCCGACCACCTGTGAACCTGCCACAGGCTTCAGCACAGAGCTGCACCTGAACAGGGGCTGGGTACCTCACTTTCTTTTCCATGTCCACTTTGCAATTTAGGCCCAGAACAAAGACAAGCCTTCACCATCTCTTCCAGCTACACATCCTGGGAGCAGGAGAACTGCGTTCAGTGAACTCGGCACCTTTGTGCCTCTGGCCCTCCCTGGCAGCTCTGCCTCAAACTTCACCTGTCTCTCATGCAGAACCTAAATGAACACTTTCCTGTCTCCAGCCCAGATGTTTTCTCACTTCAAGTACTTCCCACCAGGAGTACCAAACTATAAAACAAGGCTGGGGAGGGAAGGTGCACACTTTGCTTTGGAGGAATCCTAACACACTCTGAATAGCCCTTTCTTCTCTTTTGGTATGTCCATCCTTTGGGGCTGAGGCCACTTCCTGGCTTGCATTTTAAGCTCTTTGCCAGCACAGTTACCATCACTGTTGGCTGTAAAAGTTTGAATCCAACTTTTGTTAGCCCACTCCTTAGCAATGAACCCAGTCACCCCAGCTGAGATCTGGAAACACTCTCCACCATCTGACATATGTTCTAGCTAGCAGGGGTCGGCACATCTGCCTCCGTCTCACATATTTGCATATGGCTTCTTGCCCAGACTGGGATCCCAGGTATCAGCCACAGCAAGCTGGCCTGATCTGTGCTCCACCAGGCTGCTGTGTGTGCTGGCTGAGGCTGCAGAAGGGGAGAGAGGTTGCAATACTATGCTGCAGCTGGGGCCACGCTGCCATGCAATACCCTGCCTCATGCAGAGGGCTGCTGCACCGCACTGACCCACACGACGTGGTCTGGCTGACAGTGCCGGCGGGATAGACCCAGGCTGCGTTTCAGCCAGATCCCCAGGCCCAGCTGGGACCTCCTTTCTGGAAAAGCCAGCAATATAGGCCGTACCCTGATCCTCAGGGGTGAGTTGCTCACCACAGTAGTGCAAAAGGAGAGACATCGACATCCCATGTCACTTCTTTTAGTGGTCCTGGCAAGAGCTGCCTCCCTCCGCTCCGAGGAGGTAAGAGGTGCCTGAGGGCTCATGGGAGAGCCTCCAGCAACATCCCGGCCACATGCCCCACAAATGTTCCAACAACAGACTCCCCACCCCCAACAGGTAACTGGAGTTACTATTTGCTGTGAGAAGCAATCCTTGAGTTATTACGGTTTAACAGCTCCGATGCTTTATTTAAAGTGAATTTTTTGACCCAATGTGGCAGGAAGACTGCAGCTGGTCTGAGTGCACTCTCGAAGGCACTTCAGAAAGGGAGGCACAATGGAATGCAAAGCCGTGCTAAGAGATTGTGACTATCTCACCACAGAGGCCGAGCAGAAGCCTGTGTTAGGGCCAAACACTGTTGAAGCAAATCGCCTTCCAGGTGCAGCAGCACAGACAGGCAGCGTGCAGATCCCTCCGGCTCCTGCGCTGGTTTCTCTTCTATGCCCTGGGGTTCCCCACCCAGAAGTGTTGCATAGATGCACATTCTGAGCATTTTTCACAGCTTTGATGGTGGGACCTGGGCCAAAGCGCTTTTGCTAGAAGCCTCAAGTGCATCCACAGAGTACCCACCGGTGTGCCATCCTCACTGTGGCGGGCACGGCACACATTAGCGGCAAGGCACTTTGCATCCTCACCCCCTAGGAAGAAAGCTAATTCCTCAGCAACGGACTGTTGTAAGCATGGAGCTGAATTTGGATTAATTTCTGTCCCCGGTGAGGAATACAGTAACATAGCTAAGAGAAAGACGGCCAATATTGCCTCTAAGAGCGGGCATCCCTATGTGCATTTTCAGTGTTAAACGGAGCCAAGCTGATGTGGACCTCACAGAGGGAATAAGCCACTGTGTGGCCGCGTTGTCATCTCTTTGCAGAATGACTTTCTTCACTGCAAGGCGAGATGTGCTCAGCAGCCTGGGGCCCACCAGGGGTATTGTGCTGCTTACAGACTTTAAAATAAATAAGTCTTGATCCCTCAGCTATAACCTTCAGCAGCATCAGTGTCAACATCTGTCTGTCCAGGCCTGGGTGAACACATCCTCCAGTCCTGCTCTGTCCCAGGCCTGTTCGCAGCATTTGAACTTTACTGACATTGTCAAGACACAGAGTCCACAAGGCAGCGGCTTTGTTAAATGACTTTCTGAAGGGACTGCGACCCAGTGTGGGAGGGTGAGGGCAGCCATTTGGAGAACAAACAAGAGCAGAAGAGAGAAAAATGCAGTTTACAACGGGCACAAATGTTAAAGCCTGCGAGAAACACAGAGAACATTAATCCATTAAGGACCAAATGGATGCCATAAACCAGGAATTTTTGTTTTATTCTTATTGCTTTGATTATAACTCCATGTTACCGAGCATCTATCCAGTCTGCAAAGGAGAAACTAAGTCTTAGCCTTCTGCCCAGGCTTTGTAAATCAGATTTCACTCAGAAAGAAGTTTCTGACGAGAAATAGTTTCCTCACTGTACAAATTTCCATCCTTTTTCCATCAGAAAATCTCCTCCTATCCATTCCTTAAAGACTAAGCTAGGTGCCATTGCATCTGCACTTTTAGGCAGCAATTCCAGAGACTACAGAAAGACTAAACTGTGCAATTCCCACATGTCGCATGCTAGCCATTTCCTCCCTCTACATTTATAGCGTGCACTATTCTTGATTAGCAGAAGGGATGTTGGAAGTGCCTCGGGTAATTAGTTAGCAAGAGAGAAGGATTCATTCCTGAACTTTGAAGCGGCAGAGCGTACTAAATGTCAGGATGTGATGTTGTATTGACATCACTTCCTCTCTTTCAGTCTCACCTTACAACCTTCCTTTTCTCTTTAGCCGACAATTAAATCATGCTGCAGACGGCTGGTGACATGGTGTATTACCCAGAATCTATTTAAAAATGAAACTCACTGGACTTATGGGCTATGATGTGAAAACAGATCCATTACACTCCAGTTTCATCTTGCAGGTGAGCGCCTTTTGCAAGATTGTAGCCTTCCCTTTTATTCTCCTGCTCAGATGCCACCAGCCAAGTAAGAGCAATTTTCTTTCAAATGCAAGGAATGGCAATAAACTTGATAGGAAAATCACTCCTAAGCAAATGGCAAGCCCATTACATGCAAAAGAGAGGGTGCTTTGCTGTCATGGGCAGATGTACTGCTGGTTGCCTGACCTCCATGGATCCAAGCTTAAGAACAGGATCAGACTTCTTTAAAAAAATCAAACCAAATCAAATTAGGCTAATAGATATCATGAATAAAGACTTTTCAGTAAGGTCTTCCAAGGATAAGAACTTGTTTTCCCCAGGAGAATCTGGTAGCTTTCAAATTAAGGTATTAAATCTCAAGCTAAGCTCAAGTCTGGAATATATTAATGAAAGCTGAGACTAAAGAAGCCCCTTTTTTTTTTTTTTTCTCCCCCCAAACTAAGGGGATTGCACCAGTTTAATTTCAATCAGTTTTAAAACCACATGGTTACCCTGATGCAAAGCCATTTACCTGCACCTTAGATGTGCACAGACACCTGCAAGGAGCAGGGCAGAGCAGCTTACTGAGTCACCGCGGAGGAGTTAAGCTCTCTTCCTTGGCTATATGCATTGCTGCAAGTTGCTAACATGGTTCAGTTCAGCAGCTTGTAGCTGGTTTGCTCTATCTGCTCATACCCTCTGGTAGGGAAAGCAAAACAGTGGGAGAGGTAACATGAAGAATGTGTAAAATAAACTGATTTGCAAGTGCCTGAAATGCAGCAGGAAAGACCTGTCCTGGGATCTAGAAGGCAGGAGCTCTCCTACAGCCCAGATCCTGCCCTAGCAGGTGTCAGATCTCCTGGTCTCCTGAAGAGCAGCCTCTGGTACAGGTATGTTGCACTGCACTGCCAAGAGGTTCAGCCCTGACCTTCAGGAATTCCCTCTCAGTTTCTGCTCTGACTGCGGTAACCTTTATGAGACAAGAGGTACAGGGGACACCAGATTTGTTTGCTCTCTCAGATCTGATGGGCTCAACACATACAGACTACCAAACCGCCAGGAAACAACCTTCCCTTGTCATACAGCTGTAGACAAACTCACAGCCCAGAGATGAAAGGGGGATTGCAGCTTATCTCCAGTCCCACTTTAACACCAGTTTCACGTCCGCAGCAGAGTACAGGATGGCTTTGAAAGCAGAAGATGACTAGGGGTGGAAAGCAATGAAGAACTGACTGGTATTTTAATATGACAGACAGCATCCTGTCTCATAGTCACATTTGGAAAAAATTCTCTTCTTAAGAAACAGACAGTAACCACGTTATATTGCGAGTATTACATAAAGTTTGGCAAATAAGTTGCAGTGCATGGTTGAAGAGATTTTGCATTTTTCCCTGCTCGTGGAAGGTTTTCTTCAGTAGATTCATTATTCTGAAAGAAGAGTTTCTTCCCCGGTTTTGCCAGCTCCTGCTCGTTCCCAGCCCAGTCCTGTGTACTCCTGATGACAGCTGCCCGACTCGCATGCCTGCTCACCCGGGGCCCTTCCAGCTTTCCCACTAGTGCCTGCACGACCTTACTGTGGCAGCCTGTTTCTGGTGACTTCTGTGTGTCTGACTTTCAGATTCACTTATAAATTATCTGCACCCGTGTCTCACTCTCAGACGAACGTTGCTGGAGGAAGAACACGACAGGCGACTGGATTCCGTGCCTGCATGCAAATCCCGTCAGCTGGTGGATTCACTGCCCATTGCAACCACAGGCTGAGCGGAGCTCACAGGTGAGGCATTTATAGGAAAACAGGTTTCAGAGTTGCACAGCTCACGTTTTTTGTCAGGGGGGGTAAAACAATGCAAAATGATCCAGCTTGACATGCAAGTCACCTGGAAAAATTCAAATTTGGGTGTGGGAGCGAATATCGCTTCAGGTTCCTTGTCCTTGTCAGAGGTGTTCGATGCTGACTGCTGTAGCAGACACGGTCCAGAGCCAGGTGGACCCTCAGCTTGATCCAACTTAACCATTCCAGTACTGGGGGATGTTTCTCCTGCTCCCACCCAGTGTTCGTGCTGCTCCAATGTTCACATTCATTCAGCTTCCAATCAAGTGGAAAGCTAACATCTCTGGGACATGGAGAGCCTCTTCTTTTCTGCCTTTATTTCTTTTCTCTCTCTCATTCTTCCCTTCACCAGACTCTAGTGATCAGTGGAAGAGATTTTTTTTATTTAAAAAACAAAACAAAACAAAAAAACCAACCCAAACCCACAACCCCAAACAAGCAGGGTAGCAGGCTGGGTGAGTTGACTTGGCCAAGGGATGAATAGCCATCGGGGAAGGGGGGACGGATGGCTGGCGCGGCAGAGCAGGGCAGCGTGGTTGCCTATTGTGGGGCTGCCCGGGGTCAGGGCGGACCATATGTCACCATTCCTGCGCGCGGGGCAGCGGGGTCTCCATGGAGCCCCATCAGCTGGGCCCTTTGTCCCCACGTCCCCCCACATATATTCATGGCCTCGCAATGCCATGCCTGGAGACAGAAACAAATTGATACATACAAGCGCCCACCCCGTTGGGCTCACATGACACATTTGAAGCAGACAATAAAAGGACATTTCAGACTGTTTAAAATCTTGAGAAAGGGCTGGTTTCCATGGCGATGGGATGGATGGGAGGCCTGTTGCGGCCCATTAAACTCCAATCACATGTAAATTTCTCCCCAGGCCTTGCTCCGTATTCATCGGCATCCGAGCAAGGGGGGACCGCCAGAGCTGCAGAATAGCCCCCTACAATAACCAGTTTGTTTATCAATTCAGGTGCCGTTTAATTGGCTCCATTCAGCCCCCTCTTTGTTTAAAGTAATAACCTTTACAAAGCCCCACTGATTTATAATTTCCAGCACTCTATTAGATAGGCTTCTTTAAATCCTTCATGCCACCTCATCTCTGGGAAAGAATAAATCAAGCCGAGACCCTTCATGATGGTACCCGCTTGTGGAAAGGGCTGCAATGGTGGAAGAGCCCACCAGCAGCCGTTCCATCACACAGCCCTGGTCCGGCATGCCAGGTCTGCGTTTGCAGGAGGTGGTACGATGGCTCTGACCTGGCTTTAGACTTTTGCTCCTCTGCAGCATGGAGGAGTGCTGTGGTCTGTTTGAACATGGCTGCCCCGGAGGTTTGCAAAGGGCTAAGAGTCAGAGGGAAAATGTCTTGAGCCCAAGGTGATGGGAAGCATGGAGAAAACTTGTTTTTAGCAGCCACAGTCCCAAGGGCACGGCTGTGTGGCACACCGGCCCCTCGGTGCTCCAGGCTGCTGGCAGGCATGGGAGGCACAAAGCTCTCCAGGCATCTAACACACTGCCCCGGGCTGCCTCAACACCAGGGACTGTAGGGTCTTAATGATGGCCCAGGATACCCAAGAGTTGCTAGATAGGATGGGGGAGTGGCAGGCCTTTTGTTCTACAAAACACAGCCCAAACCTCCCAAAACATCCTCCAAAAAACCTCCCAGGAACACCATCCCAGACAAAGCTCCCAGCCAGAAGCAGCTCCGGGAAGAATTAATTGGAACCTTGAGACAAGCAGTAGAAGAGAAAGCTCCTGTGAAGACATGGTGACTCAACTAATTGTTACTAGATTTACTCTGTCATCCTCTGCTAAGGAAAGGAACTCATGGCAAAAAGCACATGGGCCATCCAGTCATGAAAGCGGGCCACAAGCACTGGCCAGGACTAGCCTCATGCAGTCTGTGCAGATGCACCAAGTGGGGGAAAGGGACGTTACCCCAACACTGGTTACTGCCATCGAGTTAAAATTCCTGTTGGGGGGGGGGTGACAGCTTGCACCCACCCAGTTTTTGATTCTTGATAGGAATAATTGTCTATTAATAAGGTGAAAGATGAGCCCTTGGTGAAAGTCTGATGCCTGTGCACGTGCACCCTGATTCAATAGATTCCACAGGGGCAGCTCCCTCGGACCAGGGGCTGCAGCATCTCATGAAGTCAGCTTTAGCGAACTTGTCTGAAAAAGCAGCACAACACACATGGGACATGCACTTTTCAGGTTTACTTCAGAAAGCCCTTCATCCTTGCTATGGATGCAGGAAGCACAGTCAGCCCTGCCAGGAGCAGGACCTGCTGTGGGAAGCCTGGTTATGACAGCTGACAAAACATGCAGGAGGCTGAAAAAAGGGTAAACTGAATGAAGATGCCACAGTGCTGTTGACAGAGGATATGATTAGACTTGCTTGTCACCTCTGTTGGCTCCTCCTTCCTTGGGGACCTGGGTATCCTGCAAATGTTGCATTCTGTTTCTGAGCGGTGAACATGAGGGGAGGGAAATGCTAATGAAGTTGTGGAGCTACTGTTAGGCTCACCTCACCTTAGAGCATGGAGTTGTTTCATTTCCTCGCATGCAGAACAGGTTACAGTTTGCAGTGGTACCATCCCCTGGTACTGGGCAGCCTTCTTGTGTCTTAGTCTCTGAAGTCAAGCAATTGCACGGTTAAGCTCAGCTTTCAGCCATTCACTGGTTCATCTGGCCATGCAGAAAAGCTGAAAACACAGTCTCTTAACAGCGCAGAAATGAGCTAAACAAAAATAACACCAAATCTGTCTATTTTTAGTAGCTGCTGGGTTTTGTTTGGTTATTTAACCAGTCATCACTACTTGGAGCTTGATTAAGGAGCTTGAACATCTGAGTAATTAAAAAAGTTCGCTATTGCTTTTCACTTGCATAGTGGGCAGCAAGAAGAGTGTGCTGCTGTCTTACACCAGTGTGCTTGAGAGGAGACTCAGGTCCCATGCTCTGCAAAGAGGATCCACTTCGGTGGAGGAAGAAAGAGGAGGGAAAGGGAAGCAGAAGAGAAGGTCAGGGGTTAAATGGCAGGATTGGAAAGTTTTTTGCAAGTGAAAAGTGGGTTTTGCAAACCTAAGAGTAATCCCAATGGTTTGCAAAGCTTTCAGACTTGCCCCCCAGCCCATGCAAAGCTGCCCCTCACTGTTGTTTAGTCGCAGGGCAGAAGGAGCAAATCCATGAATACATTATCATCTAGACAATGAGCTCACATCCCAATCTTTATTTTTCAAATGAGACTTAAAAAAACCCCAACCTGACACAAACATGAAAGCCCCCTGATTTTTCTCCACTTTTCTAGGCTCCATCATGCAGAGAAGCTGCTCAGAATATACCCGCTCCGCACACATGCACGCATCTCCTCGCTGATAGTGAGACACGGTCTAATTAAGAAGAAATCTACACAAACCCTTTACAAAGTCTGAGTGGCAGGTTATTATTGTAGCAAAGTGCAACCTCTGCCATTTTGTCAAGAAAGCCCATCAAATTAGAGAGAAATAAGATGTCCATCTGTTTCATGAAAGGCAGCATTGCAAAAAAATCAGATTCCCACAAGTTCCTTAAGTCCCAATTATTCCCAGATTATCTTTTGAGATCTGGAGATCTCAGTTGAATAAACCTGTGGCCTCGTTACTGACAGCCTGGTGCATCTCTAAGGAGGGCAGTGTGGAATCCAGGCCCCTGGGTTAAGGTGTCAATCCCTCGGGTGACCCCGGGGGTGAGGGATGCTGCGTTATAGACTGACAGCAGATAAACAGTCTCCACGCACCCTCGCCTCTGGCGCTGCAGCCGGGTGAACAGAGAGGACAGTCGCCTTAGAAAGTTAAAGAATAACGAGGGAGAAGGGGGGGGGGGGGGCGGGAACGCGGGGCTTCATCCTGGCTTTGGGGACTTCAAACCAAGAGCAAGGTAAATAATATCAGAAGGGAGAAAGGCAAAAGTCATCACACTGGTTGCAGAGGTGGCTTTCCAGCTGCATCAGCACCAGAGCTTCCTTTCATGCAAGGAGACAGACCTCATAAAGGCCTTTCAGAGATGCCATGAAGGCTGTACTGCAATCATTTTTGTGAATGCCCCAAACTTTGTCATCTTCCATGTTGCAGCTGGTCAGCAAGCTGCTGGGGATAGATTTACCACAGCACTGCAGATCTGTGAGAACGAAACAAGATTGTCCTGCTCTCTTACCACTAACCTCTGAATTGCTTTTCTTATACCGCATCTTCTCTCTCATTTCCCTAACAAGGCTATGGTTATTACCTCCTTTGCTTTTAGGACTTTTTAAAAGTACAGTCGACTTCAATTGCAGACTTTTACTGCTCAATTTTTTTTACTTCTCAATTTGGTTTAAAAATGAGAATGAGACTGGGCATATAGAGTAAGAATTCCAGCTCTAACACACACCTTGTTCCCCTCCCTTCTGCTTCACCCACAGAGCTCGAGCCTTATTTTGTTCACACCAAAGCAGAGAGCATGTTCTCTTAAAAGTCAAGCAGGCACAACGGTGCATATAAAGGCAAGTGTGTGTCCCCCTCAATTAAACTCTATCATCCTCTTTTCATCATGGGGCCACAAAAGGAGAGAAAAGGCTTTGGCAGCCAACACCCATGAGCCTTTGTGGATCCATTGGCTGGGACACCCAGTGTCATGGGATTCAACCATCCCCCCCATGGCTGTGTCCACATATCCTCACTGTAAATGGGGCAAGAAGAATCCTCAGTTCTCCCTGGCTCCACTTCCAAGCTGCCCAGACAGCATGGATGTATGTGGAAAAACTTTTTGAAGCCTTTTTTTCTTCTTCTTCTTCTTCTTCTTGTTTTTTTTTTTTCCCTTTCTATTCCAAGACTTTGATTGCAAATCCTTTTGTCTTTCAGCTCCAGGGAACTCCCCCATCTTGAAGGTAGTACTTGGCAGATGAGGGGAAACTTCACAGCAGAGATTGCAGGCTGAGCCCTGGAGAGAGGACGGGCAAGCAGGGGGTGGGGTGGGTGGGAGAAACTCATCGCTTTATTAAATTGTTCTAACAATCAAGGCTTTCCAGAACATTGCTGGGAGCATACATCCTTCAAATCTGCATGCATTTCCACTTCAAACGCTACACAGAATCATCCTCATTACTAAAACTGGTGTCCCAGCTCCCCAAAACGAAAGCTTCTCCAATTCTCTCCAAAAACACTGCTGAAGTTTAAAAAATATAAAACAACAACAACCACCACCAACACCCACCAAAAAAAAACCCCAAAAAAGAGGCAAAAAAGGAAGCCCCGAAGCTTAGTCATGGTGTTCCCTGTCTGGAAGTGTCCCATGCCAGGTCACTCGAGAGCAAAGCACCGAAGCTCTCAAGCTGATGAAATGGGGAGCTTTGAGCACAGCTGAGCTGCGTAGATGCCCACATTTTAGTCCAACTGGATACCCAACAACCGGTCCCCATGCTCAGCCTGAAACCTAGGCACACAGCAGCCAAGGAGCCAGACCTTCCTCCTTGTACCAGTGTCCTGGACAGTTTTCCAACGATAACACAATAGCTTTTTGCCAAAAAAGAAGCAAGCAAATGGAAAGGCAGCCAGTGGCGTTGTGATGAAAACCACACAGAGCTTTTCCAGCAAGAAAAGAGCAACGATTTTGGTCACCTCCAAACAGAAACACAAACAGCCTCACAGAAAGGGGTGTCCGTAACAGCACCAGCTCCCCATGTAGAGGCGTTTGGAAGGACACTTTCCAGCCCGGCTGAGGCATTGGTAGCAGCGCTGTTGAATGTCTCTTCAGATACTGCCTTGGTCCTCTTCACCTGGCCACTGCACGCAGGACTTTAGGAGCACGTGTTGGGATCCAGAAGGAAGGACGGGGCTGCAGACCCAGTTTCACTGCCATGCGCTGGCCTGTGGGAAGACACCCACAGACTGTGGTGGCCAGGGGCTCAGGTTTCCAGTGAAGGCTGGCTCTGACTGCTGGGGAAGGTGCCTGGCAGCCAGGAATTGAGGCAGAAGTAGAGGGAAACAGTGCAAAATGGGTTTGGTTTGTAAACTGCTCCGAGAAGCGAGACGCAAACCAGAATGCAACAAACGCAAATACCTACGGAAAAGCAGCTGGAGGGAGGCAGGGAGGCTGAAGGCATGCATTAATATTCCAGGGAGAGGTTGCCCTCCATAACCACTGGCCTTCCCTGGAATTTACTCCCCCTTGCTGCACCCTGCGGCAAAGCAGAGCTGTGGGACTGTCCCAGTCAGGTCCCTTCCATGTAACCCTGATGGGAAAGAGTCAGGGGGTCTCTGGTGCCAGCCACACCTCTCTCCTTCAAAGGCATTAATAGCGCAAAAAGGAAAGAAAAAAGAAAACATCTTTTTATTCATGACCCAGATTGTTTTTTAATGTTCCTGGGGAGGGCAAAAATAAACAACAATCTGCTATATTGAAGTTGGGACACCTACCAGGTCAAACTATTGCTGCATTAAATTGTGCGATGGGACAATTTCCATACAAATGCTGAAAAGAGGCAGTTGCAAAAGAGAAAAGCCAAAAAAAAAGGAAGAAAAAAAAAGAAGCCCTCCACAAGCCACAGACACAAAACTGAAACTCTTGATTTCATTGTGCGCTTGTGACAAGAGCAAACCCAAAATCAAAGAGTTTCATGGTCATTTTTCTATCAGAAAGTGATGTCGAGTGAATAACTTATTTACATGCCAATGTGTAGCACTGAAATGGCCCAGGATGGGAAAAAACCAGGCCCTCTGTTATCAACAATGATAGCAGCGGATCCTGGGAGCCACCCCGGGAGGAGGACCTTAACGAGGCAATGGCTGCAGCAGGAGAATGGCAATGAGTTTTTAATTGGTGACACATTATATTTATCAAACTGACAGCAGAGGGGGAGAGCAGCAACCTCCTCGTTGTGTGTTTTCCTTACACGACTTCCTTTGAACCCATTCACGTGTGAAAAGAATTTAAAGGTTATGGGGGGAAAGGAGGAGGGGGAAGGAGGGAAGAAACCCTTTTAATAATCCAGCGTCATCCTGAATGATAATACTGAATTATTCAGTAGGGTCCTTAAAAGGGTGGCTAAATCAAGGCTGAAACAAAGCCGGAGTGATGCCATTGTGCTGGCTCCTACCACTCAGGGCCTATTTAAAACCAGGCAAGAGAAGGGAAGCAGGGGAGGAAAAATGTCCTTTCAGAGTCATTTAGCAAACCAGAATGGACTCTGTTTCATGGCATGGCAGAGTTATTAAGAAGTGTTTAATATTTGTAACCAGACCCTTTTGTTAGCTCGGGGATGCCTGGAAGAGCCTGTGGAGCAAATCAGAGCCCTCATAACCTAGGAGAAGGGTCATTTTACAGACTTGGTCAAGGTTAGGAGAGACAGGATTTGACTTTTTCTTTCCCTTCTCCACCTTCTCTTTCCCAAGCATTTAGACCCTTTGGCCAAGTCTGCCTCAGGAGGAGTTAGGGCCCATGTCATCAGAAGCATTGGCATGCAGCATCATTTTGGATGCACAGTTTCGCTGGTTTTGCTCCCAGCTGGTGTGAGTGAGCGACCCAGCAATGTCTAAGAGGATGTATGATGGTGAGAGGCCAAATGTTGGTTTCCCAAAGCTTTCTTCCCAGATGAGAGATAACACTATGATTTATTATTCCTTTTTCCCCAACCCAACTGAGCTCGAGATTATTTGGGCTGCAAAGGAACAGCGTGGGGCTTTCCTCAGAACTGTTGCACGGCAGAAGGAAAGCAGGGAGCCCTGCGCCGATCCGCACGTGCATTGCCAGAGCTCCTCAGTACGTCTTAGGCTCTGTCAAAGTCAGGTGGAGTTTGAACTGCTGCCAGCTAGGAGACCTACTCCAGACAGGGAGCCCAGCCACACTCCCTCGGCACAGCCAGTGCCTCAGCTCGGTGATCGGTTCTCCCCGGGGGCAGCAGGGCGGGCGGCGCGATGCCCACAGCTGGGGGGCTGCAGAGCCTGCAGGGCAGCCTGGGGTCCCCTCCTGCCCTCGCCCTGTGCCACCGTGCTTCCCCGGCCCCACTGGCTACAGTATTTCAGCCTGGGCCTCTCTAAGCAAACAGGTTTAAGAAAATACTGTACCTGCCTCGAGTGTTAACTAACCAGCAGGCGAGTTTCTTTCTTTCTTTCTTGCCTTTGTAGTGTTCCACACTGGACAGCAGCACAAGTAGCTTCCCCCACTACTAAACCCACTCCTCCTCCTTTTAAGCCTTTCCTTTAATCATTTGTTGACCCAGAGTTTTAGTGTCCACATTTGCTTTTTTTAAAGCCCAGATCAGGTAAAAGAAAAAGAAAGGAACAAGAAGAGTCTAATGAAATATTTAAGATTTTCAAGGGAAAGTCTTGGAAGTGCTGACAAAGGTTTTGTTTGTTCCTGTCTTTTGTGAGAATTATTGGAGATGAGCCTGGAAGCAGGTTGCAAAAAGAGCCAGGGTCACTCCATATTGACGGGAACTGTGTTGGCATTGGTCACAGCTGTGCTGCCTTGACTCCCAGCTGAGCCACCAGCCCCCCAGCCTTTGTCCCGCATTGTGAGCGGGACATGGCGCCAATTTTATACAAAGTTGATTGCACGGCCGCTTTGTTCCTCCCCCACCTCACACACGTATACACACACATACACTCACTCCTCTTGGATAAAAAAAAAAAAAGAAGGGGAGTGACAATGTGATGAATTCCATCACTGCTGGGCCGCATAATAAACTGAAACACTGCTGCCCTAGCTTTAAGGAAAAAAAAAACCGTATCCCACAGCTTTCCTCCTTGGAACCTGATTTTTTCCCACTAACTGCTCCCTGATTTATGGAGCCTCTCTTGTGTAGAGCATATGTGGCTCCGGGCATTTGGCATTCGCTGACATTTCGCTTAAGCAACTGTGAAAGGGCAAATTTTCCTTGAAACCAATCTGCAGAAGAAACACATTTTGCTATTTCCCCTCCTTTCTCCCACTGCGCTCCCCTGGATGCAGCAGTAACACAGGTGGGGACCTTGAGCATCTCTCACGTGAGCAGATGGTGCAAGGAGGACGCCGAGCTCTCTGTGCAGCATCAGCAGCACAGGTCCCCGTCCTGCACTGCAGCGGCAAAGCACAGTCCTCGGCTGCCCTTTCCATCAAGGATATCTGTGCATCTCAGCCCTGGCTGCAGCTTGTCTGCCTGTCAGCCCTCAGCGGCACTTCTCCACACCGAGAGCTGAGCCACCAGGAGGGAAAGGAGCTCCTCCAAGGCCACGGGCATTGGCAGAGCTGGGCCGAATTCTGGGTCTCCCTGTGTCCTCCACAAGAGCATGGACACCTGTTTCTAGGGGGAGATGGTGCAGCTAGGGAGGGGGCACTCACCAAAGCCCAGGCTATTTTGTCTTTTTTTCTCATAATATATGGATGGTCGTAGCTTTTGGCCTGTGTTTTCCCACCCTCCTCTCTAGCAGGGTCCCCTGCTGCCTTGACCCCTTTATACTGTGTCACATTTCACCTTGGAAAAGAAACTAAACAAAAGTGTTATTGAACAAGCCAGTCTGACAGCGATAAACCTTCACGTGCGTGCTTTCCAAGCATCACTGTAAATAAGCTGGGTGGCAGCTCCTGACCAAAGGCAACCAAGAGCCTACAATCAAAAACAGAGAATCTGGCCTTTTACTCATCCTGCATCTGGCACTTCTCTGCGGTGTATTTTACACCAGGCACTTCACATGACAGCAGGTGATGAAGGATTGTTGCCAAGACAGGGACACTGAGGCACAGAGGCGCCTCTCACCATGTCATTCCAAAGCTCTCTGTTCAGAACTGACTTTTTAAGCAAGATGAGAATTGCCGAGTGCCTACATTTACTTGATGGCCATACATCTAAGCAAAGTTTCCATCCAAACGCTGTCCAAGATCTGTCTCTCTCAGCTACAGCTCTGAATACTCAAAAGCACTGAACCCTGATGGCCGGGCTCTGCAAACCTGCTAACCTTTACAGCTCAGCCAGCTCGCCAAAGAGGAGGGCCAGCTCCTTTTGACAACCACACAGACGACGGGTCTTAAATCCTACATGGAAAGATCTCCCCATGGCATCTAGCAGGTTCTGGCAAAGGCTGTCTTGACTTTGCTGCAGGTACAGCTTCAAGCGCACGCTCAGTTTTTAAAGAAATTGGTTTGAAATTTCCTAGGGCATATTCAGCTTGTTTGCTACTATATCTCCAACACATTTAAGTCAGTCATTACTGCTCACCATTGAAAATCCTGAGCTCTCATGGTAGAAAAATTCACATTTTACTACAGTTCATGCTCTATTTTGTGTAAAGGCACACTTTCTGTAGTTGGACTGTATGAGAAGCTCAGTTTTTATTTAAAAAGCAATCAAAATTTGGCCCTTGTGGCTACAGAAGAAAGCTTGAAAATGCAGTCTGAGGAAACATCAGAAGCTAAAAAACTGCAAGGCCAACCGAACCCCACATTTGTTTCTTCCAAGTCTCACAACTTGAAATTTAATTTCCCAGTCTTTGTGTACATACAGGGCTGACTCATGATTTTCTGAATGTCTGGGGACACCAGTGTCACTTTTCTTTAAATGCCTCAAGGGCCAACACACAGAACGGTAGGAGAATTCCTGCGAGATCACTGTGAAACAGAGAGGGTCAGCCTACTTTGCTCCTGTACAGTTTCCACACTAGTTTTAAATGAAGCAAGCATGGGATTTCCTACAATTGTGTTTGCGACGGTGCTTTCCAATACACAATGTCCAAAGATACTTTCTGCTACCTTCTGGTCATCTTTTTCACAGTTTGAAGCACAGAATCCAGCCATAAGTAATAAAACACAATAGTTAGTGAAGACAAGAAAAGTGCAAGCGCATAAGAAAATCAAAAGAACCCAAAGGAAGGAACCTCCAAACCACTGCTGGCAAGAACAAAGCAGAGATACCCTAGAAACATATGTCATCATAAAAATGGTCCAGATCTGTCTAGAGTACTTTTCTGTAACCTTCATAAATAGTGCCTGTCAGGTTCACTGAATATTTTTCCTTCTCTGGGAGCTATTTGTAACTGGAAGATCTCAAAGTTCTTGCTAAATGTGGATATATCATAATTCATCCCCATTTGGCAATGAGCTAAAATCATGTCAGCTACTGCAGGATTGCTGATTTATTAGAAATTTGGAGAAACACTCTGAGCTCGGAACAGACAGGTCTGTGTCACATACTGCCTCCAAAGTAGGTAATATTAAATGCATGAAAAGCCTATTTTTAAAAATGGCATCAGCCAGTTGTAAAAATCACTTGGAAATATTTAGCAACCACAAGAGAGAGGAAGAAGTCTGAGCGAAACTTAGCACCACTCACAAACAGCAGCTCTCACCTGCTGACAGCTGTGGATCAGTCTGGAAAAGGCAAGTGTGTACCTGCGTGCCATTTAGGCAGAAAAGACGTGCCGTTGTTAAACCATCAGCTAATGACTCCGAGCGAAATGCAGGACGTCTGACCCATATTATTGCCTGTCATACCTGCTTATTATGACAGACTGTCCCAAGGACCTAGCTGCACTGTACAGAGAAAATTAATGTGCCCTGAGAATATTTTAAGATCTGGGCTCAGGGGGAAAATAAAAATAATAAGAATCACACTTTTTCTGGTCCTTGTTCCATAGTGAATCCTGTGACACTGCTCCTTTCTGATTACATTATCCCTGAGGATGGTCCAAACATCCATCATTCCTGTTAATATAAGAGTACAGCATGGTTCAAAGTAGGAAAAGGCATATGCGGTGTATGGGTTCCTTCCACAGGCTCTTTCCTATCAACAGGCTCATAAGCAAAGCACATGAGTGCTTTTCAAGATATCTTGAATGGCTGAGGAGGGTCTCGGAAGGGTCAGCACCTCCTCTTCCTCAGAGCACTGGGGTCTGGCAGGACTGGCACCATTCAGAGGAAATGGTTTGGAGTGGCTAGCAGTAAGGATGCCATCTGGGATCCGAGTTCTGTAATAACATGGTTCCCCACTGGCAGGGGAAAGCCTGGACTCCACCATGTGCTGTAAACTTCACAGCCAATTTGTATGGGAAGGAGCCAGACCCCGCTCCATGCTCTCCTCACCCCTCCCGCTTCTTAGATGTGGGATGTGTAAGAAAAAAAAAAAAAAAGAAAGAGGAAAAAGAAAAAAAAAAAAAAAAGAAGAAGGAATTTCATAGAAATGGCATCAGCTAAATATGCCTTTTGTAAGAGGACAATTCAGTGTCTCCTGGAGCTGGCACCCTTTGCCCCAGCCTCGCCACGGCTGCAGCAGCAGCGAGCAGGCTGCATGATTCCCTTCACCTCCAGTGAACTCTGACTAAGCTTTATTGAAGGGTCAGTGACTAATGGCAGGTTGTGCGCCAAAATGAAAAGGCCAAACGCAAGGCCTAAGAGTGGCCTGGAGATGTGAATCCTCCAGGGACTTTATCTGGGAGAGCTTGGAGGATTTTCTACACTTGTCTGATTCTAAATGCCTCCCAAAGCTTGCTCAGGGAGAGAGCTGACACTTATAATGCACGTGGAGCCGGGTAATGAAGGAGCCTTAGATCCTCTATAATAGACAGGGTCAAAAGGCCTAGGCCAATTATACAGGCTTTCCCAAAATCTTCTTTTCCTTGATCCCCCATCCTTTCCCTCTGTAATTTATTTGGAACTTAATTTTACATAATTGTGTCAGGTTGGGAGCCACCAGTTTTGAGCAGTCCATTCATTTATTGAGCTCTGGGTTTGCTGGGATTGAAAGACCTTCATGAATTTGCACAAACCAACATAAGCAGTGTTCGGCCTAATATAGATCTATTTTATACCCTTTATATTTACATATATATAAATACATCCTTTCTACAAAGCACTGACTAAGCCACAGCACCCATCCTCATCAGCTCTGTCACTGACTCCCCCTTGCTGCACCAGGGATTTGGAAACTGATCCCCAGATGCAGATATGAAAGCAGCTGGAGTGGACCTTCCCTGACCAAGACCTGTGGAAGCAATAGCGATACAGGCAGCTTGCAAGAGCCTTGATGTGCACGAGCTGTGCCAAAACCACCAGTCACTTTGAGTACCATGGTCAAATCAAGTATGCTGCTGTTACCTTGACTGTCCCCATCCCCGGCCCCGTGTCTTCCCCTCTCTAAGAAAACTGATTATTCTGCCAGATCTTGGTAATTCCAGCACTTGCAAGTTGTTTGTTTGGCAGGTGCTGTATTCTCTTTGCAGCAGTGCTATGGGACAGACAAGGAGCTGAGGCACCCAGACATTGCATGACTGCCCAAGATCCAAGGAGTGGAGCATGGCAGGGCTGGAGGGACTCTGCACAGCAATAGCCTGTCCCTGTAGCACCCAGCTGTGACCCGGAGGGACAGCGGTGCAGAAGAGAGAACTTCTTTTGGAGGATGACACTAAAACATGTCTGGGAGCCACACTGCAACACCAACAGCAGCATTTGACTCTGGTCCACACGAGCACACCAGTGAAAGGCCTGCAAGTACGTGGCTCTGTGTGCCCCAGGTGACCTCTTCGTGCCGTGCCATCCTCCCAGGCTGCTCCAGGTTCAGCAAGCACCAGCACTGCTCCCTGCCTCAGTTCCTCCACTTACAACGCAGCAAGCAGTGTACCGACATGTGCAGTGCACGCGCTAGCGATGGACTCCTGTGGTGCCCTGGCTGGAATAGCTGCTCGTGGTACTCAGCCACTGACCACACTGCAACAAGTGCCCTGCAACCTGTCCCAAACTGTCTGGGGGTATGCTGCAGGAACGGCATGGAAACCCACGGTAGACAACCAAATGTCTTTCGGCCCAAACGAAACCCAGGGCTCTAGTCCCTGCGTTTAAGCTTACCTCTAATGCATCAGGGTGGATTTCTTGAGTCAGATGCCAGATGGATTTTTCAGGGATCACAGCAGTTGCTGGTGGTGCCAGTGCGATTTGATGGTGCTGAACATGGGTCTGGTTCCAATGGCTGGCCACCACAGCCAACAGACTGCATCTCACCCCCAGGGATGGAGTGGGAAACAGCCACAGCTGAAGCCAGTTGACTAAAACAGTAATGAAGAAGCCAGAGGGGCCAAATTAACTTCTGCTGTGAGGTCTCTGGGACTGATCGAACAGTGATGGAGCTGGCCTGAGCTGCTGGTATAATGGGAGAAGGAGAGTTTGCAATTGAGCAATATGCCAAAACACATGGAGATGCAGCTCAGAGGGTGAAATCCCTCATGCCAAAGGACAGCACATGCTCTAGACACCAGCAACATCTCAAGTGCAAATTTCACCCAGGAGGCTGATTATGTGGGCTCCTGAACAGAAACTGCTGTTTTGTTCTGCTCTGAATAAAGCCACCCTGTCACTTTATAAAACCAAGGCCAGAAATGCATCTTATTGCTTTAGTTCTGAACAAGTTTATTTGTGCATTGGTATGAAAGAGGGGGTTTGACATTTTAATTTTTTAAATCTAATTTCCTTCTAGATATTTTTTACAGAAGAGTTTTACAAGGAAGCTGGCATGCAAGACTTGTAAGAATAAACGAGAGCACTTTAGTAAGTTCTTTCAAAGCTGCTGGCTTCTTTCCTCTTCCTGATTATCAGAAGACTTGAGTTTTCAGGGAAAGCGTGCTGCTGCTAAACCTTGTTTCAGCAGAGCATTTTACATTATGAAGTAGTTTTACTCTGGGCTGCAGCTCCTGGAGTCAAGCGATCTCAGCAGAAAAGTCAGCTTTCATTTGAAATATGAAAAAAAAACCCCATGTCTAGTGCCTTCATTATAACAAACAGCCTGGTGTCAAAAGATGATCTCCTTTTTAAATGTTGTGCTTTTAAGGTGTTTTTTTTTGTGTGTGTGTGTCTGGCTGCTTAATCTACCATCCTGCAAGCAACACCAGAAGGAAAGCCCTGTGTAAAATGAAAACCTGTATTTTCCTACGTAATAGATGCTTAGATATAGCACGCAGATCGCTAGGAAAATTCTCAGGGATTAAAGCTCTGCTAGAAGAGGTAAAATCACGCCGGTCCCCAAAGCCCATTCTGAGATCTGTTCTTTGTTGGTGCCATCAGTATTGGATGATGTGATGGCAACTGTAAAACAAGTGAAAAGCGACCTGACAAGTACTGGGCTGTGAACCTCATGTCCACTTCGTGGAGTGCATTGAAGAGCTATTGAAAAGGCGAATGTCCCCAGTTCTTGAAAAGGGTGGCCAGAGCCTCCATTTGCTTAGCGGCATATGCTATTCACACAAGGTACCTGCCACGATGCTCTTTATAATCCAGTTCTTTTGAAATGAGAAAGGCCAACAACTCACCAAAGCATAGGCAGACAGTCAATTGTTGCGATGGATGCTGAAATGCAGAGCTAAGTGGCCTCGATGAGATGACATCCACCCACTTATGCAAGAACTGGCTCTGGGCCAGTGTCTACAATCACAGAACTAAAGATCTCATTCCAACATATTCACAAAGAGGAAAAAAGTGCAAATTCACAGAATGCCTTATGACCACTACTAAACGTTAATTCTGGTAGAGGCTAGGAACACAAGAAATATCAGGGTCCCTGCAAGCAGAGAAAAGCCATTCCGTCTCCAAATAATGCACTACTAAATAAACAAGTCAGAGGAGAAACTGAGGCCAGAAAGCAATTTGCTTGCCTGCAGTCACTTGGTAGGTCAACATCTGAGTGCAGAGCCCAAGCCTGGGGGCCAAAGCACTTCTTAGGACATCAAATGCAACCAGTCAGAGGCTTTGCTGCTCCAGGTGCATCGCAGAGCATCGCCTGGGTCAGCTCTTACCCCTGGGGGAGGGCGAGCGGAGCGGGGTCAGGCTCCTACCAGTTTTCATCTCTCGCTAAAGCCTCACACATTTAATGACCATGGAAGCCCAGCGAAAGGATCCCCATCCTGCTCTTGGCTCTGGCAGCAAGGAGCACATCCATCTGCCTTGCCCCCAGATGGGAAGGGGACACGGTGGCAAATAGCCAGGCTGGGAGGTAGATGCGCAGCCATGAAACGATGCTGCTGGGGGGGCATGTTTCTTGCCTCTTGTGTGGGAGCTGCTGTTTCAAGTCTTGGCTGGCACGCAAGGCAGCATAGTTAGTTGTTATTAATGATCCTTCTGGCTCTCCCCGGTCCCGCAGAGACATTCCGGCTTTAATAAGCCACAGCTGGAGCGAGGTTTCCGGGCCGGCAGCTGAGGGGGAGAGGGAGCAGGGCAGGCGGTGTGGAGCCTGCCAGTGTCCAGCTCACGCCTGCTGTTTCCCGGAGCTGGGGCTGGTGGGGAGGAAGGAGCCTTGCAGCCCCCGAGCATGGGAACTGCTCCAGGCCCTCCCATCTCCTCCTCCTTCCTCATCCCCAGGAAGGCTCCCCAGGGGCTCTGTGGGCTAAGAAAAGCCTGCTTAAAAGCCAGGCGCTAAAGGAGAAGCGAGTGGAAGGGGAGAGGAAACCTCCTCTTTGCTGGAAGGAAAGGGAGAAATAGTAGCATGCTCGGAGGCAGAGGAGCAGTAAAGCCCCCAGCCCCAAAGCCCCTTGCCACCCTGCTGCCGCCAGAACAAGCCGAGCAAGCGCAGGCATTAGCAGTGACCTTGAGGAGGAACCGTGGCCCATTTCCACCAGCCGCAAGAGTTAGCAAAGCACCTTCTCCCCAGCGCGTGCAGGCGGCGCGGGGGCCACGGGCTGACCGACCTCGGCGCTGGCTGCAGCCCAGCGGCTCCGCGCCTTGGCAGGCAGAGCGTGAGAAACCGGGGGGCGACACCCAAGTGTCATCACAGCTGCAAAAACTGCTGAGCAGAAAAGCCTAATTACAAAAATATGTGCCTGGAGGCTTTTCCGTGATGAAAACAGAGCCGCGTTTTACCCTCGCCTGCCAGAAGTGCAATGCAAGTTATTCTCTGCTATGCAGTGTGGGATTTTTAACTAGGCTGGGTGGGGGCTAGGGAAGACCGAGGTCTCCATAAAGCAGGGTTGTCATCGCCAAGTGTGGCATATCTGGGAGATGAAGGAAGAACATAACACACCCTATTAAAATTAACAAAGCCCTTTTTCTTCCGGCTTTTATTTTTCTCCCTTCTTTCCCTGCCCCCCACTCCTGGCTTCTTGGCTGCCGCTATTTACAAAGTGACTTCAGAAACTGATAAAGCGCTTTAACCGCAGCCAAACACCATCCTGGCCCCACATGGCAACGCTCAAAGGAATGCACCACCACCGCACAGGCGTGACATTAAAATGGAATCTGCTCACTTGACGTGTGCAAAAAAAAAAATAAAAAAAATAGAGGCATGTGCCACCGTGTCCGCGAGGCCGGCTTCTCCATGCCCTTGACACGTGTCTTAGAGGTGGGTAGTGCCACCAAGTCGACAGAGCTGCACTAATTTAACCTCGATGTCAACAGAGGACAGAGCCAAAAAAACGGGACTTCTGCAGAGCAAGTGGCAATCACATCCATTGTGAAAGTGGATGCAAGGGTCTGTCCCTCCTACAGCACCTGGTCCTGGCAGATAGGAGGGACACCAGATCTGTCTGACGATGGGTCTGAGTCGGGCTTGGCTGGTTCTTCCAGTAGCTGTGGTGATGACAGTCGGGAGGGCACTGCTAATTGCACACCAGCACACACAGGAGATGGTTATGTGGGTGAGGAGTCTGACGAGACCTCAGCCTCGCAGCCGGCAGGCTGTGATGTGAGTTTTGGGGAATTGCCCACCCTACCACGGATCCAGGCATGTGACACCCCCCACCTTCCCCCTGGGAGCCCCTGTGCCTCCTACCACCCCCAGCCCACGGGGAGCAGTGGCACTGGATCGCTACCATCCCAGTGGCACAGACCCAGCCTCGGAGAGCCAGCAGCACGGCAGCCCACACCTTGCTGCTTCCTGAGCAACTCGCAGCCAAAAGAGTCCACAAGCTTCATTAATGACCCTGTCGCTTTGCAGTAGGCGGTCTGGCAGAGCCACCTGCACCTGCTGGAAGTGTGCCTGTCCCCAGGCTGCCTCTCTTCTGGAGGGCACCATCCCCACGGCTTGGCTCAATTCCCTGCTGAGAGGGGCTTACACTAACGCCTCTGGCTCTGTCCCAAAATGAGCTCACATCCTTCTTTCTGCCCCTTCTTCTGCAGAGGGGAAGTCACAATCTCTTTGGTTGTTCTCAGAGTGATTCTGCACCCAAACCCCAAGAGTTCATCTACACTCAGAGGTGTTCGGGCCTCCAGGAAATCTCTGCTTGTGCACTTGAGTAGCCTTAACTTGAAGCAAACAAAGGTTATGGTCCAGGTGTAAATATAAAGCACGTATCTTTATTCTTTATCTAATCAAACTTACGTTTTTACCTTTACTGCCACTGGTGTTTAAATGTTTGTACTACTTTTTTAACTAGCTAATGTAAGAGGGACCATAAATCTGAGAGATTTTCATTGCAGCGGTTTTAGTTCCGCGTGTGCTCTTTCAATTAATATCAGATTGATTTCTTGGAGTTAGTAATGTGCCCCATGACAGCCACGGCCATCACCAAGTGCCTGCTGAAGGTAAGATGCCCCCAAAATAGTTATTTGCCCATCCCAGACACATTTTGCCCCTCTTTCTTCGAGTACTTCTCAGTTAAGTCAGATTAAATACAGTGAAACAAGCCTGACAGCAGTGGCATTAGCAGAACTTTCTACAGGCTACCAACTCTTTGCCAGGCTGCAGATATAAACCAGGAAGATGCATTTCTTTCCAGAAGTACTGTACAGACTGTAAGAAAAAGAAAGACAGACCTGTGTAAATTGTTGTCTAAGGATGGGGGAGATGTGTTGGCTTGACAGCACTACATACCCAAGCTGTCCCTTTGTACGCAGAACAAGTAACAAAGGCAGAGGAGAAGCTTTTCCAGCTGAAGCCCTGCTGTGAAAGAGGCCACCTCCAGGGATGAGAGTGGGGTCTCAGGCTCTCTGTTCCTCTCTGCCTTTGGCTCCTCTGCTGGGGCTGTCCATCACAGAGCCCATTAGCAGCCCCTGAAATCACCCTTCTCCATCAAACAGACACGTGTCCACTGGGGAATGGACTGCAGCTGTCTGCCCATTTCCTACATGCAGCCAAACAGGCACCAACCAGCAAGGGCCTTTGGGCAATCCCTGGCCCAGGAGGGCGAGAGCAGGGCGAGCAGTCATTGCAGGACTGCTCCTCAGAGACGGCCAGTTCCACCTTGAAACCATACAGGTGGACTCCCCCACCGCTGTGCTCCTTACCCACATACCAAGCACGCAGAAAAGAGTTGGTCTCCCATAAAATCACTGGCAAGCCGGGGTCATGGGGGTGGTGTTTGTCTGCGTCAGGGTCAAAGCAAAGGGGACAAATTCCAGCCATTAAAAAAAAAAAAAAAAGTGCATCGGTGTTGGCAGTGCAAAGAGAAGTCAAGGTACACGGCATGAGTCACCTGCTTGGAGCTTTCCAAAGGAAATTAATAGCTCAAACACCATATTTCAGTGCAGAAAGCCATGCAGACATCGTGCAGGGGAAGCCTGCAAAACGCATCAATCTGTTTACCTATGGGCAGTCCTACCAGACCCGATTAAAGGGGAGGTTCTGACCATTGATTGCCACATTCCCGTTGCCCTTATCAGCCTCTTGTGTGATACCATCTCTGCTTGCAGTCCAGGTAGCCTGCCAGACAGACAGGGAGGGGCAGAAAGGCAATGGGAATGATAAGCCCCATGCAAAGAAAAAGTGCTGTCTCCCACTAGTTCTCTTTTGCACTGGGTGGAAATGGGACCTTTCTCCTCGAGAAACCTGGAAATGGTGTGTATCCAGAGCTGCACCTCCTGCCCGGTGTGCAGCAGCAGCAGGCTTTTTTCTGCTTTTCACCCACCAGCCTGGCAGAGCTGGAGCGGATTACAGAAAAAACATGAAGGGGAGACAGAAGGGGAATTCAATTGCTTCTTGTGCAACTTTAAGAGTGCTCCAGGAGCACTCAGGGCAGAGCGTGAACTACATGAGAATAGCACATGTCCCTCTGAGAGTACATCTGCATGGTCTTTTGCTTGGCGCTGCACTGAGGCCACAAAGCTTGCGGTTTGGAGCTAGCTTGTGTCTGCCTGGCTCAGAGCTCACTCACAGAGGCCCTACAGGATATATGCTGCTGGCCAGTGCAGCAGAGAAAGAGGGAAAGACCCTGCAGCACAAACTGCTTCCAGGAACTGCGGCTTGAAAAAATCCCTCCATGTCTGCCAAAGCAGTATGTGTGATATAACACGCAGCGCGGGTCGCAGGGACCCAAGATGCAGTTTTACAGCGCCCTCCCAAACCCCCAGATCCTCAGACCCGATCCTTCAGGGGACAAAGAGGTGGCATTACCATCTTCAGGCAGCACAAGGAAGAGAATTTAAACAAACCCTTTATTTTAAGAATGGAAGTCTCCTCCCTCACACAGTAACTGGGATTCATTTCAGAGGCTGTGGAGGAATCATTGGACCTTTCCTGCCCATCCAGTGCTATAGCATTAAGAAACCCAAAGCATTTTGCTGCTTCGGTTTATATTCTGCTCCACCAACTGGTGGAACAGAGTTGAAGATAAAGGGGAAAAAAATCTAGGGCAAAACCAACCTCAAACTCCCCCTTGCCTCTGATTTTGTCACACCGATTGAAGTTGCACTGAGCCTGGCTGGTGTGATTGATCCCTCTGCATAATGACTAGAGCTGACCTATATTATCAAATCGATACCTTGGACAAGCTCTCTCCCAAGGCTGATGAAGACAGCCAAAGCTTTCAAAGCCACCATGCTACCTTTCAGACAGTTCTGCACCCCACTTTCAATGTGGTGCACCTGGCAAACAGGGGACTTCAGGACGAACAGGAAAAATGCATCACCCAAAGTGAACCTGCACTTGGCAGTTACAGATAGGCTGTAATCTGGAGGGTGAAGTTTATTTAAAACCCACACACTAAACTAACCACAGAGGCTATAACCTCACCCTGCCATCCAGAAAACATTTGTATTCAGTGTCCTGTAAGCCAGACACACTGTTTACCCCTGGCTTGGACTTCTTGTCCTCACCTTAGTGCCAAAGTGGCGAGGTTAGACCAGTTTGTACATTGATTGGGAAGAAGTATCCCCCGGCAAAATTTTTGCCCAAGTGAAGAGTGTGCTCTGCCCGGATACCTTTTCCTGAGCAGGCCTGGCTCCTGTTCGTTTGTTGAGAATTAATGATGTCATGTTCCTTGTCTGGCTGCCCAGAGACCATCCCAGCCCATCCCGTCCCATCCCGGTGAGAACGCAGTAATGAATTGGGTGGCTCGAGTGCTCTGAAAAGGCACTGAAAGAGGGACTGTGACTGCTCCAGCAGGGAGGGGAGCTGAGCGGGGAGAGCGAGGTGGGAGCACCAGTCACATAATGACCACTTTCTTTGTGTGGTAGGCTGCCTGCTTCGTGCCTGGGAAAGGCAAGCCAGGCACGCAGCCTGCGCTGCCACCCACGCAGCCCGGGGACTGGAGCTGCTGTCGTGTGTCAGAGGAGCACCTCGTCAAACTCCCTGCTCACCCCACTTCCTCCTCTGCTTGCTCCTCACTCTGCTGCTCTGCGCCTCCTGCCCTCCTCCCTTGCCACCGCTGTCACTCGTGCAGCACACGCCGGGGGTGCAGCGCCTACTCAGCGCTTGGACCTGCCAAGGTCGGCACAGCCAGGCACACCCCCCTTCCCAAAACTCTGTGCTGAAATTTCAGTGTGGGATGGAGTCAGGGGGACTCCTCCACTGTGCCCAGCTCATCCTGAAAGTGTGATGTATATTTATTTATATGTTTGTACACATCCCCTCCCCTTCCTTCCCTCTCTCCCTTGCTATTTTTTCTCTCCCTCTGTATTGCTTTCTCTGTCAGCCTCCCCTCCTGCTTTGTGAGAACAAACATTGCACAGTCGCTAATTCCTATCTGCATGCTCTAGCCAAAACACAGGGAGCTGGTAGGCTGGATAAGACTAATGGTCTGTTCAGTGCAGTCTCCTATCTCTGACAGTGAGCTGCACAAGTCACTACTGAGGACGGAGTGCCTCTAAAATACCCTTTCAGAACAGCAGCCTTCTCCTGGATAACCTACTGCCCTCAAGCAAAAAGTCTTCCTACACACAGACAGTGCTGGATTAGTTCATGCTTCAGTCTGCTTACTGTAGCTGGATGTTTCCTTGTTATTCAAGCAAATGCCTAATCCTGGCGGTCGTATATATACAAGTGTCTAATCCTTGCTCTGTCTAATCCCAGCTGCTCACTGCCTGCCTTGTGCTGAACAATCCTGCACAAAGCATCTTACCTGGGAACCAAAGCCAGAGAATCACCTAGGCGTAAACAAAACGCAGCCTGTATGAGCCCTGCTCTGGGTACTCCTTGGTGTTGGGTGATGTGTTCCCAAGGGTCCATTCATTTTGGGCGCCTGGCTGGAGGCACTGTACAGACCCGTGCAACTGAGACCCTGCAGTTTTACGATTTACACAGGCATCCAGGTACCCGTGGGATGCAGGATGAAGATGCTAACTGTTCAGTCTGCTTTCCTGCAACGCAGTGATGGCTGCCATGGCGCCCCTCCAGCTGTGGTATTTTAAATACCTTGTGCAGCCCAGGGCATGCTCACCTGCATATGCTGCAGCCTGGAGAGCAAGTGCACAAATCTCACACTAAGAACATGAGGTGTAATAGGTCTTAGGCAGGGGAAGCTAATTCTTAGAAGAGCTGAATGCAAGTAGCAGCAGCTGCCTTCAAAAGGAGGAAAGGTTCAGATCTCTGCGTCCCTCAAGGTACTCAAAGAATGGGAAACTGAAACTCATCAGTCCTGGCCTGACAAAGCACAAGCATCAGCTCACGCATGGTCAGTGATGGGCGAGCAGCCTCAGCCCCGAGTGACTGCTCGATCAAGTGCCTGTTTCGGCAGCACTCTGAAGAGGTCAAAGTAGGAATCCCCCTCAACTGCTGCCTAATATGCCCTTCCCAACAGACAGGACACTGCCCAGCCTGCCATTTCAGTAGGTGTGTTGAAATAAAAATGACAACCAATTAAACACAGTACTTTCAAAAAGAAGCCAGCAAGCCAGCCTGAAGGACAGGAGAGTCTCTGAGGCAGTGCCTCCTTGCCCACCGTTTGGAGAGCCTGCCCCCTGAAGTAGCTAACCTAAAGCATACAGAGTCAGAGAACCTTGGCAAGCAGAGGTCTTTATGCTTTACTTCCGTGCTGTCCCAGGGGAAAAGGGAAGCCTTGGAGTTCAGGGTTGGTTTTCTTTCCTATCCCTTCTTTTATTTTCTGAAGTTAAGCCATTGCAGTGGATACATCAGCCAGTATCCCAGAAAACCCAATTCATTTTCCAATGCCAAGAGTTTGCTTTTTAAATACAGTTACAAGACGGATTGGGTTTTTTTGCCCAAGGACGAGCAAAACGTCCCTCTCTTCCCTTCTATCTGTTTGTTACTGTTGAATGTCAAAGCCTTCCATGCAAGTGTCTCCAGTGGATTTCCCACTACTTTTAAGCACAGGCAAGCAGTGCCTGGCTCCGCATGGCCACACTGCCGGGTTCCAGAAGGGCGCAATGCACAGGGCTAGCTGAAGGGGAAAGGAAGAGGCAGTCACAGTGTGTTTAAGATTTTATTGTTGCAAGCTGCTCCTGTCCTAGCCACATCCGAGCACGAACGCCAAGTTTGTCATTCCTGAGATAAACTTAGGTGCTAAAAATAAACAAGACAGCTTAGAGGAATGAACTCACACTAGGTCTACCGTGGAAGCCAAAACACTCTCTTCAGATGGCACCATCCTCCTGCCTCTCTGGTAAAACAAACTGCTAGCTGGGGACTCCTGGGTTTATTCCCCCCTCTGTCTCTAACGTGCCATGTGGGCCCAGCATAAATCACTCCCACCGTCTCTGTACAACCACCTTGTAAGTGCGTACAATAACCTCTGCTTCCCTAGGGTGTTGTGAGGTTTAATTGCTTGCAGACTGCTCTGAGGTCCTCAAAGATTTGCAGAAGCGCAAAGTAATATTAATGCACAAACTCCAAGCACACATTTCACATAGTTATGTATCCTGCCTGGCTGGACTGGTTCCCAGCATTTTGCTTGGATGATTTTGCTTCATTTAATCTATTTTAATTACCTTTTGCTGATTGCTTTTGCCCTTTGTTTAAAACATTTCAAATTCCTAATTGCATCTCTGGGTTCTCCCATTGGTTGTTGTCATGACTGGTTCTTATCACCAAGGCAGGATTTTCTTGGGTTTTTTTCAGATGCTCTCATGTACTGGTGAGCAGCAAGACACGCTGAAACCCAGCTCCAGGTCATGTTTGTTTGTTTGCTTTACTAGCACAGGAACTAAGCAGGTTTTCACAGTTTCTCCAGGAAAGGGGCCACCCATTTTGTGGTCTGCACTTTGCTAACAGACAATTTAAGGCTTGAAAGTAAACAGACGATTTTGTCTGCCTCCTGTTGTAAATTAGTGGTTCCTGTGCTTTTTTGGGGGGCAGCTGCACCAGTTAACCAGACTGAGACCTTGTCTGAACCTTACAAGTTTCAGCCCAGGGTGGTTTCTGGGATGCTCCAAACCCCAGGCTCAGAAGCAAGCAGCCCAATCTCCACTCAGCATCGTCGTTCAGAAGCAACTTAAAAGCTGCATGTGCTGGTCCCTCAGCATGCCGGCAGAGGAAGAAAGGATTAACCCCCTCGACCCCAGGAAAACATGTGCCTTGTCCTCTACAGAGGCTTAAAAGGTGAAACTAAACCTATGGCAGAATCTCAGCACTTGGGAGTGATGGCCAGCATCCTCCCGACTTGATACCGAAAGGAGAGGGCAATCTGTGCTTTCCTCTGCAAAAAACAGCCTGGGATTCGGACCAGCCTGCAAGGTTTGAAACAGAGCAAAGCAGAAGTCAGCCAGGTACTGTGGCTCACCGAGGGAGGGGAGAGAGAGGAGGCTAACACCTCTGGAAGCCCCGCAGCCAGCCCTTGCCTGGCAACACACTGCTCCTGGCCCTTGCCTCGGGGAGCTGCTGCACTGAGGGCAGCCCTGGTCCACTGCAGGCATCAGGCATCGTAGGTGGCACAGCCATCCCCAGAACACATGCTCCTGGGGCCCCAGCTCTTGGCACCACATTCCTTCAGGCAAATCTCTTACAAGTGAGTGTGGAGAAGAGCCTGCAGCCCTGGGGCTCTGGCCACGCAGCCCACCTGCCCCAGCACAGGCTCTGTAGCTCACAGGGCACACTACTGGGGTCTTTCTCGCACCTCCTGTTTTACCCAGGGTCCCTCCTGCATGGGGCAGGGGATGAGGGTGCAGTTCCTCAGGGGTGCAGTTCCAGGGGCTGTAAGCAAAGCCCCTGCGTGACTCAGGGGGACACACACATGGCAGCACCCTCACGTGTGTGGCTGCAGTGACGTGCACACGTGAGGCAGCATGGAGCTGTGCGAGGCACACACAGCTCCGGCATGCTGCGGGGGCAATGCACAGAGCAGGCAGCCCATGTCGGGGCACACAGAGCCCATGTCGGGACACACGCAGCCCATGCCGGGGCACACGCAGCCCATGCCGGGGCACACGCAGCCCATGTCGGGACACACACAGCCCACGTCGGGGCACACACAGCCCATGCCGGGGCACACGCAGCCCATGCTGGGGCACACACAGCCCATGTCAGGGCACACGCAGCCCATGCCGGGGCACATGCAGCCCATGTCGGGACACACACAGCCCATGTCGGGACACACGCAGCCCATGCCGGGGCACACGCAGCCCATGTCGGGACACACAAAGCCCACGTCGGGGCACACACAGCCCATGCCGGGGCACACGCAGCCCATGCTGGGGCACACGCAGCCCATGTCAGGGCACATGCAACCCAGAACATGGTGTGCAGCATGGCTGGTGGCCCCGTGCCGGGCATGTGCCTGCATGCTGCTGGCGGGGGCGGGCCCGGGCACTGAGCCCAGAGCCACAAGTCCCTCCATCCACAGCAGGGATGCAGCTTTGAAGATGACCGGGCCCAGGCCGGGCTTGCCCTGTGCACCTCGCATCCCCCTTGTGCTGCTCCCCCAGCCCTGCTGTGGCCAGAGGGATGCATGGCTTTCTCTGCTTGGCTGTGTGCTGTTTGGATGACAGCTCCTGCCCGATGGCATTAGCACTTCTTGTTTAATGCTAATAATAGCAGCCATGCACATATGTTCCCATCGCTGTGCGTCTCCAATGTGGCTGGCACAATTCAGAGGGACTGCAAAGGCCAGCAAGCAAATTCATGGCGTACCAAGCCAATGTGGGTTGATACCACCCACTATGGCAGGACCTGACAGGGTTGTAACAGCATCCTGAAGTGGAGGGGCCATAAAGGTCCCCACGGAGCAAACTGGGGACATTGCAGTGGAACCTAAATCCATTTTGGAGATTTCCTGAGCTTCCTTATCCGCAGTTTATGAGTGTAGCAGCAATGAACTTTGTACTGAGCTCTGTGTTGGGATGTGCCTCAACCTTTGTTCTGGCCTGACGGTGCCCCAGCTCTCCAGCTTGCAGCCAGCCCCCTGCTCCCTGTGCCTCTGTGGATCAGAGACCCCAGCCACCGCCACCCGCATGACTCTTCCCTCCTCTGCTTTGCCCCTGCTGTCTAGCCCTGGGTCTTTCCACGTGTCAGCTCATGTACTTCTGCACCTGGGTGTTAATCTTGTTACCTTTTTAGCTCTATCACCAGCATGTCCATGGTGGGGTTGTCAGCTGGTACATGCAACAGCTTGCTTTTTGCCACTGTGACTTGTAGCGTCTGTGTTTCATGTGCAGATGAATTTCATGTCTATTTCCCCAAAGAGAGCTAAACCTTTATCTTTGCAGCTCTTTCTACCCTCTACTCATACTATTCCCTTCAAAGCATGCATGACCTTGGTGCCTCGCTACCTAGCGTGTGCAATGACTCCATTAAGTCAGCTGACATAAGGAACATGGAACCATCAAACTAATTGTCACTTGTTTCCTAAAGCAGTATTTTCACTTAGCTCTTGGTGATGAGCGTATGGTGAATACAACATTTCTGCTTCTTATTTAACGATCCGTTGACAGGAAAGATCGAGTAGGCAGAAATCTAAATTCTGGATTCTCTCCAATTTTTTATCCACGGGAGCCCAAGCCTTTCAGCATTGGGAAAGCAGCAACAGGAAACGAGTCAGGGGGAATTTTAGGAGCTGTTGAGATGGCTGCAGTGTTTTACATTCCCAGAACTCAGCAAGCAGGCAGCTGTCTGGTCTATTAATCCTTTCCAAGTTTCTCTTTTGCCCCACAAATGCATTCCTAGTATGCCCTTAGAACAAGCAAGGCATGGTCCCATCCTGGCGTTTTCCCCTTGCACACCGCGATGGGGAAACACCAGCAGCTGTGTTCCATTTCACAGAAAGGCAAAACAGGACCTGCGTGCCTGTTGTGCTTGCCTACCACAGGCTTGGATTAATCCTGAGCTGGTTTAGGGTTCCCTACTCCCAGCTGGATTCCCCGTGGCAGCAGCCTGTGCGGAGCTGAAGGGAAAGGCTCAGAGAGAGATGCCATTTTTCCTCGGGAAGGCACAGGAAAGCCTCCCTCTCTGAGTCAGAGCAAGCTGTGCTGTGCTTTTCTCAGCTGGATGTTGCTCTTATATCCGTGTTTTTCTTTCTCCTTGGCCCAGCTGCTGAAGCTGCTTTCCAGACCCCCCGAGCAAACTTGGATACTTCACAGGACTGTCTCGTTGCCCCATGCAAATGCTAGCTGCATGCATCCCAGGGGCTGTCTCCAAGAGAGCTTTGGAGCACCCCTCCAGAGGCCATTTGGGCAGCCCAAGCATCACTGCATGGCAGAGAAACTGCCTCCGCCCGCAGACCCTCGTGCCCCTGGGGGAGTTCCTTTCGGGTCAGGGTCAAGACACATCAACAGGGCTGTGTGAAGGAAGCCGCTGTATTAATTAGAGGAGTTCTGTGGGTAAGAGGAGCGTGCCAGGTCCAGCAGACTGCCACTGGAACCTTACACCAGCGTGCAAGGCAGACGGGCATTGGTGGAAAAATCTTGGCATCCAGAGGTTACCACTGCAGCCTGGCACGTTGTCAGCAGAAAATCCCTGCTGGCTGGTTTCTACCTGCTGAAGGAAATCTGGGCAGGAGAAAAGCCAAACCTCCTCCCTTTTCCACGCTCTGTCCCATCCCGGCCCCCACCGCCCGGAGTCAACGCTCGCAAGCACCCCAGTGGAGGCCAGAATTCCTCCCACAAAATACAGCTGGAACGCAGCCACGAACTGTTCAACCTAAACACAAAGGGGAAGACAAGCCTAAAATAAACATGCACGCACACAAGCGCACACACGCATGCACACACACAGCGCTACGCTGTTCGGGGGAGGCGGAGGGAGAAGCGGCAGTGGGAGGGTGGCTGGGTGGTGAGGAAAAATTTCATGCTGGCCTCTTTAAAGGTGTGTTATTTGTTCAAGGCTGTCCAAACATTTGCAGAGCGCTGGCAGGCCCGGAATGTGTGCAAGAGCTCCGGCAGTGTGTCTTAGGCGTGGGAAAGCTCTGCTCTCCTCAACCTTTACAGGCTTGTTCCCCCTCAGGCAGTGATTCAATAAAACCCGCGCCAGAGATTTATTGAGCTGATAATGACAGCTTCAGTCAGCAGGCAGACACCAGCAAAGCTGGGGGAGAGGGGGAGAGAGACTCCCAAGTTAGAGAGGAGGGAAGGGGGATCCCAGCGCCTGGATGGGGCACACGGGCTCTGCATTCCCCGGGTGCGGGCTGGGGTCTGCACCTCGCTGAACGGCAAGGGCTAGCGCCAGGCTTTCGGGCCCTCCCCGAGCGTGCAGCCCTGCAGGCGGAGCACAGGGTGTGCCTTGCAGGTGTGCAGGACTCCCCGGTATGGGAATCGCCGGGGAACAAAGCCAGCGTGCTTCCTCACCCGGCCCCGGCGAGGTCAGGGATGCGGCTGTGGGACGGGACGGGCGCCTGCCCCCCAGGGAGACCGTGTCCTGCGTGAGGCACCGGCTGAGCTGGCCGCCTCCACGGGGCCGTGCCGTGCTAGCCTCTGGGCTGCTGGGCAAGTTGCTTCACCTCCCTCTTGGCCACCGCCCTGTGACTGTTTAGCTCTGGACAATTCCCCAGCCTAGCAAACGCTAAGCGCAGAAGGGCAGCGAGAGGCCGGCTGCTGGCGCTGCTCTGGGGTGTTTCTGGGCTGCGCTGCCTGTGCTGTGAGAAGTTCTGTTCTTCGTGGAAAGGCAGGAGGAAGGTGATGGCTGTGAGGGCTATGAGGGTATTGCTGCTGCTGTAGCTGTTGCAGCCCAGCTTGTGGTGCTCAGGGACAAAGAAAATGCCCCGTGTGAGAGCCCTCTGCCACCAGCAGCACCATTTCACCGGCCGCCGAGTCACTGGCCCACTCAGGCTCAGTGCTGGTTTCCCTTGCTGTTAGCTTTAGCAAAACCTTGGCTGATAAAAGCAAGGAAGAGCCTGGGGCTAAGCACCCACGAGAAAAGCCAGCAGTTCCAGCGAGGCACTCTGCCCTTTCCTACTGTCCCACAGTACTTTGTGGTCACTCTGGAGTTAAATCCCGTAAACACACCTGTGGTTATCGAGTCCCTTTTACCAGTGGGAAATGCGGGAGATAGAAGGGAAGTGACTCACACTGCAAGGCAGCAGCTCGGCCAGGACCCAGCCTTGCTGACTCTCTGCCCGTGATAACCTGTGGGCTCTGTCTGCCCCCACACGTGTTCAGCCCAGCAAGCAGCCGCACAGATATGTGCATGCAAGGAACATGGCATTAAGGCTCCCCTTCTGTGAGCCCTGGGAGGCTCTGCCCTGGTTTTACTGGGGTGCAAAGCCGTTCAATGGCACAGCCCAGGGCCTTTCGTGCAGCATGGCACAGCGCTTACCTCCAGAGGACCGTTGTTGCTGTTTTAACAAAAAATGCTTCAAGGAAAATCCTTCCCAAGATAACCTTCAGTCTTGCGCTCAGCAGCCAGGGAGACACATTATCTCTTAGCCTTGGCAGTCAGGTAGCTGAAAGCAATAGAGGCATAGAAAAATGTGGCTAGCTAGCATTGCTGGGATAAAAGGGGACTCACATCGCCTCTCATTTAATTATTACCGTCTGTGTTCTTTCTGGCATTGCAAACGCTGGGGAACTTGGCGGCTCACTGCCCATATTAATACAAAGTGTTTTCTCTATAGTGAGAGTATGCAGTGGTGCTGGAGGGGGTGGTTTTAGCCTCACGCCTGGAACAGCTAGGCTTTCTCAAGCATCAGGTTCAAATCCCAGCAGGACCTAATGAGAGCTTCATGTTGCTAGATGCAGAGAGGGAGTTTTGCGGGTGTTTCGGCTGAGGCTGTGGCTCTGCATGGACCTTACAGTTCCAACAGCCCTTTGCAATTTGGCTGTCAACAAAGAGGGCAACTGGTTTCTATAATAAACACTTGGGGATAGATTTTCAAAGAGCAGAGGCCCTGCTTCGTTTGGGTGTGTGTAATTTTTAACAGAGAGCAAATTCAAGTGTCTGGATTGCTGCCTCTTTCTGGCTTGCACTTAGTTCTAATATTTGGGCTTGGGTTTGGTGGACACAGAGGAAGCCATTCCTCTGACAATACGAGCTGTGGTATAGTAGCGTTTCCCTGATCTTGCTGTTTGGCGTCTTCAGGTTTGCAATTACAGGTGATCTCTCAGATGGGAAAGGAAAGCTGGCTCTTCGCTTTTAGACAGAAACAGTCTTAGCTCTTAGCCTTAACCTGCCTTCTCTGACTCCTGGTATTGATCCTTTGCAGCATCTGCGGTTTCACCTGCAATTGAAAAAGCACATTTTGTCCTGACTTGATCGTGCTTGGCCTGTAAGGACCCTCCATTACTGGTTTGCTCAGAGGGAGCAGCCTCTCTGTAATCTCAAAGGTCTTTGCACTCGCTCGTCCTCTCCCTCCCTCTCTTTGATGGAGTGTCCTGTGTCAGCCTCAGTTCTGGCGTTAGTTCAATGAGTTGCCTCTGAACTGGGTAGCACTCAATGAAAAGGGCAAAGGAGCCAGGAGTCGAGCTGCTGGGCAATCCTATAGGAACCAGCACCGTATTGCAACTGCAGTCATTACAGCCGGCAGAGGAGCAGGGAGCCAGGGATGCCAACTGATAAGAAAGCCGTCCAGGTGCCGCAGTCAAGAGACTGGGAAGATGCAGAGTTGTCCTCTAGTGTTACACTGGATGCGTTCTAAACCCACATTTAAGTCTGAGGGGAAGCATAAAGATTGCATGGAGGAGGTAAATGTTTTGGTTAGAATGAGAAATGCAGTCTTAACTCTGCAGAATAAGCACAGCTAAAACAGGGACCGGCACAAGGCTGTGAAAGGGACAGGTTAGTAGGGGCACTGAACCTGCAAGTGGGATCTACAAATAAAGCGTATGTCCCCCCTCCATAAGCATCCTACTCCCAGCAGGAGAGGCAGCAGGAGGTGCAGAGTCCTCTCCTTTGTCCTCGTCTCTTCCTCCCCGGAGCCCAAGCCAGACCTCGCCACATTATGCAACCCTGTCTGGAGCCCTGCAAACAAAACAGCTGGTTGCTCTGGAACATGCAGCGCTCCTGCTGACGCCAGTCCAGTCAAGTCATAGATCAGATGACTGCTGCCCAGAAGCTGGGCACTCAGTCCAGCTGCTAAGTGTGTCCTCGGGCAGAGCTAACTGCAGCCTGGATAGAGTGCTTTTAGTGACTGTAGTTAGACTGAGGAGAGCACACAGCTGTCTTCTCGGAGCTTTCCAGGGGCTGGCTGAGCACAGCACGTGCAGTGTCTGCTCAGCCACAAAGCTGTCTTTCTTTTCCAGTAGTGGGATGAGTTGCTCTGAGAAATGTGTACTCCTGGCAAACTAGCCCCAGCTGCCGACTCGCTGCCTGGCCCAGCCATCTTCAAGAGGGCAACTTCCTCCCTGGGTGGCAGGTATCGAACAAATCCAATTCTCTCAACGCTGCCCCAGGAGAAGCCACCAAGATATTGCACATGTGTGCACAGGCACGCACCCCTTTGCCCAGCCCTTCCAAAGGCTCTGCTGGATCCCCAGCCTTTTGAGCATCTGTTCCACATCACCTTCCTCATTTTCCAGGCTCTGTGGACTCACTCCATCCTCTCCAGCTGTTTCCATCCTCTACACCCCGTCATTGCATGAATACTCCCAATAGCACTGAAGAGTGAGTGCAGATATTTTGTTTCTGGAGTAAGCTCTGGTACAGGATGTGTGTAAAGCTGTGCAGCCAAATGCACAGACTGCTTGCAGGGATGGAACCTGGGAGCTGTGCTGAAAGGCAACAGCCTCTCAAAGGAGCAGCCAAATGCACTGTAAGCCTGGTTCCCCACCCTGCCTAGCTCTGGGAGCAGGCACGTCGGGTGTTAGCACAGGTCGTCTCATTCTCTGTAGCCAAGGCAGCTGAGTGGCAGAGCACCTCCCGAATTCAGATGACCAAGTCAACTCCATGTCATGCACAGCTGGCTGCGACACTCCATCATTTCTTCAGAGGCACCTGCCAGCACCTCTCTCCTCCCCCAGCCAGCTCCTTTCCTCTGTGGGGTGGGGACCTGCAGTGGCTCAGCTGCCCAGAGGCGTGCAGCAGGCTGCGAGGGGCACCTCCGCCGTGGGTCAGACCCATGGAGCAGCACTAGCACCAGGCTGAGGGCAGGGAGGGGCACTGGGAGCACAGAGCTCAGGGATAATGTTCATGCTGTTGAGAGACTTCATCTTTGCTGGTACATTATCGAGCCTCTTGGCTTCTTACACACTCCCGGGATGAAAGCACAAGGGGAGTGATTGTCCAAGTATTTACCAAAGTTTAGGTCTGATAAGCCCTGTTGATTTTACAAGTGCTCCTTGTGGCCCCAGGAATGACTTTATGGCTAGAGCTAGCAGGTGGAATACTTTGCAGTGGAGAGGAAGGAGGGCAGACACACCAACCAAACCCAGCATTATCCACTTGTTTGCTGATTATTTCTGTGCAATTTAACTCCTTGCAAAGCACCCCAGGCTCCCCCAGTGCGCAGTGTGCTTTCCATCACCTCTCTGCAGGCTGCTGGCTTGAGGTGTGGAAAGTCCTTGTCAAATTTCTCACGCTTACATTTTTCCTGAGAATTTCAAATTAAGAATGGAAACATCTCTACAGAAGGGCAGAAAAACCTCCTGTCACCAAGATCTCCTTGTCTCTGAGCAACTTTCTTTTGAGGAAGTGGTAGAACATCTTTTGCTAAAGAATTTTAGAAGTAGACCAAAACCTAGTCAGCACCAGGGTCTGGTATGGTGTAAACAAGCATCGATGCCGCCTACAGACCTGAAACTAGAAAGGCAGAATAGCCCTTTGCATCAGCTGACAGGGCACTTCTCTGAGCTCTCACCCCCTCAGTTGGCTGCCTCCATATGCAGCTCCGGGCAGCATTTCCACCAGTGTGGTGCAAGGGTACTTTTGAGGACTAAATGTTGTTGGTAGGAACTGATGCCACAGCATTTGAGTTTATACCCCTTGAAGAACTGCCCACCATGTTTTAGAGCTCTCTCCCTGCAAAACACTCCTTGCCACAGAGCATCCGGCAAAGGAAGACTACTGTGCTGCTTCAGATTTTCAAGTAATAAGGGTTCTACATTCTGTCACTTTTGCATGACCTTTCTGGCAATCTTTGTAATTACTTTCAGTCTTTCTCTATCCCTTCTCACTGTAGCTCTTTGAACATTGGCTTTATTTTACAGATGGAAAAAAATGGGTATGGGTTTGTTGAGGGCTGGGCAAAAAAAAAATCAAGCCAAACCAGCCTGTCCCAAATTAGGGACAATATAAGCCAAGGCAGCAAAATGACTGGGCAAACCTTTGTAGCACCTGGGAAACAACCAGCTGTGCAAGACCCTTCCTTCCCGGAGCCGGGACCTTGCAGAGTGAGCTCTGCAATGACCAGAAACTGCTGAAGTCTTCATTTCCCCCCGTTACTCAGGTTCAGCACCAAAACAATGAATCTTTCTGTAAATGCTCTTTACAGTGAGAGGCACCCTCACTGGGGTGAGGATGGGAGCTTAGATTTTTCAGATGGAAATAGTAAAGGGTTTGGCATCCTCAGGAAGTCAGAGTATCTTTGCTCTTAGTATCTCAGATGTTAGAGGAGAGGAAAGCATTTGAAGTCAGACAAAATAAATAATTCAGTTTCTACATTAACACAACAGTTTCCTCGCTATCAGCTCTGCCACTTGTTTGCAATTCTGGAGAGCAGCCTTCTTTAAGATTGTATTTAAGTATTTTCTTAAGTGCTTTTAGATTCAACAAAGCAAAGATCCTGTTTAAGTGCTTTCTCCAGCCGGGGCTTTCTTACATTCCTGCCTCTCCGATAAGAATTTGTGTAACATGCAATGTGTCTGCATGTGTGGACATCAACTGAGCGTGTTCCACCAAGACAGCATACGAAATCTGTGTATATTGTGTGCGTGCATATATCTGCCTGCCTGTTTGCATGCATTCGTATGGAAATGCTTATCTGGCTATTGCAACAAATAAAAGGCATCTAGCTGTAAGTGCACTCTTTCTGAATAAAGCTGATAATTACTGTAAACATCCCAGGTGCTTCAAGGCCCTGCTTGTTTGATATTAGGTGACAGGGCCCAGTTGCCCACCTGCTGCTATCTCCTCAAAGTCTACCTAGCTGCCAAAACCGCAAAGGCTGTTGATACTCCAGGTATCAGCATACTGGCTGCTGCAGCAGCCTACAGCTCTCGGGAGTGGGTCACTGAGTAATTAGCAATATTACTAATGGGTAGGAAACCTGAAGCAGCTGGTGACGTCCAGTCCCAGTGGAAGTGTGGCCCTAGGCTAGGAGCTGCTGTCAGTCCCCACTCTGTGACTGGATCTGTGGGTCCCCCAGCCCATGGGGTTACGATCCGAGAGCCAGGCTTGCTCTCCCAGCCCAACCAGCCAGGCTGCTGCAAGCAGCACAACTATGCCGAGCGGCGACGCCAGAAGAAGCACCTCAGCTGCTGCGTTGCATCCACTCCTTAACCACCACGAAGAGCTGAGACTGCTGCCGTGGGTCCTACTCTTCAAGGCAAGCCTTCCTCTGCACCCGGGCTGCCGACCAGGGGTCTGGCACCAGGGCTAATCTGCTTTAAGCAGCTCACAGAGCACCCTGGTCATGCTGCTTCAGAGAGGAAATGCGGTGCTGGGCTTTCTTGTTTGGTGTTGGTGGGGTTTTTTTTGCCAGTATCTGTTGAACAAAGCGCCTTTCTTCCCGGCAGACTGGCTGACCTAACACAAGGGGAATTGTCCTCCCCGGCACAAAGGGTGGGGGCGGCAGCAGTGGGAGGAAATGGCCGGGTTCCTCGCTGGGCTGCACCTGGGTCCGAGGGCTCACCACGCCAATGAAGATGCCCGTGCCATCGGCCACCCTGGCTCTCACCTGCTGGCCAGTGTGGGGCTGCACCGTGGGAACTCTCCACCCCTCAGCTCACTCGCTGCCAGACCATCCGTCGGTCCTGGAGCTGGGCCCACATGCCCAGGTTAATGAATTGCACCCACCAGCGAGGGTGGGGGGAAGACAAGGACTGCTCCGGGGAGTTGAGTATGTGAGACTCTTAAATACAGTTTTATGCCCTGTCTCTTATCAGCAGCCCCATCCCCCAGCAGAAGCTGCCTAACCCGGTGAACTGGGAGAGAAACCCATCTGCTCCAGTGCGGTTTTGGCCACTGTCAGCCCAGAGCAGGGCAGGGGCATGTAGGCAGACTCACAGGCAGGCTGGGAGAAGGGGCAGTGGCAGCAGGAGAGGAAGACTGTCACAGCTGATGAGAGGCAGGCGGGTGGCGGTGTATTTTTCTCATGACAAAGATGCTCTTGTGCTGCCCAAGCCAGAGAAGAAGATGTTAATGGGAGCTGTCTGTCCCAGGCCAAGGGCGCTGCGATCCCAAAGGGCAACAGAGAAATTGTAATGAGAGCTATGAGTATCAACAGGAGCGTTTTGGTTACAACCACAGGGTTTTAAAACCTTCTGACCACCATGTAAATGTACTTGAAACAGACTCAGCTGAGACCTCTGATTTCTCCAAGGTTCAGCCTTCAAAATGCCATAGAACACACACAGTTCTACCCGAAGCCATAAATGGCCCATGGGGAGCCAAGAGCCAGGAGCATCCTGCAGCCACACTTCTCCTTTCACCTTCCGTTTCCCCTCCTGCTCCTCCTTGGAAGTCCTTGCAAACCAAAGTGAGGAGCATCTAAGCTGCAGAGACATCCAAGCTGTGCAACAAGGATCTCTGAATTTTCCTTGCACTTTGCATTGTTAAGCTGCAGCTTCTCCATTCAGTGTCATTTGTGGCCCTAATCCAAAGTCAGCCAGAAAAGGACAGGATCACCCTGTCTGCAGACCTGCACCCTCTGCTGAAGTGTGAGCCAGCAGCAGCCTGGGAGACAGCCTGAGATTTCTGCCTTGTGCCCCGTGGGCCAAATCCAAGGGCTGCTGGTGCCAGTGGCGAGACCCCAGCAGACTCTGGGTGAAGTTCAGGCACTGGACATCTCCAGCTGAGCAAGGAGATGGCTTGAAAATGTGCGTGGCTCATCAGGGCCTGCCCCCGAGTCCCAAGGCAAAAATAGAAGGATGGAGCAATAGAGGTGAGCTTGTCTCTAAGACATCCACCCCAAGGGCTGGGCGCTCCACCCTGAGCACAGCACTGCGCATTGCTAATTTATTGTAATCGGCGTGCCATGCCAGGAGACAGGTCCTCAAAGGGTTCCTTGGAGGAAAGCAAGCAGAGACGTAGGGTCCAGAGCCATGTCTGCAGCCATGGGGCAGCCTGCCAGGCGCTGCCGGCTGCCGCAGCCTGCCCGGGCTGCCCCGTGCTCCCCGCAGCCCCCAGGACACAGCCACTCGCCACCTCGGGGGGCCGGGTGTGATTTCTCCCAGCCGACCTCCACCCAGCCTGGCAGCTCCCTGGGTAGTCACGGGGGTGGTTCGGGCCAGGCAACTACAACCATGCTGAGAGCCTGTTCTGCACGGAGCCTGTTCTCAGTGGGCATAGAGATCCACTTTGCTATGCTTCTATGGTGGCAAGCTATGGGCCAGGGCTCTGTCAGAGCTCCTGCTCACAAGCGTGGAGGACTCAGCTAGGCCACGTAGGAGAGGAAAGGCAAGGTATCATGGTATTTTCTGCAATTTTTCATAGAAGGAAGCATAAGCATAGAGCAATTGTGTAGGGGTTGGGATGGAGTCAGGCCCTCGGACTGTTTCTTGCTGAAGCCCAGATTGCCACTGTGACTGCACAGGCTGATGTCTGAAAAAACATCCAGGAATGCAATGGTTAATCGCAAGTGCCCTGCATTGTGCCTCCTTATGCTTCAGAGCCAACAACCCTGGTGAACTCCTCTGAGCTGGGACCAGATCCTCTCCTCACTCCCCTGCGGTGAACTGCAGGGGATGGGGAAGTGGGCAGGGGAAGAAGACACAGGAGACAACCTCTGTGGCTATGTCCTTGCACAGTGGCAGCAGTTTCCGTGTCGGAGAGTTCACGTCTAGAGAAGAGGGAAGCCAGGGTGCCTGCACATTCCAGCGTTTGGCTCATGCTGCCTGCCCTGCCACATGCTGCTCTGCCTTATTTCCTTGTGTGTGTGTGTGTGGTGTTGCCTTTGGAACCCGGGATGATGTTTACACTTTGCATACAGAATAACACAACTTGATATGAATCTGGCTTGGAAAAAAAAAAAAAAAGGGAAGAAAGATAGAAAGAGCAAACCCCAAACCCTGCAGCTGAAAAAATACTGCAAGCTCCTGTGGCAGCCAAGATCAACAGCAAGGACAGGCTACTACTCTCCAAGGGGGATACAGATGGGTTTTGCTAACCCACTTCTAATTTGTGACGAAAATAATCACAGAAGGACAGCAGATCAGTGCATGCCCATCAGGACGACTCACTCGGGTGCTGGGCGAAGGAAAGGTAACGAGAGCAGCTCGGTTCCTTGCAGTGAACCAGACTACTTTGGAAACATTGGCGGTGCTTTTGAAGGGGATGAACAGTAACTGGTTTCTGTTCCTCATGTGTGAGCAGATGAAAGCCTTTGGAAGACAGAGCATTCCCATGAGGGCTGGCGGCCATCCTTCAGTCCTGCCCCAGACCCCTGGCCTCAGGCAGCAGTGACATGGGGCGCTCCCCATAGCCTGCATCGGCTGCTAACAGGCAGGTGGGTCCCAGCTCTTGAGCTGCTTGGCTTTGCACTGTAGCGTGGAGCAGTGAGGCAGAGCTCAGAGATGTTGATCCCACCCCTTCTAACACAAAGGCTTTTTACAGCTCATTTGTGGTTCTGCTGAGGACTTCTCAGGGCATTGGTGCTGGAAGACAGGGAAAGCATTAGTTTTTTTGGCTGTCACTTTTCCTTAAGTCCTAAAGTGGTGTCATCTGGATGGACTGAGGAATCACCAGTACCTTCCCCCTGCCCTGTCTCTGTCAATCGTCTCCAGGACTTTCTGCTCTCACCCACCTTTCCAGTTCAGCTCTTTTTCAATCTCAGTAGCCTTATTGGCATGACATGGTTTGCAAGTATTGCCAAAGTTAATATATCAAATGTCTGTCCCTAGGAGCAAACATTTCTCAGCACAATTACTCCCCAAAGACTCATCGAATGCACAGGCCACGGCTGAACACTACAGTTTAATGTCCTCATTAAATAACGATGAATAACCACCCCACCCCCCATCAATGTCATTCTGGTTTCAGAGAGCCTCTTGGGCTCAGAATCTCAGGGCCACATGGGAAGAGCATTGGGAATTCTTTCCAGCATTTATTTGGATTACAGGCATCCATCCAAAACCAGGCCCCCGTTGTGCCTGGCATAGCACACAACAGAACAAGGAAAAGTCCCTGGCCCAAAAAGCTTGGACAATGCAGACATATAAATGATTACTTTTCTCATTTTACTGACATGTGAGGTGCTTAGGGACTTGCCCAAGGGCATGCAGTGAGTCAGCATCAGAGCTGGGGATTAAACCCAGATCTCCAGGGACTAAACTGCAAAACCAGTTCTCCCCCCAAGATGTAAATCCCAGCTCTGCAGGCCTTCCCATGGAATTCTCACCAGTGAGGCTACCACAGGCACTTGCCAGACTTGCAGCAACTCTGTCCCTGGCTAGCTAGTTCCCCCTCTGTTTCCAGAGAGATGGAACTGGTGCATTTGAGCCCGAGCTGCCTGCATTTCTGCAGGGGCTGGCACAGTGCCTATGTGCTTACCCTGTGTATACAGCAGTTCTCTGGGCACTTTGGGATCCTGGAAGAGGAAAGCCATGCACATGCTGTCAGCCTCTTAATTCTGCTTTTCTGCTGCTTAATGTCTCACAGGCAGGAGAGGGCTCGGATCCGTGCTCAAATTGCCACAAGATAAATCCCCTGCTCGGCTGAGCTGAGGTAACTGACGTCTGCATGCTCTTATTCAGCAGCAAATACAGGTTAATTCAGTTTAGCTTAGCTGGCAGCACTAGCAGCCTAAGCTGGGTTGTGTTACACAGTGCTTGCCGCAGGGGCAGAGCTGATGGGCAGACAGTTGCCAAGGCTCAGCTGGCGCATGGTAACACAGAAAGCTTCAGGACTTGCTCCCGTTTTCAGACCTTCAGACAGATTCCCTGTATCTGGCCTTAATAGATGAATAGACAAGAGGTGATTCACAAGGCTCAGGAAGAAACCTCTCCTCCCAGGTAACTGCTGGCAGCAGTTTACGTGTGCTTTTTTTGCAGCCTGATCCTGCCAATTCTTGGTTGCTGGCTCCTGCTCCAGCTGAACCACAGGTCTGATCCACCGAATTAAAACACAGCCATACCAAACCTGACGAGACAAAGTTTGGAACATGCCATGACAATTCCCTAACCTCTCTTCTTCCCCCTCAGCCAACAGGAGCAATTTCTAGCTACTAGGCATTTCCTCTGTTAATTTTGGAGTAGAAGATGGACACACCAGCCTTGTCTATACACAGAGTTCTGCACATGCACGCTGCATCCAGATCAGCTTTACATTACTGAGATGAGATAGGCAGCTGCACCCCAGCCGGGATCAGCGATGCTGGGCCCATGGCCTGACATCCTTCCAGACTTGGGGATGTTCAATGGGCTGGGAGATACTCCTGAAAAACAAAGCAGCAGCCTCATAAAGAAAAACCTCCTATAGAGGCATTGCAGTGACGATTTCCCCATCCCTGGGCAGGGAGACAATGGTGGGAAGGAAGTTGGAGTCATTATCGTCATTGTTTCAAGGTTTAATCAGGCACTCAGGGATTAGCACCTCAGCACTGAGGGCACAGCTGGGTGGGAAAGGGCTTGGCTTTGTGCACTGCAGTGGAGCGGCTGTTTGAAGTGTTTTGCACTCTCCTGCAACCAGGCTTGTTGGGTCCTGCGGTGGGAGGCATACTGGCAGCTTCAGGCTTGGGGCAGCAAAGAAAGGCTGAGGCTTGCTAGGGAGGCCCCCCACCACAGACACAGCAGCGGAAGGGGCAGGGGGGGACCCCACCAGCCAGGGCCCCTCCACCTCCTGCTCCTGCCTATGTCAGAAGGAATTGGCAAGAGGGTGTATTTCCGGAGAACCTGTTTTCCAGATCCCCTGGCATCCTTCCCACTGCGCTCGGTGCATGCGTCATCATTTTATGAGGCTGCATCGTTCCCCGGGAGCCCCCTTCCCCTCCCCTTTCTCTTTCTCTCTCTCTCACACAGAGATTTTATTTATTTGTTTATAACACTTCGCCTATCCCCAGGATGCCTTTCATCTGCAAGCACTTAACTGTTTCGGTGACAGGAGGGAGGGCAGCAGCTCAGGGACAGGGCAGAGCCCTCACGCCACATTTCAGGCAGGATGGACCTGGGCAGTGCTGCTGGTCCCTGAGGGCACACTGCTCCCCTGGCCCCGCTGCCTTTCCCACTTCCAGCTCCTTGCCCTGGGCTGGCCTCCAGAGAGCTGGACTGGAGCGCTGCTGCACAGCTTCCCGTGCATCTCCTGTGTCCAACAGGACTGCCAGTCATGCAGACGTGTGCCTGGGAAATAGACCCTTCCCAGTGCAGCACATCCCTCGGGGCCGGCTCCAGAGGATGATCTCCCCTCCTGGGACCGGCCTCTCCATTAGCGGGGGACAATGTCTCTGAAGGAGACAATGAGTCCAGCCCGAGCAGCAGCCTGGCCACCCTCATGCTGTGGGTGTTGCCTCCAGACACCAACTGCTGCCCTTGGCTCCTCTTTAAAGGGCTCTGAAAGACATTTTGTTCATGGATTGAGCACAGGACTGTGAAGCGATGGGGCTAGCTACTTCCACACTTGATGCTTTGAGAGGGGGCTTAACTCTTCTGCCCCTTTGCCTCAGCTGTGCCTTTCCTTCCCCCCGGCATCAGCCCATTGCATCCCAATCCTACTGCAGTGTGCTCCCATCCACTCTGTCACCACTATTCCTTCTGTCAGGATGTCTCATCCCCAGCTGATATTTCTGGCTGTAAGAGAAACAGTCCAAATCAGGGCTGAGCTGTGCATGCAGACCCCAGACACAGGGAGCCCTGTGGGAGCAAGCTGGATGGGGATGTTCGAAAACTCTCTCATATCCGAAGCAGAACATTGTGCCTGAGCATATGCAGGACAGGGGAAAAGCTGCGTCTCGTCATGTGCAACCTAAGGTGTGGTCCGTCTCAGGGAAGCACAAGCAGAGGTTCTGCATGTGTCAGAAAGTTGTGATATACGCTGAATAGGAGCCAAGGAGAAGTGTGGGCACATCCACAGGCCAAACACCACGTTCTGGAAGGCCAAAGGATGTGCCAGCCTTTCACGCAGCTCCAGGCGCAGCAGCCAGCCCCTAGTGATACTGGTATCTCTGCCCGAGGGACTCGGCAGTGAGCGCCATGGAAAGCTCAGCCTAGAAGGTGTGTAGGTGAGAAAAAGCCCAGCTAAATCTGCCACATGCTCTGGAGAGGGGCAGGGGAGACCAGGTCCTTCTGCCCAAGAGATGTGAGTGGGTGAGGGCAGGGTCAGACTTTGCACTCAGTATTGCCACTTCCAGGGCAGTTTTCAGCAACCAACATGCGTGTGTTGGGGGGGTGGGGGGAGCTAAATAGCCCAGCTTAGCAAATGTCAACAGCAATTAGTGTTTCACACTCGGCCTGAGAGGGGGTTAAACATTCACAAGTAACTAAGCAGTGCTGGGCTGCCTGGGAAGGAGTGCCAGACAGGGAGGGGGGGAGGAAGCAGAACAATGCTTTCTAATGCCATTGCTTTGTCAAGAGAAGTTTGCAGCTTGGTGGGAAAGATGCTCTGTCCCACACATTTTCTTGTCTCCCCCTCGTTGCTTTGCAGTTATTGATGGGGGAGGCCCCAGGCACTAGTGCTCAGCTTCCATGCAAAGCTGCTCAGAGGGAAACCGATGTAGCGTGGGCTTAGCTAAACCAGTGCAAAAGACTGGGAGTGCTCTTACAGCCACGCTAACCAGGCTGCCGCTGAGCAGGAACCACATAGGGCTGGACTGAGATGAGCCTATCTGCATGGTGCCTTGCATCAGGTACAAAAAACGACTTCGCTATTCCATCCTGGGAGTGTGGAGCAGGTACAGCTAAACCAGCATGAGAGGGGGTATATATGCAAACGCACATTGGCAGTAAGCCAGTTTGCCATCGTCCTTCTGGATGAACTGATGCAAATTATCTTGCAAAGTTCTGTTGCTTCTGACAGTGTCCATGGACTGTGGCTGACTTGCTCCTGCTTGGCACTTGTGTGATGAAAAGAATAGGTGCTTAGCATTTAGGGAGGCGGGACGTCAGGGTTCCACAGAACTGGCATTTTGCTACTATAACAGCCAGCATTTTTACTGGGAACTGACAGGACTGAGGTCCAGTTCTCAGTCACACCAGCTGGCAGGCTCTCTCGTGGTGCTGCTAACTGCGATAGGATGCGTGCGAGTGTGGAGTCTGGGAATGCTTTTTTAAGCATTTTGCAGGCTATCTGGTGAAACCCTATGGACCATGTGTAGACCAACACAGGCCTAGGTAGTGGGGTTAGAAGGCAACTCCCCAGCGCTAAGGAGCTGTCACCATACCAGTTCTAGAAATAAATATCTCTTCCCTCCAGCTTCCCCACTGCCACTGCTGCTGGGGTATTGCTGACATATCCTCTTGGCACTGATGGATAAAATCCCTGCTCTGCCAGATGCTGTCCAAGCACAGCTACAGGGGCAAGCCTTTGCCATCCAGTCAGAAAAATTGGGCAACAAAATGAATATTTATCCTCATTTCAGCACTGAGGACCAAAGGTCCAGTGAAACTGAAGCTGAAATTATAAGTGCCGGTGGTGAAGTGGCCAGATCTTAAGAGAAGAGTGTCTGACTGACTCTATCCAGAAGCAAGGTCCAGCCTTGGTAGCAGCGAGAGTCACTGAGGAAGACTGAATCAGACTGCCTTCCTTCTCTGCAAGAGGCAGAGGCTGACTGGCTCCGTCTGCGAGAGCAGCTCATCTCCTGCTCCAGGACTTGGCTGTCTTTCTCAGGAGAGCAAAGGATCTCAGTGCTGCACGGAGAGAGGCTGTAGACACTGTAGCTGCTGGGGTTGAGCTGTGCTGTGCCCACACGGGCTCAGGTAAATGTCTCTGCTGGAAATCTCTCCTGCTGAAGCTCCTGAAGCCAGTGGAAGGACTGCCCCCACTTTCCTGCAGCCTTGAGCTGCCCAGGGCAGCGCCTGGCTTTACACAGCATCGCACAAAGGCGCTTTGTCGACATGATTAAAAGGCAGACGCTCTCTTTCTGGAGCCTGGCAGCAGCAAGTCCTGCCTGCCCTCCTCCAGGCACCCTCCTCCCCTGGCTCCCCATCCGTGCTGCCAGCCTCCATGATTAGGAAAGCTGCAATGTGTGCTCTCTCCTCCTCACGTGTGCACATGCGTGCGTGCGTGCGCACAGGCAGACTGCACAGGGGAGCTTCAAAAGAAGGATGCGTTCCTGGCTCTGAACTGCAGCAGCTCTTCGGGGAGCTGCTAATCCCACCCAGGGCAAGCAGAGAACACGACAGCTTCTGGTGACGCACCTTCTCTGGAGAAGCCACATGGAGGGACGTTAATGAGCTGCCTGACTCCGGAGGCATTACTGCTGGCGCTGCGTGTCTGGCACTCGCACCGCGGCCTCCCCGGGAGTTACAAACTGCAGGCAGGCTCCCTGACAGCTGTGCTCCTATCGGCAAAGGCACTCTTCCTCCAGAGAAATAGCCGAGTCACATGGATCCCATTAGCCCTTCACTTAACACGAACCAGAACCAGAAACAACCACCAGCGCCACCCCCAACCCCGACTCTCCCTGCCGAGATGCTGCACGGCAAAAATCTCCTTATGAAATCAGGCCAAAGCACTGCTGTGCCTGTCTCCAGAGCCCTGTGTGCAAGGAGGGCACGCAGGGGCCACGTGAAAAATGTTGCTTGAGAAGGGGGAATCCACCTGGGGCAACTTGCTGCCATCAAGTGCTTGCTTTTTACTTTATGGATGGGAACTACCTGTGCTTCATACATCACTGACAGCCCGCACCGTGCTAGCCCCCAGGGTCCCTGGCAGGCAGCGCTCACTGATGGCTTTGCTAATATCTGGGGGAGCTGAGAGCCAGCCACCAGTGTTTTTTCTCCCTGCCACACCCCCATCCGTGCAAATCCACATGAGCACAAAAGCCTCCAAGCATCTGTGGCTGGGGCTGAGAACTGCAATGGGTGGCAAAATCTGGACGGTTGCACAGTCCGGCGGGCCACTGTGAGCAGAGGCAGGCCCAGGTTAGCATCCTTCAGTGGCACCCCTTGGCAGCCATGCCGCAGCCAGCACTGCGCCCTTGACACGGTGTTGGTGATGGGTCTAACACAGGCCACCCCTCGCCCCTCGGGGGGTGGCCCTGGCACAGCTCACAGTGGTGCTCTGTGGCATACTGAGCCCTGCAAGTGAACCAAAGCAGTGTGCCACTGCAGGCTCAGGGTGATTAACTGGAGTGTTAGCCAATTAACTTTTTCACACTTGCAGCCTCTAAACCCCCATAACTCAGAGGTGACAGACTCAGTGTTTATTTTCTGCTTAAAGAGAAGTCAGTTGCAGGTTCCAAAGGAAAACAAGCCTTCCCCAGATTTATAGGCAGGCTTCAAGGCAGATAGTAGGACAAAGGAGCCAGTCAGTTTTAAAAGCTGAAGGCCAGGTCCTTGTCTGCAGAAACTGGCATCAAGGAAGCAATTCTATCAGTGCAGATCTGGTCCAGGCCTTATGTGAGTCACCTTCTTTCTCCATCTTCGTCTGCGCAGGTGGAGCTGGAGCTGCATGTAAAGAGCAGCAGTGCCAATTATAGTGTGGCACTCTCAGGGTACGGCTAAAACCAGGTTAGGTTTTACTGTGTCCTGGAGCCCCATGAGCAAGGCACATCTGCTTATCTGTCACCAAATGTCTTCCTACCTTTTTAAGTATTTGGGGGCATGGATTGTAACTTGCAATGTGTCCAGTGGGAATCCTGCATCCATGCTCCCAGCTGGGAGAAGGCCTTTGATTCTGTCATTAGGCAGCACAGAGGCGGGAGCTGCATGTGTCCTGCTAGAGTGAGCCCTAGGACACTACCAGATCATTCCATCTGCCTCTTGTTTATAATGTGAACTTCTCTGCACCCCTTCCCTGCTGCAAGAGAATGTGCCAATGCAGACAGGTCAACATCTGCATCTGGACAGCAGTATTCCTAAAGGACAGTAGAAAACTCTGCTTCTGCCTCTACCATGGGCCAGTGGCTACCCCACGATGGCATTGTACTAGGAGGGAGGAGGGCTGAGAATGGATTTGCATGCAGGTGTTACTCATATTGGCAGCTATTTTGGGTTTTTTTGGTGGGAGATATTTTGTGTGCTGCAACAGGGGTTTTTGCATAAAACTGGCACTTGGTGACAGCCTCCATTTGCATTATGGCTCAGGAGGGGCACCGGTGACCAGAAAGCTTCAACCAAAAATGGGGCTTTGGCTCACTAGTAAGGGTCCTGATGCTGACAGATGATTAAAGGGATTTGCTCGGAACATCCATATTTTGGTTGGGATGAAGAGCACCTTTCCAGTCTGCTGTAATGACTTCAGCTGCTGCACAGTGATTGTTTTTTATAGTAACATCTCCAAGGTCTCAGCCTCATTATTTTCATTTAGAAATGAAGAAGTAAGCAAAGGGAGGTGCTGTGTTTTGAATAAGGTCTCCTGAGAGGCAGCAGCACATCACAGCTTCACTGATGGTCCCAGTCCTGTGGCCTTCCCACCAGACACTGCTGGAATTGTCCTGTGAGCAACCCATCGCTCACAGGGCAGCTGACAGCTTCACAGCTCCGCAGTAACTCCCTGACCCACAGCTTCTGCCTACAAGTTGACAGGAAAGCCTGTCTGCTATGAAGGTTAAAAATGTTTCCCATAGGGAGAGAAAAGTCTGACATTGCCTGCAGCATACTTCTCGCCTGGAGTTATTGCCTGTGGATTAGGAAAGGTCAGGGTTTAGTGCTTCAGCCCTTCCCAGTCTCTTCCTTTACTGCAGGTTAGGGCTACAGTTGAAAATTTTGTTGATTTAGCCTCATCCGTAAGTGTAAGGAAAAATCCCACCCAGTCTGGGGGAGCCATGGGAGCAGAATTCCTAGAGCAGATGTAATCATACTGGCAAACAGAAAATACCCCACCCCTTGGCCGCTGCAGCATGGTGAGGAAATTAATAGGATCCCTATGGGCAAGAAAGCTCCTTATCAGTAAACGCTATGTTCTCCTGGTCCTGGCACCCTCTCTCTAGCAAAGCTTGGTCCCAGCATACCCTCGTCTCCTCCTCTTTCTGTTTCAGTCTTTTCATCTTTTTTCTCTCTCCCGCCCATTTTCATTTCGCCCTGACAACTTTTTTTTCCTTGCAGAATGTGGGAGGGATGAAAGCTGCAGATAATTAATAACCCCAGCACTTCTCAGCTCTGTCTTCCTGGGAGAACTCAGAGATTCCTGCTCCTTCCACCTCTGCCTCCCCCTGCAAACGCTCTCTCGCTTCCAGTCATGTGCTGTCTGTTCCCACTGCCTGATAAATTGCAGCTGGCAGCTCTTGCTCCAAAAGACTTTGCTTATTTTATGTTTGTGTTCATGGGTAAGGATTCGGTTTGAGCTAGGGACAGGAGACAGCTTAGCAGCACACCCAGAGATGGGTGTCGCTACAATTTATCCACAGGCGAACCCCCCATTAGCAGAAGCAGTTTCTTGATGTGGGTCTGTGAGGGCTTTGCCAAGCTCTTGGGTAAAGCCACGCTGAGGTGGTAGGGACTTCCCATCTCCCTAGCCACAAGGATAGCAGGAATCGCTTCTCCTGCCTTTCTCTCTCCTGTTCTGCCCCTTCCAGCAGTTTCCAGCAGCTTTGCAGGTCATTCAGGCTTACAGCGAAAGCAAAGGCAGGCTCTTCTTATTTGCTAGCCCCCATTCTTTTGTGCTACCTTCTGTGCTTTCCTACTGTTGAGTCAGTTGGAAATAAGTACTTTGCGCTGAAAGACAGATTATCTGGAAAGGCAAAAGGCAGGATCTCAGGAAAGAGGAGGCTTGGGACAGTGCCTCATACAGGGAAAAAGTCAGTGCTGCTGCAGAAACTACCTGAGCAAACAGCAGGAAACCACAGGGGGAGGCCAAGGAGAAGCTGCTGATAACCTCTAATCACCTCCCAAGAGCTGCATGGTAAATTCAGTGCTGGATCCATTTGTGTTCAAGGGGGAGCAACCAGGCGAGTGCTGAATTGCGCTCTCTCTGTCTCAAGCATGATTCCTCATAAGCATCAATTTTGCAGAAGCCTGGTCACCAGGAAACTTGCCTGCTTGGCAGAACCCTGGAGAATACATTCGGGGACTGGGTCAGTACTCCTCTACGGTGTGGATGCCACTGCCTTCTGCAGCTGAGGCCGAGGCTGTGGCTTTCAGGCAACGGTGCAGCTTCTCATCCATGATTCCCTCCTGTGTAGCCAGATCGGTTCGTCTGTAGTGCGGAGGTTTGATGTTCTTAACATGAACGTTGCCTGCATAGAAAAGGAGCCTCTGTCATTCATTCCTGCAGGGTCAGGGATGGTGAGGAAGGTCTCCCCTTTGGTTCAGAAACATCCTGGCCCACAAGGCTTAATCCACACAGCTGCAAGGCAAGCACCCCTTCACCTAGGCACGTGCCTGCACCCCGCTGCCGGGCCTGGGGGCGAGCGTGGGTTCCCCGTGCTGGCAAGCGGGACCACGAAGCTGCTGCGAGTGCTGGCGTGAGCCTTTTGGGCTGCTGGGCTGCTCTTCGCCATGTGCCTCCTGGCTAGGAGCGAGGCTGAACCCGGAGGGGCAGGGGCTGCACGGTGCTGCCTCCCACTGCCCTCGGGGGCCGCAGGAGAATCAGGGCAGAAAGCTCAGGGGCTTGCGGCCCCTCTTGAGCTGTCCCCCTTCTCCATCAGTTTTGAAGCTTGGGATGGACAACCCTCTCAACTCCAGATGCACAGGCTGTTTGTTTTATTCGGGGTGCTTCTGCTCTCTGTCCCCTTTCCTCTTCCCATTCAAACACCATGGGGCCCTGTGGCTTTTCTCCATTTGTGGGCTTAATCTCTGTTATGGTGTTTTGTCTCTTTACCTTCTGCCTGGTGCCTGAGCCATAAGACAAAGAGGTGTTTACCCTCCTGGGCTGCCCCAGCATTGAGGGCAGAGACAAGCAGCACAGCTGAGGGCAGATAGAATTGAACATTTCAACATTTTTTTTCTCGTCTGTCCCCAAAGCCAATATTGACCCAAGACCCCTGTGCGGTTGCTTTAGTCAGTTTTACCAGCCCTAGAAGCTCTTGGGAGTGCAGGACCCTGGAGCTTGGGGATGAGGGGAGGGGAGGACATGGCTGCTCTCCAGAGGGGGCCATCCCACCCCGATGGGTTGGCGCATCCCCTGCCCCAGGGGGGCTTTGCCTCCTGGCACCAAGGAGCTGGTGCTGGCCAGCTAGTGCTGAGTGGAGCCACACAAGCGGCGGCCTGGTGGCCCTTGTTCCCAGTCAGGGCCGATCTGCCCTGCTTGCTGGAGATCACCCTGCTTGGGGGCACAGGGAGTCGAGGGGCTGGAGCCCTCCACACCAGCAGGCAGATTTTCAGCACCAAATTACGTTCAATTAGGAGCACTAATGGGACTGGCTTTGGCCTGAGCAATAAGGGAGCGGGGTCAGTGCCAAACAATATCCTGTTGACATCGCTTCTGAGGAGCGATTCACTGTGCAAGGGGAGAAGGGGCCTTGATGAGACGCTCCTCAGCACAAAAACCTCAAAGGGAGCTTTGGCCTCTCCTCCTGCTTCTCCCGGCTCCATTATCTGGCTAGGCCGCGTGAGGCGCGGCAGTGAGGAGGTGGTGGAGGGGAGCGATAAGGGGAAAAGTGGCCATTTTCCCTCTGGCTCATCTGCTGGCGATACACATCATCTTGGGGAGGGGGCCATGGGGGGCCTGGGGTTTGGATAACCTGCCTCATTAGTAGCTGTATGACATCATTATCTCACATTAGCGACACTCTTCCAGAGGTAATTGGGAAGCCTCTGGAATGGCCCCGTGACCTTTAATTAATGCAATGGGGTCTTTGCCTTGTGCGATTCCTCACTCTGCCTCAAGCAGCTGCTTCTTGTTAAGATGCCAGAACAGGGGAGCTCTGGTCCCATGCCGGGATTTTCTAAGCCTCTATCCCCCAGGGGAGAAATAAAAAGGTGCACAAACAGTCAGCTGCTGCCTGACTTGTTTCAGCCTCTGTTTTCCCCAGCCTGGGCAATTACCTCCAGCTGCCCCACGCAGAGCTGATTAGCTTGGCCAGGCTGCCAGCCTGGCGGTTACCCTTGGCCTGGTGTGCCCACGGGGGAGCCAGGGCTGTGTGGCACCAACAGCGACCGGTGCCCTCACTTGCAATGGAAGGAGGAAGGGCAGCTCTGCTGATCTCTGGGGAAAGAGCTTGGAGGAAGCTCGAGGTTTCTGGAGGCCATGGAGCTGCAGGCAGTGTGGGGTGCTGCTTTTGGGTTGGGTAATGGTGATGGCTGTGGGCAGGACTAGCTTCGGATGGGGTAGATGCAAGGTAGAAATGTTGTATTTCTGTGATCATCTTGGCTATCAAAGCCCTGCATACTGCTGCAAGAGAGAAGGGCTAGACCATGCTCTTCCCAAGCCTTTCATCTCACTCCAGCTGTAATTCTGGTGCCTGCTCCTATCTTTGCAGTTGTTATTGTCTCTTCAGCTTGGTCTCAGCTGCTAAATCAATGACCAGAGATTAGTCATTGGCAGCCCCAGGTAGCACAGAGATTTCCAGTAGTGCTGTGCATCTGGGCTGTCAGTATTATTAGTGCTGTTACTACAGCAGTGTCTGCAGGCTCCGGTGCAGAGTGGCATTTTGTCGTCCTTGGCACAGTGCAGAAGGGGAAAGGGTCCCAGTGCTGATGTGCCAACAGGCAAAGGAGCTATTGTATCCCTCTTTGACATCCAGGGCACTGAAACCCAAGTGGAGAGCGTGACCCCCAAGCAAGGTTATGCAAAACGGTTGGGGTGACCTAAAATAAACCCCGGACCTTCTATCTACTTTCCAGTGCATGGGTCCTAGAACTGCCTTCTCTGTGCCCTTGCCAGTAAAAAGCCTGACTGGAGCTAAAAAATACAATTTTCCTTATCATGCTAGGCCAGGATTTGCTACCTTAAGTTCTTTTCAAAGAACCACAAGAATTTTTGCAGCATGCAAAGGAACTCAATAGCTCAGAAACACTCAGTCCCTAGCCAGAACCCAAATAAGTGGTATGCAAATACAAATGCAAGCTGCACACCCACTACACTCAACGAGGAATAGGGAGAGGAAATATCTTACTTTCAGTAAGAAGGGAAGGAAAAAATGTGCACTTAAAACAGGATTCCCAGATGTGATGTGGGGAAGACAGGAAGGTGTGAAGAAATCGCTGCTGTGGAAAGGTTTTGCTGAAACATTATTTCAAAGACTGGAACAATAAAATTTCCTCAAAAGACAATACAATAGCCTGATAGAGGTAGGTGGGTTGGTTTGGTTCTGCTTGGAGGCAGATTGATCCACGGCCATCCAACTGTGTACAGCATGTGCGCGCTCCAGGCAGTGGTCTTTGTGCTGGAAAACACAGAGCTCTGAACATGGGGTTGTGCAGCTGGAGATGGGTGCAGGAGCAAAGGCGGAGAAGCCTGCTGTAAGGGAGCTGCTCTGCCTTCGTGAAGGCAGCATGATCATCCAGCTCAAGCTGCAGGTGTGGCAGGGAGCTCCCAGACCCAGTTAAGGGGAGTAACAACATGTTGAGTGGCCAGCATTGACCTGACTTGTGTTTGAATAGTCATAAGCAGGGATCAAGTGGAGGTGAGAGCCACAGAAAAACCTGTCATCTCCGTAAGATGGTGCTGGGCTTGGATATGCTTGCTTGCGTGTGCACAGCGCAGTTAGATGGTTCCAAATAACTCTCTGTCCCTTAACACTGTTTAGGCTTTGCAGAGAGGGCAGAGGAATCACGTCCAGATGTTTCTGTTCCCTGGCCGCAGGACTACAAAGATATCCCACATCTAAGATCAGGACTTGTGAAGGCCAGTTGAGCCATCCCAGTCTAGTGGACAAGAGCAGTGTACAGGTCCCTGGAGCCAGCCAGGCTCTGTTTTCTGATTTTGCCACCAAAACTGGGACACCAGTGATTGCTGGAACATCGTGTCCCAGCCCTGTGCTTCTGTGTCTCCCATCACGTCACGTTTGACTGTTCTCTCCATGCCCACACAGTTTTTCTCCCTTGTACTGGGCTCCCTCAGCAGAACCCCCACCCCCTGGCAGGCAGGCAGGAGCTCTAGGTGTTACTGGGATGTAAATCAGGCTCCTTCCTTTGTCCAGACTCGGGGTTTACACTTGCTGCTCTACCCTGGCTGCTGGGAGGCCTGCAAGCTCACACACTGCCTTAGGCACTCAAATGGATAATCAGGAATTGTTGTGGTCCTGGCCCAGCTCTAATCCTAATTTTGTCTCAGAAACCTCTGTAACAATCATCAATGTGAGGAGATAGGGACCACTGGCTGTTATTCTCCCGGCCGTGATTCTCTGTGGGGGCTTTTGTATTCAAAATGTGGAAACAAATTAACTCCCTGGGAAGACCTATTCAGAGGATCAGGGCTTTTAATTCACAGGTGACCGAAGGCAGCGTATTTCAAAAGCAGGTGAATGATGTAGTCAGGTCCTTGGGAGCCGTCAACTTGCAGAGAGCTTTAGCTTTTTTGACAGTGGCATTTGGACTTGTCAGGCTTTGGGGATCAGTCTGCACAGTGCAATGCTCTGCAGTGCTGCTCGTTGGCACAGCTTGCTCCTCAACAGCTGGCACGAATATCACTCTCCCTTGCTGCAGCAAGCAGTGCTGGCACGTCCCTGGGTGCTTCGAAAGCTCTTTCCACGGGCAGAGGGGAGCGCAGCTCTCCATAACAAACGAGCGCTTTGGGATTCCCATCTTATAGCCTCGGCCTTCAGAGGGTTAATGTCATCAGTTCTCCAAGGCTGATTTAATTCAAGCCAGACTGGAGTGCTGCACAAGGCAGCCTCCCCTGGAGTGGGAGCCTTTGCTCCTGGACTCTTGCGCCCTGGGGAGAGAGGGTGAGCAGAGCAGCCGAGTGCAAGGAGCTACTGGTGTCTGTTGTGCTTGCAACCTGACCTCTCCTTTGCTCTTTGAAGCTGCTGACAGTGGGTGGGCTGAGATCAGTGGAGTGGCCGATATGCTGGGAGTTAGAATAACACAACCGCGATGCCCTGTTCAGCCGGGAATAGGATCTGTTTGGAAGGGGGTGGGCAGCAGCGGGGTGAAGAACTCGGGACCTTGAAGACTGACAGAGTCCTGCAGATGTGGAACAGCTTGCATTTGGGGCTGGGGTGGGAGGCCCTTTCAACCCAAAACATAATTAATCAGAAACTTGGACAGAAAAATGGAGCTGTGGCTGCAGGTCCAGCTACCGTTGCCCTTTCCAGGCCCACAGCCAGAATGGGGAGGGAACAGCTTTGCCAAGTTGACACTCTGTGAGAAAGCCTCAGGTCCTTCTCTCTTTCCATGTCTTATCCCGGAGCTTGCTCTTGCTCCCAAGGGCCAGGGTCAGCATGCTGGCCAGCACTGCCTTCCCCGACGCCGCTCCAGCCCAAAGCAGCCTCTCTCCCTCACATTGCAATGTTGGGTGCAGGATAAAAACCGCAAAGAGGTGGCCCAAGACACCAGCTCACACTCCTGTGAGTTTTCCTTTATACCTTTACCACATGGGTCTGAGCACCAGCTCATCTCCATCTGGGATTGCCCAAAACCCCACTTTTTTGCTAAGCACTGGTAAAATAGCTGGTTAAACCCTTAGTGGCAAGCTGGAAGTAGCTGATACAGTGGCATCCATCCTGCAGAAAGCCTGATCCCAGAAGTGAGAGGTGCAGTCGCACTTGCTCCCATGTCGAGCTCGGGCAGCTCTCACCCTTTCAGTGCTACCTCCCCAGCAGCAGAGGAAGCAGCGGTGGAGCGTGCTGGGGTAGGGGCAGTGGGAGCAGTGGGGGGAGCACACACAGAGGAGCCTTTGCTCCTGCCCTTGAGCCCCTGGCAGCCTCCCGGGAAGGCTGGGAGAGAAGCTCCCCCCGGCTCAGCCTGCCGGGGGGTGGGGGACGGGACTGCAAAGGGCTATGGGGAGGGCAGGCAGGTCGTGCTGTGGGGTAGAGGGGGGTGTAAGGGGTGGCTCAGCAATGCTCTGGGCTGCCTGCACCCCTCTGCTTTGCATATGAAGAAAAGCCCTGAAGGAAAGATCTGGGCCAGCACTTGGAAGCAGTTCCAGAGCTGTAGGGTGAGGGAGGCAGCTGCTTGGGCACTAGGATGGAGATGCCGCTGGTGGTTTTGTTGCTGTCCAGAGGGTTGAAGTGACCCTGGCACCGGTCCATGCTGTGACCCCAGGGTCAGGAGACTGCTGGTATTGCTGCCTTGCATTGCAGTAGTGTTACTGTGCCCCCGCTCAGGGCCAAGTACCTCATGTGTGAAATGATGTGCAAAGGCAGAACAGCCCTTACCCCAAAGCACTCAGGATGGGTTGGTGACTGCAGAGATAGAGCTGCCTGCTGGCTCAGAGATTTGGACACCCACACGTGACAGCTGTGACCTACCTGCGTGGATCACTGAACATCTAACATTACAGTGCAAAGCGCAACAGGCTTGCTGTAGAGACTCCCAACATGCACAAGTCAGTGTTAGCAAAGACTCTGCTCTTCCAGCCTTACGAAACATAGCTTTTTCCTTTCTCCTAGAGGCACCACACCAGCTGGATGGGAGGCTCAGGAGATGTTTGCTTCCCCTACACCCCTCTCTTACAGCCTGCAGTCCTGACTGCTCTAATACCATTACAGCCCTAATTCCTGGACATCTAAGACCCCTTTTTAGGATTGACATAGTTCTGCACATCAGGAGGAGGTTAAAAATCTAGGGAAACTGCTAACTTTCTGGCTATAAGTGACATCTAGTGGAAATGGCAGGAAAAATTAGTTCCACAGGTAAAATACTGATGCGGTTGCATTCAGTTGTGAAACTGATTCCTATGAGCCGGAACTTCAGCCCAGCAGCCTCTTTTCAGGCCTTGTAAAAAACATAGAATAGCTCTATCTGTCTGGGTATGACTTGCAGAGAGAGAGCTTGGCATGCTTCGTTTGTCTCACATTGGTGAGCAACATGAAAAGTGAGGCAGCTGTGACATGACAATGGTCACCTGCCCTTACGGCTGCTGGTCCCAAGCCAGAAACACTTACAGCCACAACAGACCATGCACTGGTCTGGTATTACTGTGCTGGATTTAGGATTAAAACAATCCACCGGGGTAACTGCACTGCTAAGCTTCATGGCAGTTTAGGTCTTGCCTGTCCTCTGACAGCTATAGCAACTGCTCCTGGGGCTCCGACGGCCATAGCTTGTGCCGCTGCGTCCTCTGCCGTGCAGTGCTCCGGGGCAGGATGGTGCCTGCAGCCCCTTGGCAGCACCCCGAGAGGGGCAAAGCTGGAGAGTTGCAGAACCTGTCCCCAAGGGACGGTGAGCCCAGGGTTATGGACATGGAGCCTATCTGTGTCCTGTGCCTCTGAGGCAGCTGTGTGCCCTGCTTGCCCTGCCTGCTCTTGGCACTGAGGTGGCTGCCTGCTGCCATCCCTGCCCTGGCAGGAAAGGTCCAGCCAGCAGAATAGATGTGGCCTGCGGCTATTCTTGTGTAGAGCAAAGCCAAAGCTTGCACGGAAACCTGAAACCCAGTGAGACTTGGATTAGCAACCCGAAACTCAGGCCAGGATACAAGCCTTTTGGAAGAGCTTGGCAGAGTTTCAGGCAAGTGCGGGCTGAGTTTCAAGTCAGCTCAGGCTGACCTTTGAGTGAGCCCGCTGCTGGCTGCGCGGGAGGCATGGGCCTGAATTTTTAGAGAGCCTGGGGACTGAGTTTCAGGCAAAAAAAACCCCCAAAACACCAAACCAAAACAGTTAAAGGGTTTAGACAATAACAATGCAGACCTCTTATGGTTTGGGGGTGATAATTCCTAGCCACTCACCTGCCCCCAAACCAGCAAAACCAGACTGGTGGTTACAGCTTGGTTGCACTTTGAGTTTCAATGTAGACTTAACCCCTTCCTCAGCATAGAGTAACTGTTAAATTCTAGACTTTCTTTGGGGTAGATCTAAATTCCCTGTTTCCTCTCTCCCTGTCACAAGGCAGGTCTCATGGCTGTTAGCAGTGCAAGGTCAAAGCTGTACCCAAGCAGCTCTTGGACATGAAGAGCTGAGCTATCCACATGACAGTTTGTACCTTGCAGGAATTTATGGAAGGGGGGAAAATGAATCAAATCAGAGGAGATCGTAAGATGGAAAGGCTAGTCCCTTGAGAGCGGAAGACCAGAGTCCAGGGATCAGCCAGAGATAGGCAGACAAGGCCATGCTGTATCAGTGACCGAGGCTGAAGGATGATGATCAAGCCAAAGCGGAAGAAAGCATGAGAAAGTGGCTGCAAATAGAGCTGTCTGTCCCAGGCAGTGGGAAGCAGCAAGGGCCAATGACGTCTTGCTCCTGAAACTGCAGACGTATTTCTCTTCACATTATGGCTAGGGTTTTTTTTTTTTTTCCATTGCTTTTCCTGCAATCTCATCACTCTCTTCCTCCCCTAACAGGCAGCATGTGACAAGTCTATATCAGACCCACATTTCTCTGCGCTGTCTGCATTGTCTCAGCAGTGAATTCAGCCAAAACCCCCATACTCATGTTGGTTTAGTGCTGATTTTAAAAGCTCTGTGAAGGTAGAATTCTCCCATACAGAGTTTCCTGCATAGGAAATTGCTTATCTTAGAGTATTATTCTATATAGCTCTGATAGCTCCCCTCCCCTCTGCCGGTCTGTTGTGGTCCCTTTACACCAAGAGTAACAAATGTCAAGCCTGAAGCCACAGAAGGGGTCTTTATGCCCATGTAAATGCCCCTCTGTGGCACTCTTGGTTTTCTTGCCTCACTCCCTTTTCCATGCCCTTGATTCTGGCTCTTTCTCCCACACTGTGTCCTATGTCATCAGGCAGAGAAGGGCCTCATCTCCTGCTTTATTTCAGGCCCTTCTCTAATTACACGTTGACATTAGTTATTTATATAATGTCCTTAATAGCAAAGTGTCAATACTGGAGGTGCTGGGAGGTGGTGGAGAGGCCTGTGCCCGCCTGTCTGTAGCTGAGCTGGTCACATCCACCGGTCACGTTGGTCTGGAGGTGCTGGAGCAGCCCTGCAGCATCCCAGCATCTGGCACCAGTTCCTCTGGAGAGAGCTCTGGAGGGCTGGAGCCAGGTATCCCAGAGAGGCACAGGGTCACGCACCAGGTGCCAGAAGGTAATCAGAGACGGTCTGTTTGGGCTGCAACTGCTGGATGTCCTTCACAGACAGCATAATGTCCCTTCTGCAGCCTGCATGGCTTGGGGCAGCATGCCTTGCCCTTGGAGTCCACGCTGTGCTTATATGGTCCTCCCAGAGGAAGGCAGGGAAGTGCTAGCAGATGCATAATTTCCCCAAGGATAGTGTGTGGGCTTTACCCTGGACAGCTAAATAAATACTTGGATGTCTCCTGCACCGAGACTTGTTTGTGTCTCTGAGGCCAGGGTGGAACATGTGGTGGGGTGTGTATAGTTCCTGTTGGGTTTGGTGTGTGGCTGCTCCAGCACTGGCTTTAAATGCGACATTGATAATGCGGGCTGCCAGCTCTCTGCTGGCTTCCAGTTCCATCTCGCTGCCTCTGTCTCTTTTATGTTCTCTGCTGTGGTTCGCAAGGCAGAGTTTAAAGGTTTCTCTGACTAACCCTGGCTGCCGGACTCAAAGGGAAGGAAGTCGACTGCAGCCAAGAAAAGGAAGTCAGTTGGTTTCCCTTCTGCGTCTGCAAGCGCGTGTGAGGAGGGAGAGGGAGAAGGGTGTAGCCAGATCAGAAATGAGATAGGATGGGAAGGCAGCAGACCTCTTTCCTTCCATATTTTCTTGGCTTGACAAGCTCCCTGTGTGCGTCAGCCCGGAGCATGGAGAAAGGAAGCGTGTCCTGGTCAATATTTACCCGGTGGCGTGGGGCAGCACACTTCAGCTCCAGCTGTTGGTGGGCTACGAGCTTCTGGCTCACTCCTTGGCAGTGCCGTGCGGGAAGGCAGCCACGGCGGGGACCTTCATTCCTGCAGGATGGCAGGTGCTGGCAGGGCAGGGCAAGAGGCACTGCTGCCCTCCAGCCTGTGGGACAGGAGCTGGGTGCTGTTCCCCAGCCCCTTGGAGCATGCCATGTGGCATGGCCAGCACCCCAGCTCTGCTGGCACCCTCGAGGTGGACGCAGGGCACCTGGGTCCTGCTGGGCTCCCACAGCATCTACACAAGTGGCCATCTGCAGTTTGGGTCTACGGCAGCCCAGAGACACAAGGGGTGGCCAGAGTCTGGGGGCAGTGCTGTCCCCTCTGGGGGCAGCAGGGCCTGGGACTGGGCTTGGGCTTGCACTCACAGGCACAGTGCTGCAGGCAGCTACTTCAGGGCATCTATTTCTGAACCCTGGGACAGGGAGGGCATGCAGTAGGAGGCAGGCTCCAGCACTTGCAGGAGCTGAGGGCTATTTCTGGCCATGGTTGCTGACCCGCCAGGCAACCCTCAGCCAGTTGCTTCCCTGTAACTCCCTCATGCCAGGCTCACCCTGAGTCTCCAACCCATGGCTCCCTCTGCCACCTGCACCAGATGCTCCTGGGGTGCATGGGATGGCTGCCACGCACCACGCAAGGCTTGTCATAAGACCGTGATGCTGGCTGTGGTCCTTTGATGTGAATCTGCAGTGGGTTGGCAATAAGTGCCCTATGAGTACATAGACAAATGACACCCCAAGGCATGTTTCTGTCACTTTAGAAACGGGTAACCTGCAGACTGAGGCAAAGAGGTGGGTATGTTGTAAAAAGCCATCCAGATGTCATGCTGCGCCTTGTGCTAAAGGCTGGAGCTCTGGGGCCTGGGCCCCTTCCCTGCTGGTCATCCCACAGAATAACCCCAGGCAGAGGGCAGAACAGAGCAGTGGGCATCAGGTGTGGTCTCAGAGACCCCAGAGGCTGTGGGACAGAAACACATTGGCTGGCACCCTCACATCTTCCCCACCAGCTTCTATATATGGGCCTGCCCTCTCTGAACCCATCACACTCGGATCTCAAGTGACACACTGGGGAGGGAGGGGGAGGTGTCTATTTTTAGCCCCTGAATGGATCTGTGCTGGAGCCGAGCTCTCTGCCCCCATCAAGGGTACAGCATCATGTTGTGCTGGAAGGATTTTTCTGCGTGGCTCTTTGAATGGCTCCATCACTGGCTTAGATTGTGGTACAGGTAGGATGCAGCTTTGTGATTTCTCTGCTTCTTCTCCTACCGTTGGATCCCCTCTGCTGGTTTTGGGCTCTGTTGCATCTCCCTCCCGAGAGCCATGGGTATGGACGGAGCTGCCATGTCTGGCTGGAATGTCCTTGTTTGGACTGTGCTTCGTGCTACCTTCATGCATGATGCTGTGGCAGCAGGAATGCTCACGAGCATATCCCCCCCCCACTTTTTTAAAGGCAAAAGGAGTAGGGAAGGGGTATGTGAAGTGCAATACTGCTGTGCTGCTGTGGAGAGAATTCCACCCCATCTGTGCTGCTGTGCTCGGGGAGCAGAGGCAGAAGGGACCTGAGGGGGGTGGTAGTGGTCTCTGTCACTGCTGGCTGGGTTATGGTCCAGCACAACCATACCTGTCTGGCTGAGCCTGCCAGGAGCTGCCCTCACCTCTCACCATTTTCAGCTGGAAATGAGTGAGGATGAGTGAATGCCGGTGACAGGGAAGCAGGGCAGGAATCTGGGGGGAAGAGTTTGGGGCATATACCTCTGCTATGTCTGCTGATGCTGATACCCCCTCTTCATGCCTTGATCTCTCTGGCCCCCTCCTCTTGCTTTGCTGCTGCAGGCATGGACAACTTTGAGTACAGCATCCAGCTGAATGACAGGGACTGGGCTGAGTTCTTCTTGGCGTCGGAAGAATGCAACCTAGCACCAGCCGCCCTGGCCACGGCTGAGGAGCAGTGTCTCAGTGACATTGAACAAGGGGACGGCGTGCCGGGGAGGGACTGCCGTGCCAGCACAAATGGGCAGATCACAGTGAGGGTGGGCAGCAGGCCAGGGCCTGGCACGGGGAGCTCTGTCCCACGTGGGGTGCCTGGAGACGCCTCCCTGCGCTGGCCTGCTGGTGGGCATCTCTCCCTGCCGGAGCTTCTCTCGGGCAGCGAGGACGAAGCGGACCTGGGCTCGGTCGGCAGGTTTCTGTGTGAGAGCGACAAGCCCAGCTGCCCTTTGATTGCTCCAATGCCCAGCACGCAGGGGAGGCAGCCCCCCTGTCCCCCTGCAGCCACCCTCGCTGGCCCCACTGACGGCACAGCCGAGAGCAGCTCAGGACAGGACGCAGCATGTGAAGCAGCAGCACTGCAGTTGGCATCAGCATCGGAGAAAGGAGCAGCCAGCAACAGTCAGGCCATGGAGCCTCCCAGCCACCCGGCTGGAACGAGCGGCCCTGAACAGGGAAGGGATGCAGGAGGGCAGCAGCCCTATGGCAGCCCAGTGGTAGCACAACCGGGGACGCCAACGCAAGGCAGGTCGCTGGCACTGGCTGCCTCCCCAGAGGGTTCAGCGAGGAAAAGTCCTAGCAACACTTCCCGCTCGGAGTCTGGGCTACGGGGACCTCTGCGTGACCATCCCCCAAGCCCTGCCCTGGAGACTGCGCCCAGAGCGCCCAGCTGCCCAGCGCAGGAGGAGGCGAGCAGGGAGAGAGCGGCTGCCGAGCCGAGCTCCCCGGCTGGCTCCCCGGAGGTCGTGAGGCCCAAGGTGCCAGGACAGCTGAGAAAGAGCCGCAAGCAACGTGGAGCCAGTGCCACAGAGGCAGCCCAGAGGGACAGGGAGACTGCAGGGACTGCAGCGCAGGGGACCGTGGTACCCATAAAGGCACCTTTAAGCTCGCCACTGTCCTCACGAAAGAGCAAAGGGAAGGAGAAGGCAGCCAAGCCAGCTCCTGTGAAGCTGGGGAGCGAGGAGGCAGGGGAGAGCAAACGGTCAGTGCCCAGCCCTGGTGTGGATGAGGGTGATCCAGCCGCGGGCGCTCCCCCGAAGCAGAAGGCAAAGGAGCCAGGGGCACAGCCCCTGGGAAAGGCGAAGGCCACCAAGCATTCAAAGCCAGGGCAGGCTGGTGCCTTGGGTGTGTGTGACGATGTGCTGGCGATCCCTGCCAGTGAAGCCATGGCTCCTTTGGGAGCGGCATGCCAGGAGATACCAGGGAAGCCTCTCCCTCCCAAGAGTGTGGCAGCTTCTGGAGGAGATGCTGCTGACGGAGCTCATGGAGAGCCTGCAGCTGAGATCCCTGGGCAGCTGGCCCCCGCGTGCTTTGCAGCTGGGGCCTCTGCAGGGAGAGACACCCTGGACGTGAGTTGGCCTGAGATGTATGAGTATTTGTTCTGTGACTCCCAAGGGGAAGAAGAAGGAGTGGAGAACTCAGTGGAGGGGGAGAAAGCACCCTTGGAAAGGGAAATGTCCCTGCCTGAACTGTATGAATATTTTTTCAATGAACCAGAAGGAAACAGGAAAAAAGTCAAGAGTAAAGACAGGAGGCGAAAGAAGTTCAGCAGCTTGGACCATGCTCAGCTGCAAAAGGAGGACTCCAACTCAGCTCCAGTCAAAGACTCCCTGGTTATCTCAGTCCCTGAGGTGTATGAACACTTCTTTCCAGACAGGCCTGGGAACAGGGCAGGCTGGAGGCAGATTTTCTCAATCACTCCAACCTCCGAGGTGAGGAAGGCCGTAGGGGCTTTTAAGTCCTTCCTGCAAAGGCCAATGCATCTCATCAGAGGCCAGGCCCCTGCCCCCCAGTCCTTTGTGCAGAGAGGATCTGGAGAGAAGCTCCCCCTCGTCCCACTGGGAAGAGGCCAGGCACGGTCAGAAACGTTGGACATGGCCCTTGCACTGACAGGTAAAGCACTGCTACCCCCTGCCCGACGGCCCCAACTTGCTGCTGCGCTCAGGGATGTGCCTCTGCCTTGTGTGATCTCCCCTGCTCCCACTGCCCCTGGGGAAGCCTGGTAGCCAGCTCTGGCCCTGCCGCAGCCACCGCCACTCCAGCTGCAGCGGCCTTACAAATGGGAGCATTTTGGTGGGCTTTGCCAAGTGTAGCTGCTCTGAAATCACCCTCCTGGCATGTTCACCTTGCCACGCAGCAGCCCTGGGCTTTAGCAGGGGAAGCGCGGCTAAAGCCACCACCACGACATGCTGTGTCACATTGGCTCTCTCTTGCGATGCTCGCACTGTCCCTATGCCAAGCAAGTACTGCTGGCCAGACCCCACAGGCTGGCTCCCAGCACTGCAGGAGGCATGGACAGGGAATCTGGGTATATCCTGTGCATAACTTGCTTTTCTCTCCACAAACCCTGGTCCTGGAGCAGAGGTGGTCATGACAGAATGCATGCAACAGGCTGAAATTCACCCTGGCCGAAAGTCCCTGTCCTAGCTGATTCAGTTGTCCCCCCTGAATGCATATAACTTACTGTGGCTCTAATCTATTCTTTTGCCCTCTGACCAAGGAAAACGTACTGAAGTGGACAGCTGCACTGAACATGGCTGGTGCTATTGCAGGGTCTGGTAGAGACAGGAATCCCCTACCCCACCACCATCCGACTGCCTGCAGAACCACATACCTGTATTTCTGATGAGGGAGTGGGAGGCAGAGCAGCAAAATCCTTCTGTACCAAAGAACTCCTGCCCCTGAGATAAGGCAGTGGCTGCTGGGCTGCTAATCCATCTAATATCTGTGGGGGAAAGGGTGTGCACAGAGTGGGACATGTCCAAGGCTTCCAGCTGAAAGAGGTGTGTGGGGACTTTAAAACACATGCTAATGTCAAAAACACCCTTGACCTCAGAGGTTACCTGAACATTAACTGTTACTGGAGGAAGGTAAGAGAAACAGGAACGAAGGGACAGCAAGTCTGACCCACTAGGACAGCCAGCATATTTATCTTAAAGCTTATATGATGCTTACAGCCACAGCGCCTCATAGTTAATATTAAACCCAAACAATGAATGAGTCATCCCAAAGGGTGCCTCAAAATAGAGCTTCCCGTCTGTTTGCACAGAGAAAACCCCCTTTGCCATCATTGTAGATAATTAATAAACCCGTTTTAATTAAAAGCCTGATCAAATAAACATAGGAGCAAAAATAACCTACTCTTGCAACACGCCTTCAGGTTGTACCAGGCTTGGAACTCCAGCAAAGAAAAAAATGCAGAGCACTTAGGGCTGTCTCCCTCCCTGGACCTAGCAGGCAGCGGGAGTGAGGTGGGATCCAAGGAGAGATGCTGAGCACTGGTGCTTCTCGGGGGGCGTATGCTTGTCCTAGAGATGCATGTGCCTTGGTACATTGTCTTGCAGGAAGGAGACCTTTCCCAGAGAGACCTGCCTGCAGCCCTGGTGCATCAGCAGCCACCCCGGGAACTGCTCTCTCCTAAATCTACCCCCCAGAGCCCCTTCCAGGCATCACACAGGGCTGCACTGGGAAGGTGGGCAGGAGGTGGTGAGGCAGGCAGAGGTCCTGGAAGCAGTGACACACTGGCTGTGCCTCTGAGGGCCATGGGTAGCATTAACAAATACTTGCCTTGGGCTCTTAACGAAGTGTAAAACTGAGAGGGGTGAAAAATGTGCCCCTCTCCTTAGGAAACATACCCAAGTCCTAAATAGACATGTTTGACCTGACCAATGTTGAAAAAAGGTCTTCTGGGAGGGTGAATGTGTGAGAAGGATGTATTTCTCTGGGAGTGCGAGGGACTCGCTGCCCTGACGCAGCTGGAGCCTGCTGTGGCAGAGGCGGTAGTGTAAAACCCCAAGCCTCATGCTCTTCTTCTCACAGGGAGGCCTGAGGCTCCGCTGGCGCTGACCCACAAAGACATGTGCCTTGTCTTCTGTGCCTTTGCGTCCTGGGCAGTGAAGACCTCTGACCTGCAGTCTCCGGATGCCTGGAAGACCAGTACGTATGGTGCCCAGCCTGGCAGGAGAGGGGTGGGAAAGGACCCCATGGAAGTCATAGTGAGGAGAAAGGCAGGGATGCTAACACTCTAACACTCCCTGTGGGAAAATGCAGTCATTTTCCTGCTTTTCCAAACTGTCCCGTTACTTTCTAATACCTTCTCTCTCCTATAGAAATGGCAGCCCTGACTCCTACTCACTTAGGTTGTCCTTTCCCCACACAAAGTGGCTGCTGACTTGAACTGAACTGTAGGACAAGTCCATATTCCTGGCTTTGGCCCTGCTCCATCCAGCCTCTGACAGGGACCAGGACCAGTGTGTCAGAGGAAGAGAGACTTCTTTAGGATCCATGCTGGTTAGAAGCTGAACCGGTACCTTGAGGATGCAGGTTTAGACTCCCATCGTCAGAGCTGGGACAAACACATGCATTTTTCTAATGTGCTGTAAAGGTATAATCTTTTTTCTAAATACAGCTTAGCTGAAGTATTACCCTGGTGCACTGAGTCCTGCAAGTAAACGGAGCTCTGTCAGTTCCCCTCCTCTCCAACCACAGCACTTGGAATAACTGGTGGGGAGAGAGGAAGCTCAGGCAACACAAATTAGCCGAGCTGTGGCCCAAGGGGTGCGGGTCTCTGGGTGAGCAGGGCAGGGGACAAGTGAGTGCAGCAGTGCTGCCCTGGTGGCAGCAGCTGAGCGCAGGGTCCAGCCCGTGGGCACCGAAGAGCCCCTGCCATGGGGTGAGATGCCAGGGTCAGGGCTTCCCGCTGCTTGTCCAGGGGAGGAATGTTCCCCGCTAAGGTCACACAGGAAGCTGACACCCCGAGCTGAGAATAGCTCATTAGCTAAAGTTGCTCCGTGCAATCATCACAAGGAGCTTTTGGCTTGCTCCTCCTTGCCTTCTTAGTATTAGGTGGTAGATGTGGCCTTAGAGAGGGTGTGAAAAACGTAACGGCCTTGTGCCCTCAGGATTGCATAACCCAGCGTGCAGTAAGCACCCAGGTGAGGAGGGGAGGCCAGAGACAGCTTAACGTCCTGGGCAATTCTTTTTTGGCATTTTAGGTTCTAACAAGCTAAATTTCCCTGTCTATGTCCCAGGCTCTAACACATAAACCAAAATCAAGTCTGAATTTAAACTGGGAAATCCAAAGGCATGGCTTGGGTTCCCAGTTTTGCTTGGGCACAGATCAGGGGGTTTTAACCTCTTTTATAAGCCATGCTAAAAATATTAGCTAAAAGTACAGAGAAGAGCTTGATTCTGTGTATCATCTCCATTAGTTATTTTTTGTATCTCTACATTTTCTGATTCTGCGTTTTGGGTATTTTCTGCTTGGCTGGGATCAGAGTATCCACAGATAACCCACAAAATTATATTTTTCTTGGCATATTCCTGGTCCAAACAGAAGTAGAAAATGAAGGGACTGTCCTGAAACCCTACTGTGGCTTTCTCATCGAGATTAGACCCACTAGATCTCCACATGAAGCTGTATATCTAACCACCACTCATCTCTACCACACGCATGAAGTCTATGTTGTGTTTCCCTCAAAAGCAGCTGTTTCTTGTGAAATGGTGGTGTGATTCCTGTGCCCAGACTATAGGACTAGATGTAGTTGGCCAGGCTTTGGACAGCTCAGGAGTGAATGCACTGGGAACAAGGATGGTGGGGTGGGGATGAAAAGCAAAGGCAGGAAGGGACTGAGAAAGGGAGGGGAGTGACACACACACCCACACACCCCAGGACCTGTGGATTACAGTGAGCCACATAACTTGTGATCTTCAAGTTTGGAGAAAGACCATCAGGTTTGGAATCACAGAATCATTTAGGCTGGAAAAGACCTTTAAGTTCATCAGGTTCAACCGTTAACCTGGGACTGCCAAGCCCACCACTAAACATGTCCCTAAGCACCACATCTACACATTTTTTGAATGCTTCCAGGGGTGGTGATTCCACCAGCTCCCTGGCTTTGGAAGAAGCACACAGACTCATTCTGGAAATGTGCTGTGCTCTTTTCCAGTGTTCCTGGCAAGTTTTGGCACGCTTTCTGCTATCCGCTACTTCCGAAGGCAGGTCAGAGAAGGACACCTCCGGACCTAGCCCAGCACAAAACCAGAGGTGCTTCCCAAGGACATGCGAGGACGGTGGAGGCAGAGGCCAGGGACTTTGTTCTTGGGCATCGTGAGGAGCCTGGATCCCAGCACCAAAACTTCTCTGGACCCATCCCTAAGGGGACAGGATGTCACAGGAAGCAGGACCCTTCCAGTGATAGTCATTTACAGTACTGTAGGCAGTTTGTACCTGAAGAGGAGCCCGGCGTGGGCTGGCTCTGTTCTTTCTTTGCACACTTCTTGCATATTTGTCCTATCTCCTAGGAGTAGTCACACCATCAGTTGCAGGGTCCTGCTTGTCCATCCTCCCTGCTGAAGGCAGCTGGTGGCAAAGGAAGGCACTGAGGGGGCAGAGGGAAGAGAGAGCAAAAGAAACCAGGAAAGTGCTTTGTTCCTATGAAAGAGCTGGGATATCTGTGAAGGAAGAGAGGAGAGAGCTTTGGGGAAGAGCTGTCTCTGCCCAAACATGGTGCTTTGCTAAGCATGTGCTGGCTGTGTGTGGCTAGCTGGGCAGCAGCTAAAGGCAACAGAGGGGCCACTCGCTTGGCAAGGGCCAAGTCTCCCATGACCAGTTTGGCTCACTGCAGGAGGACTCATCCTCTTGGATTTCACTCCAAGAAGTCATGGCTCGGTCTAACAGTTCAGGAGGCTGAGATAGGGTTTCTGCTGCATGTGGCCGCCTTCAGTCCCGCTGAGCCAGAGCCACAGATGCGGTGCCTGTCCCTGCGGGTGAGGAGCACCCACTGCAAGGTCACATCCCACTCCCATAGGCAGAGGACAGGCAAGTATCATGGAGCCAGGGCCAGGGGAAAGGGTGGCTGGGAAGGGCCCTGCAGGAGGCTGCGCAGGACAGAAGAGGCTGCAAGACCAGCAGGGAAAGGGGCCGAGCACCGGGGAGCCTCAGGAAAGAGCCCTGACAAAGACAGGAGCATGTCGGAGAGGAGAAGGAAAAGGTATGTGTACATGTATGGCTCTGACAATCACCAGATGAAGGGTCTATATATACAGCTTGGTCCCTCCGCTGCCTCCCATCACAGAGACATAAAGTGGGCTGGGAAGAGATGTTGGGTGAGGAGGTGCTGTGGCTGGGTGTGTAACCTGTGGGGCTGGAGAGGGCTGGAGCGGACCCAGAATGGAAAGTGCGGTGAAAAATTAAAAATAAGTGGTTCTTCCCAGTTTCTAGTGCCTTCTTGATCACTAAAGGGCATTATTAATGAGGGGGTTTCTGCACTTCCAAGTCTGGTAACAGCACGAATGTGAGATTTTTTAAGCCCTTAGGGACCAGATCCACAAAGGTACCGGGGGAAACCTGCCCAGAATACCTGTGTGGATCTGCTTATGAGCTTTATAGGAACATTGTGGCAATGTTTGCCTTATGAAACCAGAGAGGAGAGGTTTAGCTCTTCCCTTGCAATGCAGAGTGCCATGCAATTTTAATGTGTGTAGAGTTGTACTGACAACCATGTATTATTGCTGATAAGAAAGAACACTGTGCAATTGTACAGTGAGATATGTAGCAGGAAATAGCAAGAGAGAGACGTACAGGCTCTGTATGGACTATACCAGCTGCGTATCCAGTTAAGAGGAGTTTTGTGGAGGAGGAGAACAGATAAAATATGCTGGAAGCTTCTAATAAAGATCTATCTCATTTAATATTTTTGTGTACATACTTCTGTCTATATTGTTTATGTGTGAAACTGTTGAATGAGTACTGAGTTTTAAAGAATGAGAAACCAGTCCATCATGTGTCTGTTGATACAAAAATGTAGGGGTTGATGTGCTGGCTGAGGAGCCCTGAGGACAGCGTATGCAGGGAGATGGGCTGCTTCTCCTCTTCTTTGGCTCAGTCCCCATGCCTACCTGAGACACATCTTGTCTGTCACATGTAGCTAATGGCCTGATCCAGTGAGCTCTGCCCTCTCTTCCGTCTAAAAAGCACTCAGGACTCGAGCAGAGTCCCACTCCTGACAACCCTCCAGCCCATCTCCTCCTGGGACCCCCCTGAACAGACCAGGGAGCACAAGTCAATGCACAGCAGCAGCTCCCGGCTTCCATCCATTGATCCTCATCGCCTCTGACCTCTCCAGCCCCCTTGATGCAGCCAAGCTCTCCAGCCTGAGCTGCATCCAGGAATGCCTGGCACTGCAGCCTCAGGCCCTGGAAGATGTGCCCAGCAGACCTCTCCATCCACTGAGCAGGAGCACGGGAGGCACAGGGGAGGCTGAAGTGTTCACATATGCTCAGTTTTACTGTTTATCCAGCCATAATCCATTAAGCGCTCTCCGCGATCTCAGTGGCAGGTGGAAATACAGCAGCCTTGGCATGGTGGGTGGGTAATGGGGGAACAGCTGGAGGAATCAGGCAATTTCATTATGCGACATTTTCCTGGGAGACTGTCACACGGGGCTGAGCAAAGCAGAAAAAGGTCAGAGGAGGGCAGCAGACAGGTTTGCTGAAAGGAAAGGGTCTCTGGAACTGCCAGCTCCTGTCTCAAGGGGCTCTGGCTCTCCCTCCCTAGTTCCTCATGCAGAGTGAAGTCCCCAGGGTAAGGGACACAGCTAAATCCTTGAACGGTCAGTGCTGACTTCTTGCCTGGTTTGAATTTTTCAGATTTTGTGTTTTCGAGCTTTGTCACACAAATCTGGAGGAAGTAATGTTTTCCCTTTGTTTTGCAGGTGCAGGAACATTTCGTTCCCTCTCAGCCATGTACAGCACTCCCAGGTGCGGTGCCATTCTGGCAGTCAATGAACGATTGTGCTAAAAGTCACTGAATTTAATCCTGGGCAAAAAGGTTGGGAAAGCTGTTCTGGTTTATCTCAGTGTCTCAGGGATTAAAAAGTTGGTCTGTAGATCTCACCGGAAGATTTCTGGCCAGAAACCATAATGCTGAAAACACTTATGATGATATTAGCCCCACCAGGGAGGTCTGAATGGGGGCAGGGCTCTGTGCTGGGATGTGACGAGTCTGCATGTACCCATGTCAGCTGGCTCTTTTCTAAGCAATGTCCTTGCTTTGGAGACCTCATCTTCCCAGGGGAAGTGGTTTTGGTCTCAGCTGCTCCCCACAAGCCAAAGCTGCAGACATTTGCTGCAATGGGAGTGCTGCTGTTTCAGCTCACTGCTTGGGCACCCTGTGAGGAATGAGGAAGCTCAGTCAGTTGAGGCTGGGCTGGAGAACTTCGCGGTGGATGTGTAGGTGCTAAATCACCACTGGGAAGAGACTTGCTCATCCTCTCCTGCCACCATTGTTTGAAGGCTCTGTGCAAGATTTTTGCAGGAAGCCAGCTCATTCCACTGCTTGCAGGCAGTCAGGCTACAGTCGGAGACTACTGTCAGGTTTTGTGAACTACACGGGGCAGGCATGGCACTGACGGGAGGCTGCAGGAAAGCTGTTTTGCATGCCGGTAGTAATACCAGATACAGTTCAGAAAGGAATCAGATCTAGATGTTGCAAGAAGCAGGAATGGTAGGTCATGCTCTGTACCCCCAGTGCTCTGGTCCATGGGTGAGCTGCACTTGGGGCGGGAAAAGCTGCCTCCTGGTGGTCCTTGACCTGCTTGAGCTGGGAAAGGCATGGTAGCACTGAGTCTCAGTTTTCCCACTCCAAGGGACATCGGGTATCTCACTCTCTCAATGCCTCTATCCTACTGTTCAAAAACTCATGCAAAGTTTCTACCCAGAAGAGTTCAGTACTCATATTATGCTGTAGATAACAAGGTGCCTGTCACCTCTCCCAGCAAGTGCCCTTTGCCTGTCTGTGATAATTGGTGTCCGATCCTTTAGAGCTTGGGCTTGGAGACATAAATGGGATTTGGCACCTCCCCCTGCTAAAAGTTACCAAAGCTGCCAGATGATCCATCAGGTTATAGGTGCATTTCACACTCCTTTTCATCTCTACTAGAAGAAGTGGATGAGGTAAATATTTCAGAAGATAGGTATTTTCAGCGCACTGCAGAAGCTAAAGGAATTATGAAAGATCTTGTTGGTATCAGGAGATCAGATCTGGGAGTGTCTACTGTGCTCAGTCAAGCAGCAACATCTCTAGTGTCCTTCAGGAAAACCAGCCTGGACTTGCTGGCAATTTTAATGCTTGGTTTATTCTCCGACCTTTTAAGCTCTCTCCTCTCCCTCCATGGCTAGGTCATCTTGCCTGTATCTCACCCTGGAGGGAGGAGCTGCGAGCTCACCATCTTTTGCAATAGCAGCAGCCACCACAATAGAAACGACCTTTTCAGCGCACCCTTGCTACTGTGAGATTTGTTTTCCCTTCACCAAAGAGAGTGGCAGTGCTGGCAGTGGGACCCATGCCATCCAACCCCACTTCTCTGCCTTGCACGTAGCTCCCACATCTGACACCTTGTCTTGCCAAGCAGATGAAAAAGTCAGGCAGGTGCACCCTCAAGAACTGCCTCCGTATTTCATCTGGCCTTGATACATCACGTGCCACTCGGCTGCTGGAGTCCCAGCCTGGAAGAGGGCTGCGGCTCGCTCTCCTCCCTCTTCTGCAGCCATCAGTTTTGCTGGAGCAGTTCCTTCACTCTTATTTTTGCTTCACCTCTCCGTAATAAAACTAGAGCAAAGCTTCCCGCGGACGTTCCTGCTAGGCCATTTCTGAGTCATGACCGTCTTCTCCCCGCACTTCAAAAATATTTCTGATGGCTGGTGGTGCTGTGCCAGAGGCGGAGTGCAGCCCCGGCGGGCGGCAGGCAGAGCAGAGGGAGCAGTGACCTCCCTCTGATCTGGGACTGACAGAAGCGCCAGTTGCTTCAGTCCGAGCGTGGCTTTCTCTGGTGGCTTCCCCCACCCACAGGGCGGTGAGGGAGTTGCTCATCACAGACGAGGGCAAATCCTGCACATCCTCAGCTCCTCAGGGGACCAAGAGCTCTGCAAGGGAGGCGCTGGGTTTTCTGAGCAGGTTTTCCGAGCAGGTCCTTCTCCAACGTCAGCTGTGGTTCCAGGCAGCCACTCATAGGCAGCTGACAGGAAAAGACACGTTCATACAAAATGCCCACCGAGGAATTCCCAAACCTCAAATGTCTTTGTAAAACACAACAAGAAGATTGGCACATCCATGCACAGCAAAGGAGAGGGAGCCGGCCAGGTGGGCTGCTCCATGGCAGCTACACCGTGTCTTCACTCATGGGTTTTTTTTCTCCAAACTCCTGAAGCCAAAGGAGCAGGTCACAGGCTCCACTTTCTTTTTCTAAAAACACCTCTCTGCTGTTTATTCTTTGAGCAAAAGAAGTTTGAAAATGTGGCTTGGAAATCAGAAAGCAGAGAGAAATACAGCAGTGCGTGGTGTTTCAATAACTGCTCTGTTTTTCCGGCCACGGTTTCAGAAGGGGGGACCTGATTCAGGACTTTTAGTACTTGGAGGGAGCAGGGGGGTGGAGAGATCATTTGTCAGAGAGTGATTGTTGGCAGCTAGTATCATCTCGTGCCTTTCATCTGCCTCTGTGAATAAAGATGCAGCTATGCTGTGACCAAGCTGAGCAGTGGGATGTGTATGGGCTTGCTGGCAGCTCCAGAGCACTGGGCCTGCAGTTTGCGGTGACCTGGTTCAGATCATATTTTTTCTGCAGCCAGTCTGTGAAGGACGAATTTATTTTTCCAGGAAATGAGAGGTATTTTGTGTGTTTACAGGTACTACAGTTGCCATTTTAATGCAACTTGTGCTGAGACGTCTAATGCCACTTTAACTAAACCCTCTACTTTTAAAGCCTAAGAGAAATGTGTTGGAGGAAAAGCTGGGGTTTTCACGGTCCCAAGGCAGGTGTCCACGAACACAGCTCACAAACACAGCCCTGTTCCCACCTGCTACAGAGCCGCCTGGGTCAACATCTGGATTGGAAACCATCAGCAGAAAACCAATGGATGGCAAAAGTGATGACTCAAGTGGGAAACCAGGTTGTGCTGGGGAGCCTGGGTGTGGGTCTTGGCCAGTCTGATGCTTATGGGGCTGGTTTGAAAACATTTTAGGGCTTGTGTACACACACATAAATGGCTCTGCATTGATTATACCGGCCTAGCAAAACTGTACAACCTTCTAAAGTAGGGACAGACAGAGGGAAAGCAGGAAGAACTGCTGCTCCTAGGGGAGCTAAACCCAGCTGGGAAAGGGTATAAGTGAAACTCCTTTAGCTGCTTGTATGGCAGAGGCTATGTAACCATTTCAGTGGCAGTTTGTTAGCACAATCTTTAATTGCTGCTGGGTAGCAGTGAAAAAACAGCAGGGAGCAGGCATTAGTGGTCTACAGGACGGCAGCATTCAGGGAGGGGACACTCAGGTCCTGTGTACAGCTATAACCCCACACTCTCCGCACAAGCCCCTGATGGTTGCCTGTTTGCTAAGGGCATGCTCACACTCCATCCCTGCAATGCTATGTTCTGTGCTGCGCAGCAGCTGGAGGTAGCTACAGTCTGCGCCACAAATATGGCAGGAATAAGGCAGTAACTCAGGCACAGATGCACGAGCACAGAGACGGAGTTCAGGACCCAAAATAAGAGCCAAACAGACCACAGCAGCTGCACACAAAGGCATGCTGGAAGCATGAGAAATGAGCAGCTTGCATGTTGAAAGGGCAGCATTTGAAAGAGTGACAAATTTAGCCCAGATGTAGCCAGGGAGGAAAGTTGCCACTCTAGGAGCAGGACAAAAATTTCTTTAGAAGCTGTGTCATGTCTCTGCAGGCACTTTGAAACCAGGATCTCGCACCTTGCTACTGGTGGTCCTGTGCAGACGTGTAACTGTCACCGGTCAATGTGATTCCACATTGCAGCCTGGGAGAGCTGCTTGCTGAGGGACAGACCCACCGGGCTTCTGCGGCCAACACATCCACCCCCTGCCTGGTTATTCGGTGTCTTGAGCACTTCTGGCTGCAGCACCAACACCTGCCACCTTCCCAAGTGTCAGCACCTTGCAGCAGCTGATGTCTTGCACGGAGCAGTGTGCTTGAGAAGGCAAGCCCTCTGCCTGCCCTGCTGCTCCCAGCCCTAAGAGATTACTGAACTTACAAACTGAGGGCCACATCCAGTTCCTCGCTGGTCTTCTCTGCAGAATAACTGCAGAGGCAGCCAGGACACTTGGTTTTCTGCCCAAGGCAGATGCAGAGACAGAAGTTGCCTACGGGCATCCGCATGCAGTCCTCAGGACAGTATTTCCTTGCCAAGCAAGCCCCTGCCATGGCCAGCTCCCCTTCCCAACCAGCTTTGTTAGAAGGCAGCTGCCGTGAAGTGAGGTCAGACTGACAAAGCAGCAGAGGCAGAGCCAAACCCTGCACCACCTGGCAGCCCTTGGGGGGCTCAGGTCTGCACCCCACCCAGCGCTGGGGCTGGCCAGGGCATCCCCACTCAGCTCACCCAGGTTTTCCCCAGGCTGGAGAGCAGGCAGCACAGACCCTCCTGAATCACAGCACGGCACGGGCATTGCATGCACGAGTGCACGGAGCCATTTGGAGTCACCAACCGATTTTACACAGCATCTTTCCAAGACCCCCAGAAAACAGGGCTGAGGCAAAGTCCAATTAGCTTCGGCGTTAAACCTCTAGCCAGGCCTCATTGCCTGACGAACGCAGGAGAGACTTTGCTCTAAGATTAGGTGTTTACGAGTGCCTGACCTGAACTACAGACTGTCTGGAAATCATCCTGGACCCAGGGCCCCAGAGCCCTCCAGGGAGGAAGGGCTTTGGAAAGGACCACAGCAACACAGACAAAAATTCATCTCCGTTAAACCAGATGATGGCAAAGAAAGAGAGAAGAAAAATGTTCCAGAAGAACATGTATTGCAATTGTCCAGTCTCACAGAAGTCCACCAGGGAACTCTTACAGTAATAGGGAGGGGCTTTTCCCTTCTGATACATTGCAGGTATCGCTGTTGAAACCCAGTTAAAAATATTGTGGTGACCATCTTCAAAGTCAACGTGTTCATAGGGGCTCATGACCCTCCTGCCTCCCAGCATACTACATGCTTTTGACATTCCCTAGTGCAATTTTGTCCTAATAAATAGACACTTTTGGGGTTAAGTTACTAGATACAAATCTTCCCAAAATGAAAGCAAACCTGAAACAAAACAATAACAGCTAGAAAACCCAAACCAACACACACACGAATGTGCAGACAGCTGCCCATTCTACAGTACTGAACATCATCCACAGCTAGAAAATTAAATAGAACTTCAACTCAGCCACATTTACAAGTTAAATACATATTATCCACTCAAACCTCGCATGTAAACTTTGTTGGATACCTTCTGAAAAAAAAAAAAAATAAGTACAATGTAATACACAGATATTCAAGTACAAAGAGCTCCTGGATTGTTTTGTTTGCACCAGTGAAAGAACAAAAATAGAGTTTTGTTAATATGTTTGGTTTGCAGCTTCTTTAGGGAACAAAGGTCAAGAATTTGGAACTTAAGTTAAAACATTTGGATTTGCTGCCGACCTTGTATGTGCTAAAGGATCTGGCCTAAGAGGCTGGAAAATGATAGCACTGAGACTCTGTCCCCTGTTGTTTGTATCCTGGTCTTGCTGCTGCTCTGGAGGAGGGAAGAGAGAGATTGCAGCCCACTCTGGCATTGCTCTGATCACTGGAGTATTATGGCTGGACTGGAGTTTGGTTTGTGGTGAAATCTCCTTCCTTCCCTCCCTGCCTAGATAGTCACAGGCAGAATTTAGCGTGAGCCCAGTAACGGACAGAGGAGTGGAAGGAAAGGGCACAGTCCCCCAAGAGGAATCTAGGGCATCCTTTCTAGGGAAGACCTTGGTAAACACAAGCCACTTGGCATATTTGCTGGCAGCACACTTCTTGATTCCACCTGCCAAGGTGACAGGCTCATAATATTGCAGGTCACTACCATGGTTTGGAGGCAGTACTGGCAGGGAAGAATTTTTTGCATTAAGTGGAAAGAAAGGCCCATTCTTCCCAGATCCAGACTGTTTTTCTCCAGCTCTTGTCAGGTACCTGATCGGGCAGGAAGAAACTCCTATGAGCACACCTATTGCTGCCAACCTTATACACCATGATGGGGCATGCTCATGTGTCTGGCAATGGAGGAAGGTTTGGTTTAACAGCTATCCTCAGGGATCAGTGAATCCCCAAAGTGGCCAGCCTGAGGGCTCTGGTAAAAAGGAAAAGGATCAAACTAACCCAGCCACCAGCCAGCCCTTTTCTTTGGCTTTTGAGTGATTGCTCCACCTGAACACCCAGTCCCTTTTCTCTGAGGGAGCCTGACAAGCTTTTTGTTCTTCCTTTTATTTCCAGGGGGGCAATGCCATTCCCTAGCCAGGGCTCCCCAAGGCAGTGCAACCACAGAGCATGCTCCTTAGCGTAGCACACACTGCTCCTTGGCTCCGCAGAGGTTGTCATTTTTGTGCTTTGCTCTCATCCCCAGATTTAGGGGAGAAGTTTGAACTCCGGACCTGCCAGGACATGGGAACCAGCCTTCCGCAGAGCAGAGCCCTTCCCTTTGCTTGGTATACCCCAGGCTCCTCACCCTGGGGGGAAGCCCAGAGAGAAAAGAGCCCAGGGGCTTTTCTGTGCCTGGCTCTGGAGGCCTTTCTTCAGGCCTGGTAGAATTGGTGGCCAGGAGCTGGGGAGCTGTGCGAGCTGCCTTGCTCCTTCGCCTCAGCTTCCCACAGGTTGTCATAGCTGAAGTCACTCTGGAAGCTCTGGAGCTCGGCATAGTCATGGTAGGCTGCAGAGTCACGGTGCGGGCAGCTGGCCTCTGGCAGGTCGCATGTGCCGACATTTCCGTCTGCAGAAAACCAGAACAAAGTGCTCAGAGCGCTCATAAGTAACCCAGCGGCTGCCCTCTGCCAGCAGAGAGTGCACACAAGGGTCAGCAAAATCGCAGCCCAGCTGCAGCTAGATCTGGGCAAAGCGGTGGAAGTGTGCCATGGAACAAACCACAAGCCCCTTCGTGTGATGGGTGGCCAGAGCCGGTGGGCAGTGGGTGGAAGCCAAGACAACTGCCTCCACCAGACAGACCAGATGCAGGGCAGGGTGACAGACTTGGTCCCACCATGGGGAAGCAGGAGGAAGGAAGGGCATGCATGAGTCCCCACGCTCCCTCTCAGCCCTGCTTTCAGTGATGCTTATGGAGACAGACACTGGCAAGGTGGGGTGGGCCGCAGCACCCCAGCAGCCTCCCAAGAGTCTCACCTGGTGGCTGCAATGAAGGGCCCAGATGTTCCTCTCGCAGAGAAGAGATCTGAAAAGAAAGATGCGCTGATGAGGATGACTTAGCACTGCAGACCTGGGATACCACACACCAGCCTTGCTTGGTTCCCCCATCCCAGCTCTCCTTGATGCGTTCATCCCCTCACAAAGCGAAGGGCTCAGGGTCCTCCAGAGACCAGCCACTCTTCCACCCCAGAGAAAGACAAGCTGGGACCCTGCACCTCTGTGTACTCCCCAGCAGCCTGCACAGTGTGGGGCACTAGGACTGCATTTACAAACTCACCTCATCTCGGTAAGAAGCATCAGCAGGAGGCCGCAGCTGGAGATGGCCTGAGGTGCCAGGGGTGCTGTAACTGGGAGCCACGGGCATCTCTCTGTAGCGACTGCTGGGCAGGGGCTGGCAGTTCCTTTTCTGCAGAGAGAGATGCTGGGGTACCGGGATGGCTGGGCATCCATTTGCCTGTGCCGAACCCATCTGTCCGTGACACTGCAGGAACTTAACCAAAACAAACTCCAGATTTGATACCTGCTATGGAGAGCTGGGGAACGCTGATCTGCTGCTTCCCATCTGGCACCCACAGCCAGCCCGGCTGTGAACAGACTTAGGCAAACCAAGGTTTTCTGCCTACCTTGCAAATTTCAGTACATTCCAATCCTTCAGGCCTTAGTTGGGAAAGAAAGAACGGCTACAGGCCCCTTGCCACACACATGCACCTTGCCTTCCTATCACCCACACAGACAGTGGCAGGTGGCCAGATGTCAAGGCAGCAGGATGAAACCTACTGGCAGCTCAGGGGATGCAAAAGGACAGAGCAGTCAGGAAGAACCCCCCCGAGGGAACGAAGGACTTCGGCAGTATGGGGGGTGCCAGCCACAGACTCAGAAATAGTCTTTTCCCAAGAGATGTGCAAAACTAGAAGTGTGGCCTCTCATAGGCACTCAGTTATCACAGCTGGAATTTTTGGGGGTGGATAAAGTGGTGTCTGACTCATCTCTAGTTTCTATAGACTGGATCACATCTCAGTCTCTGCCTTCTGCGGTTTCTGGCTGTTTCTGGAATTGCTGCGATGCTGACATCCAGCGATAAGACAGGGGAAACCTGTTCCCCTCTGACTCTGTCCTGGCTTGAAAAAACAGAACTGCACTGTGCCCTGCCACACCCCGCAGTGCAGACCTGAGTTCCCACATCCCGCTCAGGCAGACAGCAGGAAAAGAAATGGCCCGAGGCACAATTTCTGGAGCCAAAAGCCTGTGTGCTGAGTCAGGGCCATAACCAGCAGCAAAGGCGCAGGGTACCTCTTGCAGGAAGCTGGAGCTTGCCGTGCTGTGAGCGCTGGGGGAGCTGGGCATATAGGGGTCAGCGTACAGGGAGGAGCGGGGCAGGGCCGGCTTCTCCAGGGAGCTGGAAGCTGTCGAGGGCTGACTTCCCACCAAGCTCCATCTGTTCAGCTAAAAGGCAGAATTGAAACAGGAACATGACATGCTATTCCCTACTTGCAATTCATCCCCAGGAGGGATCAGAGTGGGGAATCTCCCTGCAATTAAAGTCCCAAATGCTGCTCAGCCATGAAGGATGACGGGGGATGACTCCTAACTGTGGCCATCTGTGCTAACAAGGGGACTTCCCTGGGCATAAGGCAGATGCACACTCATTGAGGGGAGGGAAACATGGCATCACACACTAAACCACTGATGGACACACGCTTCAAAGCCCTCAGAAGAAGAGGCTGTGTCCTATGAGGTAATAACGCTCCTGCTTGCAGAGCACTTGGGGCTCATGTTGCCTCAGGAATGAGCACCCAGCATCTCAGGGCTCCCAGAGACATAGCTCCCTTTGCCGTATTTAGCCTCACCTCCCATGAGCCATTTTCAAATGGAAATGGGTTTCACGCCTGCCCTAGAGCACCCACCAGGACAGCTATCCCTGCACGCAGCGCTGTAAGGAAAATGCAAGCCCTGCACCGGTTCCTCTGCTGCCTGATCCTTCCCAGGCAGGCAGGAGGGCAGCCCCCCATATCCCAGCCCCCTTACACTGCTCAGGTCCAGGCGTGGCGAGGGAGCTGCGGGGTGATGCTGTGAGCTGTGTGCGGAGTATGGCTCGTTATACACTGACACCAGGAGCTCGCCATTGGGATTTTCAGGAATGAGGCTGCAGATGGTCCTCTCTGTGTCCTGGCTGGGCAGCTGCTGGCCACAAGGCCCACATTTGCCCTTGGACTTTCTGGCACTGCTCCCCCGCCGCAGGTCCTGCGCGGACAGCCCCATGCTTGGCCATTTGGCCTGTGCCAGGCACTGAAACAAGGAGACAGACCCTGGAGCTGGCTCTCCTCAGGCCAGCCCCAGGTATGCAGACCCACTTGCAGCCAACACAAGGCACTGCCCTGCCAGGGCTGCTGCCTGCGGGCACCCTGCTGCGCTTGTGCATCAGCATGGTCCTGCGCACGCACACACCCTGGGATATACAAATGCTGCACAGGGTCAGAGCAAAGGCCTGCCTAGCCCATCACCTCCACCCACCCACGGGCCTTTACTTTGGGATTTTCTAACCTTTGAATAGTCCCATTTGCCCGTTTGCAATCTGCACCAACAGTCCCTACGCAGAGTGGAGTATGGGGATCGGACCCTTCAGCAGACTCTTCCCTTATCAGCAATGACAAAGCTGAGCCAGAACAAATACAGGTTCCAGGCACGGATTTGCTATGCCACGTAGCAAACACTGACCACGCAAGCTCAGCCCATCCGGACACCTAGATAGACCGCTCTGGTCAAAGGCAGCATCTGTTGCCACATGCGTCCCAGGCTTTTAGCAGGGTTCACTTACATTGAGAGGCTGGGAATAGCCATGGGAGAGGGGGTCTTCAAGCACTCTGCTCTCAGGCATTAGCATGAAGGACTGTCCATCAGGAAGAGAGCCGCTGTTCTGGGAGAGGTGTGTTAAGGTGGCCACTCTCCCTCCGGACGCCCAGGAGTTTGTACGGCCATCAGAAGTGAGCGACCCCCTCCCGCTGCTGGCAAACTAGACAGAAGAAAAGAACAGCATGTAGGAAGAGCTCTCTGCGTGGCCACAGGCACGTCCCTCCTCAGCCCCATCTCGTGCCTGAGCATCGCCAGCCCAGCCCTCTGTGCCCACACGCTGGGGCCAGACCCGGGGCTGGGCTGTGCCTGCATGGTAAGCAGCTGCCGTGCCTGGTGCAGTGGGGTGTGCTGCCTTCTGGGGCTGAGAAGGCAGCTGAGTCTGGCTTGCTGGGGTGAAACGAGGAGGGCTTGCAGCAGGGAGAAGGGTGCTCAGGCACCCTGACCCCATCCCGGCTGCAGTGCTGGCAGGGTGGGTCTCCCCTTCCTTGCAAGACCCTGTTAACATTCTTGTGCCAATGCCTCACTGCACAACACAGTCTATGGCCAGGGGTCTGCTTCTGAATTAATTTAATATATGCCTATATAATGTAATATAGGGCTTCAAAATAATTTGCAAGGATCAGCAACCTCGTGACAGCCCTCAAGCAGGGGACTTGAAGCAAAGTCTGCTGTGTCACAAGAGTACCCACACGTGGCCAGAGATAGGAAAGATGGGAGTCCTGGGAGACACCTATTGATTACCAGCCAAACGCTGTTTACCTGCTAACCTGTTTTACCCTGTTAACCCACATCTGTTACCTGGCTGGGGTGTGGCAGCTTTGATCCTGAGAAACTCTCTGATCCAGAGAGGGAGGAGTCAGCATTTCGAAACTGGGCTGTTTTGAGGCAGTAGAGCCACTCCTGGTAATCATCATAGCTGCGGCAGATCACCCGGATCGAATTGATCAGTCGGCCTGTAAAAACATCACTCACTGCTGTTACCGGGTTTGATTGACAGTCATGTTGCTTCCCTCAAAATCCCATGGGAATCCCCTTGCTCCTTCCCTCCCCACATTCCCCCAGGATGTGGAGACCCCCACGCCGGTGCAGGGACAACCGGAATGCTCCGTCTTCAGTGCTGCCCATGTGCACCCGGCTGAATATCAGACAGGGGCAATCACAGCCCAGACCTAAACGACGGGGAACCTGTGCAGCCCTGTGTGACAAGCGCTCCTGCAGTGCAAGCGCTGCTGCTGGCTCACAGCCTCTCCCGGCCAGCAAAGCCGGGTCCTGCAGCACAGCCAGCGCACAGACAGGATGAGATTTCCAAGCACTTCAGTTCACAGAGTTTGGGTGCCAACACGAGTGAGCACAGCCAGGAAGATGGCCACAGCAGCTGAACAAAAACAGCCCAGCCCCAGAGACCTCCGTGGCTGCTGCCAGCACACCCCTCAGCATGCTGGACACACACCTTCTATTAAAAAGGAGGTTTTCTTGTTCTCTTCAAAAAGCACTTGGATGGCGTTGAGTGGCAGCTCACCCTGTCGGAGAGAGAAGCAGGCTTAGGACTGCATAGCGGAGCACAGCTCACAGTCCGTGCCGTACAGCAGACAGGTGGAGCAGGGGGGGGACAACGTGGCTACCCGTGCCTGCTTGAGGGTTGGAGCCTCTGCGGGCACCTGGCCAGTGAAGCTCCGCTTCCACAGGGGCTTGCCCGTCAGGTAAGCCAAGAGGCTCTAGGAGCCTGCTGCAAAGTTTCACCAGCTTAGCTGGGAGCAGTGCAGGGCTGGCGCTGAGGGTGAGGCAAGGCTGGCAGGAGCCTGGCTGCTCTTCATGTGGCGCGGGGAGAAGGTGCAGCTCAGCCCTGCCGACAATCCCCTTGGGGTCCTCTGTGGGGAGGGGGAGGAAGAAGGAATCGTAGAAGCATAGAAGCATTTAGTTTGGAACAGACCTTTAAGATCATCAAGTCCAGCCGTTAACCCAGCACCGCCCAGCCCACCGCTAAACCCTGTCCCTAAGAACTGCATCTATGTGGTTTTTAAACACTTCCAGGGATGGTGATTCCACCACATCCCTGGGCAATCTCAGAGCCTAAATCACCTAGGTCAGGTCTGCAGGAGACAAGAGGCACCCAAACTGGTGTTGATCTGGGTGAGGACTTGCGTACATCAATACTCTCATAGGCGTGGGACAGAGGCATGTTGGAGAACTCCGTCTCCAGCAGACTGAGTCAGCCTTGTCCCTCCCCGTGCACGTGTCACTCTCCCACCACCAGCCTTACTGCAGGAATGAAGCCTCTGAAAGGCGCTGTAACTGCACAAGCCATTTCTGTAAGCTTTCTTCTAACAGAGGTCCCTCCTGAGACATGAGCTTCAAAAAAACACTCCTTCCCTTCTCGTTCTGTTTTCAACAGTTTCCCATAGTTTAACGGCTGATTTCTCCAGAACATTTTGCAAACATGGTCTTGAATGAGGTTTTCGTTGCTGGGCTGGGACTTCCAGCCTTGCAAACAGGAATCCCCACAATGCATACCCTTCAAAGCCCTACAAAGACAGGGTTGAGCCCTCTAAATGCCAGCTGGTGAAACGTGAGCTCTCGTGCTGTACAGCACAGTTGTCAATGTGCCTCCGGTGATCAGAGTGGGGTTTGCCCCTGGCAGGCACTGCATGTGTGTTCCTATTAGCAGGCAGATGCTAAAGCAGCCTGTCCCTGGAAAAACTGGAGTTAGAAGATACCCCGTGCTGTTGCCCCTCAGTGCAACAGTACCTTTGCATGCACATCCACCACTGCCTTCTCTGCCATCACCTGGTATCCCTTGCCCGTCCCCACATCTGCCACAGGCACTGGTCTGTGCCAGGCACAGCTCTCCCGTGAGCTCTGTGGGACAGGCAGGAACAGGACTGCCTGTTCCAGACCTCTGCTGCCTGCTGCCAGATGTCCTTTACATGTCATCGCTGACAGTTCAATTCGGTGTGATGGGCAACCTGGCAGAAGGACCAACGGTTCATCAACACTGAATTAGGATCTAGGCCTCCTCTTTCTCGAGGGCTCCCCAAGCTGAATTTTCCTTACAGAAATGAAACAAGAACAGTCCTGGGAGAGCAGGATTTTGCACTGGAACCATCTCACAGATAAGTTCATTGCTTCACTTCTCATCCCTCTCATTCTCTGAGCCAGTGGAAACCAAGCAACACATAGCTTCTTTGTTCCTTAAGCCCCTGTTCACTGCACCTGGCTGTCACCCTGACCCTGTGGGCACAGAGCTGGTGGCAATGGCCCTGGGAGCAACTCCTGGCTGGGATGGCAAACACAGGGTCTGGGGAGCGCTCAGGAAACGAAGTTCCCACCTCACACCACTCTCCTCCATGCCCAGCAGCAGAGGAAGCAGAGAAAGCAGGAGCAAAGCCCTGTCATTTAACCAAAGGTCCTCTCAAAAGGTGCATTCAGTCAGGATTCATTTGCCTAAGTTTACAGGCTGCAAAATAAGGTGTCTAGCAGAAACTCCTCATCATGTCCTCACTGCAAAGCTGTCCCAGCTGCATAGGCCCCAGGGAATGTGGCTGACATGACAGTGTTGCCACAAGGGAAACGTGGAGCTCAACCAGGCGTTCATGGTTTTGCTGGCCAGCTGCCTCTCTGCAATAGCCTGTGGGCACAGGCAGGCTTCTGTGGTATTTCTCTTGCACCAAAAGGGATTTATGGGATGAGCAGTACAGGGAGGCTGACCTTGGGAGGGAAAGCTCATGCAATGCACCATGACTTGTTTTGCCCTGTCACTGGAAGAAATGGACTTTGATGCTTCAGCTGCCGCAGGCGCTGCAAGGCTGTGTGTGGAGGGGGTCAGTGCTGCCTGCTCCTGCTGCTCCTCAACTCTCCGGCACATCTGAGCAAGCCCTCCTGCCACCAAGGACAACTGCACAGGGCTTTCCCCAGGCACCCAGGGCTCCATCCTCCCTAAAGCAACAGCCCCTGTCTGTGGAAGGGGGCTGAAACACCCCGTGGCAAGAGTCCCACCTAGGGAAGCACAGCAGCATCCTGCAAATAACATGCACGTCGGCTGCAGAGAGCCCCTCCAGCCTTCCCCAGGCACGACGTGAATGCCAGCAGTTCCCCATTGCTGATTTACCCCTCGCCCAGGGCCTTTTCCCACCAGCGGTGAGCCAGAGCCTGCTGCTTAGGGTGAGTCCTGTCCTGGCAGGCGCAGCTCCTGCCTTACCCCTTCCCTGTCCCACACGCAAACTTGGCAGTGGCAGCTCCTGTGGTTTGTATGAAACTCAAGAACAAAAGGGCCGGGCTACTCCTTCACACACAAATCGCAGGGCTCCGCATCTGCTTGCAGGGAAGGGAAGTTAATGTGCAGAAGCCCCGGGAGAAGGCTCCTGTGCCCTGACATGCCTGTGGAAAATCAGGTTCCCGCTGCAGTGTCACAGGCTGGTGAATCACCTCCTGCCTGCACTCGGCTGTGCAGAACCCTGCAGCTGCCCCACTGAGCAAGACGCCTGGGGACCAACACTCGTGCACCGTGGGAAGGGAACATGGACAGGGCAGACAAATCTGGTTTAAGGTTTCAAAAGAGATGAGTTAATCTGAGAGCCCAGCCCAAGGCTCCCTTACGTGGTTCCGCATTCCCAGGAGCTGCAACCAACATGTTCCTGAAAACAAGCCCTGTCTGAGGTGTGTCACACAAGCCACCGCTGCTGGGAAACACCCTCCACTGTTGCACTGAGGATGGAGGACAGGAGATCGGCTTATATCCCTCCTCACACCCCTTCCTGATGGATGCACAGCCATCTCCACTGGCCAGGGAGATGCTCTGTGCAGGTCTTCCCAGGGGCAGTCCCTGAATTAAAAGCATCCTGCATGGCTCGGGGCCTAATGTGGACATGGAGAATTCATGTGAGGAAGGACCCCATTGAGTTCACACTGAATTTCACAAGCCCTCAATCTCTGCAGGGTTTCCTTGCCGCTGGCTCCTCTCTCAGTGAGTAGGAAGGATGCTGCTGCTCTGGAGGAGCAGCTCAGCTCTGCTCCACCATGTGCCAGTGCTGCTGCACATGCAGGTTCACAGACAGTTCAGCGCTCTTTTTGGCACATTTGTTCTAGCATGGGAAAACAGGGCCAGAAAGCACAGGGCTATTTAACAACCATCGCAATGATGGTTAAGATAGGTGTTGGCCATCAAGCTTAAGGGCCACTCAGACTGCAGGCAATGCGAATGCAGCTCCCAGGGCCCACAGTGCCACTGCCCATCTGTGCGGAGGCTCCCAGCTTTGCTCCTACAAGTAAAGGCACACCAGTGGACTAGAGAAGCTTGTCTCACATCCCCTAGGGCAGTCAGGCCTCCACGTCCTTGTTGGCCCTTCCGTTGGCATGCCCAGACATTGCTCAGAGCCCTTGTTCCACAGAGAGAAAGAGCAGCAAACGCAGCGCACCAGCAGCGGCCTCTCCCCTCTGTCCGCCAGCCAGCTGCCTTTGCCCCTCCTCACGAGCATCAGATGTGCTGCCAGGATGCTACCTGGTTCCAAGTGGTCCCACAGTGCAGGGTCTGGGAAGCAAAGCCCCCGCTCCACAGGGGCACTCTCTGGGGCTGTTCCAGCTCCTGTCTCAAGCAAGCGAGCCAGGCTCTCTGCCAGCATAACCACACAGAATATGCCAGCCTCCCTCCTCCCAGAGACTCAGATTCCTTGGCAGTCAGCTCCTTTTCCCCCAGGCTTTTGTAGGAGGGCAAGGTGTTTCTCATGGGAAGATAGCTTGCAACATCCCTCTGCCTGCTCACCTGCCAGCTGGCAAGGGAGCAGTGTGGAGGGAAAGCCCTTGTCAAAACAAGGAGCACAAGGGAACCCAGGTGGAGGGGAGCAACAAGCCAAAGAAGTGCTGCAATAGCCACTGTGGGTGGGTGAGAGAGAACAAGAAGGTGCTCCAAAATGAACTTACCTTAAAACAGAGGCTGTTGCGCTCTTCAGATACTATCACCAGTGTGGATGGGTAAAGCACCAACAGCCGGTCATGCTGCTCCTTGGAAAGTAAAGAGGAAGAGGGCTTCCTATGAACAGCCAGACAGGGCTCAGATCTGGAGAGCCCTTTATTTTGTCTCTCTGACAGCAGCCTGAGGCAAGGGCTCTGGAAACAGCCGACTGGCTTCCCTGCAACAGGACTCTATGGGAGATTCCTGCCAGCTCCAGCTGCCAGCCCTGTCCTGCAAATGCTTATGCACGCACTGTCCCCAAGCACCACTGCTGGGCCACAGAGGCAGTAACAAACATCTTTCCATTTACTGGGATGTGGGTAAAATGACCCTCCAGGGACCCATTGGATTAGCGGCAGCAGGTAGGCAGGAGTCTGCACTAGTCACTCCATCCATTGCCTTTTCTGAGCCATGCTGACAGGAGCTTGCTCCCCCGAGATGTGTCCTACCTGGAAAGGCAGATGCTGAAGCTTGACTCTGGAAACACAGAGGACGTCGCCTAGGGATTCCCGCTGGGTCCCTCTCCACTCCTGGACAGGCATGTTCTGCACAGACCACCGCAACTCCTCCTTCCCCATAGAGCTCTGCTTCCAGTCATTCTAGGGACAGGAGCAGAACTGAGAAGCAGGGTAGACATGTCCTCCCCTAAGAGTCTGGCTAGTGCACAGCCCATCTCAGGACACTTTTCAAGTGTGGCAGAAACAGGAAAGAATAAATAAGTCTGTGCAGGAGCTAGTTTTCCAGCTGGGACTGAATAACCATACTTGGTACCTGGCATCACCGGTACATTGCCTTTCAAAGGGGATACCTCTGTTACAAGTTGGGAGGTGGAGACAGGGAGGGAAGTGAAACCCTCCAGAGACTGGAAGAGAAGACAGGTCTCTTGAATCTGGTCCTGTTTTCTAGGCCCCAGTCTTCTCCTCCAAATGTTTCGTAATCTCTGGGTAATTGCACAAGCAACCAGCTGTGTGAGAATTTCCCTGAACCAGACTCAAATCTCTGACCCTTTAGAAGGCTGTGGCAGTGGCATCTCTGGGTCGCAGGTCTACTTTCAGCACACACACCCTGCCAGCCCCTCTTGCAATTCCCTTGCAAAAGACTACATAAACGGCAAGCTCCAAAATTAGAAGCTGTGTGTGCATGCACACACAGCAGAAATGCAGCAGAAATGCGACAGAAATGCAGTAGGCTGCTGCCAGGTCTCAGCAGCACCGAGCACCTTTGGGGTTGCCATTCAGACTCAAATCTCACACTCACTCCGGTGCTGGCTGCACAGACCTAAGACCCTAAGGCCATCTGAGCACAAACACACGGTTCCTCCACTGACAGGGGAGTTCCCAAGCAATAACATGTCTGTCAAGTGTGGGTAATTAGCCTGTCTACCCATGGTTATCTTAGGGGTGGTAGAATAACTAAAGGAAGCAAGAGCTCTGAGGTGTGTTGCCTGGGGCCAGCTCTAGGCACTGACAAACTGGCAAGTGCCTCAGGTAGCAAGGAGCCGGGGCCACACGGAGGCCCTTGCCAGGCTGGTACGTGCTGCTGGCAGAGGGGCGTCGATTGCCACATGTCAGAAGGGCTGAAATACAGACCATGCACAGCCCTGGCAGCTGCTGGCAGTGGTGTGAGTGGCACCGAAACCCCTGTGCACCACGCCAGAGGGGCAGCTCCCTGACTGATGTGGTGAAGCACTCAAGCAGCTGGCCTGGAAAAAGGGGTTTAGGCCAGGAGTTAATCCCACACCTCCTTCTGACATTTTGAAAGAGCAGCAAGCACAGCAAGGAGCGTTTGGAAGTGGACCCAGAGCCCTTCTCCCTTTCCATCCCCAGGCCTCTGCTTAAGCTCTCCAGCCTGGAGGAGGTGCCCAGAGCCCCACGGGGCACTCAGGGTTCTGGATGAGGAAGGTGTTAGATGAGTGCCTAGAAATGTGGCAAAAACAGCTGAGAGAGGCTGGCTGCAGAGATCATCCCTCCCACTGAACACGGCAGGAGCAGTGCAGCATCCACCCAGCTGGCCCAGCTTCCCCAGTCCTTCAGCTCTGAGCCCACACCATGGGAAATGGCCGTGCACCATCCCAAGATACTAACCTGAGAGAGGCAGGGCAAGCCAAGGCTTCCTCCGTTTAGTTGGATCTGTTTCTCCAGGTGATAAAGCCACTGCTTCAGCTCTGACTCAGTAGGGCAAAACACGATAAGGGGATTCAGCAGAGGACCTAGGTATGCGAGACACCAGATGAGCAGAGCAGATAAGGGCACTGATTGCAGCATCAATAAGTAATCAGCTGGCTGTTATGCTTGGCATATCACACCACAGGCTGCCTGCAAGTGCACTGCTCTGTTGACATCATGCTCCAGTCCCTCCTGCTGCTACCTGGAGCTGGTTGCCTCATATCGGGCTGCTGGGGAGCTCCCCGGCAGGGACTGCTCCACCACCTTCTTGCCACCTCCTCATGCAGCCACATCTAGCTCTGACCACCAGTCACTTTTCAGTCCAAAACCAGCCCCAGAACAAAAATCAAAGACAGTACAGAAGTCAAGCTTGAAATCAACAGACAGATTTCAGCTGTAAAAGTCCCCCCCCCAGTTTGTGAAAAGCATCTCCGCGGGCAGAGATTATCACAATGTGCTGCTGCAGACAGCCTAACTCAGTGCAAAAGTTTCCTGCTATTTCTTAGTTTCACTTTGGCACTCAATATGTAGAACACTGGTAGCTTTCTGACACTGTTTATTTATTGCTTTGCCAAATACAATCTGTGCCAGACAAGCTGAAGCTGCTCTCAGACATACTCTTTTAGGGAGGAAGAGCCCTGTATCTTGTTGATTTAATGTTTCTAGCTATCATTCACTTAGCAGCACAAGCAAAAAAGTCTCACAGCCTCTCTGCTACTCACTAAGACATAATCTAGTGACGTTAATAATAATTTCTGGCTGGCTGCAGAATGCATATTATAATTAATAATTTACTAGTGATCTCATATTAAACCATACTTGGTGCATGCTCAGTAAGATCTGGCTTTGCGGGACTCTGAAGTATTCAGATAAGCAAGCGCACTGGATAAGCATGATACTTTGCCCTTCTATGGAGTCTTTCATCCCATAATCCCTGCATTATTTATGAACATCACCTAATTAAGACTTTGAGATACCTCTGGCAGGAAATGCACTAATATGGACAGAGCAGAGGTGGGGAAACTGAGGTAGACACTCCCTGAGCGACTTCCCATAAGTCGCTCTGTTCACACCCATGACAGTAATTAGGTGTCCAGCATTACTGGGCATCCAAGTGCCTACGTACCATTGTGGCTCTGGAGTTCTCTTGTCTCCTCTTGCTTTGGTGTCCCTGTCTTTCCAATGGAGAGAAGTGATTCCCTACTTTGTAGAGTTACTAGGAGGGTATAAAGGTGCGAGCATTATCTAGATATTGTGGCAGCTCTGACTGCTCCTCTGGGCATCCAGGCCTTTATACAAACATCAGGAATTTGGCTGGTAGGGCATGACCCTTAACACTGCACTGCTTGCTCTGCCACCTCCTCTAAGGCCAGCCTCTCAGATGTATCCTGAGGGCTGTTTGCGCAGCCACATACAAACAGGGCCCCAAAGGAAGAGAAAATGAGAAAAGAAACTCCTGCCTAAGCCTGAAGCTTGGGATGTGCCTGACGCTTGTTCGAGGAGCTGCTGGGGAGGCTGCAAAGCAGAGCCTGGAAGGCTGCTGTTCTGTTTATTCAGTTGCTGCCATTTCCCTCAGCCCCAAGGGCACGTTTGTGGCACAGTCATGACACAGCCATGCTGAGCAACCTGTGCCAGCCCTCATGCTCTTTTCTTCTGCCCTGTCCTTCCTCTTTTCTTGCAAATGCTTCCAGAGGAGCACTGGAAGCAAGAAAGCCCTTTCCCGGAGCAGCAGCAGTTTATTCCCACCCAGATCTTTCTGTCTGGAGACACTACAGAGCTGCAACATTTGCGGGTGAGGCAAAGGTAACTCAAGGTGCTCCAGAACTTCATCAGCATCGGAAACTGTGCAAGAGATGGACCACAAAGCCAAGGTGACAGCCAGCCGCCATCCTCTCCACCATGCCAGCACACCAAGGGACAGCTCTGGATGCCGCCAGGCTTCATTCTCATGCACCACCTCCACACTCTCAGCGATCGTGCCAAGCATCGTCTGATGTACTGAACTACCCTAGAAAGCTCAGTTCATGGGGAACTACTGATGCCATGGGATTTTGCAAGAGAATGGATACGTGTCTTTTGTGGCTCAGAGTCATGAGACAAAAGACTTCCACCCTGACACTGTGTGGGGCCATGGACAAAGCTCTTATCCCCTCCGTGCCTTGATTTCTCACCCTCAGGCAGAAAAATAAAACTGCTCTACTGATCTCCTGGAAATCCTAAATATCACTACCTCCCTGGGTTTTTTGTGTCACTGCTTCCTGATATATACAGCACTCTCTGTCAGAAGGGCTTTGGTTTGTTCCATCCCTAAGCAGGACACAAACCCAACAAAGCTTGCAGCAATTTTCCACCCATCTGCACTCCTGCATGTTTTAATACAAGCAGAACAAGTCCACCCACCCCAGTGCAGATGCCCCTGGCAGGTTACGCCTGGGAGTGGTTTTCCTTCATTTTACAGACTCCCAAAAAGGGTTGGAGAGCCCTGCCTAGCACCGTGTAACAAGACCACAACTCAACAGTCTTTAAAATTAATGGATCATTTGTACTGGCTCCTTTTTATCATTTATGTGATTTTTTTTTTGATGGAGTGGCCATTGTATAACTTTAAACGGAGGACACCAGAGTACATAGTGGGCCTAGAACACATACAAGCTTTCTTGGCTCTGTACCATTACTGGGTTTTTTACTTGTTTCCATGTACTTCATGCTTTAACTACTGCTCCTAGGGGCTTGCAACTGCTGTAAGTCAGCAATGACTAAGCCCAAAGAAGCTCCAGCCACGCTCTGGACAGGTTGTTATCCCAGTTAAGACTTTTATAAAGCAAGATCACTCAGAGAAAAGTTTAAAAAGCTTGTGGAAGCAGGAGTGCTGGTGAGGGAAGAGTTGGGTCCTGATGGCACCAGCCTGGCATTACTGGTAGAGGCAACTCACCTCTGGGCACTGTTGCCCACCCTGTGTGCCTGAGCAGTGCCACACATCAACAGGGACAGCTGTACGCCTGCCTGCTCAGTCACTCCCTGGCCTCGGGGCTTATATGGCAATGAGAGGTGGGAGAAGGAGTTTTATTCCATTCCTTCATTCAGATGCGGTGCACAAAGAGCAAATGACTGGGCAGAGGTGGGAACTGTCACCATGTGTCCTTAGTACTAACCAGCTGGAGCACAGGACCATCCTTCCTCTGCGCTCCCTACCCAGCACCTTCCCTGCCTGCAGCCCTGGGCATCACTTCCACACATTTAGAAGCAGGGAAGCCTTGGAGGGAAAGATGCAAATGCTGGCAGGAAGAGCTTCAGCTCTCTGCAACCTCTTTCCACTATGTGGTTCTTCTCTGGGACTAGCTCAGAGCAGGACAAAGAGCAGAGACAGTCATGGTTCATATACTCTCTGTTCTCTGTTCAAAGCAAACAAAAAGGCACCAACCTGCAATGCGGAAAGCATGATCCTCCTGCCCAGTGCTCTTCCCATTCTCAATTTCACACACATTCAGCTCTTTTAAAGGCAGCAGTCCCTGCATAAGAACACACCATTATTTTGGGGGCAGCCCACAAGCAGGCTCTGTAATTAATGCCTCCTTGCCATAGGAGACTGGAAGTCCAGCCTTGGCACCGGCAGGCTGCTGTGGCTCACACTGTTAGACTGCAAAGTGTTATTCTGAGGGGAAGCATTTGGGACTTTGATCCAGCATACGGCCCAAAGGAAGCAGGTTCAGCAGCTCCCTGGGCTCCGTGGGGCTAGTACTGCAGCAATCCTCTGCCATGCTGGCAGGAACACTTTCTTTGTATTCCAAGTCTTTCAGTTTTAAGAGAAACCTCAGCAAAACAATGCTGGTTTAACACAAGAAAGCCAAAAGATGGAAATGACCATAAAGCAAAATTAAGCTGTCCTGTTTCTAAACTCCAGTTCTTCAGAGTCTCACTATAATGAGGCTCAGGAACAGATGACAAGTTTGTGCTCCCTGGCTTGGGCTTTCTAAACAACTGTAAAAGATCCTAATGGCTGTAATGTCTAGGGGCCAGTACTGGCACATTAACTCCTTTTTAATTCATCTAGAATTAATAAACTAAGGAGGTGTTTATAAAGTAGATGGGAGATTTTGTAATATTGTTTGCATTCTGACGTGTCTTTTCAGTTGAAGGCTGGCTTGCTGGATGGCTCGAGAGATTGTATTGGTATATTGCATTAGCCTCAACTCACCTAGAAGACAATAAATCATTTCTAAAAGGAACGGATTTTATGAACATCTACAAAACAGCCATGGTCAGTTTTAGTTACTCACTCATGTGGAGGGAGAGCAATTTCAGGGATTTTTGTTTATGTGTTTGTGATTCTTTGGCTGCATGTGCAAAACAGCCTATTGTTAGTAATTCACCAGCATCGTCAGGTTAAAAGACTGACAAACAGTTTGCCAAGATAGCTCCTCAAGCTTGCCCTCAGTTTTTTCTTTCCACCCTCTCCCACATGCCTCTTTCTCTGCCCTGCAGATGAAGAACTCCCCCTTGGTTCAGAAACCAAGGCCAAATCCGCCACTGGCACCAAGGCCAGTGGGATCTGGAGCAATAGGAGCTTTGACCCTTGCCAAGGCCCAGCTCCTGTGCTTGGCACTCTACACAAAGGTAAGTCCAGGTAGCCTAAATGCCTCCCATCCCTGGTCCTGCCTGCCAGACCTGCACAAGCCCCTATTCCACCTCTGTGGGCCCTTTATCTCTGCCCACAGAGAAGGCCAGGGACCCAGGTGAAACTGAGCTTGTTTGGGTACAGCCCTTAGGAGGAAACCCTCTCTTCCCCCAGGAGCTCGGCATCCACAGCAATGGACTGGCTGAGATCACTTAGAGGAGGCCAGTGGAAGCCCCAGCAGTTGAGCGAGCCTCCTGCTCTGTCCCATCCTGTCTGCCCAGTGACCCCAGCTTGGCCATACCGCCCGACTCCCCAGTGCTTGCCCCAGCGTGACTGGGAGATGCCCTACCTGGTAGGTGAGTCCGCTGGAGCCCACAGACTGGAAGTACAGGTAAGACTGGAACAGCTCCAAGAAGCAGTCATTCACCTCCTGCAGAAAAGACACATTTTGGGTTTATCTCTGGATGCCTTCCTCCTCCAAGCTCCCCTCTGCATCTCAGACTGATCTGTGCTCAGAAAAGCCAGCAGTCGCTTATCCAAAGGCCATCACCGCATCTCTGCTGGTGGATCTGCTGCCGCCGCAGTAGCTGAGCACAGAAGCACGGCCCAGGTCCCCAGTGGGATGGGAGCCAGTGGGTGCTCCCGGTACCCATGCATCATGTGGCAACAGAAGTCCCTGGGCCACGCAGCAGCCCAAAGAAGTCTCCATGAGTAACATTTCCTAGAACTACACTTTTTACTTCCCAGTCCTACAGGATCATTCTGTGCCTGGGAAGAGAAATGCCCACAGACAGGTGCCACAGCTTACCTGGCAGTGCTGGAACTTAAACTTGACCTTGGAGTAATAGATCATTTTGCCCATATTCCTGACAACCGTTTTCCTTCGTCCCTTCTTGAACAGGCTGGGGAACCTCTGGTCCAAGTTTTCTTTCTGGTTTTCCTGGTTCTGAATATTCTGTACCAAGGATTCAGGAAAAACAAATCAAAGCTGGTGAGAGGTGGGGGCCTGATGTCTGGAAGAGACTTTCCCAGAACATCTTCCCTGAAGGGCTTGCTCAGAAAGGCAGGCACCCAGGCCAAGATGTTTGTTGTTGGGTCTCCATGCCAGCATGGAGTGAGGGTTCAGTTACTGCTGGGAAGATGTGGGAAAGGGTGTGTGTGTGCTGAAGCACATCCTACATGTAGGGTGTCCCAGCTCCACGGACAACCTCCTGCCATCTGCACCAGATTAACTGGAACAAGGACTGATCAGGGCTAAGCAAACACAGCTTGCCTTCTGCTGGGGTTAGTGGAAATGTTTTCTTTGCACTAGTTCCACCTGGATTCCTCAGCTCTCCCATCTGCTCAGATTCCTCCATTTCTCCAGGTGGACTCTGTTGTTTCAGGTGCCCAGACAATTTTGAAGCAGAGTCCCACAGCCATAAAAGCATGGTGCCGAGTCCTGAAGCTGCTCGTTGTCAGTGCAAAAAGCTAAGGGAAGTCAGCAAGCACTGCCAGAGAGCAAGGGCTGACATGAGGGAGACAGCACTCAGGACTAGGGGGTTCCCTTATTTCCTGCATTCTGGTTATATGGAAATTCTTCCTTCCGCAGAATGGCACAAACGCACACCCCTGCAGCACTCTGCTGCTCACAGCCCGGAGATGCCAGATACTGTACCAGTCCCAGGCGTGAGCAGCTCTCCCTGCAGTTTCCCAGAGAAAAACATTTTTATCTCTGGGGGTTGGTCGATTTCCTTGGGAGAAGGGACAGGCTGTATCCCAGTGAGACCACAGACACCACTGATTCCCCCCACATCTACACTCCACTTGCAAATCCGAGTCTTAAATGCCAGCTTTGTTAGACATGTCGCAGACTCTGGGTATTCCTTCCCAAGGAAAAGAGAAAGGTCGGTGGGAGATGCAAGGTTTGCCCTGCTGCTCTGTCAGCTGTGAGCCCACCTTGGCGGACCCCACCCCGAGCACTGGCAGCTGTGTTTCCTGGGGATACTGCCAGCGAAGGCATGGCTGTGCCGGAGCTGGGAGGCCGGGTATAGAGGTGGCATGTGGCTCCCTGTGTCTCATACGCTTCTGTTCAAACAGCATTTCCAGGAATGAGCAGGGAGAGGGCTGCCGGGGCTCAGCAGGGATCAAGTGACAGCCAGGGGCTTCCAGCAGCTAGTGCTTCCCCGCTACCCAACCTGTCTGGCTGGCGTGTGCCCGCTCCTTGCACACCATGCCAAGGAGACAGCTGCCTAAGCCCCGTGATAAATGAAGAGCCAGCAGAGCTACCCAGATCTGTCCTGCTGGGCCCTCTGTGACTCACCCCTCTGGCATGAGATTAACCCCTCTCATAACCGTGCCAGGGACATGGGCAGCACTCAGGCCAGAGCGGAGCTGCTAAACTGGTAACAGGAGCCTCGTACCGTTAGGACCCTTCCACCTGCAAAGCTTGGGGTTCCTGCCAGGGTCCCCCTGAAATTAGGTAATTATTAAATAAGATAGTAATATCTAATTTAGATTACATATTAGGAAGGAATTCTTCCCTGTGAGGGTGGCAAGGTGCTGGCAGAGGCTGCCCAGAGCAGCTGTGGGTGCCCCAGCCCTGGCAGGGCTCAAGGCCAGGCTGGACGGGGCTGGGAGCCACCAGGGCTGGGGGAAGTTGTCCCTGCCCATGGCAGGGGGCTTGGACTAGATGGTCTTTAAGGTCCCTTCCAAACCAAACTATTCTGTTATTCTAACTCTCTTTAGGACACAAGTTAACCCCTTCTCTGCTCAAAGTCTTCTTCCAGCTTTTCCAGCCGGCTCCATGCAGTACCCATGAACACATACCCAGGTCCTCCCTAGAGGTGGGAGCCTGCTGGCTGCCAATTAATCGTCTCACTGAGAGGCAATTAAGCATAGGAAAAGATTACATCTGTGCTACAAGCTGCTGTCAGAACAAAGAGCAACTGATCACCTGACAGCTGTGGCAGCAATAACAAAACACTGCTTGGATAAGGGCAGCAACCAGCAACAGGGAGGGGGGAGAGGATAAAGTAATGAAATTACAGTCACAGTGGTAAGAGGCAACACCAGCTACCAGCTGCCTAAGCAATGCTGCTGCCTGGAATAGGGCAGCCAAGTTTCCCAGGAGTAAGGCCCCAGGAAGCAAAAGCAACCTGGGAGCTGGGAATCCAGCAGTAGCTTTGGCGAAGAGCTCAGCCAACCTGTCAGCTTCCACTGGGATCCTCCTGTGGTCAAGAGGGAAAGGGAGAGCTTCCACTGCCACTGTCCATGTGGTACGTCCATGTGGTGAATGGGATACCTCCCTCTCCCAAACAAGCATCTAGCATCCCCAGCTTGCAAGGGTTTGCAGCAAGACTGAGAAGACAGTTGCATTTAGTGGCTAAGCATGGGGGCATCTCCAAGACCATGGACAGGATGGAATCACATCACTGAAATCTCCTTGCTGCCCTTTCAGCTGCCCTGCCCGCCCATGCCACACCAGTCTCTCAAGCCCCAGCAGTCTTTATCACTCATGATCAAGTATTATGGTTTCGCAGGAGGAAATGGGGCTGTTCAGGTCATTTTCTGTTGTTTTGTTTGGGTATTTTTACCAAGCAGGTCTCCCTTGGGTCTTTTTCTAGCAATTTTACGTCCTTCACTGGAGTGCCACTGTTAAAGGCCAAATAAATACAACTTTGCCTATGTGCGAGGGGAACTGCCCTCGCCACTTTCCACAGGTTCCTGCCCACACTGAGGAGCAGCAGCAGGGAGCTGGACATCATTAAATCCAGCAGCAGGGAGCTGGACATCATTAAATCCAGCAGCTAGCACAAGCCCTTGGCAAAAGCAAGCGCAGCCTGTTTGTGCTGCAGCAGGGGCAGCAGTGACGCCCACCTTCTACCCGCCGCTTTTCTCCAACACTGTCCAGGATAGGCACAACCACAATCCCCATTTTTCCTGCTGAGGAGCTGAAGCTCGGGGCCGGGCTGTGACTTGGCCTGCCCGTGAGCCAGGGTGGCAGCCTGGTTCCCAGGCAGCATGCAGCAGTGGCATGGCCGAGTGGGCTGGCGGGTGGCATGGGCAGGCAAAGTGGCCACAGCTGCCACCTCCAGTTCTGGGGTTTCCTCTGTGAGGCCACTTACACTGGATGGCATGGAGGTGGCATCAGACACCATCCTGCCCTGGCCACAGAAGGAGCCCGGGGGACAGGGCACGAGCTCATCTGTTTTGTCCATCTGCAGGTTCTATGGTTTCTTTGTCCCCCACCTGGAGAAGCAGGCTGCCTTGCGCTGGCTCAGGCTTTCTCACTAAGAACAAAAACGCTTTGTAAGATTGACGGTGCTTCCCATAAACTCCTGATCACCTGCTTAGGTACAACAGTAATTTCCCAGGATGTGGAGGACTTGCCTAAACCCAGGCTCTGGAGAAAACAGCTCCTGCTGAATCTCAGCTGTCTCTGGGCTTAGATCCACAAGTGCATCCCTGCCCTCCCTGAGACAGGTTTATAGCCACCAGCACAGCCTGCACCTGGCCATCCCTCAAAAAGCGGGACTGGGAACCCCATGATGTCCTGTGAGGGCTGGGGAGCAGAGCTGTCACAGCCTCCTCCGCAAGCATCACTTACCTCCCTGGCCCATGCACTCCCTGAAACTGCAGGGATGCCTCTGCGTGCAGCCAAAATTAAAGTGAACTAGCATTTACCATCCCTCTGAAATCCTCCCCAGCCAGCTGTTTGCTCCCCTGGCTGGGCTGGGCTGGTGGCAAGCACTCTCCTGCCCCAGCCCCATGCTGATTAGCACTGTTTCTGTTAGCTCAGCTATCTTGTGCTGGGTTTGAGGCAGCACAGATCATTGGAAACCTGGTTTCTCTCAGGGTTTGGCAAAGCAGTGGTTCTCTGGCAGTGCAAGTGCCCTGAGACTTTCTTTCCCTCTCTCCTTCTGTCTTGGATGCCTCATCCTACAGGTAGAGCAAGTTAATAATTAACCTTGCCCCAGCCCCTGCAGACCCCAGTGACTCCCAGCTGAATCACTAACCCTGGCAGCAGGAAGAGCTCAGCCTTGCAAGGCTGGTGCCCTGGGGCTCCAAAAGCTGCTGTTTAATGATAAAAGCAGCAAATGAGAAGCACCACTCTCCAGCACATCCTTCCCCCTCACTTTTGCTTAGGCTTCCCAGAAAGGCACAACTGGCAAGTGTGGGAAACAGGGCAGAAGGGTGGTGGGAGAAAAGGTGCTGGCTTTGTGTGCCGGCTGCCCATGGCAGGGTCCAGAGGGGGCCTGGTTTCCAGCAATGTCACTTGCCCCAGTCCCAAACTGCCTGCCACAGCCAGAGATTTGGTGACACCATCTCCTCTGAAACTCCATCAGAAGAGTCCTGTGCTGGCAGCTGCTCTCTAACCTGGCCCTCTCAGAAGTGTTTCTCTTGAAAAGACAGGAGTGGGAAAGGGACTAAGCCAAGGCTTTCTCCGGGCCACACAAGAAGCTTGTGGCTGAGCAGAGAGTTTGGATCCCATCTGCCCCAGGTGAGGGTAACATCTAAACAAGTGCTCCACCCTTCCCTGAAGGGATCCCACACTCTCTTGCGCTCCTGAACAAATAATCAAATAATCTTGGTGACCTTCGCTCTGTCAGCTTGCAGGATTCATTTTCCAGGATCCACTAACATGACAGCTCCCCCTGCTAGAGTCCAGGATCTGACTGGGACCTGGTGCTGCCCAACCTTCTGGATGCCAGCTGAGTCCCACAGGGAACCATGCCCGCTACTCTCATTCACAAATAACAGGCAGGACTGTGAAACAGTCCCCGCTCTGCTGCGCTTCCCACCTGTACAGTTCAGGACATGTTCCCCAAGAAAGAGGATGGCACTCACCCATGGCCCCCTCACAAGCCAGCAGTAGGGTCCCAGTCCTGCTCCCTTCTCAGGCTCACACGAGGAAACGGCCAGCCTGCTTGTGGGGAGCAGACGTTTGAATCTCTGCAGCAACCCAAATTACGTGAGCAGGGCTGCTCAGAACTGGGTCCTCCAGTACACCAAGCACACCTAGTCAGGAGCTTGAAACCCAAGAGATAATGTCCTGCTGCTGACCTCTGTCAAGCTGTGAGTCCCTGCCTCAGTTTCCCCTTCCTCCACATCCACACAGCCTATCTGCCATGCAGTGGGGGAGATGCACACACAGTACAGACCAACAGGTCCCAAAGCCTGCTCCACAGCCTTGGCCCACCCAAAGGGACCGAGCAAACATAGCGGAGTTCATAGTTTCATCTCTCCTTTCCCTGAGCAGTGCTGGGAAACAGGCCATATGGCCACAAGGCTGGTACGTGCCTGGGATGGACCTGCACTTCCTGATTACCTTCCCAGGGCTTATTGCTAATACGCTGCCGGCTCCGTCTCATTCCAGCGTGGGAATGAATCATCCTACTTTTGAATGCTCACTCTAATTTTCCCTTCCTTCACAGGCTACCCAGAAACAAAAGAACCAAGAGCAAAGGGGTGTGTGATATTCCCACCGTGCTGCCGACTTCGCTCTCAGCGCAAGCCTCCCACCCTGTCACACATTGTGGCTGATGGCAGGTCCCCCCAACACCTGCATGGGGACCCTGAAGCAGCCAGCTCTGCTGCTGTGAAGGGCACAGGGCTCACCCCTTCCTGGGCTGCAGAGATGACCTCCATCTCTTTGAGACAGACCTGTTGCTGCCCCCAGATCCAGATCCAGACCCATCATCCCTCTTATGCACAGCGCTGTCCTTGAGGTTGATGGGAATAATCTCTGGGAGCAGTGGGGAAGGGGTTTGGATGTGTTTGTACTTGCCTTTCCTGGGATATACTGCAGGATTTTGTCTGTGGTCATCTCTCTCTCCCGTCCTCCTTCTAAACCAAAAAAGCTGGGCATTTTTTTCTTGCCATTTTGCCTACAGAGGGGAGAAAAAAACCCAAAGCACACATGCAAACACAGATCTAGGCTGATGCATAGTGATTTCTGCTCAGAAATAAGGAAGCCAGAAAGCGAAGCAAGCAATTTGTCACAGGCTTTCCAACCATTCCCAGCCCAGCAAAAGGCTGATGAACAGCCTGGGAGAATTGTAATGGGGTTTGTGCTGCACTTGGTGTTTCTTTGCTTTTTTACATGTCCTTGCATAACAAAACGATCAGCTAGGCTCATCTGTGTCTCCAAATCAGCAGAAGGACCAGATGTTCCATTGCAAAATGCAAAGACCGAATCCAGTCCTGACAACTATTCCAAAGCCCCTAGACTGGAGATGCATACATATACATACACCAACATACACTCACAAAAAGGTTTTGTTTCTATCTTTGTGGTTTTCATTTCTCTTTCCTTCCACTCCCAGCAAGGCCCCCCGCTTCTCCTTGCATGCACACCACTAACAAGCAGTTACCGATGCCATTTAAGAAGCACTGGGACTGCTTTGTTGGGACTTCTCAGCAGTTGCGCTCTCTTTCAACCAGATTGCAGTGTTTAGTTGAGCAGAAACTAGGCTTATCTGTAAGGAGAGCTGTGAGTGTGGGAAGCCGGGGGTCAGTGGGGACAGGAGGTGCTCTGGGGCTTGGTTGCTCCACTACAGCTACCTGATTTCAGCCCTCCAGGGTCAAAATTCCCCAGCTGATCCCCTCTCTTTTACCCCACAGTACCTCCACAGACTCCTAGAGGTTTGCTCCCAATTTACAGCAGTACAGGAGACCCTTTCTTGATTAGAAAGCCTAGCAGAGTTCATGGGATTTGTCTCAAAGCCCAGCCCATATGCTGAGCCTGTTGTAGATGGGGCAGGCAGGTTCATGAGGAATCACCCTGGTTCTGGCAGAGCTCCCTTCCAGCCCGGAGCACTCAGGATGGGGAAGGGCTCTGCTTCACCTGTGCTTCGGCACCAGCAGCAGTGTTGTGACTGCGTGAATGGGAGCGTGGGCAGTGGGAAAGGCAGTGTGCAGGGAAGTGTGTGCTGCGCTCGCTGGTGGGCTCTATTTTGGAACAGCCATCCACCACTGTGGTACCCGAACGCTGCCCTGGCCAGCCCAGCTCCAAAATCCCCAGAGGATTTCACGGACATTTTCTGTTCTGTCTCCATTCAGGGCTGCAAACGCAGGTCAAATCGTACGGGCAGGGTGGCGGGGTTTGGGGCTTTCTAAAGTAAGAAGCGTGTGAATGTGGGTTTTTCACAGCACTGCAACTCTGGCATCGTGAATAAACTCCCAAGTGAATACAAGGAGCGTCAGGCATTCTGCACCTTGCCCTGCCTGTTGCATAGAGGGGAGTTTTAATTTGCAAAACGAAATTAAATAAATCGCGTTTCTCCTGGGGGCAGCGCCGCTGAGCTAGGCTGCCGGCAGAGCCCTAGAATTCCCTCCCGGGCCCTTGTGGCGAGCTGGTGGCGTTTGGCGCTGCCCAGCACCCTGCGAAACCCCGCAAAAGCCCCGTTCCGCTGAGCCCGTGCGTGGCTGGCGGCCCGCGGCGCGGGGGCAGCCGCCCGGCCGGGGCTGCGCGGGGGGTAGCGGCGGCGGGGGGGGGGGCAGCACGCCGGCGGCGGCCCCAGGCAGAAGCGAGGGTACTCACTCTTTCTTCAGCGAGGGCTTCCTTCTGAACGAGCCCCGGAGCCTCGCCGGCGCCTCGGGGACACAGGTGATGTTCCCCATGCCGGCAGCGAGCGCAGCTGCCCCGGCGCGGCGCCGTGCGGTGCGGGTGTCCCGCGGGCGCTCCCCTTCCGCCGGGTGTCTCGGGCGGGTGTGGGTGGGCCCCGCTCCCGGCCGGGCGGCCCCGCTCCTGCCCCGGCCCCCGCCCCCGCCCCGCTCGGGGCTGGCGGCTGGGAGGGGCGAGCCAGGTGAGCGGCAGCGGCCGCGGCCCCCGGGGGAGGGCAGGCAGGGCAGGCAGGGCAGGCAGCAGCCTGTGCCCGGGGGCGCGCTGGCATCCCCGTGGGGTCCGCGTCGCCTGGCAGGAGGGGTCCCGCGACCCCCGGAGGAGGGCAGGCAGGGCAGGCGAAGCAGGGCGGGCAGGCAGAGCGGGGGCAGCAACTTCTGCCCGGGAGCGCGGTGGCATCCCCGCGGCGGGCTGGGCTGCCTGGCAGGAGGGGTCCTGGCCCCCTCCCCAGAGCCTCCCCCTTTACCTGCTCCCCTCTCCCCTCCCTAGAAGCGTTTTGAATTTGGGGATCTCTCGATTAACAAAAGGGTGCCCTCAAGGTGGGCGAATCCGGTCTTCGACCTCATTTTCCCTGTGAAGAGGAATTAACCACAGAATTAAAACCCCAGCAGTGCTTAGATGCAGCAAGCGAGCACAGCACGTTAACGTTGCTTACCAGCAAACAGGACGAAGCTGAGGCCCCTAATAAGTGCATCTGGAGCGTTTTTCCAAAAGGAAATCGATCACTGTTCAGCTCAGCCAGAAGAATAAAGGATGCAGAAAGATAGTATCGGTGATTATTTAAGCATTCTCCGAGGTGTTTAACAGGCTGCACTCAAAACAGTTGTTTTAGTTAAAAAGAACCAACCTGGATTGAAGGTGAAATGAAATGCACGGTATAAAAATGTAACAAATAAAGCTAGTATAAATAGAAATGTAGGAATTATGGAAAATTGAGAAAGGAAACAAAGACCAAAAGGAGATGTGTATGACCAGTAAAACTAAAGGGACATCTATAGAAGAAGTGCTTTAAAAGGAGGCAAACCAGAGATTCCTGCCCATAGTAGGAGTCCCTTACTGCATGGAAATAGTAACAGTGAGCGGTTAATGTAAAAAGTAAATACAAAAGGTAGATGCAGAATAAATATTTCAGTTCTGTGGACTGAAAAAAACAAGCAGTACAGTCATAGGAAATAACAAAACCCTTTTCAGTCCACAGAACTGCTGGTGGCTGTTAAAAAGTAAACACAAAACTTAGATGCTGTGGATTGGAAGGTCTAGAGAATTAATATTAAATAGTTTTAGGAGACCTGAACAACAAAGGTCTTGGATTACTGCTGTTCATTTCCAGTAAGTCTTGCAGGACCATGGAATTTGTGGAGAAACTGCAAATATTAATGGGAACACCAGTATTTCAATGGGTAAAGAAGATTGTCCCGGTCATTGTGGGTTTGTCAGTTGACACTGGTTCCTAGGAAAATGATGTAACAGCTGTTAGGGGGTTCGATTAACTTTAAGAATTAAAGGAGAAGAATATAATTAATACAAATCAGCTTGGGGTTATGGACATCAGATTTTGTCAAACTAATTTAATTGCTACCACATTTGAAAAAAACCACAGATTTAGATAATATAAACAGAAATGCTGATCTAAGAAATTACATGTGATGTGACACATCTATGCAACTTTCCAGTAAAATTCTGAAACACTACAAAGACTTAAGATCCACAAACCTATTGTGGGCTGGCCAGCCAGGGAGAGTCAATAGCAACTGGGAGCAGGGACTGTTCTCTGGGAAGAGGCATTTCTGCTGGTTGCTCCAGGGACCAGGTTTTGACTCCAGACTGCTTCATCTTGCTATGGCAGTAGAGAGGCTACAAGGATGCAGTGAGGTGGGTAGCGCCTGCAATGGGAACAGACCTGCAACAACCAGCTGGCAAAGAGATAACAAGAAGAGTTGCAGAGAAAGTGGCGCTAGACAAGTTGAACCTAGGAACAAGGAGGCATTTTTAACAGGAAAGGTTATTTCTTACTGGAACCACCTCCAGAGGACTGCAATGGCTTCTTCAACAAGGGATTTTAAAAACACTTGTTATCCTAGAAAATCTGTTTGAATCAAACTGGGATTTGCTATGTGAGGTCTTATGGGCGTACTGGATGTGTTAGACTCTATTTGCATCTGCCTTGTCTTGGAAGTGAAGTTACCCTGCAGTTAACAAAATCAACATATCCCCAAAGAGGCAACTGTACAGTCAGGCAACGTTTGTCCAGAGAGAGACACTGATAACAGACATGCCATAAAATTTCTCAAAGGCCTCCACTTCTTTGACCTTTAAAAACAGCCTCTTTATCCCCCTCCCCTTTCTGTCATATAATCCACGAATGGTTCATGGCCAAGCAAAGCAACAGGACACCCCTCCAGAGGGCCCCTATCAGAAACTCTGTAATTTTTATGGCAGGGTGCTTCTGCAAGCTCTGTTCTCTTTGCACAGCTGCGAAACAACTATCCAACAGCAAAGCCACGTCCCAGCACCTCCTGGCAGAGACCAAAAATTACAGCAACAACTGTGTTTTATTCAGGAAAAGTATGATTCCTCTTAAGATCCATGGCTAACACGGTCAACATTGTGATCAGAAATGTGCCATTTCTCCAATATGTTTGTTCTAAATAAAGCTCAAAACAGTGATAAAGCTGTCCCTCTCCTTCTGTTCTTGCAGGTCTTGCAAATATGCATCATCTTGCTCACGGGGACACCAGTGACATCAGCACAGCTGGCAGGGCCAGCTGTGACCGGTGGCTGAGGACAGTTGGCTCTCTTTGCATGCTGGGCACACAGGCTTGCTTGCAGGGCAAACCGCTCTCCCAGACTCCCATTGCTTTGCTTCCAGGAGGGCCTGAACTAGGTGGGGAAGCAGTTAGGCTCCAGACGTTGGAAAGACTTTTACAGCACAGTAGTTATTTATAGAAGCCGAAACAGAAGCAAGAGCCTAGAAAGCAGCAAGAAAGAGGACATGGCAGGGCTATAGCCAAGTCTGGCATGCCTGCTGTATTAGCATCGTGGTTTAACTGCAGGGCTTGCAGTACACATGCATGGGAAAGTGCCCTTTCAAGTCCCATGGGATGTTGCCATGCAGCTTCTCAATGCTCTTTTGACCCCGTACACTCCCACCACCGTGAAATCGGCTTAGTATTTCCCCCACAGGCAGCAGTGACTGGCAGCAGCTAGGGAAGGCAGATCTGATCTGCTGCAGAGCCTCCCCGCTGCTGAACAGGGCCAAGCAGCTACGCCTGCCCCCAGGCAGCACCTGCCCCCAGGCAAGATGCACGTGGCAACTGGAGGTAAAGGAGGGTGCTTCTCATCTGGTTTTCATTTCCACTGCAGGGGAAGGCTGTCAATAGCCCTGGGAGTCCTAGGGAGACCAAACTAGAATTTAACTGTGGGAAGAGGTGTAAATCAGTCTGCCTCTAAAGCCCCTTGGGCTGGGCTTTTCCTGCTGTCTCCAACACCATCAGCATCTTTGCCCTGCTCTTTCTCTGGGGCAGGGTGAAGGCGCACAGAGCAGCGGACAGCCCCAGCACAGCACCCTCTCTGGGAATACAAAGCACCTTATCTGCAGGACCCCAATCTCCCCGGCCAGGCACCCAGCACCAGCCAGCTGAGCGTGGGGCTGGGACCTGGGCTGAAAGCCACTCCTTTTAGCTCACCTGTAGTGCAGCAGTGCCTTCAAAGCTGCCTTTGGCTCCTCTGGCCTCCTTGACTAACGTTCACAACGGCAGGGCCAGCCTGATATGGCCCCTGGATGGGTACCTGTCCCTGCTCTGCGCAAATGCCTCAAGGCCTGGAGTGGCTGCACCCAGGCAGATGAGATCTCATTGGCGGCTGCTTAGGTACAGATGTGCAGCAGCCTGCCATGCACATCCTCTGCCTCGGGCTCCTTCCCCTCCTCTGCACAGGGCAACACAGAGAGTAGCTCCCTGCCTCCACAGGAGCAGGGCCAGAGAAGTGAGAAGGAAGGATGCAGGAGGCAGGATCCAGTATTCAAGAAAATGTCTTTATTGTACATGTTGGCTTCTATTGCTTGTATCCCCTCCCCAATCCCATGTAGTGCAAAAAATTCAGAGAAACAAAGTTCCACATAAATAAGTCAGATAACTTACAGAGAAATCAAAGTGAAACGGTTTGACATGGAGTAGACCGGCTCTGCCTACCAGTAAGGCCAAGCGAACCTCTCCCCCCATGTTGGGGGGCAAGGGCTCCTGCCTGGTCTTGCTGTCTCATGGCAGACCGACCCCGAGGTCCCTGGGCAAAACACATCAACATACATAGCCTGGAGCCACCTGCTCAGGGGTGCTCCTCAGCTGGGAAAAGCTCACATGGGAGATCACACAAATAACATCTTGGGTGAGACATCGCTAACTAAAACTGGCAGAGAAGCCACACACAGCTGACAGTTCTCCTCCCCTCAGACAGGGAACTACGCATAGACAGACAGACACAGACACACAGCCCCTCCGAGGCCTCCTCCTCGGCAAGGGATGTGCAGCACCAGAAGCAATTCTACCCTGGAATCTCCCAGGGCAGATGCTGACACCTCGTGTCCACACAGTGTGGGTCAGGGTGCTCCAGACCCCTGCAAGCTGCTGGGGAACTATTTTGCCCTTTCCTTCCTTCTTTATCTTTTACAGGAAAGCAGTGAGCATCTGCATAGTTAGTACATCAGAGACACAAAAGGCTCCCTCCTCCCCAGGCTTCTGCAGAACAGGCTCAGTGGTGATATTGCTCAGGACCCAGCCGGCGGGTGACAGGAGCCACACTGCCCCTTTTGCTGACCCTCGAGGCAGGACAGCACTGCACATCGTTTGTAGTGTACATTGCTGAAGATCACTGGGGCCAAGGGTGTGTGGCGCAGAACTCTCCTCAGCCTGCTGCACTGCCAGCTTCCCCCGCTGGTTTTGCCTGCCTGCCACCCCTCTAAGACAGCAGCCCCCCTTCACACTACAGCGGCCACAGCTGGACCAGACGCTGAGCCACTGCTGTAACAACTCATGCCGTTTCTGAAATGAGCCCCGTTCCTCCCTTCAGCAGTCCCTGCGCTGCTCCTCTGTGCCCTTCAGCAGCTGGCTGGGCTGCACCGGCCTTTCGCCGTTCCTCACACAGGTCCTCAGCAGGACCTTGGCATACAGGGCCAAAGCCCAGCAACAGCACCTTCCACTTCTGACATGGCTGTAGGGCTTTTAGGCTCATTCTCCTTCAAAGAGGTCCCTAGAGCCAGGGGCACCTTGAATGCGCTGGCCGATACAAGTCCAGCAGAAGACAAAAAAACCTGATGTTGCTTACAGGAATGGGATGGGAAGGAGTGGGAGCTCGCCCATGCGTAGGCACACGCACGCAACAGGGCAGACGTCACCGATTTCATCGTTACTCTGAACAAAGCAGATTCATGTCGCCTAGTTAGGGCAGCCCTACTGGGGTGCTGACCAGGAGGCAACCTGCACTAGCAGAGCCCAGACATTTACAGGGACCTCTGCAATACAGAGGACTGGGAGAGCTGCCAAGCTGTGACAGGCTGGGGCAGAGGCTTGACAAGTGAGAGAAGAATGAAAAGCAGATTTAGAGTCTGTTCCAAAAGCCAAAAAGGCCTCCTGAGCCTGAGGGGCCCAGACTGTTCTTGGGGAAGAGGCTGGGGGAGAAGCAGCCCAGATTTTCAGAAGCTGCTGGTAATTTCAGGTGTCCAACGTTAGGCACTGTAAGTGGGCTTGTAAAACATGCAGGCACCTGTCCAGGATAAATCAGATTGCCATAAAAATTGTCTTAAGCTGGGGAGTCCCTGTCTGATCTCAAACTCTCCTTTCACCCCGAAAAAAAGAGAAAAGAAGAAATCTCTAGCCACTAGAAAATTTAGGCCAACAAATACCGTAACAAGTGAAATCTGAACTCTACAAATGAGAAGAAGTGGGGGGGGGGGGGGGGGAGGACAAAGGAATGAGTTCAAAACAGTTAGACCATGTTTCCAATGCTACATTTGAACACTATTGAGGTACCAGTGGTTGAGTCATTCCTATGTAACGTGGAGAACACCTGATAATATGTCTCAGTTCAAGGCTCATACATTCACCCTACAGCATATGCATTGAAAACACCACCCAAGAGGTTCCATGGCACAGGTGGGTCTAGGCCAGACCTGTGACTTACAGTACTAATTTATCAACCTTTACTTCATTAAAGTGGTTGCTTAATTGCCAGGGAGTCACTAATTGCAAATGGTCCCTTCCATGCTGTTTTCACTGTAAATACAGTATCTCACACATGCACACACCCCCACACATCTATAGAGAACATCTTCCAGGACACAGTCATCATCTCATCAACAAATGAGAAAGCAATTGCATCCCTTCTGCTGCCTTAAAAGCAGATGGGATGGGGAATACAAGAACAGTGTAAAAAATAAAGGGCTATGAAGTAATTAAAAATTAAAATATTAGCATTCAAATAAAAAAGGCAAAAAATTAACAATAAAAAAAAGTAATGCCAGGCAATCCTCATTTAGAAGGCTAGACTGTCCTTGTTTAAGAACCAATACCTTTCCATAAACTCAGAATCTGCTCTGCAGAGAGGAACAGCAAACAGGCTGCTCTGTTCCCAGCCAAACTGTGAACCAGGACCACGTGCAGGGAGTAGGCAGCCGCACAGTCATTTGAACCTGGGACAGCAATGGCATGGATGCAAACAAGGTCATTCAACCCATCTGCCTGGCTGGGGACTCCCCAGAGCAATGGTCAGCTGGGATCTTAGTGAATGAGGTGGGGCCAGCTGAGTATGGAGATGCTGGAGGGTTCAGGATGCTGCATCCAATTTTGTCTCCAAACCTCACCTCCTCCAGATGCTGTCCCGTAGCTGGGCTTCTTTTGTTTGTGTATTTTAAGGCATCAATTAGACACCATTGAGAGCCATACAGTGGCCTCAGAGTCTTTAACAGTGCACAATAGGCTTGGTAAAGAGTTTGGCTACAGTGACATTCAGAGGAGCAGTTGCACATTCAGCCATGTCCCTGCGAGGAGTGCTGTCCACCTCTGCCACCCCACTGGACTCCTGGAAGCCTCCAAGGCTGGCTGTGCTCATATGTGTGGCACCGGCTGGATCACGTGAATCCAAGAAGCAGCAATGGTTTAAAGTTTCCCCTCCCCAAAGAAAATACACGCCCTTTGGGTGAGTGGTGAGATGAGTCTGAACAGAGCAGAGAGCATCCCCTCTCCTCGCCCTCTACAAGGAGGGTGCTCGTCCAGGAAGCACATTTCTAACTGCTGTAGTCGTGCTGATCCGATGTGTGCACCAGGAGTGGGGATAGCTCCGGGGGTCTGCAGGAGTGCTGGGGCTGGAGGCAGCAGCCGGTACCTTCACTCTCCTCCTACAGCGAGTGGCTGCCCCGCGGGGCGGGCCATGCTGGCCTAGCACTCCGCCAGGCACCCCTGTCCCCTTGAGGTAAGGTAGATCCTGACTCTTTGTCAAAGGCTTGTCGAAGACACCGACAAGGTGGGCGAGGAGGGGGGCGGGAAGTTGAGGAGTTCCAGCACAGCCACCCCCACGCTGCTGCGGCGTGTGAACATGCACGAGGCTGCTACCCACTTGTTGGTACGGGGGTTGTACTTCTCAATGGAGTTGAGGCTGGAGCTCCCATCGTTGCCACCCACTGCATACAGCCACCCATCCATGGCCACCAGGTCGTGGGTGCTCCTGGAATGACCATGAAAAGACCACAGTGGTGTGAGGCTCGAACACGGTGTATGTGGGGCATTAGGGGAGCTCAGCACCTCAGAGGAACCGGCCAGAGCTCTGTCATCCCACAAAAGGGAGTGTCCAGCCTCACAAATGCCCAGTGAAAATGAACTACTGGTGCTCCGTCAGTCAGTGGCAGAGTGCAATATAGAGCCTCAGATCTTCCTCTTCACTCTGATACCCTCCTCCTGCTAGAGGAGGACCACCTCTAAGTAACAGGCCCTAGGAGCCTAAAATCCTTGGACTTCCAAGCCTTAAATCCTCCCACAGCCCAGCAACATCTCCTACATGGCCTCAGCTAGCTGTACCACCTGATTCTTTATGGCCACAGAGACTGCCGAGAATAAATCCCTTTGCAGAAAGTGCCTGCTGCAGAATGTCCCTGCTCTGCCCTCCTGGCACATGCGTACCAGTCCCTCGCAGTGCAGCAGGGAGTATTGGCTGCCTTTGTGCAGGCAGCACAGAGCCAACCAACTGCAGCATTAGCCAAGCCCTGGGGCATGGTCTGCATTTAATGGTTTGCAGCGCCAAGCACAGCAGGGCTCTCGGTGAGATGGGATCCCTGTTCCTGACTGCAGGAGCTGAAGCTCCCCTGCAGCTCGGGACTGTGGCAGTGGCAGAGCTCCTTACCTACGGATGTTCATGGGTGCCACACTCTCCCATGTGTTGGTTTTGGGGTTGTAGCGCTCAACAGAGTTAAGGCAGCTGGTCCCATCGTTGCCACCAGCCACATAGAGCATCCCCTCCAGCACGGCCACTCCTGCACTGCTCCGGCGGCTTAGCATATTGGCAATGGGCGTCCAGGTGTTGATCTGGGAAGAGGCAACGTTTGTTTGTGAGCCAGTAATTTTCTACGTATCCCTGCCAAACCAGTCCTGTGGTAACCACACAGCTCCTCAGATAACAGTCCTTCCCCCAAAAAGACTGCTGGGGGGACCTAACTTCTCTCCTTTTGGCTCTCCAGCAGAAAAGCTGCAGGCTCCAGGAGAGGCCACTGCCGACTGGCTTGGGAAGGCGCAGCCACAGCTGGCAGGAGCCCTGCCAGCCCAGGGGCCTGAGCAGAGATCCCTGTGCCAGGCCACCAGTCACGTCACAGATGAACGCCAGCCCAGTCACTGGAGTTGAGCTGTATCTATTTCAAAACTGTACAAGCCACAACTGTGGCTTGACAGCTCATGAAAAACCTCCAGGACCCTCTCTGATCTTTTTGCAGTCATCTAACCTGCTCTTAATAGAGCTGAGAGATCCAAGGCCCAACACATGCCCCTAGCCTGCCACAACCCCTTCTAACTGCTCTGGATGTGTGTGCAGGGAAGGACCTCAGCTGGAAGCTGGAAAAAGCTCAGGGCACGTACCAGAGCCTTTCCTCTTCGAGAAGTTGAGCTGGCCTACAGGCAATGGGGATAGTGTGTTCTGGCAGCTGACAACCTCAAGGAGATAACCCCGAGCCTGCAGCTTTGGCTCACTTTGCTCTGGATTGCACCCCAGATATTCTGCCCTGCCAAAGAGCTGGGGAAGGGGCTGATACCCGCTCCATCTCATAGTCACGCACGGTGGCTTAAGTCTTCAAGGAGGCAGGCAGGTGAGTGCTGAGCAGGCTCCTGTGGGCACACTGCCTGCTCCACTGCTGCTGCAATACATTGCTAGGAAGCGGTCTTAATCACTTTATTAATCACTTAATCACATCATAAGCTATGGCAGCTCCAAGAGACCACGCGTACCTGATCTCTCATTGTCTGCTAAGTTCTCTAGCAACTTGTGTAGCCCTCAGCTTTCTGCAGGGCCCTTTCAGGCACGCATAAGGAGGGGAGAGGGAAAAGGGTTATCAGGCATGCTCTCTCTCGTATTTACCTGGGGCTCATACTTTTCTACTGTGGCTAAGTGGGATGAGCTGTCATATCCCCCAACAGCATAGAGGTTGCCTTCTGCAAAGACAGTCACACATGCACAGGAGTTAGCTAAAGAGCACGGCCCCAGTCCCAGCACAGCCTCCCACAGCTCTTGCACAGGTATCAGCTGAGCCGCAGTGCTGCCTGCTCCCCAGGCAGCCAAGCTCCTCTCAGCAGGGCTCCCCCAGCTCCCCCTCCCCTTGCAGCAGGAGCACTGTGAAATATTCATCAGGCAATTTCTCTGCCACACTGCAAGCTTCCCAAAGAGCTCGTTCGCCTGCCACTTCTTGACCTCCTCATTATGGGAGCTGCAAGTGCTCCCCACCAGAGCAATGGGTTGGTTATTTTTAGCAGCAGAGGCTGGAGCAGGGGAAGGCAATAAAGGCTGTGGCAGGCAGAGAGTATGAGCTGGTGATGGAGGGAAGGAAACCTCTGAGTCAGCACTGAGAGCTGAAACCAGAGAACAGGGCAGGGGAGAGGCACACAGAGACACTGGGACACTGCACAGCAGTTCCTGGGATGGTGGGGAACAGCATGCTAACCTGGCATCCCCAGGGAGGTCCAGCACCTGCTAGGGTGAAGAGTCATACTTGCATTAACCCCATAGCTGCACTAAACAATGAAGTGGTTCTCACACTGCACCCTCCTTAGGGACAGAACTCATTCAACCAAGTCAGGAGACATGGCACCTAGCGTTGTGACACCCCTGGCAGAGACAGTTTTGACCCTGCACCACCGCTTGGATCATCACTAAAAGGACTGTCCTGCTTTTGTAATGATGGAGTAATAAAGTTATCTTTTCCTTTCTAGGGACAGGTGATCATCCACAGCCAGCCCTCTTGCTCCAAAATGGAAGGGCCACAAAGGAGCTGAGGAACAAGTTCTGGGTTCCCTCATGAGTTGCCTGCAGAATGTGATGAAACACAATTACACTAGGGAGACTGAGGAGGAGGGCAGAGGCAGAGAGCATGTCAGGACATCGCAGAGGAATGGCTGGGCTACTGGGACTCACAGCTAGGGAATCTAGGAAGAAGGGGTGGGAATTGGAACTGAATAACATGAAAAGGAACCACCAGAAATGCAAGAGACAGTTTGCACAGAAGTCAGCCAGGTCCTCATGCCATCACCCACCTAGTGTTGCCACCCGGACGTAGCGTCTCCTCGTGCTCATGGCAGCGATGGATGTCCAGGTGCCTGTCAGAGGGTCGTACCGCTCTGCGCTGCAGCAGGCAGGGACACAGGAACATAAGGTGTGACACTGGCAAAGCCCAGGTCAAAGCTCTTTGACACAGGCCCTCAGGGGCAGCTCCCAAGGAAGCTTGGGAATAGATAGGGAAAATGGAGGGAAGAACTGACAAAGGCTGTGTTCTGTTGTGACAGAGGGCTACAAAATGGGTTTTCCCCGCAAAAAACTTTGCCTGGAAGGCACTGGAAGACATAGCTGGATTGCAAGACATGTACTCTGGGGCCAGTCCATCTGTCAGGAGCAGGCCTCGGGGGCTCCCCCAGGCACCCAGCACCAAGGCCAGTGCAGGCAAGAGCAGTGGAGGAGCCTGTAGCAAGACAATCCCCTACCTGTTCAGACATGAGGCCCCATCGTACCCTCCAGCAGCATAGAGAAGCCCATGAAGCGCTGCTACACCCAGGCAGCTCCTCCTCGTGCCCATGGATACCTCAGGTTGCCAGGAATTGGTGACAGGATCGTAGGACTCCACTGTGGCCAAATCAGAGGTCCCATCGTAGCTGTAGGGAGAAAAAGGGAGAACGCGTTAAGAGCTGTGAAGCCTGGACCGCAAGTGAGGCTGCGGGCTTGTCCCACTGTGCTAGAGACGATCAAGGGCCTAGACAGCACAGCTTTGCTTGTGTCCCTGCCACCACCCCTCTCCGCTCCCCGCTGCCCAGCTTCCTCGAGGCAGAGTGCACCGCAGCACCTGCTGGCAGCGCAGAGCCCCGAGCAGGGCTCTCCTGGGGGTCTGCGAAGACCGCGGGTCGCAGAGCCCTGCACACTGGGGAGGGGGCGGGCTGGGGAGCAGCAGCGTAGGGCTAAGGGAAACGGGAGGAAACAGCACAAGTCCAGGACGTAGCCACCACCAAACTGAGAACTAGCAAACTCACTGCTCCAAACTGCAGGGGCAGCAGAATAGTTTTCAGTTGCTATGCCCACAGTTAGTAACCCAGAGATAGCGGACTGCTTTGTCCGGAGGCTGGCCCTGGGAGGTTCTGCTGGCCGCCTCTGCTCCCAGAGCAGCTTTTTGCCACTCTTGCTGCCGGCTCTGTACAGCAGGTGCTGAAGGCAGCCCTGCCAGCTCCCTGCGCACACCTCCCATGCCCTCCTTACCCGCCCACAGCATACAGCTTGTTCCCAATGGCAGCAACGCCCACTCTGGCCCTGCGAGTCGACATGGAGGCCACCATGTGCCACCGGTCCGTCCGTGTGTCATAGGCCTCACAGTCCCCATGGATGGCGAACAGGCTCCCCCCACCTGCACACGGGATGGCAAACAGAGCAAACAACAGTCCAAAGGCCCTGGGAAGGGGGTCGCACGTATGTGAGCATGTGGCAGGGCCTTACCCACAGCAAACAGCACAGTGCTGGCCCCCTCGCAACGCCGTGGCCTCGTCCTGCTGTTGCTAAGGACCCCTCTCTGCTCTGGCATGAGGTGGTACTTGAGGGCTTCGATCAGCAGGTCCTTGCACTCCGAGTGATGCCGCACCAGCAGCTCCGTGTCCACATTGCTCATGAGGAAGTCCCGGCTCAGCAGGGGCAGCCGCACACACTTCATAAGCTGAGGGGAGAGGAGTTAAACTCCACTGGCAGGGTGAGAAAGGTTTATGCCAGTGCTGCAAACCCTGGGGACCCTGGCAGGAGCCTGGACCATTAGCTTTCACGTCTTTGCAGAGCCAGGAGCCCTCAGCCTAGCCGTGACAGGTCCCACAGATTCCCACCCTGCCTGCTGCCGGTACTCACATCCTCCTCCAGATCTGATGGTACAAGTAACAATCCTCACTGCAGACACCAGTCCCCTCCCACCCAGCACACCCCATGTTGCATTGCCCACAGGAGGGATGTCTGAGTGCACACAACCAGCAAAGGTGTAGACAGAACTCCTCTACCCCTGGGGCAGGTGGAAACCCTCAGACAGAGTCTTCCTCATCCTGCCCCATCTCAGTCCCAGCCTTCGGGAGGACACCCAGGGATGCTTCCTCCCGCCGCTACCACCTTGGAAGCATGAGAGGAGCGAGACTTCAGGAAGCCAGGGCTGCTGGAGGCACCAACAGCCTCTACTGCAGTTCAGGGCTCCGTCTGTGAGCGGGTGCCCATGCTGTGCAAGCACTGGCAGCCCCACAGGAAAGGGCTTAACCATGTCTTCTCTGTTGCACCTTTGGCAGGCAGGATCGCAGGCCCATGCTCCAAGATGCAGATGCAGGGAGGCAAAAGCATGAGCTAAAAGAAGTCCCTGCTCAAATTTGCCTGAGCTTTTAGTTTGAGGATGCATGTGAAAGCTCAGGAAGGCTGCAGGCAAGGCTGATCTCTCCTGCTGCCCACACCCTCCCCAGAGCTCTGCATGCCCAAGCTGCCAGGGGTCAGACAGGGCATCCCCCTTGGATTTGTCAATAGTTTGGACTTCACTCTAGGAGACTGAACTTTCTCAGCCACACCCTCATCTATGCCTGGACTGGAAACGGTATGGCGAGGACCTGCTTGCTGTCCTCTGGCCATCCTGCAGTTTCCATCAGCTGTGTGTCCACTCAGGCCGGGCACTTGGAGCAGGTGGGTAGAACCAGGGCATCCTCCTCAGCAGACTCACCCTGGGGACATGCTGTCTTCTGCTGTCCACATCATGTTTGACCCAGCTGAGCACAGCCCGGTATACCTCCTCCTCTGATGGCACATTGAGGCTGTCACTAGAAATGAGGTCCAGCACCTGCAGAGTTGGGTGGAAAGGGCAAGTATTGGTTGGTATGGTTGGGAAGGAAGCGACACATTCACACCCCCAGGTAACTGGCCCAGCAGAACAGTGCTGTCAGAGGCAGAGCCCCTGCCTCCTGTAGATGCTGGCAGATGAGGGGTGTACAGCTAGTCTCCCACTGGATGCAGAAGGACCCAAAGAGCAACCAGGTCCCCCCAAAGTAGGCAGGTGCAGCCATGTGTCTCCTCTCCTCACAGCACTGGTGTGGAGACAGCTCTGCCCTCGATCATCTTTCTTGGTTCATTCCCCCAGTTCTGTGTCTGAAGCTGCTGCAATGTCTGACACTTCCAATTAGCATCGGTGAGATCAGGCAGCCGACTCTGCTTGCACACGTCCCTTCAATATTTCATGGGATAGAGCCAGGTGCCCTGGCTGTTCCCAGCACACTCCACCAGCCCAGGACTACAGAGCTGGAGCAGGTGGAGATACACACCCTCCCCTCGCTGCCACAAACCCCACTGCCCTGGGAACAGACAAAGGGAGGTGTATGCATCCTGGTAAGGGACCATACAGGGTCAGTTGATGCAAAGAAAGGACTGGGAATGCCTCCAGGCCAGGGCACAGCACAGTGCCCTACAGAGAGCTATGAGCCAGGGGCCATACTGGCACCACGTGAAGAGCAGCAGGAAACATTAGCTGAGCGCCGAATTAAACATCACAGGTATGTGACCAGGGCAGCCAGGACTTTTCCCTTGTGCTGTGTCCCTGGAGAGAGGGCAGTGTACCCAGAGCTCACATGGCAAGCGCCAGCAACAGCAATTATCCTCCGTGTTACCCTCCCATCCCTATTTCACATGGGATTAAGCTTATGCACAGCATTCTTCCCACATACTGTCTCTCCATTGGATGGAGAGGACCAAAGCACAGAATCTGGATACATTTTCCTGCCAAACCCTGTCCCCTCAGTGCAGGTTCCTTGGGCTCTTGACACACAGACCGTGCCTTCCAGGACAGAGCACAAAAAGCCTTGTCACACACATATCTTCACACTCCCATCAGGACCTCACCTGTTTAAGAGGCAGCAACATGAACTCCTCCGTCTTGGACACCTCCACAAAGTGTTGGAGGACATACTTGTGTGCAGACTTGAGGAGGTCGCTGCACGAGTGCGTGTCAGCAAAACCCCGGATCCCCAGGCAGTTGGATGGGTCGAGCTGGCTGAGTAGGAACTTGCAGCAAGCATCCCGCACACCATTGAGCTGAAGCAGGCTGGCAGCAGGAAGAAGTGTCTGGCAGTGAAAAAGAATGAGGGAAAAGAGAGTTTCCAGGGCAAGGAAACCATTTTCACCCTTGTCTCACTGCAAGTCAGTAACAGAACAGGCTTACTGAGCACCTTCAGGCACACAAGCGCATAAAGGACAAAGCATTCTTTGTTTCCAACAGGACTAAGCTAAAGAACAGCTGAGAAGGGCACCTGTAACTCCCCACAGGGCCAGGAAATGGCAGGAGAATGGCAGATGCTCAGGACTAGACCTGGCCACTGCATAGTGCCCCAAGGAGCCATTCCCAGCCACAGCAGTAACAGGAGCCACCCCTCTGGGCACAGGGGAGCAAATGAACTCCCTGACCACTGTTAGATGCAGATGCCATCACAAAACAACAGCTGAAAGTGTTGAGCAGAAGGAAAGAAGAGTCCCCAGGAGGCAAGTATTGTACAGAATGGCTTTGTGGAGAAGACAGATTTTGGGGTAAGCTCCTACCTGTACATTCCCCTCGCCCACCACAATCTCAGCTGTGTAAGCATATTGCACCAGCTGCTCCAGGGCCTGTGGGTCAATGTCGTGCAGAGTCACATGGGTCTGGCGGCTCTCGCTCATCTCATCTGGGGCAACACAGACATTAGACATGGACAAAGTCCCACAGCAGGATTGTCTCCCCGCAGGAAGACTTGACCATGCACGGAACAAGCCACATCCACCTCCACAGCCCCGCATGACAGCCCAGGAAGGTCTCCTCCCCAGCTCTTAATAAGGAGAAGCAGCAATATACTCTAGGGAATGGGGTCCGTGTCTGCAGGATGGGCATCAAGATACCCATGAGGGGGGTTACGAGCAAAGGGCTTCACAGAAGGGACTCAAATGGGGAACGTTACTGCACTTGCTCACAGAACTGACATACAAGCACCGCATTTCCATAGGGTAGGGCAGTGAGAACAGGGAGCAGAACAAAAGGGGGCTTGCAGAGAGGAGAGGGTTTGAAGAGCGGGAGATAACTGGCCGTGGGAAAGAGAGGACACTACTTGCTTGTGAACATGGCGTGGAAGTATGGGCTGCATGACGCCAGCACCACCTTGTGGGCCTTGATCTCCTTGGTGCCCACATGGAGCACAATGTCACAGAGCAGCCCGCGTTGTCGCATGCGGTTCATGCACATGAAGGCGTCGTGATAGTGCCGCTTGGAGTTGTGGGAGATGCTGTGGCCATCACGGTTGAGGAGCTGCACACCCCCTTCCATGGCTGCAGGTAGTAGATGGTGTGCTTCCCTTCTCACCAGCACTGATACGGAGGAAAACCAAAGCATTACCCAGGCAGGAATAGCTCTAGCCCCAGATATTTCCCACTGTCCCCAAGTATACCTGCCATTGCTCAAAGACCCCATTCAAGAACACCTCCCACCCAACCAGCCCCTGCCGGGGAAACATCATCCAGCTCATAAACCCATGATGGGGAGGAGATAGTCTCTGGAGGAACACAAGTAATAGAAAGCGATGCTCAGACTCTTCTCAGCTGTGACACTGCTTCCCAACTGTGTTCATCTTTGGATCGAAATCCTCCTTACCTGCCTTCAGAAGGGTACTGCTCTACAACATATGCACCATCTCCAAATCTGCCTAACAAGGCACACTCCCAAGAGCAATGTTATGGACCACAGCTCTTCGAGTGGTGGCTGTTCCCTTCCAGCTTCCAGAAGACGCTAGGAGATTTGTAATGAATACATCTGCCTTCAAAAGTTCAGCTTGGAGAGCTGCTGTCTTTCCTGTGCCCACACAATTCAGAAGGATAAGGCAGTGGGCAAAGGCAGCTGCAGCACAGAGCTCTACAGTCCCAGTCCAGACTCCTGCAGACCAGGGGTTCAACTCTTCCTGCCATTTTATATTCCAAGCCCCTTTTTGGGGAGAGGTTGGGGATTCCCAGGTGGTCCGTTAGGGAATAGGAAACATGCATTTTAATATCCTGATCTCCACTTCCCTCCAGCATCCTCTACCCAGGCTCACCCAGCCTCAAGGCTGCACCAAACAGTCCTGCTCCAGCACCACAGACTCCTGTTCAGCGCTGGCCTAGCAGGTGATCTGGGCAACACAGAGCTCCTAGATCTCCCTGGAAGCATCCCAGCTGAGACCCTGGCTGTCCTTCAAGGGGTAACTTTGAACCTCAGGTAGTTTTGGTTTGACAAGGCTGACAGAAGAAACGGACAGCAAAGATCAGTGATGCTGATCAGGCCGCTGGGACCCAATGCAGAACTCAGTCTGCATGCACACCTACACGCCACTGAGCACGGAGTGGGACAGTCCTTCCACACAATCTGGGACAGCCCCGGCAGGGAACAGGAGTATGAACTTGATTGGCTTGTAGAACTCAAACATTGCCTAAATCAAGGAATAAGGGCATTTATTTGCACAAAGGTATTTTCTCTTTCCATTCTGTTTGCATCTAGGCTGCTCATGGTGTTTTGAAAGGCGTCTGACTGTCCCCCTGCAGCAGCACCAGAAGGAGAGGTGGGAGAATGAAGAGAGGATGACTGAGCAGCAGGAGCAAGGAGGAGGAGGAAGCAGGAGAAAAAGGCAGCTTGAAGAAAAAAAAGCCCGTGTGCTGCACTCGTGCGCCTACCCCCGCATCCCTGCGGTGAGAGAATCCCCTCAGTCTCTGTGCTCCTCACGACACCTACACATTGCCAGCCGTGCCGAGCCTAAAAATAGAAATCTACCATGCTGTACCGGCTCAGCCCCGAATGCAGCTATCCGTTTTTAAATAGCAATTGTAACATGTACTAGAGTCTGGGGGAGGAAAAAAGATGAATAAACATCTTTCCTGAGCAGGAGAGAAGCCTGCAATGCCCTCTTCTATTTGTATCATCCCACGTGATACGAGATTCCTCATTTCACTGTCAGCAGGGAAGACTCACGGGCACACAACAAAGGCAACACCTGTTGATGCTTTCCAGTAATGAGTAGGATGCTATTGTGCCCTTGACAGGAAAGAAGAAACCCTGAGCTAACTGGCCCTCTCTTCCAACACCCCTCAGCTGAGCTTTTCAGAAAGCTGCCACATCTCTAGGGCACCCTCAGTGTGTTAATTCACGTGCATGGACACTGCTGGATGAGAGCTGCCTGCACAAAAGTGGTTTATAATTATTAGCATCTCTACCTGGGCTCAAGAGCTCCTTTCCCAGATCTGGTTCAGTGGCACAGACAGTGCCTTCTTGCTTTTACTCCTCTCCCTAGCTGCAAGCCTGAGGGTCTTCCAGACCTGCTTGAGCTCGTCTACCTTTTTAATGCACTGCTGAGGCATACTTCTCCCCATCAGTATTTAATCATGCCCCAGCTCTAATTGAGGGCACTCGCACCACCTGTTCTGGGTGCTGATAGCCAGGGACAGGAGCTCCCAGCTCCACAGTGGTGGGAGGACCCAGGGGGGGACAACATAGGACAGGACAGAAGAGCAGGAAAAAGATGGGATTGCTTCTCCTTGTGCTCTTGGAGACTTCTGAGGAAAGGTTTGCCACCCCAGCCAGGCAGGGGGAGCACACAACTCCGCTCCAGCGGTCAGGGGAGAGACACAGAGAGCAGACCAGACTGAAGGTTGCTGTAGCCAATGCACTGGCATCACAGTAATCAAACACATTTCCAAAGAGGGTCCGAAGTGCTGGGCTCTCTTCCCAGCCCTGCCACTGAGTCATTGCACAACTCTGAACAAGTGCAAATGCAGAGTGACAAGGGTGACATCATCTTTCCTTGCAATGATTCCCCTGGTGAGGGGGTAGAGACCAGCTATTGCTCACTCCCGCTCCACCCACACCACCCTACTGTCACAGCAAGGGATGGCATGCACCTCACAGAGCTCTGAAGGGCTGGTGCCTCCCTCACCCACACCGCTGTGCAGCACCCTGAGCTACACCATCACGTCACTGTCTCTGATGTGACCCAGCAGGGAGCAGGGCCAAAGGGAGATGCCATCCCAGTCACCGCACTGCCACCAGGCTCCCAAGAGCATCCACACACCAGGGGACAGCCCACAGCTGACCTGACCCACAGGCAGCCTGAACCAGCTCTGCTTGATGATTTTTCACTACAGCTTCAGCCGTCCCTCCCTCAAAGAGCAGCTCACTCACCCACCTTGGGAAAAGGTCACCCTTCCAAAGCGCAGGGAGCGCTGGCATGGGTCTGGCCTGAGGTTTGCCATGGGTACAGCCCCTTCAGTCCCACTTCCCAGTGTCCCCTCTAATCTGCAATAACTTGTTCCCACCAGAACTCTTTTGCTTTAATGGATCAGAATATGATCAGTGGGGAAAAAGGGAAAGGACACCCCACTGCTGCTTGTGCTGCTCCCCGTGCCCAAACTCTCAGCTTCATTGGCAGCACTGAATACTCCTTATTTCCTTGTAAAACTTCATTCCCAGGAAATGAAGGTCTATGAGCACCGCTAAGATATAATTAATGAGGAACAGTGCCTGGACCTCGAGAGACAGTAAAGCAGTGTCCAGAGCTCCAGCGGGGGGAAGTAAATACAAGCCCACTTTTGTGGAGCACGCAGCAGCATGAATGCACGTGTTACGCATCAGCTATAATGGATGCGGTGGTTGACTTGTAATAACTCTTAGGTTATGACAAAAAAAAGAAGGCGTTTGTTTGGCCTCTATGCAACAGAGCGTGGCCATGCATAACAGCTCTGTTAATTAATGCAAATGATCCCTGCCCAAAGGGAGGTCTGTTCTCTTTGCACAAAAAAACATATTTTGCTGAGAGTGAAAAGAAGCATGCTGAGCAATAAACAGGGAACAGAGTATCCTCCAGGGAAAAGTTCAGAGCCTGCCCTTTCCCCAGGAAGGCCCTGGAGAATGGCTTTTTGTTGACAGCCTGGATGGAGATTTTGTGTCTGCCAGGCTGGCTAGGAGACTGCAAAGACACATCCTGTACAGCTGGTCAGATGTTGGGGATGAGTCTTTGCTGTGGATAAGGTGACATCCCCTACTGTAAGGCGTGACATGCCCTAAGTCCTGACATACATTCATGCTTAAATCCATCACTTCCATGTGTGCCCTATCCCTATGCTGATATTCCGGCACCTCTTTTCTGGTAAACCAGCTACAAAGCCCTGCTTTGTGCACAGCACTGCATCTCCCACAGAAGGCTGCCATTAGACCTTCAGGATAAGACATCAAGTCCTTGCGGGCACTCACCTCTATCCCAGCATGTCACAGCGCTAACAGAGCAAAGGGCTGCACAAACAAGGTCAATAAGGTAGCACTGTGTTGCCAGTTCCCCTTTCAGAGGAGCAGTTTTCCCCCCCTTCTTGGTGCTGGGGTTCTGTCTCCCAGGCACAAAGTCCTTTTTTTGCCTGCAGACCTCCTCTGGCTCTGTCCCCAGGCAGGAAGGGGCTGCTGGCGGTGCTACTCTGTTGTGCCCTGCCGCTTCAGATCTCTAATCCGGGTGGTGGAGCCAAAGCAGTGCCTTCCACAGCAGCACAGCAGAACTCATCCTGGGGCCGAGCAACAGCACAGACACCTGGGGAAGAAGGAGCTTGACAGTAGAGTCACAGGCAGGAATCACTGCTTCCAAGTGCATCTCCATCTCCCCCACACTAGAAATCAGAATTCTGATTTTTAACCCCTCTAAGAGGAGTCACAGGCCATTTGCTGGTAAGCAGCCTCGGGCAATTCAGCACTCTCCCAAAGAGCTGAAACACGAAATACACATTAAAGATCAGGGCAGGACTAGACTGGGGCAGCCTAAGGGGGGACAGGCAAGAGCCCCTGCCCAGCTATGTGTGGGGGTGTGCATACAAGGACAAATAGCTTCTTTTCTCCTGGGAGCAGGGCTGGGAAGAAGATGTGCTCCTGTGTCCCTGCAGACTCTTCCTTCCCGTCACCAGCCAAGGGACACAAACAGCTGAGCTGGCAGTAACAATAGCTGCTGTTATGCTGTTGCAAAGTAGGACCACTCATACAGCTCGTACCAGCATCCAGAGATGCAGCCGAGTACACTACAGGCCTGCAAATTTTCACCTTACTGCTTTGTGGAGGCCCCATTAATTTGGCTGAGCTACCCCTTTTGTTGAACCCTGTCCGTGGCTCTGAAGCCGATGTCTAACAAGAAGCTTTAAACTACCAGATGACTAGCAGTATTTTTGCATCAGTAATCCTCCTGCAGCAGGCATGTCTAAGACACCAGGGCTGCTGTCTTCATAAGCTACAGCAGACAAACACTGCCCTTACACCTTTAACTTGGGTATTCTAAATTCTTGCTTCTTTCAGAGGGCCTAGCACTGCCCATCACAAAATACGTTGCATTCTTACCTTTCCTGCTCCCTTCCCCACAGCAAACACAAAGAGGATTGGAAATCATCCAGTTGTCTAAACCCAGGACTCAGATGCAAAGCAGCCGCTAAATTGAGGAATTGTCCCCACCAGGACCTGTCCCATCAGCACCACTGATACAGACAGATGACTCTGTCCCCTCAACACAACACTTAGGGGTTCAGTCCCTTCTCAGCCCCTGTAGCACTTTACCTGCATCCAGGGAAATCAGACACTGACAGCATGCAGCAGCTCACATCCAATCTTTCTAATACAAGGTTAACTGTGCATTCAGCCTAGAAGAGCCAGCAATTGTGAGGAAGCAGAGGGACCTAATGGTTCAGGACCAGCAAGTGAACTAGAGGCTCTGAACTACTCTGAGCTACCGTGAAGGCTGATTTAGAGCTGCACCTATACAGAGGTCAGGACTGCAAATACTGATGGAAATGTGCCTTAATGTGGCAATGGGAGCTGTCATTCCTGACACCAGCTCTGCCTTCAGAGGCAGCAGTAGGGACAGTAGAATTAGGAAGCTGACAGCAGACTGCTAGACTGAGGACTCTGACACCTTGCACCCCTTTGCTACCTCCTGATGGACACAATGGAGGACATAAGCACACCAAGAACACATAGGTGGGGTGAGCTGCAAGGAGAGGTTAGGAGCATGCACCTCAGCCCAAATGCTTCTTTCCACCTGCTCTCCTCTCTTTTCTGCTCCCACTGCCAGCACTGCCCCTGACCACATTTGCCTTCTATTCCCCAAGCCCCCTTGCTATGGACGGGAGGGTGAGGTGAGCGCTGCTCCTGCTGATCAGTGGAATTAATCTGCTCCGAGCTAGCCTCAAGGCAGCACAGGGCACCGCAGACAGAGCTGAGTCTGCAGGACTGAGAATCCCCAGCTCTCAGTAGGGTTTGGGTTTTTTTAATGAATTAGGCATAACTGACACGCACTGAATCCTCCTGTCTAGACATCTGCAGAGAAGTGACAAGCTGCCAGAGAGGATGTGGAGCCTCAGCAAGGGGGTGGGGAGGACGAAGAAAAACTGCACACAGTTGCCAGCTCTACAGCACAGAGACAGCACTGGCTTCAGGCAAGAAGGGCACTCAGCACATTGACCTAGTCAGTGTCTTTCAGCAACTCAGTGGGTTGTAATCAATCGGCTCTGGTGCACACAGAAGGTTGGAGGTCTTTTCTAATTAAAGCCTCTTTCCCCATTACTCCTGGGGAGTTTTGTTTGGAAACTCAGCTCAGAGTGGCTCTCAATCATGCCAGCTCACGCTCAGAAGTGCTTTAGCTGAGAGGGCAGGGAGCACAAGGCCTCAGTGCCTGCATTGGGACATTCCCACACCTGAAAGAGATCAAGGGTATCAAACCTGCTTAGTGCCTCTCTGCATACACAGTCTTCTCCCTCTCACACACACTTTGCACAGGCAGCAACTCTTCCTGCAGACATCTTCAAATTCAGCTTTTGCCTTCAGTATTTTGCACTCGGAGGATCACAGCATCTCCAAGCAGGACTCCATGGTTGAGGGATTTAGAGGCATCTGTGCTAACATTTGGGTCATTAAATAATTGGTTCTAAGCGTCAGGACCCAAACAGGTTTGGGACTGCCAAATTCCCAGTTTAGGGAGAAACAAGAAATGGAAACTAATTCAGGCCTTGAGATGCTCAGCAAAATGTGCAGGTCTCCAGATGCACTGGGATTAGACAGCGGTTCCTACACTCCACCACAAAGTGCACCAAAATATAAGCACAAGGAGCCCTTTGCCTCGGCCAAGGACTGGAAATATGGGTCACATCTCAATTCCCCCTTCCCAGTGTCTCCCTGCAGACACAGGAGAGGAGCTACCGTTGCAACCAGTGCTATTTTATGGCACAAGCAGTGCCAAACCTCTACATGCCAGCATCAAGCAAGTCTCCTCTCCAGGCAGCAGAGTCATAGTTAACAGCTTCAGCTGTGCTACCCATCACTGTGGTATTCCTAATCTCCCTCTAGTCTTCACCATGACAGACATCTCTGTGCTCATTTTTCAGACAGGTAAACTGACAGATGAGAGTGCTCAGGTCATTGGAGGCAGTCCGTATCAAAGGATCTCAATATTCCTGGCTCGTAAATTTGCCCAGGAGCTCCCTCTCTGCAACATCCTTGGCCAGCAGCTACTCCAAGAGGGACTGTGCCCTTTACCTGTCCGCTGTGCAAGGTGATGGTGTCTTGAATAGGTGGCAGCAGGCCAGCTCAGAACAGGTCGCTACCACTCAGCAATGCCCTGACGTCAAACGAGTGGGATGAATTCAGTGAGACTCAGCACGAGCTACTGCTCAGCTTCTAAAGGAAAAGTTGACTCCATGATGTGAGGCAGCGTGGTCTACAGGCTCTAGATGAGCAGATCTTTTACAGACGGGTAAGCCAGGGAACAATGCTAGTGCCGATGCCCTGAGAAGCACTGCTCACAAGTGATTCTCTGAACCAGGAGGTCACCAGCTGCACTTGTCCTCATCCATTTTGCAGAAACTGCGTGGCCCACGCCATGTTTATGGACAGCTTACAAAGCCTCCTGCCAGCTTCAGTCATAGCGTGGGTTGGCAATGTAGATGTACTGGACCACATAAGCAGAATGTGCTTCCTCTTCCAAACAAGCCCAGTGCTTCACTTCACACTGTGGAGCAGCGGGAACCTGTTTTCAAGCCAGAAAATGATTAAGAGAATTCCCTCACATCTTCTTGCAGGCAGCAGCACAGGCCACATACATGAAAACTCAGATATTTGGAGCACGTGACATAATGGCCTTGAGTTTGCTGGTACACTGGGGGCTCGCCAAGGCCAGCGGGTCCCAGACCCTGGGAATTTCAGCTGAAGGAGCTGTCCCTGAGGAGTCATATCCTTTAGAGGAGGTAGTGTGCTTTGTAGCCAGTTCTGGCAGGCCAGGCAGAAAGGGTGAAGCCTCTCAAGCCTACCAAGCCCAGCTTGCCTAAGGGTTCGGAGGCAAAGCTCCAGCACCTGAGAAAATGCAGAAGCCAACACTGAGACTTTCAGCGTGGCTGTTTGATTTTTTTTTTTTTTTTTTGAGCTGCTGAGCCTGAAATGCAGCAAAGCAAAACCTGAACCCAGAAAAGTCTCCCCACCAGATCTCCAGTCTTCGGAGCACACCTGCCTTGACGTTCACATGCCACTCCATCTACACAGACCCAGACTGATGCCGATGAGAGCAAGGCTGGATGGCCACCAGACAGGCTGGCAGCACAAAGAGGTTCCATTGCCACCCTCACCAAGCTGACCTTAGCTGACAGAAAGCATAAGGGACCATCCTAGCTACCCAAGATGCCAAGGAGTGACTCCATTTGGATCCTAGACTGTAAAGCCACGAGAGCAGGTGACTGCTCCATCTGCCAGCTCCTGGTCCACTCTGAGTTAGATTTTACTGTGATTCATGAATTAGTCAGTTCTCAGGAAGGAAACTCAGATCTTTACACCCAAGATCCTTAAGAGTCTTACTCACTGCCATGATGAATAAAGTATTTCCAGCAGATGCTTGTGGGCCAGGAGAGAAACTTGGGGTGCACAGGGGAAAGATTCCACAGAGATGTTTGCTTGGCTGTAGCGATCATAACCAAAGTACATTCAAGTGTCAGCGAGCCACAAAACAGCGAACTCGTAACAAACCAGCACTCCTGGTGCAAAACGCTAGCACACAGACACCCCAAATGTGTTGTGTAGGCCCCATCCCTCCTCCCATCCTTAAATGCAGCTTCTGCCTTTGGACCATCCATACTGAGAAAGGGCAGCAGCTCCCTGAGACTCATTTGAGCTGTATCCTGTCCTAGGGGCAAGAAATTACCTGCAGCAGCCTAGCGCACCTGCAGACTGTCAGGACCAAAAGCACCTGAACATCCACATGTTGCTGAATCACTCCCGAACTAACCCTCCCTCCCTGTGGTCTCCAGCAACAGAGCGTGCCCTGAGACAGCGCTCATGGGACAGTAGCCCCTGAAGTCAGAGGAGAGCAGGCTTCCTTTACAAAGCAACTCCATAGAAGCGCAGCCACCATTTCTGCAGTTTTCTGGCTTGGCACAAAAGCCTGGTCAGTCAGTGGCTGTGTACTGACGCACAGAGCGCGGGGACAGCCACCCAGCCGCTGTGTTTCTGCCTTGTTGTAGGGCAGCCGAGGCTGCAGGGCCAGCGCTCGTCAGGGAGGGAGGCATTTGCTCAGCCAGCAGAACCAGACCAGCTGCCTGCCCCAGCCTGATGCTCCCCAGGACCACCACCGCCAACAGAGATGCTGTAGCTCAAGGAGAGCCCTCTGCCCTCACAGCCACTGCAGAGGCCAGAATAAAGCTGCCTCCCGCTTCCCCCCCGTCATGCTATCAGAAAACCTGAGGCGACATTTCTCCCTGTGCCCTTCAGCTCCCCCACAGCCAACGATACCGAGCAGCCCGGGTGCTTCCACCAAGGGGGAGTAAAACCGCGATGCCAGAACCTCCCTGCGGCTCTCCCCGCCCCCCTGCCTCTCCAAAGGCTCTGAAGCTGCGTGTTTTCCCGTTACTAAAGGGATCTCTCCGGGACTTGGCGGAGGACGGGGACACAGACCGCGCTTGGCACAGCGGCCAGAGCCGCCGAGGCGCGGACACGAAGCGGCCGAGGCAGCCGGGGGCTCCCCCGGCCGCGCTGCGCCGTACTCTGGCCGGGAAACGTGCCCTCCCGGGGGGACAGGCCACCGGCAGCGCGGAGGCAGCGGCGTGGAGTGATGGAGAGCTCTGCCGGGGGATCCTCTTGCCACTGCCCCCACCCCCCGGTAACCCCTCCCGGGGCGCTCCCGCGGGGCCCGGGCGCCAGGAGAGGCAGCGGAGGGGGCGCAGGGCCGTGCCCCGGCGGTACTCACGGCTCCGGCGCAGCGGCGGCCCGGCCGGCGGGATGCTGCGAGGACCGCTCTGCCCGCAACCGCCGGCCCCACGGCGCGGAGACGGGCAGGGGACAAGTGCGCGGCTCCTCCTTGGGCCGCGGCGGGACCGGGGACAGGACCAGGGACGGGGCGGCCCCACGGCTGCGGCTTCCTCCGTCACCCGGAATAACCCCACCGCGGCGCGGAGCCGTGCGAGGGATACCCACGGCTGCGCGCCTCCCCCCCCCCCCGCAGTTAAATCCCGCCGCGCACGTGCCACCGGGCTGCGGGGAAAGGGGAGCTGGCCCCGCCCCGCCCCGCCGCTCACTTACCGGGCACGGGGGCCCGGCCTGCGGGGGGTGGGGACACGCGTAACCGCTGCCCCGCTGAGGCAGCCCGCGGCCCCGCCGCCGGAGCCCGGTGGGCCGGGCGGGGGTGGGGCGGTCCCGCCCGGCCGCGCGGCACTCTGGGAGCGGAAGCGGCGGCCGCGCGGGGCTGAGGCAGGCGGCATGGCAGCTGCCGGCAAGAGGTGAGCGGCGGCTTCGCGGGCCCGGGAGGCGGGGTGGACCAGACCGCACCGCACCGCAGGCGGGGGGTCGCTGGAGGGCGGCAGCGGCGGGGCCCGCGGGGCGCTGCTGAACTGCGGTGCGGCTCGTCAGCCTCGCGCTGCCGGCCCCAAGGCCGCCGTGAGCGGGTATGCCCGGCGCTGCCGGCCCGGCTCCCCGCTGAGGTGCCCCCTTGTCCCCCTTCGCTGTCCCCAGGAAGCTTGCGGAGCTGAGCCTGGACGAGTTCCTTGCTGCCGGCTGCGAGTCGGAGCCTGACGGCGGCTCGGAGGAGGAGGCGGCGGCCCGGCCTGGGCCGGGGACCGCGGCGCGGCGGCGCGGGGAGGCGCGGCGGGCCGGCGCGGAGGGGCGGCGGGCCCGGCCGGCGGCCAGGTGAGGGAGCGCTGTCGGCCCGGCCCACCCGGGCCGCGGCCTCGTCCGCTCCGGGGCGGCTGGGCACGCCTTCAGCGCTTGTTTGGCCGCTTGCAGTTTCTACTTCTGCGTGCTTTTATAAGTAACGATCGGGCTTCGTTGCAGCATCTGTCAAAGAATGGGCTAGTTCTGGGAGAAGCTGGGCCAGAGGCGTCTGAAAGGGCAGTGCTCAAGGTTGCAGTGTGGTGACAGGGTACAGGACGATCAGGTTTTCTGTCGTGCTCATGTCAACTCAGTAACTGCAGTGGAGAAGAGCTTGTGTGTGCTTTTAATCTCTTACAGGGAGGGGATGTTGGAGTCAGGCAGAGTTTACTTTGTTTTTCTTCAGTTTGTGCATATTTGCTTTTGTTGAAAGACACTGTAGTGTTTGCAAGACAGAAACCTACAAAGTAGTTCTTGGGCATTGCTAGACGCCAAAACATTTCTTTAGCACTAGGTAAGATCTTACTAAGCTTTCACTGTCAAGTTTCTCTGGCACTACAGCTTTCAGTGTTCTTTATAAAAGCTTGCAAGAGCAATTCAGAGAAATTGAAACACACTTGGGTTTTTTGTTTTGCAAGGTGTTTTCATGACCTCTGATCAGTATCCCAATACAACCTGATAGCTTGCTGTCCAGATTTCTTAATTCTGAATGAAAATAATATTTCCCGAGTCCTCTAGAGTAGCTGTTAAATGGGATCCAGAACCCTGATCAGAACCCTGGTAAATCCATCACCATTCAAATTAGCCCCAGGTATGCTTTAGTGCTCAGAAGTTGCTTGCTTTTCTTACAGCGTCAACAGAAATTTAAGCAATTAATAAATACATGTTAATTTTTGTCTACCAGGAAGAAGGGAAAGGCATCTGAACATAAGGATCAGCTCTCCCGGCTGAAGGACAAAGATCCTGAATTCTATAAGTTTTTGGAGGAAAATGATCGCACGTTGCTGAATTTTGATACTTCAGACAGTTCTGATGAGGAGGAGGCATTGCATATACCACCTGATACACTGGAGGTACTAGGCCCTATGGAATGTGGAAATAATTATCTTAGTTACTTGCATGTTAAGTATTTGAGTTTCAGTGCAAGACCTAAGTATATTTGGGCTTATAGTGGCACAGGTGGCTGGGGAGCAGCTTCCCCAAAGATCATCTGCAGGTGTACAGGCTTGTAATCCAGAAGTCAGCTGTGGATTTGAACTGAGCATGAGGAGTTTGTTAAAGATAGTGAAAGTAGAGTCTCAGAGTGTATTTTTTCTGTGGCTTTGGTTTTGTGTCGCTTTTTCCAATGAGTTTATGATATGCTTTCTCCTTGAGGTTTCATGTTATTGCACATTACATTTATGTAGCAAAGCTGCAGGGCTTAAGTAGCTTTTCTGAATTTAGATGTATTACAATTTCATTATTGCTTTGCACGAAGTGCTGATAGCAGCATTTAATAAAATTCACTGTGCCCTGCCTTCTTCTTCAGTAGCTACTCACAAAAGAGCTGGGGCCAGAAAAGATGCCTGTAAACCTTTTTTCAGTCTTGGTACTGACTTCTCTAGGAAGCAAGTGATGAAGATGAAGAAGAGGAGCATGAAAAAGTCAAACGGAAGAAAGCTACTTTCATCCCCGTGAGCTTGAAAATGGTTGAAGAATGGAAGAAAGCTGCAGAGGTGAGCAGGGAGTTGGAATACAGCACATTGAGTGTTCTTTAAACATTCTTTCACATGTCATTGCCTCTAAAAGACCAACTTCTGATTTATTCATCTTTCACAAAAATGTACAGAGAAGATGGATGTCCTACATACAAGGTCATACTCCTACAGCTCTTGTTACTTCAGCGTGACTTATCTTTGCAGTTTTTGTTGGGCTGCAATATTATAGAATGCTTGTACTGCTTCTGAGGGAGAAGCTAGAGAAACTTTTGTGGCTCAGAAGAGGTCAAAACGGTTAACTTCTGATTTTTCACCCTCTTGCTAGCATTGTGCCAGAACATTTCAGTCACATTTTTAGTCGTAATGAGTAATTTTCTGCTTCTGAGGGGGATGGAAAGGTCAAACTGGATAGTTGCTTGCAGCTGATTGATTGCTTTTCAACCCCCAACCAATGAAGAGCCCTAAAAGCCTGTTTTAGAGCAAGTGAAGGCTACTACTATGTGTTAACACTGTCTTAATATTTTTTTCCTCCTTGTTAAAGTATGGAGCTATTTTTGCAATCAAACTTACGATGAATTCCAGTACTCCTCTCCCAATAAAGTAATTCAGAGTTTCAGAACATTGCTTTTTTTTCCTCAGCAATCCTTTTTTTTTCTTTCCCCAGAGAAGGCTAACACCAAAACTTTTCCATGAAATCACTCAAGCCTTTAAAGCATCTGTAGCAACCACCAAAGGAGATAATGGTGGGGCTGATCCCAGCAAGTTTCAAGTCACTGATATGGCAGGTGAGTTTGTTGCCGTGCTGCTTCTGTGAGATAAGGGAAGTAATTCGGTAGGGAAGGTTTAGTTATTGGAAGAGAATAGGGATAAGTACTAACAGGAGTTAACTTACCCTTTCATAGGCTTCATCTCACTTAAGTAGCTTATCTTCCTGGTGGTGAGTCTGTGCAGTAGTATTTCTTCTGGTGTCTCAGTGTGTAAACATACTTCTCTGCATGCCTGGAGCAGCTGGGCTTGCAGACTGCTGAGGGAAGTACCATCCTGCATTCACCAGACTACTTAGAGTGAAGCTGAAGTTACATATTATTTATGTACTTGTAGTGCACGTTTCTTGGAATGTTTGCTGTGGCTTCTTGCTTTCCCTCTTAGAACTAATCCTACAGGACTATTTTAAGTCTTCTTACCAAATAATGTTTTATAACCACACAACAGTTCAGAGTTCAGTTGTACTATGAAGTTCACATTCCCCTAGCCAGGACCTCTAGTGTCTAGATCTCCTCCTCTACAGGATTTTCATGCCTGTAGAACAAATGAGATGCACCTTCTCTCTCCAGCCTAGCCCTCTTTTGCATAAGCTCCAGGTTTTGCAGACAGTCCTGTTTAGACTCAAAACAGCATGGCTGAGAGGAAAACGTTTTTGCTAGTATCTCAGAGGATGTGACCTGCAGCCTACCTACTTTTACCACCGAATTAGTAGGTACTTCTGCACTGTGTTTTATCAGCTTGTTATTGCATACCATCTAGAACTGGCACTGTGGGATGGGTCTACTTGTTCTCCTTAGACCTTTCTTGGCTGGCTTAGGGCTTTATATCTCTTTCATTGTTTTTGGTAAAATCTCATTCTTTAATGCAAGGGATTATATAGAATTCCCATGTTGTCAATTTCTGTGACTTTTTTTATTAAAAAGTGCCTTTAATTTTCATTATGTTTTGGGGGGAGAATGGTGGTAGACTCCTAGTCATGGGTCAGGCTGCTTTTGTGCTTGGTGCTCTTTACTCAGAGAGCAAAGAGATGACTCCTGTGCTGGAAGGCTGTCAGTTGTAATCTTGCTGTCTAGAGAAAAAAAAGTCTAGGGTAAGACAAACTGGTGTTTTCTGGAAGCTTGAGGAAACACAATAGTTCTGCTATGGGAATTACTGGCCTCAGTTCCTTGAGGAGCTCTTTTCAGATTAGCTGAGAAATCAGGAATATGTGAAAGATAATTTACAAATGCTTTGTTGACTTTTTTTAACCAGTGTTCAATGCCCTTGTATCCTTCTGTGTCCGGGATCTCTTCCGCTGCCTGCAGAAAGTGCTTCTTCTGAAAGCTCCAAAGAACAAACTAAAGTAAGTCTGAGGAGACTTGAGAACTGCAGGTGAGAGAAAGGTGGGTGAGGCTTTTCATAACTGCAGCCTGGCTGTGAAGCTGGAAAAAGATGGCAGCTCTTCCCAAACACTAGCAAAGTTGCCTGATTATATTCACAGTCATCTTAGCCATGTTCTTCCTTTCTTCCACTGAAATATGTCCTCTAATACTAGACACCAGCCATTTGCAGAGGACAAGTGGCTTCAACGGAAAGAGATCTGGAGCTGCATATGCTTGCCCTCAGGAGCATTGAGAGTTGGTTTTCAGAGGAAGGGACTAAACCTTCTGCCTATATGTAGTCAGTGTCACAAGTGTGTGACTATTTAATCCAGGGCTTTAGCAGCTGTATTATGGCTTAGAGACTGGTGGTCTGAGAGAGCTGGATCATTTGAGTTTGAGCTGTTTACTGTGAGAGCATGGATGGAATGGAAACAACCATGCAACCGGGCAAAGAATGGTGCAGTTCATATTTCTCCAGAATGACGGCATTGGTCCAGTACCTTGGTTCAGTCACGTTTGCTGATGCAATTTGATTTGACTAGAGAGGAGGAATGACAGTTTTGAAATCTCAGCTGCTGCCTAGGAGCTGGGAGTTCTCTGGCTATTTTGTGGGTTGATGCTTAAAGCATTTCAGAGTCGGGCTGGGCACATAATTGAATAGGTAACAGCATGGCTTACCCAGCAGCAGCTGGAAAAAGGTGAGAGAATTCAGTAAGTACCAGTCTGAACTACTGCTGGGTGAACCAGTGCCATAGCTGGGGGCTATAAGCCCAGTTTCATAAAATAAGCTGTGAAGTTCCCAGTATGTTTTGCAAGCTGGAGCAGCCTTACTTAGTCTCTGTGCCTGTTTCCTACTAGACATTCACAGAAGCTTCAGTTCTGTGACACAGTTCTATTACTTACTTCATACTCTGAGCTCTTCTGGTTTTCCCATTGTTGGGTACAGTGAGTATTGAGTGCCTTTCAGAAGCGCTTTCAGTTCCAGGATAATTTTTGTGGCAGTTATTTTTAATTTCCCTGTCACAGATGAAGGGAAGGGTGACCTAAACTTTAGATTCCTTGTAGACAGTGGTGCCTAGTCAGAGAAGTAAATTTCATTTCTTTGTGTAAGTATCAGTCTCTTTCCTCCCTAGGCCTGACATGTACAGACCATGTCTGAATTTTGGGGTGGCCTGGGGGCACGGCTTCATGAGTGCAGTGTCAAAAGTTTAGAAGAGACAGAAAAAATGTCTTACAACTAGTTTGATCACAAAAATAGACTTTATTGCTACAAGCCAGCCTGCTCTGTTCTTGGGCAGTGGCTGCAAAATGCCTGACTAGAAATATCAGTGTGAGAGATTCAGGTCTCCACCAGGCTTTCTGGCTGTCATAGCTCCCTGTATCACACTTTCAGAGATCTAGGTACTCTGCTGGGAAGCTCTTTGAATTGAATTTTCTAATGCTGTGCTTCAGGCAGTTTTTACATAGTAGAAGTACTTTTCACCCGTGACAAAATTGTTACTTCTCTTAGTTCTTGTGTTGCAAGCAGTTTTTACTCACTGTCAGTATCAAGGAATTGAACTCTCTATTCTTTGTGCTGCTGAAATCTTTATTTGATGGGCTTTTTTAAAGCTAAACTCAACTCTCGCTCATTTCCAGAATGGTCCTTCCTTCCACCAGCCCGCTTTGGAGCAAAGTGCGACTGGATGTAAAAGCATACCTCAGCTGTACCATTCAAGTAAGAAATTTCAGCACATTTGTGTTACTGGGGTTGGTCTCTGCCTTGCTGGGCTTTTGTTCAGGATACTTTTGGAATGAGGCAGATGGGCCTTTGCATCTGTAAACAACACTGCTGAAAGGAGAGCCAAATGATCAAGAAGATAATTAACAAAGCAGGTAACAATGTAGCCTCAAGTGCTTTTCCCTTTGGAAAGACATTTATTCCAGTTTGAGGGCAACTTTCAGGTCATCCCAATACTAGGAACCTTGGATATTGATTTCTGTGCCTTCTGTAGTGGAGAATAAATAAGACTTACTGGCTTAGACTGTGGTGGGCAGAAGCAGACTTGCTGAGTCTCAGAGCCCTGGGCATCTGAGATTTGTGTGTCCATCCAGTTCCCTGTCTTGTTTTGGAAGTATTTGGTTGTAACAATTTGGAGGTCATAGGATGGCTAGGTCAAAATAGGTAGCCTGTAAAGAAGGGCTGGGTTAACGTTCTGGCAGTTCTTTCTGGCTTAGTTTGTCTGACAAATTAATACTTAACAGGCTTTAACATAGTTTGCAGTGCTGTGCTCCTGTATTGTGCTTTAATTCAATTTTTGGCACTATGATCCTGCCACTTCTTGTAGTAAATACTAGGAAGTTGTTATGTTGATAACCTCGCATATGACATCTCCAAGTATAATTATGCTCCATCCTGCTAGGATGTCATATCTATCCAAAGCTGCTGATGTCTGGTGTTTCAGAGAATTCATGGATTATTTCTGAAGGAAATTGTGTGCTTCATCATGCATTACCAAATTTGGAGTGGTAAAAACAAACAATATTATTGAAATAATCATTCTTCAGAAGCTGAGGGAAGGGAATATAAGGAAAGAAAAAAAAAAAAGTGCTGATGTCTCTTAGCTGGAAGCTGGCAGAATGACTTAGCAAAAAGCATTTTGATCAGTAGAGCTTTTTTCTCAAGTTGTGGTGCTTCTTGCCAGCAGCAGAAGATTGCAGTAGAAAAGGGAAAGCTTTCAATGCAGTCCCATTGAAGTAAGCCCTGGTCCTGTGCTTACTTCTGAGTGCCCTCGGTCCCAGGCTTCACTACAGTGTTTTTATGACATTGTAGTTTGTGAACAGTACCTTTTACTTTCCTTTTGGGGTGTGAGGGACTTCGCAAAAGGGACCTGCTCAGTCCAGAATCTTTGTAGTGCAAGAAGGAGAATGAGGAAGAAAGTTAAAAGTAGAAAAAAATGCCACTGCTTCCAGCAACTGGAACTGCAGGCAAGAGGGGACACTGCATTAGGCAGAACCTCTCACAAATTTAAGGGACTTTGAGTTTATAATTTTCTTTAGAAACTGCAAACATCTCTGGGTTTGGCTCCAGGTGAACTGAGCTGAACAATCTGGAAATATAAAGATACTGTTTCTTAATACTTTGTCTAACCTTTTCCCTGAGCTAGAGTTTGCCTCTTGATACCCAGTGGTATTCCAGCTTCCCATTAGAGAAATCCTAGTGAAATCCAGTAAGTTATGAGATAGCCCAGATGGTCTGTTTCTAAGTCTTGTGTAGACTGAGGGTGTCTTCATCGTGCTTTGACCATTTGTAGTGAGATGACAGGCATGGGTGCCATGCCATCTGTAAGATGTCTTAAACTGTATATACACTTAGCTTTTGCAGTATACACAAGTGAGGCTTTAGTGACTTTTATGTGGTGAGCTCAGGTGCTATTAGCCATCCAGGTCCAGTAGCCTGAGCTCACATTTACCAGGATGAGGTACTTTCAGGTGGGTTATTTAACCTGCCACGTGTCTGTTCCTTTCCTGATAATGGTTTTATGGGTTTGTTTGAGCCTTCCTAGGGAAGGCTGGTTTTCCAGTCCTTTGGTAACACAGAAATACTTGGAAACAGCAAAATACAGATGCTTAATGATAAAAGAAGAGGTGATTCCCACGCTAAATGTGACTGTGTTTTGTTTTCCCTCCATAGCTCCTGTCTTGTTTAACAGAAGCCTCAGTTGGTGCAGCAGTCCTTCAGCATGTCAATTCTATAGTGCCTTATTATTTGTCCTTTCCAAAGCAGTGTCGTGTACTTCTCAAGGTAAGGGGATCTGCTGTGATATGTCATTTGGATCTGAGGTACTTTCTTTACCCCTTTAGATGAGCCTCTCATGGTATTTGGCCTGGATCCTATGGTAGTTCATTCTCTTGTACTCCCCATTCATTTGCTTTTCTTTTGGTCCTGGAAAGGACTCCTGATTCTCTTACAGGCCTTCTAGGTGCCATAAACCATGCCCACACCGAGGTGAGTGGGCATGTGTCTGTGGGTAGCTGCTGCTAATCCCCATGAAAGCAACACGGGGATGTTCTGGGGAAGCAGATGGAGTAATTGCTGCCTGTGTGTTGAGTCTGTGTGTATGTCTGTGATAGCATTTCACTCTCAAGAGCTGGGGGTGGAATATTTTTGCAGAAACTTAGTCCCAACTGCTGAGCACTTGAGAACAACAAAGGAGGCGTGAAAGAACAGAAGAGGGCAACAGGGTCACATTTAAATGAGAAGCTGTGACAAAATTTAAATGAGGCTGGGAACCCTTTGATGATAAAGATGACTGGTATACAGAGATGGGAGGCTGGTACACCTCATATCTGAAGGTCTAGCAGTCTGCTTACTGCTGCAGTAGGGATTTTTGAGTAGGCTTTTACAGCCCTGTAGCTGGAATCTTTCTGATGTCCTGTACAGTTCATTAGCACAGATAAGGTAACTAGTTTTTGGAGGCATCAGCCATGATTGTGGTCCTACTCTACCAGATGCTTCCTGTAGGGCCAGACAAGTCCAAGTGAATCTATGCTCTGAACAGGCAAATGCAGGCAGGCCTGGGAAGAACAAAATCTATTAATTTGCTTTTCAAAAAGTTGAGGTGACAGATCAGTGTATGATTGCTTTATACAGTGCAGAAATGTGTAAAATTCAGATTGATGAGTTCACATGTCAGTGGTGGCCGTCTATGAGCCCAGACCTCTACGTAGACTAACCTACTCCTCTCCAGCTGGTATTTTTATGGTGGACTGGGTGCTTGTCATCATGTCTGTACTAGAGTGACTGAGGATGTGTCTCGGCATAAGTGCTGCCATACATGGGTCCTGTCTCTGGGTTCAAACCCTGCTGCTACTCTACTGTTTGAATTAATACAGTGAATGTGCAGGCAACTAGAATTAAGTCAATACTACCACTGTAATTGTGGTGTAGCTGTTTTGCAGAATTCGGTGTAAGACATAAAAATTACTTTTTTGTTGAGCTGGAAGATATATTGGCCAGATGTGTAATCTGCTGTGGTGTTGCTGTCTAGTGGATGGTGAGGAAGCTTTGCAAAGCCTAGGACATTGAGTTGCACGTGCAGGCTGGTGCCTATGCTCAGAAGCTCAAATGTGTATTTAGGCACATGAATAAAAGTGCATGTATTTTTCAGAGATGCTCATTTTGAACAGTCTCCTTTATTGCTTGTGGAAACATCAACCTCACCTTTTGTGTGGTCTCACAGGTAGAGTGTGAGGACAGAATGGCTGTTGTGACTGATTCTGTGATGATACAGCCTGACATCTTTGTATCATCTTCCTCCTTGCTTTTTTGGCATGAAGGAGGGAAGCTCAGACCTGTCTATAACCAGGAAAGGGCTCTTTGTCCCTTCACTTATCTGTATGTTTTTATTTTCCATTCCAGCAAACAATTAATTTGTGGAGCACAGGTGAGGAAACAGTAAGAGTACTGGCCTTCCTTGTGCTGAACAAGATCTGCCGCTACAAGAAAGAGGTGTACCTAAGTCCCTTACTCAAGGTAAGGCTGGTACTTGCTGTACTCTGCAGCGTTTCTTACTCCTGTTCTATGCGAAGACCTTAGAGCATGAGCTGCAGCCTATTAGGTAGGATAGCTGCTGGAGATGGTGCTGGCTACCTTCAGTAAGTTAAACAGGGAAGAAATTCTGTGTTAGGTCAGGGTAATATCCTGCTTCCCACTACTGCCCTTCCTGCTGGAGGCACACAGGGTCATGGAGAGCAGGGAGGGCCTCTGGTACTCAGCTGTCTGCTGGATGAATACACATTTTCCCAATTCTTGAGGGCTTTCCTCAAGTGCTGACACACTACTCGGCACTATTGAGCTGCTCTGATCTTTCAGGTAATAGCAGAGGTTCCCAAGTGCAGTTTGCTTAGGTACCACTGTTACAGAAAGAGGACTGGCCAGCCATAAGCATGTATGGCTCAAGGGCATCCCACAGTTCTCTGTTCTGGCAGAGAAGTAATGGTAGAGGCATCTCCATGCTCTGTGCTAAACAGATTCTTTCCTGTCTCCCATCAAGAAGTAGTAGCCTGGACTGTTACTTCTGCATATTCATTGAAGTGACTTGTCTTTATGAAAGGAACGTTTCACCCTGGTTTGGACATACCTGGGTGGGGAGGGTTAGTGAAAGAATGTTTGTAATCTGTTTCATGTGGTTCGTATCTCATCCTTTCCTGCACAGCAAATGTACATCGCATTTGTGAAGAATTCCAGATTCACCTCTCCCAATGTCCTGCCCATGATCAACTTCATGCAGCGCACGCTGACAGAGATGTATGCTCTGGACACACATACCTCTTACCAGCATGCCTTCATCTATATCCGTCAGCTTGCCATTCACTTGCGTAGTGCAATGACAATAAAGAAGAAGGTGGGTACCTGCCAGTGTGGAAGGCGTGAGTATACCCTCAAATGGGGAACGTGTGGAGAAGGGAAAATCACAGTAGGTACTCCAGGCTTTTGGTAGTGTCTCTAAAGTGTCGCTACTTGTGTCTGACCTGTTTTAAAATGTGCCAAGGAATTTTTTTGCTAGAGGCTGGGAGCTTCAGAGGTCACCTTGTAGTTGCCTGTGCTAGTCTGGAATTTCAGCAAGGAAGGAGAGAAAAGGCAACTGCAGGTTGGGAGTCACATTTCTCTCCCCAGCTTGCAAGAGTGTTTGATGCACCTTCCATCTTCTGCCTTGGGCACCCTTTTTCCACTCTGTGAAGCTGCCATTTGCAGCCTCTGTTGCAAAACCTCAAGGTAAAGAAGATTAAGAACCATCCTGGTGTGTGTATGTTTCCAATGAAGTGTGTACTGTTTAAAGGACTAAATTGAACAAAGCAGCTCAGACCTTGTGGGAGCAGCCCTGATTTCAACCACCTCCAGTCTGACCTCGGAAATCTGAGTCAGATTGCTAATCCTGGCTTTATTCATGTTTAGCAAAACAGACCCCTATAGATTAATTGTTCAGCTGCTCTCAAACATTGCAGGATTGGTGACCAGTTAAATCTCCTGGCTGTTCAGACATGGGGATAAATGAAGTCTGGGCTGCATATGCCTTAATTGGATTGCATTGGCTTCTTACACCCTCTGTTGTGGCCCAGACAAGAACTAAATCCCCTTGATTTCACAGCTGGGGAGGGTTGTAGGAACTTTAAATACAACAGCACAACCAAAATTTACAAATCCAAGCGATAAGCCAATTTAAACTGGGTGGTTGTGGAAGGTGATTACAAGAGCAGATTGCTTATCTGTGCAACAGAAGCTGAGAACAAAGCTTCTCGGTATATCTTGGTGAGCTGGGAGAGCTCTACCACTTCCAGCTGCAGCTTAAGTCCCTATTGCAAGGTTTGGTCTGGTAGCTGCAGTTGAGGGCTCTGTACTTGTTTCAGGACTTGTGCATCATGCTTCATCCATGCAAAAGAGGAGGTGACCTGGGCCTTGAAAATCTGTCTGAAACACAGGCTGGAGCTGAGGCATCTTGTTAAGTGTGATCTCCTAGGTTCTTGATGCAGTTCTAGGGACTGTGTGGGCCTGCAGAACTCTTTGGAAAGGGGGTGTCCTTAAGGGACTCCGGCACTCTTGTAGGCTTTTATTTAATCTGGCACTATGAGCTGCTTAAGCACGTGGCAGGGAGAGCAAGGGCTTGCCCAAACATTCTTGAAGGCAGAGTCTCTTGGATCTGTGCAAGACTTGACCCACACCTACCTATACTATGAGCCAGCCTGAAATGCCAGCTCAGTGTGTCATTGCATTTCAGGCACGCTGCTGGCCTGTTGCGTTGGTTTTGCTGGTAACCATGAAGACTGACTGAGAGACAGAACTGAAAGTTTGTTCTCAGCCCTGCTGCCTGTCATTTCTACTCCGCAGTTGAAAAAAAAAAAAATGAAACTGTACTGGGTAGCGTGTTTTCCAAAAACATGGAGTGTTGGGTTGATGATTTGGTACTTGCTTTGACAGTGAATGTTTATAGTAACATCTTTAAAATGAGCACTAATATACTGCCTTTCAGAGTTAGTAGGGCAGCTGTTTGGGGGTTTTAACTAATACAGCTGAGGGAAGCGAAGCCTCGGGTTGGGAGGACAAGCTGCTATGTAGCAACCAAAGGAATCTGAGCGCAGAGAGGGGAAATCCAGCTTAATTTAAGAAATTGTTCTAGCTTGAATCTGTAGTGTAGTTTTACACACCCTTCCCCCCCACACCCTCTGGTCTGTAGAGGCCAGAAGGCAATTTACAAGGGTGTCAGAGGGGTACTACTTTCCAGCCTTCCTCCCTGTGGGAGACCGGGGACTGTCACAGGGACTGTGGGTAAATGGAACAATTAAAGGTTTCCTAATGCTTGGCCACATCCCACTGTCTGCTGTGAGCTGGGTCATTAAATCATCCTTCTCAAATGAGCCATGCTTGTGAAGAAAAGCAGTCTGTGTGGTGCTCATTATTTCCTTCAAGGCAGTAACTAGTACCAAATCGTAATGTTGCCAGCACAGCAACTTGCTGGATGGTGGGTCAGCCACTAGCATCAAAGGGACAGCTAGTATGTTAGTTACTCCCCTAAACAGTACACAGTGTCCTCTTGGAGAATGCTTGATAAAATGAGTCCTGTAGAGAAACCAGACTGAGCTCCTCTCAAATGCCACATTATCAAGTTTGTGCCTGTGTTTTTCCCTTTTCTGCAGGAAAACTTCCAGTCTGTTTATAACTGGCAGTATATTCACTGTCTGTATTTCTGGTGTCGGGTTCTCAGCACAATCTATCCCAGTGAGGTCATGGAGCCGTTGATCTATCCTTTGACGCAGGTCATCATTGGCTGTATAAAGTAAGTAGGATTTTTTCTTCTTTTGGCTATACTTCTCTTTCTTCATGTGGCAGAGCAGTTTCTAAGGGATGTTACAGTTACGTGATTTGGATTTAACCTCGCATTGTAAGGCATCGCCTGAGAGCTGCTTTTGATTAGAGTATTTCAGCTGAAGATGTGTTGTGAGCACTGGTAGGTTTAGGTGCTGACAGAGCTGTGGTGTAGGTTATTCTTTCCTAGGCTAAATTCTCTGTATAAGAGAAACTGCTGTCTGAATAGCCTGGACGGATTATCCACCCAGTGTATAAAGTGGCAAGGAAAAATGGACTGACTTGCCTCAAGACCTAACAATGCCAAAGTACAGAACCAAGTCCTCATCTCTAGCTCGGTAAATACAGTTAGAAGATGCATTTTGGTGCATATTTGTTAGAAATTGAATTACTAGGACATATTTATTGCTTTTAGTATGTCCCTGCTGAGAATTTCTTTCTCTGTTTCCCATCAGTTTATATACAAAATGTTTGTGCTTAGAAATGGCTGTTAATAATGAGCATTGAGGGAATTTCTGAATCTCTCATGATCTCTGCAATCCTGTTAGCGCTGTTAACCAGATTCTTGGCTTTAAAACACCACCCGCCTGGTCTTGAAAAACTCCCAAGTGGTGATGAAGTTAAGCAGATTTAAACGATCATTAGAGTATACACATCCCTCTTCCCATCCCCCATGTGCACAGGCTGCTTAGCACTGCTGTTGTAGAGCTTCAGTTGTCCTGTGGATGAATCTACATAGTCTTCTACCTGTCCAGGCAGATAAATTGGCTATCTGGGGCTAAGGAAAGGTGAATGGGGTGGAACTTAGTAGGAGCAGCAGATACTAAAAAATGTATCTGTGATGGACAGGGCTGTTTGGCATGAAGTACATTTACTGTCTGACAAGGCTTTAAAGATTTGGGAACCTGACAGATGGGTTCTAGGGTTGGGAAGATAGAAGTAGATAGCACCCTAACTGAGCCAAGCTAGTGTCCGGGATATAAAAGGCAGGTAGGTGGGTTAGCAGATGTGAGAATGATGTGGCATGGTGGGCTACACAGTGGTGGGCTACACAGAAGGAGCTACCCAGTGGCTCCTTCCTGAGTATAGGCAACCTCTTCTCAGCGTTGGTGGCTGTGCTGTCCACACTGAGGCTAGCGAGAGTCAGTCAGTCTCTGTGCCACATCCCTGGTGTAGATACGTCTGTAGCAACCTTGTGTTAGAGCAGAACTCGGGTTGTTTGTGTTTGAGTTGGGAGGAGAAAATAATCTAGCTTACAGGTCAAGGGCTTCGTGTACCATTCTGTGCACTTCTGGAAGACCCATTTAGGGGTATACATCTGCTTGAGGGCTGCTTAGTACCTGACTGCTGAGCTGAACCTCTCTCTTTGTTTCTCTGGGCTGCTCAGCTTTGAGAGGGGTGTGTATGTGACCAGGTGGTGGGGCAGGATGCTGGGTAACACCTGGAATAGCTCCTTTCACTTCTGCTCTTGATGTGGTGGTGTGCTCTGGGGTGCATCTGGAGGGTGGTACTGCCGGAGTGGGCTCCCCCGGTGCCTTTTGTGCCGGGAGGTGGCGCCTGGCTCCAGCGCAAGGGCAGTGAGCAGGGTGTCTGTCTGTCGGCTCCTTACACCGCGCTGGCCTCTTAGGTGAGAGGGATGGGGAGAAACCACCATCCATCACAGGCTTTTTGCTCTAAGCAAGGACCAGGACAGAATTTCAAAAGCGATTAAAGAAAACTAGCAGAAGACTGCTAAAATCAACATTAGCTCCCTCATTTTCTTGCTGCTTCTTCTTGCTTTCTGGCATATAAAATGCATTGAAACTATTTAGAATAATAAGTATTTAAGGAATGGACCCCATCTGTGTCTGGCAGTTACCTGTGTTCAAGATGTGGTCCAGGGAAGTTAGACTGCTAAATGGAGAGGTGCTGGAACTGATGGTTTCTGACTTCTGTGATGCTGGGAGGAGCCTCATTGCTGAGTATGCTCGTGGAATTGCCATGTAATAATGAGCAGTGCTGTTCTCACAAACAGCTGAAAGGTTGCAGTTAGTTTGACCAGTGGGGCAGTGTTGTAGGTATTGCAGGGTTAGTAGAACATGGAAATTTCCACTTTCCTTTCTCTGCTTTGTGCTTTTCTCTGCCTCTGTAGTCCATTAGTTAATCCTTTGGATCTGTGCACTTGCATTTGTCCTAGCTGATGGTTGTTTTTCTTTGCAGCAGGGTTGTTGCAGAAGCTCCTGTTCTGGTATCCCTTTTCCCCTCATCCCATAAAGTGTTTTTCTAACCATGTCTGCTTGGATTTCTACCTTGCTTCCAGTCTAAGCTATAAAAATCAGGTTCCTCCTTGGCTTATAGTTAAATGAGGATTTTTGGTGCCTGTTAAGTTTTGGTTTCTGATCTCTCGGCACATATAGGGGAGAAGGCAGGTACAGCCTCCTCTGTGGAGAAGCAAGCACAGCTTTTGTGTCCCTGAGCAACTTCCTTGGTGACCTGTCCTGGTGGGGCAGAGGCTGATGTTGGAAGAAGCTTTCTCTGTCCTCTCTAGCCAGAGGAAGATTGTGATCACCCAGGAGTATAACTGATGTTGCTGCAGCAAGTAAAAATAAGCCTTGAGAAGCCTTTAGGCTGTTCTCTGCATCGCAGCCCATGCCCTGCATGCATGTGAGAAATATAGCAGGTATTCCAAGAGACAGCGATGGTAGGACATTAGAGAGCGCGCTCTGCTGAGATGAAATGTGAGTCAGTTTAAACCCCCTGGCTGCACCCTGTAGTGACTAGGCAGTTGGACCTTCCTCAGCAGAGCTGGGACCCAGCTGTGTTTTGTATTCCCTGTGCATCCAGCCATTGGGAAGTTGAGCAGATTGTTGCATCGCTGCGCACTCTAAAATTAATGGTCTTGGTTTACAGTAAATCTATACACTTAACAGGTTTATTCCTCGATCAATTAATTCCTGAGAATGGCTTTCGTCATCTCCAGTGGTGCCAGATCAGGGGTGCAAAGTAGATTTATTTCTATAATGGATCCAATGATAATTATTTCACTATTTGGAGGGGGGGAGATGCAGGTGATTTATGGTGCCTGGTCAAGCATTTTTTTTTTTTTCTTGCTCTCCTGGATTGCTCAGCAAGCTCTTCGGGGAGGGGAGGCATTCATTTATCAGACTTGAACCTGTTGTCTGGGAACTGTGGAGTTTTTTGTTAAATAAAATAAAACCCTTGTTAATGCTGGAGGCATCCACATCTTCAGGTACAAGTCATTCAGAGTGAGTGGTTTCTAGAGTGGTACAGTAATGAGATCTGGTGTCTTTTAGGGATATCTCTTCATTCTGCCCTCTGTTACTGGCTTACATGGTGCTGGGGGGAGCTGACCCTTCTCAGTTCCAGCCTTACAAAGGGAGGCAGCTCTACTTCTTTCTTAGTACCTGAGTGTGTAATGGTTTGAAGTGCAGGTCAAAAAGTCTGGCCTCTTGCCCTCCGTGCTGATTACTGGCTGTTCAAATGTACATGTTGCCTCCCTGAAGGAGATAGGAATAGCTCAGGTGCTCCTCTGGATTGGAGGGAGCTAAACAGATTTAGCTGTGGGAGGTCATTCTCATTCCCACTCTGTCATTTCTGATACGCTGATCACTGCTAGTCCAGCTTCTTCTGCCTTGGCGACATTCCAGTTGAAGAGGGTCACTCTTCAGGTGACAGCATGAACTGTGTGAGTACACAGAGGGTACATAGCCTGAAATGGGAAACATTTTCCTTCTTGTCTGTCTGGTATGCTGGGGGAGCCCTTTTCTTGGTCGAACTTGCTGCTTTAGATGGGCATTTTACTGCTGGTTCCTGCCATTTTTTCTTGCATACCTACCTGTGCTGGAAGGATAAATGCTGGAAGTGTTGAACGTAACTAATCAGCATCAGTGGTAAACTTCATCTGCAGAGCTCTTGTCTTGTAGCACTTTCTCCCAGTGGAAGCTGGAGAACTAGTGCTTTGGTTGCAGGAATTTGTCTCTTAGTGTTACAGCTTTAACATGTGTGAGTTTTGTTTCCAACTATGGGATAGCTTCAGCAGCTCAAACAGTTTGCTGTACGATACTAAAGCTGCCTTTCTTTTGTAGAGTAGGAAAGCCTCTCAAGTGTTCCTGAAGGCTGCAGGTACAGTTCCTGTGTAAGCTTAGCCTAACATCCTTTCTTTTTTTCCTTTTTAGGCTGGTACCAACAGCTCGTTTCTACCCTCTGCGCATGCACTGTGTCCGTGCACTTACATTGCTGTCTGAGAACACCAGGACCTTCATCCCAGTGTTGCCATTTATCCTGGAGGTTAGTTGGTTCCTGCGGACCTAGCTAAGGCTGATGCCAACTACCTAATAAACACACTCATTTACTATACTCGCTAACTAAAATCCCAAGGTTGCCTAGTTCGCTTACTTCCTAAAATTCCTGGCAGAGAACATCAGCCAGAATGTACTGTTTGGTTAGCAAATAGGATTAAACTTTTATTGGCCTATGGCTGGGGAGCATCTGAGATCAGCTGTGTGCAAAAATACATACCTAGGTGGTTTATCTAATGCAGCTGGAATAGGCAAAGGGTTTGCCAAAGAGATTCAGAGCCTCGTCTGACTGCAGTAACTCCCCAGGCTGTGGTGTTAGTTGATCCTGCTGGTGTGTTCATATCTTAGCAAAAGGAAGAGTTTCTCCTAACTGCAGATAAAGGGAAATGAAAGGAAAAAGCCTTTCAAGAATTAAGAATTTATTTAGGAAGATCTCCATGAATGCAGCCTGACAAAATGCATTATGTTTTGTGAAATACTGGTGCTAAGAGACCATCGAGCTTTCCTATATCTCAGACACCTGACATCTCTCCACATAGGTCTTTCTAGCTTTGCTCTTGTGAGAAGGTAGTACAGAAATGGAACAGCCAAATTTCACTGAAGATGTGAGTGAGGCAGGATGAGGAATGCAGAAGCCCTAGTAGGTCAGTATGAGGCTGGACACTGAAGAGGAGGGAGGGAGACTTCTGCAATAAATGACCTGAGCCAGCTGGGCTCATTTCTAATCAAGTTCTGTTGAAGCAAAGGCTTTTGTGGTTTTGTGTTGCTGTGAATGTCCTTTGCAAGCCACATCCTCTGAGGCTGTGGAAGGCAGTGATGTGTATAAATCTCCTGCCTCTGCTGCTGCTCCCTGGCCCTGACCTGTGTGGCTTTGCTATTTGCCTGCTTCCTTCCCCTTGTTCATGCATTTTTTTTTTTAAATTCTGCCAACCAGATTTAGTGATAGAGGCATTTCCACTCTGGGGTAGTGGAGCTTGGAGTGAGGATGGTTTTGGTGCTTTTTACTTCTTAGTGCTCTGAGGGATCAAGCCTTTTTGTCCTCAGGGCCTTCCTCCCTCTCTCTGCATTCTGGCCCCAACACCTCGGCTCTAATCGGTGTGTCGGGCCCCAGCCAGAAGTTACTACACTGCAAACTGAGCTTCCTCCGAGCTTCCACCAGCCCCCGACCACATCCGATCCTGCTGCGTGTGTTTGTGAGGCACTACTTTCCTTAGCTTGTCCAGGTGTTGGTGACAAGGCAGAGGTGGGGGCAGGGTAAGTGTGTGCATGTATGTTGCTTGCATACTCTTCCACATTACTCAAACAACTATTTTGCTTTAACTTCTATAACCCAATGTGACTGGCATGATACTAAACTCCCAAATCTCCTTGCAGCTGTCAGCCTTTCCCTTCTTCTTGCCTGTCTCTTGCAAGGGATCCCTCCTATACCCTGTGGAGCTCCCAAGAGTGGTCAGGGCTGTTCCCTGTGTACTTCCATCTCTCTCTGGCTCCCCCCTCCTCTCTGTTACACAGGTATCTGAACACTCTTATAACACATAGTGTCTCCACAAACTGTCTCTAGGCAGATGTATTCCAGCTGTGCAGATAAGGTGGTAGGAATCTTTAGCACACACAGGGGAAGTGACCTGCCCAAAGTCCCAAGGTGGCTGTGGTGATGCTGGGAGGAAAATCTGCATTCTAATGACCAGCCACAGTACTTTAACTATGAGCCTGTTTCTATGAGCTCAGAAATTCGGTTGTGGCTTAGTCAATAGATACTAGTTCCACGCCACACCACGTCATGAAACAAAAATCCATTTTAAGCCCACTATCCAAACCATCATGTGATTGAGGGATCTGCTCAGTGTGTTGGTACTATGCAGGGGTAGACTTGAGGGGCATGACTGAGGTCTGAGGCCTGGATTGAAGCCTTCCCAGCGTAAGGTACGCTCCATTTGGTAGGAAGGAGGAAAGGCTGCTCTTTTTGTCACTGTTGTAACTGAATCCAAGTGCAGTAAAATAATGGCTGTGGAGTTTGTGACCCTGTGTTTTGTGCACTTTATGGAGAGTGCGCTGCATGGCCTTAGAGTGCAGATTCTGTGAAGTTTCTTGTGTAAGAAGTGACTGTAACTCTGTTTCCCTGCCGTCTCTCCATCAAGGAAACCTAACCCTTGCTATCTCTTGTCTCAGCCCTGTCGCTGCTGTGCTTTCAAGAGATGCCAGATTGAATGTTTGTGCAATTCCCATAGTCACAGGAATTCCCCAAGCCCCTACCAATAGAAATGAGAGCTGGCTGCCTGATGCTTCTTGACAAGGGCTGATGCTCTCCAGCATGGGCATCCAGTGCTCTCCTCTCTGCTTTCCAGGGTGGAGCTTGCTAAAATTAAGTCTTGGATAGGAGGTGGCAGCTTGGGAGAGAGTGTGAAGCAGACAGGCTTTTATTTTTGTGGTGTTATTCCCCTTGAAGGTCCTGTGAGATCCCAGGCTTTTTTTTTTTTTTTTTTTAAATCACTTCAATTATTGTGTGACAGACACTAGTTTCTGCAGCAGGAAAATTGGTGGCTTATCTGCTGGAAGGCAGGTGTGGATAAACAAGGTGGAAGTCTTCCCACAGGCAGACTTCACATGCCAATTTAAAATTGGCTTCATCTATGGAGGGATGGGAGAGCAGGTTAACCCTGATGCTTAGGAGGGCATGAGTTTTTCACTTTGACACTTAAATGGCTTGAGTCTTGTTCTAGGTGTGTAGCTTGCTTCAGAGAAAGTCCCCAGGGGCTTTGAGTGCAACATATATGGGAACTGGCAGCAGATCATGTTGGAGGAAATTGGCTGATGCCAAGATTTTAGTTGGAGAACTGGTAATGCTGGACGTTGTCAAACGTTTAAGCACAGATCTGAAATTAGTTTTCTACAAGACATGGACTCTTTACCTCCTTTGCACAGAGAGGAAAAACTGGAATTTTAGACAGACTAAGCTGAACCACTGCACCAACTGAAAGTGTATTCTTTCCTTTTCCTCACTCTCTTCCCTCCACCGCAATACTGCAGCTCTTAAATTCTGGATCACAGCCCTGCAGGTACCAGGGGTTGTTTGAGTGAAATCATGCCTGACCAATCTAATAGACTTCTACGGTGAGGTGATTGGCTCCGTGGATGAGGGGAGAGCAGTGGATGTTGTTTATCTTCTCTTTATCAAGGTCTTGGATACCAACTCCCATAACTTCCTCACAGACAGGTTGATGAATTGCAGACTAGATAAGCAGACTGTGAGGTATATTGACAGCTGGCTGAACTTCCAGGCTCGTGCTGCGATCAGTGGCATGAAATCTAGCTAGAGGCTAGCCACTAATGATGCACCCTCGGGATCAATATTGAGGCTGATACTGGTTATCATATTCATTAATGGTTTGAATAGCGGGGTAGAGTGGCACCATCAGCAAGCTTGCAGATGGTATGAAGCTGAGAGGAGCTGTTGATACACCAGAGAAGTGTTCTGCAGTTCAGAGGGACCTTGACAGGTTGGAGAAACAGGAGGGTGGAAACCTTATGTAGCTCAATAGAGTGAAGTGCAACATCCTGCACCTGTGGAAGAGTAACCCCACAACATCCTGGGGGCTGACTGTCAGGAAAGCAGCTTTGCAGAAAAGGACATGGACAACAAGTTGACTGAGGGCCAGGGATGTGGCATTGTAGTCAAGAAGGCCAATGGCATGCTGGGCTGCGTTGGACAGAGCTTTGCCAGCAGTTTGACTACGGTCTTTCCCTGCTGCTGAGCACTAGTGAGACAACAGCTGGAGTGCTTTGTCTGATTCAGGGCTCTGTAGGGCAAGAGAGACATGGATGTACTGGAGTGAGTCTAGTGAAGAGCCATCGAGATGAAGGGATTAGAGCATCTGTCATGTGAGGAGAGGCAGTGAGAGCTGGGACTATTTAACCTCAAGAAGAGAAGGTTCAGGTTCTTATTAATGTGTATAACATACCTGAAAGGAGCGTGCACAGAAAACAGAGCCAGGCAGTCTTAAATGGTGTCCAGTGACAGGACAGGATGCTGTGGGCACAAACACACATAGGAGGGTCTGTCTGGACATCAGGAAACACTTGTTGGTTTTTTTTGTTGTTGTTTGTTTGTTTGTTTTTTTTAAACTGTGAGTGTCACTGAGCACTGGCATGGTTTGCCCAGAAAGATTGTGGAGTCTCCATTCTTGAAGATACTCAAAAGCAATCTGGACATGGTCCTGGGCACCTGGCTTTAGGTGGCCCTGTTGTCTGGGTTGGACAAGATGACCTCCAGAGGTTTCAACTTCAGTCATTCTGTGAGTAAAGAAGTTGAAGCCAGATTTTTTTTCTCAATGGCAGTTAGACAGGCAATACACAGGAAAAGAAATACAGAAGGTCTCACTTAAGCATTGAATGAAAAAAAAAACAACAAAACAACAACCCCAAACAAAAACACACACACAAAAAAATCCTAACAGTTTTATATAGTGAGGCTGGAGCAGGTTGCCTAGATAAATAATGGAGTGTCTGTCCTTGGAGATACTCAGAATCTGACTGGACATGGCCCTGAGCAACCTGTGCTAGTTGACCCTCCTAGATGACTTCTAGAGGTCCCTTCTGACCTTAACAGTTTTGTGACCAAGTGCTTCAAGCCAGCCTCTGCAGAAAGTTGGACAGCTTGTCTGAACTTGACAGTAATCAGACTGCCTGAGTGGCTTAACTAGACTCTCTTAGCCCTTCCCTCCCTCAGCTAAGTGGGAGGGTGACTGACAGACCTGCAGGCAGGCCCAGCAAAGCGCTGTACGTATCCCTGCTGCGAGCTGGCCTGGGGCAGCCAGCTTTGGGGTGATCAAAGCAGTTGCCAGGAGACTTTTGCTAGAGCCTGAGAAAGGAATGGGGGGTGACTGGGGCGATACAGTGGGAAAGTTCTGGGTGCAGAGCTGGCTCTCTGCTTTGCGCTCTGGCAGTACAAACTGTATATCTGAGCACCCTTCTGACTAGCCACGTGGAAGTCGTCTGTGAGCTTGAGATTTCCAAAAATCTCCTTTCTCCTTCCTGCCTGTGTTGACCCATCCTTTCCTCTGTCTGCTAGTGGTTATCACTTAAGCCAGATTGTTGGTTTCTGACATTTTCTGGCCCTCTAGTCCTTCATTATTGTCTTTCTACCCTGCCACAGGATTCCCAGACATCAGTCATCCTCTTCTTCAGTCTAGCTGTTAGCTGATCTATTCTGCACAGTCTTGAGATGGGAACCACATTTTCCCCCCTTCCCGCATGTCCTGACCAACTCACTAGCACCTCCTGGGAGACTTTCAGAACCTCTGGTTGCATTTCCCTGCTTGCCTAGCGGCACGTTAGGATCCCACAGAGCCTGATGCCTTTTGCTTTAATGTGTCTGACCTCAGGGATCAATACTACTGTTTTGGCCAAAGAAATAACCGCGCATAACGAGGTTTATAGCATCGATTCCCTAGGCTAGGGTTCTTTGTTTTCACAAGCCACCAAGCTTGTCCCTCCCTTCCAAATAACCTGGATTGACAAATAAAATGTAAAAAAATCAATAGTCGTCTCTATGCTTTTCTGGCCTGGGGGCATCTATGTGACCTGAACACCCTCCCTTTCCTTCTCACTGCACCCTCTGAGCAATCAGCGTGCTGCATCCCCATGTTGGGCTGGTTGGGGTCTGATCATGAATGTGTTGCTGCTGCATAGAGGGGAATAGAAATTGTTTCCCACTCAGGAGTGCTGTTTAAAAGCACTGGGGATAGGGAGAGGAACTGCAGGCTGCTTTTGAGATGCTCGAAAGTATGGGTGGGCAGGATATGCTCCTCATCAGCCCCCATCAGTGGTTGTCATCAGATATGCAAATTATTACCAATTGTTGGCTCTTGTAGATTTTTTTTTAAAACAAGATCCTAGTGCTGGTGAACATCTCCCTTGATTGCCACTTGTTATCCCCTGATGGGGGTCTCGGGGACTGTCCCGGATCAGTTGCGTTTTACAGATATTGCCATCTTTCTCCTGAGATCTGCCCCGATCAGGCTGGGAAAGGGCATATTTGAAATGCTGATCATTTTAAAAACCTTTTGCTCCTTTCAGTATCACAGCTTCAGAGGAAAAGCAGCACAGTGCACAGGCTTGCTGTGACAGTGTGCCCCGATGTCTGCCCAGAGCAGTAAGGACCAAGGCAGATTCTGGCTCTAGCTGATGTCAGCTGAAGATAGGTTTCCTGTGCACCAAATGTAGCCTTGGGGGGAAGTGGAGAATGGAAGCTTGTTGATTCATCTTACCCTTCCCTAGTGAAGTTGGAAAACTCCTCCCAAAAAGAAGGGAGTGAGGAAAAGGCTTTCATAGTTCTTGGTCGTGATTAGTTTGTTACGTTTTAAGGCAATAATGGCTCTTAACTAAAACCAAACTTGAGATGCCACCCTGGAGAGCCAGTCATACACACACATGTGAACTTACTTTCCTTTTTCTTTCTACTGTGTAAGCTTCATACCTTCCCTTTCAGAAATACTTCTCTCCCCAGCCATTATCATTAAACAAGCTCTGGAAAAACACAAAAGCAAAGGTGCAGGTCTGCCTTTTGACGTTACATACTAGTCTACTGCGCATCCAACTGTACCCTAGAGCTTGTGTTGTCCTCATCATTTTGATGAGTAGGGTGCATGGTCTGCTCTCAAACTTTGGGAAGGGACCGGTTTTCCTCCATGTTCCTTGCTATAAAATGAAATGTGTCCATGGAGAATAATACATACTTTTTCAAAGGCCGTTCAGTTATAATAGTTACAAGGAATGCCAATGGGAAATGTGCTAGAATAGAAACCTTGCTTGGCAAGGGGTGTTTTGTGAAAAGGGCTTACTGGTCTCTCTGCTTCCTGGGACAATCATTTCAGTGACAATAAAAGTAATGGATTTGGTGTAAGCAACATTTAGTCTTGCAGTTGTAAAGCTTCTCACCTTAAGGGACAGCTCCAAAATACAATCAAGCTTTGTAGTAGTATCCTTCTGACCATTAGAAGCATGGGTCTGAGGAACAAACCTCTAGTTTCTTGTGCTGTTGGTTGTGTTGGTTTCCTTTTACCTCACACTTCTGTGGAACCTTTTGCACTCAGGTCTCTAAAACTTCAAGTGTGGTTGGTGTTTGCTCCCTAACTATCCTTAGGTAGAGTATTTAGGAAAGCTGTGGGACAGTAACCAGAACAGGCAAGGAGGAATCAGGATTTCTGGATTGTTTTCTCAGCACTGCCACCAACTGTGTGATCTTAGCTGAGTCATTTGGGATCTATTTTGTTTTATGGTGTGATCATCTTTACGCTCAGTTTTTTCTGTTGTAGATTTTCCAACAAGTGGATTTCAACAAGAAGCCGGGGCGTATAAGTGCTAAGCCTATAAACTTCGCAGTAATCTTGAAGCTTTCCAGTGCCAACCTGCAGGAGAAGGCCTTCCGAGTAAGTGGAACCTCAGTGGCCAACAGTGCACAGCTTCTCCGTAAACAATAGCTGCCCTAGGGATTTCCTTTGAGTTCCTGTCCCATAAGACTGAAGACTGGTTTCCCAGTCTGGGTGCTGTAGGGTTTAGTTCCTATCTGATATCTCTATTTCTGCTTCCCCTGCTCAGGATGGACTAATTGAACAGCTTTATGACCTGATGCTTGAGTATTTCCATTGCCAAGCCTACAGCATTGGATTCCCAGAGCTGGTTCTCCCCACTGTCATTCAGGTAAGGCGTTAAACACTTCTTTGTCACACTATGAATGTGCACAGAGCACGATAAAGGTGTTGAAGCTGCTAGTTAAAGTAGTCAAGATGGCCCTCATAATGTGAGGGGAGAGCTGTTTACTTCTTAATTATAGTTTTTCTTTGCATTTTGGGGAATTCATGGGGAGGAAGAGAGGCATTGTATCTAAGTAGGAGGCTGAAGGTGATTGAAAGTGGCTGTGGGATTAGCCGCTGTCTTGGGAGCCAAAGTGGAGAAGAGGGCTGCATAACTGCTGTAGAGACGTGGTTTTGACTAGCGAATGGAGGTGAGTTCTTGGCAATTCAGAGTTGTCCAGACTGGTGTATCGTCTCAGAGCAGTACCTGTGCTCTGTGAGCTCATGTTTCGCCTTGCCTTGCGGCCTCCCTCACATGCTCTCCACAAGATGGCAACCTTCCCTCCCTTCGCGGCATCTCCGCCAGCTGGGGCACTTCTCCCAGAGTCCCTCCGTGCTATACAGTGCTTATCTCCATCCCTCCTCCTTGCTGCACCTGACAGCAGTGCTGCAAAGTAAGTCTCCTTTGACTCTCCTTTGGCATTCCACAGTGCAGGGTGTTCTTCCTAGCTACTTCATGTTTACATACTCTGTTGTCCGCAATAAAACTTCCTAATAGCCCTGTGCACCTGGGGATATTGTGCATAATACTTCCTTAATACCTCGCTAGCTGGGTGCCTTCGGTTTTGCATGAATAGTGACCTCTCTGCTTTGAACAGTAAGATTGCTCAGTACCAACATGCTGGAACTTGTTCCCTCCCTTCCTCCTAGTCCTGTCTATTTTTAACTCACATGGCAGGTGTCATCCAAGATTGGCAGAGGACTAATGTTGTATCCTCCATGGGGACATGAACCTCTACTTTGCTGTCTGCCGTGAGACCTGGCGTCTGCATGCCTTGTGGCTACGATGCCTCTGGTGTGCCTCTGGTGTTGACGTGGGAGCAATGTCTCAGCTGGGACCCACAGACTGCTTGGGAGGCAGATCTCCTTGTTTCTGCTGTATGTAATAGGCTGGCATCTGTCAGGTGCATGACTCTTGGCTGGGTCCCTGCAGCCTGGCACAGGCCATTGCCTAGCTGGCAGTAGGTTGCTTTGGCTAATGTGAGCTGACAGGCACTCTCTGTGCTAGGAGAGCAACTCCTGTGCTTGCTCTCGCTTTGCGTGCTTCTCACTTATTGGCAGAGAACAAGGCCCTTTCCTCTCAGCCAGCAGCTGTTGAGAGCATTGAAGCTGTCGGAGCCGATGTTCTAGCTGGAATGAAAAACGGCTGACGGCCCTCTGGCACCAAGCGCCCTGTGGCTCCCAAACACACCCTGGGACCAGCCTGTATTTCTGCAGAGAATTAATGCTATCAGATTCCTATTTGGCTGCCACTAACCACAGCCTTGTGGCGTCGTCTGCTGGGCTGGGGTGCTGAGGTTAGCTTCCCAAAATCTCACAGTCTTCGGGAAAGTGTGGAGGGGGGAGGCTTTGCTCCTGGAATGGTTCCAGTTAACTGTAAAAATCCATCTGTCCCGATTCTTCCTCCCCGATGAGCTCACGCTTCTCTCAGTGCCGTGTCGCAGGGGCTGTGTTCCAGCTGGCGAGGGTTACATTCCTCATCTTCTGGTCAGCGGCTTTGGGAGAAGCTAGGGTGAACTGCCTTCAAACTGAACTCTAAACCCTCCTTGCCTGGAAGGCAGGAAGCACCCCGGCAGGTCAAAGGGAGGGAGAGCCAGCAGGGCCAGGAGACAGTTCGAAGTCTTCTGTTCTGCCCAGCCTCTGGGATGACCCCATGGTGGTCGCTGTGTCCATAGGCTGGTAAGGAGCTCAGAGTGCAGAGCCTCTGTGGATACTTGGAAGAGACTGCCTCTTCCCTCCTTTAAAGCCCTGACAGAGGTATCACAGAGCAGAGGTGGCAGGTTAAAGGGCAGAACGGCAGGCGTCGATAAGAGGTAGGTACTTCTGGGTGGAGGCAGGGGATGGCATGATCTAGGATGACTTGCAGCTAGATAGAAGGGCAGGAGGTGCCATTTGCCTTGCCAGCAGCCACTCCTACTGCTGCTTGTTCTCTGTCCTGAGTTGAATATTCCCTCTGCTTTTTGTGAGTGGGGGATTTGGCTTGATTTGTGTTCCCTGCAACACACATACCCAGCTGCTTCAGATCATTTATAGTTCCCTGCGTCATTTACAGTAAGAGGAGTTGGGTTTTGCTGTGGTCTATGCTGGTCTAAACCATGGGTGTTTAAGGCTGGCAGTTCGACAGAATCAATCCCGCTAATCACAGAGCTGCTTAGCTAGGAACTGATGTGAGATGTTAATGACATATACACGTACACACATACATGCGTGTGTTCTGATTGCTTTTATTCTGGAAAGAGATGATTGTTGTATTTGGCAGAGTGGAAAAAGGCATATACAGTGTCCCTTTCTCTCTCTCTCTCTCCTCTATCTCCTTTTACCTTCTTGGTTGTGTTCCCTGCCTCGTAACACAGGAGTGAGATCTCATTACGTTTCGTTAATATCTGTGGCAGATAGTGGTGGGACTGTGAGGGATTGCAGGGGTAGGAGAGAGGAGGGGGAAAGAAGATATTGCGCATACGGCTGTGAGAGCAAACACACAACACCAAACTGCACAGATAGAGCCTGAGATTTTGCAGGATTTCTGGTGACACTTCTGCAACAAAAGAAAAATGATAATGTATGTGGCAGCGGATGAAATGGATCTGGGGCTGCAGCTGTGGGGATCAAGTGAGATAAATCGAATGACAAATGCATCTCTCGGCGGAGATAAATATGCAGCACCTATAAAAAAATAAATATTTTAGAAAGAGGGGGGTGAGGGTAGAGACAGGCTTCACCAGCAGAAGTGTAGTTTTGCTAAAGGTTTCTTTGTACTTGTTTGATTGGCTGTATGCTTTCTGGAAATGGGGGAAGGTGTTCATTTTAACTCCCATTTTTCTGAGGTCAATGTATGATGGCAGGTGGGTGTGTGCTGGGGATAAAGGGACAAGAGAAGCCTCTGCTGCTAGGTAATTCTCCATGTGTGTAGCAGACAGCAGATCCTGCAACAATATACCCATCAGGAGAGCAGTGTCCTCACAAGAGAGGGCCTAGGTGTAACTGACTGTCACCTCTTGATTAACATTTAATACCTATCCTCTTGGCATGTAAGATCAAGCCAACATGTAGGCTTGACAGGAGGGAGACATCTTTTTCCTTCCTCCAACTGTGTCTTTTGAGGCAGAACATTTGAAGCCATAAGCAGAGAAGGCAGTACTGTATTTGCTGACTGGAAACCCTTTATCTCTACTATGATAGCATCTGCAGGTCCCAGCTGAGATGAAGGTTCCATTGTGGTTAACCATTCTTTTTTGCCTTGTTGGAACTCTTTTCTCTGAATCGACTGTCTGTGTAGCGTTTGTGTGTACATATACATGGCCTGAGTAAAGAGCTTGGCCTGCAGAATTTGGACAGCACTCCAGAGGCTTGTACTGGAGCTGGTGAAAAGTGTTAGCAGATAGTGTAGTAAACTGGAATTCAAGCCATGAGTCAATCTGGACACCCCCATCTCTCTTTCTGTCATCAAGAGCATCCACTGCTGCCTCAGCTTTTAGTTTGGAGGTGTTAGAACAGTGCAGTGGTGTTGGAGGACAGTTTTTATCGGGAGGGAAAATCTTCTTTGGCAGGGAGAAAAGACGTTTGCTTGTGGATAAGGCTACTGAGATATGAAAAGAAAACAACACAAGAACGTACCGTGTTTGCAATGAATTGTCTGAGAGTAGTGAAGTGTGCTTTGGGTTCAGAGGGAGGGCAGGAACAGATTCTCTGCGAGTAGGATGGTCCTTGCCCTTTCAGACAGCAGTAGGGTTTGTAGTTTCTGTGCAGACTGGCCCTTGTTCTGAGGGTTACACATAAGGCCTTGGGTCTAAAGGAAAGAATTCTCTAGGCACATGCTGCACAAGTTGCCCACAGAGAGGGTTATTTTGTAAATTTTTGTGTGGTGGCTGTGTGGGTTTGCACTCTTGAAAAATGAGTGGTGCCAGTTGGAGCTAGGTTGGTAAAGTCAGACATTAAGTAAACTTCACCCCATGTGAGACTGCAGATGGCCATTTGTCCTGACCCACAGCCCTGTTGCTGTACCAGCACCAAGTTTTCCCACTGAGCTATGCCAAAGATGCTGACTCCAGTCCACAGACACTTCCACCCCGATTTTAAGTCTCTCCTCAAACTCTGCCTTCAATCCTAGCCATGAGTCTCATCCACAGCCTATTTGATATTCCCATTCCAATATAGACTGGTGTTAATATAGTCTTTAACACACAGACACCTTCCCCCATTCTAATCTCCTCTTCTCTGCGCATTTGGCCAACTAGCATGCACAGGTATCCCCTGTTCCTGTTCTCTGTGCATCTGGTCCGCAGTCCCTCTTACTGTCAGGCTGAGCAGGAAACTACCAACAGCAGCTAGCAGCTGAGGCCCCAGGGAGCATAGTCTTTTTTCCTGCTGGCTGCTTGAACTCCGTCGATATGTTTTTTTCAGAAAGAAGTAGTGTTAAAGGGTGCAAAGAGCTGGTTTTGAGCAAGGCCTCTGTGCTGGATTGCATACAAACATCTGACCTGTCACTGCAACGCTTTGCATCCTCTCAGCCCAGGGTGTCAGGACACCCAGGGCTGAGTATGGGTGATACGTTGAAGTATGGTATGCATGGAAGGGAAAAGGCACCCCATGCTGTCTGTCACTGGGGGTGGGAATTGGTTTTTTGCTGATGGGATCTGTTTATGGAAACTATTACGTTGCTTTCATTCTTCCTCTCCTTTTCCTTCTTCCAGTTAAAATCTTTCCTGAAGGAATGCAAAGTTGCCAACTACTGCAAGCCCATCCGGCAGCTCCTGGAGAAACTGCAGGAAAATTCTGCCTACATCGCCAGCAGGCGTCAGAAAGCTACCTTCGGCGTGGCCAGCAGGGAGTCTGTGGTGAGTCTGCTACTTCGATTTGGGCTTCCTGGAAAGACTGTCAGACTCCAGCTGCTGGGGTTGAGCGGGTGGCAGAGGGGGGAGGGACGACAAGATATGGAAACAGTGTGTGGGGTGGGGCAGATGTTCACAAACAACTGAACTTGGCAGGGCTCTGATGCTATAGCTGGCACGACTGTGTAGCCAAGAGCCTCATGGAAAACACAGTCCATAAATTGTACCCTTCTATTATAACACACATGCATGAAGGCACCTTGCTTTGCTGGGGCATCTCCTTTGCTGAGAGATTTCTTGTGCTTTCATCATCCCATTCCTGATACGTAGGTGCCAGTTCATGCCTAAAGTGATAGGGATGATTCTGCCAACTCTGTAAGCACGTTTACTTCTAGTTTGTAGAGACCAGTCTCCATCAGTGTAGAACCAAACTGTCAGCAGACTAATATTTGGTAGTTTAGGATCCTGGGGCAAACCTTTCCCCATTTTCCTAGGCCTTTGTGGGGACAGAGCTATATAATCAGGAAAGTTGTGAGCCATAAGAACAGTGATCAGGCATCTTGGGTGCTTCACTGGCTTCTCAGCAGAGATGGTGGTATATTCTGTCTGCAGCTGAAGCAATCCAGCCTGCTGAGAAAATGCTGAGCACATTTGACACCTAGAAAGGCTGCAGCGACTCTGGGTGGCTCATAGTGCCTGTGGAGCAGTTGAGTTAAATGTCAGGATTCTACCTTAGTGATGAGATGGAGTGACAAAGGTGATGATGGAGACCCCCCTCTTCTCTTAGGGAGTAAACTGTAGCACAGCTAGAAAACAGTATATTAGAGAGTGTGTTAGCTAGTAGTTGGCCACGTGGCTACCAGGCTGAGAGGTGTTGCCTTTCTCCTTGTTTCTTCTACTCCAGGAGTCTGCCCGCTCTGAGCGAGGTCCTCCTAGGGATGGTGTAGCATATTGTCAGGAGGTTCCTTTCAGTGTCCTTTCCTGAATCTTTTTTGATTTTGCTTTGCTCCACCCTTCTTTGGGGTCCTGTTGACCTGCCTAAACTCTGAGGTATTTGAAATCTAGGCTGTATGTAAACGAAGCTAAAGGGAGGAAGACTCGCTAATGAAGCTTTGTTTGTGTGTCCTTTGGGTTGAACATTTTATCTGTGCCTTTTATCCAGCACAGCAGCCTTTGCAAGCCTGCAGCAGGTAAACTTTGTGTGTGTATACCTCTGTGTGAGAGAGGGTAGTGGGTCTGACTCTTCCTTGTGTGGCAGGAGAGAGGTGAAGACATCTGTCTGCAAGATAATTGATGGGTCAAAGTAGTCTCTTTGGCCACATGGTATTGGAAAGTCTGGAGTTCTGCATCATTGAAAGCTCCACCTGTTGGCATGGAGCTGAGCATGGAACAGAAGTTGCAGTGCAGACTAATTTGTCTTCAGACACTAAGGGTCAGGGACTGCAGGAAAATTAGCCTTTGAAATCCTGACATATCAATGCCAGGACACAGCAGCACTATTCTGGCATTAAGGGGTTGATGGTACTAGGTTTGAAGTGACTAAGTAGTGTTTGGTTCTGTAAATGCCATTCTGGGTTGGACTGCTTTGCTAAAGGAATTATGCTTCCCATCTGGAATGAAGTGGTTAGGGTTTTGCTGTTTAGTATTTGTGGGCAATGCTGTGACCACCCACCCACTCTGCAGAGTGTAGAGATTTCAGCCTTTAGGGCTCCCCATGAAACAGATGAGCTGGGGAAGGTTGTTGGCTAAATAAAACAGGGTTTCCAACAACTCTGCCACTGTCTGCCTTTCCCAGCAACTCTAGCTGCAGTCCCTTGTGTAAGAACTAAATTATTATTTTAACATCTTGTTGCCTGTGTGTCTCCTAGTTGACATTGGTGCATGTGCTTTCCGAGGGACATCTGGGTGGCTGAGTAGCATGCATCAGGCAGGGTTGTCTCTGGAGGGGCAGTAACAGGCAGCCTGCTTTCAGTAAGGGAGGTTGGTAAAGGGAAGCAGGCACCAGTTTGCCAGGCCCGTTTGGAGATGGCTGTTCTGCCATTTAAGGAGACAGAGCAACAGTGCTGTTCTGGGAGGATACCTGGATTGCCTGTGCAATCTGTATTTTTGCACCGTGCTGTTGTTCTGTGGGAGTAGGGAGCCCTTCTTTCCCTTCAGTTAATGGGATATCTTCTGGGAGCAGAGGAAACTGCCCACTCAGTACTTCTGTGGGGTGGAAGAGCCATAGTGGCTTATCTTTTGTGTCCAGAGGGCAAGTTTTGTGCCCAGGTGGCCCTGTGTTTTCCCCCTGTGCCTCTGCAAGCAGATGGTGTAGGTTCCCAATAAGGGCCAAAGCTCCCACAGAGACTGGGCTTCCCAGAACGATTTGGAGTGTCCCTCGAAGTCTGGGTTGAGTTTGCCAGGCTGTCTCCAAGATCTGTGGGGCATTGGCACTTCTTATGGGCAAACGCTGCCAGAAATGCGAAGCGAAAGGGGGGTGAAGGAAGAGGAGGTATTTGCATGTCCCCCTTGCCAGCAAGAGCAATTGATATCAAATGCTCTCTGGTTTTCACATGCATGTGTTTGTGCCTGCTGTGCTGTAGGGAGCAGAGCCCAAATTCTAAGCTAATTCTTCCATGCAGCATGCTGAAATGCAACTTTCATGGGGGGGAATTACAGAGTAGTGGGTGTGATTTATAAAGGTGGATTTTGCCTAAGGGCCTGTATTATATAATTTTAAAGAAGAAACAGCCTGCGGATTGAAGTTAGTGCTGTGGAGGGAGCATGGTGGTGCAATGTTTAACTTAACGTGGAGGGACTGTGGAGGTATCCCTGCTTGCATCCCAGGAGCTGTGGTATGGAGGGATAGGCACTCCAGGTGTGTTCAGCCTGACTTCTTCCACGTTATTTTAAGATTGAGAACTTTACTTTTTTTCTTCTTCTTTTTTTGCAAGAAGCAGATTAATATTTGTCAGTGGTTTTTTGAGAGTACAGTGCTAATAGATTGCTATACTAATTAAGGTTTTTGTGAGGGGAGCCAAAAAACATGGAGCCCGCAGCTGAAGTTGAATCTAGACCCCTAATGTGCAGCTCGGGTTTTAGGTTTGTCTGCGCTAGTGCAGGCCCCTTGGATTGGAAGGGGAAAATGCTGGGAAGCAAAAGGACCTGCAGAGTGTGCCGGGCTGCGTTACAGCTCTCTGGCTCCCAGGCAGACCTTTGTGCTGAGCTGGGCAACCTTCGTTTAAAGAACATTATAGCCCAGCACGCTGTCATGCTTAATGAAATGTGAAGCGAGGCAATGAGCTGATGGAAAGCACTGCCTCATTTCTGTGGGATTTCCAGATCTTCTGCATTCGTCCCCATCTCACGTTTCAGATGGGAGGTTTTTCTGGAGGGTGGGTGATGATCTTGGTTACATCTGTACAGGTGCTAGCACTGGGCTTGATCCGTGCTGGGTGTTGCCTGACAGCACAGTGAGGCAAAAGCAGTAATAGGAGAACTGCAAATGGTTGAAGTGGGTGTGATCACATCCACTCTCTCAAAATTCCTTTTGAGGTGTTCTGACTAGAAAGATGGGAGTGTTTTAATGGTCTTTTTTATCTCTGGATTCCAGCACACCTTAAAACTGAAATAACTGTATCAGGCAGAACAAATAGACACTTGCCCTCTGTAAGAAGAGTCTTTCTCAGAAGCTGTCCATACCAAACACCATCAACAAATTGCCTGATTACAGCTGGCAGCCTGATATGAGCCTGATCTATAAATGGGGTGGCTTTGTATTCCTCAGGAATTGCTGCTCTTGCCATAGCGGTGGGTCAGATTGATGGTAAAGCTGTGCTGTCTGCTGGCTGGCGTCTCCGCTAGCAAGTGCTGCTGGAGTCAGTGGTACATCAGCTGTGCTTACAGTCAGCCTGCCGGGGAGGAGACCAGGGAGCAGATGCAGGCTCCAGCCGTGCAGACCTGGAGCCGTGCTACAAACAATCCTGTAGGGACTGAGTCTGGGACCCACGATTATCAGAAAGGGCCTGTTTGGCTTGATGCAATATTGATAGCGCTTGTTGTAGGATGCATAAATAGATTCTACACCATTAGAGTGCAGGTGACACAAGGTGGTCACCATTTAATTGCCAAAGTTCAGCTCCTGGTGCCAACTGCAGAGACCACAGATTGTCTCCGCTTCCCTCACAGTGATGAGCCAAATCAAGCTGGTGTAGGCCGATGTATTTCACTGCACAATATATACCAAGTATTTGCTTGTTTGTGTAAGCTGGGAGCTCTGCACTGCTATCCATGGCAGAGACCTGCTCCTTCTATCTTGTTCATACGCTGCTCTTCAAAGAAACTTCTTCCCATACTTGGCTCACAGGCTGCAGTGTACACACCATAGCTCCCTAGTTTTGTGGCTCAGCTCCCCAGAAGCAGTTGATTTGAGATCTGCTGAGGAATATTTGAGCTGCTGCTGTGTTTTCTGCTGTGAAGATGGTCTGGCCTTTTGTTCCCACCCTCAAACAGGGGCATTGTGTACACACAGATGCCCACAGAGAGCTCCAGATTTGTTCTCAGCCCTGGATTCAGGATACTCTTTTTCCATCTGTATTGACCCTTGAGTGTATCTATGCTAACCTTTGTTGCTGTTGCTTGTTCCCTTCCTCCTTTGCCTGTTTCAATTCTTACCTGTATGTCTTTCTGAACGCATTAGATTGACTTTTTACTGTGGGGTAATGCAAAGCCTCTGGGCACTGTGGTAATCCAGTTAACAGGTACAGTTCTGGTAAGTTAAAGGGATGTTGGCAGGTTAAGAAGAATGTATTTTAATATGACATACCACCCGCGTTTCAACACTAACATGCCAAATGATTGAAGCGTAAAAGAATTTTTAACCATCTAATTTGCTTCCCACCGTTTACGGTGTCTGCACCTTCTTGTTCTCCCTCTTTGGACAGCGGAAACAGGCTCAGCACTTTGTGCTCTGCTCTCTCAAGGTTGGGATGAGTCCAAGACCCTGCGGGGGAATGTTTGTTTCAAAAATAAACACTTGGCTGTAGAACAGGGGGAACAGGCAATCAGACGTCTTTGGTACTTAGGTCTTGTAAATACTTGCGTGAGGTTTCTGAATTAAAAAGCAAGAACTGAACAAGTGATCAAATGCCTCTGTAGAAGGAGTAGAGGACACATTTTGTCCTGATAGGTCCTCTGATCTGTCCCTTTGATTCCTACTTTCAGATTTCAGAAGTAATTTCTTTTTCATTACAGTAGGCTGCAACATCTGACTTTACTTCTGTGTCAGTGTCTTCTCACTAGTGCTGGAGTAGAAGTGAAGGCCAAGTTCAAGGCCAAGATAGTAGTAGTGGATCCCAGAAGGCATTAAGCTGATTTTAGGAGGAGCCTATCGTGAGCTCTCAGCAATTCTGGGACTCAGGCCTCTTCTAGAATGGAGAAATAGGAATCTGGGAACCCACGTTTCAGACCACCATGCTGAGAAAATCTGGTGATCTTCCATAAGCTAAAGCATCTTACGCACCACCACACAGATGCTCCTTTGTGAGGATTTTATGCTGTCCTTCAGTGCCATTGGTATCCTGTGCTTTGGTATTGCATAAATAAGCTGTTGCATTGGCCACCCTGTCCATTTCATCTTTGGGCTTTCTTTGATTTCTCTGCAGTGCCCGGGCATTGCTTTACCTAAGGAAAGTTGTCAGTCACACCACTCCTGACCCACTAGTTGCTTAAATGACTGTGTCTGAATTCACACTTAGTCCTGCTGGCATCTTAGTTATGGTTGTCGATTTCCCACCCAGGAGCTTGGAAAAGGTGGTTTGGGGAAGGGTCTTAACCTCTGCTCTTGACTCCCTGCGCTTGCCAGTTTTATTGGAAAACTGCTTTGAAAACCTTTCTTAAATTTGCACCCCCTTTCTCCACAGGAACAATGGGAGAAGCAGGTCAAAGAGGAGGGGACACCTCTGACCAAGTATTATACTCAGTGGAAGAAGCTAAGAGAGAAGGAGATTCAACTGGAAATCAGCGGCAAAGAAAGAGTAAGAATGAAATGCCTAACTTATTGAACATCATCTGTGCCATGGGTAGACAAGAGAGCCATGTTCTGGCAGCAGGATGGTGCTGGTCAAAACCAGCTCCACGGTGTGAGCTGAAATTGGCTTGAGCTGTGTGAGCGCATAGGCTGAGCATTCTTGGAAAGAGCATGGGCTGGTGTCTTCAGCTCCCTGCAGATTTGTCTTGCTGGGGTCTCTAGGAGCAACATCTGTGTCCCCTGCCTGTAGCCTGCTCATTTGCCCAAGTTAATAGAGGACAGTGAGATAGGATGAATTAGTGCTAGGGTGAATTTCCCTCTGCCTCTGTTTAGGCTTATGCTGTTCAAGACTCATTGTAATTCAAGGCTAGGAAGCCGAGGACGGTACTGACAGAGCAATTGTGTGTACTGGCAGGGGTGGGTTGGATAACAGATTCGGTTGTGTGGGCACCTGGGGCAATAGCCTTGTGGATGTTGTGTTGCTTCTGGAACAAGCATTTGACGTAGTTTCAAAGTTTAGACTGTACACGCAGTTTGTGTTCTGTGTGTTCATCCCCACATTCATGGACCTTCTCACATTGCTTTGGGCAGTTTGCATCACGTCTTGCAAATTGCACTGCTTTCTTGATAGCAAAACAGTGTGGGTTGAGCTTGTGTAGGTCTTTAGCTCTTTTGCCAGCTCTGCAGAATGTGACTGGATTGCCATGCTGAAACCTAACTTTGCAAGAAAGTAGAGAGGGGAAAGTGCCTCCCTTCTTAGCAGAGGGAATATCAGAGATGAGTTCTGTTTGCATTTTCTTATTTTACTCAGGTGGGGGTGGCTGTTTGCGAGGTAGGATTTGCTGTCTGGACAGAAGTGTTCAGACTGCCATTTCCCACATCTTCTGCCCAAGGGAAGGCTCCTTGGCTGTTCCGCATGGCACTGCACTCCAGGATGCAGAAGGTGGGGGTGGGAGCTTGCTTACATTAGGAGTCTAAAGGAAAGCTGTCTTGATGCTAATGCAATGAAAGTAGCTGAGCTAGGCTCTTGGCCAGGGAGCAGGAAATAGATATAATTGGTTCTCCAGCGTATGGTGGGGAACAATTAAAATAATCGATGGGACATGAAGATGATTGGCTCTGAGACAAGTCCCAGAGTGTGGCAGAAGACCTGGAAGATTACAGAAATGCTCAGTATCATGTAGCATCCAAAGGTAAGAGCAGGAGGCTGAAATTTCCTGGGGCAACCATGCAGAGGGAACAAAAAACACACCTGTTTTCTGTGCAACCCCATCAGGAGAATGTGGCCTTTGCAGAAAGGAAATTGGAGGCAGGGGAGGGGAGCTAAGAAACAGCAAGAAGCGATGGCTGTGAGCAGGGCTAATCTCTTGCCCAAAACTGGCCCTGCTGGCATGAGCTGACACTTTCAAGGTACTGAAGCAGCTATCACAAGGGGAGAGATCAGCCCTCACTGTAGACAAGCCCCCACCTCATTTTAAAGGGGGGAGGGGAGCTGGAGCTCCTGGGGGTGGCCAGGACCAGCTGAGGTGGAGAGCTCCCAGTCAGGGGGATCACTTTGGTATAGTAGGGCTCAAGACAGTGACTTCTGAAACCAGGGCAAATCTGAAAAGCAGTGACAGGGACTTGTTTTCTCTTGGAGAAAGTGGGCTGAACAGATAAACTGGAGAGAGAGACAGACTTTGGAATTAGCTTTCTGAAAAGCCTGTGGCTGCCTGGCATCTTTGCTTGGTGAATGGGGCCGTTGTCTCTCTCGGTGGGGACTGCTAGCTTAATGATGCAGCATTGTGAGCCCCAGCAGGAGAGTGAACACCATGAGGCCCATTAGGGCTGAGAAAATCCATGTCCCATTAGCAGCCATTGGGGGGAAAAAATAACAACAGAAAAAATCAGCCTGGCTCTCAGCTGCTACGAGCTGCAGCTTGCCTTGTATAACAACGCTGACCCTGTCTGCCCATTCCATTTGCTTTTTCCAATGGTTTTTAACGGGATGTAGACTAATCGGCTTCGTGAGACTCAGTAGATAGTAACCCTCTAGCTGGAGATTAAAAGACTGACCCCCAAATTACCTAATTACTGCTACTGTGTGATGAACATAGGCTGTATCTGTGAGCTGTGGCTCAGTAAAAATCTCATTCCTTTGCTTTGTGATCACCCTGCAGCTAGTAGGGTTTTCTGCTGCCTTTACTTTGAGGTGCCCATCTTGAAGGCACTCCTGTGGAGCCTTATAATGGTGGAGGCAGCACAACTCGGGATGATTCAACACCAGGTCCTTTTTAATATGCTCAGGTTGGGTTCAGCCAGGACTGATGTCACCCAAAACTGTAGGCTGCCTTTGGAAATGGGGACTTTTCCCAGGCTGTATGAAAATACGAAGTCCAAACTGACAGCCTCTGCTCCCGGCTGTACATGCCCTGCACAGGATACTGGAGAAATTTTTCACAGTGATAAGTTTCTCTCTTTTGCTCCCTTGAATTGGAGAAGACTGTTCCACATCACGTTCATGAGATGTTTTACTCATACACAGCTCCATTTCCACATTAAACCTACTAAGTGCTGTGTTCCATGGAGACTTCCCATGTTCAGGATGTGTGAGGAGGGCCAGTAAGACCTTGGATTATTTTTGCATTTTATTTAATGCTGCTGAGGAATAACAGTGACTGGGGTCATGGAGAAAAGGACTAGACAACAGTGACTTGGGCAGTTGATGCAGCAGTTTTTTGTTGTCAAAACTGGGTTTCTGCTTCTGTTTGTGACACTTTCAACCTCAGTTATTTCCTGGTTAGGCATCACTGGGCTCGCTGCTGCTGTTGAAGAGTGATAGCTACCCATGCTGCCAGACAGGGATTCTGCAGGTAGCATGGCTGTTGGTGCAGAAGAAGGCCCAAAGGTGCTGCCTGTGACTGTGAGAACCTCCAGAGTCGGCTCAGTTGTACTGATGACATGCCGCAGGCTACAGTTCCCAGTACCTGGGAGGGTACTCCTGAGGAGTGACATCTCTGGGACATGAGAGGCCTTGACCCATCTGGAACTACTGAGAAAGGACATGGTAGTCCAGGTCTTGGGCTGCAGAAAGCACCAGTGCTTCTCCCCAGGGCTGAGATGATGGCAGCATGACCTGGCTGGGGCGCTTGAAGAGGCAAGGAATGTATAAACCGAAAGGGATCAGATATGTGCACTGTGTTTGTGATCACAGCCTAATGCTGGGTTGGAAACATAGCTGCTGATATATTTTAGCTTCTGAGACCTTTGTGTTTTATTTCTGGAGCCTCTAATGGAATCTCTGTTTCTGGAGCATCTCCCTCTGCCCTCCCACCTTCCATAAAATTACATGCTAGAACAAATGAGAGGAGTGAAGCAAGTCTCGTCCACCAAAACTGGTAGAGGCCAAGGAAAATGTTTTCACCCTAGCAGCTCCCCTGCCCCATGATAGAGCTTTCTGAAGCATAGCCACTCTAGGAAAGAGGATGGTTACAGTATGTCATTAGGTCAGCTGAGGGCAGCCATTTGGCAGTGACTCTGGATTGTTGCTCTTGCTGCGTTTTGCTTCCCAGATCTCTTCTCTAGCATGCAATGACTGCTGTTTGGAAAGCCAGTCATGCGCTGCTTTCTTCACGCATCTTCCCAGCACAGAGGCTGCTCAGCAGGTCTCTTCAGGGCTGGTGGAAGGAAAGGCATCTCATAGTGGAGAAGAGCAGGTGGGAAGATGATTCAGAATTAGGACCCTGCAAATGGTGGTTGGTGATTTGCTTCCCTCTCCCCTTCTCTGGTCAGCTTTTGACTTTCCAGCCTGGTGCTGCAGGTTATTGCTTGTAAGTGCTCAGCTCCCAGAATCAATATTGCCCAGCTGGGGATCATAACCGTGAAACAGGCTGGGAGAAATTGCTGGAATTGGCTGCAAGAGCAAATCCGGGTCTCTGTGTCTCTCAGTGTTTCCCCCCCCAACTCTTTCTGTCTGCTGAGAGCTGTCTTTCTATGTAGACTCTGCTTTGCTGCTTTTCCCGCTGGGGGAAGCTCACAGGAGGGTTGAAGTGGATGTGGTCATAGAAGAGTGTGTTGAGGGGTGGTCTGTCTGGTGGGAAAGCAAATGAGTTATTACTTGCAGGGCGAATGTTTCCAAGCAAGCTAATGTGTGCTAATGCATGAGTGCTTCCCAGGAGGTGTGCAGCCAGGAATGGGCAGCAGGCAGTTGATGTTCAGAGAGCACTTGGGATTTAATTTGCATTCTGATTATCTTTGCCCTGCTGGCCTGAGCCCTGCAAGTAAATCCTCCCCCTAATCCCCCTCTAGAGAGGTGTAAAGAGCAGTGAGGTGGTGTCAATTGCAAGTACTTAATGGCATTGATATTGGCTGTCTGCAGCAGCAAGGCTCTTGGCCCATTGATCCCCATCAGGGCTAGTAACCGGCTAGTAACTGGGGAAGCCATGGTGTAGACAGACCTTAAGCATCCTCAGCACCTTGCCATTTAACTGCTGAAATCTGCAGCTGAAAAGACAGTGCCTTTGCTATAGCTGTCACAGGTTTTGGTGCTGGTGGAAATCTGCCACTTCAGAGATGACCAGCACAGTCTTGCTTGATTGTGCTTGGCTGCCCAAGCTCACAGGGTCTGCATGGCTTTCAGTCCAGAGATCTAGGACAGCCAGCTTGTCATGGATGCCTTGCATTTTTATCCATGTTAAGGTACCAGCAGTAGATGGCCCGTTAGCAAAAGTACTTTATTGAGTAAAGATCAATAGAGCAGTGGTGCTTTGCGTGTATCATTCACCTTTGTAACTGACTCACAAATCTTTCTGTTGCTCCCCTAGTTGGCAGCAAGGCAGACCCAAATGTTCTTGGCAGTGTGGCTTACACATACTGGACAAAGCCAAGTTCCTGTGTAAGCTCAGCGTTTTATGTTTGAAAGTACAAATTAAGGTTGTTCTTACTCTTGGTTTTGTTTTTTTCCAGCTTGAAGACTTGAACTTCCCAGAAATTAAGCGTAAGAAGCAAAATGAAAGCAAAGAGGAAGATAAGAAGGAATTCAAGGACCTCTTTGAGCTGGACAGTGACTCTGATGAGGAGAATGTCGGATTGCCTATAAAAGGTATGCCCAGCCCCATAGCTCCTCCTTGTCCAGAATTCTGTAGGGCTCTGTCCTAAGGGGGATGTGTGCTGGCTGTGTTGGGTTCGAAAGATACACTGTCAGAGAGAGAGCGGGATGATGCTGCTGCTTTTTGGAGGCATTTTAAAGTGACAGGCAGAAGGGGGTTGGGAGGCTTTTATCTTTCTCTCCCTCTCCTACTTTGTCAGTCCAGCTCATTTTAAAGTTTTAGTCCTGCAGTCTTTTTCTGTACATGACCCATCATCTGTCCTTTCCTTAGCACCTTTGTTTTGTCATGATAGCCCAAGAACCGGAGGAGGTTTGGCTGAACACAGACCTGGCTTTCAAAGGCTTCAAAGTAGCAGCTATGGTTCATATTGTAATTCCCAAAGAGTGAGTTCTCCTTCTTGTGCTTATAACCTGTGCAGGTTCTGGACTGAAGTCTTACCTTGGAGAATGCAAAAGTGTTTTCACTTTTCTTGCACCACGAGTGGAGGTGCACAAGTCCATGTTTTGTTTCTGCACTGATAAAAGAGGAATAAGAATGTTGTTCTACCTGACAGCATGCTGGATCTTTGCTGTATATGTCATTGCAAACAATAGCTATCGCAGGGGCTGGCTACCAGAACAAGGATCTTCGATGGAAGAATGATTATCCTCTCTTTGTGTGCACTTCTGATTTATTTATTTTATAGTGACTGACATTGCAAGTATTTTGGACAAGCCAAGAAGTGTAGAGCCCCTGGAGAAAATGGAGTGATGTCACTCTCTGGCTGTGACCACGAGGGGGCCACAGTAAATTGTGGAACCTGCCTAAGAAGTTCACCGCATAGTCTGAGGAAGAACTTAAATGTTCTTTTTATAATTTGCAATGTTTGGGATTTCACAGGTTTTCTGAATGCATTGTTATTCATATAGTAGGGCGACTTGCAGGAATATGGAGTTTTCTTGTTCGGAGCTTTAATCTACAGATAAAATCCTAGTCTGTCAGATGCATTGTAAGGCACGAGGATAAATCTTGAGGCCACAGAACCAATGAGCATGGTCTCCCTCACAGGCATCTGTGACACAGGAGGAAGGAAAGGTTGGAAAACTCTTGTTTGATGACTTGAGGTTGAAGTCAGTGAAGTTTTGTAGGTGACCCAGCAAAGAACGGGAGGAGAGCAAAAGTGAGCACATGGCCCACCAAGGTACTGACAGATCAGTGTGACATCAAAATGATTTGCTGAGATACATCCTTGCGATCTGGGGTTGTCCTGCCTGCCGTATGAGTCAACGCCTCAGAAGAATCCCGGTGGGCTCTAAAAATCAGTGATAACTGCAGTTCCAAAGGCAGGTTACTGGGAGCCAGGGAGACCCAGGGTCTCTTCTTCTGCTTCCCAGGAACTGACTTTTATGTACACTTGGGAGGTTTCTTGGACTGATGGATTTCTGGATGTACACTGGGACTCTGAGGCATGTCCATGATGGATGTTACTCATGATACAATATCTGTGACAGCTGTCTGTCTGGCACCTAAAGTATACAGTTTCCACCTTGTTTCTGATGGCTGCTTGGTCACTGTAGAAATCAGTTGAATGTGAAGGTTTGCAATCTACTTGTTAGGCATGGCTTATAGCCCCCTGCCTGTTCATATGCTTGTGACATCTGTCCATTAGGTTCTTGGGCAGCTTTAAGGGGCTGACATATATTGTGAAGCGAGCGCAAATGAGGACTGAGGTCCACGTGATCTGTCAAAGGGCTCTCCCTGCTCTGTATCTGGTCGTGGTATCTAGTCACAGAGCATGCATCAGCACTGCAGTGTCAGTAATGAGTCTTGCCTTCCAACATTCCTGGGTCAGCTGCCTCTCCCATAGCCTTTGTTCTTAGTAGGGTGTTTTCTGGAGGGAGGAAACAGGCCCTGAAGGCAATTTCCATCTCAAGGAGCAACTGTGCTCAGCCCTACCGTGGATCCTGAGGTGCTGGGTGGAGGCAGCAGAGCACTTGGTCTGTACTGTAGTATAGGATGAAGTCCCCTTCAGACAATGGTGTGGCTCTGCAGTGAGAAAGGGACAGGGAACAGGGAGGCTGGGAAAAGTGCCTGTGTCTTGGGAGATGCATACAATGAGCTCTTGTTCTTACTCTGTGTGGGGTGTGAGATGTTCCCAGCCGTGCTCAGCATTCAGTAAATGTCAAAGCTGGCTGCAGATGGAAGTCAGAGAAGCCAGTGCTTCGGTTTGCTGCAGTTCCCTGTCTTTGTGGCCATTGTTCTACTGGGTGGTCAGATGCCCTGCAGCTGCTATGGCCTGTGTATTTGCCTCTTTACCTGTGAGGTTTGAAGGCATAACAATCTCCTCTTTTCAAATAAGGCAAAAGGAGAGTCTAGGACAATAGAAGGACTTTGGTTCATCTTGAGTCAGCCTCAGACTACTTCCAAGAGAGACATGTTGAGCAGCTGATGGCAGAAATCTAGGCAGGAAGATAAGACTGCCCTGGATGAACCTTCTGGGAGAGGAAAACAAGAAATATAGCTAAGAATGCCCGATGATGCTGACCTCCTTGAAAAGTGGCAGGGCAAGACAGGTTGGTGCTATGAAAGTAGCTGTGGCACTGATATGTTGTGGGGGTCTGGGAAGGTTATCAGAGCAGAGATCAGCCCTTCTGACACAACACTACTTCCAGACATGGATCGGAAGAGATGGGGCTGGTAGACTGTGCCCTCCTCCCTTCTCTGGGAATGGAAGCCCGGGCATCATTTAGGAGTGCCAAGGCTGATGTGGGAAAAGATTTACTGGAAAGCTCAGCCATACCCAGAGACATCCATGCTTTCCTCATTAGCAAGGCTTAGCAGCAGCACCCAAAACTCTGTTCAAAGTTCTTACTGGTAAGAGCCAGTTCCAGAGTCCTGGGGATGTGTAGGTCTCTGCGGAAAAGGGGGAGGGAGGGACTTCTGGAAGGAAAGAGTTCCCTGTCAGAAAAGTCCTGGCTACATAGTTGCAGCGGTTGTTCTGAACTCATCCTCTTAGGCAGCCCCATGGGTTAAATCTGTGAGCGTGGTTGCCCTGGTCTGGAAAATGCTCCTCCCCCTGATGATGACTACATAAAAATCTGAACTTCAGAACCTGCTGCTGGTGCAGCATCATTGTGGCTTTCTGGTGGAATGTTGGGTATGGAAGCACGGTGAAAAGGGCTCCCATCTCTCACCTACCACAGCATTTGGCTTGGTAGAGTCTTTCCTATGTTGACAGGATGTTTTTCTTCTGATTAGTAATTGTTTGGCCTGTCAGGTCCCAGACCAAATTCATGAGAGTGGAAAACTGCTTGCTAAAAGCCTAATCATCAGTTTTCTGTTATTTAGCTGCTGTTCAAAGCCCACTATTTATTTTTATTTAAATTAGGTGTTGTATCAGGGAAACGTTGATTTCAGTTTACACTGTCCCTAATCTTTCTGGAAGAGGGTAGGCCTGGAGAGTGTTCTTGGGTTAACTATTACTACCCAGAACATCTTGCTCATTAACTAACTTCTGCCTTCTGAGGCACTTTTGAAGACCTTTGTATTTCTCACAGCAGAGCAGGCTTCTGAAGAGCTCTTTCCAGTCCCAGGCAGGGAGGGAATGGCATGCTTCTCCCAGACTGAGAGGGTTGGGGAGCTCTCACAGTTTGCCATTATTCATTCCGGGCGGGGGAGGCAAAGGGAGGCAATGAAAAGTGTCCCTGCATGTGGGAGCAGGGGTAATGTGCAGATCCTATTGTCCTCCAGCAGCACTGGTGCGGTTGTGTATTACCTTCCCTTCTGTTCTGAGCGTCCCCCTCTTGTCCACCCCCACCTCCACCATTTTCATCTGTGCTGTAGCAGAGAAGGGATATTTGCTGCATCCAGCCCCTGGCACTGCTGCAGGAAATGGCCACCAGCAGACTGGTGTTTGCAGCTCGAGCAGCCTTTGGCCCCAGTGTGCTGCTCCCAGATGGGAACCACCCGCCCCTGCTCTCCTCCCACTGGGGAGCAGCAGCAGCGGCAGCATCTGTCAGAGGCACCTGCTTCGGAACCCTCCTGGAACAGCATCCCTCAAGCAGGCAAGGAGAGGCCACTGGGGACTGCTCTGGAGTTGAACAGGAAGCATCCTAGATTTCCCAGAAAGTAGGAGAGACTGTGGCACAGGCTGAGGAGCAGATTCAGATGCGGTAGGTTCCTGTGGGGAGAATTGGTGTGGACATAACATTGCGGTAATGGATTCTCACAGGGCAGGTGCTCCTGGAGGTATCCTTGGAGTGATTCCACAGTGGCAGTCAGCTCCAGCCAGGTGTTACAGCCACGAATCTTTCTGCCCTTCAGCTCCAGGGCTGCACTATAATTGCATGTGTTGAGGAGAGGGATAAAGGGCAGGTGCATAAAGATGCAGGTGCCAGCTAAACACCTCCAGTGCTCTTGCAATATATGGAGGCAACTAGGAAAGAGGAAAAAGTGTGTTCAGGGCAGGGCGTTCAGCAGCTTAGAGATGTTCTGAACTGAGGATTGCGGAGAGACTGTTTTGTTCAATATCCACTGACGGATCTGTTGGTTCCCTGATTGTGCCTGATCCTTCCTGTTAATGTGGCTTCCACAGCATCCTCTGGTAACACAGTAAGACATGCCACAACTGTAATGTAGATATTTTTTGGAGAAAAAAAAACCACTTTTTTTTTCTTTAAGCTTACTGCCCACTGAACTCATTGATTGGCATCTTGTGCTAGCTACAGCCATCAGTCTGCTTTAATGGACCATGTAGGATCCAGACATAAACCTATCTCTTAGAAGTCTGTCTTCTTCTGAATCCTAACCACAGTTCTGCATTAGGCCAGAGATGAAAGGCTGATAGCAGGCCATCCACTCCCCTTGGCTCAGGCCTTCGTCCTAGTCCTTCAGGTCTTGCAGGACACAGCAGTAGCTAAGCTCTCTGATCCTTCCATACTTTAACCTTAGACTTAGCAGCCTCACGGCAGCCAAAACCATGATAAGCCATTTATCTTTGACAGCAGCAGCCTTTTCCCTAGCTCTGTAAGCTTTGCAGGTTGTCTTCTTTCCTGAGTCTGAATCCTGACTTCAGCCTTTGCTGTAGGCCACAGGTCCTTGGTAGAAAAAGCCTCCCACCCCCTCTGAATCTTCATTCTGTCTTCTCAGGCCTTGCCAAATCCAACAATGAATGAATGAATCTCTTCTGAATCCTAACGAGGCTAGCAATAACAAATGTTTCTGTGTCTGGTGTCACATTTATAGAAGTCTCATTGGGTTTTCTGTGTGGTTTGGGCCCCCTGCTCTGTCAGTACCAGCATTTCTGTTTATTTTAGGGGTTCCTGAAAGGACAGAGAGGATGGTGTACAGTTTTTTAGAATTTGTTCAGTAAGTTCATCAACACAAATCCATACTGGCTTCTTTCAGAACCTGGAAGTTAGGAATGCTGGTTAGCTCCCTGTCAGTGCATCTTGCATTGCATTGGGACACCTCAACCAAGATCAAGTTTGGTAAGGGGTGCTGCTGCGTAGCCCACTGAGGAGGAGTAGTCCCTGCTCAGTGAGTTGGTATGAAAAATTCAGGTGTAATAATTGAGGCAGGAGAGGGAGGGATGCCTTGACACAGTTGGAGTGTAGTTTGAGACAGGACTTTGAGGTCACGTGTCCAGGATCCTGGCACAGTGGTCCTTCTAACAAGGTGATGTTGCCTGTCAGCTGTCTATTTCTGGTTGCTTTGTTTTCGTCTACACCTGGCTGTGGTGCAGCCACATCAGGGAGTAAATGGCTAGCAGTGTACTGATGCATGCAGCAGATATGGCTGCACAGGAAAAGGAAGGCAAGTGGTGAATTTGAAAACCTTTTTTAATCTTGTGGATCGGAGGGGAGATTCCCCCTACCTTGTGCAAGTGGAGCTGAAAGCTGCCTGCTCATTTCAGCAGGATGTGCGCCCCCCGGCATCCTCTCCAAGGGGGCAGGAAAGGTGGCGAACACAATTCCATCATATCAAGACAAGCTGTCTTCTGCGATGGAGAAAGCATTTGGCAGGCAGGAGAGACTCCCTTGCTTGGGTCTCTGCAAGGTCTGAAGAGGGGAGAGAAAAAAGTTTGCATGTTTCAGGAACCCCCAAGCAGGCAAGGGCAGAAAGAGCCAGGAGATGCAGAGGAAAGAGCGTGGATTTGATCAATCTGTGTGTCGCTAGTGGGGGTGGGGAAGTTCACGTGTTCCTCCCATTTACCAGCTGACAGATCTCTGGGAGGAAAGGCGGCTGCTCCTGGAAATTATTAATGGCTTAGAAAGAGGTGCTGGACTGCCTCGTCATGAGGCAATTAAAGGCGAGAAGGGAGTGCAGCTGCAGCGTCTCTCTGGGCCTGGCCGTAATGAGTGATCTGTCCACATTAGGTGTTGGTGTGCCTTTAATGAACTTGAACAGGTTTCTTCATTTGTCCCTCACATAATCATATTACATCAATTTAATGCCAGAGTGGTGAGGGCTAGGGGTGTGGAAAGAGAGGTCAGACATTTTCATTTCCTAGCAGAATAATCGGGGCCCTTTTCAGTGGCAAAATTCCTGCTGTGGGCTGTCAGCTTGAGGATCTAGAGGCAGAGTGAGGAAGAAGAGGGGAGGAGCACTGGTTAACCACAGCACCCTCAGCATCGTCTTCTGAAACCTGGCTGATACACTTCTGCCTCAGAAGATGGAAGCTCGAGCTCTGCCTGAAGGCTGTACTGGGGCCCCTGTGTGTGCCCACCAGTGGGAGGCGAGCAGGAGGCTGGAGAAGTTCAGTAAATTCCTCTTCGCGGCCTGCTGCCTGTGTTGTAGCACACAGGAGTGACCTTGTACCCAATTCCTGCCCCATAGCTGGTTTCTCTGCATACCCTAAGATGAGCTGGTAGCTGGATCTGTCAGTGCTTTTGCTAGTGCTGCTTGATGGATGAGAGCTTGCCCCTTGATTGTTGCCTGAGCTTCTCAGGTGCCCATCAATATGATGTGGTGCAGCGAATAGCACTACAATCCATCTCCTGTGGAGCGGGTGTTCTCCGCATGGCTGCAAGCGCCTGAGAGCGCTCCGTCCATGAGATGTAGCTTCCGATCCCTTGGGGGGCAATTGCACAGAGGCTGCATGCTGGCAGAGCTGACAGATGGGTGAAAGCAGAGCAACCAGGGTGATGACGGGGAGCTGGGAATGCTAGCAGCCAGCTTATTAATGGCTCTGTATCCAGTTCAGTGAGTAACATAGGGCAGCTGCTGAGGAGGGAGGATGGGCAAAAAATAGATGCCATGATGGGGCCCAAGAATCACAATGTGAGAAGGATGTACAGCCAGTTTCCAAGCAGAGTCTGAAGTGTGAATTAATAGCTTCTTCAGCAGCTTTTATAAGCAAGAACGAGCAACCTGCAGCACTGAGCTGGGCTTAGCTCAGGGGTGGTGGCTGGAAGGAGGCAAGAGGAGGCTGGTTCTCTTCTGCTCCCTCAGTAGAGAATGTATGTTCTGTCATTTAAATGCCTGGTGACTCACACTGTCCTCAGGAGGGGAGAGAGGGGAGAGGCATTCCTCCAGTGAAGTGAACTCTACACCAGTAAAAGAAGTCCAGTTCCAGAGGCTCAGAGGCAGATAATTTTTCCCCAGGTCAAGCATGCAGAGGCTCTTAATACTTCCTCCCACGCTGCCTTGGGTGACGTGGCTAGCCATCTACAGAGGGAACTTGCAGCAATATCTGTTCCTAGACCTTTTTGTTGTGACTAACAGAGGGAATAAAGCTAAGAGAGGTTTACAAGGATACCCTGAACCAGAGAGTCTACCCCTGTGTTCAGTTATATATAACCATAGAGGGGTGGATGTGGTATATGCAGGCACGATTTCTCAGTGGAACAAATCCTTCTCTGGTCTCAGCTTTGTGACTTACTCCTTCTGTTGGCTCATGTCTGTTTGTTAGGCCCATTTCTTCTCACTCTACTCTTCTGTCTGTCTTCCTCTCCTAGCTTTCATGTCTCTGAGCAGGGCAGGCAGTTAGGTTAGTGATGGACACTTGGGTGCCACAGCGCTGGTGCTCCATAAATACCAGGTAGCAGCAAGTCCTGGGCTTTAGCAGTAAAACCCTGCTATGGGCTTTTGAGGTGATTTCTGTGATTCTCTGCATCCTGGCCTTCCTAGCCTCTAGCAGGTACCTCTGAAATGAAATGCATCCTTCTCTGGGCTTCTAGTGCACGGGGACATGGCTTTTGGAGAAATATGGTAAATTTCCCCTTTAGTGTGTATATGACTGTACTCCTGAGGATGAATGTTGGGATGGCAGTACTTTGCCCTTTACATCCTGCCTGCATGTATGCTTGTGTGCTGCTCTTTATGTTTCCATTTACACAGTAAAAATACTTGCAGGTAAAGCCAAAGCCAAGCAGGCATCAGATGACAGTTCAGAAGCAAGCAGCAAAGACTATGGTGAGGATGATGATGATGAAGAAGGAACATACGAAATCGAGGAGGACGAGGAAGAACTGGAAGACTCAGATGGTAAGTAGTGTGGTTAGGCAAAGGGGAAGGGAGTTACTGGCAGCACTGGTAACTGCTCCTTTGCATTCTGGGGGTTCCCCTGCAAAGGAACTATCTCCTCTTTTCTTGCTGTGCTGCTGTTCTGAGCTGTGCAGTGTCAGGAGGGGCTTCTACACAGACACACAAACACCCTGCACAGGAAGACCCGGCAGTTCTGAGTTTATGCTGAGAAGAGAGCGAAAGGGTTAAGGTTTTGCAGGCCTTGCTTTAACGAGCCACCAGTCCTTTTCATCTTTTTTCACGGGCCTCCTGCAGAGAGGCTCAAACAAACTCTTGAAGTACAGCCCACCCCAACAGGGTACAGAAACCTTGCTTCAGGGCTCTCCTTGCTTCAGGGCTCTCCACAGGTTACACATGTGTGGGGGTGTGGAGGGTGCACTTCACTTCTCATCTGAGCAGTGCTGCAGTATGGGGCACTGTGCAGCAGTAACCCTTTAGTTGCTGCTTCTCAACAGGTCTTCCCAGGACAGGAGACCTTGTCCAAGTCCTGCACTCATCTGGGTTATTTGCCAGTGTACAGTCCCTGCTAGAACCACTGGCTTTGCTCTGTGCTTGGTCCTGATCGCTTCTGCCAGTTAGTAGCCACTGCCCAGAGACAGAATCAGTAAGAGTGGTGGGTGTCGGTGTGAGACGCCACCAGTTTAGCATGCTCCTAGCAGGCCAGAAGAACAGCTGTCTCGATGGCTACTGAGAAAGCTGCCAGCTCTGTCACCAGGGCTGTGCCAGAATGCCGAACCAGGCTTTGTTGCAGCTGAAGAGAGAGTATCTTTCTCTTCCGTCCACTGCACCGAGCCACAGCTAGAGAGCCTGCTCGGCACCCCCGCAGAGTGCAGCTAACCACACTCAGCTCAGTCTTGCCTGCGTCTGCCAAGTTGCTCTGCTAACGTAGCAGACGGAAGCTGGGCCTGCCAGGGGCTCTGGCTGCTGTGTTCATTTGCTGGGTTTTGTGTGCCACTTGCTTAGGCCTTTGTATTAGAGTGCCAAGCCTCTGCTCCTCGGCATGCCATTGGGTGTGATGTGTGGTTGTGGGGAACAGCCACAAAGCTCCTGTGTGCGGGCTTTCTTTACTAGTTTGGGGAACAGGGAGAGCAGGAAGGGGGAAAGAGTCCAAGTGAGAGCAAAATCTGAGTGATTTAGCATGGCAGATGGCTGCGGCTTGGCATGCACACCCAAACCTCGGCGCCGAGAATAGATGGGCATTTGATGCATGTTCTGACAACGCTGTAAAGGATAAAAGAGGGAGAGTTTTCCCTCTCTGCCTATTGGAGTACTCAGACAAGCTGAAGGAAAAGCACCCTTCCTTGGTGTCAGGGGGAGCAGGAACTCTGATCTTCCTTTCCTTCAGCCCTAATAGCAGCTTCCTTCACTTTGGGCTGTAGGAGCATGGTATAGAGCCAGCAGTCTCTTAAAGCCCAGATATGCTGGTGTAGCAGCAGTCACATTCAGGCCTGGGTGCTTCTGGCCTGTGGCACTTTTTCAGACATCAATCAGGCAGGGCAGAGAGGCAGATCCGCCCCTTCTAAGTCTTAAGCTGTGTGTGCTGAGTGTTCCTGTTGTGCTTTTTACCAAAACACCTGCACGCATGCAGTCTGGTTGGGTGATGGAATAGCAAGAGGCTTGTGTCTGTGACAAGCTTCCCACCCTCCAGCAGGTCAGTTAGGGCATGCACATGCTCTCAGTGCCCTGGAGAGGCACTTCTGTGGTCCTGATGCTCTTGTGTCACCAGCATGGTTTTGAAGGATGGGAACTGCAGTGACCATCCAGCCCCTGATCTGGGGCAGGGGGATAGCTTTTTGTGCTTTTTGTACTTTTTGGCAAGGGAGCTGAATTAGCAGAGCCTGGAAGCTGATTCAGGAAGTGCTGAGCAGAGAGAGCAGAGCCACATCCCACAGCTGCTGCTGCCACCCTCCACAGCCGGTGAGAGGCTGTGGGAATAAGACCAGAGGTAGGAATTTGTGCTGAGCAGATGCTTTGCTCGTAGAGCCTAAGAGAGATGGTCTGCAGGGCTCTGTTTGGAAGCAAGGTGTAGGAAGCTCAAGCCACACTTCTGGAATGAAAAGGAAGGGCACTGGGAATGGGGACATGTACGGTCCCTAGAAACCAGTTCTCACTTGTGCTCCCCATTTAAAATACCATTCCAAAAAGGAGGGAGCATGGGGCTAGTTTTGCATTTGGGAGTCTGGCTGTTACCTATGATACCTTCTTTCTGTCAGCTCCTAGCGCCTAGCCTGACATCTCCAGTGAGGAAAACTAACCTGAACCGTGCAGGCTGAAGGTTTGGAGGCCTGTCTCATGCCCCCAGTTCTTCCTTTGTGTTTCTGCCTCAGTTAGGTCTCCTTTCCCAACAGTTAGTTTGGTCTCCTCTCCTATTGCCCCAAGTACTTCAGAGCCAGCGCTGTACTGAACACCCTGCAGCACTCTCCTACCACTATCTGGGAGCTGCAGTGGCGCCAATAATTAATGAGCGTCTGGGATTAATTAGCAATAAGTTGCCTTGACTCACCTCACTCTCACTCCCAGTAAAGCAGGATTTACACCTCTCACTCTTTCCACCCACAGAGGAAGAAAAGGAAGCCGCTCAGGTTTCCCAAGGGTCACACAAGCAGAGGAGCTGCACTCAGGGGCTGTCGCGATCTGAGCTCGAACAGCTAGCCCAAGGAGAAGAGGACATTGTGGAGGATTTAGCTTTCTCTGACGATGACTGAGCACCCTCACAGCCACAACCCCCCTCCAAGCTTATTCTTTACAAAGCTGCTGTGTATTGGATCACCCAGCCTTCAGCACCTGTAGCTGGTTCTCAAAGAGGTGGTAAGAGCTGGGGAGCATGGAGGGTGGGAGGCCAGCCCCAGGTGCCACCAAGGACTTTCTCAGTGACACAGCGGAGATGCTACTTGGACTTTCAAGCCTTTTCTACCAGCCATGTTTTTGGTAACAGTAAAATTGTGGTCACATCAAGGCCAGTAAAACTGCTCATCATAGATAATAAAAAAGCCCTTACTGAAGTCTGCCGCTTGAAATAGCATAGGGTTCAGTTTCAGCTCCTGCTGGAGCATGAGTGAGCTGACCAAGGGAAGGACAAGTTCTTTTGTCTAAAGGTCCTCCTGTCTGTTCAGCCAACCACCTGTGTCACCTCGTATTTGCTCTGGGGCCCTCACTAAACCCTCCCTGTTGCCAAGAAGTGCTTAAGGATTGCATGGAGTGTTTTGCAAAGCCTTCATCAGTAACATCAGAAGCAGCTCAGTCAGTTCAATCAAGCTAGCTGTAAGTATGCTAAAGAAGTTAACTTTACTTAAAGCGCCTTAGGATACGGAGGAGGGTGGGCACAGAGATGGGAGGTTGTGCAGGCGGGAAGGAATAAGAAGAGGCAAAATAATAATGCAGGAAACATACTTTCATTTTGTGATGGCTGTTGGATTTGCCTGGGATGCATTTGCTTAGCAAAAACAATGGACAAGTCTGAGCCTGTGTTTTGTAAACAGATATATTGTTATCCACAGTGACATAAAATCACCTCCTTCTAAGGCCGGTCCTAGCTGCTGATGCTGGTGGTGAACACGGTTTTGTTCCGAGTCCTGAAAACAGTAGTGATGATTGCAGGCTGTCTTGGGCACCCAGCCTTTCTTTATGACCTCAAAGCCAACTACTGCATCACCTGGGCAGCTTCTAGATGCAGCTCATTACATGTCTTCCTGTAGGAGTGGTGCTTGTGGGAGAACATTGTGTAGCTCAAGGTGGGTAAATGCAATTTGTGATCTGCTGGGAAAATATAAACAGCTTATCTCTTGTTAGTTTGCAGGACTGGCAGCTGGGAAACAAATTTATTTGGAAAATAAACTGGCAATAGAGGGTATTTGCTGTTAAGTATTCTTAGGGCGTATTTGACAGAGTCACTCCTGAAAATTAACTGTGCCTTTTGAGAGCATTGTTATTTGTTAATGCAGATTTTTAGAAAAGAAGATAGGGGGCCAAGACTAAATAAAATTTTTATTCTTTGCCATCATTCAGTCAGGTCAATAGCTGTCTGTAAGCACTAGGGGTGGCCAAGCCACCTGCACAGACACAGCCATCTCTGCTTTCTGCACTGCCTACATGCTCCCCTCCAGGCATCTTTACTCCTGCGCACCACAAGAGGAAAAGATGCTTTTTTAAAAAACATGTAAAAAGAACAACTTTTCCTTTTTTTCTTAAGTTCTGTTTTCATGGATTCAGAAGAACCACAGCTCAAAAACATTGCCTTATTGCAGATGAAAACCCAAACTTACTAATGTGTACTATAGCCTGGCTAGTGGTCTCCCTTACCCACATGTGTAAGCGGTAACAACTTGGTGTATGTAAAGAGGTAATTAGGCTCTTCCTGTCCTACACCGAGTGCTGCTCCTTTCCCGCTTCCAGACATCGTTACCACACGGGTAATTACTGCTGTAGTACAGTGTTCATACAGCTTCATTCAGAGTTTTGGAGCTTAGCGGCAGGAATAGGGTTGGCGAGGGCTTCTTTCTGCAGTTACAGTAATTACTAGACCTGCCCTTCCTAGACATGCACCCAGATACCCTTTTTCCTGTAAGGGGGAGGAAGTAACCTCAGAAATTAGTAATTTGGGTTTTATTATGGACATCACGATTATCATCATTATTATTATCATTTATAGCCTACTCTGAGGAGGCCAATGCACCAGCTGCTTCATTAGGGGTTTGGGCACGCTCAAGGCTGAGGTTCCCTACAGCTGGTAAAGGCAATTACAAAAGGGAGCCTGGGATATGACTGCAGAGATGACTTGTAAGGCCCCAACTGTAAGAAAAAGGTTTTAACTTACCTTTTTTTCCAAAAGAGAAAGGAGTTGCTTTTCCTCCTTTCTCTAACATAGCTGGGCAAGATGCTCTCTGCCTTTTGGCAGCTGTGAACCAACCCTCAGATCGGTTTTTAGGCCAAAAATGTAGTAGCGCTAACACACACAGAGTTACTAACACCAGCGGTAAGGCATATGGCCCCAGTGTACACAGTGAAAGAAAGGAGACATTGCGTAAAGCAATCACTTGCAAGGAGCTCAGGAAGCTAGGTACCATTTGTAAATTAAGTGTTTTTCTTTTTTATTTAAATTGATTGCTGGAAAGCATTTTTATCGTGATGTGATGGATAATGACGTTTGTTGTTTTTTTTTTACAATATAAAGAAGCTAATGTACCACCAAGCTATTTTGTAAGAAAAACGGTAGCACGTGCAATGTTTAAACAAAAAAAAAAAAGGGGGGGGGGGAGAGAGAGAACAGTACCACATGTGCTTGTTGTTCACAACTGTACAAGTCACAGGAGGTCACCCCCAGGAGTTACCATCTCATTCACAGTAGCAAAAACTCTATCCATTGTTTTTAGCCTGAATCCCCCAACATCCCTCCCCCTCCTCAGGGAACGCACAGGTATCTGTCTCATGGTCCACAGCAGGCCAGAATGTGCAACTACATCCACCTCTGTAACAAGGCTTTAAAAAGAACAAAACCAACCCTACAAACAAAAAAAACCCACCCCAAATGTATAAATGAGTCTGTTGTACACGTGAAGGAGGGAGGGGGCCACACCGGAGTGAGGGCTGTGACCCTTCATCCCACCAAAGCACACACTTTTTTCTTCTTTTTAAAACAAAACATCTAATAGGAAAAAAGCCCCACCTCTGCAGGGCTGGAGCACAGGCAGAGTCCATTCTCTGTGTGTGCTGACAGGGACAACGTGCCAGGGGAGAGGGCATGCCCTAGCCTGCGGGACAGCACTGAGCCGCCTGTGCCGTACCATCCACACTGAAGTAAACATGGACCGGAACTTGCCTTTTTTTTTTTTTTCTTTTTTTTTTTTCCCTTTTTTTTTTTTTTCTTCTTTTTGTCTGTCTTTGGTATTGTTTTAGAAGTTGCTAGAGATGCATAGACACCTGAATGAGGAACTGAGTACCATTTCCAGGGAGGAGGAGATAGCTGGGAAGGTGGTTGGTTTCATTTTTGATGGGTTTTTTTGCTCAGGGGTGCTGAGTACCATTGGGAGGAGCAGTGCCCATTCCCCTTGCCTGCTTGGAGTCATACCCAGAAGTTCCTGAAAGCCATGTTTCTTTGAAGGCAAAGAAAAACGTTCATTCCCTGTCCATGGCTCTCCATCTCAGACTGGTGAGCGAGAAGGGGTGTGAAAGGGAATGGGAACGCTGCTGCCATCCTCTAGAAACATTTTCTTTCTCTTCACTTGCCTTGTCTCAGTACATCTTTGGATAGTTTTCTTTCCTTCCCTTTTTACAGTTTTTAGGACTTTTGTTTGATTTTCTTCTTTCTTTAAACAAAAAAACATACGCATCCAAAAAAATTAAAAACCTCCCTTCCTCACTCCTGTGTCTCACACTGCTGAGGGAGGCTCTCCTGGTCTCTCAAAATGCATTACCTTCAGTTTGTTCAACTGAATCTCAGTTCCAGAAGCAGTCAAGAGCTGTCCTGCAGTTAAGATGGAGGTTTTGTGGTGTCATTGATCCCAGCAATGATGGAGGGGTTTCCATTTTCCTGCTTTGGTGAGACACGGCTGGCGGAGGGCAGGCCACTGCTGAAGGGGGAGGCCACGCTGCCGGTGGAGGATGGCCGGAGATCAGCTGGGGGCAGGTCCCGCTCCGGTGGCCGTAAACCAGGAGGTTGCAGTGGGAAAGCCATGGGGAAGCCTGCCATGTACAGAACTCTGCCCACTCTCTTGGCAACCTATTAAAAAAAAAAAAAAAAAAAAGAAAAGAAAAGAAATAAATGCGGGGGGGGACAAGCAAAAAGGGATGACAATGTGCACAAACTGTCTTCAGAAACCCACAGAGGCTGCATTTTCATGCAGCAAGCCCAGGTTCTGTACTCCAAAGTGAACTGCAGATGGAAGAGCTAGGTTACATCATTTGAATGAAGAGCTACCATTCCCAATCTACAAAAAAAGCCCCAAAACAACCCTTAGTGGTGACTTAACAGAGAAGACCAGGGATGGTTTCCTCCTCTCTCTTTTTTTCTAAAGGACTCTGTGTCCTACAGTAGTGCTCCCCAGCTCTGTTTCACAGGGCGCTTTGGTGCCATGCACCAAAGTACTGCTGGAGCTACAGGGTCTACCCTATAGATCATGTCTCAGGCTAAAGATGTGCTGGGACTTGCAGTGCAGGCCCTTTTCCTGTGACGTGTTTTGCATATGTCCGTGTTCTTTGGCTAGAATGAGACTGAAGGTATTGCTGAGGTGAGGGCTGAAAGGGTGTGCAATCTAAAGCTGAACCAAGTCCAGCCTCTGATCTGAAATAATTGGATCTCACCGTCTCATCAGGGGACTATGGAAACTTGCAGCCTGTTTCCCCGGCTAGATAAGGCTGCATGCACAACTGTGACAGTGCTCTTCATCTTTCATGGAGCCCAGCTCACCCCTGTTGTGAGTGATACACAGTGGTGGTAAGCAGCAGTTCCTAGGCATCTCTGCGACACGAGGCATTGGGAGCACACCTGGCTGTAGCTGCCTTCAGGTGAAGGTGCATCAGGTGAAGAGGGTTGACCAATTCCTACCATGTCTGTTGTTAACAGGCACCACTGGATGGGCAATTTGATGCAACACTTCTGCTCTCCCTTCGCTAACCCAGCCCAGGGTGCTGGACTGGCGGACGGTACACAATGTCCACATCTGAAGAGCTGGAATTGCTCTTAAGAGGGGAGACAAGGGGGGCTGGGGCAACAGGGTGGGGGAGAAAAAAACAATCTGGCTACAGGGTGGCTGCTGTTAACTGCAAAGGAAGCTATAAGCCTGCAGCCTCTCCCTTCTGCAGTACTGAAGAAAACTCCTGAAGCAGTTCTCGCCTCCCAGCAAGGGCCAAAGGCCCCACAACTTTCCAGCACCTACACAGCTGTTTCACATTTAAGCTTAAAGAGAAACACAGGCTTGTGTTCAAACCAGACAACTGCAGCATTATTCAGTTAGCAACATCAGGACTTTGCTCCCCACTTACTCCCCCCCAACCATGCCTTATACTAGAACTTTAAACACTATTGATTAAATTGAAGCAGGGTTTTTCTAGTTTCAGCCCATATCCCATATTCCCCCTGCCAAATCCAATCTCAGAATGTCTGTGAGCTATTTGGGGTTCTCTGTTTTTTAAGAAATATACGAGTTTTATTTCCTACTGAATTGACCCACAGGGAACAGTTGCCCACAGAACCTTTTTATTAGCCCCCTCATAAACAGTGAGGGCTGTAGGGAAAGCAGTAAAGTTGCTCTTATTGTTTTAACATAATGTAACAAATGTATAGCTTGTGGGTTAGGGAGGCTATGCCAGAATAGTGGCTGTCTGTGCAACCCATGTATGTGCACACGCACATGCACATTACTGTCCTAACTATTTGCGTGACATAATACCCTAGGGAATATAATAGAACAGCCTGTTCTTGACATGTGTCAGAAGCTATTTTCCGATTGTTAAATGGATAAAGAAGAAGCTAGTGGAGATGTTCTTCTAGATTGGAGTCCAACCCAGAGGAAGTGGAGGCAACTCAAATGGAAGTTGCCATGACTGCTGGTGAATAGCGAAGCAATTTTACGAAAGCAGCCCTCTACAAGCAGGGACTTGGGAGCCAAGTCATAGAGGGAGGGGGCTGGGGGGAAGGTATTTTAAGAAGAACCACCATCGCTATAAGGGCACAACAGCAAACTAGTCTGTTGAGGATGAAATACAGCTCCCTAAAAGAGAGAACTTGAGTAACTCGACAGAGGCAAGTATAATTTATACTTCCAGTGTATCAAAATACAAGCAAATAGCACAAGCTGGAGGGTGGGGTGGGGGAAGTGGTGCAGCGTGGGAGGGGGGTGGCATGGCCCATCAGCAAGACCGGTAAGCTATGACTAGCAAGAGGTAAAAATGTTACAGAAGTCTATTACTAGCACAACAGAGAAGGGAAAGAACTGGTCCATTACTCACTGGGGAGGGAAAGTAATCAACAGATGATGCTGAGACATGTTAAATGCATTTGTGCTTCAAGCCTCGCTAAAAAGGAGAAGCACCAAGAGCCACCTAGTTATGAGGAAAACGAGCAGCAAAAGGCCTTGCGTCCAGTCTAGAGAAAAAAAAGAGACAGCAGGTTCCTGAGATGGCTTTACCCAGTCTCTAGGTACTTCAGGGTAACTACTTTCAGGTTCAACTGATTTTAAACAATCTACCTTGCCTCAGAGTTTACAGCTTTTCTCCCTTCCTGGCCGGTATTTGTGGGAGCAGCCTGTGTCTTTTCTGGCAGGAGCTGGTCCATTTTAGGAGATGCCCACTGCATCCCTGTTACTCCCTCCCACCACTTATTCTGAACTGTTCGCTTCTGCCCCGGGCACTGAATACCACCTGTGTTTTCTTCCTGAAACAGTTGTTTGACTGGCTCCAGGTGAGGATATGGAACATTCTGGAGGACACATCAAGCTTTCTTGAAACCATAATTACAAATAAATAACTGAACAGTTACTGCTTAATAAACTATATTCAATAGACTTAGGTCTCTTGACAGCCCTATTCCGACTAGGGACAACTTTAAAGCGCACCACTTACTGCTACATAGCCCATTTTCCTACCTGTGACCTTATCTTCAGTGCAGGTCCGAGTTTGAGCCCCATATTGTTCAGCAAGTGCTCTTCCGTTAGGAGGGGCAGGGTCTCACCATCAATGGCCTGCTCTCGGAATACCTGGAAGAAACCAGAACACAGGTCCAGGCTTAGAAATGACAGTGACTTATCTGATGCGCTTGCCTTGCCGTTGCACAGAAGGGTGCTGTAGAAGAGGTAGCTTCTAAGAGCCTCGGTGGTGAAGCAGGCCCCTGTTAATATGACAGGTATATACAATCCTGTATGCACAGCTAGGAGCCAACAAGTAAAAGGAAACACGTGAGAAGGTGAAATTAGGGCTGGTTGGGCCAATTTAGATAAAGCATTACTTTTTTTTTTTTTTTTTTAATGCTGGGATGGGACATGAAATTTTTTCTCTGGGGAACATCCCCAGGTTTAGCAACCAAAGCAGCTGACCTAAGCGCAACATTATGAGTAAGCCCAGCTGACAGCATACGACAGCAGACTTGAGAAAGAAGAATGACATGCCCAGAGGTCCTACCCCAACTACATAAAGGGCAGAAGACATAGGAGAAAAGGTAAGAATCTAAATTTTGGCAAATCCTAGTCACTCACGCTTGTGTGAATATTTGGAAAAAGTTGACCCAGTAGACTCCAAAAGTATTTGCAGTCTTCAGTGAGGCATATGCAACTGAGAAGGAACTTGCTTGTTCATGCATTTCCTTCTCCAAGCTGCTAATTTCCAAAAGAGTCTCCAGGCAAAATACATAAACAGATCTGTGAGGCACATCTGCAGGTTACCCGATTCATGTGCAACACTGTTTTACACTTTTTTTTTTTATCTCCTCCTTTGCCTGTGATATATTGCAACTATGCCTAGGACATGCAAGCAGCCAGGAGAATGCAGTCAGCCGTGCTGTTTGGCAGTGGCTCTCGATACCCAGACCGGTATCCCAGACTCTGATTCCACCTGGGATCAGAGAAGATGAGCCCTCCTGTTTCAGCACTGGGCCCTTTCTTTTTCCTCAACACTTCTAGCAGCATAGACTAATAAATATTGCAGTACCACTGTACTGAGGCAGCCGAGCGGTACCACTAAACGTGGCATGAGCCTACTGAGCCAGCCGCGCTGGCCCTTCAGCCAGTGTCCATCAACAATACAGCAAGACTCTTGCCTCTTCTCCTGGTTAGCTGCATGAGGCAGACCCTGGACATGTGCATAGGTTTAATCACAGAAATGACAGCAGGGCTAGCACAGCCTTGTAAAATGGCAGTTTCATATGAATGCATTCTAATACCCCCAGCCATGCAAAACTGTACCATTTTAACACATTCTTAGGGACAGGCAAAAATACTTTTTTTGCCTCTCTTTCAAATGACAGGGTCATACAAAGGTTTTCCACCTCATGTACTATATTATAAAGGTTAAGGTCTGGATACGTGGTCTTACTGCTCCATTCTTCATATATAGAGCAGGGCTGCAGTTACACCAGCTTCCCCTGGGTGTTTATTCTGGATGTAAAGGCTTAATACTTCAAGAGTAAACTGCCATCGCTTGGTAATTTAGCCAGCAGGTTCCCTTTGGTTCTGCGAGATGTCAGTCAGATGCTGGTTTTCTCTTACTAAACCACACCTCCGCTCCACAGCTTTTTTTCCCCACCCCAGCTCATGCTGGATGCTTGCCCAAATGAACTGTCTGTGGGGCCTGATCCTGCTGTCTCTCTCCATGCATGGCTTATGCATAGCATTATTATTACTAAACACTATGGCAAGGGAGGGTGTTTCAATTTACTCTAATGGCTGCTTCTTCAGCAGCCAACCGTAGCCCAGAGCCATCCCTTTGGAGAGTGGCAGTGGCTGTTACAGCCAAGGCAGCTGAGCTGTTGCAAGTGGTTTTTATTGCTGGACTCCACAAGCAAAGCTGCCCGTGACTGCAGCACGTGTATCTGCTCTTTGACCTAGCAAAACTTACTATACTGATTTCTTTTCCTTCCTCTGAAGCCAGTGTGGCTGGGAGCCAAAAGCTTCCTTTCGCTCTGCACTAAAACTCTCCACAAAAAGCCTTAACTTGAGAAAAGCATCCCCCTTGGGTGTCCCACAGGTCTTGATCCGCTGCAGAGACAAAGCTGAATATTGTCAAGGGCTGAAATCAGGCATGGCAACTTTTGTGTTTGCTGAAATTTTCTTGTTTGTCTGCAACATGTTTCTAAATGCACAGCATACCACCAAACTCTTGCTGGGTTTTCCTGGCAGGAGAGGCCTGCAGACCAGTGCCAGACCTCCCCGGCAGCTGTGGTTTTGGAGAAGAGAACACAGACAGCTCTGCAGTTTAGAGCCATGGAGCTGGGTCACCCTTGAACACTGGCATTTTCACATAGTAAAAAACCTGTTAAGCATATAACCCTAGAGCATAAAAACGCATCATCCCTTAAGCCATGCACCCCCTACATAATGCAACATAGCAAGGCCACGACAGGAGGCTGTTTACAGCAGCTCCCCTTATCGTAAAACATTTTGTTTGCAATGCACTGAGAAGATTGCTGAACCTTTGTCTCAGCGAGCTATTGATTTCTTCCCCACTGGTATACCAGGAGCTGGCATGGAAGGTGTAAATGGATGATCCCTCTGCAAGGTGGTTGTGTTAAAGATTTCTGCACATTTCCTACAGGCCTAATTCAGAAGCTTCCAGGCAACTCTGAATTTCATTCCCCAGTGCAGGAATGCAGATAAACTGCAATACCACCAGTGCGAGAGCACGCTATCTGGGGTGGGGGGTAATAAGGAATGCGAGTAGCTGTATATTTTGGCTTCAGAGCCTTTTGCTTGAGCTCTCTTCAACACACACTGCAACCCACATGTACTCTCCTGAACCCACCACCCATCCCCTTATCATCCTCACTAAGCCCAGCTCCTGAACCAGCTTCTACGCCTGCAGACCTGCTGCTTCTTGTTCCTGTAAACACCCATCCATCCACCATCATTTTTTAAGCAGTCCTTTCCCTCCCTCTCTGCATCATCAGAAACTGACCCATCTCTCTTCCACACACCCAGTCAGCCTGATCCGCTCCCAAGCACATGCGAAATCTCTGTCATTCCTCTTGGGGAATGTTACATGTACCCCATCCCCATAACAAGCATTCACTCTCCTAAACAGTGCCTCTCGCGTGCAGGCACAGCTGCTTGCTCCAAAGCACACCGGTTTTACAGGTGGTTTTATCAAAGCATGTTGTGATGGGATTAGCATCATGGTTAGGGGGCAAGGAAGGACAGACTTTAGATTGAAAACACATTATATCCCATCACCTGAGCAGGAAAGGGGAGGTGTAGGGCAATTCCAGGTTTCCACTTGCCCATCCCCTCCGGAGGGATGCAAAAGCACACACATTTCCCCATAGCACGCTACCAAATCAGCATAACCTAAAGGGAATTACTTCCCAAGGGCCAGGTAAGCACACTGCTCTCCTAACAGGTGGTTCCAGCAGAGGCAGGAGTGCTGAGCTTCACCCTCCCAAACAGCTGGGAGCAGGGTGTAAGTTCTGGGAGAGGACACTTGCCTAACACAACTAGTAGAGGGAAAGACAGCAAGGGCCAAAGGGGAGGAGGTGGCAGAGTTTTAGAAATCAGATTTCAGCCAGCCTGGATGTCAAAGCACAGCTTTGCACTCCTTAGCTGTCCATCAGGGAGTCTCCTCTCTTGAAGTGGCATCTTTGGAAAGCTTGACTCCTGCTCTCCTTCCTTGCAAGACCTTGTCAGCCTAGGATGTCTCTCCGCTGAAAGGCTGGATTGTTCTGAACTTTGGCCCTTTGCCTCTCTATCTCTGCTACTTTCAGTCCCTCCCTTCTAAGCACACTAGAGCCCCTTTACAAGGGTGTCCCAGACAGCTCAGGAATCTGTGCCTTCGTAGTTGGCGCATTCTCTTAATGGGGCATTTATAATGGACTCTAGAAGATGCAGAAGCAAAAAACACAGGGTTGTTTTTTGTACTGCACCTCATGATCTCACACTGAGCAGGCTTTATGAAGCCCCCATTACTGATGGACGTTTCAACTCTGCTATAATGAGCTTAAAAATCACAAGTCACTATCGCTCTACAGCAGGGGTCCTCAAACTTTTTAACCAGGGGGCCGGCACGCGGATGCAGTGGCAGGCCGTCATCTGCGGCTGCTTGGTTTCCCCCCCAGCCCCCAGCGGGGGGGGGTGTCTGTAAATACCGAGGGCGGATTGAGGACCCTGGGGGGCCGTATCTGGCCCACGGGCCGTAATTTGAGGACCCCTGCTCTACAGTGTAAGCATGGAGGTTACTTTGACACTTGTGCAGCCAGGGTCTCTCGCAACCCCCCTCTGTCCCCACAGCGCTCTGTGTGCAGCAAGAGAATGCAGCACCTTCTGCCAGGCTGGCTGGTACCACAAGCTGCCCACCCCGATGCAGGGACTATGTGACAGCCCGTCCCTCGGTACAGCCACTCCACACAAAGCCACCACTATGCCCACCTCTGCCACAGAACACAGGACAGCTTCTAAAAGCATGAGCTGGACAGGGAGAGACAGTGACACTAAGTCACTAACCACGATCAACCCTGCCACTCGAATGCTCACTCCTGACTTTGCCCCTGCTCCTATCCTCTCCTGCTGTACTCGCTGCTTATTGCCGTCCATCCGCGACGCCCATCACACACCTTCTCAGGGTCTTTGCTGGCAGCAAGTAGCTATTTAGCAATCCAGGAGAAAAAAAAACAAAAAGCCCCTGCAGGGCTCTAAGATACACCTTTGGTTTATATTGCGGTGGGCTGGGCAGTCCTGGGTTAACGGCTGGACTTGGTGACCTTAAAGATCTTTTCCAACCTAAATGATTCTCCTGGGAGGGACACTGCAAGTCAAATAGGCACAGACAGGAGGGAGAGAACAGGGGCTCGCAGGGAGGATGCTCCTCCCATGATGTTCTTGAGGCTGTTAAGAGATTTACCTGAGTGTACTCGGTGCAGCCAGACAAGCTGGACACAAAGCTGCATACATCCTCCACCGTCCATTTGCTGATGTCTTCCAGCGCAGGGCTTTCCTCACCATCCAGAAACAGACCTCCCATGGTGCCTGGATTGTTTGGAGTTGGGGGAGGGTAAGAAGCAGGGGAGGAGAAAGAAACATAAATCATTAAAATCCCACACAGACAACAACTAGCCTGCAATCTGAATATTTTTCTCTAGCCACACATTCATCTTTAATGACCTGTCAATTAAAGCACTGGGCAGGGTCAATTCATAGGCCTCTTCCTCCTGGAGGTCCCCAGCTTAGAAAGGGGGGCAGGGGAAAGGAAAAATCCTAGCTAATGCATTTCATGTGTTTAACGTTCTTCAGCTGTGGGGAAGAAATTGGGGGAGGGGAGAGAAAAGAAAAACCCTGAAGGAGTGTTTCTCCACATGCACCGCAAAGCGGAAAACTCTGACTGCCCTGTGGGTTTCTTTCCCTCAACCCTTCTCCTGGCTACGTGCTCCGAATGGTAACAGGCCCCGATGCCTCTCCCTGGTGGCCCACTGCCTTGCCGGAGCGCGAATCACTGGAGAACATCTTGCTCTTTCAAAGCGTTCATTTTCAATCCACCCCAGCCTGAAACATCCATCGGATCGGTCTGCCCCAACACAGCCACCGTCTCGGAGCGCGCTGCCCTCTGCTCCGCCACAGGAGCTGGGCATCTCTCCTGGCCAAGCATCTGACGGGTGATGGGATGACCCCTGCCAGCCCCTGCGACACTCCAAAGACAGCACAGCTCGGTTCAAGCTGATATGTCAATTCTCCGAAACGCAACAGCGGTTCAGGTCCCAGCCCTGTCAGCAGAGACGAAGGTGATGGGTTCCAAAAGGGTGGAAGAGAGCCCCCCCACCCCTGTGCTGCCCGTGCCTGACAGCACAGGACGTGCACACGGGGAGAAAGCTGGGCTGGAGCCAAGAGGAGCCGGAAGAGAGGCACAGAGAATAAGAACAGCGAGAGAAATGCCAGCCAGGTATCGACTGCAGCATGTAAAAGGAAAAAATGCAGAAACAAGTAATGAAGAAACCTAGTTCCAGAAACCACCACTTCGGGGGTGGGAAGGCACCATCAGCCTGTGGAACTCACTGCTGCATGATGCCATTTACACCGCAACCCGGAGGACATTTATAGGGATGCGAACATCCATGATTATAGTGGGTAGAGAAAGAGTTTATGAGGGGCTACACTATTACGCTTCAGGGCGTGAAGCAAGAAATTACCAGAAAAAAATGTTTCTCCCAGGGGTCTATCATGACAGAATTATCGGTCCTGCAGGCTTAAGGTGCTTCCCTGAGGTGTGTGATCAGCACCATGGACGCAACCCCTGGCTTCGACTCCTTTGCTCTGGCCACAGCAGGTCAGAGAGCACTTCTGCAAACAGTGACAAGGTAAAGCGGGACGCAACAGAGTCATGGCAGGGAGCACGAGCCGGGAGAACGAGGAGTGGCCGGTTCCCTGGGGGAACGCACCAGTTCAGAGGCAAGAGGCACAGAAAGAGCCAACAGCAAAGCCGCCAGCACAGTCCAGGGTAACGGGAAAAGGACAGGATTTACAGAGGAAGTCATCATGCCAATAAGATGCATGTAAAACACCAGCAGTCTGCGCAAGAAGCGGTCAGATGCTGTGTAACCATTTCCACCACATTTCCGCTCCCTACTTCCTGCTTCCCGGCCCAGCCTCGTCCTCCGCGCCGCACCACGTGCCCTCCCACCGCCCCACCGAAGCGAGACAGCAACGGCTGCTGCAACCGAAACTGCACCCCCCGCCCAGCACTGAGCGGGTGACGGGCACCCCCCGGTGCAGCGCCAGCGCCACCAGCCCCGGGCCCGCCACAGCTCCACATGCCCCCGGCAGATGGGGACACGTCTGCATCTCTCACATGCACAGCCAGGGCAAACAGATGGGCACCAGCCCCAGGGCCAGAGCACCTTGGCTGGAGCTGTGGGGAGAGCCAGGAGGCCTGCCACCTCTGCCAGCTCTACCTGTCCTTCTGGAGCAGGGATGGGGCTGTCCCTCTCTCTCCCCACACCTCGGTGACTCAGACATGTCCCTGCAGGCCTCTCTGCTGAGCGCTTCTTACCAGCCCGGGACCCTCAGCGTGCTTGCCTTGCTGTGGGCAGCAATCAGACATTTTGCACCTCCTTCATATCCTTCATCTCTACCGCAATCTTTCCTTCGTGCAGGCACAGGGCTCGCAAGATGCTCTGCTTGCTGCTCCCCAGGACAGCTCTGCCTGGCTGGGACTTGCCGAGTATGGGGAGCTCGTTGCCCCTCACCTCGCCACCCTCCATCCCCCTGGAGGCCAGGCAGCCCCTTGCTCACTTCACACCCCTTCTTTTTCCAGCTATAAAAAGCTTCAAAGACTTCTGTGTGTCTGATAACAGTTGCAGAGAAAACCATCGGCTGTCGTGCAAGCCTGGCGTCTGTCAGCACGGGAGGTGGAGGCAGAGGCCATGGCCAAAGAGCCAGCGAGCACTTTCCTCCCCCTCGCCACCCCCACCTACCAGACAGACAGATGGACACGAGCCCTCATTCCCCTTCCTATTGCATTCCATTTTGCAGGAGACAAACACACAGCTGCTTATGTTAAAATTCACAAAATACTCAAATGGCTCAGGGCTCCTTTTCCTTTTCTGCCATTTTGGGGGAGGGTTTTTCTTTCTCTGGGTGGGGGTAATTCTCCTTCTCCTTTTTGGAAGAGTGGCTGCAGCTTGGTAAACAGAGGAAGTGAAACTGAACTCAGTTATTCCAGGCACAGTCAATGCTTGGGCGAGACACCTCCATCTGCAGCCAGAGCAAGCGTCTCTGAGGGGATCTGACTGTAACAGCCAACTGCTTTAAAATTAGGTACTTCCTTATTCCAAAAGCAAGCCAAGGATTGAGTTGCAGCAACACAGTGCTTGGGAATGAACTCCCCAGTCACTAGCCAGCCAGACCCATCCTCAGGGTTTAACTTCAGCCGGCACAGGGAGAGGCTGGTGAGTCCCTGCCAGGCACACGCTGCCCTTCGCCAGGTCCCCACCGCTGTGGGCAGAGATTTAGCCCAGATGCTGCATTCACAACTGGCAGGGATGAGGGGGAAAGTGTAAGGCTTCCCTACAGTCCCTCTCCTGCACACGTGCTTGTGATCCCGGAACCACACTGAGTGTGGGATTATTTGCGGGGTTACAGACATTGCCAGCGGAGCTGGAGTAGCAACTGCTTCTCCTACAGAAGCCTTTCTCTGTGGTTTTCCCTCCTTTGTCTTGTCGTGCCCCCAGAAGAAAGGAAGGGAGAGGTCAAGATGCACACAGATGCACACACAGTAACCTGCTGTGTCCAAGACTGAGTGCAAGACAGGCCTGCTGTATGGGAACAAGAAATATTTTCCACATACCCACACACAGACAAATGCAATACAGCCAAAATATTTATCTCAGAGAGTTTGTTTTCCCTTCCCATTTATAACAGGGAAACAGGGACTGACTGATGGAAATATTCTTGGGAGGGGGAAGGTAAATACCAATACTTCGGGTTCCGGCCACAGAACTTAAAAGCTAGAGGGTGGAAACCTATTTTGACTGAAGTTAGTGGCAAAACACTCCCATTCCCTGCAGAGAAGCCCAAAACCTCATGATGACTGCGGAACAGCTCAGCCCTGGTAGCTCCAAAGACTCGGTCGCCATTCTGGGTCCTCAGCACCCTTGATGTCAAGGTTGTGGAGCCTGGTATTCAGGTGTCCCCCCTGCCCTTTTGCTCCCAGCCGTCTGAAGTCACCAGATGCAGGAATACTGGCAGGAAGGACTGCTGCAGGATGACACAGCAGCCGACCACAGTGGTCCCTCTGGCCTCAGTGTGTATCTAATTTGCAACTAGTACAGGTCCAGCCCTCAGCACACTGCACGCAGTCACCGGCCCTTTCCAATTTTAACATCCCTAAAGCAGAAGGGTTCCTGTCCTTCCTCCTGTCCCTCCTCAGGAAGATACATCACCGTCTGCTCCATCTCTGTGGATGGCTGCACCCACTCACCACTGCTCTGGCAGTCTGGAGAATGATAATAAATAGGTGCCAAGTGGCTAGAAGGGAGGCACCTTCTATTATAATAATGACATGTCACTGGATCCTGCTGGACTGCGAGGATGCATAAAGGGCAGCATCTATTCCCTGCCAGGCCTCCTCTGTCTTGCTCTATGATAAATGACGGTCCGAGAGACTGGTAATGGATTACAGAGCATTTCACCAGATGGGGCCCCGCGTGTAAGAACTGAAAAGAATCCATCGTCCCAGGCCAGTGTCTTGTAGACAGGTGTCCACGTAAAAGCCCTCACCACCCATGCCGCAACCCATTTATAATTTCCCTCCCTCCTCCTGATATCCAGCTGCTTCAGAAGAGAAGCCAAACGCTGAACAGGTCAGGGAGAGCAACCCTTCTGGTCAGCACAGTGCGGGAAACCTCTGCTGCAAATCCGGCAGCCAGGCTGCAATAGGGTTGCCTCTGCCGCACGGAGACGGGTGAGTTTTTGCTCCTGGTATCACAGGAGACAATTCAGGTGCCAACTGGGAGACCAGTGCACAAAGCAAACCCACTTGAAACTCAGCCCACCTATGGGTTTAATCAGTTTTGCTACCTCTCTCTAACCCCTTCCCCATTCCACCCTGTGCACGCACTCCCACTCCTTCTCACACACCAGAGAGGGCTTGGGTCATGGAGTGGCACTGGAAGGCTTGCGTTAATTGCTCTCCAGACTACAGATCAATAGAAGGATTTTAGCCTCCTGCACACTCCATCCTTCACCTTTTCCAAAGGACGGGGCTGGAGGAGGGCGGTGGGAGGAGGAGGGGAGCAAGGCTGCTGAAACCTTGACAAGATGAGGTCATCGAGCAGCCGCCAGATCCCCAGAAGGCAGCTCAGGGAATCGACCAAGCTCTGGCTGCCTCATCGATATTCTTCCCAGTGGGGACAGAAAACGGCTCTGTGCCTCCAAAGGAGGAGCCTCCCGGTGCTGGAAGACCAGAGGAACTGCCTGAAACGCAGCAGTCATTTTCAGCCAGCCACTTCCCTCCTCTCCTCCCTCTGGCTCTTCCTCTCGGCCTGCCACGTTACCTGCCTTGTTCAGGTCGTTACTTTATAACGACAGCCTCCAGCATACAGCACAACATAGTGACCATCCGGGCCAAAGGAGCAGTCCCTGTGCAAAAAGGGGTTACGGAAATTATCTGGCACCAGGGGAGAGGTGGGTGCAGTTCTGCCTGTCTGTAGGTGCTTTGTGTTCCCCGAACCGAAGTAACACATTTTTCATTGACACACCTTACCCCAGCACACCCCACGATCCCCGCAGCATTTGGATCAATATAGCTCTCAATATTTCAGTTGCTGAACTCCCAGCCCCACTACCAGCCTGCTGTGCTGCACCGAACAAGATGCCCTGCCTTCCGAAGAGAAGAGAGAGAGCTTCTGCCATGGAGTTGTACAGTGCCAAGCAAAACGGGGCCTAAACTCTGTGCTGCTTTCCCTCAAACAGGCAATATTAACAGCCGCGACAGCATGTGAAGCTAGCCAAAAGCAAAACTGCCCTCAGGAAAAGACCTACAGCCCTGGAACAGGCTCCACAAATCACAAGTGCTCGAAAACTGGGCAGTGAAACACAGCCCTGATCTCTGCCGAGGCCTCAAGACACGATCGTGATATAAATTCGAAGTGATAATAATAAATGGCCTATTACAGTAACTCACGGATTGCTGGGGGAGGGAGGAAACCCATCTACAGTCCTGGCCTCCCTGCAGAGCCTCACACAAGTGATGAGCACCACAGAGCCGTGTGTTTCCCTTTTTAATGGCCAGGAGAAAAAGGCTCCTGTGAGGAAGCCTCAGCAGCCCAAGGCAGCAAGAATATTTATCATGTTGGCCACCTGCCTGTCATAGAAAAATCGCTTCCTCCTTCCTGGTTGGAAGGCAGCTCTAATGAGTGATGGGCAGCCGCATTCACAACCGCAGCAGCTCTTTGCATAGAAAACAGGCAGCCTCAGCGACCCACATGCCATGCCTCCCCCCCCCCTCGCCCCGTTCTCCCTCTTCTGTGTGGCAGGAGGTCCCACCTCCTGCTAATTGCTCAGCCAAGTAATTAGCTGAGGCAGATTTTGGCTCTGGGCTATGCTGGCAGTGCTGCCAACCTGCTCCCCACTGGAGACCCCTGGGCAGACCAGCTACCGGGGTCTGAAGCCCCACTTTGTACCACCTGTACTCACTGCTCCCTTCCAGCTCCAGCTGTGCCTGCCTCTGCCCCTCTCCACAGCCCAAGGGACTGCGCCGCTGAGGACCAGAGAGCTGGCAAGGACCTCCCTGCCTGCCTGCCGTACCCAACAAGCACCAATGCAGCTACAGCAGTGCCTGTGAGACTGAGAAACACCCCACGGGCAGGGGAAAGAGCCCACCTACCTCTGCCCGGGGAAAGGGGCACAGCAGCGGTAACTCCGACACCCCCAAGGGCATAGGGCAGCCAAGATCTACAAGTCACTGCCGGGGGACTCTGACACCCCATCCCAAAGGTGCTGTCTCACATGCTACCCTGGAAACGTGCCAGACAGGACACTCAGCAGGCAGGGAAACGCTGCAGCCTTAATCCTTCACTTCCCCCGCCGCAAGCCACGGCAATGCACAGAGGGAGAGACGAGCATGTGGGAACCAGCCAGGCACCCTCCAGCCCCGCACGTCCCCAGTGCTGTCCACACCTCTCCCTGCAGAACAGCCTCTGCCTTGCTCCCAGCCTGCGGCCTCTGCCCACACAGCGCAGATCCACGTCACCCCGGCAAGCTCTCCTTTGGTTCTTTGTCCTGCTGTACCCGGGTGTTTCTCTCCAACCTGGGCCCTCCGGTCCCTACTCCTCGGCAATCGCATGAGCACAGCCCAACAGTCTTTACAGCCTTTCAGGCCACCCTCCCTGAGACAATGCTTCTGGCCCTTCACTTGTAGGGCAGCACCTTGCAGCCATCAATAATTTTTGTTGCCTCCCCCTGAAGCCCTCCATTATTTACTGGTGTCTGTCCTGAAACATGGCTTCCAAAGAAGGCCCAAGCATCTGCAAGATCCCGTAGTCCATCACATTGAGATCTCACATGCTCAGGATTCGCTTTGTCCCTGCTGGCCCTCTTTATGACCCTTGATTTGCTTCATTGCAAATGGGTCCGTACTAATTGAAAGAAGGTGCTTGGTTCCCTGCAGAGAAAAAAGAGCTGCAACCACACTGCAGAACAAGAAGGGGGAAGCATCCCACTTCTGGCATGCTGCAAAACCTGTCGCTGCTCCAGCCAGTAACTCAGCAACAGGCACTCACCTGCATGGAAGTACGGGCTCATCGTGTAAGGGAATCCGAAGGGCAGTGGCTGAGGTGGTGGGATGGAGGCTGGCGGGAGATATTTCACCTCGTTTTTGTTGATGCCTGGTCCAAGCAAATGGCTGGGGGACTCAGCACTCGAGGAGCTGCAGGGGACATTTTGGACAGCAGCCGTTTCACCCAGCTCCTTGGCCCCTTCACAGACTTTGCCCGTCTCTTTGCACTCCTTAAGCTCAGTAGCCGAGCTGCTGCTCTCAGCCTTCAGGCTCTCCGGCTTCTCATCGCTCACATCCGCATCGCTCTCAGAGTCCTTCATCTCCTCATCATTACAGTCCGGTGCCCCGTCCCGCACCCGGGGCTCTGCCAGCTCCTTGGCCTCACTCAGCCCCTGCGGCTCAGCGCGGTGGTGTGCCGACTTACGGCTGCCCCGCCGGGGCTGCTCCTTGGGCGGCGTGGCACTGTTGGGGACACTGGGGTTGAGCGACAGCAGGGGAGTGTTATTGTGCCGCAGCACCAGCATGGCATTCCTCCGGGAGAGCTCCTCCCGCAGCGGGTGGCCCTCAGGGATGTCGTGCACATTGCGCAGGGCCGGGTGGTCTGGGGGCAAACCGGGATGCAGGCTCAGCGGGTCACCAGCCAGTAGCCTTTGCCTGTGGAGATTCTCCAGCTCCTTCTGGCGGATGATCTCAGCTGACATCTCCAACCTAAATTGGGAGAGGCAGAGAGGGAACGTCAGGGAGGAGGGCTCCGAGTGACGTGCTAACACCCCGCCATGCCGAACCTGAGCTTGCAGGACCATGGTGTCACCTCCACACCCACGCCTTGTTTCCACTAGTCTCACCTGGGCACCACTCTGTCACCTGGGCACATCTCACCCCGCACAGCACCCCACGTTGCTCTGCCTGCTGCTAGGAAAGGTAAGGAAAACCCCAACCCCAGCCCAGGCAGGCTAGCCCTCTACACTCTTTACCTTGCCAGGTTTTGCTTTCGTAGCATCTCTTGCTGCCGTGCGAACATCTCTGCTTGTGCTGGCTGCAGGAACCCGTAACCTGGGGACAGGGATAACAGTGCCAAGGGGTTATTAATCTCAGCATTGACTCTTGGGTAACTCAGGGTTGGCTCCCCAGAGGGCTAACTGAGCAGGAAAGGGCAAGCGGGAGCTGCCTTTCTGTTCTAGGGCCCATTTATGCCCTCGCTCCCAAGGCAGTGCAGCCTGCTGCTCAAAACATGGGACCAGGAGGGCTGCTGGGGATTAAAAGAGAGAGCAGAACAAGGCAACCTGCTCCTATCACTGCAAAACCAAGGGTGAAGTCAGCACAACAGTAACAGGGAAACACAGAAATCATGTCTGGGCTGTGAGGCTACAGGACGGTTTGTCACAGCCTGCGCCTTCCCTCTACCCGCTTCCCCTGGCTGACCGCCAGCATTTCGTACGCACTCACCTGGTGTCTGGCACAGAGCCGAAGGCACCCCAAGGAAAGGAGGTCTCAAGTGGGGCCCCAGGGCAATATGGGGTGCATTCTGGGGTGAAAGCAGAGGCGGTGGGTGGGATATCTCCCTGCAGAAATCAGAAAATAAATCCATGTTGAAAACCCGGAGGCTCCATCCACAGCGCCCAGGGGGCCCAGGCTCGGGAAGAACATCCTTTCTGCAGGTGACCTGCATTCTGTGCCAGAGGCTGTTCTGAGATAGGAAGATACGTATTCACCCACATGCAAAACTTTTAAAAGGGAGATAGAAAAAGAAGCAGAACCAGAAGGGGAAGAAAGCAGCCAGGACTCCGTAGGTCCCACATACTTCCCACCTTGACACGTCTGCTTCTGTGGCCTTCCAGCTGTGCTGTTCAAAGGGGTTTTGGCTGCCCAGGGATAGCAAAAGCAAGGCTGAAGATGCTACACCTGCCTGTCCCCTTGGCAAGCTTGGGTTTCTATCTCAACTACCTTACAAGTGGAAAGGCATTCTGTATTTTGGGAACTGAAGTGTGGGTCCACGAAGACTGAAAGGCGTGACTGACTGGTACACCTCACAAAAAATCACCATCCTAGCTGGAAAAAGGGGTGATTTTTAATTCTGGATGGAAAAGCTGTAAGAGAGGCAGAGGAAGACGCAGACAGGCAAGACTGGGAGAGGGATGTGAGCAGGAAATGCCACAGGGTCAGTGGAAGGGAATACGACTGGTGAAGGAGCGGGTGATGGTGGCCAGAATGGGTAGAGCAGATGTAAGGTGGCAAGTAAACTGGAAGAGGCAGGTTTGAGGGGTGGGGAAGAGGATGATGCCTGGAAGCAAGGCAGGCAGCACTTGCTTGTTGCGGGGAGGTGCGTGGGGGAAGCAAATGAAAAAATTAAGACAGAAAAAAAAAAAAAAAAAGGGCAGGAAGGGAATAAGAGCCAAGGTCTCTTCCATTAGTCAAATCTGTCCTGGGAGCCTGCAACCAAATCTCTGCTTTCCGGCTGCACGTCTCTTAATTCCTTTTGATGGCCACTTACAACATTATTACCTTCACCAGGGCATCTAGAGGCAAAGCCAAGTGCTGTGCCGTTTATTTTCATTTTACAATATCTCCCTATAAAATCTGCTTCAGGAGAGACTAGAGGGCAAGAGAAAGGGAGCAAGGAGGTGCATGTGACTTTGCAAAAACCAGACCATACGCACAACCATGCTCCCCCTTTCAGTGCGGGGATGCCATGCCAAGTGTGGGATAATGTGACAATCCTAGCCATCCATGCCCCCACCCCACACAGTCGGGGATGGATTACTACCATGGCTCATGGAAAGCCAGTCAGGGACTCTCTGTGGATGAGGTGGGCAAGGAAAGGATTCCTGTCCTTTCCCTAGATCTTCCCAGCGCGGTTTTATCCTCATTCTGTGCAACTGCCACTACAAAACACTGCCACACACTGACCCACAGCACAGAACAGGCTGACTCCCCTCCGAAATTCCTCCTTCTCCCTAGCCCTTGCCCATGTGCCTGTCTCTGCCTCCCCCCTTCCCGTCTGCCTCTGCTCCCCTTCTCCCCTTCCCCTGGCTCCCTCCGTCTCTGCTTTCCTCCTCCTTCCTCCCCTAGCTCTCCTCTAAACTAATTGCACAGCTCGCTGTGTCTGGAGGAGAGCCACAGATCGATCCGTCGCTGTTGAAATGTTAATGCTAATCGTATAACCGCTCCGCCAGCACCTCGCACTTCAGTGGCAGCTCCAATTAATCTCAGGTAACGCAGCGCGTGACCTTCGGCTCAGAGCCGGGGCAGCAGCCAAGCGATGCTTATGTAATTACACCATGAAGTGTGTAATCACCTGCCCTAATCCCCGAGGCCTCACAATTAGCCGAGGCCTCGGTCGCTGGGCTGCCAAGTGCTTTGCCACCCCGGACAGCCTGCAGATGAATAACGGACAATTAAAGCGGCATGACGGGGGCTAGGAGGTGTCCGTTCGATCGTAATTAGCTGTAATCATGGGGAGACGAGCCTGGCAGACGTGCTGTTCGTTTTATAAGAAGCAATTTAGGAAATCAAGTTGCTTTTAACCATTCCGCAGCCAGGCAAACTGTGACCATGCCCTCCATGCCCTTTACATATGCAGAAGAGGGGACCCTGTCCGAGAGGTGACAATGCGCAGAAGCCCCAGGTGCAGGCAGCACACAGCTCAGAAGGAAATGCTAAAAACAAAGAGAGCTTCTTGATTTCAGCCAAGACGCCACAATCTGTGCCCAGGAGGCTTGGTGTCGTGTCCGATGGGGATCAGGACTGGGCACTGGGAAACAGAAGGCTCTCCCTTTGGTGGCAGCCCAGTGTTCATCAGAGGGCATTTTTATGCTTTAATTTTGCACTACAGGGCCTAACTTTGATCCCTAAGGAATTCACATCTGCTCAAGACTCTGCAGTTCATTCCCTCTGTCCTCTCACCAGAGCTGTGCGGCTTCCCTGCCTTTCAGGGCCAGGGATGAACTCATAGTTTGCAGTGGTCAGTAAGCGGTGCCGGGGGGGCAGGGGGCGGCAGGACAAAGCAGTCACTGCGGGACCCGATCACATTGCCGGGCACGTGGCTGAGCACGGCACCTGCAGTGGCTCGGGAAGGGGCTGGAGGTAGTTGGAAAAAGGGCTGTAAGAAACGCATCAGGAGCAACTTTGAACGTGAGAGGTCAGTCACTGCTTATGTTACACAAGCAAAACACACTGGGGATGAGTCCAAAGGTTTAGAAAATTCAGGGAGACGTTTACACCTGCTGTCATCATGCCTGCCCGACACAGTGGACCACATGGAGACCCCAGAGCTGTTCTCTCAGCAACACTGGAGCTCTCCACCAAACACGCGCATAGGGCAAAGCTGCTGGCTGAGGCCAGATAACCAGGACCAGCCCAAGGTCCCGTGACTGACACCGTCACACCCCTGGAGCCTGTGGCCTGTAGTCTGAGATGGCAGGCTGCACGTGCCCAAACATGAAGGGGTCATTGTACCTCTCCTGGCATCCCCCCCTTAATGCTCAGCATCAGTCCCGAGCAGCAGGTAACCTAGAAAGAAAGCAGGTATGCTCATGAATATTTGGGGGACAAGGGACTCCTCTCCCTGCAGGTAGACCGATATTCAGCAGGTGTAGCAGGATACTCACAGCAGATACTCATGCTGCATAGCCCCCGTGGAGCAGCGCTTCACACTGCCTGCGCTACCACAAAGGACAGATGCTTTCTGCCATCCCACAGACCCAGCCCCCTGGCCGTCCAGGCGCGGGACCTGTCAGAGCCTGCTGCTGTCCCCCCCCAGCCCATCTGCCTGATCCTTGGCATGGAAACCTGGCACTGGAGGGAGGGAGTATGACCAGGTCGTGTCCTGGCACAGAGCTGGGAAGACCTCCCAGGCTGCCTGGTACAGATACAGCCAACTGCTTCCAAGGAAGCTTGGAAATGTACTGGCAACCCCAGAGCAAAAAGCCCCAGAGACTTTAACAAGGGCTACTGTGCTTTTAGACGGATGTGCACCAGAACACAAATCCTTGCATGCTTTCTCAGGTACGTATCAGCCTTCAACCCCCCCTCCACACCTCCACACACACCCCCCCCCCTTAATTTCCTTCCTCCTCTTCTTCCCCTCTTAGAGTAAGGGCTGAATTACAGTCCCATACTCTGAGGATGTGTATTTAGCCGTTGGCAATTACATCTGATAAGCCTTGTCCTTACCTTGCAGAGAGCAATTCTGTGTTACTACATATTCCTCCCCTCACCCCCCCCCCCTTTTTTTTTTCCCCCTAATATGCCAGCTGGAGGCTTGTGAGCAGGGTATTAGGGGATTTGCACTGCATGCTGCTAAATTTGATATGTCCTTTAACAGGAGACAAATGGTTCACAAGGCTTAAAAAGTATCGACTTTTCTTTAACAATAAGCACTAATGGCCTTCAAATAATCAATATTTAAAGTCATTATGAGGTTACACATTATACTGTTAAAATCAAGCCTTTCACTTTAACCCCATCATATCCTCCCAACCCCAGAGCAGTGCTCCCCCCAACTCACTCCAAGCTCAAAAGGAAGGCTCGGAGCACAGGCTGTGACTGGAGATGTGAGAGGGTCAGGAAATGCAGATTGAAACCGGCAAGGCATGGAAATAAATTTAGAACGGATGGAAGAGGGGGGGAAAAAAAAGAATGCATGAAAGCCCTGCTTTCTTCTGCTTTGCATTTGATAGGAAGAGACACTTTAAACCTGAGGTAATAGCCAAGCAGCACACAGCTCCTTGCTGTTTTGCCATCCGCAGACGCTGTCTGTGCCAGGAAGGGAAAATAAATAAAATGAAAGGGCTTTCTAAAAATGGTGTTTGGGATTTCCAGGCAGAGACATGTACTGGCGCTGCCCTTCTAGGGCAGCAATGAGACCTGGACACAGAGAGGGTCTGGTTTATGCTGCCAGGAGAAATCGCTCACTCAAAATCCAAACTGGTGCTAAAACCAAATTAGTTAAATCAGGTCAAGCTCTTTGGCCTTTGCTCTGCATAACATTCAGCCAGCTGGGATCTGGTGAGGCATCCTCCCAGTGCAAAAATCAGAGAAAGAGGGATACAGCATTCAGAGCAGAGAGGGGGATGCAAGGCTGGAGTAGGAGGGAGAATGTGTCCACAGACAACAGGAGAATGTGCCCAAGGAGCCAGGAGTGAAAAGGAAAGCCTCTGCGACTGGGGCGGGGGAAGGAATTAGGTGATGAAATCAAAAATGGTAGCAACAGCAGATGGAAAGAACACAATCCAAAAATCCTTGCTGGGTATTTCAGGCACACCTTTGCACAGAGAAAGACCTCTGGCTGAAGCACAATGTTTGTCAGCTTTCTGCAATGAAAGGGCAAGGAGTGTATCTCTGAGACTCTGCAGCTCCCACTCCCAGAACACTCTAGCCAAAGGGCTTGGCTTCCCAGGACCTCAGCAGATCAGGATGCTGATGGCATCTCACCCAGGTAGTATTCCTTGCTCCTTGGCACTCCTCCTGCCTTCACCCCATAGCTGTCTACGGTCCTAGAAGATGAATTGTGTCCCTAATGCTCCTTATAGACAGCACCAGAGACAGCCAAATACTGTTACCAAAGTACCTGCCCCTCAACACTTGCCCTTTCTCTGACTATCATCTGCCTTCTGCCCCTCCTGTGAAAGAGGGCAGGCTACCCCACACAGACCCCATGTCATATACTGTACGTATGTGAACAAGCTCCCAGCAACTATAACACAGACCTGATGCATCGTATTTAGCCACCAAGCTTCACCACACTCATCACACTGTTAAGCAGCTCATCCAGCCTCATCTGAGAACCCGTGCAATGCCTTTCATTTTCAGGGTATAAAAGTTTTTCTTTAAAGGGGGGTGAATGCAAGTGTTCCCTAGGCTTCATGCACACTAGCCTGCTCTGTGAGAAGCATTCTGCTCATTTCAAGAGTACTATCAGGAGCAAATTCTGCAGCGTGTACAGGGAGATGAGCACTTTGGGTAAGAACATGCCAGGCTAAACGACCCCAGCAAAACCAAGTACACTGCCAACAAAATTTGGAGACAGGATCCAAGGAGTAGGATCCAAGCAACTCTGCATCTCTGCAGGGCACAGCCACCTGCCATTTTTGCAGGAGACACAGCAGTTTGGAGATGGGAAGTACTCCAGGCTGGAGTAGTTACAATGACACCTTTTAGTTGCACCCTCTCCTCTTCCAAGTCTTTTTATAACACTGAACTCAACAATCTTTTCAAACAAACCACCAGGTCCTGGCACTCTGTAATCCAAGTCTGAAGCAATCTAGAGAAGCATCTAGGAAACCCAAACCATGAAACCAAATGGATTCTCAAGCCTGCTGCTTGACTGTACTTTTGGCAAGACATATCAGTTTTACTAACTCTTCAGCAGGCGGAAGCTGGTACAAAAGAGGTGAAGAGACCAATACTCTGCTACAAGGACCTCAGCTGCTCCAAGAAAATCCGTATTCAGTGTGTCTGCCTGCACACGTGTGTATCATGTCCTTCAGAGCTAGTGCCCACCTGCCTGCCTTGGGCTTAGTATCATTAAACTTACCAGCCTGTTTCTGACCAGCAAAGATGGATGCTAACTAGTTGAGAAATGTCTGAACGTACCCATCTTCACCTAATGAATGTTTGGGAAGGCTCATCATCCACCTCTTCACACCCGGAAACTGGAAAACTGTATACGTAGCTCCCACTAGCAGGCAAAGGTCTCTGCAGTCCTACCTTTGCAAATCCAGCAGCTCTGCCCTTATAAATAGAACTAGGTCACCAGTATAGGTTTTCCCCCCTTGCTTTACCAGAGATAATGGATGAAGTCTGGAGTGGCCAATTATTCTTGCCCACAAAGCTGCTGCACTAGAGAGCTGACCTGATCCCCACAGATCTCCCGATAGGAAGCTGAAATGGAATTTTAACACCATGCCAAACAGTTCACATCCCCCTGCATCATGTGCTATTACTTCTGCTCTTGGGAAAGGAGATGCCATAAATCTACCTACAGTTTGCCTACGTATGTGAGCCAGCTTCCTCCATTCCCTTCTCCTCTGTCAGTGCCTACTTGAACCTTTTAAAATTTCTATACCTTCATAACAAATGTGCACAGAGGCTGCTTTGATTTATCCTGTTGACAAAGACCACGGCAGCCAAGTACAAAACTCAAGGCTAACAGCAACAGGGAGAATGGAGGGGAGAAATGAACCCAGACAGCGCTTCGCCGCTTAGAATACATGCCCACGGCCTCTCCTGGCATACCTAAAACGCCTGCAGTGCTTTGGCAAAACAGCAAGAAAACAGTTTGCACATGACGGCTCCAACCAGGCCATTTCTGAGTGGAAGCAGAGCGATACATGCCGACCCTTAGTGACACTCAGGTGGCTGCAGACCTCTGGGGAGAAATAACAATCATGTGAACCAACGTCAAGGAGACATACCAAGTCACGGCTATGGGGCAGACTTCTAGCTTCCCGTTTCCCAGCAGGACTCCCCAGCTCTGCTAACAGAGGATTATCACACCTGAGAGCCTGGCCAAGGAGGCAGGCCATGCAGGGTCGTATCACACCCTCCTTGTGGGAGCAGACAGCAGCAGAAAGAACAGGCAGTCCGGTCTGCCATGCCCTGGCACACTGGAAGAAGCAGGCACAAGATGTGCCCAGCCAAGTCCACCATGGTGATGTTTCATGTCGTTTGTCTCAAAGCTCCCTGGAGAACTACTCTGCCCAGGCATTTAGAGCAGGTCCTGTACGCATGGTCCAAGGCAGGAGCAGTGTGGGAAAACAAAACCAGGGCTGATAACATGCTATGAGCTTTGTTTCAGTCTGCAAACTCTTGGACAGAAATGAGATTACAGGAGTATGTAGCACAGAGAAAAAGGCAGCTTCTTTCTTTCATTCCCACCAACACAGCCACAAGTGGGTGCAAGTGTCCTTGCTCTATACAACATGCTGCATTATACTGCTCTTTGAACTGAGGTGCTCAAAGGCCTTCCCAAACATTCAGTACAACCTGCTTTCAAAATGAGAACCACTATCACTGTGCAGCAAGGGAAAATGAGACACAGAGTGACTTCTGCAAACTTAACCCAAGGTCCTACAGATATTTCTCTCAACATCAAAGGCAGGTCATGCCCCTATGTGTTCCTTTCCCCCACCTCGCCTTGCTAGGATTTTCTCCTCGCTTATGCCAACGCAACTATTCCTAGGGCTGCTTGGAGAACTGAATCAAGATGAAAAGGAGTGGTCTTCCAACTGTTAACTCCTGGCCTTCAGTCTCTGTCCTCTGACCTAGCGAATGACTTCCCTCTCCCTCCAGTAACTGCTGATGAACAACGGCCCTATCTCCAGCCCTCTCCTTAACCTGCTAATAACACCTTCTTCCCAAGTGATTTACTGCTTCCTGGCCTAGCCCAGCTCCATTAGCTACAACACCTGTCTGGCAGTGGCAAGTACCTCTGGATTTGATACATATCTAATGCACGTTCAGGTTGCCCCTCCTATGCGAAGCACCTCACCATAAGCAACCTCCACCCTTCCATACGTGCCTTTTCAGCCAGGCCTCTGGCTGGCCTGGCACTTCTCCAGGCCACACATGGCTGGAGAAGTTTTCCTGATGACTAGCTGCACTAAAACTCATCTATCTCTGCATTCCTCACAGGTCTGCCTACAATCCGCATGGACTGCACTGGATTTTATTAGGTGGGTTAGCCAAAGTACACCCTTGTAGGAGAAAGGTTTACCAGGTCTGCCCAGCGCCTACACACTGCAAACCCATTGGTGAGAAAGAAGAAAAAAAAGACAGGATCTCCAAGGCTATAAGGGGGGCGGGGGGAATATTTTAAACTCAACATAAACATATGCGTGCTACAGAACTAATACTGCAGCCTGCTGCCTGCCCCCACTCCAAGATGAAAGCCAAAAAAGTCTAGATACTGGAGTCTTTCATAGCTTGTCCCGTGATACCCAAAGCCTTTGCATCCCTGTGGCTACCAGGCCCTCTCCTGCCTCTGCTGTCCTTGTCAGAAACACACAGAGCTTTAATTTAATTTCCTTCTAAAGTTCTTGATTGAGGAGGGAATAGCTTATGGCACAGAGCAAAATAAATGAGCTAGAATTTCTGGGGCGGGGGGGAAGATTTCTAGCACTCCTATCAGTAGTAAAGGCAAACTGTGCCTCCTTCTTCCTCAAAAAAGAAAATTTCTTTTCTTTCTATTCCATCCTAGAGCATTCCTTCCCTCTCACTATCTGAGGATGCTATACAACGCAAACTTAAAATAATCTTAACTTGCTCTGTGCCAAAGAACAGGTTAGAGTCTAGCATCTGCTCTGGAGATCCAAGGCAGGACTGGGACCGTTCCCACCGCAGCCGAGACCGGGGCCGTTCCCAGCAGGCAGAAGTCGCCGGCCTGGATGCGGACACACACCGCAAAGCACAACCGCCCCCCGGTGCAGGGACCCCAGCACGAGGCAGCACACCGGCACTGCATCGCCCTGGGATGCGTTAAGGACCCAGCCTGCCCACCCGCAGGGGCACTGCCGCCCTCACCCAGGGATGCCCTGCTCCTGGACCCTTACGGCACGGGGCACCCCCTTCCAGAGCATCTCCGAGGTGCGGCCCAGCCCGCCCCCCCCCCTCCCCGCACCCCTGTGGATGCCGCGGCGGCGGGAGCAAACCCCGCCCCGGGGCGTGGGGCAGCCGCGGCCGGCCCTTCCCCCGCGGTACCTCTCGGGGAAGTGGGTGTCCCTGTGCTGGGGGAGGCCCTGCTTCCTCCGCTGGCTGGAAGAGTTGCTGGCCGAGGGGATGTGCGCTTCCATCGCGCCGGGGTTGCGCGCCGCCGCCGCCGCCGCCACCTCTTGCCGCGCCCGGAGGAGATCTGGGGAGAGGGAAGGGATGAGCTGCTGCCCACCACGGGCCCCCACGGCCCCCCCGCCACCCCCCTCCCCGCACCGGCCCCCCGCAGGCACCCACCGCCCGCCCGCCCTCCGCCGTGGGGGGCTGCTGCGGCCCCTTCGCCTACAGCCGCGCACCGCCCGGCCGGCGGGGCTGCTGCGGGGCTGCTGCGGGGCTGCTGCGGGGCTGCTGCGGGGCTGCTGCGGGGCTGCTGCCGGCCCTCCGCGGGCGACAGGGCTGCTGCTGCCAGGGCTGCTCCCGGCCCGGCCCACCCCGCAGCCCCTCGGGCGACAGGCTGCGCCTTTGCCCCCCCGTCCCCGCCGCCCCCCGTCCCCGCGGGGCGGGCAAGCTGTCAAGCGGCGGGAGGCGGGGGAGCGCGGCCGGCCCTGCGGCTCGCCGGGCCCGGGCTGCCCCGCGTGCTCACCCGGCAGAGCGGGCTCTTCGCGGGATCCGCCTCCGCCGCCACGGGAGTTTGGCAGCGGAGGAAATTGTGCAACTACGGGAGGGGGTGGATTGCTGTTTAATTGCCTTCCTGTCGGAGGGAGGGAAGGGGGGAGGGAGGAAGGGATTCATGCATGCATGCATGGGGGGGAGACAAAAAGGAGAGGGAGGCTTCCTACCCGCCCACCCCGCGCCCCCCCGAGCCGCGGCAGCACCTGCCGGGCCGCGCCGAGCCCAGCGGGGCGCAGCACGATCCGCCCCTCGCCCCGCTCCGGGAGCCACCGGCCCGGCCCGCGGCCACCCGTGCCGAGGCGACCCGCAGCCCCGCTCGCCGGGCACCGCCGGTTTTGGCCGGTCCACCCCCGGAGCCCCCTCGAGCAGCATCCCCACCCCCCCCAAAAAAAAAAGCCGCGACCCAGCATCTCCCGCTGCTGCTGAAAGCAGGGGACTGGGTCCCGCTTCCCTCCGTAGCCCCTACCCCCTGGGGCAGGCACCCCCCGCCTCTCACCCAGCCGGGGGAGCCCCATCCATGCTACCGGGTCCAGCTTAGCTGCGGCCACCACGCCTCAGAGCACCGAGGGCTGTTTCCCCGAGCGCGGTGACCCCCCTGCCAGCCACGCAGAGCCTGGGGGATGCTGCGGCTCTGGCCTGGGCAAGGGCGGGGGGGGGGGGGGGGGGCAGCTGGCCCCGGCAGGTCCGTGCCTGCCTAGCACAGCTCTGCTCTAGCAAAGACTGGGCCACAGAGCAGGTGAGGATGGGGTACAGAAAGGGGCCCCTTCCAGCCATAGGCACAGCACCTCCATCAGCAGGTCATGAAGAAATGCACCCCTCATTAACCTGCTCTGCCATGGCACCATCGCAGAACCCTCTACCTATTTATTACATGGGCAGACTGTGCAATGACAGCTTATACGTGTGTACAGTCTTTCCAAGGTGGGTGTCAGTGCAGACAAACTGCCCACACGAGTGCCTTGTGATGGACAATGCAGGCATGGCCAGACACACCACAAGCACAAGTTAATGGGGATCACAGCGTACTCCCAGGAAGAACAGGCAAGGCAGCAAGTACAGTTGGCGTGCTACTGCACTTGCCTTCTTGGGGAACAATGCTGGACAGACCTATGAGAAGGTCTAGCGACACGGACACCCATAGCAGTTGCTCTGGCAGAGGCTTTTTCCAGAATGCTACTCTCACAGTTAAGCACCAGGAGTCCCTTAGTTCCTGTACGTATTTGAAAACATCCCGTACACAACTTGCTTATATCCCACAACAAAACCTTTGCTGCCATTCACATGATGCACAGCAAACACACACACACACACACGCATACTTAGAGGAATCCTCCTTCACACACTCACTGCACACCGCTCTGCAAAAGGAAACCAAAACACAGCTGGGGAGAGGAGGAAGATTTCTCTTAATGAACACACCCTGGTCAGGACCAGCTTGCTCTATGGAGATTTCAAAGCACTCCACATCCAGCAGCATATTAGTCCTCTCCCTGCAACTGATTCATAAAGCTAGGTTAATCTAAGAGTGTCGCATGACCCTGGTAACGATACACTTTTCATCTCCTTGCCTTCCTTTACGCCACCGTGCTGTCTTCCTTTGGTTCTGGAAATCCCAGCCATCCATACTCCCATTAGCCACAAGATGTGCGCAGCTAAGCTTGAGCTTCACCAGTCACTTTTTCAGACATTTTGGCCAGGGCTGAAGCCCCGTGGTGGGGCTGCAAGTTGGGGTGGAAACACTTTTTGTGGGCAGTAAGAATGACATTGGTACCTAGGCTTTTCCAGCCACATTCACGCACATACAATCCCTGTCCCCACATCCCCACAACTGAGGGGACAAACATTAAAATAACATACAATTCTGAACTGAAAAAGTACGTAAGAAACAGTGAAACAACAAACTCTATCAGATCACATAAAAAGCCTAGAGAATTCTCTGAGCCAGGGACCATGCACCTTCAATGTTTATAAATTAATTATCTGAAAAACCCAGGTCACTCCTTATTGCCACAGTGCCTGTAATTTAGAAGTCTGGCATGCAGCCAATTCCAGAAGCTGCATTGATCCTGAATGACCGCAACAACCCCCCACATGCACACCCTCTCCTCTTTCTCTCCCCTCCCTCCCTCCCTCCCCTGCGGCCCTCCCCCCTCACAGAGCCCTCCCCCCCCCCCCCCCCCCCCGGATCTGTTATTTACAATCCTGTACTCTGACAGTTGGGAAATCAGATTGATTGACAGTGGGACGCTGGCGGATGGAGGTTCCAGGCACAGAGACAGACTGAATTCAGAATGTGGGATGAATGCCACTGGGAGAATGGGGGTGGAGAAGGGGGGTCGAAAAGCAATTAAAAAAAAAGATTTCTAAATTATTAACATTTTTTAAATTATTAATGTTATTGGTGCCTCCATGTGAGCCCGCAGATAAACTGTGCTTTGTACTGGCACTAATAATTTATAGCCCAACCAGAGCCCTGTGGTGTGGAGACAATCCAAAATACACAAAGTTTTGTCTTGTCAATGTTACACGAGAGTCTGTCTGTGCAGACTCCTTCTCTGCCTCTGCCTACCCCAAAACCTCAGTGTGACCCCTCACCTAACAAATGCTGATAAGACAATTTAATCATAATCATAAAAAATACGTCAGGCTTTTAATGTAATGAGCTACTTTGCTCATTACAAGGGGGGAGAAGGGGGTGATAGCAGCTGTTCTGCAGCACACACTCTGCCTGGACGTACATGTTCCATGTGTCCAGCAGCCACCTGGTGCCCAGGTTAAGCGCTCTATCCTGACTGTCACAATACCAGCACGCGCAACACATTTCATGTCGCGTACGTGCTCTGTTGTATTCAACATGGTCTACGCAGACCTATGCGTCACGGTTGAATATGCAGCATTTGCATGTCTGCATGTGTTACCCTTCTGTGCATGGCACATGTTAGATGTTGTCCTCTCACTTACCGTGCTTGTGTTAGTTGCATGAATGTGTGGGAACTCTACACCTACAGTGTGTGGCTTTGTCCCCGCACCTATGTATCATGCTTGCAGGAGCTCTGCAGCTCTGTGAATGCCTGGGGCAGCTGAACACCACACACAGAATCATGTGCCATGTTCACCACGGTGTGCCTAAGCACAGGTTTATGTCGTGCCTTTGCTGATAAGCAAATCCTTACTCCACAGTGGAAGGAATTGCCTTCTTGCCCCCAGAGAAGCCAATCAAATCAAACAGAGTGGAAAGGAAGACAGCCTCTTCATTAAACTAACAAGGAGCCCTGGGGATTTACACTCTAGACCAGAGATTCTTCTCCAGTTCTTGCTGGATGCTTCGCCAACACTGCTTGCACTCCTTACCTGGCTCACCCAGGCAGTACAGGTCAGCCCTCCACACCTTGGGTTGGAAGCAGCAGAGGGGCTACAGATTCATAGTGTTGCTTTTTGACGACACTTCGACCCTCTGCTTCCAAGACTGGAACAGCATCACCACTTCTGTCTCCCTGGCTTTGCCTGACCCAGACAGCTCAGTCACTTCCTGCACGCCCAGCTCCCGCATCAGAGGACTGGGGTACAAGGCACAGCTTTACTCTCGACCAAGCGGAGCCAGTGCCCGCAGCCTTCACTCACCCGAGGGAAGGCGAAGGGGGCTGAGGAGGACATCGCCTGTGGAGGGATGCTCATGGCTCCCGCACTCTGCCAAGCAGTTCCCAGGGTAGAACCTGCAACTGCCTAGTGCCCCCTTTAGACGCAGCGCGGGATGCTGCAGGCAAGCGGGACAAGCCAGCTTCCTCCACCAACGAGGCAAAAGCCACCCGCAAGCCTTCCTTCGATTCACGTGGCACCCATTAGATCCTGGTACTGCAGCACCCTTGTCCCCTCGGGACACCGCTCCAGCCCCAGGACAGCATCACTGGACAACGGTATCTGTTAATGAAGAGGCTGCTGCAGGACTAGGGTTTGGATTTTTCTCCTCATTGCATCACCCTAACTGCACAAGCACCAGCCTCCTTTTAAAGAGCAGAATGGCAGCACCTTCCCTTGAACATAGGTATTGTGCAGAAACACTCCTGTGCTGCTAAACCTAGGAACAGCAGACAGGGAGGTACAGAGGCACCATTTGCACTGTGCACATCAGGCCTTAAATAAAGGGGGGGTCCCTCAGGAGTCCCTAGCACCCAGCTCAACCTCAGAGAAGCCCACCATCCTGGGAAGGTCTGGGGACAATTTCTTAGTGCTGGAAGCCGTGATCTACAGGGTCCTTAGGGCAATGTTCTGAGGAAGCCCTCACAAAGTGAGCATACACCGGGTATGGAAGAGGTTCTCTCCCTTTCAGCAACCCAGCTCCTGGCAGGGGGGCTGGAACTAGGTGATCTTTAAGGTTCTTTCCAACCCAAACCATTCTGGATTCTAATCCTTCCCCTCACTTTTCCACAGCAGACCTGGTTTCAGCTAGCAAAGGACCAGATCAATCCTTGGTGATATAAACATAATTGCTTTCAGTAGATGACACCATGGGTGAACCTGTCCCACAGACTTCAGCATTAGCCTGCTAAGCTGTCTTCACTGCAACTTCGCTTCACCTACACATTTTAGTTTTCTGTAAAATCACAAGACACCTAATTCTCATTAAGGTGAAAGGTCTTTAACACCAATTTATGCTATGCCTGTGTGTAGCAACCATATTGCACAAACTTTCTAAACCTACCACCATCAATGCTTAATTAAATCCTGCAATATCATCTTGCTGTTTCAGGTCCTATCACTAAATAGCAGGAGTACCTGGCACTGCCTACCTCTCATCCGCCCTCCCTGCATGTCAACACTCATTTCCCTTGCTCCATACTATGACCCAAGTAAGACTCAGACCACAGATTCTGAATATTCAGATTGACACAAACCCTTGAAACAAAAGGAAGACAAGGACCCTCCTCACTGCCATTGCAAAAAGTAGCGACGGTGCAACTGATGTATTCCAGTACACAAACGCATAGGCCCTGAGATAGCTACAGAAGGTATTTGCATTTATAGATGGCTGAGGGTAGATGCCCCCACAGAGATGGTAGGAGAAAGGGTCTGTAGGATACTCTTTAGCACCACCTGTATTCACTGCATGATAAACACGCAACACTGCAGCCCATAAATCCTCCTCACGTGCACACAGGGGTTAGGGACACCTTACAAGACTTATACAGAATTGATAAAGCGGGCGCCCTCTTCTCCCATGGGTATGAGCCCGTACCTCCGTGGCTGGGCACCGCCATGCTGTTGGCCAGCTGGTAGAGACGCTGTTGTTGCTGCTCTTCAAAGGTGCTATGTTCATTCAGTGCTGACATCATGCGCCTGTAGTGCTCCTCTGGGGTCATCTGAGTCACCGAGTCCTCAAGCAGAGGCGTGTGGGAGTTTTCTGAAGAGCAGAAAGATTTGGTCTTTTTTCCAGAGAGAAATATAGTGGAAAATCACATAAGTATAGGGACAGTGCAAAGAAAGAGAAAGGGGGGCAGAGGGATATTAGCACACTCTCCCAGAACTATCGGCTGTACCCGTTGAACTAACCTGGTGTACCAAGCTGCCAGGTGCAGCTGTCCTTGTGCCCCCAGATGTACCATCATTATATGTTGTCAAGACACACCTACAACTTGCTAAACCTCCAAATGTGGGCACACATGTACAATAAAGTCTACAGCTTCAATTGCCACACCACCCCAAAAAAATCATGAACAACTCCCCCCACCCCAAGCAACAAGCACTGCAATACAGTAACACAAAATTACCAGCAAGCTCTCTGTCCCCAAGGTGGCAAAGAGGACAGGCAGGATGAAAGAGTTCACTGAATTCTCACCCTTTCATCTTGGGGGACATGCTTTCTTGTTTTCAACTGATACCTGATCAGACATGTGCCTCTTTCCCCCACCTTTCTGAACACCCACAAGGACACAATAATGTGAGAGATGTTCAGGCACCCAGCGTAGGTGATGCTGAAAACTGCACAACAGACAGTGATGACAGCCCACCTGCCCAGGTCTTGCAGGGATGTCACAAAATTTCAGGTATGTACATACAGCTAAACTCCTTGAGGCCGTTAAAATTACACCCAACATGCCTACCTCTCCATCTTCCCAGAATGGCTGCACAGCTCAGGAGGGAGGGCTTTGAGGAAGGGCCTGCCTGCTCCCTGGGCTGTAGGGATCCCAGTCTAACAATCAGGGAGATAAACCCACAGAGGGTTTCTGTTTACAGTAAGCAGAACTCAGAGTAATTACTGTTCACTGCCTTGGTGGTGGCTGCTCTAACACTATTTTATCTTGGATCTTCCCCACAGGCAAAACTTTTTCAACAGGGGAAGGGGAAGGGCTCCCCCCCATGCTGCAGTCACAAGACCACCCTATCGTGTGACCCAGATTCGTGCTGCTTCATTCACTTCATTTTGCAGACAGAGTCCCGCAGGGATGACTCCGCAGCTAGACTGGCTCCCAATTCAAGGTGGTGGCTCCGAGCACAGGCCACTTACTTTACACCAGCATCAGCACTGTGATGAATATGCAGGCGCTGGACATCTTGCTGGGAAAAGAGCCATGGATCTCAAGTGAGAGAAAGACCCCTAAGCTAGCTATCAGAAAAGAGCCCACGGCAAACAAATATGGTCCAAGAGACAGAGCACCTGTAAAACGTGGCCCTGCTGCAGCAGCTTAGGGACCAGCTCACTTCTGCCTTGGCTGGAATGAGAGGCCGTCAGTGGCAAGTGCTGCCTGCCACCAAACTCATTACACAACCAAGCATACAGGGGCTCAGATTTTGGGGATGCAACCTTCACATGTCATAACAAAGCCATCTCCTGCCCAAAACATAGGAGGGGCTAATAATAGTTAATAATAACAATAATGAAGAGTCTAGCTGCACAAAGTTTCAAGTTAAAAAGGTTTGCATCACTGGCTCCTGAGGCGCTTCTTCTGCAAAGGGGGATTTACTTCAGTCTCCTCCAGCTCAGGCCAGCCACCCAGCTCAGCAAGGATTCTCAATCAGCATCGCAATTTGCGGCCATATCTGCAACCACCGATCTCTACCCCAGCAACACGTACCTGTATCTCGGGGACCACAGGCTTCCTTGTGTGAATCACAGGTTCATGGCCTGCTTCAGGCCAGCTAGCAACAGGAGCTGGGTCCCCACCCTGCGCTGTGAAACCCCCACGTGTCAAAACCAGACCCAAAACAGGGAGGCTGCACAAGATGACAGCCATGCATACCTGCTGCCTCCCACTCCTCCCTGCCTCCGGTACCCAAGCCTGCAAGACACCAGTGGAAGATGCAGGGGGGTGGCGGGCAGAACTCGCTCCCAGGTTCCCTTCCCGCCAAGTCACTTCGCGGGCCAGATTCCCGCATCCTCCTCCACACTCCTGCTGCTCCTGCCACCTCCCCCAGGAACGCAGAAATGCACCAACTGTTTCAGTTCCCTTCTGATGCTCTTAACCAAAGGTCTAAGGAGCAAAGCCGCATGCCACAGACCTGATTTAGAAAAACACAGTGGGTTTCCCCCCCCGCCCCCAGCTGTGTCATTAGAGAAAAAGGGAGGGGGGAGGGGATTTAATAACACTTAATTACCATAAACTCTATCCGATCAGCCGCAGAGCAGATTTCAGGTGCAAGGAGGGGAGGAGAATGGGGGTGGCAAGAGGGGAGGCTAAGAGGAAGGAGGAGTTCCAGCAAAAGGCTGGATTTCCACACTTAAAACTTGGAAGATTTCACATGACTCAGCCAGCGGTAATTCCAGCTTTGCTGAAGCTTTGCTGTCTGCTTTTGTCATTACCAGGGGGTAATGCGGGAGACTGATCTTGCCAAATCTCTCCCAGCCGCTAGGTGTGTAATGGACTCTGGCACAGCCACTGGGAAGGCACAGCTGAGGCAGGCATCTGTCAGGCCTTCCAGCTCTCTGGCATGCTCCCCCCTGTGCCCCAGCCGAGGTGACAGCCCCCCCCCCCCCCTTCAACCCTTCAACAGCGCTGCAGCATCCCAGCAGCAGCAGCCAAAAGGAATTCAGGCTCCCAGAGGGTGCAGGTTTTCTGCTCAGCCTGAAGGACATGTCATTGCTGCATGGCCTTTTCAGCAAGGTTTTATAAAGCTTGTGCTCCCCAAGCAAGCCCAGACAGGGCAGGAGCACCCAGCCTGCCTGCCCCCTCTCCTTCACTATGACAAACCCAGGACAGGCCCAGGCTCCCTTTACAGAACCACAGTAAAGTTCACGGAGCCTGCTGCAAAAGCATCTCACCCAGGTTCAAAGCCAGGTCTTCATTGTTAGCTTTAGGGTCTTTGCTGCAGAAACTGTCACTCACCAGGGCAGAGAGGGTCCATGCCCCCCGCCCCACATTCAGCAGAGGGGTCTGGGGGGCAGTGAGATCATTAGCAAGAAAGGGGCCAAACAGACAGCTGCCAAACCAACCAACACACAGACATCCCCACCAACGAAGAGGAACAAATTGACAGAGGTGGGATCTGAACTGCTCAGCTGTAGTCCAGCTCTGTCTCTGGCCTAATTCATTAACCAAAGATGCAGTAAGATTTTGTTTTCTTTTAAATGATCTACAATAGCAAAGAAAACAGAATGGCAGAAGGAGCAGCATATGAGCTCATCAGCCCACCACAGGGGGCGAATGCAATATTGTTCCCTACGTGTGTTTTCCAGCACTTAGTCCAGCCTAGTTTCAAATCTTCCCAAACGATGAGGCTTCTACCAGATTTATTTTTCAGCAGTTCAAACAGGAACCCAAATACTCTTACTGATTTTCTCTTTTTGCAATCATTCACTTTTATTTCATGTCTCAAGGAATCTGAGCAGCAGATCTCCACACATACTGTTGCCGCAGGAGCGAGGGTTTTACTTGGGGAATTGTCTCCTGGGGAGAAAGCTTCCCCCGTGACCTGCCAGCACAGCCCTCGCTCCGAGCCTCTGATATGCTCGCATTTCCATATTAGACACGAGAACGTTCTGCTCTGTTTGACAGCAGTGCTGGCACGGCCCTGCTTCCACTGAGATAGGGCTCTCTTTTGATCTCTGGTGCGCACACCGTGAGCGCTGGGGAGGGGGGAAGGGAAGGTTACTGCTTCCCCACTGGAAGGGTTTCCAGCCCTACAGGTGTTTTTTCACTCAGTCAGAGAGAAGGAGTGATTTACTTGGCTGCCTCTGTTTTCCTTGCCTTGTCAGGCGCAGCCACAGCAGCACAAGATGGGCCGCAGGCACGGGGTCACTTCTCCTCTTCAAAAGGCTGTTTCAGGGACAATGCGGCTGTGCCCTGAGCAAGCGCTGCATCCAGGGCCAGCATGTGATGGAGAGGGGGACAGTCCCCAACCTGAGCTGCACACACCCCCAGAGCGCGAAAAAGGCAGAGGACCAGCACCCACCCACCCAAGGCACACGACCAGGCTGGACCAAAAGGAAGGGGTGCATCCCAGGGAGATGCTGCAGACCTGGCTCCTACCAGCGGACGACGTGGGGCTGCACAGGCTACAAAACTCCAATCAGTCCTCGCTTCCCTTCCCACTCCTAAATCACAAACAACACTCACAGCACCCGGGTCCCTTCCAAGCTTGGGGCTCTAGCACAATCCCGCACTACTTGACAGCAACAGTTTCCAATTCCAGGTAGCTAGCCGCTAGGGTCCATCCTGTTTGAAAACAGCACGTCACAATACTGGATCCTTCCATTTCCAACCAGCTCCCTAGTGCAGAGCTTGGGACACAGGGATCATTTCCCTCCCGGCCCCCAAGGGCACCCGTGCCACAGGAACACTGCCTGACTGCCAGCAGGAGAGGGAGTCTCCTGGAGTTATCAGCTGCAAGATGCTCTCACTCTTTGGGGCTTAAGACACAAACACTGGCTACAGCCTCTCCTTTGGCCCCCTTCTCATAGCAGGAGGTGGGCAGATAACGGCCCCAGAAGCACTGAAGTCTTTGCCCCTCACTATCCTGACGGTATCTTTGCATCAGCACAGCCTAGGCTTAAAACGCCTGCCACAGTGCTGGAGAGAACAGGGGTTCCCCAGTGCTCCAATATAATAAAAAACAGGTCATGTGGGAGATTAGTGAAAGGCCCCGCTCAGAATTTCCATTCTGTCTCACACTCTTTTAAAGGGCAGGAAAGGCTTTCTGAGAAGAAAGTGGGAGTAGAAAATGAAAGTTTGCTTTTATTCTGGGCTTCCTCGGAACCCCTCTCTTAATGAGTTGGGGAAGTCCTGAGTCATTCAGAGGTAAGGAGCACAATTTAGATCCTGAGCGCATACTGCAAAGCCTAGGGCTGCTTGTCTGCCTCACGCTGCACTCAGCTCTCTCAAGTAAACCAAAAATGGTGGGAAGGCCAGAGGAAAGAAATAGAACTGGATCGTCTGACCCCGCTGCTCCCATGGCAAAAACATTCATTTGTGCCAGTTCAGCCACTTTATTAGGGTGAATCCAATTGCAGCCATCTGGTTTCAGATGGCTTGATTAAAGTTCAGCCCATTCTCACCTGGACCACATAGGTTGCTGTTACCAGGATTCAGCTCCTAAGCATGCACTGTCTTGGAATTACAAAGGATACAGACTCAGCAGGAACAGCAAAGATGACATCAGGTGTATCAAGTGTGTCACAGGAGTCTGATGTCCCTATGTATCAAATGCATTTCCAAATCTACAGAAGCATCCTGCTTGAACTTACCTGCACATCTACTAGAAACATTTCAAGGATAACAGGAATAGGGCAGATTACCTGTTTTCCTTGATTTTTTTTAAAGAGCAACAGCGTATAGGGTTCCTCTCTACACCTTTCAGAAAAGCCCAGTGAAAAGCTAAGGCACTTCTACTTGTATTGAAGAGTTAACAGGCAGAAGAAGGTTATGTGAAAGAAAAGATTTAGCATGTTCTTAGGTAGTATTAGCAATATTATAATGAACGACACTTAGCATTCAGCATCCTCTCAGAGTATGCTGCCGTTCAGATCATAATTTAGGGACAAGGAGTCAAGAGGAGACAATATACAGGAACACTATGTGAAATCAGGATGCAGTAGAAGTCCTTACAATGTTTCTTTGTATAGCATAATATAAGGTATGTAGTTTAAGAAGGCTTCAGGACAAACTGCTGCAAAAAGTCCTCTTTGAGATTCCCCGGATTGGTTATTGAGAACATATCCCTTGAAGAGTCTCAGCTACTGGACTCCAAACCCATGAAACAGGATCTAGCTTCAGACAGCTGGTCTGCTTTTGTATTTTTTTTAGTGGCCAAAGAGTGCAGGTTAGGCAGAGTGATCAAGATGGGTATTACTGACAGCTAATTAGTTTGAACTTAACAACAAAGACTTAAGTGAACGGCCTGCAAAACCTCATTTACGCAACCTTGAGACAAACTCATTAACTGCAGGCTCCATTACCCATTCCACTTTGCCAGTCGTAAAGAAAGTTTAAAAATCATGTTTATAGGAAAGAACCGTAAGACAAATCAGGAGATCTTAAAAAAAAAATAAAAATAAATCCCTAAAGAGAAACCTTCTGCAGATTCCATCTCTATAGGAACAGTGCCATAAATGCCTAAGAAAGAACTAGGCAGCCCTATTCTCCCTGCTAGGCTTCTTTTTTTCCCTTTAAAGGAACAGATGTCAGCATGATAAGCCTGTGTGTATCTTTCACATTAAACATGTAATCAAGACATTCTGCCTGAAAAGTAGAAACACCCCTAAAATCCACCCCAAAAGCTGCAGCTTACTTTTTCCATCACAAAGCAATTATTCTAATTAAGAGGCAATTCCTTTCCCACACTGCAAGCTTCCCTCCGATTAGATAAAGAAAGCACAGTGCACTGGTAGCCTCCTTCATGCACCCTTAGCGCCGGATACTTACAGCTCCCATACCACAGCCTCCTGCAACCCTCCCTTCCCTCCCTCCTTAATTTCAATTAAGTTCCACTCTTAAGAAAGGAAAAGAAAGGGGAAGGGGATGGGGGAGGGAGAAGCAGCACTTACCCTTTGGGGACTCACTTCTGGCTTTCTTGCTTTCTAAAGGACACTCACTGCTGCTGTTGGGAGAACATACTCTTCTCTTGCCTAAAATTTCATCTAGAAGAGAGATGAGAAATCTGAGCATCAGATAAGGTTGTACCTTCCTCTTTGCAGAAGCAACCAGAGAGACTTTGGCATTTTGCTTCTCTCTCACATAGGCACACACGCACACACACACATTACAAGCAAAGGGGAAAAAAAATGAAAGTAAGAAAAATCATCATCTTGAGAGCCTTGATCTGCTTTCCTAATCACGCAGTCCAAAAGCACATAATGACTATTCATACACTGATCAATGCAACATTTTAAAGCTGTAAATTCTGAATCCAGTTGATTTCCTTACTGAGTTTCATCATTTGTTCTGTTGCCTTTTGTCCCCCTGGTGTTTCCACTCCTTTCATGCCCTGATGCAAAGCAACTGGGGGAGAGAAAGGGGAGGAAAAAAACAACACACAAAAAAAGCACAACAGATCTCCGAATCTTCCTACCACAGTATCTCTCTCTCTCTCTCTCTCTCAAGCTCTCTCCCCCCCTCTTTCCCCCCTCCTCCTTCAAAACCTCAAGGTCCTTAGCAATCTTCCCCCTCTAGATTGTACGGAAACACTCAAGCCTTTTGCATTACTGCAGCCCTACAAACCAACACAAAATATCTAATATACAATTACAGCATCCCTGAACAGATTTAAAATCAATATCCTCCTATAATAATGCTAGGGAAACTGAAAGCATGATGTTGCATATGGGCAGGAAGGAAGAGACTGTTTGTCACTGCAAGCATCAAATTCTCATCTATCAAGGGCTTGTTAAAGATGCAGCATCTTAAAAGAAAAAAATTACTTTCACAAATAAGCACCATATTTGAGTGACTGTATGTTGCATCTGCCTGTGAGTCAACATGCACACGAAGCTTCTGCAATTTGCCCAAAGTGTATTGGTTAAGAAAGGTTACAAACTCCCTTGGTCCTATTTATAAGAACAACAAAATTATTTATGTTCCGGGGGACATATTAAGCCAAGCAACTCAGTATGTCCCTCATACTCAGAATCACTCCACATTACTTTGAATTCAGCTAAGCAAGCCCAGGTTCCTGCCTTGCCATTGTATTTATCAAGAGATCCAGGGCACAGATCTGTGGCTGCTCACAGGCTGAGCAGCACCGAGAGCAGACAGTGAACGCGCCGAGGGCACAGCCTGCCAGGCAATGCCTTTATCCAAAGAGCAATTCTGGAACTCTGCAAAGTTACAAGTGGCATTTCAAGGTTTTAAAGAGCACAAGCTGCCTCCAATCTTATCTTGCCATGACCCTGTCACCCAGCCTGTTAACAAAACTGGTACTCGGAGACAACTGCAGAGGCTTGCAATCATCCATAACCAAGAGCAAAGTAAATACAACAAAACAGTGGCAACTGGAAAGCAGATGGGAAAGGACTGTCAGCCAGTGACAGCACTTCAGTTTTCTCGGTGCTTCACATCCCAGTTGTTGAGTCAGCCTGTCAATACAATTTGAATGCTATCAATCCTCCTGCCTCAGTTTACCCTTTAAATAACTTCTCCAAAGCCACAGACGTATCAGCTTGCCAAGCCAGCATCAAAGCTAGGAAGTACCTGGCCACACAGCACAAACAGAGTCACAAGCTCCCTCCCCACGGAACGCTTCATTCTTCATGTTGATTTTCCTGGAAATGTTAGTCTGATGCTGCAGACCCTCAGCGGTGGAGGCCAAGATCATATATCCTCCTCAGAAGTGTTCTCATCTGGGATTTGTGGCTTTGAAACAACAAAAGTCCCGTTGCTCTGCTCGCCCCTCCCAGCCTGGGCAGGAGGCAGCAAAACCCAACAGGGCTTGTTCTTATGTACTTGAGGCAGAAGAGACTCCATGGAAGAACTGGTGACAGAAGCACCAGTTACATGTGACAGCAGTTAGAATATGAGCAGTGAAAATGCCTTGATTTCACAACTCTGCCATCACTCCTTCTCTCTTGCTGTTCCACTCCCACCCCTGTGCACCCATCTGCCAGCAGACATTCGCTCTGACTAGCGCCATGCCCTGCTACTCCCACATGCGTCAGCAGGACAGGTTGCAAGTCCCATCTCACTCCCACCTGCCTGCACTTGTGCAGGGGAAGACCAAGATCGCACAGTAACTCTGAAGCGGCACCAACTCCATCAGACCCATGCCCCACCAGTCTCCAAAACACCCACTTCTTGGCACACACACAAGTGAGCTGGCAGCTACATGAACAGTCAGCTGGGACAGCCTGCCATCACCAGCATGCCACAGCAAAAGGTCCCAGATGTCTTGCACTTGAGATTTGAACTTGGCCCTCCAGAGAGATCCCACATTAGTGTATTAATCTCTCGGGTGATCTGCAGAATTTTCCTTCCAGCATCTCAGGTTCACATTGCACCAAAGCACCAAATCCCACACACCAAGTTTATATTCAGGTTGCCCCCCAGCAGTTTTTACGGCAGTCAGTCAGATCACAGAATGAAAATTTTCCTCTTCCCCCCCCCCCTCCCCCTCCCCTCTTCGTTTAAGGCAAAATCCTGGAATGTGTCAGAGACTGCCTCTGCCCCCAGAAATGTGGGGACTAAATCAGCAAGATATGGAGTAGGTAAGGAAAAGGGAGTAATTATCATCAGTAGCCAGTTATGAAGGCACAAAGATCTAACAATTCATCCCAAATTTACCGAGTCAGTAGGAGAGCACAAGACTGAATATCAATCTTTCAAATTCCAGCCCTGTGTTAAAAGAAGTCATACCCCCCTCTTAGCTTTCTTAACTGCAAAGGAGGGAAGAGCCTGGTCACATTTTCATTAACTCACAGATTCTGGGGTACTACCTAAACAGCGACGTATTTATATTACAGCACCAATGCTTTCCTCTTTACATCTTAAATCATACGCACAGCTTTAGCATACCACTTACACCTGCTAAACCCATGCCCTTTTACGGGACCCTATATTCTAAATTCATCCCTTTATGCCCCCATGCCATTCACCCAACCACTCTTGGCACTCACAAAGTACTAGGACAGTGGTTGAAGGCACTGGGATAGGAGCATCCACAGTCCATCTCCCTCTGACTTTGCAGCAACAGCAGCAGCAAAACCAAATATGTTTTGCAAATGAGTTGGCAGTGTAGCTTCTGGATGTCTTGCCACCCTCTCAAAGACAGGTTGTGCATTTAGAGTACGTTGCTACTCATCCACCAGAAAGCCAAAGCGACCTGAATTGTTTGCTCAGCCCATGCACCTGCAAAAGGCAACACTCCACCTTAGAGGGTGGGAGGGACGGTTGTAGGGGGGCTGGTTTTTTTCCTGCCCTTTTTTTTTTTTTCTTTGTTCCCCAAATCCCTGGTTTTGCCTCATCTCTCCTGCCTTCTATAAAGCATTTCAGTTGAAAGGAAGCCAAATCAGAGCAGTTTTTAGTATTAAAGCTGAAAATGAAAGACATTATCAGTAGAACAATAACGTTATGAAGCTAGCCCAGGCAATAACTGAAGTACAGAGTGCTAGAGGAAGCCCCAAGCATACTGATCACTGACTGCCACCAGTGCAACACAGCCCTGACCACACGAGCCTCCCCGCCAAGGTCTCCCATGCAGGTCCCCAGATCCCACGTTACGTTCAAGGCTCCTGCCAGCCTGACAAGGCAGTAGAGAAGGTGATCCTGAAAGGTTTTTGGAAACAGTCAAATCTTTTCCCCAAAGATCTACAAAGTGAAGTGGATTTTTCCCCCCTCTTTCATGGGAAGAGAAACTCCAGCACTCCCCTGCTGCGTTACTACAGTGAAACATGAATAGAGACAGGTCAGCTGGAGGAGGACAGTTCTTCTCTCCCCATACAGAAGTATCACCCAGTGGCTTTGCAACCATAAAGAGAAAGGATGTGGGTATGGCACCATGAAACGAGCTTGTGTAGAAGCCAGGAAATGCGGCCTTTCCCTAATCACAGCCCTCTCTAGACTTGAGACACACTGATCAGAGGTCACGGGTGGAAACGTCACCTGGAAGTAACAGTGCTTTGTACTCCTGCACTGCCACCAATCCTCAGCCTCCCAGCACTCATCAGAGCTGGGTAACTTAACAGTCGTGTTCACCAACACATCTAAAAATTCCAAACCTCATTATCAGCTTTGAAGAGAGGACATGGGAGCCTAAGTCAGCTGGGAAGATTAGAAAGCCTAACTAGGTTTACCCAAAAATGGAGGGACTATCTCCACTCTTTACAAGGGAATCTGCAGCAGAGAAGCTGCACCAAGGACACACGTTGCAGCAACAGCAGGATGAGAACTGAGCCTGTGTCCCAGTGACAGAGCACAGGGTTTCACCAGGAGAAGGAAAATGAACGGATGTGAGGTGGTCACAAAATGTTTGCCCTCCCAGTGTTAAATGGGTGGACTACAGAGAAAGTGCCAATTATGGCCAAGAGACCGCACCAAGTTCTTCTGCACTGTGCTATGCTGCAGTACAATGGCAAGAGATCGAGACCTATCTCATGAGCCCTGTCCATATCACTGGGTTTGCTCTGAAAGCTTCTTGGACCCTGAAGTCCTGAGTAAACAGAGGGCTGCGCCAACTTACATGGGAAATCACCCAGGCTCAGATAGCCAACACCTAATGAGAAGAAAGTCCTTTTTTCACCTCTCTTCACATATTTTAAGAGGAGGAAAACATCCTCCCTTGCTCTTAACTCCCCCATCAAACTTAAACCCTGGAGATGACAATTCCCACTGACCAGTCTGAAATGTCTTGGCAGCATCTCAGTTTATTCAGGTCTCCCCTTTCCTTTGGTACAATCAGGCGATCACCAGAGGAGCTGCTCTGCTCAAACAGCGCTGATGCTCCAGCCCTGCTGCTCAGTCTGCTCCTGTGCCGAATGTGACAGGTTTGCAGGGACCCTGGAGACTCACTTGCCCAGTGATGGGCTTGTGCCTTTGTAAGAAGCTGCACCAGCTTGCCGAGTCTCAGCAGGCCCAGAGTTGCTCTCAACAAAGGCTGGCGTACAAGGGGCCACGCAGGAGGCTGAGCACAGTAGCGTGGAATCTGGCTGCACATCGGCCCCATCCCTGGCCAGCAGGAATCAATGCAACAAAGGGAGAGTGAAGCACAAGGTCATGGGAATAACAGGCCATAATTTAACTGAGGGCAACGAGAACGGAAAAAAAATTATTGGGGAAGCTGGGGGAAGGGGAGCCGTGGGCTTCTGGGACTTGGGATCCTAGAACAATACAAGTACATGCCAGCTCATGGGGGAGGGTTAGGTCTAGCAAGGAAGGGGGAAAATACCACTGGATCTCTGCAAAAGGGATGTTGAACCAGCTGCAAAATAAAGGTAGCATCCTCCTCCCAGCAGGTCAGCTTAATGGCTTTAAGGACATGGCAGGCAGCAGGCTTCAAACCTTAGCTATTGCACTGGCTTATCTCGTCATTCCTTTATGTCTCCACATCTGTATCTATTTGTTGCTTGTCATTTAGATTTAGACTGCAAGCTCTCCAGGGCAGGAAGCATCCTTTTGCTTAGCTGCTGTACCAGGCTTAATAATGCAACAGCAGAGCAAACTGGGCACTCCTGGCTCAGGACTGTCCCTAGCCTAGACCAAGGTATCTGCAAATGTTCCTCAAGCATCACACTTCAAGTTCCCTATGACAAAAGGCTCTTTGAAACAGGAAGGAAAATGGGACACAAAGGGGAGGGAGGAATGGGACACACTAATGGTCTCTTACTATAAAGCAAGGAGGATGCAACAGTGAGTAATCAAAGGTTTTTCTCTTTCCTGTTCACTTTGAGAGAACTTTGGCATGCATTCAATCTCAACAGCAGAGAAGGACTCCCAACAGGGAAGAGTCAGTGACCACCACTCACTGATCCAAGTGCGTTACATAGAAAGTAGCATCCCAAAGGTACACCTAGCACCACTAACCACTTCCTAAATGAGAGCGAACCACAGCATATGTCAAAGCTGTAGGAGCGCACAACAAGACAGTAGTTGAGAAGAAGGATTTCCAATGTATAACATATCAACTATCGTTTCCTAGGCATGAGAAGCAGCCTGCATCCTCTTTCCCAGCTCTAACCACTAGGCCATCTGCCTTTCCTCCTACCATGCAAACAGTATCCTGCTACTTCCCACCTCCTTGTGCCCGCTCAATTTGCCTAGCTGGAGCTAAGCACCTAAAAGGACCATGCAATATTTCAGTTCCCAAGGAGTGAAACAGAAGGAGGTACAGGTCATGCTGGAGCCACCCTCCTGTCTGTCTGTAAAAAGGCCATCTATTAGGGAAGGTGCACCAGCATCCCTTTGTCTCCAAGATTCTTACAAAATCCATTTTTACAGCATGCACCAAGCCATAAAAAGGTGGTAAATATTCATACTATGAAAAACACTTATGGAGAGAGGATATACTGCACTTAAGAGAGAGATCTGGATTAATTTTGTATGCTGCAGAGAGGCTTTTTCGCAATTGCAAACTTGTGAATCCTCACTCCCTTCCAGAAAAAAAATCTAAAAAATTAGCCTGGGAGGGTGGGCTGGAAGTCCAGGTCTTTTGGAGACTCACTTTTTAGCTCTAGGAAGGAGCATGTTCTAACGGGCAAGACAGAAAAAGGTGGAAACTTGTTAAATCAGATGACTTAAGCATGGTTCCAATAAGGTTCAGGTTTTTCTTGAGGGACCACAAACCTCTCAGGCAAAGTTCATTTGGCCTCAATTTATGTATCTGTGATAAAAAGCTATGAAAACTGGCATCACTTGTCTGACACTGATACCTCCCTCAGTCCTGGGGGAATGTCAGATGACATCTAACCATGCCAAAAGGCAGGCAAGGCAACGCAGCAGGGACAGCACTCGTGTTTCCCTGTGGGCTTCCAGGTGCTTCTGCATGTGGTCTGTGCCAGCAACCTGGTATTCCCTCCAACACCCAGGTCAGCTACTCCACCTCCTCCAGCTGCATCTTCTCCAAGCCTTCCAGCATTTCTCTAGAAAAGTGAACGCTGAAGATAGTGATTTCCAACAGAGCTGCTGGTGGTGCTGTACCCTTAGCACCATTTAAATGTCCAATTGCACTCATTCAGCCCCTGAAAAAAACAGCGCTCCTCCAGTCCGTGACAGCTTTGACAGCCAGACTCCTTAATTCCTTTTTCTTATTCCCTTAATCTGTCATCTTTATCAGGCTGGGGAAGTGCCAGGCAGTGTGCAGGAGCCCCGGCCCCGATCAATCTCCACATTACAGCTGACAGAATGGTGCTAATAACTTATTGATCTAATGTTTGCCAAGCCCCACTGGGGCTGAAAGGCTGCCATTGATTGGCTTGAGGGAAGGAGCCTCTCAGCTGAGAGCAGAGCGGAAAGCCTTCAAATTGTCTTCTTCCCGAGGAGCTTGGAGATGGAGGGAGGGTGGGGAAGCAAGAACAGGGAGGAGGAGAAGGGAACTAATGAGAGGAAGAGAAATGGAAAGGAAGAAGGGTGCATGTGTGAGATGGGGATTAAGAATGGAAAAGGAAAAGGTAAAAAAGGGTTTGAGAACCAAAGAAACATAAGCAGGAAGGAAAAGAGCAGGAAAGGGGAGAAGATCAAAGGAAAGAAAAGGAATGGGGAACAAAAAGACTGTGCAGAGATGAAAAATTAATGAAATAGGCAGTTGACCCTCTTCCTGCTCACAGCAAATCATTAATAATTTTTCCAACCCCCAGCCCTCCATCCTAGGAGGGCTCCTCCCAAGTCTGACGTAAAACGTGTGGCACTGCTGAGTCCCCTGACCAGGTCTGACACCACAAGCCTGCATCTGGGGACAGGACATCATCAGGACAGATTTCAGTTTAATTTATGAGTCTGCTCCCCACAGTGATATACATGCAACTCAACCCTTGAGAATCCCCACCCATCTCCTCAATTTGCACTGAAGAGGCTAATAACCGTAGAAAATCAGACATGCTTAGCAGAGGGAAAGTAGTTCCCCTGTGGGGAAACGTGGGCTTACCTGCATATGCAGAGGCAGCAGGAGGAAAAAACCCAAACCAATACATGACCTTTCACAAATTACAGTAATGGGTTTTGTCTTCTTTCCCAGATCAGCCCAGAGCAGGCCAGTTTTGCCAAAGGGTACACGGGTTGGAGCAGTGCTATAAGGCAGGGACTGAGCTGGCAGGGCTTCAAGAAAAGGCAGCCATGTGCACACGCTACCCTGGCAGGTTTGCCCACCCTGGGGCTCTAAATGAACTGTGCTTATTGTGCTCAGGTCTGTTTTCCTGCTGAGACTGCGCACACCGTCAGCAAGTTCGCTGATGACACCAAGCTGTGTGGTGTGATCAACACACTGCAGGGAAGGGATGCCATCCAGAGGGACTTTGACAAGCTTCAGGGATGGGCCCATGGGAGCCTCATGAAGTTCTACAAGGCCAAGTGCAAGGGGGTCAGGGCAATCCCAAGCACAAATACAGGGCAGAGAATAGATTGAGAGCAGCCCTAAGGAGAAAGACTTGGGGGTGCTGGTTGATGAGAAACTCAACGTGACCCAGCAATCTGTGCTTGCAGCCCAGAAAGCCAACCAAAGCATCAAGCGAAGCATGGCCAGCAGGTCAAGGGAGGTGATTCTGCCCCTCTACTCCGCTCTCTTGACACCCCACCTGCAGTACTGCATCCAGCTCTGGGCCCCCCAACATAAGAAAGATGTGGACCTGTTACAGAGAGTCTACAGGAGGCCACAAAGATGCTCAGAGGGCTGGAGCACCTCTGTGAAGACAGGCTGAGAGAACTGGAGTTGTTCAGCACGCAGAAGAGAAGGCTCTGGGGAGACCTTATAGCAGCTTCCAGTACCTAAAGGGGCAGATAAGAAAGCTAGAGAGGGACTTTTTACAAGGCCACATAGCAACAGGACAAGGGGGAATGGCTTTAAACTGAAAAAGGGTAGATTTAGATTAGATATAAGGAAGAAATTCTTCAAAGTGGTGAGGCACTGGCAGAGGCTGCCCAGAGCAGCTGTGGGTGCCCCATCCCTGGCAGGGCTCAAGGCCAGGCTGGACGGGGCCAGGAGCCACCAGGGCTGGTGGAAGGTGTCCCTGCCCACGGCAGGGGATTGGAACTAGATAGTCTTTAAGTTCCCTTCCAACCCAAACCATTCCATGCTTCTGTCTAGGATTCTCTCAAGCCTTAATCCAAAAGAGTGGGTCAACATTTTCACGCGTCTCCTCTAACACATCTCTCTCACACACACAGCACTGCACCCCTTTCCCTTCAGCAGGACTTCTCCCTCACTCTCACCGGAGTCCTCACGAAGCTGTGAGCCATGCAGTGCCCTGCTGATTGCTTGAAAGAGATGTGGAGCAGAGCAGCAGCTCAGTCCCTGCCACCTGAGCATCTAATCACAGCACAAGCTTTCCAGACACGCAGTTATGAGGAGCTCGTGGGGGGAGAGCGTTACCCCTGCTGTGCAGCAAGAGCAGAAGGCTAGGCTTTGCAGGACTAAAGCCGCAGCATTCAGACCTGATGACACAGAGTTACACATATGCACTGGAGCAGGAACAGTGTCAAAACCCTGGCTCTGAAGTATCAGCTTGACCTGTGGCAGGGTCAGGAGCAGCGACTCACTGCCTTTGCCCCCTGTGCTTCCTTCCACCCAGCAGCAAGCAAGAGTGGACAAGTCAGGTGCTACATTACAATCTGTACTGGATTTCTACATATAACATCAGCAAGATGTCACCACAACAGTGATCCGTTTTCAGCTCTTTACTAGCTGCCTGTAAGGCACCTGGGAAAGGAGCTGGAAGCAGGGGGCGGGGAAGAGGTTATTTTTGGAAGCAGGATAATCTTGCTCTTCCTAGAGCTGCAAGGAAAGGAAGAAAGGGTAATGTTTATTTCTGTTTCAGCATGTACTGGCCGTGAATTCGGTGGCTGATCCAACTGCCACAGAGTGACACACTCATTGTCCTGTCTCTGGCCAGCCTGCCCTGTTCACACCAGGCACAGCGGAGGCCAGGCTACCTACACTGCCATGGTGAGCCCTGTCCAGCTGCGGCGCTCCTTTCCTAGAAGTGAGGGAGATACACCTTGAAACACATCACCGACCTTCACAAAGGTGTCTGCAGAGCCATCCTACAAGAACCGTGCTGCCAGAAGCAGGCTTCAAATCCCTGCCAAGTGCAAGGTTTATTGAAGTCCAAGAACAGGGCACTAAACTGCCTTGGCTCCTTCTCCTCCTGCAGCAACAAAGCCAAGAACAAAGCCTGAACACTCACACCAGCAAAATCCTATGCCCTAACCTACACAGCAAGTGCAGCTGCAGGGCACAGCAAAGGAAATGCTCCCATGTCGGGCTTTCCCATTCTTCCCTCACCTCCCAAGACCTCTGTACTACAGAAGGATGCTGGTTACCTCCCACTCCCACAAGGCTTCAGAAGAAATAAAAATGAACTTAAATAGAGCACAAAGAAAGGACAGTCCTCCAGATCCAAGCCAAGAAGCCAACTGTCCTTCATGGTAAAATATGTAAACAAAGGTGGCAAGGCTTACAACTCCTAGATGCCCATTTGGTGCTGATTTTCTGCTCAATTTAAGGCAGCAGTTCAATAAAGGCTTCTGCTTTTTTTGTTGTTTGGCTTTGTTAAATGAAAACATGTCTGCATCCTAGCTCATTATCACACACTCAGAAAACAGCCATTCACTGTGATTCTGTCTCTAACCATTAGCTACAACATCCCAGACCCCAATCCTTTTTAACCCTCAATACTAACTCCTCCTTAGCAGATGAAAGATCTAGGTCTTGGTGCGAAGTCAAATGAAGTCATGGGGAAGCCCTCCATGGCAGGCACACGAAGTTCAGGGATAAGTGCAAAGAAAGTGAGACAACTAGTTTGATCAGCTGTGGATCCACATGCACGAGCCATAAGCACTGCCTTGTCAATAAAAATTCCAAGACCAATTGTTAAATGTGAATCTGTTTACAGTTCACTCCTGAATTTTTTTCCTTCTCCCTTGCTTAGTCAACAGAGCATAAAGTGGAAAGATGAGACAGGAGTGTTAATACAGAAGAACAAATAACCTTGTAGAGAGAGAGGGGGTCTCTCATGTTCTTTTTGAGCCATGTAGACAAACACTGCTCTTCCAGGACCGCAACAGCACCAAGTATACACGCCCTCCAATGGAGCAGGGCTCCTAAAGTGAGACCCCTCAAGGGACATAGATATCGCATTCTCGCTATCACGTGGGATTTCCACAGGAATCGTTGCAGTTTAACATGCAGCTATGCTGGGCACATCACTACTCTGAGGTCAAGACTCTCAGGGTCTGTCATCTCATCCCACTGACCAACAACCCTTAGAAAAAGCTCAAGCTCTCCAGGAATTCTGCACCATTGGAAAGTTGGCCTTCTGCTTCTTCCCACACCACAGGAGTCTCTAATCACTGGGGAAGAGGTCTTTAAGCCATGCACAGACCCAAATATTGTATGCAGAACCAGAGCAAATTGCTTGCTGTTTGGAGCGAGACCTGATATTCTGCCACGTCTCCATTAAGCATCCTGTCTCAGACAATATTCAGACATCAAACCAACCCACTCTAATCACGAGAGGCAGAAGGAAGAGAGGGAAGATCTACCCACCTTCCTCTAGCATCAGTGAGCCTGATTCCTCCACTTCTATCCATGCAAATAGTCCTACTGCAACTGGAAAGTCATGAAATCTGGCACTGCAGAACAGAGGGTATTTGAGAAGAGAAAGAGGAGAAATTAACAGGATTTTTCCAGGAGAGAAATTATTTAGAGCCTTGGGACCAGGACTCTATCGCAGAACACTTGTTCAAATCCTAAAGCAGCGTGCAAAGCACACACACACACACACACACACAAACACAGAGACAGCACCCATGCCTCCTCTGCAAGCTATGGAGCCCTGCAAGGCCCCCTCCGTCCTCCCCCATGCTACGAAGGCCCTGGCAGACTACATTAGCCAAACTGGATAGAGGGGATTGAACTTGTTTACAGACACACTGCTAGCTGCTTAAAGAGGTTCTAAATCCGTGTTTGATGTGCAAACCATCAGCTTTGCTACTGTGCCTTTGTCAAGCAGCCCTGGCTCTGCTCATCCTTGTGTGTGTGTGTCTCTCTCAATTAAGATTAAAAGCACCTTGTGTCATCATCCGCTTGCTTGCAAGGTAAGCCCCTCTGTAGTGCCAGTGCTGTACCCTCTCTGCTGCCTTGCCTTTATCTGATCCATTTGGAAACAACTTTCACATTCTCATTAGGCTCATTGCCTGCCCTCCCCTCCCACATGCACGCTCCCCCTGAGGCATTTAAGCATACTTGCTCTACCTTTGCAGATGTTGTTAAGCCTCTTACTGAATCTCACCCATGCAGGCTGCCTCTGTATGTTCCTAAGGAAATACAGACCTATTATACATACTTTTCCTTTCTTCCTCCATTTGGCATATTATAGCCCCATCATGACTGCTATTTAATTAGCACCAAGGAAAGCTTTCTCCAGCACTTTCCACTGCAGAACATCACCAGAAAAGGAGGATGCAGCAGAAAATCAGGTTCACAGGGTTCACAGAGGACAGACCATTTACATTCCCTAGGTAAACTGGCCTGGGAGCTCTGGGCATCACCAAAGCTTATTTTTCCAGGTAGGCTGTCAACATTCCTCCCAACGGCAGACCTGCAGACTGTCAGCACTTAGGTGAAGTAGCTCACCTTTCCTCTCTGCCAAGGGAGTATCTCTCTGACCAAGAGCCAACCTTACCTCTCAGCAGCTGGACTGGCTAGCCCCAGGTTTAAAAAAAAAAATAAAATTCTTAAAAATGAAGAAAAGGTCCAACACTGGCTAGAGAAGTAGAAGAGGATTAAATTTAGCAGCTGACACAAGCCCAATGTAGACATAATCTAGACTTCAAAAGAGGGGCTAGATACCATTTTGATCAGTGAAGAGCAACAGAGATGGCAGAGAGGCAAGTGCCCTTCCTTTACACTACGTTCTCTGATCCTCCACAAGAATTTACTGCACTTTCAATCCATGTGGGAAACAACAAACTTGGCACACTTGAAATCTGCACAACTGTTTGGTGTGCAGGCATTTATCCAGGGACTACAGAAACCAGTGTGCTCTATTTTGCAAGCACAAGCACCTCCACTCCCCATCAGAAAGGCAGAGAAAGCAGACATTCACTATTCTTAAATGTCTGAGGACATGATACTGTCAACAGTCAACCCAGATGAGAAGGAAGGAAGAACAGTGTGAGAGGGTGCAGATGGGTAAAATCCTAAATCGGTGAGGCAGATCTCCTCAGCCAGTTAAGAATCCTTCAGAATTACAAACAGAGCAGCTCCTCCTGAAACCCAGGACCCCTGGGATCTAAGGAAATCCGAGTGCCTCAGTGGTAATTGTAATAAATCCGTAGCGCCGCGGAGCGGGCCCAACACACACAAGTTTGCTCCATGATTAAGAGATCTCTGTAACACCTTAAGGTCCCCCGTGAGCCCAGAGCAGCGAGATACAGCTAACACGCATCAAACACATAAGAATATCTCAATCATTACCACAGCTGATGGTGGCTCTGAAACCAATCGATAGGGCAATTAGATTTTATCAGAACACGCCTCTCAGCCACCTACTTCTGCTGTCATTGCAGAAGCCTCAGTTACCCCTGCCAGTGCCAGGTCTCCAGGTGACTGACTGAGAAGCACCAGATTTTTGCTTTTTTTGCAGGTTTTTGTTGTTGGCATTCTTTATTTCCTTCAAAGGTTCAGTATCAGGGGATACTTCAAACACGAGGTAAGCTGTCAGCTATTCTTATCTAGACATCGTGCTTCAGTACACACACTAGCGGGGGGAAACACCACCCCCAAATCTCTCATATGCTGAATCTCTAGAAGTAGCCCATAATCCATATCTAGTCCATATTGTCACTGTGGAACACCACCACTGAGGTCTGGCAGAGAAGCTAAGGAGGACAAAGCAGGAAACTGAGCTCTGCTGTTTAGTCATCACTTGCTTTTTGATCTTGGGCAAGCTTGCCGTTTTGTGTCTCGGCCGACTCGTGCACTTCTACAATGTACGTGAAAACTGGTGGAGGGCATTATTTGTCCAACATTTCTGATGAAACTTTCCTTACTGGCAGCATACCTCCCTTTCCCCTGTAGACTAACAACAGCACTGTAGACTAGCAATAACAGTCTGTCCATTTTTTATGGTAAGTGTATTTCCAAAGCACTGCAGTTCTCAGATTTGCTAGCCCAGACTTCTGTAAATGCTAAACTTATGAAGATGTCACAATCACTACACTGGTCTTAATCACACCTAAGTATGCAACAGAAAGCCTAGCCATTTGTTTTTGGTGGCTCCAGATTCCTTCTAGCTCTTTGGGCCTCCCAAGATCCAAAGTACGGTGACTTTTTTTTGTCCCAGCTACCCCAAGCCCTAAGACCGTATGTCCTCTAAACTTATCGTTCCAAACTGCTAGTGCCCACCACTGTGGATTATTACACCCACTGAGGTGGGTTATTAAATCCTCTTCTAGTCAGGGTCAAACTCTGAGTCTTTCAGGACCCAGTTATTTTCTAAGTCTTTCGGCTCCTGCCGTCCCAAACTAAGCTTTTCAGCTTCTGTTCCCAAACATAACCACCGCCATTGACATAAAGTAACCTGTTTTCACTTCTAAAATATCCAGAAGACTTCCAAGGTTTCCAACCAAAGGCCTTATACATTCCAGTAATACATCAGTCTCTTCAGCCCCTTGTGACCTGAACATCAGCCCAGCTCTAGTCTGAACCCTGACTCTAGTCTCACCTATCTCCCAGAATTCATGAAAGCCCCAGAACTAACTATACGCCATCATTTTCCATTAGTTTCAGCCCCTTCCTGCATTTCAACGACCATAAAAGATCCAGGAATACTTCTAATTTTCCAGTCCGTGCTGTTCGAAACCATAGCACTGCCTCTAATCCTGGTTTTAACTGTAAATCAAGGAACTCCCTCACAGAATTAATCATAAACCAACCAACTCTGCCAACTGCAACCCTCTTCTTAACCCCACGAGCCCTGCAATAAGCAAATCTCTTCCATTTGTGCTATCCTTACTCTCGATCCTCTATTTAGACTCAGGCATAGCCAAGAAGCCACGTAACACTTCTGAATCCTGTTTTAGCAGAGCATGCACTCACCTCTCATCGTGCACATGTAGAATTTGCAGTCTGAGCTGCAGAGCAGACTCTGGATTGTCCAGCCTCTACCGGCTGGGGCTGTATGCCTAACTTCAAACCATAAGTGCTAAACCAGCAACAGAAAACATTATAGCAGCAGATTCCAACTTACTTTGAGAGCACTGCAGCTTACAGTCATGAGTGATGCAGGAGTTTTTAAACATGCCAGCATTAATATCATTTATTCAGCACTTTCCATCTCCAAATGCCTTTTTGAGGGAAAGTGTCTCAGAACCCAATGACACAGTACTGTTCTCAAAGGCATACAACGCAAACAGTAGACAACCAGGGGCACATTTCTTCTTCCCTTATTGTTGTAACTAAATGGTTTAAACAACAGCCAGCCTTTTAGACTAACCCAACACTCTCTTAAAATTATATATGTAGCAAGTAGTTATACCACCCTCCCCTTCCAGTGAACACAAACAGAACCAAGATGTAAACCCAGTAATCGGCATCAACTACAAATACCAGCACATTTTGTATCTGTTCCCTTAACTTGTGTGTCCAGGAGGTGGTGGCATAGGTACCAGTTCAGCACATGCTCTAAAGCCAAAGCTGACAGGTTCTGCATAGGCTTTGGCAAATGAGTCTTCCCTTAATCAAACAAGCACATAGAGCGACCCAGCTACAGACAGCAGGGAAAAATTAGAATTAAACTGTCCCTGTGGAGAGGTGACAAAGCCTCCTCTCCCTTTAGAAACCTAATCTCCCCACCATCCCCCCAGCTACTCTTTTGCTGGTCAACTCTTGTTAAGACACACCAGATCTACCACGTCCTGAAACCCTGTGACTTGCTTGGTGGCCTCTGGGGTGAATGAGCCCTCTTCTATTTCATTGCTCAGACTTTCACTGAGGTCACAGCCAAGCACTGTGGTGCGCGTGCACGTGTGTGTGCACATGTGCAGCACCTATGTTTTTAAGAAGCTAACCAGAGAACCTCAAACATAAATTCTAGCAAATAAGAATGAGGACTTCTACATCTAATCTTTTCTACTGCTTAACAACGATGGGAATGAAAAGTATCCCTAGTATTTCTGGAATGGGTCCCAAAGACTTTCAGCAACGCTGGTCAAGACTAGCAGTTCGTCTGTAATGCAAACAGTATTAAAAACCATTTTAACATACAGGGTCAGCTGAGACATATGGACTCAAGCAAGATCATACAGAAAAACTTCTCTCTCTGCCTAGTCTGGCTCTTAGAGCTGTGTAGGAAAAGGGGCTGAGAAGACAGATTAATGAAGAGGATATGAAGATTTAGCTGTGAAAGCAAAGACTGGTAGCTGCCCATTGTCGCTTTACAGATGTGTCACAGATCCCCCAGTTCAGCACAATACATATATGGGACTGAACACTACTGCAGAAGTAGTCACACCAGTACAAATTTCACTGCAGGAAGAAGGAACCCTTCTCAAACCAAAGACAAACCAGGTACCTGCCATGTTGCTGAATATCCTGCAAAGACATTCTCAAAGTGTATTAGATGTGGTATTCCCTTAAGATCCGGGCTTAAGTTACACAGTCAATAGAATGACTTACAAGAAAATATGAACAAAACCCAAAACATACAGATTTTCAGGAAAGGCTTGCGTTAACATACACCGAGGGATCAAATTCTGATTTGGAAGGACAGGGATCACTCCATATAAAAACTAGCGTAACTCCCAGGTTTTCCTCAATTTTTATTTATAATCAAAAGCAAATTGTAGATTCTGCAAACAGCAAACAGATCTCTAGTTTATTACCAGTGCCTCAGTTCTTGACTGATGAATATCTCACCAAAGCATCCTTGCCCATAGCTCCCTTACTGACCTGCAGAGAGGCACAATGCAGGAGCCAAGAGGAGCATTTCTCGTTTCACCATGTGAAGTTGAAACCAGGTGAACTTCCCCAAAAAGCAAGGATGCGCTACAAAACCAAACAATCATGCTCACAAAGGAGTTGGCAGGCACAGAGGCAGCATGGGGAACCTCTGATTAATGAAATTACAAATCAAACCATGCTCTCTGCAAGGCCTTTCTGCTTCACTTGACACTAACCCTGGGGACATTTCACTTCTTTGCTGGCGCAAGCTCCTTTGCCAGTAGTTTAACACAGACCGCTAGATTTGAGAACAACATAGGGCTGAGATCTCAAAAGGACTTTAACATTACCATGAAATCCTTTCCACGTTAATCTTTAGCCAGAATATTAAAAGCTTTCATACAGCTCACTCCAAAGAGTAACACAAACAGCCACAGAAAAAACAGCTGCTGAAAAAATGAACAAATGAAGGAGCAGAAGAGAGAGGAGGGAAGTCAAACCCAGACCAGCAGGACCTGCTCCAGCTGCTTACCTGCTGCTCCTAAGCCAATGTCAATGCTGTTTCTCTTGAATTCGCAGCGGCTCTGGGTCTCTGGCATAACGAGCTGACGGCTCTGATGCAGGTTGGAGATGATAGTGGAAAGGTCGTTATCACGGCTGCAACAGAGCAGAAAAGCACCAAGTTAAGGAAATCCTATTTGCCACCACATAATTGATTTTTGTGTGTATGAGCATATGTGTGCATGCACGCAAGATTCTTTTGTTTGCCCCAACATAGCTGTATCTCAAGAAGGGTTCTCCCCCTCCTACCCATCAGGTTCCTAGGTAACCTCCTCTAGTTTTGGGGAGTGGAGACTAACTGCAAAGCACTTCCCAAACAGCACTCTCATTTCCCATAAAGGACTCTGCAGCTGCCAGAGCTCCTGATTTCAGTTTTGCCAGATATAACTTGCGTGGGCCAGAACTTACATCTCAGATGGAAAAACTGAAAGTGTAGAAATTGGCAGATCTATTCCAGAATTAATAGGAACTTGAACTGAAATAACTGATAGTTTTCTATCAGTTGCCACACTTCTTTTCTTAAAAGAATTAAGTTTTTCCATTCCATCACTGTTGGAATGCAAGAATACTTTTATTTATTTGAATAATAATTTTGGGTTTAGAGAGAAACCCACCATGGTCCCGGATATCGGCATTACTCAGAGCTGAGGGTACAGATTTGTTTACAAAACTAATTTTCAACTCTTCACTAACAGATCCTGAAATAATTCTCTCTTCCTTCTGGGAAAACAGAATGCATTAGAGCAGTTCAGCATTATTTTGCCTGTTGTCCTTGCATGAGACTGCTGCTAAGTAGGCTAGTTTAGTCTTTTTCCTTTTCTTTTTTTTCCTTCTATGGAGAGGAAGAGCACAAAAAGACATCCACTGTAGCAGATACTGCAGTTCAGCTGGCAAATGCTTCTGCTTGCAAACTGCTATCCACTTGCTAAATATTTCTGAATAAATGATATACAAACACTGAAGAGGAAGAACAAGCTAAAACGTATCCATGATACTAAATGGAAATGCTGGAATATCTCCCTTCTGTTTGTTTGCAGTATATGTTAAATCACCCATCCTTCTAGCACAAGGTGCTTGCCCCAAGCTAAATGTGGCTATTTTTCTTCCTCCCGTCTTTCTAAATGGAAGATGACAGCCAGAAGAACTAGAGACACTTACAAAAAAATTATACATATTAGAAACATTGCCCTCCCTCCCACATCCACAGCTCCCTCCCAGCCTCTACTCACATGACAAATGCACCCACTCTGTGCTGCTGTGACACACAGCACATGACCACCAACTCACTGGTGCAGAGGAGAGTGTCCTCACCTGGGACCAGCAGGACAACACGGAGGGTGCATTATCTGCAGAATTACCTAGCAATCATCTTCCCTTAAATATCCCCCACTTATCCCCCCCTTACCTCCTCCCCACCTGCTGCACCCCCACCTACAGGCTATCAGCACTAGCAACAGGAGCAGATCTGCTCAAATGCTCCAGAGAGCCCATCCCTGCTGCAGAAGCAGGGGCTAATCTGTCGTCTAGCTCTCTGCTAATCAGATAAGTTTATGACAGAAAGTCTTTAGACAGAGGTACTTTCAGCGGGCGTCTGGCTCCAGATTTTCACAAGATGTAGCAGACAAAAACAGACTCTCATTTCAGCAGCCGCTGTCATGTTCCCTGCTGCTCCCCCCCCCCCGCGCACTCCCCCCACCCCCAGTCTTAGCAATGAGATAGGATGCTCAGATCTCAAAGCCTTTGAGCACCCATTGCATCTTCCTCCGCTAAACCAGTTCAGATTCCTCCTTATGCAAGCAGAAGGCTAATTACTTAAGCAAGCCCACAGGTGAGTGGGAAGCCCATTTCTCCTGTGCCAAGCAGTTTTGGGTCTTATCCTCTTTTAGCTGCCACCTTTAAGATGCATTATGCAAATATTTTGGTGTCTTAAGTCATTTATGGGATTAATGTGAAGTGATTATCAGTTCTTTTTAATCATGCCAATCAATAACTGGATGTCAGGGACAGAGGACAAATGCAGATAAACGCTGCCATCAGCACAATGCACAGGAAAGGGCAGAGGATATGAGCCAGAAGTGCAGAGCGAGAAAGGCAGGGAGTAGGAAGAGAAAAATGGGATAATTACATCTTTGCATTTGCAGAGTGTCTTGCATCCCAATCGAGCCCAAAGCACCTCTGATATGTAAACACATTAAGAGAGCTACCAGAAGGAATTGTTTTCTCCACCACCAAAATGCAACTACCTGTCCTTCTGGAAAAGAGCATAGCAACTCTTTCACATGACTTGATTCTCCAAAATGCAAAGAGTGCAGAATACTGTGATATATCCACCAAAAACTATATCCCGGAGATGTATGTGGAAGGAAACGTTACCACACAAGAAACTGTATTTTTCTTCCCCAAAAATCTTGAGGGTTTAGGAGATTTTCCAAGGCCTTAAAATTAAAATCAGCATGGTATGCAAAGGAGCATTAGCAAGTCGTAACTCCACATGGGAGCAGATACCACAGGGCTGATAGGCACACACTACAGGCTTTGAATTCAACTCAGTCCACCCACGCAATTCGCAATTCGGCAGGATCCCAGGAAAACATGGCTTTGCCGGAATACCTTTGCAGAAGGCAAACGGAACACCAAGGTGACATTGAGAGGAAAGGGGAGAAAGACTAGAGATAAGGCAAACAGGCTACGACAGCTTTTAGTACATCAAACTGTCCCCAGGAGTTGTTCCTTTTGTCTTAGCGCACCAGAGGTTTGAAGCAGACTGCCTTTTTGTTCTGGGCTTGTTCTACACCTGGCGCAACGGGAGGTAGCTTATAGCTGGTGCTCAGTCTTAGCATGAGAAAAGAGAGTGAAAGGTAACCAGAGCTGCTTATGAAAAATTGAGATACCTTTCTGTGTAGGTAAAGGCTTTAAGCATTTTTTTAAAATGCTGTAGGCCAAGCTGGCCCCAGCAAATATAGCTCCACGCAGCTGCAAGGACACTCGGGGACTATGTGGACTCTAATAAGGGACGGACTTGTGTAAGGCTCTGCTCAGACCACAGAGGTCTTTCTACCACCATGTTGGGTCAACAGAATAGAACACCAGCTTTGGTTCTGCAGCTGACAACTCTCCCACCTCCAGCTTACCCGTGACTTGCATGAGATAGTAAACAAACATCACTTTTACAAGAGACCCTCCTGAACCTCCACAGAGCAAAGCCCAACCAACTGCTTTCATCTCAATGCCATTTAATAGAGGTAGTGAAAGTTTAACTTTTAATTGAGTTTCAGTTCTTCAAGTCCTATGCTATTTACACAGTGCTTTAGCCAGGAAGAAGGACTCTGCCCAGCTACAAGCAATTTTCAGAAACTAGCTGCTGCTGCTTACTTGCTACCCTGGGCTGCGGCACTGCAACTGCGCTCCCAGCCCTGACACCCCACTGCCTCAGGTTCGCTGGCCCAGCGGGAAGGCAGAACACCTAGCACTGCCACAGGCTGTGGGACACCTGCTCGGTCCATGTACTAAAAGTTGCAAAACATGAGCTGTGCCTCCAGCCTGGCCAAACCCCTTCACAACTCAGTCCTGCCCCCAGCCCTGAGGCGAACACCTCAGCCAAATCGCCTTCACCCACACCAGCAGGCAGACATCTACCCCAGCCCTGCCCCATCCACTGGCCACAAAAATCCTAGAAAGAGCCTGGCAAGTTTCTCCACAGAAAACAGCTCTCTGAAAATTCAACCAACCACTCACCCTCTGCTGAAGGTGAACCGCACAGCACGCTCCTCTCGGCAGAGCAGCCCCGGCGCCCAGCAAACGCCCACGGCACTGCGGCACAGGGAGCCCCTGTGCTCGATTAGTGCCCACACCTGGGCAGGGATGCTGGTCCTCTGCCCCGTGTTTCAATGGCCTTTGACTGACTGTTCCCCCATTCCTCAGTCCCACTCCTCATTCTTCACTCCTACCTGTCAGCTACAGACTTGTGTGCCCACATCCCGTGGAAAAGGCCCAGCCCAGCCCCTACCAAAGCCCATCTCGCAGGCACTGGGTCTCCATGTCCAGAGCTGAGCAGCGCAAAGCGCATCCTGAACAAGTGGCACAGCACAGAAACGAGACCCTCAGCCCAGAGTACAGGGTGTTCTCTGTGTGTTCAACCTGCTCACCATACAGGACAGTGTTTTGAAAAGACAGCAAGTCTCTTGAGGAAAAGGATGTTTGTTCCTCTGGGTTTATACGCCACCAAACTCGCTCACAGGAATCCTGTCATAGACCGAACAGGCAACAAATTCATCAGCTCAGGGCCCCAGCAGGCAGAGCCAGTGCAGGATTAAAGATCCTTCCCTCAGAGGGAATACAACAGGCAAAAGAATATCCAGCTTTGCAGGACCCAGGTCAAGCGTGCACTTTGGGGAGACCAACATACATGCAGTAACACCTAAAACTTGGCTGCTTTGTCTGGCATAGTGAGTGATGCAACTGGAGGCTGGGACCTAGGCTCACTGGAAGGGAAACTGGAATGGGTGTAACAGCATTCCCACTGAAGTCCTCACCAGCAAAAGCCCAATTCTTGCATGACCTCAGCGGGAAGGAGCCCGCATCAAGGGGAATGCAGAGTTAGTCCTTCGCATGTAGAGGATTCCCCCACCTGTGTGCTGAAGGCAGTCATTCCACCGAGATGCTCACTTGCAGCCCCAGCAGGGCAGAGTCACGCTCTGCTCTTCCTTTGTCTTGTCTCTGAGCCGCTGCTGGGTGCCTGTTAATGCAGGCACCCCCCCAAGACATGCACTGACACATGCACACACAATCAGATTAAAGGTCTGATCCCTTCCAGTAGCATAATATTATATTTTAAAAAACGGATTAGAGAAGGGGGCTTGAGCAAGATACAGATCTCCTGAAAGGTCAAGGAGGAGACAAATAGCCTTCTGTAGGGCTGCAGGTTGCCATGGCAACGTGCAGTTTGCATGGGTTTTGGTAATTAACGGTTTGGGGACCCACAGTAATACAGGTATGTTTCCAAGCAGCAAGGGAACATGTTCTGAGGCATGACTGCCTGGGCACTTCCATCTCACGACAGCAGGTTTTGCTCTTGCAGTAAAATGAAGGGTAGAAAACAGAGTATGTACTGTCAGCAACTCCAGGGGGCACGTGGCTGGTTGGCCGTGTACAGATTTGCCTTCAAACTGGGAAGTGACTCCATGTAACTGACAGTCTTGTAAGACCTTTCTTCTGCTATCTGGCTCAGGATGGTCAAAGCTCTGATCACAAGACATTTTTCAGTATTTCTGCTATTTTGGTGGGCAAAGTTTTAGGAAAGAACTTGTAGCACTACAAGATTTTTGAGTCTGAATGTCAAATCCAATAGACATTTAACCTCAATACAGAACATTAAAATTCACCCTTGTCTGGTACCTGAACAGTGAATATAAACATGCCTAGTAAGGATAATCTCCTGATTATCCTGTTGCTCACTCTCTATTTGAATCCACCATCCTGTTTTTCCAACATCATACTTAGCAGCAGCGGAGAGGAGTACAAGGTTACAAATTTGGAGGATCTTGTGTGGCAAAGAAGTATGTGGTGACTGCTGATAAAGAAGTGAGATCCCATCTTCAGAAAGCTGTCCCTCCTACTAAGAAAGAAGGGAAAGGTAGCAGGTACCTAACAGCACTGTCGAACCCTCAAGGCCAACTCTTCAGCTTTGGGAACAGCTGCAAGTGGCACAGACCTCATAATGAACCTGGCCTCATAAGGAAGACACTTTAACAAGGAGTAAAGCTGGCAGTGGTGATGCGTGCTTGTTTATGACTGTGCTCCACATAGCATCGGAGAAGTAACCATCCCACCAAACATGCCATGTATCTATCCTGCCTTTTCCTTGCCCATTTACCCACTGAAAAGAATGTCCTAGGCTTTTGCAAGCTGCTTTCCATCCAACAGGATTCCCACCCTGCCACAAGGCTGTGTCCTGCTGCCAAAAGCAACAGTAGGATAAGTGGCTGGGTATTATTATGAATTGGGCAATTTTCAAAACCTAATGAAGAGAGGGCACAGGAGCAACAGATCCATTTACTAGGAATGCAGGAAAGCTGTGATAAGGGTTTTGCCTAAGCCACAGGCAACTGAGCAAGCTCACTGGTACACCACAACTCGGGCCATGCATGCTGCAAGCAGCAACCACAGAGCTTTTAAGGACAAGTACAAATGGCTCCTTTACCTGCATGTAATATGAAATGAAATCTGCTCTCTAACAAAACGGCCATTTGACCTTGGAGGGTATTTCTGAAAACACTGGACACTTGACCTGTTACACTGGCAGCGAAAGAAAACTGCAGGGGAGCACAGCATAGAAGGCATATGCCACAGGTTCCATGCTAGGTGCAGGAAAAAACAAAACAAGTCTTTCTCATCCTCAGACCTCACATCCAAACCCAATGAACACCACTGTAGGACTCTGGGAGTACAGTCAGGACACCACAGATACAGATCAGAGCCGACAGTCTAAAATTCCCTGTCACAACCCAATGCTCTGATATAAGAAGACCGTTCTGCAAAGCAGCAATGAGATGTACTAATAACTAATGGCTGCAAAAATTACCACTGGAGGAAAAAATACATTGCTAATGTTCTCTATGAATGCTTTGATTGCTGCAGTGTCTATGTTTAATGGAACTAACTGGTCCTCTGTCTCTCCCAAAGCTGGTTGTTCTGATGAGACTTTCTGTAATGGCAGTATAATGGTCCACCAGTGGTCATTTGATACCTGCAGTGCTTACAGGAAAAGGCACTCAAGGAGACAGACAGCCACATCAACTGGTGGAAACATCACCCAGACAGAAGGTGTCTATTTGGGACAAGATGTCACAACAATCCATTGACTCATCTGTGCAGTCCGCAGCGAAGCACCTGCAGGACAACAGCTAAACCAGCAGGACTATCATTTCTGGCACACATTGCATGAGCAACGTCATCTAATCTAGTTAATGAGCCACAACCTGTGCTCAAGGAAGGAGAAGTCCATCATAGGAACTGCCACTGAACTGTCAGACTTGCTAACTGTGGCCATCCCTTGGGATGTATAAATGAATTAGGAGCAAGCCCTTCCAGGGACGCTGTGGTAATCAGACATGCAGCAATCCAGTGCGACCAGCTTCTGGGAATGATAATCTTTTCTTGAGCAACATCTGCACCATAATGCTCTGACTGGCACTGTTTGAAGCCAGCAGCTATTGCTCCAAGATCCCTTCTGGTCCTGTCTTGTCCCCTGGTCCTCCTGCTGACCAGCATTTGGACCCTCACTCCCGTCACCTCTCCTCAGTCTCAAATGGTCCCAGCAAACTAGTCCCTTACACCTGCTGAAAGCCCTCTTCCCAGCCTGGTTCTGGAGCCAGCCCTGCCAGCACATTCAGCATTACAGAGGGGACTAGACAAACGGAGCAGACACCTCAGTCTCTTGGCCCCTCAAGAGAGGGTAAGCAGAGAGGTGCTGACAAATGCCTGGGCTGCCCTGCCCCTGTACGGCACCAGAGTGCAGACATACCACCCTTGGGATCCTCCAGAGGTGGCAGCTTCCAGCAATTGTTAACCCAAGCCGGATTCAGACTGGGAGCAATGCCTTTTAAATGTATTTCATTTACAGACATTAGCAGCAACTGCATCTTTAACAAGGAGAAGGATGAGGAGACTAATGGATGGAGACAATTAACCAAAATATAAATCAGTGTCAGAGTCTCTGCAGTTAGCAGAGGCAGCCAGGCGCCCGCAGGGTCTGGTGATTCTTGCAACATGCTGCTCACAGTGACTGCAAAGAGTGATTGCAAAGAGAGGGAAGGAGAGGGGAAGGAGAAAATTTGGTCAAAATGTAAATAATTTTCAATAGTGGCTGCCTCCCTGTTTGCTGCAGCCCTCTCCAAATAAGGAGGCAACAGTAACCTCACTACAAAGGCCATGCCCCGTCCTCCCCACAGGGTGAGCCAGAATGCATGCCTCCTACTGTCTATCCTGCCGCAGGCAGGGTTTGCTCCACCCATGCTCTGAGCTGCAAGACCACATACAGTAACCTTTCAGTGCTTGGTATCAGGCATAAAAAAGTGCAGGTCACTCTGCAAAGGCGGTATTTCACCTGTGGTGCAGCACCACTCAGCAGTACCCAAAAAAGGCTGCTCCAATGGTTAGGATACTTAGCACAGGTTTGAAACTCATGCTGTCATTGTTTTGCTCCAGTTTCCTGCCCAGACTTCGCTGGCTTGTCGGTTAACCACTTCGTGCTGCTGTTCTCCATACACATGGGGATGCACAGGGGCACTGTGTGAGTGAGAAGCATTAGACACTAAGAGGCAACCTGGTACTTCACAGCAGGAAGTTCCAGATGCACCTGAGATAAAAAAAGAGGGAGTGATATTCTCAGTAGACACAAAGTTACAGAGATTCAGAGACTGCAAGACAGTTCACTGAGAAAATGGTGAATTAATCTAGCACTGGACCAGACAGGATAAGTCTTTTCATAATCATTAATCAAATCAAAGGCAAACTGGGAAAACCCAGTCAAAAATGTATGACTGTCTTTGAAGGGATGCAAAGCAGGAGATTGATGCCAGGTTTGGAGAAGATAAGAGACTCAGAAAAGTAGCATGGGAGGAAATAAAACCAGAAAATATTTCTTTTTAAATATGTTTCACTGGCTCTCCATCCCCTTAACGATCACACAGTAAGTGCAGGGATTATATTAAATTTTACTGATCAATACAGTTGCCATAAAACTGTCCCGACCCTCGGTCCCTCCCTACAATAAAGAAAAAAAATCCAATATGCAAAAAGAGGAATGTCAGAGCTTGCAGGGGATAAGATGCAAGGACATTGATTAAAGCCAGGGAAAGTGGGAGATCAACACAGGTGTGTGCCCATGCATCCTTCACACAGACCCTCCTGTGTCACTGAGGAATACACATGAGGTTTCTTTTCCTTCTCATTCCCAGCCTGACCGGACACAAGTTCAAGAGTGTATTCCAATGGTACCTCCAGCTCAGGTAACAGAGTCACAGACTCCGTTTACTCTGCAGTGACTTCCTTCTACGCACTGTATGCACCCATGCCAGCCAGGCCCAAGCACCTTGCCTGGCCAGGTCGATATGCCAGGAATGACAGAGACTTTGCAGCTCCAAGGAGATGGCAACATTGCCAGAACCTGCAGAAGCACAAGTGACTTTTTCTTCTCTGTTGACCTCCTCTCCCCTCTCCTCACCATCTCCTCAAAAGACAAGTTTCTGGTGTGAGGATGAGACCAGTGTCACAGTCAGACTGTTGTCAGTTACTGGCTGCTCACGGCTGGGATGGCTGTACTGTTTGTGGGGTGAAAAGCTGGGTGGCTGGCCAAGCCCAGCTAGTGGTGGTGAGCGGAGTTATATCCCACTGGCACCAGGCACACAGGGTGCTCCCCGGGGCTCCATGCTGGGGCCAGCCCCGTTTAATGTCTTTAATCAATGATCTGGATGAGGGGGTTGAGTGCACCCTCATTAAGTTGGCAGGTGACACCAAGTTGGGTGGGAGTGCTGAGCAGCAGGAGGGCAGGAGGCTCTGCAGAGGGGTCTGGGCAGGCTGGACTGATGGGACAAGGCCAGTTGTGTGAGGTTCAACAAGGTTCCATGCCAGGTCCTGCACTTGGGTCACAACAGCCCCATGCAGCGCTACGGGCTTGGGGAAGAGTGGCTGGAAAGCTGCCTGCCGGAAAGGACCTGGGGGTGCTGGTCAACAGCTGGCTGAACATGAGCCAGCAGTGTGCCAGCAAGGTGGCCAACAGCATCCTGGCTTCTGTCAGAAACAGTGTGGCCAGCAGGACCGGGGCAGTGACCATCCCCCCATACTTGGCATTGGGGGGGCCACAGCTCGAATCCTGGATTCAGGTCTGAGTCCCCCACTGCAAGGGGACACTGAGGGGCTGGAGCGTGTCCAGAGCCGGGCAGGGGGCTGGGGCACAGGGCTGACGGGGCGCAGCTGGGGAGAGTCAACCTGGGGAGGAGGGGGCTCGGGGGGACCTTCTCGCTCTCCACAGCTGCCTGACAGGAGGGTGTAGCGAGGTGGGGTCGGTCCCTTCTCCCAGGTAACAAGCGACAGGACAAGAGGAAACGCCTCGAGTTGCACCAGGGCAGGTTTAGATTGGGGATTAGGAGAAAATTCACTGAAAGGGTGTCCAGCACGGAACAGGTGCCCAGGGAAGCGGTGGAGTTGCCATCCCTGGAGGTATTTAAAATACTTGTAGATGTGGCACTTAGGGACGTGGTTTAGTGGTGGACTTGGCAGTTCCGGGTTAACGGTTGGACTCAATGATCTTAAAGGTTTTTTCCAATCTAAACAATTCTATGATTTAGCAACAAGCAGTCAGTGTGAGTGTGTTGCTCAGGGCTACCCAAACTGGAGCACACGCCCAGGGACAGGACAAGCATGTAAATCAGTTGGTGACTGTGTGAAGGGAATAATGAGCTTTTTATGGAAGCCATTAAAAGCAAAACCCAGATTGGTCTATAAATACTGTTGCATCATTATAGCTCTGAGAAACCACCTTATGTAACAGCACAACTATGTGAAGTCAGGACCGGTATAAAATAACCACTCAAAGGCTCTCGTAGTTTTTAGTTAGCATTTTTTCAAACCCAAAACAAAACTAATAAACAATTTCCAAAGAAACATGTGTAATGCAGCTCAGCCCTTGAAAAAAATCCACCTTCTGTCTCCCTACCATGCACAGGTAAATCTGGGGCTCATTAAAAGGACCCAGAAAGACAGACATGACCTGGGGATCACTGGCTGTTGTGCTGCCGCAAGAGAAATACCTGACCGCAGCTCCCACATGAAATGCCACCAATATCACTCCTTTTCCCTTATCCTGCAATGCCCAGCCTCTGTGGGCCATTTAATCACAGATTCATTGATTTTAAGCCCCAGAAAGGACCATTATATCTACCTTGTCTGACCTCCTGCACAGAATCTGTCAGAAAATCACCCTATTGTACTCCCAGTTAACAGTGGCAGCTCAGAGTGAAAAAAATGTGTGATCTGTGTCTCTGCCCACCAAGGCGCAAATAGAGACCCTCCATCTCAGAACCCCAACCACACTGAATTGAGTGCTATGGGAGTAAAATAATCTGCTCATTCCCAAGAGCTGATGAATCCTCTCAGCTTCTTCCTTACTAGCATGTAAACCTTCCCACCCAGATGAAAAAAAGTACATTTCAAAAGATGACCACTCTGACTCCCTGCTGCATGCACAGCATCAAATCAGTGCAGGATTAACCACCTTCCAGCCTGGCAAAGCTGAGAGTCATCTTGGGATAAGAAATTCTGCAAAATAACTTTCTCCTCAGCATGTCTTGGTTCACTCTGGCATGGCCTTTGAGCAGACAGGCAAGGTCACTGACTGTGACACTCCCAGGCAGTAAAACTAGGGTCACTGAGTCAGCAGAAACAGAGAAGGGATGTGGATCAGGGAAAGCTCGCAGCTCAGACCGATCAAGGGCTCTTCCCCTCCTCCCTCACTCCTGCTTATCACCTTGCACACAGCTCAAAACATCCAGCAACATCTCCCTAATCACACAGAGCACAGCCAATACCTCTCCTCTCAGGTCGACGGTGGACAGAACAGCCAGAGCAGGGTAAGACCTAAAGCTGGGCACAGGAGGATTTGGGTCAAGGATCTGAAGGCTCTGATCAGGTGACTAATAAAGAAGTGGATGGGGCTGGGGGTGGTGCAAGGGGGGGCAGCAGAGTTTGTTTCACTGTTAAACAATAGGCGGCATGACCCGCTGACAGGCTGTGTCACTTTTCCATCAGAGATAGGCAGATAAGCCCCAGACAAAGAAGCTGGATGCAAGCAAGCATATGTATGTGCAACTCTGAAGAGCAGAGGGGTTGCCGCCTTCCTCCAGACCACTCTGTGCCTTACTGCCTCTCCCCATCCCACTCGTCACACTCTCCGACCTCTCTGGCACAATCTGGGCAGCCTTAGCTGCTCCAACCCGCCACTTCATGAACTGCAATTTGGCAAACTGCTGGGAGGCAAGCTACGTTATGATGCACTTTCTGGCTCCCTCTCCTTATTCCCAAATTAATTTCTAACTTCTCTATCTGCTGCAAAAACCTAGACCACTCACTTACCTGGCAACTCACATTTGTAGCCAGCGATGTGTTCAACAGCACTTTCACACGCTCAATCCAGTGCAGACTGGCCCTGTTGTTCAGGAACCCAGCTTAGGGCCCAGTAAAGCTAATGGAAAGACTCCCAGCTACCTCCCCTGCCACAGCGGTAAAGCTGTACCCTGCCAGAATTTTGCACTCTAGACAGAAGCAGAAGCATGACTTCCAGCAGGCAAAGCTCAGGGCACAGCTGCCCCTCATTCCTTGGCCTTCTTGGTTATATCTTTATTGCTCAGTCTTTTGGTTGCCTTTTAAAACTTCGTCATTGATAAAAAAAACCTCTCAGTCACTCTCTGTCCTTCTTAGACATCAGTCTTGATAGACCTTTTTTTTTTTACCAATTTACCAACATCCCACTTCTGCCTCTTGAGCATCTCCACCTTCTGACAAGATGCCACCCATCAGACACAGGCAAAAAGGGAAGGAAAGGGAAAAAATGAGGAAAGGGTAAAGAGGAACAAGGGAGGGGTAAACAAGTTTGACCAACTGGAGGGAGCTGAGAGGCCTGAAAATCCCAACCCCAACTATGGGCCATACAGCCCTAATTCTCCCTGCAGACTTATCTTGAAAAAAAAAAGTATAAAAATAATCTTGCAATGTCCCAAGCAAAATGCTCATAAAATTTCATTAATACTCATGACAGTTCATAAAAATGATCAGTAGAGTTGGCAACTCCAAAATTAGGTGTAAAGATGTTTTTATTCTAATCCTGCTTTGTCATTCAGCTCTGCAAGACCATAAATAAAAATAAGATGGAACTACACCACATTGATGCTGGACTGGAGGTGGAAGAGATAAAGCACTGAGATGAAGTGTAAACCCAGTCTATCACTGCTGGCACCTTATTCCGAGAGTCGGTTTTGACATGTGCCCATCTGCTAAGGTGCCACAAAAGCACTTGACAAAGGGGATGCCCACGCATTTTAGCCTCAGATTTCCCCTCTTGTCTACAATAATGCAGATAGGGCTTCTGAGTTTGGAAAACTCTCAGACAGGCCTAACGCATCTTGAATCCTGCACTTCCACCACAGTTGTAATGTTGGGAGCCAAAAAGCTTACTGTGCTGCCGGATAAAGGAGCACAGGGACTTGAGAAAAGGAGGAGCTCACAAAGCCTAAGAAATTAGGAGAGCCTGAATCCAAGTAAGGTAGGGAAAACCTTAAACACAGTCAGTCACTTTACAACTCCTCCATCACCAGCAGGATACACCGGCCCTCCAGATGAGACACCTCACCCAGACTTGTAAATAGTACAGGGATCACAAAAGTATGGTGTAAGCACTGTGCGAGACCGTCACTGGGAAGGTACAGTTCCCGGGAAGCACCTTTCCCCTGTGATGCTTGCATTGCTGCAGTCTTCTGAGGCAAAAAATATGAAGATCTTGTGCTATCTTCCTCTCATAAGGACATGGAACCCACTACCCCAAGGTGGCAAGAAGCCTGAAGGTTAGTTACAGACTTTTCTCCCACCTGCCGTTCTTTCTTAGTGCCAAAGTGCAGCACCCAGTTACACACAACTAGTCCCTTGAAAACATCTTCCACTTCTGCCTTCCACGCACACATTTGTTGGGCAGCAACCCAACACAAATTCACCAGAGTCCAGAAAGATTTTCCGTAACAGTCCATCTTCATCAGTTCATCTGCCACAACCACTACAAGTGTCTGTACGTTTTTTCCCTGAACATCCATCAAGCCCATGCTATTGATCACCCACCCCTCTCCCCGAGCACAGGCTGAAGCTCACCTTGGCCACTAACAAAGGAAGTTTCACTAGGAGAATAATGAAGGCAACCATGGCAAACAGAAATGCAGTTGGAGGGTGGGGCATTGCATACTTTTAACACCCCCTTATTGTGGGTCAAGTGCATTTCATGAATACCTAAAACCGTCTACATTCTGCTCTTCCCTGCCTCCTCACTATACAGACCGTGTGAGTCAGCCTCCAGTACTCCCTGCCTCATGAACTTCTGCAGCTCACATTGGAATCCTCCCTCACCCTAGAGCTTCGAGGTCTCTTTGTTTTCCCTTCCATCACTTCCCAGTGGCTTAGTGTGTTCCCATGTGTTGTGGTTTAACCGAAACCAGGACACCATGCACATTTATAAACCCTTCTTCCAGTTCCCTGGTTCGTCCGTAACACCAACCTAATCATCCCTGCTTACCCCAAATTTCCCCAAGTTCCAAGGTCTCCCACACTGGATCTCCAAACTCGTCCCTTAAAAAGCACTTCTGGAACTCTGTTCCTTGTCAGAATCCAAGTCACACCCACAGCCTCACTCTCTGAGCTAAGCAGCTGCTCCTGCTGCATGCGTGCAGTGCAGGGAAAAGCCAAACAACTCCTCTCTGCCTGCAGCACCAGGCAGCCTGGAGGTCCTGATTTTTCTCCTGACAGGTTTTTTGGCACATTTGATTTGCACCACAACCAATGGGCTTGTCCTGCTGACATGCAGAGCGTTCCATGAAGTTTTGGACTTGTCTAGATGCCGCGTTCCAATGTGCCTCGGTAACAGAATGTTTTGCTCAGCCAATAAAAAGAATGTGTTGCTGACACGCAGCTAGGCGCCTAACGGATAGAAGGTCTCTTTAAATCTCCCAGATTCTTCTCATTTTCTCAATTCATTAAGACACTTGCTTTGAACTGATGAAATATTAAAATACCCAGATGAGTGATTTTTGAATGGGCGATAGGGTATAAGTTTAGACAATGGACAGTGGCAACCGATGAGCTACAACAATCACTCACATATCCAATCTATTAAGGACAAGACAGACATATTCACAGTAGGGTGTGAAAAGGGAGGTCAGAAAACCTTCTATTCCAGAAACACGCCCTTCAAGTTTTGATCCAACGTACCATCTAAAAGCAGAAGGATACGATTCTCTTTTTGATCACTACATGCAGCTGAAATACATCAAGAATGCCTCCCCAAAGCTGCAACCAAGCTTATGCATATCTCAATAATATACCAGGGTCTTAAGATGCCCTCACATGCCCGGTTTATCCAGAGTCCTTTCAGCTGCCCTACAAAAGGTCCATTACACTCCCCCTCCCATGATAGATACCCTAGAGATGACAACACGCTGGGGATAAATACGAAGAACACTACTCTTGAATAAACATTCCCTCTTTCCTTGTAGGTATCTAATAGCTTTTCTCACCTATCTTATTTGAAATATAATTCTATTCTTCTAGATTTAAAATGAAAGCTAAACCTAGTTTATCAGCTACCTACTCTGCTCCATCACTTCTCTGAATCCCTGCTAGTACACAAATGGTCTCCTTTCCCCAACCCCAAATGAAGCTTCCTGGGAATGAATATATGAGCAAAAAGTACTGCTAATGAAATAATTTTTTCAGATCAAATGATACTTTTCAGCAAACCAATAGTTACTCATTTTTTCCTCCCTGTTCATCCACTCTTCTCTACAACTATGTTTGCTCCAGAATCTACATCAATAAGGCATAGATAAGGCCTTGTTTGCCTTTATCCCTACAGGAAAGGGAGAAGCAAAAGCTACCTGTAACTCTGCTCTGCATGCGTCCTTGCAAATCCCCAGCCTAACACACTCACGTGGGCCATGGGGAACATCCTGCCAGCAGCTTCTGTGGAGTCCAGGAATACACACAATGTCTATGGCTAAATTTCATCAGTGCCTTCCAGCAAGGTGGTATCAAGAATGACTGACTTTGCTTCCTGCCAGTAGCAGTCTTTTGTGTGTGGGGGTGTGTTTAGATCCACAAATAAAAGGAAATATTATACTCTACAGCATAGAGCCAGGTCTGTCCTGTTGCCACCCGAAGTCCCCCAAAAAGCAGCTGACGGAACCTCGCAGCTCCTCCTGGTTTATCTCAGCATCTATGCTTTCGAACTTCATATGGATGCTTCGTGGCTGATGAAACGCAAGCAAACCAAAGGTTGCTTACAGGGTTTTTTCTACGGAACTGGAGGCTTAGCTCCCTAGCTGAACATTCCCAAATGCTCTTCATTCAGACACAGAACGTTCTTGTTAATGTCTATCAACTGTGTGGATTTGCTGTGTATTTACTTTACTTCTCTTCTCCCAGTTAAACAAAAGAATACATCCATTTACTAGCTGGGCAACTATTGTCCATAATCAAACAGGTATGTCACTGTTTGATGAACAAACTGAGTTCACCCATCTGGAAAGTCTTTTCCTTTAACATATTGTCTCCACATAGCCATGCCTTGACTGCCAACAACAGTGGCGTTAGCCAAGAGCTTTCTTCTATTTATTGGCTTTGCCTTCAGGAAGCATGTCCTGGTTCACTGGTTTAACAGTTACAAAGGTGAGAGCTCTTTGTATATGCCGCCAAGATGAGGATTAAAACATTTCCTTAAGCAGTCTATGTATGTCCCAAAGCCACAGCAGAAATAATCTGGAAGGACTGTATTCAGCCTCATGTGAAGTAAGTGTCCTCCTCATACCAGTCCAGGAGTCACAGTTAATGCATTCTGCTGTATTTCACTGGGATCTTTTTTAAGCTTTCTGTACTATACAGTCAAGAGTCAGCTTCACAGTTGTCCTCCAAAGTCATCATGAGTTATGGAAACAGCTCTGCAGGTCTATATACAGTATCTCATCAGTCTTCTCTGCCCTGACTTAAGTCAGATGGGCAAATTCTGACTCCTTCTGTTTAGTTTAGCTCACTATCAGCTTTTTCAACTGGCGCTGCTGCTTCAGCCCTGCTGTGCATTGGTGTCGAGGCAGGAATCAGTGCCTGACAGAAGGGCAAAGGCAGGCCCCCTTTTGAAGGCACTCTTGTCCCTCTGCCACGGTCTGATTTTTCTGCTGTAAGTTAAGAGGCGCTTATCTGACAAATACCAGCTCTTTTAGCAGCAGATGCTAAAGACTGCAGGGCATTAAGGGATCGCATCCAGCTTCCAGCTGCTAAAAACTTCGTGTGACCTTTTAGTACCTACTTCAGGTCTCCTAGATTAAAAGGCAAAAGCTTACTAGGATAAATAAATAAATAAATAAATAAATAAATAGACAACCCAGAAGCCATCCTATATCAATCCTTACAGGGCAGAGCAGCAGGATGCTCTGGCACTTGATAACCTTACCTGTACCACACAGCAATACTTTGTGCTGAGTCAGGATCAGCCTTGACATGTTCAAAACCATCTACTTTTCAATACTCCTCTCCTGCTTTCCTTTTCTCTCCCTGTGCGTCTTTCCAAAGGAATGCGCTAAATCAGTGAATTTCCCTTTAGTTTGCTTCTCCTGTCCCATTTCCCATGTATTTTTCATCTGCTTCTTCCACTTGGCCTCATTTGTTTAATGCCCTCTTCTTGACTAACCTGTTTCATTCCTCCTTAAATACAGTTTTCTAAAAAGCGTGCCGCTGTACCACGTAGACCAAACACATTCATGTAACAATCCAGTAAAAGCACTGCAGTTTAAACTTGGTTCTGGCTGAGCAAGGGTTTATACCAGGGTTAAATCAATGTGGAAAGGCCCACTAAGTATGTTAAGAGTCAGATTTCAACAGATACATACACAGGCTCTTGGCCAAAGTCTGTCTGCTTAAAATACATTCTAATATGGTTCATGCCCATTCAGAAAGGCTGGTTACACACCACTGTAATCTTTGTTTAAATTGTGGTTGTTAAATGCATTTTATTTACTCTGGGCAAATGATGCTTTTGTTTCTTTACATGTCCTTATGCAGCCTTCATGTGACATGCACCTAGATAAAATTGCCCCCTGGGAGGCCCAATAAGCTTGGAGTGTCCCCTCAAGTGGATTTTTTTCTTATGGCAGTAAAGAGACTCTCTTGCATGCTCCTGCCTCTGTCCTTTGTCACTGTTTTATGCCTGCACCAGCACAGGACTTTGAAGACAGAAATGCTACCTTGGATAGTCTTCAGCTTGCTTACCGTGGAACCAAAAGCTAAAGCATGTACCTGGACGTCAAGATGCCCAGATCAATTCTCCGCTATGCTCCTTGTCTTTGTACCCAGCTTTAACCAAATCACATACCACCTTCTTTCCTACCAGTCAGGCCATCTTTAACAAGGGCAGCAGTAAACAACTCTGGAAACAGAAATGGTTTAATTGCACTGACAGCCTCTTGAAATTCTCAGGTGGGCAAGATGTTTATTCCATACCCAGCTGCATCACTGCATGGCATTAACATGCACCACCTCTTATCTATTTGTCACTCACCTCCCCGAAGTTCCCTCAATACATCAAGTGGCAACAAACAGAAGAAAGATCCTTTTCCTCCCTGGAACTCCTTTCTATTCCACAATTTATTTTCATGAGATACCTCAACCTCAGAAAGGTAATCCTGCCTGTGGTGCTGAGCAACTGTGACTCAGGCTTAAATCTATGGGAGCAGAGAGCAGGCATCTTGTGGTGGAGACCAGGCTTTAACCTTGTGTTCACTATTTCAAAATAACAACTTTAACACATTCCAGCAAATTATTCCAGGAACAGTATGTTCATACAAGGGAATTCTACCTTAAAAAGGAAATTTTAAAGGAAGACTAGTTGTAAACAAAATCTCAAACCTGCATGAACTTCAAAGGTTAAAAGGGAAGGGAGCAAAGCACCTGGCATGAGAAGGAGAGATCCTAATCTCCCCTTTCAGGGCAATTCCCCTATCTTGAGCTGTTGGTTCTTTGCATATAGAATGATTTGTACCAGGTTAAATGCCTTTTTATCCAGGGCAATGCAGGCAGAAATTCTAAGGTGGCTCAAGCCAATGAATCCAGGTATCCTCTGACAACTTGGAAAGGAAGATCAAAGACAAACTTATGACAAAGAGGCAGGTAAATTAAGATGGCAGTTCTCAGACCTGCTTGATTTAAAGTAGCATGGTGACTGTGTATGCATGCAGGTGTAGTGCATCATAATGATTTCCTGGCACTGGTTTGGGATGACCTGTGTTAACTGCCATGGGCTGAATTTGCAGGTCACTGACAACAAAGGTCAGTTAAACCTTTTTGCCATCCCATGATGTATTTTAGATATGCCAGATGTCTTACAGAATGGTGTGGCAATTTAGGTTGCTTAAACATACAACCTTTTTCTGTACTGACATACAAGCACACAAATTTCTTTCTTTCCCACACAGTGTAACACATTGTTCTCTTCTGAACTAGCGGGATGGGCACAATTTTTTTGTATTTGGGACTAACTGTTTAATCTCCAAAAGCAAAACTTCTGTTCCCAGGAGGAACTACCAATGTTTCTGCCAGGACAGAGCTAAACTGAAGGGAACAAACACTTAAGCCAAGGAAGCCCAAGAACTGTACTTGCTGAAATAAAAAATCAGACCATTATTTTATTCTATGCATTGCAAGTTCAGATTTTTTTTTTTTAAAACAGGAATTCTAAAGGTGTTTGCACCCTTAACTTGCTATTGTGCAGAATCGTTGTTCACGTGGCTATTAATTAAGGCTTGTGTCAGCACTTCCATTACAAACCTCGGCCTTTTAGGAGTTTATAACTTAGTCATAAAACCCTGCTCTAGGCTGAAATCATGGAAGGGTCTGCCTGGAAGGAATCCATTCTTTTGTGTTTTAGAGTCCCAAAAGCTTACAGCAACAAACCAGGGACTTTATTCTAAAGGCTGCCATACAAAAAACTTCAGCTGTTTTTTACAGAGTGCTGTGTGAGATATGCCTTCTCGACTGGCTTCTAGATGCTTACAGACAGGGTGGGGTTTATGTATTCTTAACACTGTAAATTTTAGGACTTACTGGGTTTTACGTGTCAGGGCCAAAGTCTGCGCTTACTTAAACACCAGTGAATACCTCTGCCCTCACTTGTTCCCTAATGGAGTATGAATCAGTACTGATTTGCCACCCTTCACTCCCCACTGCCTCCGTTGAGCCTCATGGCAACACCAAGACTTAACTCATACTCTAGTACTCAATTAAATACAGATGGACGTGTCCCTCCAGGTGCAAAGTTTAGGCTATAACCTTCACACACCAATGTTGCCAACAGAACAGTCCTAATTATTGGCAAAGTGGGTATGTGTGAATGGGTTAAAATGCCAGAGCACATCTGTCCTTCACTTCTCTGCTGCCCACTTTCACTCTTGTGCCACAGGGGTTTTTGGGAGCACACAGAACAGGGGCAGAACTTGTTAGCACTGCATTTGAAGGGCATGTGATGGTGATGGAAGTAATTTCTAATACTCCCTGATTCTGTCAGTGATGCATCAGTCTTGCAGATACAACAGAAATGTCCACATCAGCCGCAGCACTGATAGGTATGTCTCCCTAAAGCTCTTAAACAATGTTCTCTTGAGCAAACACTGTATTTGCTGCACCGAGTCTTACACATGTTAAGCCTTGTCATAAAAGTCATCAGCTAAACTTATTTGCACTCCCTTGTCCAGACAATCTGATGTCTCTGGAGTATGAATAATTTCTTGAAACGTTCGTGAAGTACCTAGTGTGCAGTGGACACTTCCACAAGTATAGTAGCAGCAGCAGCAGTTGTAGTAGCAATAATAGCAACAGTAATGTTTTCCTACCATTTATAAATATTTAACTGAACAGGAAGTTTACATAAAGCATCAGAAACTACCTAGCAAAACAAAAGTTATTAGTGGGCTGCTATTTGCAAGCAGATCCAATGGGCCAGATCCTGATTCCTATAGTACGCATTTATGTATGAAGCACCTGCAGAACCAGATTCTGAACTGTTCTGCACCCTATCTAGTTCCTTCTATATTCCCCAAAAAGTTTCACAGCTGCACAGATCAATTTTTCTTGTTCTAGAAAACAAGCAGTACCTGCCAGGCTCTACTATTTCACTCTGATGTGGCAATTCAGTATAAAAGAGAAATTTCAAAATTCCAGTTTTTCTAGTACAGAGGCAAATTTCTGCAGTTCTATTTTTAAAGGATTAGGTAAGTTTATGACTACTAGCAACACATACAGAAAACACACTATGTTCAGGATACCAACTGACCCAGAGGTCACAAAGGACTATTCATGTTTGTAACTGGGTACCTTCAGTTTATGAATTTCCACCTTCTTAGGTTATCTGTTACTGCAGGAAACCAGACTCCAAAACCAATATACCAGAAAGGTTTTGCAATCCTTCTCACAATTCAGACTTCTATGTCATTCCTTTAATTTATTCTTTGTAAAACACGTGTAATTTTCTGAATGTCAACTTTTTCCTGAGCTGACTTGTGAATACTCTTGCACTGCATGTTTGCAGCTGTAGTTCAACCCATTCATGCTTCACATTGCGAAATGCAGAGTCCTATTGGCTCCAAGACTTCATACTTCAGCACCTACATGCATAAGTTTTTGCAGGACCAGGGTGTCTCAGTGGAATCGTATTATATAAAGCATCTGTCATCCAGTGATTTCTTGTCATTTACAGTCACAGGCCCACCTTTTAAGGTAGCACTGCTTTAAGCTGGCTAAGCATAACACTGCAACTCCTGAGCAGCTCAGGAGCATAGGTCAGTTTGGCCTTTAATGAGCCTTTTGAGCAAAGGAACACTTTTGCAAATGAGATGCATACTCCCATGTCTGTCATGTCAGGAAACAGATCTGGGCCACCCCAACCCTGCATTCTTCCAAGAAGGGACCAGAGTAAACATATCAAAACCAACAACAGGCTTTCTTTACATGTCGACTCAAGTCTCTCTTCCACCATAACAGAGACTCCTCCCCTCCCCTCATAACTTTCCCCAAAATAAAAAGAAAAGAAAAGAAGGAGAGAAAGAAGAACAAAGGAGGAAGAAAAAAGCCACAGCACTAACAGAAATGTTCATTCACATCTAACAGCATCCATATGCCAGTAACATACCGTAAACTCTTAGCCTACCATACAAAGAAGGTGCCCCAAAATGGTACCTGCAAGAGGTCTCTCGGAAGGAGATGTTTAAATCCCAATGGGTGTGTATCCTGTTAACAAACAAACAGAGAGGTCAATGGCACATGCTGAACACTGCATCTCTTGCCACTTAAAAGATCTGCTCCATCATGACAACCCCCCCACAGTCCTCAAACTCCCTCTTCCTAGCTCTCAACCACAACTCCTGCCACCTCCTGAGCCCAGTGTGGGATGCTGGGATGGGCCACACTGCACGCATGTCGCAGTCCTGAGCGTCCACAGCAGGACTCGCTGCTGGAAGTGAGACCTGCAGGTGAGCTGGACAGCAGTGAGAGAACCTCTCCTTGCTGCATGCAGTCTCCCTAATGAGTGTAGGGACTGCAGGATGTTGCCCCAACTAACAGGACATGTTCAGAGGAAGCAGAAAGAACTAAGCAGTGACATTTTATGAAGAAAACCCAAATATGTCTGTACTGTATTCCCTCCTCCACACCTGCCACAGCTGTAAATAATTAGCCATTTCCCACCTCGGAAATTAACGTCACATATGCTGTCACTCTGCCCACTGACAAGCAGGAATAGCAGATTCTAGATGAACAATATCCTAAATTAAGACAGAGCAACCAAGGGCATTAGGGTTTTGTTGGGGGTTTTTTCCCCCCCTTGCTATGAGACAGCATCTACACCAATCCAGACGGCTAAGGCAATGCTTGACCTTCTGTGGTCTGGTGTCTCCACTTGATACCAGGGAACACTGATCTCCCCCACTACCCAAAGGAGGTCTGTGACCACCACTGTTTCTCCATGTCAGTGTGATTGATGAGAAACCCAGCCATTTGAGACCAAACTGGCAAGCAAGCCCGTATCCTTGCACAAATGCACTCCTACATCTCTCAGCACCTGCCAGTGAACATGCTCGTTCCTTAGCTGTGTGTATACATCAGCTCCTGCAGATGTACATTCCCAACAGCATTAAACATAAGTGGCTGCAAACATCACAAGTATCAGAGGCCAAATGCATTTTTGTGCATTTTGTGTATCCCTACAGCACTCCTGCCTCTGTCCTCAACTAGAAAAAGCAATAGTGTGTAGCTGAAGACCACCTGACTGCAGAAAAAGCCTAATCTAAAACCTGCTGAATTAAGAGCGAGCCCTTCTTCCAATCTCAATGTGCTTTGAATTGGGCCTGAAAACACTTAAGCATGACGAGCGAAGTCAATGGGGCTTAACTCAGGTTTGAGTGTCTGTTTAAGTGCCTTCCTGAATGGCTGCCCCTGCTTCAGCCTAGTTCAGAAATCAACTGAAAACAAATCTTAGCACGGAAATAATTTCACATCCAAGACATGCTGCTGCTGCAAGTTTTACTAATGTGATAGCACGCGTTTTGCACTCTTCCTGCAAGTCTGGCTCAGAAAAGCAGCCTGGTTGCACTCTCAGTAGTTCTTTTAGGGGATTGTTAGATTTTAGTAGATATTAACTTCCACTGATAAAGCTATGCTCAGAACTGTACTTAGTAGTTCCACATGTACCTCATTTTTCCTATTCTTCTTCTTCCTCATATGTAGCAGTTTAGAAAACCTGTCCCAGCTTCCCAGCTTCCCCACATTTTATTTGCAAACAGAGACGGGATAGGTACTTCCCAGCTACTGAGCTTACATCAGTAACAGTTGTTCTTCTAAGTTAAAATTCAGACATTTGAAAACTTTCTGCTAAAGACAGGCCAAACTGGGGCATTGAGTAATATTCCCATGAACTGTAGTTTGGTCAAACTCTGGGACACGTTTGGGCTCTCCAGGTAAGCTGACCTGAATGCAAAGTTCAAAGCAAATTTAAGGCAGCCAAAGCCCTTACTGCCCAGAAGGGTCTGGCCTGCTCACAAGGGAGTGCGGGGTGGTTAAGCCTAGCTGCTTCCTAGAGTACAAGATTTCCTCCATACACAAAACATTTACAAACCCCCTTTAACTCCAGCTCTGCACCTTGTGCTGTGCAGATCAGATCCTGGCAGCTGCAGAGTGGAAGTGGGGAGAGCTCCAGGTGCCGGACAGCAATGAACACTGTGGGACCAGCTGGAAAACAAACTGCAGCTCTGGAACGGAACCCTGTGCCTCCCCTACTTCTCTGTCCATAAAACATTCTTCAGTGCCCTCAAAAAAACTGAAAGGGTTTGGCCCTGAGCTGTATGTAGATTCAGCACCATGTTTGTCTGATTAAAACTCCATGATCCCATTCCCAATAAAAAAAAAATCAATTCTGAAAACCTATGTTTAAGGTAAGCTGCCCCGTGGGCCTCTGAAAGCAACATGCACTTCCCCCAGGCAGTGTTCAGAGCCTAACAGGGGGCCACAGCCCACTCTGCAGCACGTACGTGCTCCCGTTACACCGCTGTGTGCGCTCGGCAGGGCTCACGGAGCCTGTGCAGCTGGCACACACAGACCCACAGCAGCACAGCATCCCGCTCTGCCACACCACCAGCCATCCTGCCTCACCCTAACACTCAGCTACCTACCTGCCTCTCATTTCCACAGATGCTCTGCTCTGGAGCTCACAATGTTATATGTCATTATAACATGTTACAACACTACCCAGGCAGGTAAAAAGCATTATTCACACTGGACTTTCAAAGCAGGGCTGCAACGCTCCTTTTACTTGTGCAGCTGACACACCTCATTCAGAAGCTCCCATCCACAGTGCCATCACTTCCAGCTCTCTGGCTCAGATCCTGAGACTGCACAACCTGTACCGTAACAGGAGGGTCCACATCCCACCCAAATGCCAAAGAAGCAGGCGGGCTCCTCCCAGCTTTGGCACTGCCCAAGGGGGCACAAGGACAGAGGGTGAGATGATTTGCTCACGCAGCCAAGGGAGCTGGCAGCAGAGCAGGAGCTTGCCCGGGCTCCTGGCTCTCTCTTGGGGTTTAGTCTCCAAGTTAAACTCTCAGCCTTCCATACGTTTTAACTTCTTGTGGTCTGTTGTAGCTACTGACATGGGCAGACTGCAGGTAGTGCTCCTGAGCATTGGGCAAAGGCAAGTCTCATAATGAGACTTAGCACAGCTAAACTTCAAAGTGTAAGAACACTGCATCAGAGTTGTAAGTAGGGGGGAGGGAAAACCTCATACCAAAGGAATAGCTCAGATCCACATAGAGGCACACATAGCTATCTGCTGAGATGGATAATTAAACACTCATATTTAGACAAATGAATAGGTGAGAATGAAATTAAATTCTAATTATCTTTTTTTGGGTGGGAGGGGAGAGCGATAGGGAGCAGAACCAAGCACTCATTCCACATCTCTGTGCCGTTATCACCAATTAGATTTCTGAGGCTAATGTACATCTTGCTTTAAAGGGTTATTCATCCAATTGAAATCAAATTACTAAAAATTTGCAAACTATCAGCTACACAAGCCTGTCCTTGGGTTGTATAAAAAGTGGTGAGTAGGAGCCAGTCCCTAACAAATTAATAACAGAAACAGAAGGGGGGGGGAATAAAAACCATAGCCAGGCAAGCAAGGGTGCTACTGCTGCTACTGCCTCTCCCACCTCCTCACCTACCCAAGGTCTCAGACACAGTGTGATCAGTTAGCAAGTGTTTAATAAAAATGGCCAGGTGGGCCCCACAGGAATGGAAGATGGGCTCCCTGCACAGCTCCGTAAGCAGGGAGCGTGGGCTGAGGGGTACGCAAGCTGGGGGAGTAACAAACTACTGCATCAGGCACTTCAGCAAGCAGGGACAAGAATGTCAGGGTTTGGTCTGTGCAAAGACTGAAATTGCTTATACATGTATGTGAAACAAACTTTAACAGGAAGGACTTGAGGCTGTTGAAGGTATCTCTGGAGCCTGTACTGGAATGAGAATCCAGCACAGAAAAGAAAGTGACAGAGCTGGCAAAATAATAGAGAGCAGCTGGGACAGTTTTTAATTTTTATGTTGGTTTTTTTCCTTCCCTGTAATTTCTTTTTTTACCCTAGCAGTTCCTGCAAGCTTTCAGCACCACAGTGACAACCTGGAAGAGGCCAACAGGGTGAGTCAGGCCATCCCCCTAACATCTTATCACTCCAGGGGCAGTAGCAACCTCATTCTGCAGCTGAGCTTCTGTGCTGTGGCCGACCTGCTTTCTGCTGCTCCCTTTGGCTCGCCCTGTGCTGCAGCACTCTCCAAACTAGCCAGCTGCAACAAGGTCTTTTACCATCACATACCAACATACTCTTCATGCCAGTCCCTCTGCTGCCTTCTCCTAGTCTCTCCTCTTCCAGGGTGCGCTCTGTCTTCTCATGCTTCTTCCACTCTCTCTTCCTTGGCTGCTCCCTCTTCATTAGCTGCCCAACCCCTTACCAGAACCAGCCACAGCTGCACCTGATCTACATCAGCCAACCACCCCCGTCCCCGCCCCTGAAGCCAGCCCACAGCTGTGTATTTTATATATATATTTCAATGATAATTAACCCAGCTTTATTCCTCTCCAGCCCCACTGTCCCAAGTGCATGCTGCGTAACCAATACATAGGCCATGTAAGTTGTAGAGAACACCGGGCAGCATCCAGCTATAGGAACAGGTCACGACTGCCACAAGGAGAACCCATCACAGCCCCATCTCTTACCCACAACTGTCCCTTTCTACTCCTATTTAATTATAAGACAAACACTTCCTTTGTCTGTACCTTTCTGCTTTTTGAGCACAGGCAAGGCCACAGAGAAGAGAAAAATACTGACAAGGTTTCTCCACAGCCTCTGATTTAGAAGACTGCAGTGAAAGGACAGTGTTGGCAAAAAGGTGAATTAAGGACTTCTGCTCAACTGGCACGGGCCACCACAGTCATTGGGAATTCAGTGGGTCAGGCCTTGGGTACCACCACCTTGCATGGAAAAGCCGAGCACTCAGGCACACAGGGAGGACCACGCAATGCAAATCACAGTGCTGCAGGTAAGCAGCTTGGGAAGGTCTATTTGCAGGTGGAATTATGCAGCCTGCTCAGCTGGATGGTCAGAGCTAGCTCCTCACTCCTCCCTACTCTTCGCATATATCACTGCATCAGCTTCCAGTCTCCCTATATCCACATCACGCTGTTTTCAGGCAGCCAACATGAGGAAGCTTGTGCAAGCAATGAACAGGGCTAGGGTCCTCCAGGAATCCTCATACCTGATGGCTGGTAGAATGACCTTAAAATTGCAGCCAGACCGAGACTTGGACTTGGGGCACCGGTGTTATTCTCCACCATGGAACTGATGTTGCAAGGGTCATATACAAGGAGGTACAGAGAGCAGCCAAGACCCCTTGCGGGTCAAGATTTTATTTGCTTTCATTGTCACACTTCACCTTTCCTTCTCATATCTCCTTCCTAGGCAAGAAGGGTTTCTTGCTGTTCGTTACATTTTGTCTTAGAGCATCCCTGAGAAGTAAGTAGACATTTTCTCTCTCTCTGCCCCCCCTTAAATATATGTTCTCATTAGGTCAATGACTGCTTCCTGGCACTCTGGACCAAGTCCAGCCTCTGCTTCCCAGAGTGATCATTAATATATTTATTGAATATGGTGACTGTTATTGTGGTGCATGGTTCAGAGAAAAAGAGGGAAGGGGCAAGGAAAGAGAAAGGAGAAAGAATAAAGGGTTGCAGAGGAAGGAAGAAGGGACTGACAGAAAATAATCAGTGAAAGCTGTGAAAGAAAAGTATCATAAAGCAGCAAAATATGCCACCAGCCACAAGAGGGGCCCTGCCTCCCTCCTTCTCTTGAGTCATGGCAATTGAAGGGCTGTCGAATCTAATCTGAGAGCCTGATTCACGGCTGGAGCCCAGAGCCCTGCAGAGTCATGTGTCTGGTCTCTCCTCAGTTGTCTGCTGCCTGGAAGAGCCTTGTCAGCTTAACTCAGACCCCAGACATGCTCTGGCTTCGGCAGCAGGTGAAAAGCAGTGTTGTTTGGCATATCCTGCCTTGAAACTGAGCTCCACCAGGAGCAGGGATGTCATACGGCTCTTGTCCCAGGGCAGCACCAGGGTGGACTGTCTGGGAGCATTTCAGGAAGAGGCCAAGCAAGAGAAGGAAGGCACAGGGAACACTGTGCACATTGCACATCAGCTGGGAAGGCACTGGGACCTCATGGCTCTGTATTATAAGCAGGTGCATGTGACAGATATCATGGGGGGGTGCTCGGGTTTGATCTTCAATCAATTAGGGAGTCAAAGAGCAGCAGCCTTATGGGATATAAGAAATAGCTTTCCACTTAAGAGAGGCAGGCAGTGGAAAGGCTGACAGCCACTAGCCATTAAGGCTTAGTGGAGGTCAGTAATTTCACTATTAGAAAATGGATGCTGAGTGAGGAGAATGCCGTAAAGCTGGTCTGTGAGGTGAGGAATGCTGAGGAACAGGGGAGAGCAACTTGCCTCCGTCTGGCCTCTCCACACTCATGTGTGAATAGGTGCAAGGCGACACTGTTCCACCATTCCTTGTGTAAGCACCTTCATTTCAAATGCTGTCCTCTGGTTTGAAGTAACACTAATCCCATGCCAGGTGCTAGACACCGTGGTCATCCTGCTGACGCAGCCAGAAAAGCTTTGGAGGTGTGGTGGGGGGTGACAGAGAAAAAGGAGAAAGGACTTAAGGGCAGTATGAGATTCTCCAGAAATCTGCTTCTCGTTGCACAGATGCCCTGTTACAGGACAACTCTTGTTATTTCAAAATAACAATGTTCTGTCATTTTAAAATGGATTTTATTTCAGAGCAGTATTTGAAAGGAACCCAGCCCGTTGTGTGTTCTCATTGTACAATCAGCTCCTACTTTTGCTCCCAATCCTCTTTTTCTTTAACAAAAGAATTCTAAATTCATTTTCTCCGTACACGTCCATTTGCACCTATCTTGCCTACTTCTCAGTCCAGTGTGTGTGTTTACTGATACTCATAAAGGTTACTTCAGAGACAGGTCAGGTCAAAAACTCTTTACGATTTTAAACAGGTGCTCAAGTATTACTGCTTCATTATTAGCCATGCCATCATATTTTGCTGGGGACTTAGACAAAGCTCCATGTGAACAGTTCCCAACCTAAGACAAAGCTCTGTGTGAACAGGTCCCAACCTACCCTGTTAAATCTCAGATGCTATCATTACGTTTCCCCTCTTCTCTTTCTCTCCCCTCCCATACTAATGAAAACAGCCGTTCTTTAAAATTGAAATTAAATTCATGCACCCACAAGACAATGCTGGGTTTAAATCCAACAGCATGTGAGGCTCTTACTGTTAAAGCTGAACCTTACTCTCTGGCTACACTGGCTTTCCTCTGTTTGGAGATTCTTGGAATAACATAATGGTGATCCTCAAAGGCAGTTTGAACCTCAGTGTGAAAAAGCACACCGACTGTTCCTGAGGTAATGCATTCATCAGTGTTGGCTAGAATCTCCCAGTGAGTGTAAAGAAGTTAATGCTCCCCAAACTATTGCAGAGCAATGTAATTCGTAGTCTCAAACATCTGCATTTGCTTATTTTCTGTTTAGGATAAACCAGAGAGCAGTAACAAGAAAGCTTGCTGGCATAACTTTTAGTTTAGCTTTCTGGGGAGTGAGAAAGGAAAAAGCCTTCATGAAGCCAAAGTTTCTAACTGGAGTCTGCTGTACACAGTTCCTGTACCAGTTCAGCTATGCCAGTATTGTTACAACTAAAATAACCATACAGGTGACACAAGTGTATCGGTATAAAAATGCCCTATACTAATTCTTTTCCCCAAATAGGAAAAGCTATTTTCATAGCCAGACAACCGTTCTCACCAGGAGTCAGCACAATTTAACCAAACCACAGTAATTAAGGCAATGCAATTGTTGTATGTAGGCAATGCTGTAAAAGAGCAAGATTTTCAGGAACCTGAAATCTGATTGAAAGAAAAAGGATTTTCCTCTGCAGTGCTGTCCCAATAATCTTCAGAGCTGAGTGCTTACAGTCTGGGTATCAGGCTATGGTATCAAGCTCAGCAGATGCCTCTGGTTATATGAGACAAGATTTTAAGCCCTGTGTCTTCCAGACAGGAGGCATAACACAAAGGCTACTTAGCACACCCTGCAAAGCAGGCTAAAGAGGACTCAAGGGGTCTCAGTACAAGATGAAAACATTCACCTTTAAGCTTGGGTCACCTGGATTTCAAAGCAGATGAGCCAAGCTCACTTCAGTGTCAGGCTTGGCTCCCTTAACTTAATTACATATAGGCAAGACAGCAAAGTCTTTGCAAGGACTTGGTCATGAAAAAAGTTGGCATGCGCTGAAACTTCTGTGGTCATTACAGGTCTCAGCTCCTTTCTAGGACTGCAAGAACATCGTAAGGCAGGTTTTCTCTGCCTCAGACCTCCTCGGAAGGCCATCACCATGGGCAATTGCCTAAGATCACAGAGAAAATCACTGCCAAAGGCTAGGATGAAGGACTAGCTAAGAAACTAAGCTTCCAACTCCTACTCTAATCCCTAGAGTCTTCTCTTCACCAATGCCCAGACCTCAAAGCAGCAGAACGCCTTCTGCCAACGTTGGAGAGAAACAGTCAATTCAAAGGAAATTGGAAATAAAAAGAAAAGGCAATCATGTTCAAGGCCACAATCCAACTGTTTATAATGGTAAATGCATGCAGATGTGCACGAGGGCCATCCAGGGGTACCAGAGGAAAACACTGGTTTGCTCAGGCCTTGACCTTGTTTTCCTACTATCACAGTTTAACCTATTTCTTCCTCTCAGTGGGAGACAATAAAACCTCAGCCCAATCCATCACCAACTGGGGAGGATACAACAGGTGAATTAAAAACAGAAAGCAGATGGGGCACTGTCTCTGCCAGGCCCCAGCTGTCATGTCTGCGAGCTGTCTAGCCTGTATGCCGCTGCTGCTGCTCTCTCTGGAGCCAGCCCCATCACACCTTCCACCCCAGTCCCCGGGCCGCTAATGGCACTGGGAAGAGAGCCAGAGCCTGCTCCCCCAGCCAGGCTGTGCTGGAGTGGGGTCAGGTCACTTTCCATTCATTGCTCTTTGGCGGGTGGAAACAGCCAGTCCTCCCCCGCCTTGGGACAGGAGGGTGCGGGACCCGTTTGTAAGGGCCAAACTGCTTGGAAATGCTGGGGGATTTGAGCAGTCGATGTTCCCTGCGCGGACATCAAGCACTGAATTACGTGCCCTGTTTTTCTGCTATCACTGCACTCGCCAAGAGTGCTGCCTGGCCTGTTTGCTCCAGCTTTGCCCTTTTAGCTTTTCCCCCACAGAATGTATCAGAGCTCCCAGGAAAATGAAAAGAACTGCACAAAAACAACGAGAGCCTAACCTACCTGGTAAGAACTGTGGCTCTCCTCAAAGGAATCAAGACAAAGCTGAAACAAGAGACCTTCAGGCAAACTGATTGAAAAGTACTGAGAGCACAGAAATGGTAAGCTAGGGGACCACTGGCTAACAACTATTAAGTATTTTTTGTTCATTTCCTAATAAACAAGGCAAAGTAATTACAGTAATTAAAGATTCAAGATAAGAGCACTTTATATTTGGGGGGCCCAGCATATCAATTACACAGTTATCATGTTGTTCTCCCTCCTAATGAGACAATCTAGCACTGTAATTTTGCAGAATTAGAAGCATAATTAAAAGGGGCAGGAGAAGAAGGGCAGTTTACCAAAACTGATTAGGAGGGATCTTTCTCCTCTGTGGCTCCTGTGTACATGCACAGTGAAGATGCATTCCCCAAACACCTTTTCATTTCCAAGCGATAACCCTTGAACATGGCTGTTGGACAGCTGCAATGATAAACCCAGACTTTAATTACAGGTGTGTTTTATGAGAAGAGCTGGTTACTGTTTTGTCTCCCTACTTTCAAGCTCTCGGTTGCTGATGTACCAGCATCTGTTGGAAGGCAAGCGGGGAAAATAGCTTATCTACTCAGGAGCAAGAAACACATAAAACATAAGAAAAGCAATTACATGCCTTCGGTTTCCACTCCTCTGTTTTTATAGGGCTTGTCTTAGAATCTGAGTGATTTTATGCACCAGAGGAAGATGACAATCAAGATGAGTTGCAATGATATGCATGGGAGGCTGAGACATGGTGCCTTTAGGTATTTATTTTCCTGTAGTTACAGGTTTTCTAAACATCATATTTCTTCAGAGGGATGAGAGAACCCAAAATTTTGCAGCTGAGTATTATGGGCACTGAGACTACACATGACAGCCCAAGTGACAGTTGCCAGAATGTAACTCAAGACAATCCTTTCTCCTCTTCCTTTAAATCTGCATGATTCCAGGATGAATGTGTATGGTACTGAGAAAGACACGGTGAAAATACGTTAAGTACTGTGGTAAGCCCCAGTATCTGAGTGACCCTTTGCCTACTGCAACTCCATTACTTCTAGTTTTAGATTACAGAGGCACTGAGGATCAGGGAGACATGGCTATGCTCTTTTGACACTTGTAATGAAGAACATACATCCACCACCACTGCTGCTACCTCCTTGCCAAACTTTGTTCCTCAACGTTAAACTATCCAGTTCATATGACATCAGAATTTGGGGACAACTGAAAGCAAAAGGCAGGACTTCAGGCCCATACAGCTCTGTGTATTTTCAGAGCTATGAAAAAGGCCCACAGATGACTTCTTGGTCTTGCAATTCATTGGCCTCGCCAGACACAAAGATACAGAATGCTGGACAGAGGGTGAAATAAAATTTAGTCTGCAAGTACAGATGCCTTTAGTGCAAATGCAAGGTGCAAGGCCCCATAGAGTCCTACTCACCCCAAACAGGAATAAGCAAGTAGAAAAGAGGACCCAACTACTCTTTCTGAGCTATAATGTGACATCTGCACTTTAATTTCAGGCCCTGGGTGTGACTCCTTCGGGCAGCCTGGGCGGTATTGGTCCACAAAGGCTGGTCACCTGCTGCCCGGTTTTCTCTGTCTTTGCTCTTGCAATGCAGCACTCCCTAGCAGGAAAGTACCTTCTTTTCATGATACTGATATGGAGATCCTCCTCCTGCTTTACTTCAGGGTGTTGACCATTGCTCTTATCACTCTCTTCACTGTCATCACTGTGTGAGAAAATTGAGGTCAGCTCTTTCTTCAGGATCCTGGTTGGAGGTAGGGGGATCGTCCTCTTCTCTGCCAGGCGACCCCGGTTCTGGCACGGGATGGAATTAGTTGGAATGGGAAAGGGCAGGAGGAAAAGAGAAGAAAACAAGAATTTGGTTAGGCAACCCAGAACCAAGCAGCTCCTCTCAAACAGCTGCCCCGTGAAGGCAATGCTGTTAAGTCTTTGCAGGTTTCAAACTGGTATGCCGGGTGGACACTGGCTGTGTTTGCTTTGCAAAACACTTTTCAGCAGGGGCATATTTACATCTAGTTCTTCCAGTTCTAATATTCAAGTCATGCACTCTCCCCACCTCTTCATTCCTAGCTTGTGTCTCCTCTACACCAACAGGAAAGGAAGACGGCAGCAGAATTAGCACCAATCTCTCTCTCCAGAGTATTTCCTACCAAATGTTGCACATTAACATAGCAAAATAGGTTAAATTAAACCTTTGCCAGTAGCCCTGGGAAGATGGGATCCAAGTAATCCAGAACACTTTGGACTGCAAAGGGAAAACTGCCTATGCCAGCCAGCAGCAGGTTTGTCTCTCACACCAGTGAACAGTCCACATCAATTTAAACGGGAATTACTGAGGCTACTTTTCACTGTTCATTTGCATGTTCAGATGAATCTAGCAGGTCTTGCCTTGTGCAGCCTTTCCCTAGGTGGTCCTGGCAGCATACTTCCCCCTCAACAATCCACTTCTGACAAGACACAAATAAACAAGAGGAAAACTCCCAGGAGGCACAAGCTGCTTTTCCACTGCATGTGTATTTGTGTACGGAACCTTGCACAGCATGACCCTGGTCCAAACCTCCTTTCTTCTGCAACTATTACTCTGCCCCTGCACCCTTTGTGCCTGATCCACAAGAAGGTATGAGCCTAGCTACAGCATGTTGGGTTTTTAGGTCTCACTGTGATAGACCCTGTTTCTAGAACTTGGGGTATCCAGCTTGATCTGTGATTGACCAAGACAGAGAGCCATAATATGAGCACTTACAGTGGAAGGTATACATTGGAAATCCAGGGAGACTGTAATGTCATTGCTCACAGAATTTAAAATTTTAGCAAACAAAATCATGAAATTAGGAAGGGAACCACAGCAAAGCAAAGGAAAGCACAGTTTCATGCACATTCTTTGTACAGGTATGTAGGCATACTTCCTTCAATAGGACAAGTCATAGAAAAGAACCATTTTTAGCAAGGATTGGAAGAAAAGGAAGGAAGGTGTCTGAAAGAGATCAAGTAAGTACAGAGTAACATTTAACTAATAATAGTTTCTCTGAAACATCGACTCCAACTTTGCAGCTAAACCTAGGAAAATGAAAACGTCCTGGGAAAGCCAGTCAGGCTCTCTGCAGGGGAGAACAGAGGAAGACTAAGTGATAGAAGAGCCCATGTTTTTTTAATTAAACAAATTAAGAACTTTACACAAATACAAAACAAAAACTTCTTGTTTACCTCTGTCAATAAATTCCAGTTGTGGTCATTAAAGGGGAGCCCTAATCATTGTGATAATTAGCCAAATCCATCTGGAAGGCATCACCCCAAGGAGGCACATTAGCTTTTCCATTCTGATGCACGTCCAAGCCAAGAACGCAGCTGTCTGTGAACAGCAGACACCCAAGGGAGCAAAGCACAGTGGGCCAAACTGGCTTAAAAATGGGAAAACGTGTATACAAGGAAAAAGACACGCACTTTCCTCTTGAGAGAGATGCAAAGAGGAAAAACACACCTGTGGACAGCAACAAGGTGAATGCTCCCACATCTCCAAGTATCCCAAGTACCAAACTTGGATACAAAAGCTGCAGCAGGCTCTGTAGTGAATCCAAATGCCCAGACTCAGACACAGGAGAATATCCGTACTCTGATTACTGCTGGGGGCTCCCAGAGACCCACCTGCACAAGATGAATTGCTATGGTGGGAGGAGCCAACTGCATCTATGTGACAAACAGCAAGTGCTTTTCCCTTGCCCCTGCAGGCTCCCCTCAAACAGCAGCAGAGACCCACTCACATGGCCCTTTGCAAAGAGGTTTCTCACTGTCTGTCCCCAGGAGGAACATGCAACACAAACAGTGCATCTCCCAGCCTTAAATACTTCTTCGCGTACAGATAGATTTCCACCCCTGCCCCCTTTTCTGCTCCAGTGCATAGAGCAAATGTGCAAAGCTCACCTCTGTCTGAAGCCACCTTAGTAACTGTAGCTAGCACAGCGTCAAAAGGGCAGTAGGGAACAGAAGAGGAGAGAAAGGGAAGAGTGAGAGGAAGGAAAGAAAAAGCAAGGAGGTCAGTATTTGCACTGGATTTCTGTCATGATGAAAAGCTAGGGTTTGATATCAGCATGAGCTTTATCACACCAAAGCTTTACATAGTTTTCTGAAGTTGCAATTTATCATAACAATTAAGGGGGGAGGGGACGGAGGGTGTGCAAATTTCCACTTCAAAATAATTGCAATTCACTCTCTGCTGTGACTTCACAAGCTAAAGAGAACAGCGCTGATCAGATACTAAAAATCATTTTATGGTCATTATGGTACCTTTGAGCAGTTACCAGGTCTCAGTGACTGCCCAGGGACTCATCAGCCTTAACAAGAGTGAGAGTGCAGCAAACAGGGAGGCACTAAACCTAGAGAAACAGCCCATCAGACCAGGAACACAGGATCCCCCTTCCCCCTGCTCCCCAGAATGCTTATTCTTTGCCTTTCTGTAAATTGTATCCCTACACCTAAAGCTGCTGCATATATACAGACACCTATATATACACACATATATATGCACCAATTATGTAATAATCAAATAGGCATATACCTACCTATACAGGTATCACCTAACACACAGAAAGCTTCTTCCCTTAAAAGACGAATGAAAAAGAATGGAAAACAGAATCTGCATCTGCCGCAACCTCTGATACCACAGTACCACAGATAAACAGTAGTACTTTTGTTCTGACCAGGGCCCAGACATGGACAACATCCGAACCAGGGCCACAGTGGTTCCAGTGCCCTCGTAAGCATCTGCATTCCAGCACCAGCAACACATGTTTTAAAGTTGTGTTTACTTTGTATTTCTGCCATTGGGGCATTTTATTTATTTATTTATTTATTTATTTATTACGTTTCTCCATTCCCAGAAAATTAAAATAGACTTAGCCAATCAATTTTGCCTTTTATGTTCACCTATAGTCAGTTTTGAATCAATTGCGCTTTCTTAATCTGTTTAGAGGCATTCACCAGTAGATACACATTACTTTTAAATTAAGCACAAAAGTAGCCAGAAGCCTGGTCCAGAACCTGCTACAATCAATTGTCTTTCCATTGACTTGAAAGGGCACTGGTCCAAGCTGCAAATAAAAACCACTCATTTGTGAGAAGCACTCTATCCAAGGATTCATTGCTATGACCCTGGCTTTTGCTGAAGTCCTTTGCCAGTTGTACAGACAGCTTACAGGACAGGAATGTACCTACAGAACTGAGCAGTATATCAAGATACCTACAGTTACTCAGATTCAGAGTTATCAACTATCACTTGCCACACAGCGGCAGGTAGTGAAGTATGCACTTAGCAGAGTGGTGTTACGTACGAGAACCCACCCAGAGACTGCAGTGGCATCGCTATGTATGGGGAGGTGCATGACGATTTATAGATATTTGATGTAAGCCTTATAATCTCACATTTAAAAAGCTTGTGTTTGTGTGCCATTACAGAGTGATCTCATACTTTAAAGGGATGCTGATGTTGAACCATGAACCCTATAAGAAAGTTCGAATATTTTGAAAAAGAAAACTGCCTCCCAATTTGTTGATATTCATTGGGATGTCTCATGCTTGGGAAAAAAAAACAATCAATAATCTCCTGCCACCAAAGAGCCAGGCATCTTGGGACTCCAGCTCCCCCCTGTTAAGTAACTCCATTTTTACACACATGAAGGAAAGGGGGAAGGTGCGCTTTGCCAGCTGGCTTGCTTAAACTAGTAGGAGTGTTTTGGCCAGCAGGTCAGAGGAGCATTTTCTATAGCTGCAGAGCCAACAGCTGTTAGTACAGGTGCAGCACCTCCAGCAAAAAGATGAAGTATACGCAGCCGTAAATACGTCTTATAGCTTGGTCCAGCAGAGCCAGGTTGCCTGCCAGCCCCCTGGCACAGGGACTACAGACAGGTGATACAAGGAAGAGATAACATCTCCTATGCACAGGGGGAACACAGGATCCCCACTGAGGACCTGTCCTCAACACATACGTCTGGGGGTGAAATATAGCTAGCCCCTCAAAATGCTGCTGCAGAGCTACTGCACAGGTACTCTCCCCTTCCCTGCAACAAACCCTCCAACAACCTCTTCGGTGCCTGAGAGCAAAGATGTTTGCTTTCAGGACAAACGCTGACTCAGATCAGAGGAAACCTCTTCAGAGCATGCACCTTCCTTTCACAACACAAGGATTTCCCCCACCCCTTGGATAGAGGGTGGGGGCATGGAACACGGAGTATCACTTACCCTCTCTTTAATTAGTGTACTAAAAAGTAAAATGTCTCTGCAATTCTCCAAAGCTTTTTGCAAGGGTGAGTGTTGAGGGCACTGCAGAACTGCCTCACGTATTAGGACTCCCTTCCCTTTATACATTGTTAAATATTAATTTTGTGGGTTATGATTCCAGCTAACGAAGCACAGCTGGAGTTTGAGTCAATAACCCTCTATTCCCCAGACACATTCAGCTACCCACCCAGCCATTCCTGCGTCACTCCAGCCCTCAGTCACTCACCACTTCACCCTCCTAGGGTCTTTTGACACCATTAATTGCTTTCATTGCCTCTCAAAGTATTGTCTGGGTGGGGGGTTGCTTTGTTTTCAAAAATCACAGGCAGGCATATTTCCTTTCCCCAGGAAAAATCAGATGGGTACCAACGCTATTTAAAGTTACTGATTACCCAAGTCTAGAGATGCAACTACAAATAAAAAAAGCCCAACAACTTGGGAACAGTGGTAGGTTACCTGAGTGGTGAAGCCTGGAAGCCTGAACGTTCTGTCATGAAAGCAAAGGACCATCAGAAAGATGGCAAAGAAAACCGTGGTGATGTTTCTTCCCCTTCCAAAGAGCGGAGAGAAAATTCCGCTGTGTGTGGCTAAGCAAGGTCAGTAGCATTACAAAATAAAATCTTTCTCCCGCCACCCATCCAACCCCCTCACAGCTCTCCCCTGGAGCCGTGTTCTCCCAGCCAAGAATACCAAAACCCAAACTGTTGCATAAGAGCCCTGGGAGAGCCTGCAGATGGAATGACGGGCAGAGAGCACAGGGCTTGGGGGAGAGACAGGAAGGGAGGGTTAGGAAAGGTTTCCTGCCCTGGGAGCTACTGCAACAAGGTCAAAACAGCTGAACGCCCTGGTGTGACATTCAAAGTCAGCCAGAAAAGGAAAGATTCCTTGCAGAGAGAGTCCCTGGTGAACATTTAATTGATCCCAGCAATGGAAAGGCCTTTGCTATGAGAGCTGCAAGACAAAAAGCTCCATGGAAAAAAAAATGCACATGAAAGCAAAGCTTTTGCCAGTCCACATTAACTGCCAGCCAAACTCTGGACATTTGATCCCATTGGGAATTGACCCAGGAGGCTGAGCAGGTGCAGTCCCTATGGACACCGCTTCTTCAGCATCCAAATCAGTACCAGAAAAAAAGCACAAAAATGCAAATGCACAAAGAGTTTGCCCACCGATAAAAATATCAAAGCTGTTTACAAGACGATTCACGTGCCTGTGACTCAACTCTCAAATATAGTTTCTATTGGATTAAAAAAACACCCTTGCAGAAGCAACAGCACACGCATTCTTTCTGCATACGTAGATCTGGGAAATAGAGGGAGCAGACAGGGAATGCTGGGGGAAGGTAAGAGGGGACGTTTGTGCACTGCCAATGCTGGGAGCTGAAGAATGCTAAATCTTTTCCATATGTGAAGGAAATCCTCAAGTCCAGACAGCATTTTCTCTCTCTTTTTATTGATAATAAAGATAGGGAAAAGGAAAGGGGGAGGTTCTGAGAGCCTGGAATATTTTCCTTTTACTTTTTTGAATAGCAAACCTAGTCAAATGGCTTTAATTAGGAAAATCACGCAGCAATGGAGCCCACATATTCCCCTGTAGGATAACTGACAAGAGTCTGCATTTACCTTCAGCTGTGATTAGTGTAAACACCTAAGAAAGGGTCAAGTTGCCTTCCAAGATAATCCTCCACTCTCCCCTGGGCCTTCATTAGGCGTTTGGGCCAACGCACTACCAGGCTGACTGTTTCGGGAGCAAATCCGGTACAGGCGCAGTTCTGCTGCCCTGCGCTTACCAGCATCTCCGTCAAAGCTGAGGTCACAGACAGAAGCAGCTCTCCAGGCTCTCATCTCACCTCCTGCTACAGTGTTCAGTAAAGAACGAATGAATAAAACAACAGTCGACAGCCTTCCGCCGCATCTGCCTTCCTCCCCTCCTTGTCAGCCGCAGTCCCACCCTTTAACCTGACCACTAATAAGCTGATTATTTATCATCACTTTCCAGTAACACCAGTGTTACACTGGAAGTTGTTCCGGCACAGGAGGGATGGCCTGAAGTACAGACAGAGCAGAAGAGAACAGACAGCCATGCCCAGGCAAAAATATAAGGCAGTACAGATTACTAAGATTCTTTGCAGGTTTTGGGGACCACGTCGCACTCTTTGTCAGAGTCTCAGGAAAGTGGTTTACAAGTTCTGGCAATGGCTAGAGGCAACGTGAGGAGGCAACTCAGCACAGCCAGGCAGGTCTAAGAGCTGCAGCCAGGGGGACAACAGATTCTGGGAATAACTACTCCAGCCGGCTCCTGAGGTCTAATGATTCCTCATTAATAGTTTTGAGTTGTCATCAACTGGTTTAAGACAGAAGATACCAATTCCAGCACAGACAGTCCAGGCCCATTTTTAGGGTGTTTTATCTTTGGAGAGAGGGAAAGTATATCGAAGGAGAAAATTACTCTTAACCACAATTTCCTGGTGTTGATCCCAGAGAACTCACCTGACCCCACTGTGCTCAGTCTCCCTGCTAGAAAAAGCCATTAGTAACACTTTCTCTCTCACTTGTACCTGTTTCTCTGTACTGTTTACATTGTAAGCTCTTTGGAGCAGAGAATAATGTGTTGAGTCTGAGGCTCTGCATAGAAACAGGGCTGTAGGTATTACTGTAATTGGAGAAAATATGTATGTTTTAAACCAAAAGAAAGTCACACTTTTGAGTACAGAAGTAGAGCTGCTGCTCTTCCCATCAATATTAACAACATTATTTTCAGAAGCCCTAAAGAAACAGATGAACAAGATCTGTGAACAGAAGGGAACATTTCCCATTTATTACCTCTGAGTGAGTTATAAAGCCTAAGGGATAATTTGTTAATAGAGTGAGAGCTATGCTTTTCTGGAAAAGCCAACTGGAATTTCCAGTCTTTGAAGGGAGGCAACTCTAAGATAGGAAATCTATCAGTCCTTTGGAGCTACCTGTTTTCAAAAATTCTTTGGAAGAAGGCTGAAAAGTGGCCTAGGCTTTGTTTTCTGTGTCTGTTCCACATCAAGTAACTTTGTCCATTTCAGTTTGAGGTTGCAAAGAAGGAAGCACAGATATGAAGCCAGGTCCTCAGGCAATGTACGTCAGTATTAACGGAGTAAGTCAACCAGCGGAGGATGTGGTACACTGATGCTATCTCTTAAACAAAAGCAAAACTTACATATTTGTCTCTTTTTTCTTTCCTTTCCTGCTCCTCCTCTCTAGTGAAGAGACAAGGAGCAAAAGGGCACAGAAGCTTTCAGACGTTTTCCCTGCTTTTCACACACCTCACTGCAGTACCTTTTGAGTAACAGAAAGACAAGAGAACAAAATAATTGTCCGTCATTCCCCCCGGTATTAATGTTTCACTCCAAAGTTTCATTACATCAGGTCCAAGAGAGCATGGCCTTTCCCAGCAAGACTAAAATATTTCATCAAGAGGAATTTGACTGGGGTTTATACTTTTATTCTGCTCTGGAGACACAAGCTTAAAGCATTTTTTTTAGATTCTTGAAATTTCAAAGTGTGGCTCACAGCCTGCTCGGCCAAAAGGAGACAGACCAGGCTTTGTTCGGGTCCTACAAGAATGAGGACCAGCCACTGCAGCTTTTCATTGGGTAGAGTGCAATTTCTGCCTCAAGTTCTGTTTTGAGCTTTTTTTTTTTCTTTTTGATAAGTCTTCACTGTCATAAAGACCAACTTTCACAGAGATCAAACAGAAACGTTAAAACAGTTCTTCCCAAAATGCATGTTGCTGCTTTAATAGAAACCAAAACAGGCTTTATCTAAACAGTTCAGTGTGTTTTACAAAGTTCAATCATTATGATCTTCACTTAATGGGAGAGACAGACCTGGATTTGTTGAGTCAGTTCCTCCTCTTCTTTAGTTGTCCATATGGCAGAAGCTTTTGCTGCTGCTGTAGTTAATGAGAGCTACAGCTGGTTCTTTTGGAAACATCAGGTCCAACATAATCCTAAGCTGGTCTTCCAAAATACTGAAGTGTCCCATGATCACCGATGACTTCGAAAACATAAACTCATAGGGGCATCAGTGGAACTTGCAGGCTGTCAGTCCCTAACCCCAGCCATACTCACCTCAAACACCCTGGCATAAGACTAACCCAAGAAAGGTCTTCTGTCCATCCCCACAGCTGGACCACTCCTGTCACAGGCAGAACGAGATGGAAACTAACCCAAGGGCAATTTTTCTCAGCTTTAAAGAAATATATTTCCCAGCAGTTTCCCTCAAAATTGAAGCAACCAAACCGACGAGAGCAAAGAAACAGCAGCTGCTCCACACAGCGGAGACAGAGTAACCAGAGATTTGCATTGCATCTTAGTATTCCCCAAGGAGGCTGGTGCCAAATATCAGCGACATCTGCCTCCATGACAGGACCACCCAGCAATATAGCACCATCCTCCCTGGACAGTAGATAAGCCTCTTCAATAACCTTAAGCGCAAGCATTCAGTTAACACCTGCACAGGGATCATTCAGGCTGGTAAAAGATATAAATGGATCCCCATACTGTAGTGTTTCAAGTCTGATGCCAGCACTGAAGAGCAGATCAGAGGAATCTGAGGAAAGAGCTGCCACTTACTGAGTAAGCAACAGCCAGGTCTGCCCACAAAGTTTCCTCAGAATGACTCAACTCTCCAACAGCCAAGCAAACTGAAAATCCAAAGCAAACAAGAAAACTACAAATACTAATTAAGGCATTGCTTCCACTTTTGCAAAAAAAAAAATGCCTGGTGTTTAAGTAGACTTCATGCTTTTAAACTATCAATACCAAAACAAAACAGAGTAAGGTGCAGTTCATTCACACATGTGGCCCGGTTGGTGGAGTTCGTATGAACAGACGGTACCCTGCAAGCCTACTCAAGGCTTTGAAAGGCCCCTTTTTTACAAATCAAAAGCTCTGACACCTGCTGCATGCACAAGAGTGAAGCCATAGCTTCCCTGGAGCCTCTTCCCTGTCACCGAGAGCCAAAAGCAAGTGAAATCGGAGGCAACAAGCCTATCATCTGCTACAGTGACCCTGCCGTTCTGCAATACTTTCATCTAGAAAGCACCACGTGTTTTATAAGCTTTTGTTATTTAAGGGGGTTTAACACATCTGGGAGGCTGGTGAGGAGCAGGAGGTCCATTTAACAGTGGTGCAAAGTGTGATGAAGATACATAAGGTGATGAGCTAAGTCACACAGAGAAGGGCTGCAGAGCCAGGAGCAGCCTGTTGCACTTCCAAAGACAATATATGCACATCCAGTGGGGAAAAGCAGCTCTGTGGACCTTTTTTAACTATCACAGGAACGGACTACAATACCTTAGCAATGCCTTCTAGTGCTAGGGTCATAAATGCATCCTTTCAAGTGAAAAACAGCTGAAGGTGTCCCTCTCTGCCTCCTAATCTCACTACCTTCAGATGTGCGCAGGCACACAGCTGCCGCTTAAGGAAGCACAAAGGATCTGGTTCAGGCAATTGGAAGAGACTGACTGACAAACTGATCCCTAGCTTTTTTAACTTGACCAGTGTCAACATGCACCTGGGACAAAGTGCTGCCTGGGCACAGAGCGCCCATCACCAGCCTTGCGTGTTACTGTTCAGAAACAATCGGTTCTGTGCTAAGGCTGCAAAAAGCCTTTACTACTCAACAAACCCCCTTAAAAGTCATTTTGGGGCAACTACCTGATTTTACTCCACACACACAACCTGCACAATGGCAATGACTTGCCCAAGATTTGCTGGGTAGATGACAACAGAGGGAGAACCGAGAAGGTTGTGTGCCTGCTGCTCCTCTGCTCCTACTGCTAGAGCACATGTACCGCACGTCGTTCCACAGGGCCTCTCTTGGTAGCCTGTCACCCATCAGGAGAGCACCGTCCTTGCTGCCACATGGGGTATGGTGTCACCACTACCGCCTTCCAGCACCCTCTGCGATACTAAAGCATGACAAGGACCATTTCCCCTTCTCCTCCTCTCACTAGTACCTTTCCTTCAACTGGCTGCACAGCTAAAGGGACTCTTTTCTGTAGTTTTATTCCTTTTCCTAAAGCTTTGTCCCCCTTCCCCACAGCCCCCTCACCCCCAAACCACCACAAACTACCTACAAAAACCACTGCTTCCATTTCCACTTCATGATCTGCCTGCCACACCTGGGGGATTTCCCAGCAAATTGTATTACTTTATTTGGTCAATTGGCCTACAAATTGATTTTCCTGTACAAATAATGAACATTTATGGTTATTTTCCCCATAGACTGCTTTATTTTCCATGTAACAAAGACTGATTTCCTGCAGTTTTTGAGACCGGAGCATATGATCTGCAGTTACTGTGACCCCTGGTTGATGGATGGCAAGGATTCGAAGCACAACAGGAGGGTTTGGGGCTTTTTTTCCCCCTTATGCTCTTAACAGTAGTACAAGAGAGGGATGTCAGCTGGAAGTAAACACCAGTACCAGACCAAGCAATCCTACAGCATGTTTATTCTGGGAATAAATTGTATTGTTTTAAAAGAAATCCAGTCCTGGGTCCGGCCAGCCACAAGGCCAGGCAAAAGCAGATGAAGTGATCAGGGGGACCAAGGGGGCAGAGCAGACTGTGCCAGGCTTGGGGGGTGGTGGGCTTGGGGGGTGGTGGGCTTGGGGGGTGGCGGCAGGAGGCCGTGAGCCACCGCAGGGCCCTGCCCTGCCCGCCGGCACGCCCAGGCGCCCAAAGCATTTGAGATGGCAGCCCCTGCTCATCACAGCCTTTGGGGAAAGGCTGCAAGGACCTTCTTTAATCTTAATTACATTACTGCGGAGGGGAAGGGAGGAGGAGTCAGGGAAGAAGGTTTTCTAGAAAACCGTCTGGGAGTGAGGTGGCCTGGTGTGATTTGTGGGCAGGACTAGAAGTGTTATTCTGCACTCATCTCCCCAGAGATGCAGAGACAGAGCAATAGCTCCACAATACATTTCATTTCCACTAATGAGAAAACGACTTTTGAGACAGAGCCTCGAGCAAGTTTTGAAGGTCACTCCCGCAGGTGTGGAAATGAATTGGGCTAGATCGGTCCAAACATAAGTTATTCTACTTAAACCACAAATGGATTATTGTGTGCATGGGGGGTTAACAGCCTCAGGCCTGTGATGTGTGTGTATGTTTAATTTAATACATCTTGATGTCTGGGGCTGCTGGGGACAAAGGCCTCTCAGCCTCAGCACTGCAGAGAAGCAAAGATAGGGAGGTTTGTTAGGTGAATCTGAGAGTGAGGGGGGACACAGAAGAGAAAGTCAATTATCCAGAATAAGTCCCGACTGCCTGCAGTTCCCCATCCCAAGTCCTCTAGGGATAGCTTTGGCCCATGAAGTCTGACTTCAAATCCAATAAAAAATTAACTGATTTTGAACAACTACTAGACATGCCTCCTTAGAGTTTTAATACGTGCTCTTCAGCTGCAGCACAGAGTGGAATTAATGAAAGGAAAGAGTCTGAGAGTATCAGGCATGAGGCTAAAAGCATGCCAAATTCCTGCTTAGCTTCTTTGACTCAGGGGAATCCCTCACTCCTTGGCACTGCTAAGGGCTGACATGCCCTTAGTCCATCAAAGTGCTGCATGGCTGAGAGCACCAGGAAGAGGTATGTCATGACTGAGGATGACACTCATCCTTAACACAAGCTAATCAAGGCAAGGATGCATCTCCCACAACCTACTGGTGTAGTGGGCAGATGTTTCACTCCATGGTGCACTTTTATGGGCTTCACAGTAACTGCTTGCTACACGGCAGCTACCAGAACACATTTGAAAGTCCACCTCAACAGGAAAGTCAGTCCTTCAAGATCAAGTTGCTCTCATATCCCACTCCTACTCAGAAACCAGATTACATGTGCTGATTAACTGCCAGGAGAGAGGGAACCTATTCCAGAGACAGTACAGTGAACTTCCCAGCTCTGCTGCTCTGTATAAAAAATTGGGTGTTAGACAGACAACTTGCTGTGGGCGTCGCAACAGCTCTAACAAGGACAACAAAAAGGAACCAATTATCAGCTTCACAAGGTGCAGCCCCTCGAATCACAGTGTGAAACCCATTCTTCTCACTCAACACACACAATGCGCAAACATTAAAGTCCAACTCTAGTGTATCAGTAACAGCACTTTGCAGTTGTCTGTAGCCTTTCACTTTCAAGGCCTGCATCTTTTGCAAAAAAGGGCATGCAGTTCTTGCTACAAAGTGCTTTTACATCATCATCTAGGCAAGTGAGACCAAGGAAAAGTATGGTGGGACAACTTGCTCATCCTCACACAGTAAAATGGTAAAGAATCCAAGACTAGAACGGAATGGTCCTGTCTCCAAATCTGGTGCTCCCACCACTCAGTAACCAGTGCACCCCTGAAAAAGAAACCTAGCTGAGATCTACTTGTGATTACCTGAAGGAAGATCTGATACTGCTGCTTGCAGGCTGTGAAGAACTGTGTGCAACACCCTATACCTGTATCTTTGTCCTGAACTCAAGCAGTCTACCTGGTTGCCTCACACAGGTGTTCTGCAGGCACTGAGGCTGAGCTCATCATTCGCTGTGACTGTGCAGCACCCAGAACCACGAGTTCCACTCAGACTGTGTGTACTCACAAAACTGCTCACAGAAATAAACAACTGGTTGGCTCAGCACATCAGGAGCAACATGAGATGATACTGCATGATTTACAATGCATCTGTATATAAAAATATAACACTGGGAAATAAATGACCAACAAATACAATGGCTCTCCGATGAGTACTGAATGGAAGTAGGGAGTATTGGGAGTTGTATGTTTTGAAGATAAACACAAAGAGAATATATATTAAAAAAAACCCAAACAAAATAAAAAAACCCAGGAGAGGTAAATAATTCATCAAAAGCATAAAAAACAAGAAGCTGCAAAGAAAAGGAAAAAAAAAATACCAAAGGTAAGAGTTTTCTGAGCAGGTGGAAAAAATTTCATCTCTCACGGGAGTGAAAACAAGAAATAAATTAATCGGAACAAAAAAAAAGGAGAAGGGGGGGCATGTTTTTAAAGGTGAAACATTTTGTCTGGAAACTGGTATTTCCCTCTTAGGCATTTAAGCATTTCCCTAAGGTGGGGAACAGTCTGCCACTGTGCTGCTGGCAGAGACAGCATGGTCTTATGTCGCTCCCAGCAATACTCCAACCATGGACAGAGACTTCAAGAAGCAAACCTGCTCACACAGCCAACACTTACTCTGAAGCAAGTCTAGCAATTTCTTTTACTCAAAGCCACTAAATCATCAAACAGTCTAATGTACATAAAGCCATGTTAACATAAGTTGCCCATAACTATTTGTAAGTCTTGTAGGTTTTCTTCGTTTTTTTAAACAAAGAACTTCCTCCAGAAAAGGGTCTATATTTGGAAGCTTGCTGATGTCAACTTCTGCAAATGACATTCACTGCTTTAAAACACATCTGTAAAAAACGAAAATAAAAACCACAGAGTTTTCTAGCACATACACTTTTGCTTTCTCTTGCATGAGTATACCACCTCAGGCTGTGGCTCCTTCCCATCACATGAATGATGCTGAGCTGCACCCTATACTAAGCTTTCTGAAGGAGGGGAAATTTGTGACTCAACAGGTGGCAGTCTTCCTTCTTGAATAAATGTACTTGGGTATACTTTGCCATCAGAGGTGCTGGAGAGCAAATTTAAGGTCCCGAATTATTATTTAGTTGGTGATTTTCTGGGCCTGTTAAAACAAAAATCCCAGCTAAATACAAGCTTTACCAGTTAGACTCTGCCAATCCTAATTCCCCCCCTGCAGTTCCAAGAAGACAGACTTCTCTGCAGTCGCATGATCCCCTTGTGTGCTGTTAAGCAGCTCTGTTTTACCCGGCAAGCATCTGCATTTGAGCAGTCCATGAAAGTGAAAGTGAAATCCCACCCTAGGCATGTTTCCATCACATCTTCCTCCTGCAGAAATCACCAGTTCCAATTAACAGCTTTGGTCTTTCCTGCAGACACCCAGGCATACAGTTTCAAAGCGTTGCAAGAAATGCTGCATATGCCTCCTCATAAGGGCGCCAGGCTGCTACGGAGAAAACCTGCTGGAGGACTCCCTGTCTGCAGTCTATCTACAGGAGCTTCTCCTCTCATTAGCCGAATTCAGAAAAACGACATAATGGTTTGTACCCCAGAGCAATAGAGGACTTGTTTTCTATAGCTCTTTAGGGGCCCTCCATGGGGAATTAGTCATGGAGTTGAGTAATATCTATCATTTGACAAAGCCCAGGAGAGTGAGGAGTCATTTGACAGGTTAACAGGAGCACAGAGCAGCTGCTATATTTAGGTGCCATTAGCATGCACATGTCTTCACACATTTCTACTAGGCACACACCTGTGCTCCTGGACGTCCAGAAGGCAGGGGAAAAGCACAGTCAAATGCCAGTACCTTCCCCACATTTCCCAGGGAGGGGGTAAGAAATGAGGGGATTCTCTTCTCCCTGCCTTATCCCCACCCAAGTTTAGAGCCATTTAAATCCTGAAAGCAGACCTGACTTCTGCTCTCCACAATCACCACTTCCAGAGGCACACAGCACCAATTCTCTCCTAGTCTGAAGAACAAGACAAAGACACAGACCGTATCTGGCTCCAGGTCTTCTCCCTGTGTGGACCCTGCCCCAGAAGTAGCTTAGATAACGCAAAAAAACCTGGAAGTTTGAGCCACTGGTTTTCACATGCTTCTGATCTGCTGAATCTTGAATATTTTCAGTGAAGGACTGGACCCCTGCAGACTGAACTTAAATTTCCTGGTAACAGGCTTGCTTTCCCTGATTATATCCCAGAGACGCTCAGAGTCCAAACACCAGGTAGGATCAGCAGACCAAAGGATGAAAAACAGTGGTCCAGGCTGTGACAGGGACTCTTCGAAGCTGAGCTCAGAAGAGAGCGCCAAGCAACAGCTGGGGCAGTGGCTAACCTCCAGATCCGAAACATACCTCTGCTGCTGCTACTGCTCCTGCCTTCTCACCACCATAACAGATCAGGAAGGACGCAGCAAGGTCAGTCATTACATGCCAGCTCAGTACGATACCTGCAGTGGTGCTGGAGAAGCCCCGCAATGGCATGACACAGCACACAATGACATTAACTGGCCCTGCTGTACTTACTACAGAAGGCAGAGATGCGTCAAGCATCCCATTAGGTGCCCCTCCTCTCTCCCCGCAGTGCCCCTCTCCTACCGATTTCTCAAGCCAACTGAAAACCATCTCCCCTGCACCCTACGAGGTCCCTGTGCTTTCAGCTGTGTAAAAAAGAGCAGCAAACCAAGCAGCAGCTCCACCCCCAGCTGCCTGGCTGCCTTGCCTGGGGGCCTTTCATACCCCCCCTCCCCGCAAGCAGCCCCAGGATTCAGCCAGCCTTGGATGAGTCACCTTGCTCATCTGGGTCTCTCCCAGGGTAGTGCGTGGGGGTGGAAGGGCTGGGGCTCATTGCAGGAATTTCCACACAACCCTTTCCTAACCGCACCCCACTACAAGCCGCCAGTGGAGAAGATGATAGCACACAGCAACACTCGCCACGGGGGACAGAGATGAAGGGAAGAGAAAATGAGCAAGGATCCGGCGCCCACTTGCACTCTGTGCTGGGATGGTACTGGTATGGGGATCCTTAATGCAAACACAGCTCAACAGCAGTCTTGCCAGGGAAAGCCCCTACATAAGGAGAGGAATGCAGTCTCTTTCAGATGGATTTAAACTATTCCTCTGGATTTTCCTCCCTCCAGCTCAAAACAAAAGCAGAATACAAATGCCACAGTACAGCACAAAACAACATCACTTGAACTCCACAATGTAGTCTCCGCACAGGCGGTAACAAGACAACACCAAGACCCAGCACAAACCCAAATTCTGAGGGATACATGGAGAAACAGCCAAAATAAGAGTTAACCGAATCAGGGCCAAAATCTTACATCTATTAGTTCTGGAGACATACTACCAGGTCTAAGAGACACCTCTTGAGAACTAAATGCCCTATTAAAATAAATAGGGATCAGGTGGAGAAATCCCTCCAGACATTTCAAAAGGCTCCACTGAATCTTCCTCTGCACAGTATTCAGGCAGGTGAGCGGCAGGTGAGCCAATCCCAAACAGAGAAAGGTAACAGTAAAGCAATACCAGGCACTCCAACAGGCAGAGGTCTGGGTTTGTTTAGACACTGGGTGCCAGCTGGAACTCAAGAAAAATCCCCTCTGAAATCACATTTGAAGTTGGCAGGGTAAAAGAAAAGCAAGGAATAGTATTCAAAAATACAAGTTCAATGAATGACAATTGTGCATCCTTTAGCAAAGGCTGCAAATGTGGAATTTAGGTGGAAGGAAATTCTGCCCCCTTGGGAGGCCACTGATTGTTCACCGATTCCTGCAGCCTCCTGAGATGTTATTTGCTGAGCCTAGGAGGTCAGCTGGAAGAGGGATAAGGGGAAGGTGATTAGAAGAGCTCCCCTGGAGGAGGGATACCGCACAAGAGTGCCTTATTTTCAGGCAGATCTGTTCTGCTGTCACCACTGTTCCTGCCTGTCTTGCCTTGCAAGCAGTGAATATGCTACTTAAATCAGGAACATGCAGCATGATTTCCTGAGCTGTTGCCTCTCACCCGTTATCTTCTCCTAAGAGTCGCTGTCTAGTTTTTTTTTTTATTCCTGTCTTAACTCACCTGCCAATCCACAGTTGGAGCAGAGCTTAGTTTTTCTTGAAAATAAGGTTACACGCTGTCCTCTCTGCAAGGAAGCAGAGCACAAGTTGAAAAAGTTTGCTGACTGCTCTGTTCTGCCCAATGGTCCTTTCACCTGCAGGGAAATGAGTGTACAGGTTGCAGAGAAACATGGTAAGGCAGCAGAAAGTAGCTCCTCCTGTTTGGTACACATCCTTGATTCTCCAGGACCTGCACTAAACTCTGTGTCTTCTGGCTCACATCCAGCTGATCTTGTCCAGTCAAACACAGAATGCTCTCTTGTCCAGTTCTGTCTGAAACTCAAATGCCTTGTTAGTTTTCAGGTGTCTCCCACTCTTCTCTAAATTGTACCCCACCTCTCTTTCCCACTAGCTCATCTACTGGTTTCTTTCTTCAGTGTTGTCAGACATGGGCTTTTTTCAGCCCCTTTTACAGAGGTCCACATCACGCTTACCACTGCAGCTACCAATATACAAGAGAGCAAGCACGCACTGAGGTATCTGTCGCTGCAGCACATGCTCCTGTCTAGATCAGCACTGTGTACTCTTTGGCTGCAACAACAGCTAGGATACCCCGAGCGTAGCTCCATGGTGCTAGGTACTGTATAAGCAGAACAAAGGAACAAACCCGACCCCAAGATCTCTGCTGTTTAAATAAAGACAATGCTTGTAAAAATATCTGACAGCTTCTTAGCCCTTATTTCCCTGGAATTTTCCCTTCTTGCTTATTTTATTGCAAATGCAACAGTGGGAATTTTATACAGTGCAACTATTTCTTCTGAAGCATGTTTGCAGCTGCTTTGGTATTTCCTTCTGGATTTTAGTCAGTATTTCTGGTACCACAGAGGGAGACATATGTATTTTTAAAACTAATTACTCAGAACAGCCGTGTCACCTCATGTGACAGAAAGGGGCTACACTTTACCTTTCATCAACAGGAAGGGAGCCCACACTGCACTCTGCGGCAGCAGCCCTCTGCAGCCTATTAAGAGGTAATTCAGCAGTAACAAGGGAAAGAGAATTATCTCAAATATATTTCAGGCTGCTTTGGTCAAGATTTTGTCAGCCAAGTTGGGTAAACACTCTCACTGTGCCTTTTGGCTTCCACCTGTAAGAACCTGACTTTTTGCATGTGTAAAACTTTGGAAAGGGCTGCAAATTTCTATGGGGTATGTGGGCCAGATGTGACAAAAAATAATAACCAATATAGTGTTGTTTCTATAATTCTACTGATAGCCATGGCCTGGGGAAAGGGGGCATGTGCTGGGCAGAGAGGGCAGGAGAAGCCAGGAGCCAACACATACTCTGTATCAAGCTATCCCTGCTTTGAAATTCCCCAGCAGATCCTCAGACTGTTTCTTAACAATTCTTTGCTGACAGCAAGGGCAAAACTGGGGAAAGCCGAGACATGCTAATGCACATTCCCTTCCAAACCGTGTGGGTATCCCGGTGGGAGTTAACGCAGCATTAACTCCACACCCTCCCCTCTATGGCTTTTAGTACACAGCTAGAGGAAGGAAAGGTATCTTTAGGGCCCCCTGTAAGGGAGAACTCTGCAAGCAAAGGTTTTGAATTGTATGAGCTGCCAAACCTCTACCCGTTTCCCCCAGATGTAGACGTTTTGCCTAGGCTGCCTGACCACTCGCCTCTTCCCCTCCTTCTTTCCAGATGAACTTTGGTACCATTGTCTGTGCTTTGTTAACCCAGGAAGGTGTGCTTAGAGGCATCATACGGTTTCAGCTGAGGCTCTTGAGGTTTTTTTTCTCACCCAATTTTCCATCTGGAATGATTAGCACACAGGGTGGATAAGCCACTTACTTGCCCAAGGTCACAGAGTCAGTTAGGACCAGGGCCCCTCCTCCATGCGACTGAGGTCCTTTGCTCTTGCTACTAGGTCAAAGAGTTCCATGAGCCAGCTCCTTCCTCAATCTGCCACTGACTCTTTTAGAGGCAACTTGTGACACTCACAAATCACCACTCCACAAAGGGTCTAATTCTGCAGCCTTGGCAACCACATCAGTGTGTAAAGCCAAACCCTACTGAAATCTCTAGAATCAGTGCCAAAAAATGGCCGAGAGTGAGAGAACAAGCTGCCCAGAGCACCTCATCCCTCAGATGGTCTGCACTGCACGCCCTTTTGTGTATAGGCATCAACCTGGTTTGCAAAACCACCAGGACAAGAAGGCCTGTGTAATTCAGTGCTGCTGTTTGTACAGCAGCTATGACAGCAAGACTGTGATCCACATTACGGATTCTCAAAGCTTTCCCCTTATAATGCGAACTTGCCATTCATGTACCTGGCAAGCACGTTATCGTAAGGCTCAGCTCCTTGTCCTCTCCATGTTTTATCCTGGAATTAGACTGAACAGGTTAACGGCGCTAGAAGAGACCTGGTTAGGAAAAGGAGGGAGTGATGATTTCAAGAGAGAGGGATAATCTAGATGGGCCAGAAAGGCAGTTTTGAATTTCTGGCTGTATTTTTAATTAATTGCATGGCACTTACAAGCCAATGACAGGTGTTCTATAAAGCTAAAATAATTAAATAAAATAAGCATAAGCTAAATAACAGTTTTGTATGTGCCATGCATATTTAAATATTCAAATCATGAGTGTGATATTAATAAAATATATCAAAGTTCATATTGATATAAACCAGATTTATTGAGCTATATATAGTACAGCTGGGCCTTATAGCATCACAGAGGTGGCAAAAGCAATAAAAAACTAATCTGTTTGTAGGCAAGCAGCCATATTCATGTTTGATGGGTTCGTATAGACAGCAACAAAAATCTGAAAACCTAGCTTTATTTTCTAATTTTCAAAGATCTGTAATGAGCAAGTATTGCTGCATTTCTGTATATGACATCTACAGATCCTTCTCTCCACACCTGACATGACTGGGATGTAACACGTTCCACATATGACATACGTGCTTTGCATTTTGATGACTATGTCTTCTGGGGCAGCCTTTGCCCCAGCACGGCACACTCCAACCTGTTTCCCACACATTCACTTACAAACTGTTTAAGCCTTCAGTCAGCCCTAAGCTGCTCTAATTTATGTCACAGAACAAAAATGCTCTCAACTACCATGAAAGAGCTACATAAAAGAAAGTATCTTCCTCTGTCACCTTCTTCCCATTGAGCCCTGCACTGGGTGCAGCTCAGCTAAATCCCATAGATTTCATTCCAAATAATCAAGTTGTTCCAGTTATGCAAATTTAAAACTCCAGGAAAGGTGAGGGTATCAGTGATAGAAGAAAAGGGGAAGCCACTTAATCTACCTCAGCACCTACAGCCAAATCCAGTCTGATGACACAGTTAGGGTAACTGCCAAGTAGGTGCCCAGCACCCTGTGTGTTACAGTGAGTTGATCCTGATTCAGAGCCTTCTGACCAGCCTGTCAAACCACACCGAAGGGCTGCCACAGCAGGGCCTCTCTTTTTGGTCAGTCTTAGCTGACAGGTAAAGATTGAGTGAGCCATGGAGACTGAGCATCACTTCTGCTCCCCTGGAATAATGCCTTCTGCTCAGGGCAGCAGAGGAGGTGCCCTCAGGGCTGGCACAAGAGAGGTCTGAGGATAAACAAGGCATCTACTAAAACGGAATGGAGCCTCAGGGACTCTGACACAGGGGCTGAACTCCATTTCCAGCTCTCTGGGATGAATCCCTGGATGGTTACATGGGGTCAGTTCCTCTCCTTATGCCCCAATTCTCCCTCATCCCTTCCATTTCTAAAACAGGCATTTTCGTACTGAGGGAAAATAATGCAGCACCTAATATTGGTCACTTTCTGGCAGTAATAATGGAGTCCTCCTTCAAAAGCAGAGCCTAGCTAACGTTATATCATGAGAGCAACCAAAAAAGCCACAAGAAGCACACACACAAACGCCAGCATGTTTCAGAGTACCCTGTGGAGCAGACTGAGTGATATCACACATCTTTTTCAGCTCTAATTACCAGGATTCTCTGATCAAGGTAGAATTATTTGCTGATCAAGGATATTATTGATTCTAACTCTCTGGCCTACTGGGATCAGTCTGAATGACATAGTAGACCCTGACAGATTAAAAATACTGTCAGAACTTTCCAGGGAAGCTTTGAGGAAAGATTCTCTTCCCATTGCTGCCTTAGCATATGTCAAATTTCGCAGCTCGTAGGATATCAAGATGTTTCATGCCAGCCGAGGCTAACAGCACAGCATCTTACTGCAAGCCAGTGCTGGAGATGTTTCTCTGTACAGATGAATCCAAGCCTTGTGAAGAGGGAGGTGGATGATAGGGTATTTCCTAATGGTTATTCTAGCAAGCAGTAAACTTGAAGAGTTCCAGGTGTGTCACATCTCCACTCTTCTCTTGCACATACAACCCCACCTGACACCTTTCCAAGACCATTTAAAGAAAATGTCAAAGGAAGGTAGATTTGATTGTTTAAGGAGTTGCAAGCTTTGACACAACACACCGTAATCACTTCTCTAGGTAATTCAAATACCACCTCGCTTTGTCATCTGGTGGCCAGACAGGATGACTTGACTGAAAGATCAGGAGAGAACAACAGAAGCAGCCAGACAAGGAATGTAAGCTACCATAGCATCTACGTGGGGGGAAAAGGCTTGGCTTACATGAGAAAGCCATAGAGGTCGTTTTTTTGAGGCTCAACGCATCTATTCATTACCAGAACCCACAAGCTGTAAACATTCAGTCTGGCAAGCAGCGTACACCACAGTGAGAAGATGAAGAGAAAGCATCATTCTCTTCACAGAGCCCTAATGCACCACCAGCTGATCTGCACGCCAGGTTTCCGATTAAACCAACACTGAACAACAGGAGGAAAAAAGGCAGAAATCCCACTGGAGACATAAAGCAAATACTAAGGAGTAACAGACTTTAAGACAGCTGGACATTTCATCAGCGTAATATGCAGTAAAGGGCCTTTGTAGTGCTGAAGGCCTGTCCTTCCCCACCCATTATAAAGATTTTAATCTTAAATAATTGCATGCGTAATTTTAATAATTCTTTCATTCATTGGAGAACTCCAAGCTGGTTTGTAAACAATGGCTTATGAAGGATGGGACAAAATAATGGTTTCAGTCCATTGCTATATGGGAACGGCAGAACTGTCAGAAATGCTGATAAAGTAAGAATGTTCAGTGACTATTTAATTTCTGCACTGGGAGAGAAATCCAGCTCTAACATGGTATGAAAATTAAATACTTTTCATTCCAGCATTGAATTAGGAGTCTTCCAAACAGAAAATTCTAAAGTTATATAGTTTTAAATGCACAGATTTAGGTAACTTGCTCACAAAGAGTTTCAGAGAAGTTCCTTAGACGCTTTACTCAGGATTTTTAATGACCCTCAGAACAATGAGGAAATACAAGGTAAGCAGGAAAACATAGCACTGTGTCTGTGTTCTAAAAAGCATAAGCAGAATAATCCAAGTAATTTTACAACCCCCAGGAGAAATAATGAAATAGAGGAAAACGGACAAGTAGTAATAGATTAAAGGAGGGTGATATAATTTATGCAAATTAAAGCTTGTTAATGGAAAGATGTTAAACTAATATATCTTTTTTGCTGAGACAATAGTGCTAGTGTAATATGCTTAGATTTCTGCAAGTTATTTGATCTTACACCACACAACTTTTTGAATGAGATATTAGACCATTACAAGCCAACACGGCACAAATTAAATGGATTAAAAGGTGATCAGAAGACCTCAGAACATAAGCATGTAACCAATTTTCCCTAATATTTTTATCCACGACCTGAAGAAAACAAAGAGTCTTCACTGATGGTTAACATAGAGAATGTACGAGTTAATGGCAAGTAACGAAATCCCAGGGTCGCAGACACAAAATAGTGTGGCTTAGCAGGTGAAGCTGGCGTTTTAAACGCAGGGGATATTATCCCAGGAAAATGTGACTCTGAAAAGAGTACAAGGGTCAGGGTGGGAATGAGGTGAAAAGGTTTATTATGGGCAATGCCCCAGCCATAACAATAATGTGGACATAAATGCCAGAGCAGCAACCTGAGCGGGAAGATTATAGCGTGTGTATATATATATATGCTTGACATTACTCGAATGCTGTGCTAACAGTTAAAGACAGATGCTGATATATAGTGTTGAGGTTTTGCAGAAGAGTGTAAATGGATCGAGATTTGGGATTGCTGCATTATGTGGAGAGACTGAAGGACTCCACTCACCAAGGAGAAGGCTAAAAGGTTTCTTGGTGGTGGCCTAAGGCTACTAAGAGGGAGTTCCAAAGGGTGACACACAAAGCTGTAAGGAGACCAAGTAGCAGGAATGCGACACTGAACAAATTCACATTAGCAATATCATCATCGTTTCCTAAAAAGTGATAGTAGTTACCCACTGAAACTATTTACTAGGATCAATGCAGGACAGGATCAGGACATTTAATCAAGATTGGATGCTTTCCTTAAAAAGAAAAGTACAAAGACAAGCCACTATGAACAGGAACTAGCTTGGGGAAGGAAGTCCTACTGCTTACCATAATGCAAGAACTCACTCCTGATGGCGTTGAGTGGTCTCTTGCCCTTTTATCCCATAAATCTAAGTATTTCAGTTTCCATATGCAATAACAGAGGTGCTCTCCCCAGCCAGTATATGGGGAAGCTGAATCATGGAAAGGTTAGCACCTACGTCTCCAAAAGCCATGCAAGGGTACCGAACACTACACAGATTCCTGATGTGAAAGGGAAAAAAGGCACGTGGGCCCTGAGAAAGTATGTTTCTGGGCAAGTCAAGTTAAACATCCCAAGTAAGAAGCTGCATTTGATAACAAAAGTTGGGGAAAGCAATGTGGGTTATCCTCAGCAGGGAAAAGGGCAGAGGCCCATACACCTGACTGCCAGCCCACTGCATTCACTACTCCACAAGTGAACAGAGCCAGTATACACAGGACGATTATCCTGATGTGCAGGGTATGGTTTTGATTCTGAAGTTACAAATCAGGTTTTCTTAATTAAACACGGAGTTTGCATAGTTACGTTTTGGCTTTAGATGCCTCTCTGTCCATAGGAATATGTAGTAAGCAGGAAGCAGGACTGCTGCCAACTGACATCTCAAAATCTGGTGTCTATTATATTGGGTGGCGTATTCAGTGGTAATAAATAGCAACCAACCAGAGCAAAATCTTTCTCTCCCAATGCCCTGTGCTTTGCCACTGAAGTGCGTGATTAGCAGCCTTCTAGTACGATCCCCAACACCAGCCACAGAAGAGCCCCAAGCACCCAAGTTCATTTTGCTCTTCAGTGTCAGACAGCTCCATCCAGAGAACATGAGTTTAGAAAAAGAATCATGCACTGAGACATGAAAGAGTTCCAACAAATTAAGGGCAACTCCTCTTGCGTACAATTTAAAACATTCAAGCAACTTGAAGCTGGAGTGCAGCCTCACCACAAAGAATTCTGCACTGTGTATGTTTCCAATTGATTCTCCCTGTCAGTGCCGAGAGACCTCCCCAGGTGGAGGCTGGTCTCCAAACATGGGAAATCACTGAAGCAACTGATACTTAAGACTTTATTGTGTATTGAACACGTGTGGTCTTTACCGCTGCTGAAGTTACAAAGCCAGATTCTTCCCTGGCTTACGTCTTGGATCCCCCCCCAAAGCTGGACAGGGGTCATGTGGGGCAGATCTCTGGGCAACAGAGTACGATTATCCCAATTGAAGCTGAAACCTGCAACAAAAGTGAACACCTGGGTCACTTCCTTTCATACAGTATTTCCAGCTCTTCCAGTAGCTACACTGGGTGTGATACAGCAACAGCTCTGCCGCTTTACCCACTCTAGGTACACCTGGAGCCTCATTTCCCAAAGCAGCCACAGCCAGTGCACAGCAGGACAGGTGAGAAACTTGATCACAAGCTGGAGCTGTCTTGCTTCTGTTATAGGGTAAAGATCTGAATTCCAGCTTTTTCTGTATTTTGGAGTAGTCCCTGCTTTGTTTCCTAGTGGGATTTGACACTTCACTGCTCTTTTCAGTGCACTTGAATCCTGGATAAAGGCAGGGGTGAGAATTCAGACTACCGAGCAACAATATTCTATCATCAGTGTGTCCTGTTACCCTGTTAGTGAGGGTGGAATTATACGTGGTACAGATCAAGACAGAGTTTGGTCTTAAGATACAGTACTCACACACAAGCATTTTTCAGACTCCTCTGTCCTTCCCTCTCTCTTACTTTACTGCATGTAAGTATTTGCCTGTGATATGGGAGGAAAAATTAGTTTTCACTCTTGTTTCCAAAGTTTGGTGTGATAAGTGGTCCAGAGCATTAGGAATTCCACCCACAACAACATCATTACTCTCAAGATGTAAGTTTTCCAGCATCACACCCCTAAAGGAAAAGCACACTAACTTGCAGAACATGTATTTCAAACAACCTTTAAATATACTTTTTTTTTAGATTCTATAGTGATTTAAAGACAATAGCAGAAACATCAATGGAAGAACTAAATCCTCCAATAGCAAAGATGATTTTTTGTCCTCTGCACACACCCAGGGAGAGAAATGCTCACCAGCCTCATGGAATTACTTTTGCTGAACTCATTTCTGAGAAATCCATCACAGCAAGGTGAGACTTCAAAAAAACAGATCCACAGTGCTGAGGCAAACAAGTGCAGATCCACAGACTTCCAGCCCTGAATTACCAGCTCATGAATTTCAAGCCAAAAGTGTTTTAACAAATGACATTGTTAATTTGGGGATTAAAAAAAAACCAGACCAAATGTATTATGTTTTTATTCAGAATTAAAAGCATCCCTATGAGGAATACGCAGACTGCCCTTCTCACTCTGGAGGGTCTGCTGCTTGACTATTTCGAGACCACATACTGTCTACTATGCCTACAAAAACCTCAGCAGAGGTGTTTTGAGCTGCACCTGAAGGACAGGACCACCACCAAATAAATAAATAAATTAATAAATCAGACCTCTACTCTGAAAGAGCCAATTTAGCTTGATAAGAGACGTAACTGCTCGAGGGCCAGAACACACCAAATTTTCCATGCTCTGCTACATGTCCTCTGATGCAGACTAAATTTTGATGCAAGCTATGCCAGTCTAACGATGAAAAAGAAGTCAATGGTGTTAAACTGATATAAATCTAGACTGACTGCGATCAAAGTCCAATCCTGCATTCACACTTCCATGCTTATTTTAACCCACATATACTTTAGATCAGAATATGATGTTATCAGTTCTATTGCAGCTAAGTAAGAACATGCCAGGCATGGATGAGGTCCCAACAGTTTTAGGCATTGAACGCACAAGGAGCAAAAAAACTACCCAGCCATACACAACATAAAACTTTTTTTTTTTAACTGACCCTAATACACTATAATACTTCAGACTAACAGTGTACAATTTTTAAATAACACTGCTATTGTGAACGCTAGTTCACTGAACCATCACTGAAGAATCTTGTGGTGCCTTCCTTTCTAAGTGTACTTTATGGTTAAGTGGGTGAATCACAAGGGGGAAATAAAAAAGGAACTGATATCATAGTCCCCTCTGGGGAAAAAAAAAAAAAAAAAAAAAAAGAAGAAATAAAAAAAGGTGTATTTGTGTGGTTCACCTCATGTCACAGAAAAAGAGATCTCAAGAATTACAGCTGTGATGAATGGTGGGAAAAGTTATTGATCTAAAAGAATTCATTTTTACTATAAGGGCTGGTACTTTTACTTATTTAATAAAGGTCTGGCATCAAATCACTGTGAATTTCAGGATTATCTAATTCTATCTAATCTCATTCAATCACTGATGCTCCAGACTGTAGCAGAAAGGAATGGTTGCCCTTTCCTGTCTTCAGGGGCTATCTCCGGTTACCCTAGCAACACAGCAAAAGCAGCTTCAACAGAGCTGAGTACCACCTATCACATTCATCTCCGGATGAAAAGAAAGGATGGGGTTACAAGGGAGTTTTTGCAATTTGATGGGTAGAAGTAGGCAGAGCAGCAGCTACCACTGGAGTGGAATTTGCTTGTAACTCTGAATTAGCAAGGCCCCAGAGACGCAGTGATAAACACACCCTTCTAGGGGTAAGACACTCATTGACAGCGAACTAGTCTGGTAAAGCAGCCTCCTTGCTTTCAAAAGAAAAAGTTTTATACTAAGAAGCTGCAGTGATTAAGAGGCCCAAGTTAACTGAAGCTGTTTAAAATCCCAGGGCTGCTTTTTAAATTATCGGAAAAAACCACACACCTCCCAGCACTAAACTGGGAATCAGCTACAAGAAAACACACAACTTTTTTGCAGTGTCATGACTAGAAATATTTCAGATGTATTCTCTAGACCAAAAGGCTGTTGAGTATCTCTTCTATCACCAAAAGCTCTCAAGTTTTCCTGCTTCCGAATTCTTGGGAAACCATTCAAGAAAGTTCTATCTCCTTAATCGATCAGCACAATGCAAGAAGTACGAAGTACTGCCCATCATCTTCTATCTTATGACAGAAGATACTGTTACTCTTAGAAATGTTGATTAAACCTTACCATAAAGTCTTTTTTTTTTTCCTTCCATTTTACAATGTGATAAAACAAAAGGCCACATCGAGGCCCAGGTTTTTCAGTATGGGCAGGCATCAGCACAGAAACCGCTCCCAGGCAAGTGCCTTCAAACCACACTGAGGCACAGCAAGGCCTCTTGCTCCACAGCACTGCCCCTACATCACTTTCAAAGGGCTGAGCTCCAGATGCATGCTGGTAAACACAGCAAATTTAGACAAATACACATGGCATTGCCACTAGCAAAAGCAGCACATATGCAGCTGAACAACATATTTTTCTGGCAAGCACCCCACTGAAAAAAGCAAGACTGTGTGTACAAGCCCCTAGTCCAGCATGACAGTACAGCAGCCACGGGGACAACAGCCTTCGCTGATGTCTGTGGATGTTACACCAAGGTGACGCTGCCTCCAAGGAGCTGGCTTGTTGGCAAACACTGGCGCAAGTTTCTTTCAGGCTGAAGATTTAAAAGATTAATTAAGCCTACTTTGCATACTTATTGAAGCTATCTTGACATCTTAAAATGAGAGATTTGATGTGCAGGCATATTTTTGTACAGGTAATCAAAGAACAGGGCAAATTTGGGCTTGACAGTATTCCCAGATTCTGTGGCTTTGTATGCATGTGCAAAATAAAGTGAAATCACTAAGAGCTTAAAGTTCCACGTTGACTAGAGGTAAAATAAACAAGCAAGAACCTTTCTTTCCATGCTTGGGAATTCCCTCCATCCATTCCTCCTCGTTGTCAGACACATTATAAGAAAATCCCCTATCAGATTATATTTATGACCCAGGGGAATGTGTAATTTCCTCTCTGTTCTCACTGGTTTTGTTAAAATAACAGAGCCAAAAATAAAAGAAAGGAAATGCACTGCTCCAACAGTGGAGGTAGTACATACAGAAGATTTACCTTTATATAAGAGGAGTATGAGAGTAAAGCAGTGGTGCTAAAGATGTTCTCTGCTTTATTTATGGAACTGCGCATGATTCCTGCAACAATATGCAACTTTTCAGGAGATGTCTTTCATTGCCCTCAACTGGAAAACACAAGTTTGGGACACAGAGCCCTATAATGAGTTTTTCACTGACATCTACCAGAAGTGAGGAAGGTGAGCACCTCCAGACAGCAAAAAAACCTAAAATGGTGAGAACAGTGATTCTTCAGCTGTTGACTAAGTGAAGATGACGCATTTCAATATGGAGAAGGAAGAAGGGAGAAAACAGGGCATAATAGATACCAAACAAGAATCTGCTGTGTAGTAAGACTTCTTCCAGATGAAGAAAACAGACTGTGAATAAGAGACAATGCAGAAAGGGGGGGGGGGGGGGGGGGAGGGACTGGGACGGGGACAGGGGGACCGAGGACACAACCCAAACAAAAACCACAAAAACAAACAAACGAAAGACAGAAAAAGGAAAAAATATAGACAACACAAAGTGATTTTTGCAAGTATAACATTCTGACCAAGCATTACTTCACTAAAAACAGAGTGGATCTCTTCTCTGAAGTCTAGTGCCAATAGAGAACTGCTGCTCTCTCCTCCCTGTCCCGTAACTGAACCAGAACAAGCCATCTGAAAAGTTCATCATCACTGCAAACTTAAATTAGTTGATAGTTTTAAACCTCAGGAAAAGAAAAATGAACAAAGTTTATGACTGAGTTAATTCTGATCCTTTAGTCACCTCTGCCATTTAGATCCCATGTTCAATAAAGGCATTTGCCAACAGGCTCCAAATTAGCACTGACCCCTTTGAATAGGGCCAGCAAGTTTGGACATAGACCACTGCAAATTAAAACAGGTGTCTGTGCCCTGAAGCAGCAGAGACAGCCCTAAGCAGTTTAATGACATCTCTAAATAATTTTGACAGCAAAACTACTTATCCTATGTCACCTTTACACTGCCCTTTACACACTGCTAAGAATACGATGTCGCTTTCCCTGCTTTTACGTATTTATTTTTCTTCCCATGCTCAACTTTCTCTTCCTCAGACCAGGACATTTTCTAGACCTGATGGAGTACAGTACAATTCACCAGGCAAGCAGGGCTGGCGGCAAAGCCCACCCTGCATCTGCTGACTTAGTGTGTAAAACTGACTCCCATGGAGGCTGAAGGCTCCTACAACTGAGCCCACCAGAGAACATACCGCCACGGTGCCAGAAATGACACTCTGTCTTGGCTCTGCCAGGGAATCCACACCACACAAAAGTCTGCAGGACAAGGGAACCCCATCTGCAGTCCTTACAGAATTCCAGCAGGAGGAAATTTGCTTGCTCCAAGCAGAACCCCTCATACACGCCAACCTCAGCACAAATACTCTTCCACCATCTTTCAGGGAAGGTTAGCTTGGCTTGTTATTCGCAAACACTAAACTGAACTCACAGATGGATCTTCCTCCATCCTTCCATCATCAAGATCTCCTGCGTTCAGTTTCTCATCGTTGCTCACTGGAACAGCAGAAACTCTCTACAGCTCTTGCACTGTAGCAGACCTCCCCCACTTGGAACTCCTTAAAACCCACTGTAAGATAAAATTACTTTCCTAAGCTATAGCTGCTTATACATCTCTGCTGTTCACTCACAAGACTGCAATCCAATTAATATTTTCCTTTCCAGAGGGTATTTAATAATCCACAAAATTAAATCCTTCAGTATTGTGCTGGCACTCTTAGTACCATTGATCCGGGTTTGTTCTGCCTCTGTGTAAAATAACAACTAGTCATTTTATTGGTCAACACCCATCTTCCAAATCTCTGACAATCGTCATGCAGTTGAAGCATGCCCTGCTCATGAACTGAGTTTAAGGACCATTAGGAAAAACTTCCAAAGCAGAACACATTTACGAACACCTCTCCTATAGCCACATCAACTCCCATTCCAAGTTTTACCCTGTGAACCTCTGTATGACCCAAGAGCCTTCCGAGGGAGAAGCAGACATACACGTGCCCACTGCCCTTGGATTAGAAAGCCTTGCAAGCTAAGGCTGTGGACTCAAACTCAGCACCTCTCCACAGTACTGGATGGGTTGTGTGAGTCCCTCACCCCGTTTAAGAGCACAACATGCCTCATCTCCAGTTTCTCTCTGAAGGTGATTGATGCCTGACAGATTTTGAACAAACTCTTGTTAAGCATTCAAGTTTAACTTCGAAGTTTGCAGTGCAACACACACACTGTAAAAAATGTAAAAATCACCTGAGTGAAGTCCATTAAAAAACAGAACAACAACAAAAAAAAAACCCAAACAAAAAAACCCAACCAACTGGAAAAAAACCTCCAACAAATGCTAACCTAAACTAAAATGTGCTGGATTAAAAGCAACAATCCAAATCAGCATGAAACCACAAATAAAAATCAACAGACTATGCCAAAGACCTTGGGGGGATAAAGAGTTTTATAAGTCTGCTTTACAGAGGGGCTTTTTTCACATTCATAAGGCAGCCCCCAGAGACACGAAGGCAAAAGTTATAAAAACAGTCCCCTTCACATAAACCCCAAGATTCTCCAGCTCCAATCCTTAAGTCCACAGCAGCTCAGGAAGGAACCTAAACCTAATCTATTCAGTTAAAAGCAAAATTTCAGACTTAATCCTGCCTCTACAGGCAGCCAACTAAATTTTCCAGCAAGCAAAGTCCTCTTCTCATAGCAAGGTCCTCTTGAAAGACTCGCATCCAGTGTGGAAGACTCTCCTTTCTGGGCCAGCCGCTGAATTTGGACCCCACAAGGCAGCAATCTACTCAGTAGCCCAGGGATCTCCCTGCTTTCCCCCTGTGCAGCTCCATCCCTGGCTTTCCAGGCAAACATCAGAGCAGCCCACGGCCAGGAGGGCGTCACTGGGGAAGGGCAGTGAATGCAGCTGCAGTCAGAACCCAATAGCCCAAGTCACACAAAGCCACGCTTTGGGGGAGATGCAGAGCTGCCTTCCACCCTGGCACCTCTGAAAACAGGGAGACAGGAGAATGCTCAGAAATCTTGGGCCAAATAACAGAGATCTTGCTGATTGCTGGCATTCAGGTTTTTAAGTAAGCAAACAGTTACTTTTTCCATTCTTGACAGTCTTGAACTAATGCATTAACCTCAGGGGCATCAAAAGAAAACAACAACGATGAGAAGCAAATGAAAAGAATCACATATAAATCAAACCAAAACACAGCCCCAGCAAGCAAACGAACTGCCATTGTCATTAACCAAATAACGCACAATTACCGTGTGTCTCGACATGCAACCAAGGAGATGGAATAAAAGAAAATAAAATAAAATATTCTGTTGTGCTTTTTGTTTTGTTTGAATATGGCCATTATCACAATAGCTTTCTGAAAGCTTGCCTCTCCTTCTACCTGTGATCCGAACCTCAAACTCCAACATGGGTCACCTTTCCAACAGGCACCCTGTCCAAGAAAAGTGGGAAAAGAGGACGAGGAGGAGCAGTCAGCGTCCAGTCCTAACACACTTTCAGAGGCAGCATGACTAGTACGAAAAATACAGCACTGGTCACACTCTGATAAGGGAAACAATCGAAGTATACCTACCATTGAGCAATGCCTTTCTGCTGTTACACTGGATACACCATGCTGGACTTCACAAATCTAAGATAATTTGGTTTAGGAATAAAGCTTTTAGTGCTGTTCTGAAGACCATTTGGTTTCCCCCACCCTCTGGGTGAAAAGACTGCTGCCGGTGAGCACACTGAGAAGACGTGCCCCCGCTGTGGGTTTGAAAGTGGAGATGGAAAGCACGCGTGAACGGTGTTTGGAGCACACAGGGCAGCTCGATGGGGACAGCCAGAATGCCGTAGTGAACGGGTTTCACCAGACTGGACTGAAATCCATCCAGGGCTACAAACAAGATGAACTGTCTGCCCAGCACTGGCAAGTACAAATGTAGGGAAGGCCCCTGTTCACAGCTCACAACTTAGGTGGTGAAGGCTTGGCACCCCGCACTCCGAAACACTGCAGGGACCCAGAGCTGTGCCATTTCTCCCCTCCAGATCTGAAAGACCTGGGGTGCAGGGAAAAGGGGATGGGAAAATCAGAGGCAGAGGCAACCTCCAGAAGGAGACAGGGGTGGGGGCACAGCACCCCACTCCCCGTCCCTGCAGACCTGGGACAAGGCAGCCACCCGGCCTGGGGGCAAGCCCTGCCCTCCCGGCCCCACGGCGGCACGGGGGGAGCCCTCTCCGCCTCCGGAGGGGGCCTCCTGCGCGCCCCCGTGCCCGGGGGTTTCCCCCCGCACCCCCCTCCCAGTTCGGAGCGACCCTGCGGGGCCCTCCTGCATCCCCCTGCCGTCCCCCCGGGCGGCAGCGGCCCCCCCCGCCCCGCCGCTGATTGATGGCTGCCGGCGCGCGGGCGGCCGTGGCCGCGGCCCGGGGGAGGAGGCGCCAGAGCGGCCGGCGCGACGCGGCTGCTCCCTCTCCGCCTCGCAGGAAACCGCCGGTCGGTGGCGGAGGGGACCCGGCGCCGGCCGCTGTCTGCAGCTGCAGCAAACGAGCTGCGACGGGGCGGCGGGGGGCGGCGGGGCCGGGCGCCGCTTTCCCGGGGCGCCCTCGGCACTGCCGGCACCGCGGCGGGGGGGGGGGAGCGGCGGGGGCGGCGCGGCGCCAGCGCCGGGTGGGGGGGCCGGGGGCCGGCCCGGCTGGGTCAGTGCTGGGACGGGAAATGGGAATGGAATGGGAATGGGGGGGGGGCGCGGTGTCCGGAGGGCTCGGTTTTATGGCGAGGACCCGGCCCCACTGGTGCCGCGTCAGGCGCGGCCAGCGGCGGGGGTGCACGGCTCGGCAGCCGCGGTTTCCAAACCCGAGTCGGCGGCACGATGCAATTTCCTCCCCGGCGCAACCCCTCCTCCCCCCGACCCCGAAAGGAGCCCGGGGCCTCCGGAGGAACAGCCGCTGCTGCTGCTTCCCGTCTGGTCGGGGGGCAGCTGGATGTGACCCTTCCCGAGGGATGAGCCCCGGCAGCGCTGCCGTGCCTGCGGCAGCGAGCACACAGGAGGATTCACATGCCCAGAGCAGCTGGCCTTGCCCCTGCTCTGCTTTGCCCCCTGCCCCTGACAAAGGCAGCGCTTTGGGTTGTTCTGGCCTGTTCCTGGCCCGATTTCGGGGCAGTAGAACCAGCTGCTGACTGGATTGCTCCCCGCCTCCGTCCCTGCCAGTGATAACACAGTAGCACGAGGACCCAGGCACTGCAAGTCTCTACTTACCTACGCTATAAAATACAAATCATTTCTACGTTTGAGGAGAAACGGCCCTTTGATCTCTGTGGTGCTTAAATCAATGATCACTAAATCGGGAAAGATCAACTCTGCCCAATTTTTAATCCTCCTTCTTGTGTAGCCGTTTTGAACGTGTGCATGTAGCTATGACAAGGCACTACCAAAAGATTTCCAGTTCAAAATGTGAATTGTTGAGTCAGGTATATGTTCTAATTCAGAATATGCAGTAAGCACCGAGAAGAAGCAGAGTTCTGATAAAAGCTCTTACTGGGTTTTGTCCTTGCAGCACAAAGTCTCCCCCCTCTAACTAATTTACACAGCTGGGAAAGCTGTAGGAGGCAAGTCCAGAAGGATTTACTTCTTTCCCAAAACTACACCAACCTCTTCTTTCCTCTATCTGAGCTTCTCAAATTCAGTTCAGTTTTAAAAAAATGCACTTGTTTCATGCAGAGCTGCCTTCCCATCTGTAAATGCATAGTGTATCCCTGTACCACTCCTAAAAACGTTGCTGCTTGAAAAGCACAATGTGCCATTCTGGCTACCACCTAATACAACTTGGTACCCAGAAAGCAACCAGTACAGCATCATCTAGCCAGACACTTCTCACCACCACCAGCAACTGTGGCATCACTTTGGTCCACAGAGCCCTTGCTCGTTGGCTGCCTCTGATGCATGACTGGTAACTAAAGCATATGCAAAGCTCAAAACTGGAGAAAGCTTATTACAGCACGTTGCACTTTGCCCTGTAAAGTCAGAGGAACTACGTAAGTCCGTTGGAAAAGCTGGGTTTCAGTCTATCTGCCTTGCTGAGTTTGAAATACCATGGCAATGCTGCGGTATCTAGTACTCGTAAGCTTGGTGGACAGTTACTGCTTTAGTATGGACTGCTGCTACGCAAAACAGACACAAGAGACTTGCATCTCTTCATGGTATCTTCACATTAATTTATGTAATTGTTAGTTGTTGCTCTAAGCCCCTTCTCATGTCAATGTATGTATTTGTATACATAAGCACGCATGCACATACATACTATGCAGAAATAATTTAAATTCACAATTCTGTCATGCGAAATTGCTGCAGAGATACTGCATGTGAAAAGAGATTGTCCGTTTGATCTCAAAGAAACAGTAAAAGAAAAAATAGTTGATTTCAGCAGTTAAAGGACATAAATTTCCACCTGCATCTGTTTCCACAGTGCTACTGGCAATACTCAAGTTGGTTTTTTTCAGACCAAGACCTGCTTTAGCTCCACAAACAGCTTTGCCATCCTGTTTAGATGTTACTGTATTTTATGGTTATTTTTACACATGATGAACTGTTTTTAATGCCTTCGTTTACTGTGATTTCAGTAGCCTTTTATTTATAGCATCAACATCTTTTTCATGAAAACACCGATGTTGTATAGACATTTTGGAAGTCTTAGGATAAAGGCAGACAGCAGAAAACACAAGGAAATCAAAAGTTGAAAAGAAAAGATCTATAAAAGAAATCACTGTGATATGTGACATGAATGTTGTAAAAGTTGTAAACGTTTAAGATGAGCCTGCTCCTCCTGAAGTTTATCTAACAAAATTCACTACTGGCTTGTAAACTGTTCCGACTCAACACATGGGTGCGATTGTAATTCCCTTTTGCTTTATTTAGCCATTTTACACCTCTGCACAATACACAAAAATGAAGGGATGAGAACAGGGAAGAGGCTGATGAACGATCTGCCGTTTGCGTATAGACAGCTCCCCCTGAAAACTATGCAGTCACACTGTATGTTGCATCCTTTAGATCAAACACTGCTCTTCCCACCTCCTCTGTTAGCAAACCCCTCTTCTGCTAGCCTTGCCACTAGACTGCGGGTACACTCGCCGTGCAAGCAGTGCTCTGGCACAGACTCAACGACTAGCCCTCAGAGTTCACGGTTTCATCATCTCGGAAGCAAAGGGATTTTTTTAAGGGAAGGAGGCGGAGGGGAGATGTCTTAACTAAAGCACATAGTTTAACAATAATCTTACCACTGGAGACGAAATTCGACACCCAGGGCAATCACAGATTGGAGGATGTACCTGTAAGATTCCTTTGGACATAAGAGTCTTCAAACTTTTCCCTAGATGCAGAGAAGAAGAAAAGAAGAAGAAAAAGGATCAGCATCTTTATAAAAGGAAAGTATTTAAGGAACGGGGGAGGGAGAAGCACGCGTCTCCTTCCCTACAAACACCCCTCCCCTTGCCTGCCTGCCAGCACCCACCCCCCTGCCCGCCCCTTCATCGAACTTTCTCCCATGCAGATACCCGTGGAAGGTAGCACCAGCGCAGCCCTGGCGAGCCCCTGCCTAGCCTCGGTACCGGCGCTTCCGCAGCCAGGGGGAGCCGGGGCAGAAGGCGCCGCCGCCAGCCCGCGCAGCCTGCGCGCACCCGCGCGGGGGGCTCCGCGCTGCCCACGCCACCCGCGCAGCCAGCCCCGCGGCGGGGGCCGGCCCGTGCGAGCGGGGCAGCCCGCTCGGCGCCTCCCCCCCCTGCTCCTCCGACCATTTCAACCTCAGTCCTCCTGACTCACCCCAAAGGAATTGAGATTTCCTGATGGCAGCCAGGAGCCCAGTAATAAAAGAAACAGAAGAGATGAGTGGAGTAATGACAATTAGCGCAGCCCCCGAAGTTATTCCCCTTTTCTCTGGCGATCAATAAACAAGGCGAGGTGTCAGTCACCTCCTAATAACTCCTCAGACCCCTGGGCTGACACCGCCAGCTCTCAGCTAATTACGTGTCGCACTGATTCTCCTCTCCCGCTCCCCCCCCGCCCCGGCCCCGCTCTCCACCTGCCGCCCGCACCAGCGGCCCCGGTGCCGGGACTGCGGCGCTGGCTCGGGCTGCACCGCGGGCGGGAGGGGAGGGGAGGGAGGCAGGGCAGGCTCCCGTCAGCAGCCGCCAGCGCCGCGGAGGTCCCGCACCACCCAGCTGCGAGGGGAACACCCCCTCCGCCCCGCCTGCCGCCCCGCCGGTGCCTGGGCTCGCTCGGCGCGGCGGGGCCGCCGTTCCCCCGCCGCCGCCGGCACGCACGGGCGGCCGGCTTCCGCGCCCCGCCGCCCCCACACCGGCATTTGTCCGCTGGCCAAACCGCTGCCTGCGCCAAACGAAACTTATCTCCAAAAGACACGAGACGTCGTCCCCCCGCCCCCCCCCCCCCAAAAAGAAAAAAAAAAACCACAAAAAAAAAAAACACCACACACACAACCAAAAAACTGTTCCCAAATCGCTCGGAAAACTTCGCCGCCCTCCGGAGAGCCCGGTACCGGGGCGCTCGGTGAGGGGAACGGGTAGAGAGGGACCCGTGTGCGCGGGGGAGGGGGGCACGGCCACAGGAGACCAGGTCCCGGGCTCCCCCCCCCGTGTGAGCGCCCGCAGGCAGCAAGCCCCCCCGGGCCCGCGGCCAGAGCACGGGAGCGGGAGGCAGGGTGCTCGGGGGAGCGGAGCCGCGCGGGGACCCTGGCACACGCCGAGCGGCGCCTTTACCTTTGTGCCTGATGCTGCGCTTCCAGTCCTTGGCCGTCTCCCTGCCGCTGACAAACTGGAACTCGTTGGGGGTGAGCCACTCTCCCCGGTACCGGATAGAGGGTCCTTTGCTCCCCTGGCACAACTTACTGATGTAGAGCAGCGCCTTGTTCTCCCCGCACTCCACCTCGATGCAAGGCTCTCCGTTGTCAAAGAAGGGCTGGAAATCCGGGATGGAGGAAAACCTCTCCAGCATCAGGTCCTCGGGGAGGTGGGGGGGGTGGGGGTGGTGGGTCTCGTGGAAGCCCAGGTACGTGCGGTGGGCGAAGATCTGGTCGTAAGCCGGCGGGTGCGGGGTTACCACCGGAATGGCAGCGGCAGCCAGAGGGGCGAGATAGTCAGGTAAGGTTTCCATGGGCTGGTTAAAAGCTGCCAGGGCCATCTCTTCCCTGTCAAGTCGCTCCTTCTTGATAGCAGGCATGGTGCTGCTGCGCTCCCCGTGCGCCCTCGTCTCTCCAAACCACAGTGGCTCTAATGTCTCCGGTTCAACTTGCCCCCGCTCTGGCTGGAGTTTGGATGAAACGCGCCAGCAGCAGCAGCAGCAGCAACACAAGCACCTTTGGCGCTCGGGTGCCGGAGGTGGCTGGTATCCCCCGGAGCAGCCCGCTAACAAATCTCCTGGGCTGGCTCCCCAGCAGAGCTGTCTGGGATCCCTCTCCCACGGAGAGGCTAATGTACCGTAGACCCGGGAGCTGCTGTGTGGCTCGCAGATCTGCCCCTCTGGACTAATACCTGACATCTCGGAGAGGTCTCCGCTGCCGTAGACATTATTTTGGTTAAAAAAAAAAAAAAAAAAAAAAAAAAAAAGCAGCTTATTGATTCCCCTAGATCGACCCACCTTCTCACCAGGCTGGAGGGTTCGCCGCCGCCCACCCAGCCCCCTTTCACCCTGCCCCCCTCCTTCCTTTAAACTGACACCTGGTTTATTTATTTATATGCAATAATTACAATTAAATGCTGCGCCCCCGCCGCTATGCCGCGCTCCTCCCCTCCCGCCGCCGCCGGGCGCGGGGCGGTCGGTGCCCCCGGCTCTGTCCGCCGGGCTCCAGCCGCCCGGGCGCGGGGAAGTTTCCCGGGGGCCGCCCACCGCCACCTGCACAGTGCGGCCTCGCCCCGCTCCCACCAAAGCCTTTACGATCACTGCGAGTTGGCGTTTAATTTCCACTCCTGCACAACATTTTAAAAAGCATGTTATTGCATTACACACATCTACATGTGTGTGCGTGTGCACAGACAGACATCCACGTTTATATCCCCGCGAGCTCGCGCCACGGCACGGCGGGCGCTCTGCCCCCAGACCATAAATGCTCCGCTGTGTGGGGCTACAGGCCCGGGCTGCCCTCCGCGCTGGGACAGACATATATTGATCTGTGCGCAGAAGTCACAGTATAGTTCAGAGACTCTGACCAAACAAGATTTCCCTCCGCCGCCGCTTCTCCAACTTGGCCCATTTAAACAGCAGAGGCGCTTGCAAGCGCCGCGCCGGCGGCGGGCGGGGGGTGAGCGACGGACGGCGCGGCCAGCACCAGCAGCCGCCAGCCCGGCGGGGCGGCCCGGGGGCCCCGACTTCGGCGGGCGGCGGCGGCGGGGGGGCACGGGCACCCAGCGGGGGGTGTGCTCCCGTGCGGGAAGGCCGGCCGCTTGCTCTCCTGGGCAGGCTGCTCTTGTCACCATACCTCGAGAAGGCGGGCAGAGCCTTCTCGTTTCCCATGTGGTGATGTAGCAAGGGTCAGGAGACACGGGTATAAATTTGTTTTCCATTGCGAGCTGTGGCAGGCATGGCACAAGGTCCATGTGAAACTGCCCCGAGAGGACAACACGGACCCAAAATTAAGTTGCACAGTTGTTACAGAGATTTGTCACATCAACAAGACGAGTCCCCTACCTTTGGATAGTAAGTAGGATCGACTACGCAGAAAGAATCCCACCTAGAAGGGAAAGAAAAATAAATTATCTCCTTAAACACAGTACAAGGAATATGCCCCACAAGTCTTACAAGGTGGAAGAACAGCAAGAGTTCTGTATGGGTTCTGTCTTAAGAGTTCCCAGAACACTACCATGAAGTTCTTTGTCCCAAGGTGTGTCTCATTACTTGCTCTCTTACTAGGGGACCTTGTCGAAAGTTGAACTTGCCTTCCAGCCAGCCCGACATGGACTTGCTGGTGTGACAATCAGCCATTGACATAGTTAGCAGGGTACTTTCTGAGCAATAATAGCCCCTGGCACTTCAGCACCATCTCTCAGATGATCTCAGAGCATTCACAGACAAGGAGAAAGAACACCACCTCCTCCTCACACCTTTTTGAGGAAGCTGCTTTTAGCTTCGTTTTACCAGTGGAGAAGCTGAAGCGTAAAGAGGCTTGAGATGGAGAACATGAATGCTGTACTCACACGGGGGTTATGCAGTACTGAGTCCCACTATGAGTGAATACAGGCTAATACAGGTGATGAGTTCACATCTGTGCATCCAGTGATCTTCCTGAGATCTCACAGGTGTTATTTTCTGCCACCACCCCCTCCCCCCCAAGCTCTCAGTGCTAAGTACCCCTCTCTACAAAAACTCCACTAATGGACCACTTAGGGGAACTTCTATACCAGTCAAGGTGGAGGAAACTGCCTCTCTGGGGTTCAGCAGATATGGGAATAGAATCCAAGCCCCAAACCTCAGTTTTCTCTTGACGCTACTTGACCATGATCCTTGTTTCTTGCCTATTTATTCTCAAGAAATGCCAGCTCTGGGAGGCATCCTTGCTTCTTGCTCTAATGAAGAAGGCAGATGTACATACCCATCAAACCCTCTCATTTAGCCTTTCAGGCTTAGGCTCTTACTCTTAATGCTTCTGATTGCTCAAGATGACGGGGAAAATCACTTTCTATTATCACCTAATGAACCAAGGAAAATGCTTGGAAGCAGCTCCAGGAGACACAAGGCATTCTCTGTGAGAGGGTGTAAGTGGCTTCTGGATGGAGGTCAGGTGAGAAGGCCAGACAGTGAGAAGAACTGCTTGCTCTTACGCTCCCAGAAAACCATGCCCGGCACACCTAGAACTAGACAGAGCTCTCTGCAAAGGCTTGAGAACTACTTCAGACCTCCTTTGACTCCACCTTCTTTGTAACTTGGCTTCATGGGACTGATTTCTTTTCACATTTTACAAGGGAGTGGGTATTTTTTTCTCAAGCCTTCTTTCATTTTTACAGCCACAAGGGTTACTACTCTTCTTCCACCTCTTTTCCTTATGGCAACTTCATCTCCAAATGCAGAGAAACCTTGGCCGCAGCCTTCTCCAAAGAAAAGTCTCCATGCTTCCTCCAGGAGGGGTCACAGGAGAGCAGAACAAGAGTGGCCTTCATCCTCCAGGAACAAATCCTTCCATGGTACGTACTTCGAGACTTCTCAGATCTCTGTGGTTTGGATGCACACTCAAACCTAACAGCACTTTGCATTACCATCCAGTCTGCCTGTATTAAAGAGCTGTAATGAAACCTTTCCTAATCCAGAGAACTTCTGTTTACCTTTTATTTCAAAGGAAAAGGTGACTTGCCATGGGGTTTTCCTACTGCATGTCAGCTCAGTTGCTTTTTACCTCTACAGAAACTGGGTTCAAATCTGGACCTAGTCATAAGTAACTGAGTATGCTGAGTTTTCGTTCTAGAAGGGCAGCACCTACTTGGCTGTGTTTTATTCCTGGAAAAAAACAGGCACCTGATGCCAGTCGTGACATAGGTGTACACTGGCCAAGCGGTGTAGAGGTCCAGCAGTGGAAGAGCGAGGCCTCATTTTGGTGGCTTCATACAAGGTGCATGGCTTGGATCAGGCAGGGTTTCTCACTCAGACCTAAGGTGTTCTGGCAGAACTCAGTGAAGTTTAGGGGGATTTAAGAGGCACAGAGGCAGGCTGATTCTATCAGTCTCTTACAAGCACTAAAAGTTCCTAACAAGTCTTCCCTGCTCCTCTCCACTGTAATATAAAGAACAAGGGCTCTGCCTGGATGCTGGAGTCCAACAGCAGGAGTCTGATGTTGTTCAGCTCCAGTCTCTTAACAGTAGAGCTTTCAGGATTAGTGTAAACAGATTCACCACTGGAGACCAGATCAGAGAGATCCAAGCAAGTCCATGGACATGTGGTTAGAGAAAGAACCAGGTATGCTTTGCAAATTCCACACTGAGGGATTGGGACATGTTTTTAAGTCTGGGGGCACAAATCACCGTGTCTTTTTGTTGTGTGCTTCAATGGCACCTAGCAAAGGGAAAGCATGATTCTTAACTTGCTCACAGAGGCACTACTACAGTAAACATAGTACATAGTGATCATTTTCCAACATTTAATTCTCCACCTCTGGAATACATCATGTTGGACTGAAAGAAAAGCTAGATCTTTTATTTCTCTCAGGTCAAATGTGTTAACAAGTGCAAAGAGCTAGCTGTGCTGTAAAGCATTTTACAAGAAGAGATGGTGCTCCAAGTACAGGTCTGAAAGTTAAGAGATAATGATTTTTCTCTTTCTAACACCACTTTCAAGGATAAGTTACTACTTGTCCTGGATATGTCTCCCTTATTCTACCTGTAAAAGGAGGGGAAGCTTCCTAAATGTAATTTGTTATTTACATGTGTGACAGTAAACTTCAGAGTTTCTAACTGAGATGAAAGGTCCTTTGTGTTTTTAAAATTCATTGCAGATGCAGGCCCTGCCCCTTTACAGGAAAGACAGGTTGAGGCTGGGGGGAGAGAGATGCCCAGGTACATGTAAAATGACCAGCCTGAGTTTAGAAACTAATCCAGAACATCTGTCTTTGCAGGATTCCAGCACAGATGCTATACATGCCGTCCCTGGCACCACTTAGCCTCTGCCTAAGCTAAGCTAAATGAACAGATAACAACATTCTGTCAGCACAGCAGCATCTATAGCACTGGTCTTGCTGACCTTATTATAGCAGGTATGTAGTCTCACAGTCCAAAACTGTGCTGGAAAAGTTCTGTCCTGTACACCAGAAGAGCTTAGACAATAAAGCAGGACTTTCAACAATTGGTGTAGTATCCAACTGAATCATGTTGTTTCCCCCAAAGAAGACGGGGTGGTTAACCTTTAAGACTTGAAGTTAACAGCTCCTTTCCCCACTTCCCCATCTTACCACATAATTGCCCTGACAGTATCACATCAATGATGGAAAGCAACAGCTCTGTCCCTCCCAAATCATCGAGCCTACCAAAAGACAGGGAAGGAGACCAGAGAGCCACACCACCACCTCCTGAGCCAGGCAGATTCACACCTTCCTCAGTCTCTTTCACAGTCTCAGAGGACATCAAGGCTGTCTAACAGCCAGGATTCACTGCATTTTGTCTTTCATTCCTTGCCAGGTGTAGCCCAGCTCTATGCTCACTGCATGTGAACAGCCAGCCATACTGCCAGAGTCATGCTCAGAGGGATCAGTTTTGGAGGTAATAGTAGCCTCAGGCCAGACTTCTTCATTATGAGAGATACTTTGACAGTCCAGCAGCAAGAGCAAGAGCAGGGAGGGCACAGGTTGGTATTCGGGGGAGGAGGGTTGGGAAGGAAGACACTGGAAAAGGCTTTGCCTCTGAAAAAATGCTTTCTTGGGAACTACTGAGCTGTACCCTTTTTAATCCCACTGATACAGAACACCGCTTTTTTGAACCAATTTATTGGAGTGAAAAATGGAACTTGGAGAGTTTTTTCTTTCTTGAAAGTAGTGTCAGGGTAGTACAAGCTTACGCAACAAACCGGAGCTGTGAATTGCATACATCCCTATCTAACCCAGGCATTTTGTCAGCTTCCCGGAGGACAGCCTGGGCCAGTCAATGGTGCTTTAAGGAACTCTCTCCTCAAACTATTTTCACAAAATGTCTCCTCCAAATCACCTTCCCTACAAGTGCCCTGTATAGCTATGTGACCAGTCTAAATAGATCAGTACTCTAACCCTAGAGGAATTAAATGTCGGGGAGAATTGAAGGAAGTTTTATCTGGGAGGCAAGGACTAATTCTAAACTAGCTGCTCCATTCTTCTAAATAATGAATAACTTCCCATGCAGGGAACACATTTTCTGTTCTCTCTGACTTGGTATAGTGGTTACACTGTAAACAGTCACCTGGCCTACAGCTCAGAGACCTTTGTACGCTGCTGCACATACTGCACAGCAAGAATCACCCTGCAACTGCCCTGGGAGGCTGGCTGTGCACCAACTGACCATTTTGCTTTGTGATGTGCTGTCAGAGGACGTGACACTGGAAAACCGATGAGATGATAGGAGGACTGATGCGCCTCTCTTCCTTACTGGTTGAAGTTCAGCTATCTTGGGGTTATGTAGATCAGAATCAACCTTGAGATCTGTACAAGAAGTTTAAATTAAAAGGGCAGAATCCTATTTCCATTAAAACCAACAGCAAATTTTTACTGATTTGACACTTCAGTGTTCTAGTCCTCCATAATATAGCAAGAGATTGCCCTTCTCTGCAAAGGTTTTGGAAAACAACAAGTTTAGCTACACTCAAGTGATGTCTCCATGATGTAAAAAAAACATTTACAGAAATCACTAATGGAATAAGGCTTTACGTATCAAAGCTGCTGTTCTAATAACCATGCTCTCTGACCATTCTAAGGCAAGAGCTGCCACCTTTGCAGTCCCAGTTTCTGGACAGCTTCCCTGTACTTCTCTCTGCATTTACTATACTTCTTTGTGCATACTGCAATTAAAAATGCATCTTTCTCCCTTCTCTATTCCTCTGTCCTCAGAGGTTATTTATTGCTAATTCATAACTGTTGTGAAAGACTTGAGATATCAGAGATGTAATGCAGAAGAAAGCCTCCACCAGATTCTCTCTTTCCCCTAAAGCCTTTGTTTGTGCTGCTCCACTCTGCGCCACTGCTCAGAAAAACTCACTGTATCAAAAGATGGTGAAATGACGGTCACGTATTAATCTAAAGCTTGGCTGTGTCCCAACACTTGTGTATCACTCTGTGCTACTCCACTTCCCTAACTTCCCGCCTGCCTTCCCTCCTACAATCATAATAACAAAAAGATACACTGAAAAACTGGCTATCCAAGAATCTGGGTACGGTTGGAATCTATTGCTGGGTTAAAACAATAAAAAAATCGTGACCATTGAAAAGACAATAACATTAGGCGTGCCATCCCAACATCAAACAGTGCCACAGACAAATAAGCCATGGGTCTCTCCCTTAATTCACATGCATATACAAACATGGACAAACAGCACTTTTTTTAGGATAGGCCGATGAACCTTGTTAGCTAATCCTTTGGAAGTAGTGTTTCAGAAGAGTCTAGTGCAATCAAGGTGTGACTGCTTTTAATACATGCTAGAAAGATCAAATTAAACACTAGGTAGAACCTGCCTTGACCAATTTAGGGGGTGCTAAAGTACACACCACCTGAGCTGGCTTACAGCTGTCAAACACATTAATTAGAGCTAACACATTAAAAAGTCTTTAAATCAGTCATTGGGCATCTCTGCAGACAGGTTTTGTATTGTTCTTATTCTCCTCTTCTAGAAATTGATGTAGTGTAGTCACTGCCCTACTAACAGTGGGATTAGCGTACATCACCTCTCCACTAGTATAACTGCACCCCACGAGAGAGCTGTGCAAATGCCACTAGGAATGTTTCTGAACAATTACTGTTACAGCCATGTGAAACTATGTACAGATAGGCCCTAGTCAGAGCTGTGTCTATACTGCAGTTTCAGATATGACTGCAGCAAGTGCCCGTCTGCCATAGTTAAATGTTCCTAAATTAACACTGGTACTCTGAGAAGATATCACATAGGAGCTCCATCAACATGGACCTACGTTTGTGTAAGGAATTCTCACTGAAGTTTGTGCTGCTGTGCTTTCTCTGCAATTGTTTCACAGACTACCTAGATCAACGCCGGTACAGGCAGGCAACTGTAACTTCAGCGCCACTGTGACCAGAACTCTTACATGGTCTCTTCTACCATGTACGTTGTATTTGAACACAACATACTCAAAGACATACCTACAAACAGTCACAGGCACAAGCAGAGTCTCCAGTGAACTCAAGGAGACAAATGCACATAAACAACTTTGCACTCACTCCTCACTCGAACCTCGTCCATGACTATGAATAAATGCTGGGTCAGGACCACATGAAGGCTTGTCTTGTCTGAGTTTGTTTTTCTTTTCTTTTAAATCTTACATTCCTAGAAAGAGACTCAATGAAGTAAACTTGTTGCCATGACTACACTGCAACAGAGTGCTTAAATCAAACAAAAACTTAGATTAGATTAAGAAAAGAATAACAAAAACTAAATAAAGGGAATTTCAAAAAATATGTAAACAGGCATTTACACATTTGAATCTTCTCATGGGGATTTGAGTTCCTTGGAAGATGAGCAACTTTTCTGCTCCGTCCTTTGCATTGCTTCATAGCAAACGCAGCATGCTTGTGGACAAGGGAAGCTGCCTGCTGCAACTAGTTAGCACCAAGTTTTATTTGTTTGTCAGACTTCCAAACCTGAACTTTTCTACATGTGGAGTCAGGCATTCCCATTTCTATTTCTGCCTATTTTGTGCCGCTGTGTGACTGCAGCAATTCACCTAGTGACTCCAAACTCAGGTTCTTCACTCATGAAACAGAGAAAACATCTCTGTAAAGCAGAGTGGGGAAGTACTGCTCTTCAGGTGCTCACACTCCTCATTCATTTCCATCTCATAGTATAGATTTCTATAGCTCTGTTTCTCTCAGGTTCAATACTTGAGCAAAACCAAGTAATTATGAGCCATAATGCACCACAAGCAGCAAATGCAGAAATGTCAGAGCATGCAGTTTGCGCATAATTTACATGCCTGATGCCTAAAATTGTTCATCTAAACTCTTTGGAAAATACTTACAAATAACTATTTTGTTCACAGCAGGAGAAAAAGATTTTGTTTGTCATACATCTTCCTTTTCTTAGCCAAAACTAATCTGCATCCAGACATGGCACAAAGCATTTTCACTCACTCTTCACACTCAAAAAGCACACATGCAAATAAACACATTGTCAGCACACACTTAGAAAACTACTCTGTACATGGTCAGAAACATTAAAGTTTTGCACCAAAAGAAAAGGATAAAAAGGCATTTTGAACATTGTGCTGTTTACAAAAACTATTCCTTTCATCTGTTGTCTATAGCACAGAGTTAGCCATAGCTGCAGATAAAATGATGGGAACAGCTACAGTCCTGTAGCAATTGACACACACAGTAGTAGTGACAGCCTGGCACCGAGGGCCATCCATTGTTAGACACAGACACACAGAGATGCACGGGCATGTGCACTCAGAAAATAGATTCTGGGTAAACAAGAACGCAAATTTTTCTTTGTTTTGTGCCCTGAAAAAGACAGGAAGAGCTAAAATACCAAACCTGAGGTTCTGTGCATATCAACTGGTAAGAGACATGCTGCTGAAATATTAGTTTGGCTTTATAGAAGCAGTCATCAGAAATTCAGTCGCTAACATTTCAGCCATATGGTAACATGCATCTCATCCTCAGCAGATGAACAGATGTGCCAACAGCTGAAGGGGCAAAAAGCTGGGTTCCAACACACATTTCATTTTTCACTACCTGGAAAAGACTTAGGAGGAAGTTGGGGCCAATTATGGAAAACGAGTAGTGCAGGAAAGAGATCTTCTTAAGTTCCTGTCTTCCCTTTTAAGTACATCAAGCATGCAGAAATTTTTCACGTGTGCTTTGCACCCAGAAGCAATGCTGGCATTAGCCATAAACCACTGCATATAGGTTAAGGCTGCACTGACCCTCAAATAAAAAAGCCTAATCCATTGTAAATATGCAGAAGACACTAAATTCTATTACCACCCCCCGCTTGTTACTTTCATTCAGTTTTTAAGGAGCCTGCCTCTGAGGTATGGTCTCTAATCACAATTACAGCAAAACACTGATTAGGATGCACATGGTAACATCATAGGAAACAAATATAAAATTGTCTTGACTAAGTAACTGAATGCATTTATTGGGATGGTATTGCTTTTAATTAGCCTTAATTTCCAAAGAATTATTACTTGCTAAAAAAAAGAAAATCTTTATGGATCTTTTAAGTTTTTGAGTGCAAGATTCTCCCTCTCTCTCCTACTAATACCTGAGAGAGTAGACCTAGCATAACTCATCAGGAAATTTGCTGTATTTGACTGGAGGAATGCTCATTGTTCTAATATATTTGGGGGTTTTGTTGTAACTACAAAGACTGCATTGGTTCCCACTGAATGGATATGGAAATCAATTCCCAATCTGGATTAACCTTCAGACTACCACAAATACGTTGTGCTTCTTGGAAGTAATCTGTGTGTTTGTACACACGTGCACATTAACATACACACACACACACAGAGGCTATATACATCTGTGCAATTTTATACCTCATTCTGATCAAATTTGTAGTTTGCTTCATGAAATACAGTAATGCAAACCAGGCCATTCATTTCTCTCTGTAACATGAACGTGACCCTATTAGCGTCAACCTTGAGAAGTCCAGGACACAGTGCAAATCCAGGTAAACGGGCTTGGTTAGGGATGTTATATCCACATTATTCTGGGCTGAGCCTCCATTCTTTCTCCTCCCTTCACTCCCTTAGTTTCCTGGTCCCCATGGCTAATGCTCATAGTCTGCATATGCCCCTACCATTTGCTTCCATCCTCACAGAAGAAACACCCTATGCTGTTGCTGTCAGGACATCTGGTGTGGTACAACAGGAGGAGGTTCTAGATACCAGAAGTCATAAGGCCAATTATGGGACAGCAACTCAGAGTCCTTTCTGAAACGGCTGACATCTGTCCAGATCCTTAATTCTACTGAGAGAAAAAGGGGTTTAAACTAAACCTACTGAATCACCAAGGGGGTTTCTTTGGAGGAGTCTCATCAAGCACAGGCATAGGCCCCGTCCTGCTTATTGTGGTGGCAGGAAAATAAGCAAGCAAGCAAGCACATCATTCAAACTAAGATACAGTTTTGTGCATGCCCCACACCTTTTTGCACGTTTTAGACCTGTTCAGCAGTGCAGTTTTATCTTCACTTTGAGCTGATGGCAGCCACTGCTGCATGAAAGCTCCAAAATGGCTTCAGCAGCTAGAACGACTGTATCAAGACAAAGCAGGGAAAGAGATCTGAATGACCTACTAGAAACAGCTTGTGCTCCAGTGCTCAGACATTCACATCATCTAAGAAAAAAAGATTCCCCCAAAAATGCATAAAACCAGCCCCAAATCTCAGCTCCAGAAGCAAGACAGCCTGCCCTTGATTATGGAGATTCGCACAGTAATGTGTCTGGTTAACTTCCAGCCATCCATATTGAAAATTCCTCAGTATTTGCTTCCTGTCATATTCTTTGCAGAGCAGAGCTCATATTCAAGAAGTCAAGGACTGTGGTACCCATAGTGCGTTCACAGACTCTGCAGAGTGAACCAGTTTTAGATTCCACCACTTGCCTTCTCAACTGTAACTCAGGAGTGGCTCAGGGCTGAGAGGTTCCCATCCCTGTTCCCTGAGTGTCTCAGCACCACCAGAGATGTTACCTTTGGTACCCCTTGCTGAGGATTCTTCTGTGCATTTTAACCTTTATCTCAGGAGGCAAACACAACATTTTACAGAGGACAGAGACACTCTCCCCTCTGTGCTCTTGTTCTGCCTCATGAGAACACAGGGATGATGGGTCCCAGTCTCCTGTTTATCAGCAGTCCTGGAAGCTGACACGGCTCCGTGCAGTGCCCGTGGTCAACAGCCAAGTAAGACAGACAAGAACGTGCATGCCTGGGTGAATGCAGCTTTTTCTTCCATCTGGAGCTATAAGCCTTGACGATAAGTGTGTGACTGGGTGTTTTCATCCATAAGGAGATCTTCAAGACGTTGTTACAGGGAGTATCTGGCACATCCCATCTATCTATCTATGTCACTATGGTATCTAGGCACTGTATAATTTCACATTATAGCGGATTATGGAAAACATTTCCCTAGAAGACTGTTGGCCCTTTAGTAACACTAATGCCCTCTTTTGTGACATTCCCCGGGACTGTTACAAGAGCAGGGCTTGTGTGCACCAAGAAATGTACCATTAAAATTATAGAGCCATTTCATACTGCATAACTCCCACTTGGGATGCTTTTCCAAAAGAGGCACTTTTCTGATCTTATTTGTGTTACTCAACTGGGGAAAGGCATTATTATTTGGAATAATAATAGAGATCATGCTGTTACACCTACAGTACTTTAACTACACTGATAACTGTTGTAACTTTTTTTCAAGCGAATAGACCTTTTTTCTCAGTCTCTGTCATTCTCCATTCATCCAGTACTGTGCCACAGGAGAAATTCTTCTGGAAATACCAAAGAAACCTGCAATGACAGTCTGTAATCTGAGCTTCTGTGAGACCAGGCATTTTGGGATTGGATTTGTCTCCTCCTAGAATAGACAGGAAAAATCTTCCCCAGCTGATTTCTGCTAATACCTTGATCTGTAGCCCATTAATGAGCAACTTATTACAAAACCTACATCTTTGTATTTCAAGTTGTTTTGCTTTGGTTGGATGTACTGTTCATGAAAAGGTCTAGGTGCCAGAATCAGGCTTTCAACATGCCTATTTGCAATGACAAATTCAAAATTCCCTTTCCATTGATGTTCTTGGAGCCATCTTCAGACTTGCTGCTGCAGTCGCTACCACTAAATGCCACTAAATCAGTAAATCCATTTATTGAAATAGTCATACAGAAGTGCAGCAATGAGACACAAACTCAATCCAATTCAAAGCTCTTCTAAGCAGAAGGAAATAAAGATTCAGCTCTGTTCTCCGGGAAACTTGAGTAAAAAAAGGGTGGAAGCTTAAGGATGTATATGGTAAAGAAAAGGCCATTCAGGAGACAATACAAATAAACCCTAGCAATAACTCAACAGGGACAAGAAGGTAAATGGTGTCCCAAGCACTCCTTTAGCAAAGCACTGAAAATACCTCTGGGATTGTCCAAGGCCCCTTGATTCAAGATACATCTTTCCATCAGCTCTCTGAAATGCTCAGCAGTAACATCTGGAACCCCCATCCAATTATAAGATGAAATGCAGGAGGATCAAAGAGAGAGTTTCCCAGTCTCATGAGAACAAGCTGGAGCGTGGGATAATTAGCAGCTTCTGACTGCTGCTAACCACCTCTTACTCGTTAGCATTTTCCCCTGGCCTCCCCACCTGCATGTGCAGTCCCCATTGCCTCCAGAGTACCAAGGGCCCCTCCATGCATGTTTCTTTAAACCTGCCCGTAACAATCGTTGCCCTGACACATCCTGGAAGTTTATAGTGGTCTCTTCTCTCCTCTCGCCGTTAACCAGAGGCAATGCCTTTTGGGACATACTTGCACTGCTTGGGAGTGGGGATGAGGGCAACAGACTGGGACGCTGGGGGGTTCAGGAGCTCCAGGGATCCTGGTGCATCTCCAGACAGGTGACACCAGGGAAGATATACAACTAAAAAGTAACAAAAGAATATTTACTTTGCTTCTGGTATTCCCTTGTGTCCAAGGAGTTCTAATCAGGATGAGAGGTGTAATTCACTGCGAGAGAGAAATGCTTGTTAGTGCCCACTTTTTTTTTTAAACTGGCTAATACATCGCAAGCAGCACAGAAGTTTAAGTCTGAAAGGCACCTTAACAATAGCGAGGAGTTAAGCTGTCAGGAGCAAGACTGAATTGTGAATTGCTTGACCTTGCAAAAGAAACGTGGGTTACATGTCTGTCACACATGGGGACCCTTAGAGTTGCATCACTGGATTTGGCTTAAGTGCCTGCTCTTGTCAGGAAGAAGAGCAGTCAGCAACTCTCCTCTGTCCAAGGGACAGACTAACTCAGAAGGCATAGAGGGAAAGCTTAGACTGGAATCCCCATCCAGACCATTTTCCCCATATGCCATGGCAATTCTCCACAAGACGGGGACATTTCCTTCTGACAAGTCAGCCAACAAATCCAGCCCTTCCCCGATGCTACGGCGTTCCTGTCTCATCACTTTGAGCAGACTCATGTCACAATCCCAGAGACAAAACCCATGGAGGGACCCTGGTCACACTGTCTACTGACAAGGGAAAAAACCTGATTGGGCACACATGAAATCCACAAGCAAAGAAACAAACAACCTGAAATAAGGGTGAAATGCTAATGAAGATCTGGAAAGCACTGGGGGTTCCTTAGATTAAAGGTATCCTGGGAACATAGCCAGTAATGGCAGATAAGGTCAGCCTAGGGACTGCATTCAATTTTATCTTAAAAATCCAACTTTACATACAGTGACTCAACAAAAATATAATAAATGTAAATCACATAGCAGTCTATTGTGCAGATTTTGAGCAGTTCTGCATTGGAAACAGTTTACTGTGTGGTTGCCAGATTGACACAGCTCTGACCCCATTCTCCAGTCCAGACTGTCCACCTCCCCCGCTTATACAGACAAAGCACACACCCCCCAGAGACCTTCAAAGGCTATCCCAGGCAAACCTATTTTCTCACTCCTATCGTTTGGCCTGCAGGTACAAATGAGTGTTGAGGTGAGCTGCAGCCTCATCCTTTTGCAACCAGCCTCCGAGGGCAGCTCTGCCTGGCTACAGACCTCACCAGTGTAAGCTCTCCCTGCCTGCCGTGCAATGGCATGGGCTGCAGTCACTGAGAAGTCTGCAGAACCTCATTTTCTCCCTTGCTTGACAGCGACTTCCAAGCTCATGACTAAGGAAAGGATGAGTTTGTTCGGGGCAGCAGGAGTTTCAGCTAACTGATGGACGCCAGTGGATGCTGGGATGCTCTGCTGTAACAGTCTCTCCAGCTCCAGCAAATCAAATCACGAATAGAAATACATTAGATTCCTTTTCCTCCAACTCGGCTCCAGACTCCTTTTTAACAACCAGCCCCCCCCAGCCCTGAGGAAAGCCTTCTCCCTACTGCCGCACCCCCACCCCCTCCCCCGCCATCTGCCCGAGAGCCGCGGGGCGACCGCGAGCACCGAGCGGCGGCCACGGCCGGCCCTGGGCCTGGCGCGCTGCGGCGAGACGAGGAGCGGGGCCGGCCGGCCCGTCGCTGCTCGAGAACCCCCCGGCGGGGCCCCCGCCGCCGCCGCCGGTTGCTGGCAGCAGCCCCCGGAGCCGCAGCGCTGCCGCCGGGGAGAGAGGTAATAAATAACCCGGGGAGCGAGGCGCGGAGCCCGGCGGGCGGCGCAGACTCTGACCTGACAAATACCCACTGGAAAATCATCACCTCCCGCCCCCGGGAGCCTGGAGCCAGCCCCAAGCCAGCCCCAGGCGGGGGGGCGGCTGCGCAAACACTGGGGCGCGCAGGAGCCAGGCGGCCCCGCCACCCGCCCCGTCGAGCCGCGCCGCGCCGCCGGGGGTGGCGGCAGCGGGGGCGGGCGGCGGGGCCGCGGGGCCGGGCGGGGCCGGCTGCGGAGGGCGGGCGGGCGGGGGGGAGCCGAGCGGCGCCGCCACCACACACACGGACAGCACCGCGCCTCGCCTCGCCTTCGCGGCTAGGCTACGGCGGGGAGCGCCGCCGAGCTGACCCCCGCGCCGGGACGAGGCGGCCGGCGCTCCCCGGGGGTCCCGGCGCCGAGCGGGAGCAGCCGCACGCCGGGGAGGGGTTCTCCTGCCCCCGCCGTTGGGAGCGAGTTTCCCAGTGAGCGAGGCTCCCAGTCTGCAGGATCACCCCGTCCCACCGCTGCATGCCCTGCCCTAGAGCCTGCTCTCACCTGCTCCGTCAGAAGACACAGCACCCAATTTCCCAGGGGTAGCGAGGAGGAAAAGGGGGGCTTGGATAGATGGATGCTTTATTTTCTGCTCTATGCAATAAAGTGTGATTATAAAGAATATAACAGGGAGCACAGCTTGAATTCCAATTGGTGGAGAGCCTGTTGTTAACCATCAGGGAACTATTTATTCTCTAGCCTTACTGATGCTCCTTGGTCAATAATGATAAGGGGGGGGGGGGCGGGAAGGAGAAGTTGAAGCCATTATAAAGAAGCAATCACATTACAAAGAAGCAGCTGCAACAGCCCCCTCAGAATCTATGATTCCCTTAGGTCATGTCTGGCGTGCTCATACCACTGGCCACTGTCAGTATTTACCCTGCATCATTAACCCACCAAACAGTTTTTTTCTTGCCAGAAATGACTGATTTCTCAAGCCTGATGGCCATCATCATTCTGGAGACAGAGCAGTGCTCCCCTGCTGCTGAACCATCTCCAGTGATATTTAATAAATAAATAATAGCTGGATGGTTGACCACCTCCTCAGGAAAAGAGAAGAAAACACGTCTATTTACCATGATTAAATATTAGCTACTCCCTAATTCTGACAATCATACATATAGACATGTAGCATACATGTATACTTGCTCTAAGCCCTGATCAACTCACAAAACATTATTATTTGCATTGCTGTTACATCTCCGTCCAGGACCATACTGTGTAAGGTACTGTACAGACAAAAGGACAAAAGATGGTCCCCATCCCAAACAGCTAGCTGATAAGCTCCAAAACTCTGCTCTCTCTTGCATTACTGAATTCCACATGAGTTTTGCCAATGTCTCAAATAGGATCAGAGTCATACCAGGCCAGCTTTAGAAACTTCTGGCATCCAAACTGGATGCCAGATCAAAAACCCCAAACACAGCACTGAAACCTAAGCTCAGAGTTTGTTTCTTTTGCTCTGCCACAGGGGAGCTGGTTGTATTTGAAGGTTTTCATTAACTCCTCCTTTACTGCTCACTGGCATTGTTCCATCACAGGGGCTCTATAAGCCACACAGTGCTGCATGCAGATCTGAATACCCAGCAAAGATTATTTATGCCATGTTACAATGCACAACCCATGAAAAAAAAAAAAAAAAGAGCTTCCATGTCATGAAACAACACTTCACACCACTCACTGCTGTATTCCCAACCCCACAATGGTTCTCAAAAGTTTTTCCCAACTCTGCCTTAGACCCGTTTCCCAAACCGAGATTACCTCTTGCTGCCAGCATCACAATCATCTAAGTCATGGCCTGTAAAGAAGTGGGAGGGTGGGGCATTGTTGTTTTTATCGTTGTCACGGGTTTCCTGTAACACAAAAAATCTGACGCTCCTTGCCATGTGAACGACATCAGCTCCGGGAAATCCAGGCTTTCTGACAACTTTACCACTTCCCATGTGAGTTCAAGGAAAAGTCCTAGAGGCGCAGTGATGAGTGAGGGGCAAGAGAGCAGGTGGCCAGGGGGAGTGCAGCTATGGCAGAAGATGAGCTTTCAGGGGGGCAGAGCCTGCACTAGATCACAGAGCGGACAGAGTACAATGAAGAAAGCAAATACGGGGCATACAAGGAGAATCAGTCACCTCGAAGGAAACAGCAACATTTTCTTAAGGAAAGGTTCTTATTCCTGTGGTCTTGCATCTCCCCTCTTTTTTTCTCTGTTACTTGCTGTTACTCTGTTACAGCATTTTCAAAGGCGCTCAAGCACTGGCCCAGCTTTAAATTTTGATGTGGATGAAGCAGTAAGGCCTTGGCCATAAAAAATTGAAATTTATACATTTCAAAAACACGTATTTTTTCTCAGTGAAGACAAAAGGTCTGAGGGAGTGGAAAGCACATGTCCTTGGGCTCCCCAGATACTTAGTTCTGAAAGTCTCATTCTGACACAGCTCCAGTCTCTTTTACATTTCTTTGAAGATTCTGCCTTTAGCTTGCTAAGCAGGTTCCGGCTTTCAGTTTTCTGGTTTGGGGAGCTAAGCTATTCTGTTACCAAAGAAAGAAGAAAATTTCCAGGGTACTGGAGACATGGCACTTTAGGATTTTCCAGCAAAGCAATGCTACTGACAAAACTGGGCATCTTTTTGCTCAGAAGCAAGTGACAGGCTAAGGTTCCTTCAGGTGAACACTGAAACATTATTGGCAACTTCGAAAGCATTATTCACTTGATCATTGTTATTTACACATATGTACCCAAATGTAATGCTGCCTCTTAAGACATTTTGAGCTGTGGAAATGTCCCTAAATTGTGACTAATTTTAAGAGCAGCACTGGGTGAAGCTGTTGTAAAGCAGTCCAGGAAAGTTCCTCCCCAACCAGAACAAGGATCAGCCTGCTTTAAGGGCAATCATTAAGTGAATCTCTTTTAATAGGCAAGATGAAAATCAAGATCTAGAAGAGTAAGCTGGAGAAGGGAGGGACATTGTTCCAGCAAGCAGCTCCTGTTGACACTATTGGCAGTTACTCACACTCAGCTGCAAAGGAATTGGGGACCATAACCATGGATAAAAGCTTGGCTCACAGACTTGGTACAACTAAAACCAAATTCTTTTGTGGAAGCCAGGAAATGATGTTCATTATAGCTTAGGAGAAACATTGGAGTCACTGCTTAGGGAGAAAGCCATGTTTCTTCCCCTATACAGGGATGCCTGTCTTTTTGCTATGTGAGGCCTTCTGTAACCTCTTTTGAGGGCAGAGGAACAAATTGTAACAAAGCCATGGCATATAGATCATAATAAAGAAAAATAATATGTAATAAGGACAAATAATATTAAGAGAACTGTGTGTGAGAGAGAGAAAGCATGCGCCTGCACACATACATATGCACAACTGCACAGAGATAGAAAAAGTGGTTGTCACTGTTCTTCAAAGTGAACTTTTTTTCTCAGTGAGTATTTTACTGTCAACACATTGACCCCAGCCTCCTTTCACCACCTTCTTTTCCTGCTTTCCCTGCCCTGCTGCACATGGAAGGCCAGTGAATAAACATGTGCAGGTATTACACCATTCAGAGGGTCATGAACTGATATTACAGTGGGAGTTCAGAAACACCCAGCTCCCACAGGTCCTGTGTCTGTCTGTATACAAAGCTTTCCCACTGCTTTGGGTTGCATTATGTCACCTGAACAAATCACAAAGCAGGCATTACGCTAACCACAACACACAACTGTCCCTTTCCACTGATGCTTCCAAACAACTGTTAACTCTGCCTACACTCCACACTACTAGTACAGAGAGCGTGCCTTGAAGAGTGACAGAGATCCTATCCTGCTGGAGGGCCTGTTTAGGGAACTGTTAGGGAAGATACGGTTCCCTGAAGGCTACAAGGAACGGAAGGAGATACTCTGGTACTTTACCCTTTCTGAGCAGTTGTAATAAAGGGAACTAAAAAAGCTGCCACCTGGACAACTAAATATCCAACCTCACACTGCTGAGGAGAGAAGCACAAATGGTGAGAAAAAATACTTCAATGAGCACATAGCAGTTGTAGCAAGAAAACAGAAAGGAAAAAATCCTCCGTGTCCATCCAGCAGGATGCCCCATTCTTCATGTAAACCCAATGCAATTATACATAAAAGAACAAAAGACAGGCCCATGGCCGTCTGCTAGGGTGGAAGGAAGGAAGGCTGCATAGGTAAAGACACAAAGAGAGAGAGATACTGGGAGGTGAGAGAGTTTAGATGTAGGTAGGAGTCTTTTTTTGACCTGTCTAAAGCACATGGCAGATTGTTAGAGCTATTCAGAAAGTCAGGAGTACAACAGACAGTAGCACCAGGTATGAAGTAGTCTTAATACTGTGCAGAGCTTTATATACTCTCCAAATCACAGGATTTGTTAAGCATGGCTCTGCTGCTTCCACTTTTAAAGCAATAAAGCTGAAAGTGCCAAAGAATGATGTTCCTGGTTTTATCTCCTTTGTTTTGTGGGACCTTTTCAATCTGAAGCTGTATTTTGGAGATGCTGTGCTGATGGTTCTACCACCCAACTTACACATTTGAGAGGGTTATTTTCTCACCATCTTTTCATGCTGGCTGCACAAAAGTTAAAAAGCAAGCTGCCCTCTGAGACAAGAGGAATCCCTTACCCCCACACCCTGCCCAACCTCTGGTGCTCCCAAGAACCATTGGTAACTTCTGCGCATTGCTGTGTCATTTTTTAAATGCATTTAAAACCAAAGGTGGGTAGAATTGGTTTGGCGAAAGTCTGTAAAAGTCTATAATTACAACACTATAAATGAGCCTTGTAAAAAGTGGGAGAAACCTGACACGAAGGAGAAGCTGGGAAGCCAGGGCCCCCACTACAGGAACTCCAAACAACGCTATAACCCATGGGCATCTGCTAACACACCCTGAGAAGCAGATAAAACCAGCACCATGAGAGGTTCTCTACCTAGAAACCATCCCTGCATGTTTATCTGCAACTGCAAATTCAAGCTCAGGTGTTGGGTGACAGCAATCACAATTTCAATATGTGTAGTGTAGGTGAGGAGGACTGCACGGGTCAGGCTGGAGAACCTTGGGCCTCTTCTGAATTCTCAAAGTTAGGGGAGCAAAATGGCGAACTTGCCTCTGCCACTGTCCTGCCTTCAGGGCGTCCCCACTCAGGTGCACAGCTCAGCTATATGGCAACGGGGGAGCCTGCTACCTATCGCACACGTCTTCGCCTTTCTAAGGAGGCAGGTGATAGAAGTGGAAGTTCTAATTTCAAAACCTGCTAATTGCAGAACTGGATTAGTGAGCCAGTTTTACACTATACAGTTATGTTTGTCAATTTGCAGAGAAGGAGGGAAATAAATACGTGTTTGAGATCTTCAGGGGTAAGATCAGACTAAGAAGTAAATTTCCTAGTGCTTAAATAGCACAGCAATCCAACTTCCTTTCCATGTCCTTCTCCCTTACAGGTACATTTGGACTTCTCAGCTCCTTGCAAAAACTGATTAATCTATTACCTGTACATTAGTCTAAAGTGGTTTTTTGTGTCTGATTCGCCACAAGAGCTTGACTAGAAAAACCCAGGGATAACTAGATTGCTAGTGTACCTGATTAGCCAAAGGAAACAGGATGGATGGGTTGGTATAACTTTACAGAGCTGACTAAATTGGGGCTGATAGTTATTTGCTGGCCAAGTTAGCCAGTTCCATTTCAGGTATGATGAAACTGACTTTCCAGTCACTCAATATTAGCAACAGAAACAGTACAAGGGAAAGATTGCTTAGCCGGTTAAACGTGTATTTAAAATGCTGATAGCCCACTGAGATCCAAAGAAAAAAATGTATATATTATTGTTATTAACAATAATAGAAATAAAACCAGTTTTAATAGCACACAGGGTTTGATGCATTTCCCAAATACAAGGATTTATTAATTTAAAGCCTGTGTATTTATTTGTTTCTCTCTCCCCAGTCCTGCCCCCCCTTCCAACCGTCTTGAATTTTTAATGCACACTGTTTCTAATGTCAGCCATTTTTCTTGTAAAGGTTTTTTGACATAACTTTATATTGCTACATCCTTTTGTTGTTGCCATTCCCCATCCTTGTTAGAGACTCCACTCCCCTAATGAAGCTTGTCTCCTGCCAGGATAATAAAAGAAAATAGATAGAGCTGAAGTGAGCCAGTGAGAGGTGTGTGCATGTGTGTGTGTGTCTGATTAGAAATAAGGGTGACAAAATAAGTGCAATAACAGCCTGTTCTCCAGGGGCTCCCAAGGCTGCCCCCGAGGTCTGTAGTTATGTGGCGCTGTGTGTGTGCATGCGCGTGTGCATGCACATGCATATGGGTGTACACACACGTGGTTTGTACAGATCTATATGCACACATAATTTGTATGGATCTGATTTTCTATACACACACTGACAATGTGGAAGGACATGCTCAGAAGATGTGTACTGCAAGTAGTAGAAGTAGAAGATATTCAATAAAATTAAAAAAACAGGACTCAAAGGAGCCCAGTGACTTTCTAGTCCCTAAATTTTGGGGGCATCCTTTTAGTGTTTCACAGTAGCAAGTTGCTGATTAAGCCTGATCAGTAGCTTTCTAGACATTATGTCTCTTTTTTCCTCCATCCATCTTCACGAGTGTCTAAAAAATGAGAAGGCACTTTACTCCTGTTGCCATTCAAAAGAACAAACAGAACTATTTTCACAACCCATGAAAAGACAAAAGACCTCTGCTATCCTGAGGGCAACACCCACTTCTCCTTCCCAGCACTGAACTTCCAAAAGCACAGATCTGTTAGTGGCATGTACACACTGACATTTTTGAGCAGTAACAGCCACTGCAAAAAACATATTGTAGCCTAGAGAAGAGCTCCTCAATGCCTTCCAGCCTTAGGAACAGCCTCCTGTGCTCTTCTGGGGCAATTCCTGGTCTCACTATAAGCTATGAAAAAATCACCAAACTCCATAATCCTTCTTTCTCTTCTCTCTATTGAGAATTAAGAAACTTAATGCTCCCGTAACTTTCCTCAGACTTCTAGCTACTTCTATAGATCCTTGATAACAAAGTCTCACAATTTCAGTGTGATGGAGATGGCCAGTGATTATGCTTGTATTACAGTCTATCCGATAAAGATGACAGAACTTAAATAAGGCTCCTGGGGACACAGAACAAGGAAGTGGCAGAGTCAGGGAAAGACCTGAGGTGTTGTGAAACCCAGGTCCTCCTCTTTCTGATACACAACATCTTTTGCTCAATGTTAATGCACGCTAAAGGCTGTGCAAGACCTCAGTTGCTAACGTCACCTATCAGAAGAAACCTCCAAACTATGAGCTCTGAGCAGCTCAGTCACTGTGGGTTAGTGTTAATCAGGCCAGACCTGTAAAATTTCTATTAAAAAAAAAATTTTTAAAAAGGCAATGAAACCCAAAGACCCTTGAAGAAAGGACAACTGTCACTTCCATTTATCTTGCATTCTACATTCCTGCCTAGCGCATAATGCCAGCAATATTCTTCTTCTGTTTCCACAATGGTGCTCAAACAGATGCTTTTCAGGGTTGAAGGCACGGAATGTGTATACTGTGCCTGCTGCTGTTAAGAAGCAAAAAGCCAGCTGTCTCCCCAAAGATACTGGGAATCAGGCTTGTGTGTTTCAGCTGAAAACTCCAGTTTTCCAGCCCAACAATTGCTGGGATGCAGTCATTCTGTCAGCACAGGGAAACAGCTAGGTCTGGTACTTCAGAAATAACAGAACTCACAGAAACAGCAAAGCAGTTTCAGCACACAGGATCAGCACAGAGGATCCCACCTCTCCTTTCAGAAATGGATTAGACACTTTGCAGCACAAGTCTTATTTAGACTGTCTATAACAGGGGTCCTCAAACTTTTTAAACAGGGGTCCGGCACGCGGTCATCTGTGGCTGCTTGGTTTCCCCCCCCAACCCCCAATGGGGGCGGGGGGGGGGGTGTTCTTTAAATACAGGGGACGGATTGAGGACCCTGGGGGGCCATATCCGGCCCGTGGCCCGTAGTTTGAGGTCCCCTGGTCTATAACAACAGTGATGATGGACCAATAGGTCCCTCTCCTCCCCACAGAAGAGAGCACATAGTGAAAAGCAGTAATTGCTGAGCCATAGTTCCTCTATAGGAAATGTCTCTTCAAAAGTTGTTTGCCTGTTAGGCAGAAATTTTGGAAAGGGTCCAGCAATGCATGCATACATACCCTGAGCCCAAGCACACTTACAGAATACTAGTCCTCTTGGATGCCTCAGAAACCCAAATACATATAGGATACACGTGCAGCAGTGTTATCTTGGGGACTAGTCTATTGAATACTCCAAAAGACATAAAGAGGACTGGGTCTCTAGCTGAAGTAAAGATGAGGAGAAGAATCTGTTTTGACTTGTTTCCAGTTGGATATCCAGCTTTTAAGCACATCAGACACATTAATATGAGGAGAACCTATACATATTTGTGGCTTTCATAATCTGAAATATTTACAGCTATCTACAGCTCTACTCAGTTGTCTGTAGCAGTGCCACATACTTCAAAACTCAAGAAAGCTCTGTCTCTTTCTTCCTATCAGACCAATTATAAAATTAAAAAAACAGAGTCATTATGCCTAGGCTTGGTTTACACACTAACTCCATACCGAAAAGCTTAATTGAAATTTCAGGTGGAAATTAATCTAGTCACCTCTTGTTCCCTAATGGATTTTGATCTACTTCTCCACCCTGTGACAATTTCTGGCATGGTAAGTGATGTCTGTTTTAAAGAAGGCTGTAATTATGAAGTCTACAGGGAACTGTAGGTCAAGACAGAGACGCAATGACATAGCTCTTACTAGACCAGAAAAACAGGAATTACTAGGGCTACTGACACGCTACAGGAACAATGACAAATCAGTAAGGAAAAAAACTTGCAGCATGCAAGATCTGGCTCTGTTTTGTCCTTTTCAAGTTGTATTTTAATAGCTATGGAAAACATCTGACTAATTTTTATAACTAGAACAACGTTCACTGTCCCTCTTCCAAAATTCTGGCTGGAAATCTCAGCAGCAGTCTCAAAACAGGAACACAACACCTGCAAACAGATAGGGTAATCTAGCCAGCAATTTTTTACCATCAGAATCCAAAAAAGCAGACTGAAGTAGAAGCAAAAGGCAGCTGAATTTAGGCATGCTTTTAAGGAAAAATAAGGATGTTTGCATGTCACTGCATATGTGTGAGCAAGTATTACAACCAGATGGGTCACGATGATCAAGACCCAGTATCGACACATAGGCTAGAGATAACCAAGCACTGGGAATGATGAAGGGCTGTTACTTCTGTGAAAGGACAGGTCACAGTTCTATGAAGTGCAACCAGTTCTGGCAGAGTTATCAGCAAGATCAATAGAGTGCTTCATGAAATGGGGAATCAAAGCTCCAGGATGAATGTGGCTCCTGGAGCAGAAACATCTCGAAGAGGTAAGCTCTTCTCCGATTTTGTCCTTAATTCGCTAATGCCAGGCAGGCATCCCAAGTTGTCCCTCATACCCAGCATGACACTGCAACTCAAAACATCTCTTTCCAGTCCCAAACTCTGTACCAGCCCCTCATTCCTGCTCTATAGTATCTGGAGTGCTATTTTGAATCCTAGCCCTCCCTCATGCAACCCAGAAGCTATGCCACACCATGGTGGGATGTAGGAAGGGTGGTCTGTGGCACCCGCTAATGTGACCAAGAGTGTGAGACCAGCACATTCTTTTTCTGTCATCACCTAAGGCAGCAATGCAAGCCCTCTACCCCTTCTCCCTGAATACTGTTCCCCAAGCCACTCTCCTCGAACTTTCATGCATTTGAGACAGAAAGTCCTCTTGCTTAAAAAATGGAGCCTGGTGAGTGATGAGAAAAATTGCTGACCAGATTATGCCTCTCCATGTTCTGCCATCTCCTCACAGACACACACAACACACACTCATGCAGAATTCTGCTAAAGTAAACAGAAGCAGTCACAAGTGGACAGCAGGGGTGTTCTTGGTGCTGTGGGGTAGCAATGAGGAGAGCAGATAAGATGACATTGAGAAGATGGATGTAGACATGGGAGAACATGTATGCGTGGAAGATGGAGAGCTTTTTTTGTCCACAGAACAATGGTGGAGATATTAGGAAAGTCAGAGAGAGGTTTGGTATAGAAGTGGTTCGTTTTGGACCTCCCCTCCACTACCATGTCATCAACTTCCGAAGAGCTATGATTTCTTCTGAAGCATATCTATCCTTCCCCTACAATTAAACTCTGTGCCTCTGCTGGATCCTGACATGTTCCCTTCTAGCTGAATTACTGGTACACACTGCAGCCAAGAGACAGATTATACCAGCTCACAACAGACCATGATCCAGAAGGTCTCAGGTACAGTAATACTTAAAAACTTCCCAGGGGAGCTGTCACAGTGAAGACAGACAGAAACACAAATAGCAGAAGTAAGCATCTGTGGTTTCTGATAATCTCTCAAACAAGACAAAGTTCACTAAACTGCTGAACCTCTTGATAACCAGGACAAAAATGGCTTGGAAGCTATCATATTCCTGAAAATAAAATGTTACATTGCCTTGGCCGTGGTTACAATCCATTTTCTCCTTAATTTGCTAATGCCAGACAGGCCTCCCAAGTTGTCCCTCATACACAGCATGTATCTAATCTAATCTAAGACAATCTACCTGTCTACTTTGCCTCTGGTGTCATCAGCATTACCCTGTCAAGCTTGGAAGCTGTGGCCAGCACACCTCAACCAGAAAAGATGATAAAATCCCTGCCATAGATAGCCTGCAAATTAACGTCTGATGCATACTGCTTTTTTTGCACCATACCATCCAAAACCAGGGGCAACTGTTCTCAAAGATGGCAGGACTGTACATCTGCATTCTGCTGAACAATGGAAATATTCAAATGTTAGTACAGACTCAGCTCACCAATTCCTCTACTAGATTTGAACAGGAATTTCAAAGACATACACCACAAACTTTGGAGAATGGGAAACCTCAAGAGGGTATCAAAATTATGTGGAACCTATCTTGTGTCTAAAGCGTACACCTCCTCTTTGTAACAGAGCTGCACATTTGCTATCTTTTTGGACAGCATCTAACATACAATCAACTAACGGTGACAGTACATCACAGCAACAATTGCCCATTGTGTCTTAGATATAGCAAGGTACATATGTGAGTGTGCTCTTGAAAAGCTGTTTCAACATAAAAGCATGAAAGACCAACTGAGACCTCTTCCAAATCAAAACCAATATGTCTGTCCCAAGGCAAGTTTTGATCAAGGAGAAGAAAAAGAGTCATGACAACTACAATGACATTAAGACAAAACTATTGGTTTCACACAAACAGACTCCTGGGTGGCAGTGTGAAGCCAAGAAAAGAAAGAATGGGTCTTTCATGGATAGATGGATCACAGAAGGGGAATATGCTACACAACCAGCAGTTCTGAAGGGCAGATGATATTTTCCCCTTTGGCTGTCCTGAGCAGACAATGGGACCAGCAGTGTTATGATCTAAGAAAGACAATGGACATGACAGACAGAGGCACGGTGGCACTGTCAGTAGACCAATTATTTAAATGGAGAGAATCCATACAATATTTTTTTGGAGGGGGGAATTTTTTGTTATTGTTTATTTTAGTTGGATTTCATCAAGGAGGGCAAAACACAGCCCTGCTGAAAATACCCCACTCACAGAGATGCTAAAGGACACCCAGCAGGTTCGCAGCTGCTGCATAACACATCCCAGCCATCTATGATTTTAATGCTTAGGAGGTGCAGGCTGTGCTGTATTAATATGCAAAGTGTGCCTGCCTTCCCAATTAAATGGAAAATGCTATGATTAAAGGCAGTCAGAAGATATTAGATGGATAGCGCTGAACTACAGGCTTTATTTCCTACACACAGAAGCCCCACAGGAGTGCTGATGGAGTACATGCCGGGGAGATTACCAAAGGCGAAACAGAGCTGGGAAAGCAAAAATGCTTGAATACATAGAAGGGGAAGAAAATGAGGAAGCTGTTTACAGGAGGATTGAATTAACATAGTACCTCAACCTGGTCTCTCAGACATAGGCCCTCTGGGCCACACATATCTGGAGGTAAACCAAGCACCACTGCTCATACAAGCCAGATTCTGGCACATCATTTTGAGGGAAGGCGGCCTCAGAAGCTGAGTGACTCATGGCATAAAGCCCAGAGAGCTTCACAATTCATGGCTGCACAAGCCTGAGGCAAAGCTCAGAGGGGACAGCCCTTTCCTATGCCCCCCTCTTTCCTTCTTAGCATCAGTGTGGTCTCTTCTACTACCTACCTGGGATGGGAGAAGAAAACACAGCAGAAAAGTACAGCATGCTGGATAATTTACAATTAAACCCATGAAGATGAGAAGATAGAACGGGAAACATTAATAACTGATTGCAGACTTCCCTTTGCCTTGCTGTGAAGGGCTCGCTCTAAATCATCCGCATAGCTTTAACCCTCCTGGCTCTGCTCTGCATTTCAGCCCCAGGCCACAGAGCCAGTTCCCCCCACTTACTCTTCCTTCCTGTCTCTGAACACTGCTGCACCCTGTCACTGACACACTCTGTGCCCATGTTTCATGACTTGCATTTAATTAAAAGAGATGGCAAAATCAGGTATATTTATGGGGACTTCTAATCCTCACACTTACATTTTCAGTTGCTATGGGTTTCCTTCCAGATTTCGCTCTTTCTTCCCCACCCCCACCACGTAACATGCACTAGAATAAAGTCTAATAAATTCTGCTATGTAATTGGCTGTATATTTTAGGGGTCCATCTATCCCAGTGCTGTGAAAACAGAGGCCTTCAAAAAATTACTGTAAGGGCAGAAAACCCTGGGGGAGAGAGAGTCCGAAGTGCTTTGCTCCCTCAAATGACTGCTGCCGAATCGTTGCAGGTACTAGGCTGGAGTGCTGAGTGGAACAAAGGCAGAGCCAGCCACAGCCTCGATGCTACTGGACAGCACCTGAAGGCAAGCAGTTGCCAGAAGTTGCACCTTTGTCCAAAACCAGAGTTTGCTGTCCTGCTTTGCCTATCTGAGGGCAGGAGAACCACCACAGGGGCTGACCAGAGTGCACTGCATGCCCGCCCGGTGTGCAGTTCCCGTGAGGTACAGATGCCTGACGTATATTAATGCAATAACTCTTCAGTTTCTAGCGCTGCTCTCAACTGCTAACACTCCAAAGACACATGATACTCTTTAAATGAACCACTTCCACCACAGACTTTCTAGAAAGGTTGGAAAAAGGTCTCCACATTTCTGTATTCCTCAAACTTTAGCTGCTTTTTGTCTTTAGGGAGGGATTCCTTCCACCAGCAACATGCCCCCAAGTGAAGCCACACAGAGGAGAGGATGCACATTACTTCTAGACTGCCAGCTTAGCTCCAACATGGGTTTGCAGAACCACGTGTAATGATGGTGCATGTTACTGACTTACCCTCTTAACCGCAGAGCTGGTTGTAACAGGTAGGATGTGAAGTATGTTGGAGTTAGCTGTGTTTGAGGAAGCCTGTGCTGCTGTCTGTTAGAACCCTTTTGAAGATAAAGAGAAAAATATTGGTTCAGCACACTGCAAGATTATGAAATACTCTTTCTTTTCTTTTTTTTAATGTGCATTATTTAACAGATCAACACATACAACCGAGGAGTGTTAAAAAGGTGACATTTATGTAAATGAAAGCACTAATGATACATCAACATTGCATGCTGTATTTAAGGAGAAGAAGCTCCTTAAATATTTTTTTATTTAAGATTATTTATTTTTATTTAAGATTATTAATTTATTAATTATATTTATTTATAATAAGAAGCTCCACTCAAAATATTACAAATACTGCCAGCAGCTCCATATCTCCACAAGAATTTCTTCTACAATGACCTGTAAAGAGGAAACGTGCACACACAAAAAAAATTATCTGACCTGTTCTACCAGCGTTTAGGATGAGACATCTGTACCAACAACAACAGGAACTGCCCATATGCAGTGACAGCACTTGCAGATGAGTCTGCCGCATCACTCTTAACGTGTTCAGCACTTAGGAGGATTTACTGGTTGTCATCTTTCTGCACACAAGGAAACCCCTCTGCATGAATACCCAACCTGATACCAGCATAGCAAAGTCTCCCCTCATATCCAAATTCCTACTGACCCACAGAAATTTGAAATCTCCCATTCACTGCTGAATCCAAATAAAACACCACAAAACAAGAGGTTTACTTTACTTTTAAGTACAATAAAACTTTAAATTAAGAGAAAGACATAAGAGAAGAGGAAGCAATTCTTTGAAGTTGGCACATATATGCCTGCCCCAAAACCATGCAGAATTATGACCAAATCTGTACGCCTGAACGCCACTGAACAAACTCTTCTATTTTTCTATCATTTCTCCATGATGCTAGCAGATGCTAACAACCCTTAATTCATAGTTTTCCACATTCTAAGTTTATATCCAATGTTAATGGTATTTAAACGTCACCTTATTTTTTTAATTCTCTCTCCTGTGAATTTCATGCTGGGTTTCTTATTTCCCTCCATTTTTTAATGAATAGTTTATTAAGAAAAGCCGACTGTACCTCCACTCCATCTGCTGGAATAGCACTGATGAAAAAAAACCCCACCTCACAGGAGACAGTTTTATTCTGTTGATCGGAAGTCTGCCAGCCCAATTTATGATTGGACATAAGATCTCCAAATCTGAATTTATGTGTTGTAGTATAATGACAGGTCAATGAGATTAAAAGTATGTTCATGAGAGAGCTGTAAGGCAATTTGAGTTTCATGGTTCTGTGGCAATTGGGCATTCAGTCTAAGAAAACCTGCATTAATAAAACACTTGCAGTCCTCAGGAACAATCTGCACATTATTCATTATTGCAGCCCGGCTGCGGTCGCCTTCACCAACACCCCCTCACCATAAAAAGAAAGAGAGGGGGAGAGAGAGGGAAAGCAGTGCCGCCTCCCCCCCCCCTCCATTCAGATGAAGCCATCAGGGAGATAGTGCCATCGATAATGAATGGGCTGAATTAACAATAGAAACGCTTTTCTTCCTTATCATATGGTTCACATAATCAAAACGGGGAGGGGGAATGGGAGAGAAGAAGAAAAGTCTAAGCCTCACATATGGGTCTCCTCCACCAACTGAAAAAAATATATGGACTAAACACAGACCAGCAGCTGCTAATTGCATACAGAGTAACTCCCTTGCCTTCAAGGAACCCTGTTTATTGAAGAAACATCACCCTACATACCTTAAACACAGGGTTTAAACGAGTCTTAGCCAGGTCACACAGGTTTGTGTAGGTCATCTGAATCAGAGCAAACCTGCGTGAATTGTAGACATGGGACACGCAGCTGCATTTGGATAAAGGGCCAAAAAGCCTTGCCATCCAGAATGCAGGCTTGGCTTCAAAACAGGTTGGATGCAGCAAGTCCTGCAAACTTTAGGTTCAAATTAAAATATCTCCTAGGGTTGGCACCCAGACCAAGATTTAGGTTAGTATGTTGTCATGATAACTTTCAAGTGAAAGTCAGATCTTGATCCAAAGCTACCTTTGGGGTCAAAGTTGTTTTGCTTCTACCATTCTACTTTGCTCTGTCTCCCTGCAAATAACTACCAGTCCAAGCCCAAATCAAATTCCTATCTTGCTTTGGCATCACACCCAAACTCCTAACTACTTCTACCTAACACAGGAACACTGTCACCCTTTAGATAACACAAAGCACCACGTAAACAGAAGGGAACCTGCAGTAAATCCAAAAGTCATCATCTTTTCCCTTTAAGATGTTTCATTCTTCATCAATGCTTCTTTCCTTCATTCACAGTAAAGATTTTAATTCAAGAAGGATTACAGGATGTAATCATTTGGTGGTAGGGAAACTGTTCCATGTTTTGTTTCCATATGGACTCTGTCTAAATAAACCAAACTCCTCATGCTCCTTTCCCCATGCAAGTACAAAGCCCAGATTCACCTTGACCCAATTTAAGAAGGGCTGAGAATCCACAATTCTCATATACTTCAGTAATTGCTGTAGGTACCTAGCACTTCTGGATATTAAGCACAAACGCTGAAAACCTAGAGTAGAAGCATATGGAATGCAACACCAGCAGCCCTGAGGACAAAGGAAGGACATGAAGAAAGAAGCCTGAAAAGGGACAGGGCCAAGGGAGCTGTTATTTTTCTGTATATTTTCATAAATAAAGGTTCACTATGCTGCAGTTTGACTGTTACAATTCACTTGCAATGGAGTCCCAAATCAGAGATCCCCAAGTGCCTACAGAGCTGTTACTGCCAAAGGGGCCAGAACATGTTTGTTGAGCAAACCCATCTCTGATAGGCAATGAGATACTAGGACGTCCCTGTTTCACCGTTGTTTAATCTGTTCTGTTGTCAGGCAGGGCACTGGGCCAGTAAAAGTTCCCATTGCCTCAGCTTCAGGGGTGGACTGGCTTCAGAATTTATACAAATAAAAGAAGAAATGAAAAGCGCCAGCAGCACCAATCTGATTACAGAGTCATTTATTTTCTGGTCGTTAATAATTTGTGCAATAAAAGATTGTGTGCCTTTCTGAGTTAGTAGGAGTTATTGGCACAAATTTCCCTCCACACTGGTGTGAGTCTGTGCTTGGAACATAAATTATTAGTTTCTTATCGCACTCCTCCTCATTTTTCATGCTGCCACAGCTAGATCGCCAGAAGCCAACCCCTCAGTCTTGGTCTTATTTTACGCTGCATGAGAAAGGCAGCGAAGATGGCTATTCCATCTTTAATTACACAAACTCACTTTTGCATTGCCTCTCCCTCAATCTTCCTCCCCACCTGAATACTGGCATGTGCATGCACTGTATTGCGTCTGTGTGTATGCCACTGTCTGTGGAGACAGGCAGGTACTCTGCCATTTGCCAGCTACATTTCTAATGAAAGCACTGTTCTTTGACAACACTCAAGAGTAAGGAAATGACAGGCTTCCACCATCCTGCCAGCTTCTATCACATATCTGTTTGGAATACTAGCAAGAAAGTTGCACGTGTGCAACTCAGTGTGAGGAAAAAAGGAGACTGGAATTCATACCATCCTTGAAAGGAGGAAAGTACTGGCACAGAATCGGGCTGTACACAAGACAGCTGTATCTCCAGTTGCAGGTTAAGAAGTTTCAGTTCTTGGACGTAGCTGAGAAACTGCTTGGGCTTTCTCTTTCTATAGCATTACGCAGGTAAACGCTAGGAATGCCTCAATGTTCCTCTGTAAAATGGATGCTTTACTTACATTTCCAAAGTACGTGAAGTTCAGTGGGGGAAATACACTAAGGATTAAAACTCATTTAAAAGCTATCAAAACATCCTTCTTGTTTCTCTGACACACAGCAGCTGAAATGCTCTTTAGTGATGCTAATTGTTTTGTTAAATACAGCAGTTCACATATAAACCACACCAGAATTCTTGGACCTTTCCATATGTCAGCCTCATGGTCTTCTCCATTCAATGTGTCTCTTTCAATTGTGTCCCAGGAACAGTTGCACCAACATCTACTTAACTTCAAAAGTACTGACAGATTCAGGCGACACAGCATGTCTGGCATCTGCCAACATACTTGCCAAGGGCTGTGCAAACCATGAGCTCCTACAGATAAGTGAAGTCAGGAGGTGCAGCAGTAGCTTCATTGAAAGACAACTACCCACCAGTTGAGAGTGTTTTTCTATGCAGCGCCTGTTCACAGCAGTCTTTGCATCCACATTCTCTTCTTCTCTCTTTACATACTTCACCGGCAACTCTAGTGACTCCTCTAGTCACAACCAAAGCCCACTACTCTCCCTCCCAGGTTCCTGAAATGTTGAATACCTGCTGTGTAAACAAGGTTGGGGAAGGCCAAGAATGGCTGTGCATACTGGACGTGTCTACTACAAAGAGCATATGTGCAAAAAGCTGCAGTGGAGCCACAGGCTGGAGATCACAGGGCATTTTATTCAGCTTCACAGAATGCTTTTTCCTGCTAATATAGCTAAGCACAAGCAGCCATACCAAGGCCCGATGATGTCTATCGATAACAGAATGATGTGACATGCTTGGGGCACTCCTGTGTAGGTATGTATGTTCCTCCATTCCAAGAGGATTTATAACAAGGGTCTTAGGCAGGCACAGCACACACATAAGGGTGTATTGTCAAGTCAAGAGTGATTGATGGCTCAGTGCTCGACATGTCTCTGGTGATTATACTGCATTGGTGAGTCAGTGATCATTTCAAAATGATGCTTATGTCTACAGGGTAACATCCGACACATCCATGGCTCATGCTATGTTCCAGATGTCCACCCTGAGATCTTATGATCTGCTGAAGGAGCATCAATAGGGCTCTGTTTCACTGGGTTAATTCTTGTCAGAATCAAAGAGCAGCCTTTCCCCCCACAGTACAGCTAAAATCTCAGTAGCCAGCAGCATGTAATAGAGCTGCAGAGCAGCACATCATCCTCATCAAGGGTAGTGGGATGCCCCTGCGCACCGCCACCCCCCCCAACCCCAGTAATTTAGGAAGCCCATGTGCTACAGAACGTTCCCCAGACTGCTATCAAACGAAAGTATTGCTCACACACAACACTCCAGCCCACCTACCGCTATCTCACTGAGTACCTATGTTAGAAAACTCCCTTATCAGGCCCACCCAGGAAAAGAGCACGTCTATGTCAAAAATATTAACACAGGAGAGACTCTAGCTGCAGTCAGTTACAGCTGTAATAAGTATATTTAAAACAAAAAAATGAATGTAAACTGAATAGTTGCATGCTTTCTCTCTTATCAGGTCTGTCCTTGAAAAAATTCAAAGACAGGAACACCAGCATCACAGAACTCCTTCAGAACAAAGTTCTACAGATCACAGTAGAAACCTCTCCAGTATCACAAAATTACACTAATGGACAGAAAAGAGAAACTTTACATCAGCAAAAGAAATCACTTTGCACCGTGTATGTGCTCCTGGTTACTGGACACAAATCTGGCTGATTCCCTCACTACCAGGTTCACATATCCTATGCTGTTTGCCTTCACTACTCTGATTTTTCTCCTAGCTCGCTCCCAGTTTGGACTCTCCAGTTTAAAACTGCAGACTAGGCTAGAAAAAGCCATCTAGTTACTTTTGAAATCATGACTGGAAGCAGACACTGAAAAAAAATATAGAGTGAGCAGAAGGTTATTTCACTGCATAAAGACCCAGAAATAAGGATGAAATAGAGCCACCAGCTTCAAACACACATCAACTGAGAGGGTAGCTGAAATCAGGGCTCCTGATTCATTGCATTTAGAAGAAAGGCTGACTGTCCCTTCAGGACCCAGGGACCCAAAATACTGGGTAATTTAAGTCCTTGGAACAGGCAAATTTCTATCCTTGGAGAGAAAAATACTGAAAAAACACTGAACAAAAATCTTAGGTTTTCACCATGCCCCCAGATTGTCTTACAACAGCCAATGCATTAGAGGACAGATCCTGAATGCTCCAACAAGCACATCTTCACTCTTCCTGTGATCAAACAGTTTTAAGATATTTATCACTTTTTTCCACTTCCCAAGAGAACTCCCTTTATCACAACTTATTCTAAATTTGTTCTGCTGCCATCAGCACCTGCCAAGGCCACGCTTTCTGTAAAATAAATTGGTAGCATGCCACAGGCAGGACTTGTCAAAAATACTGTCTCCATGGTGCCTCTTGGAGGACCCAAACTGGTGACATTTCCATGCCCTCCCCAATTCCTTAGTCACATCCCTCACTGAGACAGCTGGCCAAATACCAGCTCCTATGCGAAAGATGAAACCAAACTACAGAAATGTTTAAAATTTCTGGTGAAGCAACAACAAGACATTGGAGGGGAGATTACAATGGAACTTGTCCAGCAAAGATTCTGTGGGTTTAAAAGCAGCAGACAGATATCACAAGAAAATACTTGACAGCTAACATGGAACTGGACTTCAGTGTCCAGTTAAAGGTTAAAAGCAGGCTGACAACTCTTCAGCAGAGTAGTCTGGTTGCAAATCATTCTCAAACAAGTCCCTGGAAATCCAGTGTGCATCATTTGCTCAAACCTTGCCAGCTTAATCTGAATAATATAAGAGAAATGGTCCTTATAAGGCTAAATGCTATCAAGTGTAGGACCAGCCAGGAAGATAAATCAAGTAGCATGCATGGCTGAGACCCTTTAAAAGAAACAGTGCACTTCCTACTTTCGTATCTCGACATCTCAACACTATAGTAGCAACACTCAGTCACTTTTTTCCTAAGAGGTCAGCACTTCAAGCAGATGTCCTTCTCCAGACCCCTTTCTCTTCTTTCCTATAGCCAGCATGCCATTGATTTAATTCATGATGCTTCTTTGCACAGAAATAGCAACCATCATCTGAAGTTCATGCAACACCTGGCAAACAGTCCTTTCTCAGCTTCCAGTAGTATGGTGGGAAGCCAGGGAAGAAGCAAACATGGACAAATATTAGTATGATTTCCAATGTGCATGGAAGTAATGTAAAAAAAAAATCCCATGCTTTAGTAGCAGTGCCCCATAGTACTAAGAACCTCATAAAAACATTCTGGTATTCAATATTCTTGAATATTTCAATACATAGTTGAATTTCCAAATCAATTTCTTGTATCTATTCTGCTTTTGTTTTTACTTCACAGTGTTTAACCTCATGGATATTTGCTGCCTTACAGTTCTGCGCACAAAGATTCAGATAAATCAACTTATAACCCTTGATTTGCCTGTGGAAAAATGAAGGCACAGAGCAAGCATTTGGCATTTCAGAATCAACAGAGACAACTCTGTTTCCTTACACACAAGCAATTCCACATGCCCAGACTGTTCTAAAATGGACCATGCGTGTTACTACCTACTAAGCATAAAATAATTTAATTATTTTCCTTACATACAATGATACTTAACTTTGCTATTTCTAGAAGGGGGAGTGATTCCCTCCATTTCTCCAATCCTTCTCAGTCTGAGCTTTGCACATATATCTTCTGAAAAATCTGCCACTGTGCATGCACAAGCTGTATTGCACTTAATGAGGCACTTCAGGTTCAATGAGGTCCTTCATCTTTGCAGTTCTAGCTCTGTGCTTCTCCCTTCCAGGCATCTGAGTTGGCTCCTGCACAACCTTCATTATGGTAGTTCTTTTTCCTGAAGTTATAGCCCCATGGTTCCTTTCCTGCCTGCCTGAGGCAAGAGGCTAAGGGGTTAGAACTCCCAGGTTCTGTTTCCAGATCTGTCACAGAGCTGTTGTGACCCTGACAGCAAGCCAGGAAGGTGGCATATTTCAAACTTGGGTGCCTAAATTCAGGCACCTGATGGAACCTTATTTACCGAGATAAGCATCCATAGCTCTTATTAAAAAAGAGCAATAATTATGATAGTATCCAGTGTCTCATACTTCTCTCTCCCCTGCTGTTTTCACATTTCATTAATCCCAAATCTGCATCTCCCCGTTACTGTAATAGCCAAAGCTAATGCAAGCTTTATCTTCAAACCCAGTATAATCTATACTCCCAGTTCTTCTGGAAGCTACACTCTACTGTCAACAAAACCTTCACCTGCATGCCTGAAAGGTTAAATGAGAACTATAGATATGAGTTTCTGATATTGAGCAATGTGTTGTCCTGCCTTCCCTAATCCTTTTGCTATACACCACTACAGGAGGAAACTGAAGGTTGTTTAATTTTCCTCCTTGGGATCCACAGTACTTTTCACATTCCAGCACTGAACCAGAAAGAATAATATACATGCTTGGACTGTGGACTATTGCACGCCAATATAAAAATTCACACAACTCACTTTTTAACTGATCTCGCAATAGGTCCGTAAAGCACGAAAACTGAACGTTCCAGCCGAGCACTTTACATGCACGCCCTTCCCACAGACCTATAACCACTTAGTCAAGGCTCTATTTTAATCTGTGTGGTCACGACATACCTTTTGTTAAAAAAGGTACCGGAAAATATGTGCTATAGATGCATAAAATTTCAAGGTGTCTGTGTGGTACTGTGAATGTGGAGGGGGACTAAACAACACTTTATTATACCGCACGTGTGGTTCTACATCAGCTGGACTGTGTGAGTGATATGAGCATCCCTTCCGTGAAATCTAAATAGCCGGGGAGAGAGGTTCTGCCCTAAGCCTAGCGCCATCTCTGGGAGTGGCTGATCGTGCAGAATTGCTAAACAATGGGAACGGGAATCAGGGGAGGGTAGTTCTGTTTGCCGCTGGCACTCCTGCCCTAGCAGAAGGGGTTCCAGGCAGGCAGCACCCCAGGGGCCCGGCAGGCGCGGAGCCGGGCCGCGCAGCGTCAGCGGGAGCCTCGCTCGCCGCAGCGCCGCGGAGCCCGGCCGGAACCCGCCCGGCGGGTCGGGGCTGCGGGAACAAAACGGGAGGAAAGAAAAAGCAGCGCGGGGCCCGGCTGGGCTGGGCAGGGCTCCGGGAGCGCTGCTGGGGCCGGCCCGGGCTGGCGCCGCTGGCCCCCGCCCGGGGTGCTGCCGCCGCCGCCGCGGTCGGAGTCGCCCTGGCAGCGGAGCCAGGCGGCGATGAGCCGCCGACACTTTGCAATTAGCGCGGCGGCCCCGGCGGCTGCCTCTCCCGCGGCACGGCGCGGCACGGCGCGGCACGGCGCGGCACGGCGCGGCACGGCGCGGCACGGCGCGGCACGGCGCGGCACGGCGCGGCACGGCGCGGCACGGCGCGGCACGGCGCGGCACGGCGCGGCACGGCGCGGCACGGCGCGGCACGGCGCGGCACGGCGCGGCACGGCGCGGCACGGCGCGGCACGGCGCGGCACGGCGCGGCACGGCGCGGCACGGCGCGGCACGGCGCGGCACGGCGCGGCACGGCGCGGCACGGCGCGGCACGGCGCGGCACGGCGCGGCACGGCGCGGCACGGCGCGGCACGGCGCGGCACGGCGCGGCACGGCGCGGCACGGCGCGGCACGGCGCGGCACGGCGCGGCACGGCGCGGCACGGCGCGGCACGGCGCGGCACGGCGCGGCACGGCGCGGCACGGCGCGCCCGCTGCCGCCTACGCGCTCCCCGGGCGGCCGGCGCGGGGGCTTACGAGGGCGATAGCCTGGAAACAGGCGCTTGCGAAAGCGGCCCGCAAGAGCCCCCAGCGCCCCCCGCAGCGCCGGCGAAACACGCGAGGCAGCGTCGTGGTGGGTGCTGAGGAACAGGGGCTCCGGGAAACCATGCACCGAGCAGAGGGGTGCCAAACCCCACGCACCGAACCTACCCTCGGTGAAACGGTATTCAAAGCTGGAGAAGTGTGGCAAGGTCACATAGGGACGAGCAGGAGAGAGCAGAGCACACAAAGGGGGTGTACCTGGCACAGGTGCACTACTGCAACATGCGTGGCCAACCTCACAGGAGAGCAAAATAAAATGTGGAAGCTGCACATGCAAATACAGTCAACACTGGCATGCCAAACATTTGCAGCAAACACTGGACTTTTGTCTCCTGTACATGCACAAAGCACCAACCTACAGGAATTCTCAGGGAAACACTACCAGAGAACAGTGTCACACGCGTTGGCTTCATCTTCATGAGCCATAACGATCATATACGATGATCAAACTGTGCCAGCAGTGGCCTATTACTAGTATTCTGCACAACCCTATTGGTGCCTTTCCTGAATATTTTAGCAATGAACAGATTCCAGCCTGAGACTTCCACATTTCTGTTTTGTCTCTTGGACACACAGGTACAGGCATGAGACATAGAAAAAGTCTATCAAGTGCCACGCTCCAGCTGAGTAGGAAAGAGACTGCAAGCACTGATGCTGTGGCAAAAGGACAAAGTCACCATCAGAGCCCCATTCCTTCAAGCCACATCTGCCAGAAGATTCTCCACCTTTCATGGCTACAGGCTTTGGCACTAAGCAGTTTTAAGATTCCATTTCCCCTGTTTAGCCTACAAAATGATGTACTATTGCTCATCACATACTACTCGTAAGTCACAGCCATTGATCTCAGCCCTTGCTGCCACCCACCAGAAGCTTTGCAACATCAGATACAATGCAATGACACAAGGCTCAGCCTGGTGTCCTCTCCCTCTCCTTTCAGCATGATGGACCATCTTTAAGAGAAAGGGGTCTTTTTTGTACTAGAGATGAAACTGGGACAAGCGCCTTATTCTTTTGTTCTCTCACACAGAGATGCATTTGTTTCCGGTGAATGTAAGGGAGATGATGGAAGTTGTTTCCCCTATGCATGCTCCTTTTTCCCTCTGACAGCATTCCACTTTATCAGAAACACTGATGTAACCCCCAAAAGCCAGCTAATTTAAAAACTAAGTCAGGACTAGAAGCATGTTTTAATCGCCGCTTTGTCTGAACTCACAAGTTTTGAAGATTTCCTCCTTCTGGCTTCATTTTCAAATAGTTAAAAAATATTTCCTATATGAGAGGAAGGCTTTTTGTATTTCAGCAAGAGAGTTAAAAAATTCACTCATTTATCATCATGGTCCCATTTTCAGTTTTGCCTTCCTGGAAATCATTTTGGGATGGGGAAGACAGATTGTATCTCAAGTCATGACATTTCAGTAAAACGCCATCACTTCTCATCACAAAATTATGGTGTTTTGCCCCATATCAACAAGTCATATATTGAGGAAATGATTTTTGTTCTCTCTTGAGTTTGCATTGCAGAAAAATTAAGCATAGCAATCTACAAAATATCTGACTAGATTCAGCCTAACACCGATCCAAAAATGGGCCCAAACTTGCTGCGGTTATCAAAGTTCCTTTCTACTTGATATTACAGGGAGCAGGGAAAGAAGTAGCGTGTCACAAGCAACATTCAGCTCTAGCATAAAGGGATATGACACCTATTAAAGCGGAGTTGTGTCCACTTAGCTACAGGAAGGCATTTGATCTCACTGTTAAGCAATACATAGGAACCAGATGGTGTGGAAGGAGCTGTTATGCCCGAAATATTTAACTTCGACTCTAAATACACATCCTTGACTTCAAACTGTTCCAAATCACCACTTCAAGAAAGACTCTCTTTAGTGAAGCTAATTTTCAAAACCAGATACTTTTTGAGGATAAAAGTGAGGTATTTGGCATCTGGTTTTCAGAGCTGCAGAGCCTTTCCACAGCTACCCATTGACTTGTACTGGAGTTACAAAGGTGTCTGGAGAAGGACTTGCAGGGTATACTTGTTTCCATGCCAACAACTACAAAAAGGGTTCAGATACAGAGCAGCTAATTTTCAAATGACAAAACTATCTGTCATTTAAATTATGTTTGCTTCTTCTAAGCAGCTAAGGGGGGGGCCTAATCCATATTGTGGAGTAAATACCTGCAATATTTTATTATTAAAATTTAAGTTGTTTTTGAATTATGGAAACATAAGAAAGGGGCTTTGTGTTTATGCCTGTAGACCATTGGCAGACAAACTTTCCAGTAGAATCTAAGGTAATTTTACCTGAGCACATCCCAGTGTAAGAATCTGTTGGTCAGGACATGATGCTAGCCCTGCCAAAACAGGTGAATAAAAATGGCAATGAGACAAGCCTGAAGAATTTTAGTCATACTGCTGTGCAAGCAGAAGCCAGGAGGAAGCAAGGGTCCTGACAATGGTTCTGGCGAAACTCTTATTGACTTCAGTGAAAACTTTGCCTAATAAAGGGTGGCAAACTTAACACCTCATAATGACCTGCTCAGCACAAAGGGCCAATTCATCACAGCAGAGCAGAGATTACTCTCTGGCTGATAGCATGCACTTAGCACCTTCCTGAGGCAAGAAGCTGAGGAAGACTGGAAAATAGCACTACATCAAATGGGTAGGATTGTGCTCCTCAGTCCATCCCACAAGGTAGCCAGAGGAGGCCCTAACACAGCAGCAAAGTATTCCACAAAACTCAAGCCTCTGCTGTGTACCAAGCGCGATCACTGAAAGCTGAGCCTGGGAACCCAACCCTCTTCCTTGCCAGCACTTGTTGCGCTGGCTCAGAAACACTGACAATCAGAATGTGGCAACTAGGTTAACCTCTTAATTCAGGTGCTGCCTCCAAAAGTTGTTTTAGCATACCAATATAATATTTGTGAGAGAGAGAGAAGAGTTTGATTTTATCAGAAAAGTTCTATCCAAACAGCCCTTAAAAGGATGCAGCTATAGCATCATGATATGTGCTTTATCTTAACATAGCTTAGTGAGGTTATATGGCTTCAATTACATTGGTCTAGTCAGTGGAGTAAAACCCTTAAATAGGGTTCATTTCTGATCTAAAATGGAAACAAACCGTCTTAAAGGCATTTTTGTAGGCCCTTGGCAGACATGATTTTAACTAACATGTAGGTCATAGGTACAAAGAACACAGCACTGCAGAAATCCGTTCAAGCCTTTGCATCGTTTGCCCCTTCAGGCAAGAAATTCCCAAGAAACTTGACTAATTTTTCTTAATTCCAGAAAAATGCTGGGATGCAGCTCCCACTGAGAGAAAGAATGGCAGAGCTCAAAGCTCTTATGAGCAATTGCTCACTGAGAATCTCTGCTAGGAATTATAACTTGGGGGTGGTGGTATGGAGGGGAGAGTACAGAGCAGAAGAGGCCCACGATGATCAGAGAAAATAATCTCTCTTTAAAAAAAAAAAAGTATGGGAAGAGTTGCTCCCTAGATGAGTTTTGAATGCCAAGTTTCAGCAATTTTTGGTGCCATATTATAAACCCTTAAAAAATGAGATTTAAGGCTTCTTATCAATTAGATGGACTACCCTTTGTGCTCATAATTTTTACAGAAAAGAAATGATTCTCACTCTCTTCTTCTCCTAAAATCAAGGGGGGGAGAAAAGCCCTGAGGAAAAACCTAAGTTCCTTTCAGGGATGAGCTGTTCGTTCTTGGGACAGAAAGCCTGGAGGGCTCTCTGCAGTTCCTAAATAAAATGACAGTGGTGGCCCCACAAAGTTGTTCTAGGGTTAGTGCTCTTAACTGACCCTTCCCCATTCATCATATCAATTCAGTCACTCATTGTGAATGACACAGCATGACACCACGTGAATTATCTCTGACCTTCAGGAGGAGCGGCTCCTTAGATCAGGTTGGGGTCATGAGGAGGGCAGAAGGGAGCAGTTGGGCTATTAGACCTGGGGATTAGTGGAATGCTTCAGCCTCCAGAGCAAAAAGGTGATGTGTTCACAGCATGAATCTGTCCTCATGGCCCAAGTAACAGTCGTGTAATCTCAGCCATCAAGCTCAGGAGTGCGTGAGGTAACCCTGTCTGTAGGATCACGAGAAGCCCATTTGAACTGCTTTGGGCGAGCCAGCCGTGGACACAGCAAAAATGCCTGACCCAGGCTGATTGCACCACAGAAGCCACAACCAGGATGGGTGACTGCAAAGTGGGCAATCCTGGTGTCTGCTGCAAATTGGCTTGCCACAAGGCCACGGAGCTGAGAGCTTGTTGGCATTTCTATTAAATGCACAAATTACTGGGTGTTTATTATTTGTCTGAAAGTTGTGCTTTGCTTCTTGTAGAAGGATGGAAGTATTGCCCCAGATTACATCACTGCTCCAAGGAGTCCAGCACTCGTCCTGCCTCCTGCAGCAGACAGTGCTCGATACTCCAAAGGAAGGTAAAATCTTAGGACTCACCCAGGTTTGGGCCCCATCCTGACATTCTTACGTTCAAAATTTAGATGCTTTTTCCGTGTGTTGAATAACCAGATTTTGCCTATACAATATTATAAATATAAATGTCCTTAGATACTTTTAGCCACAGAGAAGGACTTAACCATTTTAGTTTAAGGCATCTTTCACACACAAATACTGTAGGATGAAATATGCACAAATATAAACTCCTTTCAGATGCTCCTTATCTCATTCAATGCCCAAAATTTTCAGCATTATAGAAATATTTAATATTAAGTAAAAGAACCATAGCACTTAATTCATTAATACCTCAAGTCTCACAAGGCCTTGTTGTTTACAAACAACTCCACCCAGATGAGTCCCCAGATCTCTGGTTAGCTAATCCCCCCGAGTAAAGTTACCCATAATGCAATACTGTTAGCAGGGTCAGGGCCTAATGATTTAATCCAGCTAAGAATTACTAACTACTGATGCTAGTAAATACAATGGGGCCATTCATGTACAGATGTGCTAGGTGGATTGAGATTTAGAAATCAAATTGGGAGAGTGATTTTTCTGTAATACCAATTAAAATTAGGCAATGAATCTAATAAGTTCTTGATGCAGACAAGCAACAAACGAAAAGGGTTGCAGTCCTTTAATATAGCAAACTAATCTTATATTTCATCTGCTCAACATTCATTCTTGGAAAATCCAAACTTGTAAGTTAAAGCTGCCATTTTTATCTGTTTTTAGTGTGGGGGGTAGGGTATCTACTGTCTGCCAAACCACCACCTCTTGCCAAGTTATTCTTTCCTATTTGTCCAAGACCACGGCATCAATAAGAACTGAAATGACACTGCTTTCATTATCTATAGGGAGATTCCCTTGTCACCAAGGCTAGACACAAACCCTAGAAAATTCCCTCCAGGAAAATCTAACATGGCAGGTTTTACCCAGTATTTACCCAGAACATTTACTAAAGCAGTGTTTAAGGAAAGGCATGTTATTCTGCACGGGGCACTAGGGAGGTCTACATCTCCTGCTTGCCCCAAATCAAACAAACCACAGAGCTAGCAGTGAAGTTCCAAGTATTTCCCTTACTCAGCTGCAGACTGAGAGGGTGCGAGCGCTCCCCAGGATTTAAATTCCTGCTATACCTTCGTGCACGCACAAAACTGCTCTATCCTTTTGGCCAGTGATTCAACTTCCTTTGTTGCATCCTGGCAATTTGCTTGCATTATTCCAACTGTAGGAAAAGCTACAGTTGCAAGTCTCTGAGTATGTGGGGTGGCTAGGGGAGCTAAAGAAGGACTCACACTGGCAGCTGTCCCCAAGGCACTGTGCCTGGGGCTAGACTCCGTTCTAGTCTGGACTAGATTCCCACAGCACCATACGGTGCCTGGTGTGTATAAAAGGAGTTTCAGAGATGGTGTCTCCTCCCTGGCCCCTGCACAGAGGCAGCAGAAAAAAAGTTCCTTGCATCCATCTTCTTCCCTGTGCACCTGTACAGGGTTAAGCATATTCTATCCCACTGTCTCAATGTATTATGCTAGGGCACGACCTTACAGCTAGGGTACCATCATGCAGCTGCTGTCCTAGGAGAATGCCTACATACTGATACCCTGCAGAATGCAGCAGGCTAGAGAGAAGAAAAAAAAAACCAAACAAAAAAGTTTATAGGAAAGAGATGAGCATGTAGATTCCTCACCAGTAATTCCATTATAGATTATTAAATCTACTACCCCTAAATAAGGTCATTTTTTTAGGTTTTTTGAGGTGGTTTTTTTTTCAGTCTATCCCTTCTTTGCCTGTTTCCTCCAGGTAGGCACCAGCACACCAAGGTTCTTTATACATTATGTGAATCTATTCTCTTTTCAGCAAAGCAGATTCTCAAATGAAAGCAAATTCCCAGCTTTCTGTTCGGTTGGCTATAAGCATCAGAGCATGAACTGATCATACAGGAATCAGGAAGAAACACTGTATTTCTTGTATATAATAATCAACATTGAGTTAGGTGCCGAACATGACAGGAGAGACTGTGAATTGGAGTTCCTACCGCAAAGGGGAGACAGGTTTTGTTAGATGGAATCTGTAATCTTTCGGTATAGAAGTCTCTGTCCCATTCCTGACAGTGACATTGCTCATTACCTGGCACTTGTGTGCCAAATTAAACAGCACACACTGACTGAGGCATTCCCAAATTAATTTGGTCTCCCAGTCTCCTTCATCCATCGCTTGATTTTACCAGTTTTGCATTTTCTGCAACCTTATTTGCAACAATGGTCCTTACACAGATAGAAACCCCCTTTCAATTAAATGGGATTTTGTGTGCAAGTACTTACTCATAGTATTCTGCTGTTGTTTTATCACCCTCTTCCTCAGGTTCTGTTGTGGGAGAACAACATTGGGCAGGTGAATCTGGACACTATGCTCTGAAAATAAACCAGTCAGTCTGAGCTCTATTCTACTTCTTAACACTCATGCCACAGCCAAGAGCCATTCACCTTAACATAACAAAAAGGAAATTCTGAGAACTGTTCGTTTCAGCTTTACCATCTGACCCTCTGACAGCCAAACTTCAGTTCATGAGATTAAGAGTTACCCGATATGTTGAGGGATATCAGATCAATTTAAGGTGTGATTTTAAGCAACTGAAACAGGTTTCCCATTTTGAACCAGAGACTTTTTTCCATTTAATTTGTATCACTTTCAAATGAAACTGAAAAAGGAAGTTGACACACATTCACTTTCCAAATGGACTTTGTCTAATTCATTTAATCACTGACCCAGTCGCAAAGCCAGAACAGTAGAACATGTGCACAACTCAACTGTTTCCCTGTAAAATCCACTGGTTTAGCATAAACTATCAGTGAAAACCAGTGCACCTCTGCTGATTGACATAAAATGACAGCTTATCAGCTTCCCAAATCAAAATTTCTTCTCCTTCCATAATTATTCTTGTTAGTGGCTACAGACACCCTTTTTCCTACAAAGTCACACAGTGGGAATTAATATAAAAAAATCAAAAGTCAGCTGAAAATCCTGCAGTAAGATCTCAGCCTACAGCAAGAACAGCTAACCATTCATAGACCTGTGTGCTCCAGGAACGCATAGCTCAACCCTTCATACTCTTTTGGACCTAGGCATAACAGGAACTTTAACCAGTAGCACAGACAGGCATCGTTTCTCTTTTCCCTTGTTGCTCTCCTAGCCTCCTTTATACCAACGATTAGGAATACCAAAGAAGCCCACTTGACAGTCTGTAAGATAAAGTCCCTCACTATCCTGGGCATGCTTTTTGCTCCTTTTAATTGTATGTATTCAAAGGTATTTGTAAGAAAATAGGCAGTATGCAGTAAGGAACATTATCTCTTCAGCAGGACTCCTTTCTAGACACCTGGCTGTGGATATTTAACCTGTGAATCCTTTAGTCCTTAATACACAGTGGCAGACAAAAGATGTTGGTAAATGATATGGCCTTTATCTGATACAGACACTTTTCCACCAAGCTAATTCTCTTTTTCTCTGTAATGTTGGGAAGAGCAGAGTACAAGGAGTAGAGAGAAAACAAAGAAAGAAGAATGCCAGAATGTTATGCCAGAAAGGTAATTAGCTGAGCAAAAGTCCTCCTCCTCCAAGGAAATGCAGTAACTGAATTTCATCTTCCCCTCCTCAAGATTATTCATGCCAAAAGACCAAGAAAATCTTGATGAGAAAGGGGATGGTGAGTGACAGCAGGCCAGACACATTACCTGTCTCTAGTTTCCAAGAACTCTGCTGTAGCTGGGATATTAATTCGTCTGGGATAGACTGTTTTTAAAGACCCACTCTCCAATTTGTTAACTATTCAACTCAACCCTTTTGCAAAAGTTCTATAAAGTTTACAGTTCAAGCCTGATCTTTTCTTTGGGATATGCTTGATTTTATTGTCTTCTGATGCTTCTCCCACAGTTCCTTTCCCAATGCAATGTTTTCTGCAGGATGAAAATTCCAACAGATTAAAAAAAATAATAATCAAATGGGTTCTATCTCTCCAGAGATGCTCTTTTTGAACAGCAAAAAGATATATCTTATAGTTGCCTAAGATAATGTGGTCCATGTTATAATGGTTTTTTTTTCCCTCAGCTGCTATATTATGCTCAAAGAAAAACAATAGATGCTCTGTCTTTTTAACATTATAATAGGTATCAAATGGATGCCCTGGGAAGGTAGGTGACCTGCAGAATTACTTCTCATTTAGAATTTAGTCCACACAGAGCAAAGATTGCATAGCTCTGTCCTATGGATGTATCAAAAATAGCAGACCTGCTTCCAGGCACTGCTGAGGTTGCCATGATGCAACCTGCTTCTTCCATGCTTGAAGGTAGTTTTGAAGATAGCTTGCAATGCCACAGCAGTGCTTTTGTGAGACCACAATATGAGGTGGCTTACTAAATTTGGAAAGAAAGCAAGTATAAAAATTACAACCTGTAAATGTGTACCACATGACATCAGGAAGACAGCTTTGACTTAGAATAGCCAACAAGTACACCTCGCTAGACAGGAGGTACACAAAGTATCACAGACATACCAGCTGCATGATGATAAAAGAATCATGTGCTAACAGATCTATCAAGAATAATGTCAACCTTGCCTCCTTTTGTACACACTAGCCTCTTCACAAGGAAGAATGCAAGCTGAACATCCTCACACCTAGCACAAAAGAAACTAGCACAGAGCTGGGGATCCGTAACTGAGGTTAAATGTCAAACTTATCAAGGACATAGCAAGGATATACCCTCCCCATCATGCTTATAAAGAACAAGAGAGGCAATGTAGGAGGAGAGGAAGGGGACAGGGAAGCAAATAAATAAGGACAATGCACAATTTATGAAGACAAGAAGGTAGTAAGTGCTACTCACCCAGAGTGTAAATTGGTATTGATGTCACAACACAGCACAGCCAAAAAATAATGATGATGATAATTTAGGGCTTGCACTATATCTCACTCAAGCCACAGTCCTATCCAACAGCAACTCTCACCCTCCCGCTTTCTTCCCCTTCTCTATTCATTGGTGTCCTCCTAAATCAAATACACTGAATGTTGATTTGATTATATTTCCTTATTTTATTTATCATCCATCGCTCACTCTTCTAGTCTTCTCACAAGTTCTCAGTGGGCATCTCTGTCATTTTCTGGTACCTGGCAGTACTCAGTGGAACAAGGCTGTCTTCAGGCCACAGGAATTAGAATCCTTATGCCGGTAAGGATTCATGCATCCTTCCCAGCCCTCATCTGTCATCCTTTAATCTTGCCTGTTTTATGCTCCAGATCCTGGCTACCCAGTCCTGACTTCCCAGGTTTATAGCCCTGACTTAATTCCCTCCTGCAACATTTTACTGCTTGGTTATTGGCCCTTAGGGGCCTCATTTACACAAGTGCTGTTTTTGCTATAGTTAAGACTAATTCACTGGGTTACAGTTTGCTTTTACATCCTACATTCTGCTTAGTTCCCAGTCTTCCCCTCCTACAGGAAGGCCAAGGATTTTCTAGTGGACAGGAGTTTTTTCGAAATTTTTAAAATGAATTATGAGTATTAATCTCCTTTTGTGTGTTTCAAAGCCTGCATTAAATTCTCCCCCTCTGTATAGCATGATTCTGCCTGTTTCTCTTTGATGCATATGTGCCCTCTGGGCCCTTCATAAGGTCTGTGGGACCTTGAGAAGACTTCATCTGGGATATGCTCTCCTCATCCAATTTGATGTTCTAGGGAAATGGCAGACCACAGTCCTGAGAAAGCCTTGGGAGCCAGATCTGTCCCCTGTTTATGCCTCCAGTCTAGCTGTCAGTATTCTGTTCCTAGAATGTACATGCGTGTGTTTTCCTCCCTCCCACTTTTTTTTTTTTTAATATATTTATTTTCATTTTCTCATTAGGGAAGGAAATACTTTCCTTGTCATTTATGTTCATTTCTTCCCTAAAGCTTTACTTGGTTATTCTATGACCATTAGATTTCTACCTTTCTAATACACACATATGTACAGATACAGGTAAGCATACACACAGAGATAATATATACTGGTGTGAGTATATGGCTCATTTCAATAAATCTCCCTAAACAAGGCTCATTTTCCAGTGCTGCCTGCTTTCACAGCTCCAACTCCAGCTGGGTCTGCGATTTATTTTGTTTATGGACCGGTTTTCATATAAAAGCACAGTACAATTAATGCCTTTCTCTACACTGACTAAGCCAAAAGCACAGAATCACCTACAGAAAGACAGGACACAAAGGCCACCTGATCAACCCGAGTGTGGCTCCCAGGGCTCCATCTAATGTGCCTAAACTAGAAGAGGTGGGTGGTACTTATGGAGAACAGCTAAAAGTGACCTGTGGAAATTATGCAATGTGACCTGGCTAGGGCTGCATGCCCAACAAGACTTAATTCAGCTGCCTAAGGAAATGAACGAGAAACTCTAAATCTGAGTCACATTAGAACCTCCCACATACCAGGATCAAGAGTCTGTTGAATTCTATTCAGCTATTTAGCATCAGCTTAATTCCAAATAGCACCATAACAATGTGAATTACGTGAACAATGAAACATTAATTTGTAAATAGTAGTCTTTTGCTGTTCTGTTACTTTTACAGGACCAAAAGCTTATTGCCAACATTTGTTAGATTTCCCAACCTATTGCAAGAGATAAATAGATATCATCCCTATTTTTTTGGTAGATAAACTGTGGCACAAAGAAATAAAATTAGTTACCTAAGGTCATACAACGAACAGTTCAGGAACTGGATCACTGGACTGATTCTTTTCTTCTAGTTTTTGTGTTTCTGAGCAGCAAACCCTCCAGAGGTTTGGCACACACTTGCAAACGATCTTCCAAAACTACCAATACTGGCACAACTCCATTCCTATAGGAGCCAGTATGCTGTGAACAGAATTAGACCAGCTTATTATCTTAGATGGCAACAAAGCTAAAGCAGCACCAACTGCAGTCCAAAATCTCACCCAAATGCAGAATCAATGCAATTGCCAGAGGAAGTGAGAATACTAAAAAACAAACCAGCATCAACAAAAAAGGCAAAACTAAAACCAGAAATGAAAACACAGTCAAAAGAATTCAAGAGTTGCAGTGGAGCAAGAGAACAGCGTGTCGGTACAGTTCTGATCTGTGATGTGGGCTTCTGGCTACTATGAGATTGCACATAAATAATAATACCCCACAGGTGCAAATTTTTTTTTCTCTTTTTAAACTGGCTTCTTTGGCAACAATGACCACAACCAGATCCTCATACCACACACCTTTCATTTCTTTGAACACTACCTGCATCCTATGTTCAGATGAAAAAATGTATCCCTTTTTAATAAACACGGACGTATCTAAAATGCTACCTTGCAGTAGGCACATACATACTCTGTTCACGTGAGCCTCAAGAAGTGTGTGATTGTGTTCAGTTTTTCTTCTCCACGACCCTTCCTCTTCCTCCAAGTGCACAGCATCCCCTTTTCCATCCTCAGATATGTGCTGCAATTTTTTCACTTTGTCTGATTGTGTTCCCCCACATGAAGGAGGGAGGAAGGAAGGAAAAAAAATTGCAGCCCTGTTGCTGCATATATCTGCTTCCTGGCCTGGCATGACAATTCCAGCGCTATTGCCAGGAATGCCCTTTAAGAGGTAAGGATGCGAGTGCTGCAGGATCCCCCTCAGACCTAGCTGCCAGCTGGTATAGGCGGTAAAGAAACAATACATTATAAACTCCAGCAAACCTCACTTGTTTCAAGCCACAGAAATCAAACCTAATGTATTCAGCAGTTAAAGCTGAAGGAATCTGAAACTTGACACACGTTTCTACTCAGTGGGCAAAACTACAGCTCCATGCTCCTTCAAAACCCTGTCGGGTGGTCTAGCAGCAACTACCTGTGGGGTCTGGAGATTCAGATCCCAGCTCCAAAGTAGGCTCACCCTGCATAACACTGGTTCCAGGAAGAACCATGTCCTGCCATCTGGCCCATCACTGGCAAGGGGCTGATACAGAGATATGTATCACACGGAGATGTAACTCCAGAACAGCTATGTCCTCAGCCAGCACCCAAACCTGAATGTTTCCAGATTACCATTGAAAAGGTTTAATACACTCCACCATTCCTATATGTACTAAATACTACATTGCTCATTGGAAAACACTGTAGAGACTTGGACTGGTAAAACTGGCTATCCCTCAGGGAGCTCAGCTCACCGACTCCAACAGACCTATTTATATGAACAATAATTACTTCTCTGAATAAGGGAATAAATCTCCAGCTATTAGACTCTAAAGTAAAAGCCCAAATGACAGACACTAATCTCTTTAAGGTATAAAAGCAGTTTTTAGATGGTACATTAACCAGCTGTGTAGTTTTATTCAGAGTCCCCTTCCATAATTGGAATATGTATGCCCTGTATACTACCAGATCCCAAACCAACATCTGTAGCGCAAGCATTAGCAGCAGTTTACCATTGTGCTTCTCTGTGCAAATTCCATTGTTGGCAGCGTTCCCTAACTCCTTCCAATTCATGTGGAGCAGAAGCGGGAAGTGCAGTAGACTCCTCAATGTGCATGCAGTGCTTGCTTTGTAGCAGATGTGTGATATACTTAATTTTCTAAAATGTATATTCAGACATGAGGGAGAGTCGGTCAAGGTTTAAGGTGGCTAGTAACGGTCTCCAGCATGAAGCCTCTAGGGAGGTCTGGAGACAAGTGTTTCAAGAACAGCATATGTAGAGGAATGAAGGCAGTGGGTTGATTAGCATTGATAACATACAGCTGTGGCCTTGCCTGTGTGAATCAGGTGATGGCAGAGAAGCCGATGGCACCGAAAGTACCTTATTGGGCATCATCTCTGCAACCGGGGATGTGGCTATTTCAACTGCAGCCTTTATCTCCTTGTCTGCTTCTGATTGTTCTAGTAAATTGAAGACCAATCTCCATGTTGTCAATGACGTTGTAGCAATTTTGTCCCCTCTCGTGGCAGCCCCAAAAAGTAACAATCCAGCACTTTGCCATATCTGAATGCTGGAGACATTTTTTTACTGTAACGGGCAAATTATTCCTTTTACACTATCCTAGCAGAGATCTTATTGCCGTCACATCATACTTTATGCCTTTATTTTCAAATATTTCTATTAGCATTGTTAATATAGAGTTTATTTCTCTGTCCACATCTGATTGTTCTAGAGAATCTATGATCAGTCTCCATGCTGTTAATGAAGCTGTGGCAATTTTGTCTCCCCTCAAGGCAGCCTCAAAAAGTACCTCTCCAACACTTTGCCATGTCTGAATGCCAAAAACCTTTTTCACTAACTGGTAAATTGTACTTTTTACACCACACTAGCAGAATTCTTATTGCAGTTTTGTCATATTTTACACCTCTTTTTTCAAATATATCCATAAGCATTGCAAATATAGACTTTGTCTCCCTGTCCACATTTAATTGTTCTAGTAGATCCAAGACTAATCTCCATGTTGTTAGCGATGTTGTTGCAATTTTATCGCCCCTCGAGGCAGCCTCAAAAAGAAATTTTCCAGCATTTTGCCATATCTGAACACTGGAGATGTTTTTTGGCATAACTAGCACGTCATTTACTTTGCATCATGCTAGCAAAGTTCTTATTGCCTTCTTGTTATACTTTACACTTCTTTTTTCAAATATATCTATAAGCATTGTTAAAGTGGAATTTTCTTCTTCTGTACCCATATCAATTAGTCCCCATCTACACTGGGTACCAAAAGGTGCAATTTGAGTTAAGATGGACAACAAATATGGCAACACACCCATATTGGTTAGTTACAATGGCTCACCTCTCATGGTGTCTGTTATGGGTTGCAGGTTATCCTGCTTGACTCAGCTACATTGGGCACCAGTTGTTGTAGTTGGTGTCCAATTCAGTCAGCCTCGCACAGGGCACCAGTTGTTGCAGCACAAACAAACTAGTAGGCTGCAACAAGGCTTTACCGTTGGTCAGGTTCTACTGTCTGCGCTATATCTCCTTCCTCCAGAGATCAGACCACACTACTCCTCCTCCATCCAACCCCTTCTCCCACAATCTGCTGGACTATTTAGGCACTTAGCAGGAATGAGCTACAGCTGCACATCATCCATGTCAATCAACCCGCTGCCGCTGAGGCAAGGTCACAGCTGTATGTTATCAATGCCAATCAACCCACTGCCTTCATTCCTCTACAAGCATATACCTTGGAGATGACATCCTAGGTGGTTTTCAGATCTACAGATGTGAGGTCTTAGAAATGGTGAAAAAGCACCTTCTGCAAGCTTAGTCATCCTTTACACCACCCCAGTTGTTTGGAGGAAAAAAAGACCCACCATTCCAGCGTTTCCATTTCCAAAGAGAGTCTGAATCCCAAGTGAGGAAGAAGTGCTGCATACCTCACTTCTGTTGATGATCCCATTGAGCATCAGTGATGTAGAGGAGCTTTGCTTTGCAAGTTTCTTGTGCTTCAGGCAGGAGTTTTCACTCACTGTGTTCGGTGAATCTAGAATAATAATGGGAAAACGTAAATAAAAGGTTCCACATCAGAGGCTGGTGCTGAAGAGCAGTTACTGAATGGGAAAAAGGACAAAGGTCCTCCCACATTTCCAATATAACCCCTCTTACAGCTAAGGCAACATGGCATCAACTGGAACATCAGGGCAAAATGAATGCTAAGGCACTCCTTCCTCTGCAGTATGTTAGAGGAGAGGATGATTGGTGGCTGCAAGTGCAAAGGGATGCACAACACAGAGACCTTAGTTGGCAAACTGACAGCAGCAACTGAAAATGCAAAGTGAAGGAGAACTGAACTGTGCGTCAGCGTTCCTGGAGCAATTCTTCTAGCCACCACTATGTGACCTCCAAAATAAAACACCAGAATAGCAGGATGGGGATGAAGAAGAAGGTAAAACACCTTAAATGTTTGTGTATAAAGTTGACTTTGCATGTGCGTGAAAGCTTTATTGGACAAAACTCCAGTTCAGTCTTCAGTCCCAGCCAGTGCCCCTTGCTTCCCCTCTCCTCACCAAAACTAGTAAAAACACCAAACTGGTTACATAGTAGGGTCTCCCTAATTTCCTTGGTTTTCCTTGACTTCTGCTCCTTCATCCTGTAAGAGAGATTTTATTGAGAAGGCTTAATTGGATCTCAGAAGCTCAGCTGTCTCCAGAGCAAGTCCTTGGGACAAAAGAGTCTGAACCTCCCACACCATACACCACTAGTGGCTTGGAGTCGCAGGGCTTATAGTTTTGGTGGTAATATTCAAGGTCTGTTTTGCAAACTGCTAAGTGGTCACAATGTCATGGACTTCCAACAGTCATTGCTGCTCCTCCAGTTTCTAAGTAAATTATGATGGGTAGAATGAAAGTAGCAGGAGCCCCACACAGGAGCGGATGGAAGGAAGGAAAGGAGAACAGCTCTTCCTTCATCACAGGCTGATCAGTTCTCATCAAAAGGTCCTTGAAATTGGTATAAAGACTGCTACTGACTACAACAGGATTAAGGCTACTCCAGCCTTTCTTCCAGAGGGTCTAAAACCTAGCAGCCATTGCCTAATCTGAAATGTTCTCTGATCGTTCCATTCTCTAGTAACTAACAACCCCAATACCAAAATTTTGTCATTTTCCCCACCCAAGCAGCATTTATTCACATTACACATACTCCAAGGGGTTAAAAGCCATTTTGTTCTGGATACATTCTGTGTGACTCAGTTTCTAAAGCACTAAATAGTAAGCCATAAACCCATGTCACTATTTACTTTTTAATGATAACATGGAGCCAGCTTTTCCCTGTGTCTCTCAGTTTCACTCCCTTTTGGAGGCATTCTTTGTGACTGCTGCATGGCTCAGTAATTCCCAAGTCAGTGCATATATGGAAAAACCCCTGTCAAACAGTGGCCCGGGAAAGGGAAGGGGGAAAGCTCCACTCACCACCAGGCTTGGTTCTCTTGGGGCTCCCCGCTTCCCCATACCCAGATGCCTCTGTGGCCACCTTCCCAGCCTGCTTGTTTTGTGCACAGAGCAGCAGAAGCAGTTGTGCTCCAAACCCACTTGGGGGGAAAGGGGGAGTGGCATGTGGCAGAGGGAGTGAGGAGGGGGTCACAGGGGAACAGAATGAACTTGTCAGACAGGCATGGTGTCCAGACTGGCAGGTTTCTTTTATCCTGTTTCAGTTCAGTAAAAGCCTCAATTAACTCCACATTAATTATTAAATCAGAACAATGCATCTTTGGGTTCCAACAGCTAAATTCTGTTACTGCTGTTTCTTTGGGGAGTTTGGCTAGTTTTACAACTTAGGACATAAATATCTTTCTTCAAGGAGTTCCTGTACTCTTGTTTTTATTTTCCTCTCTGTGGGAGCATTTTTAATCACAGTATCTCATGCATGCATGGAGGGAAGTGTTTCTGGGCCTGTTGCACCTTGAAAACATTTTACATCTAAAACATACAGCTCTTCCAGGCTCCAACAGGTGCTAGCAAACCCAGCCATGAGGTTTCAGCCCCCAAGAAAGCCCTCAAATTAAGGCTCTCCAGGAAGCTGGAGGCATTTGCACAGCCCCTCTAATAGGGGCTGCTTCCTTGTAAAACGGAGTGTTGGGTTTAAAGGTTCACATTATTCTTTAATTCTACAGCTGCTTCCCACCCTTCTCCTCCACAGATGACCCTAGCAATTCTACCATGTAAGGCCAGTCTAGAAATACTTGTCTTTTTCTTGCCCTTTTGTTGCCAGACCTGCACACAGGATGATCCGTTCATGTTGTTCACCGACGTTATCTGTCTCATTGAGCAGAGACAACCATCCCCACACATACACTGCTCATACCATCATTATTCCTTTTCTTGGCACAGGTTAGTAGGACCAAAGATAGCTAACCCTCTGTCCATTTGACCGGTATGCCAAGGACCCCCACAGAGAGAAAAGAAAAAGAGATACACACTCCAAATGGGGCCGTTCAAAGCTCCTCTCCTGCCTTTCAATTTTGCATACCACCACAAAGTACTAACTCTGTACAATGCTAGAAACCTGTAGCCAGCCATTGTAGCTCAGACCTCTTAAAAATGTTTTTTCTCCCAGCCCTAACCCCTCTTACTTCCCCAGAATATTTTCAAACTCTTGCTCTTGTTAGGCGAGTCTGATTATACTTTCTGCTTTCTTGCCCCAGATTATTTTGGAGACAAATGGCTTTCCTAAAGTCTCCTGAAGTGTCTTTACCTTCCACCCATGAAGTTTGAGGACTTCCTGAGGAATGAACAGCTCTAGCACTGTAAAATGCTTTTATTTCTTATGTGAATTTAATGTCTTGGGAAAGAGCTGATAGAATTGAATGCAAAGGCTTTGTAGCTACAAAACAGGTGCAGCAAGGCCTGGCAGAGTATTTGCGCTTTGTCTGAACTGGAGGGAATAGACTCTATGGGTCAGAGGGCCTTCATTGCCCAAACAGGGAAGTCTCCAACTTCACAGATATAGAAACCCATCTCTCTCCTTCCACCCTTTTCTTCCTCTGCCAGTTCTCTCCCTCTCTTTCCTGTGTTGTGAGCTTTTGCTGCTCTACTCCTGTGCAGAATGAATGAAAGTGATCAGAAGCCCCTTGGGCCATATTCACAGCTGGAGAGAGGAGGAACAACTCTACAGGCTTCTCTGTTTGTATGGTGCCCCTGATCTCTCAAGTACCTCATTCCAGACAGAGAGGAGTGGCAGGGAAGAAGAGACTGAGGTCACCAGCGACAGACTACAACACAGGTCAGAAAGCAGGAAATAAAGCAGAAGGGATGAGAAAAGACAGGAGATACATGAAGGGAGAGACATGAAGCAGTGAGAAGAGTATCACAGCTGAGATAAACTTTCTCATTTACATTCCCTTCCTCTTTGGCCCACAGGAAGAAGGATTAAGGGTGTTCTCTACTCTTGCTCCTCCCAAACAAGCGTGAAACCATTGGGCAGAAGGTAATGATTTCAAATCTGCGTTAAGCTGAGTTGGGATACTATACGCAATAGATTGATAAGAAGCACAGGGAAAAAATGGTGTCCAAAGTGTACCACCATGGGGAGAGCTTTGACACTGGGCACAAAATGAAACTCTGCATACATTAAAAAAACCACAAAACCAAACCCAAGTAAGTATAGAAAAACAGGCATAAGTAGACAACTAAATTAAACATTCAGCTCTGAGCAGGCAGCTAGTCAGTCAGCCACCTTCTCTGTCTCCCTTCACTGCTTGGATTTCTGTTTCTGCTCAGATTGGGGAAACTGGCAAAACTTCATGCTTGACCTGCAATATCACTGACGTGATTTGTTTTGCCTGCATTAGAAAAGACTGCAATATTTGCTGTAGCAAACTTACTGTCTGTCAGCCCACATGTCCTTCAGCAATGCCACTGACCACAGCTCTTTGGTTCTTTTGGCAGAAATGTTGAGGGGGAGGGAAAGCCTACAGTAAATACATTTGTATTAGAGAAGCTGCTTCCACATGTCTTCTAAAAAAACCCAACAGAATGGTCTAGAAGGGGACCAGCACTGAATACTTATTTTAATCTTGCAAATATTTCAAGATACTCCACACGTTGTTGCCTGCAATGTGTGTGTGTGTGTGTGTGAGCTGTGCATTTGCCATCCGTGTACATCATGCTCAGAACCTTTCTGATCTTGCAGATTTCAGGTGTAAGGTTATACTGTGAGGCTGCTCACTGGGTGCTGAGAACACAACCCTCTTGCTCAGAAGAAAAAAGTCCCTACAGCCAGATCTAAGTTTCTAGGAGTACCTGTCTCAAAGATATGCCTGAAAGACACTACCTAGGGCTCCGGGTCACATAAAAAAAAAAAAAAAAGCAGACAAGAAGGCACACTGTGGGAAGGATGTCTGGCAACTGTGTGAACTGTGTGGCACAACCACCCAGAAAAATGAGGCACAGGACAGTGCAGCAAGAAGCATGAATTCAATCCCTTTTTGCTACATACACCCCTGTGTACCCCTTTGGCAAGTTCCACATTGTCTGATAGAAATCAAGCTGTTCATCCCTGTACACAGTCCTCCATTTGCAAAATCTGCCTTTCAAAGAGTTTTTTAAGACCTTGAATGAAAGCTGCTATTATGCCTTACAGTTAATTAGATAATCATTATTATTTATTATTGTGGGAGTTGCTGGAGAAGTTGCATGAAAGCAGAATAGCAAGCTTGACCTTATGTACTCACATCTCAGTCTCATTCAATATTCTTTATCAGACATAGCTTTCCTACAAAGTTCCGCAGGGCAGGGGCTCGTTTGTTCTGCAGGAATTTTGCAACACTTCAAAATGCTATGAAAATAATTTAAAAAATCATCATTATTGATCATGAGAAATACCAGTAAAACTGCTTGCCTATGGATAGTAAAATCCATATATTATTGCCAATTTGGAAAGGATTATCAGTGGCAAGTGGAAAAGTCTCTCTAAAATGTTTAACTATGGCCTATTTTAATACCCATCTCCATTTGCATTTATGGAATAGAATTCTGAAATTTACACAGTTCAATAACACAGGTAAATAGAAAAATTAAGGGTAAGGACAAAGCAGAAGCCCACTGAGGCGTGTCTGCTTGAGACAACTCCACTGAAAAGTGGAAAATGTCCAACACAGAGCCCTATGACAGTCCTGCTTACACTAGATTTATGTTAATGGAAATCCTCTGACACCAGTTGAATTGCTCTTCCACACCAGCATGACAGTGGAATCAGGGCCAGGTTCTCTGCAGGGGAAAAGAAAAAAGAAACAATCTGAAGAGTTTTCATTTGTATCTGTGCTTCACACTCCGCCCCATTTAAAGCGAGGCAGCACAGAACTATTTTTACCTTTTGCTGGCAGGGTCTAATAAGGGTAGTATGAACTGTTCACAGCTACATCCTTCATCTGAGCATCTCATAGCACAGACATTTCTCAATCAAACACCACAGTATTCGTTCCTGTAAGGCATATACAGATGTCTATCTCTGCTCTATGGGTGCACAAACTGAGGCCCGTGGGGAGTTAGTAGAGAAGCTGGGAAGAAACCCTGTAGTCAAGAAATCCAAACAGTCAGGAAACCCTAATTTCATAGGCCCTTGGTAGGACTTGCAGACGACACTCATTTTTATGCCAAATAACCCTCTCTTTGCTAAGCAACGAAGAGATGTACTTTGGTGCCAAGTGTGAAAATCAGTATGCAACTATAGGATCAAGGCATAAAGCCACTGTCTCTAAAGCCAGTCAGGTTGGTCATTTTGATTCCTGGATTTACAGAGAGAATCCCATAATCTTATTTTAGCAGCACCCAAGCACAAATAGGAGCAACCTCCCACAGACTGGAGACAACAGGGAAACTCGCACAGCGGGCCTGATCCAGAACTGCCTGATGACAAAGGAACAATTTCACTAACCACGTACGTTTCTACAGGCTTCACCCCGTGGAGAATACCAGCAAGATGCTAGTGCAACCCACCAGAAATGGACCTGTGGGAGCAAGTAAGAGGTCCTGCCATCTTATCCTGGTCCAGGAATCCACTTTCACATGATTAATTATTTGTACTGTTAAGCAAACATGAGTGCTTTTAGTGCACGCTGAAGAAGGGCTGCTCTTCATCAAAAGCAGCCAGCTTGTTTATTTCTTTTTTTTTTTTTCCCCATTGTCTATTTCGGTGTTTATAAAAAACAAAGTTGAGAGCTGCGTGGCTGTGGCATCCTCACAGCAGCTGGCTTGTGTGTAAAGCCTCTACATCAGCCAGAAAGACATACCAGGATATACGGTTTATAAAGCATTCCCAGTGGGAGAAAATACCCTTTGGTGGTAAGGCCAGGCCACTGTCTTCGTGCCTGTGGTGCACAGAGGTAGTTCTGTAAGTTGGCTTCAAAGAGGCCAAAAGAGCAAGGATGGCTGTGATGGAAGAGCCCACAGATACTCAAGCAAGCAGACCCGGTTAGAAATGTGCAGCAAGAGCCACTGACCAGCACTCCAGCCGAGAGCTGGGAATAGCGGGTGCACTTCACCTCAGATTCTGCCCGTACCCTCCTTGACAGCACCCATCCTAAAACCTACAGGTCCTTTTCTCTGGATCCTCCCACCCTGCAGAGAAAGAAGGGTAAGCCAAAGTCTGCCTGTGAGTCCCCTCTCCCATGCTGACCTGTCCGTGGGACGGTAGGAATACCTATGTAGTGTACCCAGAATTTCAGTCACTGGGCTTTTTCTGAGCATGCACACATATGCTGCTAATACTCTGCACTGGATTCCAATTTCCAGTTCCCTGCTACCTGAGGAAAGAGAGGGAAAATAACCACCAGTTTGTTATACCAAGAGCTAGCCTGATTTTCACTGTTCACTTCAATAATTCTGAGCCTGTTGTTAAATGGAGTGACCATTTAGCAATTCTGATCACCCAAGTTCATGGTGTTGGAGTGGTTTCATAGGCTGAGGTTGGTTTCATTTTGTTGTCTTTAATAATAAAAAAATTACGCCCCTCCCCAAACCCCTTTCAAACCACAGCAAGAATAACAGACTCCCTCTGCAAAACACTAGCCAAGAAGCACAGCACCTCATAATATGTACATATATCAATCTGATAACTCCTGAAGAAATAAATATAATCTAGAAGAGGAAAATTAACTCACTGCTTTAAACATATCAGTAATATAAGCCACAGGCTAAGCAGGAAAGGAAAGAACAAGCTCAACACAAGCTAGGAAGAAGGGGGAAGGAGGCAGAAATGTTACTTTTGCAAGGGATCTCATAACATCAATTACGGATAAAGCATCAGGAAAGGGGTGTTAACAGTGGCAGAGCAGACCACAGCAAAATACCACTATGCAGGTTGAAAGGAATGCATTTTCCGCTTACTATTAGCAGCAGGGACATCCACACCCCTCCACCACCACCACCACCACCCCCCCCCACCCACACCCCTTTATTTTTTCTTCCCAAAGCAGCCTTGGCTCCTCCTTTATTTTGGGGAAGCTGCTCTGAGCCCCGCTTCCTTCTGTCCGCTCCCCCACTACATGCCCTGTCCTCCCTATTGATTTCCACGTCCGGTAGAGCAGGTCCCGTGCTGGAGGACTGCAGAGCAGACCCCCCCGCCCCAGCTCCACAGGGAAGGAGGCCTAACACACAGCTTTACAAGAAGCAGCCCATCTTAAAACTGGGCACCTGTTAGTGAGGCAGCTGCTCTCAGCAGGTCCCCTCTTGCTTGGAACCACTTTTTTTCTGTTTAGATCTCAAGAGGATATGCTTAGCCACACTCAACTCCAAATGTCAGGGGCAGTTGTACAGTCCTACCATACTAAGAGCAGGGATACAAACTTTTAATGGACACTGCAATAAGAGTGGGGAAAGCAGCACTATACCACTGTATTAAGAGTACTGAGCTATGCAGACAGCCCCGAGACAGATCTCTGCATGCTCCCAAATAGAAATTTTCCTGTGCTAAAGGGAGAGCTATTAAAACTATCCGAACTTGAGCAATACTGGGCAGCTTGTACTTTTTTTCTTTCCCTTTTTTGTTTTGTTTTGTTTGTTTGTTTTGTTTTAATAGCTGTTTACAGTCCCAACTTTTTCCTTAATATTCTTTTTTTGGCACAGGACTGATTACACCTGATGCCTGAAGGAAAGTGGGAATACTGAAAGATTAGGAATACTTGAATTTATGGCAGGATTAGCTAGAGTTTTATCCTTCTTGACACAGAGAACTAACATGAACAATCAAGAAGGACATTCCAGCCCCATTATCTCCTACTCCTGCTATAAAGAATGCAGAAATAAACGATTGCACACACAGACAAAAAAAGTTTATGACATTCATTTGAGATATCCCTGGGGCCTGTTACGAGAAATCAGCATATTTGGTGAATAACTCCACAATAATTCAAAAAGTATTTTATAAAAGAATTAAATAAACAAGAAGTTTAATTCTCCTCTTGCTTACACCAGTTTTACATAAAACAACATTAATGAAAAGAGAACCAAACCCAAAGAAAATATTTGGTTAGATCTCATTCCACTGCCAATGAAATTTACCACTGAGCTTAATGGAGCAGGACCAACACCAGAAATACCTACATCTGCCATACAGCCGTATCATTCAAGGCTCTCCTCTGATGTTGGTTGATGAAATTAGCATTTTTGTGACCAGAATGAATGGTTCAGGTGCTAATCCAGTGCAGATTTCCTTGGGTGACCTTGGGCATGTTTCAGTTCCCTTTCTCTGAAGCAGAGATAACAGGCCCAACACCTTGGAGGCGCTTGGGGACACATGTTCACAAGTCTGCCACAGACTCCGGTTGTGTTAGTGATGGATCCCGGTAAGAATCCTGTAGGAGGGAAAAATAAAACATGGAAGCATCAAGAGCCCATTTTCATTTGGGAACCGTGGGCTCTCAGCACCGCAGAATGCCAGCCAGCCACACGGTCTCTCTCCCTAAAACGATTTTCTTTTAGGCTGGGAACTGTATTTTTTGAGTCTTTGCTCCTACAGCGGGCTTGACAATTTAAACATACAGACCAGGTGATCCAGAACAGCGGTGCTCGGGGGTCACAGCAGCGGTTACATTTCAGTAGGAAACACTCGCTCATTTAAATCTCGTGTAATTACATCACAGAAATGCTGCAGAACAAGCCCTTGCCTGCCCCTCCCCGCCTCCCCGTCCTCTGCAGGCCCATGCCCTTGGCCCGGGCGGGGTGAGTCACCCCCGGGCCGCAGCCCCCCCCGGGCATGAGCCGCTCGGCGGCCGCGTCCCGGCCGAGGTTACCCGCCGGTGCCCCTCGCGCTGTTGGAGGACGAGGCGGTGGGGACACCCTCGCGCGGGGCGAGCCCACGGGGCCGGCGCCCGGCGCCCCGCTCGCGGCAGGCGCGCTGCCAGCCGCCCCCCTGCACCGGCAGCCCGCGGGCAGCGGCGGCCCCAGACGGCGGGGCGCGGCGGGGCGCGGCGGGGCGCGGCGCGGCGGGGGGGCGGTTTCCTGGCGGGGGGCGGGGGGCCGCCGTGCCGGGGAGCTCGGGGGAGGCTGCGCCGGGGGTAGCGTCCCGGGGGGGTTGCTGCGGGCACGGGGGGGTGGGGCTGCAGGCGCCGCGCTGGGCGGCGGGCGGGCGCTCCCGCGGCCCCCGGTCGGAGAGCGGAGCCCCGGCCGGGGCAGACGCGGCGCGCCGAGGGGGCGGCTGCGACTCGGCGCCTGTGCGGCGGGGGGGGCTGGGCTCTGCCCGCACCAGCGCGGCCCCGCGGCGTCGGTGCTGCGCGCCAGCCGGTGCTGCCCGCCGCTCCGGGGCTCTGCCGGGCCCCTCTCGCAGGGGGGCGGCCGGGGCCCGAGTGCAGCCGCCCGCTCTGCTCGGGGCAGCCCGCGGCGGCCAGCCCGGCGCTGGCGGGGCGCACCGGGAGCAGCGCAGCCGTGCCAGGTGCGCAGGGCCACGGTCACTCGTGCTTTGTGCCGGGCCCGCCGCAGGTCTGGCTTTGCACCACTGCTAGCAGTGTGCAGTTCAAATCACTGGAGTAAGCAAGAAATGCCCGAGCCAGGCGTTTGGCTGCCGGAATACGCTTTGGGATCCCTGTGGCATATGGAAAAGCCCGGAGTGCTCCTTAATAATGGCTGTAACACTGGTGTATCTGGAGCAACACCGCTCCAAAGGGTACCCAGCTCGGCCGAGACACAGACCAGAAACAATCTGAGAAAGAAATACACTTAGGAAGGTAGAGCTTCCCCAACGGCTGTATTTTCCTCCCTCTTTTTTTTTTTTTCTTTTCAGCAAGCCGTCACAGTCCCCCCTTCATGGTAACAGACTGTAGCAGAAGACACTAAGGGAAATTCATTCCTCCCTGATATTTAAGGAGATGAGGTTGATTTGTTGATACCCTTACATTTTTATTATTCCTCTAAAAGTGCTGAAGATGCTTAACAATCTACCTTTGAAATAATGAGGAATAGGACGGGTTTTGTACTGAGTGTTGCCAATGGTTGAAGAATTGTGTCTCCATGGAATTGTGTCTGCTCCAACTGGTTAAATTTAAAATGACAATTACTCCATATTTTCAATACTGAAAATTGAGCTGGTAGTTTCCATGTTATGTGAAGATGGTGCATATGAATAGAATCAGTGCTACTGCATGTGTATCGGACTCTTGCATACATGAATCCTGTAACAAAAAGCCTACTATGAGGGGTTAAGAATATTCTGCACCGTGAAACATTTATGTTCCTCCTTTTCAACTCTCCAGGCCTTTTGGTATTGGCTGTTTTCACCAAATTCATTCCCAGACAAAAATAACTAGTTTGTCCTCCGTCAAACACTAGTGAAGAGAATTGAGTTATGTTGGAGGCATATTTATCACGTGAAATCTCTTGCCACCAGCACCTGAGCTGAGCAACTATTTTGTTAATAATAACTTATACATAATAGTTCAATACACAGAATTTTCATCCCAACATGCAAATGACTGTATTATGCCTCTTGCATGGTGTCTCTGTAACTTTTTGTGCTCAGACTTTATCCCTTCTTTGTTAGACGTTCACTCTGCTGCCACTGATACAGGCAGGAATTCACAAGGTATGACTCTGATGCTTCAGCTTTTTTAAACATGGCATTGATGAAAAACATTTTTGATTGCATATTAATAGAAACTCTCTGCTGCCTCCTTTTCAAATGCTGGCTACTGCTGGTAATAACATGACAACACCTCAAAACTCACTGATTACTTATAAATTACAGGTTTGGATGATAACTCTGTTTCACTCGAGGATGTTACATACTGTAATGATCCAACAAGAGATGTCTTTTGTGGGTTGATCAGTGCCCTTAGTTGTCCCACTTAATTTGCATGTGCCTCTTTAAAAAAGCAGGGTTTGCAGGGTAAATGACGTGCACATATTTGACAGCATCCTCTGACCAACACCAAGGATTCAACTTTGGGAAATCACCAGTGTTAAAATCATGAGCTTCTATAGCTTTACTGGAAAAGGATTTACTGAGGCTGGGAAACATTGAGCAGTACCTGGTGGGATAGACAGGACACTGGAGAATAGATAGCTCAAGTCAGGATTGGGTGCAGCCTGCTGGTGACAGGAATAAGTTTTCCTCATCACTGTGACACAGGGTGTAAAAGAAATTAAGGGGTCACAGTCCCCTCTGCCTCCCTACTAAAGCTGCTTTTAAATGCATATAGGCATATGGAGCTTATTCCTTTACTTTCATATTGTACAGCATCTTTTTGTCTTTTATCTGTCACCTTTGGTAGATTTTAATTATTTTTTTATACTTTTTTTGGTAAAAAATTTTTAAGTTCTCATAGAAGTAGAAACAACATGACAGTTTCTACAACATAATTTAGCCAGTAATAAAGATGGGCAACCTATGCTTTAGAGCATACGCATAGACCAAAATGACTTAAATGGAGACTATTTACGTGTGTTTGAAGGGCAGGTTTCTTCTTTCGCTCTGTCATTAGCCAAAACTGAAACAAAGATAAGAGGCATTGGGTTACTGCATATTTTCGTAGCTGCAGTGGTGCAAGCTATGGACTTTGGTAATTTGTTAGATGCATATTAAATATGCATGACAGTAAAAAGAAAACATTGAACACAAATATAAATTTATCATATACTAGCTAATCCTGTAGCTAAAGAACAAGTACTGAACAAGCCTGTCCACCAGCTTGATCAGTGACTCTATCATTGACTTGTTGAGTCCCAATAATACTTCTGCATCTTTCTCCCATTGTGGGAATGACAATGAAGATTTACTGGAGGAGTTGAAGGAGCTTCAGTCCATCCTTCAACCCAAATTTCCACAGCCCTCCCACCTTACTGGCAACTTGCATGTCCTCAGTGCAGGCTCTGGCAATGGGCCTTGCGGTGCTGCCTCTTGCCTGGGAGCTCCTGGAGCAGGATGGCTGGGTGCATGCAGGACCATGTGTGTCTCCCCAGCTGCAGCTCTGTGCTCACCACCCCACCCCCATCCCATGAGTCAGTCTGGAGGTGTAAACGTGCCCCATTGCCTGGCTTACAAAGGTGGGTAGGGGTGTTCCTGCATTCCCCAATGTGGTCACAGCTGTGCTTGCATTCACATCAAGGCTGCATCAGTCTCCGTAACATCCTGATTCAGTATGACACATCCTAGTCATTGAAAACTAATGGAGAAGTCTAAGGCTATTTATTTCAGTGCCTTTTCCCTGAAAATTTTGTCAAAAATCTACATGTTTCTGTGAACTCTTTCGATTTTTGACAAACTCTCACTTTCAATGTTACTCAGAGCCTCCAAGAAGTAAGCCCAGCTTTGTATCACCAACACACCGAGTTGCTAATTTTGCATTTTAATTGACCACAGGAGCAGTCCCCTTCACTGTTACTGAGCTACGTATACAGAAATGCAGAAGAGTTAATGAATACATAGGGTTCCCACTACATCATGTGGAATTTCTTGCCTTTATGCTTTCTTTTGTTTTTTAACACCTTTGGACCCGTCATCTCTGGCACATTGTAAAGGACTGCTGACACTTCCCACATTTGCTGTCCAGTACTTTGGAGATTTACAGCCGTGATGGAAAGCAATCTTAAATGGAAACGGACCAAAGGGAAGGGGATATCAGGTCTAATTGGAAAAGCATACACATATATTTAGAGCTGACAAGGAGGGGATAAACCCCACCTATCTGCGGTAAGCAAAGATGAAATTAAACTGAAAGAGACTGAGGGGAAGAGAAAGAGAGAAAAAAAGGAAGGAAGAAAGAAAAGGAAAAAACCCCAGACATTAACTTTGGTCCCCATCAAGCCAGCAGCTTTAGTAACACTTGACTTTCATCTGTGCCAGAAATGTGCGGCACCTTCTGCCTGTTATCTAGAAAAATTAACAATAACAAACCCAAAATAAACCCCCCTCTTGCCTTCTCAGCTCAGCTTGGAGGAATGGGGTCCAGACAAACTGCTGGAGGGAAGGAAGCCTTTTGGAGTCTGCATTTTATTTTATGAGGTGTAAGTGAGTTATTTTGATTATGTTGGCAAGAAGTGAGAAAAAACCCCTTTTGGTAGCAGCTCTGTCCCCTCTCTACCCACTTCTCCATGTACATGTGCACTCCCAGCACCCACTGCCACATAATTTGGCCAGCAAAAGCTCACAGAGGCAAGTCTACACTGGTGCCTCTGCATTTTGTGGTGTTTGACTGCTTAGATGGGAGACAGAGAAGCCTTTTTTTTTTTTTTTTTTTTTCCAATCAAGGCATGAAGGTAAGGAAAGGAAGGGGAGGAGTGAAAAAATGTGCAAATCCCCCAAGTTTTTTTCTCCCTACTTTTCGGCATTTCTCTCAGGGGTTTTCATATGAATGAATGGCATTCTTTTCAAGCTGCCTTGGAGCTCCATGTATGTGGTGACAATGTGGCTGTGCTGCTCTGTAGAGAAAGTGAAGGGCAGTATCTGCCAGCTGCGGGACCCCAGAGAAATCAGTGCTCCTTCCTGACATCTCATACCTGCCACTGGGCAAGTAATGGGGAGCTGGGAATCCTGGGGTTTGTTCTTCAAGCTGTCACTAATTTTTTCTGTGAACCTTCAGTCATTTAACTTCTCTGCTCATCAGTTTCTTGATGACTTTTCATCTACCAGCGAAAAAGGAAATCTGAGATGAACCTGATGCATGCAATGGAGTTAAGTAATTTAAAGTCTAATTTTGGCAAAGATCTCAAATATTGACCTCATTGCCTACATGGAAGGGTGGTTTTGTATGTGAATGTGTGTGTGTATGCATATTTCTATATAAAAGGATAGTCAGAATGGGAAGTTATTGAAGTGAATGTACAAGCCGAGATCAGAGGCAAATAGCCTTGCCAAGCTGAATGCCAGAGGCACTAAACAAAGGAAGTTAGAAGTGGTGCTTTATCTCCAAAGGGCATCCAGAGCACGGAAGATGGGAGTTGTGGTGCTGCTCAGATGGTTTTCTTTTTAGCTTGAATCTTCTGTGTTCTTTTCTACCATGGTTTTAGAAGCATTTACTACTTACGTGCTTGAGACAGCCCTTAATTCCCTTCTTCTCTGTGCTTTGAGACTGTGGAATCACCTGCTATGCAGATCTCATGTCAACAACATGTATCTCCTTTGCCTAATGGTAACTGAGGAAGCAGAGAAGGACAAAACTGTATTTCTCCATAGTGAAGCCAATACAAATAAAACTTGAAATAGGAATTTATCAGCATCTGCCTCCCTTCTTGGCACCGCAGAGACAACTTAGATGGCTTTGAGACCTTGCAGAGAGCCAGAAACACTGTACCACCACATTCCCTCCCTGACAGAGATCCTGTCCTCGATAGAAACCTTGGGAGGGTTTCTATCTTAACTTAAACCTAGAATGGGTGTGAAAAAACCGAGATTGGAGAGACCCCACAGAACCCTCCAGAGGCTCCCAGACTCATATAAACCAAAAACCTAGCACTGTTCCTATTGTAATTAATACCAGAACGTTGCTAAAAGCAATCTAGTATTGAGCAAGAGACCTGGAACTCCCCATAGAGCACAGAAAGGGAGATCAGACTTCTTCCTTGGCCACCTGCTGGGGAGGCAGAAGAGGGAGCACAGAGTGTGTATGAACAACTTGGATTCTGCCTGCGGGATCTGTGTGTTCCCTGTGGGACGAGGCTAGGGAGCCGGCTGAATGTGCTGCTCAAGAGTGGGGCAAGGCTGATGCCAAAGTAGAACACAAAGATTAGTGCAGGAACACCGAGCCTCAGAATGGATGTGTGGAGACTGCCACATGAAATACAAATTTCTAAAGTGTGATTGAGCCTCCATCTTCTCCTGGGATGAGATAGAAGAAAACAAGACTAAACTTTTGTTGTTTTGCATGTCCCCTGTGAAGTCTTCTCACAGGAAGGGCAGAGGGAATAAGGAGGGTAAGGGCTGAAACCAGGCAGTTTCCTCAGCATAACTCTATGGATTGACCCTGTAAATTCAGCTTAACTGCTTGTGTTTAAGGCACCACCCGAGGGGAGAAAAAAGGAGGGAATAACAGAGTTCTGGAAACTGGGGGAGGGAGTAAAATATCTCATGAAAGGGAACCCTCCCAAGCTGGAAGAAGTGGGAAGCAAGAAGGGGGAAAGTGTCGCCTTCCTGAGACGCAGGGCAGAGAGCAAGTGGTCTGAGAGTGAAGTGTGGATGTGAAATATGGCCCTGCAACAGCTGTTTAGCACATTAGCCTGTTGGTGTGCAGGCTCCCATCCAAGAGCTTTCAGTTAGAATCCCAGTCCAGCAAGAGCAGAGAGACAAATGCAGCAGGGTGGGAGTCAGCCCTTGCAAGTTGTAAACTGTTGCAAAGATGCTGCCTTCTTGGGGACAGCCTGGATGCAGTAGTGATGGAGAAAGGGAAGGGAACAGGTTCTCAGCTCCCCTTGCTGGATGCTAGAAAGGCCTGCAAGAGGAAGAATAGTAATAGTTGGAATACCTTGGACTTCATCTGAGCCTGCCACAAAAGGAGGTTTTATGCATTAAGATATTCTTGGCAGGTGGTCAGGCAGTACTTTTTGCTTTTCACTCAACCCTCTTAATGGTGACAGGGTTTCCAAGGATGATGGGAAATGGTGACACAGAGGACACCTGCACTGACTGGGTCTGATGTAACAACAGAGGCCTCCATAACAGAGCAGATGGAGGGCATCAGTTTCAGTGAACACAGCCAGCCTTTCCAACCCACTCCCACAATATCATACCCACTCAGCTCTGAAAGCCTGCATGCTGTTGTGCATATACTGCAGGAGCACCCAGCCAGCAAAACAATTTCTTGCTATTAAAAGGCCCTGGGACTGACCTGGTGTTCTGCTCAAAATGCTGCTGGAGCTGAAACATATTAATAAGGGTTGCAAATTCCAGGAAGAGTCAAACATGCAGCAACTCTGTCAAAGCCAGCAGGCCCATCAGAGTATATAGCCCATGGAAACCAACACCTTGCAGCTAAAATGCAGTGCTGGAGTGATGCTGAGTCTACACTTTCCCTGAGGTGAAAGAATGGAGTGATAAAACAGTCAGTTCACACCTTCAGTCCATTTACAGAATAAGCCTTGCTGCTTTCAGACCTGAGAGCAGGTCAAATTTGAAGCAAGTAGCGAAACCTTTCCCCATGGTCCCTTTAGTCTCTGGCTAACAGCTCTGTAATCCAGGAAACACCCTGCCTCCAAAGCCTGAAGTTTAGATCTCAACACTGGCAGCAGAAGTGCCTCAAACTGATCTCATCTGTTAGGACAAGGATCAAAGTGCTCACTTGCTGCATGATCTATGGGGGCAAGTCACTTGACCTCCAGATGCAAGTCAGCCAGCTGAGCTTGAAAAGCACTTGGAAAAAACCTAGCATTGCAGAGCCATTTGGAAAACTAGATGTTGAGTTGGAGCATAGTTTTCCAAGGGACAGAAATTACAGCAATGGTAAGGTGCAGTTCCCTTACTGAAGGGCACAATAATGACATCAGCTCTGCATGCCCAGTTGTCCCCATCCCCATTCTGCACTCAAAAAATACCACTCTAACTGGTTCAATATGATTTCAGACATATGTAGTTTAAACTACATTCAGCAGCCTTACAGCAGGCAAGGGTCAAAACTAGCACTGGGCAAACCTGAACCAGTACTGAACATGGTGCTCCTGCTTGCTGTCAGTGGTAAGTAATTTCTCTGCTACAGACCAGTCCCCAGGGATTTATTTTCTTGAGACTTCTCTGTATTATGGAAATGAGCTACCTACTCACTAGGTGTTTTACTGGAACCACTTTAACCACCAGGCATTTCTTTTCAAGAGCAAGCACTTCTGCGAATGAGACATAGATTACCAAGGGCTGCCTGCCCAGTAAGCATGTGTGTGGGAAGGGGAGTACCCCTTTAGCATGCTTAGTTTTTCAGATCTTCCTCAGGGCACATTGTATGTCAAAAAGCAGACTCAACGGGGGAGAGGGAGTTTGAAAGAGCAAGGGGGAGGCAGCAATATGAAAGCTTTTTTCACTACTGTGGCAGGAAATGGAAACAGTGCTTTCGCAGGAAGAGTGAGAGTGATGGAGCTCCTGGCTGCACCCACCCTGCAGGAACAGCAGAGTCAACTGTGAAAAACCTCACACCATCTCCTTGAGAGCGCTTGTGTTGCTAGAGCAAGGACTGCTTTTCTGGCTCTGACATTTGGCCTGACTGTAAATGAGTCCCACTATTTCTCTTAATGCTGCTGTTCCCAGTGGTGCTAATTATACATCTCTACAATGGGGTACAGTTCAGCCCCATGTTAACTGATATCAATTCCCTCTAGCTGTGCATGACAGTCTGTGGGCAGAGCATATAAGGGCGGCCTGTACCCACTTCAGTTTCCTGTAAAGCCACTACGATTCACACACAGATCAATAAAAGGTCTACAAACTTAGGTGGCACATGCTTTTCAACTTACCTTCTAAATTGTTCTTGAAGGGCAAGTCACATCTCACCTCAGGTTCACTGGATTTCAGCTTAGTGTTTATGCTGTAGGTCCAGGGGGTCTTGCTTTCTGGAAGAGCCATCCCAGTCTTTTGTCTCGACAGAAGCAAAAACTGTGACAATATGCAAGGCTGCACAGCAGCATGAGCCTTGACTACCTGTGGGCACAGCAAGAACATCCACTTGCAGAGGAAGTGAGGGCACAGGTCTAGAGCAGGAAGAAGATACCATGTTTTGTCAGCATCGTCAGATGAAGGAGAACAATTGTTGCAACAGCAAATGATCAGCTGGTTTGATTCATGCTTGAGGCATCAACACAGATGAGAGAACAACAGGTGAGAAAAAAGCTGGGTATAGCCCAACAATCAGAACTAAGACCTTAACAGTTCTATTTGCACCTTCTCTTGCTAAAGTGTGTGAGAAAGTCTCTTTGCCCACCTCTTTCCCTCCAAGACTCTTGAAAAAGGAGATGGGTTAAGGTGGAGATATTTATGAGCAGCCATTTGTTTATGTTGGAATGTTTAATTTATGGGCAAGGCACACCTACATGTGGACTTTGAAATCAGAAGGAAGAAATAAGTAATAGCTGCATGCCACCATTCATGCACACTTTTTAAGAAAAATTCAAAGGAAGAGCCTATCAAACGGAGCCTTACTCTGTCCACGCATTCAAGCCTTTTGCTCATGTGCGTTCCCATCTTTTTCCAAAATCTGTAGCCTTAGCAAGAGAAAACACACCATCTTTCCAACAAAGGTCCAGGTCTTCCCTCAGTTTCATCTCTGTTGGCCCAATTGCACTGAATACTGCCCAGAAGCTGCAGCCTGCAGCTCACCTGAAGATCAGTAACACTGCTTCACCCATGCATCCCCAAGACCAGGAAGTTAAATAATAAATGCCCTTCAACCTCCCTTCTTCATTCAAAATCAGAAAGCACTACTAAGTAAGTGTTCTCCAGCCCTTTCCAACAGATAGGTAAATACTCTTAATCGTAATTCATGTGCTGTGCATGTTCACTGACGTGACTCCGTTGGACTTGCCACCTGTCTCTGGAACTATCCTTGATACATTGACTGTGGAGCTTTGGCCAGACCAGGGCTTAATTTCCTCATCACTTACAGCACTGTTTCTCCTCTGCTTGTCATACAAGCTTTTGACCAGCACAAGAGCAAAATAGGGCCTTTCCAGTTTCACTTAAGTCCTGTCTGACCTGTTTATGGACTGTCCAAGCATTTAATGTAATATGTATTCCCACTGATATCACTGATGTTCAAAGAACTAAAACATGACTGTACACCCTGAGCTAGATGAAAGGATTGTATGTATGTATGGTTGGTTTTTTTATGTCCATACTCCCATCTTATTACTCACAGCCACGCTTGGGTACATTTTAATTAGCTTATTACTTTTTATCTCAAAAGACATGACTGAAAGAATAAAAATGTCTCAAAACATACACAAGCTTTTCAAAATCTCCAATGATTAAATTCCATGCTGCTCCAGCATCAGGAATTTTATCATGGTTATATTTCCTTTAGATTCATAGGTGCTTGCTGATCTGATTAATTCTTTATCTTTCTTTCTAAATACTCAGTGAATTGTTGCATGTCCAAGTGCTCTGAATTCTTCCAGACATATATGGATTTATTTTGATCCCTGACATTTATTACTTTGGAAACAACAAAGAAAAAGCTAAGAAAAGTGAGAGGGCTAATCAGCTGACTATATTGGTCCCCTTTCAAAATCAGGACTAGAAGGAGAAAAAAAACTCAAGAAAATGATTCAAAAAATGAAAGCTGGGAAAAGGTGCAAAAGCAATGAGACCTGGAAATAGATTCTTAAATGTCAAACTAATTCACTCTGAAACAGCCAGTGTTGGTAGCCTCTCAACCCGTTCCTCTATTATACATTTTGTTTGAGTAGGTACGCATACTCTTATGTATCTTCTCAAAGCAAGCTCAGTGGCTGTTCTTTCAGTTTGTAGCTCTTCACAATGTTCTCCCAAAGAAGCTCACAACTTACAGCTCTCTGGGATGGATGGACAAAAGTTTATTTACTTCCCTGCAATGTGTACCGCAGAGGAAACACATCAGACCTCACACACATGTGCTTTTCTCCTAGACCTGGATGAAACCTGATTCATGATCTAACATGAGAAAGAGTAGCACAGAATGTCAGCAGCCACCCCATTAACGGTTTTCTAATCTTTTCAAACCTGCACGCTAATTTAGCCCAAAAGGCCATTCTGTGCTGAGGCTTTTCTCCTTGAGCAGTTTGCCAGATGCTGTTGAGGCACGTTGGTCCAGTGGGCTTGGGATGCCCCAGCCCTGGGAGCATCCAGACCAATCTGCCCTGCCTTTTTCATTTTGTTTGAGGGACCAGTGGCTAATGTAAAGTGCGATATCTGATGAATCGGCAGGGCTTGAAATACAATCAGTGTGTGACTGGGACCGCTACAGCGGAGAAGAGCCACTACTTCCAGCTTAGCAGTTCATGTAATATGTGGCCTAGAAAATATAAAGTTCAGTTGAGACTTCTGTCCATAACCTGCACTTAGAGCCTGAGAGGACAGCCAGACTTAATTAAACATGCAGTCTTACATTCACTTTACCAAAACAGAAGGCTCAGCAAGAGCTAAAACTTACACACTTACTCACAGGATGGTATCATTACAGCAGGAGAGCTTCTGCTGAAGATACAGTACAGATGTAGCTGTGCCAAAAGAGTAAGGTGGATTCTGGAAGACCATAAACATGGAGGCTGTGTTGCCCACAGAGCAGGGGAGAAGCCTGAAGAGAGCAGGAGAAACTGTCTCCCAGGGTACAGTGTGCAGAACAGGGTAGGAGGCTACAATGTGAACATTGTCTCTGTTTGTACAAGTCAGATGTTGGACTTGTGATCTGTGAGGCTTGCCTGGGGTCCCACAGTACCCATTATTCAATATTTCCACTGAAACTCTGATAAGTGGTAATGGTGAAGGGAGGTGAAAGGACATAGGAGATAGGGGCAGAGAGATACAGAGAGAAAACTAGAAATACCCCTCCAGATGTGATCTCAAAACAGGATCTCTCTATCCTTTAGCAGAGCTATCCAAGTATGACTGATTGTTTTTCCATCAGTCTTTATTTAAGCCCCCAAGAAGACCTAAAGACAGAAAACAAAACATACAAAAACAAAATAAAAAGAAACAAAACAAGAAAGGCATCAGCAACTACAAAAAAAAGGAAGAGGAGGGTGGGGAGTCTACTCAGCGTTGACAGCAGATATTCAGTGCTGTTTGAACTTCATTGGTGGTATGGTCTCACATTTCTAAAGCTCTTGACATAGGCATTGGCTCCAGGGGTGAGACCATCTGCATCTCTGTTTTGCTGGGATTACTTCCATGCAGAGGGCCAGGAAAGGGAGATGGATTTCATCAGAACTGCCTTCTAAAATTCCCATCCTCTCCTGCCCCACCCCTTGCCAAGAGGAAGGGATGGGAGGGCTAATGTGATTTCTAATTCTAGTCTCATTTTGGTGCATTCTAGTACCAGCCAACAGATGTATCCCAGCAGCATTCAGACACCCTTCTCATAGAATGAGACACAGTACTTAATTTGGCAGCCAGTCTCACCCTATCTTTCTGGGACAGTATAAAGGTAGAGATATTTAGGATCAGGAATATTTGACCTGGATATCAAGAAGCACTTCCTAACAATACCAAACACTCAAATGAAGGAAAACCTGACTTACCCATTGAAGACATGAAAGAGTTCACTGAGGTTATGGAACAAGTTATAGTGAACATCATGCCATGTCAATGCTTTTTGCTAATATTGGCCAGCAATTAGCTTAAACCATACAGTCTGGATTTGAATATGAACACCCCCTAAAGGTATGTATTTCTGAAGGATTAGGGGCTTGGGGCCACATACTTCCTCAGTACCAACTCCACAAGTAGCTCATTGGCCCCATTTCAGAGATTAAGCAACACACACACAGTTAAGAGAAGCAAGACAAAACTCTGCAACAGAAATGGGGTCCAAACTCCTAGCAAATTGTGGCATTCATCTCACAGCAGTTGCCACTGAGAAAGGCAGGCTTCTTGTCTGTAAGAGCAACATTGCAGAGATAGGAAGGAGTCTACTGCATTAAGTGTTGCACTATAATCCTAAGGCTAGCAGTGCACCACCCTGCTTGCTGTGCAAGAGCAGTTGTCCACATAAACAGACCCATTAAATCTATCGGTTGTGTCTGTCATTGGAGATTTACCTGCTTGCAACACTCAGAAATAGTGCAGTCACCTGTGAAGCAGCACATTGCCACCGTGGAGGCTGGCTGCTAACTGTTTGTGTTTAGTCATAGTTCTGGTCTCACCTGCAAAATGAAGGATGTATTTCGGGTAAAAGCAATGGCAGCTTGATACCCCAATCTGCAGGAGTTGCTTTGGGAAGCTCAGTTTTGGGCTCTGTTACTATTTATCCTCATGAATCTGTGTCACTCCCATTTCTCTGTGCCTCAGTTTCCCTGGAAGACTTAATTTCCTTCACCTTTGAGGACTTAATTCAGAGGGCTCCTTTTAGACCCCTGTCTTCACCTTGAAGGACAAAACATTATATGGCATGTATCTCTATGACACTCTCAGTTGGCAATGACAGATTAGACTCCTCTTCTACTCCCACAGATGGGCTCTGGAAATCTTACATCTTTGGTTAGAATGGTTGCCACAGTCCATACACTTACTTAGACCCAGAATTTAAGATTATCTCCATTACCTCCTGCAGAGTCACATCTCAACCCAAGAAGTCTGTGGACCCACCCACTCCTTGCTGCTGATGGGAGAGTATCACATCTCGGATGGTGGAGGGAAACACAGGTGTAATTACCAGTGTGTCCACAGCTGACTCCATCTTGTTTGTCCCCACTTATATCAGTGGAGGGGGATGAGGACTAAAGCAGAGAGAGAACTCCCTCTCTCTGCTCCAGTGGTACTGCTTTTAGATCCTGACAGTGCTGCTGGTGTTTACTTCCTCCTGTGCCACCCTTCCTTCCAGAACTCTTGCCATCCCCACCAAGCTACTCCATGGTGCATCACTAGCATACAACAGCCATAATTGAACATTCAAGGGGTGGGAGCTGCCCGTGTATTGCTGGCCTGGAAACTGGGAAGGAAAGCATAAGCTAACACAAGTACTTACTGGAGAAAAAAAATCTGCATTTTTTTTTGTTGAAAAATATCTTGTTGAAAAATATAGAGCCATAAGCTTTGCTCTATAGACATGCTAATTCTCTGGGAACCAGTGTGTGTGTGTGTGTGGCTGCTAACACTTGCCTCTCCTTTGGGGGAACAAACAGATGGCTTTTTATTTGTGTGTTGGGTTTTTTTCCTCTGCCCTTCCCTTGTCATTCTGGCTGGTGAAGCAGATCTGCCCAAACCTCCCTCTCGCCAGAGGAGCTGCAGCAGCCCTTTCCTGAAACAGTCTCTGGATGGAAAATGCATAACTTCACTCTAGCCATGGGGCAAAACCCCCACACTCACAACATGCTATCTGGAGCCACAACAGTCAGGCCGATGGGAGGACCCCCGGCTCTCTCTGTTGCTACTGCACTGCACAAGCAAAGCCCTCCGAGCACTGACCAAATCCAAATCTTGCACACGCACCCTTTCCCTCAACAAAATCTTCCTTCCCCATTGCACATGTTTACTCCATCCCCGTCTTCATCCTCAAGTTCGTGCCTGTTTCCATTTCTGTCCAAACAGACATTCAAACTCCATACACCCTTACTTCTTGCTCCTGGCAGATCCCACTCTGCAACCTCATGATCACAACTTTCCTTTCTCCATCTTGTGTTTCCACATGCCACACACCATAAACCTCTTATTTACACCTTTGTATATAGTCAGACAGTGCTTTTCACTCCACACATCATTTAGATACCATGCTTCTCTTCAGATTCCTATCAATGAGCCCTGCCATACTTTATTCACAAACCTTCCTGCCTGTGTTCACTCTCTTCTCTCTCTGTGTTCACTATCTACTCTCTCATACATTCTCCCCTATTTTGCCCTCACTAGCTGATTACCTTCCCATGCATGTACCATTTACCTCATACAAAGCCATTCAGCTTCTCATGCAGGCGGCTCAGGCCTGCAGGACCTAGCTGTCGCTCACCCTAGTGATTTAAACAGTTGGGCACTACACCAATTGTAGAATCTCTCAGCCCTTCAGAAATCCAGAGGATGTATCTGTGAAGTCAGCCAGGTTTGAGACAGCCAAACTAAACTATACCCAATCTCCTGATGCAGTTAGCCAGGAAGCCTGCAAGTGGTAAGAGCTGAGACCAGAGCACCCATCCCTCCCAGCTGATTTTCCCTAAAGCATCAAAAACTGACCAGCACAGGAATGGAGGCAGAGAGAAAACATTTCCCGTTGTTCTCCTTATTTGTAAGGATATTTTTAGCCTCTCCCAAACTACTAAAGAAGGTGACCTCACCATATTTTTCTTGTCAGCTCCTCTACTCACACAGTGGTTAATACCCCAAGACCCTCCCAACACGCTTTAATTCTGGCCAACATCATATCAAAACCAAACAAGCTGTTCTTTAAAAGATTCACCAAAGCCTATTGTCATGGCAGCAAGCTTCAGACCAGATGCCTGAGGCTAGTAGGGGTGGGGAGAGGAAAGTGAGAGAGAGAAGGAAGGGAGGGAAATTTTGGAAAGACAGGAAAAAAGAGAATTGTCTTGAGACCCAAGTCCCAGATTGCGAATCAGAATGCCCAAAACTCTTCTCCCAGCACTGGCAGCAATTCACTGCAAGGCCTCAGGCAATTCACTTCCTAGTGCCCCAGTTTCCCCCATCTAAAATGACAATGAACATCACTCCTACTTAAGGCAGAATGAAGGTTAATATTTGAAGAGTGCTCCAAGACATTTTTCAAAATATTATTAGCAGTTTCTGTCGCTGATGCCTTGTGGGAAAACTGTGACCAAGTGATATATGGAAACTGAACATTCTCAAGATGTACCAAGGCCAGCTTCCTTGCTGCTTAGCTTGTCCACATTCTGATGATGCTTCAAATAATATGCGTATGGAGATGTATGCTTGACTTGTATACTGTTTGCTGACACTCTGAGAACGTGTGCACAGGCATGCACAAAATGTCAGAGCTGAACTAAGTTTCTGATTGTTCACCCATTCTCCGTAATGTCTTTCATGCTTTTTTCTTGATCCCCTCTGCCAAAAAATCACCTGCAACACATTGACAAGACTGAGCCAAACCAAAGTGACAGGAAGAGGTGGAGAACTTTTACTCATGCCCACAGGCTCTGCCACAGCTGGAGCTGTTTTATGGTAGTGCATGGTGCAGTTTCCCCATTCCTTGCAGGCCTGAGCACCAACACTGAAGGAAAAAGGGTTTAATAAGAGCTCTGGCTGCTTTGCAAGAGGGGATTCACATTTTACAGAAGGAAAAGCAATGCCCACTTCACAGCATGAATGCCACGCTTGTTTCACTGCTACAAACCACCCTACATAACCACCATGGGGGGAAGAACACATTCGTTCTCCACCTCACACTGTGTGCAAAGGAGAGGCACCGCTAAAGAGAGGGAAATAGAGCACAGGGCATAGAAAAAATCTTCTCGTGTCAGAGACTGAATACTCAAGAGCCGATGTCCATGCCCACCTGTCAGCTGTGAGGAGGCCTCACGGGAGGCCTTCTAGGAGGAATGGTCTTTGAACTATCTCAGCAGGATGCTGGTTGAGGTGGGAGCAGAGAGGGAAGGTGTGAGACCTGCATCAGGTACCTGCAAAGCACCCCACCCCTACTGAGCCCAGCCAGGCTGACTCCCTGACGTGTCCCGTGGCCCCACAGGCCCACCCTGGCAGCCCCCTTTCACTGGGGCAGGCAGATGGACAGGCACGGAGAATGGTGCAGGAAGAAAAGAAGGGCCAGAAACTTATTTCTGGGAATCTTAGGAAAGAGGTGACAAGGGAGAAGAGAAAGCAGTACCTGACAAAGTCCAATAGTATGCAGCAATGAAACAGAAAAAGAAAGGAGCTGAGTGAGGTGATTTTTGGGCTGCTGCTGATTCTGGGGAGTCCTGCAGTATTTTATTTTCCGCTTGCAGCACCCAGCAATCTCGGATTCAGTCACAGACTTTCCCCCTTGCCCTCAACGCTCCCCCCAGGGAGGACTCTTGGCCATGGCTGGGGGACAACCCAAACTGTCACACAAACAAGAGGTCTTTCTGGTAACTGCCTTCCTCTGTAGTTTTCCTCTTTGACATGCATATTCCATTCAGAGAAACCCTGCCTCTCCCCTCCCACGCTCTCACCCTGCCATCTGGTTACAGTTTGCACCATGACGCGCTTCCTGTGTGGTTTACTTGCTTTTTTTAGCCAAACCCAAGAGAGGGAGAGAACCTACCCTGTTTGCTTTGGGGATGAACTACCCACCACACACACACATTTACTTCATTTATTATAGGGGGTTTGTGTGGCAGGTTAGGGGAAGGTTGAGTTTTCATTTTGGTTTTGGTTTTTTTGCCCTCAAGAAGCTAACAAACAGCATCTGCTGCAGGTGATGAAAAGCTTTATGAAGCTGTTGATTTTGAAAAACATTCTCAGGTGATAAGGTGATGTGATCTAGCAGTTTGAGTGCAGGGGAGGACAGGGGAGGGCATAGTCAGAGCACCTGGCATCTACGGTCACTCTGTGCCTCAGTGTCCCCAACACAGGAAACAGGACTAATATATGCTGGTCGCAGGAGCACTGGTGAGGGCCTGACTTCTGTAAAGTGCTTCATGCACAAAGCATTCTAGGGGTGCTAAATATCTGTAGCGCTTACACCCCTGAGTTACTCAGCAGGCACAGAGTATCAAAGACTGCCAACTCTTCACTGATTCAGGCCAGTAACACTCAGATTTTTAAGACTGAAGGGCATCCTGATGACTTCCTACTTTTCCAGTCCAGCTTAGCTTGAGAGATGAAGCTACAGTGAACCCACAGAGCCTGTCCCAGACTACTGCAGAGAGCCCAGCAGGGAAAAGGACCTAAGCTTCCTAGCTCCCAGACTAGGACATACTCACTCCTCCAAGGTATGCTGTATTTTAACAGCAGGCACACAAAGAGAAGCTTTAAGAATTGCTTTGTCCTGAGTTTTGACCCCTGACTTCTGCAATCACTAGACATTCCCACACAGTTCATCTCCAAGTCTCTGCTCTTACACAGCCCGCTATTTCTCCAGGAAAAACGCAGATCCTGTTGGCTTTCATCAAATACGTTTACAGCTTATACAGTCATTTGCTAAAAGCCTTCCCCTTCCATGGTTTACCCCATCTACAGAAGGCCCTTATTACAGGAGAGAGACTCCTCCCCTTTGGATAGATCCTTATATAAGCACAGATGACTTCACAGTCATCTCCGCTTTCACTAGGTGGGAGCTAGTCCCACAGTCCAATGTATTTCTGCAAAGGGATGCAGGTCTCTTGCAGCCTTCCCTAGCCTACACTGTGATTGGCTTCATGATTTCCGGCAAGCACTTCCAACTTTCTCTGGGTCACAGCCACTTTGCAAAACGTGTGCATGTGCGTGCACAGTCCATTAATTCTCTTTGCTCCAGACTTGATTTAATTTACCATTAGGCTTGGATGAGTAATTTTATCCTGCAACACAATTCAAGGTGATAGATGAGACCACAGGCAGGTGATAGCCCAGGCCTGACTCCCTCCTTTGCTCTCCCTCCTGAGAAAGTGTAGTTGGCCAGGTTGCATGAAGAGATTTTCTGCCTCTCCAAAGTGGGGCTTCCACTGGGGAGAGCCAAGGAACAGAGATTTAGCTCTCATGAAAGGCTGGAAAGGAGGAAGGGGCAGGGGGAGCCGATTGAAAGACTCACTGAGCTGAAGCCCAAGCAGAATGGTTAGGATCCAGGAAACAGCAAAATCAGAGCACCCCCTTTCTCCTCTCAGGTCTCCCCTCTTGCACAGATTAAATCTTAGTAGGCCAGTCTTGCAAGAGAGATGTAATTTCATATTTCCAGGGCACGTGTGTGTGCGTGTGTACACCAGTCTGCTTGAAATAAGGAAAAAAGGAAGCTGGGGTTACAATGACACAGGATCAGACTTCCACTGAAAACTCCTCTATGTCCACTCTGCTGGCAGAAAAGTCTCTGTCATCGAATGGGTGGGGCCTCAGAGTATGCTTCAAGTAGCCTGTCTGCTATCGGATTAATGAAGTACAAGAGCAATTCCAACAAATAATGGCAAAGGTGTCCCCATTCCTTTCCCAGGCTGACCTGGAGACCCTGTTAATGCCAGGTGATCAGGCAGGGTCTGCACCAGGATGTTGCAATGGGGAAAGGCTCATGTGTCAGTCCTTTCCAAGCTGAAATGCTATCTCCCTTTCAAACAGGTGCTGGCACCATCTCTTGAGACACAACTGAATAAGCACTGTCATTCCAGCAGCCAGCTGACAGGTTACAACAGTACATGAGAGCCCGCTTATGCACTCAGAAGCCTAAGGTGCCCTTGCCTGCAGTTAACACTGGGGAAAAACTGGATACATCAGCCCCACCAGCCTGGAGCAAAGTGGGAGTGAATTGCCAGTCCAAATATTGTTCACATCTTAGTTTTGTTGTGCATTTTAGTTCCACTTACACTTGAAGTACAGAAAGAGTCAGTACAACAGAACGGACATTTAAAAAGGCACACCCACTCAACTTCTGGACGGGAACTCAAGAGACCCACTTGTTAAACTACATGATGTGTAAATCATTACTAAACAAGAAATCAAGGAACTGGCAGAGCACAGAAGAGAGGGAGAGTAAAATCAGTGCCTGGTATGACTTTCTGGCATTGGCTCTCTGCACTGTATAGGTGGTGCTGGAGTCCATTGGATGCAAACTAGAAGTCCCAGAAGTTAAAACCAAATAGGGTCCTTGGAAGATAGACTGGCAGAGGGAAGAAAAAAACAAAGTGAAGGGGCATGGAGTTGCAGCTGAAAGTCGAAATGTTACCTTTTGACTTTGGAAATAGGTGAAAGACTCACTGCAGAAGAAAGATTAGGAGTGGTGGGCAGGTCCTAGGAGGCCATCAGGGGCATGTGCTAGCCTCTGCGAGACAAAGGAACAAAACATGGACATGTGGGCCATGGCCTCACATGCAATATGTTAAAAGCATCACCCTGGAGTTGGAAGTAAGGGTAATGTTGTGGTATAGCAGATGGCAAAGTAAGTTCAATAATCTTCAGATTTTCAAGTGGAATTAGATACTGGCATACTTTGCTATCCATAGCACATAAGAACTACCTTCTTAAGTGTTTCTTAACAAAACAAGTGGGAGGCTTAGATGGAATGGGACCACTGTAAATAGGGGCTTTTAACCATGATGTTTTCAGGAGTAACAATATACCACACACACTAACTTGGTCAACATACTCCTTAAGGAGCATGAACCATAGGTAAGTGTTTTCTAAATATTATCACTTGCCCATGGTGCATGGGTTATGAGCTACTAGTTAACTGTGAGATGATAAACAAAGAGCCCAAACTGCATGTTCTGTGGAAGCAGCCAGGAATTCATGTTCCTGTTGGTTGCTCTGTATGTTGTTACCTCAAGCAGTCACTCAGTACGCTACACCATGCAGGTGAGACATAGCAGGTGCTTCTGATAGCATGTAGTCACATAGTCTCTAGAGAGTACTCATTCAAACCAAATTAGCCAACCTGACTGCGCTCTTCAACCTGAATGATATTCCAAGGAGAAAAACATTGCATCTGCAGCAAGACCCTAGGTATTATGTAATCAAAACATTGATAATGATCCAGTCACTGTTTCCATTTTTTAAAATTCTTCTAAAGACATGTCTTGCACCATACCTTTGAGTCATGGTTTCCAAAGTAAGTTGTCATTTTGCCACACATTTAAAAGGTTGTGTTTGACTGCACACAGAGATATCTGTGCCAGATACAGACACTCCAGAGTGCAAATACAGGTTTTAAAACACATTCAGAGACACTCTTCTGTGTGCTTAAGCACTCATTCGTACATGTAGGGCTGAGTACATGCATGATACACAATTGTGCCAGATGCACAGAGGTGAAATAATGCAGATACCTATGTAACATGCACACATGCAAATATGCACCACATCTTGAGACACATGTTCTCGTTCATCTGGACATACATATCCTTTCATTTGCTTTGTGCTTCTCAGCTTTTATATCACAGAATTATTGGTACAGTATCATCCTACAGTCATTGGCCTATCAAATGTCTGTTAGGGAGACAAGAATGACAACAACAAACAAATGACAGACACTCCTAAGTTGCAAAGCTCTTTTCAAGTTCCCTCTGCACATAAAGAAGCATACAAACCTGTCTTAATACCCCAACTCGTACTATGCCTCGTATCAGCAAGGCGTGGGCACGTGACAGACATATACAGGGAGGTGAGTGCTGCCCCATTTTATAGGTGAGGAAGCTGCTGCAAAGAACTCTTTAAGGTCTTGTGTAAGGTCGTTCAGATAATTATTTGGTAGCAGAGGCAGCAATGTTAGCTGCAGTTCTAAGCTTTGAACTTCCCTTCCCTTATCCCTCAGTAGTGTCACCTCCTCAACCTGCAGCACCATACATTCATGACTGCTTCTGAGAGGCATATATGTGTGTGTGTAATCAAAGTCAGACACTCAAACCTTTACTCAAAAAAATATGTGCACACGTTCAAACACCCCACCCCCAGCTGGACTGTTTCATCAGGTAGGTCCCACCCATTACAAGGTTTTATGCCTGTACATAGGTGTCTCAGCAGTGCCCACACAACAATCCCCCTTAGCACGCAATCTTTAAGACTACAGACACAGCTGGGAGCACCATCCCTGTTCATACCACACTACATAAACCATAACTGCAGACAGCCCTTCAGTGTTATTGGGGATTACCTGTTTATGCCCTGTGTTATCCTCTGAAACCAAACTCTTAGTTTGGGACCAGTGTGGTTGTCCCCATTCCTTACCCTACAGTGCATCTTATGGCCACCTTGGGAAAGAGTGGTCCCAAGACATAGTTGCACAAGCAGTCCTGGGCTAGCTTCTGTGTTTGAAACATCGTCCAAAATGCTATTCCTTTAATCACAAATAAGAACTACAAGATCCATTTGATAGAGAAGAATCCCCATCTCTTTACATTTTAACAAAACCCTAACATCAGCAGGTCTCCTGCCTGCTCATCCCAGGTTATGTGATTCCTTCTGCTTCAGTGACTATAGGAGTGGCCTACACCATTACTTGGGAGTATTCCAGAGCTTATTCACTAATAATGTAATGAAGTCTGAATCTCAGAACTCCTGTATGGACAGCAGCATATTCCACCCCTTGCCCATCCAGACCCCAGTTACAAAGTGTATAGTAGCCCCTTTCCACAGTACCTGCTTCATACCAGGAGTGGGGGAAAGTTAACTCCAATTTTCACACAAAGAGAGTGTCTTGTGGTTTTTTATGCAATGTGGAAGGCCTCCGATTCACCTGAGTGGATCTGAAAAGAGAAGACATGATATAGTCTTCAGGAGCTGCTCCATTTCATTAATAAAATAGCACAGGGAATTATTCCCTTTTTATGCCTATATTTTTGCTTGCTTTTCTTTTTCCATTTTTACTGCTGAATCATAGACTATCCTTTACTAATACCTACCCTAATTCTCTGTATTTTACTCTTCACTCAAATGCCAACCCTTGGTGATGTCTAGCAGCAGAACCATTAGTACCCTAGTCCATCCCACATTGTCTCTCTTGCAATTAAAGTTGCAAGGAAGGGCAAGCTCTGAATTCTTAGCACTCCTCACTTGCGTGACACAACACTAGTTCTTCAAAAGCCTTGCTTTTCATAAAAAGGGTACTCCAGTACACTCTAGTGATGTGCCATTCTTGGACTGCCAGTGTGAGCCAAATACTTACCTAATCTCTATGAAACAAGTAAAAGGTGAGACTCTTCTGTGTTAAAGAACACAGATTAGAGGTTGCACAGGTAAGGAACTAAGGTGCAAAGAAAATCAGGAATGTTTCCTGAAGGGTATCTGGGGAGTTGAGCCTGGTGAAAATCCTTAGGATCTGGATCTAAATGGACACATTCCTGTCAGTGAGCTGGGAGTGGAAGAAGGAAGCTTTATTAAATGACATATTATTGATAATACGATGCATTTGTGCAGTACAGATGCCAACAGCAACCTTTTCCCAAATAATTGGGTACCAGATTACTTGGGAAATAGGCAGGTTAAATGGTAGATGGAGATGTAAAAATTCTGAGCAAATTAATGTCCACTTAATATATTTTTCAGAACAGTTGTTAGGGTGTAACATTAGGGGTAAATTAACTGAAGTTGCTTTATGACTTACTCTTGTTTTCTGTTAAAGAACTATAATGCCATGTGCCTTAGAGAGATGGCATGCAAATGAGTTAACATTTGCAAAGTGCTTTGAAGATAAAGTAGAAGATTTACCCAAAACCTACCAAGAGGCAGAGAAAGGCATTACCAAAAATCTGTCAAGACCACACAGCATGGCAGGCAGCCACTGCTATGGAGCAGTCATGGGAAAGAAAAGTTGGTGAGCAGTGGTGAGGCACTAAATCTTGAAAACTCAATAAGCAACTTTCAAAGTTTCATCTTGGCACACGTTGCAAGAAACAGGTAGGAAGATAAAATTCAACTTGTCAAAACACACAGCAAGATCTATTGGGCTAGCACACAGGTCTGCCAGCTCCTGGCTCCATTCCTACAACCATCTTCAAAGCGGAGTGTTAAGGAGGTATAGTAGGAAAGAAGAGTGTTTTATGTTAGCAAGGGGAGAGGTGGCATAGACTTGGATGTTGAGAGGGAGGAAGAAGAGCCACAAAATAGTTAAAATCTAAAGCATGCAAAGCAGGAAAAACTAGAGGAGAGCCTGGAGAGATGAGCAGGAAATCCACATATTGGGGATTCCTGTTCAGAGAGGCAGAATGATTCTCTTAACAGCCATTTTGGCTGCAGGGCAGAGCTCAGTGCAATCTGCCGGATTCACACAGGAGAAGGGGTTAATGAGAGAGGACGAGACAACAGCACAAATAAAATCAGAAATGACATTCTAGCCAATGGAGCATCTCCAGGCTGGGGAAAAACCCAGAGAACTCACTTGGTTTTATTTTCTGTCCTGCCTGAGGAGGAGCTCTGGGCTCAAATGTCACCTTTAATCTTATTCCTGCATTTGAAAGAGAGCTGCAGTGCCACAGCGAGGGTTTATCTAAAAGACTCTGGATGAACCCACAGTTCTTGAGAGTTAATCATCTTGCACACCCCCCACCAACAACTTGCAGCCAGTCATCCTTGGGATGCAGCTTCCAAGCCAGTGCACCTGTCCACAACTCTTCAAAAGATAGAAAAAGTGCTGTCGTTAAATCACTGATAGGAAATGCTGGCTTCAATCTCCAACTCTCCCAGAGAATTCCTGGGTGACCTTGAGAGAGTCCCTAATTGCTCTGTGCCTCAATTCTCCACCGATAACAAAGAGATCATTAAGTAGCCATGAAATCACAGTGAAAGTTAATTAATTCAGCATTCATGAGGTCCTGATACATTAAGGGGGTCGCAGAGCATATTTGAATAAAAACATCACAGCTAGCCCCACAAGTTTGTCCATCCACAGATCACAAAGCACACGAAGAGACCAGCTCAGTTCAGAGAAGCAGCACAGTCGTCGCCCAGGTTAATTAACTCCATTTCTCAGGTAATTAGGGAATTATCTTGGGTGGAGTATCTCTCTAACATGCACTCTCTCTTTTCCAGGTCAGGATTAGCTCATTCAGAGGTAGGTAGATGGTCTGTGCCTGGCAGAGCACAGCACAGTGCAGACTAGACATACCCAGAACCATTGCAGGGTGCATCCAGACCTGGCTCCCTTTAGGTGTTCATGCTCGAGTTGGCATAAGAGGGCTTAGCCACACATGACCAAGAATATGCTTGGTTGCTCTTCTTAAAGAGAAATCTGCAGGGTTTTTTTTGATCCTAGTTACCCTGTGTTTGGTGCAGGCGGTGGGCATTCACCTACCCCAGTTAACAAAAATAAAAATTGTAGGAGAAAAGACACCAGTATTGTGTTATAAAAGAAAAGGGAATAAAGGAATGGGGGTGGGAGTGGGGTCCAAAAACCATTCCATTAATTGGTGAGCCACTTTGGAAACTGCAACAGGAGCTTCTGTGTATGGGATTCAAGGGAGGTAGAATAAAATCAGGAGAGTTCAGAGAATAAGTACAAAATTTTCTCAGCATCCTTGAGAAAGACAATTGCCCCCTTAATATGCGGCACTTTAGAATATTGTCTATAATATAGATAATTATCTATAATATAGATATAAGAGTTTCAAACGGGAAATTAGAGTAGATAATAGGAAAACATGAGAAGAAATACATGTAACAATAAAGACCGTTAAACCAGAAGGATATGTTAAGTAAGAAGCAAGAAGGATTATAAGCCCTCAGTCCCTTTAAGAAAAGTAGTAGGAAAGTTAATTGTGCTTTTTGTCTTTTCCTTTTAGTACAATGGATAGATTCCTATTCTGAAAGCCCTTTTCATGGAAAATCAGAATGTGGCCTTAGCAGACACCAAAATCTCAAAGGAGGAAGTTATGAACTGAGCAGAGGAACTCATAGACAGTAAATCACCAGGGCCAGATGGAATTCAACCGCAAATTCAGAAGGGATTAAAGTCTCCAGCGGACTAGTCAACACAGCTTCACAGTAACTGCTGCTGAAAGAGTATGAAGTCAGTAAAATGCTGCTGGTCTTTACAATCCCCCTGCATAGTCCCCAAATACCAGCCATTAAAGCTTCATACGGCTGACTTCGGTCATTTTATTGAAAGTCTGCTTAAGGGCAAAATAGCACAATAGTTGGATAATCCTATGCTGTTAATTCAGTAAAACTGCTTTAAGGTAAACAGTTCACTGTTAAACAATGAACTATTTAGAATTTGATATAAATAAAAAAAGCTCAAGAAACTCACCTTGCCCCTCTACAAAACAGTGAATTCAACCTTGCACACATAACCAAAATAAAAGTAAAGCTAGTAAGAGTTGTGTTTGCAGTTAGCTTACTAGCACGGGGGTTATAGGAACTCGGTGAAGAGGACTACCAAGAAATCAAACAGGTATTGGACCAGTGCTGGCAATGAGCAATCCTGCAAATTATGTTAATAGTGTATGCCAGTTACTGGGTGGTGATGGTGGTGGTGTCAGGATATATATCCTTTGTATCCTTCCTCATTTTCTTTCCATAGACAGAATTGTCCAGATGGAAAGGAAAACAATGGTGTGAATTTCACCTTCCCCGGTAGCGCTACCAGAGCCCCAGGGAAAACACATCTCAGCTGCTGTTGACACTTGTGATTTAATCACAAAAGTCTTCTGATATTTAGTGGTTTTCACAAAGCCTTCACTCCTGCAGTCAAGCGCTTTTGTCTGAGACCTCTATCTTTCTCACTTTGAAAGGAGGATTCCTAGCCTTTGTGAGTTTCTAGGAAAATTTGAAAGCATGACTGCTAGAATGTCAAAGTGAAAAAGCGAAACAACAGAACAAAATGAGCAAACTAAAAAGAAACAGTCCGCCAAATGCCTGTATTTAATTTTTCTGACCTTCGTGCCAATCTCCTGGTTTTGGGTGCCTGACTTGTGAAAACTCAAGCACTTCCAGTTGACAGCACAACAGGCTGGCCTAGACATCAGTATAACCTAGTCCAACAGCTGCCAAAAATGACAGTGAATATTCACGTTCCCTTTCTTTTCTGAAGAGGAGAAGGAAAAGAACAAAAAATGGACTCCACAGATGCAGGAAATGCATGGATTGAACTGGGAATGTTTTCTCCAGGTGGAAGCTTTCAGCCTGCATGCTCCATAATTTGATTCTGAAAAGCATATTGTAAAGCAACACTTTAGAGATTAAAAAAAAATATATATATTTTTTTTAGAAGGAAATATTGACACCGCCTGTCAGCAACTTCCCAGAGGGGTGCAATGTCAAAGCACATTAGCCTATTGCAAATGAAAAAACAGATGCAAAGTCTGAGGGTTGGGAGCAGCAAAGCTTCAACAGCAGCCCAAGGTCTATGCATGCTAATTCAGTTTAAAGGAACACTCCCGTGCTCTTTGCTTTTCAGCAAACAGCTACGGGGTTGGGTTTTTTTCCCCCCTTTTGGCTCTTTGTAAGAACAACTTAACATCCCATATAGAGATTTTTTGGGCCAGATTTACAAAGTTGTTTAGAGGACAAAGGACTGAGAAACACGTTTTGCAGGTTTTAGAAGAACGTTTAAATGAAGTGCCTAACTCCTTTTGGCTTTATGGGATGGTTAGGCATACAGAAATATTTCCACATACCTGGCCTATCTGTTTGTCAGACATCCTTTCTCTCTGCACAAGACATACATTTTATTTATGGATACACTAAATGAATATAGCCTCTGCAAGACATTTCCTTAGACTTGCTCTTCCAGCCTTGCTCTGAGAACTGACTAAATCATTCCATTTCATTGCAGGCCATCAGAGGGCCCGGATTAGTACAGAGGAGTAGTACTGTAGCTCCTACAAGGAGAGCATAATTTAATTTCTAAGTGAAAACTGGCAGATTTGAAAGAGCAATTTAAGATGTTAGAAAGCAAAGTAATTTCACTGTTATCTGAAAATACAGGATTAAGCAGGGTCTCATCCACATAACGTTGCATCTTAAAAGTAAGTAAGAGCACAGTTTTTACTTGATGTCATACAGGGGAAGGGATTTTGTTTGGTTTTAACGTTTCAGGAAAATGGTCAGAAAAGAGAGGAGCATTTCTCTCATTTGTCAACTATATAGAGAAGTATCCTGATTTTGTCCAAATGCAAAACCCACACTCCAGACTTCCTTGATGTTTACTTACACATGACAAAGGAGTGGTAATAACACAGACAGGACTGTCTAAACCTGGAAGTTGTGGTTATTTCATTGGGGAGAATAGTCATACAAGACAGAAAAGGACCTCTCTAGTGTTTGTGATTCCAGCCTCCCATCACAAGATAACATGTTGCATACCTGTCTCAAGTTGACCAAAGGCTCATCTTAAAAATAATCTGGACGATTTACACTGCACCATCACTTGGAAGTCTCTCTAGAACTTCACTGCCCTAAAGCAGCACAGAAGCAATCTACTGATTTCCAGCTAAAATGCCCACACCCAGTTTGTGCCATAGATAATTCACCTTTGCTGGTGTTTAATCTCACTGGTATGGAGAAGCCTCTTAGACACAAGGTACCCAAGAGAGCTCCTGAGCTCTCGCTCTGCTGCTCATGCATGGAAGGAGTCAGAGGTGGCAAGCCTTTCAGAGAGACTTGACCCAGCTGTAACACAGCAGTGACCTGCCCTTCCATCTGCTAGGAACTGTAATTTCAACAGACAGGCCAAAAATACCAGCTGTTCCAGGAGCCTTTCCCCCATGACTGGATAATACAATACAATATGATATAATACAGAAATAAAAATCCCAAGAGTAGTCTGCCAAGTAGAGCTCTCTCCCTTCTGAAAACAGCTTTCCCCTACAGGTGCATGTGCCTCCGCTCCTGTCCCCAGACTCGGATCCCTCCATCCTTTTAGTAATGGACACCAGTACTCCCATCCTCAAGATGTGTATGTAGAAGACCTATTTCCCCATGACCCAGCACTGACAAGGAAAGAGGGCAGAGAAACGTTTTGCCAAGGCTTGCTTGCTTCTTCCTCCTCTGTGCCTCCCTCCTACTCCTGTCTGTCCTCGCACTGATGGATGGCTATTGGTTCTGGCTTCATCTGACGGAGAAATCTGTCACTTAATGCCAGGGAGAGGTGACAGCAAATCCATCAGCATGGAGACAGCAGTCACTTGCAGATTGCTTTCAAGGCCACTGGGGGCTAGATTCTTCTTTGCCTCCCACCTCTCAGTTTTCTCTCTTCCCTTCTTTTACACAACTCCTGGTAAAGAATCATTTGAACAAATTCATTTGGCCCTTACTGCATATCCAAATTCTAACAGCTTTGAATTTGTGCGTTCTGTTTTTTTGTTTGTATTTTTTTTTTAAAGCAAGAAAATGAGTTTTCCCACAAAACTAACTCATTATTAGATGTTCATATTTGGCTCTTTTGTTACTTCCAAAGCCTGGATTCAAATTCTACTTGTGTTCCCACAGGTTTGTCAAGTATGATAGCATCGTTTAACCCAGAGGGGAACACTGGTCCGAATGGCAGGTTCTAGTCAGGGTAGTCTCAAGAATGGAAATGCAGAGGATGCAGTAAGGCAAGATGCTGGCAAATTAAACTACAACAGATAGAAAGAGACTAAAATGTTTCTCCATTCCATACTTACTACACAGAAACCATCTTGTTCAGCTCTCTGAAATATTGGACTCCTTATAGGTGAAAGACAGCAGCACTTTACCAACTGACACCTGAGCAGAGGATGCCAGAAATTCTGGACTGTAGCCCCAGCTCTGTCAATGCCTACCCCTATGCTGGACTGCTGCTCACTTGACCATTTTATGCCTCAGGCTTCCCCTAGGACAATAAGATTTATCTTCCTGGAAGCGCAAAGTAAGGCTTTATCAATTGACAGGTACAGAGCTGTTTGAGATCTTCAGACAAAAGACCCTAACAAAGCATCATGATTACAGACAAATTCATTTCCTTCTCTTCCAAACACTGTAAGATATGATTATTGCCTATGTAACAGTACTACTTAGAGAGCTGGAGGCAGTCCTGTCTTCTAGGGCTTACCTGGCTCTCCAAAGCACTTCATACTTGGGGGACTAAGGTTGTTTAGCACTCTCCATCCCTGAGGGCAGCCAGAAGCATCAGCATAATGAAGAGCAGTTTCTACTTTTGCTCTGCCTACTTGCAAAGGCACAAGGGGTCATCCTGGTGATTTTGAATTGCTTCTGACATGTATGTTATACACAGAATGTGAAAAAGATGGCAGTTTGTTGCCAGCAATGCCCCATTTCCCTTGAACGCCAACAATACACCACTGCATCTGACTGTGTCAGAGAAGACAGGTGACTGTGTCACTGCACAGCTACTCCACGAGGTGCATGCAGCCACACCAAGATCACTACTGACAAACAGCTGAACACCAAGACACATGATGTAGTACAATACAGGCTGCTCCAGCATCCCAAAACATCAGGCTAACACCATCAACAGGAGTTTAAAATAAAATGGTCCTAAACCCACTTTATTTTTCTCAGTGACTTTTTAACTTTTAAATAAATTTTGTTGCCCTCTGAACCATGATATGAGCCACAAAATTTGCTAAAGATGCCAAAACCATGATGCCCTCCAAATCTGATGAGTGATGGCTGAGACAGCTGCAAAAACTACTGCAATAATCCTAATGCCACATATGAGCCACGTCCTTTAATTTCTCAGTGATCTCTGATTATGGGTCACACTATCATTCTTTTGCACCCATACAAATCCACTTCAGCATTTCTGGCCTTAGTGGAGTTACTGTAGATTTAAACTGACAACTTGGATACACGGTGGTTCTCTGAGGTAAAGTCTACTGCCAGTCTGAGATTTGAAAGTACAACCTAGGCCTGTCCCCAAACTTCATTCCTCCCTATAGCCTTCCTCATTATATCCTGTGTGTCTAATAGCATGGCCGACACTTGAGTATGAGAAAAGTGCACTCACTCATCCCCTAAAGGAGCTGCATTTGAATAGGACTACAGCTCTCAGATATCTGCAATAGTAGAGAGATCTTGAATACCTTATGGTCCCTGAGACACCCTGTCTTGCCCCCTGGGTACAATTAGGAAAAAGGAACTCATTCTCATGAAACACTTAGGATTGGGCTGCCTCCACAGTTGCTTCTCTCCTGCATTTGCAAAAGGGAAAGCATGGAGTTGACAATCTGATTTTCAAGGCCTCTGAACACCACCAACTCATAGCCATAGATAAGGGGTCAGGATAACAGGCTGACGTATCAGAATGGTTACAGAGCACCCCACAGGAAAACAAAGACACACAAGTCTAGGAGTCAGGCACTCAGATGGAAGGGAGTGCTGTGAGGCAACATGGCTTGGGAGGTGGGGACAACCCACCCATTCTGCCACCATTCACCATAATGCGAGCGGACTTCCCTGAGTGTTCAAAGTCAGGGAGCACCAGTGCGATCTGCACAGACCATAGAGTGAAGGCTTCTGAGCTGACTGCAAGTTTCCTGGCCATGGTTCCCACTGCCCTCACAGGATGCGGCTGGGGATAACACCTGGACTGCAGCCAAAAGGAGCGCCTGGCTGGGACCCTGTGCTTGCAGAAAACACTCTGCAGGTTCCAGGCGAGAGCCAGGACACGTGGAGACCCTGCTGGACTCCAGACTGCTGAGTGCAGGATGATTTATGGATCTTTGCAGATGGCATATTCCAGCCACAGGGCTTCAGACCAGAAAAACGAGGGCCTTCTGCTTCTTTAAAGGGACAGCTCTGCTTCTGCACTACAAAACTACTGTAAAGTTAACTGCTTTGGCATTTTAATATTTTAAGTGCTGACCCTTCATTGATTCTGTCCAGCCTTTTAAATCATTAATTTACGTACTTATTTGGGTTTAAAACCTTGCCTGCAATTTCAGGTAATTAAAAAGCTCATTAGTTGTAATCCTGAGCTGATTCCCTGACCTTTATGTACTGTACAGTATGCCTCATGTGAGTTTGAACCATGGCTGCAATTGCTTGACTTGTTTCCTACCTCCCCAGCTTTATGAGGTGTTCCATATTTTGGAAGACTATTCCCTCTTCCCCTGTGTTTTTTGGTTGGTTGTTTGTTTTGGTATTTATTTTTTTTTTTATATACTACCATTTGCTTCAGTCTTCAGGAAACTTAGCAGCCATGCTGGCTATATACAGTAGCTGTGTCACAGATTTGTTTATAGCGGATATTCCCCATGCTAAGATCTCCTTATATCTGCAACCTCTTTTTAAAAGGGGCATTATAATGTAGAAAATGAAAATCCCAAAGAGGTTAATTTCCAGCATCACAGGGCTTGACTTGCCCAAGTGTGCTGTTAACATGGCTTAATAGGAAATTCCATCCTCCCTGCAGACAAACATCAAGGGCTAAGGCCAGAGTTGGAAAAAATGGACCCTGATCTCACACACCACGTGCACAAGTCCCAGAACCTAAGCCCTGCTGTTAGAAACCTTGCCACCCTCTGTCTCTCCATAATGAACCAGAAGAGACTCATGGAAGGATAGGACACTTACTTGCATACATTGTTCAGGACCTTAACTTTTGCAGCCGTAGGCGTTGATTTTCAGACAAGCTGAGAGCGCTCGTAAATTCCACTTACATGGCTGGGAATTGTGGCTACTCAGTCCACTGAACGATTAGGCTGTTTTTTGATTTGTAGCTGGAGGAAGATGTAGCATAGATGATATAATACAATTTCTAGAGTAGAACACCAAAATACTTTTCTGGAGTAGAAATAGGGCCACATGCGTATCTCCCCTACATAAGAATTTGCTCCTTGAATTTGATTTAGAGGTGGGTAGATTCAAAGCCAGCAAGCATTTTCCTCTTACAGTACTGGTAAAGCCACAGCCTGTGCCAGTTCTAGTGTGAATCTTGCCACAAGACATTGTAAGATTTGGGAGCAGCCAAATTCATGCCTTAAATTCTGATCTGTCCACCCAACAGCATCAGAAAACCTCTTCTCCTCAAATCCACACATCCTTTCTGTAACACCATGATAAATAACGTGGGTTTTTGTATGTTAAGTAACATCCTTACAAGTCAGTTCTTGTACTGTGATCATTTTTGCCGAGTAAGTCACTTTAGTACAAAGCCTTATCAGCAATACCTGTGAAATGATTTCATAGCCAAACCACAAACAACCAACTTACAGTTTTGAACTAATAAAAGCAGAAAATCAAGATGAGCTGCATGAGGGAATAAAGTTCCCTTATACAACTTCATCTTGCTTAGCTCAGGGTTAGCCATACCCAGCATACACGTTCAGAGTAGGCACTGTATAATGAAAAACAAGGACAGTCATAATGGATTTTCCTCATGCTCTGAGGGGTCTGGGTCTCCCAGTCTTTGTAAGGGAACACAGATAGGTGTTATGTTCGCTACTTGTTGTCAAAACCACCCAAACAGCTTCAAAGCCACCCCTCTCCTGGCAAAGCATTCTGTGGCTGGAGTCATCCTCCAACCCAACATTAGCCCAAGTTTTTCTTTGGAAGATGCAAGTGCAAATATCAATTTTCATTCCAGTACATGCTGCCATGGCCATGTCTGTCAGCCTTCCCTCTTCTTCCCCTGTCCCTATCCACTTCTTCCTGCAGCTCTGGCCTTCAGAGCTTGCCACAGGCAGCCTCTATCAGAGCGTTCTCATGGCAGCAAAGCCCCAAATGGAAACTGGACTCTGGAGCAGCCCCCTCACAACCTCCCCTTCTCCTCTCCTCCCTTTCTCTGTCACCACCTGGCTGCTCTGCCTTCCAACAAATCCAGCAGCTCTGCTCCCTGCTTGAGGAAGCTCCTGCTTTTAATTCTGTTGGAGAGCCCAAAACGTGGTTCCAGAGACTATTCCAGTGTAGATTTGCACAATAAAGTTACAAAGGAAGCTCCGATTACAGAGTGGAGGTTTAAGTGCATCTGAGACAGCTCCCCCCTACCCCCTAGCTGGCTGGCTGCTGCGGGCAAGTGTTAAAGCCCATCTGGGAAGAAACAGGCCTCCTGCTTCGTGCTGCCTCTGCCTGCCAGGATAGCCAGGAGGCATGGCAGGACGATGGACCAGAGCTAGACTGGAGCACAGACTGCTGGGGATTGGGTTTGGCAATGGCTCAGTTGTCGTGTTTTAATTTTACAAGGTCAAAACCAAAACCACCTCTGGTTTGGGTTTTGCATTCATGCCTACAGAAACATGAGAGGACTAAGTAAACCCTCACTTTTTTTACAGACTTAGTAAACCCTCACTTCCCCCTCCACACACACTCCACCCCCTCCCCCATCCCCTGCCTTCCCAGCTTGCTGGCGTGTGACCAGCAACATCTAAAATAACCGTCTCCTCCTTCCCTAATTCCTGTCTTGCTTCTAGGACTGTAAAAAGAATAAAGTAAAAACAGATAGACAGAGGCCATTCTCAGTGCACCCCAACAACTGCTGGGTGCAGTCCCTGGCTGGCCTAGCACAGTCCAGCCAAGGAAGGTTGCAATGAGAAGGGCAAATGCAGCTCTGTCCAGCTCAACCTGGACTGGAGCAACAGGGAGTGAATGATCAAATGAGACAACAGCCAGAGAACACAAACTGCACTCCAAAGTATACGCGAATGCAAGTGGTCAGGCAGCAAATAACAGTACCTGGATCACAACATAAATGGCAAGAAATTTCCGAGTGGGGTTTGGTTCTAGAAAAGATCATGATCCATGCAAGAAATCCTAAATCCTACAACATCCCTCATTCACCTTGCATATCCTATATTATGAACACTACAATCCCAAACAACCATGCCCAGCATCCTGCATGCTGAAGTACTCTATAGTCCTCTGGCAGGCCTGCCCTCACCTTTAAACATACCCATTTCTGGTACTTACTGGTGCCTTCCATCAGTCTGTTACCACTTCTCTGAGGGTCAAAAGCAGAACAGGGCTGTTTCAAACACATCCTGAGGCTGACTCCCCTTTGCTATTCTTTGAACTACTGCTGCTGCACTAGACTGAGAGCCACGAGAAACAAGGTACTGCTAGAACCCAGGGGTGAAAGAGAGGAGGTTAAAGTCCCAGAAACTGAAGTGGATTCCTGGTGATGAAATACAGTGGGTCTGTCAGGACAGAAGGGGAGAACCCAGTGTAGGAACTGCAGAAAGCGTGCATCAGGGATGAGCTGTCTCTTTGGACTGAGCCAGGGTAGCAAATCAGGTTGGAAGCATTTCAAAAGATTCACACTTGGAAGAGCCTGGGGCTGGAGCAGCAGAAGATGTTATGGGTCAGGGCTGAGGCTGCTGGCAAAGCCCGCTAGCTGACTGGGGATAAAAGTTTCTCCAGTACTTCTCTACGTGTTATCTGGTCATAGCCACACTGGTAAGACTCAGCACCAAGAGCAGCCCCTTCTCTGTTTTCCAAGAGAAAAATCCCTGGAAACTCTCTTTCCTCCTATACACGCACACAAACCACTCTGTGCGGGGCAGCAGATCTTCAGCAGCTGTTTTTGATGGGGCAAGACTCAGTACACATGCATCTCATCCTTGTGTGTTTTATTACTGTGTCAGCTGTAGGTTATGCTTTGCTGCAAGCACCACTAAGCCTGCTTAAGGCCAAAAGGGTCTTGGGTCCCATCCCCTCCCCTTCTTCCCCACTGCTTTTCTTTTCTTTCTTTCTTTGCTGGAATAGAGCAAGCAAGCGATTATTGTCGGTCTGGCCTAGTACAGTTCCTTTTGGCTGTCACAGGCCTTGGACTTCAGCCAAGGTCTATCCCAGGGGATGTTGGGAACGCTTTGAAAATTAAATCTCTCAGGAACTCATGATGCTACAAATGCCATGATGTTGCTTGACCTTGTGTTAAACTCAGCGGAAGAGGAGCAGAAGCGGTGGCCGCACTGCCACATTGCTGGCCTCAGATAACTCCCAGGAAGAAGAGCCCTGCAGGGAGCCGGGGTGCAGGGAGGTTGAGGGGAAGGAGGCAGTGCGCAAGTGGGAAGCCAAGCAGGGGAACTGCCACTCTGCATTAGCCCCCAGCGGACTGATCAGTCCCTGCCACACATTCATTTTTTTCCTCCAGACCCTTTGCTGAGAGATAGTGAGAGTTGTGTGTATTATTCTTGTACAGGTTTTAAATGAACCATATCTCTTAACATGAAGAAAATAGCATCATATGGGTAAGTGCCAAAGTATCCCTCCCACTATTGTCCCCAACGTACACAGCAATTAAATATGAGTTTGTGGGGAGTAATGGTTCACTTCACCAACATGGCATGGACTAGCCCACAAAACTAAAACTCCTCTCTTTGCCCCTTGCTCTACAAGTCCCAGCCCTCAGGGAATCACTGCCCCCCCCCCCCCCCCTTTATTCTCAGCTGCCTTCTGCCCTTGCCCCCATTTAACTCCTGGGTGAAATACCAGGAGGCCTGATCCTTTGTCACTTCAAAATCCTCCAGGACAAGTCATCTGTTCTCTCAGGGATGGAGAGTTCTAAAATGAGGCCTATCATTTAACAGTAATGCACTTGGGAGGCATCTTCTTTCATGTGCCTTCTTTTCTGAGCAGCACCATTATAGCCCAGACAGCTCCAGCCCTGAGGAATGCAAAGAACACACATTCTGGAAGCTCCCCATTCCTTGAGGAGTCAGCTGGCTGGAGAGAGGCAGCAAGGGATGCCTCACTGCAGGTGCCTTTGTACATAGTTGGTGCTTTGTCATGGAGATTCTGCAGGTCTTGCAAAGTCTCCACTGGAGATGCTACAGCTAATGAAACCTCTTTAGCTCCCCCCCTAACTGTAGGAAGCCCAGGGGGAGCTCAAGATGGATTGATGGATGGACCCCTGGAGATGCTTTGGGATCAAGTCCATCTGCCCTTTCCAATTCAGTGTGCGCAGGGCTGGGTAAGGTATGCACATCTCATTATGTTCCGCTGCAGAGCCCCTGCTTCAACAAACCTCCTTGTGGCCCTGTGCCCTCCGGAACTGGCTGATTATTTTTGTCTCAGGCTGGAGGCCTGGGTGCTTCTGAGTATCATGACATTTGTGTAGTATTTCTCCTACACTCCCTCCCCTTTCAGTCCCCTTCACTGCAGTCCCAGAGAGATGGTCCAGATGGAACTGCCTAGCTGCCCTCTGATCAAGCTGGAGAGATTTGTAATTAGGACTTGATGGCTATTGTGCCATGACAGCTGAGCGCGGTACCCAGGCAGCCCGGAGGCCACAAAAGGCATGTGAGGTTTTTAAGGAAAGAGGGAAGATATAAGTGCTTTCCAGCCATGCCATATTGCGCCAGTCCTGGTGACAACATCCCACCTGCCAGGCCTGATTCCATGGGCAGTGTCAATGCAAAAGGGCGAGGGCAATGGGACAAGGGGAGGACGATGGGCAGCAGCTACAAGAGTCCTGACCAGCCTAGCAATTCTGCCCGGGGTACAGGCAGCTCTGTCTGCTGAAGCAGCCAGGACAGTCTGCTGGAGCAAGGGGGCGTGGGGGGTCCAGTTTCAGAGTTTTCCCCCACGACGGCCGCAGTGGCGCCATTCAGGCTTCACATCCTGCAGTTCAAATTCCTCTGGGTGACACATGGGCTCTGGAGCACAGCCATGAGAGACTGGAGCAGCCCAAGCAGGGAGCAGGTGTCACCATCCTCTCCAACACTCCCTCAGTTTTCTACATACACAGCCAGGCTTCCTAAACAGAGCCCTCCTGCTTTAAAAAGAGACAGTGCCTGGATCTAGGGGTCTTTCCAAATATTTGTTTTATTGCCAAGCCTTCAGAGAGGTCAAGGAGTAACACGCTCTCTTACTCCTAAGCTCCTTTCTCGCTTGCTCTGCCTGCTGCTGCCAGAGCTGTGGCACCTCTGCCTGTCTCTTCTGCTCCAGTAATTACTGGCCTGCTGGCACACTGAGAGAATACCAGGAGCATCAGACAGCGGGATGGGTCACAGACCAGCAAGCAGATCTGCAAGTGCAGGCTATAGTCAGCTTGCACCAAATGGAAACCAAATCCTGGGAATTAGGGATCTGGTGTGTCAGGATGGGGAAAAATCAGGTTGCCTTTCACAGGCACTCAGTGCCCTGAGATGCTCCAGCCTTGCTGTTCTAGACGTCACTGCTTCAAAGCACATCAGACTTTGAAACAAACACTACGTTTGTTAGACAAGCTGTAAGAAAAAGTAAAACCCTATTCAGGCCATCTCACAGACAGGCTTTACCATCCGAGGACTATGTATTGGTCCTAGAAGGCAACATGAAATTAACAGGGGCCAGCAAGGATTGTGAACAAACAGCAAACAAACCAAAGAAACTGGGATGTAGGATTAGTAGCCATCTCCCACCCATACACACACACACACACACACACCAACCTTAGCTGCAGTTACTTCCCAACCAGTATATATATTCTGCTTTTTCCAATGCAGTTCGCGTTGCTGCTGGCTTGAATGTGTTACAACACACTATTTACTTCTGGCTGGAGGGAGACCTTTGTGCAGCTTCCCCTCCTGGCCCCACAGATCAAACATAGATGGACTCTGCCCTCAGAGTAGGACAAGCCAGATGCAGAAGGGACAGGGAAGAGGAAAGAGGAGGTCTGGGAGGTTTAATGCCCCAAAGTATCTAAGTTGGCCCTCCCTCACAGACCTTCTGCCAAAGCCAGAGGAAGTGAGTCACTCCTGGGGCTGGAGGGGGGCTCCAGAGTTCACAATCACCTCCTGGAAAGGCCTGGAGCAGCGGACAGGCTCTGCCTAGGAATCAGTCAGCATTTGATTCCTGTTTGTGTCCCAAATGAATCATTCCCAACAGCTGTCACCATGCCTGACTGTGCTCCTCATGTGCTTTCTATTAGCTGAGAAAACAATCCAGGCTGCTCCAGAGCATGGGGAGTTTGCCTTGTGGCAGTGGGGGGAGTGGAGAGGGGAGAACCTGGGAAATCTGACTCTGTGCTTTAACCCTCCACACAAGGCACTAGTTTCTGTGAGTGGAAGTAGACACCACCCACAGGCTCATTGGGGTGTCCTTGACCTCACTTCTGCACAGCTTTCTTCTCTACTCCACTTTCTAAATGCAACTTCTATGCACGTTCTGCAGACAAATTGACTCCTAGATACATGCTACTATTCCTCAAAAGCTAAAACCCTACACCTGGCAGAACCAACTATGCAAGAAGTATTTTAAGACACCACTGAAGATGCAACCTGGAGAAACCTTTCCATTCAAAAATTGTAGCAACTCCCTGCAGGCGTTAGACAGGACCATGGAGCCAGGAGGGAACCACAGCACAACAGAGTCAAAACAGGGAATAAGGGCCTTCAACAGCATGAAAAGAGCCTGAGGAAAAAAGCCTAAGCAAAGCGGATGGAAACTCACAGCCTCCCTGTGTGACCTACAGTAATTCTCTGTGCCTCAGTTTCACCCCTTCTGCTAAGCAGAGGTGAGGGTGACCACAGTGGGCTGGGAGGACCTAATAGCTCTTAAAGCTCTTTGGTGTACTCAAAGGAAAGAAGCTATAGACACAAGAAAGTGTGGTTATTAATTGAAAGAGCACAAAGGGAACAGCTTAGGCTTCACTCCTCTCCTTGCTTGGGGCACTCCCCTATGGGAAAAATGCTAGGGCTGTGCTTTCCACCTCAGCCAAAAATAATCAGCAAGCTGCAGGGGGTAGAAGGACTGGGGAGTGAGGGAAAATTTCTCTTCTCAGGCTGCCAGAGCAGTGACGCTCCAGCACATAACGAGAAATGCATTCCTTCCCTCCCCATTCGCTCCTCCTGTGGCCACCTCTTCATAGAGAAAAAGTGTATGAGCCTGCTCCAAAAGACACAAGAGTGTGAAGCCCAAGCCAGTGGTTCTCTACTTCCCTTTGAGACAAAGAGTGTGCAAACTAAAATGGGATGTTTGTGCATTAATCCCGTTGCTGCTCTCAGATGGCCTCCAGCCCCCATCAAGTATAACTTGGGGCGAATGGAAAATCCAAAGTTATGCTGAGTGGCCAAAAGAGGTGTAATGCTGCAAAAAAAGGCTGGGTACCCATCCCCTTCTGATGCCTGAACAGTGCTGTTGGCTCCTCAGCAACTGTAGGAGCCAGCCCAATTACTTCGTTTCTGGTGTTCAAAACCACTCCACAGGCTTTCAGTATACTCACCTAATAGATCTGAAGTGATAATTCAACAGAAGCAAAGCATTTGTAGGACTGAAATCCCATTTCTGAGGGAAACATGGCACTTGAGGGACTGAATAGCACTGACTTCTAATGATTTTTAAGCAAAATCTTCCAAAAGTAGAATTTAGCCACCTGAAAAATTGCTCCCTGTCTCACCTCTGTTCATTCATCCACATTCAGGGTTGCACTCTGTACTGTCATGTGTATAGGAGTATTCTACCTTGCAGCTCTGAAACACCTTCCCAAAATCTCTCATGTCATTCCCTCCCAAAATCTCTCTACCGGTATCTGTTCCTCACCAATGTCACTATGGAGCTGGCTAGCAAATTACTTGGAATGGAGGTATAAGACTCGTACAATATTCAGCTTAGTTTGATTGAGAAAGACAATTTATTCCTGCCACTCAGAAAAGGAACTATCCAGTTACGTCTTGTAGTAAAGGCCTGATTCTTTACTATATATGTGTCTTTACAATGACTGGGTCTCCAAGCTGCATCATGCATCGCATACAAGATCCTTTCCTGACTCCAAGCCTCAGATTCCTCGCTTACTCTTAGGGGACAATAATACTTTCCATCTTTAGTATGAAGAATAAGATAGCAACCCTTTGAGATTTAAAACATAATCACTGAGCTTGGGAATTGATAAATGCCATCACCCTGTATGCCCCTTTGCCAGCTAGCTTCCCATACACATTCACAACATAAAACTATTTGCATGCACTTTATTTTGCCCATAGCCACTGAAACCAAGGCAGGGTCTTAATCCGTTATTCTACGGGAGCCCAGTACACTCATTACAATAGCAGCCAGGCCAGAGAACAGTGCAGAACTGGCCTAGTAACACAGGCAAAACATCTCTCTCATGTTCGCTATTTACACGCTATTCATAGTCAGGTAAAAAGCAGTCCATTTCTGTGGCAACATTGCATGCGAAACCCCACCACCTACACCTGGGACCATGCTGAAACAGTCCTTTATATTGTTTTAGGGGGCAGTGGAGTGGAAAAGCCTACATCATAGAGAACAGTGGGAAAAAGAGTAAAGGGAAAGGAAGTAAACTTGTAACTAAACCCAACCCAGACTTCCATCACAGATTGTTAGGGTACGTACAGAGAACTCCTCAGTGTTAATGAAAGTTTTTTCTCCAGTGATAGGTAGTAAATCCTCATCGCACATGCCTGTCTAGTGTGCATGCAATGGACTCTCACACTTACCTGTGTTGTAGATAACCTTTAGACACACATAAAAGTTCATTCTCAACGTAGTCCCTGTACTTTCACTGCTAAATAAAGTAAGTCTGTGTCAAAAGACAGCTGATGTGTGTGTGGTGTGAAGCACATTATTGCTTCCAGCTTTCACTTTCCAGAAGATGTTGCCGGGGCTGCTGATATGGTTTATGTCCTGCAGAAATGGATTTGACCAGCGTATTGCAATTTGCCTTCTTTCTCCAACATCTTATTGCTAACCCTTGTCTATGATTGTTGTGTTCCAAATAACCACACTACCTCCTCTTAGTTAGAAACTTGGCTGCTCTCCAGAGAATGTTCAGGAGAGAAATATAGGTCAGAATAACCCTCCACCTTAAACTCCCCAGCATCTTCACCTCAGCCGCTCCTTTTCTACGTCATTAGCTTCAGGGCTGTAGGATGCCAGAAAAAGTAAGCCTTCAGTGGGAGCTCAGGGCTAATTGACATGCCTTTCAGTCAGCAGCAGTGCCAGGAATCGAACTACTGTCCCCAGGGAGTGGCGGCAGAGGCAGCATAAACCTTCCTCAGTGGCAGATGAGTTTTTCCATTTCCTTTGGTTTCAAATCTTTCTTCTGTTCTCCCAAGTCTCTGCTGTGACTCCAGCCATGAATTCTAGGGAAGCCCAGCTGCCTCAGCAGGTATGGTGTCATTAATGAGCAATTAGCTCCCAGCCTAATTGGGCAGCAGAATGGCTAATGAGCCCAGCCGTGGTTGTCTGTGCCCTCATTATCCTGTGCTCAGCCAGTGGTAATACTGAACTTCTGTCCCATTTCCGTCATGCCACAATCACAGCACTGGTTGAAAGCTTAGATGTACTAGTGCTCACTGCCTTATAGTGCTCTAGAGTTGATGGTTTATCTTTTCTGTTTCCTCTAGCAGGCCTGGAAAAGCTTCTCTCACCTCTGCATTACACAACCAGATCCTCCCTCCCTTGTCTGACTCCTACCTACTCTTTCGTTCAGCAGGTTTTTGATCCCTCCTCTATATATTTGTATTTGTGAACATAGATACAAATATTTAAGTATTTGTCTATGCATACCTACGTATTTATATACACACATACAAAGTCAAGACTTGTGAAAATGAAGTGTAGTGCTTACCTCCCTGAGGAACACAATTGGTTAAAACATTCCCAGTGCAATACAGAACACTAATATGTCTTACTTTAGCACATATCAAGAAGGTGGTCTAACCAACCAGGCACTCTTAGCACGCAGAGAGGAACCCTTGCACAGCATTAGAAGGCAGGCAAGGTTAATCCAAATCTTTGCAATTCTAAGTCACAAATCTTCAGGATTCCTAAGTAAGTTCAAGTTTCAAATTACACAAGCCTGTTCTGATTTGCTTTACTTTGGATTCCAAGTTAGGGCATCACTAGTTATTAGATTTTGCTCAGCATCATAGCTGTTTGCTATCATTTTTATCCTTGAAGTGAACAATAAGGATAGAAGCAGAAAAATGAACTGCTCCTTTGCAACAGCCACTGACCAGACTTTGCCGACTGCTAGGAGGTTAGGAAATCTTCATGAAGTTGTCTGTCTCACAGGTCTGAGCATACCAATTAAAAAGAGTCTTTCCTCACACATCTCAAAGCATTTACAGGAAAACTACTATTTCACAGCTACAACAGTACAGTGGTTCTTGACAGAGAACCTCAACATTATGTGCCAGTTTAACAAGATACATGAAAGATGTGCTATCCATGCAAAGCTCTTCAGCAGACTGCTTGCCAGCATTTGAATTCAGAAACCTCATGATGTAAGAAGTGGCATATGACCCTTAATGACAGTAGACAGTCGAGGTTGGATTGTTTTTCTTTTTTTCTTTTTGGCTTTTTTTGGGGTGTGGATGATAGGGGTGGGTGGTGGGTTGTTTTGGTTTTTTAAGTCTTATCCAGCTGCTGGGTTTTGGATAATCCAACTCACATTATTAAGATGTGAAATATTTCATAACTTTACCTGCTGCAGCAAAGAACAGTGTTCCTTCTAGGACTGATTATTCCAACTTCCTGCTGCTCCTGATAAGGCTTTCCAGTGGCTGCCAATGGTTTAAAACATGGCTTCTTCTGCCTCCAGGGTACTTTCTTATATTAGATTATCTCAACATATCACACTCGCATTTTTGTCACTTCACTGCCTTCCTGTTACAAACCATAACGATTTTTTAACTGCTCTTTTGCCTTAGAAGGACTTGTTTGACCTTGTTTTACCCCACCTAGTGGTTCTCCTCCTAGGTGCTCCATGAAATCAGCCAGTACAAGAGATCTTGTCACCTCCAGATGTCTGTTCGTTATGAGACACCTTGATATTTCCACTTTTCATTGAGCATTTTTCACTTTCATTGAACTGTACATTTTTTGGAACCCACAGGCTGAAAATCAAGACAAAAATTTTCCCTTTACACAAACGTCTTACCATTGTTTTTTCTGGCAGTCTTGAAACAGTGGGCCAACCTGATGACCCATCCAGAGCAAACCCCTTAACACAGAACAAGTAGCTGTAAGAAAGGAACTAGGGGTACCTGCTATACCAGTGTTAATGATGCTGTCAGAGCAGGTGCACCACCTGGCAGCAAAAAAAAAACCTTAATGTTTTTCATGTATGGAGAAAAGAAAGACTGGGTCAAAGGCCCCATTTTAAGTACTGAGCTGGTTTTTAGGCCAAACCCTCTCCACATTTCGTCGTTCTTGCCCAAGCTGCTAGTAACCAGACTAAAGTCCAACACATCTTTCATTTAGGATAGATGGACAACCTTTTGTCATCATGGCTTCCCAGCGCTATGCTGGGCCCCTTCAGAATCTTTTTCACTTAAGATCTCAGACCATTTAACAACCCTTAACGCAAGCTTCATAGCACTCATAGGTCTACAGAAGAGGAAGCTGAAGCACTCAGAAAGACAGCCAGCAATGGTAGATAAACCTTCACATAAAACACATGCTGTGTATTGAACCAGTAACAACCTATACCAGTATCTTTAAGGGGCTAATTTAATGAATGGAACAAATGCTGAAACACAAGCCAGTTAGGGAAGCTTCTCATGTCTTTTCCCCAGCATGTACTGAAATCCTTCCTTGCTATTGGGAAAAGAGAAGCACCGTCATGTACATGGGATTGATTTCCCAGAAGTCCAAGACTGCATAATACCAGGCATTCCACAGAGGCAGGCAGCAAACAGAATATTGTGTGCATTTTTCACAGTCTTTCCTTTTACTGTGGGCTCCCCACAGCGTTTCTTTTTAGAAGAGCTTTTGCACAGCCCTGCTTATATCTCCTGGCTCACCCACCTCCTCTTGCTAGTATTTTATTTATTGCATCCTGATCCTAACAAGTGAGCTTCTTCACCAGTCACTGCTAATTAGACTGGGTGCCTCTCCAGAGCTTGTATACACATGGATCTAGACAGAATATAGATGTGCTTTGCAATTCACAGGAAGTATTTGGTGTCCATATAGATTGTCCAAAGACAATAGCACTTGAATAGATATATTTTACCCACAAGTCCAGGTATCGGCAAGAAGAATTAATATTGCATTTCACTGAAAGTAGAAGATAACAAAAGATTGGCCAAGCCTATATATTGATGTTGCAAAAACAATATAAAGGAAGACACCTAAGGGGAACTATTTCTCTTCCCCTTGCTCTGGTCTGTTTCAAAAAGCTGGTTTACTGGCCCAGGGTTGAACCTTGTTGATCTCAAAGTCATCTCTCTGCATTTGATTCTGTCAGGAAGTTTTCCCAGCTGAAAATGCAGACTTTGAATTTTCTTTTCAGGGTGAATCCATGGTTGGTTCTCTTTTTTTGTTTGTTTGTTTGTTTTTTTTCATCTTCAGGACAAAAGTGGGAAAAATGAGGTGAAGCCATAAGTGCATAAGGGGGGTGGGTGTGGGGGTGGGTGTTGCCAGGAGCTAGATAGTGGTTGGGGGCCTTGCAGTAAAAGCTAAATGAAAGGGTATTTCTGGAAGCTAGAAAGGTGGTACTGCAGTCCAAGGAAATGTCTCCAGAAAATAAGCAGTAAATCTTGTGCCCTATATATAAGAAATCAATATTGCTATTGGACCAGGGACATCAGAAATGGCAGAAGGTACTTTCATACTAAAAAAGGTATTTACAATACAGCAGATCTTAGACAAGTGAAGACAGAGTTGTATTTCACCTAGTGAATTCAGTCATTAAACAGAATTAACAGTAGCCATTTCTCATCCATTGCAGAAGAAGAAAAGAACAGTTTGGCCAACTCTATGTATCAATACAGAAGAGGCAACTGAAAGGAGACCCCTCTAAGAATGTTTTTATATATACATGATACATGAAGAAGTCATTTAAGTAGGCTCATTTCCAGGGAAATAGTTAAAATGCAACCAGCAAGCCCTATGTGTAGGAGCTGGTAGCAAGTCAGGAGTTGCTCAAAGCAGGATTTAAACTTCTGACCTTCCAGCTCTGGGAAGGCAGAGGTGGGGGTCGGAGGGTGGGGGCAGGAAAACAGTAGAGGTGGATGGGGAGTAGGTCATAAATCTTTTTGTTCCTCCACAAGCATTAAGAGTGACACGAATGAGCTGTTCGCCACCAGAAAAAGACGAGGAGCTGAGCAGGTGGGCTGCAGCATGGACTCTTGAGTAAACCCCACAGGAAACAACAAATGAGTTATTTACAAGTTTGGCTCCAGCCAAATCACCTTTTGCCACCAAGAGAGTCATGGCAAGTTAAGAAGAGAGATATACAAGCTCTAGCATTCCTGCATGGGGGAAGAGAGAAGTGTGCTTTTTGGTACATGGCAGAATGGGGTGCTGTCATTCATCTCCTCACCAAAGACTGTATTAAAAATAAAAGCTGAAAAGCCACCAGATGGATGCTATGCACATGCTGGGCAGAAGGCCAAGGGTCTTGCTCTTTCTCACTTTACAAACATAGACCTCTAGCACAGGAGATGCTAAATATCAAAGGGCATAGCTTAAACTGTCCCACATACTTAGCAGAGTTGGTGGGAGACGGTTAACACCTGGCTGTGAGGACAAGATGAAAGCCAAAGAAGGGTCTTTCTTTAGCAACATGCTGGTTCATTCCCAGTTCATTCATGGAGTAATCAGGTAGTTAGCTTTTGGCTACTCTTTATTGACTTCCACCTGGCTGGGATTCAGTCAATCATAACATACTACACCAACGTATACACCCACTCTTGACACTAGACCTCCCACTCCTTGCCCCAGGTCCGAGGAAATCTTTGCAGAAAGACCTTGCACATGGATGGTTCTGCCCTGCTGCAACTAAAGGTTTGAAAAGTAGGCACATTATAATTCTTCCCATGTCCCAGCACATACGTCTTTATGCCCTCTGGTAAAGTCTGTTGTTCTGTGCTCAAGCAATTCAGTCAGAATAGGTCACAAGTTTGAGCAGTCTAGAAAAAAAAGCAGGTGCAAAGCATATGCATGCTAGGAATTGTCTAGGCCAGTGACAGAAAAAACGGATATGGGTGACATCATTGCAGTTCTCCACATCCACCCTCCTTCCTTCATGTTGGTGAATACGGCCAGAGGTACCTGCAGAGCTGTCAGTGATCTCTGGACACAAACCACTTACAGGTTCAAGCAGAAGGTGTAGACTTCCACCCCTTCCAAACTGCTACAAAATACCCTAACTGATCCAGAGGAGCCATTTTTCATATAAGCAGACCTAAAAATGGGGCAGAGACTACCTTCTTGATTTTGAATTAAAGAAATACAGAAGCAGCCAGTTGCCAACTGATTCTAGATCCTACTGCAAACTCCTGTCCCTGGGTCATTTGTTCCTGTCTATTCTCATAGGAGTGACAACGCATAATCCTCATTGCTGCCTTGGAACAAAATCTCATGGAAAGGACAAAGCTAAAGCACTTCTGACTGAGCAAGTAAGACTTAAAAGAAACTTCTGGCACTTGATAGCCAGATTACTTTACATTTGTAAGCATCTATGACACCCAAACTCCCCTACACTCATGTACTATGCAAGAATACATACTAGTTGCTGACCAGGTTGTAAAAACGGCCCTTGCACTTATAAAATAGGAACGTAGCATTTCAAACAAACCTAGAGGCTCTATTGGGCTTGGCTTCTTCACCTGCAGTCCTGTTGGAGAACATTTCACCTTGTCCTTGAACTTGTAACATGTTTTTCCTCGCCTTTCATGGGTACTGATGGGTATTTCACTGAGGCAGAACGGGTTGTGTTTATTCCTCTAAAAGCAAAGTTTTTCATGGTTTCATCCCCCTGGAGCTCCAGCAACAGCTCCAGCAATGGTTGTAATGAAAAACCAAATTGGACCTTGGCCTGCACAGGGCCTGTTGTCAGTAAAGAGCACTTGGGAGAGCATGTTGCAGTGGCTGAGCTCTGAAACCCTGGAGCTCCCCAGCAAAACAGGTGCATGGGGAAAGGTCATGAAACACTTCCATACAAAGAGCTAAGGCTACAGACACATAACAGTGAACAGTTTCTAGACAGGTGGGTTAGAAGAAATTGAAAAGGGATCCAACTCAAAGAATTTCCTCTCCCCTTTACGATATTGTTTGTAACAGGTCAGTGCCCTGGTCTTCAGAAAAGGTGCCAAGAAGGTTCCAATAGCACTCCCACACCTCAGGGACAGAGCCTGCTTTCCTTGGAAAATCCAAGATCAAACGACCTGATAAACACAGACTTCTGTACTAACAAGCCGATAGGCAGGACAAAAAGAACCTGGGAGAAAGAGGAAAGGCATTTCAATGCTTGGAATCAACATCCAGGCTGGCCCCCATGGACATTTTGCTGGCCGATTTGCATGCACAAGCAGTGCTATACACACAAATTCAGTGCCATGCACACACACACACACGCATACCACACATTTATATATAAACACTGACCACTGAAGGAGGCAGGAGCCAGGCACCCGCTGTCAGTTCCCTCTGCCTCTCTCAAGGACTTCCAGCAACACACTTTGTTGCACTGAGTTTCTGGGCCCTCACAAACTGTTTCCTGCATCCTTGACAAAGTGCTGCTGGTATTCTTAATCCAGGCAAGGCACCACTCCTACCCTCAAAGAGCTTGCCTAAGACCAGTAATTAGAGATATTGCATAACATAGGTAATTATTACCTTAATTAATTTACTTTAAATAATTCTTAGATATTATCAGCTAGCCAAAACCTCTTAATAACTTTTACATTAGAAAAAGAGTTACACAAAGTGTTATTGCGTATTTTATGTGTAGACACGTAGGTATCATCTGCAGCCAGAAAATTTGGGTACTACTGGCAGGCTGAGCTGACATCAAAACCTGACCTTCGCTGCTGTGCACAGAGCAGCGGCAGCAAAGAGCCCAGTTTGTGATTTGAAATGAAATCTCTCAGCATAGAGTTGCATGGCATTTGTGACCAAGCCACGTCCTCAAGTATTCTTGACCATGACGTGCTTGGGAGCAGTACAGCTCGCATTAGAGCAGGTCCAGGGCTGTAGAAAGACTCCATGCCTGTCTCTGAACGGAAACATTGTATTCAATTAAACAGTCTTATCCCAACCAAGTTGGTTGAGGGGAAACCACTTTTAGGGGAACTCTGCAACATGGTAAGTTTTGGAGGGCTTGGGGGCAGGGAAGTAATGAGGGAAGATTGCAGGAACTGTCAAAGTGAGCTCCTACTATCATTCTGTCTCTGAAAAATCAATTTTAAAAGAGGATAAAGTATTTGCCATGTATAAGAAAAGCAGTCCTCTTCCTTCCTGCTCCAAGGAACCATCTGCATCCCATTTAACGCTCCTGCCTGCCACGTTATTTCACTGCGTGCCTTTCTGCCTCCATGCATTGCTGCACAGTAGCCTATGCCTTCACTTACTGCATTTGTATTTGGTACCTACATCCTCCAACCTCCTTTGCAGGACTAAGAAGTGGTAGACTGTCAGGGATGGGGTGGTCCATAATGTAAAGGCAGGTCTTGGGCTGCCATAAATGCAGGCTGGCTATTAAGGGCCACTGGCTCAATGTTTGCAGGTGCTTACAGGTTGAAGCTGTGTCCAAGCATTGTCCATGCACATCATGCACACATTTAAACATACTCCACAAGCCCCTTAGTGCTCCGACACCAGCAGCTGGGCACCTGTGCTGTGACAAATGACTGCAAGGGAAACTTTCAGAAAGCTAAACTCCCTGTAAGATATCTTGAGATAAGTCCCCTCTTGATACCCAGGTACCATAAGCAGAAAAGAAAGAACTAATCAACAAGGTCAGAAGCATTTCATGTAGGGTATCCTCTACCAATACAACAGAGACCAGTCCTTACTAGACCAATACTGTTTGACAGTAGCCATTGATCACTGCAGTACATCTGCTTGATAAATGACATCTGTCTTCAGCAGTAACTGACAGGCGCTCTGGCACGCCCTCCAGACAAATGCTAGGTCTCAAGAGGCTGTGACAGTTAAACCAAGAAAGCCAAAAAGTCTAAAAGAAAAGCCCTTGTGCTGTCACCCAGCTGCTGAATGGTATGGAAGAAGAGGGCTGCTGTTAGTTGGGGTTGTTATATTAAATATTATTGCATGGGTTGTGTATTTTGTTCAACGGTGAGCCTGGAGTTGAGACCATCTAAAAGAAACAAATATTCTCAGGGCAGCTGCCTTGTGTTTGTATCCCTGTTTCCATACAAGGGCATCAAAAGCATAACTCGCAGGGAGGGAAACCAAGGCACCAGGAGGCAGCGCAGCTTGCACAGGGCCACACAGCCAGTCAAGAGTCCAGACAAGAATTCCTAGACTGCATTCCCCCAGGATATAAATGTGCACACACACACAAAAGCAACTCATTTAAAAGGTCTGTGTCTCCCAGGCCCTAATGCGAAACAAGCAAAGCAGAAGAGAACTGTGACCACTCTGCGGTGCCAGATAAAGCCAAAAGGTGCACATTGCACAGCCATGAGGGTAAAAGAAGAGGAAGCAGCTGGGAAATTTTGGCAACAGAAACTTGTTTTGCAAAACAAATGAAACCCAAGGAAAGCCACAAACTTGTGGCGTTGTGTGGGAGCAGGTGGTCCCGGATCTCACAGGCCTTTTCTCCCCTGCTATGAGGAAGCCCATGCTTCCACGTTTGTGGAACTCTTGCTTTTTGACCGCGACTACCGTACAGCGATTACTGAGAGTTCCTCAAGTTTTCCAGGACAGAGATGCCCAGGGGTGAGGGTTGAATTCCTTTTTTCTGAGCATCTGCTGCCATCCGGTGGCAGGAGTGGCAATGGCCTCCAGGGCCTCCCGGGGCACCCGTGGCAGAGGGACAGCCAGGGCTCTGGCGACAACCTGCAGCCTGGCCCGAGTCACTCGAGAGCCCAGGCAGTGTCCGGAGGAGGCAGCTCCTGGAAAGAGAGAGGGACCTATCTCACGCTTATCTGCACAGGGAAAGACCTGGGTTACTCACAGGCAGAAATCAACTGTTGCAGGAAACTATTAAATCACATCGAGGGCTGAAGTCGGGACAATTGTTTATCTCAAGCCTACTCCCATCCCTTGATCTTCCTTCAGATGTTCGTTGTCTCCTCTCACGCCCCTGTCCTTCGTATTCCACCGCCCCCCCCGCCCCCCGGGGGCGTTTCCCTGCCCCAGGGCCAGCACTCCAGTAGCCAGGAGGCATTGTAAAGGCAACTTTGCCAAGTCCCTACAGTCCAGCTGGGCATCGGATTGCCTGCCAGGGACATCAGCCAACTGTTCATGTTTTCTTATTTGCAGTCTTGTAAATAAAAATCAGTCAGACAAGAGCCCTGGGGGCTCAGCCAGAAACAGTCCAGTCCCCCATCATCTGCGAGTGTCTGCTCTACATGACTCAAACTCAGTCTGGCACACACAAAAATACACAGGGCATCGCAGTTTGCAGGAACACTGCACGGCAGTATGTTAGACTATTGATAAAAGAAGAAGCAGTCGCATACCTAGACACTCTGAGGACTGAGCTGAGATGCCTGAAAGTTTGTATTCCTCAGCCAATAAGAAAAAGCTGGCCATCTTCTTAAGGGATAAATGTTATCCACTGCAAAGTCTTATAACAAGTAATAATGTAAGAAGCGAAAGCCCAGATCTTCACTTTCCAAATGCTGCAGCAAAGGCTCAGCTTATCACCTGTAGCGTCCCAGTACCAACTCAGAGCAAACACATGACTATGCAATGTGGCATACACTGTGCAAACAAGCTCTTCATCTTAGAGAGTGCACATTTAAGTAGAATATAGGCCAGGTTGAATGGGACTTTGAGCAACCTGGTTTAGTGTAAGGTGTCCCTGCCCCCTGCCACTGTCAAGGGGGGCTGGAACTAGACGATCTTTAAGGTCCCTTCCAACCCAAACCATTCCATGGTTCTATGAATATTGTAAGCAGGTTCTATGAATATTGTAAGCATTGCTCTCAACTATTCCAAATAAATCCAGCTGAACTCAACAGCCTTTCTCCTACTTACGGTGATGTAACCAGTTGCTCACAATGAACCACTTCAGAATAGATGCTTATACTCCAACCTGCAATTGGTCAGGAGGACTGGAGAAGAGCAATGGAGACTGAAGCATTGTCTTATGGCCTCCTCCAAAGCACCAGCTCCAGAGCATTAGGGGCCAGACACACACCATGTAACTACAGGACCTGATCAGCAGAACAGAAGGTGTAAGTAACCCCAGAAACCTTGGTTCAAATCACATCTGCAATCGTGTGACTGCAATTATTAATTCTGTAGCTATTAGATCTCAAAATCTTTTACTAAGTTCTCTTCCATCTATATTGCACAAATAGCAGAAGTCCATCTGTTCAAAGCTCTTTTGAAAGAACAAAGCTAGAGTTTAGAGTAAGTCAGTATCTTCACCTCTGTTTTACACACAGGGAAACCAAGGCACAGAACACCAGCACTGGCATCTGTCGCAGAACCAAACAGCACCTGGAAAGATTGGAAAAAACATCAGCCCAGGCCCTGTGGGATAGAGGTATCTTTCAATGGGCCATTAAGTACTTTGTCATGAATGCCAAAATGCTGTTTAGGAGAAATAAGTCTGGAGTTGTGGGGAGGATTACAGCAACTGAGATCCATTGACATAGTAAGTTAAAATACCATCAAGACCTGCCTATGCCTCTTAGCCTCTTGCTGTCAGAACACTACAGTGAGGTTACCTGAAACAAGTCCCAGTCAAAAGAAAAATACCATGCCTGTAAGGCACCACTCATAGGTGGTGCTGCCAGGGGACACACATAGAGAATTCACACTTCAATGTGGAATATGAAATATATAAAGAAAGAGTTATGTTTTGCACTTTGCTGTGGCACCTCTTTACCTGCTTTCCCTTTTAACCAGACGGGAGGTGGTACAGTAAGAGAATTTCAAGCTGACTTTGCCCAAGATGGTAATCTACAAGCAGATGTTACTTCACTGAAGTGACTCAGAAAATCTTTCCCGCTTTCTTTGTCAGGTACTCTGTAATGAACTCCTTTACTCAACCCCCAACCAAAGTCAGAAGAGACTGTCCCAGTGTACAGGGAGGAGAAGCACCAGGGGAGTTCTGTCCCACCTCTACCCAGCACACCTTGTCTTGTGTCCCACTATTAAGGCATCTTAGTTCTTTCCACCCTTTGTACTCAAGAGCCCAAGTTGTATCCCTCCAACTGCAACAAGCTTTACACAATTTATTTTTCCCTCTCCTTTATGCCCCCTGTTTCTCATTCCATCTGACACAACTGCTTAAAAAACAAATGTGGTCCTATCACCCCAGAACAATACATTTCAAATAAGCATATAAAAGACCTTTTATTGACATGAATAAATTGATTTGGACCATTACTTTGTAGCTGCTTCCCACTGAAAAAGCCTCTTAAAGGCAGCCTGAGGCAGGGAAGCTACATTTACATTTAGATGAAGACATTTCTGTCACAGCACCTCCCAACAGCTTCTGGCCCTAGGTATGGTTTCCAACAGAAATTAGTAAAGTCAAGGAGCTTTGCTTTAAACAACACAGAAGGAAAAGGGAAAAAAAGATTTCTACAGTCCCACTGCAAGCATATTGTAGTCTGGAATCATGTAAGCTGTAGCAAAGCAATGTCAACAAGTGAAAAGAGAGTAGATCCATTACATCAAGGAGAAACAGCAAAGAGTTTATGTCTGGAAACCGATTTTTTTCCAGTACAAACTCTGTTAAAATGACCTGCTTTGTGTGTACTAAACAGTTACAGAGGTTTCTGTCACCAGGCTATGAACAGTTCCCCTTACACACTAACAATGGACTAGATTCAACGCTGCTGTGAAAAACAAGTACCACCAGAAATTTACACCATGTAGGCTTTACCTCCAGCTTTTACTCAGTTCATTACACTCAGTCTTCAAGACATCTGATAAATGAAATGCACGATATATTGCTTCAGTACTGACAGAGTGGAAGTGCTTTGCAAAGGTACCTATTTAGTGTTTTTTTCCCCAGTGAGCACAGATCTAACCAGGATTTTCACTACCCTTGGCATCTATGTCCCAAACCACCACAGAAATGTCAGTAAACAATCACTGATCTGCATTTTTTACTGTTGTCATTGAAAGGCTTGTCTGTGCTAGAAATTTGTCCTGTTTCAGCACTTCACAATAGTTACAATAGCAAAAGCAACAGATGCAAGTACCACCAATAAAATTATGTTTTACTGTCTTATCTGTTGTAAAGGAATAAATATCTTGCAATCAGCCAGCTGGGTAAGAAAACTAAGTATTTCCAGCTCCCTAATCAATACCACCTACAGTAAAACTCAGCACAGACCAGGCTTTAATACAGGATGAAGGACAGAGATTACAAACCCTCTACGTCCAGCACATTCTCCTGTTAAGCCGAAAAACCAGATGAAGTGGGGCAAGAAACAAAAAAATCCCTACTAATAGTTACAAACTAAAGAAAAGATGTGCCACAGATTCCAAGACAGGATATAGTTGGGGGATTATTTAAGCGTTGTCATCTGATTTAGTAAATTACAGCTCATTGCCATCCTAGGGACTGAAGTCTCTCTCTGCTCAGATTCTGAGTCTAAGGTTCACTCAGAACAACCTGCAACCTATAGAAATGCTGAAAAAGCTTCCCCATATGCTGAGGCAGCTGTAAAAAACTTCCTGCCTGCTCTCCTGACAGGCTGCCTTCACCTGGAGGGTCCCTGTATGTCAGCACAGAACGGGCACATGATGGAACATTTAACATTAGTTAAATGCTGTTTTATTTCATCATGAGACACTTCACAGTGGCTCTATGTCAACCCTAGCACTTTACAAATCAGCTTTGCATCACAAGACAGTTGTACACATTTCAAACTGTGGCAGCAGTTGCAAGCACACATCTGCTCGTTCTAAAAATATCAGTATCATACTTGTTTTTCTTTTCTTAAAAATGCACTGGCACAAGGGCACTGTGTATTATAGGGATTTGCATATGTATTGAAGATAAACCCATATAAATTCCCAAAATGTGTAGCTCCAGAAACTGCTGAAACACCTGACACTCTCCAGCCTTCCTTCTGATATGCTCCTCAAGCTCATTATCCTTCCTGAAATGACAGCTAGAAGAGGAGTATTTCCTATCTCCCAGTACCTATCTTTAGTGGCCATGTACCTATACTGTGCAAGTAAGTCCAGACTGTGATCCTCCTTTACTTTCATGTTTCCCCCTCTCAAACAATAGCTAGAGGAATATCTGCAACATAAAGACCTAGCTGACACTTTGGGCCACCGCAGGGATTCAGGCCTCTGACGTACCTGCCTCCCTGGGGGCTATATCCAGGCTTTAGGCCTCTGACATACCTGACTCCCTTTGGGCCACCGCTGGCCTCAGGCTGCCGACGTACCCACTGTCGCAAGCCGGTCTGAGACCAGAGCATGGTTCTGTTTGCATTCACAGATTTATCGTTGGGCATTAAAGTTCCTTGGCTCCGTTTTGAGTCTCAATTCTGTCCCCGAGAATACAAAGGGAGAGAGAGAGAGAGAGAGAAAGGAAGGAAAGAAAGAAGGAAAGGAAAGAGTTCACAGCAATAGCTACCACCCGGGAGCTGTGGCGTCCCGACAGTCTGATATGTTTCCAAGTCTGGTGAGGGAACATTCCGTCCCATGTTAGTTGGTTCCATTTTTATAGTTGTTACAAGCTGTTCTGCTTAACCACACCTTCCACCCGACAACAGTGTATGTGCCCAACATTCCTCAGGGGCCTCCAGGCACCTTGACCCCCCTGACCCCAAGTCTGGGCACATGCACAAGGGTTTGATTAAGTTTTGCAGGATCAGCCTCCCGTGTTGTTCCATGGTGTCTGTCGGTCTCCTAGATAAATCTCTGCAGTGCCAGTGGTGTTAACACCACTACCACAGAAGAGATTGAAAGGCAGGAAGCCTGCCTTAACAACATATAGATAGATCATTAACTGTGGTGATGGCATGAGTTTCCTGCCATAGCGATATTGAGACAACACATCTGCTGTGGCGATGGTGGGACTCACCGCCGCAGTCTCTTACACACACACAGACACAGAGACATACACACAGACACACCCCCCACCGAGACAGAGATGCACACGCACACACATACAGGTGCGCACAGGCACAGAGAGCTACATACACACATACAGACACACACAGAGAGAAACACACAGACACACAGAGAGGCGCACACACACCCCGGCACACACAGAGACAGAAACACAGACATACACACACAGATACACAAAAACACACAGAAAGAAACAGAAAGAACACATTCACACACAAAGAAAGACATAGAAAGACACACAGACACACACAGAAAGACACACACTGACACATACACACACAGACACAGAGACACTGACACATACAGGCAGACACAGAGACATGGAAACTGACAGAGACACACACACACAATGAAAGACACAGAAAGACACACACAGACACACAGTAAATTCTCTATTGCAAACCTCTGCACAGCTCCACCAGAGAAGGTGCCAGGAACTAGTTTTCTTGACTGTTCTCCATTTGCTCTGGTAGCCATGTGAAGGACACTACAAAACTTCTGCTACCTGCTTTCTGGGCTTAGAAAAAAAGTGCTTACTTTTGCACTGTACAGAGCCAAAATGCTCTGTTGCACCCCCATGCACAGCTCCACCACAGAGGAATTCTCCTGGTGCTTCTCACCCTGCCCTGGTAGCATGTGAAGGACACTACAAAAGTTTTGCTACCTGCTTTCTGTGCTGAGAAACAAAATGCTTACATTTGCACTGTACTGATCCAAAATGTTACATTGCACCAACATGTACAGCTCCACCAGAGAAGGTGCCAGGAACTAGTTTTCTTGACGGTTCTCTATTGTCTGGTAGCTATGTGAAGGACAGTACAAAAGTTCTGCTACCTGCTTTCTGTGGTGAGAAAAAAATTTGCTTAATTTTGCACTGTACGGATCCAAAATGATCCATGGCACCCCCATGCACAGTTCCAGCAGAGAAGGTGTGAGAAACTAAATCCTAAACCCCAACCCCCCTACAACCCAACCCCCAACCCCAACTGTAAACCCCAACCCCCCACCCCAACCCCCTTAAATCCAAACCCACCTAAACCCCAGCTGCCAGCCCTAAACCCCACCCCCATCCCTGAACACCAACGCTCCTAACTCCCAACCTCTCTAAACACCAACCACAACCCTAAACACCAACCCCCACCCCCTTAAATCTCAACCCCCCCTAAACCCCAACCCCCTAAATCTCAGCCCCCAACCTGAACCCCCAACCCCCCTAAACCCCAAGCCCCTACCCTAAACCTCAACAGCCCTAAACCCCAACAATAACCCCCCCCCAAAACCAACCCCAAGACCCAACCCTAAACCCCACGCCTAATTCGTAATGCGCATGCGCCTCCGGAACCCCGCCCCGGGCATCACGGCATTTCTGCGCATGCGCCGCCCTTCGTTTTACCGTTCACGAAGCCGGGCATCCGCAGTACCGTTACTGGCAAAACGAAGGGCGGCGCATGCGCAGAAGCGGCCCGGCGCTGAAGAGCTGGGTTCGCGCCCCGCACAGGCAGAAGCGTGGCGTTGCAGAGTTGGGGGGAATTTAAACCGTGGAGGGGCGCAGCCGTTCCGCACCCCCGCGGTCTCCAGGTGGGGGGGGGACGGACGGACTTATCGCCAGGGCCCGCGGGCTGCGCTTGTCCCGGGGCTGCAGCGGCGCTGCAGTTCCGTACTCCCGCGCCAAGCGCGGTCTGGCAACGTGCTCGGGGGGCGGCAGCGGCGCCTCCTTACCGGGAGACAGCAGCGGCCGCCGCAGCACCACCCCGCAGGAGCGCGGGATCGCGGTGCCGTTAACGGCGGCCGGCAGCGCCGAGGGGGAAGGCGCCACCGCGCCAGGGCTGCAGCACCGACACTGGACCGCCAGGTGGCAGCAGCGCCCCACCAACCCTGTGCTGAGCACTGGCCGGCCGACCGCGGGCCGCGAGCTCAGCCCGGTTCACGCCGCCCGACCGCGGGAACTGCTGGCTGCGGGGTTCACTTCGCTCTGCCCTTCGCCCACTCGCAGCCCAGCCACTATTACCCGTTACCAAAAAGCACCCGCATGGCTCGAGCGGTTAAATCCTTTGCATCTGACAGCTTTAACAGTTGGGTGGCTCTTTCCATCCCGGCCCCCACCCCATTACCGAGGGAGAGCCAGCAGCATGGGGAACCCATGGCACGAGGCACACGGGGGTGTGTGGATGGTGGGGTCCTACAGATAAGCCCTAGCGATTGCTGTTGTTAAAGGAGAAATTTACACAGCCATCAGTACCACTGGGTTTGCTTCAGTGACAACTCGGAGCCGGGCCACCACCCCAGTGAGTGGCAGAGAACCAAGTGATACAGCACAGCTTATATACAATTATCAAATCATTAGTCAACATCTGAAGGTTTTAGGAGTTTCCTTTGGTCCTGTCAGTTCTGCAGATCCATCACCTGACTCTGTCCCAGGTGATTCATCTCCCCGGTTCCAGGCTCCTCCTCGGATCTTGATCTTCCTTCCGCCTGCTTTAACTCACACACTCCTTAGTCTTTGAAACAAGCAATTCCTATTCTCATAGACCAATTTTTCCAAAAACACCTGTGTTTCTGAGAGCACCTGTGTACACAAATTGATCATCTGTTGTTTCTCTGTTCTCCCACTGACTAACTGGACTGGGTTTTAAACCAGCCTTGGATTAGGGCTACACTAGGGACGTGGCCTGGTTCTGCCACTTAGCTGCTTCAGCACTTTACATTTCTTAATTCAAAATACATTTTCTTTAACAGACAATACAGAACAAAATGCTAAAACTCCAGGTTTTGCAACAAACAAAAAAAACCCAAACCCTAAACAGTGCCTCTGAACTGTTTCCCTTTCCATCCAATGGGTGGAAATTTCCTCAGTAAATGACAAGTGTACATGACCACCCAAGTGACCTGTGCTTACTGAGCAGGAAAGCAAACAATACCTTTTCAGCTGGCACATGTATCCAAATATATACCCAAAGAAACTCCGTTAGTGTAACTTGCAACGAGCTCTGGGATCTTACAACCTTACCTGTAGTGCCCCTCTAGGGAACCGCAGAGCTGTGGACTCTCAGACGTACGTACTGGAGCACAACTCTTGCCTGCCTGAAACGTTCAGGAGGCTCTCAGATATCCAGGCAGCAGCAGAAACCGTTCTGATTTTACAGCAAGGCTGACCACAGGTGCAAGTTTTCTTTTGCATGCTCACACCTGGAAGCCAAGCCAAAACAGCTGCACACACAGCAGAACAACTGCTCAGCACACCTACACCAACAGAGCTCTCCTAAAGCACACCTGAGTCACTCATACCCCAAGTCAATATCTACAGCGGAACCTGGCTGCAAGCTTTGACACAATGTCATTTTGGGGTCAAACTGACACACACCAAAAAAATTAGTAAAACACGCTTCCTTCTGTGCCACATCAGGTATCGCGCTCCTTCAGTTGAGCTGTAACTGTTACATTATTTCCCAAATGCAGAGCCAAACAGAGAAAATACAACCACAGCATGCTCCTTAAAAAGCAAATATGCACAGGCAACCCGTTCATTGTGTGTGACCAAGGCCCTTCAAACTTTTGGGAAGCCTAGGTGGGACTAAACAGTGCTTGCAAACAAAGAACATGCCTGCTCTTTAAGACAGGCTGGTCAAGTTTACAACCAAAACTCTGTATCACCATTTTCTAACCCTGTCCAGCTTTGGGTAGCCAGAGCTGCACTCGGATCACTTGAAAGCGTCTGCTAGTAGCGGCCAGCACTAAGCTCAGAGCTGTACCTCCCTGACACCTACATGAAGGAAAACTCAAACTGTGCCCCCTTCTCCTTAAGGAGAATGGCAAAACTAGAATAGTAGCAAAAGCCTGCATGCCCAGGACTGTTTAATAAAAGAAAAAACCCTGCCTGGAGATTGTTATGAGCACAAGTAATACATGTCCTCTTCAGTTGTGATTTGAGTTAAGACAGACAACAAATATTGCAATACACCCATATCGATTAGTTGCAATAGCTCACCTCTCACCGTGTCTGTTATGGGGTGCAGGTTCTCCCACTTGTCTCAGCTACACTGGGCACCAGTTGTTGTAGCTGGAGCCCAACTCAGTCAGCATCACACGGGGCATCCACTGTTGCAGCACAAGCAAGCTATCAGGCTGCAACAAGGCTTTTACTGTCACTCAGATTCTACTGTCCACCAATTTGCAGCGAATGAAGAGACAGGACGTAGCTTGATGCAAGCAAGATGTCAATTTATTGTACACAATCACGAGTTTATAAATGTTTTCAGAAGCTGCGCACTTTAAACAGATTGGTTCTTTAAGCTAAGCATTACATACTAGGCAATCACTCATCGGTTAAATCTTAAGCGTGAACTACACCGATTGGTTATCTTCTAAGACACATCATTTAAACAATAGGTACTGATTAGTCTATCTTATGTTAGCAACAATCTCTATTCTGAGACTAGGGGTTTTTTTCCTACTTGACTTTCGTGAATAACAAAGTTCCACATCACCACTATCCGTTCCTTATCTTGCTGTATGTCCTGTCAGTCAGATTCTACTGTCCCTGCTGTTTCTCCTTCCTCCAGAGATCAGACCACACCACTCCCCCTCCATCTAACCCACGCTCCTCAGGGCTATTTAACTACTTAGTGGAAACGAGCTACAGCTGCACATCATCCACGTCCATCAGTCCACCAACCCACTGCCTTGGCGGCAAGGCCACAGCTGCATATTATCAATGCTAATCAACCCTCTGCCTTCACTCCTCTGCACTACAAGAAATTTCAGGGAAAACAGTGACAGAAACCTGTGTTGGAACTAAGTGCCTGGTCAATGCCTCCAAGTAACAGCATCCATGACGTCCAGACAGACTGTGAGGGGACAGATGGATCCAAGAATTAAATTAGGGAATGAAGTAAGTAAAAGTCATGGAGAAACAGAGACCTCTGAGTTCTGGAGAGTATATTTTAAACGTACCCAATTTCTGGTTTTGCGGCTCAGAAAGAACAGAGCCCAGGTTTCGTCACAGCAGTTATAGGGCTGCAAAGGGAAGGAGAGAGCCAGCAACAGAACTCGTTCCTGGCATCTTCTGTGTGGGAGCAGTGGCCAGACATTTTCAGTTTCAGAGCAGGGCTCCGTGAGAGTGACAAAGTGAGGGGACTTTTGTGGCCGAGAAGGAAAATCATGACAACACCATACAGGAAGCAATTCCATTTTAATAGTCTCCAAAGTGTCACAGTTCAAAAGGAAGAAGAATAGGGTAAGAGCACGAATATGCAGCCAATATCGACAGAAGCAGTGTGGTAAGCTTCTCAATATTGCTTTTTGGTATTTCACAGGGAAAAACATTGAGCCTCATATTTCTCATCTGTAAGTTCTTGGGGGCTTTGGGGAGAAGGAAACTGACACTTACTAGGTTGTCTGAGAATCACAGTTTACAGTTACTCAATGTCTTCTGGTCCCGCAGGATGAGGCAGAGGTATAATTGATTTCTACTCTGTATCTCTGGAAAGAGCTTTCCTCATATCTACAGCAAAAAAAAAATAATGCTATTATAAAAGACAGTCATTGCACAAAGCCACATTAAGTGAATTCTCTATTACATTAAGATCATTTTTCAAGAAGATTTCCTAGAATATCTTGAGTGGCAAGTGACCTATAACGATCATCAAGTCCAACTCCATGCTCCTCACGGGACTACCTGAAACTAAACCATATGACCAAAAGCATCATCCAGATGCTCCCTGAGCTCTTGGACAGGTTTGGTGCCCTGACCGAACGCCCTTTCAGTGGATTTTTCCTAACATCCAACCTGAACTTCCCCTGACACAGCTTCATTCCGTTTCCTCCAATCAAGTTTCATAACTGATGTACTTCTTCACTAGGAAAAGCTATCTAAAGCAGTATACAGAATCCCATTCATCAACAACTATCTGAACTTGTTTCATGTTAAAAAAACCACACAAACAGGCCCAGGAACCCTCAACACAAGAACCTTTCTGTTCAACTTAAGGCACAACAACCACTTACCATAAGCGTCTTCATCTGGCTTTCCACTGCTAGCAGAGTAGCGCTCTGATACTGTCCGGTACACATGGTAGCCAAGCTGCTTATACGTATTTACTGCAACCCGATCTGATACTCTCACAAAGAGATCGACGAAAAATCCACCCTTTCTTTGGAAACATAAACCCCAAAAAACTGCCACAGTAAGGAATAGCAGGTGAATGTATTGCTAAATAACCCGTAACTTGTAATCCTACCAAGAGCAGGTCTGACGATGTCATACGCTAATCAAACACCTTTCACACTGCAGTGACAGATGCAGTCCTTTCCCAAGGGACAAATCTGGTATAAGCTCAGATTTTATTCTATTTTTGTCACATAACCATTCTTTTATACCAGCCCGTGGGTTCAGAATTAAGAACAGAAAGAACAGGGCAAGCTAAGCACTCACACAGGTCTCATATACACGTAAGAAATCTTTTTTTTTAAAAAAAAATATCTAAAAATCCACATTTTTGGTTGCATTGGCTTAGGGACTGCCTCCTTCAACGTGTGTGGCAGGGGCAGTGATGGAACGTGTCACAAAGTTTAGCTGCCTAGCACAAGGCAGCCCTTCTCGTCACAAGGCAAATGCTTCAAAATGTACAATTTTCCCATTTTACCAATTACAATGGGGTTGCCCTGCCACCATGAGTTCAGGACATTTCCCTGTGGGTTCATTTGATGCTCAATTCAATTTTCAGCAGGTACAAGCAGCCAAGCATGACAAAGGAAGTAAGCTAAGGTACTGTCTACCATACAGAACTGGTTCCAAGGATGCCTGCAGGAATTGCAAAAAGCCCATGATTACTGAACAAGCATGCTGGAGGCCCTACAGGAAAGTGTTGACATTCCATGAAACTCTCTTGCTGTCAAGACAAGGACCTTTTTTTATACAGTATCTCTATTGGAACTCAGGCTACATCCTACTCATTCTGGCAAGTTAGCTTTCATAGAAATCCTGAGATCTTACACTGCCACACGATGTTTTCAGTCTTGTTCTCCAATTACAGGGAATCCTCAGCGAATCAGAACACTACTTAAAGCAAAATTCTGGGTCTCTTTCATGCAAATCAAATACCTAAGCCATGTCAGTTGAAAGATTACTTTTAGAAGATTAAAGATAAGCATGGTACTCACTTTTCTGAAATTTCTCCCAGTAGTTCCATCAATTTAGCAGCCAAACCCAGCCATTGAAATTCTGGTGCAACAGAGAGAGCAGTAACATGTCCATGCCACTCTTCCCCAGCCACAGAGCCTTCCACTTTACCCAGTACTGCGAACATACAGAGCATCAGAGCAGTAAGGAGCACCTTGGGAATAATGCACCACATGCAGCCACATGACTTTACAAAAACCCAAGCAGTCTACAAACAAACATTGCAATGATTGTGGTAAAGGCTTAAGCAGCAATTCTACGCTATTACTCAGTGATTCAGCAGCCACCAAGTTTCATTTTGATGCAGTATTACGGTTTTTTCTTGGTTGGCGTAAATAAGTAAATGGATCTCCACAAATTCATTGTTTGAGGCATGACTTCCAAATGCAAGTTTTAAGCAATTCTCGTGAGTTTTTAACTGAGTGGAATTCACGACTGAAGGAATGGAGGGCTAGAAGCCCAAAACCCACTCACCATCCCAGCAATTACTGAAGACTCTTTGTGACTATGGGGGAATAGAGCTTGGGAAGCTTTGCCAATGTGGCAAGAGAAAGCAAAGGCCCTGGCAACACTGGACGTTTAAGGAAAAATAAAAAACAAAAGCAGGGATGGGTGTGTGTTCTTCATAGTTCCTCTCCTTTCTACACAGAGCCGAGCTACTGTACCTCATTAATGAATATGCAGACTTCCGCAGGGCACACTTATAAACATCAGGCACTGCTAAATAAGCAACTGATGCGGTGGGTACAGAGAAACCTTCCGTACAGCAAACGCTTTAAGCTTTACTGTTAAACACTTCATTTCCTGGGTCCCCACAAAGACTCTCATTCTGTGCCCACCTTACCAAACCCCCCAAAAGAAGGGAAAAAAACCAACTGGAAGGAACAAATACACACACACACGCGTAAAAACATGGCGAATCTCTAATTAAAAAAAATTAGGAAAGGATGCAATCATCCAAGTAATGATGAGTTAACTGATGTGCTGCATCGGACAGTCTTGTCGAACTCATGCTGGTGAAACTGAGCTCACACCAGCCGGTTTACTGAAATACTTGTCTTAGTGTACATATACTTGAATCAAAATGACATTCGGCTATAAGGTGAGTGCAAGAAAATGTATTTTGCACACTACAGCAAGAGACCTGCAAAGGGCCACAGTATAATATGCTTCAAGTCTGTGGTACAGTGGTACAAGAAGTCTGTGGTACAAGAAATTCAGCCTCATGGGCTGTTGGCTCAAACACGCTGGTGGAACAGTCTGTATAACTGGCCATACGCACGGTTTACACAGGGTTTTGTATGCAATGTGCATGTTTAACTAGGTATTTATGGTTTAAGACTTGTTTTAGCTCCTAAGGCAGGCAGCCAACAAAGATGTTTTCAAGAGTTAACAAGGAACAGAAATTAAAGGAGTTGCTGGTTTTAAGAAGCTGACTCATCATTGTTTTGAAAAATGGCACCATATGGATCACTGTTAATGCGCTTGTAGACAAGGCGAAAGACCTGGGGTGGTAGGCGGCTGTGCAACTCTGTCTTAATCTTCTGAGGGTAGGTATCTTCTGTCAGTTGCTGCCGGGTGTCATCAACAAAAAGAAACAGGCTATATTCTTCTGGATTGTCCACTTTAAACTCTTCAGCACAAAGCTGACATACATCTGCGGTAGTGATACAGGGTCTTACTAGTAAGGTCTTTCCTGTACATCCACTGTTAAGTTCCTGGAATGCAACACGAAGGTAGTTCTGTAGAATGAGAAAACAGACATCAGAAACAAAACCTCCAAACCTCATCCTCTGAAAACAGAAAGCTCAGCAACAAACAGCAAGCCTCTCTATATTCTGGTTGTGAAACACACACCAGTGATTCCTGTACATTACAGCCACCTTGTGAATTGCTGTTGGTGGTAAGACTGTGGCAGGCATAACAGAAATTCATAAGCTGACACCCTCCTTTCCTTGGCTCACATTCTAACGCTGCAACTACGAATGAACAGATAACAGTCTTAAAGCCCCATTGAAAATACCAGTGGTTTTAACGGGACTTGGTGTTTGGCCTTACTAGGAAACTAAATGCTGTGAAGCAAAATAAACATCAGAGGCAGCATGCTCAAGAGATGATGCTGCAACTGCTGGGTCAATACTATAGAAGAGAAGCTTCACGCAATATGTTAGTCAGAAAGAAAAAGAAAAAAACCCAACCCTCTGGCAGCAGCACACAAAGGTGTTGATCCACAGGTTGCTGCACGATAAACCGTTCATACTCTCTATGCTGCAGCATGCAAAAGGCAATCCATTTTCATGCAGGACATTTTCATCACGTTAACCGATGGCAATTTGGTGTCTGAGCCTGATGTAACCAAATTTCATGTAACAGGCTTAGACGGAGGCAGAAACAAAATTTACTCTGCAACACTGAAGTAAATCCGTATGATCATGAAGCAAAAGCTGGATCTTTTTTCTCTGTTGAAATTCACACATGGGCACAACTGATAACATAGATGAATTCTAAACAAGCCCTACAAGGAAACGCAGTTCTACCTTTCAAAAATTATTTAAAAAGTAAAACAGAAAGCAACTGGAAAAAAAACCACCCAACCACAAAACACTTGGACACATGAGCAAAGCAGCCTGCCGTCACGTGTTTTTTTGCAAAGAAATTAACTGCAATTACAAACTAAAAGCAGCAAAATGAAAGGAGATGGAAAAAATGACAGTAGGAAAGACCTGTTTATTTACTGAGCTGGTACTTATGTTTGTATGCTGAATAAATTAAGCATGCTAAATCACAATAGTAAAAATTTACGTTTCCTAAGAACAAGCTGTTAAAAGCTAAGACTGAGAAGAATGCTCATATGACTTCAGTTCCAAAGAGCACTCTGGGTTTTTAATAAACTTTTCATAGCTTGCAGACTGAAACACTGGAACTTTGCAACAGCTTTTAAACCATTAGGACTGAGCAGAACCAATCCATTTTTGTTAGCCGGTGTGAAGAAATAAATAAAAAAATAAATAAAATCAAATCAGCTCTAAATAAGACAAAGCACACTACAGTTTCAATTTCTAACATAGTTAACACACAGAAGACCTGTTTTTCGATGCTTTTAGATGGACAGGATTGCTTCAAGAAGAGGCTGAGGTTTGTGCAAATGCCTGTAACTCATATACTAAGTATCAGAATTCTTTATGCAGTATCAGCAAGTTGTATTTCATCATCATCAAAATACCAGATTTTTTGCTTTTCCATCCTTTTGAGGGAGGGAGGATGAGGATGAAGGCCTTTCCAGGACCCAAAAGCTGGTGGTAAGGCTGTGAAACAGCACCACAGACGTGCGGTGACCACATCCTGGTTCAACGTGGGAAAGACGAGTTGAGCTGAAGCTGTGTTACACATTCATTGTAGGGAAGGTGCGTCATTTCAGGACTGCAGATGTGGAGAAAGAAGATGGAAAACTGGCATTCTGGGCAGGCAGCAAAGTGCTTGATTTCGTGCCAAGCATAGCCTGGAAGTGGAGCGATCTTACTGATTTGAGGCTCTCTTTGAAAGAGTCAACGAAAGGAGCAGCCCTGGACACACCTGGTGCCAGCTCTTCCCGTGCTCCCCTGCATCTTCCAGCATCCAGCACAGCGTCCAGCTGTACAGGTAGCTTGGCTGAAGTTCAGTTGCTGAGGAAGAGAAGGTGAAACTGAATACAAGATCCTGCTGAAAAAAATCTTCTGTCATTTAGTCATCCAGCAGAAATAGAAAGGTGATTAATTTTCCTATTAAGTGTAATATTTTGCTAGAAAGAACAAAGACTCAAGCTACTTGAATGTGACACCTAACTACAGGTAGGCAGAATATAAAATGGATCCCAGTAAGATGGACTAGCTTTGTGCACTGGCCATAGTTTGGAATTTCTGTTCATCAGCTCTTCTCTTCCTAAGAGAGGCAAATTGTGGGAGCCTGCTGCTTTTCCCAGCTCCTTCCTGTTCAGTCATGTGCTGTGGTTGTTTGCATGGACACTGATAAAGCAGAAGGAGCCGCAACTGAAAGGTTTAATTACCTCCTGATGACCCCATACCTTCATTTCTCAAGCTCTTAGCTACATCATAACTTACTGACTGTTGTCATTAGCCTCTCCAGCAACTTTGCACTGTGGTATGAACTGTAAACAACCGGACAAAGGAGTAAATCCTTTCTTCTCGATTCCATCATCCTCCTTGCTTCAGTCTGCAAACTGATGCATCTGGACAGACAACAGCATACCTATCTATGTAACAATCTTCCTATATGAAAGGCATACAGATCTGGTTTTAAAAGATGAAGTAATCCCGACTGTTTTGTTATTCTTCACTTGGAGTTACTGCCCTACTCTGAAAGAGCAATAAGAAATGGGAGGGGGGAGAAAAAAACCCACAAAACAAACCCCAAACATGAAGACATCTACAGTATAGAACTCTACTCCTTGCTTAAACTTTAAAATTGTAGGCAAGCTTTTCTCCCAAGTCTCCTCTCTATTATTCATGGTAAGCCACCAATCGCTACTGGGGAGCTGTGCCGATTTATACCACTGGAAATCTGGGTTTGTTCTTTTTTAACAGCAAAGCATACAAAGAAGCTGAATCTAAAATAAGATTTGGTCTGTCCTTGCTCTGCACGACTTAAATACAAAGGACTGTGGGAAAGCTCCATTATTTAGTGTTTCCTTTATACCATCATAACCACACTCTGTTATGAAGTGGAAAGACTTTGAAACAGAGGCAAATTTGCCAGACATCTTCTCAGCACTGCTTCACACCACTCGTGGCCCCACGGAAATCATTATGAATCATACTTCTCAAATGGAGATTTCCAACAAAACAACCATACCCTGGTGTTTTTTTTTTTCTTTTCAGCCCAAAGCTCTACCTGAAAATCATCAACTGAAGGTATTGTTCTGTTAGTTGTCCTCCTCTTGTGTTCAGGAGGCAACGTGTACAGCTCTCCAGACTTCACCTTTATTACATGAGTGGAGAACAAATTACAGCCACAACAGAGATGCTGATGTACAAAAGGAGCTGCAGGTCACAAAGGAAAAGGAGTCTCAACAGGAGGCAACAGCCCTCAGCAACCAGGAGAAACAAAAGACAGGCTGTCATTTATTTCTCTTGCTCTTTAAGTAAACTATTTGAGTGGGAGTGTTCGATTAAGAGGCAGGTCTATTTGTGGAGTCATTCAGAGATGCAGTCTATGCTCACAGTAGTGTTTTCTGTATTACCGACAGCATCCTCTCCGCTTTCAGCTCTGCAACAAGTTCAATACATGGAAGACACGCAAGACCCACCAGACAAACTGGACAATACATTTACATTTGAACCGCACAACCCCAAAGCACTGAACAATTTTTCCTGCACCATATAGTTTAGCTAGTTGCCACAGACAGGGCCAGCCAATAGATAACAACTTTTGCTACACTAAAAACAACACAACTTAACAGTCCAGTAAATACTTCTGCCTTTCAAGTGTGTTAATGATCTCTAGCTTCACATCTCAAGTATTTTCTGTCCTAAGATTCCTGAACAATGCACCCTGCACACAAAGCAGGGAACGGACTAGTACTGAACTGGAGGAAACCTGGCACAGTTCTGTCATGCATATCGGCATGTAAAAGGATACAGCAATTTCAGCAACCCAAGAGATAGCAGAAATGGGACATATACACATATACTTAAAACTCACAGCTGAGCTTGGTCACAAGAACCTTTGAAACTTCCTCATAAACTGATAAGTTCTGGGGCCTACCAAGGGCTTGCAGAATACCTCTTTGTTAAAACCACCACTGTGAAAACAAAGGAGGGAGATTTCCTTGCCTATCTAGCAGACTTCAGCCATCGTTCAAGAGTGCCTTAAGAAACATATTCCTAGGCCTCATAAAAATACTCTGTGAGAAGCAAGTATTGGGCATAAGCAAGGATCATTAAGGGGGACAACATTCTCCAAAGCACTTTCCCCAGAGGGGCAGAGAATTCCCCCGGAAGTTTTTACAAAGCACCTAACCCGGGTCCCATTCCGGGTCTCACCACTCAATTGAACGCTGCAGACCCATACATACTCTCAGGACTTTTTCAGGCACAGAAGGATAACCACATCTGGCACCTGCACAGCGTACGTTTGCTTGCTAAGACATGATGCCTCCTCCTTCTTGGCTGAAAACAACAAACTCCTTCCTAAGGTATTATGTACGTCAGTAGATTCCCAGGTCACTTGGGCCTGTAACTCTGCAAGCTAACCAGCCTTCTCTTATTTTAAGGTGGAAATAATTACGAGGTTCTCTTGTTACACTACCGACATCGTTGACTATAGGACTCCGTCAAAAAGGTTTCTACTCAAACGAGGTGAGGAAGAATCCCCCTTCCCCAGCCCACCACTCAGCTGTAATAAAAATAAGTTGATTATCTTCTCCATGCAGCAAAGATGGATCCAGCAATTCCATCATGTATTCAGTTTCAGTATACAGCTCCAGCATATCACCCTGGGCTAGCACATATGTCAACACGGGCAAGAAGTCATCAGCCCCATACAGCCTCCCTGGCTCGAAAAGAACGCAGGCAGCGATAGACAAATCACACCCTTTTACCAGTTTCGGTGTTTGAAAGGAAAGCGTTATTTTGCTGCCTTTACTGACCAGTACGTTTGTATTACTCTAGAGCCTCTCATTACAGATGTGCAGCAAAGAGAACATCATCTGACACTTGGTGGGCAGCATCCAGTTTCATCCTGTATTTCTAACGAGCACAAATTGGATGATGCAGACCTTGAGGCACGCAAGGGAATTTAAAGACTGGGCTCACCTTGGCATCAGCTCAACTGGTGAACTCACAAAAGTCAGCCATGCCAGTCTGGCCTGACCTTCACCCGCACTTCTGTCAGTGGCTAAGAGACAATGGGCATTTTCTTTATACATGCAGGGACGACATCCCCTTTCTGGAAGGATCCAGCCACAAGTACCAGTTTCCGAGTCTGAAACCCAGCAGAGAAGCCTGCATATAAAAGCGTACTAGATTTTACATGAAAACTCTGCACATCTCCTCGACAGAGCATGGTTAGAAACACCAGTGAGCAAAGCCCCATGTAATTCCCAACTAGCTGGTGAAGCATCATTGGTAATGGCAGCACGCAAGTTAACACACAGAGGCTCTGCTGTACCTAGGTCTGTCTGTGTTCCTTTTACTTTTATTGAATTTAAACTTTCTCTTTAGAAAACGCTATGTGGCTAGATCTCTGGGTCTGGCCAAACTGTGCTCATTGCAGAAGTGGTGTGATGGTCACTTGAAACATCAAGATCGGGAGCCAATTTAAACTGTGGTGAAACTCCAGCGGACTGAAGGGCTGATATTGAAAGTCAGACCAGCTAAGGCATACCCTCCAGGTATTACACTATTATCTGGCTGAGACTGCAGGACAAAGCAGGCACCAGAAACAGGTGCTGGCTTGATGTCATGTTTTAAAACTTCATGCAACAAAAGCAAGACAACCCAAGGACCATTTGCTGCATCTTAGCCCAAGCCCCTCAGTACAACTGTTCACCAGCAGCCTCTCAGTATTTTTCTTTTGCATGTTGGAAATACCTTACTCAATGTGATAATACAGTATGGGGAAAAAAAAAAAAAGTTTACAGCACTTTGGCCAAAGATTCCTATACCCATTTTAAAATACAGGATTTTGCACAGAAATAAGCCAGGTCTACGCTCCTGCCCAAATCTTGCCAAAGTGCCTGGGGGTCTTTTACAGCCACAAGCTTTCACCATTCACCTCAAATCTCAAAAGCAAGCAAGCATCCTGATCGGCGCAGGGCCCAGCTGCAGATTCAGTGCTCGAAAGCAAACTGCCAGCCACCTGCAGCAGCTTATGCTTAGGGAAAAAAAATCTCCCACTACCACCGGCATTGCTTCACCTTAGCTCGTGACCTACCACGGCAGTGTATGATAAGATGTCAGGCAACAGAGCTGCACCTATGAATTCATGCTGTCCAGCACAGCTTTTTAATTGTGCCACTGCCTAATCAAGCAGGTCTTAACTGGTCTGTGGTTTCATTTAACCATCTATCTTTCAAGGTCATTTTTGGACTCTTGCTACAGCGTAGAAATAGATGTTGTTTCTCTTGCAAAAACACAAAGAAAGTGTCCAAATGAGAACATTCAGAGGCACAGCAAGCCAAAAATACTGGATCAGGGGCTGCTTTCCTCCAGCCATTAACACAGAGCCCTCGCAGCTATCATACTGCATACACACTGCAGAATTACTATAGCTAAATACTGGGTGTATCCTTTATTACAATTTCCAGGAAAACACTGATTTAGAACCAGTGTCAAGTTCTAGGCTTACAGGACAGCCTTTCTGACAGCCAACTTCAAAAGCCTACTGTTAAGCAAAGCTGGTGATTGGTTTTTATTTTTTTTAAGGTGCTTCACACTGAATTTGTAAGATGTGCTGCCAGATGCACAGGTATTAGGAAGGAAGAAGAGAGGAAGAAGGCCTCTCAAAAGGGCAAGGATGCTACAAGAGCTCCAGGAGAAGGAGACACATCTGCAGAATCAGGTGGTCTGATTTCCTCCACCAAAACAGAACCCCAGGTTTAGAAAAACAGTGAACCTGAACCACAAGAAGCACCATACCTGAGTTATTCTCGATAACAGCATAAATCAATTTGCAAACTCTCAGCAGCAGCATGACTTTCTTTTCAGGTGAATACATTTTCTCCATGGTCACGAACTTGACTTTAATCTTTTCAACATCCACAAAGTCTGGTGTTGGAACAAACACGCCCAGTTCCTGAGGATTCCTCTGCCACACCACCTGAAGGTTTTCCTTTAGTTGTTTCCAAGATCCATCTGCAGTATGAAATTCTTTCAACATCGCTTCAATATGGCTCTTCAATAGCTTCAGAATGCACTTATGCATGGCCTTCTCCAGGACAACATCTGCAACGGGAAAACACAAGCTGAGCTGACTTCCTCCTCTAGAGCAGAGCCAGTAGTAATATAACCATTCCCAAGAGACACTGTAGAGCAAGACCTACTTGCTAAGGCTTAGTTATTATAGAAGCCTGGGTCTCCAGACGTTTGTTAACAAGGAAACAAAAGGCAGAACAGAATCTGTATTCCATTTTCATTTATGACAACGCGGTAAATAAAAAAAAAAAACCACAAAGGCAGACTACAGACTGTCACAACAACAACAACAACAAAAAAACCTAACCCAAAAACAAAGCAGTAAGCAACCAAGCAGCGGCTCCAGTTAACTTTTTCTTCTGTTGGCCAGAAGTCTCCCAGTTGTATTTTACTTTGAGCGTAGACTCCCAAACTTGAAGCATAACACAGTCAAAACCATAACTTTTGTCTGCTTTGGCATGAAAGCCCATCCTTTTTTGCATGGTTTCCATCAGAAACTATAACTCACCCATGGTCTCACAAAACTTGGCTCAGCTTTAAGATCTTTATGATGCTGGACAGAGTAGACATTAAACAATAAATGAAACCCAAGCTGCGTTTATCCAGCTTCACATTTCATCATGCAAGCTTAGATACAGCTTTGTCATCAAGTTTGAAGTTCTTTGTTTGGCAATAGTGTGCACCTGGCACATGTTTTTCTTTTATTCTTGCTTTACTCAAGTTTTTCTTTAACAGTCATTCTCCATTTCCAAGGTATGGAACACATCAACAGAGAACGCTCTTTGGTAAATATTTTCTTTGAAAACCTTTGCTTTATAAGTCAGTTTCCTCAGCGTCCCTATGACAACATAGCTTACATTAATAATCAGCTTATATCCATTATTTGTACCACACTGAACCACCACAAGCACAATAGAAACTAAGGATCCTTCAGCCTGGCCACAGCACAATCACCCTGGCGATGGGGCAAGACCAGAGCCTAGACTAGGCAGATGTATTAGGGGAGCACAGGGACCAAAAGGAGAAAGAGGAGAGGCCATGTCACTACTATGTGATCATGGTTTTTTTAATAATCATTTATATATTATTTTATACATATATATGATCACACATTTGTACAGGCTAGCAGTGGACATCCCTGCTGCTAGTGGCAACTCAAAGTTTCGCTAAACCTCATGCCCTTTCCAGGTTCTTTGCCTGTTCTTAGGTGTTTCTCCTAGACCACAGTCTCTCTTTTTTTCTCCCCTCGGCCTGCCCTTTTTGAGGGTGTTTTTTTCTGGAAATTGCAGGCTATTCCTAATGCTTGGGGTTTACACACACACACTCCCCTCCAAATAAACATTACCTACTACTTTTGTTTTATTGCTTTTGCTTTATGCTTTCATTTATTTTATCCTTGTGTTCAACCATTTTTCCTTTCGTGCCTTCAGACTGCTCTTTCCCATACAAACACGCCCTTCACTCACTCCTTACCTTATGGTGTCTTTGCTTCACATGCAGCATTTATTCTGTACTTGTCTGGCACACAATTCCCAAATGTCCAACCCTATTGGGAGCTCCCATCTCCCCTGTCCCAATTCTGCTGGGGCTTTGGTAACTTCTCTTGCTATTTTCCCCTTCCGAGATCCTGACGGAGGTGGCAAAGCCATGTCTGCTTCATTCCCAGATGTTTCAAACACATCTAGGTGCTCTCTCACAGAGCCTGCAAAAAGGTGGAAAGAGTGAATGTGAGGAGCAGCACTTGCCCTCTGATTTTCTGTCTACAGCCACCAGTAAAGGCATAACCAGTCTGACACATGGTCTTGATAGCCTGTCACACGGCGTGAAGGGCAGATCTAGCTTCCCACCAGACCAGAGCCACCAATTATACGTAACAAGTGGCAACATTTCAAATGACTGATCTTGGTAGAGCCACACAATCACCACTGACAGCACTACCAAACCCAGCCAGGAAAGCAGAAGCATCACCCTTCTGCACAGTGGCAGAAACTGCCTCTCCCTGCTATCAGAGCCATCCTCAGGGCTCACAGGGCAGAAATTTTTCCACCAAGAAAAATGGACAATTCTCACCCATTGGTACGTTCGCTAGCTGAACTTCTAGAGGGTACACATAGTTCTTTGATAGCTTCACTGATTTATTTTTTTTATTTTTTTTTTTTTTACAATTCAGCTTGCTTACTTTATTTATACTGCCTGTTGAGTTTCTTTAAAAAGCGAAAACACCAAATGCTTTGCTTGTAAGCAGAACGCCTCTACAGTTTGCATACCAAGTGCCTGGTCTCATTTAAGTCAAAATTAAAGCAGTTCGTGCCACCAAGTATTGGATTAAAGAACTCTCTATGCCCATGTTAACTCCCACAGGCTTCCACTGGACATGACTAGTTAGCATCAGTCATCCTTCGTCTTGATGAAGCGGGGTCATCACCACATTTGGTCACAGGAGACTCAATAAACTGTAAAGAGTTCAGCACAGATCCTCAGAGCCCTTGGCCCGAAAACAAGGGAGCACCTAGCTTGGGATGGGACATCGGAAAACTCAGTACGCTTCTCCGATCCTCTTTATAGGCTCCAGGCCGTGGCTGGTTCAGCTGCTGCCTGCAGCGTCAGCACAGAGGGAGCTGCAGAAGCTGTCCTTCCCCAGAGGCTACAGGAACTGGACACGGCAGGCAGGGAAAACTCCTCCACAGAGACCCAGTCCCTGGTTGGGGCCAGGCTTGTTACTTGTAGGCAAGAAGTAGAAGCCTCAAGCCTCCTGCCCTCAACCCTCGCTTAGTGCTGCTCCCACAGCTTCCCATGCAGATGAGCGGCGCAGGAGGCATTATTTCACATTTGCAGTTTGTCACGGGCTCTAAAAGCAGTGCCTGCAGATTGCTCCAAAATGTACTTGATCGCACTCCACATTTACTCTAAAAACTTAAATTTGAAGCAGCACAGAGAAACAGAGCGGATAACTCACATGGCTGTGCTCAAAGCTCTGAACAGGGTGTAAATACTTATTGCTGAAGGCTGTTCCTAATGGTTTCTGTGCCGTTAAGGCGATCAGGTAAATAAAAATAGGACAGGATATTTAGTAAAGCATCCTTCAGTGCTGTCCAGTGACTATGTTACAGCTAATAGGAAACAAATGAAATAAAGGACATAGGCTCTCTTTGGAATCACAGCTCTAACTGCCTCGGCTCCGTAACGGCAGACCGAGAGAGACTGTCATTTTAACGCAGCATGTTTGCACAGAACTAGCCAGCAAATGAGGAGGTGACTAAGACTAAGATACGACAGTGTGTCTGATGTGGTTTCTGCTTTAAAAAACAAAACAAATCACAACCAAAAAAGACCACCAAACCAAATAAAAAAACCCTACCCCAAAACAACACACAGCCTTTTATTCTCCCTTGTGAATTCTTGGAATAGGCATAAGAACCACAGAGTTCTGCCCTCAAACTAAAAGTGGCAAATTCTAGCAAGCTGAAGTGGCCAACAACACAGCAATATTGATAAACAATGGACTTATTTCTCAATGGTCAATAAACACCCCTATGTATCCTAATTAATAGAATACCTATAGAAATGTTTAGATTATTATTAAAGCCTGGAAGGACAGCATTTCTAGTAATCTGGGTCTTAGACCGATATTCAGTGTCAGAAGACACCTATAAGCATGCTTGGGATCAAACCATCCAGCTGTTTATCCTTTCTACTGAACTGCTGCTACTGCTGCCTTTCAGAGAAAGGTGTTTCTGGGTATGATTCTCCAAATCAATTCCCAGCCAGCAGTTTTCACTGATTAAATACAAAAAAAGTATAGGAGGGTCCCCCAGGCAAGTTAGCATCGAAGTTCTGAACTGAGGACTGATCCTCAGTTCTGTATATTCCCCAAATCCAAACTGGCAACAAAAATTCCTGTTACTTTGGCATACACAAAGTGTCTTCAGCTGTTATCCCAGGTTACTTAATACTCTCAAGCCAAAATAGACACTCTTTCACGGGTGTGGGTTTTTGTAGTAGCATAGGGATGTGGCGATGTGGAAGATCACATGTTGTGACGGAAACGTAGGAACTAAGTAGAAAACTGCCCACGAAGGGGCTGGCTCTGCTACTAGTATATAAGTGCCTGTGTCTTTCAATAAACTGCCATTTTGCCTTCCTCTCCATGAGAGTCTGAGTGCTGATGGTCCCTCAGGTGCTGTGCTGAGGTTTGGACACGTCATGAGCTGCAACAGGTTTTTTTTGTTTGTTTTGTTTTTCAATTGAGTATCATTTTTGCTGAGCACCATGTAGTGTTCCTGAAGTGATACTTATCATTAGCCTCTAACCTCAAAATGGGAACTGGAAATGCTTTGATAAAAGAATTGTAAAGGCAAGCCAGCTTGTTTCGTCATGACTTGTGGAAACGCATCTGTATCCTGTGCTGACACACTATTTTGTGCTGTAAACCACACAAGTCTGTATCTAGAGAGGATTAGACAATATATTAGTCATCACCAGTGTCCTTACACAGCCTCTTTACAACCCTCACTGCCTGAAATTGCAGGCATGCTCTTGCCTTTTCCAGGCTTCAGTTTACCTGTTACCCACTACTGTTGCTCCACTGAGATTACCTGTCAAACTCCAGCCCCTAGATTTACATACAAGCCCTGATCATCACCTACGATAGAAAAAGCACCCATCCATAAAAGAAGGGCTCAGTAAGAGACTGAATGAGCCTGCGAACCATCACAAAAAGGCACAGTCCTGTACAAGTAACGTTGCCTGGGAGGCTGAAAGCAGAAGGCTGCTTTAGAACACCACAGGTGTGGTGTGTACGTGCAGAATACACTACTACGCTGCATTTGCTTTCTTATAGTTCTTCCTAATATCTTGGACATGTATAGACTGCCATGACTGATGCAGATCTATTTCAAGACACCTCATGTTAGGATGGCCAAGCGTCCAGCTCTTGGTGCAGGTTTACAGTGACACATGCCTCACCCCTAGTGCAGACAAGGGCATCTCTCCCAAAGAAGCAAGGCTCAAAAATCAAGACGTCACACAACCTATATGCCTTGATAATCTGCACAACCCTGAGAAGAAATGTAGGACTGAGGCAGGCGATGCATAGGTGGTGGTGTCAGAGGCTGAACAACTAGGGAAGAAAGGTCTCCACGGTAAACCTCCTCTCCTTTTACCTGCCTAAAACACGCCAATGAATGACAGAACTATCTGTGCTAGGTCTGTTCTGCTTTGTTCAGCTGTGGGTTCATTAAAACTCACGTTATGGCAGTGAGGTAAATACCTATCTTTTCTTAAAGAAGAGGTAATAAAGGGGCAGGGAGTAAGTCACAAAGCAAGCCAAAGGGATGGCTGGGAAAGGGAAAACCAAATCCTCTGCTCAGCACTTTTACCGCTGGTTCTTACTTGCCCTATCTGCCTGCTCCTATAGCAAAAGGAGCAGCAGTGAGGGACACATCAGTCAGCCTCAACTCAACATGAAAAGATACTAGGATGAACCACAGGGTAGGTGAATGGGACACCAAAACAGATGTACAAACACCTGAAAAGTAACACAGCACTAGAAAACAGTCGCCATTCATTCCCCCCCCCCCCCCCAAGAGCCAGTAGTGGCATACCATTCTAATTCCTTTAAGAGAATACCTGGATCAGTGAAGAAGAGGGAAGCAGGGGATGGGCTGTATCCTAACCTTTTCAGGACCCATAACCCTATTCCATGAAACTTTCCTATAAGCAAACAAGGGAAATACTGTCATGCTGTAATTACCATAAGGCGGGTGGCTTGAGTGGGTTCATAAAATACTGCACTTGGAGCCCAGTTCTCGACGGTTGACTGTCAAACAAGACAGGTATTTGAACAGGGGTCAGCCCTGGTCTTTAGTCTGCTGAGTATCTTCATTCAAAATTTGGATGACAGAGCTGAGACTTCAAATACAAAATCTGCACGTGACATCACAGCAGGGGTGGGAGAAGGGCAGCTCCAGTCCTCCGCAGACCAGGTTTAATTAATAAGTGGGAAATGGGCCTAAAGCTAACGTGACAAAATCTCATGAGAACAAAAGTATAACATTGCCTCTCAGCAAGAGGAATACAAAAGCAAAAGCGCTGCTCAAAGCAGCCTCCCCGGAGCAGCCAGCAGAGTGACTCAGCGGGGGCCGGGCTGCGCCCCTGCACACCGTGGCTCTGCCCGCCCGCAGACCCCAGCCCCTGCCACAGGGCACGGACTGCTGGCCAGGGACCAGCACAGCCTCTCCAAGCCTCCTTCAACACCCAATGTTTAAGAATCCATTACAGATCAGACATACCGAAGCAAAGAACAGACAGTATTGTTTAGGCGCCTTCCCACACAACCAGTTAATACCTTATGGCCAAATTACTGAAGGAGCCAGTCGTTTCTTGGGCTGGGCCCAGGCTTGGGCATTGAGACCAAAGCTGTTCAGGTGTCCACCCTGCCTGGCAGAACTGCGGCAGTCGGCTTGATTCCCTTCTGTTCACAGACAAGAAAAGACGACGCATTATTACCATTAGATTGCAACACTACCAGAATCGTTCCCGGTTTGTATTGAAGTACAACATTAAGTCATAACACAACACATTAAAAAAGCAGAGGAGAGGTTTATGTATAGCCAACTTGTAACTAACTGATAAATTAACTGAAATGTATTTATCAGGTATGCATTAACACACACAAAGTAAAGATAGTAAGATGATAGTTTAGGCTTAAAGCTCAAGTCAGTGGAGCCTTCCCTGGAGAAAAGCTCTTTCCTCTAACCACCTTGTCCCATTTGTCAGCCTACCAGGATTTAAACATTTAAACATTGGGCAGCAAATTCAAAAACAGATAAGCCAGCATTGTAGCCAATTACTATTAATTTAATACAATGCATACTGCAAACAATTTAATCTAACACAGTCTGATTAGACCTGTTGTTAATCTCAACCCTTCGATACCCCACCTTAGGTGCCAAAAACCAGATTGTCGTGGTTTAATCCCAGCCAGCAACCAAACATCACCCAGCCACTTGCTCACCCACCCCCCTGCCCCCACACACCCATCACCCAGAGGGGTAGGGAGGACAATCACAAAGGCATGCAAAACTCGAGGGTTGAGATAAGAACAATAATTTATAACAGAATAAAGAGATAAGGACAACAGAAATAACAATAATAATAATAACAATTGGGATGGAAAGGTGGGGAAGAAAGGGTAAAATTCAAAGGAAGGGAAAAGGAAAGAAAAACACCCCACCAACATCAAGTGATGCACAGTACAACTGCTCACCACCCGCTGACCGATGCCCAGGCAGTCCCCACATCGATCTCCCTCCAGCTAACCCTCCAAGTTTCTATACCAAGCATGACGTCCCACAGAATACCTCTGGCTGGTTCAGGGCAGCTGACCGGGCTGTGTCCCTTTCCAGTCTCTGGCCTCCCCCCAGCCCTCTGGCTGGCAGGGCCCAAGGAACTGAAAAGTCCTTGATTTAGTAAAAATATCACCCAGCAATAACTAAAAACATCAGTGCAGTTATCAGCATTGTTCCCACATCATAGCCAAAACACAGCATTTTACTAGCTCCTAAGAAGAAAATTAACTCCATCCCAGCTGAAACCAGGACAGTCAGCCTCCTAGGATTTAAAGATGCAACCAAAGTCAAGTTTTGCCAGAACAGCTGCTTGATTTCTAGTAGGAAAAGCCTATTCACTCAGCAGCTCTACTCCTGAAATGCAGCCATGAGTCCTTGTTGCAATTTCAGAGGGACCAGGCAAAGACTTGCCTCGCAAAAGTACTGAGCATAAGAAACAGGAGCTTGTCTCATCTGCCAGTGTAACAGACTGCCGTCCTATACCCTCTTCAAGAGTTTGTGGTGTTTAAAGCGCTCTGGATTCAGCCGTCCCTTGTTCCCATGAACCTCACAGCAGGCACACAGTGATGGAAAGACTATGAGAGCATCCATCCAAGAATGGCAGAATAGCATCTCACTGTGTCTGTCGGTTTCTGGAGTCACACGATTGGCAGCTTTATCCAAGTGTTGTTTAAACGGCTTGTGCTCTACATCCTACTGCTGCTCTCCTGTTACATCCATGGCATCGACGCTCAATCTGAAAGCGGCGAGCAAGGAAAGCGGTCTATGAACACACAAGTGTTATGGCCTGTGGCAAGCTGAGGAAATGAAAAGACAGAATCTTTCAGCCAGCAGGGTAAGAACGTGCCAAACCAGGAAAGCGTGTACGTCTAGGGTCAAGTGACTGACAGGGAATAAAACGCATGGTGCAGCACACTAAATGGCGTTCCCAGGTATGGGGTTTGGTTTGGTGTCCCAGAAGGACCGTTTCCAACTTCCAAGAAAGCGTTACCCTGAAAGGCAGACGCGCTTAAGGCAAAAAGCCAAAAGCAAAGCCCTCAAACCCAGAACCATTTTCAGGAACACAGGAGTTAAGCCTAAAATTGGTTGAAAGCTGCCTCTTACCTCTTCCCCCGCCACCTTCCTCCCTTCAACATCAGCACATTTCCTTGTGATCCCTTTTCACAAAAAAAAAGATTGAGGCCTGTGGTATCAGCTTGGTATCGAAGCACCGCGATGCGCTTGCTGGCTACATGCTCTCTTAGAAGGCTGACAGCTTCTCCACACGGAACAGCCAAGGCTTCCAGTCTCTCTGGCCTTCCCACACCCTGTTAAACGTGAGGAAGGCAAAGACCGATAACATCTTGGAGGGTCAGGAGGAAGTCAAGATGCACTACATTTAGAGCCCAAATGTAATTACCCAAAGGAATTACAACAGAACAAGAGGCAGGAACAATCGGTAGACAGGCAGATAACATGCACAGCAGCAATACCCAGTCAGATTTGCAAGACTTCCAGTCACTTCATCCCGCAACTTTGTTTTGAATTTAGTTACAAGGTAAGCAGATTCTTAACGCTCATTCTGCTTTTATAACTGCTGGAGAAAGGCTAACACGTGGCACTGGCATTACAGTCAGAATTCAAGTACAAAAATCACGGCAAAGCTGTGCCTTGCCAAGTGACTTCCAAAGCAGGCTCTCGCGCCTTTCAACGAGACAGTCAAATCTGGAGTCCCAAGGGAACTCTGTGCCAGGTCTGTCAGTATGACTAAGCTCCCTGACAAAGTACACCGCCATACAGAAATGTAAGTGGGTTTATACCTCAGGCTCATTTACAATCTAGAAAAATAATATTGCCTGACTGGATGAGCTGGTTTAAGCGCCCAGCAGGCCTGGCTGCGTAACCACGAGGGACCACCAATTCCTCCCGGCTGTTGCCCAAGCAGCAGCGCAGCACTGGGACCCTCGTGGGCCCTTGGCAAGTACAAAAGTTATCCCTCCGGAGTCAGCAGTCCGACTCACAAGCACACGGCATATGTGGAAAAGTAACATCTAGATTGACCTTCAGTTTCGCTCCCCTTGATTTGTCAACGTACAATTCCGGATGAACCTAGGTAAAAAGAAAAAGCAAGAGAGCCCCGTTTCACTGGGAAGCAAATCCAAAGGCCTCTTCCCCTCGGCTGCTCCGGCCCAGGAGCTGACTGTCACGACACAGGATCAGAGAGACACCCGAGCTGCTGCCTCCCAACCCTCCCCGGCAGTTAAACGCTTGCCCTTTGCAATACTTTTTAGAGAAATCAGCAATCGGGGGCGAGGGGTGGGGATTCCACTGCTGGCTTTCTTTTCCTTCCCCTGCCCGCTCGCAGAGACGGGAAGAGGCTCCTGAGCCACCCCCCGAGACAGCGTTACCGCAGGACCCAAGGCAGCCCCTGCGGCCCGCGGGGGGCGGCTGCCCCAGCCCGCTGCCACGGCCCCGGCCAGCGGCTGGGGGAAAGACAAAGCCCCGCGCAGAGCTGCGGCGGCTGCGGCGGCTGCCCGGGCAGCCCGGAGGCGGCGGGGGGGCGGCAGGGCGCCGCGGGCCGACCCCCCTCCCGGGCCCCGCCGCCGCAAGGGAGCACCGGAGCCGCCCCGCCGCCGCTCCTCGCCTCCTCGCTGAGGTAGCGGCGCAGCTCCGAGAAAAAAAAAAAAGGCAGCACCGTGAGCAGCCCGCTGACCACCGTCACTGCCGGGGAGACGAGAACCGCCGGCAGCCCCGCCGGTCCCAGGCCGGGCCGCCCGCCTCAGCCCGCCCGCCGCCGGCACCAGGCGCTCCCTGCCGTGGCGGAGTGCCAGCCCGCCACGTCCCCCCCAGGCGGCCGCTGCCCGACGGCCACGCCCGGGCTCGCCCACCGGCCCCCGGCCGCCCTCAGCCCGACCGCTCACCCAGCGCAGCGCTGCACGTCCCGGCCCGAAAGCCTTCCAGGCTCCCGGCGAAGGCCCCGCACTGCCACCACCGCTCCAGCACGCCGTGTGGGCCGGAAACGGGCCGGGGCCGTATGCGTCGCCCATATGTACAGCCCATAGGTACGCAGCCACAACCCCAGCCCCCAGCCGTCAAGCCGATTCTGCACATGCGCCGCCCTTAGTTTGCATGGAGCGCTGCTGCCATCTAGCGACCAAAGATTGGTAACAGACCACGGGGCTCAAACCTGTGTCCTCCGCGCGGGACAGGTTCTGCCGACGGCGTGACCAGCACGCGGGCGGTTGCCGCGCAGCCGCTTCCCGGCACGCACTGCGCCTGCTCCGCCGGCAGCGCTGCTGCACGCGCTACAAGCGGGTCCCGTAAGGCGCATAGGTAGGCACAAACCCCGCCCCCAGCGACAGGCCGGTCCTGCGCATGGACCGCCCGGAGTGTGCCAGGAGCGCTGCTACACGTGCGGGTTAGGGTTAGGGTTAGGGTTAGGGTTAGGGGTTAGGGTTAGGGTTAGGGGTTAGGGCTAGGGGTTAGGGTTAGGGTTAGGGTTAGGGTTAGGGGTTAGGGTTAGGGTTAGGGTTAGGGGTTAGGGCTAGGGATTAGGGTTAGGGTTAGGGTTAGGGGTTAGGGTTAGGGGTTAGGGGTTAGGGTTAGGGGTTAGGGGTTAGGGCTAGGGGTTAGGGGTCAGGGTTAGGGTTAGGGTTAGGGTTAGGGGTTAGGGGTAGGGGTTAGGGGTTAGGGTTAGGGTTAGGGTTAGGGTTAGGGGTTAGGGTTAAGGTTAGGCTTAGGGTTAGGGTTAGGGGTTAGGGTTAGGGTTAGGGTTAGGGTCAGGCTTAGGTTAGGGTTAGGGTTAGAGTTAGGGTAAGAGTTTAGGGTTAAGGTTAGGGTTCGGGTTAGGGTTAGGGTACAGGTTAGGGTAATGGTTAGAGTTAGGGGTTAGGGTTAGGGTTAGGGCTAGGGGTTAGGGTTAAGGTTAGGCTTAGGGTTAGGGTTAGGGGTTAGGGTTAGGGTTAGGGTCAGGCTTAGGTTAGGGTTAGGGTTAGAGTTAGGGTAAGAGTTTAGGGTTAAGGTTAGGGTTCGGGTTAGGGTTAGGGTACAGGTTAGGGTAATGGTTAGAGTTAGGGGTTAGGGTTAGGGTTAGGGCTAGGGGTTAGGGTTAAGGTTAGGCTTAGGGTTAGGGTTAGGGGTTAGGGTTAGGGTTAGGGTCAGGCTTAGGTTAGGGTTAGGGTTAGAGTTAGGGTAAGAGTTTAGGGTTAAGGTTAGGGTTCGGGTTAGGGTTAGGGTACAGGTTAGGGTAATGGTTAGAGTTAGGGGTTAGGGTTAGGGTTAGGGTAAGAGTTAAGGGTTAGGGTTAGGGTTAGGGTTAGGGGTTAGGGCTAGGGTTTCGGGTTAAGGTTAGGGTTCGGGTTCGAGTTAAGGGTTAGGGTTTGGATTAGGGTTCGGGTTCGGGATCGGGTTAGGGTTCAGGTTAGGGTTAGGGTTAGGGCTAGGTTATAGGGTTGCAGTCTTAGGGTTAAGGTTAGGGTTAGGGGTTAGGGTTAGGGTTAGAGTTAGGTTAAAGAGTTTAGGGTTAGGGTTAGGGTTAGGGTCAGGGTTAGGGTTAGGGTTAGCGTCTTAGGGTTAGGGTTTAGGATTATCCTCTTAGTGTTAGGGTTAGGTTTAGTGCTAGGGTTAGGGTTAGCGTTAGGTTTAGACTTAGGGGTTAGGGTAAGAGTTTACAGTTAAGGTTAGGTTTTGGGTTCGGGTTAGGGTTAGGGTGCAGATTAGGGTTAAGGTTAGGGTTAGGGTAAAGAGTTAGGGCTGGGGTTAGGATTAGGGTTAGGTGTTAGGGTTAGAGTTAGAGTTAGGGTAAGAGTTTACAGTTAAGGTTAGGTTTCAGGTTCGGGTTAGGGTTAGGGTACGGGTTAGGGTTAGGGTTAGGCTTAAGGGTTAGGCTTAGGGGTTAGGCTTAGGGTTAAGATTTAGGGTTAGGGTTAGGATTAGTTTTAAGGGTTAGGGTTAGGGTTAGGGTCAGGGTCAGTCTTAGGTTAGGGTTAGGTTTAGGGTAAGGGTTAGGGTTATGGTTACTTTTAGCCTCTTAGGGTTAGTGTTGGGGTTAGACGCCTCAGGATTAGAGTTAGGATTAGGGTTAGGATTAGGATTCGGGTTAGGGTTAGGGTAAGTGTTTAGGGTTAAGTTTAGGTTTCGGTTTCGGGTTTGGGTTAGGATTCATGTTAGGGTTCAGGTTAGGGTTAGGGTTAGGGGTTAGGTTTAGGGTTAGAGTTAGGGTAATAGTTTAGGGTTAAGATTAGGGGTTTGGTTCGGGTTAGTGTTAGAGTTAGGGTTCGTGTTACGGTTTGGTTGAGGGTTAGGGTTAGGGTTAGGATTATCCTCTTAGGGTTAGGGTTAAGGTTAGTGTTAGGGTTAGGTTTAGGCTTAGGCTTAGGGTTAGCGTTCTGGTTAAGATTAGGGTTAGGATTACAGTTCGGGTTAGGGTTAGGTTAAGTGTTAGGATTAGTGTTAGGGGTTAGGGTTAGAGTTTAGGGTTAAGGTTAGGGTTCGAGTTCAGCTTCGGGTTAGGGTTATGTTTAGGGTTATGGTTATAGTTCGGGTTAGGGTTAGGATTAGACTCTTCTTAGGGTTAGTGTTAGTGTTAGGGTTAGCCTTTTATGGTTAGGGTTAGGGTTAGCCTCTTAGAGTCAGGGTAGAGTAAGGGTTAGGGTTAGGGTTAGGGTTCGGGTTCGGCTTCGGGTTAGGGTTAGATGCCTCTTAAATTTAGGGTTAGGGTTAGGATTAGGGTTAGGGGTTAGTGCTAGGGTTAGAGGTAGGGTAAAGAATTTGGGTAAAGAGTTAGGGTTAGTGTTAGGGTTTGGGTTCGGGTTACCCTTAGGGTTAGGGTTAGGGTTAGAGTCAGGGGTTAGGGTTAGAGTTAGGGTAAGATTTTAGGGTTAAGGTTAGGGTTTGGGTTAGGTTTCGGGTTAGGGTTAGGCTTCGGATAAGGGTTTGGTTTAGGGTTAGGGTAAGGGTTCGGGTTAAGGTTAGGGTTAGGGTTAGAGTTAGGGTAAGAGTTTAGGGTCAAGGTTTGGGTTCGAGTTCAGGCGGCGGGGGGCCCTGCTAGGCCAGCATTGAGCCTGTTGGGAGGGTTCCCTGGCTGCCCTGCCGGGTGAGGGCGGCAGCGGGGGGGCCCCGCTAGTGCGTCATCGTGCCCGTCGGTGGGGTTTACTGGCTGCCCTGCAGGTTGAGGGCGTTAGCGGGGGGCCCCGCAAGGGCGGCGTCGAGCCCGTTGACAGAGCTCACTGGCTGCCCTGCCGGGTGACGGCGGCGGCGGGGGGCCCCACTAAGGCAGCATTGATCCCATCGGCGGGGTTTGCTGGCTGCCCTCCCGGGCCAGGGCGTTAGCGGGGGGCCCTGCAAGGCCAGCATCGGGCCCGTCGGCGGGGTTCGCTGGCTGCTGTGCCAGGTGAGGGCGGGGGCGGGCAGCCCCGCTAGTGCAACATGGAGCTCGTCGGCGGGGTTCGCTGGCTGCCCTGCCATGTGAGGGCGGCGGTGGGGGGCCCTGCTAGGGCGTCATCGAGCCTGTCAAGAGAGTTCACTTGCTGCCCTGCAGGGTGAGGTTGGCGTCGGGGGGCCCTGCTAGGGCAGCATCGAGCCCGTCGGCGGGGTTCACTGGCTGCCCTGCAAAGTGTGGGCGGCAATGGTGGGGCCCCACTAGGGCCGGCATCACCCCCTTGGGGGTTTCGCTGTCTGCCCTGCCGGGTGAGGGTGGCGGCGGGGGGCCCCGCTGGGGCAACATCGAGCCCGTCATCAGGGTTTGCTGGCTGCCCTGCCGGGTGAGGGCGGAGGTGGGGGGCCCCACTGGGGCTGGCATCGAGCCCGTCAGCAGAGTTCCGTGGCTGCCCTGCCGGGTGAGAGCAGCAGCGGGGGTCCCCACTAAGGCGGCATCGCACCCGTCGGCAGGGTTCGGTGGCTGCCCTGCCGGGTGAAGGCGGTGGCGGGTGTCCTGCTAGGGCGGCATCGAGACTGTTGGCAGGGTTTGCTGGCTGCCCTGCCAGGTGAGGGCGGCGGTGAGGGGCCCCGCTGTCAGCGGGTTAGTGTAGGGTTAGGGTTAGGGTTAAGGGTTTAGGGTTTAGGGTTAGGGTTTAGGGTTATGGTTAGGGTTTAGGGTTTTGATTAGGTTTTAGGGTTAGGGTTAGCATTTAAGTTTAGGGGTTAGGGGTAGGGGTAGGGGTAGGGGTTAGGGTTGGGTACATGCCATGCACAGCTCGACCAGAGAAGGTGCCAGGAAGGATTTCTGTTTGTTGTTCTCACACTGCCCCGGTAGCCAGCTGAAAGGCACCACAAAAGTTGGGCTACCAGCTTTCTGGGCTGAGATGGGGATCTGCTGAGTTTTGAACTCGGCTGGAGCCAAACTGCTCCACGGCACACCCCATGCACAGCTCCACCGGGGAAGGTGCCAGGAAGGATTCTGTTCAGTAGTTCCCCTGATTATATGGAAGCGAATGCAACAGCTACGAACCTGGAAGTTGTGAGATGTTTGACAGTGATAAACGTTAGTGAGAGTTGAGCAGTCAGGTAAAGCCTATTCAAGTAAAATGTGCGTTACTGCAGTACTCCAAAACCCGATTAGGATGATGAAGTGGAGCCCATTGTCTCATACGTGGGAACTGTATCTGTGGTAAACGATGACTGAGGAGGCTTTAGATGTAATGGTGGAGAGGTTGGTGTGATGTCGTAACGAAAGGGAGTAACTTCATCCTTGAATCTATGTACGGTATAGTAACGAACAGGAATTGAGACATTATTTCATGTCATTAATGAGACAGATGCTGCAGTATTATGCTTAGTTCAGTTCTCAGAATCTTAAGTTCTTGGAAAATGGTATGTAACACAGAGAAGAGGCATAAAAGTTGAGCTTGGGAAAACAGGTTGTACAATGCAAGAGTTTCAAATTGGCATCTTTCGAGTTTGTCTGAAAGGTAAGAGATCATCTTAAGTTAGTCGGTGTAGTATTTTATAAATTGATTTTAACAGGAACTGACATTTATGCAGAAGACATATGTGAAGAACCTATTGCTGAACACTAAAACCATCCACATTTAAAAAAAAAAAGTGAAACTGAGATCTAAGTGAAGGCAGTTAGCCACTGAAACAACTTCTAAAAGAAGTAGAACATCTGTCCCCTTTGCTTTTGATTCATTTCTACGTGGTGTATTCGGGTCTAAATTTAGCCTAAGTTACAGGTCTCTGAACTACAGCGCAGAGAACCCCTCCACAGACAGCATTCTCAAACGAGAAATAAATGCACGTATGATTTTTTTACATATACAAACACATAACATTAGGAATTATGTGTTGGTGATGTGGTAATGTGATGGCTATTTAACAATGATCCTTGCTCATCAGGAGAAACAGGATTTCTTTTGTTTGGAGATAGACACAGCTTTGAGGTCAACCCATTTCTTCAGCCAGCTTACATTTTTCTGGACTCTTCAACTTCAGCCGTGGCAATTAATCTAAAAAGTAAGCATCATATCTTTCCCTTTTCACATATGCAAATACGATTTTTAAAAAACACAGAAACAACCAAAGGAAAGCGAAGCCAGACACCGTTAATGATATTCACAGAGGAGGAATGTATCACTTAGTCCTCAGAGCAGACTTTAGGGGACAGAAACAGCAACCAATTGTTACCAGTATTTATCCTAGCTAGTGCTAGCCAAGTGGGAAGGCCTCATTCTGTAAGAGTACTTGGTGATGCTAAATGGCATTTTTGCTTCCTCCTTTCATCCAATTCAGTCACCATAATTCAGAAAAACCTGCTCAGCTCTTTTTCTTTCTCAGCATTTGTTATTTTTGATGCCATCCCTATAAGAAACTGTGCAGTGTTAGATAGATTGGCTGCAGTACCCATCTTTTTTCGCTAGATGGCAGCAGCGCTCCATCCAACTAAGGGCCATCGCTCCATCCCAACTAACGGCAACGCATGCGCAGATTCGGCTTGACGCCTAGGGGCGGGGTTTCCGGATACGCACGTATATTACAAAACACGGCTGCGTTTGTCCCGGGACTGCAGCGGTGCTATAATTCCATACTCCTGTGCCCAGTGCGCGCTGGCAACGTCCTCGATGGACGGCAGCAGCGCCGCCTTACCGGGAGGCAGCAGCGGGCACCGCAGCACCACCCCGCAGGCAGCGCGGGATCGCGATGCCGTTATATACGGCCGGCAGCGCCGAGGGGGAGGCGCCACCGCGCATGCGCGGCGCCAAGGCGGCAATACCGATTTTTGGCCGCCAGGTGGCAGCAGCAGCACGTTACCAACCGGGCGCCTGTAGTACCCAATTTTGGTCGCAAGGTGGCAGCAGCGCCCCACCAACCTTGTGCTGAGCACCGGGCACGGTGAGCACCGGGCACGGTGAGCACCGGGCACGGTGAGCACCGGGCACGGTGAGCACCGGGCACGGTGAGCACCGGGCACGGTGAGCACCGGGCACGGTGAGCACCGGGCACGGTGAGCACCGGGCACGGTGAGCACCGGGCACGGTGAGCACCGGGCACGGTGAGCACCGGGCACGGTGAGCACCGGGCACGGTGAGCACCGGGCACGGTGAGCACCGGGCACGGTGAGCACCGGGCACGGTGAGCACCGGGCACGGTGAGCACCGGGCACCGGGCGGGATCTCGGCCCAATTCACGCCGCCCGACCACGGGAGCTCTCGCTGCGGCTGCGGGGTTCACTTTGCTCTGCCCTTTGCCCACTCGCAGCCCGGGCATTAGTACTTACGGCCTCCGTACCAAAAAGCACCCACGTGGCTCAAGCCCTTCAAGGGGCTCTTGCTCTGGTGCCCCTGCTGCCAGGGGACACCCCTAAGGTGGTGATGGTGGCCCAGAGGCTTCCCACCTGCCATACCCCCTCACACCTCCCCCCAGACCCCAAAATACCCCCTCGAGGACCCCCAAGTCCCCACCCCATCACTCACGACGTCTCCGGGGTTTATCTGCACCGCGCTGAATCCCCCCAGGCCCCTGGCTGCCGCCCTGGCTTCCAAAGGGATTTTCCCTGGATTTTCCCAAAGCGTGACAGCCTGGGGGGCCCACACACAGAGCTGGGAGGAGGGAGGGGGCCGAAGCAACGGGTAGCACCACGGGGCAGGGGGTGAGGTGGAGTGTGTAGGCCCTGCCTTCCGCCTTTGTTCTGCCTAAGCCCCGCCCCACCACCTTAGCCACGCCCATTTCCCCAAACCCCCCGTCCCCCTTGGTCCCTGTCCCAGCACCTTGGCCCTGCCAACACTCGTCCCACCCACCTCAGCCCCGCCCCTCCCACCTTAGCCCCGCCCTGGGAGTCTGTAGCCAAAATCGCTTTAATTTGCCTCATTACAGCGGCCCCGCCCGCCGGGGGGGGGCTGGGGGCAGTGTTAATGCTTGTGTATAGGGATGGGTGGGGTCGAGGGGGTCCAATCCTCCCCCCCTCAATGCTGGGGTCCCCCCTCAGTGCCCGGGGCCCCTGGGTGGTGGAGGGGCCCTGGGGTCCACCCCTCCCGGGGCCAGGGTCACCTCCCTCCCCGCACCTGGCCCCGCCCCTCCCGGAGGCGGAGCCGAGGGGTCTCGAGGGGTGGGGTTCCTCCCTCCACTAGCGTCCATGATTGGTCCATCTGGGCCGCCTGCCCTAGTCCCTCATTGGCCGGCGGACCCAGCGATACAATTGGACGGTGGAAGCGCGGCGGCACAAGGTGATTGGCTGAAGAGTCCCGGGGAGGCGACGCCATTGGGTAGAGGCAGGCAGGGTCCTGACGGGCCTCAGCCAATGGCAGGCTGAGGGCGGGGCCACCGGCACATGCCATTGGCTGCCCAGCACCACCTTCATGCTTCACCCCTGCGCAGGGCCCCACCCCTTGCACCCCATTGGCTGGCTCAGCAAAATCCATCTTCTGATTGGCTGCAGGCGGGATCCGGGCCCCGGACCCCGGGGAGGCTCGTCCTGGGGAGCGGGGGGGGAGGATCAGGGAGGAACTCACCTCCACCCGCTCCTGGGGAATCCCCCAGGGCCGCCCCCCAAATTTCACTGCCTTTCCCCCCAAAAAACTGTCCGACCCACAGGGACACCCCAACTTTCAGCGCCCTTCCCCCCCCAAAAATCCCCCCCCCCCCGGGACGCCCAACCCTCAGTGGCCTCGCACCCCCCAAAATTCCCACACCCCACACCCCCCGAACCCCAGGGACCACCCCCTAAGTTTGGGAACCCCCCTCGACATAACCCTCTCCCAGACACCCCTCAAAACCCCCGATACCCCCCCCCCAAAAAACCCTGGGACCCACAGCCTCCTGAAGCCCCCCCCCCCCCCTCACCATTGGATGCTGGGGTGGGAGCATCAGGCAGGGGGAGGGGGCTGCAGCGGGGCTGGGGGGGGCGGGAGGCCTTTCCCCGCAGGATGTCGATGACCTGGGGGGAAGGATGGAGTCAGCGGCGGGGGGGGGGGAAATCCCCCTGCCCCAGGCACCCCAAAACCCACCCGCGCCACCCTGCCCCCCCACCCCCCCCAGGCAACCCCAGGTCCTTCCCCCATACTCCCAGCTGTGTCCCCCCAAGCCCCCCCATTCCCCACCCCTCCACTGCACCCCAAACCCTGGAGCTCATGCCCCTGCATGCCAAAGCCCCCCACACCCCACAACCCATTGCAATTCAGCGCCCCCCCCCGCCCCAGCCCCCTTTGCCCCCCCAGCTTCTGCCAGCCCCCTCGCTCCCCCACTCCTCAACCCCCCAGCCCCCCCCAAGCCCCTAGCACACCCCAGCGTGCCCCTGCCAGCCCCCCCCCCCATTCCCTATCCCCCCAGCCCCCTACCCCCCACGCACACACACCTGCCGGCTGCTGGCCACAGCCAGGGGGGTCTCGTTGTGGTAGTTCTTGATGCCGCAGTCGGCGCCACTGCGCAGCAGCAGCCGCAGGACCCCCAGCAGCCCCCGGCCCGCAGCCGCATGCAGCGCCGTGCACCCCGCGTATGACTGCGCGTTCACGCTGGCGCCCCGCTGGGGGGGGGCGCGTCAGCACCCACCCCCATCACCCTGACCCCCCGCCAGACCCCCAGCCCATGGATACCCCCCTCCAGACAGCCCCCAGCCTCCTCACAGCCCCCAGTCCCCCCAGACACCCGCCATAGCCCCCAAATCACGCCCAGCCCCCCCAAGCCCCCCAAACACCCCCTGAACACCCCCCCAAGACAACCCCAGCCACTCCAAACGCACCCGAAGTGCCCCCCAAGACTCCCTCAGCCCCACAAACACCCCCCAGCCCACCCAAAGCACCCCAAACGCTCCTCAAGACGCCCCCAGCCCCCCTAAGATCCCCCCTAGCCCACACACCCCCCACAGACCCCCTCCCAGCCCCCACCCTGCCCCCCACCTGGATGAGCAGCTCTGCCATCTCCAGGCTGTTGCTCTCCACCGCATGAAGCAGCGGCGAGCGACCACTCTTGATGTCCTGGGGGGGTGGGGGGTCACAGAGGTCAGGGGGACGCCAAAGCCCCCCAGAAGCCCCCAGCCCAGGACTGCCCCAGCCCCCCAGAACCCCCTGAGACCCCACCCCATGGAAAACTCCCCCAGTCCCAGGGCCCCCTGAGCCCCCTCACCCCATGGACACCCCCCCAGTCCCAGGACCCCCTGAGCCCCCATCTCATGGTCTCCCCACCCCAGCCCCAGGACCCCCTAAGCTCCCACCCCATGGACCCCCCAGGACCCCTGACCCTCACCCCTTGGACACCCCTCACCCCAGTCCCACGACCTCCTTACCCACGCCCCCCATGGACCCCCCCCAGCCCCAGGACCCCCTGAGACCCGACCCCCCCCGCCCCCCACCACGGCGTCGATGTCAGCCCCATGCTCCAGCAGCAGCAGGACGTTCTCACGGGCACCGGAGCTGACGGCCACGTGCAGGGGGGTCAGGCCTTGGGGGGGGGGGTGGGGGGGGCAGGGGAGGGTCAGGGGGAGGCACCCCACAGGTTCCCCCCAGCCCCCCCGTAACGCACCAATTTGGGGCAGCACAGCCCGTTTGGGTGGCCCCGCTGCCCCCCCCCTCCCGTGACCCACACTGACCCTCCCCTCTGTGTCCCCTGCTGCCCCCCCGTGACCCCCGCTGCCCCCTCTGTGCCCCCCACTGCTGCCCAGCGCCCCCCCCATTCCCCCCCCAGTCAATCCTGTACCCCCCGTAGCCCCTCCCCCCGCCCCCCAGTCAATCCTGTACCCCCCGTAGCCCCTCCCCCCGCCTCCCAGTCCCTCGTGTACCCCCGTAGCCCCTCCCTCCGGCCCTTCCCCCGTCGCCCCTCAAGACCCTCCCAGTCCCTCCTGTACCCCCCAGCCCCTCCATTCCCTCCCGTAGCCCCCCCCCCAGTCCCTCCCGTACCCCCCCATATCCCCGACCCCCCCCTCACCCTCATAGTCGCGCGCCTGCAGGTCGGGCCCCCCCCGCAGCAGCTCGCGCAGGCACCGCGGCGCGCGCCGCTCGCAGGCCAAGTGCGGGGCGGTTCGGCCCAGCCGGTCCCGCGCGCCGGGGCACGCGCCGTGCGCCACCAGCAGCCGCACCAGCGCCGCCTGCCGCGTGATCACCGCCACGTGCAGCGGCGTCTGGGGGAGGGGACGGGGGTCAGAGGGGTCGGGGCGGAGGGGGGGGGCGATGGGTGCGAGGGCGTGCACAAGGTGTGCGTGAGCAATGCACGAGGCGTGCAGGGGGGATGTGCAAAGAGTGCACAAGGCAGGCTGGGGTGTGCGGGAGGGGTACACAAGGATGTGCACGAGGAGAGCGCAAGCAATGCGCAAGGAGAGCACAAGCAATGCGCAAGGGGTGTGCAAAGAGTGCACAAGGCAGGCTGGGGTGTGCGGGAGGGGTACACAAGGATGTGCACGAGGAGAGCGCAAGCAATGCACGAGGAGAGCACAAGCAATGCGCGAGGGGTGTGCAAAGAGTGCACAAGGCAGGCTGGGGTGTGCGGGAGGGGTACACAAGGATGTGCACGAGGAGAGCGCAAGCAATGCACGAGGAGAGCACAAGCAATGCGCGAGGGGTGTGCAAAGAGTGCACAAGGCAGGCTGGGGTGTGCGGGAGGGGTACACAAGGATGTGCACGAGGAGAGCGCAAGCAATGCACGAGGAGAGCACAAGCAATGCACGAGGAGAGCAAAAGCAATGCGCAAGGAGTGTGCAAAGAGTGCACAAGGCAGGCTGGGGTGTGCGGGAGGGGTACACAAGGATGTGCATGAGGAGAGCGCAAGCAATGCACGAGGGCTGCACAAGGGGTGCACGAGGCGGGCTGAAGTGTACACGAGGGGTGCTGGGAAGGTGCCAGGGGGAGCCCGATGGGTGCAGGAGTGTGCAAGGCCATGCATGAGGGAAGCATGAGGCATGCACAAGGGACGTGCAAAGCGCGCACGAGGCAGGCTGGGGCGAGCATGAGGGTGCACAGGGGGTGCAGGGAAGGATGCACGAGGCGTGCCGGATGGGTGTGAGGGCGTGCAAGGGCACGTGCAAGAGATGTACAAGGCGTGCGCAAGGCATACACGAGGCAGGCTGGGGTGTGCAAGCTTCATGGGTCATGTGCAAGGGGCGAGCACGGGGGGGGGGGGGGGGCTGTGTGTCCCCATGCCCCCCGTGTCCCCCCACATCCCTCAGCCCCCCACAAAACCCCTACCACACCCCAGAGTGCCCCAGCCCCCCCGCCCCCCATTCCCTGCCCCTCCAGTCCCCCAGTCCCCAGCCACCCTCAGGCCCCCCCTCAGCCCCCTTGCTCTCCCCACCCCCTAGCCCCCCATCCTCCTCAGCCCCCCCAGCCCCCCAAGTTCCCAACCCCCCCCCGGCCCCCCACCTGCCGCAGCCGGTTGAACACGTCCAGGTGACACCCCCCCTGCAGGAACAGCCCCACCAGGCGCCGCGCAGCCCCCACGGCCCCCTGAGCCACCGCGATGTGCAGCGCCCTGGGGGGGGGTCAGCGGGGTCAGGGGGGATGGGGTGGGCACAGTGGAGGCAGGGGGGGTGCAAGGGGGGGCAGGGGTGCCACGGGGGGGGGGCACTGGCGGGGACACTGGGGGGTCAGGGGGGCGATATAAGGGACATGGGGGGTCCCCGGAGGGGCACTGGGGGGGGGCACGGGGGGCCGTGAGTCACGAGGGGCTGCGGCTGGGGACGATAAAGGCACCGGGGGGGAGGGGGAGGAGGAAGCCGCCCCACCCCCCGCGCTTCCAGTAAAGGGGCGTGGTCGTGTCGGTGACGTCACTTGGTGGAGGGGCGGGGGCACCCACCGGGGCCGGGGATTCCCCGGGCCGGGGGGGGGGGGACCTGAGGGAGGTCTCCGGGGGGGGCCAGTAAGAGGCTTATTATGGGCTTCCCCCATAATAGGCTGGGGTTGGGGGCGTCCCGGGGGGGGTCAGGATTCCTGGGGGGGGGAGGTCCCTATTAAGAAGATTATTATGGCCTCCCCGTTGCGGGGCTCCCAGGGGAGGTTCCATGGGGGGGGTCCTACGGAGAGGGGGTCCTACAGGGGGATTGCCACGGGGGGTGGTCCTTGGAGGGGTCCCCAAAGAGGGGGGTTTCTACAGGATGATTCCCACGGAGGGGGGGGAGGGGGTCTCAGGAGGGGGTCCCACGGAGGGGGGGTTCCCGGGGGGGGTCCCGCGACTCACGTGTCACCGTCCTCGTCCTGCCCGGTGGCGGCCGCGATGTCGGCGGCTATTTGGGTCTGGGGGGGTCCCAGCACGGCCAGGGGGGGCGCGGGGGGGAGGGCCAGGATCCCCGGAGGGGGGCACCAGGCCGGCTCCGGCCCCCCCTTGCAGCGGCAGCGGCAGCTCCCCCCGCAGCCCTGCGAGCGTGGGGGTACCAATAGGGGTGGGGGAGTCAGCCGGGGGGGGGTCACCCCCGGGGGGGGAGGGGGGGGGGCTTGTCTCACCTGCGAAGAAGGCAGCGGGTGGGGGTGGGAAGCCGAGGGGGAAGGCCGGGGGGGGGGGCTGGGGGGGGGGGGCGCTGGGGGGCACCCCCGCGGTGCTTTCCCCGAGGGGGGGGGGTCCGTCCCCCCCCAGCGCCCCCCGCATCGCCGAGCGCCGCTTCCGCAGCGGCAGCGAAGCCTCGGAGGGGGGCGGGGGGGGCGGGGAGGGGGGGGGCCAGGGGGGGCCCCCCGGCGGGTCCGCAGGTCCACGGGCAGCTCCTCCGCCATGGCGGGGGGGGGGGGGTCTGTGCCCCCCCCGTGCCGGGGGTCCCGTCCCGGCCGCCCGCGTCCCGCCGCGGAAGCGACCCGGGGACTTCCCCGCCGGCGGCCCCTCCCCCACGGGGAGGGGGGGGGAGGGGGACACACACACGGGGCCGCCCCTCCCCCCACACCCCAGCCCCGCCCCCGCCGTGGGGACCCCAGGGAGGGGCGGGGGTTCCCCCGCGCGCGGCCACGCCCCCCCGGGGAGGCTGCAGGGGGGGGGATGGGGTAAGCGCGCGTGTGGGGGCGGGGGGGGGGGGTGTCCAGGCGGTATCACGGCGGGGCACGCGCACACACAGCCCCCCCCATCCCCCCATTCCCCCCCGGGACCCCCCCCCAGCCGCGCACGCGGCCCTGGCTGCGCACACGCGTGTGCACACACGGGCCGGGCCCTGCCCCTCCCCCCCTCCCCCTGCCATCGGCCTTCCCCGGCCCCCCAGGGACTGGGTTCCCCCCCCCCGCCCCCCCTCGGGTGGGTGCTATGCCCCCCCCCCCCGAGAATGGGGTGTCCCTCCCGCGCCCCCCCCCCTCGGGTGAACGGGGACCCTCCCGGCCCCCCCCCCTCCCCGTGCACAGGGGGTGCCATCTGCCACTTGGGGGGGGCTGGGGGCAGGCGAGGGGTCAGGGTCGGGGTCAGGGTCAGGGGGAGCTGGGGTCGGGGTCAGGGTCAGAGGTGGGGACAGGGTCAAGGTCAGGGTCAGGGGCCAGGAATTAGCGGCCGGGACATGGGGGGACAGGGCCGGGGGGTGGGGGGCAGCTCCAGGGGGGGCCGGGGGTCCCAGCCGGTGCAGGGGGGGCACGAGGGGGGTACCGGGGGATGAGGGGGGGGGAGCAGCATGGGGACAGACAGGGAGGCGGGGGGGGGGGGGGCCCAGCCCCACCTCCACCCCCAGGTGTTTCCCGTCAGCCCCGCCCCCACGGGGGGGCCCCAAGGTGCGGCTGGTCCCCCCTCTCCCTTCCTCCCCCCCCTCAAAATGGCTCCGCTGTTGCTGCTGGTGCTGCTGCTGCTGCTGGAGGGGGGGCTCCCCTCCGCCCCCCTGCCCTTGCCACACTCGCCCCGGCAGGGGGGGGGGCGGCCCAGCTGCCATCGGCCTTCCCCGGCGCTGCCACCGCCCCCCCCCCCAGGTTGGGGGGGGGGGCGCCCCGGACCCCCTTCCGCGGGGCTGCAGGAGAGACGGTGAGGGGGGGGGAGGGGCGGGGGGCTGGGGGATCCCTCTACCCCCCCCTCGGCTCCTCTCACCTCCACCCCCCCAGGGCTGGGGGGGGAATGGGGGGTTTAGGAGGAGTCCGTGTGCCCCCCCTGACCCCTGTGCCCCCCCAGGCAGCCCCCACTTGCCCCGGAGCCGCCGCCGGGGCCACCGCCCCCACCACTCCCGCCCGCGCCCCCCCACCCGGGGGCTCCTGCTGCCGCTCTAGGGCCGGCCAGGGCCCCCCGGACCCCACAGACCCTCTTCCGCCAAGACCACCCCGGAGACCACTGGAACTCCCCCGGCCCCCTGTGACCACCCCCGACCTCCCCTGAACCTTTGTGACCCCCTCATGACCCCCCCTTTACCCCTGTGACCCCCCATGACACCCCATATCCCCCCTCTGTGACCCCTTTATGACCCCGCACCCCCCTGTGACCCCTCTCTGAACCTTTGTGACCTCCCGTGCCCCCATGAACCCCTGTGACCCCTTATGTCCTCCCCCCCCTCCCGACTCCCCCGTGACCCCTCACCCCCCCTGCTGCCCTTTGACCCCTTTATGACCCCGTGACCCCACTCCCCGACCCCAGTGGTTGCCCTTGACCCTGCAGCCGCCCCCTCAGGGGGTCAGGGGTCAAGAGTCAGGGGTCGCGCTTCGCTACAATAAAGGCCTCAGAAAAATGCTAGTTCCGCTGCGCCGGGTCAGGGGTCGCAGCGGGGTCAGGGGTCGCAGCGCGGTCAGGGGTCGCGGGGGGGGGGGGTCGCGCGCAGGCGCGGCGGGGGGCGGGGCCGGTCTCCAGGGCGACGCGCGTGGGGCTGGCGCTGATTGGTGGCGGCGCGTCACGTGGGCGGAAGCGGCGGGGCGGGGCGGGCGGCGGAGTGCAGGTGGGAGCTGGCGTAGGGGGGGGGGGAGGCTCGCGCGCGCGACCCCCACGGCGCCCCATAGAGCCTCACAGCGGCCCATAGACCCCCCCACCCGGGTTGCCCCACAGCGACCCGCATAGAACCCCCCCCCGGCTGCCCCATAGGGGCCCACAGACCCCCACATAACGCCCCATAGCCCCACCGGGGCTGCCCCGTGGACCCTCCCCCCATGGCACCCCATAGCGCCCCATAGCGCCCTATGGCTGCCCCGACACATCTCTGCACCCCGTGGCAGGTCCTGGTGCCCCACAGGCCCCCCCGCCCCTCTGCCCCCTGCCCCGCTCCCCTATCCCAGCTTCCCCCCCCCCCAGTGCCCCCTGCCCCACTGTCCCGGCCCCTCCCCCCGCCCCGCCGCCTTGCTCAACACGGCCCCAGATGCCCCCTGGGACCCCCCTGAGGAGCCGCTGGGGGGGGAGGGGCGGCGCCCCCCAGTCCCTCCCTTCTGCCCCACTTGGCACATCCAGCACCTTTGCCCTTCCGGCGCCCCCCGCCTCCCTCATCGCGCTCCCCCCCGCCCCCGCATCAGCCCCATAGCTGACCCTCGCCCCCTGTAACACGCCCTGCCCCACCCCCCCTGCCCTGCTCCCTCAGCCCCTTAACTGACCCTGCCCCCCCAAATCCCCCTGCCCCCCCACCCCTCCTGGCCCCCCCTGCCCCACCACCTCACCTCCATAAGTGACCCTTGCCCTCCATAACTGTCACTAAGCCCCACCCGGCTGCATCAGCCCCCTATAACTGACCCTCCTTCCCTCATAACCTCTCCTAGCCCCCCACCCCAGCTCTCACCCCACTGTAACCCTCCCTGACCCCCCCATCACCCCTCCTACCCCCCTCATAACCCCCCCGACCCACCACAACCCCTGCTACCCCCCCCATAACCCCCTCTTACCCCCAACCCCTCCTACCCTCCCCACCCCCAGCCCCTCCCCCCTCGGGGGTGGGTGGGTCCCCCCAGCTCCATAACCCCCCTGACCCCCCCATATAACCCCCCCTGAGCCCCCCAAACCCTCTCTACCCCCACCCCTCCCCAGCCCCTCCCTCCTGGGGGTGGGAGGTGGGTGGTAGCCGAGTGGGTGGGTGGGAGGTGGGTGACAGTTGAGGGGGTGGGGTCACCGGGGGGGTGGGGTTCCCCAGTTCCATAAACCCCCCTGACACCCCCCCCGTGCCCTCCCCCAGCAGCATGGACTCGCGGCCGCTGTTCCAGGCGCTGGCAGCGCTGGCGGGACAACGCCACCTTCTTCCAGCAGCGTGGGGGCGCGGGCGGGCGGCGCTTGGCCGACGCCTTCACGGCTCTGCGAGACCATGCGGCGCGGCTGGAGCCGGCGCTGCGGCATGTGGCACGGCTCTGCCACCTCTTTGACCTGGACGAGGCGACGCCAGGCAACGGCTACCGCAGCCTGGTGCAAACGGCCCGCTGCTGCCTGGCGCATGCCCTGCACAAGAGCCGCTGCGTGGCTGCACAGCGCCGCAGCCTCTTCTTCCGCGCCGCGCGCCGCGCACAACGCAGCGGAGCTGGAGGCGTATGGCGCGGCACTGGCACAGCTTCGCGCCCTGCTCGGCCTGGCCCAGCGCCTGCTGGCGCGCAACCGGCCCGGCTGCCTCTTCCCGCCCGAGGGCGACGGGCTGGCGCAGCTGGTGCTGCGCGAATACAGCACCATGCACAATGCCTGCTTCTACGGCCGCTGCCTCGGCTTCCAGGTGGGGCTGGGGGGCGCGTTGCATGGGGGCGTGTCGCACGGGGGTCCCAGGGTTTGCAAGGGACAAGGTCATGGGGGTGCATTGCATGAGGACGTTTTGCACGGGGACGTTGCACAGGGACATGGGGTTTGCAGGGGACGAGGTCACAGGGATGTGTTGCACAAGGATGTGTTGCACAGGGATGTTGCACAGGGACGTGGGGTTTGTGGGGGACGAGGTCATGGGGACACGTTGCACAGGGATGTGTTGCACAGGGACACGTTGCACGGGGATGTGTTGCACAGGGACACGTTGCATGGGCACGTGGGGGTTGCAGGAGACGAGGCCATAGGGCTGTGTTGCACAACGACACGTTGCATGGGGATGCGTTGCATGGGGTATGGGGTTTGCAGGGGACGAGGTCATGGGGATGCATTGCACAAGGACACGTTGCACAGGAACACATTGCACGGGGCGGGGGGGGTTGCAGGGAGTGTGTTGCACGAGGACGAGCTTGTGAGTGACGTGAGGACAAGGTCACTTGGGGTCTGCAGGGCACGGGGGCATGGGGACGTGTTGCACAGGGACGAGCTCCTGCAGAGCTGCGTGTTTGCAGGGGACGGGGCAGCATTGGGTGACCCTGGCTGAGCCCCGTGTGCCCCCTCATGCCCCCGCAGTTCGCCCCCTCCATCCGCCCCCTCCTGCAGACCATCGCCATTGGCCTCGTCTCCTATGGGGGAGAGCTACCGGCGCAACGAGACAGGGCTGGGTGAGTGGTGGGGGTCCTGGGGCTGGGGAGGGAGGGGGGAGGGGGGGGAGGTCCCGGTGCCCCACCCTCACCCCCTCGTTCCCCCAGGGGGGGCGGCTGGGTCGCTGTTCACCAGTGGGAAGTTCGCACTGGACCCCGAGCTGCGGGGGGCCGAGTTTGAGCGGGTGACGCAGAACCTGGATGTGCAGTTCTGGAAGCGCTTCTGGAACCTGACCGAGAGCGAGCTGCTGGCGGTCAGCAGGGGGGGGGGAGGCCAGACCCCCCCCGACCCCCCCCAGAGACACACCCCCAACCCCCCCCGACCCCACCCCAGCACCCGTGGGGGTCCCACCCCCCCAGATACCCCTACACACCCCCCACCCTGACCCTCAGGGGTGGTCCCACCCCCCCGACCCCCCACATCCCCCCCCAGATCTCCCACGGCCCCCAGGGGGATCCCACTGCCCCAGATCCCCCCCACACACCCTTCCCCCAGCCCCCAGGGGAGTCCCAGACCCTGCCGAAACCCCCATGGGTGGTCACAGACACACATACCCTCAACCCCTTGGTGGGGTCCCAGCCCCCCACCCAATCCGCTCGGTGTGTCCCAGCCCCCTGACCACCCCCCTTGCCCCCCCAGTCGGTGGCCAGCATGGCGGCGGCGCAGGTGGGGGTGTGCCGGGCGCTGACTGTGCCCCCTGAGCCGCTGGAGCTGCCGCTGGAGGCGGACCCCAAGGTCACGGTCACCATCGCCCCCCCGGTGGCACACACGGGGCCCGGGCCCGTGCACATGAGACTGCTGTCGTACCAGCTGCGTGAGGGGCAGGTGCGGGCGGCACGGGGAGGGGGTGGCCGGGGGTGGGGGCACTGGGTGAGGGGGGGCCAGGCTGGCTGGGGCGGGGGTACTGGGGGTCTGTGGGGCAGTTTTGGGGGGGGCACTGGGTGTCCATGGGGCAGGGTTGAGGGAGGAGACCGGGGGTCCCTGCTGTGGAGAGGATCTGTGGGGCAGGGTCTGTCTGGAGGGCACTGGGGGTCCATGGGGTGGGGTCTGTTTTGGGAGAGGGGTACTGGGGGTCTGGAGTCTATTTTGGGGGAGGGGTACTGGGGGTCTGTGGGCCAGTTTTGGGGCAGGGCACTGGGGGTCCCTGAGTGCATGTGTGTGCACACGTTGCGGGGGGGAGGTCTCACAACCCATTCACCCCCCCAGGACAGTCCAGCTCTCACCGCCCCTGACCCGCGCCGAGGGGTCACTGGGACCCTTACGCTGGTGGCGGGGGCCCCCCCTGCCCCCCTCCCCCGCCCTGCTGGTGCATTTCCATGGGGGGGGGTTTGTGGCACAGACCTCGCGCTCGCACGAGCCTTACCTGCGGGGGGTGGGCGCGCGATCTGGGGGTCCCCATCCTCTCGGTGGACTACGCCCTGGCCCCCGAAGCCCCCTTCCCCCGGGCGCTGGAGGAATGCTTCTATGCCTACTGCTGGGCCCTGCGCCACTGTCACCTGCTGGGTGAGGGGGGCGCCTGAAGGGGGGGGGGCAGACCTTGGGGGGCGCACCCCGTGTGTGTGTGGGGTCTTGGTGGGGTGACCTCTCTCGGGATGACACCCCCCCTGGAGCTGCCCCACTGTGGGGGTCATCCCCCTCCCCGGGTGACCTGAGTCAGGGTGACACCCCCCCCCCCACCCCCCCGGAGCTGACCCACTGTGGGGGTCATCCCCCCCCCGGGGTGACCCGAGTCAGGGTGACACCCACCCCCACCCCCCCCCGGAGCTGACCCACTGTGGGTGTCGCCCCCCGGGGTGACCCGAGTCAGGGTGACACAACCCCCGGAGCTGATCCCCTCCCACTGGGTGCCCCCCCCGCCCCGTGGTTGTGTCCCCCCGTGCAGGAGCTCACCCTCCCCCCCCCCCCCCCCCCCCGGTTCCCCCCCCAGGCTCGACGGCGCAGCGCGTGTGCCTGGCGGGGGACAGCGCGGGGGGAAACCTGTGCCTGGCGGTGGCGCTGCGGGCGGGGGCGGTGGGCGTGCGCCCCCCCCAGGGGCTGGTGGTGGCCTACCCGGTGACACTGGTGCAGGCCGCCCCCTCCCCATCGCGCCTGCTGTCGCTGCTGGACCCGCTGCTGCCGCTCAGTGTCCTCTGTGCCTGCCTGGGTGCCTACGCAGGTGGGGGGGGGGGGATGTAGATGGGGGGCGGGGGGCATGGGGGCGCATTGGGGAGATGGGGGGGCCGGGGGCAGATGGAGGGCTATTGGAGGATGGGGGGACGGGGGGCATGGGGGAGATGGGGGGGGTGGGGGGGGTGCGGGGAGATGGGGGACGTTGGGGCTGGGGGGGGCCGGGCGAGCTGGGGGACAAACACGGGGGAGGGGGGAGGGGCGGGGGGCACCGCTGGGGTACCGACCTCCCGCCCCGGGCGGTTTGGCGACCCTCTGCCTCCCGCCAGGGACGGAGGAGGAGGAGGAGGAGGAGAAGGAGGAGGAGGGGGAAGGGAAGACCGCCCCTCCCCCCCCGGAGCCCCTGAGCCCCCTGCGGCTGCTGCGGGACCTGCGGCAGGGGGCGGCCGCCTGGCTAGGGGGGCTCCTGCAGGGCCCCCCCCCCCGGCCCGGTACGGGGGGAGTGGGCACGGGGGCGGGGCACGGGGCGGTGTTGGGGGATGAGGGGAATATGGGGGGGCGGGGGGGGGGGGTGTTGGGGCCACGCGGGGGCGGGGTACGGGGGGGGGGAGGGTGAAGCGTTGGGGACATGGGGGAGGCCGGGGACGGAGGGTGGTATTGGGGGCGGGGGGGGGCGTTGGCGACATGGGGGTGGTGGGGAGTGGTGGGGACGTGGGGGAGGCCAGTGGGGGGACATGGGGGATGGTGGGGACATGGGGGGTCTGGGGGTGTTTGGGGGGGGATGGTGTGGTCTCTCACCCCCCCTGCAGAGCCGGCGCTGACGGCAGAGGGCGCAAGGGAGGAGCAGCCCCCGGACAACCCCCCCCCGGAGGGCAGGGACCCCCCCGAGGCGGGGGAGGGGGCGCAGGAGGACCCGGACACGTTCCAGCCGTTGCGCAGCCGTGGCCCCCCCGCCCGCTTCCTGCAGCGCCCCTCCCCCCTGGCGCGCAACCCCCTGGTGTCCCCCCTGCTGGCCCCCGACCCCTTGCTGTGCACCCTGCCCCCCCTGCACCTCGTGGTGAGACCCGCCGGACCCCCGCCCCCTCCTCGGGGACCCTCCCCCCCCCCTCGAGGCCCCCATCCTCACCCGAGGACCCCCTGGGACCCTCACCCCTTCAGGACCCCCCCCGGGACCCCCAGACCCCCCTCGGGGAAACCCTGGGCGCGCAAACACACCCCTGGGGTACCCCCACACCCCGGGATTCCCCACCCCTGTGCTCCCCCCCCCCAACTCCTTGTGCCCCCCCGATCCCCGTGCCCTCCACCTCCCCCCCGCCTCGTGCTACCCCCCTGAACCTTTGTGCCCCCCCTGCCCCCCTCTTGTGACCCCACTGACCCCTGTGCCCCTACGACCCCTTGTGCCCCTATTCCCCGTGCTCCCCCGACCCATTGTGCCCCCACTGACACCCCCCCTCCGTGCCCCTCGACCCCCCCTGACCCCTACCCCTGTGCCCCCCCCCCAGGCCTGCGCGCTGGACCCGATGCTGGACGACTCGGTGGCGCTGGCACGGCGGCTGCGGGGGCTGGGGCGGCCAGTGACACTGCGGGTGGTCCCCGACCTCCCCCACGGCTTCCTCAGCCTGGGACCCCTCAGCGCCGAGACGCGACGCGCCACCGCGCTCTGCACGCGCCTCATCCGCAGCGTGCTGGCCCCCCCCGAGCCCCCCCGCCGGGGGGTCGCTGCTGGTGGGGGCACGCCGGGACAGCCTGGCCCCCCTGGACCCCTCCCGCCGGGGGTCCGTGATGTTGGGGTTACGTAAGGACAGCCTGACCCCCTTGGAGACCACTCGCCGGGGGTCCATGATGTTGGGGTCACGTAAGGACAGCCTGACCCCCTTGGAGACCTCTCGCCGGGGCTCAGTGATGTTGGGGTCCCGCCGCGACAGCCTGATCCCCTCAGAGACCCCTCGCCGGGACAGCCTGACCCCCCTGGACTCCTCCCGCCGGGGGTCAGTGATGTTGGGGTTCCGCCGGGACAAGCCTGGCCACCTCAGAGACCCCCAGGCGAGGGTCGGTGCTGGTGGGGTCACCTAAGGACAGCCTGGCCCCCTCTGAGACCCCCCAGCAGCAGTCAGTGCTGGTGGGGTCACCTAAGGACAGCCTGGCCCCCCAGGATCCCCCCAGCAGGGGTCGGTGATGCTGGGGTCACCTAAGGACAGCCTGGCCCCCCAGGATCCCCCCCAGCAGGGGTCGGTGATGCTGGGGTCACCTAAGGACAGCCTGGATCCACAGGACCCCCCCCCACCAGGGGTCTATGCTGGTGGGGTCACATGAGGACAGCCCGGTCGCCCCTGAGACCCCCCGTCGGGGGTCGATGGTGTCAGGGTCACACGAGGACACCTCTGCAACCCATGGTGGGGGGATCGCAGCGACCCCCGGCACTGCTGAGGCCCGACCCCCCATCAGGGTCTCCCCCCAGCTAGTGCCCCCCCCCATGGCGCCCTGGCGCAGCCCCCCCCATGCTGCGGGACGCCAGCAGAGGCGGGGGGGGCTACCCTACCCGGGCAGGGGTTCAGCGGGGTCCCACCTGTCGCACGCCGCCCCAGCGGCCCTGCGGGGCGCGAGGTGGGGTCCTGACACCTACCACCCACCATGGGGGGGGGGGTCCCCATGGCGGGTGGGGGTGCCCAAACCACAGCGTGTTCCCCCTCTTGCCTCCCCCGATTTCAGGATCACACAGTGGGCAGGGAAGGGCAAACACTGTTTATTAACACGGGGGGGGGGGGGCACAAAACAGGGTGTGACGGGTACCCCCTCCCCCAACACTGGAGTGAACACCTCCCCCCCCCCCCCCCCCAATAAATACAGCGGTGGTGGGGCACACACCCCCCCCCCCAAAAAAAAAAAAAAAAGCCCAGAGTGTTTAGTGTTGTGAGGGGAGGGGGGGGGGGACACCCTTCCCCCCCCAAAAAAAAGCTGGGTAATGCTCTGCGGCTGCCCCCCCCCCCCCCCCCCCCCCAAGTCCTTGGGGATGAGGGGGTGGGAGAGGGGGCTCTGTGCATCCCCCTCACTCAAGTCTGTGGGGTGGGTATCTGTCTGTGGGCGGGAGGTGCTGCACTCCCAATTGGGGGGGGGGGCACATGTGGGCCCCCCCATTCCCCTCCTCAAATACTGGGGCACAGCAGCAGGACCGCCCCCCAGCTCAGGCAGGGGTCCCTGTGGCCCCCCCCACCCAAATTTAGGGGCGCTTCCCGCCCATCCTTTCGTGTCTGAGACCTCCCCCAAATACTGGGTGCAGCAGTAGGACACAGACCCCCACATACTGGGGTGCAGCGGTGTGACCGCCCCACAGGTCAGCCAGGGGTCCCTTCTGGCCCACCCCCAAATCGGGGGCGCTCCCCCACACACATCTCCCCACCCCCCTCCTCAGAGTGCCATGGAGGTGAGCTCCTGTGCCAGCCCCCCCTTGCGCGCAGGGGGGGCCGCCCCCCCCCCATACTCATGCAGCCCCTGCCGCAGGGTGACCAGGGCTGAGGCCAGCGCGGCGCGGTGGGGGGGTCCCCGTGCCCCCCCTGGCAGCTGCAGCAGCAGCGTGGCCACTGCTGCCACCCCGTCCTCGGTGGGCTCCAGGGTCACTGGCCCCGCGCCTGGGCGGGGAGGGGGGTGCAAGGGGGGTAAGTCCAGCTCGGCGGCGGGGGTGTGGGGGTGGGGGTGCAGGAGGGGGTCCGGGGGGGCCCCCCCCCCGCTCGAAGCAGACCGTGACCTTGGCGAAGGGGCGACTGGCCATCTTGGTCATCTCCTGCAGGTGCCGGCGCTGCTCGTGGCGGGCGTCCAGCCCCTGCTTGGCCTTCCAGAGCAGCACGCACAGCGCCAGGAAGAGGAAGAAGCAGGAGAAGAAGACGGAGAAGAAGACGAAGAGGTCGATGTGGGCCTGATCCTGGCGGAAAAACAGCAGCCCCTGAGAGGGACCCCCCCCCGGCCCCCCCACCCCTAAGAGCAAGAGGTAGAAGCGGCTGGATTTGAGGGGGTGCAGGGCGTGGGGTAAGTGAGGACCAGGCGGTCCTGGACCCCCCGGACCACCAACGCCGCCGCCGCTTCCTGCACCGTCAGGTAGGTGACGAGCCCCCTGGCACGCTCCTCCCGCAGCCCGCGTGGCGTTGGGGGCTCCCCCTGGCACCCCTGCGCCCTGGGGGGGCTGCAGGCGGACCAAGTGGCGGCCGGTGCGGGGCTCCAGGTCGATGGCGAAGGTGTCGTAGGCGGTGGAGACGAAGAGGTCGACGCCGCCGAAGGTGACGTCCAAGGTGATGCGGATGTCGACGTTGGTGAACTTGGGCTGGACCCCGAAGAGGACGGTGCGGCCGGGGGGGAGGTGGCGCAGCTGGGGCTGGTGGAAGCAGTTGCTCTGCGAGGTGGGGTCCAGGCAATACTCCTGCTCCACCGCCATCAGCCGGTAGCACTGCTGCCCCCCCACCGGGTGCCCGTGGAAGGAGTCGCGGCACTTGGCACACTGGGGGGGGGGCAGAGAGTCAGGGGGGGCGGGGGGGCGTTAGGGGCACTGGGTGGGGAGGCAGAGGGGGTGGGATGGGGGCGGGGGGGCGTTAGGGGCACTGGAGGGAGGTGGAGGGGGTGGGATGGGGCAGGGGGGCGTTAGGGGCACGGGGGCGGGAGGAGGCAGAGGGGGTGGTGGCGCTACAGTGACATAGTGACACGGTACTGCAGTGGCAGAGGGATGTTGTGACACCTTGACACAGTAGCGCAGCGCTGAAGTAACATGGTGCCACGGTGACAGGGCAAGAGGATGCCACGGCCCCATGGTGACGGGGTGTCAGGGTACCACGGTGTGACAGACTGACGGGGTATCAGGTTGATGTGGTGACAGGGTGTCGGGCTGACAGGGTGTCAGGGTGACAGGGTGTCGGGGCGACAGGGCGACGGGGCGACAGGGTGTCAAGGTGTCAAGGCGACAGGGTGTCACGGCGTCACTGACCTGCAGCTTGTAGCAGTCCCTGCGCTCGGCGCCGCCGGGGCAGGGCCCCGTCTCCGTGTTGTTCTGGCAGGGGCAGCCTGTCCCGTCCAGCTCGTTGCACGTGTCCGCGTGCCCGTTGCACTGGCACCTGCGTGTCACTGCGCTTGCACGGGGCCTCGCACGGGGACCATCCTCGCACGAGGCCCCCTCACACCAGGGCAACTGCCCTTGTACAAGGACCCTCCCTTTGCACAGGAGTCACCCCCCTTGGCATGACTCCCCTTGCACGAGGTGCCCCTCCTCGCACAAGGGGCCCCTCCCCTGGCCCCAGCCCCGCCCCCCCCCCCCCGGACCCCCCCCCACCGGGTGCAGGTGCCATCCAGCAGGAAGAAGCCGGCGCGGCAGCCCTCGCAGCGCTCCCCCACGCTGTTGTTCTGGCAGTTGACGCAGACGGCAGCCGCCTCGCTGGGACCCTCCGGCACCCACGTGGGGATCTGGGGGGGCACGGGGAGGGGGTCACATGGCATGGGGGGGGATGGGGGACACCCTGGGGACCCCCCACCCTGGCCCCCTGCCCCCGCCCATGGGGCACCCCAAGGACCCCCCCCCCCCACTGACCATGGTGGGCTCCAGCGGGAAGCGCGCGGGGTCACGGCGGGCGCGCTCCAGCTCCTCGCGGGTGACGCAGACGGTGGCGTGATGGCGGCAGAAGCTGCGGCAGGGGCGGCACAAGCCCCCCGCCCGCCGCCGAGCCCCACGAACAGCGGCCGGCAGCGCTCGCACTGCGGGCCCTGCACGGGGGTCAGAGCTGAGCCTCATGGCTACACCATGTCCTGCCCCACGGCTGCCCCATGTCCTGCCCCATGGCACTGCTCGCACTGTGGGCTCTGCCCAGGGGTCAGCGCCCAGCCCCATGGCTGCCCCACGGCCTGCCCCGGCCCCCTGCATCCCTCCCAGCTCCTCTCCTCCATCCCTGCCCCAAGCAGCCCCCCACACACTCCACCCCCAGCCCCACAGCCTCCCCGAAGCCCCCCTCTGCCCCACAGCCTGCCCCACAGCCCGCCCCCTGGCACCTGGGTGTTGTTGAGGCACTGCAGGCAGTGCTGGCGGGCGCTGGGACCGCGGCACTGGCTGTGCCCGTTGCACTCGCAGGGCACAGAGCAGTTGTGCCCCACAAAGCCGAAGTGGCAGCGGCAGCGGTTGGGCTCCACGCACGTTCCGTTCACACAGCCCTGCTCGCACACGGGCCGGCACAGCCCCGTGCTGCTGCAGGGGGGGTCGCACAGGGAGCAGGGGGGGCACACCGGGGGCGCCCCTGGCACCCGCTGCCGGGCTGGGGGGGCTCCCAGGCGTGCAAAGCCCCTGGCACACGTGCAATCCCCCCCCCCCGCCACGTGCACAGGGCCCCTCAGGTGTGCAAACCCACTCACGAGGGTGCACAGGGCTTCTTGTGTGTGCAAAGCCACTCACCACCCAGGCACAAGGCCCCTCCCGCATGAAACCCCCCACCCACACGCTCCCCTTCCTGCTCGCACAAGCACAGCCCCCCCTCCGCGCAACCCCTTCCCTCCTGCAGGGAGGCGCCGTTCGTGCAACACCCTCGTGCACCCCCAGCCGTGCACGTGCCACCACCCGTTTGCACGCACAGCGGAGCCGGAGGACACAACGGGGGGAGTCACACCCGCCAGCCCTCGCACGCCCGTCGCACGCCCTCGCACACTCACTTGTCAAGGGTGTAGCCGCTCTTGCAGGCACAGCGGTAGCCGCTGGGCAGGTCGCGACAGTCCTGTGTCGCGTTGCAGTCGTGGTGCCCGTTCAGACACTCGTTCTCAGGGGGGCAGCCCAGGAAGGCCCACACGGCCCCCGCCCCACATGCTTGTGCCAGCCCTGTGCACCGGGGCGGGGGGGGAGGGTGGGGTCTCAGCACCCCATGGACACACCACCGCGCCCCACAGACCCCCACAGCAGCCCTATAGCATGCCATAAGACCCACAGTGCTTCTACGGCACCCCATACTGCACCCCATACTGCCCTACTGCCCCTCATAGCGCCCACAGCCCCCCATAGTGCCCCACAGCACCCCACGGAATCCACCATGGTGCCCCACAGCCCCCCATAGTGCCCCACAGCACCCCATGGAATCCACCATGGTGCCCCACAGCCCCCCATAGTGCCCCACAGCACCCCACGGAATCCACCATGGTGCCCCACAGACCCCCATAGGGCCCCACAGCCCCCCATAGGCTGCCCCAGTGCCCCCCATAGTGCCCCAGGCTCCCCCCAAGCCCCCCCATCCCCCCCACCCCCACCCCTTGTACCGTGGCGGGGGCCGCGCAGCCCCCCCTCAAGGCAGCGGCCAGAGCCGTCGGGGCCACGGGCGCACCAGCCGCAGCGGGGCAGTTGGAGGCAGCGGGAGCACTGGGGGGCACCGGCGCAGGGAGGGGCGCAGCCCTCGGGGTCCCGCAGCAGCCGCCCGCAGGCCCCCGCCGCACAGCGCAGCGGCACGAAGCTGGGGCTCATGCACTGGGGGGGGGGCGGGGGGAGTGAGACACACAATGTGACCCCCACACAGCCCACCCCAGCCTGACCCACAGCCCAGGGGCACCCCACGCCCCTGTACCAAGACTCCCAGCACCCCCCCTCACAGCCCACAGCCCCCCCCTACACCCCCCAGCCCCCCCCAATATACTCCCCACGCCCTCCAACACCCACTAGCCGCCCCTCCAGCCCCCTCCCCCAATATACCCCCCAGTGCCCCCCCACAACCTCCTAGCCCCCCATACACCCCCCAGCCCTCCCCACACCCCCGCAGCCCCCCCTCCCCCAAGCCCCTCCCCCACCTGCTGCAGGCTGATGCTCCAGACACAGCGCTGCCACCCTCCATCGGCCCCCCGCGAAGCGAGGCAGGGGGTGCAGGACCCCAGTTGGTGGCAGGGGGTGGGGCAGGGCAGCGGTGGTGACGACTCCACGGGCATTGGGGACACGTTGAGCAGCGAGTGGCTGAAGCAGCCCCAGGCGTAGGTGGGCTGCACGCTCAGGATTCGCCGTGTCTCACCTGGGGGGCACGGGGCGGGGGGGACACGACCCACTGCTGCCCCATGGCACCCACACTGCCAGCCTAGGGGGGGTAGGGACGCCCCCCAGCGTGGGACGGCCCCTGACCTCAGCCCCACAACCCCCCCGATGCGCTTGAACCCCCCTGCATCCACACGCACTTGACCGCGACACCGTGACATGACCACGGGGCCACCTCCAGACCCCCCTACGCCCCACTCCCAGCCCCACGGTCCCCTTCCCAGTGCCCCCCCCTCGTACCAGTGCGCTTGAACTGCCGCGTCCACATGCACTTGCCGGCGGCTGCACATTTGGGGCAGTCGGAGGCCTCGCACGCGGCCTCGGAGCAGTTGGCGGCGGCAAAGATCTCACGCTGGTTGATGCGACAGTCGTTCTCCGCCAGGCAGCTGCCCCCCCGCCCGATGCACGCGCCCTCGGGGCAGTTGGTGCACCACTTGCACGGGGGGGGGGCCTGGGGGGGGCACGGGGTGAGGGGGGGGCCATGGGCCCCACCCCTGTCCCTGCCCCTGGTTTGGTCCCCACCCCCATCCCTGGGGGCAGTTGCTGTACCATGGGAGGGGTGGGGGGGCTGGGGGGGGGGCACAAGGTGAGGGGGGTCTCCCCTGTCCCAGTCCTTGTCCCTGGGAGCAGTTGGTGCATCACATGAGAGGCATCCCAGGGGGGGTCCCTTGGGTGGGTGGCCCTGGGGTGGGGTCCCTGGGGGGGTCCCTGGGGTGGGTGGCCATGGGGAGGGGTCCCTGGGTGGGTACAGGGGGAAGTCCCTGGGGGGGGTGTCCCTGGGGGGGTCCCTGGGGGGGGGTGGCCATGGGGAGGTGTCCCTGGGGGGGGTGGCCATGGGGAGGTGTCCCTGGGGGGGTGCAGGGGGAGGTCCCTGGGGAGGGGGGTCCCTGGGGAGGGGTGTCTCACCGCGTGCCCCAGCTGCAGCGCGCGGGGGTGCCGTGCCAGGCACTCGCTGCAGCTCCGCAGTCGTCGACACTCATCGGCCGAGCGTGGGGCGGGGGCGCAGGCGGGGCCAGGGGCGCAGCCCAATCTACATTTGCATACCATTAGCATACCCCGCCCACCCACCCCCCAGAGCCCCCCCAGCCCGCCCCACAGACCCTCTCAGCCCACCATCCAGCACCCGCCACCCCCCTGCCCCATCCCACCCCAAGCCCCTCAACTCCCCCCTCACCCCCCAAACCCCCGTGCCCCCCCTTCACCCCCCGACCCCCCATACCCCCACCCATGCCCCCCCACCCCCCCCCAGTCCTTCCTCACCGCTGTGCCGCCTCGGCCCCCAGGCAGCCCCCCCGGCACCAGGCGCAGGCCCCCCCCGAGCGGTTGCAGGCGGGGGCGGCCAGCGCCAGGCAGGGCTCGGCCGGTAGCCCCAGGGCCACCACTCGCCCCAGGGCCACCCCGTTGAAGCCCCCCGAGATGAAGACGCGGCCCCTGGCCACGGCCACCGCGTGGGGCCACCGAGCGGTTCATCGGCTCGCCCACTACCGCCGCCTCTGCGGGATGGGGGAGGGTCATGGGGGGGCACGGAGGGTCCCAGCCCACAGCCCCGCGGGGGTCCCACACATGGGGGGGGTGTCCCAGGCACATGGGGGAGGTCC